>NC_065444.1:13767721-16267721 GCF_917563875.1 Diabrotica virgifera virgifera | reverse complement strand
ATGATGATGATGATGATGATGATGATGATGATGATGATGATGATGATGATGATGATGATGATGAATTAATGATAATGGATAACGATAGATAGCATTGTTCTCTTGCGTTGTTGAACTTACACAACGTAACTTATGCAATTTTTACCTTAAATGAGTGTCTGAGTGATTGTCAAAATCATTGGCTCTATGGCTCTACAACCCATGATGAGTCTTGGCCTGCTCTAGAATCAGCTTCCATTCATTCCAAATTCATTCATCTTAAAAGATCTTGCTTACAATATTATTGAACATAATGAAAAATTGGGGACATGATCAAAATATCCTACTGATAGTATAAAAAAGACCCGTTAAAGCTAAAGTCGATTATGGCTCAATAGTGTATGGGTAAGCGAGTACTAAAATGTTGTGTATTTTCTGTTATTTTGTATGGTGTGGAGACATGCACCCTTAATAAACAATGTCTCAATCGATTGGAAGCATTTGAGATGTGGACATATCGACGAATGCTGAGAATCTCTTGGACAGACGAAATACCCAATGAGGAAGTAATGAGGAAAATACAGAACAGCAGGGAGATAATGGATTCATATAACACGTCGTGACAGATATAAACTCCCAAAATTAATTATGCAGGGAAAGATTCAAGGAAGGCGCAGCATAGGTAGGAGAAAAATGCTCTGGCTGAGAAATCTCAGAAAATGGTTTGGATGCAGCTCAACTAAACTCTTTCGGGCTGTAGTCTTAAAAGTTAGAATACCAATGATGATTGCCAACCTTCTTCGCGGAGATGGCACGTAAAGAAGAAAAGAAGTGTATGGGTCTACCACTCAATCACTTTTAAAATATTAGTAAAAAATCCAAAATGCTGCTGTAAGAATAGCCCTATGGGCTCTTTGGCCACAGACAGCGTACTACGCTAAGCAGGAGAAATGCCTCTGAAATATCAAATTAAGACAATATCCTAGCCTAGCATGCGTCGCAACCTTTTCAGCAAATAGTGAAAATCCCGTCAGAAACAATGTCTATGCTTTTCGTTTTCACACAACATATCTTCAAAAAGATCGATATTCCCTTTCTATGATAGACTTTTCTTGAATAGTTTCTATAATGATAATGTTTATTTAGGAATAAAAATAAAGATTTACAAAAAAATAAAAAGCATAATGAGTACTACCTAAATAAACATAAATAACTCACTGAAGTTGAGCTACCCTGTATATATATTACTAATATACATACAAAAGTAGCACCCCTTGTGCGTGAGACTTAAAAATATAATATACTAATTTACAAATATAAACAAACACAAAAAATATTTAACAAATGTATAAATGTATACAGTTATATGAAAATTTATAAAAATACTAAAAACTCTAACATTAATCAAGAAAAAATAAAAATATAATAATTTTAATATAATTTGTGATATAAATGTGGCCATCAATAATTCAAGAAATGTCGCAGTTGATAATAAAAATCTATTTAGATACAATTTCTATTTTCGGTACAATTTTTTATTTCTTATTTAGTTCATTTATTACAATTATTGTCCATGGATAAGTTCTTCGCAGGATTTTGTTGATTTGTTCCCAATCCATTGTTTAATTTCATATTTATATCTATTAGGTCTGGATCCCGCGTATGAAAAAAAAGTTGATTAATAGCAAGCTGAAAATTTGTTAATAGCTTAAGGGTGTGTAGTCGGGCAAACTTTGATATATGGAAACACTGGAACAGGGGCAGTTTTAATTGTGGAACTGGTTAAAAATTTGGAACGGTCACACCATGAAAACGGCACATTTATTTTGTCCGACAGAACAGACTTAAACTCTCCGAACAGAGATTAAACTCTCATGCAAAAATCAGACTGCTATTTATCACCTGTCATAATTCCTGTCATTTGACATATTCTACATGTTCCACTCATTAAATCGCCCATTTGGTGATAAATAGCAGTCTGATTTTTGCATGAGAGTTTAATCTCTGTTCGTAGAGTTTAAGTTTGTTCTGTCGGACAAAATAGATGTGCCGTTTTCGTTGTGTGACCGTTCCAAATTTTTAACCTGTTCCACAATTAAAACTGCCCATGTTCCAGTGTTCCCATATATCAAAGTTTATCCGACTAGACACCCTCAAGCTATTAACAAATTTTCAGCTTGTTATTAATCAACTTTTTTTTCATACGCGGGATCCAGACCTATATGTTTTTTATAATTTTTAAATTGTTTTAAATTATCCGGTAGTAAATTGTACAATTTGGGCCATATGTAACCAACATATCTTTGAAGGATGGATTTATTACATTTTGGTAAAATTGTATTATGTTTTATATATCTAGTTTGGTGGGCATGACTGTAAAAATTTAATATTATCTTTTTTTCATGTATATGTATAAGGGCTTTATAACAGAATAATTTACGTACATTTAAATATTTACTTTCGTTATATAACAGCTCACTAGAATATCTTAAATTTTTCCCGTATATAATTCTAATTAGCCATTTCTGAATAATATTTATAGAATGTGAGTAATTATTGCGTATTCCACCCCATCCTAAAAGGCCATATGTGAGTTGAGATTGTATAAGTGCATAATAAAGAATTCGCAAATGAGTTATTCCTAAAAATTGTTTTAAAAATTTAAATCTTGATAAGAGTCCTCTTAATTTATTTACTATATTATTTGCTTGGGTGTTCCATCGTAAATGTTTATCAATTATTATACCTAGATATTTAATCTCGTATGTATGTGGAATTTCATTTTTTGCATCAATTTTTATTGAACCAAGATTTGGGAGGTTATTAACATATGATGTAAATGGTATATATTTTGTTTTTTCTATATTTAAGGTAAGTTTAATTAACTGAAACCATTTCTGAATTGTAGCAAAATCTGTTTCAGCTTTTTGTTTTAAATTATTCCATGTATTTACATCATAGAAAATAGCTGTGTCATCTGCAAAACTTATTATCTTACCTGTTACATTCAGTCTGAATAGATCATTGATATAAATATTGAAGAGAATTGGTCCCAAGACTGTTCTCTGTGGTACTCCGTAAGATATAATTCTTCCTTTACTGATTTCTCCATCTATAGAAACATGTTGTTGTCTATTTAGCAGATAACTTTCTAGGATGTTATATTCAAGTCCTCTTATACCATATTTTTGAAGTTTATTTAGCAGTATTTTATGTGATACTGTATCAAATGCCTTTGCTAAATCTACAAATATACAAAGAGATGGTTTTGCATTATCAAGAGCTTTGTAGATGTTAGCTGTTAGAGCACAAATTGCATCTTCGGTTGATTTTCCCTCTTGAAACCCATATTGACATTCATATAGTATATTAAATTTTTTTAAAAAATGTGTGAGTCTTATTTTAATTATTTTTTCGAATATTTTGCCTATATTTGAGATTAGGGTTATAGGCCTATAATTTTGACAATATGTTTTTTCGCCAGATTTGAATAGTGGTTTAATAGTTCCAATTTTTAATATATCTGGAAAAATGCCTAAATTAAGACATGAATTTATTATGTATGTTAAGGGATTTGAAATCTGTTTTGTTATTTCTTTTAAAGTTTCAGATCTAATATTATCGTGCCCTGGTGACTTCCTGGTGACCCTGGTGAGTTTTATTTTTTAAAGATTTTATAATTTCTTCAACTTCATTTTCAGTTGTTGGTGACAGGTACATACTATTATTTATTTCCAATATGTTTGCTCGAAATTCAGTTGGCTCAGAGATCATTTCTGCATATCGTTTTCCTAAATCGGTATAGTAGTCAACAAATTCATTTGATATGTCTGTTTTGTTAGTTAGTACTTCATTATTTTGTGTTTTTATTAGTTTTATGTTTGTTTTTGAAACTGTTTTTCCACATAGTTTATTTACGCATCTCCATAAATTTTTAGACATATTTTTGTTAGTATTTATTACCCCTTCTGCATAAGTTTTTTTTTGCTTGTTGAATACGTTCTGATAAATTATTTTTATTTACTTTGTACCTGTTCTGTAAATTTTTATCATCGATTTTTTAATAAATTTATTATATAGGTAGCAATTAATTTAAAGCATTAATTTTTAGTTTTTTGAAAATGCCACAAAAAATATGAAAAAAATATGAAAAATCTTATCCGATTAATCCTTTAATCTTAGATTAAATTATTGTAATTATTTAAGGGGTATGTAGCGTGAAAATTATTATTTCCTGATAATATGATCAACGTTCTATGAACGGACGAAGCTACATTTTTCAGTGACGGGCAAGTACACTTGCACAATCCGCAGTGTTAATCAACAAAAACCCTTATCGGATGCGAAATATCAATAATCAAAATATTTATTTTTGAAAAAGACTAAGCTTTCAATCTAATAGCACATAAAACAATACCAAAAAATGTTGCTCTACATCCTACGAGATTGAAAACAACGGGAATCTTCTCTGGTAACACCTCCGAGGCTTCTACAATTTGCAAGCCATAACGGATGCTGAGACTAAAGAAGATGACGGAATTTTACAATTTATAATTCACGTCCCATTATAAATTGTAAAATTCCCTCATCTTCCTTAGCCTCAGCATCCGTTATGGCTTGCAAATTGTAGAATCCTCGGAGGTGTTACCAGAGAAGATTCCCATTGTTTTCAATCTGGTGGGATGTAGAGTAAATATTTTTAGTATTATTTTATGTGCTATTAGATTGAAAACTTAGTCTTTTGCTGGCAGTTGCCGCTAGGGCATATATACCATTTCGTTCGTTGCAATCCGTGACTACACGCCGAGGTTTGTTTTGGTTGGATCAGAGCGAGCAGAATATGTGCCTCCTGATGAGAGACTAATAAGTTTCGAAACCGGTAGAGGTGCTTGCTGCGCTCTGTGATTGAACTAGAATATAATGCGGCTGTAGTTTCGTGTTGCAACGAAATTGAAAATGGTCATTCATTTTTGATTAAAAAAATTAATTTTCGGGCTTTGGCTCCCCTTAATCCTTAATTAAGTGTTTTTATTTTTATAATAATCTCCACTTCCTTCAGTCAACTATTTTTCTTCTAATAACATTAAACAGTCAATAAATAGACTTAATGATATTTACATAAGTAATTTCACATTAAAAAACAAGTGGTAATTATTTACGCGATCTCCAATTAAATAATTAGGTATCTGAAGATGAAGCGCTAATTATCCTAAACCCGATGAGTCTCGATACGCTCTTAAGCTGACAAGTGACCAATTGCGTTCAATGATAAGAGATAGCATATAATTAATTCATCACTGCTCAACATAATGAATATATCAATCAGACATTAGCTAATCCACCGTTACTGATGTACATCAGCGGTGTTGCCGGACTACAAAAAAGTCTAGCGGATTGAGAAGAAAGTTTCGAAAATAATACTCTCTGCTTTCTAAACTATTCTTCGTGTATGTTGTAATGGTATAAACGTCTCAGGTTCGTTATTTTTCTTTACATAATTATTTTATTCTAATTTATTTGATTTTATTCAATTGTCCTGCCTAAGTATCTCCCCAGGACTTCTTTGGTCTTCCTCTTCTACTCCTTACAGGAGCTTGCAGTTATCTTAATCTGTGCTCCCTCACTTTGGCATCAATTGGTGCCACACCTAGATTTCCCCTAATATACTCATTTTTAATTTTACCCTTTTTTGTTACTCCACTCATCCATCTAAGCATTATTATTTCTGTCCAATGCGTTCGTTATTCCTTTTTCTTTTTAACTGCCCAACATTCATTTTCGTACATCATAGCCGGTCTTATATCTATTTTGTAGAATTTTTCGTTCAACTTAATTGGGATTTTTCTGTCACACAACACACCACTCGCTCCCTTTCACTTCATCTTCTCTTTTTCTTCTACGGGACTACAGCCCAAATTGAGCCTTTATTTTTTGCCTCCACCCTTGTTTGTCTGTAGCTGCTTTTCTCTATGCACCGACTCCTAAAAGTGCTTGTTCATCGCTGCTTGCCGCGTCTTTCCAGCACTTTCTTGACTTTCCAACCGGTCTCTTTTCCTGCATTCTATCAGGGGCGGATTTATTCATTAGTGGGCCCGGTGCTAATTCTTGTAGAGGGCCCTACCCAACTCTTTTTTGACAAGGCACTTTAAAAATTAAAACAATATAAACTTCAGTACATTTAAAATTATGCAGAAGATACAAGGCTAAGACAAGGTAACGCTTTTTTTCTTTGTTTATTTTCAACAAATGCTTTTATGACACTTTCAAAATCAATTTCCCCCAATACGTCATACGTCAATAGAGCAGATCGATAACGAAACTAATCTGTTCTCGCCCATTGAGAACCTTAATTTATTTTTAATAAAGCTTAATTTTGAAAAGATCTTTCGAATTCGCAGTTCGTGATAGGTATAGTTAAATATATTCTTAAAACAATATAGGTATTTGAAAACACTGAAACAAGGTATTTTTCGATAATAATACCCAACATGTCTTTAGGTGTTACTACAGAATTTTCGGAATTAGGAAGAGATAAAATTAAATTTTGAAAAAATATAATCTCTTCGATAAATGCCTGATCTATATCAAGCGGGTACGTTTCGATAAGATTTCGCGCATATTGTTTTAATGTTTCACAATGTTGTTCTGAAGCTATTTTCTTGTGGCATTTTTACAATTTTAACTATTTATAATGGGAAATAAGCCACAATATTATTAAAAAATGATTTTTATTAACGTTTCGACGCCCAAATTAGAAGAATTTTTTTACTAAGCAATAACATTTTGTTTATGTTAGTAGTATTTTGTATTTTGACAACGGCACCCGATTTGGGCGTCGAAACGTTAATAAAAATCATTTTTTAATAATATTGTGGCTTATTTCCCATTATAAATAGTTAAAATAAATGTTTCACCTTCAATAGTGCGAAAATTTCCAAAAAAATGCAAAAAGATTAGATATATAACCGTATGCTTCACGTCGCTTGTCTAACTCTGTCACTAATGTATCGATCGATAAATAAAATGTTTCGACTTTAAATTTGTTTGAACCTTCTAAATGTGAAGAGGGCCCGTCTGGAATTTTTTTTTGAATCTGCTCGTTTTTTTGAATAATCAAATTTAACGTATAAACTAAATTTTTTTTGCTTTTTCTTCAAAGTATTCAAAATTTTCACGGTGTTTTGTATACTACTGTGTAGTCCTTGTAGTAGAAGTGTGCCAGTGTTTAAATCCAGACCACGTTTTTGAAGAATGGTACTAACTGTTCCAAGTTGTGTTAAAATTTCGTTCCAAAATACGGTTAAAAAAGCAGTTTCAAATTTCTCAAGGATTTTTACTAAAGTTCCACTTTCCGTAAAGCTTTACTTGTTGTTAAGCTTAAAGGGTAAAGTAGGTATATTTTATATTTCATTTCTTAACTTTATGGCACCCATTGAAAGACATCTATTTTTGTCAAACACCTTTAACTTTCAGAGCGATTTAAAAGCATTGTATTGTAAGATTTCCGAAAAGGAGATGTAAAAGTATACCTGCTAATCTGTTGCCATTTGTGTCATGTCATAAAAGGGTGGTTATCGGGTGTTCCTTTCCTTTTCTCTCAGAAAAAATATTATATGAAATTGTCAATACAACAATAATTTCAAAGTAATTTTTACAATAAATAAGAGGAGTTTGGTAGGGTAAGTACGACGGCGCGTCAGAATGCCAAATACGTAATTTTAGACAAATGTGTAGGTCTTCTGGGGGCCCCTTCAACCTGGGGGCCCGGTGCTACAGCACCTCTAGCCCCCCCCCTAAATCCACCACTGCATTCTATCATTAAGGCCGTTAAGTGCTCTTTTTGGTAGCTTATCCTCTCCCATTCTTATCACATGTCCGGCCCATTGCAACATGTGTATCTAATGAAGGGGTGTTTCCTTATTAATTTGATAAAGCTCGTTGTTGTATCGAATTCTGAAGATTCCTTTTTCCCTCACAGGTCTTAGTAAATTATTCTCCTTAGTACTCTCCTTTCGAATGTGTCGAGTTTGTTTTTGGACGTTTCTTTCAGGACTCATACTTTACTGCCATACTTTACTGCCTTTCTATTGGTCGAATTAAGGTTTTATAGATTCTCAGCTTTGTATTTCGGTGGAAACTTTTAGACCGAAATTATGGGAGAGGGGAAAATAAGCTCGGTTTGCCTGCGTTATTCTCTTCCGCATTTCTCCATCTTCTGATCCGTTGGCATATATTTCTGCTCCCAGGTATGTAAACTTTAAAACCGTTTTAATGCCATCTTCATGTATAACGTTTTGTGGGACTATATTTTTTCTCGTCTGAGTCATTATTTTTGTTTTTTCGGTGTTAATTTCCAGACCTAGTCTTTTTGTTTGTATTTTTAACTCTGAGTATGTTTCCTGTGCTCCTGTTGATGTTCCACTCATAATATTAATATCATCGGCATAAGCTGCCAGTTGAACCGTTCGGTTGGTCAGTAGGTTTCCTCGTCCAGTTTGTATTTGCCTAACCGCATACTCCAGTGTCTGGTTAAACAATGTTGGGATCAGCCCATCTCGCTGCTTTAGTCCCAGCCAAATTTTGAAAAAGTCTGTCCGGTGGTTCTGTATTCGTACACATGCCTGAGTTTCATCCATTGTGATTTTAATTAGTCTTATTAGCTTGTGTGGTATTGCCAGTTTAGCCAATATATAATATAGTTTGTTCCTTTTGACTGAGTCGTATGCCTGTTTTATAAGAGCCGCTGGTTTATAATTAGGCCAGGGTAATAAGACAAAAATATACCCTGTTCGTGACACTTCAGCATCCAGGGTACTGAAGCGTTTTTTCGACAGGAAATACCTATAGGAACAAATTATAACTATTTCTTGCGTAGGATCTGGCGGCCATTTTTATTTACAAACAATTATTAACTGTCAAAAAATGGCATTTTCCCCTTTTTTTTTCAAATCAACGGAAAACAGTGAAACTTATGATTTTTTTAGTACAAATATCTTCGAGATTATGGAAAAAGCTTAAAATGACGTATTACAAAGTTTGATATAATATGTACTCATATATTTTTAATATAATTGCGAAAAAAGGTCGGAATTGCAAAAAAAATATATTCTCAATAACTGTTGTAAAAATTGGTGTACAGCTTTGAAATTTTTGTCAAATGAGGGTTCTTTGGTGCCTAATATGTGATAAAAATTTCAAAGCGATTCATTCAATTGTTTAAATTTTATTCAAATTGTTTTTTCCAGTGAGCATTTTTTTTGCAATAACATAAGTCAGAAAAAAATGACCTTATAACCATTCCACAGGTGTCAAATGAAAGAGCATGAGCTATATTTTCAACATAGTTTAAAAAAGTGAATAAAAAATGCATTTAGGTATTAGTAATAAATAATTATGCAAAAGTATAGTCTTTTTTCTTTATAAACATTTTGAATAACTTTTTCCAAAAAATTAACTTTTTTTTACCCTGTTTTAAGTGCACAACTACCAAGTAATGTTATATATATCATTATTGATAAAAAATTGTAATAAATATATATAATTTCTTATATAACAAAATAAAAAGTTTATAAGGAAAGATTTACGATACTTTTGCATAATTATTTATTACTAATAAATGCATTTTTTATTCATTTTTTTTAAACAAAGTTGAAAGTATAGCTCCTGTTCTTTCATTTGACACCTGTGGAATGATTCTAACGTCATTTTCTTCTGACTTATGTTATTGCAAAAAAATGCTCTCTGGGATAAACAATTTGAATAAAATTTAAACAATTGAATGAATCGCTTTAAAATTTTTATCACATATTAAGCACCAAAGAACCCTTATTTGACAAAAATTTCAAAGCTATACACTAATTTTTACAACAGTTATTGCGAAAATAATTTTTTTACAATTCCGATCTTTTTTAGCAATTATATTAACAATAAATGAGTATGAGTATATCAAACTTTGTAATACGTCATTTTAAAGCTTTTTCCATAATCTCGAAGATATTTGTACTAAAAAAACCATAAGTTTCCCTGTTTTCCATTGATTTGAAAAAAAAAGTGAAAAATGCCATTTTTTGACACTTAGTTGTTTATAAATACAATTTGCTCTTATAGGTATTACCTGTCTAAAAAACGCTTCAGTACCCTGGCCCTGGCTGTTCAAGTGTCATGGAAAAAAACCTTATTACCCTGGACTAAATATACGTGAGGACTTTATGTGCTGTACATAGTAGAGAAATTCCACGGTAGTTTTTGCACTGGAGTTTGTCTCCTTTTTTACAGATCGGGAATACTATACTTTTCTTCCACTCGTCGGGTATTTTCTCTTCTTGCCATAATATATCTTGCCATCAAAAACACATTATGTCTGCGTGGATGTAACTTGCTAGGTGGCCGCCACCTACCTTATACAGTTCTGCTGGTATTTCGTCAACTCCCGGAGCTTTATTGTTTTTCTGGGCCTTAATAGCTTCGAAAACTTCATCTATGCTTGGAGCTTCTACTCCATTCTCTACTTTATTCTCTTCTACGTAGTTCGTACCCATTTCACCTTCCATGTCTACTTGTGTTCCAAGTAGGGTTTGAAAATAATGCTTCCAGGTTTCTGTAACTTTCTGTTGGTCACTGATTATTTGCCCACTTTCATCTTTTTTACATAGACTTGTTTGAGGTTTATACCCACTTTTTATCTTTGTTAGGTATTCGTTAGCCCCTCTAATTTCGTTGTTTTTTAAATTTTCTTCATTTTTTCTAATTGCCCATTTTCATAAGCTCTCTTTTTATTTCTACATAAATATCTTGTGTGCTTTCCGTCTTGCGACTTCAAATAATGTCAAGAACGATTCATATTTATCCGTTCGGGCATGTAGAGTTTCGTTTCCGAAAAATATTATTTTTATGGTTTTAAATATGAACAATTCATACTATACGGAGCGTATAGTATCAGACAACTCTTTGTAAAATCAGGTTTTTATATTTTTCGGAAACGAAACGCTACGTGCCCGAACGGATAATATGATTCTTCCTTAAATCTTCTAATTAAATAAACCTGTTAGTTAGCCAACTTGTTCTTCTCCCTCCTAATACTCTCCACATTTCCCCAGGAATATCATCTGGTCCAACTGCTTTTCCTTTCTTTATATTTTTATGTGCTTGAACCTTTTCTTCGTTTGATATTTTGGTGACCATTGCTGTTACTGTCTTCGTTAACTCAACTGGCTTTCTGTTAAATTCTTCATTTAAGAAACTGTCAATTTTTTCATCTCATTTTGACATCCTTTTCTTGAACTTAGTGAAATATAAAAACCGAATGATCCTTAAATATTTTGAAGCATCAATCCGGCAACGTTGCAATGAAGCGGTGCTATTCAGAACTCTCAAATTTCCATCTTCCCAAAACCGGATTCACTCACTACAGTAATTCGTTTGTGATGCTCCTTGATATTTCTTGATACGAGACACGAGAAGTATTCATAACCACAGATGACTTCATTTGACGGTAATTTATTGTACATGGTGCCCTTTTTAATCCCGTCGAAATAATTTATAGGCTTAAGAAAGACATTTACTCGGCCGAGACCATAATACCGTAACATTTTCTTAATTAAAAACAATTTAATCTCAGGAATTTTATTTCAAAAAATGTGGATAAGAAAATTACTGTGGGATTTTCGTTACTTTAAAATATAGGTAAATATCTGGTAGACATAATATTATATGAAAATATATTATATTTTTAAATAATTTTTATGGGGAGAACTTAGAGAATTAATTTTATGTAAAAGACCACGAGATCGTAAATTTTCATCGCCCTGTATATAGCCAAAATTTGTAAATAATATGATTTAGCCGTAAGCAGTGTTTCGTGGAAAGAGAAAAACGTTAGTGATAAAGATTCTACGTACGGATTTATGCAATTCAAACAATGAACTAAATTACGGTCGGTTTTAGAAAGTTAATGTGCCGCTTTGGAATACACAATAGAATGTTTCTAAATGGTTTCCTAGAAAGAAAACGACGATAAACAAATTGTTTAGTTTTAGAATACAGGGTTTTTCTAGGATGTAAGAAAACATTTAATTTTAATATCTCCTGGAAATGTGACAAGACAGAAAATTTGTATACAACACTATTTGTTCTTAGTAAATGAAAGTAGGGATGTAATGTGTAGAGAGAATGCTTGTGATTGGCGAAGAGATGGATGGAGGGAGAACAGAGCGGTTGAGTCTCAGGAAGCATTTGAGCGGTTGATGAAGGAAAACGATTTACTGTGTAATTAAGATCAGAGGGGAGCAGTCCAGTTTGAAAAATAGTAATTTTGTGTAAAGTGGTGAATTTGGTGGCCGTGTAAGCAGATTCCTGTTGAGACGAAATCGTGATCGAGTCGAGAAGTACAATTACTCTGATCTCTGCATTTGTTTGTCTCCTCTAAACATCTTCATCGTACTCGTCAATACTGTGAACAGCGGATCTCCCTGCTTTAATCACCTTCTAACATAAAATTTTCCTGTTAGGCTTAGTGTTGCCCAAAATCTGTCTTGGTCTTGTTCTTGCGTTTTCACAAGACGAAGACCAAGACCAAGACCGAATAATTTTAGCAAGACCAAGACCAAGACTTACCGTGCAAGACTTGAGCAAGAACAAGACTAAGCCTGCGAGACTCTTGCGTCTTGCAGTGAGAACTGAGGGTCGTTTTGGGGAGGATATAAGTTTGGCTATATTCTTAGATACTCTATGAGAAACAAAAAATAAATGTAAAAAAAAATTTGAAAATTGGATGCGCGTTACGAACAATACCTACCACAAACATACATAGCGAATCAAAATATCCATTAAAAAACACGACACATTTCACATGTACCCGGAGGTCATTATTATAATGTAAAAATAAAATATTTTGTACATTTTTTCCCAGCAGGCGAATTCTTCGCATCGCTCTGAAATTAATTGTCCAGATTTTGAGAATAGTCGTCTTCTAATCACAACATAACATTCCTGCGTTGCGACGCCTACAGTAATATCGAATACCGTATTACAAACTTTTTAAAAATGTGTCACCTTAGCTAATAGAAAATAGACTTAATAAGTATATAAGTAATTAATTGTTTTCATTATTAGTTTTCTAGGAATCCAAACACTAGAAATCTTATCGGTATACATAATATTATAGTAAGACTATTATATATGCTGACTGTGCTATAAAGTCACTCGGCTAAACAAAATTTGCCGACACAGCGCGGCTATTATTTAAAAGTATCATAAGATAATGATACGAGACAAAAGTACAGATAATGCCGGATATCGTGTAAACAAAATACCGAAAAATTATTTTAACGATATACACTTCTCCAAGAAATTAACGCACTACCTTAAAAACGGGTCATTTTTGTCTCAAATGTCTCAAATTTCCTAAACCTGTTGTCCGATTTAAGTGATTTTTTTTAATATGTTGTCTTGTTCTTTATAAATATTGCTGTAATAATATTGTTGCTAGAAGGTCAATTATTGTCATTGTATACCGGGTGTACCAATCAAACTGTGTATTTTCTCACTCTGTGGAATATTCTAGCATTATGCTAACTTATTATTCAAGCGTGCAATAGCATACTGAAATTAAAACCCAACTATATAGTCTCATATTTTCTTAGCAATATGTTTTTTTATTCATTTACTTATATTGGATAATAAAAAAGTTACTTTTTTAACCAGATGTTTTTCATCAATACAGGATGTTTTTAAATACGGACGGCAAACTTTAATGGGTAATTCTGCACGAAAAAGTAATGACAGTCTGCTTAGTAAACGTTTACTTTATAAATGCTTCGTTTCCCAAATAGGGATAGTGTTGAAATTTTTCTTACAAACTGACGATTTATTTATTGCTCCAAAACCGGTTGAGATATGCAAATGAAATTTTGTGGGTTTTGAGAGGTTCTTTTAAGTTTAGTTAGTTAGAACATAGGCAGGTATCACTTATGTAGATCATGGGTTCACACCCCACTCGGTGTCAGTTGTTTAGGTATTTATTAATTTGGCTAGTCTTTACTATGGCTGTGATATTCAAGCTTAAAATGTACCTCTCTGTTACGTTGTTCTAAGATATGCAATAGGTTAATGGGCAACTGCAAGACTTGCAAGACTCTTGCTGCAAGTCCAAGACCAAGACCAAGACCAAGATCAAGATAGGGAGCGCAATACCAAGACCAAGACCAAGACCAGGTGTACTGGCGCAAGACAAAGACTGTCTAAGTCTCGTTTTGGTCTTGCATTTGGGCAACACTAGTTAGGCTTCCTTCTATCCTCACTCTATTATCGGTCTTCATTAAGGTCATTTTTACTAGTCTGATCATCTTTTCCAGAATTCTAAGAACTCTTAGGGCCTGGTACAGACGTCTCCTTATCACAGAATAGTACGTACTGCTCTGAATCAATTTCAACACGAATATTATTGATCTATGGTGGATCTGCTCTTTTTGAATCCTCCCTGGTATTAATTAACTGTCCCATTTAAATGTTTTTCCAGTTTGCTTCTTTCGACTCTAGCGAGTAACTTATATGTTACGTCTAGGAGAGTGATTCCCCCGGCAGCTTTCGCACACTGCCCTGTCTTCCTTCTTATGAATGGGACATACTCTTGCCTCTCTCCATACTTCCGGCATTTCCTTTCTCTCCCAGATTTTCGTCCGCAGGCTACATATTCGCGTTATAATCTTCCCAAAACTGGATTCACTCACTACAGTTATTCGTTTGTGATGTTCCTTGATATTGCTTGATACGAGACACGAGAAGTATTCATAACCACAGATGACTTCATTTGACGGTAATTTATTGCACATGGTGCCCTTTTTAATCCCGTCGAAATAATTTATAGGCTTAAGAAAGACATTTACTCGGAAGAGACCATAATACCATAACATTTTCTTAATTAAAAACAATTTAATCTCAGGATTTTTTTTCAAAAAATATAGAGGATAAGAAAATTACTGTGGGAGTTTAGTTACCTTAAACACAGAATAAATAACCACACAGAAGCGAAACTCCTGGCGAAAACGGTAACATAATTTTCAGGCTCATGTGTCAACGTAACTGGTGCAACCTCACTTTTGCGACTGACGTGACAGTTGTTTATAGTTAAATTTTATATTTATACGCTCTGAGCTTCGCTGGTGTCGATCCTAGCGGTTACTAATTCAACTTTCACCGGTAATTTTTAAATTTATAATTTAATTGTTATCGCTTAATATTTACAACGCTAAAAAGTAATTAAATTGTAATAGATTTTTTTAAGATTTTGCTAATCATTTTGATGTTCTATTGATGAAATATTAATTTCTTACTTCGGATACTTTCACAATTATCGTGTAGATGGCGCCAAGATTATTAGAATAATTTATAATTACATATTACAGAACATTAAAAAAACGTAAATTCAGTATTTAAAACGTAAGTATATTTAAGGTAAAAATATATACCACAGCTTTGATCAACTAATATTTTTTATAATTAATGTTTTAATTTTAATTTTAAATTAATCACTTTGACATTTATGTCAAATTTCCGGTAAACGCTTACAGACTTGCCACTACTGGCGCTCGCGAATTTGTAAATATCCCCTCTACGTACGAGCTCACAGCGTATATATGTTTTATTTTATATTTTATTGTTAAATTTTATATTTCATATTTAATTAATAACTACTTGTCAAAAATATTACCTAATTTGGAATGGTCTATTTCTTAGAACATCAAGTTCTATTCTGTAACTGGTGCACAAGGTCAAATATTTCGGTCCCAACAAAATCAATGTAAACGATAGTCAGATTCGCTTCTGTATAGTTATTTATTCTGTGCCTTAAATATATCTGATAGAGATAGACATACACACATCAAAATGTATGGTTTCAAATAATTTATTTCAAATATTTCTAAAAAAGTTGTCCCGAATATAAAATAAACATTTTTTTCTTAGAATTATTGCAATAGGTAACTCTTAAGAAAATTAAAAGAGAACTCCATAAGTCAAAAAATGGTAAAATAAAAATCCAATTTGTTTCCCCTCACCTCCAAACAGAGTAGTCTTTAGGTTAAGTTAGTATAGTGATAGTGTATGTCCTCTACGGTTGTGGTTGCATATTACTGTCCTATATATGTTAGGCAAACTCATCATCAGATGGTAAATATGTCTTGCTGCGGTATTCTGTTCCACTCCATTGAAAGACCCTCAAAAAGTACAGTTGCTCTCTTGTATTGAACGCAATATTTTGTTGTGCCCAATATGTCCTATAGATACTCAATTGGGTTTAAATCTGGCGATTGTGCAGGCTATGGTAAAACCTCAATTTTATTATCGTCGAGGAATGTTCGCATGACCTTGGCAGTATGCGGATGCGCATTGTCGTGCATTAATTGAAATTGGAGACCATATTGTTTTGCAAGAGACAACAATAGGTCCGAGAATAATATCGCGGTAGTAATTTAGAAACCGTTCCAGACAAACGAGGTTGGTTCTTCCACCAAGAGTGATTCCACCCCATACCATTATACTGCCGCCTTGCTGTCTATGAACCTCCTGCACAGTGGCCAATCGTTCAGCATTGTCAAATAGTCTCAAAATTCTTGTCCGTCTTACATCTGGTGCAAATCTAAATCGGAGCTCATCTGTGAACAAAGTAGAGGCCCACTCACGTCAAACCCAATTTGCGTGTCCTTGGGCCCACATTAGTGTTGCCCAAATGCAAGACCAAGACGAGACTTAGATAGTCTTGGTCTTGCGCCAGTACACATAGTCTTGGTCTTGGTCTTGGTATTGCGCTTCCGGTCTTGGTCTTGGTCTTGGTCTTGCAGCAAGAGTCTTGCAAGTCTCGCAGATGCCCATTAGCATATTGCATATCTTAGAACAACGTAACAGAGTAGGTACATTTAAAGATTGAATATCATAGCCATAGGAAAAACCAACCAAATTAATAAATATCAGACACCGGGTGGGGTTTGAACTCACGGTGTAAGTGATCCGTACCCATATTCTAACTAACTAAAGTTTATTAGAAACATGCATTTTTTAGTGTATTTGCTATTCACTATCTGTGATTTGAAAAGCATTCATTCGGTGACAGATCTGCACAGTATGTGAATGCCAGTTCTAATTTTTATCCACTACGTTGGGTTGGACAGACCAGTATGGGTTTACTCTTCAATATCTCACTTGTTAGCCTTATATATAAGGCTATATAGCCGTATTCTTTAACAATATCGCTGGAAAAATGTTGTTGCTAGACAGGTAAAGTGTCATTGTATACGGATATCGGGTATACCAATCAAACTGTGTTTTTTTCTCAAAGTTCGCATCATTTTGTGGAATATTCTAGCATATAAAATACTGAAATTAAAACCCAACTATAGTCTAATGTTTTCTTAACATTCTGTTTTTGATTCATTCGCTTATGTTGTATAACAAAAAAGTTAGGTATTTTATCAACTAGCTATGTTTTTCATTAATACAGGGTGTTTTTAAATAAGTATGGCAAACTTTAAGGGGTAATTCTAAACAAACGAGCCATGTTAAAATGACGTATGCATGACTTTTACGTATGCATGCCAATGTTAAATATTAAATTGTTAATTGTATGTCAAAAATGCGTAATAACTACCTCATAAAACTCACAAAATTTCATTTGCATATCTCAACCGGTTTTAGATCAATAAATAAATCCTCAGTTTGTAAGAAAAATTTTAATATCCCCATTTCGGAAACGAAGCATTTGCAGACATACCCTCCTAGAGGTGAAACTCACAAAGTGCACTTTTTTGAGATTTTGACATTTTCATCAATTTGAACTCAATACGGTACTGTCCAGATCTGAAGAAATCAACTGGGGCTCTATTCTAATTGCTGAGATAATTTATGGTATACTTCACTAAGTGCATGATTGTGAATTTCGGTTTCAAGGTAAAACTCATTAAAACTTATTATTGCCCTTAGTGAATTTTTCCTGACAATCTGGAGTGCCGAATCGGTAATACATATTATTTAGTGATCTTTCAAACAATACATTATTAAACATAACTGTTTATTATTTTTGTGTTCATTATCTATTCGGCGATTGATTACAGAAATGAGCTTAAATTATTTCTTTGTGGCATATATTTTACATAATCTATTTTGCGATCAAGCAGGCGACTTGTGGGTTATATTGTATTGTTGAAACTGTATATTATTCGTGTGCATTATCTGTTCGGCGATTGATTAAAAAAAATATGGGTTTAAATTTCTTTGTAACAGATAGCCTACGCTTACATAATGGGTAACATTATCTATTTTATGGTTAAGCAGGCGACTTTTGTGGCTGACGCCGAAAATAATGGCATTTATTCTCAAACAACGAAACTTATTGTTCATTTTTTAAAGAATATACTGTTATTTTTGATAGATCGTTAGTAGTTGTAAGTCAGCAAAATTTTGTATAGGTACCTACCTTCGTATGTATAAAATGGATGTTGATATTTTAACAGTAACATTACTTCTGTTTCTATCACATGTGATTTTCTATAGAGGCAACTGTTTTGTATAAACTTCTTTATGTACTTAATAATTATTTATTAACATTGTATTCATTACCTATTTCATTTTGAATCCCAACGTCATGATACTTTATGGAGATAAATTCATTAACTTCTCAATATCCAATAATTGTGTTCATGGAAAAACTCATTAAGTACAAAGTGTAGCTATTGAATTTTACCTCTAATAGGACATACCTATGTTTACTTATAAATCAAATCAAACTGTCATTATTTTTCGTGCTGAATTACCCTGTAAGGTTACCATACTTATTTAAAACACCCTGCATTGATGAAAAACATGGCTAGTTAAAAAAGTACCTAAGTTTTTTATTATCCAACATAAACTAATGAATTAAAAAACAGAATGTTAAGAAAATATGTATTTAAAAACACAGTTTGATTGGTACACTCGTACCAAAAACCTGGACAATTAAGTTTAGAGCAAAGAAATCGTCTGCTGATAAAGATGTGCAAAATATTTTATTCTCCTATATACTCCCTAAAACGACTTTCAGTTCTAACCACAAGACGCAAGAGTCTCGCAGGCTTAGTCTTGTTCTTGCTTAAGTCTTGCATGCTAAGTCTTGGTCTTGGTCTTGCTAAAATTAGGCGGTCTTGGTCTTGGTCTTGGTCTTGCGAAAACGCAAGAACAAGACCAAGACTGCAAGACCAAGACCGATTTTGGGCAACACTATCCCACATACGTCGATGAACGCGATTTCCTCTGAATGACACAGGTACTCTCAAAGGTCTTCGAGCATTTAACCGTACTTCATGCAGTCTATTTCTAATAATTTGCCCACTTTATAAACACCTGATGGTCTCTTGCAGCCTCATTTGTAATAGTGATGCAGTTACAGTGCGATCTCGCAAAACCTGCAACTTGATAAAACGGTCTTCCATCTGATTGGTTATCCTTGGTCTGTATGACGTTCAGCAACATTACCAGTTTCTTGAAACATTCACAAAACACGATTAATGATACTTATGTTCGTGTGGAGGACTTCAACAACGTCTCTTTGATTTCTGCCAGCTTGAAGCAACCCAATAGAACGCCACTGCGTCTCGAGATTTAAATGATGTCTCTCCATTATTGGCAATTGCAAAACTAAAAAAAAGTCCAACATCGAAAATCCAGTACCAATAAAGAATTATTACTTTTTTCTTATAGACAAAAAAAGCATATATTGAAGTTTTGTTAAATTTTTATAGGCATTCTTATTAGCATTACCGTCCAAATTGGTACAAAAATCAACAAAACAACAAATAATATTAAACACATAAACTTATTTTTGTATTTGCAGCAGCTAATATTGACTTAAAGCTTTATACAGGTGTCCCCCAGATTATTTTGATTCGTGCATTCTATGAAACAACTAGTACCGGTACTGGGAGGAAACTGGCCATCAATCTTACATTTCCAACTCGAATCGTTATATCTTCCCGATGTTGATTACCAATATTTCTTGAATTATGGATATTACAGAACATTCTGAGAAATATAAACGGGTAATATCCTATCTTAAGCATAATTTATTGAACGATTTAAATAGAAGTACAAACATTGCAGAAATGTATGTAAACCGTATGCGAATACGGCTCTAAAGTGATTACTTCTTCTGCCTCTTCATCGTCGCGCTATTTAAATGCAAATGACACTCATTTGAATTCATTACACTGACACATATGTATTATAGTTTCATTTATTACATTAACACTGACTCATTCATTTTAGCTACCGTACCGGTAATTGTTAGGCTAGACTTTACATATTTTTACCTAAACAGATTGAAAAATTATGCAATATTATGGGTTTTTTTTCATTGCGGTATTAAATTATGTCTTAAACACATTATGCAAACTGCTCCTCTCGTTTTCTTCGTTTCTTCATTTCAAATAATATTTGTCTCTTTGTCTTTGCTTTTTCTGTAGAAAAATTTGTAGATTGTAGATAAACTTTAAACATTTTCTTGCCTCTAATCTATGCATAAAATTTGATTTCTTGTTCCTTTGTTTGATTGTCAATCATAAGGTTGATTTACTCAATTTGGACGATTTCTTTTGCATTTACAAACTCAACCTGCAGAAGGGAATATGGCGCTTTGTAAGAGATCAAAAAATGAAGACAAAGAAATTGATAGAACCGAAACACATAGAAAAGGATACATGTATTAACTATCTAAAAAATATCTATGTGGAGGAACGAAAAATGGACCCTTGTACTCTAGGGAGAAGAGAAAACTAATGAAATAAAAATTTTCATTTTCATTTAGTTGCAAAACTAAACCAAAGCCATCTTATATTTTAGTCCATTCCGCGCTGGACAGATGAGTTGTGAATTGTAAATTGTTGAATTCCCTTATCTTTAAGTTCCAGCATTCGTTTGGCTTGCATTTTTAAACGCCACGGAGGTGTAACGAGAAAAATGGTCCCAATATTGTTTTCAATTTAATAGTACCTATTTTATATTTTCTTGGATTGAAGACTTGAAGAATATAACTTTGACTTTTTACTTGATTATTAAGGTAAGTTATTAGAACACATTGTGAAAGAAACAATTAGATATTCGGATAGTAAATAATATTCAAATATTCCTAGTTTATATTTTCTGTCGATGGCCTCAAAGCATTCATTGGTATTTTTTACCATATGATCGGCATTATTAGAGCAGTATTAGAGCAGTACCTGCTCTAGATAATCGCTAACTGATATATTTCCGAATTTTCGACCAATTTTCGACAGTTACATTTATTATTTATCTTTAGTATTAATTAGGAATTCTAGAAAATGCGAGATATGACCATTCCCGTTGCCATACTTAATCTTTTAATAGACTTTTAAACTTTTACAATATAAAATATAATTTAACACTACAAATTTAATACTGTTTAGTATCAAATTTAGGGGAAGTAGAAATAGAACAGTAATTTAATATAATAATATTTTTGATCTATTTATTTGTCATAAGTTTTGAACTGATTTAACGTAGTGTCGTGTCATCTCCCATAATACAAGATCAACTGACTAACTGACGATGAAACGGCCGGCGATGAAATCGACTGGCGATGAACCGGCGGCATCGAAACGGCGGCGATGAACCGGCGGCGATGAAACGTCCCTTTCCGTCTTCAACATTATAAAATTGAACTTAAAAAATGTGGAATTTTTCACTTGTAGATTGACTGGTTAGCAGAGATTTATTAATTCATTTAAAAAAAGGCAGGTACAGAACAACAGGAACCTTGCCGGGAAATAAATTATTAAAGTGTCTTTACAAGAGACAAAAATCTTTTTAAAGAAGCTTGTGGATCACACGGTTTTCGAAATTTTCACCACGAATTGTTACCGTTATACTGGTACTGATCATCTACTGAATATAGATACAATTGTTGGTGAACACGTTGTTTTGCAAATAATGGAAAATCAACTGGGAAAGGGCAAACATGTTACGACAGATAACTACTTCACTTCGTTAAAATTGGCCAAGTTATTGCAAAAGAAATCAACAAGTCTTGTGGGTACTTTGAATCACAACAGAAAAAAGATTTTCTAAGCATAAAGTGTGAAAATAGAGAATTGTAATCAGTGGATGTTGCTGTCTATGGAAAAAACTTCCTCAAACAGTAAATTTTTGTAAACAAACCAAATATAGGGTTGGTGTAGAGTGTAGAGGACCAAATGACGCTTCTTTATACTACAAAAGTTGTTTCAAGACGATGGCATATTCACGTGTTTTATAATACTCTTGACTTAGGAGCAATAAGTGCATGAATTATTTATAAAGAAATAACTGAAAGTAGAGTCAGTCTTCGCAAGTTTATTCGTCAGCTGTGTGAAGAATTATGGGCTCCATACTTTGCCTCCCGAAATCTGGTACTACACCAAGTAACACCACCGGTTCTAACAACCACCAGCACTGTTACTATCCAATGTGTGACAAATGTCAAAAACTGCAGATTTCCAAATGTTCTTGATAGGCAACTAATGTGTTAAACAATGAAATTAAAAAATAAAATCAGATTCTGTCGTCTGGAGTTGATATGATTTCTTTAAACTGAGTTTTTTGTCGATTTAAGAACTTGGGGCCAAAATGATCCCTTCAGGCTTTCTAGGTGGATATGCTAAGCCAGACTTTCTAGTACTAACACGTGTTAAGGCACATTTCGATACTTCTTTCGATACAAAAAGTAAAAAAAATACAATATGATAATCTCAGGAATAGATAAAGAATACTCTGAAGAATGTCAGAACAAAACTTACTGGGTAGAGGGAAAAGCAAGAACATAAGGAGGGTATATTGTAATGTAGGAGATATAAATACATGTGCAACAAAACAGAATCGAATACATCAACAGAAAGGCAGATGATAGGTCAGTAAGACACCAAACAAATCCCCAAATGGTCGAAGGATCGTTCAAAGACCAATGAAGAGATAGTGTGATAATTTAAACAATGCAAGGGGCTAATATTGAAGAAACAGGTCTCAGAAGACCATATCTGCGAAGAAAGAAGAAAAAAGTTATGTCTCGAAATTTAATTAAAAATAACAAGACCAAAAGTAGTGTACAACTTTTCAAAGAAATATACAGAATTAAAAGAAATAAAAGAAATTTTTATGTGGTAAAATATTATTATTTATTAAAATGTTTGTCTTTTATAATTAGATTTACAACACATAAATTTGAACGGCGAGAAATATTTATATGTTGATAAACATTTTAATTACATAAATTATCCCAAAAGCAAAGAATTACGACCAAAATGTTTTCGGGTATCATTGCCGGACGCCCGCGATCTCGGATGCAAAATTTCTACCTAAAAATTAGTTCCACAGTCCTTTAAATTAGTGGTGTTATCTGAGTCACATGAGCGGATATCGAAAATGGCCAACTTAATGAATAATAGGTCTCTAATTAGGCGCAGGTAAAGATTCCGATGAGCTTGATCAGCTAATTTGAACATAATTGGAGGATATCGGCAGTGATGTATTCAAAAATAATCAAATAGGGGTTTAGCTATATAGGAAAAAAATTTAAAAATCTGAAATTAAGAAAAAACGTGATATTGAATTTAGCGCCAATTTGAATTTAAATATATATTAAAATATGTAGAAAATATCGAAAAAATTTAAGGGCCTAGCCGCAAAATTTCGCGCCAATGTGTTTTAAATGAATGAATTTTTTTCTAATCCTGAGAAAACTAATAAGTATTTTTGAAAAATTTAAAAGCTGAATGAAAGATTGTATTATTACCGAGGGCTTTAAGTTCCTGAAAACTTCTATAATGTTTATTTTAATAAATTACAGGGGTGAAAAAACGAGAAAATTTAGTGTGATTTTTAATTTCAAATATTTCATCAAAAAAAAAAACTTTTTGGTTACTCAAAGGGACTTCCGGCCGTCGGTAATAAAGTAATCTTTCATTCTGCGTTTAAATTCTTCAAAAATACTTAATAGTTTTCTAAGTATTCGAATAAAATTAATGCATGTAAAACACATTGGCGCGAAATTTTGCGCCTACACCCTTAAATCAACTTCCCCTAAGGCAACGGGCCCTTAAGTCTCCACTACTAAATCTGCTCACCACTCCACAATCGGTTTTTAAGGTTCTAAAACGTTTTTTTTTATTTAAATTAACACACCCACAGCACCCTACCGGGCCGAGTACACTTCCTGGTGGCACTCCTGCTTTGATTTATTTGAGGTTTTAATATGCATTTGCTTATCTTATTCTGAATAATCTGGTTATAGTAGGAGCAAGATTTATAGATTGTTTTGGTAGTGTTAGTTTAAATTTGTGCACAAGCACTTCTGCCATAGTCCACAATAGTGAAATGAAACTTTGAATAAAGTAATTTTTCAAATAATGAATGGGTTGCATGTGTAAGTCCATACTAGTGTAGTAAAGGAAAGAGAGACGTTCTCACAAACAATTTATTTTACCACTGACGACCGGTTTCGCTGTTTACAATTTGTACAGCATCATCAGGTCCGGTTAAGGTAAAATCAAATGCTACAAAACACAAAAAACCAGAGTTAGTTAGTTTGGTTTGAGTAAAATTTAATGATACAGCCAATATCAAAGTACATCTGTTAAAGCATGCATATGAATACCCACATGTACGTGCGCATGGTGTACAATCCTCATACTCACAAACATGCACGCATTCATGTGCAGTGGCAAACAAAAGTATGTCAAGTATAAGATATATACTTACTTTCCGGTATAAGGGAAAAATGTAGTAGTATTCAATATCATACTTTTAATGCACTTTGCTAGAGGGATGGTTGGTGAAGGGAAAGATTTCAATGTAATATATTAACTAAACATCAATAGGGTCTTGAAGGGTTTAGTAGGAAAATACGACATTAAACCGATAATCTAATTTGTTAGTTAATATTAGTTAAATAGTAATGTTATTTTAATTATATATATGGTGATGTTATTTTAATTATTAATGTAGAGATGGTCGATGATGTAAGATTGGTCGTTTATGTAATAGATGTGATCTGTTTGTGAATATTTATTTGCTCTGTTTAAAATTGTAATTGAAGATGAAATTGAGCAATAGTAATTTGTTAAAACTTTTTCATTTAAAAAATATTAAAATTAGTCAAAATTTAAAATCATTCATAACTGACTCAGAGTTGAAGCTAAGTGTTAAGGTAATGTAGTAAGTAAATTAAACTTATTGTAATGTGAAGTTATAATTATCTATAGTACAATGAAAAACTATGGAATGTCACTAAGAAGTTTAAAAAAGTTAAAGTGTAGAAAAATTATTAATGATAAATGAAAGATGAAAAAAGCTATGTAAAAACTTTTTTTCTATTGTATAGTAATATTTGTTGAGTTTAATAAATAGTTGTGTAGATCAAAATTAATTTTAGTTTAAAATTTATGGTGAAACATTACCTGTATTGTTGCATTGATGGTTTCTTTTAATGATAAAAAATTTTAAAAAAGTAATTTTTATGACACTTGGGGTAATTTTAGAGAACGGCCCATTAGAATATTACACGATTTATAAAAAGTCAAAGGCTATCATAAGTGGGACATGTCCAGAAAAAAGAAAATAGAAAAGCAGCAAAGAAAATGATACAATGGAAGCTGGCAGGAAGATGAAAAAAAGGAAGATGAACCAGAACGAGTTGGTTGGATGATGAGGAAGATGACTTGAAAACTATGAACTTAATGAACAATGGAGAAGAAAGGCACAAGGGAAGTTTGAATGAAATGAGATAGCTAAACAGGCAAAGACCCATCTAGAGTTAAGATGCCAAAAGAAGAATAATCAGAAGTCCAATATGGCATAAGTGGCATCCATGAACTATTTTTTAAAACTTTGAAATAAAAAAACATTAACAAAAGAATTGGTATAGGAAATAATGAGAAAAATTTGTTAGATACTCATTTTTTTTATACCTTGGTCTCCATCTTGATCATCTCATTTGAAAGAAACATATTTATCCAGACCAAAAAAAGACAGCTCGAGTTAACATTCCGGCAAATGTATTGGCTGCTTGGACGCACATTAAAACTCAACATTCAAAACAAAATTATTCTATACAAAGTTATACTCAAACCTCTTCTACCGACTACATTTATGTGGCCGTGCAAAGCTAAAGTCCCGTCGCTGAATATCATCCAAAGACTTCAATGGCTCAATGGCACGGAAGTAATCAAATACTGCACGACAACTTAAAGATTCCTGTCATCAGATTAAAAATCCAACGAGCCACGGAGTCACAGAATGAACGAACCATTCACCACGAAAATGAGTTTATAGTGTATGGCTTAACACCCCATGTGGGGTTTTGCCGCTTTCGCTTTATAGATCCATTTTAAGGATCCAGTCCCCATCATCATTGCATTTGTTCATTAATATGTCTCCATTTCTTCCGGTCTATTGTCTTCTCTTTCCATTTTGTAATTCCTGCCCTACTTAGGTCCTTCTCTACTTCATTTAACCATTTCGATCTGGGTCGACCACGTCTCCTTTTCCCTCCAGGTTGCCATAATATTATAGCTTTTGATACTAATTCTGGTCCTTGTCTTCATATATGACCCAGCCATTTGATTCTTTGTACTATTATTTTCTTTGTTATATCTTGTCCATGCACTTCTTCATGGTAAAATGCTAATATTGATAGTAAATACTCAATGGCACATAAGAAATCAAACACTGCACTACAACCACGGAGTAACAAAATGAACGTACCATTCACCACGAAAATGAGTTACTAAGGAAATTATTCAACAATGGTCCTGCCACAAGGAGACTAGATAAAACCTGGCCTCAGGACCTACTTCAAAACTAAACCAAACTAGAATATGATGAAACATCATTGGATGCCTCTTCTTGACACCCAAAACCAGTAACACATTTACTTAATAGTCTATAATGATGTAGACAGAAAATAAATATAAAAATGTTCCAAACAAGTAAGTACATACAACAATATTTTAAATACTACTACTACTATCGGTTTAACCTACTTACGACTCCTAACTGCCATTCTTCTTTGTTTAACCATATACCTGGAAGGATTTCTCTTTCCTCTAGTCCTTTTTTAATCCCCTTCCTCCAGCTTCTTCTCGGCCTTCCTCTTTTCCTTCTCTATTGTGGTGTCCACGTCAAAATCTGTTTAAGGATCCTGTTATCTGGCATCCTCTGTACATGGCAACACCATATTAGTTGTTTTGTTTTTGTCATCAATTATTGTATCTTTAAATCCCTCAGACATCCTTGATCCCGTTTTAATTTTTGCAGTCGTTCCATTATACAGACTTTGGACTGCTTTGATACGACCATGTTTAATGTTCGTTCGCTGTAGGGTTGAGCACAGTTTGCTGAGGGACATACTGTCATATGTTTTTGGTTTTTGTCTTCGTACTCCAGGTGAACTTCTTCTTTATTGACGGCTGTTTTTTCTCAATAATTTGCATAATAGAGTAGCAGTGGTCTACTGTGGACCGCCCAGTTCTAAAGTCAGCTTGCTTCTCTGCTTCGTAAGCTCTGTAGTCATTTTCTATTTTGTTCTTAATAAGTTTCCCATACATCCTACTTATTGTGATATTTACCGCAATTCTTCTGTAATTTTCACTAGTAGTTGACGTTCCACTTTCTGTAGTTGACCTGATACATAATTTCCATTCTTTTGGTAATTTTGGTAATTCGGCACCACTTAAGCAATCTTGAAAGAGTTTTGTTAGCTGTTCCTGGAGTTTGTACCGCTTTTCACTAATTCTGCAGGAATGTTACAGGACCAGGAGCTTTTCCATTTTTCAGGAATTTGGTTATTTCTTTCATCTCTGATTTACTTATTTGTAATGGTGATGAATTTATATGTATACCTATCGGGTTGTCGTCCATGTTAGTAAATTCCGGTCTTGATATTTTTTTGAAATATTCTTCCCATTTTCCCGTTGTTATTGGTGATATAATATTTTAAATATCCTGTATAATAAAATAGTTAGGACGACCATGAGTAAAACCTGCTTTGATTGCTCCTGCTAGCATTATCTCCGGCCAGTTTTGTTAACTCATTTATTACTAATTGAGTGGAACAAAAAGAAAACGCATTTGGATTTAATGCCATTAAACCTATCAGTGTGTTATCCTTATGTCGCTTTTTTGTTTGGCCTAAATAGCCCTCAGGAACTATCGCAGGAAAGGTAACGAGGTTTTTGTTGTATCTAAATATCGCTTAAGTTTCTTACAAACTTATATTTTATTGATACGGACAAGAAATGTTATCGTAAAAGGCGGAAATAGGATGGAATGATAGTTTTTTGTACCTAGTGTATTATCCTGGAGGTTTCTTCCTACGGCTCCATTACTTACGTTTCCATTAACGAGGTTAATAACAAATATATCGCTTTAGTTTAATCTCCTTTATTATTTTCTATAATAAATCGACAATGCAATAATTATTGTTTGCTATATACGGTGTGATATAAAAAAAATCAACTGGTGTGAGGTCCGGTGACCAAACTGGCCATATGATAGCAAAAACCCGTTTGACCTAAATAGCCCTCAGGAACTATAGCAGAAAAGGTAACGAGGTTTTTGTTGTATCTAAATATCGCTTAAGTTTTTTACAAACTTATATTTTATTGATACGGACAAGAAATGGTATCGTAAAAGGCGGAAGTAGGATGGAATGTGAGTTTTTTGTACCGAGTGTATTATCCTGGAGGTTTCTTACGGCTCTGCTTCCATTATCGAGGTTAATAACAAATATATTGCTTTAGTTTAATAATTTATTTATTTATTTATTATTTATTTACGGACCGAAGTCCATTAGTACATAATACAATTAAATTAAAATGTCACACAAATTAGAAAAATAAGATCTAGTAGGTACAAAATTGGTAAATACATAACAAACAATAATTAAGAATAAAATTACTTGCTCTCATTTAACAATTGAGAGCTAGAACATTTTGAAATTGACAAATACAAATTATATGCTCTTCTTTACAACTTATATGCTTAATGCTCTTCTTTACAAAAAAAAACTTGGCTCTATAATATATCCACAATGCAATTATTTTTTTTTTCTTTTATTGGTTTAAAAACATAAAATGTAGATCTTTGAAACACACTCAGTGATCAAAAGATCCAAGGTTAATGGTTTAACGACCACTCGTACCAGAGGGGTTGAAGAGGGCGAAACACATTTCTAAGAACTGGTGTTTGGATCTTTGATTCTATTCGAAAAATTTTTCCCAGCCCGAAATGGTGGATGTGTGAATTGTTCATAAAGGGATTTTTCCACATTCTCTATTTCATCTGTTTGATTTTATTGGTTTGTTTTGTTGTGATTGTTTTATTGATTTATAAAGAGTCCTTTTACTTTCTAAATTGAAAAAAGACATTTTTTAAATAGTTTTAAAGAAAAACAATTATAATAAATAATCATTTCGTTGTGAACCGAAACAAGAGCCATCTTATTTTAGTTAGTTCAGAGAGCGCCAAAAGGGCTCTAACTAGTTTCAACTCTTGTTAGAGTTTCTCCAGAGAGCGCATATTTGATTTTCCCTGAACCACTAAAATTCCGGCTGCCAGCCTCTATCTACAAACCAAAGACTATGATGTCATGGATGCCGTGGCGACATCTGCTAAAGACGGACGAACGTTTTACTTTTAATATTAACAATATTAAAAATAACAACATTGATTAGTTCTAACAATGTTTTATTTTTAAAAACCATTATGTTTATAATTCAAAGTTTTATTTCCGAAAGACTAAGTTTTCAATCTAATAGCACATAAAATAACATTAAAAATATTACTCTACATCCCACCAGATTGAAAACAATGGGAACCTTCTCTGGTTACACCTCCGAGGCTTCTAAAATTTGCAAGCCATAACGGATGCTGAGACTAAAGAAGATGAGGGAATTTTACAATTTATAATTCACGTCCCATCTGCCAACTAATTTAACAAAAATTCCAAAGCTGTACATTAATTTTTATAATAGTTATTGCGAAATAATTTTTTTTTGTAATTTCGATTTTTTTCATTCAAATCATATTAAATTCAAATTATATTAACAATAAATGAGTATATCAACCTCTATAATATGCCATTTTAAAGCTTTTTCCATGCTCTCGAAGATGTTTGTACTAAAAAAACCATAAGTTTCACTGTTTTCCATTCATTTAAAAAAAGAAAATATGCCGTTTTTTGACACTAAATTGTTTATAAATAAAAATGGCCGCCAGATCCTACGCAGGAAATAGTTATAATTTGTTCTTGTATTACCTGTCGAAAAAACGCTTCAGTACCCTGGCTGTTGAAGTGTCACGAACAGGGTATATTTTTGCCTTATTACCCTGACCTATATCTTCGACAGCACTTCAAACATTAGGAGAATTTGCTATTAACTTTCTCAGCACAGCGAACTGTTTAAGTCAAAGCTTTCATTCCTTATTCAAATTAGTCGCAAATTTGTGAAATATACTATAGTTTATCATCACTCACTATAACACTACGATAATATACCTATAACATAATTTCCTATTAAGTTAAAATTTTGAAATGCAAGATCAAATATAAAGTTCCAGTTTTTAAACAAATCTAGCCAGAATGACTAGAATGCATGGTTTAAAGACTGGCACAATTTTAAATTAGCCATTTTTCAAATAATCATTTCTAACATTTTATTAGTTATCCATGGTTTCTTGCCTCTTTGATTTGTGGGTTTAAGGTGGTCTTCAGCTTTTAGAAATACAGTCTTAAGTTTTTCAATGTTTTTACTTGATCATTTTAAATCATTGTGATATTTGACTTGCTACAAACCTCTGTAATATTGTGTAACGTAGTTAAAATAAATTCATTTATCCATTCTTTAGAAACAAAGAAAATAGTTGGTTTTACTCTAACATATGTTTTAGCTGAAACAAAACTAAATTAACAATAAAAAATAACAGTTAACAAAACTTTAAAAACAGAAAAGCGAATAACGTAAACAGTTCTTATCGATACTTATAAGAGTTATTTGCCGACCATATAAGCGGAATGCACAGCGCAACATAAGAGATCCGAGATTGTTTAATGGAGGCTCTGTGATGTTTTGGGGTGGAATTTCCTTGAGATTAAGTACGGATTTGGTGTCTACGTGAAGGCTGTTTAAATAGCGAGAGGTACATTACACAGATTTTTTTCTTTAACACTATGTTCGTTGAACACACAGATTTTTTTTCTTTGAATGAACATGTCTTCAGTTAAAACACGTATTAAAAAGTAAAACCGTCTAGTTTCATTGTTATTAAAGATATCAGGAAATTAAAAAAATAAAATGTTCACAAAATAATTTCTATGTATACCCACCTTTATAAATTGTCCTCCCTACTTTCGTTTCTGTTAAAGCACGTGTTAAAATACAAAACCGTCTATTTTCTTTAAAAAATCGTTTCTTTTCTTCCACCCGGTATAAGTCCAAAAAATAAGTTTGACTAAACCTATTACAACTGTGTAAATACTAAATAAAAATCTAAAATAGTTAATAGGAGTGCAAAATTCAATATAAAATTTCAGTTTTAAACAACTAGCCAGAATAGTGGTTTAAAGATTGGCACAATTAAAAAATGGCCATTTTTTAAATAATTTAAAAGTGTCTCAAAAATGATGGTATAAATAAATCACGTAAGAGGCGGCAATCAGTTGCAACTATATTATTTTGTTGGCAAAAAGTGTTTTCTCAGGTAGGGAATTTCATCAGTGATGGTGAAGGAGAAGAAAAAGGCCGCGAAGGATGATCGGCTGAAGGTGTCAGAGATAGAGATGTTGGGTGTTCGGCCGAGCAATTAGAACGCCTTTTGCAATGGCCTAATGATAGGTCACGCTCAGGGCTGCTTGGGGCATCACGCGCACCGGACCACCCAGACCTCATCATCCGGCCCCTGTATACCAAGCTCCCAGCCAGCTTGATCTTTTTCAAGGCCGGCACCAGATTTTTTACCGAAGGCTGTGTGAACTTTTAAATTAAAAATTTCTTTATTAATATCTGTGCGGTGTACAAAATACTTGCACCGATCGATAGCTAGAGCGTAAGAAACGATATCATAAAACTTGAAGAGAAATTATATCAATGGCGTCATTAAAAAATTTATCGGTAAATGTCGTTATTGTCAGTTTGTTCCAAATTTTTTGTTTTCGTATATACAGGGTGTCCAGAAACTCGACCGGCAAATGAAAACAGGAGATTCATCAGATAATTTTAAGACAATTTAATCCAATTCACCTAGTCCGAAAATACTTACTAACTGAGCTAGAGCTCTTTGAAGATGGCGTCTGGTATTTAGTTTTTCTTAAATGCCTCCAGAACGGTTCTAGTTAGAAAAACGAAAAATGGTACGCATATTTATTTTCCAGGGCTCAATCCATTCCATCTATTGCGCATTTCTAGTACCGGTCATAGGCGTCCGTTTGGGTAGGGCTACGGTTATTTTATCGTATAACTTTTTTGTCTTTAAATTTTGAGCATTTTTGACTCTGGATTATTAAGGTCTGAGGTATTTTAGTACAAAAAGGTACTCTTACTTTAAGTCGGTAGGACACACCGATTTCTAGAAAAATCAATTTGAAAATTTTTCGTTTTTTTAATTTGAAAAAAATTGAAAATGTTTTTCAAAAAACGGCGTATTTTACCAACTTAAAGCAAGAGTAACTTTTAGCACTAAAATACCTCATAATTTAATAATATAGTGTCAAAATGCTTAAAGATTAAAGACAAAAAAGTTATGCGATACAATAACCGTTGACCAACCCAAAACGGACGCCTATGGCCGGTACTAGAAAATCGCATTAATGAAATCGATTCGTCTGTGGAATATAAATAAACGTACCAGTTTTCGTTTTTCTAAGTAGTTTTTTTATATATTTTTTTTTAAATTTACAAAACGAAAAATTTTCAAATTGATTTTTCTAGAAAACGGTGTATCCTATCGACTTAACACAAGAGTATCTTTTAGTACTTGAATACCTTGCAATTCAATAATCCAGAGTAAAAGATACTTAAAAATTATATACAAAAGAATTATGCGATAAAATAACCGTTACACTACCCAAAACTGACGCCTATGACCGGTACTATAAATTCGAAATGGATGCAATCGATTTATCTCTGGAAGATAAATATGCGTACCAATTTTCGTTTTTATAATTAGAAGCATTCTGGGAGTATTTAAGAAAAACTAATTACAAGACGCCATCTTCAAATAGCTCTAGCTCCCTTAGGAATCATTTTCGGACTAAGTGAATTGGGTTAAATTGTCTTAAAATTATCTAAGGAATCTTCTGTCTTCGTTGCAGGTGATAAATTAAATCACATATTCTGGGACCAAAAATAGTTCGACTGAACCTAACTTACCTTAGTACAAATATGCACGTAAAAAAAATTACACACCTTTGAAGTTACAAAATGAAACACGATTTTTCCAATATATGGAAAACTATTATAGATTTTTTATTGGAAATAGACATGTGGCATTCTTATTGCAGGAATATCTTAAAAAATTATAGTGATATTTGTGCAACCCATTAAGATTTTATGGGATCTTCCCTTAAACCCCCTAAACTTTTGTGTACGTTCCAATTAAATTATTATTGTGCTACCATTAGTTAAACACAATGTTTTTAAAGCTTTTTTGCCTATGATCATTTTTTTCTTTGGTGCTTTTACTCCAGATTACACTATGGAGTTGTCTTATACAAGATCTTGTCTATTTTCTATTTCTTTTTTTGTTGTTCCGTTTTTCGCCATTATAAAACCCAATTATTTAAAATTCTTCGTTCCTTTTATTTCTACTTGTTCTTTTATTTCTAAATTTTTGCCGTATTCTTCCGATATTGTTAAGTATTCCGTTTTCTTCATATTTAGTTCCAGGCCTACCTTTCTGTATTCCTCTTTAAGTTTTCTTACAATGTAACGGATATCTTCCTCATCTTGAGTCATAACCACCTGATCATCTGCGAAACACAATGTGTAGAGATAATCGTCCTTTATCGGTATTCCCAGATCCCTACATTTTGACTTCCAAGTTGTTGGTGCGTGTTCTAAAAATATTTTAAATATTGGTGATGTTGGGAATCCCTGTAGTAGCCCTTTTGTTGTTTGAAGTTGGCAACTATTTTGTTTCCGATTTTTATATACCTATATTTTATGCCCGGTTGCACCAACATATCTTAAGCTAAGGACGTGCTTTAACCCTCCTAAGGCGGTGATTAGATTCTTACGTAAACAACGGTGCGGGGTGCATTTGCACCCCAACTGTATAACCCTTTTTTTGTATGTGAACGTCGGGGAAATTGATTTGAAAGATAATTAGGAGTTATTTATTATAGTATGAAACAAAATTTTACAAAAAAGTACTCATTTCTTAAAAAAAAAATATTATCGTTGCAAGACAAATACATGACATTTTTCAAAGAGGGACAACACAAAGTTTTTTCACATAATACAGTTATGCCGGGACTTTCGGTCTTTTTTCTCTGACATAAGTAACACCGACCTTGCCCCTTAGCTCTGTTAGCTCCATGTGGATCATCAGAAATGTCCAATTCAGGATATGAAATTTTCATCTTTTACAATCTACAGCCATTTTTCTAAAAAAAAAACACGTAAACGCAAATAGTTTTAAATTCTGTAATGGGTGGAATGCGTTTAGAATTGAATTGAATGCGAATCAAAAAAATGGACAAAAATCAAAAAAAAAATATTAAAAAAGATAGGTGAGAAAAACGAGGTCTGGGGTGCAGCTGCACCCCGCACCGCCTTACGAGGGTTAAGCTCAGCTTACGAAACGTACGCGTTGCACCATTGAGTGTTAGATCAATTTTCAGCTTGCCACGTGCTAACGTGAGATAAGAATCGAAAATTATGGTGCGACGTAAATGAGACTTAAAGAAACTCTATCTATAAGCTGAGCTGGGCTAAGCTGGAGCTTAAGATTTGTTGTTGCGCTGGAGCTTAAGATTTGTTGGTGCAACCAGGCATTATTCCCCCTGTATGGAAAAGGTAAGCTAGATTTTTTTATTTAATGTAGCCCAAGCTTCTGGGCCCCATCTATGATATAGCTCAGAAGCAGTACTTATATATAAATTCGGGTTCAAAACGTCCTCCGACGTTGTCCGATGCCTTGTTGCCAATATCTTCTATCATTGCAGTTTTCATCTTCTAATCCTCGTACACTCATTGATCGGCTTACTCCTTGTATCCATGTCGTTCTTGGCCTTCCTCTTTTTCTGTTTTCTGTGGGTATCCATTTCATAATTTTCTTTGGCAGTCTTTCCTCCCCATTCTCTTTACATGTTCGTACCACGTTAATTGTTTCTTCTCAATGCATTCTACAATCGTTTCCTGTAACTTCACTCTTCGCTTTTCTTCCTCATTTCTAACCCGGTCTAATCTCGATGTTCTACTTGCTCTTCTTAGGGCATCCATCTCAGTAGCTTCTATTTTTCGTTTTAGGTGTTCCTTTATTCTCCATGTTTCGGATCCGTATACCAATGTGTTCTTAATCATGGTGTTGTATATTCGCATTTTTCTTTGTTTCCCTATCTCGGTACTCCACAAAACTCCGTTCAATGATTTAATTATCGTTCTTGCTTTATTTATTCTGCTCTTAATTTCTGCATCGTCAGTACCTTCCTTGTTGAAATTAATGCCCAAATACTTATATTTATCACAGCTAGTTATTTTCTGATTATTGTCCAATATCATATCAGTTGAATCCTCACCTAGGCATAAATATTGTGTTTTTTCTACATTCATCTGCAATCCCCATTTTTCGTATTCTTCCTTCAATTTGCGAGTCATATATTCCAAATCTTCTTTATCGTTTGCACATATTATCTGATCGTCTGCAAACTGAAGGGTGTACAGGCAGGTGTTGTCGTCGATTTGGATGCCCATTTCACTGCATTTTCTTTTCCATATTGCAAGGGCTTTGGCGATATAAATCTTAAACCGACTCGGTGATATGCAACATCCTTGTCGTAGACCTTTGTTAACTGTAAACAAATCTGTTATTTTGTTTCCTAATTTTACTGCAGATTTCATGTCACTGTATAAATTTTGGACAGCTTTTATGAGAGTAAAGTTAATGTTGGAGTTTTGCAGTACTTCCCATAGTTTCGGTATCGGTATATTGTCATATGCTTTTTGTAAATCTATAAAAACTAGGTGTATTGGCCTATTCCGTTCTAATTTTTTTTTCGATGATTTGTTTTAACGAAAATACATTATCCGTACAAGACCTTCCAGCTCTAAACCCGCATTGTTCTTCTTCTTCGTGTCCTGAGTATTCTTGTTCAATCAGTTCTCTTAAAATTTTTGTATATACTCTGCTTATTGTATTTGTTACTGATATTCCGCGATAATTGCTACATTTTAGTTTATTGCCCTTTTTATGAATCGATGATATATAAGCTATTTTCCAGTCACTGGGTACATGTTCGCCATTGATGTACTTTGTAAATACATATGCCAGAGATTTGAAAAGTTTTTTAGTTCCATTTTTCAGTAGTTCGGCATTGATTCCACCTGGATCAGGAGATCTTCCATTTTTTAGTTGTTTAATTGCATTTTTAACTGCTAGACTGTTTATGTTTATTTCTTCCCCTACAATTTGTATTTCCGTCTCTGTTGGTTGTGAGTATTCGGGCCTTTGTTCAGTTAATAAGTCCTTATAATGTTGAACCCATTTATCTGTTGGTATTAATTGTAGTTTGTCGTTGCGTGTTTCGTTATTCTTGATCTTGGTTAGAAATTTCCATGATTCACTGCATTTTCGTCCTCCTATGTGAGCTTCGATTTCTTGGCACTTTCGATCCCAGTTCTCTCTCTTACTTTGAATGATTTTGTGTCTTGATTCTCTTTTCTTTCTCTATATCTGTTGTAGTCAGAGGCAGAAGCAGAAGCAGTAATTACAGAAATATAAAAATCGTAATATGTCGAATAGATATTTTAGAATTAAATAATAAGGGGTAAATACATATATTAGGAGAGTTAGAGCTCAAATACTTCAATCGATAGAGCTTTACGAAAAATCAATCGTATTTTTTGGTCTGATCGAATCTCGAATGAAAATTTATTAAACCAAACCAACCAAGAATATCTCATAAAGCAAATAAGACGAAGAATATCTGAAACAAATTATTTTGAAAACGATTTCCGAAATGTAAATTTAAACGTCAAATAAACTTAATTTTAAAGTAAAATTGTGGCTTATTCTGAATAAAAATAGTAAATTGCATTAAGATGCCACAAGAAAATAGCTTCAGAACAATATTACCATAACGTATAAGCGATTCCATAAGTACGTCCTTGTTTTTCATCATTACCTTATATTATACAGATATTATTGATGCAGGAACCACCTGGAGATAGACGCTGACTTGCAGATGCTCGATCTTCTCGATCTTGTCATTCGCTTTTTATATAAATCTATGACGAATTCTTCACTGCGGGATGACGTTGTTGATGTTGAACTAAAAACAAAATGGAATTGTAACTACACCCGTTGAATTTCTCGTGATTTTTAACTCATCATTTTCACAGTGGCGTAGTGACAAGGAAATCAACAGTAGAAGATACAAAAATTACTTTTACAATCAAATTTAGTAGATATCCTTTAGTAGGTATTTTTTAAGTTTCCATCCTTTGGGGAGGGAAACGTCTTAGTTAATAACTGTAGCTACCAAATATGTAGATATTATGTTTAAAGTACCTACTACCTGGTAATGAAAAAACGTTGTGTCTTGCTGTAGTATTTTATTTTGATTCGAAATCGGCAAACATGCCTCCTGCACTAATACTCCTCCCACAGCTTCATACAGCGATAGCTACCATCACAACCCCCTCAACACAAAATGTTCTTATTCACACCAGTACATAATCTAATTAGTTAGATTCAGTCCAACCTGCCTTCTCTTCTGTTACTGTTGTCCTACCAATCGTGGTGGGCCAAATAACAACAGCTCCTGCAGTACCCAACAATATTCCTGCCATTGATACCGCCTTACGTGCCCTCCATAACCAGTGCCGGATTAACCATTAGGCGGACTAGGCGGCCGCCTAGGGCCCGGTCACTTGATGGAGCCCGCATCCCACACAAATGCATTAATTAATAGTGAATTATTTAAGCAGTAATTTAAAAAAAATTAAAATGTTAAAAAATCAAATATGGCTAACTGAGACAAAAAAAAAGAGAATGGTTAATTTATGATTTCCAATCAAACTCAGTTTTTTGCTTTGTCTTTTGTCAAATATCAGAAAAATACAACCGACTTCAAGACAAATTAAGCAGTTATCTATAAAGGCATTTTTATATTCCATGTTCATCATTCCCTCAATATGGTAATCAATTTTGCAAGCAAATTTTGCTTAGAAGCTGATAATTATTTTGGTATGGTACGTTTTTTTTTTCAATTTCTACCCACCGATGGGCCTTATAGTCCATTCACTCACGGTAAAATATTGCAAAACCTCCGGATTTTAAAGAACCTTTGGATTTGAAACAAGAGCTTGGATTGACATGAAATTTTGTATAAGCATAGCTAACATGTCAAAGAAAAAAGTGATATTGTGTCAATGTGTGTTTTTGCTCTACGGTTAAGTCCACTCCTTCTCGGGGTGAAATAATATACCGTCAAAATACGTCCGGAAGTGGATAAACTGACTAATTCTAAGCAACTTTTGTTCAATAGAGTTTCTCATCAAGTCAGTACATTTCGAGTTATTTGCAAGTGAATATCTTCATTTTTCAACAAAAAATAACACGTTTTCGGACGGTTTTTCGCAAATAACTCAAAAAGTAAGTATTTTATCGAAAAAATATTCTTAGCAAAAATATAACATTAAAAAAATTGAAAAAATGGTGTATGTGTGCAGTCTGTAGACCCAGTAGAAGCAGAGTTGTAGCTAATGAAAAGTAGGTTCTTATTCGTCAAATTCCAAATTGAATATTTCAACGTGAAATAATTAAAAAATTAAGCATTTTTCATGGAAAACTCATCATAACTTGTTTAAATGTTTAAAAGAGCTTTATTCTTGTTTTTTAAAAAAATTTCTAGCATAAAAAGTAAGCAAGATACGCTCAGAATAAAGTTGATCCCATTTTTTTGGGTAAAAAAAACTGGTAAAAATAACCCTTTAATTAGCATCCCAAATGAAATTAATCCTTACCACTTGACAAGCTACTTAACTTATTTTTTGTTTATATGCTCTGTGAGTTTTATCGGTATAAAGTACTTTTTTATAAAAGAGCTGTAGTAGAAAGGGCTTGAACAAGTCACTAATCACGAGTGTATGAATTTTTTTATTTGGCTTAATGCCTAGACAACAACTAATTGTCATTGACATGGTACAGTGGATTTTTCCAATTAGGTACCTAGTGTAATGGGTAGTGTGTGTGTTGAGTAAATGTCTTGTTACTTAGCAAAGTCGTCATTGTTTTTGCAAAGAGACGCAAATTGTATCCGAACGTCTGCGGTCTCTCCGGTGAGTACCGATCCCACAAGGATAGAAACTATTTTCATTTATAAATTTTTAATAAATGAAAAATTCTCTACCCAGGGTATGCAAATTTTGAACAGTCATATCTTAATCAATTTTTATCTTCAAAAAAAGCAAAAATCTCAAATATTCAGAAAAGCAAAACCTACATTTTTTTACTCTTTAAGATTTTTGGTACCACTAATAATTTTTAAGTTATTTTGAAAAAAGTACATTTTTTTTTTCAAAATTTCAAAAAAAATTTTTTACTTTAAATCCCTATGTTTTGAAATATAAGCACTGTGAACCGGTGAAACTTACAGATCATATAAATAATATACTTTTAAGTTTTTTCAAGATTTTCATATATTTTCAAGATTTTTTTGGCAAAAAAAGGATTCAACATTATTTTAAGCTTTACTTGCTTAATTTTGATGCTTGAAACTTGTTTAAAAGAAAACAAAAATAAAACTTTTTTAACATTTTAAAAAAGTTGTGCTGATTTTTCACCGAAAAGTGCTATTTTTTGGTTATTTACGTTGAAATATTTGATTTGGAATTTGTCGAATAAGAATCTACTTTTCATTAGCTCCAGTTCTGCTTATACTGTATACGCTATATAAATTTTGTATACGCTATATTTTTTCTAAGAATATTTTTTTGATAAAATATTTAATTTTGGAATTATTTGCGAAAAACCGTCTAAAAACGTGTTACAAGGCAAAGGCAGTTACAAGAACGGCTACAAGAAAGTGGGTAGCTCACAAATCTTTGGAAGGGTGGAGGAAGACAGGCGAAACAGTTCATTACAGAACATTCGGCAAAATTTACGGCAGACCTAATAAGCAAAGACAGGAAAACAGTCAAAGCCATAGTAGGTCTGCTAACAGGGCACTGTATGCTGAATAGGCACTTAAAGCTGATGGGATTGTCAGATGATGACCTGTGCAGATTCTGTCACCTCGAAGAAGAAACAGCCGAGCACTTTTTATGTCATTGTGACAGTCTGACAAATGTGCGGTTATTTGCATTTGGAGAACAAAATCCAACGGCAAATAGCTACATGGAAGGTTCAGTCTCGAAGCTATTAGACTTTTTAAAAAGGGTCAGGCTAGAGAACGTTATCTAGGACTAGAGGGCCACAATAGATCTGAAAAGGTCGCAGTGGAATAGGCCAGAAAGCCACCTCTCTAAATCTAATCTAAAAACGTGTTTTTTTTTTTGTTGAAAAATGAACATATTCACTTGCAACTAACTCAAAAAGTATTGATTTAGTGAAAAAACTCGATAGAGCAAAAGTTACTTAAAATTAATCAGTTTATCCATTTCACCCCCGAAGAGGTGGCCCTCTATACCCAGGGCAAAATCACATATCGACACAATATCCCTTTTTTTCTTTGGCATATTAGCTATGGACTATTAATGGGAAGTTGTTGCGAAATGTAAAAAAAAAAGAAAAATGATCTTTTTTACATTGTAATTTATTTTTGAAGTAACTACTTCCCAAAACAACATAAATATCTGTAAATTTGTTTTAAGTAAATGGTCGCTATAAAGGGGCCTACTTCTTATGGCCACCTAGGGCCCCATGATGCCTTAAACCGTCACTGTCCATAACGCTTCCTGATATGGTGAACGTCAATGTAACCTGCCCTCCTCCGTTGTTTACTGCCTCTCAGGTTTAAACTTCCGCTAACCAACCCACGCATCCAGTGCCCTCTCATACTCTAAAAAATTATAGAAATATTGACGATATCTTGTCAGGCTCCAATAACTTGGAAGTGTTGCACAAGTTCTATTCTCAACTATACTTTTGAACACTCATGGTTTTCAACTCATTAAAATTCTCATGCCTTTTCAAAAGAAAGTAACATGACCTCCACTTCAGAAGTCAATCTTAACTTAGTTAAGGGTTCCACTAGGCTCCTAGGAATTAACTGGTCACCTGATCAAGACGAGTTCTCCTTTCGGCCCGTTTGTATAGAGGCGCCTCCCATAACAAAAAGAAAAGTATTGCGATACGATTCACGTATGTGTGACCCCTTGAAGATTAGTGATGTACCATTCAAAGATGAAGACACTCTCCCGCTACTCTAGTTCTCGCCCAACCCCTGTATATTCAATTTTTCACATGTATCATTCTTATATTACTATCCTCAATTTCAAATCATTACCTAAGACAACCGTTATTAATAATTGATATTACTGACTCTACCCCACTTTTTTAGAAATACTGACAGTCTTGGACAATGAAACCAAAAAAGTTACCCTCTCCCTGATTGTGATTCTCGCAAATACACGGTTTGTTCCCTGCTCTTAGTGATAACCATTATTTAACATATTATGGTAAAATACCGCGACTCTATTATTGACTGTTGACTCCCGCAGACAACAGGTTTATTCGACTTTCAGTCGAATAGTTGAAATAAATATAATTTTTTTAAAGAATTACTTAATAAATCTAGTAAGTTATGGCAAAAACCTTTTAGTTGATTATTAAAAATTGTTTCTTCAGCCCGAATTTTAATGCCAACATATTCAATCAAGCTCTCAACTTTCTTTTTGTGTTATTTTCAGATGTTTGAGTTTTACTGCATCTGCTATCTGTAATGATATGTATCTTCTAGCTCAATACATCAAGCAACTCCGCAAACCCTACAGCAACAAAAACAAATAAAATAAAGAAATCAATTAAAATACCAGAAAATGCATTAAAACATATAGTCAGCTAGTCAAAGAGGCTGAAAAATATCTCGGGCGATTATCACACGGAACTTGAATCTGATTTTTATTTAAAATGAATTATAGCCAATTAAGGCCAGTTTATGTTCAACTTAATACTAATTTGTTAAACAAGACAAGAGTTAATGCACCTTTAAGAGGTTCACTGACAATCGTTAACGTTCAGGGAATTTAAATCGAAATAGGCTGTTTTCAAATTCACTGAATATCATCAATTGAGTCGACGTGACGAACGCTGGTTTAGTAGATATTTTCGATCAATGATTCTTCTCAAAACCCAGCAAATACTTTTTTTAAGAAATTACATATTTTAAATAATGTCATTTTTATGTCTCGTTGGAACTTTACCGCGCTGAGCAGCTCATCCAAAATTCCCTCATCTTCCTTAGTCTCAGCATCCGTTATGGCTTGCAAATTGTAGAAGCCTCGGAGGTGTTACCAAAGAAGGTTCCCATTGTTTTCAGTCTGGCAGGATGTGGAACAACATTTTTTGGTGTTGTTTTATGCGCTATTAGATTGAAGACTTAGTCTATTGCTAGCAGTTGCCGCTAGGGCATCCCTGCCATTTCGTTCGTTGCAATCCGTGACTGCACGCCGGGGTTTGTCCTAGTTTTGTCAGAGAGAGCAGCATATGTGCCTCCTGATGAGAGATTAATAAGTTTCTAAACCGGTAGAGGTGCTTGCTGCACTCTCTGATTAAACTGGAATAATGATGCGGCTGTAGTTTCGTGTTGCAACGAAATTGAAAATGGTTACTCATTTTTTAATATCATTTTTCTTAATTCCACTCTGTCTTCATGTACCTATTACTGCTATGTCTGATGGATGTGCGAAATTTTGTTATACAGGGTGTCCCGAAAAGAATGGTCATAAATTATACCACACATTTTGGGGTTAAAAATAGTTCGGTTGAACCTAACTTACCTTAGTACAAATGTGCTCATAAAAAAAGTTACAGCCCTTTGAAGTTACAAAATGAAAATCGATTTTTTTCAATATATCGATAACTCTCAAAGATTTTTTATTGAAAACGGGCATGTATCATTATTATGACAGGCCCACCTTAAAACCAAATTATAGTGAAATTTGTCCACCCCATAAAAAATTTATGGGGATTTTGTTCCCTTGAACCCCCCCAAACTTTTGTGTACGTTCCAATTAATTCATTATTGTGGTACCATTAGTTGAACACAACGTTTTTAAAACTTTTTTGCCTCTTAGTATTTTTTCGATAAGCCAGTTTTTATCGAGATGCGGCTACTTTTTTACTATATTTACATAAAAAATTTATGGGGGTTTTGTTCCTTTAAACCCCCCAAATGTTTGTGTACGTTCCAATTAAACTATCATTGTGGTACCATTAGTTAAACACAGTGTTTTTAAAACTTTTTTGCCTCTTAGTCTTTTTTTGGTAAGTCAACTTTTATCGAGATGTGGCTTCTTTTTCAAAATATACCAAAAAATTTAAGTTATAAATAAATTTTCAGATTATTAACAGGTGTCTATCATACTTAACCATACAGAGAATGGCTAAATTATGGACTAAATTCATTTTCTCTAAAATGGAAGACTTTGGAGAAAAATCCCGAAATAAATCGATTTTTATTTTTAAATTACAATTTTTTGGCATATATTTCATAATAGTGACGTCATCCATCTGAGCGTGATGACGTAATCGATGATTTTTAAATAGGAATAGGGGTCGTGTGGCACCTCATTTGAAAGGGTGTTCAATTCTATATTCAGTAATATAAATAATAGTATCATTATTTATACACGGTGGCCAAAAAATAATGTTTGAATTAAATTACTTGACGCAAAAAGAAGAATGTATGTAATTTATTTAACTCAAATTACATTTTACTGCTGTCAGTAAATAGAAAAAAAAATGTTTATTTCACAAACAAACATTTCTTTTCACTTAAATTAAATCACAAACAGTCTCCAACCTACCTCTTGGCAGTTTGAACATTTAATATAAGCTAAAAGCAATGTTTATTTGCCAAATAAAATTTTTTTTTCTATTTTCTGACATCGATAGAAAGTATTTTGAGTTAAATAAATTGCATGCATTCTTCTTTTTTCGTCAATTAATTTAATTCAAAAATTATTTTTTTGGTCACCATGTATAAATAATGATATTAATGTTTATATTACTGAATAGAAAATTGAACACCCTTTCAAATGAGGTGCTACACGACCCCTATTCGCATTTAAAAAAATCATCGATTACGTCATCACGCTCAAATGGATGAAGTAACTAGTACGAAATATATGCCAAAAAATTGTAATTAAAAATAAAAATAGACTTGTTTCGGGATTTTTCTCCAAAGTAGTCCATTTTAGAGAAAATTAATTTATTCCATAATTTAGCCCCTCTCTGTACATATACAAATAGGTGGTGGATTCAACAAATATTCAAAATATCTCGATAAACACTGGCTTATCAAAAAAGTACTAAGAGGCAAAAAAGTTTTAAAAATATTGTGTTTAACTAATGGTGCCACAATAATAATTTAATTGGAACGTACATAAAAGTTTGGGGGGGTTTAAAGGAACAAAACCCCCATAAAATTTTTATGGGGTACACAAATTTCACTATAATTTTTTTTAAGATGTTGCTACGATAAAGATTCCTCATGTCCATTTTCAATAAAAAAGCTCTAGGAGTTTTCGATATATTAAAAAAAATCCATTTTCATTTTGTAACTTCAAAGGGCTGTAACTTTTTTTGTGTGCACTATTGTATATAGGTAAGTGAGGTTTAATCACCCTATTTTTGACCCCAGAATCAGTGGTATAATTTATGACCAATCTTTTCGGGACACCCTGTATAACTTTGGAAGGGCTGATAAAGTACAACATTTGAGAAATCTATGAGATATCGATAGTATTTATAATAAATAGATAATGTGTTACGCTCGTATCGTACGCTATACAGCAGCGGTTCTTAATCTGTGGTACATGTACCACTGGTGGTACATATCATTATTTGAGATGGTACACAAAACGCAAAAACAGCCAAAATCAGCACCAATATTGCAGTTAATCAGATCACCTAGGTTCAGGTAGGTGGTACCAAAAATAATAAAAACTATTTGGTGGTACATGACTCAAAAAGATTGAAAACCGCTGCTATAGAGTACACAACCTAATGTTCAATGTTCACAGCTATGAGAATTGCAACTCTTGTATCTGGGATCTTAATCAAGAGTTTATGTTGAAGCACTTCTTTATGGTAAGAAAGTATTTTTTTTTGTTCTATGATACAATTAATAAGTATGTTATGTAATCTTTAGAAGATTAACCATTGTTTTTATTGTTAATTTGTGTCAATTTGACGATTAGGTATTTATAAAAAAAAGTGTCCTCCAAAAGTGATGTTAGTAACAAAACCGTCTCTAGAAATTAAACATATTATCATAAATAAATTCAAAATAGGCCATCGAAAAAAACGGAATTAGGGTAGGATAAGCGTTAACAATTCCTTTGGTTTTAATTTCTGGTTCTGCATAACAGTCATCATCCTCAATCAGCCAATCGAGTCTACTGCTGGACATATGCCTCCCTCAGTAATTTCTGGTGTTCACTACACTGAGCCGCTTGTAGCCAGTTTCTTGCTGTCTTCTTGATGACGCTATAATCGAAGAAAAAAAAACGATTTATCGTGATACCTTACAATATTATGGAATTGATCTAATCTCTCGAGAAATAGACTTCCAAATAAAAAACCAAAAAGCCGGGTATTTATTATTTTTCAAAGATCTAGTAATTGACATTAAACACAACCCACAACACCACTCCTTGCAGGGGGTGCAGGGGGCAACTTTAAAATCTTAAATAGAAAACTTTTTTATTACACATTCTGATTCCATATGAAAAAATAAACAAATTAATTTTTTTTTTCGATTAGCGATAGATGACGCTGTAGTTTCAGAAGAACAACTAATTCGTATTATTTTAAAAAGAACCTACCAAATGGATGAAGCACAACAAATTACAACAAAAATAGTCCACTTTTTGTCGACGTATTTATTAATAAAGAATATAAATTATTTAAAAGCGGAAAAAATAATAAGTAATTGGAAGGATTCTATTGTTTTAATTTAAATGATTATCTTTGTATTTTTAAGAATAATAATGCTATGATTGTTAGATTTTTATTTCACAAATATTATTTTTCATGACAACAAAACCATTCATCAAGAAGTAAACAGTTATTAATTAATAAATTAATTAATTAATTAATTAATTAATTGATTATTGATTATTTTAATTATTTTAATTTTTTTTTAATTTCATCAAAAAAATTGATTTCCTCTTAATGACACCCCCAGGGTGGGTAGGGATAGAAATTTTTATGGTACTGAATACAGAATTCAAATCTACAATAAAAATGAAGGTTTCCATATAATATTTCAAAGTTGCCATTGGCCCCATCCCCAGGGCCCGCAAGGGGTCGTATTTAGTGCCATTCAATAGGTTTTTACAAAAATATTAAACACAAGTATTTTAGTTGTTTTTCTTTGGGAGTGTATTTCTCGAGATATTAGACCATTACCAAAATTTTCGAAGGATATCAGAATTAACAGTATTTATCCGACAATAGCGCCATCTATAAACAATTCAAAGAAAAATGTCTCCAATAAAAGTTATTTCTGTTTTATAAGGAATCCAAATTTACAATAAAAAATGATTTCAAAATTACTTCTGCCTCGCCCCAGGAGCTTTCGTGCTTGGTGTCATTAAATAGGTTTTTGAAAATATTGAACACGTGTATTTCAGTTTTTCTATCCGATATAAATTTCTCGTATTGACCTTCCCGCATCTTTTAACACATCCTGTATAATTATGCATTTTTCTTCATTAACTTGGTCTAACATCATGTCTTCCTGAGTCTTATCATAAGACTTCTTACATTTTTCTTTAATTCTGCGTAATTTACACTGTAACACAATCTCATTGGTATAATATAGGTACTCAGTAGGATATTTTTTTATTATTTGCCAGGTTCGATGTTTATGTAGGTAATTATTTAAATATTGAACTTTCTACATTAGCTATTAAAACAAGTCGTCAAACAGTTTACGCAAGATTAAAACCGTTGATTTCATTTTTTCATTTATGATTGCCTTTAAAACTCATATCTATAAACAACAATTATATTATAGAACGCATCCTGTGTACCTTCACGTTGTGTCTTGTATTATAAAAGCAACAAGTATCTGTTTTCATTAACTTGCCATGACAAATATATTATTATTGCCATTACAATGTGCATGGAACATCGCGTATGAGATATAAGCAAAGTATATACATTAGAAAGTTCTTGTAATTCTGAATTTATAGATTTTATTGATTACATCGGAGACTTTGACTATAAAATTATGATATTAAAAGACAAGTTAACAATAATTTATAACAATTTTATTAAGGAGAAGTACAAAGAGGTCAGATTGTTTGTAGGACATCTATATTAATTTAACACGTTGGCGGACATAACGTCTACCACGATGTCCATGGTCATCATCAACATGTTTACAAAAATGTTTTTTTTCTTTTTTGGCTTGGACTATGGTCATTCAGCCAGTCTCAATCAAAAGTAAATGTATTAAAGATATTGCCAATTAGTGAACCTTGGTTATTACAATATTATTACAATTTTTTACTTCTTATTTACCTGCTCATTACAGCTAATGTACATACTATGTTAATAAATATAAATATATTACACTACTTAATGTTTATCAAGAACACATAGTGTATACATTTTACAAATAAAAATATTAATGTCAATATTAAAATCAATGTATTTTTTTGTATTTTATTTTAGTTTTTTTTTTGTTTTGTTTTTGTTTTGTTTTTTTTTTCTCACTACGATAGGATGTCAACCCGATTCAACCCCGCGGAGGTTTAAATCCTCTTAGTGATTTTTTTCTTTAATTTTTTTTATTATTAATTCTTTTTTATTTAAATTGGAATAAATCCTTTGTAAAAGGTATAAAATTTATTAAAATCCCTAAAGGGCTACATCAGAACAAAACGTTTTCGATTTTATTACAAAATCATCATCAGTGTAAGACAGTCTGGATGCTAGCTGAGCCACCAAAGAAATATAGGGCTAATAACCCTTCAAATATAAAATGTATGCTTTACAGATGCACATTTACTTAAAATGCCTTGTGATGGGCAAAAGGCAACAGGAATAATGCCCTAAGGTAAGGTATTTAAATTCCCAACATGTGGGATGCAAAAAAATTTGAGTTTACATTTCGATGACTTTATGGCAACTGGCAGCAGTTGCCATAAAGTCATCGAAATGTAAACTCAAATTTTTTTGCATCCCACATGTTGGGAATTTAAATACCTTACCTTAGGGCATTATTCCTGTTGCCTTTTGCCCATCACAAGGCATTTTAAGTAAATATGCATCTGTAAAGCATACATTTTATATTTGAAGGGTTATTAGCCCTATATTTCTTTGGTGGCTCAGCTAGCATCTAGACTGTCTTACACTGATGATGATTTTGTAATAAAATCGAAAACGTTTTGTTCTGATGTAGCCCTTTAGGGATTTTAATAAATTTTATACCTTTTACAAAGGATTTATTCCAATTTTTGTGATTGATGGTATACAGCCAACTACAGGAAAACTTTTCTTTCCTTGTGGATTTCTTTTTTATTTATTTTTTTTTGTTTCATGTTTTTATTTATTTTTTTTTAATCTTTTTTATTTTTTTAATATTTTTTTAAACATATTTTGCAAACACCTATAACTAATTACAATAATATTTTACTATCCGACAAGAAAGATACTAAATAGTTAAAAATTTTCTTTTTATTCAGTGACAGAATAAAAAGAATATTTACAGGGAGTGGGATGTTCTGGTCTATAATTCTTTTAATTAGGTGATTGGTTAGGTGTTTATGCTGTTTCCATTCAAAAAATATGTGGTTCAAGTCACTTTTAACCTCATATTCTTGACAAATATTCGAATCTAATATGTTTATTTTAAATAAACGTGCAGGATAACATGCATGTCCAAATCTAATTCTACTGATGGTGGATATGTTTTTGCGAGGGAGGGTGAAATTCTTATACCAAGGTTTTTCCGGAATAATCGGTTGTATCAAACTGTATTGTGTTGTTGATATGTTACAGTACCTTTCCCAGTGTGTTTTCCAGCTCTTCATCTGTTCAGTTCTTAAACAAGCAAAAGCATCTAGAATGCAGGGCTGATATTTGGTTACTGTTCCATTACATTACACAAATGTTAAAAGTCATTGTTTTCATAAATTATAAGCGCTAAATAGACCAGGACTAATCTGTAAAAAAACGTGTATTTTTCCAAATAAAGTTAGGTGACACCTTCAGTAATAATAATTGACTAATGCTCCTTCTCAAGTATGCCCGGAACATTAATAAAAAAATTAAAATATTTAAAAATTTCGAAAAACATCGATTTTTTTCTGCTTTCTTTGCTTATAACTTTAAAACGGATCGTTTTGGAACAAAGTCGTAGAAAAATAAAATAAAGATAATTAAATTTTGTATGATATACAACTGGTCAAAAATGTCTTAAGGTATTACCTTTTTTGCAATATAGCAATAAATACAAAATAAGGGGGCAAAATATGCTTGTTGTTATTCAATGTTTCTTAACCACTTTGGTGGCATTTAGAACCTTAGTAATTCGCTTAGAAAATTCTTATAACTTACTTAAATGGTCTACCAGATTTCATTACAATCGACCTAATAAATTTTGCATAATAAATTTGCAATATAAATGTTTTTAAAAAAGTTCAAATTTTTAAAATTTTCTGAACAAGAAGTAGACCATTTACAAGTTGGCTAATTTATTTACATATAAAGAGATACTCTACCTATCTAATACACTTTACAGAATTAAAATCGGATTATTTAAGAGGCCCCAGCAATGTTTTAAAATTATAAACAATTTTTTGGCCTATAAAAAAATAGCTTTATTAAATAATAAAAAAATTAATTTTTAGCAATGCAAATACTTAAAACCGGTATAATTTGACTTAAACTTTCAAATGCTGTCAGCAGAATTGCTATTTTATTTTTTAGTCAAAAGTTATTCTCGTTCAAAAATTGCAATTTTTCGATTTTTTGAATGTTCCAACGCGTTTATCTCGAAAATTATGCATCCTACGAAAAAACTTGTAAGAACATTACCCAAGAAATACAAAAAAATGTTTTATTTTGCGAAAAATCGATGTTATGTAATTCCTCAAGTTCTTTGTTGATAACAATCTTATCGAAATCCGGATCAACTGTTACTATGGTCACTACTGTCACTACTATGTTACTATTGTTCTACTGGTCAAAATACATAAAAAAAACTTGAGTAAGTCCATCTAAATAAAGGAGCCGTAGCACCCACTCCTGGAGACAGCACTAATTTGTTTATAAGCCAAAAAATTGTTTATAATTTTAAAACATTGCTGAGGCTGCTTAAATAATCCGATTTCAATTCTATAAAATGCATTAGATAGGTGGAGTGCTTATTTATATGTAAAAAATTGACAAATCTTTGTATGTTCTAGTTTTTGTTGTGCAAGATTTTAAAAAATTTTAATTTTTTAAAAAAAGTTTAGATTGCAAAATTATTATATAAAATCTAGTAAGTCAATTTTAATGAAATTTGGTGGACGGTTTTAGCACATTACAAAAATCTAAGCTAATTATAAGGTTCCAAGTGTAACCTAAGTAATGGAAAATGAATAAGGACAGGCTTGTTTTGCCCCCTTATTTTATATTTATTGCTATTTTGCAGTAAGGGTGTGAAATTAAGACATTTTTAACCAATCGTATCTGATATAAAATTTAATTATCTTTTCTTTTATTCTTATACGACTTTGTTCCAAAATGAATCGTTTTAAAATTATAAGCAAAGAAAATAGAAAAAAAATTTTTTTTTTAATTTTTAAATATTTTATTTTTTTTTTATTAATGTTTCGGGCATATTTGAGAAGGAGCATAAGTCAATTATTATTAACGAAGTTATCACCTAACTTTATTCGCAAAAATCCGAATGCCCCCTCTCACATCCACCTAAAAACAGATCCTTCCATTGAAAAAACAAACAGAGTCACGTCTACACAACAAGAAAAAAATATTAAGAAGAAAATATTAAGAAGAAAAGTAAACCGACCATAATGACGTCGAAGATCAAAGCCACATTGTTTTAAACTTAAACATATAAAACCTATTTATGACTCCTAAATATTTCTTTAATGAAATATGTAAATATAAAGCTCTATTTATACACATTTATTGAAAGGTCCGATCTTTTAGTTGACAGGAGCAAATTTACCTGCACCTATCAAACAGGAATCGATAATAATTTTCTCATAAAAGTTATTAACCATAAACGAAGTTGAAGCTCTTAATACCCAATAGCTATAAAAGTTGAATTTCATGAATATCATTCTAGACCAGTCCAAGGTAGCAATGAAAACCGAGATTTAAATAAATTCAGTCATCACAATATGCCAGCCATTGCTATATGTACTTGTATAAGCTGAAAATACCAATCAAATAAATAAATCAGTTGTTTGAGAGAACAAACAAAATACATAAATTGTCTGTATTTAATAAAAAGACACTTCTGGAAAATAAAGGTATCAACAAAAATAATGTCAATGTTAATGATCAAAAGGAATCAAAGTAGGTAGCTTATTTTTTACAAACATTTTCAATCGTAAGTCGAATATCAACTGAAAGTAAATAATACTGTTTATCGCCAACCTTCACTAAAGTCATTCATTATTGTACTCATTTGACGCCATTTGCGGCAGTAAAGTAACACTTTATTGTACTGAAAGAAGAATTTTACTTTACCTGCCGCGATTAATCAAATTAACTGAGATTGAATGTAAGCGGTCGATGGCAGTAATCGATTATTTATTTGAGCGAACTTAAAATTTATTTACGAACTATTAAAAATATTGTGCAAAATTTACGTTATTATTAATTAAATTTATGTCAGAAAGTGAAATTCTGTAGTATTTTGCAATTATATTCATAAAAAATAAATCCAAACTTTACAGATTTAGGGCCGGTTGTTCGAACGCTAATCAACATTGATCACTATCAAATACTTAATTACTGTCACAACTGTCAATGTCAACTTTGGTTGGGTTGCCGAAAACATAATTATTGACAATTATGAAATTAGTTAATCAATTATGTTAATAATTGTTATGTTAATTCACTAACTAATCTCATAATTATAATTAACTATGTTTTCAGCAACCCAACCAAAGTTGACATTGACAGTTGTGACAGTAATTAAGTATTTGATAATTATCATTTTTGATTAGCGTTCGAACAACCGGCCCTAAGTAATTAGGTACTTATTCAGTATTGATTACTTGAACAACTATCGATTAAACATCGAAATCGGCCATCATACAAAAGCATTCTGTCATCGTCATTACTGTCATACGAAATTGTTATTTCGTCTCAAATTAATAAAATTCTTAAATCTTTTAAGTTTTGTATTAATGCAAATATATTATGAAATGGTGTTTTTGTTAATTCGATTATATATAGGACGGTGACAGATATTAATGATAATTTGTTAGCAAATATACAGGGTGTAAAAAATACAGGTCATAAATTAAATCACATATTCTGGGACCAAAAATAGTTTGATTGAAGCTAACTTACCTTAGTACAAATATGCACACAAAAAAAGTTACAGCCCTTTGAAGTTACAAAATGAAAATCGTTTTGTCCGATATATCGAAAACTATTAAAGATTTTTTAATGAAAATTGACATGTGGCATTCTTAGGGCATGAACATCCTAAAAAGAAATTATATTGAAATTTGTGCAGCCCATAAAAAATTTATGGGGGTTTTGTTCCCCTAAACCCCCCCAAACTTTTATGTGCGTCCCAATTAAATTATTTTTGTAGTACCATTATAGGCTATTGATTATGTACTGTAGAAAGGAACTACAACGTTAACGGGGTTTTATTATTTCATATCGTCAATCAATCTCTATATATGAAAAAACCGCGGAGTGCTACCATTTAAAGGGATGCGTTTTTGAGAAATGGGTGAATTAGTCCCTGGGCACAGGTTACATTATGGTGTATTCTATGCACTTTTGGTACAAACATATCTATATAAAAATTGTTCCTGGTTAAATTTCCTATCTAAATATAACTTTTTAAAGTCAAAGATACTTTTTTTACAAAAATATATTCAAAAGAAAAAGCACAAAGAAACCCAAAAGAAAGAAATTTTGTTTTTTGTCCCATAACTTTGGTCCACGGGGATATAGGTATAGACATTGCTTCACAGAAAAAAAGCTTACATATTTTGTCTTTAAAATGATGTTTGGTAGAGGTCATTAGGATTTACAGTTTTCGAAATATGATTTTTCAAAGTTCGCCACTCACAGCAATTTTGGGCAATTTTCCTTGTTATTTCGCAAATATTGTTCTGTAACTTTTTTCTACGTAACTTTAGGCATATCCAATGGTATATGCAAGATGAGTAGAAATCAATTACCTTTAAAATGTTCTACTGTATAATGTTGTAAGACTTCTTTTAAAGAGGTTATCTTTTCCAAGACTTTATACTTTTAACGAGTTTTTATATTTTTTACGATTACCTATTTTTTAAATTTCCCATTATAACTTTTTTTCCAGATTTAGGTATATATTATATAATAAAAAAGAAAGCTTATTCTGTTTGCTTTAAAATGGTGTATTATAAAAAATTCTAGGATTATTTTTGAATAAGATATGCTTTTTCAAAATGTAATAAATACTTGCAACGATTTTTGATTTTAGGATTATTTTTTAAATTCCTCATTATAACTTTTTTATGTGATTGTGTGTTATGACTAAATCTTATTTTTTATAGGTAATACTTTGGAACCACTTGACTCGGCCGGGCAAACTTCAAAATATGGATTAATTCCAATATTTACTGTCAAAGCTCCTCCACCACAAGCTTTACTTGAAAAAATAGCATGTAAATGTACCAAAGGATGTACAAAAAACTGCGGTTGTAGGAAGATAGGAATTAGTAGTTCAATATTCTGCAAAGGGTGCATGTGCATTGCATGGGTACTAATTGTGGGAACTCTAAGATAACTGAGGTATCAGAGGAAGATATTGAAGCTAATGCTAACGAAGAGATGGACTTTGATTTTGAAAATTTTTTAAATATCAACGTTTAAATAATTTTAACTAAAGTGATGTTTTCTAAGACTAATGTTTATGTAATTTTTGTAAAAGAAATAATTTTAAATAATACAGGTAAAAAAATATCAAAGAATCACTCGGTTTCCATTATTTAAATATAGATGATACACCATTTTAAAGAACAGAAAGTAAGCCCTCTTTATTGAGCAATATATAGTATATTCATGTACAAGAAAAAAAAGTTATAATGAGAAATTTAAAAAATAATCCTAAAATCAAAAATCGTGGCAAGTACTTATTACATTTTGAAAAATATATCTTATTCAAAAATAATCGTAAAAAATAATATTTTTTTTATATTACGTATTATACAATATATAATATATAGGTAATATATAATATATAATATATAATATATAATATATAATATATAATATATAATATATAATATATAATATATAATATATAATATATAATATATAATATATAATATATTATATAATAATATTATTTTATTTTTATATTATATTACAAACAATAGTTAAAAGTATAAAACCTTGAAAAACCATAATCTCTTTAAAAAAAGTCGTACAACGTTATACAGTAGACCATTTTAAAGGTAATTGATATTTATTCCTAGTACGTGTACCATTGCATATACCTAAAGTTACGTAGAAAAAAGTTACAGAACAATATTAGCGAAATAACAAGGAAAATTGCCCAAAATTGCTATGAGTGGTGAACTTTGAAAAATGATATTTCGAAAACTATAAATGATAATTACCTCTACTAAACAAAATTTTAAAGAAGAAATATGTAGGTTTTTTTTCTGTAAAGCAATGTCTATACCTATATTCTCGTGGACAAAAGTTATGGGACAAAAAACAAAATTTCTTTCTTTTTGGTTTCTTTGTGCTTTTTCTTTTGAACATATTTTTGTAAAAAAAAGTATCACTGACTTTAAAAAGTGATATTTAGATAGGAAATTTAACCAGGAACAATTTTTATGTAGATATGTTTGTACCAAAAGTGCATAGAACTCACCCCAATGCCCAGGGACTAATTCACCCATATCTCAAAAACGCACCCCTTTGAATAGTAGCACTCCGCGGTTTTTTCATATATAGATGTCCATTGACCATATGAAATAATAAAACCCCGTTAACGTTGTAGTTCCCTTTAGCTATCTTATTTTGAATATAATCAATAGCCTATTAGTTAAACACCATGTTTTTAAAACTTTTTTGCCTCCTAGTACTTTTTCGATAAACCAGCTTTAATCGAGATGCGGCTTCTTTTTTAATATGTTTACATAAAAATTTTATGGGGGTTTTGTGCCTTTAAACTCTCCAAATGTTTGTTAACGTTCGAATTATTCTATTATTGCTGTACCATTAGTTAATCACAGTGTTTTTAAAACTTTTTTGCCTCTTAGTATTTTTCAGATAAGGCACCTTTTATCGAGATGTGGCTTCTTTTTTAATATGGTTCAAAGTAAACCTCAAACTGTAATTTATAAATAAATTTTCATATTATTACCAAGTCTCTAAAATCGTACTTAACAGTACACAAAGATGTGGTGGATTTGACAAAATATTCACAATATCTAAAAAAAAACTAACTTTTCGAAAAAGTACTAAGGGGCAAAAAAGTTTTAAAAACATTGTGTTTAACTATTTGTACCACAATAATAATTTAATTGAAACGTACACAAAAGTTTGGGGGGGTTTAAGGGAACAAAACCCCCATAAAATTTTTATGGGGTACACAAATTTCACTATAATTTTTTTTCAGATGTCCCTATCATAAGAATGTCACATGTCCGTTTTCAATAAGAAACCTCAAACAGTGTTCGATCTATTGAAAAAAATCGATTTTTATTTTGTAATTTCAAAGGGCTGTAACTTTTTTTAGGTGCACCATTTGTACTAAGGTAAGTTAGGTTCAATCGAACTATTTTTGGTCCCAGAATAAGTGATTTAATTTATGACCTGTATTTTTGTTACACCCTGTATTTATATAGATTTTCTACTAGTCATCAAGGAAAAAGCAACTGCGCTGCGAAGGCTAAACTTCATAAACTATAACGTAACTATTAACGGTATTTTGGTATTTTATTTTAAGTATTAAAATAGGTTTAATATATAAATAAAAATAAGACTAAACTGTTTAAAATATATTTATTTCGTTGAAATTATAATAATAGAAGTATAACGTCTTTCGTGCGTACCAAGTACACACACATTTTTTTCAGTAGGATGTAATTAAGTAAGTGTTAAGTAAGTATTAATGCTTTTTATGATTGGCGATAAAATTTTGTATGCACCACGTCAGTAAAGTTACTCTTTATCGAACGAGTCTGTCATTCGCCTCGCTCGCTGACGCTCGCTCTGCAATATCAGACTCGTTCGATAAAGAGTAACTTTACTGACTTGCTACATAAATAACTATTACCTCAGATAATACATTACTATAAACTGATTATATTGTGTACAATTTACAATACCCCTTTGCCAAGATATTTCACCTACTTGGAAACATACAAAAATACTATTTTTAATGAATGATGAAAATTAAGATAACAAATTAAGCTTTCAGATAACAAATTAAGCAGCTACATTAAAAACAATAAGAGCCAAAAGAAAAAGCAATTGCAGAGTGGTGTATATAAACTTAAATGTGTTTTCAAAAACTTACATCGGACAAACATGTAGAACCTTTAACAAAAGTGTAGCAGAACACAAAAGGGCTTTCAATAATACGAAAACAAATTCTACGTACTCACTTCACATTCTAGATCAAAATCATTATTGAACAGTTCTCCATATTCAAAAGTCCCTGGGCTATATTTATTAAAATCTATGGAAATTAACAAATTAAAAAATACGGATATAATTCTGAATGACCAACTTCAGACAAATAGCACCTCACTCCTTAACCCATTCAGTTAAAAACTATAAAGTGTAGACCCGCGGTAGTAACTACCAAATAATTCGTAAGACATTTTAGACAATTTTTTATGCTTTTTGATGATAACTATGTACTAAAATTAGAGTTTTAATAATATAATGTGATTAAATCAAATTGTCATTCTAGGACAGATTTCTGAAAATGGCGTAGCAGTCTACGTGTTAAAAGTACTAATCAGTCTAATAAAAATGTGTCCATACGAGAATATATTGACGAGATTTTCTTCGCTGATTAGCGGACTACAAGGCTGCCTATTGTTGAAACTCTAATGATGTGTCTGATTTCTAGGTTAATTACATTATTAACATTTTTATGGTTTTCTACAGGTAAACACAGTAGAGTTTTTGCCAAATTTAGTTTTATTATTGCTTAAGCTTAATTGTTCTGCAGCAGGTATTGATGACACCTTTTTGTTCGAACAGCCATTACTAAACTGGTCTAATGTTACAGACAGTCATTACATAAGTCAAAGAGTTGACAAACTAAGTGATAATTATAAAACTGCCTTGCATAATGTAAATGATAACCTTTTGCATTTTCTAAGACCACCCAAACTGGACTGCTTCCTGGGGGGCAGTTAAGACATCTTCATGGGTCCACAACATAAATTTGCTGCCGTCCCGTTCGAGATGATCACGCAACCTGAATCAACAGCCGATTGATTAAAAATACTAAATTTTGAATCATGAGAGCCTCTCTGGGCTAGACCATTAACACCCAGGGGTATTTCATTTAGGTCACAACAGCAAGAGTGGTCTCTCGGGAACACTGTTAGTCGAGGAATACGTTGAACTAATTTTAAAATTATTGTTCTAAAGTTGTTTTCTTGTGGCATCTTAGTGTAATAGACCATCTTTGTTGGGAATAAGCCCCAAGTTTACTTTAAAATAAAGTTTATTTGATGTTTCAATTTCCACCTCGGAAATCGTTCCCAAAACACAAAACTTTAATTAAACAAATTTTGTTTCTGCTGCTCGGTAAAAAATTCTTCTAATAATTTATATTTATTATACATTTATAAGTTGCGTTCCTGGGACGACGTTATTGGAAAAAAGTTCATTAGATTACATGAAATTATGTAATCTAGTGAGATTTAATGGGAAAAATTGAAAGATCGCTGGATAATAAAGAATCCGCCCTAATGTCTGTCCCACCATACGGCAATACAATCCTTACGGGAGTTTTTAGCGCGGCGATGCCGATTATCTTTAAAAGAATTTTCAATCGGACATTACCAAGGTCCTAAAAATGTAGGTCTCTAAAAATGTTAAATTAAAACTAACCCGTTACAGTCAAGTAAAACAATATTTTTCATTGTTTTTTTTGTGAGTGATAGTCATTTTCGAAAAGTAATCAGCAATTTTATAATCGATATGCGTAATAACTTTTTTTGGTTAAGAATGCTAGAATATTCAACATTAAAAGTTGATGTTGTTCTATGATATGTCAAGAAAAATATAAAATAGATTGTCAGTCAAGTTTAAGTAAAGTTTTATATTGTCCTACCAGGTCCGAGAGTTAAGAATAAATAAAGTATAATTGTTGATGGTTAGTTCACCTAAATTATAACAAAGAATATTAAATAAGCTTAAAATTATTACTGATAACATTGTATTGAGTAACTCATTGCTTATTTGGAAAATTTGCATCCTAATTGCAGTTTATTGTTATTCTTAGTGACTGATTTCCAAGATGAAATCAAATACTATAGAAGGGTATAGAAGCACTATAGAAGGTACCCTTCTATAGTATTTGATGAAATTAATGTCATTTTAATATGTTTACACCCTACGACAGTGGCAGTGAAAGTGAGGAAGGCGGGATCTACAATAGGAAGAAAGAATCTACAATATATTAGTTTAAATGTATTTTAATTATTTCTGCAGATACCTCTACGTATTTATTAAGGTTTTTAATATTTATGCACTTAAATATATTATTATATAAATATTTTATACAAAATTATTTTTATTTTGTTCACATAAAGGTATTTCTCGAAAAAAAAAATGTTTTAGAACCCCCGACAGCCACGAAATGTCAATAATATTAATTCCTAAGTTATTAATATTTATTCTATAGAAAAAAGTATGTTTGCTTAAAACCTGTTTTTGATAAAATTTGGCATCACTGTTGGTCATAAGAACCTTTACTGTAAAGTCAAGGGGGGACGCACAATAGGTATATTCATAGACATTGAGGGAGCGTTTGATAAAACCCACAAGGAAAAGAAAAAGTTTTTCCTGTAGTTGGCTGTATACCATCAATCACAAAATTGGAAAAATCCTTTGTAAAAAGTATAAAAATTTTATTAAAATCCCTTTAAAAGGCTACATCACAACAAAACGTTTTTGATTTTTATAAAAAATCATCATCAGTGTTAGATCTTAAAAATAAGTATAACCGATTTAATGAATGTAAAGTTGTTATTTAAATTTTGACTAAGGTTAGAGCAAGTGGGTTATACTTACAAACTGGATGCTAGCTGAGCTACAAAAGAAAAATATTCGGCTAAAAACCCTTTAAATATAGCATAGATGCGTTAAAAGTGCATACTTTAATAAAATGTCTTATGATGGTCACATGGCAACTAGGATAATGACCTAAGGTAATGTAAAGAATTTCCCAACACGTGGGATCCAAATTGAGTTGTTTACATTCCAATGACTTAATGGCAACTAAATGCCAAATGAGTGATGTTTCTGAAAGGTGTCAAAGGACAAAGTGACAACGTGACGTAGAAGTTACCCTGTATTACCGCAGCCAGCCAGTTGCAATGAAAGATTTTTTTTAAATTTTCAACAGTAATAACAAACATCAACACAGTTGTGGCTATAATTACATATAAGTACCTTGATTATGTAAGATGTTGGTAGAGTAAAAATGATTTTAATAATGCAAATAGAGAATTAGCCAGAATGTATGCAGCCATCTATACATAATTCAAATGAAGTTAAATTAATTAGCGGATAATGTTAAAGAACATCTGGGACCAAATAATTAAGTGGAAAAAATTTTTGCTAAGATGTTTAATTTATATGAATAGGTTGATGATTTTGGTTCCTATTAAAGTAGAAAATTGAATTAAGTCCAAATGCGTTGATGAAAATTTAATTTGCTATGAATTAAAAGGGGGGTTTATGGTTTAATTGTACTAATAGGCGGAGTAAATTAAAGAGTCCGTAGTATATGGGAGTATGATGTCAAAATAGTGTTGAAATTAAGATAAGTAGTGTGAGTCACAGGAGGAGACTGATATGATATAATAATATGTAAATTAATTGGTAATAGATATCTGAGTGTTGAAATTGGAAGTGAAGACAGAATATTAATTGAACTAATAACCTGGGCAAAAGTATTAACCAAGTTATTGAGTTAAACTGAAAAGGTTTAAAATTGGATGGATGTATGAAGGTGTTTTGGAAAAAACTAGCATTATTGGTAAAGAATGGTAGGTAATGAATAATGAATAATTTATGGTTAGATATCAGAATTGTTTACTGTAATGAGGTGTGATAAGAAAGGCTTGGGGCCCCAAAAACCAGACCCCACACCCAGTGGGTAAGAGGGTGGAATACATTCATTAAATCGGTTATACTTATTTTTTAGATCTAACACTGATGATGATTTTTTATAAAAATCGAAAACGGTTTGTTGTGATGTAGCCCTTTAAAGTGATTTTAATAAAAATTGTATACCTTTTACAAAGGATTTTTCCAATTTTGTGATAAAAACACATTCTCAAGCATCCTCCAACAGCTCAATGTCAGGAATGTCCCCTGGCCGTGAACGAATGGATATTAAGTATGCTATCCAATAGAGCAATAAGCATAAATGTGGAAGACGTTTCGGTTAGAGGCATGGCTACGAAGGGTAGCCATGCTTCTAGCACAGAGGCCACGAAGACAGCATAGCTGTCTTGTAAGGTGGTACGTTTGACAGCACATTATGTGAGAGATTACAAGTTGCTCTCAAACTAATAAAAACATAGTGTAAAGAACGCTCACTGTCTATAAATCCACAGAAGACAGAGATGGTGCTCTTCGCCAGAAAAAGAAGAATCACGGGTTTAATACTTCCAAGAATTCTAAACTGCAGTCTAAACTTCTCTGGAGAGGTGAAATACCTCGGTATTACCCTTGAAAGAAAGTTAACATGAAACTTCCGATTAGATAGAGCTAAAAGAGTAAATATTGCTAATGAACAGTGACGGCGAATGGTCGGATGCACTTGGGGTCTTTGGCCCAGGGTGATCTCCTGGATCTATACTACTGTCATTAGGCCAATGTTAACTTACGGAGCTATTGCTTTGGTATCAAAAGTGCTACAAGCAACAGGAAGTAACAAACTAAACCATATTCAGCGGATGGCTTACCGAAATATAACAGGTGCCATGAAAACAACACCAACTGCTTCAACGGAGTTGCTCATTGGCATCACATCTCTAGACATATATATTAAAGAGGTGACGCTGATGACAATGATGCAAGTAAGCTTAGCGGGTGCAAACCTTGATGTAGGAACGGGACAATTGAGATGTCATTTCTGGCGGGAAGAGCTGGACGTGCTACCACTACTTCATGCAGGCCGCGACTCAAACGTTTTCTTTAACAAACCCTACAAAATCGAAACAAGACAACATAGAGAGTCAAACGTGGCAAATGCGTATTGCATAATACACCTATAAAGAACAGAAAACCTGTTGAAATAACGAATTTAGTAACCACATCGATCACCAAGGTAATAAAGGAGTAAAGTTGATGTATGTTGTTGCTCCATTCTACTTTTCTGTTTTTTACCCAGTTATTAATATTGTCCACCTTGCAACTCCTTAGTGTATCTACTTATAGCTCTATCCCATAGTGTCTTACCATCGATTGTTCGAAAGGTTTTCATGTCTACTGTTTCTAGCATTTTATTTGTCCTCTCTGTTACACTTCGTGTTTCTGCCGCGTATGTCAATATTGGTCTTATGCCTGTTTTTGTAAATTTTTGCCTTTCATTCCTTTTCCAATATTTTTATTTCTCGATAGTGCTTCATTCGGGCAACCGGCATTTCTCTTTGCTTTATTCACTTGATCTTCTAGTTCTGTTTCGAGCCTTCCATAGCTAGATAGTGTGATGCCCAGATACTTAAACTCAATGACTTGTTCAATTATCTTACCCTCCAGCTCTAATTTACATCTTAGTAGATTTGCTGTTATAACCACGCATTTTTTTTGGGATATTAATATTAATAAAGCCTAAATTTTCTGGCAGCTACACTAAATTGGTGCAGCATACTTTGTAAATTATCTTCACTTTGAGAGATTAGTATTGCATCGTCTGCATAGTTGATTGTTTTGAGTTGGTTTTCTCCCATTTGGTATCATTTTTTAGTTGTCACTTCTTCTACTTGTAATTTTATTATGTTGTTCTGGTAGATATTTTCGATCGATTTAATAATTCCTAGAGGTTGCGTATTGTAACGTTACAAACGTCACATCTTTGATATTTTATTTTTAAATAATTATTTTACTTTATTTTCTTTAATATTTCATTAGTAATAATTTTCTTCTATTTGTTTTACCTGTTTTCTTCGTTAAAAACTCGTTGGCGCCTTCTTTTTTATTATCTTCTATTTACTATATCTCTTTTCATCTAAAATCTAAATCATCAATTGAACATACTGAACGTACCCCGTATATTCTTACTCTGTGAGTATCTGTCTTAATACGGAACATGCCTAACTTCCTACAGTTCACGCTGTCATTTTAATTCTCAAAATGTAATTCAACAAAAGTTTTATAATAAATTTTGTGAAAAATATCATACATATACATGGATTTAAACTGATGGTTCAGTGGATCCCATATTAAATACTTCAGGTATGGGTGTACATATCCCATCTTTAGAGTATAATTTTTCCGCCAAGTTATTCAGCCATACTCAAATTTGCAATGCTGAAATAATCGCAATAAATAAAGCAGTATCAATTTGCATAGAAAAAAATATTAACAAAGCTATCATATTTACAGACTCTCAAAGTGCTATCCAGAAAATTAATAATAAAACTTTAAAGGTAGTAAATGGTTGTTCAGGAATGACAAAAAGACTTATATTAGAAGCAAAAAATATTAATTTAGATATTATCATTGCATGGATCCCAGGCCATTCCGGGGTATTAGGGAATATTAAAGCTGATTCACTTGCTAATGTAGGTCGTTGTCTCAATTGTCCAGTAAACATAAAGGTGGAGAAAGATGACTATTTTCCTTTTTTTTTAAATGTACTGGGATAAATTTAAAAAAGAGTGGAAGGAATCTTTTAAATATAAAGGTATTTGATATCAACCGCTACAACCAGTTTTCACAAATACTCCTTGGTATCTCAATGTCCCTTACATAGATAGAAGACATATAACAACTATTATCAGAATGCGTACAGGTCACTGTTTATTTCCAAATCACCTATTCAAAATGGGGATAGTAGAACATCCTTATTGTGAATGTGGTCAATTAGCAGATTTACAACATGTGATTCTTGAATGCCCTATTAACACTGTGCAAAATTTTGATTTATATACTGAATTAGCTAAAAATGGGTGTCCAACACCCATATCCTTTACAACCCTTCTTTATAAACCGCATTTGGTTCTTATTAAACTTTTAATACATTTTTTGAATATACACAAAATTAAGTTATGAGGAAATAAAATATTGAAAATAAATAGATAAAATTAATGAATATAAATATATATGAAAATAAATAATTTGAAAAATATGTCAAAAGTACACACGAAAATATAATTCAGATTTAAGTAAACTAATAATATAATATTTTGTTTCTTTATAAACATTCTGTAATCACCTGGGTCTTTCAATATACCTATATGTGGCAACAACATGGGATTGTGTAATGGTCAGGTGTTGCCCCTGTATAAGAGAAGTTTGTGCCTTTGTTGTATTTATCCCATGCCAACTCAAAAATGCGTGTAATAAAAAAGACATAGAAGAATAAGATTGGTGTAATGGTCGGTAGTTACCCATGATAGAAAAAAGTTTGTGTCTTTGTTGTATTTGTCCCATGCCAACTTAAAATTGCCAGTAAACTCAAAAAAAGTAGAAGAATAAGATTGTGTAATGGTCAGCAGTTGCCCCTGAGAGTAAAAAGTTTGTGTCTTTGCTGTATATTTGTCCCAGGCCAACTCAAAATTGCCAGTGAACTAAAAAAGAAGTAGAAGAATAAGATTTTGTAGTAGTCGGCAGTTTGTAGTTGTTGTATTTATCCCATGCCAACTCAAAATTTCTACTAAATCAAAGAAGAAAAAGTAGATTGTTTATTGATAGACAGTTACCCCTAGCGTGAAATTTTTTTTATCTTGTCATGTTTTTCCCACACCAACCAAAATTGCCAGTTAACTAAAGAAAAAGAATCAAATTGTACAATGTACTAGCTCCAAATTGTAAGTGAATAAGGGATTTTTCCCTTATTCCGCGACGATGAGCTGGCCAAATACCCAAGTAGGTGGAGGCCAATAAACTAAAGAAGAAGAAGAAGAATTCTGAAAATGGTGGTGGTGGTAATCTTATAAAAGGTAATTACAGAGCTGATAATAGCTATCTATTTCCAGACTTATCATTCTCTTGGGGTAAGAATACATATTATCATATTTTAATTACATTTCTGCATCTAGCAGTTTTTCTAATATTTTTTTTTATATCTAACCTAACCTCCCATCTAAAAGCATGGTTTTTGATATTTTAGTTTTAAATATATCTTTTTAATTTACATATATGCACGTTTAGTAATAAAATTTTAACTATTCTCCTCATCTTAATTCCATTTAATTTACCCCTTGCCATCTGCTACTCTTTGAATACTTTTTGGCACAGGGTACCTTTTCTTCTTGATGTCATAACTTATACACGCATTATTCTTCTAGTTCTTGGGATCAAAGATCACTGTTCTCCCTCCGGGAGTTTCAAAAACCCTCAATCGCCGGCGATAAAACAACGAGGACAAAATCATCTAGACTGCAATCAACCAACACCTGTAGGCCTGGTGGCCTTGAACACCTACAACCCCAGAGCCCGTTGCAGAATCAACAGCAGTACCATGCGACATAAAGAAGTTACCATCGAACCAAACACCACAAAACCATAAGTATAATCTACAAATTGTTAGTTTTTGGCAAGAATTTGAATATATTTGTTAATGCACTTAATAAGTTATGTTTTTAATTAGATTTTTATGAGCAATAAACATGATTAGGTAAAATTTTTTTTGTTTGCTTCCATTCTAAATTTTTATAGTTCATTTCTAAGATTAGGACAAGACGAACACACACCTAAGAGACTGAGCTAAGCTAAGGGTGTAGCGATGGCTATCTTGGATGATTGAGGTAATATTTTCGAATATTATTTCAATTAGCTGGGGTAATCCATCGCCTTTTTCATTTCAGTATAATAAATATAATATAATGTCCTTTAATTTGACCCTGTAAAATGCTTTCTTAAGGTCAACGAAACATCAATATACTGGTTTGTTGTATTCTAATGACTTCTGTTAAACCTGCCTCATTATAAATATAGCGTGGGTGCATGATCTTCCCGACTTGTTGTTTGGGTTAGGTAGTTTTAATAGTTGTTTGGTCAGATGTTGTCCTCCATATTTTAGGAGATCATTTGATATTCTCTCCTCTCCTGAAGATTTTCTATTTTTTAATTTCCTTAATGCTTTCGTTACCTCTGCTTCTTCAATGTTCATTTCTTCGTTTGTTGTCACTTTAGGTGTTGTAGTTCATTATCATCACCTTTAGCAAAAAGAGATCGCAAGTAGTCTGCACATGTTTCCTTCTGAATGTGTTTAGTTTTTATTAGTTCGTTTCTCTCTTTTCTTTATCATCTGATCATTCTACATATTTCCTTTTATGTTCCGTATGAGTCGTGTTACATCTGTTTTGAGAAGCTCTCCCAGTGTACACTTTTTATTTGTCTGCCTAATGTAATGTATTCGTTAGTGTTCTTGACATTTCGATGTACAATAATTTGTAGCACCACATTTTTTGTTACAACCACCTCATTTGCCTACTTTATGTAATATTTCACGTTTTGTTAGTCTAGAGTTAAATATTCCCTTATGTGCCCATTATCTTATACAAAATACGTGATTTCTTGAATAAAATCAATATAATAACAGTGCCGACTTTTGTTGAAGATTGTTAAGTATCATGATTATGTACATTATGTCTATTAATCTTATAAAACTCTACAGGAGAAACAAGTAAACCTCTCTCGAAGATTGCTGAGACATGGAATTCGTTTTTCTTCAACGCTTCGTTTTCCTAGAATTTTTTCCTGCATGATAATTTGCAAAAGCTGGTATTTTGTAGCTCACGTTACGTATAGTTTTCGTCTTTTTTTGTGAAACGCTTAATAGACCTTAATTTGTACTACATCTACGTAAACTATTTTCAGTAATCTTCTTTATCACCACATCTCATCAATTTCGATCTCATTATCTCTTTATTTACAATGGTTATTACGTATCCGTTTAACGGGATACTAAATACATGATATCTTAACATGTGCATTTCTCCGCCAATAATTAGATACTGTTGTATTTCAAAGAGTGTTTCATTTTTAAGGTGAATTATCTGGTATCTAAGCTCTACTACTTAGTTCTATATTATAGATTCATTAGTCTCATTTATTTAAGTTCCAAGATATCTCTGTACATTACTTTGTACATTGAAAAGTCTAACAAGCTATCTAAGAGACTTATTACCTCTAAGTTCGAGGTGTGAAATTATATAAACAATGAATCATTTCATACAACAGGTTTATATCTTTCCCGTAAATGCCTGTCAACTTTGACCAGTTGTATCTCAGGAACCACTCATCGCAATTAAACTTTTTTCTTTTTTAAAAGAAGCGTCCTGCCGCTTTTTTCCAATACCCTTTTCATGATTTAATTTAATTTATTATTTCCCGAAATATTCTATTTTTTTATAAGCCAAAAAACTGCTAATAATTTTAAAATATTCCTGAGGCCGCTTAAATATTCCGATTTCGATTCTGTAAAGTACATTAGATAGGTACAGTGTCTTTTTATAGAAAAATCATAGTTATTCTTATGTATCACAATTATTGTGGTTATTATAGTGACCGTAAATTTTTAATTATTAATTCAATTGTTTCTAAACTGTTTATTCAATTTCCATCGGCTTCTGGAATTATAATCTATACAAAAAGAGCTTTTATATTACCAAGTTATTTAATTATTGATACATTACTCAGCTGAAATTTTAATTGAAAATTAAATATTTTGTTGGAAAAACCCGCATTTTTCGGGGAAAATTTTCGTCAAAGTAAATCGTGAAAAACACGTCTCTATGTAGAATTTAATTGCGGTGAATTTTTGTTTGGTTGTTTTTGGTGTAAAGCTAAAATCTTTGGAGTTATAGAGCAAAAATTGAAAAAATACGATTTTTTGGCGGCATTTTGTTTATAAAAAAAGTAGCACACTATCTGCGGACTTTGCATACCTATATTATTAATATATTCAATCATAAGATTCGATTCCAGCAATAAAATTGCTGGTAAATAACTTTTCCCAAAAATCGCCTATTCTTCGATAATCTGCCCAGACTAAAAATATTACAGCCAGTTATACTTTAACGTGGCCTTATTTGGCGTCCTTACCTTATTATCGCCTTAGTTTTGTCATGCCGTCTGTTTATTTTGTATCTTTCGTCATTTTTTTGTATCTACACGTTGGATCTCTGTATTTCCGTTGTCTATAAGCAAAAGCCTGCTTTACAACACAGTTGTTTAATTGTTGAAGTTTTTCTAATTTACATAATTCATCATTCAACTAATTTTAATTTTTTTTAGCTTTCATTTTTTTAAGTATTCCTCTTCTTAAAGTGACTTCTCCTCAACGGAGATTGGCTTCTACAATTGCAAATTCTTTTTTGTCTTCAGCTGTTCTCATTACCTGTTCAAAATTTAGCCCTGTCCCATGTCGGATGTGTCTCTTTCTCTCGACCCTTCCTTTCACTATTAGTTGAGTATATTGGTACTTATTATTTCTCAGTGTGTTAATGATAATCAGTATGTATTTTAGATAATTAAGTCACTTCTTCCATTCCAGCTATTTCTATTGTTTCCTTGAAATTTTTTGAATTAGGTAAAATAAGACAATAAATAGTTTATGATAATAATTTACTAAATACAAAGCTACCTAAAACGTTACAAACAAATTTTGCTGGTTAAACTCACTAAACTTATCATTAAACAGTCTCCTCACAAACAAGTATTCACTCTCTTCGTTACCTTACAAGTATCACACTGAACTTCACAGCAATATCTAAAAGTACAGTTACAATTAACTTTAACTTCTTCCGTGTGCGTCGCATAGCCCCTTCCGCAACACAAAATTCCACAGCCTTCTTCTCCTTGAGAAGTATCATTGCATACTCTCCCCTGCGTCCCAAACGAGCCCAGCGTGTTGTTGGGAATACAGAAAGCGGGGGATTCTTCCGAGTAGACCAAATCTCCTCGACCTGGTGGCTTGATTGTCTCTCCCTTGGGCATGAAGCTCTGGCCGTCGTTGCCGGCTATTACTTTTGCCGCTCCATCGAATCTTTCCTTCAGTCTGTTACCCACTTCTCGAAATGATGGCATCCTTCTAGTGCAGGTCTTCAGCGTGCAGGAGCCTGAGAGACCGTGGCATTTGCAGACGGTTACCATGTTGTTTTTGACAGCCTGGAACAAAACGAAAATTAGTTTTAGTAAAAGAGTAAAAAAGAAATGAAACTTAAACAATTATGTTATAGCAAAGAACATTACAACCGTATAAAAAAATGTCTAGAAAGGGTAGCAACATAACATTGGACACAACAATAACAAATCGTAACAAACGTAAGGTATGTAACACAATTATTAAAAGTATAATCACACACAGCAGTACTGTAAGGTAGATAAAGGGGCGATACAAAAGAAAACTAAAAAAAAAAAAGAAAATGGAAATGGTTCTCTGGAGACTTTTGGTAGGAAAATCAAGATTGGAAAGACGTACCAATAGTAAAATAAGAAAAATCATGAAAGTAAATAATAAAATAGTTCGAAGATAGTGGTAACTACTAACTAAGATGGTATGGACATGTTCAAAGAAGGGAATAGAATAAATCATTTGTTAAATAGTCAAAAATTAAGCGAAAAACTTACCAACCGTCCGGCTACATAATTGTGTAATTTCACTAATGTTTTCATATCACTACTTCTTCTTCTGTATCTGGTATCCAAGAAATCTTTGGATTTCTTCATTCCGTATTCTATGTTCTCCCCACAACCGTCCCACTCCCAGTCCCCTTCGGGCAACGGTGGATTCTTCCGTCGATTGTTTTTCCTCCGTTTTCTCTTTGAACAGGAACAACCGATTTGCTCCCCTCTCGTACAGGCCCTTGTTACTTGGAAGGTGATACCTGCTGCGATGATGGCGTTCACAAAACCAGTTTCCCTCGTGTCTGTAACAACGAAAAATGATGTGAAATAAAGTTACCAATTTATTTCTATATAATTTTAAAATAGCCTGACAATAGTCCTGTCGCCAGGGGGGGTACAACGGCCTCCTGTATTCAGATGGACTTACCTAAGTTTTTTTTATGTATTTTGACCCGTAGAACACGAATTTTTTGGGTAACAGTTGATCCGGATGTCGATAAGATTGTTATAAACAAAGAAGTTGAGGAATTACATAACAGCGATTTCTCGCAAAACAAAACATGTTTTTGTATTTTTTGGGCCATTCTAACCAAAAAGTGATCCTACAATTTTTTGCGTAGGATGCATAGTTTTCGAGATAAACGCGGTGGAACTTTCAAAAAATCGAAAAATTGCAATTTTTGTACTCGAGTAACTTTTGATTAAAAAATAAAATACCAATTCTGCTTACCGCATTTGAAAGTTCAAGTCAAAGTATATCGGTTTTAGTTATTTGCATTGCTAAAAATTTATTATTTTATTGTTAAACAAAAGTATAAACACCTAGTGCTGGAGTGATGTTTTCAATGATTTCTCATTTAAAATCGAACGAGTAGGTAGAGTAGGTACAAGTGCAAGCGAGGCTATTTCTACGTAGCATGCATGTAAACGCATGTATTAGGCACGGGAAACACTATGTGTTTATAGCTTTTTTTAGCAATAAACACATAAATTTTTAGCAATGTATATATTCGAAACCGATAGAATTTGACATGAACTTTCAAATGCGGTAAGCAGAATTGCTATTTTATTTTTTAATCAAAAGTTATTCAGGTTCAAAAATTGAAATTTTTCGATTTTTTGAAAGTTCAACCGCGTTTATCTCGAAAACTATGCATCCTACGAAAAAACTTGTAGGAACATTTTTTGGTTAGAATGGCCCAAAAAATACAAAAACATGTTTTGTTTTGCGAGAAATCGCTGTTATGTAATTCCTCAACTTCTTTGTTTATAACAATCTTATCGACATCCGGATCAACTGTTACCCAAAAAATTCGTGTTCTACGGGCCAAAATACATAATAAAAACTTGGGTAAGTCCATCTGAATACAGGAGGCCGTTGTACCCCCCCTGGCGACAGGACTACAAGGTTTTATCAAAATGAGAAGCCTATTTTGTAACAGTAGCAATAATATTAGTCTTAGATGTCGTTATCAGTCTTATATGGTCAATACTATTGTATGGAATGGAGGCTTGGACGCTCATCATAACGCTGATGAACAAGTTAGAAGCCTTTGAACTCTGGCTTTATAGAAAGACAAAGATCTTGAAAATACCTTGGAAAAACCACATCACATACAAAAATGTCCTTAGGAGAATATGTACATATAGCGAGCTGCTAAAGATTATCAAAATCACCTGATTTTGATTAGAACAAAAATAGAAGATCAATAAAACCATGTTTACCAACCGCATACAATATACGTGTCTCTTTCCCTCAGTACCGGCGTGCTTTATAGATTTCATACTCTCGTCCTGCTAAATCTATTTTATTCCGTCTTTGGCAAAACTTCAGTTTTCGTCTAAATAAAGTAATGAAGCGTGTTCTTTTTTAAAATTATTAAACTTTCTTAAAAACTCGATTCTTTTGTGAACAATGATTTCGTGGCTCTTTCACATAAAGCTTTTCTATTATATCTTCCATTTACTCTTCCATGTTGAACCTAAACCCAATCTATTTGAAAACTCTCCGGAGACTTACCTTGGGAATTTTTACATTTACCTACAGTAACATGTCATGTATTTTATACATATATAACTGGTGGAATTGCCCGTCGCCATGCGACCAGAGATCCAATCAATTTCCATCTACAATCACTACACTCAACTTTTTCTTACTTCCTCCAATTTTATCGTATACCTTATTCCTCCAATTTTTCTGACGCCATCCATTTTTTTTACTCTCTCCAGTTTTTCTAACTACCTCCATTTTTTTTTAATCCCTCCAATTTTTTTGAGTTAATACAATTTTATCGTGATTCCCTCTAATTTTCGTGACTCCTTCTAATTTATTCTGACCCTCTGTAATCTTTTTCGAATCCCTTCTGTTTTGTCGTGTCGCCCTCTAATTTTTCCTAACTTTCTCCTATTTGATAGTGTCTGCTTTTCATTTTTAGTGATTCACTATTTTATCATGTCTCTTTAATTTTTCCCGACTCTCTCCTTTTTAATCGTATCTACCCCCTAATTTTTCTGGCTCTCTCCTATTTTATCGTGTTACGGGAACAAACCCAACACATTCACGGGAGTAAACCCATTCACACACATTCTCGGGAATAAACCCATTCACACATATTCATGTGCATATCAAAGCTCTAAAGAAGTAAAAATCAAGTGTGGAGTTCGACAAGGTTGTATATTGTCACCAATGTTGTTTAATCTATACGCTGAAACAATCATAAATAAAGTGATGGAAAACGCAAAAGAGGGCATAATAATTAATGGCGTGCTTATGAACAATATCAGATACGCAGATGACACCTTGTTAGTGACAGATTCAATTGAACAGCTTCAAGCATTATTATACCGAATGGTGCCAATCTGCGCTATATATGGACTAAAACTCAACGCAAGAAAAATAAAGTTTATAGTTATTAGTAATGGCTTGCGAGAATGGTTTGGATGCAGCTCAAAACAACTATTTAGAGCTATTGCCTCAAAAATTAAAGTAGCTATGATGATTGCCAACCTCCAGAGCGAAGATGGCACCTGAAGAAGAAGTAAACAGGCAGCCGTAAATAAAAATAACTATAACCTAACAATTGGTAATGACTCAATTGAACTCGTAAGTTATCTTGTATATCTGGGTACTCAAATTAATGAAAGCTGGAACCCTAGTTCAGAAATAAAAAGCAGTGGCGGCCGGTCAGGATCGGCAGGGTCGGCAGTGCCGACCCACACATTTATAGATATAGATTTCTTTATTATTTGTATCTGTGAAATAAAAAAAAATCTATCAGATAATACAGACTAAATTTTATTCATGGTTTTGAAAAGGATTTGATCAATCCGAGCGTTAAGTGATCCCTGAGCATAACAGACTTCTCAAAAAATGAATGATTCGAGCCATTCATCTGACTTTTCGGCTAGCCGTCCCCAACTCCGTAGCTTGACGATTTACACGTAAAACTCAACGAAATAACAAGTCGATGAGCAAGCGAACATTACATTCTCTCCGTGGGCAATAGCAGATACGGCATGGCAGGTTAAGCGACAGGTACGGCACATTTCGGTCTGCCGGTTGGCGTTTCATTTGGAAGCATGCATCGGCAGAAATTGTCAAAATAATCACGCCGTTTTACGCCGTTTAATTGATATTGTAATGTTTTTAAGTTGTCAGGAATTATCATTTAGTGGACATGATGGATCGAAGCATTTGTTAAAAATCAAAGTAATTATAGAGAATTAATAAAATTGTTTTAGAAATATGTACCTATTTACTTTCTGATTCGAAGTGTATTCGTAATACAGAATGAACTAATACATATAATCAAATAGTTACATTTTGAATAACGTTGTTGAATCTGAGATTTAGAAAACCATTTGCTTTTCCCTGGAAGTAGATGAAACTTCTGATTATCATGTCATTCACAATTATCAATTATTGTTGTTCGATACGCGTTACGTGGTAATATTTATCAGAGGTTTTTAGCTTTTAGAGATGTGAGTAAAAACAATAAGGCAGAATATATTTTTGGTGTTTTACAGAACAGATTCAAATTTTTTGATATCAAAAATAAATTGGTAGGGCAAACTGGGGCAATCTTATGACGGCGTTGCTGTGATGAGTGGTGAATGGAATGGTCTCCAGGCAAAAGTTAAAACTATTGCATCACAAGCTTTATTTACTCACTATTTTGCGCATATAATAAATTTAGTTTTACATAATACGTGTAAAAAATAAAGAATATCGTCTTTTCTTGCCAATTTAGCTCACCTAAACGGATTACTGCTTTAGAACAAATTTGCTTCGAAAAAAAAAAAGCGAACAGTTTGTCAGACGCGATGAAATTTTAAATCTCGGTTAGTTTTATCTAAGCAGATTATCTCTGGTAGTTTTAGTATCTGTAGCAGATTTTCGTGAACAGCTTTTGGAAGTTTTTGATTTTATTATTGAAGGCGATGATTTTGAAAGTGGCGATACCTCGATCCGTGAAGCAACCTGTTTGAGAACTTTATTAAATAATAATGACTCTTTTAATATTCTTTTAAATATTTTTAAGACAGAGTTTGCCCAAGATATTCCTTGTTGTTCAAAATCAGTTAACTGACATTATTTATTCCAAAAATAGTTTCCAATATATACGCAGTGACGTTTTGGATTCGCTTGATATTTCCGAACCATCCCAAAAAAGACAACGACATGATACATATCTCGAAAAACGAGTAAGTATATCTTGAAATTTTGGATACCTACTATTATATGCAAATAGATACTCGTTTTTCGAATTTTGAAGATTTGCAAATTTTTGACCTCTGAGGATTCAAAATTTAAAAGTTACCTTCGCCAAAAAATTTCCAAGATATTTATTATTACAAGTTAGGTACTTAAATTATGCCGATCCAAATATTTTCAGAAAGTGGGATAAGTTACAAAATATGTATGTATAATTCTATGTAGTAAGTACTGCAATTCATTACAACAAACTGTTCATCAATTTTCTTATTACCACCAATTTCTGCCTCAAATAAACGGGATTTACCTTGTCTCAAAAGAATCAACACGTATTGTCGAAACACCATGAAACAAGACAGAATGTCAATTACATCAAATAAAAAAAGCATAAAACAACAAAATCTCCTATGATAATTTAAGCCTTTTAGTTTGATGGTATACCTATATGAAGAGACAAAAAACCTTGCCGACCCTGTCTCCAAGGCTACGAGCCGCCACTGATAAAAAGTAGAATTGCCAAAGCAAGAATAAGTTTTATGAAATTTAAGAAAATCCTGTGCAGTCATAATCTCAATTTGGAACTTCGCATACGAATGGTTCGATGTTATATATTCCCAGTACTACTTTACGGGGTTGAAGCATGGCCCTGACAGATTTGTTTTTAAAAAACCTAGAAGCATTTGAGATGTGGGTCTACCGCCGTATTCTGAAGATCAGTTGGGTAGAAAGAATCACAAAGGGGTTTTGCAACGTTTATATAAAAGTTGTGAAGTAGTGAACACGGTTAACAGGCGTAAATTGGAATACTTTGGTCATACAGGGTAGCGAAAAAGTATAAAAACACGGTAATTTCTTGGAAACAGCTTGAACGATTTTTATAAATTTTGGTGGGCAAGGATGTTCTAATGTGGCCGATAATATAGTGGTAATTACATTGTTGTTAGATCTTCTGTTTTTATGGAAATCTAATGAACTTTCTTATTTTAAATAGAACACCCTGTATATTTTTTGCGTTTTGAAGTCTTTAAGAAACACTGATTATTTTTAATGTTATATTCCCTATACCTACCGCTATAATTTCGAAACTATTGCTACATTTATTAAAAAAAAATTTAAACAAATTAAAAAAAATAAATTTTTTCAGCCCAATTAGATATTATTTTAGGTTCTTTGTATCATTTGGAACAAAAAATATCTGTTGTAATTTTCCTCTAAAGTTAATTATTTCCGAGTTATAAACAATTTAAAACTGAAAAACATCGAAAAATGACGATTTTCAAGGTTCAAAAACACAAATAAAAAAATCATTTTTAAAATTAGAAAGTACCTAAATTCAAGCTCAAACCTTCTTGTATCAGATCCCCATAAGAACTTTTGGCATGTTTTATTCTAGAATATTGTTTTGTTTTTTAATTTTTAATGAAGCTCATACGAGAAGACAGGCGATCGGGCATTAACAACTAAAAAATAATATTTTAAAATAGAATAAGACCAAATCACTTATCGGTATCTGATACAATAAGGTTTGAACTTGGAATTGAATTTAGGAAAATAAATTTAGGCACTTCGTAATTTCAAAAAAGTATTTTTTACATGTGTTTTTAAACCTATAAAATCGTCATTTCTCGATTTTTTTCAGTTTTAAATTGTTTATAACTTGGAACGATTAACTTTTGAGGAAAATTACAGAAGACCTTTTTTGTTACAAAGAAGCTAAAATAATCAGCATACAATAGTCAACCCGGGCCGATAAAATTTATTGTTATAATTTGTTAACATTTTTTTGATAAATGGAGCCAATAACTCCGAAATTGTGGCATTTAGGTATAGAGAATACAATATAAAAAATAATCAGTATTTATTAAGCACTTCAAAATGCAAAAAATATACAGGGTGTTCCATTTACAATAAGAAAGTTCATTAGATTTTCAGAAAAACGGAAGATTTGACAACAATGTAATTACTACTATAATATCTGCCCAAGCGGTTTCCGAGAAATTACCGTGTTTCCATACTTTCTCGCTACCCTGTATAATGCGTCACCCAGAAAAATATGACATACTTCACCTTGTCATACAAGGTAAAATAATGGCAAAGAGAAGTGTGGGTCGCCGTACAACTTCTTGTCTTAAAAACCTGCGCCAATGGTTTGGCACTGAACTATTTCGTGCGGCTGTACATAAGACAATGATTGTTAATATGCTGGACAACATGAGAGCCAACGATCGACAAACAATCTCGGCACTAAAGAAAAAGAAGACATATTCATGGGAGTAAACCCATTCGCACACTTCACGGGATTAAACCCATTCACACACATTTAAGAGAATAAATCCATTCTCAGACATTCACGGCAAATTCTTAACAACAACTTGGCGCTTATATATTTTTCCAACAGTTTCTTTTCTTGATTGATATTGTTTGAGGACAATTTCTGGAGTGGAAATAGAAGCGTCAAAATCTTTTTAGGTAAAACTGTAACTGTTATTACAACCAACTGTGGATAATCCGATACAAACAATATTTAAGTCTAATAATAATTGTTTTCATCAAGTCAGTACATGCCTTACTAGCATACCGGAAATTAAAACCGAAAGCTCTAAACCATCATTCCATATTCGTAGGAAATTTCTTTAGATATAATTTAAAAGGACAGAAGCAAGTTGCTTAAAAGGTGCAAAACTAACATACTGTTCAAATTAAAATTCTAGAATGTGATTCCTGCAAAGAATCTCCTGTAGTGTTACGTTTTTTCGTAGATCATATCGACGATATCCTTGAAAAAGCTTATAGCGTTTTAAACATCGATTCCATGCAATCTAAACTGCGAATCAGTGTGTCTTCGGACACTCCATCCGGCTACTTGAGGTGCCTCTCAGTGTCTCAATCAGATCAATTGAACAGACAAGGAAAAATGTCATCGAGTCCGGGCGATAGCGATCTTTCGTCTATCCTGGTATATCACATTTGCAATTATTATACGTGGTAACAAGAACTGGTGCATTGGTGATATTTTCTCTCGGTTGTTCAGGATATGCTGAATAGTTTGATTACGATCTGAGTATACGGCGATGCCAAGTTAAAAATGCTGCAGTTTTTGCATTAATAAATTCCTTCTTTTAATTCTTTTTTCGGCTGTGAATAAACCTGTTGTCGACGAAACGCTAAATGGTATAGATATACCAAGTCACAGATATTTCATTGTTTTAATTCAGTTGGAAGAATGAAAGAAAATCGATGAGACGCTATTGTGATTTTTGTAATATAACTTCACTTTTATGATAATTATGATATACGAGGTTTATGTTTGCTGCTTATAATTCGTCTAAGACATCCTTATTAATTTCAAAATAATTTTCTGTTTATCTACCCTTTTATTGTCATCATCATCATCACGGTGCTACAGTCTTTAAAGGGCCTCGATCTTATCAAGGTTTCTGTGCCATTCTGCTCTGTCCCTTCCTTGGAGTTTGCAGTTAGCAATACCAATCTTCCTAGCATTCTATGTTACCCAGTCTGAATAGCTCAGCTTTGGTCTACCTCGTCTTCCCATTTAGACCAGGGTGCATCTGTAAAAATATTAGTACATTTGGACGTTGAGAGGTGACTCAAATTTTTTGCCAGAGATTGCTTGAAAATAAATCAAATAATAATATTTGAGTTATCCTCCCTCTCAAAAAGGTCTGGAACATTGTTTAAATAATCAAAATGTCAAAAAATTAAGGAAAAATTCGATTTTTTTCTTGGTTATTTGATTATAACTTTAAAAGTATTCATTTCCGAGAAAAGTTGTACTAACATAAAAGTTGCGTCATTAAATTTCCTACAATATAGAATTAGTTAAAAATTTAAAAAATAGTCGCCCTTGTTGCAAAACAGCAATAATTGTGAAAAAAACATACAAAAACAAGTATTCGCATTTTACGTTTTTCAACCATTTATGCTACACTTAGGACCTTCATATTTCACCCTGAGAAACTTTATGATACACTAAAACAATGCTTTAATTTTCATTAAGATCGGTTTAATAGATTTTGCAAAATAAATTTTGCAATCCAGCTTTCGTAAAAAAAATTCATTTTTTCAAAATGTTACAGGACTGAAAATAAAGCAGATAGCAAGTTGAAAATATTTTTGCGTATAGAAGAGTACTGTACCTTTCATTTGCAATTTTGCAAAATTAAAATCGATTAACACGACGGCGTCAGGAATTTTTTTAAATAAACATTAATTATTGGTGCTACGCGCAGGACAGCGGATAGTTTGCTTCGATTGGGCATTCCAATGACCTTTGACAATGATTGATACATTTTAATTTTTATTACATTTCGATATAAATAAATAAATTTGTTTATTGCAAAATAAAAACACATACTCTATCCTTTGAAATAACACTTTTATTAGCAAAAACTTTCTTTGTTCATATATTTTAACTTAAATAATAAAAGTTTATTATTTTTAAACATATGCAATTGTTTAAACAATATTTCACAAACAATAATAAAATTAGTTTGATTTTTGTGGAATTAAAATATTAAAATACAACAAAATATAGAGTAAGATAATAATATATTAGATAATGATTGGAAGAAATTTTGGTGGAAATCAACTTGTGTGAATCGAACACCGCTGTCCTGCGCGTAGCACCAAAAATTATTGTTTATTTCAAAAATTTTCTGACGCCGTGGTAATTAATCGATTTTAATTTTGAACAATGCAAATGAAAGGTACAGTACACTTCTATAAGCAAAAAAAATTTCAACTTTCTATCTGCTTTATTTTCAGTCCTGTAACATTTTGAAAAAATGAATTTTTTTGCGAAAGCTGGATTGCCAAATTTATTTTGCAAAATTTATTGAGCCGATCTTAATGAAATTTACTGTATTGTTTTACTGTATCATGAAGTTTTTCTGGGTGAAATATGAAGGTCCTAAGTTTAGCATGAATGGTTGAAAAACGTAAAATGCGAATACTTGTTTTTGTATGTTTTTTTCGCAATTATTGCTATTTTGCATCTAGGGTGACTATTTTTTAAATTTTTAGCCCATTCTATGTTGTAGGAAATTTAATTACGCAACTTTTATGTTAGTACAACTTTTCTCGGAAATGAATACTTTTAAAGTTATAATCAAAAAACGAAGAAAAAAATCGAATTTTTCCTTCAATTTTTGACATTTTGATTATTTAAACAATGTTCCGGACCTTTTTGAGAGGGAGGATAACTCAAATATTATTATTTGATTTATTTTCAAGCAATTTCTGCAAAAAAATTTGAGTCACCTCTCAACGTCCATCTCAAAACAGATGCGTCCTGGACTAATTCCCACCGATTGCGCTTTTAAGGCGCATTTAAATCAAAGCGAACACGAACGAACGAAGGAAGGAACCAATTCGTTGGTGTTCGCTTCGTTCGCTACAAAATAGGGCCATTTACATTGAAGCGAACGTTCGCATTCGTTGATGATCGGGAGTGCATATTGCCTGCATATGTATTCAAGATGGGCCAGTCACACATTATGTTTAAGTTTATTGTCGTGTTTCTTGTTGGGTAAATTTTAATAAAATAATAGCTTATAAAATGCAATGTGTGTTTTGTAAGGGAAAAATATGTCATATTCATAAATATAAGTATAAATATTGATACGACTTCAATAATTTCATTTTGTCCTGTCTCTATTCTATAATTATTTGATTTAAAAAATTTGATTTTAATAATTAAAATAAAATAAAAATTATTTCCAGACTCAAAAATAATTTATCCAGGTATTTTTTATTATTTTAATGAAAATTCCACACCTGTAATTTTGAACCAATCAAAATACGTTATTTTGACAGATCACCATGGCAACGGAGGTATTTTATCGGAAATTTTTTGCTCGTGGGGTACCCAACAGCGAATTATAGTGGAAATTTTTTGACGTTTACAATAACAGAACATTTTTGACAGACTGGTTTTTATTTGTTTACATAATTTAGTTTTGATTCATTTTCTATCACTTGTAGTTACTCAAAACTTATGTAAAATTGAAGAATATACTATTCTCTATCTTGAAATGGTATTCCCATGCAACTACAATGAGTAGAAATTACGAATTTGAAAGCCTAAATAATTGCTGACAAAGCTATGGCGCGCTATTAATCTGTTCATGCAGCTTTGGATTTTCAAATGCAAATTTGGTGTGGAATTTTCTTACCGAATACCACGCGAAGTCAAATTAATATCCGGAAATTTTTTTTTGATCATGAATATTTTTAGAAAATTTCCCTCGTCTGCGACTCGGGAAATTTTCAAAATATTCATGATCTCAAAAAAATTTCCGGAAATAATTTGACCTCTAGTGGTATTACTAGTGAAAATTTTGATGTTTTATTTATTAATATTTTATTTAAATCTGGCATTATCAACTAAAGTTTGAGATAAATAAAACGTCCAAAAATGTCTAGCAATTATAAATTAATATTTCTTCTCCTTCTTAAGATGCCGTGAACTTCTGCGTAGGAGTCCACCGTAAATTGTCTTGTTTATAAAATATTACTGTTTTTAGCAGCATTGCAAAGCATTTCATAGCCGTGGATTCTTGTCCCCTGGCGGTGGCGATTACGCAGCCATGACATCTTTTTCCCATACCTCTCTTACCCTCTATCTTTCCGTCGAGTATCAGTTGCCGAAAATTGTATATGTGCCCCTCGTAATATGTGCCCCAAGTATGCAGTCTTCTTACTTTTAACATAATTAAAAAGTCCCCTATCCTGTAAAGCGGCTCTTCTTAGTATTAATCATTTCTGACTCTGTCCGTCCATGATATTCTAAGCATTCGACGTAGGCACCACATTTCAAACACTTCAAATTTGTTAATGTAACTGGCCTTTAACGTCCGTGCTTCCATTCCGTACAAGAGCATAGGTCAAACGTAACACTCTTTAGCATATAAATTACTGACAAAATATTTGCATTCAAATTTCTAAAAATGACAAAAAAAAATCTTCTTAAAATAATTTTGAATTCAATATATTTAGGTAGGTACCTGTAATGTGCTTCGAACTAATGAACGCAATCTGTATCAGCAGCCAGGTAAGGTATTATGTACTGTTTGAGGGAGCATAGAGAATATGTCATATTATATATTAAAGAACCAGCTTTCTTAAAATTCTTCCTCGAAAAAGTTGCTTGGCTCTTGGTATTATGACTATATTATGTTCAAATAATAAATTGTAAAATTGGTGTATCAAAATAAATTTGCTTTTAATTAATTTTAGCAATTAATTTAATTTTCTTACCTCATTAGTATTTCTGGGTTGAAATGTATCCAATAAAAACATTAGGCTTTTAAAAGCAAACCACTTCGAACCCTCTTTTTATCTTTCTCTTCTAAATGATGCCAGAAGCTAATTCATTTTTTTAGTTCAGAGACATTAAAACCCATTCCTATAGAAATGTTAAAACAAGCATCAGTTTTTCTGTTTATTATTTTATATAGCTTCGATTTCGGGTTTCATAGGTATTCTTCATTTCTATATATCTATTGAAAGATCTTTTCATTGGTCCATTCCATATTGCAAAATTATTTTTTCACGACTATACAATAAAAAACCCTCTCATACTAATGTTTGTAAATAAATTAAATCAGTACTTCTAAACGAATTCGTTCGCTACCGTCTATCCACTGTCCACATTGAACAACGATTTCCTTTGATGATTCGCTAACTTACCGACATCGCGATCGGTTGGAACATGTGCGAATGCGAACGAAATCTTTCGGTCGTGCTCGATTCGCTGTACAAATACAATAAAGTTAACGAACCGAATTCGTTCGTTCGTTCGTGTTCGCTTTGATTTAAATGCGCCTTTAGAATCTTTTATCATGTTCGATTCCGGGTTCTGGGCTGCAAGTCCTGCCCACTGCAGACATCCAAAGCTTCTTTAATATTGTCTACGAGTATATTGTAGCATTGCATTTCGAAAACGATGATATTTCTGATGTCCAGTCTAATTACACTTGGAAGAAATTAGTCCGCCAGTAATGGAAAACTCAACTTGGTATACAGACGGCTCCAAAACTGCTGAAAATACAGTGGCTAGTATATGCGAGTATAGCATAAGACCACAGACTACAGAAATCCGATTAAACTTGGGAACATATGACATCGTATTACAGACAGAAGTTGCCGCTATACATACAAAGGTGTGATATGGAACTAATAGGTGAACAAGTGGAGAACGACTTGATCATGATCTACTCTGGTAGTCAAACAGCTCTAAAAGCCCTTAGTTCTATGTAGCCTTATTCAGAACGTGTGTGGGACTGTTTGGGTAACCTCCCTTCCTCAGGTTGAAAGTTGGAACATATTGACACTAGCCTGACTAGTTGTTTCCTCTATTTCTTAAAAGAATGGATAAGTATCCTCTTCCGTTATGCCCATAATTATGACTTAAATACTTATTAGCTATTGGTGCAAAGTGGTGTATGGCCACTTTATATTCTCTGGTTTAATTTTTATTGCAGTAAATTTCCAGTCTTCTTTCCTAGGACGGTTAGGTCGTTCTAAGATTTTAGCCTGAGTCTGCTCATTAATAGATATCTGTTTAGATTGGAAACTGGTAGGTTCTATGGTAAAAGCTCTACCCCAAAACAAATTTTGGAATATATCAGGATAAAGAATAAGATTAACCCTTATCCGGGCACGGTGGGTCCAACGAGCTCGAGACGCCAATTATTTTATCATAAACTGATAAAAAATTTTTATTGAATTTTATGGATCACTGAATTTGTTTAGAAGTATGTTTCCTTCAACATAGTCATTAGCTATTCAAAATATTCATTGTCATTTTTGAAATTATTGCGTCGAAAGAATTTTGTCACGTAAAGGGGCAACACGGGCATGTCGGACCCTATTTGTATTTATACCAAAAGTCTAAATATTTGTTACAGAAGTTAATCTGGCAGTCAGGTAATGTTTTTGTGGATTATCTAAACGACTTTTATGTTTCCGGAAATCCAATAATAAAGTCTAAACGTGTAACAAACAATGTAAACATCTCTTTGTTGTGAATATCAAAGAAATGCTTACAATAGGTGTTATATCTATTCTAAATGAATTTTAAAAACTGATAATCATTGTTGGAATGCAATAATATTGTTAGATAGGTACCGATCCATATTTTGAAATAAATAATGCATCTGCTATCAGTCGTTTGATATCGATGTTAGTGTCGACAACTAAGCCATTGAAATTATATTGAATTACAGTGAAAGTAGATAGTGCGAATAAAATGTCCCGAAAACCATTATCAGCTGCAGAACTGCAAAATATTGCTAATAATTGATGACATTCACATGATAAAGAATCTCCTGAAGTAGGTGGCATTGAAAGTGCCTCTCAAATTGATAATCATCTTTCGGAAGCAAATAAACAGGATGATCAGCAGGTAGTATTGAGTGATAATGAAGAAGAATGTGTAGCTACAAGTTCCCAGATTTCAGAGTGTGTAATTTTTGTAACAAAAGATGGAATTAACTGGAAGAGTCAACCACAACCGACAGGACGTATGCGATCCTGCGACATAATAAAAATCAAAGTGCACAAAGTAATGTTAGTCCCTGGTCAAAGTGTTGTTTGTTTGTGGACGAAAAATTTTTGAACGAAATAGTGAAGTATACAAATAAAGAAGCGAAAAAAGTCCTGGGGATAGAGAACTGGAAATATTGCGATTCTACAGAGCTATATACCTTTATTGGACTAGTACTAACTGCAGGGCAGCTGAGTGCCCTTGATACCTCGATCGCACCCTCGAGGTAGACCGCATACTATAGTAGCACCTTTTTTTTAATCTAGACAATTTAAATTTAACTTATATAAAAAATCAAAAAAGAATATTAGAAATATATGGGTAAATATGAATAGTAGATACATTCAAGAACAGTGGTGGGCCCAACGGACCCGAGTTGCCCGGTTACGTAAGTAAAATGTGTTGCCCGGATAAGGGTTAAGAAAACCCTGAATAAGTTGGAAGGAAGGAATTGACAAATATATGAGAGAAAGGGAAACATTGTAAATCTATTATATAAAAAATAAAAACTTACCCATTAACATAACTTTTTTTATGCTTCTTCTTGCGGAAGTACAGTTCCATCTTCTATATCTAAACTGGTACTGACATTCGGTTTGACCCAGGGCTATACCTTTGGCTATTTGATTTAATAATCCTGGTTTATTGTGGCATATGTCTGCCATTTTTCCGCGTGCCCATCTTGCCCTCTTACAGGTTTGGTTTGGATCCATTACCAAATGACTGCCAACAGCCCTGAAAAAAAATGAGATTTCTAAATTCGTGTATTAATATGAAGTACTCATATTTCAAACTATCTGTTCAAATATGTATTGTTTTCAAAAACAACTAAAAATATCTACTGTTTTCATTGATTTATCAGCAGCGTACAATACCGTGTCGAGAAAAGGTGTAATGAAGGCTTTTTATGTTAATAAATTCAAATATTATTAAGCATAAGTATTACTTCATATAAAACAGTAATTAACCTATATAAAGACATTCGTCATTCACTTAAGGTGTAAAAGTAAGTGTGACTAAATGTTTATTGCTTACCTATTCATTATTTATTTATAAAAAAGAGTTAAATACAAATTAAAAGCCAAACATATACAGCGATATATATGCAAATTTAAGTGTTCTTTTAATGAGAAATAACTGTTTATTACGATATTTATAATGAAAACTAACTTAAACCGAGAGAACCATAAATCATTAGGCGCTCGCACCGTATATCAGGAAATGTTTTCTGCTTACGTTATTTCATCAATTTTATAAAGGTACTTACGATCGCGTAACCACCAAATTATACAAAAATTAATTAACTTACATAAGAAATAACAAAAAATATTGGTTTAGTATTGGAATTTGTACATGCAAGATTTTTATCATCCGTCACCTAGACTTAGTAGGCCAGAAAAGAAAAAAACAACTGAAAAAATCGTACCTATATAGGTTTTTAAAGACTGTAATAGATATATGAGGGATAGCTGATGACAAAATGCTTGAAGATGTACAGGGGGTGTTCAAGTAGGTATTACGTAACGCGATTTTTGAAGATTTTTGCCCCCCCCCCCCTCAACCTGCGTTACCTAATACTTGAACGGCCCCACAGTGATGTTGCTTTATTTTTTTAAACAATCATAAAAAGTGAAAAAATCACAGAACATAAATCATAATCATAACATCAACCATAAAAAATATTCTTCTTCTTCACGTGACCTGTCCGTTGCGAACGTTGGCTATTCTGATCTTGCTTGCTGCACTTTCACAAATTTTAAAGCTACTATGCCTGGCCTGGAGTGTCTTTTCCTGCCTGGTCCTCGGTTACTGGCATCTTACATAAAACATATACCTACTAAAATGAAATACGAAGACAATGGAGAATTCAAAAATACCAGACAATACCTATTATTATGACTTAGACTGGGCTCTATCGTCGCCCCCGCTAGCGAAATTATTCCGATTCGATTTTTTTGCACAAACTTACTCAAAAAGAGGTCCTTATAACACATCCACAGGATGCCGGGCGGTGCCGTGGTCTAAAAATTGTTTTAACAATATTTTTTTTAAACAAATTCACAAAAAATATTTTTTCATTTCAAACAATTTTTTTTTTGATAATTTGGGTCGTTCTGAGCAAGAAAGGTTTCTTGTCATTTTTTTTCTAAAATTGCTTGTTGTCGAGTTATATGCGATTAAAAATTTGAAAAATGCGAAAATGGCCATTTTCAAGGCTTAATAACTCGATTAAAAATTATTATTACGAAATTCAAAAAGTGACCAAATCAAGTTTAAAACCCCTTCTTCAAAGTACTGAAGAGATTTTTGTCAATATTTTAGTACAAAGCTGTTATTTTTAATTAATAACAATTAGCGCTATAGTCCAGGATGTATCGTCGCCCCCGTTAGTGAAATTATTCTGATTCGATTTTTTTCACAAACTTACTCAAAAAGAGGTCCTTATAACATGTTCACAGGCTTCCGGCCGGTGGCGTGATCTAAAATTGTTTAAACATTTTTTTTTAAACAAATTCACAAAAATAATTTTTTCACTTCCAACAAAATTTGTTAGATAATTTGGGAAATTCTGAGCAAAAAAGGTCTCTTGCGAATTTTCTCTAAAATTGACTGTTGCCGAGTTATATGGCCATTTTCGCATTTTTTAAATCTTAAATCGCGTACAACTCGATAACAGTCAATTTTAGAGAAAAATCACAGATCTTTTTTGCTTAGAATAACCCAAATTATCTAAAAAATACTTCGTAATGAAAAAATTATTATTTTGAATTTGTTTAAAAACATTGTTTAAACAATATTTCGACCACGGCACCGCCCGGCACCTTGTGGATGTGTTATAAGGACCTCTTTTTGAGTAAGTTTGTGCAAAACTAATTTAATCGAAATAGTTTGGTTAACGGGGGCTACGATTCCTTTGGACTATAGCGCTAATTGTTAATAATTAAAAATAGCAGCTTTGTAATAAAATAATGACAAAAATCTCTTCAGGACCTTGAAGAAGGGATTTGAAGCTTGATTTGATTACTTTTTTAATTTCATAATAATAATTTTTAATCGAGTTATTAAGCCTTAAAAATGGTCATTTTCGAATTTTTCAAATTTTTAATCGCATATAACTCGACAACAATCAATTTTAGAGAAAAATGACAAGAAACCTTTCTTGCTCAAAATGACCCAAATTATCCAAAAACTATTGTTCGAAATGAAAAAAATATTTTTGAAAATTTGTTTAAAAAAAATTTTTTAAACAATTTTTCGACCACGGCACTGCCCGGCACCCTGTGGATATGTCATAAGGACCTCTTTTTGAGTAAGTTTGTGCAAAAGAATCGAATCGGAATAATTTCGCTAGCGAGGGCGACTAGGTATACAGCCTGGTCTATCTACTACTGGAGTCATTCCGAAGAACCTCCTAGAAAACATAAAAAGTTGGGTCTGAAGGAACATCTCTATAAGACTTTACAAAAAACTGAACGAGTCCCACCAGAGCTCAGTCCTTCTGATACCCTAGGTATCAGGGATGAGTGAATTTTTCCTTAGACGGAGTGCTTATAATTTCAGAAATACTAAAATAATAACTTTTGCAGATACTTCATACATAACACCTTAAAAATAAGTAATTTAGTTTGTTTAAATCTCAAAAATATATGAGATGAAATAATAATAAGACGTATTTAAAATATGTAAAGATTTGTAATTGTTTTAATAAGTTGATGAATCAAATAATTCTTCCCGATATTATTCTGTACCCTGTACCCATTTTAGTTTTCTGTAATGAAATTATTTAACTCCTACATATCGCTTATTTAACCTATTCACACCACTTTATTTGTTTTTTCCAAACTAATACCATATCGTCGTGAAAAAAACTGAGAGCAAACAAACAAACGAAATGTACCCAATGAAAAAAACCATAAAAACCCAATTACGCATTAATCGCAGGTGGCGACAACGCGAGACGTGAGAAAATAAACCCTCCTGCCGAAAAATATTTATTAGTCCAAAATTATTTAATGTCAAGCTATTTTCCTTCTGCGTGTTGACTGAGTGATGTTTTTGTAAAGCTGCCAGGCGAAATAAATAGCGGCTGACATGACTTTCTGTACACACAAAATCAGTTTAGGCTGTTGTTACGTGAACTACGCTGAACAGATCCAGAACTGAATGAAGGCTGAGAAATGATTTGATGATAGCTGAGAAATAATACAGGAATATTTATATATGGATGCCACCTTGATGTATAAATGGATTCTAACGCGGAAGTAAATAAAGTACTTAATAGACACAGATGTAATTAATGATTTGGTATTTATATTTACAGATGCCCTGTTATACTTTGCAATATTTGCTAGTAACCAATAAAGATATGAAAGTGTACCAGTATAATATGGAGATTATTTTGTTGTAATTATACATTAATTATATCAAACGCTTAAAAAAATTAATGCACCATGATAGTCCTGTCGCCAGGGGGGGTACAACGGCCTCCTTTATTCAGATGGACTTACTCAAGTTTTTTTCATGTATTTTGACCCGTAGAATACGAATTTTTTGGGCAACAGTTGATCCGGATGTCGATAAGATTGTTATAGACAAAGAACTTGAGGAATTACATAACAGCGATTTCTCGCAAAACAAAACATTTTTTTGTATTTTTTGGGTCATTCTAAACAAAAAATATTCTGGAAAGTTTTTTCGCAGGATGCATAGTTTTCGAGATAAGCGCGGTTGAACTTCCAAAAAATCGAAAAATTGCAATTTTTGAACCGGAATAACTTTTGATTGAAAAATAAAATAGCAATTCTGCTTACCGCATTTGTCAAGTCAAATTATATCGGTTTTGATTATTTGCATTGCTAAAAATTAATTTGTTTATTCTTAAACAAAGCTATAAACAGTAATAAACACCTAGTGCGTGAGTGATGTTTTCAATGATTTCTCATTTAAAATCGAACAAGTAGGTAGAGTAGGTACAAGTGCAAGCGAGGCAATATCTACGTAGGATGTATTAAAACGCATGTATTAGGTACGGGAAACACTATGTGTTTACAGCTTTGTTTACCAATAAAAAAATAAATTTTTAGCAATGCAAATAATCAAAACCGATATAATTTGACTTGAACTTTTAAATACTGTAAGCAGAATTGCTATTTTATTTTTAAATCAAAAGTTATTCGGGTTCAAAAATTGCAATTTTTCGATTTTTTAAAATTTTAACAGCGGTTATCTCGAAAACTATGCATCCTACGAAAAAACTTGTAGGAACATTTTTTGCTTAGAATGACCCAAAAAATACAAAAAAATGTTTTGTTTTGCGAGAAATCGCTGTTATGTAATTCCTCAAGTTCTTTGTTTATAACAATCTTATCGACATCCGGATCAACTGTTACCCAAAAAATTCGTGTTCTACAGGTCAAAATACATAAAAAAACTTGGGTAAGTCCATCTGAATAAAGGAGGCCGTTGTACCCCCCCTGGCGACAGGACTATGAGTAATGAGCGTTTTTTGTTCCTAAATCTATATTATAGATTTAGGAACAAAAAACAAAAAAGGAAAGAAAAAAACAAGGACTTTGGCAAGAGATAAGGAAGAATAGGCAAAATTTGTACATAATTAATGTAATTTACAATGCAATGTATTAAAAAAAGTATTGCGTTACCATACACCATAATGTTGGTAGTGGGAATTTTTTGTAATATGATATTACAAATAATAAGCATAATGCTGGAATATTCCAAAGAATGAGAAAACCACAGACACTGACAATAATTGACCTGTCTAGCAACAATATTATTACAGCAATACATATTTATAAAGAATAAGACAACATATTACAAAAATTCACTTAAATCTGACAACAGGTTTAGGAAATTTGAGACATTAAAAATGACCCGTTTTTAAGGTGGTGCGTTAATTTCTTGGAGAATTGTATATCTTTAAAATAATATTTCGGTATTTTGTTTACACGATATCCGGCATTATCTGTACTTTTTTCTTTTATCATTATCATGACACTTTTAAATAATAGCTGCTCTGTTTCGGCAAATTTTGTTTAGCCGAGTCATCTCATAGCACAGTTAACATAAACAATACATAATAGTCTTACTATAATAAGTATACAGATAAGAATTCTGGTGTTTGGATTCCTATAAAACTAATAATGAAAAAAATTAATTACTTACAGTCGGAAAAATGAAAGAATACACTTAAATGATCATATAAATCACTTATTTTGTATTTGCTGTCTTTTTCTACAAATAACAAATGTTTGTTATAGAAAAAAACAACAAATATAAAATTCTTTTCTTTATAGTATTCTTTTATTTTTTCCGAATATATATTGATGTGATCTTGATTATTGATATGAGATAATATTCTTATATGTCATTTAATTTAATCAATACATTTATAATAATCTAATTACCTAATTTACCAGATCTCATATCAATATGTTTTCAATCTCAGGGCTTTTTATAAATTTAATTACTTACTTACGTGGCTTCTAAGTATTTCTCAATGGTTCCTAATCGGGATAAGAAATAAAAGAGTAAAATAATACACACATATGGGTTACAATTATAATCAAAATATTGTTTATTTTATTTAAATGGCAATCACTGCTTAATATTTGCTCTATCTTATTATTCTTAAACATAACATTTACACATGGGAATCTTATTTCCTTTTGGTTTCCTATTGAAAGTTTTTATTAACATTTAACTATTAGGATTTATTAGCAACAATTCTATTTAAGTTTGATGAAGCTTTTCTGATATTATTGATTATGTTCTTCAATTTTAAATGTGGTATTTAATACGAAAAACCCATACATTCATGTCCAAACAAATGAGACTGACCTTTTTCTGGTGAACTGAGAATGTCTTCACACAAGATCCGTTTCCTGCTATCCTTGGCTGCGATCAAAACCTCGTCCTGGCTTCCAGTAATGTTCTCCTTTGAAAACTAGCTCGTATAGCTCCCGTTCCTGCTTCTGTCGTGATGCCGTGTTTCTACCTTTTTCGAAACTTCAATCAGCTACCGGGACACTCTTGGCTCAAGGAGGTTCTTTACTCTCGACCTGGCCTACCTCTCGTTCCACGATAGATACTCCACACTCACGGAACTACACCGGCTTTCTCACTCTCCGTACACTACCGTCTACTACTGGACTTCACTTCTCGACAGCTCAAAACATTCTGATCTCTATTTGTCATTCATTCCCCTACTTTCTAAATATCCCTTCCAGATTCACAAAACAACCTTCCACCACCAACTCTCATTCGCAGTATTCCTCAAAACCAATTTTTAATCTTTCTAAATATGCTTAATGGATTTCAAAAAAAAATAGTTAATTCCCATTCTAAATTTACTTTCTACTATTTACAAAATTTAATGACCTATTATCTACTTCAACTGAGTCTTATTTAGCATAGGCTAATGATCGAACCTTCCGCGAACAACGATAATGACCTATTATCGATTTCACTTGAGTTTTATTTAGCATAGGCTAATGATCGAACCTTCCACGAACAACGATAATGGTACGCGCCATTCACTTTGTTTATTCTAAGCGCATTGTCCCGAGTTTCGTTTAATCACTTCTTAAAATTAAATATAACAATTTGTTGTATACAGGTTGTTCTAAATTTATATGCCCGTGGTTGAGAAAATTGAAAATATTTTATATTAAATTGAATTCTGTTTATAATTATCAAAATTTAATTTTCATATCAAATAGAAATATAGCAAATCCCCGCCTTGTATTCGATAAAATATATCTGCATTTTTAAATAAATTTTCTCGAGGCAAAACCAACTCCCTGTATATTTCCTTACTTTAATCTACGTCTTATATCCTAACTTACTATCTACTTCATGTATCTGTCTTTTATTCGTGATATTTGTATACATCGTGAATATTATAAATTCCTCGGATCTTTTCCGAGTTCCTGTGCCTCAACTCATAACTATTTATCCCATTTTCATTATTCACGATGTACGGGCCTTCGAAAACAGGCATCAATTTTGCGCAAATGCCCCCAGGAAGATTTGATACTCGTAATGCCCTCACGAGTACTTTTTCACCCTTTTGGAAAGTCACTGGTCTTCTTTTTCTATTTTGTTCCTGTCTTTGGATATATTTTTCGTTGCTTCGCCGTAATCTTCTCTGTACGGTTTCAATCACCTGTTGATATTCTTTTGGCTCTTGGTCTTCCCATGGCCTTATCGGCAGTACACCCTTCATGATGTATTCTGGGGTCTCTTTTGTTACTGTGCTCGGAATTGTATTTAGATACCTTTCTATTTCCGCCATTTTCCTGTCCCAGTGGCGATGTTGACCATCTGTTGCAATGCGAAGAAATTTCGTCACTTCCTGTATGAATCGTTCCGAAGGATTACTCTGTGGATGCCTGATGCTGACAAAATTTGTCTCTATTCCTCGTTCTCGAAGTTGTCCCTTGAAACGATCATTTCGGAAATACGTTGCATTGTCCAGTAGAATCTTTTTTGGTGTTCCTACTATGGCTATAAAATTGTCGATTTTTCTTAATATTTCTTCCCCCTTTGTGGTGCGGCAACTATATAATTTTACGTATTTTGAAAACACATCCACCATTACCAGAATATGTTTGTTCCTTTTAGTGGTCATAATTAGATCGCTTAACATATCTATTGCTACAATGTCTAGTTTGTTTCGGGCTTCAATATTTTTGGCAACATTTTCGTTTTTGAAATTCCGACTCTTATATTTTTGACATACATCGCACTTCTGGGTAATTTCCTTTGCAATGCGGTAATCCTGTCGGCTGATGTAATTTTCCCTAAAAACGAGCCGAACTTTTCTGCTACCGATATGCCCATTGTCCTCATGTAATTTCTTTATTATCTTTTCGGCCAATGTCTGTGTCACTAAATATAGTTCCTTTCCGTCTATTCTCTTAAAATATATGTTATTTTCTACTTCCGCTCTTCTTTTTTCTCTTTCCTCTAGGTCTTCCTGGTTTGTCCTTATCTCATTTAACGAATATATCCCTTCTTCTTGTATTAATCTATTTAGTCCCACCTGTAGAGTAATTGTTTCCTATTTTCCGGTGTCCTCATCCCGTGTTAGAGCGTCGGCTATTATGTTGTCTTTCCCTTTTATATATCGGAACTCAAAATCATACTCCTGTAATAATAGAATGCCTCTATGTATTCTATTATTTACTAATCTATTCTTCATGATATGTATTAAAGCTGCATGGTCTGTTTCGATTGTGAATTTTGCTCCCAATAAGTAAAACCTCAATTTGTTTACGCAATATAGTACACTGGCAAACTCCAATTCTGTAACACTATATTTTCTCTCATGTGTTTTAGTCACTCGAGATATAAAACATATCGGCACTTCTTGGTCGTTTTGTATTTGAGACAGAACTCCTGCAAATTTTTGTATGGACGCATCAGTTCGGAGTATAAAAGGTAAATTGTAAATGGGGTGGTATATTTTCGTTCCTTTTGCGAATTCTCGTTTTAATGTTTCGAAAGCTTCCTCCTGTTCTTTTTTCCAATTCCATTTTATTCCTATTTTAAGCAATTTTATCAGAGGGATTTCCTTTTGGCTCAAATCGGGAATCAGCTTTTTAAAATAATTTATCGTGCCAAGAAAACCTCTCAATGTTTTCAAATTCGTTGGTCTTGGGTATTCATCTATGAGCTTGACTCTGTCTTCGGCTAATCTTACTGTTTTGGTGTCCAATTGAAAACCCAAATAAATGACTTCTTTTTGAAAAAATTGACATTTTTCAATGTTTAATTTCAATCCCGCTGTGTCCAATTCTTTCAGAATTATTTCTATGTGCTCCAGATGACTCTGAGTATCTTGTGAAAAAATTAATAAATCATCGATATAATGAACTATGAAATCTTCATGGCGATTCAAAATGGTATGTAGAGCTCGGACGAGTGCAGCACAAGCACTCTGCAATCCAAATGGCACTACCTTAAACCGGTAGACAATACCATCAATAGAAAAAGCGGTGTAGTTTCTACACTTTTCAGCTAACGGTATCAACCAAAAACTGTGTTTTAAGTCAATTTTCGAAAATATATGTGACCCGGTGATTCTTCCAAAAATGGCCTCGATGTTTAGAGGTGATTCATATTGTGATACAGTGTGCTGGTTGATATTCCTGGCATCTAAACATAATCTCAATTCTCCATTGCTTTTCTTTACTATCACAATCGGGTTAACATACGGTGAATCACATCTTTCGATGATTTGATCTTCCAACATTTTATTTATTTCTTCTTTCACCTCTTGTCGATACTTGTATGGAATCGGGTAAGTCTTTCATCGAAAATTTCCCAAGTTTTTCACCTCAAATGAATGTTCGTACTTTTTAGCCACTCTGTTTTCCTCATTGATCAAATTTTCGTAGTTTCTTAACATCAACCGCAATTCTTTTTCTTTCCCTTCTCCACATATTAATTTTCTGTCTTCTTTCTCAGATTCTTCACACATGTTTACCGTGCATTCTGCATCCTCGTTTGCATATACCTCCTCTTCAAATACCACTGTTTCAATCATATTCTTTTCACTTTCATTTTTTTGCTTTATTTCTTCTTCTCCTGAGCTCGTCTCTTCTTTTGAGGAATCCCAGGTTTCCTTTGTTTCTGATACTCTCAAATTTTCTTCTTCTGGGCTCAACTCTTCTTTTGAGGAGCCACAGGTTTCATTTTCTTTTATCTTTTTCTGACCTTTTCTCCTTTTTTTTTCTTTGTCCTTGATTCGCTGCCAAATTCATTTCCACTGTTTGTTCTTTACCTGATTCGTCCGTATTTTGTTTCTCATGTTCCTTGTCCTGTTCTTTTTCTCTTTCTTCTGTTAGTTTCATCGTATTATTTTTAAAATCTATCACTACATGTTTTTCTGCCAATTCGTCAACTCCTACTATCATGTCATGTGACATGTTTGGCATTGTTACACATTGTAGTGCATACATATTCTTACCCAGTCGTACCATTACTCGTATGCCTTCATTTATAGTTGCCAATGTCCGTTTGTTTGCGCCCACTAAATTTACCCTAGGTATTTTGTAAATTAAATTTGTTAAGTTAACTTCTTCTATTAGTTTTCGGTTGACCAATGTTATTTCAGATCCAGTGTCTATCATAATTTTAATTGGTTTCTCGTTGATAAATCCATCCACAAATTTTAAATTAACTCCATTTTTCTTTTCGTTGTTTCCTGCCAATTTAATAAACTCCTTGGGGTGACAAAAGATTCCTGTTTGATTTTTGGTTTTTAGTGAGCGCCGTCGTGAAAAAACGCCGGTTGCTCATCGTAGTTTATATTTTCGTCATAATGTCTCTCTCCGTCATATTCATCTGTCTGGGTATTATTTACTTCTCTTCTATTGGTGTCTATTGGGGTGGTGTTTCTATTCTGGTATTCTCGATTTCTGTCCTCATTCCATTGCCTATTTCTTTGTTCATAATTTCCTCTTCCGTTGTCTCTATTTTCGTTTTCCCTTCTGTGATTAAAATCTCGTCTTGTATAGTCCCTCCTATTTTGATTTCTATCTCTGTAATCTTGTGTTTCTCGGGGCCTGTAATCTTCTCGCGACCTTCTTGATTTTCTTTCTCTTAGACGTGATTCTCTTATTTGTAGGAATTGGCATAAACTATCTATGTCTTTGTAATTTTGCAATGTGATATGGTCTTCCAGCGTTTCCTCGAAATGTCTTGCAATCAGTTCGACTAATTGTTCCGATGAGTAATTATATTGTAAATGTTTTGCATTATTGTAAATTTGCAAAGCATATGTCCTTTCTGATACACCCATCCTATCATTGTATTTCCCATTTTGCAATTCCTTGTTAATTTCCAATTGTTGGACCTTTCCCCAGAAATAATTCAAAAATTTTTGTTCAAATTGTTGCCAATTGCCGAATTCTTCTTCTTTACTATCGAACCATAGGCTTGCTTCATATTTGAGATGGTTTCTGATAGTTTCTTTTGCTGTTTCGAAATTTCCGATGTGTTGTATTTTCTTTTTCATGCTATTTATGAACGGCACTGGGTGTAATCTTCTTACATCCCCGCCAAACCTTATCTTCACGTCATCTGTGCTATGTATAACCATTTCTCTTCTTTCTCCTACATTTTGTTGCGTCCGATTTTCGGTGACTTGTTTTTCTATTTCTGTGATTCTTTTTTCCACTTCTTCTCTGTCTACTTGAATAGCATTTTCCAACTTATTTTCCAAATTTTCTAGTTCCTTTATTTTATCTTGAATTTTCATTTCATACTTTTCTATGCGTTCCTCCATTTTCTTGTTGTTCTCTTCTATGGCTTGTTTTGTTTCCTTCTGATTTTCTTGCATTATTCTTTTTGTTTCATCCATTTTTTGATCCAATTTTTGTTGTGTTTCATCCATTTTTTGTTGTGTTTCATCCATTTTTAGTTGTGTTTCATCCATTTTTTGTTGTGTTTCATCCATTTTTTGATCCACTTTATCCATTTTCTTTGATGCTTCATCCATTGCTTGTTTTGTTTCTCTTTGATTGTCATCCAGTTTTTGTTGTGTTTCATCCATTTTCTGTTCCATTCTTTGTGACTGGAGTTGCATCATTTGTAATAATTTATCTATTCCTGATAATTCTTGCTGTTCTGATGCCATGATTGTCGTGTCTAAAATATCTTCTTGGTCTGAATTATTCTCTTGATTTGAATGTTCTTTTTGTTTTTTGTTGTCTTTGCTTTGGCTTCTTGTCACAGACATTTGTTTTCAAGAAGTACTGTCCCCGCCAAATATGAAATTTTACTAGTATGTTACCAAGACGACTTTTTCTCACCCAAATATTATAAATTGTCAATAAATATATCAAATGTAAATATCGTAAAAATAAAATACTAAATCAGTTATGTAAATTTGTACCTAAAGAGATCTAAAATTTTATGTTATCAAATGTAAGTATCTCACTTTTTACCACAGGCATATAAATTTTCAAATACCGGCTTTACTCTTTCTATCCTTCAAATTTGCCACTAGAAATACTTTTCCATGCTTTCCACGTTGGACGACAGTTGATGTGATCTTGATTATTGATATGAGATAATATTCTTATATGTCATTTAATTTAATCAATGCATTTATAATAATCTAATTACCTAATTTACCAGATCACATATCAATATGTTTTCAATCTCAGGGCTTTTTATAAATTTAATTACTTACTTACGTGGCTTCTAAGTATTTCTCAATGGTTCCTAATCGGGATAAGAAATAAAAGAGTAAAATAATACACACATATGGGTTACAATTATAATCAAAATATTGTTTATTTTATTTAAATGGCAATCACTGCTTAATATTTGCTCTATCTTATTATTCTTAAACATAACATTTACACATGGGAATCTTATTTCCTTTTGGTTTCCTATTGAAAGTTTTTATTAACATTTAACTATTAGGATTTATTAGCAACAATTCTATTTAAGTTTGATGAAGCTTTTCTGATATTATTGATTATGTTCTTCAATTTTAAATGTGGTATTTAATACGAAAAACCCATACATTCATGTCCAAACAAATGAGACTGACCTTTTTCTGGTGAACTGAGAATGTCTTCACACAAGATCCGTTTCCTGCTATCCTTGGCTGCGATCAAAACCTCGTCCTGGCTTCCAGTAATGTTCTCCTTTGAAAACTAGCTCGTATAGCTCCCGTTCCTGCTTCTGTCGTGATGCCGTGTTTCTACCTTTTTCGAAACTTCAATCAGCTACCGGGACACTCTTGGCTCAAGGAGGTTCTTTACTCTCGACCTGGCCTACCTCTCGTTCCACGATAGATACTCCACACTCACGGAACTACACCGGCTTTCTCACTCTCCGTACACTACCGTCTACTACTGGACTTCACTTCTCGACAGCTCAAAACATTCTGATCTCTATTTGTCATTCATTCCCCTACTTTCTAAATATCCCTTCCAGATTCACAAAACAACCTTCCACCGCCAACTCTCATTCGCAGTATTCCTCAAAACCAATTTTTAATCTTTCTAAATATGCTTAATGGATTTAAAAAAAAAATAGTTAATTCCCATTCTAAATTTACTTTCTACTATTTACAAAATTTAATGACCTATTATCTACTTCAACTGAGTCTTATTTAGCATAGGCTAATGATCGAACCTTCCGCGAACAACGATAATGACCTATTATCGATTTCACTTGAGTTTTATTTAGCATAGGCTATTGATCGAACCTTCCGCGAACAACGATAATGGTACGCGCCATTCACTTTGTTTATTCTAAGCGCATTGTCCCGAGTTTCGTTTAATCACTTCTTAAAATTAAATATAACAATTTGTTGTATACAGGTTGTTCTAAATTTATATGCCCGTGGTTGAGAAAATTGAAAATATTTTTGTATTAAATTGAATTCTGTTTATAATTATCAAAATTTAATTTTCATATCAAATAGAAATATAACAATATATTTATTAAGTATATTTTCTATTAGCTAAGGTGACACATTTTTAAAAAGTTTGTATGCGATATTCAATATTACTGTATGGGAAACACGAATGTTATATTATGATTAGAAGATGACTATTCTCGAAACCTGGACAACTAATTTAAGAGCGAAGAAGTCGGCTGCTGGGAAAGAATGTACAAAATATTTTATTTTCACATTATAATAATTACCACTGAGTACATGCCTAATGTGTCAAGTGTCTTTTTAATGGATATTTTGATTCGGTATGTATGTTTATGGTATTGTTCGTAATGCGCATAAATCCAATTTTCATTTTTTTACAATTTTTTTGTTTCTCATAGAGCATCTAAGAATATAGCCGAACTTATATACTCCCTAAAACGACCCTCAGTTCTAACTGCAACACGCAAGAGTCTCGCAGGCTTAGTTTTGTTCTTGCTTAAGTCTTGCAGGCCAAGTATTGGTCTTGGTCTTGCTAAAATTAGGCGGCCTTGGTTTTGCAAAAAAGCAAGAACAAGACCAAGACTGCAAGACCAAGACTGCAAGACCAAGACTGCAAGACCAAGACCGATTTTGGGCAACACTATTTATTGAGGTTCATCAAAGGGTTATAGAGTACTTTATCAATATTTTTGATTACTATTTTAGTCTGGACTTGCCCTTAAGTTAGAATGACCAAATCATAAACTTGAAAAAAACGGGACACATCCAAAGAGCAGTAGCGCACCTAGAAATGTAATTTACGTACGATCAAGACTGCGGAACAGACAGAATACTAAAAAACTTTGTCAAAATGACATGGATCAACAAACCGTCAGAACAAAACAGGAAATATTACAAAATAGCGAGAAACAAAGCCAACTCAACAAATAAAAAGAAGAAAGATGACTGAAGGCAGACAAACTTTGCAAATAAAAACATTATTACAGATCAACTTCACTTCAACTAGTAGCATATGCAGATGATCTGATCTAGCCATCATAGCGAATACGAAAATTACATTTATAAAGGCAGTTGGAAAATAGGACTAGACATAAACCAGCGCAAAACAAAAGACATGACGATAGGGAAGGATTACACAACAACTTAAAAATATCTAATAACACAGAACCATAAATTTGAAACTGTATCCACCTTTAGCTACTTGGGACTAACAATAGAAAAAACTTGAAAAGAGAGAACAGAGGAAAGAATTCTGAAAGGCAGAAAAACATATGGAATGAAGTGAAATCTGCTGAGAAGCAAGACCTAAGGACCTAAGTGTAATATGAACATATCTAAGACCTTAATAAGACCTGTCGTTACATATGGGATGGAAACAACGATGATTAACAAGAAAGAGGAAGATAGCCTTCTGAAATTTTAAAGAAAAATAATGAGAACAATACTGGGCCACAATGTAACAAGAGAGGGAGAAATAAGAATGAAAACAAATGCGGCAATTGAAGAAAAATTAAATAGAGGAAATTAGTCTGATACATAAAATTAACCCAACGCAAATACGGTACATTTAGACGTCCCTAGAGACTTTTTCGGGACCCCGGGACAAATCGTTAAATAACGGAATAATCCCGGTTTTACAGGACGTTTGGTCACCCCACCTTAAGTGGCTCTCCATTTCGTTTAATGATTCTTTATCAGCCATTTCTGAATCTCGTTTTTCGTAGCATTTATTTTATAGATCCTGTTTCCCATTCTCTTCTATTTCCACCTCTAGATATTGATAATTTCTTTTTCTTACTTGGTCCATTTCTAGTCTTTCCATTTTTATATCTAATTTCTCCCGTTTGTCTCCTATTATACTAACCACCGCGTTTACCGCGGTTCTTTCTTTTTTGTGCTTTTCACATTTCCGTGGCACGTATAAAATCTTATCCGTGCCACTTTCTTTTATTTTTTGCTATTTTATTTCTTTTCTTCTCTCAGAACATTCTTCTATCCTTCTTCTCTTATGTATAGGTATTCATTGTTCTATCCATCTTTGTCGAGATCCTGTCTTCTCCTCACTTCACTCCAATTCCTCTTAAATATTCCTGCACATCGTCCAGATAATCCAGATATCTGAGTTTAAGTTGCCCCCTTCTTGTAAGCTAGTACAACAACAGAATAACATTTATTATCACAGTTAATAATATTATCATCGTTTACGATTCTTAAGCGATATTTTACATAATGATTAACTTTAAATGGACAGTAGTACTATCTAAGAACCTTTAGTAAAATATAAGAGGACCCCTCTGCTCTAAGCAATGCACCGTCCACTAACATTCATTGTCTGGTTCAAAAACAACGGTGGATGGTGAGATACCGATACATCGGCGTGTATAGGATGCCGCCGCCGCGCCGGTACCACCGTACCAACTTGAACTGGTACTAACACCTGTAAAGATGTTTGTGGGTACTCTCAAATAACGTACCGCGCCAATGGGTACCCAGGGGACGAGGCCATAGTCTGATTGGTGACTGGCGAGAATATTAATACTTATCAGGTTGACCCGACAATCAATAACACACATATAAAGGAGTGTATGAAAATGGTACAACAGCTGGTCTTGAAACTGTTGCAGAAGTTTTGAAATGGCAACACGTTTCAGGAGTAACTGTTAAACATTGAATTATTTTAAAGAGGTAACTGATAGGAAACGCACAATTATAACTTTTTTCCCTAAAATAATGTTTATTTAAATATAATAAGTGAAGTATTTGGAATAAAAACGGTATAAGTCCATTAAACCTTGTTTTGAGATAATTGGTCTTAAAGTTATTTCATCACTGTAAATTACTAAAATAATTTAGGTAAACTATGGTGCTTACATACATTTTGTAAGGAGCTTATTTTTTGGTTCCAAATGTAAAAATAAAAAGTAGTAGAAAAAAAATTCTTTTTATTGAAAAAAATGTACTTATACCGTTTTTACTCTAAATAAAAGTACAGATTTCAAAATTATACTGTTTATTTCCAGACTGGTATGAATAACATTTTATTCATCATCAGACGATAATATTGTATTATTATTATCGTCAGGAAATTAAGAAAACCCTGGTGCTTCTGTAATTTGTTTGCTCTTCTTTTATATTTCGCTGTAATCGATTCATATTGCAGCGATGTCTAAAAATAGTGATAAATAGGAGGAATAAATTCAAGAAGAGTCTGTAAATTCTTCCATTCTTTATGTTAATATTTGTGCAGTTATTTGTAGCGCAAAATAATATAAGTTTGCTGTCAAAAGATAAGCGACCAGAGGACATTATCTTACAAATGCAGTGAGAGAAACAAAATTCCTCATCCAAGGTGGATTTAAAAAAGAACGAAAAGGGCTCTTCGGTGCTATTATATTTAAAATTCTGTATACCCCGAAATTTAATACTGTGGTTGTCACAGTCCTGTTTGGGATCACTGAAAATTTTATTAAGTTTTGAATAAGACAAAAAATCTTCTTGTCTCATGGAATGTACATATAAAACGCTTTGATGAGCTTTTTATCACATCTGTCCAATGTTCAGGTAAAAATAGTTGATGATTTTTTCTTTCCGATTTTTCAATTAGTCCAAAAGTCCTGTCGCATTTCATATAGATGTGCCCAGGTTCAAGAAATTTATGACTAAGTTCATCTATTTGAGTTGGTTTTACCAAAAACATGAATAATTTACAGATATTTTTATTTTTGTTTTGCCCACCACAAGAATTAGGTACTATGCAATAACCGTTTTTATGTTTGGTGGTAGCCTTGTGATAAATTAAAATAATAATAATAAAATATAAATGAGTAAAAATAGCACAATATTGTGTTACCACCTTGAATAAACAAGATCCAATTTCTTGAGAACGTCTTCCTGAAATACTTTCATTCCATACAAACATATGAAGGATTCCACTGAGTAAATCATAAACACAAACGTTCTATATCCATAGCTGTCGTATAATAAGAATAAGAATAGCTTAGATGTGGTCAACAAGGGAGTAGGTAGGATTTGTTGCAAATTGAAACAAACAACTATTTTACTGTATCTTCTGACCCTTTATAACATTCAATATCTGCATTCTTGCAGCCCAATACCTTTTGTGCTTTTCCATATTATATAGATCACACCTTATTAACCTTTAACTACACGCGCTGGCGTATTTTGTACGCCAGATATAAGAATTCTACTGCAAATATATTTAACAATTTAATTTTTGACCTTTTTTACCTTTCTAACCTATCACTGGAATGTGCTTTACAATTTGGTTTTAGTTTCATTATAATCGGCGTTCTGGGAAGATCGTAATTTACAGTTTATTATTTGTTGTTTCCGGTGGTGGACAATATACGCCACGATTATATTAATATAAGTCGTAATATAAGTACATATTTTAATTGTTTTTTGATCATTATGGCACAAAATATATTGTTCTTTATAAACAATACTTTTTCTCCTGTAAAAAATCACATTTCAAAAAATTTTTATTAGTAATTTTATTTATCATGCAATCCAGTTATTCCATGATTCCAGTTATAAATCCCGATTGGATTACTGAGAAGGAACTCCAAGTATTCACTGATGCCGAATAAGGTTTATAACAAACAACTAAGTGTATTTTATCAAAAAAAAAAAAAATAAACAGATCCGCTGTTTTTAAGTGTATTTTCTTGTGGCGCATAAAGTACGGCACGCGTGTAGTTATGTTATAACTTGATGGGCGGGTAGTTAAAGGTTAAAAATGAGACACGTCTTAACAAGGCTTACTGTACTTACGTAATAAATAATAAATTTCGCTATGCTCGGAATCGCTTCGTCGCTTCGCATAGAAACGGTACAAGTAATACTTATACCTTTTTTATTCCAACACATTTTGAAGATTTCTTTAGTAGATTTTTCTACTAGCTCGTAGATAGCACTATATGTTGCGTTTGAAGCTTATACCCTTATTATTCTAAAAATATAGAATATTAAATTTTATAATATGTACTTATCTCATATTAAAAAAACGCACTTATACCCTTTTTATTCCAAACCCGTCAATTATATGGCATTTAACCACAATTATTGGATGCAATAAAAATTACATTTTTCACTAACTGATGTTTGAGGTTTTGATTTCCAGCTTGGAAACCGTTCTCGAAAAAGAATATTTTTATAAAATTTTGCCAAAATGTAAACCTAATAATCATAACTTATTGGTTATAAATATAATCATAACTTATTGGTTATAATTATATTCATAACCCATTGGTTATACATTTTGGCAGAATGTTTTAAAAACAATTTTTTTGAGATCAATTAGCGGAATGGAAATACCAGCCATAAGCTTTTTAAACAACAATAATTATCTGATAAGAAAATATTCTCAATAGGCTAGACATTTCAAATTATTGAGAATATCTAATTAAAATTATCAAGCGGTAATGCAGCGGCTAAACAAAGACAGAGAAATATTGAATATCATAAAAAGAAAAAAACTAGAGTACTTTGAGCACTGAAGCTATTTTCTTGTGGCATTTTTATAATCAAGTATATTCAAATGGGAAATAAGCCACACTTTTACCTAAAAATGATTTTATTAACGTTTCGACGCCCAAGTCGGGTGTCGTTGTCAAAATACAAAATAATACTAAATAAACAAAAATGTTGTTGCTTAGTAAAAAATTCTTCTAATAATTTATTTAATCTGACTCATTTATATCGGCAATTCAGACACGTATTATACATTTTAAAGTAGAAGACTTTAAAATGATATTGCCAATATTGATGAGTTGCGTTCCTGGGACGACTTTACTAAAAGATAGTTCATTCGATTACATGAAATCAATCCCAACTCAAGAATATCCGCCACAAAAAATCATAGCATGTGATCTGTCTTTAAAAAGACAACCAAATGCAACGGTGGCACTGAAATTCTCGCGTTAGAGATTCCATAGTAAATCACGAGGGAAAACCAGGAAAAACCTCGTGATACTATCCCGACATCGTAAGTATTTGGGTTTATATTTAGTTTACTCTCAAAACTAATACCAAATTCTGACTTGATATTTTAAATTTTAAATAATACTAAAATACTAAATATGTACTAACTCGATATGTTACTGATTTACTAATTGTGGTATTTTCTTTCTATTGACTTCTTCCTTTAATATGGGTAACCACATCCTACTGCATTCTACCGAGGAATTTGCGACACAATTGGTTTCATTTAGCATAATTAGAGCCGCTTCTTTGATTTTTCTCTTTTTACTATCTGCTTCTTTTAGGACTATACTTGAATCTCTCCACTGAACTCTATGTTCATTATCCCGTGTTTGTTGACATATTTGAGATCTATCAAATTCTCTATTTTTTATATAAGACTGATGTTCATTTACTCTAACGTCTAATGGTCTTGACGTTTCACCTATATAAAATTGTTCGCATTCACAAGGTATTTTATAAATACAATTCTTTGTTCTTTGTTGTTCACTGTTAGGTTTAGTTTTAGATAGAATAGATCTCAATGTGTTTGTTGTTTTGAATGTTGTTGATATGTTGAATTTATTTCCTATTGTTTATAGTTTCTCGGATAGTCCTTTTACATATGGTATTGATATTTTCCTCGTATTATTTCTTGTGAATGTTGTAGGATCCCGTTCTAAGTTGTTCTGTTAACATCTGTTTTATTAAAAAATGATTATCCCATATCGTTTATAAATAAGGAATTGTCAAGATTGGATCGAATGGAACAGAACAACTTAGAACGGGATCCTACAACATTCACAAGAAATAATACGAGGAAAATATCAATACCATATGTAAAAGACCTATCCCAGAAACTTAAAACAATAGGAAATAAATTCAACATATCAACAACATTCAAAACAACAAACACATTGAGATCTATTCTATCTAAAACTAAACCTAACAGTGAACAACAAAGAACAAAGAATTGTATTTATAAAATACCTTGTGAATGCGAACAATTTTATATAGGTGAAACGTCAAGACCATTAGACGTTAGAGTAAATGAATATCAGTCTTATATAAAAAATAGAGAATTTGATAGATCTCAAATATGTCAACACGCATGGGATAATGAACATAGAGTTCAGTGGAGAGATTCAAGTATAGTCCTAAAAGAAGCAGATAGTAAAAAGAGAAAAATCAAAGAAGCGGCTCTAATTATGCTAAATGAAACCAATTGTGTCGCAAATTCCTGGGTAGAATGCAGTAGGATGTGGTTACCCATATTAAAGGAGGAAGTCAATAGAAAGAAAATACCACAATTAGTAAATCAGTAACATATCGAGTTAGTACATATTTAGTATTTTAGTACTATTTAAAATTTAAAATATCAAGTCAGAATTTGGTATTAGTTTTGAGAGTAAACTAAATATAAACCCAAATATTTACGATGTCGGGATAGTATCACGAGGTTTTTCCTGGTTTTCCCTCGTGATTTACTATGGAATCTCTAACGCGAGAATTTCAGTGCCACCGTTGCATTTGGTTGTCTTTTTAAAGACAGATCACATGCTATGATTTTTTGTGGCGGATATTCTTGAGTTGGGATTGATTTCATGTAATCGAATGAACTATCTTTTAGTAAAGTCGTCCCAGGAACGCAACTCATCAATATTGGCAATATCATTTTAAAGTCGTCTACTTTAAAATGTATAATACGTGTCTGAATTGCCGATATAAATGAGTCAGATTAAATAAATTATTAGAAGAATTTTTTACTAAGCAACAACATTTTTGTTTATTTAGTATTATTTTGTATTTTGACAACGACACCCGACTTGGGCGTCGAAACGTTAATAAAATCATTTTTAGGTAAAATTGTGGCTTATTTCCCATTTGAATATACTTGATTACTTTGATTACTTTGAGCACATGATGAGAAATCAGAAATATGAAACACTACATGTAATTATCCAGGGAAAATCGCGGCCCCAGACGCAGAGAAACATTCTGGGTTAGGAACCTCCGCCATGGTACCTATGGAGTGAGCACCACGACACTATTTAGGTTAGCTGTAGACAAAGTAAAAATCATGCGACTGGTCGCCAATGTTCTGGGAGGTCGAGGCACCTAAAGAAGAAAAATATGTATATAATTAATATTGTTTATTTATTTTAATACTTAGGGGTCTTGAACTTCATACTTCATTAAGTACATACTACAAAATGTGAATTTTGTGAATGTTCTCATACCAAACGTTCAACAAACTTCCGCACCACCGAACTCTTCGCTCTGATTTATGATGTTTGAGTATTCGTAGGGCATGGTCCTTATCAAAAATTTGATAAAATGATTACTTACGTTAAAAAAAAACAAGATAATACAGTTTTTTCACACAGATGTCAAGCTGAGTAACATTTAGAGATTATCGTGAGTTGTTTCGTTTTCCGTTATAAATTATGAGTTACGTAAAGGCCTGGAGAGTACTGAGTAATTTGTGTATTTACTTAATGTTTATGCAATGCTTAGTTTCATAAAATATGACAGTTATTAAATATTTATGTGAATGCGATTAATCTGAAAAGTAATCTGAAAATTTCCTTCTTGTTCTGATTTATTTTCCGTCTTAATTAAATATTTCTATAAAGACGGTTATCATTGAAGTATTTAACTTTGTTGACCTCTTTTATAGTTTAATACTGTCGTTACTATTCTCTTCTAGATCATTATCAACTCTTCCATCCACATCCACAGCCTATTTTTGTTTTTGCAACATTTTTTCTGCTACTTTCTTTTTTTTTCGATGATCTTTAGTTGATATTCATTTATTTCTTGCTTGATTTTTCATATTAATTCTATTTTCGCATTATGTATCGAACCATTCTTTACATCTTTTTATTTACCCCTGCCAAGGTACCTTTTCAGCTTATTTCAAAGTATATTTTTTTTATATTGTTCCATATTTCCTCTCTGGTATTTGCTTCTGCTAGATTTTCTTTTAGTGGTTATTTCATACTGTTCTCCTAGTTTCTGTATTCTTCGAGGTTTCATCTTCTTTTGTCTGTCTTCTTGTGTACCTGGCATAACAGATTGCTTCTGGTGTGGCAGGTATCAGCCTTGTTACTACGGTCTCTTCTGCGCTTTAAGTTGGTGTTTATGATATAAGCTAGGTGGCATTCATTTCTTCCATGATAGTTTGTCCCGTCATGAATAGCTTTTTTCTTTTCTACTTCCTCGATTTGGTTTTCTGTGCCTACTTTTCCATTAAAGTCACCAAAGTACTATGCCAATTCTGGGTAACCTTGTTTGGGGATATTAACATGTTAAATTTTCTAGCGATTAAATTAAATTGATGTAACATCTTTGTCATCCATGACAAAGTTGATTAATACAGGGCTCAGGGAATGCCCCTATCTTATCCCATTGTCAGCTTTAATTGGGTTAATTAGTTGTCCTACTTTTTCTTTTATTGTGTTGTTCTGGTATATATCTTCGATCATTTTGATTACAGTAGAGCCTCGATTATCCGTCAGGGCACCGGACCAAGGGTATGACAGATAATCGAAAACACGGTTAACAGATCATTAAAAAAAATTAAAAATTCATAGTACAACTCTCAAGTTTCATTTGTATGTTTTGTTTGACAATATAAGAGGGATTTGTGTTCGTACAATCGAATCAATTTAAAATATTCTGAAATATTTGTTTGTTTTACTGTTGCTTCACATTTTGCGACGACTGAATTTCTTAATCGGTATAAGATCATGCAATCTACTTTATTGGCTTCTTCTTGTTGAGAATACTACTCGATGCATTATTGCATGTACGATGCAGCTTCTCTAGATTATTTACGCAAATCTTTGTCGTTACAATAGGTTCATCAACACATCTACAGTCAAATTCCAAGTCTGTATCAGCTTCTGAATCTGTTTGGTCCGCCTTGGTTGCCATTTCAACGATTTCTTTTCTTTATCTGTCAGCAATGGATAGCCGTTTGTGTCCTCATGACAAGTCAAATTAACTTTTTTTTTAAATTTTTTTACATTAAAATGTTTTGCTTATGCAGTCAATACAACGTCTGTAAGTACTCTGACGGTTAACAGAGGTAACGGTTAATGGAGAGACGGATAATCGAGGTTCCACTGTATTTCTAAAGTATCTCCCTTCGGTACAAAAGTGAATAATGTAATTTACTTTCACACTGTCAAAAGCATTCTTAGGGTCCACAAAACATATAGTCCTGTAGCCAGGGGGGGTACAACGGCCTCCTTTATTCAGATGGACTTACCCAAGTTTTTTTTATGTATTTTGACCCGTAGAATACGAATTTTTTGGGTAACAGTTGATCCGGATGTCGATAAGATTGTTATAGACAAAGAACTTAAGGAACTACATAACAGCGATTTCTCGCAAAACAAAACATTTTTTTGTATTTTTAGAGTCATTCTAAGGAAAAATGTTTTGAAAAGTTCTTTCATAGGATGCATAGTTTTCTAGATAAACGCGGTTGAACTTTAAAAAAATCGAAAAATTGCAATTTTTGAACCCGAATAACTTTTGATTAAAAAATAAAATAGCAATTCTGCTTACCGCATTTGAAAGTTCAAGTCAAATTATATCGGTTTTGATTATTTCCATTGCTAAAAATTTATTTTTTTTATTGTGAAACAAAGCTATAAACACCTAGTGCGCTAGTGATGTTTTCAATGATTTCTCATTTAAAATCGAACGAGTAGGTAGAGTAGCTACAAGTGCAAGCGAGGCAATAACTACGTAGCATGCATTGAAACGCATGTATTAGGCACGGGAAACACTATGTGTTTATAGCTTTGTGTAACAATAAAAAATAAATTTTTAGCAATGCAAATAATCAAAACCGATATAATTTGCCTTGAACTTTCAAATGCGGTAAGCAGAATTGCTATTTTATTTTTTAATCAAAAGTTATTCGGGTTCAAAAATTGTAATTTTTCGATTTTTTGAAAGTTCAACCGCGGTTATCTCAAAAACTATGCATCCTACGAAAAAACTTGTAGAAACATTTTTTGCTTAGAATGACCCAAAAAATACAAAAAAATCTTTTGTTTTGCGAGAAATCGCTGTTATGTAGTTCCTCAAGTTCTTTGTCTATAACAATCTTATCGACATCAGGATCGACTGTTACCCAAAAAATTCGTATTCTACGGGTCAAAATACATAAAAAAAACTTGGGTAAGTCCATCTGAATAAAGGAGGCCATTGTGCCCCCCCTGGCGACAGGACTAATAATTTCCTGGTTTTTTAATAATTTCTCTTGGATATGGCTCATTGTAAATATAGCTTCGGCGTCGGTGTTAAACGATCTTCCCGACCTAAAACGGTGTTATTCTTCTGCTAGTGTTATAATTTCATTCGGTTATTTGTTATCCCTTTGGTTGTTAATTTTAGTGTTGCGTTAAGAAGATTAATTCCTCTGTAGTTCTCCAGGTTTGATTGGTCTCCCTTTTTTAAGAGAGGCATTATGATGCTTGATCTCCATTCTTGTGGCATTTTGTTTTGGTATATTATAGTTTTGGATTAGATTTAATAGTTATTTGGGGAGCTCTGGTCTTGCGTACTTTAGAAATTCATTCGGTATTCTGTCATCTCCTGGTGATATTCTATTTTGTAATATCCCTCTCCTTCCTTAATGTACGTTTCCTCGTTTGTGGTAATTTCTGATGTTGGTCGTTCGTTATCGTCATCTTTAACAAATATGGATCGAAAATAATTTGCCCATGTTTCCGTCTGAATGTGTTTATATAAATTCCTAAATCTCTTTTCTTTGCCCTCTGATAATTCTCCGTATTATTCACATTCTTTTTATTCCATGGAAGTTGTGTTCCATGTGTTTTGAGAAGCTCTTCCAGTACCTATTCATGATATTGTTGTGATAGTCTCATGATTTTGTGTTTGATTTATATCTTTTTTAGTTATTTTATTTTTGTAATGCCACGTGTTTTGTATACATACATTTGAATGAAGATTGATAAAAGAGGATAAGTATATAATTCAAAATATTCTCGAACACTGAGACACCCGGTATATCTTCTCGGCAAATAAGTTAACGTTGCAGTTTCATCTCCATTAATTGCCCAATTGTGTGCCCAACCATATAATTTCAATGTATTTACAACTAAAAACTGAAAATAAATTATCTAAGGGCGTGGCCCATCACACTCAAATACAATTTATGATCGATTGTCTAATTTAATTTGAGGAATGCTAGTTTCTGTTCTTAACAAAATATACGAGCAATTACTGTCCGAAATGAAACCTTTCGGAAAGAGTTATGATGCTTTCTGTCTCTGATGATTTTCGAAAATTTAAAAAAACTTAAGTCTGCTAATTTAACAACAAAGTGTCGAGATTTATCGGTTACTAAATACTGGACACATGTTCCTCTAAATGAGACTCTAAATGGGTCAACTATCGTTTAGTTATTCTGTCAGTGGATATATAAAATTAATATATTTAAGGAGCATATTATCTGAAAATGTTCTACTTTATTAGTAACAATATACAGAGTGTTTCTTTGGAAAAGTAACATACGTTAATTGAAAAAAGCGGACACTTAGGCGATCTCAAAAACACCATACTGTGTGGCCTATAACAAAAAAGGCTTAAAACAAAAGAGGAAGTGGTTCAAGTACTTCTAGATACATAAAGAAAGGAAAAACAATTGGACCAGATTATATTCCTGTGAAATTGTGAGGATCCTGCATAGTATCTGGCGGCCTTTTTTATTTATAAACAATTAAGTGTCAAAAAACGGCCTTTTTTCCTTTTTTTTTTCAAATCAATGCCAAACAGTGAAACTTATGGTGTTTTTAGTACAAACAACTTCGAGAGCATGGAAAAAGCTTTAAAATGGTGTATTACAAAGTTTGAGATATACTCATTTATTGTTAATATAATTGCGAAAAAAGGTCGAAATAGTAAAAAAACGTATTCATAATAACTATTGCAAAAATTAGTGTACAGCTTTGAAATTTTTGTCAAATAAGGTTTATTTGATACTTAATCTGTGACAACAATTTCAAACCGATTCATTCAGATGTTTAATTTTTATTCAAATTGTTTATTCCAGAGAGCTTTTTTGCAATAACATAAGTCAGAAAAAATGATGTTAAAACCATTCTACAGATGTCAAATGAAAGAGTATGAGCTATATTTTCAAATTGGTTTAAAAAAAGTGAATAAAAAATGCATTTATTAGTAATAAATAATTATGCAAAAGTATCGTTAATTTTTCCTTGTAAACTTTTTATTTTTTATACATTAAATTATATATATTTATTACAATTTTTTATCAATTATTATATACATAACATTACTTGGTAGTTGTGCACCTAAAACACGGTAAACAATATATTTTTTCTACGGCCGTGCTTAAACAGCCACTTTCTAGCACGCATTTAGTTTCCGAAAGTTGCACTTTCCCGCAGGGAGTGCGTATAAGTAAATTTTGCCGCACTGCGTGCGGAAAAGTAGAATACCTTCTAATATGGCATTATAATATACTATAATACATGCAATAAACTAATATTTGGATATTATTTACTAATTTATTTTAAATGTATGTTATTGTGTTCATGTTTTAATGAAATTAAAGCTATAATTCGATGAAATAAAATTATTGTGACATAATATTTAAAAGTCAAATCAGTAGACAATTACAATGGTTTTCAATCGTCGTCATGGAACCAATATCGTCGTCGTGGTAACCCATTATATTAAAAGATTGGTTTTGACAACCTTCTCAAAGAATTAATTTGTGTATTTTCACTCCTAAATAAAAATTGATATGACTCTATTTTTTGTGGCTTTTTTCCAAACGTACGGCCCTAGAAAATATATTGTTCCTAACTCATGCGGAAAGTGTTTTCCCCGCACTCGACTGCAGTCTCGTGCGTGAAAGTATCACTTTCCGCACTAGTTAGGAAAATAACTATTTTTGAAACAAGTTATTCAAAAAGTTTATAAGAAAGTATTGACGGTACTTTTACATAATTATTTATTACTAATAAATGCATTTTTTTATTCACTTTTTTTAAACTAACTGGAAAGTTTAGCTCATGCTCTTTCATTTGACACCTGTAGAATAGTTCTAAAATCATTTTTTTTCTAACTTACGTTATTGCAATAAAAAGCTCTCTGGGATAAACAATTTGAATAAAATTTAAACAATTGAATGAATTACTTTGAAATTTCTATCACATATTAGGCACCAAAGAACCCTCATTTGACAAAAAGGGTAACCCCCTAGATAGGCAAAATGCCCTCACTCTCAGAATTCAATTTTATTATTATTTTTTTACGTTCTATGCAACTAAAAAATGAGATAACGCGGATGTTTAGCTCGTCACCCCCCTTACCCCTCCCCCCACAGCCAAAAACGTAGATTTTTAGATTTAATGTTTTTGTAGTTGGGTTTCAATTGATTTAAAAATTTCAAAAAATTCACACGTATAGCTGAGGCTTTTACAAAACATGTCCATTTTTTATGGACCCGTAGGTCGAGTGTACATAACCTCATTTTTTTTTAACTATTTTAAAACCTATAATTTTTTTTTGGAGGGGGCTGCAGGTCTAGTTTTTTTTGCATTTTGTGTATTTTATCAAAAGCTGTCTCTCTGATTTTTTTCAGATTTTTCCGTCAGGTGCGCCATTTTGAAAAATCAGGAAAACTGTATTTTTAGGGGGGTTTTAGGGATTTTCTCCATTTTATGGACTGCAACATAGATCAACTCAAGGTTTTGTTAATAGATTATGTATAATTTGAAATAACTGAGTATTTTGGAATTATCAAAAATTGGGCAAAACACCTTTAAACCCCCCAAAAACCATGTTTTTTTTAATGTTATATAAGGGTTTATGCGGGCTTAATGATATTTTTTGAGATCGATACAGCCTGAATATTTTTTTTTATTTTTTTACGTTATATGTGATTAAAAAATAAGACTAATCGCATTTTTAGCCCACCACCCCCTCCCCCTGCCCCACAAAAACGCCAATTTTTCTATTTTTGTGTTTAGTTAAGTTGCAATTAATTTCAAAATTTTATGAGGCTTCTACAAACATATCTATTTTTTTATAGGCCCGTAGATCGAGTGTACAATATAACCTCAAAATTCCTTTTTTATTTTTTTAAGACGTATTTTTCACTTCCAATTGATATTTTTTTAAAACGTCCAATGAATTGTACATCTCTCTCGCAGACGGCCGCTTCAATACGTGCTTATGCGCACGTGCTTATGAGCGCATTAGCGCTCATTTTTAATTATTAATAATAATAGTAATAAAATAATGACAAAAATTTCTTCAGGCTCTTGCGGGGGGGGGGGGCTTTAAACTTTGAGTTGGTCACTTTATGACTTTCATAATAATAATTTTTAATCGAGTTATTAAGCCTTGACAATGGCCATTTTCGCGTTTTTCAAATTTTAAATTGCATGTAACTCGACAAAAGTCAATTTTATATAAAAATCATAAGAGACCTTTTCTGCTCAGGTTGATCCAGAGAATCTAAAACAAATTTGTCCTAAGTGAAAAAATTAATTTTTTGAAAAATTTCGTTTAAAAAATTGTTTAAACAATTTTCCGACCGCGGTACTGCCTGGCACCTTGTGGATTTGTTATAAGGACCTGTTTTTGAGTAAGTTTGTGCAAAAAAATGAATCAGAATAATTTACCTAATGGGGACAAGCATACAGCATGGACTATTTGCATTATGAGCGATACAAAGATGGTTTGGAAAACATTAAACGATAGATACTGTTGTAGATGCGAGTTGCGCAAACGGCAACGTAACCATAGGCCATAGGCTGTTGTTAGCATGTAGCTGCCGTGATATAATATTTATCGCATGGAAGATATTTTACAAAAATCATCAAGCCAGCAGAATATCTTACAAAACTCTTTGACAATACAGATGTTATACCTGTAATAGACGAAGACAGCGATGAAAACTTTAGAACTGTAAAGTGTAATACCAACGAATATACTCTCCGAATACTCTACGAGTATATACGGAGCTATAATAATAATATATAATATATAATAATAATATAATATAATAATATAAATATAATAATATAAATATAATATAAATATAATAATATATATATATATTCTATATAATATAGAATATATTATATTCTTTTGTAATACTTTCTTTATTCTTTTTATGGTGTCTTACGTGGCAGTAAACGTAAAGCAAAATGACATTATAATAGGCAGAGCAGATAATAAGTTATGTAGATGGTACAAGCACATGTTTGAATAATTAGAATATGTATAATATAAGGTAATATTAGGGTACATACTAAATACAAACTAATGAACAAAGAACAAAATGTTTTGATTCACAAAACGACAAGAAGTATGATATATTAAAATAATGTATTTTTCTTAAATTGATTATTCTGTTTTATTTTTGTTTTTTGTATCCTACCTAAAGGCTGTATGACACTATGCATTTTCTTGTATCATTTCTAATATCGTTTCTGATATCGTTTCTTGTATACATTTTCTTGTATCATTTCTTGTACGTACATTTGTGCCCTGTATGACACTATGCAAGTTCTTGTATCGAAAATTGTATGAAATTCGGTACGTGATTGGTCGAAATTTTGTTTGTCACCCTGTGTCACGTTATGGTAGTACTGCATCTACATCTACAGCTGATTTTAAAGATTTTATAAAATTTATAAACTTTTAATTAACATTTTAATGTTAACCAGAATTTTACGTTGACTGTTTGAGGTTGATTATTTGTGTTATTTTATTTTGATATTTGTGCTAAAATATTTCCATGAGAATTATCTTCAGTTTGATCCAAATTAGGAACTATTGTATTTTCGTCTTGGTCTATTAAAAAATTATGCACCATGAAACCTAAATTTATAGTACGAATTTTACTAGGAGCTAAATATATGGTTATTAGCAGAACAGTAGTCCATACCAAACGGTATATTAAGTATCAATAAAAGATTTATAAATAATACCTACAAAAACACAAATAAATTCGTCAATACATGATCCCATTTTCATTTCAGCCGCCATTATGAGTAAGTAATTATGACATTTTAGATGTTTTACCAGCAGGTTTTACGTTTTTGCTCTTTGCGCAGAAATTGGCGCAGTTCTTGTACAAGAATGTGTGTCTGACTCAAATTCTTGTATCGTTTCTGATATCGTTTCTTGTATCTGTGTATGACACTATGCATTTTTTTGACATATCAGAAACGATATTAGAAATTATACAAGAAAATGTATAGTGTCATACAGCCTTAAAAGATATCACAATGACATCTTTACTTTATATAAAAATATTGCAAAAATTTGAAATTATTTTGTTAAATGTAGTTTACTTGAGGACAAACTGAGCAACAGATATATGAGGAAAAAAATGAAAACGAAAAAATGATGATTTATTGGGCAGGTTGAGAGGGAGGGGGGCTAAAATTGAGCTAAGGCTTATTTTTTTAAACACATCAAAAGTAAAAAAAAATAAAAAAAAATATTCAGGCTGTATGGATCTCAAAAAATATTAGGCCTGGATCCCGCGGACCAAAAAAAGTTGATTAATAGCAAGCTGAAAATGTGTTAATAGCTTAACGGTGTCTAGTCGGACAAACTTTGATGAAGGTATGGAAACAGGGGAAGTTTTAATTGTGAAACGTGATTTTAATTGTGGAACGTGTCATCCTGGCAAGTTTATGATTATGAAAACTAGCGGGTTGTTTTTAAGTTTATTCAATAGCCAATTATATAAAATTTTCCTAAAAACTCAGTTATTTCAAATTATACCGACATAACCTATAAAAAACCTTGAGTTAATCTATTTTTGTACAAACCAGTTTTGCGGATTTTTGAAGATGGCGCACCTTACGGAAAAATCTGAAAAAGTCAGAAATATAGTTTTTGATAAAATACACAAAACACAAAAAAAAATACACATGCAGCCATCACCAAAAAAAAAAAATATACGTACCTATTAAAAAACAAAAAAAAAGAGGTTATATGTACACTCGACCTTCGGGTCCATAAAAATAGATGTTCTGTAAAAGCCTCAGCTCGTGCGTGTGAATTTTTTTTAATTTATAATTTAATAATTATTAACTATTCTAAATGGGAAATAAGCCACAATTTAACTAAAAAATTACCATTTAGAATAGTTAATTACAAAAATGCCACAAAGAAATAGCTTCAGAAGAAATAGCTTTATAATGTAATTGCAAACCAACTTAAAAAAAATAAAATCGAAAAATTGACATTTTTGGCTGTGGGGGAGGGGTAATAGGGGAAGTGGGCTAAAATTGCGGCGAGTCCTAATTTTTTAAAATCATATAGAATGTAAAAAAGATAAAAAAATATATTCAGGCTGTATCGACCACAAAAAATATAATAAGACCCGCAAAAATCCTTACAAAACTTGAAAAAACATGGTTTTTGGGGGCTTTAAAAGTGTTTCTCCCAATTTTTGGATATCCTAATATACTCAATTATTTTAAATTATACATAATCTATTAACAAAACCTTGAGTTGATCTATGTTGCAGTCTATAAAATGGAGAAAATCCCCAAAAACCCCCTAAAAAAACAGTTTTCTTGATTTTTCAAGATGGCGCACCTGACGGAAAAATCTGAAAAAAATCAGAGGGATAGCTTTGATAAAATACACAAAATTCAAAAAAAATTGGACCTGCAACCCCCTCAAAAAAAAAGTTATAGGTTTTAAAAAAGTTAAAAAAAAATTTGAGGTTATGTACACTCGACCTATGGGTCCATAAAAAATGTACGTGTTTTGTAAAAGCCTCAACTACCCGTATGATTTTTTTAAATTTTTTAGATCAATTGCAACCCAACTAAAAAAATCTAAGTTTTTGGCTGTGGGGGGAGGGGTAAGGAGGGTGGCGAGCTAAAAATCCGCGTTATCTCATTTTTTAGTTGCATAGAATGTAAAAAAATTATTAAAATTGAATTCTGGGAGTGAGGGCATTTTGCCTATCTTAACGGGGGGTACCCTTTCAAAGCGGTACCCTAATTTTCACAATAGTTATTGCGAAATTATTTTTTTGCAATTTCGATATTTTTTGGCAAATATATTAACAATAAATGAGTATATCAAACTTTATAATACGTCGTTATAAAGCCTTTTCCATGATCTCGAAGATGTTTATACTAAAAAAACCATAAGTTTCACTGTTTTCCATTGATTTGAAAAAAAAGGAAAAATTGCTGTTTTTTGACACTAAATTGTTTATAAATAAAAATGACCGCCAGATCCTACGCAGTGAATAGTTACAATTTGTTCTTATAGGTATTACCTGTCGAAAAAACGCTTCAGTACCCTGGCTGTTGAAGTGTCACGAACAGGGTATATTTTTGTCTTATTAACCTGGCCTACTAATTAAAGAACATACAGTAAACATGTAGTTTAAAGACATGTCCAATTTCAAAGTCTCATAGTTTAAAGACATCAAGTGTCATGCCTTCAGTAGAAAAAAAAATTGATATTTTCAGTTGATAAGGATAATAAAACAATTTAAAAAAATGTATGTATTAGCATATTGTTAGACTTCAAAAACTTCTTTTAGTAATAGATATTTTTGGCCATTCCAGTTTATATAAAATCGTTAAAAGTTGAAAAGTTAAAAGATATTTCTGTAATATTGTTTACTTAATAAAAAATACTAAAAAGTAAAGTAGATGAAATATTATAACTTACATCATTGAGCCTTAAAACTCCGATTGCTAAGAATAGATTCTATTACTATTAGAACTAAGTAATAATGTATTCGAATGCAATATAGGTCGTGAGACTACGTCATTCTTAATGGCTATAATAATTATGTACACGAAAGCTTTAGTGTCGGCGAACTTTGACTAATTTACTGCTAAGGATTATTATGACTTTTGTGGTCAAGATCAATGAATGGAAGGTTAAACTTGAATGCTCCTTTCCAAAAATTATTGTCTTTATTTAGCGCGTATTACTGTTTAATCCTGACGATTGTTTAATTAATAAAAATAGTGGTTTTTATTATTTCACGTTCACGAAAGTATTAGTTCACGAAAGGGATGTCAAAAAGAGATGGAGAAAGTACTTTGACAGCTTATTAAATGAAGAATTTGACAGACAGCCTGTAGAATCAACGGAGACAGGAGCAGCAATGGTCACTAAAATAACCAACGAGGAAGTGGCTCCGCAGCGCTCCAAAAAATAAAGAAAGGAAAAGCGGTAGGACCAGATGATATTCCTGGGGAAGTATGGAGAGCATTGGGAGAGACAGGAACAAGGTGGCTAGCAGGTCTATTTAATAGAATTATGGAAGTTGGACAAATGCCAGACGAATGGAGAAGCAGTATACTGGTACCTGTCTACAAAAACAAGGGAGAAATACAACAATGTACAAACTACAGGGCTGTAAAACTGCTTAGCCACACCATAAAAATATGGGAAAGAGTAATTATTGATAGACGGATACGTGAAGAGACCGAAATATCCGAGAATCAATTTGGCTTTATGCAGGGTAGATCAATTTTCATTATAAGGCAGTTGATGGAAAAATAGGGGAGTAAAGAAACAAACGCTCATATGGTATTCATTGATCTTGAGAAAGCATATGACAGAGTTCCTCGAGAGATTCTGTGGTGGGCACTCAATAAGAAAGGAGTCCCTGGTGAATATGTAAAGATTGTGAGGGATATGTATGAGGGAGTAACGACTAGTGTTAGGACAGGTGTGGGAGAGACTGATAAATTTCATGTGAAAGTAGGATTGCACCAAGGCTCTGTGCTTAGTCCGTATTTATTCTCATTAGTTTTGGACCAGATAACAGCGAAACTACAGGGTAACATTCCATGGTGCTTAATGTATGCTGAGGATGTCGTGTTAGTAGGAAATAGTGAAAGAGACTTAGAACAAAAACTGGAACAGTGGAGACCAGCTCTGGAGGAAAAAGGTTTAAAACTTAGTAGGACAAAAACAGAGTATTTGGAATGTTCATTTAAAGATGGAGCTACTACAAATAAAATGGTATCTTTGGATGGTGAAATGATTGTGAAAAGCAACAGTTAAGTACCTAGGATCGGTATTACAGAGTAATGCAGAAATAGATGGAGATGCATGCAGTAGAATTAGGGCTGGATGGATGAAGTGGAAAGAAGCGAGTGGTGTGTTGTGTGACAGAAAAATTCCAATGAAGCTGAAGGGAAAATTCTATAAAACAGCCATAAGACCGGCTATGATGTACGGAACTGAATATTGGGCAGTGAAAAAGAAAGAGGAACAACGAATGCATGTGGCTGGAATGAGAATGCTTAGATGGATGAGTGGAGTGACAAAGAAGGGTAAAATTAGAAATGAGTATATTAGGGGAAGTCTAGGTGTGGCACCAATTGATGCCAAAATGAGAGAGTATAGGTTAAGATGGTTTGGTCACGTTCAACGTCGAGACGTTAGTCACCCAATACGAAGAATAGCTGAAGTGCAGATTCCTGGAAGGAGTAGGAGAGGAAGGCCAAAGAAGACCTGGGGGGAGACGATAAGGCAGGACATGTTGGTAAAGGGGATTAACATTGATATGACCCAAGATAGAATTGTTTGGAGAAATGCAATTAGGGAAGCCGACCCCGCATAGGGATAAAGCAAAGAGAATGATGATGAGTGGTTTTTATTATTTAAAGAGCTGTCAAGATTAAAAATTAATGTCGCACTACTTACTAAAGCAAAGAAGAAAGCTAGAGCAAATGAATTTATTGCCGAATATTTTACAATAGAGTAAACGAGAAGAGGAAAACAAAGAAGAAAAGATAAAATGAAATGTTTAGATCACTCTCTTTTGAGTCTTTTCTATTAGAGGGGCATTGACCAGTACATTTATCAGCTCATCTCCCTCTACTACCTTCTCTACTTATGGAGAGTTGGGCGCTCTTGCATTTCTAAGCCAAAAGTGAAAGACAGCTCATTGGCTGAATCAGAGCATCCTCTTCTGTTTTGTTTTTTCAAAATTTCCTCTACAAGTATTTTCATTCCTCTCTATTTCTTGTTCTTTGTTTAATCTCTCTCCATTTCATTCTTTCATGATCTCTTAACCTTGTTACAGTTCTTCTCCAGCTATTATCCGGTCTTTCTCTCCTTTTTGTTCCGTCTGGTTGATATTCGAGTGCCTGTCTGGTTACATTATTTTGGAATTTCCTTAAAGTATGTCCAATCCATTTCCATTTCCTTCTAATAATCGCGACTGTTATTTTCTCTTGATTTTTTCTTCTTCGTATGTCTATGTTTGTTATTTTATATTATTTATAAAGGTTTGTAATTGTTTAGTAGTTGTCTCTTCCTGTCTACAAGATTCTGCGTCATACAATAATATACTCTTAATACAGCTGTTAAATATTTTGATTTTGGTAAATTCTGCTATATCGCATGTGTTCCAGATTTTTTTAAGGAGTTACATGCATGTTGTGGTTTTACTATTCTTTTTTCTACATCTGATCTAGTACGCCATTTTTTTCATGATTAATCCCAAATATGTAAAGGTATCTACTTCCTTCTTTTGTCATCCATATTTATCTATTTTAATGTTGGTTTCTTGGCTGTTATTTTAAAGAGACTCATCACGTTGAAGTATTTTAAAAGCTTATCTTTTTCTGTATGTGGTGGCTATGTTTGGTTAAAAACATAGCCACAGAAAGACAAATGTCGTCTGAGAACTCAACGTCCTCCAACTGGTTATGCAAGTTCGACCTACTCCCTGTTTTTTATCACTTTCTTTCTTTATGATCCAAACTCTTATGATTAGAAATAGTGTCGGGAACAGGAGGCATCCTTGTTTAACTCCGCTCTGTACAGCTATACACCGAGAGAAAAAAATTCTTGACATAAAGAAACTTTATTAATATTTAAGAAAGATCGACTTGGCATATTGCCTAAGAAATATATCTTTGTATGTAAGATATAATTTTTTAAAATATTTCAAATAAATTCTACTATAGCCAAAGAAATATATCTTAAACATGATTGAACTATCACTTTCTGGCAAACTGCAAACCCATTTATCAGAAAGAAATTACACTTGATTTTAATTAATTTTATTAGTCATAAAAATATATTTTCTACACATTATAAAACTATTCTTTCTGAGCAATAATATTTCTTAGTAAGGAATATTATTATTTTACTATAAATAATTAATGTATTTAATGTTAAGAAATATATTTCGCAGAGATAAACGTATATTTAGAGTTAAGTTAATATTTCTTGAAAATAAAGTGATATTACATACGGCGAAATAAATCATTGTGTTAAGGTAAAATCATTATTTATTAATAAAACAAGACATAAAACGTTATTATTACATACAAATATTTTCTCCACTCTTAAACCACTGGCTTCTACACAACAATAAAAGGATGGAGAGGCAAATCCAACTTCCTCAAATTTTTCTTCTTTTGTTAGTAGCACTTTGTATATCAGCAATTCACTAAAACAAAATCGATATGTAGAAAGAGTAAACTTACTTTAATAAATTTTTTTTTATAAAGATATAGATATTTATTTTGACAAATTTAGGAAATACAAAAAAAAACAAATACACGGCCCCACATAAGAACTATTAATACTAATAATAATCAATCATATTTAGTTCAAACATGGCATTATTTAACCTATATACACGTCTTTTTATTTTTTTCTTTTTGTTAATGAAATATTAATTATTTATCTGTATAATATTAAGTCACACAATAAACATTGTTTAGCTAAAACAAGAGGGAAAATACTACCAATGTAAAACATTGAAGCAGACATAATAATATGTATTTTTCCTAATTTTTATAATCTAAAAGAGACAGCATACCTAATCATTAAGAAATTTTATTACGGGAAAATATTATTAGTTTACATCTAAGTCATTTAATACATATTAACTAATTCACGGTTTTCGGCAATAACATTTCATAACCATAAACATATATTTCTTTTAGACTAACTGATTTCTTTATCTCAAATAAATTAACAGAAACATCCTCAGCGTTGCACCCGCCATGTTTGATATAGCGTTGTATTGTAAGTATATTTTTATAGAAGACGATACATTCAAGAAACCTATTATAGTTGATACATATAAGTATACACATTTTTAAAAAGGTAGGTACTTACATGTATGAAGTTCTACCATTTCTGGAAGGCCCCGCAGTTGGTTAATAACTCCTTTCTTAATATTGTTCTGAAGCTATATATTATATCATTCTGTCCCAGCTTTAAATTGTGGCATATTTCACAGTTAGAATAATAAGCTCCTTTATTTTAGAGTCGTCCATCATTATACCAAAAAGCATATAAAGATACTATTATGTTTCTTTTTTAACCATTCGGATACGCAACAATATTATTATTACATCTTAAATTACTCAATTTACTTTTATTTAATATCTATATATGTACGTACCTTCAAAATATCCGTTAATTTTTAAAGAACACCATAATAAATCCAAAATCCATCTATATGAACATGTCACGCCATCTTGACAAACACTGACGACTAAATCATAAATAGTTGTTAATCTGCGCAATTCTTTTGTGGAAAAAAATCTCTTTGCAAGTAACATTTCGGCATTAATGACAAAGTTTTTATTTTATAACCACAGTACTACAGAGGGTATTTCTAAAGAATTATTTCTTGTGGTTTAAAATATTTATTTGATTGCAAGAAAATTTCTTGTTCACAAATATAAATATGGATTAACTTAACATTATATTTCTTATACTGCAAAATATTTGTAGTTTTCAATTTAAGAAATAAAAACTTTAGGATAAGAAAATTAAATGTAACTATTAATGCATTTCTTAGTATTGAAGAAATTATTTCTAAGAAATTATTGAGTTGTGTTTAAAAAACTCGTTTCTTTATATGTGAACCGGTATGTTTAAGTTAATAGGATATGTTAACTTTTAAGAAATATTGCTCACAGAAATCGGTGTTTTAGGAGAAAAGAAACTGTTCTCTCGGTGTATCTTCTTCCGTTTCACCCGCATGTTCCAGTCTGGCTCTAGATCCCTTGTAGAAGAATTCTGAGCAGGTTAATGTACTTCATCGGTGGTCCATATAGTTTTAGAATCTTCCACATTTCTGTTTATATTATCGAAGGCCCTTTCAAAGTCAGTAAACATTATATTTGATTTCTTTGCCATTCACTAGCTTGTTCCAAGATACTCCTTAGAGTACAAATGTGGTAGATAGTGGAGCTTTGAGAGCGAAAGCTTGCTTGGTTGCTTCTTACTTCCTTGTCTAGCTTTGGTTTCAGTCTATTCAATATGTTCTTAGGCATTATTTTGGATGTGACACTCATCAGTGGTATTGCTCGCCAATTCTCGATTTTACTTAGATCGCCCTTTTATGGTATCTTAATCGCCCTTCTTAAAAATACTACATCAAAGATTATACAAAAAATGTGAATGGGACATCAGTGATTCTCAGTTTGGGTTTAGGCAAGGTTTAGGAACAAGAGAAGCAATAGTAGCAACACAGGTGTTGGTCGAAAATTGTTACGATCAGAGGAAGGACGTGTTCCTATGCTTTTTAGATTACGAGAAAGCGTTTGATCGTGTCCAACATCACAAGTAAATGCAGATCCTCAAGAAGCTTGATATAGACCAAAAAGATATAAGATGTATTGAAAACTTGTAGTGGTATCAGACAGCACAATTAAAAATAGACAATTATATATCCAAACCCATATATAAGAAGGCAGGGATGTGTGCTTTTGCCTCTTTTATTTAACATTTATTGAGATGGAGAGATTAAGATGCAGAGATGGGAATCAAAGTAAATGGGGTATTGATCAACAACATACGATATGCTGATGATGCTGTCTTAATTTGTGACAACATAGCAGATCTTCAACAACTTGTCACTATAATCGGAGAATACAGTAAGCGAATGGGATTAGAGAGTAATACCGAAAAAACCAAATTCATGATCATCTCCAGAAACTTAGATGCATGTAAACTACACCATAACATTTAATACTAGGTCCATTGAAAGAGTGAGCAAATTTAAATACCTGGGAACGTGGCCTTTTGAAGACTGGGCATCGGACAGGGAAGTAAAATGTCGCATTGAGCAAGCTCGACAAGCTTTCGTAAAATTCAGGAAGGTACTTACCTGTTCAGAGTTCGATCTTACACTAAGAGACTAAGGTTTACTAAATGCTACGTGTGGTCGGTGCTGCTATATGGCATAGAGGGCTGAACACTCAAAACGAGGAATCAACCAAGAACGCCCAGTTTGCGAAAACATCAAGAAAAGGAAAACGGCGTATTTGGGTCACATCATGCGAAAAGAAAAATACCAATTCCTTCAACTTATAATCCAGAGAAAAATTGAAGGCAAGAGAGAAATAGGACGCAAGAAAATGTCCTGGCTCCGAAACATAAGGCAATGGACAGGAATTAACGACATACAATCTCTGATACACATTGCAAGAAAACAGAGAGTTAATGGAAAATGTGATCGCTAACATCCATTAGTGGATTTGCATCTGAAGAAGAAGAAGAATGATTACACCCTCGTTTCATTACTTTGTTAGCTTTCATGGAAAGTGACATTTTTCACTCACGAACATCACGAACACGAATTGCATAAATTACTATATCCACTGATTTTCAAGGAAAAACCTGAAACAGTCGACCTCATTGGTTTTTCAACAAAGACAATGATGCAGAAATCCCTAAATTTAAACCACACAATACGTCTTTAGACCAGTCCTGAAGATGTGTGTGTACTTTGTACGCACATAAAAAGTTATACTTCTATTATATAATTTCAAAGAAATAAATATACTTGGGTTATTTGTATTTTATTTAAATATTAAACTAACTTTCTTACCTACCACTTTTAAATTTTTTTTATTAAAACGATACCAAAAATTAAAAAAAAAAAAAAGAATATGAATCGTCCGTGATTTGAACCCGGGACCTCTCGATCTCCGGTCACACGCTCTCCCACTGAGCTATATTCCCTTCGCTTTGACAGGTTACAAGATTTCTCATACATACTGACAAATTTAATAGACCAAGTGAAGTATAAAAAAATACTTAAATATACTTACTATTATTATAAAATATCTTATTCCCGAGGAAGACAAATCCAAAGAAACAAAAATTATAATAAATAATACATTTACTAATAACACTAATATATCCTTTTAATGACTTATTTGCGCTGACAGCGCTGATACATACATATCTTGACAGATTAGCAACGAACTACATACTCTCTGTGTGCGCATGCGCCCGGTATTATAAAATTTCACTCTCAATCGTAAAGAAGTATAACTTCAATAACAAATTTTAAATTTATGTCTTGAAGAAAACTTTTCTAGATCTCAAGCTCCAAATAAGTACCTACAATAACAAAGTTTATATTTCGATTGTAGCAAACTTTTCAAATAACCCGTCAAACATCTGTTGTAGACGTAAAACATGAAAAGGAAGGAATGTTTGAATTGGTCAAGTTGTCTAATTAAAAAAATAAACCAAGATTGAAAGGTTGTGTGTTTAATAGCTGTTAGTTTACACCTAAGTGTTAGATAAGTTATGCAAACTGTGTAGAAGAGCGATGCATATTTTAATATAAGGCTTAGGCTACGGCTCCACGGGCGACAAATTTACGCTAGCAGTAGCCGTAAAACGAACTTAGGCTACGGCTCCACGGGCTGGAAATTGACGCTAGCAGTAGCCGCAAAACGAACTTAAGGTTCCGCAGAACGGAATAGGAATAGCCGAACTGTATCGACTACAGGACTTGTGCGTAGTCGGTTCAGTTCGGCTATTCCCATTCCGTTCCGCGGAACCTTAAGTTCATTTTGCGGCTACTGCCAGCGTCAATTCCCAGCCCGTGGAGCCGTAGCCTTAAGGTTCCGCGGAGCGGAATAGGAATAGCCGAACTGAACCGACCACAGGACTTGTGCGTAGTCGGTTCAGTGCGGCTATTCCTATTCCGTTCCGCGGAACCTTAAGTTCGTTTTACGGCTACTGCTAGCGTAAATTTGTCGCCCGTGGAGCCTTAGGCTACGGCTCCACGGGCGGGAAATTGACGCTAGCAGTAGCAGTAAAATGAACTTAAGGTTCCGCGGAACGGAATGGGAATAGCCGAACTGAACCGACTACGCACAAGTCCTGTAGTCGGTACAGTTCGGCTATCCCTATTCCGTTCCGTGGAACCTTAAATTCATTTTACTGCTACTGCTAGCGTCAATTTCCCGTCCGTGGAGCCGTAGCCTTAGCCTAAGGCCAGACAAGCGACAATTTACGGTGCCGTAAGTGCAGTAAAATGAAGCGCGAAAATGGGTCCCACGGTGAGAGTAGTGGATAGCCAGACTGAGCTGTAAAATATCGCGCAGCAACATCGAACGGACCCATGGTACAATAAATTTCCCAGGTATGGCACGTAATGTTCCAAAATCGATCGCTTTCATGCATGACGTAGTAAAGATCCTTCTTCACGCAATATTTGAATGTAGTTTTATAGAAAAGACTTTTTAATTTTAAATTTTTAATATAAATTGTTTATTTTTTAACCAGGAGGAGTAAACTAAAAAGACAGATTCACACCCAAGAAAGTCACTAGAATAATCACCAAATACATCTTCTTTTTTGGTTGATCAAGTCGGCTCTCGACGGTTGTCCATAAATATTATATTATATTAGTACGTCACTAAAGAGTTCTAAAAACAAGTGCTTTGTATATAAAAGCAGACTAAAAATCTAAAAATTAAAGGAATATCGCAGAAAATACAAAAAATCGCCGATATAATTTAATTAACCTATGAAATGCCAATTGTGTCAAAATTTGATAAATGTCATTAGTTTCAAAATTTTATAACAGTGGAGTAAACTTGCCTGCGGTTGAACCAATTACAAACAAGCATTACAGAGCTGTAAATTTGAATCACTCCTCTTGGTTTAAAAACAAACATATAGTAATTATAAAGAAATGATAAAGTTGTGTTATTATAATATTTAATAATAAAAAATATTTTGTAGCTAATTTAATTTTGTTGTCTTTCGGATAGTTATTTTAGCGAGGTTTTGAAACTGATATTTTAGAAACTTGTTATTTTGTTAACACAGATATCCATTATAAAGTATTTTTTACTTATTATTTGTTTATTACACATACAGGTTGATCAAGTGGTACTCCAGAGTTAGATATTTCAGTTGTTTAAAGATACAAAAAAGTAATGTCCACATAAAAATGGGTCACTACAAATTTTAAAATTATTTTCAAATATACAGGGTATCCCACTTCTTAATTTGTTGATGATCACTTTGTAATTTAGGTACTCAAAATTTGTAGCTACACTTGAGTCCAGACTTGAGTACAAACACCAAACACAAAAACAAACAAATACACGAAAGCAAATAAAACTATATAGACACTAACGAGTAAATGTTCTTAAATTAGTCTATACAAACTACATCACATATTATATACTATCCAAAAAACTGAAAAAAAATCGCTAAAAACGAGTAAATTATAAGAATTTTGCAAAATAATCCACATAATAGTAACTACCATTACAAATAATGGCTCACAGGAATCTTTGCTACGTCACACGCTTGACCTCAGCTGTCAAATGTCATGCGCAAAATTGTACCAATGGAACGGACCCACAAACCATACGGGTCGCGGACGTTTCCCTAACTGTCATCAATACGACTAACTTCACGCGTAACTTTGATACGAGAATTATAAAAAAAAATATGCATTGAAATCCAGATCCCGTAATTCGTAAGCGTGATAAAGTGAGTACAAAGATATACATATTTCTTTCTTTGTAATTACAGCTTCAATTTACCGTACACTTCTCATAGACTCTGCCGATAAGGTAGAGTCGTGTTGGGGAAAAGTCGCGCGCTCAAACCATACATACTCATAGACGTTTCACGTAAATTGTCAAGGTCAAGACAGCAAATTGGTTACCATTCCAATCCAGAGATGTCGCTGTCAGTCAATTCTCTTGTCATATTTAACAACTGACAGTTGACAATTAAATTAATTTGTTATACTATATAGTTTGTGGCTTAATTATTTTATAAGAGTGGTGTTACGTTTTTAATTAGATTTAGTCACAATTTTAATCAATTGTGTTAACCTCCTCTCCGTTTTAATGAGTAGAATTTTTAGTTTACATTGATCATCCCGTGTTGTGTTTCTCTACATTTAAAAAAACAATATAATAGATCCTGAAACAGTTTATTCCAATAGACAAGTGTGTCATCAACATTTCGGGCCTATATATTTTTGGAAGTTTGTAAAAGATTATAAGGTATTTATCTAAACAATCATCCTACAAGATTCTTTCAAAAATTTTCATTCAACTCAATATTACGCATCAGTGCTTTCACGTGACACATGGCAGTAGTCTTTAGCATTTTGAAAACAACTTGGAATATTTGAAGTTTTCAGTAAAACCGTAGAACTATGATTTTTGGTGATATTGGTATTTCAGCCCCGATTACAACACTACCTACTAACAGAACTTTTAGACAATACTTTTAGTAGGTATTTTTTATGTAGATGGAACTTTTAAGGTAATATTAACTCATAGTATAATTATTAAATAAAACATTGAATTGTCTTTCTGTTGTTTTAATTTCCTGCGAAATTTCATCAAAAATCCCGCAAAATTTATAACTTGAAATTCCCACGTAACTAAAAGTTGTCAATTTAATTTCCATTCCAATCAAGAGATGGCGTCAATTCGATCCGAAAGATTAACATCTTCGGCGTCGTGGAACGAATGGACCTGGGTACAAATTTGCAGCTAATCTAGCCACAACAACGACCAAACACTGTATTTACATCTCGCGACAAGCCGTACTTTACATTCCCGTCTGGCCATGCTTTTTACTGCTGCTTCATTTTACTGCGCTTACTGTTCATACAGCGCCGTAAATTATCGCTTGTCTGGCAGTAGCATTAGGAAAGAGAAGTGTAAATTGGTCCGGAACTCATCGTAAAACAAAGTATAAAAGCGTGGATGAGAAGAAAATGAAACCAAACCGTATACAAAAAAGGATCAGGTTTATATGGGATTAAGCCAAAATTATTGGTGTACTGAAAATTACATTTTTAATTAACTAATGTTTAGAGGTTTGCCATTATTTTCATAATGGCAGTTTGGACACCAATGTTCAAGAAAGGAGACAAAGAAGACCCCAACAATTATAGAGGTATAAATCTACTGAACACCGCACTTAAGCTAACCACAAAAGTTCTAACCAACAAAATCTATAAACTAACAACTTTATCAGATGAACAACAAGGATTCAGATCCGGAAGATCCTGCGTAGACGCCGTATTTGTACTGAGACAAATCACAGAAAAGGACATTGAGTACAATAAACCAGCATATCTATGTTTTATAAACCTGACAAAGGCTTTCGATAGCATCCAAGTCAAAGATGTCTTACATTTACTGTATAGAAGAAACATACCAATCAATATTATACAATCCATCGAAATCATCTACTTTCATAATCGAATACAGGCAAAGATAAATAGAAAACTAACGCAGTTTACACCAGTACAAAGCGGAGTCAGACAAGGTGACTCGTTAAGCCCACTGCTCTTTAATATAATTATCGACGAAATAATAGAAGCAATACGTAAAGGTCATGGTTACAGAATGGGAAACAAAGAAATCCAAATATTATGTTATGCAGACGAAGCAGCATTAATCGCCGAGACAGAAGAAAACCTCCAAAGATTAACACACATCTTCAATACAACAGCCAAGAAATACAATATGATATCATCAGAAAAAACCAAATGTATGACAACATTTAAATACCCACTCCGATGTATAATCGAAATTGATGGAAAAATAATAAAGCAGGAAGCAAGGTTTATACATCTGGGAATAAATATAACCAGTTACGAAGATGTTGAAGAAGAAGTACGACAACAAAGCTTAAAAGTAAGTAGAGCGGCGGGATCCTTTAATAACACAATCTGGAAGAACAAACACCTAAGACAAGACACAAAAGCAAAAATCTATAAAGCAGCAATTAGACCTATATTGACATACACGGCGGAGACAAGAACTGACACATCTAAAACCAAAAGACTACTAGAAACAACAGAGATGAAAATACTCCGACGAATAATATCAGGGAAAAGTCTGTTGGATAGGGAGAAAAGCGAAAACATAAGAAGATCATGCAATGTAGAAGACATAAATGGATGGAAGGCATAAAGAAGAAGACAAAATGTAATGCGCAACTACTTCAGCCTCCCCCCTCCTTCTGTCTTAAATTTACTTTACACAAAACCAGGTTACGGTATGTTAGATAGATAGATCTTTATTTAAATAGAAAAAAACCTAATTTACATACAATTTAAAGAAAAGAAAGTACACTATAAATTTTTGATATGTTGTCTAAGCAATATTTTGAAATTATTGAGACTAGTACATTTTTTTACAGCTGCAGGTAACTGATTAAACTTAAGAAAGCTTTTAAAAAAGAGCGAATTCATCGTACTTTTATAAATAGTTATAGGTAATGTCATCTAAACCTCTGGTATTATAAGAATGAATATCTTTGTTAAAAGAAATGAATTCTTGAAAATATTCAGGTGATAAGCCATTTACTATTTTGAAGACCAAAATCATGGTGAAATAAAACAATCTATTTTCAACAGAGAACCAGTTTAGGGTATTTAACATCGTCCTAATTGGAGTACGACGATTTGTTTTAAGAATTATTCTCATTCCACGGTTTTGTAATTTTTGTAGCATGTTAAGTTTATTAAGATTAAATAAATATAAGATTGATGAGCAATCGTCAAAATGAGGTTGAATAATTGTGTTATATACTGTAATTTTTAACTCCACTGACAAATTTTGAGATATTCTGCTCAGAAAGTATAGTTTTTTTGATATTTTTTTATGAACATACTCGAAATGACTGTCAAAATTCAGAATATTGTCAAGTTGGAATCCCAAATATTTAGCTGTTGTAACCACTTCAATTTTTTCATTATTAATATTTAAATTTATGTTCTCAGAATCGAGCAAGCTATATTTATGTTTAGTAGTGAAAACCATTGTTCTAATAATGTTAAGCTGAGGTTGGGACTCTGACATGGAGTATCTTTAATGCAGAAGTCTCTACTGTTGCAGAACGTGTATTTTTGTTGGTCTTTGTGTGAGAAGTACGTGTTGTTAATCTTCCTCTCGTTTCTAGCACAAAAGTCAATCAGAAACTCATTGATGGTATCTTCGTTAACTTTTTATTTAACTCCTGCGGTGTGTATTCTAGTACTAGAGTCTCCGAAAATGACTAGTTTTTTATTCAGTGATGTATAAAATTTTACATGCGGTAACTGCCCAAAAACCTACATCGGTCAAACTGATTGAACCTTTAACAAATGTATAGCAGAACACAACTAGGCTTTCAATAATAGAAAACCAGATTCTACGTACCCACTTCACCTTCTAGATCATAATAATTCCTTTAGGGACTTGTTTCAAATTCTCCATATTCAAAATAAAGGTCTTAAGGTATGACCTATTAATTAAGAATGACCAACTTAAGACCAACATCTCCCCCCTTATTCAGTTAAAGACTATAAAATGTAAGTGCATAGTATATATCAGGGGTGGGCAAACTTTTTTTAGTAAGGGCCACAAAATATTTTTGGTCTATTACCGAGGGCCGCAATATTTGTTACCTTAACATGTTCGAATTTTTAACTTTTTACTAATTTTGTTTACGTATGGATGGGGGGGGGGGCATGGTTTGAAATCAACATTTCAAGCACCTTTTCTTGAATTTTGTTTGAAATTATGGTAGAATTATTTTATTTTTAAATTAAATAAACATATTCAGTACAATTCAAAGATTACTCAAAAAAAATTCAAGACCAAATATTGAAAAAGTTCCAAGAAAAAATGGATTTGGCAGTAGAACTCGTCAATGGATCATACGAAACAAAAAATTCAAAAATATTTTATTAGCTTATGAGTTTCTCCAGGTAACGCTGTTGAGTTTTTTAGTTTTAACGATTTTTGAGTTTTTGATATCATTTAAAATACAAGTCAAATAACGAAATTTTTGTAAAATAGGGTGAAAATCAACATATTTATTACTGCTAACCAACACATATCTCGACAGAGTTACCTCGCGAAATGTCTAAAGAAAATCTATAAAAAATTTCAGGTGGATCTGTCAAGTAGGTAGTTTTTTGAGTTACAATGTCCACCGCCTTTGAAAAAAGCAGTTTTGAGAAAACCGCGTTTGGTTTGACAACTTTTATTTCAATTTGTTTTTTGTCTGTCAAATCTTAAAGTGATGCACGCCGGAATATGTTTTTGAATCGTAGAGTAATTTACAAAAGAGACGGGAACAGCTGTTGAACGTTTCTCACTACGCTCAAGCATCTGCAAAGCGAATCAAAGATAGGGATATTAAACATGCTTTACTTCCGGTAATTTTACTCCGGTCAAGCTGAAAATTTTAGAGAGTATTCTTGAATTTTATTTATTTATTTATTTATTTATTTGTTTATTTATGTACTTTCATTAAAAATAATAAAAAAATCAAAAATTTCAAAAAAAAAATTTTTCAAACCGTACCCCTCTCCCGTAAACAACATTCGCACGTAACTACGCATGGTATTTTCCTCAAATATATGTGTATCTATATATTTATTTATTTTTATTTTATCTCTGAACCTATTTCTTTTTTCCCTAATATTGTTCTGAAGCTATTTCCTTGTGACATCTTATGCAATTTACTATTTTATTTGGGAATAAGCTACAGTTTAAGTTTGAAATTATAATTATTTGACGTTTCGATTTCCACTTCGGAAATCGTTATCAAAATACAAAAAAATAAAAAAATTAAGCATTTATGTAATTAGTTTAATTTGTTAATATTTTGTATTTTGATAACGATTTCCGAAGTGAAAATGGAAACGTCAAATAAATTTAATTTCATACTTAAATTGTGGCTTATTCCCAAATAAAATAGTGAATTATATTTTCACATAGCTATTAGTTAATTAAATATTTGAAGGGAAATTCCGTGCTTAAATAGATGCAAACGCGCACCATACGTAATATGCAAGACGCTTCATTTAAATCAAAAGTTGTAAATTTGAAAAATCTTAGATTTCCTTCATTGTTTTTGTTTTCTTTGAAAGAATTAAATAATATAAAAATATGCACGATGATTTAATCCTATTGAACGAATAATTAACAATATTAGTGATAATTGAAATGACGTTGGCGTTGACTACTTGCAAAACATTTTTGCACAATACCTGCTCATAGATTAAGCAGTGAAAAATAATAACTGATGTTCTGAAAATTTTTCATGGACGTAATCTTTAAGTTTCGTCAACATTACAATATTTTGTTCCTCTTAAATTTGGTGTCCGTCAGTTGTTACACTTACTAGGTGGTTACAGCGTTAATTTAAAGTTTTCCAAACAGTTCCAGACTACTTCAAAAATATCGTTTCCATTTGTTGAAATTTTGTGGATTCCATTCAGGGAGCCGACAAAACTCTGCCGGAAACCCAAATAATTGCCCGCGTTATGTTGAAAATTTGCGGAAAATTCACCCGATGCGAACTTGTTAATTAATAGCTCCGTTATCTATATTTATTTATCAATATTAGCACTAATTAAAAAAAATCTTTAAATGAAAATAATTCACTTTTTTTCCGCGGGCCGCAAAAAAACGTATAAAGGGCCGCATGCGGCCCGAGGGCCGCACTTTGCCCGCCCCTTGTATATATAGTAAAAACAAATCACAAAAAACAGAAAGGCACTCTGCTGAAACAGCTGTAGAGACATTAATTTGTAGTGAATTTTATGGATGTATTGAAAACAAAAGTTTTTAGATTTTGATTGTTAGGTATAATTTGTTATTTTTTAAATAGAAATCATTATGTGGATATTGTAAACGATAATTAAAATTCTTAAAATTTGTCTTTTTATTTCTTAGCAAGTAAAATTGGACAAACGCAAATTTTCATGGGGAGTATTTGCTATTTTAAATTGTAAGTACATCATATTTCTCTATTTTTAAAGTCAAATTATGACACAAAACGGTTAAATATAGTAGAAAATAAGAGTATTTGTTTCTACTTCATACTCTAAGTAGTGTCATAACTTCATCTTGATATAAACAGCCAGAGTTGTGATAACAAATAAACACACATTTCAGTATTATAGTGTGTCTACTGCTTACTGCTTGCTTACATTCGAGTCTGTCAAACATCAACGCCACCAAATATTTTAGAAAACTCATTCACAACTACCGAACGTCTTTTTTATTTATTTTCGTCTGAATTTATATACAAAATTCACTCACTCACCTATGGTTATATTGAGGTCATTCTCTTATCGACATAAGAAACACTAGCTTTTTCACGTACCTACGTCATATTATACACTGATGTTTGTGTGGTATACAGGGTGTTTCATTAATAATTGGAAATATTTTAACTGTATGTTCTTGGGCTCAAAATATTAAGATTTAACCCAAATCACTTAAATAAAATGCGGCTTCTTAATACGGAGTTACAGAGTGTTTTATTTTTACTCAGTATTTTTTACTCAGTATATACTATTTTTACTCAGTACTTTAAAACCGTTTGAAATATTCTTGTCATTCTTGGCAGCAAGTGTAGGTACTGTACACCCTACTAAATTATGTTAAACAAACGCTTTCGATATATTTGAAGGTAAAAATGAAATGGCACACTTATTTTGATTAATTTATAATGCCTCTTTGTTTTTAACTTCAAATATATCTTAAACTACTGATTTTACGTTACGAATGAAGAGTATATTATTTACATAGAAAGTATTGTAGAATCTAAAAATTATGTTAAAATAAAAGTTTCGTCAGTGGTGTAGAATTTGGGAAGCGTTAACCATTCACTATTTCATGTACGCCTGTGGTAGTAGCCAGAAGTGATTATTTAACATAATTGAGTAGGGTGTACAGTACCTACACTTAATGACTTTCCCCCGTCGTACGCCTCTGGTAGTAGCCATAAACATCTGTTTAACATTATTTAGTAGGAAGTACAGTACCTACACCTGCTGCCAAGTATGACACTGATATGTCAAACGGTTTTAAAATACTGGGTACAAATAATTTTTCAATTAAAAAAAAGACCCTGTAACTCAGTAAAGAGGCACATTTTATTTAAGTGATTTGGGTTAAATCTTAACATTTTGAGTCCAAGAATCGACAGTTAAAATATTTCCAATTATTAATGAAACACCCTGTATTATTTGGCAATTTTTGGTTTTAATAAAACATAAAAAAATAATATAATAAAAGGCGAAGGCGCTTGTTATTCTGGGCTAATAAGCAAAATTCATGGAAAAGTTATTTACCAGCAATTTTATTGCTGGGATCGAATTATAAGATCCTATATATCAATAATATAGGTATGCAAAGTCCGCAGATAGTGTGCTACTTTTTTTTATAAACAAAATGGCGCCACAAATCGTATTTTTTTCAAAAATTACTCTATAACTCCAAAGATTTTAACATTACAACAAAAACACCCAAATAAAAATTCACCGCAATTAAATTCTGCATAGATATATGTTTTTCCCGATTTGCTCCGACGAAAATTTTCCTCGGAAAATGAGGGTTTTCCCAACAAAAACTCTAATTTTCAAATAAAGTTTTAGGTAAGTAATTATTAATCAATAAATAAATAACTTAGTGACATCAAAGCTTTCTTGGTATAGATTATAATTCCAGAAGCCGGTGAAAATTAAACGAATATTTTAGCAACAATTCAATTGTTAATTAACAATTTACGATCGCAATAATAACCAAAATAATCATGATACATTGATCAAACTTATAAAGATTATAAAGATGAGATGCTTATTTAATATTTTATCGGAAAATATAAATTTTTCGTATTTTTGCATAATTATTAAATTAAAAAAAAATAGTTATAATACGCTGGTAATACGCTGGCTATTGAAAATGAATGCTAATTAGTAAAGTACAAAGAAAGGATATTTACCAGCAATTTCATTGCTGAAATCGAATATTATGATCCTATATATTAATAATATAGGTATGCAAAGTTCGCAGATAGTGTGCTACTTTTTTTATTAACAAAATGGCGCCCCCAAATCGTGTTTTTTTCAATTATTGGTCTATAACTCCGAAGATTTTAACTTTACACCAAAAACACTTAAATAAAAATTCACCCCAATTTAATTCTACATATAGGCATGTTTTCCCGATTTGCTCCGACGAAAATTTTCTTCGGAAAATGTGGGTTCTCCCAACAAAATCTCGAATTTTCAAATAAATTTTTTGGGCAAGTAATTATTTATCAATAATTAAATAACTTGGTGAAATAAAAGCTTCCTTGGTATAGATTATAACTGCAGAAGCCGGTGAAAATTAAACGAATATTTTAGCAACAATTCAATTGTTAATTAACAATTTACAGTCGCAATAAAGACCAAAATATTCATGAGACATTGATCAAACTTAGAAAGATTATAAAGATGTGATGCCTATTTAATATTTTGTCGACAAAATATAAATTTTTTATTTTTTTGCATAATCTTTAAATGTTTAAAAAAATAGTTATTAACAAATTAACATTTCTCAGAAATTGTTTATTATATTCTAATTTTAAAAAATACTTAAAATCCGTATTTCAAAGGTCTTGAAAATGAATGCTTCAACAATTTTTTCCAACCATTTGCAAAAAGTTATGAAACAGCAAAGTGAATATACGATTGCTCCGTTGTTTATAAATTGTTTTAATTGTTTCAAAGCTTAAAAGTGAGTCTGTGGTACAATCTAATTACTCACAAAGAATATCAAATATTAGTTCAATGGTTCTATTTGAATCAAAGATTAAAAATACTTTTTTTTTGTAATTTTTAGCGCGAAAGTAGGCTTGATACAGAGACGGAGATGTTCACTCGAAGCGACTGACATGCTTTAAACTCGCGCGAGTTGTGTATGTGGACGGGTATAATACATAATACATAGCTACGATACTGTATTAGTCTACTTTTGCGCGTGTAAATTACAAAAAAATATATTTATAATATTTAATTAAAATATAACCATTAAACTAATAATTGATATTTTTTGTAAGTAATTAGCTTGTACTTTAAACTCACTTTTACGCTTTGAAAAAATTAAAAAAAATTATAAACAACGCATTAATCGTATGTTTACTTTGCTGTTTTATAACTTTTTTGCAAATGTTTGTAAAAAAGTTTTAAAACATTCATTTTCAAGATATTTGAAATACGCATTTTAACTATTTTTTAAAACTAGAATATAATAAAAACTTTCTGATAAACGTTAATTTGTTTATAACTATTTTTTTAAACATTTAAAGATTATGCAAAAAATTAAAAAATGTATATTTTGTCATTAAAATGTTAAATAGGCATCTCATCTTTATAAGATTTCAAAGTTTGATCAGTGTATCATAATTATTTTGGTTATTATTGCGACCGTAATTATTAATTAACAATTGAATTGTTGCTAAAATATTCGTTCAATTTTCACCAGCTTCTGGAACTATAATTCAAACCAAGAAGGCTCTAAAATCACCAAATTATTTAATTATTCGTAGATAATTACTTATCTAAAACTTTATTTGAAAATTAAAGATTTTGTTGGGAAAACCCGGATTTTCCGAGGAAAATTTTCGTCGGAGCAGATCGGAAAAAACATATCTCTATGCAGAATTTAATTACGGTGAATTTTTATTTGAGTGTTTTTGTTGTAAAGTTAAAATTTTCGGAGTTATAGAGCAATAATTGAAAAAAAAACACGATTTTCGGGCGCCATTTTGTTTATAAAAAAAGTAGCACACTATCTGCGGACTTTGCATACCTATATTATTAATATATATAATCATAAGCTTCGATTCCAGTAATAAAATTGCTGGTAAATAACTTTTCCCAAAAATGGCCTATTCTCCGATAATCAGCCCAGACTATGTACAAAAATGGGGAGGATACTAATTTAATGATAAATATTATTACGTTTTATTATCAATTATATATTTTTTAATATGTTATAAAATACCAAAGGTAATAAGGTGGTCCTTTCACCACCAGAGAAAACTCCCATAGATGAAGCAATAAACCACAAAAATCGGCCTTACCTCCGAAAAAAAGGCGTGTATGTTGCAGATTATGTAATCGAGCAGAAATACTGGTAGTCTAAGTAATAAAGCACTGAACCTCCGAAAAAAAAGGACAAGACGGATCTTAAATTCTTTTTGCATTCGATTCGTGAATGCACCAGGAAGTTTTGTGAACCGGAGCCATGATATAATATTTAAAAACTGCATACAAAAAATGCATTCTTAAAGTGCACCTCAACAGACAATAAGAAAAATTCAGATCTCGTCAATTATCGGCGGAAATGAGTTCAATTTTGTTACTCGGGGGTTTTTGGGGTCATTGAAAACGAATATGACGTTAAAAGTGATCTCCGGTATACCTGGTGCCAAGGGTACCTACTGTTTACCTCGTCATTAAAATTCGTTAAAAAATTAGCTCTCTTGTGGAGTTTTCGGCAAAAAATTTATTAAAAAATTAGTCAAAAATAATTACTCGGGGGTTTCTGGGGCCGCTAACTACGAATATGACATCGCAAGTGATTTTCGGAGTACCTGATGCCCAGGGTATCTACTGTTTAGCTCTCTTGTAAAGTTTTCGGCAAAAACAATATTAAAAAATTAGTCGAAAATAATTACTCAGGTGTTTTTGGGGTCGCTAACGACGAATTTGACATCGGAAGCGATCTCCGGAGTACCTGGTGTTCAGGGTACCTACTTCTTCTGGAGACTTCGGCAAATTCATTAAAAAGTTAGCCAAAATCATTACTTAGGGGGTTTTTGGGTCGCTGACGAGGAATATGACATCGGAAGTGATCTACGGGGTACCTGGTACCCAGGGTACCTACTGTTTACCTGGTACCCAGGGTACCTCGTTTTCTAGAATTTTCGGCAAATTCATTAAAAATTAGTTAAACATTATTAGTTACGAGATAAACAGTAGGTACTCTGGGCACCAGGTACACCGGAGATCACTTTCGATGTCATATTCGTCGTCAGAGGCCCCAAAAACCCTTAAGTAATGAATTTTAACTAATTTTTTAATGAATTTGCCAAGAACTCCAGAAAACGAGGTAAACGGTAGGTACTAGGTACTCTGTAGATCACTTCCGATGTCATATTCGTCGTAAGCGATCCAAAAAAACTCCCGAGTAATGATTTTTGGCTCATTTTTTAATGAAGTTGCCGAAAACCCCATAATAAGTAGGTACCCTGGGCACCAGGTATTCCGGAGATCGCTTCCGATGTCATATTCGTCGTTAGCGGTCCCAAAAACCCCCGAGTAATTATTTTTGACTAACTTTTTATTAAATTTTTTGCCGAAAACTCCACAAGAGAGCTAAACAGTAGGTACCCTGTGCACCAGGTACTCCGAAAATCACTTCCGATCTCATATTCGTCGTTAGCGGCCCCAAAAACCCCCCGAGTAATGATTTTTAACTAATTTTTTAATGAGTTTTAATGACGAGGTAAACAGTAGGTACCCTTGGCACCAGGTACTCCGAAGATCACTTTTGACGTCATATTTGTTTTCAGTGACCCCAAAAACCTCCGAGTAACAAAATTGAACTAATTTCCGCCGATAATTAAGGAGTTCTGAATTTTTTTATTGTCTGTTTGACATACACTTTAAGAATGCATTTTTTGTAGGTAGTTTTTCAATATTATATCATGGCTCAGGTTCACAAAATTTCCTGGTGCATTCACGAATCGAATGCAAAAATAATTATTAAGATCCGTCTTGTCCTTTTTTTTTGGAGGTTCAGTGCTTTATTGCTTCGACTACCAGTATTTCTGCTCGATTACACATACAAGCAAAATATCAACTAAATTAGTAAACGCATAAAAAAGAAAGGAATACCAGCTTTCAGAACAAAAAACAACGTATGTGTATTTTATATGGATGGAATTTGTTCTTGTTCAAAATAGTTTGAACGCTAATTTTCGGTTGATTGCTAGCTTCTACTTGTCTCGTACTTAACATGGGATCTAGGTAAACATATCATAACACTGGAACTTCACATCGTTTTTTATTACCTACTGTGGCGACACGTTTCAATTACATACTACTTTTTAAATGCTAATTTTAATTTTTAATTTTTAATAACTTTTTCAAAATGAAACAATACGTCCCATTTAAAATTTACATTTCATATACAAACCATATGCATAGAAGGCAATGTTAAGTTTTAAGAAACGAAATATATCTCTATTCAGGTAAAATACCTTTGCAGTTTTTAAAAACACCAGATCTAATAAATTGTCGCCTGTCTGGCCATATGGTTCTTCTTCTTTAAGTACCGTGCCCAAATTTTTAGGCGTGGGTAGCTTCCATAACAATTTGCCGATATCGTTCTCGATCTTGTGCGGCATGTAACAATTGATCTGCTGATAAGCCAGTCCATTGACGAAGGTTTCGGAGCCATGAATATTTATTTCGACCAATTCCTCATTTTCCGTCGATCTTTCCATTGAGTATTAACTGCAGCATCCTGTATCTGCTACCTCTCATTATATGCCCCAGATATTCAAGTTTTCTCTTTTTTATCATCTTCATTAAGTCACCTTCGCCTTGACCTACTCTGTTTAAGACTTCTCTGTTAGAAATGCGTTGAACCCAAGATATTCTGAGCATTCTACGATATGACCACATCTCAAAGGCTTCTAATTTGTTCATCATGTTAACCTTCATGATCCAGGTTTCACATCCATATAGTAATACAGGATACACATAACATTTTAGGAACTTGATTCTTAGTTGTAAGTTCAGCTGAGAGTTGCTCAGAATGGATCTAAGTTTCATAAATGCTCCTCTTGCAATTTCTATACGAGTTTTAATTTCTTCATCCGGATTTAGAGTCTCGTTTATCCAACATCCTAGGTATTTAAAATGGTTAACTTTTGTTATTGATTCATCACTGACAATTAGTTGCATAGGGCCGACGTCTTGTTTACTAACCACAAGTAACTTTGTCTTTGTTGTATTTATGTTAAGTCCGTTATTGGAGCATTCTCTAGTGACTCGATCTATAAGGAATTGAAGATCTTCGATGTTTTCAGCCATGATCGCGGTGTCGTCTGCATATCTGATGTTGTTAATAGTTTCACCTCCGATTCGATATGGTAGAACCACATAATGACATATTAGTGTTTGTGGTCTAGTTCCGTAGGGTCATGGCGGGCACCCCGTGCGCTCACACCCTCGCTAAAATAACAAACCCTCTTTCTCTCTCCAATAAAATCGATGGACTAGAGATTTGATAAATGCAAATTTTCCAAATCTATGGATATGGCATAGGGTGTCTTGGTCGTTCTCCATACCTCAACCAGTTTCATTTTTTGGGGTTATCGAAAACCATGAGGGACCAAAATGGTTGCAGGATTTGAGTCAAAGCATTATTAATTAATGTGAACTAATACATCGGAAGGCATTGGATAGAGTATCTCACGAATTTATTAATATGCCTGCACATCGTCAGGTGAATACCGAGCATTTCAAACAATATTTGAGATTTTTTATATTATTCCCATTCTTCTTAGTAAATAAATGTACCTTTTCTCGTTTTAACAAAAATAATTTTTTTAGTCTTGATATTTATGACTTTGGAATAATAAGTTCTATTAAAATATGCAAAAATATACTCACTTAAATCTCTCTTAAGTCTCATTTAAATTAAATAAGTTGAGGGAATTTCCGGTGAAACCGGAAGTAAAGTAACTATAAACATATGTGCATTAGATGCACTATGTGTCATTATACTTGCATGCAAAGGTTCTTTTTCGTTTTAAAGAGATTTGCTTGGTTCCATAATCTCCCAACCCTGTATAGGTAGATATCTAGTTAAACCAGTTTCAGTGTTACCTAGTCCTTAAAGCCTCATTACTCTTAAAAATGATGTTTACGATATCTTTTCAATACTCATTAATATCGTACACCGATATTAAAATATTTACATTATTTATTGCACCAAAAAGTAAACTCCCCAGTTCCTACCACATACTTTTAGACGAAATTCAAACACACATTTTTTACTACTACGAAAATGTCAACACTAGACTTTATTCGCTTTATCTTTATTGCCCAGATTATTTATATTTACTTCAAACGCGTACAGGATGTAATAATTTCACGAGCCATAAGAATAATAATTGTATCGAGAAGTCTTGGACTGCTCATTTGTTTCAATTATAGTGATTAATAAAAAGCAAGCAGATCTAAAAAGATGAAATATCATTTTTAATAAAATCAGATTAATAATTGAATGTCGTACAGATATAAGAAGAAATAAGTACAAAACCATTACAAAACTAAGAAACCTAATAAAAATATAAATGAACAATTCAAAAGTCAGTATTCTATTACAAAAAGGGGAAACAGAAGAATTCGAAATAAATAAAGAGGTGAGACAAGGTGGCTCACTGTCAGCAACACTATTTAACCTGGCAGTAGATTTTGTGTTAAGAAGGATAAACAAGGGAAACCTAAGAGCATCAGGTTACCAACTAATCGCCTATGCAGGTAGAATAGCGATAATAACAAAAACAAGAAAAATCGTGAAAAAACTTATTAATGGAGATTGAAGAAGAGAAGAAGATAGAAGTAAAAATTAATGAAAAGAAAACAAAACTAATGAGACTTGGAAAAGCAGAACAAAACAGAGAGATAAGGATAGGAAATAAAAAATTCGAAGGAGTACAAGAACTTAAATACCTGGGCGTTATGATAAACAACAAAGGGAAAAGAAAAACGGAGATCATAGAAAGAATAACTTCGACAAACCTGGCTATACCAAACAAATAGAAATCTACTAAAAAGTAAAATATTGACCAAACAAACAAAAATGAATATTTATAAAACAATAATAAGACCAATAACAATGTATGCAGCAAAACTATGGCAAATTTGCATGACTATGGCAAAAATAAGAAGAGAAGAGTCCAGTGAGAATCGAAGAAAAAGAGTATTAAAGAAGAACGAATAAAAAAATTTTAGAAGAATTAAATGGAGAAGATAATAGTAAAGAAAATAAAAAAAGTAAGAGTCAAATATTTAGCTGGCTCATATTATATGGAGACAAAAACCAGAATCAATATCAAAAGCTCTGATATTATGGCAACCAGGAGGAAAAAGGAGAAGTGGCCGATCCAGATCGAAATGGCTAACTGAAGTAGAGGAGGACCTAACAGGGCAGGAATTACTAAATCAAAAGAGAAGACTATAGACTGAAAGAAATGGAGACAAAAACCATAAATCTTGATGGGTACCTAGAGGAGAAACGAGTGCCTACATATATTTTATCCCTATCTAATCCTTATCCTTTCCTCATTAAGAATTATTTGAATGCTTAAAAGTTGTAAAGTGGATTTTGTGCAGGAAGATCGTGCATCCCTGATAATATATTCGTTCTGCAGCAGCTAATAGAAAAACGGAAGGCAAGGAATCTATCTACCCACCTATTGTTTGTAGATTTAGAGAAAGCATACGATACGATACCTTTGAAAAACCTGTTTCAAACATTGACGAAAGTAGGTCTTAGTAGAGAGTATGTGGATGCTATCGCCAATATATACAAAAATGCAAGAAGTGTCGTTAAAGAAGGAAACTATATCTGAATCATTTCCAATAACAAAAGGGCTTAAACAAGGATGTTGTCTGTCTCCGACTTTATTTAAAATATATATTCAATGATCGCTAGAGCAGTGGAGGAAATAAGTATACGGAATGTGGGAATAGACATAGGCGGTGGTAAATGTCTAACAACTTTGTTTTTCGCAGATGATCAGGTAGTCGTAGCGAATGATGACGAAGAGACGGACCACATGTTTAGGAAACTAAAGAAAGAATATTAAAAATGGGGTCTGAATATGAATATGTCAAAGACAAAATAGGGGATGATGAAGAAGATCCAGATTTAGAAATTAGAACCACAAAAACATATAAAGAATATAAATATCTCGAATCTATAATATTTAAAAGAGGCACTACCAAAAGAGACATCGAAAACAGAACGCAGCAGGGCAAAAAAGTGGTAAACATTCTAAACTCTCTACTATGGTCTAAAGATATAAGACAAAAAACGAAATTAACAATCTATCGTACCTTGGTAGAGCCTATTATGACTTATGGGGCAGAAGTTTGGCAGATCACGAAGAAAGATCGAAAAAGAATAGAAGTAGTAGAAATGGATTATCTAAGGAGAGCGTGTGGTATATCCAAAAAAGATCACATCAGGAAGGAAGATATTAGAAGGAGAACAAATACTGTATATTCCAGTGTAGATAGAATTGAAACGAGACAACTAGTGTGGTATGGTTACGTGAAACGAATGAATGAAGATGGCCCAAGAAAGCTTTAAATTACATACGACAACAAAAAAGAAGAAGGGAAGGCCTTCAGTTGGCTGGAAAGAAAATGTACGGCATATAATGAGTGATAGAGCCATCAAAGAAGACGAATGGATGGACAGAAAAGATGGCGGTAGAAATGCGAGAAGTTGTAAATTTACTTTAGTTCTTTTAATTGAAAATGATTTATATTTCAAGATTTTTATACAAAAAAAAAACAACTAATTGAAGTTCTACACACGAAGCAATTTAACAAATTATACAGTATATGATAGGGTGGCACAAGGGGAATTTTTGCAGTTACTCAAGCGCGTCAAAAAATCACATGGGGAGAAACCTTGTACCCTGTAAATGTACCTTTACCATATTATGTTGGCTCTTAATAAAGGGGGGTTCGTTAAGGGGGATCCGAAAAAAATCTATCCTTATAAAAACCCGAAATCGTCAGATTAAGATAAGGTAAGTTAAGTATATGAAGAACAGTGTATATTTCAAAAATCTGACGATTTAAGCGAGCCGTAAGGGTATGGCCGACTTACAAAGTTTCACAAAATAAAAGCGAATATTTCGCGAAATCAGAAAACTAAAAAATAGTTGTTGAATATTTTTCAAAAATGTATCGAATGATACCATACACGTTCACCACAGAGCAGAGTGGGGTCTGGTGTAAATTTAAAATTTTAAATAGGAACCCCGCGATATTTCGCGAAATGAACATCAGATCGAAAAACTGCAAAATACACGTATTCAATATTTTTGAAAAGTCTCTGGAATTACACAAAACACGACCCCCTACGGGTGTTGGGTAGAGATTATTTTGAAATCTTAAATAAGAGCCCCCCTTTTTTATTGCGGATTTCCTTGCGTAAGCATAAGTAACTTTTATTCACGACAGTTTTTCGATAGATGGCGCTACAACCGGAAAAAACGATTGTTGGAAATGGAAAATTTAATTAAAAAAGGGTTAAATTAAACAAATTTAAAGAATGGTAATCTTAGCAACCCAATAGGTTCCCATATCGCTTTAGTAACTGCAAATTTAGTAGCCTCCCCTACTACTAAAGAGTATTGCCAAAAAACAAGGACACACTATATTTATATTTCCCCCTTCCCTTCTTTCCTATTTGATATTAAATTTTTATTTCTTTTTAAATTGTGATTGAAAGACATCCAGTATATCACATTTCACTGGTAGTTTGCTATAAACCAGAACAGTTATATTATGCAGTGCTTTTTATTTCTAAACTGTCTGATAAAGTAAGAGTGATAACAAGTTTTCATATCTTGTCACTTTTATAATACACATCATTTTCGTAAGTAGTTTGTGTTTCATATCTACTTATAAAACACCAAAATTTACAGTTATTTTTATTTTAAGACATCATTATTTACTAAATTGTAGCTTTGATAACTATCATACATAATTATTTAGTAGTTATTTGAACGCTTTAAGACCTACAGACGCTAATATATTTATAGTCGGTGGGCCCACATATAAAATTATTATTTATGACCACACCGTCGAAACTTTTTGTACTTTCTATTTAGATGGAGTCGGACAAATTTGGAGTTTGGCGCATTATGGTACTGGGGTGTTTGTCTGTCAAGCTGTCACAAAATTGTCAATTTTATGCAAGAAAAAAATTTATAACCACATTGGTCATTTAATTTAATCAATGGTTTATATAATATAAACAGCGAAAACAATTTTGTCGGACAAAAATATTGGGTCACAGGACGCGTCGGACACGCTAAATATGTCAAACTTATGAAAATAATATATTTATTACCACATGGCTAATTTTACCAGAATCTACCATAAAACCTTTTTACAATAATGTGGTAACCTTGTACAATTTTCACGGGGCATATGCGCAGTTGGATGCGCCGAAAATGTCAATTTCCTGGAATTTTTTTTATTTATTACCACAGATGTCATTTTTATTTTGTACTGTTTTTTACATGTGTAATGCATATTGGATCACTTTTCGGACAGAAATAATGGGTGGAGATTTTCAACAAAATTTCCGAAATTATCCCCCTTGTCGGATTTTTTTTTGAAAATTCGAGAGAAAAAGCTACAGAACGATGATTGTCATTGTTCAAGGAGTATGTACACAAATTTTCAGATCAAAACTAAAATTAACCTATAAATTTATTAATCCTGATAATTTGATATATTATGTACATATGAAAAAAGAAGAAGAAGATGTATAATAAAAAAATGTGGTGAGCAACTTGGATAGTCCATAGCGGCCAGCTGCAGCTTTTGAACTGAGTAGAGACCTGTGGAAGAGTTTGCTATGGAACTCTTAAGGACCTCATTGCCTTCTTTATGTATGAATAGAAAACAAAAAAGTTGTGCCTGGCTAATCGACACCAAGTTTATGCCATAAAACAAAAAAAGAATGTGTGTGTACTATGTACGCACGTAAGAAGATATTCTTCTATTATATAATAGGTAATTTAAACGAAGTAAATATACTTAAAAGGTTATTTGTATTTTATTTAAAAATCAAACTAACTTTCTTATCTACCACTTTCAAAAAATGTTTATTAAAACAACCAAAAATAAAAAAAATATGAATCGCCCGGGAATTGAACCCGTAACCTTCCAATCTAAGTGCTACTAGTCCAGGGCGCATCTGTTTTGAGATAGACGTTGAGAGGTGACTCAAATTTTTTTGCAGAAATTGCTTGAAAATAAATCAGATAATAATATTTGAGTTATCCTCCCTCTCAAAAAGGTCCGGAACATTGTTTAAATAATCAAAATGTCAAAAAATTAAGGAAAAATTCGATTTTTGTCTTCGTTTTTTGATTATACCTTTGAAACTATTCTTTTCTGAGAAAAGTTGTACCGACATAAAAGTTGCGTAATTAAATTTCCTACAATATAAAATTGGTTAAATATTTAAAAAATAGTCACACTAGTTGGAAAATAGCAATAATTGCGAAAAAAACATACAAAAACAAGTATTCGCATTTTACGTTTTTAAACCATTTATGCTACACTTAGGACCTTCACATTTCACGCAGAAAAACTTTATGATACAGTAAAATATTACTATAAATGTTATTAAGATCGGATTAATAGATTTTGCAAAATAAATTTTGTAATCCAGCTTTCGCAAAAAAAATTCATTTTTTCAAAATGTTACAGGACTGAAAATAAAGCAGATAGCAAGTTGAACTTTTTTTTGCTTATAGAAGTGTACTGTACCTTTCATTTGCAATTTACAAAATTAAAACCGATTAATTACCACGGCGTCAGGAAATTTTTTAAATAAACATTAGTTTTTGGTGCTACGCGCAGGACAGCGGTGTTCGATTCACACAAGTTGATTTCCACCAAAATTTCTTCCAATCTTTATCTAATATATTATTTTCTTACTCTATATTTTGTTGTATTTTAATATTTTAATTCCACAAAAATCAAACTAATTTTATTATTGTTTATGAAATATTGTTTAAACAATTGCATATTATGTTTAAAAATAATAAACTTTTATTCTTTTAGTTAAAATATATGAACAAAGAAAGTTTTTGCTAATTAATGTGTTATTTCAAAGGATAGAGTATGTGTTTTTATTTTGCAATAAACAAATTTATTTATTTATATCGAAATGTAATAAAAATTAAAATGTATTAATCATTATCAAAGGTCATTGGAATGTCCAATCAGAGCAAACTACCCGCTGTCCTGCGCGTAGCATCAATATTTAATGTTTATTTAAAAAAATTCCTGACGCCGTGGTCTTGATCGATTTAAAATTTGAAAAATTGCAAATGAAAGGTACAGTACACTTCTATACGCATAAAAAATTTCAACTTGCTATCTGCTTTATTTTCAGCCCTGTAATATTTTGAAAAAATGAATTTTTTTTGCGAAAGCTGGATTGCAAAATTTATTTTGCAAAATCTATGAAATCGATCTTAACGAAATTTACAATATTGTTTTACTGTATCATCAAGTTTTTCTGAGTGAAATATGAAGGTCCTAAGTGTGTAGCATAAATGGTTGAAAAACGTAAAATGCGAATACTTGTTTTTGTATGTTTTTTTCGCAATTATTGCTATTTTGCAAAAAGGGTGACTATTTTTTAAATTGTTAGCCAACTCTATATTGTAGGAAATTTAATTACGCAACTTTTATGTCAGTACAACTTTTCTCGAAAATGAATACTTTTAAAGTTATAATCAAAAAACCAAGAAAAAAATCGAATTTTTCCTTCATTTTTTGACATTTTGATTATTTAAACAATGTTCCGGACCTTTTTGAGAGGGAGGATAACTCCAATATTATTATTTGATTTATTTTTAAGCAATTTCTGCAAAAAAATTTGAGTCACCTCTCAACGTCCAAATGTACTAATATTTTTACAGATGCGCCCTGGTCTATACCGCATTTCTAACTACTCCATCGAAGCACTAGAAATAAACAAGTAAGTTTCGGATATAATTACACAACACGGCGACATATAGTGTAAAAATGTTATGTTTACATAATATTTTATTAATCCAAAAACACAAGAATTATAATAAATATGACATTTTCTAAAACCAATAATATATTCTTTTATGCCTGGTTGCACCAACAGATCTTAAGCTCCAGCTTAGCTAAGCTCTACTTATAGATAGGGCCTCCTTGAGTATCACTTACGTTGCACCATAATTTTAGATTCTTACCTTATTATCAATTATATCTATTATTATATTATGGTATTCTTATTGTAATATATTATAATTATATTATATTAATTCTTATGATATTCTCGACTTAAGCTTAAGATCTGTTGGTGCAACCGGGCATTAATGACTTATTTGCACGGTTACAGATACATACATACCTATCTTGAAAGATTAGGAATGAACTACATATGTACTGTCAGAACTACATACTGTCAGTGTGCGCAGGCGCGCGGTAAATGTACAATTTTACCCTCAATCGATTCGCCGCTAAAGAAGAATATCTTCAAAAAACACTTTCACAAAATTCATTACAATTTACAGGCACTACAGCTGTTTCGGCAGAGTGTCGTTCTTAAATGGTATATTTAGTATTTATTTTCAGTATTTAACTGAATAAGTTAAGGAGGAGAAAGCTGTCTTGAGTTGGTCATTCAGAATTATATCTGTAATTTATTAATTTCCAAGGATTCTGATAAAGAAAGCTTAATATTTTGAATATTATGGAGAATTTGAAATTGGTCATTAAGAGAATGATTATGATCTGGAAAATGAAGTGCGTGCGTAGGATCCATTTTTCTATTATTGTAACCCTTTTGTGTTATGCTATACGTTTACTAAAGGTGCTACCAGTTCGGCCGATGTAAGTTTTTGGGCAATCACCACATATAAGTTTGGATATAAATCACCACATATAAATAGGGAACTTGCAAAAATTTTTAAATATTAAAATGATATTAAAAAACATAAGGTAACATGATCTTAAAACGCTTGCATGCGAAAAAAACAAATATTTTTAACCCGTACGCTAATTACGACGTTTTGAAAATGCTATAAAATTCAAATATCTTAGGATGCTCTTGAACGTCCTTCTATTGGTTCGACGTCACCGGCCACGGTGAACCGGCGGAAACAACGCGATTAAGGTAGGTATCACGGGTATATTACATTTTAATCGTCTTTAATGAAAAATTCCTAGGTATTATTTATGTTCATCTTATATATTGTAATAAGTAGTTCCCCAATCAGCTTAGTTTTAAACTGAAATTGATAAAGTTGAGTGCTAGCTTGTAAAGAGTTTAAAACGCATAATATGACGGACGAGGGTTTTTCAAAAGGTCAATCTGACTAACTTACCTACCGTTGATGTCTTCATCGTGGCAACTTTTATAAAAAGTAGTAAAAGCTATTCTATTGGAGAAATGCGAGGTGTCAAGGCAAATAAGTAAGAGTTATTAATAAGCATGTTTAAACCGTTTATAACAATAGTTTGGTACCATTATATTATAGTACTTATACGGTTTACCCCGTGGGTTTGATCTACCTACCTCTAATCGAAGGATTTCGTATATCCTGGAAAAGATTACGGTGTAATTTGCATTATAATAAAGATTATATTTTATTGTAATGTTTATTAGTACCTACTGGAGCCTTTCATTACTGTGTTCAAAGCCTTCTGAGAAAAGATTATGGTGATTAGCAGCAACAAAATCCTTCTTTACAAAGTTAATAATACGCATAAATAAGAAGAATCATTATTGTAATTTTACAAGTTAATATCTTTATCATCTCAGCTTATATTTACACCGCATCCCTCGGTAGACCGCAAGCTATAGTAGAAACCCGACTGTAGACCGCATACTATAATAGCACCAATACTTTTTAGTTACTCTTACTTTTATTACTAATTTCTTCTTTGTTCTTCAACACAAGAAACGAACAAAGTAATTTCATAAAAAAGAACTTTTTGATACATGTCAACAGAGATAAAATGTTAATATTTTGCCTGTCACAGAAAAAATCATTTTTGCCACAGAGTAAAACAAGATATTTATTCAACTATATTATTTATCTATGGGCAAACTGCATTAAATGCAATGGCCCACCCCGAACGGACAAACGATACGAGTGGCCTGTGACGTCAGACCTCAGGTCTCGCTTTTGAAGTTGTTTAAAACGGAAATTTTAGGCGCGGAACTTTGATTAGATGTTGTACGTACACTATTCATTGTTAAGACGTAATATTTTGAATATAACATTTTAAAACATAAATTAACAATTTTATGCAAAAAAAATTTTTAGTGCAAGTTCCCTATTGTTTGTTCTGAAAGCTGGTGTTATTCCCTCTTTTTTATGTGTTTGGCTATTTTGTATTTTTAAAAGCTCTATTACGAATATTACAGGATGAAACTATAAAATTACACAGTGCGTTTATGTATTATTTTTAAGAAATGTTAAGAGAAAATTTCAAAACGAATGAATTGGAAATATACATAAAATATACAATTGATATGTCGAAGATAAATAAATAATAATTCTACGAAATTTTATGCCTTTAAAATTTACAGTCAAACATTTCAGAATCATCGAATATCGATTAAAAATACAAAATAAATCATCAAAGAATATTCAGTTATGTAAAAATAATATTTAATATTTCATTTCAAATATAATTATTTGTTTAGTTACAATGGTAGGGGAGCCCAAGCGGGGATTTTTGCAGTCACTCGAGCGCGTCAGATTAGCATATGGTGAGAAACCTGGTACCCTGCAGATGTACCTCTACTATATATTGGCTCTTAACACAGGGGAGTTCGTTAAGGGGGGCCCGAAAAAAAAAATCTACCCCTAAAAAAACTCGAAATTGTCAGATTAAGATAAGGTAGGTTAAGTACATGCAAAAGAGTGTATATTTCAAAAATCTGACGATTTGAGCCGGGCGTAAGGAAATGGGTGAGCCCCAAAGTTTCACAAGAAAAAACCGAATATTTCGCGAAATGAAGGACAGATCGAAAAACTAAAAAATATGGGCTCAATATTTTTTAAAAATCTATCGAATGATACCAAACACGACTTCTCACGGAGAGGGGTGGGGGGTAAATTTAATATTTTAAATACGAATCCCGTGATATTTCGCGAAATGAACATCAGATCGAAAAACTGTAAAATACACTTATTCAATATTTTTGAAAAATCTATCGAAAGGCACCAAACACGACCCCCCATGGATGTGGGGTGGGGGGTTACTTTAAAATCTTAAATAGGAACCCTCACTTTTTATTGCAGATTTGGATTCCTTACGTAAAAATAAGTGACTTTTATTCAAAACATTTTTTCGAATTATGGATAGATGTCTCTATAATCGGAAAAAACGATTGTTGGAAATGGAAAATTAAATTAAAAAATGGCAAGCGCCCACTAAAATGGAAAACTTTACTTAACTTTTTTTGGTTTTAGGACCTACTGTTTACAACCCAATAGGTCGCCAAAGCGCTCGAGTGACTGCACATTTAGCATACTTTGCTCCCCTACCACAAAAAATAAAACAATCAGATGCCAAGATAACAAACGAGATAGACGTTTGTTAGTCATACTGAGAAGACATGTTTAATAAATCTCTTAATGTCAATCAAAGAATAATCTCCTGTATGCCAATCAAAGAATACGGACATTTTTAAAACATGTAAACTAAAAAGATATAAATATTGGAAATGTCAGTTAAAAATGAATATAAAATAGACAGGAAAGAAAATATTAAAGAAAAAGTTAATTTATAATAGTTGGTAAAGTTCACAATATTATATAGTGAGCACGTAAAGGTTGGAATAAATTCATTTTCTCATGAATGGGCAATTTTGGATATAAATCCCGAAATAGGTCAATTTTTATTTTTAATTTACGACTTTTTGGCATATATATCATACTAGTGACGTCACCCATCTGGGCGCGATGACGTCATCGATGTTTTTTTTTAAACGAGAATAGGGGTCGTGTAGTAGCTCATTTGAAACGTACGTCAATTCTCTATTCAGTAATATAAACATTAACATAATTATTTATACAGGGTGTCCAAAATTTTTTTTTGAATTCAATTTATTGACACAAAAAGAAGAATGTGTGTAATTCATTTAATTCAAAATAAATGTTACTGCTATCAGAAAACAGAAAAAAATGTTTATTTAATAAAAAAATATTGTTTTTTGCTTAAATTCAATATTAAAACAGCCACCCACCTGCCTCTTGATAGTTTGAACATTTAATTTAGGTGAAAAGCAATGATTATTTTTCAAATAACCATTTTTTTTTCTGTTTTTTTGAGAGCAGTAAAATGTGTTTTGAGTTAAATAAATTACATACATTCTTCTTTTTGTCAATAAATTTAATTAAAAAAATTTTTTTTGGACACCCTGCATAAATAATTATGTTAATGTTTATATTACTGAATAGAGAATTGAATTTCTTTTCAAATGAGCTATCACACGACCCCTACTCTCATTTAAAAAAATCATTAATGACGTCATCACTACGGGTATCTTTAAAACACGTAAACTAAAAAGTACCAATATGTAGTAATCCGCTAAAGGAGATGCAATGCTATTCAAATGGGGATTCATTTTTTTCGACTCCTGAGAAAACTAATAAGTATTTTTGAAAAATTTAAACGCAGAATGGAATAAAAGGGGATGCAATGCTATTCAAATGGGGATTCATTTTTTTCGACTCCTGAGAAAACTAATAAGTATTTTTGAAAAATTTAAACGCAGAATGGAATATTACATTCTTAACGAGTGCTGAAAGTCCCTGAAAACTTCTACGATGTTTATTTTAATAAATTACAGGGGTGATAAACTAAGAGAAAATGTAGTGTGATTGTTAATTTCAAATATCTCATTCAAAAGAAACTTTTTTATTTATTCAAAGGGACTTTCGGCCCTCGATAATAATTTAGTCTTTCATTCTACGTTTAATTTTTTTAAAAATATTTATTAGTTTTTTCAGGATTCGAAAAAAATGGACAGCATGTCCGTGGTGATATTTTTCAAATCAAACCTTCGCTATCTTTGTCATACAATGCACTGAGTCAAATAGAATATGAATGCAAGACAGTGACAGTTTTAATTATTTGACATGGAATCGGGAATATTTTGAGTTCTTGGTTAAATAATATTGATAGTGTACCTATTTGAAAAATAATTGATTTAAGACGTGATTGTTTAAGAATTTAAAGTTATTTATTGTTTATTATTTATAGAAGATCCAAGCAGAGAATACATCGGGATATATTCTGTGATCCAAGTATTTTTTTGTTAAAGATGTTCAAAATTGCAAGCGTTCCATAGAAACAATATATTGTTAAAAAATTACTTTAACACTTTTCCTCTTTTCTCGACTGAGTATTAGTTTTTGTTGTACATATAAATTATTAAAATCACTGAATACATAGTTAGTAAAAAAATTATCACATTTATTAACTGAAATAATAATTAGCAATTATACAAATAACAGTGATCCAAGAACATTCAAAAGTCTTTAAAGTTAATGATGACATTGTCAAGTAGAATGACATTCTAGTAATGTTTACATATCCATACCAGTGTAAATTTTACTACACGTAATTTGCCGTGTAAAGACAGAAAAAGTAGGGATGGCCGTAAAATATTTGCGAATTATGTACAGATGGCCTTAACTACTAGTGAAGAGAAAGATCCATAAAAAGAGAGGATTAGGTAGGAAAAACTATCGTGGCTAAGAAATATTCGACACAGTGGCGGATTTACGGTGAGGGAAAATGGGGAAATTTACCCCCCTAACAGGGTGCAAAATTAAAGAAAAAAATTGTTGAAACATAAAAATATATTAGCTGCCATGACACTTCAACCACTGACACATAAATTCAACCCAATAAACACGCTAGTTAGGAAAATTAAGGGAACCTAATGAATATAAGTTATTATTTATGTCTTTTATGTAGCATGAGTTTATCTTTTTTATGTCTTTTGGTTGGTGTTTCATTGGAATGTTCCCCCTAAAGTAAATTTACCCTCCCAAGGCAAATATCTAGATCCGCCAATGATCTGACAATAGACAGGGCTAAAGCTAATAATAACAGCTGAAGACAGAGAAAAGTTTGAAATTGTAGTAGGCAACCTCCATTGAAAAGAGGACACCTTAAGAAGAAGAAGAAACTAAAAAGTTAAATATTGGATACTTGGCAGTTAAAAAAAATATAAAATGGACAACTACACCAGAAAAAAATATTAATGAATGTAATAATAATAATGTTTATTTACTTTCAAAATAATACAATAGTAATACACTTAAGGAGATAGGCGCAAAATTTTGGCTCCAATGCTTTTTAAATGCATTCAGTTTTTCGAATCCTTAGAAAACTAATAAGTATTTTGGAAAAATTTAAACGCAGAATGAAATATTGTGTTATTGCCGAAGGCTGAAAGTCCACGAAAAGTTCTATAATGTTTACTTTAATAAGTTACAGGGGTGAAAAAAAGAGAATATTTAGTGAAATTTTTAATTTCAAATATGTCATTCAAAAGAAACTTTTTATTTATTCTAAGGGACTTTCTGCCCTCGGTAATAATGTACTCTTTCATTCTGCGTTTAAATTTTGGAATGATATTTTTTTGGTTTTTGAGGACTTGAAAAAAATTAACGCATTTAAAAAGCATTGGAGTCGAAACTTTGTGCCTACCCCCTTAATATTTGGTAAAGTTTTCATAATTAGGTATATGTATGTTACAAAATATATAATTATTAATAGATTTAATTATTAAATTGGCTCACACATTAATTAAATTTTAAGACAATGTATGTGGCTACATCAGAAAGAAAACAACTAATAGAAATAATATATTTTACTGTATAAACATCACGTACTGAGTAAGTAGTAGATATTAAAGAAAAATTGTGATTCAAACTGACTTATCTATAAAGTATGTAGTACTTACCACCAGGAAGTCGTGTAGGGGGTGATAATGAGCAAAAGGTAGATGGAGGCAGGCACGCAGAACACAGTGTGCATATCTTCCGCGATATGCAGCAAACAATCACTTAGGACACTTAGGTGAGCCCCAACACCGTCATTCTCGTGGCGTTAGCGCAAAATAGGTGGTGGGTCGACAATCGGAGGATACTCTCTCTCGAGAGAGAGATTTCGAGACGAGAAACCACTACAACACCGGGCACCGGGATCTCTTACCTGAGAAAAACACATATGTACGTTGTGCAGCGTGCTCGTGGATGAGATGCCGCATGCGCGAAGGTCCTTATCGAGACGCTGCACGCGGTTTGTGGTCCTGCAGGCTAGGATGCCCGCCGACGGGCTCTTCGAGGAGGGTGTCCAGCGACTAAAAGACGCGAGGCGGTAGATGCGTGGACACGAAATACATCTAATTGCTTGTAATCTTGTTACAGTTTTGGTTTCGCTTTTTGTAACATGCTTTAACCCTTTCAGTCACAACTTTTTTTGAGCTATGGGAAAATTCTCATATTTGGTATATAAAATAAACCATTTTTGTTGATAATTTTAACATCATTTTTTTTTGATATGTCATATGTCACTTGGCATATGACATGTCCATGTTGATTAGCATTACCAGGTGTCCCGATTTGCGCGGGACGTCCCGATTTTCAGGGGTTTGGGGACGCGTACCGATTTGTACCTGATCGGGACACTAAATGTCCCGATTTTCACCCACGAAAACCAATTTCAGGACTTGCAGTGAATTTTATAACTATGTTATAAAAACATTGCCTAAAAGCGGCAAAATCGAATGAAAAATATAATTTTAATAAAAAATAAATAATTTACTTAAGCTACGTCTGATTATTATTAAATATTATGTAGGATATAGAAATACCTTGTAGTCCAGTAAATGAACGGGAAATACGGCAATACCGTGTAATTTTCAGGATCAACTCCGAATTGCATGAAAATTTGGACGGATTGTGCCGTTGGTTGCTTTTACTTGGGGGTGACAGTCACTCCTACTTTGGGGTGAAAAACCGCGCGTTTAAAATAAGTCCGGAGATGGATAAATTAACTAATTTTAAGCAATTTTAGTTCTATAGAATTTTAACTTAGTTAATACTTTTCGAGTTATTTACGATTAAAAATGTTTATTTTTCGACAAAAAATCATGTTTTCAGGCGATTTTCACAAATAACTCAAAAAGTAAGGATTTGATCGAAGAAAATATGCTTAGCAAAAATGTAGCATAATATAAAAAAATTAAAAAAATTGTGATCTCGTTAAGTTTATAGACTCAGCAAAAGCAAAGTTGTAGCTCATGAAAAATACGTTCTTATTCGTCAAATTCATATTTCAACGTGAAATAACCAAGAAATAGAGCACTTTTCGGGAAAAGCCGATTAAAACTTTTTTAATAAAGCTTTATTTTTATGTTTTAAAAAAGTTTCTAGCATCAAAACTAAGCGAGTTATACTCAAAATCAAGTTGACTCCTTTTTTTTTGGTAAAAAAATCGTGCAAATCTCCCCTTACTTAGCACCCCAAATGAAATTAATCATTACCGCTTTACAAACAATTTACTTTACTTATGTATTTTTTACAAAATTGAAAGGGCCTGAAATACTTTTTAAGTTATTTTGAAAAAGGGCATTTTTCATTTTTTAGGATTTTTTTTTTACTATAAAACCAATTTTTTTCAAAACTAAGCACTCCCAACCGGTAAACCTTACAGATCGTATAAACAATACACATATTATATGGTAAAGCGGTAACGATTAATTTTATTTACGGTGCTAAATAGGGGGAGATTTTCACGATTTTTTTTTTTTAACAAAAAAGGGGCCAACTTTATTTTGAGCGTAACGCGCTTAGTTTTAATACTAGAGATTTTTATATAAAACAAAATTAAAGATTTTTTTAAACATTTTAAAAATTTTTAATAGGTTTTGCCCGAAAATTGCTTATTTTTTTGGTTATTTCAAGTTGAAAAATTCGATTTGGAATTTGACGAATAAGAACATTTTGATGAGCTACAACTTTGCTTTTACTGGTTTTATAGACTTTCTGAACATACATTTTTTTTGTGTTTTTTAAAAGCTACATTTTCGCTAACAATATTTTTTTCGATAAAATTACTCGAAAAGTAGGTATTGACTTTAAAGTTTTATTGAGTTTAAAAATTATGTAGAACAAAAGTTTTTACAGTTAGTCAGTTGATCAATTTTGAAACTTACTTTAAACGCGCGTTTTTTTAGCCCCGAGAAGGGGTAACTGTAACTGTCACCCCCCAAGTAAAAGCAAGCAACGGTGCAAGTTCAACTTTTAACTAAAACCAGATTTTCATTCAATTTCGAGTTGACTGAAAATTACACTCCAATACGATTATTTACTTGGCTATTGTTGTTTATTTGTCCCGATTTACAACCCTAAATCCTGATTTGTTTTTGCTTATGTACCGATTAAAAACAAATTGAACCTGGCAACACTAATGTTGATGGACATTATGACTTGAAGCAAAATAAAATAAACCTGAAGATTTTAGAAATTTATTTGAATATCATTAGAATGACGAAATAAACAATATTCTTTGTAAATAGCGAATTGATCATTTTACATGAAATTTAAAAAAACAGTTACGACCGCTTACAAAACATAAGTGAACATTACATTTCACGCAAAATGTATGTGATTTTCCCTTACAGTTCTCCATTTTGCAACGTGTACTATCTTTTTTTTTCATCTATTTTCGGAAAATGTCCATAGCTGTCGAACCGTAATTCAATATATGGCCTTGCTTCAGTTTTGGTTTTTTTATTATTTGTTGTACCAGTATTTTCTTGACCAGATGGTCTGCCTCTCTTTGGTGGAACCTTATGTAAAATGAGGTGTTGCCCAATACTCATTCTAAAGTCCCACAAATCCAGGATTTTATTGTGTTGTACGCCTAGCAGTTCAGCTTGTTTTCTATATTCCAACCACGAATTTACTATCGCCATATCTATAGCATGTGTTATCATACGTACAGTCCATTTTCTGGATCGTCTGTAGGATCTGTAAACGCTCAATAAAAAATCTAACTTATCAACACCACCCATGTTGGAATTGTAAAGCGATATGGCTTCCGGTCTAGATACATTTATATACTCTTTCGACGTCTTATCCCATCTCTGGCACAAATCCATTTTTCCCGCTGCAACAAAATTTGAAGCCACTAAAACTGGTTTATTGTCGAACCATTTTGTAATCACAATTCCATCTTCACTAACCGCTACATCAAAACTACCTCTACCATTTTTTTTAGATCTTTATCAGATGTTAGTTCTGGTCCAAAAAATCGGTTTATTCTAATTGTTCCGACAGCCATAATAGATTTATTGTTCAACCATTGAAAGAGGTGATAAGAACTAAAGAAATTATCAAAGTACAAACCGTGATGAGTTTCTTCAATTCTCTCAACTAGCTGCATCACAGTTCCAGCTCCTTCTCCAAACTGTGCATAATTTTCTTTTATTTCCGTTTCAGCACCTTGATATATGATGAAATCGTAAATGGTACCAGATTGTCCAGCCAATATCCATAATTTGATCCCCCATTTTTTCGGTTTATTTGGGAGGTACTGCTTGACATTGATCTGTCCCTTGAATGGAACAATTTGCTCGTCAATGCACAAAAATGATTTCTAATGGAATTATATATTTCTCGGACTTTCCACATGCGATCTGTTTCGTCACCTCTTGCTGTTACATCTACTAAGTGAATGGTATTGCGCAACTTAGAGAAGCGATTGAATGTCATATTATCTTTTACAATTGAAATACCTGTAAGCTGGGACCAATACAGTCTTGCGCTTGGGAATTTTAGATTTCCCATAATAATGTGAATGCCTACAAATCGCTTTATTTCTTCTTTATCTGATGGAGAAAACCGAGCAATATTTTTTTGTACGGCATATAAGTTAGTCATTTCTGAAATCTTCTCAAACAGAGCATTAGGTATGTATTTCATAAAATATTCAATAGGAGCAGGTAATTCATCAACTTGTACTTCTTCTGGAACAAACCACTGTACTGGCCTGGTAAGATAGGTAATATTTTTTTTCCAACATACATCTTTCTTATTTGTGAGTTTGAACTCTTTACAAAACTCTAGCAGTCTCTCCTTTGCAGTTGTTTGTTTTTCAGTCGTTTCGTTGGAATTTTCTTTGGTTTTCATGTCCTCAGACATTGATTGTTCTGTAGTCACTTCATTGGGATATTCTAGATTTTCTAACTCACCTCTTTCTGTTGACTTCTGTTCTTGGATCAATCCGTCAAAAATAGTTTCCTCAATATCTTGGATATCATCACCAAATTCTGAGGAAACGTCATTTAGATCCGCAATACTGTTGGCGTCATCAGCATCTGACAAACGTAATATTTCTGAGTCATCGTCTTTCATGAGTAAATCCAGAAGTTCATCCTCAGTCAAGGGTCGTGACCATCTCTTTTCTTTACTAGTTGACGGTAAACTTTCCATTTTATGGATATCTAAAACAACACGACCTTGCTAATTTTTATATGCATAAGTATACCTAAGCCATTTTGTCCATCTACATGGACATATAAATATACACCACTTTATAAGATATTTTCAGTCAACAGTTTGATACATAATATAAACACACTATACTAATGCTCTTTACTTACCCAAATCAGCAGGTATTTGTACGAAAAAACAAGTTTATTCAATAGAAATCGTTCCAATAACAAACAGATGTTTTCACCACCACGACAGCGTGCTAAATGCAACCTGTTTTGCGTTTTATATAGCTTCACAAATCGACTAACAGATGGCTATCAATGTATTCAATGCTTTTCTTATGCATGTACCCACACATGGACAAAATGATTTGGGCGATAATAACCATCGATGTTTTAAGAGAATGCTTTGAAAATCGATGTCCATCGGTGTGGACACGATGACTGAAAGGGTTAATGCGCGATTTTCTGCATTCTCGCAAAAAATATATTTGTGTGTGATGGGTTGTATATTGAGGTATAACACTATTAAAAAAATTAGTCCAAAAACCTTTATTTAAAAAAAATATTGTAGCATTTATATTAGACAGATACATCTATATTGATGAATACGTTGCCATTCACTACTATTACATGTCGGTTTATAACGATCTCCGCCATTTTCCGTCTTCCAATCGCCACTTCGTCCGGTTTTTCCATAGGTCCTCTTTTATGTTTCTTTTTTTCAGCTCTTTGTCTATTCCTTCCCTCCAACTTGTTCTCAGTCTACCTCGTTTTGCCTTTCAGTTGCCATTTTAGTAGGTATTTCATTTGGTATTCGTTATTCATACATTCCGTGTATATATAGTGTGTATAATATCGTGTATATTCTAGATCTTTCTGCCGCTCTTCTCCAAAGATCCATTTCAGTTGCTCGCAGTGTTGCTACTGTTCTTTCTTCCAGTGACCATACCTCACAGTTATATAGAGTGATACTTTTCATTATAGTCTGATATATTTTCTTTTCTGATGGATTGGTCGCAGACCTGCTCTACTGCTTTCTCTTATGGCTTAGTCCAATGTACCATCATGAGAAATATTGATATCTAGATACTTGTAGTCAGCAACAGAATTGGAGACCAGGTGACAAAAATCGTTGGAAGCGTCCTCCCAAAGACACAGCACAGACCAATAATTTGTCTTTTCAGCGCGGCAATCAGATACGAAATTGTTCCTTTCAAGAGAAGGTTCAACTTTACTAAAGCAAAATGAGAAACATTCTGTGAAGCAGTGCATTAAGAAGTTTCCCAGGTAGAACCTTGCCCTGATTCATACGATAAATTTGTAGAAATCGTAAAGCAAGTATCACGGAAAGGACATCGCACACATCTTATGGAAAATATAATGTCACTCAAATTCAATAAAATTTATACGAATAGATGCGTTTTAAATTAACGGTCAAATCTTATCATTGCGCCAACTCTATATGTTTAATAATAAGAGCAGAAATTGATATAAATAAATCTGAAATCAAATGGGTACGTACATAAGTTAGAGAGAGAAAAAATATTTTAAAATACCCAAATTGTCGGTACTCCATAAATCAGCGGATTAGTTTCACTAATCCGCTTAGACCCAGCGGGGTTTAAGCTCTTGTGAATAGCACCCAGAGCAATAGTAATTGTAACTGACACCTTTACTGACTCAAAAAATGTGATTTCGATAAACTTTAATTGCAATTTGTGCCGTAATTAATCATAATTAAGAGTTGGCGCAATGATAAGATTTGACCGTTAATTTAAAACGAATCTATTCGTATAAATTTTATTGAATTTGAGTGATTATATTTTCCATAAGATGTGTGCGATGTCCTTTATCCCTAGAGGTTGTGGAACTGCGTACATAGCGGGGCTCAATGAAGAATCTAAACCCCTACTTAAAATATATGAACAGCTATATGAAGAAGACTCTCTCTCTGAAGCTGCAATACAGGCTGGGGAAGAAATGTTACATGCGATATCCGCCAACAGAACGGAAAGGTGGTGCAAGCTGGTCACGAGTCTGGACATGAAACAAAAGAGCAGACGTGCCTGGAAGCTTATTCGAAATCTTGACAACGATCCCGCTGCTCCGGCAGTCAACATGACAGAAGTCACACCCGATCAGATAGCCCATCGTCTTCTAATGAACGGTAAGACGACATCAAGAAAGAACAAGGTGAGAGCTCAACGGAATATCGACGAAGAAAGAGATGTTGTAGGTACCTCTTTTTGTCTAGAGGAGATGAGAGGCGCGATCCACCAAATTAAAGATAATAAAGCGGCTGGCCTGAATGACATATGAACAGAACAAATAAAGAACTTTGGACTAAAAACCGTAGAGTGGCTCGTAAAAATAATGAATTGCTGCATCCGTACATTACAAATCCCCAAAATCTGGAGGAAAGCTAAAGTGGTAGCCCTCTTAAAACCAGGAAAAGATCCGGCGGATACAAAGAGTTTTAGATCTGTCCCCACTCAGCCCCCCCACTAAAGTATTAAATTCCTGCTCAGTGGAACGAGCTCAAAATTTTTAATTTGCGGAATATGAAAGCTCATAAATAGCTCATAAATCAGGGCTATTTGTTTTTTAATTTTTGCAAGTGGGGGGGGGGGCAGCTCAACACGGGTTGATTGTAGCAGTGTTCCTTTGTTTCTATGTTTCCTGTATTTCTATGTCTCTTCAGTCGGTGCATGGATATTTATAAATGTTATTTTCGGGTATTTTTATTTCCCACAAAGCCTGTGCCGAATACTGAATTTTCTCCTCCACTATTGAAAAATAAAACGTCATCAATTTTCATTGAGTTTTCTCCCAGTTGTTTTGTTGCTTTTTAGCTGAAGTAAAAAACTATTAGAGTTAATAGACGCTCTTAGGGCAGTCAATGAGGGATGAGGGTATTTGGCTCCGTACTCCATCCTACTACATCGATTTACTTGATATTTTCACAGTAAGTAGGGAATAGCTTAAGAAACAAAGTCTACCCTATGACGATGTGCGCTTTTTTTGGGGTGGTTTCCACCCCTTTTCGGTGGTGAAAATTTTTTTGGTTAAAATAGCAACGGAAGAGGCTAGAGAACCTAATTCTAAGCAAAAACTGTTTATAATTATTTTTTGAAAACTCAATACTTTTTGAGTTATACGTGGTTGAAAATTGGTCATTTTCATTGAAAAATGACATCTTTTCGGACGGATTTGTGCAAATACCTTAAAAACTATGCATCTAACAAAAAAACTATACAAAATATTTTTGTACCTGATAAAAAAAACAAAGAGACTTGTTCCTTCATAAATCTTCTAGTTAAAATACAAAAAGAGATATGGTATGTGGGGAGAGTTTGTTTTTTTTGTGCATGCTCAAATCCGGTGTATTTAACTTGAAATAACAGAGAAACGGTCGATTTTAGGTGTATAGTGGTACAAGTAAATGTTGTAGTGCTCGAAAAGGCATTTAAAATGAGCAATATTAAATGTCGATTACATTCAAACTAAGCGAGATATGCTGCAAAAAAATTGATGACTAATGTATTTTAAAAAGAAATTGGAAGTATATTTAACCCCTCATCCATCAGAATTAAAATATATCATTTTGCTTTTACAATACTTTTTATTATAGTGTTATTTCTATGTTCAAAAATTTGGACTGGTTTAAAATGAACGGTTTTTGAAAAAAAATAAGATCAAATTATACAGCTCATGTTTAAATTTTCTTGAAAGTCTTCCTTTTTCTCCATGTAACTCGAAAATGATAAGAGATACGAAAAAAAGATATCAAACAAAAATGTAAAGTTCTTTTGGATAAAAATTTCGTTTTTATTTTTCATTACTGTATCTCTTGGATATATCTCTCATTTTCAAGTTACATTGAGAAACAGGAATATTTTTAGGAAAATTTACTTATTTTTCTAACTTTTTCACCATAGAAATAACACTACAATAATAGGTATTCTAGAAGGAAAATGATGCATTTACATTCTGGTGGATGGGGGTTAAAATTACCTCTCATTTTTTCTTAAAATACATTAGTTATCAATTTTGTTTGCAGCATATCTCGCTTAGTTTGAATGAAATTGATCTTTAATGTTGGTCATTTTAAAGGTCTTTTTAAGCACTACAAAAGGTATGCATATCAGTATACACCTAAAATCGACCGTTTCTCTGTTATTTCAAGTTGAATACACCAATTTGGGCATGTACCAAAAAAAGAAACTCTTTTCACCTACCATAGCTCTTTTTGTATTATAAGTGGAAGATTTGTGAGGGCCAGCGTCTCTTTGTTTTTTTTATAACCTACAAAAATGTTTTATATAGTTTTTTAGTTAGATGCATAGTTTTTAAGGTATTTGCGAAAAACCGTTATATTTCAATGAAAATGGCCAATTTTCAACCATGAATAACTCAAAAAGTATTGAGTAGAAGGGGTGGGAACCACCCCCAAGATAAAAGCACACATCGGCATAGGGCAGACTTTGAATTAGGAGATAAGTAGAGGCTATTTCCAAAATTTCATTAAAATCCATGCAGTAGTATACAATTCAGAGGTAATATGTTATGTTTTTAATTAGTTACTTTAGGTTTATTTTTAGATTAATTAGAAGCGTCGGGGATTAACATTTGGTTAAGTAAGAGTAGCTTTAGCTAGACTTCGCCAGATGTTATCCCAATAGGGTTTAACTTTGTTGCTTTTGTTCTATATTCTTCAATGTGCTGTAACTATATGCTTATTTGTTTTACATACCAAATGAATAAAAATTCTTTATTATTATTATTATTATATCCTTTTCTTGCTCCCATTGACTGGCGTATCTGGATTATTTCAAATTATTTCAAAATAAAAATATATTATATCTCGACCAATATATAAATTACCACTATGGCTATAGTAAACTACCACTATTATTAATGATTGCTTAAAAAATAAATTTGATTCGAATATTGTAAATAAACTGCCTTTTATTAAAATCTCCGTCGGTATATACAAAAAAAGCAAAGAAAAACAAAAATCCACAACTCGGGAGGTCACATTCCTTCCCGCTTTCAGCTCCCATTCAACAAAAATCAATTACGCCTAAATACAGATAAACTCAAGATGTACTTAACGCTCACTAAAAACGACAACACTCGAGCCCAGTGAACCTTTGTAAGCCGATATATTTTGTTCTTTTGTTGGATAGTATGTTACTGTTCCACTCGTCCATTCACAACATATCTTTTTAAGGGTCCTTCCTGTTTAATCCTCCAGAATACACCGTTTAGCTACTTATTTTGCTACTTTTATTAACTGTATCCCTATCTTGCACCTATTCATTTCTAATAGAGGGTGTGGACAATATCCTGTTTGGAAACTTTTCAAAGGCAGATGTTTCTTCGGGTGTTATTGTACATACTATACACAACACTTTAGATAATATCTTAGGATTTGAATACTTTCTGTCTAATAATGGTCTTATTTATGCCGCCCTCTTAAAGAAGAAATCGGTCGCAACATGTTTGTGAAGAGTTAAACTTGTTTCCTCGAGTTGAGAACATGATCGGTTTGTAGAGTAGATAAATGGTTCTTGAGTTTGCTAATAGTATTACTAATATAAACGAGTCAGTGTCGGATTAACCATTAGGCAAAGTAGGCAGTTGCCTACTTTGGGGCCTTGGCCCCAATAGGAGCCTCGCAGGGCCCAAAACGCAAAAATAATAATTAGAATTCAATAAAAACTATGTCATATTATGTTGAAAAATTCAAATATCGCGAAATACCATACAAGTGATGGTGGAGGTATAAAACAACATTACAATGTATACTTTTGTTCACATAGAAAGCCTATGTAACGCAATGCCGTTTGGTAGAAGGAACAGTACTGCCTGTCAGTCTGTACGGTTTCTTTAAGAGCAAGAGGAACAAATGAGTTAGGGCCCCCTCCCTACCTTCTACTCCACTACACATTCCTTTCGCTCTAGTTTCCCGTGAAATTTATCATTTATCTTATTTTTCTTTTAGTTTGGTTTTGTTCTTTAGAAGAGAATGACCGTTGTTCTGCTATTTTAACCTTTTCAAAAGACTGTGGCATTGATGTAAACGACATGAGGGGGCAATCATAAAACACGCTGATGAAAGTTGCGTTGGAGCAATATCGTATTTTGGGTTTGTTCAGTCCATGTACAACTTTTTTTAGTCTCTACCCACCGTTGGGAAGTTATGATCAAATGCTTAAATGAAACTCCCCTAAGCGATCCCATTCGCCACCATCTACTCCTTAAAAGAACAAGCAGCACTAGATGGAGTGCAAGGCTGATGCAATTAGAGCTTTGTCTAAAGGTTACAATACGTTCAAATCTGCTCTTCATACTCTTGCTGAACAGACTAATCAGAAAGCTGAAACAGTTCATCAGCCTACTAAGTATTTGTTGAAAGAAATGCCACAAAAATATTCATAATGAATGAGTTTTGGGCAACAATTTTCGATTGCATCAACGCTGTCAGTAAATAATTACAGAGAGAAGAGATTGAACTTCAATCTACAGTTCAGCTTCTAAATTCACTTTTGGAGTTCTTAAAATCCCAAAGGATAATTTTGTTTAGCACGAGCAGAAGGCCTACAATCTAAAATACTTTGAATATTCCGACGAGACTAAACGAAAGCGAGCCAGAAAACTCCATTTTTACAAGTTTTTCTACAGGGTGGAGAAAGGTTAAAGGTTCAGACATACCTACAAATTTTGGATAAACTAATTATGTACTAAGCTGAGTCGTCGGTTGACAGCGTACGAGTCAGTGAACTCAGTATTTAGTGTTTTGTGTGATTTTCCGAGTGATGCTCAAAATAAAGTAGTGTGCATCAAAACTCCACATGAAAACTATCCTGATGACATTGAACCTAAAATTGAAGATGAACTAGTGCAGTTCAAATATTTTATATCCCATTCAAGATTTGCAGTCATTTTTGGATATTTATGAGAACAAGAACAAACTCGAATCGCGCTTTCCAATGGCACAAAATAGACTAGCATTTCTCTCAATTAAGGCTATTGATAGATAATGATGTGCTCAAAAATTTGAAATATGAAGATATTTTAAGTAGTATTCTTTCTATGAAACTCAGAAAAGTTGCGTTATAAGGATTCTAAAACTAAAACTTTTACTGCAATTTAGACTTTACATATACAGTGGAACCCCGTTAACTCGGATTAATTGGGACCGCGGCCGATCCGGGTTATCGAAAATCCGGGTTAGCCGGAGAAAATGGTAAAAATTAATAAAATATGGTATGCTTACAGATAAACTCCGTTATAATTGTCACACAGACACTGGTAAACCACGTTCGCATTCCACACAAAACCACACATACAAAGCGTCGTCAAACGTCTCATTCTTAGCTTTATTAGCTTTGCACCGATTGTCCAAACTGTCTTTTATCATTTTGAAAAAAAAAAAATTCTTCGATTTTAGTTCTATTTTTCTTCCAATCCGATACTGTAGATGTACCGACACCATAATATAATGCTGCAAGATTCACTTTTATCAATTCTACTTAATGCTTCTAGTTTCTTTTCCATTGTCACTACAACATTTTTACGTTTTGTTGCCCTTATAGACAAAAGACACGCAAACACAAAATCTGAATAAATTTACGAACGATTACAAAACACGACTTTACTACACACAATACCGTCTCTGATGTTACGTTATTTAATAACAGTGATGACTAAGACCATTGTTAAAAAAAGAATTTTAATAGTCTTTTCTAAACAATGTTTCAACGAAGACAGTTTCAAATAAAGGATACAGGTGCCTGTTGTTTTCGACAATGAATGTGGTGTGCCATGAGTAATTTTTATTATGGTATATGTACAGTGGAACCCCGATAAGTCGGCCCCCGATAACCCGGAACTCCGGCTAACCCGGACTGATTTTTATCAGACAAACAACAATAAAAATGTATTGCTGTTACAAAATCTCGTGAACCTAATTCATTCATTTGGTGACGTCAATATACGAACGAAACGATTGAATCCGACATTACTGAAAATATCAGGGTGCAGATGGGACCCTGTCGCGCAATTCACAGCAAATAAAATAGTCGTATGTTTTTTGCTTCATTTTATTTCGGTTATACATACGCATTTTCAAGGTTCACGAGGTTTTGTACCAACTCTATGTAATATAATATTTGAGAGATAATGGAACCGGATTGAACTACATTTACCATAGTAAAAATGACTCATGGCACATCACATTCATTGTGGTGTTATCGAAAACAGGCACCTGTATTATCCTTTATTTATTTGAAACTTTCTTAGCATTGTTTAGAAAAGACTATTAAAATTCTTTTTTTAACAATGGTCTTAGTTATCATTGTTATTAAATAACATAACATCAGAGACGGTATTGTGTGTAGTAAAGTCGTATTGTTCGCTTCGGTTTTGTAATCGTTCGTAAATTTATTCAGATTTTGTGTTTGCGTGTCTTTTGTCTATAAGGGCAAAAAAACGTAAAAATGTTGTAGTGACAATGGAAAAGAAACTAGAAGCATTAAGTAGAATTGATAAAGGTGAATCTTGCAGCATTAAATTATGGTGTCGGTACATCTACAGTATCGGATTGGAAGAAAAATAGAACTAAAATCGAAGAATTTTTTTTTAAAATGATAACAAAAGACAGTTTGGACAATCGGTGCAAAGCTAATAAAGCTAAGAATGAGACATTTGACGACGCTTTGTATGTGTGGTTTTGTGTGGAATGCGAACGTGGTTTACCAGTGTCTGTGTGACAATTATAACGGAGTTTATCTGTAAGCATACCATATTTTATTAATTTTTACCATTTTCTCCGGCTAACCCGGATTTTCGATAACCCGGATCGGCCGCGGTCCCAATTAATCCGAGTTAACGGGGTTCCACTGTAGTTCAATCCGGTTCCATTATCTCTCAAATATTATATTACATAGAGTTGGTACAAAACCTCGTGAACCTTGAAAATGCGTATGTATAACCGAAATAAAATGAAGCCAAAAACATACGACTATTTTATTTGCTGCGAATTGCGCGACAGGGTCCCATCTGCACCCTGATATTTTCAGTAATGTCGGATTCATCAATCGTTTCGTTCGTATATTGACGTCACCAAATGAATTAATTAGGTTCACGAGATTTTGTAACAGCAATACATTTTTATTGTTGAAATGTTTGTCTGATAAAAATCGGTCCGGGTTAGCCGGAGTTCCGGGTTATCGGGGGCCGACTTATCGGGGTTCCACTGTAATTAAATATTTTATTTAGCCAGAGTCTAACATTTTATGTCATTATTAGCATTTGTTCTCTAATTAAAATAAATATTTAAGAGCATAGGCGCAAAATTTCGGACCAATACTTTTTAAATGCATTCATTTTTTTCGAAGCCTAAGAAAACTAATAAATATGTTTGATAAATTTAAACGCAGAATGAATATGACCAACGGCCAAAAGTCCCTGAAAACTTCTATAATGTTTATTTTAATAATAGCTACAGGTGTGAAAAAAGAAGAAAATTTAATGTGATTTTAATTTCTTAATTATTAAAATTCAAACTTTCTTAACTTTTCTAGATTTTATTTTTTTATTAGACTCTAAATTCATTTTAGTTGATTTAAAATATCTTGAAATATATTTTGTTTTAATTTAAGCAACATATATAAATAAATATTTTCTTGGCTATTTGATTGTTTTATTTCTTCAAGCAACACGTTTTACAAAATGAAACAAAAATTTAAGTTTAGGTCTACAAGATGTCTACTAATATATGAAGACAACACGGAAGAAAGGCGAAATGTCAATTTTTTATTATTTTTGATTCAGAGCAGCAATATGTAGGTTTTTAGTAGTAGTTTTATGTGAGTCATTTAAACATGGGAAAAAGACGAATCCTCATAGCTTAAAACACGTTATAAAATTCTCCGTACAGGGAAGAAAGGCGAGCGGTTTCAATTTCAAACTCAATTTTCTCGAATTAACCTTTTTGTGACATTTCGCCTTTCTTCCGTGTGGTCTTCATATATTATCTAAGGAATACCTCTCGGAAATGAAGGGGTTATCTGAGGTTTTGGACGGAGAAGGTGGATGTTTCTTAAGGGGCCTCATAGCTTGGGTTACCTAGGGGCCTCAAGATTCTTAATCCGGGACTGAAACCGGTGTGTATGGGCCATTCCACGAACATACGCCTGTTTTGGATTACTTTGACAACGAATATTTTACTGTGCAACATAAGAAGTACGAAAGTAAATGGCCCTAATAATTATATCAATAAACAACAATGTAATTTGCAATTTACTTTCGTTCTTCTTATTTTGCACAGTAAAATATTCGTTGTCGGAGTAATCCAAAACAGGCGTATGTTCGTGGAATAGGGTATATCAAATTTTTAATTTTTTGTAAATATGTATTTATTCAGGTGCATTAATTTGATACCTATATTTTACACACCTATATTTTATAGAGAAGAAGGCACATTTTTGACTAAGGTCCAGAACCTGGCTTGGTCACTTAGAAATAATGCAGATAATCGAGCTGTAAAAGTAATCCAGAAATAGAAGCCCCTTAGGAAGTAGAACAAGAGGAAGCCCAGTAAAAGATGGATAGACGACGTAGAGGGAGATCCTAAAACCATGAACATCAGGCAGTGGCAAAGGAAAGAATCCGACAGGGCAGAAGGCAGAAGGGAAGAACATTGTTAAGCAGGCCAAGAATCACAAAAGGTTGTAGCGCCATTAGAAGAAGAAGAAGAAGAAGAAGAAGAAGAAGAAGAAGAAGAAGAAGAAGAAGAAGGTCCAGAACCGCCATACACAAGAACTAAGTAAGTACGGGCATCGAAACTTATATCAGCCCAAACCATAACTGAGCCCTCTCGATATTTTATTCTGTTGGCAATATTGCATGGGGTAAATCGTTCTGCTTATCCTCTCTAGATTCTTTCGCGGTTGTTTAGTGACCTCCAGCAAAAGCTGGACTCATCCTAGAACAAAACATTACTCCAATCTGCGTAATTCCCATTTTCGTGTTCAGTTGCAAAGGCAAGTCGAGCTCTGCTGTATTCCATGAATAGCTGTGGACATAGGGCTGGTCTTCTGGATAATAAGTTCTCTTCATGAAGTCGTCAACGAACTGTACACCTACTTACATCCACATTTCAGACCTTATTCAGGCGATTTGCCAGCTGAATTGAAGTTAAATATCTATTTCTTAAACACCAAGAAACCAAAAATGGATCATCGAGTACGTATGTCTTCTATGGCGTGATCCTGATCTTCTAGTATACTTGCCATTTTGATTCATCGCTGAAAGGCTTTTTGAAGCTTTTTTTTACACCTAGCACCTGGGTGGCATAATATTGGCTACGATCATCTTGCACTTTAGCCACGACTCTTGCAGCATCCTTTGGTATTTAAATTGTATTCTTCTTTTCTAATTTAAATGCCATATCCCCAGCGGAGTTTGGCAATCATCATAGCTATTCGGACTTTAGAGACAACTGCTCTGAAAAGGTTATTTGATGCACATCCGTACCATTCTCTCAGGTTGCGCAGCCATGATATTCTGCGTCTCCATATGCTTTTTTTTCCTTGAATCTTTCCCTGCATAATCAATTTTAACAAGTTGTATCTCTTTCCACGTGTAATAAGTCCGAGATATTCTAATTTTCTTGTTTTGATGGTATTTAACATTTCCATTTCTTTATTCATCTTTCTCAGAACCTCTTTGTGACGTATTCTGTCCACGATAGTTTCAGAATTCTTCTGAACACCCATAGCTCGAATGCTCTAGTTTTTTCATTGATGTCGCATTTAAGGTCCAAGCTTCCATTCCATAAACCAAAGTTGAGAGAACGTAGCAACTAACCAACCCAACTCTTAGCTCCAACTTCAAATCTCTTGTGCAGAGCACTTTTCTCATTTTGTTAAGATTTGCTCTAGCCTTTTCTATTCTGATTTTGATTCCTGGAAGTAATCACCTGTGGAGTTGATCATTGTTCCAAGATATGCATATTGGTCGACTCGTTCGACATCGGATCCGTTTATGAGGAGAGTCTCGTTATTTCTTTGAGTTTTCGATTTTCTTATAAATTTTGTCTTAAATTTTGTGATAAATTTTTATTACAATTAAAAATTATGGCAAAGGCGACTGTATTTTATAAAAAAAAAATTCATTATTACATTGTCATTTTGTATTGGATAATTAAGTGTAAGGTAATACGACTACATCAAATTAAAATTGTCACCATTTTTTATTTTCATTCAAAAAATTATTAGATTGTTATCTTTGGCAGTTTTACAGTAGAATATTTAACTGGTGATTTTTTAAATTCTAATTTTCTGTATATGTCATATGTCAACTTTCACTTAAGGGAAGAAACATTTAGAGAGCACATCCTGTTTCAGTCGGCTATCAGTTCATTCTTTATTTTTCCTTCATTCTGCCGGTTCTTATGGTAAGTTTTTTAACCTTACAATGACCAAAAATTATCTTAGCGTGTTTTTCTGAAAGTCCCATATGATGTCCTCAATGTTTTAATTTTTTTACAATTATCCCTACATATACAGAGTGGGCCAAAGAAAACAGTCCACCCTGATATTTGGCAGTATTTATTAGATTTTAAGGAAAGGACGAAACAGGTCGGTTTTTGATCTAAGGGGGGCACATTTTTCATCCCTACCCTTATTTTTAAATAGGGAATAGGGGTCGTGTGCTAACTCATTTGAAAAGTTGTTCAATTCTTTACTCAGTAATATAAACATTAACATAATTATTTATACAGGGTGTCCAAGAAAAAAAATTTTTATATAAATTAATTGACACAAAAAGAAGAATGTATGTAATTCATTTAATTCAAAATACATTCTACTGCTCTCACAAAACAGGAAACAATATTTTTTGATAAATAAACATTGCTTTTCGCTTAATGTCAATGTTCAAGCTGCCACCCATCTGCCTCTTGGTAGGTTGAATATTGAATTTATAAATAAAGTTGAAATAAAGATTTTTTTGTTTTCTGTCAGCCGTAGAATGTATTTTGACGTAAATAAATTACATACATTCTTCTTTTTGTGTCGATTAATGTAATTCAAAATCATTTTTCTTGGATACCCTGTATAAATAATTATGTCAATGTTAATATTACTGAATAGAGAATTAAATAAACTTGAAAATGAGCTAGCCCACGACCCCTATTCCCTATTTAAAAATAAGGGGTGGGGGAAGTGGAAGGGAGGGGGTTGACAAATGACAGATGTATGTACCGTAAAAATGTGTCCCCCTTGGATCAAAAATTGACCTGTTTCGTCATTTCCTTAAAATTTAATAAAAACTGCCAAATATCGAGGTGGATTGTTTTCTTTGGCCCACTCTGTATATTATAATATTCAATCTCCGACCAATGTTTTTTATAAAAAAAACTACATAGGATTTTTTTTCAATTCAAATGGGATCTAAAATCTAAATTAGATTGAATTTGACCGAAATTAAATTTAAATGAGATTAAATCTAAAGTCACTTATTAGAGATTTTTTATTGTAGTATAATTGAAGATATAAATGGAAGAAGGGGGTATGTCACATATTCTAAAATTTTGAGTTTCCTAGTAAATGAAGGTGGTATGTACCTTCACTATCATTTGACACTTATACTGTACCTCTAAAAAGCTTAATAAGAGATACTCTAGTGGATGAAGGTGGTATGTAACATGTAAAATAAGATTCTTGAATGGAAGAAGGAGGTATGAAACATTTTTTGTTTTTTTTTTAAGTTTAAATTGTTTATAACTCGAAAACGATTAACTTTAGAGAAAAATGACTAAAGTACTTTTTTGTTTCCAGTGATCAAAAGAACCTAAAATAATGTCTTCCCGAAAAAATTGATTTTTATAATTTGTTTATATATTTTTTAATAAATGTAGCAATAATTCCGAAAATTTTGGCATTTGAAATTATAAAGTTCATTAGATTTCCAGGAAAACGGAAGATCTGACAACAATGTAATTACCACTATAATATCGTCCGCATTAGAAAACCCGTACTCACCAAAATCCACAAATAATTGATGCTTTCCATACATAAAACTCACTCTGTATAATATACTTCATTTAATAATACAAGGCAAGGTAGACGGAAGAAGAAGAGCCAGGTATAAGAAGACCGTCACGGCTTAGAAACCTGTGAAAATGGTTTAACAGATCCTCTGCATCCCTTTTCCGAACTGCCATCAACAAAGTTACTATAGCCAATTTGATAGCCAACTCTCAATAATCGAGCACGGCACATGAAGAAGAAGATTATTTTGTGTTCAATTATATAAATTTCTGTAAAACTGATTATAGAGTATTTATTATTTCATGCAACATACCCCCTTCATCCATTCACATAAAGGATAGTTATACAAACTAAAATGAATGGAAGAAGGCGGTAAGTACAGTTTTTATTTATTTTTATAAAAATTACTAGAAATAAAAACAAATTATCAGTAGTAATTGCACAAGAGCTCTGAAATTATTGAATTTTTCCCGAGTGACACTTTGACAGTTTTAATTTAATTTAATTTAATTTTGTCAAAGTGTCACGAGAGCAAAAATTCTATATTAATTTCAGAGGTCGAGTGCAATTTGTTGCGATTATTTCATGAATAAAACTGTTCAAAACCAAAATTTTATTGTAATTTATTTATGTAAGTACCATTAAACACACAGTTTTTATAAATATTTGACGATTGAAAGTCATCACTTTTATAATTTTTAAAACATTAATGGTCATTAATGTCACTGAATGTATTTTTTCGTAGCAACGAAGGGCATCTGACGTAATATACTTAACGACGGGAGATTATCAAAAATTATCGATTTAATTCAGATTTCTGTAGCTTTCTATTGGTCAGAATATCCTATGAATGAAATAATCAACATTATAATATATGTAAACATGGGCGCCCATGCCCATGGGGCGTGGCATCCCTAGCTATTCGGATGCTTTAAACTATAGATGGTTATTCAAAGTATGTATACAAAATATAATGTGCAACATCCTCACGTCTGCCCCCCCCCCCCTGAAAATTTTGTTATGGGCGCCCGTGTAAGAGAATGCTTATAGCAATATAAATGAAGCCAAATAACACAAACAATATTTTCATGATAAAAGTAGAGGAATAAAAACTTTAACTGCCCATATCTCAAAAGGTAGGCTTTGTAACATACCCCCTTCTTCCACTTAGGTCTTCAATTCTGAGATGGCTTTGTAAGCAGAAAGCTCAGCTAGGAAATTGAAAAACTACACACTTCAAAAATACTTTTCTTTTTCTATCCTTTCAGTTTTTGTGTACAAAATTATTATTTATTTCCTTTAACGAAGAAACAAAACGAACTGACCCGCCGTCGCTGAATGGAATCACTGAATAACCAAAGTTGTCCTCAACGGCTCAACAGTTTCTTTTTGGTAGGCTTGGGAAAGAAACCACATACATCCCATTTTGAGACGTCGCAATGGCTGCAAAAAGTCACAATCGGTCGACACTCAAATATTTTAAATGGCTATTAAGGCCAATTTGTTTTGCTTTACACTAAATTGTAGGTATATTTTAAATCCCAGGGTAGATAATTACGGGAATATACATTTCGGCTTTCGATACGGTACTTTGCAAATAATTAGTCAATTAAAAAGTATTACAACTGGATAATGTGTTAAATCATTATTTACTTTAATGTTTTTATAATTATCTTACATAAGTGACACTTTTTCTTGCGGTACTAAAAGTTACTTTTAGCTTTGTGAAAGGGGATAATGAACCCACCGACAAAAACAACGATATATAGAAGGTGTATTACTTAATATCGATATCTAAAACATTCGATAATTATTTTACTTGGAGCCTATTTTTTACAATTAAATTGAAAAAAATAATTTTATTAAAGTTTCGACTCCCAAATTAGGTGTCGTTGTCAAAATACAAAATACTAATAAATTAAACAAAAATGTTGATGCTTAGTAAAAAATTCTTCTAATAATTTATTTAATCTGACTCATTTATATTGGCAATTCAGACGTATATTATACATTTTAAAGTAGAAGACTTTAAAATGATATTGCCAATATTTATGAGTTGCGTTCCTGGGACGACTTTACTGAAAGATAGTTCATTCGATTACATGAAATCAACCCCAACTCAAGAATATCCGCCACAAAAAAATCATAGCATGTGATCTCTCTTTAAAAAGACAACCAAAATGCAACGGTGACAGTAAAATTCTCGCGTTAGAGATTTCATAGTAAATCACGAAGGAAAACCAGGAAAAAACCTCATGATACTATCCCGACCTCGTAAGTATTTGGTCTTACATTTAGTTTACTAGTGAAATTTAATAAAAATGTTCCTCTTGGTAAAAGGTATATTAGTTTAAAAAGTCCCAAAGGGCTACATACATATAAAAACGTTTTCGCTCTGTGTGTTACAAGAACATGGTGAGCCAACCAAAAAATACAAAGGTCAAAGCCTTTCAAAAAACAAGCAAAAGTCTTATATAAATGGACACATCGAAAAATCCAAAGGATGGATAAAATTCCTAAAGATACGGCCCTAGGGCAACATATAACGTGGTACTTACCCAACTTACCCACACGTGGTAAGTTTGTCAAAAGGTAACTAGGTCATTATGATATAAGAGGTGGCAGGCAACTCTAGTGTACTCTCAAAACTAATACCAAATTCTGACTTTAATATATAAATATATGTTGTTTAAATTATAAATAATTATCAATACATAGATATATATAAGTAATAATAAAATATAAAATATGTAGTGATTTAATATGTTATTTACTTACTAATCGTGGTATTTTCTTTCTATTGACTTCCTCTTTCACTATGGGTAATCACATCCTACTGCCTTCTACCGAGGAATTTGCGACACAGTTGGTTTCATTCAGCATAATTATAGCTTCAGAACAACATTGTATCAATAACCACGATATGCGCTAGATTTTGTGATTTTCCATTATTTTCTGGATAAATTTTAAATAATTTTTAATAAATTCATATACTAATAATGTATATGACAGAAGCGTTTACTTCATATTACGTTGCTAATAAATTTTAATTAATTTTATTTAATTTTATTTAAATTTATTTAGTTTTATTTTATTTTATTTTATTTAATTTTATGTTATTTTATTTAATTTTATTCCATTTTATTTATTTTGTTTTTAATTTTATTTAATTTTATGTATTTTTTGTTAATTTTATTAAATTAATTCTATTTAATTTTATTCTATATCTTTATCTATTTAATTTTATGCAATTTTACTTCATTCTATTTCATTTTATTCAATTTTAAGTAATTTTAATTAGTTTTATTTAATTTGATTTAAATTTATTTAATTTTATTTAATTTGAATTAAGTTTATCTAATTTTTTTAATATTCTTTAATTTGATTCAATTTAATCTAATTTAATTTAGTTTAATTGTATTGTATTTAATTAACACCTACATCAGGTTGAAGCCACCGCCAAGCCAGTCGTGAATTGAAAATTCGCAATCTATATTTAGTGTTATTATAAAACATTTGCTGGTCTATTTTTTTTTTCAAAAAACTGAACAAATCAATCCCTATTCGCCGTGTGCAAGTACTTGGAGGGGATACGAGAAACGATCGTGCGAGAATAGCGGAGAAATCTTGCAACTTTCTTAAATAATTCATTGTCAATTGAAATTGTCAAATTGACGTATATTTCATATCTACTGTCAATGAAGAAGAAAAATTATATGTTGCTCCACGATATTGATATGACATGCAATAATTGTATAAAAGTAAATTTAATTAATTGTATTTTGTTTTTAGTAGTGCATTTTAATAATTAATTTTATTTACTATATACAATTATTTACCTTTTAATAACATAACCTTAATATTACTTTTTCTTCTTATAATTTGTTTGGACTATGGCCTTGATAATTGCCCAGCAACCAGGACTAATATAATTGGCCAATAAAATTAAAAGTGCGAAAAATGTTGCTGAGCTATGAAATAAGGTGTCGCTTTTCCGAACTTGCTCGGTCCCAATACGGTTGAAACCACCCTAAACCCAGTTAATTACATAAAATTCGGGATTTATACTTAAAATCACCCTGAAACCAGTCAAACAATAGAAAATTCGGGATCTGTACTTACTTTACAGAAAGTTAAAATAAATGTATAGATATAAATATGTACCTACATTACGGTATACTGCAAGGTTACCACTCGCGTCACAATTTTTGAATGATGCCAGATACGATTTTAGTCCCGTCAAAATTCCATACCGAGCGATAAGAAGTATTCACTTCAACAACTGGAGGAGAAAATGCTCAGGAATGGGAATAGAACTTGGAAACAAGTACATAACAAACTTTTCTTCGCAGACGATTAAGTGATATACCAAAAGATGAGGAAGACATGGATTATATGAATCAAAAGTTAACCTAAGAATACGAAAATTAAGAACTTATTCAAAATAAAAAGTCTCAGATGCAGAATTTACCACTATAATAAAATTAAAATGGTAAATAGTTATTTAAATCTGAAACTTTTCGTGTTGAAAGTTCTTTCTGGTACATTCTCAATCTGCGACTTTTACAATTTATAAGACAGCAGACGACGAATATAGAAAACAAAAAGGACTCCACTATATTATGCAATCACATTCCGTTTTCATTCGTCTAGGAAAAGGACAGATAGAAACTTCCTAGTACTCAAATCTCAGTAAAGATAGAAAAGTAAAAGATGGTTTTTCTTGTTTTCGATTCAGAGGTATGCACAATCGCTGGACAGCTGTTTCCACCATTTCAGGCTTCCTCAACAGCGCTAGCGTGCAGTCCTCTGAATCGAAAAACAGCTCGACCATCTATTTAAGGGGAATTTCAGCGACTGGATCGCGTCTCAATGGGAATTTCAATGATCTTTGAAACTCCCCTTAAATAGATGGTCGAGCTGTTTTTCGATTTAGAGGTGTGCACGCTAGCGCTGTTGAGGAAGCCTGCAATGGCAGAAACAGCTGTCCAGCGATTGTGCATACCTCTGAATCAAAAACAAGCAAAACCATCTTTTACTAAGAACTTATTATCTACTTTATCAAACGGAATATCTTAGAATAAAGGACGAAGAAGGAGACCCACAACTTTTGATTAGAGATACAATAAATGCGAAGAATTTAAATAAATAGGGGCAGTGATAACGAAGGAAGGAATATCGAAACGGGACATGGAGCTGAAAATACAACAGGGCCAAAATGTGGTACAATCGCTAAACTCAACGAATGTTGGCAAATGACAATGCATGGGAAGAGTGTGTCGGATATCCAGACTTGATCACATTCCAAATAAAGAAATAAGAAGAAGAAGAACAGAAAGGATTTACAATACCGTAGATATTGTAGATATAATAGAATCCAAACAACGTTTATGGTACTTGTATGTAATGCGAATGGAAGACGAACGATGGCCAAAACAAGCCGTTCATGCTTGTTGTTCAAGACGTTGTCGTTCATGCTTTATATGTATGTTCAAGAGATAGAAGGAGAGGAAGACCATAATTGGAATGGAGAAACCGAATAAGAGAAATAATGAGACATAGAGCCATAAATGAGGATGAATATACCGACTTAAAAAGTTGGAGATCAAAATGAAGGATGCGGCGGAGGCTGTAGGAATGTAACATCTCCAGGTAGATATTAGACAAAGTTGAGGAAAGTGACTAACTCTATTTCATATAATGTTAGGGAACTCTATTTCAGTTTTTTAATTACCGTGGTTTATAAAGCGATTAGAGATCGTGCTTCCATCTTTGATGTGGACAAATTTGTTGTTCTTATACCTATACGTTCTGAACAGCGTGCATTGGGTTGACGCTTGACGTGATATTAACCTTATACCACATGTTTTACTTTATCATTTCAATTTAATCAACATAATGGAGAAGTATCTAAGGCCCGAGACGTTCGACGGGGATCCATCTCTGAAATCAACAGCAAAGGAATGGGACCATTGGAAAAGAACTTTTATGAACTTTTTGGTTGCCCAGGTTGTCACCCCCGCTGTTTCTGCTGATGGTTCTGCTGGACCACTCCTAGATATCAACAATATTATGCTACAACTGTTAATAAATCATATTTCGCCACGAGTATATACCTTGATAAGCGATTGTGACACTTACAACGAATCCATAAAATATACATCAAACCAAATAATATTATTCATGCTCGTCACATGATAACCACTAAACGACAACAGACAGATGAGACTATTGATTCTTATATGATATATTTAAAACAGTTAGCTAAGGAGTGCAATTTTACTGCTGTAGATGCTGATACTAATAAAAATGATACGATCCGTGGAGCTTTTATCGCTGGAATGACGTCCACAAAAATACGATCAAGATTATTAGAGAGTCTGACATTAACTTTGGAAGAAACTTGTAATATAGCTATTTCAATGGAAATGGCAGGACTCAACTCTCAGGTTTATGCAAGTCAAAATTCAACACTCAGTGCTCTACCTGGTAACTATCAATTTGAGTCACAGAGGTCTCCAACGAATTTTGAACTTGTCATTGTGACAGCTGCTACCAACTCTACTGCTAACTCTTCTAGGTCAGAACAAATTTTTTTTTGCGATGGGCCAATACATCCAAGAAAGAACTGTTCTGCTCGGGAATCCATCTGTAAATCCTGTAATAAAAAGGGGCACTTTGCAAAGGTTTGCCGCTCCAAGAGCACTAGTGCATTTACCAATGTATCTGAAGGCTACGATAACTGTACAGCCTGAATTCTTGCTGCTACTCCTGCTTCATTGAAGAAAGCTATCGTGCCTGCTTTTATAAAAGGCTTTCGTGCTGATGCCCTTATAGATACGGGTAGCTCTGTCAGTTTTGTTAATGAAGACTTCGCTAACATGTGCAAACTCTCTAGGAAGCCATGTACGCAGACTGTTTCTATGGCCTCATTATCGCATTCCTCTCAAGTTAAAGGTGTAACATGTCAAAATATTAAAACTGGTGACCACTCCTATGACAACATTAATTTACTTATAGTTAAAAATCTCTGTTCTGATCTGATAATTGGTTATGATGTTCTATCTAACCACTCGAGTCTAGAGTTTAAATTTGGAGGACCTAAAGAAGTATTCAAAGTATGTACCGTCGTTGAAGCCTCAGTTCCTGCAGTTCCTTTATTTTGTAACCTGACTTCAAATTGTAAACCAATCGGAGTAAAATCACGCAGGTACAATGCTAAAGATCATATTTTTGTTAAAAATGAGGTGAAGAAGCTTTTAAGCGATGGCATTATTGAAGAAATTCAATCCTCTTGGAGAGCGCAAGTCCTTATCACCAAAAACGAAACTCACAAGAAGCGCCTTGTCATTGATTATTCTCAGACAGTTAATCGATTCACACAACTTGATGCCTATCCACTACCAAATATCGAGGAAATGGTTTCCAAAGTTTAAATACTTAACTGACCTATTAGGTAAGCATTTTTTAAGTCGATCTGTACCACATGTTGGTCTTGATTATATGCTATTTATTCACTTTCAATTATTTGCCACGCAGTTAAAGAGTCCAATGAATTAATAATAATTAAAAATATAATAGAAATAATTTGATATCATAAGATTATAGTTATGTAAAAATCCTTGTTCGTGTTTTTTAAAATAAGAAATGCAAAATTGCATTATTGGCTGAACTACTCTTGTTGTACACTCGGTCTTAAACCATTTTTTGAATGAAAGAACAATTGAACCCGCAAGTATTGAATCTTGCGTAGTGAAATTTACTGAGCCGTTCTGTATATCTCCGCCTATGTATGGTGTGCAGATTCCTTCCCTTGACGTTAAGACAGTCGCATTTAGCTGTCACTCGTTGGTTAAAAAAAGCAAACGCAGGTATTTTATTTTGCTGCCAAGGTTAATTCAGGGCAAGAGACCATCTCCAAAGTAAAATAGTAGTGTATCGCGGGTACTATCTCAGACAGCAGAGGATTTAATAGTGGCATATAATTGACATTAAGAATGTACAGCCCAGCGGATTGTGGATTCCAGGATAAGGTCTGATTAAACGGCGATATACTGGCTTTAAGTAAATGAGCTGCACTGCACAGCCACAATGGGGAATTAATTCTGTAACATCAGGGAGGACATCAAGTCATGGGAAGGCTTTCGCCTAATGCTATAGACATTGCGAGTAAGTTTTATTTTTGTCTGTATTCATCAAACTTAATATAACAAAAATGGTACAGTAAGCTAAGTTTTATACTATGTTTTTTATATTTTGAAGTAATTTTTTTATTTATATAAACTTGCGTGCATAAAAATCGGCCCACTTTAAATTTTGACTGTATTTATTTCTGAAACTAATTACTTGCATCAAAAAGGGATATGCTCTTTGAAAGATAAATTAATACGCTTTAGTATGAGCATAAATTTGTCATGGATTGCTTTTTCTTATCATTTATATGAGTAGCAACAGGTAAACATAGAAAAATATTTTTTTGATATTTAAGATAATTAGAAATTGGTCAAAATTTGCTATTAATCCATTTGCAACTAAAAATTGCATATTGTTCGTTTTACATAATTAATTAATGTCTAAGTATGTGTAAGTTTAATGGATACTACACCAGAGAAACCCGCTCAGAACTCGTCAATTATCAGCGAGAATGAGTTCAATTTTGTTACTCGGGGGCTTTTGGGGTCACTGAAAACGAATATGACGTCAAAAGTGATCTCCGGAGTACCTGGTGCCAAGGGTATCTAGTGTTTACCTCGTCATTAAAATTCATTAAAAATTAGTCAAAAATCATTACTCGGGGGGTTTTTGGGGCCGCTAACGACGAATATGACATCGGAAGTGATTTTTGGGGTACCTGGTGCCCATGGTACCTACTATTAAGGGCCCTTGTGGAGTTTTCGGCCAAAAATGTATTAAAAAATTAGTCAAAAATAATTACTCGGGGATTTTTGGGGTCGCTAACGACGAATATGACATCGGAAGCGATCTCCGGAATACCTGGTCATATTAATACCTTGGAAATTAGCCAAAATTATTACTCGGGTGGTTTTAGGGTCGCTGACGACGAATATGACATCGGAAGTGATCTACGGAGTATATGGTACCCAGGGTACCTACTGTTTACCTCGTTTTCTGAAGTTTTCGGCAAATTCATTAAAAAATTGGTCAAACATCATTAGTTACGACATAAACAGTAGGTACCCTGGGAACCAGGTACACCGGAGATCACTTCCGATGTCATATTCGTCGTGAGAGACCCCAAAAACCCCTGAGTAATGAATTTTATTAATAAATTTGCCCAAAACTCCAAAAAACGAGGTAAACAGTAGGTACCCTGGGTACCAGGTACTCTGTAGATCACTTCCGATGTCATATTCGTCGTCAGCGACCCAAAACCCCCCGAGTAATGATTTTTGACTAATTTTTTATTGAATTTGCCGAAAACTCCATAAAAAGTAGGTACCCTGGGCACCAGGTATTCCGGACATTGCTTCCAATGTCATATTCGTCGTTAGCGGCCCCAAAAAACCCCCGAGTAATTATTTTTGCCTAATTTTTTAATACATTTTTTGCCGAAAACTCTACAAGAGGGCTAAACAGTAGGTACCCTGGGCACCAGGTACTCCGAAAATCACTTCCGATGTAATATTCGTCGTTAGCGGCCCCAAAAAACCCCCGAGTAATGATTGATAACTGCTTACGAGGTAAACAGTAGGCACTCTTGGCACGAGGTACTCCGGAGATTACTTTTGACGTTATATTCGTTTTCAGCGACCCCAAAAACCCCTGAGTAATAAAATTGAACTCATTTCCGCCGATAATTGACGAGTTCTGAATTTTTTTTATTGTCTGTTTGAGATGCCCTTTAAGAATGCTTTTTTTGTATGCAGTTTTTCAATATTATATTATGGCTCGGGGTCACAAAGTTTCCTGGCGCATTCACGAATCGAATGCAAACAAGAATTATTAAGATCCGTCTTGTCCTTTTTTTTTCGGAGGTTCAGTGCTTTATTGTTGCGACTATAATAATTTCTGAAAAAAGTATAGGTATGTTTAATTCAAAAGTATAAAGTGGGCCGATTTCTATGCACTTTAGTTAATTATTATCTTTAATTCATTCTGCGGTACTTTTAACTGGCATTTGATCTGCCAAAACTATGTTATAATAATATACAGTGTTGAGTGCGCTAATAACTGGCAAAATAACGCAAAAGATGGAAACATATAAAATAGAGAAAATAAGAGAGAGTAAACTTGTAGAGGTGGGAAATTATCAATAAAAACCTTCTTCTTCTTCTTCTTCTTCTTCTTCTTCTTCTTCTTCTTCTTCATCTTTTTGGTTAAGACATGCCTCTGTCTGTTTTTCAATGTGCGTCCAGTAAGTTGTCATTCCATCGTTTTCGTGGTCTTCCCACTGATCGTCGTCCTATTGGGAAACCGTCTCTCGCCGTCCTTACTGCTCTATTTGTTTTCATTCGGCTTATGTGGTCGTTCCATTCTACTCTTCTGTTTTTCACCCAGCAAAATAGCTAGATAGTGTGATACCTAGATATTTAAACTCCATGACTTGTTCTATTATCTGACACTCCAGCTCTAATTTACACTTTATTAGATTTGTTGTTATAACCATTTAGTCTTTTTTGGGGAAATTAACTTTTTAAATTTTCTAGCGGTTATATTAAATTGGTGCAGCATACGTTGTAAATCATCTTCATTTTGAGAGATTAGTATTGCGTCGTCTGCATAGCAGATTATTTTCAGTTGTTTTTCTCCCATTTGGTATCCTTTTTTGGTTCTTACTTTTTTATTAGTTCATCCATGATCAGGTTGAACAATAGACGACTCAGGGAGTCTCCCTGTCTTATCCCATTGCCAGCTTCAATTGGGTCAGTTAGTTCTTCATCTACTTTTACTCTTATTGTGTTGTTCTTATTATTATTAGATATTTTCGATCGTTTTAATTATTCCTAGAGGTACCTCTCTTGCGTACAATAAATGGATAACGTCTATTAATTTGACTCTATCAAATGCCTTTTTAAGGTCGACGAAACATAAGAATGCCGGTTTGTTGAATTCTAACGATCTCTCTTAAACCTGCATGCCTCATTATAAATATATAGTCGGTATGCATGATCTTCCCGACCTAAAACCTTGTTGTTCTTCTGCTAATCTTATAATTGTATTCAGTTTGTTTGTTATCACTCTGGTCGTTAATTTTAGTGTTGTGTTTAATAAATTAATTCCTCTGTAATTCTCCGGGTCCGATTTTTCTCCCTTTTTGAAGAGAGGCATTAGTATGCTTGATCTACATTCGTTTATTCGTTTGGTATTCTGTTTTGTTCTATTATTTTTTGGATTAGTTTTAATAGTTGCCTGTTCAGATCTTGTCCTCCGTACTTTAGGGGTTCATTCAATATTCTGTCTTCTCCTGGTCATTTTCTATTTTTTAATTTCCTTAATGCTTCCGTTACCTCTGCTTCTTCAATGTTTATTTCTTCGTTTGTTGTCACTTCAGGTGTTGGTGGTTCGTTATCGTCACCTTTAGCAAACAAAGATCGAAAATAGTTTGCCCAATCTTCCTTCTGAACGTGTTTCGTTTTTAATAGTTCCTTCATCTCTTTTCTTTGTCCTCTGATCATTCTACTTATTTCCTTTTGTGCTCCATAGAAGTCGTGTTGTGTTCCATCTGTTCCATTCCAATAAAAACCAATAAATTTATATTATATTGATAATTTTCCATGTTTAGACGTATCGGAGGAGTTTGACAACTACCACTGTGACAGGAGAATTTTATAAGTTTATAAATATAAGATATTTAAGATATTTTATAAAATTTTCCTGTAGCAGTTTTAGTCCGATACGTCTAAATGTGATCTAAACGTTCTGATGATAATTTCCCACCTCCCACAAGTTTCATCCCTTTTTATATCATAACGTATTACGTTTTCCGTCTTTTCCGTTATTTTGCCGGTTATCAGAGTTCTCTACGCTGTAAAATACAGTTCTAACGGGTACTCACAGTCCTTCAAAAAATGTATCGATGCATATGGGATACATCTTGTTACATTTACTGCACCAAAAACCATGGTTTAATTTGTACCTGTTTTTTGTACAAATACTTATACTACCTACTATATCAATCATCTCACAAATCTTGTTTAACACTTAAAATATAAACCTGTAGAGTAAAAAATTCTCGATACTAATCCAAGCTGTGTAATTGTACACACATGAAACAAACACAACTGTAAAAAGAGGTTTCACCATCCTCTTCAAGAGCACAAATCCATCTTCTAAAGCCCATCGGGACGTCGAAGTTCTGATAGATTATCCGACGTTTAGGTTGTATGTAAATTTCACGGACGTATTGATGTTTCTGTCGCAATACGTCTCACAAATTTGTCAGAACAGTCTCCTGCGATGAATGCAGATCAGAAAGAGAGTTCTTCCTCCTCGTTTATTAGTAACAATTGGATGCTGAGTGACAGCTGCTTTGTGGTACGTTGATGGAAGAGACAGTGAATGAAAGTGACGTTCGATTCACTATGTACTAATGGTTCTAATTTACTCATGATTCAAACAAGAAACAGAGTAGTATTTAAAGATTACATAGGTATCAAATTCAAATTTTACACACTAAGATTAAATTTATACTCTGGGCTAATTAGCAAAATACAAGGAATAGCTATTTGTATAACAAGGGAGGAAAGTGCTACTTTTCCTCCCGAGAATGAAGTTTACTGCCCGACGCGTAGCGGAGGGCAGTAATCATTCAAGGGAGGAAAAGGCACTTTACTCCCATGTTATACATATGGTTTTTCCACCTTCCTCAAATAACAAGTCATTTTTTCATTTTTACTTAATTTATTTATGTAACTAACCAACAAAATTTATTAGAACTAAAACTAACAAGTACGTACAATATAACTGTCAACTGTCAAATATAAGTCAAATTAATAATGTAAACATTGTTAAATCAAAATAACAATTTACTGTTTTTTACCATTCTGCAAAATACAGAGTGTTTTATAAATAAATGTTAAAATGTATAGAAACTTACGTAATAGAAAATAGATATTGTACAAGGCGTCAATAAGTTACATTTCATGAATGAAATACCATGACGTCACTTTTACTTTTCCTCCCTAGGGAGGAAAAGTACAACTTTGCTCCCTACAATCAGGTCCGGAAAAGTATACTTTCGGTAGAGGTTGGTGGAAAAAGTTATTTACCAGCAATTTTATTGCTGGAATCGAATCTTATCGTATGTATTAATTACATATGTATGCAAAGTCCGCAGATAGTGTGCTACTTTTTTTATAAACAAAATGGCGCCCGAAAATCGTTTTTTTTTCAATTTTTTCTCTATAACTCCAAATATTTTAACTTTACACCAAAAACACCCAAATAAAAATTCACCGAAATTAAATTCTGCATAGAGACGTGTTTTTCCCGATTCACTTCGACGAAAATTTTCCCCGGAAAAAGCGGGTTTTTCCAACAAAATCTTTAATTTTCAACTAAAATTTTAGATAAGTAATTGTTAATTAATAATTAAATAATTTGGTAATCTAAAAGCCCATTTTGTACAGATTATAATTCCAGAAGCCGATGGAAATTTAATTAACAGTTTAGCAACAATTGAATTGTTAATTAAAAATTTACGGTCGCTATAATAACGACAATAATTATGATGCATAAGAATAACTATGATTTTCATAAAAAGACACTATACCTATCTAATGTACTTTACAGAATTGAAATTGGACTATTTAAGCGGCCTCGGAAATATTTTAAAATTATAAACAATTTTTTGGCTTATAAATAAATAGAATAGCTCGGGAAACATTAAACTAAATTAAATTGTGAAAACGGTATTCGAAAAACAGTGGCAGGACGCTTCTTTTAAAGGAAAAAACGTTTAATTACGATGAGTGGTTCCTAAAATACAACCGATGAAAGTTGACCAGAATTTACGGCAAATATATAAACAATAGGATTATAATTTTAAAACCATCACCTTTTTATTTTTATCTTCTTTCTCCCCACCAATTTTCATATCTTTAAAGTACTCATAACATGTATTATTATAATAAAAACTATCGATAATACGTGTGAAAATTGCCAAAAATAGCAAAATTCCAATCAAAAATTAGGTTGGAGAAAATGTAACCCTCAAAGTTCAAAATCGGTATACATTAAAAAAATGCATTTTCTCGGCTTCCCATGGAGCCTTCATTCTTTTTTTGTTTCCTAATAACTCGATTAGAGCCATCGAACTAACGCATTATTAAATGTCAGACTTGCTTTTGTTTTGTTATAATGGATTAATTTATTTATAAGAACAGAAAACTACATATTTTTTCCAGTTGTATCCTTTTTTAGATAAACTTACTACAAGTGTACCTTTTAAAGTTAAAAACTTAAATATTCTCATTTGAAAGCTGTATAAATATTTAAACAATTTTTATTTTAACAAATTAAAATTTTGTGTTATAATAAATAAATTAATTTATTATAACAAAACAAAAGCAAGTTTGACATTTAATAATGCATTATTTCGATGGCTCTACTCGAGTTACTTGGGAACAAAAAAAGAATGAAGGAAATTGCATGGGAAGCCGAGAAAATGAACTTTTTTAACGTATACCGATTTTGAACATTGAGGGTTACATTTTCTACAACCTAATTTTTGATTGGAATTTTGCTATTTTTGGCAATTTTCACACGTAATATCGATAGTTTTTATTATAATAATATATGTTAGTGTATTTTAAGGATATGAAAATTGGTGTGGAGAAAGAGGACAAAAATAAAAAGGTGATGGTTTGAAAATTATGATCCTATTGATTATATCTTTGCCGTAAATTCCGGTCAACTTTGACCGGTTGTATCTCAGGAACTACTCATCATAATTAAACGTTTTTTCTTTTAAAGAAGCGTCCTGCTACTATTTTTCGAATACCATTTTTAAAATTTAATTTATTTTAATATTTCCCGAGATATTCTATTTGTTTATAAGCCAAAAAATTCTTTATAATTTTAAAATATTCCTGAGGCCGCTTAAATAGTCCAATTTCAATTCTGTAAAGTACATTGAATAGGTATAGTGTCTTTTTATGAAAAAATCATAGTTATTCTTATCCATCATAATTATTGTCGCTATAATAGCGACCGTAAATTTTTAATTAACAATTCAATTGTTGCTAAACTGTTCATTAAATTTCCATCGGATTCTGGAATTATAATCTATACAAAAAGGGCTTTTACATTATCAAGTTATGTAATTATTGATTAACAGTTACTTATCTAAAAGTTTAGTTAAATATTAAAGATTTTGTTGGAAAAACTCGCTTTTTCCGGGGAAAGTTTTCGTCAAAGTAAAGCGGAAAAAACACGACTCTATGCAGAATTTAATTGCGGTGAATTTTTATTTGAGTATTTTTGGTGTAAAGTTAAAATATTTGGAGTTATAGAGCAAAAATTGAAAAAAACACGATTTTCGGACGCCATTTTGTTTGTAAAAAAAGTAGCACACTATCTGCGGACTTTGCATACCTATATTATTAATATATACAATCATAAGATTCGATTCCAGCAATAAAATTTCTGGTTAATAACTTTTCCCAAAAATGGCCTATTCTCTGATAATCAGCCCAGACTATTATTAGCAAACCCGTTTCTCGGTGACTGATTACACAGAGAACTTTTTACAATCGAATACTTAATATACGAAATCGATTACAAATCTTAAAAGGAAATAAAACACTGCATTGTTGATTTGACTTTTATTTTTATAAGTAGGTACAGTATACAATAACAAAATAAACAAATAGGGTATTTTCTGAAGCTATTTTTTGTGACATTTTAATCATTATTATCTTCATTATTAATATTTTGTATTTTGCGAAGGAGATTTCCGAAGTGGAGATCGAAACATCAAAATAAACTTATTTTAAAGTGCAGCTATGGCTTATTCCCGGTAAGAATAGTAAATTATAAGGTATTAACTTTGAAAATGTTAATTGTTCTTAAATTTGACCATTATGTTATCTCTCCATCGTATATCGGGGCTTCCTTCCAGATTAACTTAGTAAGGTAGTTATTAGGGAGCCTGTGAACATGCCCAGCCTATGTTCATCCTGTCATTAGTTCTTATCTAATATGTGCTGTTCTTACTACTTTCGCCAGGATTATATTAAACGGGAGAGGTGATAGCGTGTCTCCTTGTTTCAAGCCACTGTTTATTTTAAACGATTCTGAGATCTATCTATCTATCTATCTGTACTCTGGATCTACAACCATTTACGCATATTTTAAAAGTTTTTTTGGAACTGAAAGTTCTGCCATTACATTCCATATTATCTGATGCCTTTTGATGGTGTCGGATGGTTGTCGACAATCTATGAAGAGTCATTATTATATAATATATATCGATATAAATGAGTCAGATTAAAGAAATTATTAGAAGAATTTTTTACTAAGCAACAACATTTTTCTTTATTTAGTAATATTTTGTATTTTGACAACGACACTCGACTTGGGCGTCAAAACGTTAATAAATTCATTTTTTTGGTAAAATTGTGGCTTATTTCCCATTTAAAATAGTTTATTCTATGAAAAGATTATGGATAGTAATATTGTCTATGGTAAATCTATTTATTCTGAATCCCACTTGGTATTCCCCTATGCAATTTTCTACAAAAAATGTTAGCCTGGTAGTAGTTAATAACGTTATAACTATTCGTGAATATTTGCCGAGTTTACTATTGCTTTCCATGTTTGTCGGTCAACTGTGTCACTATTTCCCATTGTCTCACTCCTATTTTCTTCAGATCTTCTCTGGATCATCCTACAGACTGTAGGTTCACACCAAGGTATAATATATCCTCTGCACATTATCCATCTTAATGTATGTCTAGTAATTTTTTGACATATTCTGGCCATGTTTGGAGCAGCCCTTGTTCGTTGAATATTAATTCATCATTATTTTTCCTGAGTACAGACACGCAGTTAGGTCTTGATTCTCTCTTTTTGTTTGACACCGATTTGTGAAATGCTTTTCTTCTCTCTAATTAGTTTTTTTGTTTCTCGTTATTGTATAGTTTTCTTTGCTTTATGTTGTTTCTTGTTAAAGCACAATGTTTCGCTTCTTCAGTCTGTCTTGTAGTTTTTCTTGGCATATTTTTTGAAACCACTGCCTTATTCTCGTCCTGCTTTTTCCTATTATTAGTTCTTCTGTCTCTGTAATTGATTTATACTTTTTTTAGTATTTTCGTATTTTTTGGCATATTCATGTTTCTCTCGCAATACGTCTCACTTTGACAGAACAGTCTCCTGCGATGAATGCAAATCAGAAAGAGAGGTTCTTCCTTCTAATTTATTAGTAACAATTGGATGATGAGTGACAGTTGCTTTGTGGAACGTTGATGGAAGAGACAGTGAATGAAAGTGACGTTTTAGTGGTTAGTACTATTTAGGACAAAATTTTCTAATTTAGTAGTGATCCAAACAAGAAACAAGGTGGTTTTAAAAAATTACGTTGGTACCAATTTTTACATAGGTCCTAAGATTTTGTTAAATGATACAATTTTTTAACAAACCAATCTCTCAGAGAACTTTTTATAATCGAATGATACTTTTTAAAATATCGTCATAAAAGGAAATAAAACACTGAATTGTTGATTTGCTATTTTTTGTGGTATCTTAATAGTTATTACCTTATTTTATTTATTAGTATTTTGTTGAAACTGTATAAAATTTTCGAATCGAATTAAATCTAAAGCCGTATTTCCTTAGTTTATTTTACTCATTTTTGAGTATTAAGCATGCAGAATTATGTTGGAATTTTATCTAGATAAGCGGGCTTGTGATAAATATTTTATATTGTAGATTCTCCCATTTTCTGCTATATATCGTTATGTATGCTTTATAAATTTGTAAAAAGCTCAGGCAATAAATATTCGCCAAGAACTCTGCATTGCGAAATATAGAGAGTTTTCTCTTTCTCTAGATATATGTCGCTAAAGTGTCCGTACGCGTATAATATTTGAGGTGCTCGGAGCAACAGTGGCCTAACTCACATCCCACAATGTTAACAAAACTCTTTTATTACATTAAAGTTATCCCTTATTTAAGTATTTTTAGATGCAGAGTAGCTCAAGCAATGTTGGATGGAGCCACTCTGCATCTGAAAATACTTAAATAGTGGATAACTTTAATGCAATACAAGCGTATTAGTAAAATTGTGGGATGTGGGTTAGGCCACTGTTTCTCTGAGCACCTCATTTTATTATAAGTTTGCCCAGGGATACAATACAGGCGGCTCTGAAAACAAAAATAAAATTTTTGTTCTTAAATCTGATGTGTTATCTTTTCATCGCATTCGTGGATGTCCTAAGAGATGTCTCCCTGTCGTGTCGGGACTTCCTTCCAGATTATCTTGGTAAGATGGTTATTACGGAGTTTATGGACATAGCCAGCCCATGTCATCTGCGTATGTTAGTAGTAATCTTGGTCCATTTACTGTCAGTAGTTCTGTTCCAATTTATGCTTTTCTTACTACTTTCTCCAGGATTCTAATAAAAAGGTGAACTGATAGCGCATCTCATTGTTTCAGGCGACTGTTTGTTTCAAATGATAATGAGATTTTTTTACCTATGCGTACTTTGGATCTACAGCCATCTAAACATATTTTAAGAAGCTAGATAAGTTTTTTGTAACTGAAACTGCCATTGCATTCCACATCTGATGCTCTTTAGTGCTGTCGTATGCTTTAAAAATACTTCAACTTAATGGACACTAAGATAAATACAGAAAAACGAAACTCTTAAAAAACAACAATCAAGAAACTAAGATTAAAATAAATGGAAGCCAAATAAAGAACGTCGATAACTTTACTCAGGAACGTCGATAACTCAGGTATCTGAGAAGAATCATGGAGAGAAAGGTGGTACTAGATCAATGTAGAAAAAAGAGTAATAAAAGCATACCTTGCATATAATTACTTAAAAGAAATTCCGGAACGCATGCGATACATCAAAATAAAAATATTTGGTAGCTGTATTTAGAGTATATTATTATATGGTGCAGAATCTTGGAAATCTTTAAGAAACAACTACCAAAAATTTCACACCTTTATAAATAAATTGTTGGGAAAAATCTTAAAAATACACTGGCCTGATAAAATCACAAATGTGGGATTATGGAGAAGAATAAAAAAAGAAAAATTAAGTCACGATTAAAAGAAGGAAATGGAAATGAATTGGACATACTCTAAGGAAAGACCAAAATAATTATCCAGACAGCCACTCGAACACCAACCAGACGAAGAAGAATAAGAAGAAAACTTGATAATAGCTAAAGAAGAACAGTAACAAGAGATCATGAAAAAATTGACCTGAGATGGAGGGAGATCAAACAAACATCAAGAAATAGACAGGAATGGAAAAGACTTGTAGAGGAAATTTCGAAAGAATTAAACAGAAGAGGATCCGTTGGTCCAGATAATCAGCCATTTTACACTTTTGGCTAAGAAACTCAAGAGCGATCAATTCTGGAGATAAAGGAGAAGACGGTAGTAGAGAGAGAAAGAGAGAGAGAGAGAGAGAGAGAGAGAGATAAAGAGAAAAAAAGGAGACAGAGATCTTCTACGTTTATGTGTTTCCGCGTAAAATCCATTTAAGTTTTCAGTTTTAAGTTTTTTTTTTGTTATTAATTTTATTACTTACAATGCAAATATGATTCTTTTTATTTTAAGATTTTCTCTATCTCATATTCAATGCATTTTTATTTTAATCAAAAGTACTATCGTTTAAAAATAATTCTGGTCGTCTTAAATCGTATTCAAAGTTAAGACGCACTGCAATATTTTGCGGTCTTAAATCACAGCCGCATATTTATGTCCGCATGGCTGTCGTCGCTTTAAACTATGGCCTTAGTTGAAAATGGCCTTTTTCGAATCGATAATTGCACTTCACGTACACAGTCACATAAGTTTCCGATCAATAGGTAATTGTTTACGGGCTATTCTAATATTTCTAACGCTAAAATATCACCATATGCATAATCGATGGCATTACTCGGTAGATACAGTTAAAATAAATGTCTTGGCAGGTATACTATATATGTATTTTAGAGATACGCATAAAATAAGACAAGTGAAAACACTGTGTAACGTTTCACGGTATATTATTCGAATAGTCGAGGAAATAAAGCACTTTTAAATAAATGGTGGATTCGACCATTACTTGATGGAAGTTCATTTTAACTAACAATAAAATACTGAAAACTTTTGTTTTCAATATTTCCGTAAAATTCACTTTCACCAAATGATCTAGAACGTAAGGTGAGTACGTAGAATCTGTTTTTCTATTACTAAAAGCCATTTTGTGTTCTGATATACGTTTATTAAATAGTCTACTAGTTTGGCCGATGTAAGTATTTTAGCAATCACCACGTGTAAGTTGGTAAGCACCACTGTGTAAGTGCTTTTTCCTTTTGCAATTTTTGTTTTTAATTTATTTGTTTAAGTTGTTGTTTTTTCTGAAAGCTGCTAGTGTTATTGTTATTTTTTATGCAGAAGGTAGTGGATTGTTTTCTAGTGGTGTAAAGGTTAATGGTGGAAAAGCTTTTCTTTATTTAATTTGTCTCTTTATAAATGATCTTCATTATTTTTTTAGTTTCTTTTGTGTCTCGACGTCACTTTAGATTTTTTGTGTGTCTATTATTTGTTTGGTGTATGATGTTATTTCTTCTGTAGTCGTTTACACATTTTACCTTAAGTTTCATAAAAACTATATTTTATTTCCAATTCCCTCATAATGATACCCAAAGTAGGACAAGATAACCATGAATTACCATCATACAAGCCAATCTTCTTACTACCCATAATCTCAAAATTGTTTGGAAAATTGCTCCTACGAAGAATGAACCATATAATTGAATAAAAAGTATTATTCAGACACACCAATTTGGATTTCATGATAAACACTCCAAAATTGCCCAGATCCATCGAATAATAAGTGAAATAGGGAAAGCATTGGAAAGGACAAAATTTATTCATCAGTATTTCTGGATATAGGAAAAGCATTTGACAAAGTATGGCACGATTGCCTGTTAATGAAGCTAAAGAAAATCTTTCCTATGTAACTCGTTGAAATATTGTACTCTAGTACAATGTATGAGTGTAAAACGAGTACTCTGAGTCAAAACCAATACAGGGGTTCAACAAGATAGCGTTCTTAGACCTGTACTATACATTTTGTATACATTTGACATTCTGGACAGAGAAAACATTCAACTAGCAACATTTGCTGATGTTACAGCAGTCCTGACAGTAGGAGAAATTATAGAAGAATCTACGGTAACCCTACAAAATACAATTAATAGCATATAACGCTGTCAAAAAATTGCGTATAAAGTTTAATGGACAGAAATCAGTTTATATTAATTTTACTAAAAAGAAAATCAATTATCTCTCAATTATCTTAAACAACAGCATTATTCCTAATAATAAAACATCAAAATACCTGGGTTTAAATCGGGACGTCAAACTCAAATGGAAGGAACAGGTTAAAAAGGAAACTGAGCAGTTGAAGATAAAGTACAAAAATATGTATTGGCTGATAGGTAACTTTCAATCCAAAACAAAGTACTGATTTACAAACAGATATTGAAACGATGTGGACCTATTGGCTACAATGATGGAGCTGTTCCAGAAAAAACAATAATTATAGTAATTAAGAAACGCTCCAGAACCGAATACTAAAGAATATTGTAGGTACTTCTTGGTATGTTCGGAATGACGGTTTACGTAGAGACCTTAAAGTCGAATATATTCTAAATGAAATTAGGAAAGTCGCCAGTAGACTTGAAGAGAGACTCCATATGCATCCCAACCATAAAGTACTTCAGCTTCTTGTCAATCAACACCAGATGCGTAGGCTCAAGAGGACTAAACCGTTGGAGTTTGTATAATGTGAGAAGTTGCGCAAGGCTTAGTTAGTGCTTAGATAGCATTGTAGCCACAGCAACGACGTGGGCAGTTAGTGAAAATCAGAATCAGTGCTGTGCTGTGTAACCATAACCAAAGTGGGCATTTTAGGAAAATTCATCATTATCATCAATCAGCCCTGATTTATCCATTGTTGAACATAGGCCTCCTCCAGATATTTCCATCTTCTTCTGTTCTGTGCCTCCACTATCAAATTGGTCGCAATTCTTTTCAGGTTGTCTGTCCACTGTCCAGCGTCTTCCTCGGTTTCACTTATGTGCCCGTGTTCTCACTCAAGCAATTTTTTTGTTCATCTGTCGTATTTCATTCTTGCAACATGTCCTGGCCATCTCCATTTCTGCCTTGTAATACGTTCGATAATATCTTCGACTCCGGTTCGCTTACGAACTTCTTTTTTACTTTATTTCTTAGGCTTATTCCAAGCATTGCTCACTCCATCTTTCGTTGTGTCCTTCTTAATTTTTCAACTGGTGTTTTTGTGAGATTTTAGGTTTCTGTTTCGTATGTAAGGACTGGTAGAACGCACTAGTTAAAAGCTTTCCTTTTTAAATAGATTGGTATATTTGTTTTAAACGCGTGTCTCATTTTTCCTAATGCAGCGTTAGGTATGCAGTTAAACTTATTCTTCTGAGTAGTTCACATGTTTCATCTCCTCTTCTTCTTCTACGGCACTACAGCCCAAATTAAACCTTGGCCTCCTTTATTTTTTGCCTCTACACCTGCTTGTCTGTGGCTGCTCTTCTCCATACACGGACTCCTAAAAGGGCTTGTGCGTCGCGGTTTACTGTGTCTTCTTAGCGCTTTCTTGGCTTTCCAACCGGTCTCTTTCCCTGCATTCTAGCATTCAGTGCTCTTTTTGGTAGCCTATCCTCTCCCATTCTTAACACATATCCGGCCCATTGCAATCTTTGTATTCTAATGAAGTCTGACAGAGGTGTTTCCTTATAAAGCTAATAAAGCTCGCTGTTGTATCGGCTTCTGAAGATTCCGTTTCCCTCACAGGACCTAGTATTCTCCTCAGTACTTTCCTTTCGATTGTGTCGAGTTTGTTTTTTGGATGTTTCTTTCAGCACCCATGCTTCACTGCCTTAGCTTGCTATTGGTCGAATTAAGGTTTTATAGATTCTCATCTTTGTATTTCGGTGGACATTTTTAGACCGAAATATATGGGAGAGGGCAAAATAAGCTCTGTTTGCCTGCGTTATTCTCTTTCGTATTTCTCCATCTTCTGATCCGTCGGCATATAGTTCTACTCCCAGCTATGTAAACTTTCCAACCGTTTCAATGTCATCTTCATGTATAATGTTTTGTGGGACTATATTTCTTCTCGTTTGTATCATTATTTTTGTTTTTTACTGTGTTAATTTTCAGACCTAGCCTTTTTGTTTGCGTTTTTAACTCTGCGTATGTTTCCTGTGCTCCTATTGATGTTTTACTCATAATATTAACATCATCGGCATAAGCGGTCAGTTGAACCGTTCGGTTGGTCAGTAGGTTTCCTCGTCCAGTTTGCATTTGCCTAACCGCATACTCCAGTGCCAAGTTAAGCAAAGTTGGGGCCAGCCCATCTCCCATATTTAGTTCCAGCGAAATTTTGAAAAAGTCTGTCCGGTAGTTTTGTATTTGTACACATGCCCGAGTTTTATCCATTGTGGCTTTAATGAGTCTAATTAGCTTGTGTGGTATTGCCAATTCAGCCAATGGGTCTATTGAATAAAAAGAAGTATTTGCTTTTACTTCCTCGTATTTAAGTAATTACTTAATAATAATTGAATAAAGCATCAAAGAAATGACTTTATTCAATTAGTATTAAGTAAATACTTAAATACTTGTAAGTAAAAGCAAATATTTCATTTTATTCAATAGACCCATATATTGTAGAGTTTGTTCCTTTTGACTGAGTCGTATGCCTGTTTAAAGTCTACAAACACATTGTGGACATCAATGTCGTGTTCCCAACATATTTGATCTAAATATTTGAATCAGTGTCAATCTTCCCCGTCGGAAGCCCGTCTGAGACTCTCCAATAGTATTTTCTGCTGGTGGTTGTAGCCGCTCTTTTACAATATACTCGTACGTGAGGACTTTATATGTTGTACATGGTAGAGAAATTCCACGGTAGTTTTTACACTCGAGTTCGTCTCCTTTTTTATAGATCGGACATACTATACTTTTCTTCCAGTTGTTGGGTATTTCCTCTTGTTGCCATATGTCTTTGATGAGCGCGTGAATGTGACTTGCTTGGTGGTCACCACCTACCTTATACAATTCTGCTGGTATTTCGTCAGCTGCCGGAGCTTCATTGTTTTTCTGGGCCTTATATAGCTTCGAGAACTTCCTCTATGGTTGGAGCTTCTACTTCATTCTCTACTTCATTCTCTTCTATGTAGTTCGTACCCATTTCATCTTCCATATCTAGTTGTGTCCCAAGTAGTGTCTGAAAATAATGCTTCCAGGTTTCTGTGACTTTCTGTTGGTCACTGATTATCTGCCCACGTTCATCTTTACAAAGACTTTTTTGAGGTTTATACCCACTTTTTATCTGTTTTAGGTATTCGTAAACCCCTCTAATTTCGTTGATTTTGAAATTTTCTTCCTTTTTTCTATTTGTCCTTTTGGATGTTTGGTTGTCTCGCCTTAACCTTATTTCGTGACCCAAATACACATATTTTTCTACAAGTTCTATGGGCGATTTCTCGATTTCTATCAGCGCATTGGGGACGAGATTGGTCATCCTTTTTGTTTTTCCATAGTTTATATTTAGACTCTCTGTGTTACTTACTGTAGTTGTTGTAGCATGACTCTAGTTTCTCCTAAGTGGTCTGTTATGAGAACAATGTCATCAGCATATCGGAGGTGATTTAGTATATTTCTATCGATGTTAGAATAGAAGGAAAACGGAATCCAGGCCGTAGAAGCATGTCATGGTTGCGGAATTTGAGAGAGTGGTTTGGCTGCACCACTAATGAACTTTTTAGGTCAGCTGTAGACAAAGTCAGGGTAGCCTTGATGATTTCCAATCTCCGATAGGAGTGGCACAAGAAGAAGAAGAAGATCGATGCTAATACCCTTTGACTCCCACTTCTAGTTGGTTAAATACGTACTCCATGACTGTTATAAATAGTTTTGGCGACAAAGTATCTCCCTGCCGCACCCCTCTGCCAATTTTTATCTTCTCAGTCATGCAATGAAGGTTAACAGTTTTGTCACATTTTCGTATATTTCGAATAATATTCGCATACTTGTGGTCTATTCTGCATTCCGATAGTGCTTTTAAAATAGAAACTGTTTATACTGTATCAAATGCTTTGTGGAAGTCAATGAAGATAAGAGCAAGTGCAAAAATCTACGAAAATTAGGTAAAAGAAAAATGCTGATCAATCTTATGGATTAGGTGTATATCTTCTTCTTTAAAATAAAATAAAAAAAATAGTAAGAATAGTTAATTATTTAATTTTAAGTATAAATTTAGGCTGTAGTAGCCATTTATGGCATAAACCAAAAAGAAATTGAAACTGAAAATTGAAAATTACAATTGTAATCGCCATATAAAAAAAATCCGATTTATGTATAGCGAATAGTTAATTTTCTGCGTACGGTTTGTCGTCGTAAGGCATGCTCGATCAGTGTGTAGAGTGTAGAGTGTAGTGTATTGTTTTTCGTGAGCATCAGCAGCATCAGCATAGAATCTGAATCTGAATCTGACTGACAATACCATCCACATCCACATCCACATTCTCGATTCTCCTCACATCGAGAAACAAGTGAACGGCTACAAATGTAATCATAAATATCTCAGTCGACTGTGGATCTGCTGCTCAAGAACCCGTTTCGGTTATTTAAAAAATGTTGCCTTATCAGAAATTACGGTAGGCAGAAGAAGAAGATACGCCTCTATACAATTATAATTCTTGCCGATTGTGCTTTCTACTTTAGTGCTGATTATATTGTAAAATAATTGACAGCTAAACGTTATTTATCCCTTTTGAGATTCGTTTCTTTGACTATTGTTTTCTTCGACTCAGTCATTTAATTTTTTTGTGCGTTCCAAAATTTTCAATTTGCATATCTTCGAATGCAGAACAAATTCTATACATTGTAGCCGGCTATTACGGCTCTTAAAGCTTTATGTGCAGGACTATATTTGATATGGATAATATCTGTTATTAGTATAGCAAGCAGAACAATTTTTGCAAAATTAAATATGATGCAGTTGGAGTAAATACTTGCTTCAGCAAACACGCCTTTTTGATGGGAAAAAATAGTTATCTATTGTCACTTATAAGGAATTTTAACAGATGGAATAAATAAACCAACACAATACTAAAAAAAGTACCATAGAATAATTAGTCTAGGCGCCAAATAGAGATCACCGTGTCCTTTTCAATTCTGATGGACAAACTCAACGGTTGCTTATGGATTTTTGCCTGCTGATTACGAATTTCGAGGGTGGATTTCGATCTGAGTGGTCAACAAATTGTTATAAACAATTTAATTATTCATAAACTAAAAAAGATAAAAAATGTTTCAAATAAAATGTGTTCCTTAATAAAAAAACGAAGACAAAACGTTTACTAAACTTAAATCCAACAATTAGAACTCAAGACATTTTAAAATTAGTGTACAATGCAAATTGCAAATTGCAAAATAAGTATTTTTCGAAGCTTTATCGATCCTAACTCGGCTTCTACGCAAACAAATAAGCCTTAGAGGGTCTCATTTTAAAGCTTAATTAATAGGCTTCCAAACAAATTGGTTAAATTACTTTATCTTCTTTGGCTTTACAGTTATACCCGTTTGAAGTTATAATTTTCTTAAGAAAATTGTACATTAATTTTTTATAAGTGTTTCAAGGAAATTTGAGCTATAAACATACTTTAATTAACAATAATGAATTTGAGAACTCAAAAGAAACAATTTAAGCTTAGTTCGTAAGTTTATTTTTGGCCAAGATATCGATATTTTAATGGCGCGGTATGAGGTGCAAGATCGGCTCACAGTGAAGTAAGTATTTTTCGACACTTTATCGATCGTAACTCGGTTTCTGCGCACGCACATGAGCTTTTCAAGATCTCATTTTAAAGTTTAATTAATAGACTTCCAAACAAAGTTTGCCAAATTACTGTATTTTAATTTGTTTTAAAGTTAAACTCGTTTGAAGTTATAATTTTCTTATAGAATTTGTATCTTGCGCCTCATAGCGCGCTATTAAAATATCGATATCTTGGCCAAAAATAAACTTACGAACATTTTCTTAAGATCAAAATGTTTCTTTTTAGCTCTTCTATCATTATTGTTAATTAAATTATAAATGTTTGTAGCTCAAATTTGCTTGAAACCCTTATAAACAAATTAATGTACAATTTTTTTAAGAAAATTATAACTTCAAACGGGCATAACTTTAAACCATATTGAAGATAAAATAATTTAATAAACTTTGTTTGGAAGCCCATTAAGAAAGCTTTAAAATGAGACCTTCTACGGATCATTTTCGTGCGTAGCAGCCGAGTTACGATCGATAAAGCTTCGAAAAATACTTATTTTGCAATTTGCAATTTGCATTGTGCACTAATTTTACAATATCTTGAGTTCTAATTGTTGGATTTAAGTTTGGTAAACGTTTATTTAGAAAAACGTAAATTTAGAAAACATGGAGTTTAAAGATAAAATGATTTTTTGCAAATTCGTAATTTTCACCATTTTCTTCAAAATATCTCCGATTATTTCATTCATACGATATTCTGACCAATAGAAAGCTACAGAAATAAAAATTAAAGTGATAATTTTTGATAATATTCTGTCGTCAAGCATTACGTCTGAATTTACAAATATAAACTCAAATAGTTTTTTAGTCATCTTCATCGAGATCGATGCCATTTTCGTCTTTTTCTATAACTTAATTTTCAAAGAAACTAACCAATTTATTTAATATAATAAACACAATTGAATAATTTTACAAAAATTGTCAGAGCATAGAGCACAATTGCAATTTTTCGAAAAAAAAAAAAATCGTTTTATAAACATATGTAGCTCCTTCATTTTTGATGATAACAAGTTTTTTCAACAATGATTTTGTAGGACTTTTTGAAGAGCTATACGATTATGTAAATTAAATTCCGCAAGATCCCTTAGTTTTTAAATAGGGTGAGTTTAAAGGGCTCGAATAAGGAGGTGTTTGCTTGTAAATAGAGGTTTTAAGCAGCTATACCTCGCAAAATATTTACTGTAAAAGAAATCTATGCACAGGTTAATTTTAGTTATTAAAATTTAGTATTCAATTTAGTATTATATCAAAGTGATAATTATTTAAAATTTATGGAGTGAAATTATGTCAAAGTGGCAGGAGGGCAACAAGTCGATAATAATTTTAGAGATCGAGGGTAATTCGCTGAGATTATTTCATCAATAAAACTGTCTTTTTAAATCATGTTAACTAATATTTTATTGATATCTTCACCTGAATATTTGCTAAACGTGTTTCTTGGTGTTTTCTGTGACAAATTGTAAAAAATTGTCATTAATGTCACTGAATGTTCATTTTTGCATAGTAACGAAGAGCATCAGACGTAATGCTTGACGACAGAATATTATCAAAAATTATCACTTTAATTTTTATTTCTGTAGCTTTCTATTGGTCAGAATATCGTATGAATGAAATAATCGGAGATATTTTGAAGAAAATGGTGAAAATTACGAATTTGCAAAAAATCATTTTATCTTTAAACTCCATGTTTTCTATTTACGTTTTTCTAAATAAACGTTTACCAAACTTAAATCCAACAATTAGAACTCAAGATATTGTAAAATTAGTGCACAATGCAAATTGCAAATTGCAAAATAAGTATTTTTCGAAGCTTTATCGATCGTAACTCGGCTGCTACGCACGAAAATGAGCCGTAGAAGGTCTCATTTTAAAGCTTTCTTAATGGGCTTCCAAACAAAGTTTATTAAATTATTTTATCTTCATTTGGTTTAAAGTTATGCCCGTTTGAAGTTATAATTTTCTTAAAAAAATTGTACATTAATTTGTTTATAAGGGTTTCAAGCAAATTTGAGCTACAGACATTTATAATTTAATTAACAATAATGATAGAAGAGCTAAAAAGGAACATTTTCTTAAGATCAAAATGTTCCTTTACAGGCCAAAACGACCTTAAGCATGATATAGAATATGAAGTACAGGGTTATATGATCCTAATCTCAAATTTTTATGCAAATCGATGCAATCATTCTTTTAGGATAAATAAATTTTTTATATATAGTTCCAACAAGGGTGGTTTTAAGAGTTGAAATAAGATGATATTATATCCTAAAGCATAAAGTAATCATTATTTAACTAATAAAAACCAAATGATGACCATGATAAAGTTTAAAATGTTATTTTATAATTTTTTACAATTAGGGGTAGTTATCACCCTTAAAAAACCAAAAGCGTACAACGGCTCAATATAGAAAATGAACTAGATGGTAAAATGAGCCAACTAGATGGTAAAAATTCCAAATTTTTTGTACAAATCGATGCTGGGCATTTTTTCAGTTTCATTTCCTGGCCTATATGTTCAAATCATGAAAAGCAGTTGGAACGAGAAATGGTCAAAACAAAGAGACGCACAGTCATCAAAAAAGCACGTGAGATTATACTGAATCCCTCCAGAAAAAGTCAACTCCAACTAGTAAAAGTTTAATTAAATTTTTCAAATCAACTTTTACTGCGCGTTTTAGTTGGAGTTCACTCGAACTAGGAATAGTCAACTCTACTGAGAATCAACTTGAACTGTAACATATACACTGTTACACTTATAACTCTAATGATACATCGAAATTTTCAATACATTTTTTCTTTTCTCAAATTGTTCCTTGTTCTCCATTTTTTACTAATGACAGTATCGAGTGACGTGCTACAAGAGTAACTGAATTAATACACAATAGATTGCATTTGATATAAATACAAAATAAATAGATAAAAAAATTATTACATTTTATGGATGGCCCGGTTTCTCTAACGCGCAGTATAAAGAGGAAGACATTTCCAAGGAAAGGTCTCACGCCAATCGAGATTTCACTACTTGCAAGAAATAACAAAAGCACTAAATATTAATAAATTAACTTAAATATAACTAATTGTACTCCTGCAATAGGTGAGGCAGGTGAGAAGTAAATAAGGTTAAAGGGTGCCACCTTTTCACCAAGAAATAAATCTTGTCAACTTTACCTCGTACATAAAGTTAATAACGCTGAGTGGAGTATCGTTCTTTATGAATTTTTTCTTTTACGTGAATATATTTTAAGCGTGAAGTAAATATTGTTCGTGAATAGGCGAATCGTGCATTAGCTATTAGTTGATTCCCAGGTGAAAATGCCGATTGAAATTCATTGTGCGACACTTGTTGTTCAAACGACATGATTATTAGCCACGCTTACTTACTTTATGGTACTCAAGATATTAATGTATTGGGTGTTGAATGTTACACACACATTGTGCATATTTGTTGTGTAATATTCACTCGATAGTTTGGCGTGGTTTGCATTTTGATGTTTATGCAGTAGCTGACAACATTAATTTTCTTTGATAACACCTTAGATGGTAATAACTCAAGTATGGAGTCGACTATTGGAATATTAAACGAATAAAACATAGTTTGAGAAAATGTTTAATTTATACCTTATTTTGGTTGGAAGACAAATCGTAGTTTATATCATTATCATTCATAATTATTGTCAAGAGTATTACGAAACATTATTGGCAGAAAAGAGAGACAGCTCTCAATCTGGGACTTCTCCAAACAAACCATCTATCTCCCATAATATTATCAATATGTTCTTGAGAGTATGCTGCTCCTGAGAGAATGACAACTATCAGCTATACTGGGACCAGATTTCATATTAGTTAATAATTTAATCAGGGAAACAACACTCATTGATGTGGTGATACCTAACAAGAATAATCTGCGTGTTAAATATAACGAAAAGATCGCCAAGTACAGAAATCTGGAAATTCAATTACGGAGACAATGGAGAATGGAAAGTTGCCGGACAATACCCATTATTATTTCTACCACTGTCATTCCGAAGAACTTCCCAGAAAACATAAAAAAGCTGTGTCTGAATGAACATCTTTATAAGACCAGGCAGAAAGCTGTACTACTCTCGATGGCCAGGTGTGTACGAAAATTTTCGGGAGATACTCCAGCATGCCAAGTTACTTAAGGCTTGATAACACGGAAAGAGTCCCACCAGAGCTCAATTCTTTTAATACTGTAGGTATCTGGGATGAGCGAATTTTCCCCTTCGAGGAAGAAGAACCATATGGCTATATCTGGATAGTTGGCACCTTTTTCTTACAGATCTTTTACACAACTGAGTATGTTTTTATTTTTCTAAATGCTTAATGAATGCTTTGTATTCTTTCTTCCTAAATGTTAAAGTCAGTTTTATAAATCTTGTCTTTTAAAAATTTCCAAATATAGAATCAGGTCGATTTAGTTCTGGTGAACGAGACGGCTAGCTAACAGGAAATTCATTGCGACATTTGTTGTTCAAACGATATGAAATTATATCTTATTTTGATTATACGGCATTAGTTGGAAAAGAAACTTATACGTTAATAGTACCATCGATACGAATCATAGGAACAAAGCGCCTTTATGGCCAGTAGATCTTCTGTATAACTCAAGTAATAGGAAACACGCTGCCAAGAGCACAAGTGTTGCATTTACTTATGGTAGATCTAACGAAGGCATATAAGATATTAAAAATTAATAGACTATGGGAAGGACTAGAAAAAACCGGCATAAATGAATCTATTATACAGGCGCTGAAAGAACTATATAGAAAATCGACATCCAAATTTAAAATTGGTAATAGAATATCAAAAGGTTTCCCGGTCACTAAAGGGCTAAGGTCACTATGATGCTAGGTATCGGCAGTATTATTCATTATTATATTGCCGTGAGACAGTGGAAGAAGAAGTGGAATGGAATGGAGCTACCGATAGGAGATACGATACTCTACTCTACATACACGCTGCAACATTATGCAGACGACCAAATTGTAATTGCACAGGAGAAGGGAGATGTTGAATATTTGGCAAGGAAACTTCTTCTTTCGGTGCATATCCATTACGAATGTTGGCAATCATTCTGGCAATGATAATCTTATTAACTGCTGCCTTGAAAAGCCCTGTAGTGGATGCCGCAAACCAGGTCCTCAAGTTCCTGAGCCAAGATATTCTTCTTGCGACACCTCTTTTACCATTCACCTTTCCCTGCAAAATGCAATTTAACAGGTTATATTTTGTTTCATTGCTTGTGATGTGGCCGAAATATTCTAATTTTTTCTTTTCACCGTGCACATTATTTCCGTCTCTTTGTTAAGTTTTTTTAGTATTTTGGCGTTTTATATTTTGTCCATCCATGATATCTTAAGAATTCTAATATATGTCCACATTTCGAACGCTTCCAGTTTCTTCGTTGTTGTTTCCATTAGAGTCCAAGACTCTACTCCATAAAATAAGATGGAGAATATATAACATTGGAGGAGTCTAAGTTCCAGTTCTAAATTCAAATTGTGTGATTTGAACAGCTTAGACATTTGGATGAACGCTCCCCTTGCTTTTTTTATTCTGACTTTTATTTCTTGGGAGTTGTCCCACTGATCATTTACTGTAATGCCAAGGTAGGTGTATTTTGACACACGTTCTACTACTTTTTGGTTGATGGTAAACTGTACCCTCTCAATTCTTTCTTTGGTGATTACCATGACTTTAGTTTTAGAAGTGTTAATTTTTAGTCCATATTTGCTACTAACCTCTGCTACTTTGTTCAATCAAAGTTGTAACCCTTGTGCAGTGTCGGCAAAGATAACGGTACTATCGTCATATCTAAAATTGTTTAATAGTTCGCCGTTTAACAGGATTCCTGCTTCCATGTGTTCTAGGACTTCTTGAAAAATTTCCTCTGAATATAAATTAAATATAAGCGGTGACATTACACCCTTGTCTGACTCCTCGAAGTATCCTCGAATTGCAAGGAAGCTAATAGAGGAATCTAGACAATGGATTCCGGAATGGAGGTAAATACCAAAAAACACAATATCTATGCGTAGGAAAAGAAGGAACATAAAACCTGAACCTGGAACAGGAGACAATTGCAAGTTGTAATGAATATGTGTATCTACAAAAAAACTAACATGTACAGGAAGAAACGAAGAAAACTTTAAAGAAGGGATAGTAAAGAGAAGAGAGGTGATAGGAGCCCTGAGTTCGGTACTGTACCAAAAAAATATAAGAACAGAAAATGAAAACCGAAAACACAATATTAAAACCACTATTAACCTATGGAGCTGACATCTACCAATTTAAAAGAAGTACAAGGCTAAATTACTAGCCACTGAGATGGAGGTTTTAAAGACATCAGTAAGAAGATCTAGCCTAGAACACATAACGACATAAGAAATGACGACACTAGATAACAAATGGGAATAGAAAGAACCGATGACACCGAAATCGTCCCCAAAAGTGTTAGAATGAACCTCAACAGAAAAACGAAAACTAGGAAGACCAGTAACCACATGGATGGGTATCTCCAAGGCGATGCCTGAAAGAAATCTTATGGAGGAAAACTGCCAAAATAGAAAGGAGTGTCGATTACGAATGAAAGAGCGTATTACACTATGAAAACCGTTTTAATATATTAAATAATATTTTTCTACAACCGTGTTAAAAATGCAATTTTTAGCACTCACGAGCGTTAAAAATGCTACTTTAAGGCACTAGTGCTTTAAAAAATGGTTAAGGCACTGCAGTTCGTATTGACCGTATAGACAATTTTGATGTAATGTCAAAAAAATATAAAAATGGAATGTCAGTCAAGTTCAAGTAAAAGTTTTTGTAGATATTGTCCTGTAATTACGTTTGTAGAAAAAATATTGTATGATATGCGTGTTAAAAAGTACATTTTTAAAGCACTCATGTGAATTGCAGAACTCGCTATCGCCCATTCTGCAAACTTTCACATGCGTGCCTTAAACGTGTACTTTTAACACTTTATCATAAATAACTATTAAATAAAGTGAATTGCTTTTACTTTTCTGATGTTTAGAAGTAAACCACGTCGCTAATTTTTTTAACCAAGGCAAAATTTTTTGACAAAGGTCTAAGGTAAGTATTAATTACATTAACCTTGGTTCATGCTTAAGAGTAATTCATACTTTGTTTATTTAATAAAAAGAGTTAATTAAATGTGATGACAACACCACGGGGAAGAATAATATCTCAATATAATACCTACATATAAAAACACATTCAGCCATGTTTCTTTTTCATAGAAGCAAACAGTGTACTTGTATAAACCAAAATTAAACCTGTTGCTTTTAAATCCACACGATGAAACAATCCAGCTATGAAAACACTCTAAATAGACACAACTCAACTTGGTTCCATCATCAACGCATCATTCTAACGAAATGTTTGTAAATTTCCGTAGTATTATTTCTACTATAGTCCAGGATTTAGAGTAGCATTTTACAACATTATTTAAAATATTACTTGAACAAAATTGAAACCATCGTTAATTGCCACATATGTAATTAAATATTTTTAAAAGGTTTTGCGACAAATGCGATTTCAACGTCATTATTACCAAATATAATTTTTCAAGACTTCTGTGCATAAAGAACGCTAAATTGGACTAATATCATAGGTTATGTTTGTGTCGAGGGCCGCTGTTGTTTAAGAGTAAACACTAGATTGACTAGATGAAGACTAAATCAGAAGACAAACCACCTAGGAGCTCCACGTCGCCGGTATGAACAGATTAAAAAACGGGAAAATTGCAGATGTGGATGGCAAATGCAGTGATCAAATAAATCATGATTGCCATTTACAACTCTTAGTTGTAAAGCCTACGAAATTCCAAAATCATGGAAAAAATCTAAAATAATAGCCTTGTTAAAACCAGGAATCATTATTAAGATCTAAGCTGCTAAAAAAAATCTAAATTCACTCTACATGTAAATTATTCGCCCAGTTGTTACATAATATGGAAGTTAAACCGTGGACTCTAGATCAGCGGGATATAAATAAGCTCCTGGTATTTGAAAGGAAGGTTCTCAGAATAATATTTGGCCCTCAAAGAGATGAATTGACAGGAGGGAGGAGAAGTCACAGCAATGCTGAATTGGTGACTCTGTATGGTACTAAGAACATCGTCAGACATATAACAGCTAACCGGATAAGATAAGCAGGTCATGTGGTAAGATCAGAGGAAGACAGAGTGTTAAAGACGGTGTTTTCTGAGAGACCAGATGATAGAAGATCAGTTGGCCGTCCCAGAAAAAGATGGGATAATGATTTTGAATCAATGATGTATCTAGGATTGGGGTACAACAATGGGAAATAGAAGCACAATATCGTAAAAGATGGAGAGCTATAAATAGTGAATGCGGCGAGGACTTACCGCGAGTTATAAAGCCAGGCAAGAAGAAGAAGAAAACATGTCCAGATACGAAAACGTGAAGTAAATGTTCCGTCGCAAATTAGAAAAAAAATGTATCTTGTTATGTTGGGCTTTCCAACATTTCTTTGAAATGGAGCAATTTACTCTTCGTTCTTTAACTTCAGTTTTTAAACTGCAATGAAGAATAAAATAATTTGTGAACGCTCTCTCCCGGACTAATAATGATGCATCCAGGAATATTTATGTTCTTAGAATTTTATTTGGAGGAAAATCTCATTGTTTATATCTAGAAAAGTGATTTGGCGTTTTGGTTTATAATCAATTAGAAATTATTGAGGCACTTAAATTGACGTATCTATAAATAGGGCCATAAAAAATTAAACGCGTAGATAAGTATTAAGTCAATGTTATTTCCGAGAAATAAAATTCAACATTGTCTAAGACGAAGATGATTTATAATTAGCTCAGGTTAATGTGAAAGTAATGTAATTAATATTTTTAATTGACTCCAATTTACTATGTAAATAAACATAAGATATTTAGAAATTTTAAAAAGGTTCTAAAATTGTTTTCTTATGACATCTTCTTCTAATTGCGACGTTTCCTTTCAAAGGTTGGCGATCCAAATGGCAATAATACTCAGTGGCGGATCTACGGCGAGGGAAAATGGGACCCCTAACAAGGTCCAAAATTAAAGAAAAAATTGTTGAAATATAAAAATATATCAGCTGACATGAAACTTAAGCCAGAGACCAGGGCCGTAACTACCATTGGGGCAACCGGGGCAGTGCCCCGGAGCCCCCAGCCAAAAGGGCCCCCGTTTGCTTGATCGTGCATAGATTGTAACGAGGTCAATAAACTTTTCAAAGTGCTTTCAGTCAAGTTCTACTTCGAGTTGTCCGATTGTAATAAGTACACGCCATATTAATTCTAACAACTCCAATGATTAATTTTAACATGTTTCACCTGCACCATTATAAAAAATTTTGTCTCAAAATCTCTCCATGAAGTCACCTCATTTTCTTTACTTTCAAACCACAAAGTAGCTCCGTCTTTTAGCTGGCTTCCTATAATTTTTTTGCAGTCTTCGAAGTTCTGCATATTATATTGGAATTTGTTTTTTAAGATTTTAATGAAAGGTACCGGATGTCGTTTTCTAATATCCGCGGCAAATTGGATTCTGCTATCATTAGAGCTGTATACAATTACTTCCCGATGGTCTTCTCTTTTTTGACATTTTCCTATCTCCTTAAATTTTTCTTCCTCTATTTCCATATCGAATTTTAACGCATTCTCGAATTTTTCTTCCACCTTTTCAGTTTTCTCTATATCTTCTCTGCAATCTGGTTTAACTCTTCCTGCATTTTCTCTAAATAAACCTTCATATCTTTATATTCTTCCAACTCCCAACGAACAGTATCGTTCATTGGGAGGCACTGAAGTCCTCATATAAATCAGAAAGAACTGAAAAAAAGAAACTAGAATCATTCAAATTTGTTTCGTTACTAGTTGTACAAAATAAAATCCTTGAAATTCTCAACATAATCTCGAAAACACTGCAATCAAAATCTTTGGACCTTTTAACAGCTTACAGTTTACTTGAAGAGAGCCTCTTAAAACTAACTGAAATGAGGGGACAATTTGAAACCTTCTTTGAAGAGGCTTCAAATATGTGTCAACGTTGGGGAATACCAGTAGGGTTCGTTCCAAAAATAATGCAGAAGACGAAAATCATTTCGATGAACTGCGCGAAGATGAAAGACTTCAAGATTCCAAGTTATGCTTTAGAGTAACCGTGTTTTACTCAATGATCGACACATTATGCCACTATGCCATCAGCTAGACACTCGCTTTCAAGGGATCAAAGCAGTGTTAGATACGTACCGAATTGTTCAACCTGATTTTCATGATCTTTGTCTTTGATATGTTTAATTGCAGACCAAATATTTGACTTTTGTTTTCAACCAGTCGTATAAGATCAATCAGCTCTGCTTGACTATTTGCAAGAAGGGCTGTGTCATCTGCGAAACGTAGGTTGTTTATTTTATGACCATTTATTGATATGCATGTTTCCCATCCTTCAAGTGCTCTTCTCGTAATATGTTCCCCATATATATTGAACAATTGTGATGAAATTCGTTTGAAAGTATGTCAATCACTTTAACTGATTCAGTAGTGTGTTCGTATAGTTCAGTTATAAGCGAAACAAGGTGTTGTGGTACGCCTACTTCTTTTAGTATTCGCCATAAGGGTCTCCACTTGACCCTGTCGAACGCCTTACGATAATCTATAAAGCATATGTACAGTGGAATATTGAATTCCGTCGATTTTTCGATCATCTGTCTTATATTCAACAGGTGTTCTCGAGTACCTCTACCTTTGGTAAATCCAGTTTGCTCTTGTGGAATTTCTCTTTGGGGGAATGTTTTTAGTCTCTCATTCATTATATGTAGCATTATTTTACTGGCATGTGTTATAAGAGAAATAGTTCTATAATTGTTGCATTTATGGATACATTTATTGTATGCTAAGCTAAAGGTTGTATTATCTCTAGGAGTAACTTAGACAGTCTGCTGCTAAGAGAACCGTGCAGCTGCAGGTCTGAGGGATCATTTTCTTTGTGAATTTTTGGGATTGCGTATATATGTGCAGTCCTATTATAATTGTAGTGTGGTGTTAATGTTTTTCTTTGGTAGACTGTTAGGTGCTCCATAAATTTATGCAGTGATTTATATATTTTGCTTTCCAATAACCCGTTTGTGACCAATTGGATTTTCTATTCTATGTTCTTCCTTATCCCTCTGTAAATCCACGCGGCATCATAGAATTAAGAGTTATGCTCGGAATATTTCTATTCCGCTAATGTATCAACAGTTTACCCATTTAAATCACTATCATTTTGTACAGTATGTCGAGTAAGAACGTGAAACAAAATAAACATAGACGGTTGCGTTTCGACTCAATTTGAGCCTCGTACTATCATCTGACACGTGTTTCTACGTCTACCCTTCATCAGAGAGGCTCTTAAGATGACAGAACTGAATCAAAACGCAACAACTGGTAGGTAAATATATTGAAATGTTATGCCAACGCATACCTTTAGAGACCCCTAACGGGGAAATATGAAGTGAGTGTGGATAGCGATAAAAATCAATATACTATAGTAATGACTTTAAAGAAATGACTAACGATGACAATAAAAATTGTCATTATTTATTGAGCATTGGAATATTACGCAACTTCAATTTTTGAGTCATTATGATCATTTCTTTTAAATATTTTTCTGCTTTTTACCATCAACGTCATCTTGCAATTTACGATCTTTTAAAGCAAATCGAAATACTTTTTTGCCATTTAAATCATGCCAAATGATACGTTGTCAAAAATATAGACCACCCTGTACAAATTGATGGGTTTAGTGGTTGCTTACCGTGCTCAACAAACAAAATCGAGTCGGCGTTCGGAAAATGAAACGGGCCAGGCGTCAGAGGTGGGCCCTAAAACCGAAACTTTTGACCTAATGAAGCTATCACGCAGCCTCTAATCAAGATCCACCGGCGCGGCCCTGCGCCGCGGGCTTTGCATGTATACTTTCCACGGCATTCTCAATTACCACAGCTTACCCATGGGTGGAGATACTATACGGAAAAGAGGAGTTTCACTTGGATTTTATTAGTAATGCTTAAAAATCGTCTCATTAAAAGAATATTACATTTACAGAGTTAGACTTCCCAAGACAAGGAAATCTCGGAATGCTAACTATATAATATAGTTATTTTCCTAATAGATAACTGGTGCGGAAAGTCATACTTTTCCGCATTCTGCACTTCCGTTTTCCGCCCTCGACTGCAAAAGAGACTTTCGGAAAGAGTTAGGAACAATAATTTTTCTACGAGCGTTTAAAAAATGACCAAATCTTAATCAATTAATTGAATTAAGGCCATCGGTATATAAATCTCAAATATTTTACGGCTATCCCTACTTTTTCTGTCTTTACACGGCAAGTTACGTGTAGTAAAATTCACACTGGTATGGATATGTAAACATTACTAGAATGTCAATCTACTTGACAATGTCATCATTAACTTTAAAGAGATGGCTCTTACATGTTCTTGGATAACTGTTATTTGTATAATTGCAAATTATTAATTCATTTAATAAATGTGATAATTTTTTCACTAACTATGTATTCAGTGATTGTAATAATTTATATGTACAACAAAAGCTAATACTCAATCGAGAAAAGTGGAAAAGTGTTAAAGTGATTTTTTAATAATAAATTGTTACTATGGAACGCTTACAATTTTGAACATCTTTGACAACAAAATACTTGGATCACAAAATATATCCTGATATATTCTCTGCTTGGATCTTCCATAAATAATACACAATAAATAACTTTTTATTAAGTTCACGTCTTAAATCAATTATTTATCAAATACACTCTCCATATTATTTAATCAACAACTCAAAATATTCCCGATGCCATGTCAAATATTTAAAAGTGTCACTAATTGTCACTGTCTGACTGACAATATGCTGACAATATTCTATTCGACTGAGTGCGTTGTATGACAAAGATAGATTTGGAAAATATTACCACGGACATTGTACTCATTTTTTTCGAATCATGAAAAAACCAATAAATATTTTTGAAAAATTTAAACGCAGAATGAAAGACTAAATTATTACTGAGGGTCGAAAGTCCCTTAGAATAAATAAAAATTTTATTTTGAATTCGATATTTGAAATTAAAAATCACACTAAATTTTCTCTTAGTTTTTCACCCCTGTAACATATTAAAATAAACATTCTAGAAGTTCTCAGGGACTTTCGGCTCTCACTAATAACGTAATCTGTTAGCTGCGTTTAAATTTTTCAAAAATGCTTATTAGTTTTCTCAGGATTCGAAAAAAATGAATCCCCATTTGAATAGCATTGCAGCCGAAAATACGTACCCATCCCCTTAAAAAATAACGCTAATAAGTTGTAATAATCCCGAATTAAAGTAAATGCGGGTCCTAAATACCTGTTATGCAGTAATGAATGGTGTATATCAATACAGGTTTTAATATTTTAAAGTCATAGCAACGATGTCAAACAAAGCAATTATTGTCAAAAAGCACGTCACACACTTGTAAATTTCCACGCATCTTTACTTACGAATTTTAAAATAATTCAGTGATTTAGATGGCATCAAGGGACGAAGAACTATCCCCATCTATTCTCGACGTTGTCAATAATTGGGCACTAAAAGCACAATATGTACAGTCGGAAAAATAAAAGAATACCCATGAACGAACATATAAAACACGCTGTATTTTCCTCTCACTCACCGTGTCACAAAGAAAATTGTCCAGTGCAAGTACATGTAACAATAATTATTACATGTACTTGCGCTGGCCAATTTTTTGTTGACACGGTGACAGGAAAATACAGCGTGTTTTATATGTTCGTTCATGGGTATTCTTTCATTTTTCCTACTGTATGTAAATTCAGTGCGGAAAAGTAAAACTTTAAAAACTAAAACGTGTGCGAAAAAGTGGACTTTTTTGCACGCTCGTAGCAAAAAATGTTTAAGCATTTGGCATTCCTAGAGTTATAATAGTTTTTTCCGACCATCTCCTGCACCATCAATATATCCCACACATCAGACAAGGTTGTGTGTTACCTCCAACTCTTTTTAACATGTACTCGGAAATAATATTCAACGAAGCCTTAGAAGGGCAATGTGGAGTTCGAATTGGGGGAGACTCTATTAACAATATCAGGTATGTAGATTATACAACGATTAGGGCTGAGAGTATCGAAGATCTTCAATTTCTTATAGATCGAGTCACTAGAGAGAAGGCTACAATACCGTACTCAGCATAAATACATTAAAGACAAAGTTACTTGTGGTTAGTAAATAAGACGTTGGCCCTATGCAACTAATTGTCAACAATGAGCCGATTACTAAAGTTAGCCATTTCAAATACCGATGTTGGATAAACGAGACACTAAATCCTGATGAAGAAATTAAAACTCTTATAGAAATTGCAAAAAGAGCCTGTATGAAAATTAGGTTTATAGTGTGCAATTCGCAAGTAAACTTAAACTAAGAATCAAATTCCTAAAATTGCATGTGTATTACTTCTTCTTCTTTAAGTTCCATATTCTATCGAAGGTTGGAAATCATCATGGCAATGCGGACCCTGTTGACTGCCGCTCTAAATAGCTCTGCACTGCTGCATTCGAACCATTCCCGTAAGTTCTTAAGCCAGGATGTTCTTCGTCTTCCCTCATTTCGCTTTCCTCGGATTTTGCCTTGCATAATAAGTTGTAATAATGAGTATCTTTGCCCTCTCATCACATGTCCCAAGTACTCAAGTTTTCTTCTTTTGATAGTTAGTATTATATCCGGTTGATTTCCTGTCCTTCTAGTTACTTCCACGTTCGACATTCTTTAATTCCATGATATTCATAGGATTCTTCTGTAACGCCAAAATTCAAAGGCGGCCAACTTATTCAAATGGACTTGTTTCAATGTCCACGCTTCCCAGCCATAAAGAAGAGTGGAGAACACGTAACATCGAAGCATCCTTAGGCTTAGTTCTAACCTTATATCCCGAAAACAAAGAAACTTTTTAAGTTTAATGAATGATGCACGTGCTATTTCAATACGTGTCTTAATTTTTTTGGTTTGGTCTACATTTGATGTTATCCATGTTCCTAAATATTTGTAGTTATCCACACTCTCAATTACAGTATCTTCAATAGTTAATTGAATGTTTGCGTGTGCTGATTTAGTTATGATCATGCATTTAGTTTTCTTTAAATTTATCGTCAGTCCGTACTCATGACAGCGTTCATTAAAGCGTTGGATTACGTTCTGTAAATCATTGTTGTTATCCGTTATTATTACTGTATCGTCTGCAAAACGTAAGTTGTTCAGAACTTCTCCATTGATAGATATACCTTCTATTGTGTGTATTACTGCATGGATGTGAAACCTGGATCATGAAGGTTAATATGATGAACAAATTAGAAGCATACGGGATGTGATCATATTATAGAATGCTTAAAATCTCGCATGTCTGCAACGCATTTCAAAGAAGTCTTAAGCAGAATAGGTCAAGGCGAAGATGACTTGATGAAGATGATAAAAAGGATAAAACTTGAATATCTGGGGCATATAATGAAAGATAGCAGATACTGGATACTGCAGTTAATACTCAACAGAAAGATCGAGAAAAAAAGTGGAATTGGTAGGAAGAAATATTCATGGCTGGCCTCCTTTATGTTTTGCCTCCACCCTTGCTTACCTGTGGCTGTTCTTCTCCATACACGGACTCCTAAAAGACGCTTGTGCGTCGCTGTTTACTGTGTCTTCCCAGCGCTTTCTTGGCTTTCCAACCGGTCTCTTTCCCTACATTCTAGCATTCAGTGCTCTTTTTGGTAGCGAATCCTCTCCCATTCTAATCATACGTCCGGCCCATTGCAATCTTTATATTCTAATGAAGTCTGACAGGGGTGTTTCCTTATAAAGTTGATAAAGCTCTCTAAAGATATACTGTTACATGATCGAGAACAGTATCGGCAAATTGTCAAGCAAGGTACGCATCTCTAAAATTTGGGCTCGGTACTTAAAGAAGAAGAAAATAAAGAAGATCATCAATATTATGTCAGAAGTGTACAAGAATAATTATTTTAACGTTACCTATATACTTAGCACCATATGGCAAACTATATATTGGATAGACGTGCGCAAGTAGGGCTGAAGTACTGCGGAAAACAAGCAGAACTTAGCCATAGCAGGGGCACGCACCTGTCAAGGGACACCTGCATACAATAAGGATATTTCATGGAGACTTAAGCTGCGGACAAGGGTGTCCGAGAGGGTAAGGATTTGGGTATTCTATTTGAGGAGGATGTATTGGATCTAGATATTATTATCCTCCATAGACAAACTATTGGGATATCCATATATCTTAAAACAATGAGAAACCTATATTATGTATGACCAAACGACAAAAAACATAAAATACAACCAACTGAGTGAAGACGTTGTCATAATAGTCCTGTCGCCAGGGGGGGTACAACGGCCTCCTGTATTCAGATGGACTTACCCAAGTTTTTTTTATGTATTTTGACCCGTAGAAAACGAATTTTTTGGGTAACAGTTGATCCGGATGTCGATAAGATTGTTATAGACCAAGAACTTGAGGAATCAAATAACAGCGATTTTTGGCAAAACAAAACAATATTTTGTATTTTTTGGGTCATTTTAAGCAAAAAATATTTCTACAAGTTTTTTAGTAGGATGCAGAGTTTTCGAGATAAACGCGGTTGAACTTTCAAAAAATCGAAAAACTGCAATTTTTAAACCCGAATAACTTTTGATTAAAAAATAAAATAGCAATTCTGCTAAGCGCCTTTGAAAGTTCAAGTCAAATTATGTCGGTTTTGATTATTTGCATTGCTAAAAATTTATTGTGTTATTGTTAAACAAAGCTACAAACAACTAGTGCGTGAGTGATGTTTCTATGATTTCTCATTTAAAATCGAACGAGTAGGTAGAATAGGTACTAGTGCAATCAAGACTATTTCTACGTTACATGCGTTAAAACGCATGTAAAAGCACGGGAAACCCTACGTGTTTATAGCTTTGTTAAACAATAAAAAAATAAATTTTTACCAATGCAAATAATCAAAACCGATATAATTTGACTTAAACTTTCAAATGCGGTAAGCAGACTTGCTATTTTATTTTTTAATCAAAAGTTATTCGGGTTCAAAAATTGCAGTTTTTCGATTTTTTTAAAGTTCAACCGCGTTTATCTCGAAAACTGTGCATCCTACGAAAAAACTTGTAGAAATATTTTTTACTTAAAATGGCCCAAAAAATACAAAATATTGTTTTGTTTTGCCAAAAATCGCGGTTATTTGATTCCTCAAGTTCTTGGTCTATAACAATCTTATCGACATCCGGATCAACTGTTACCCAAAAAATTCGTGTTCTACGGGTCAAAATACATAAAAAAACCTTGAGTAAGTCCATCTGAATTAACGAGGCCGTTGTACCCCCCCTGGCGACAGGACTATAAAGGGAGGTGTCAGGCAGGGGTATTGCCCCTACTTTTTAATGTCTACTTACTCAGTTATCGTTGTCTACAGACTGTTATCGATTAGGGCGTATTGATAAAAATAGACAACATCTAAGTAATTTCAAATATATGTCAATAGTGACAAAAGAATATTCTTACGTCGTATAATCTGAAGTTTATTTGAAATAAGGGAATTTTAAAATAGTTTTAAAATAAAGAAAGTAATTGTGAAAGAATTTAAAATACATATAGCTTAATGAGATAGTGGATAAAGATACTGGAATATAAAACAATTGCCCAATATCAGATTAATGATTATCTCCTCCTGTAAGTACTATTTACCAATAAAATACAATTATCCTTTAAAGAGGAAAGTAATAACAGTAGCGTGTGGTACCAGTTAAAGAAAATGCTATTAGATACTTACAAGTGTTAAGAGGGAATTATATGTCAATAAATCAAGTCAGTCTATGTTCTTGGATATATTCCCAAAAATCATCCAGAAATAGTGTGTTGTATGGTTTGTCTTTTCACTGTCTGGATATCAGGAAATCTACCCCATCAGGTACGGTATTCTCAGGTCAGTATTTAGGTACTCTCACCTACTTCCTACTATTCCAATAGATTACACTCTCCTTCTTCTTATACTCCTTCCTTCCCTTATCTTTCGCTGTATTATCAATGTTAGATTTCATATCGATATCCCCTCATTACGTGGACTGGAACTGAACATTCCAAATACTCTGTTTTTGTCCTACTGAGTTTAAACCTTTTTTCCTCAAGAGTTTGTCTTCAGTACTCCAATTTTTGTGCTAAGTCGCTTTCATTATTTTCTACTAGTACTACATCATCAGCATATATTAAGCTCCAGGAAATGGTACCCTGTAGATTCTCTGTTATCTGATCCAAAATTAGAATAAATAATCAAGTATATTCAAATGGGAAATAAGCCACAATTTTACCTAAAAATGATTTTATTAACGTTTCGACGCCCAAGTCGGGTGTCGTTGTCAAAATACAAAATAATATTAAATAAACAAAAATGTTGTTGCTTAGTAAAAAATTCTTCTAATAATTTATTTAATCTTACTCATTTATATCGGCAATTCAGACACGTATTATACATTTTAAAGTAGACGACTTTAAAAATGATATTGCCAATATTGATGAGTTGCGTTCCTGGGACGACTTTACTAAAAGATAGTTCATTCGATTACATGAAATCAATCCCAACTCAAGAATATCCGCCACAAAAAATCATAGCATGTGATCTGTCTTTAAAAAGACAACCAAATGCAACGGTGGTACTGAAATTCTCGCGTTAGAGATTCCATAGTAAATCACGAGGGAAAACCAGGAAAAACCTCGTGATACTATCCCGACATCGCAAGTATTTGGGTTTACATTTAGTTTACTCTCAAAACTAATACCAAATTCTGACTTGATATTTTAAATTTTAAATAATACTAAAATACTAAATATGTACTAACTCGATATGTTATTGATTTACTAATTGTGGTATTTTCTTTCTATTGACTTCCTCCTTTAGTATGGGTAACCACATCCTACTGCATTCTACCGAGGAATTTGCGACACAATTGGTTTCATTTAGCATAATTAGAGCCGCTTCTTTGATTTTTCTCTTTTTACTATCTGCTTCTTTTAGGACTATACTTGAATCTCTCCACTGAAAAATAAATAAAGTCGTCTACTTTAAAATGTATAATACGTGTCTGAATTGCCGATATAAGTGAGTCAGATTAAATAAATTATTAGAAGAATTTTTTACTAAGCAACAACATTTTTGTTTATTTAATATTATTTTGTATTTTGACAACGACACCCGACTTGGGCGTCGAAACGTTAATAAAATCATTTTTAGGTAAAATTGTGGCTTATTTCCCATTTGAATATACTTGATTATAAAAATGTCACAAGAAAATAGCTTCAGAACAACATTTACAATAAATAAGGACTACGTACCGAGCCTTGGTGCAATCCTAATGTCGCATGAAATTTATTAGTCTCCTATTAGTAACTAATAATTATTATTAATCTAATTTATTAAATAACTCCTCTAATAAGTTTCGTAAACTACGTTCACTTGTTACACGCAACAACTGAAAGAAACTAATTATCTTTTAAAGCCAATATTCTTATTTTAATAAAAGTGTTAAACAAAATTGTTCTAATTGTTTAAGTTTTTTAACTTAAATATTTATAGCACGAACATACATAATGAATGTATTATAAATCATTTTTCAATATAGCTGAGATGACTTTCAATTTACCATTATTTCAATCTGAAACTGCATTTAAGTGAGAGTAGTTACAGAACAAAGTTGGAAATATTTTCTAAATATTTATCTGTTACGCCACTGTAGGTCGTGCCAAAATGCCAATACAGTCGGTTCTCAAACTACCTCATCGTAGCAATTTATGTCTTATATTTATTATAGTTATTAAGTCGTATATGAACTATAAAATTTATTTATTGTATATTTTAATATAGGTATGTAATATAGCGAGACATGTAGTATAGCGAGCTGTTGAAAGGTACACACGTTATTTTGATAGTCCGTTTAGTTTTGGAATTAGCAGTGGTAAACTATCTGAAATTAAATTTTTAAAAGTAGTGCACATAAGTTAAAGTGTTATCCAGTCTGTTTGGTGAATTTGGCTCCAGAAAAGTGCATCCAGGCCTGTGTGTAGATAAATTCATCGTATTGCAAGGTCAGCTTTATTTACATTATTTACATTAATTACTATCTATCACTCCCACCATGCCAACTAGTCAAACCTGCGCTAATTGTTTAAAAGCGATCGACGACCGTGAACGTTCGGCCCTACAATGTGATGCCTGCAAAAAAGGAATTCACCTGGCATGTACCGAGCTTCTCCAAGATGATCGCATAACCAGATGTAAGGTGCGAGGAATTAAAATTATTTGTAACAGCTGCTCAAGCAATATTGAAGCGTTTTCAAATTTAAAATCCATTCTTAAGGAATATAATGATGATCTACAATTAAAAATTAGTCAAATAGATGAAAAGATCGCTGAAATTACAACGAAATTCAATGATCTAGAAATTAAATTATCATCTGCTGACCAACATTCGTCACCACAATTTGCTGAAAATATCGCCAATGAAGCCGTCGATCGTATTAATCGTGCCAAAAATGTTATTATCAGAGGCGTACCAGAATCTACAGGTGATATTCAAACTAAAAAAGATGAAGACAAAAAATTTTTGGAGGAAATTTTGTCGGCTGTAGAATGTAATGCTACCCCGGTTACTTTCTTTAGAGTAGGCAAAGTTGGTGATAGATTTCCTAGAATGATTAAAATGGTAATGAATAATGAGTATGAAGCTAAGCAAATTCTACGAAATAAAAGGAAACTCTTAGAAAAAACAAAAACAAAAAATGTATCCATTGTTGACGATAAGACACCTATGCAAGTTAACTTTTTAAAAGAATTGCGATCTGAGTTAGAGACTAGAAAAGAAAACGGAGAGCAAAATTTAACAATAAAATACATACGTGGTATACCAAAAATCACTAATTTTCGACAATAATATTATAAAAACCTGCTTTTACGACTGGCTCTGCTTTTATACCAATTTAGCGACATTGCATTCTAAATTTAATGAACTTTTATGTTATATTCAGGATTTAAAACCTAAAATAATATTAATCACCGAGACTTGGCTAACACAAAAAGATTCTGACAATTTATATACTATAGATGGATACTCTCTTTACAGATTTGATCGCAGCAATCGAAGAGGGGGAGGAGTGTGCATATACTTGTCATTAGATATTTCTGAGACTTTTTCTGTTGCTAATCTGGATGTTGTTGTACCTAACATTGAACTTTTATGTTTAAAAATTTCTCTTAATTCACTTGTTATTCACTTGGCGTGCATATATCGTCCGGGTAGTACTGTTCTAGAAGATGACCTAATCTTGATTGAAAAAATGGAACTCCTTTCAAACCTTGAAAACCTTGTCTTAATTGGTGATTTTAATTTTGCCGATATCTCTTGGCCTTTGACTATTGTAAGTAATGAACTAACAAATTCGAAAAACATTTTTACAAATTTTGTTCAAAGTTCTAATCTACACCAATTGATTACCAATCCAACTCGTTTCAGAATAAACAATTTGCCATCAACGTTAGATTTGATTTTTACAAATGATGACCAGTTGCTTACAGAACCGGTGATTCGCACTCCAGTGAGCAATTCTGATCATGTAGTTATCACGACAAACATACAGTTTCTTATGGAATATAATCATCTTTCTGAAAATACAGTTATACATGAAATAACAAATTTTGAAAACCTCTCTCTTCAATTGCGTGATGTTGATTGGCCGTTACTACTGGGAAGTCTAGAACATCCGGAAGAAGTTTGGAATAATTTCACGAACATCATTGAGAACTACAAAAGACTCAACACTACAAAAAAAACTTACTATAGGAACAAACTTAAGCCATGGATTAACGGTGAATTGATATCACTTATAAGACACAAAAGAAAATTATGGCGAAAATACAAACGTACAGGTGATACACGTGACTTGCAAACTCACAAAAACTACACAGGAATACTAAAAAAGTATATCAACGAAGCCAGAATGGCATATGAAGAATCTATTGTAAGCTGCAACGACTCTAAAAAACTGTATAAATATGTTAGGTCTGCTATGTCTTCTAAAGTGTCCATTCCACTGTTAAAAAAGCATGATGAAACGATTTGTCAGAACACGTGTGAGGTCGCTAATATTCTCGCAGATACATTTTCTAAAGTTTTTGCTATTGAACCGTCTCAAAATCAGTTTCCTATAATCAGTAATCCACGAGTTATTCCCAAAATTGATTATATTGATTTTTCACCTGAAATCATTCAGCGCCATATTGACAAATTAAAAAACAACTCATCTCCAGGGCCCGATAGAATTTCTACATTATTTTTGAAAAAATGTTCAGATGTCCTCTCTGTTCCACTATCACTAATGATGCGTTCATCTTTTAATGCACACTCTTTGCCTTTAATTTGGAAAAGTGCTTCGGTGACACCTATATTTAAAAAAGGGAATAAGTTAGATCCTAATAATTACAGACCAATAAGCCTTACACCTGTTATTTGTAAAGTTATGGAATCAATTATTACAGAGTGTCTTTCAGAATTTTTACTTCGAGAAAAAATTATTCCTCTACAACAACATGGCTTTGTGAAAAGTCGATCAACCATGACTAATTTACTGTGGTGTGTTAATGAGTGGACAGCAGCATTAGATAAAAAACGACCTGTGGATATAATATATTTAGACTTTGCAAAAGCATTTGATCGAGTACCAAGAAGAAAATTGATGTATAAACTAGAACATTTTGGCATTCGCGGACAACTTCTTGAGTGGATTAATGATTTTTTAACAAATCGGGAGTTTTGTGTTAGAGTTGGCAAGTCGCTGTCATCTAAAAAAACGGTTTTAAGTGGTGTTCCACAAGGATCTGTTTTGGGTCCACTTCTATTTGTGTTGTATGCTAGTGATCTTGAATCTCATATCAAATCTAGGAAAGCTTTCTACGCAGACGATACAAAAATATTTGCTGACCCACTCTTGAATGGGAAAGACTTACAAAGTGACTTAGATTCGATCTTCAAGTGGTGTTCGGATTGGATGTTACCTCTAAATAGAGATAAGTGTGTGGTTTTACATTTGGGAAAAAATAACCCTCGTTTGTCTTACTCGATAGACGGGCATTTACTGGATACTGTGGAATCATATAGTGACCTTGGTGTAACAACTACTGAAAATTTGAGTTGGTCGGAGCATATTTCAAACGTTACTAAAAAAGCGAATAGTAAGTTATACCTACTTAGTAAGACTTTTACAAAAATATCATTTTCGGGTTCTATTCGTTTATATAAAACTTATGTCCGACCCCTACTGGAGTACTGTGGAACGGTTTGGTGCCCAGAATTAGTGCGCGATAGAACTCTTCTCGAAAATATTCAAAAGAAGGCCACCAGACTATGTTTCAAACGAAGAAGGCCAGATTACCAACAAAGACTTTCTTTAGCCGGGTTATCAACTTTTGAAGCTCGTCGTCTCCGTGGTGACTTAATTATCACCTTCCGAATTTTAAAGTATGGATATGGAGATTTGCAACACTTGTTTATTTTAGACGATCACAGCAGACTACGTGGACATAGTTTGAAAGTGAAGAAGGAACCCTTTTCGTCGATAAAGCGCCAACATTTTCTGTGTAATCGCATTTTTAATATATGGAACAGTCTCCCAACGGAAATTATAAATTCTCCATCTATTAATGTTTTCAAAAACCAACTAGACAGTTATTTGTTTGTAAACTGATCAGTGTTGTGCACAATCTATTAGTCTATAGTTTATTTGCGAAGCTAATTTTTGTAATGTGGGTACTATTTCATTTTTCTTGTAAATGGGCTTATGGGTCTCCATGACCCCAGCCCTTATTTCTATGTAATAATAATAATAATAATAATAATAATATGTAATATGAAATAGTTCTATTTTTTTTTTTAATTTTTCCCATCAGATATTCTGTTGAGATTTAAAAATGAAATCAAAATTGATCTGTTAACTAGAGAAACTCGAATATGGAATATAGCTTGTAAGTTTCTGTCTGATGTGCCTTTCTTTATGCTCTTTTTCTTTTCTTCTTCTTGTTTTTGTTTAGACATGGCTCTGTCTGGTTTTCAATGTGGGACCAGTAAGTTGTCGTTCCATCGTTTTCGTGGGCTTCAATTCTTACTCTTATTCTTGCAGTATAATCGTTATTTTCTGTTATTATCGTTCCCAAGTAAGTATATATTTTTTACTCTATCAATCTGCTTAATCAATCAAGTTAATTATTCGTTTGTATTGTTGTTCTTGTTAATTTTCATAAATTAGGAATTTTTACGTTTAAAGAGAGTCCGTATTGTCCACTATATCTTAATATTTTGTTCATTATTATTTCTAAGTCTTTTAAGTTGTCGGCTATTATGACTGTATTGTCGGCGTATCTAATGTTATTAATTAAACTTCCATTCACCTTTATGCCGACTGTCTCGTTTACCAAAGCTTCTTGTAAGATTTTTTCAGAATAAGCATTAAACAATAACGGCGGCGAAAAGGGAAAAAGAAAACTTTGATGCCATAAAAATAACATTTTTTCATATCGTCCACCTCTATTCCATTATGGTATTGTAAAATTACGTTAATTAATATTTTATTGGCGGCCTTGTGGCGCTTGTTAGAAAAATTTCTTACTAATTACCCTTTATTATATCTGTCATTCATAATTAATCGTATACGTGCAACTAATACTCGATTGCTTTCAGTGAATAAATCTTCTTCGTATACGTAGAACACCTGGCACTGGTAAATACAGTGAGGACGTTTGAGTTGGAATAATTGCATTTTCTCGACAAAGGGCGACTCTGGAGATAATTCCCGAAAGAGGTCGATTTTTATTTTTAAATTATAATTTTCTGGCATATATATCATACTAGCGACGTTATCCATCTGGGCGTGATGACGTAATCCATGATTTTTTTAAATGATAATAATGATTTGAATTGTTCAATCTCAAATTAATCCCGTGTAATCTCACATCATTCTTAACTTCCTAAACTTTTATAGTTTCACCGTGTATAATTGAAACATTAGGAAACATATCGAGTAATATTTTAATTATTAGAGTCCAGTGAACTTTCTGCAACTTAAATAAATTGCCAAATCGTGGTATTTCCATTTGAACTTCCTAAGTTTTGCAATAGCTTTCGATTAAACTGTAGATTGTAAGTTTATAGTTCCTTACCATGCAAGTTATTGATGATTTGTATATTGTGATGAGATTATAAATTAGCCAAAGGGACTATTTTAAGTCGCAGTCTATTTAGATAGTTACCTCGTTAAAAAGTGCGTAAGTCATTGTTTGAAGTGACGTCACTAGAGTGTAATTATCAGTAGCTGTCATTAAGGGAAGTCTATTATAGAAAGTTACCCGACCACCAACCGGCGTTATCGAAATGCCTCCCACTTTTTCAGGTAAATATTTTCATACATGAAATGCCTCCCAGGTACAATCGAAATTCCTCCGTTTCGTTAATCATTTACGCTGATATTTTGTTTATTTAATCTCTGTATAATGACACAATGTTGCCAAATCATAATTTAAATAGGTAGTATCTATCTATTTTGATTTTTCTAATTCTTAATGCAATGTACATAAAATTTGTTTCACGTAAATATTTCACGGTACGACATATTTCTTTTTAGAAAAGAAAGTTGTTATGAAAGTTGTCATACCCGACAATCTAATATCCAGCTTTTCTGGGAAATTCCAATTCCAATTCTAATCTCTTCAATATTTATAAGTCCAGTTTATAATTTCATAAATAGGTACTTTTACCTTAATCTTTTTGTTTGTTTATATTCTCTGGGTAATTCCAATTCCGATTCTAATCTCTTCTTAACGATTCCATAAATAGGTACTTTTACCTTAATCGTTCTGTTTGTTTATTTTCTCTTTTGTAAATTGTGCTAATGGGCTAATGCTTGGTTGCACCAACAAATCTTAAGGTTAAGAAGTGATTTAAGCTCAGCTTACGAAATATAAGCGTTTTACCATTGAGTCTGAGATTAATTTCCAGCTTGTCACAATGGACTGCCACGTAGATTGGATCGATAAAAATCGAAAATTATGGTGCAAAATAAGTTAGACTTAAAGCGGCCCTATCTAGAAGCAGAGCTGGGCTAAGCTGGAGCTTAAGATTTGTTGGTGCAACCAGGCATAAATGTTGTATAAATTCTTGAAAGTTTATTAGTTTCTGCATCAGTCAGTTTGTCTATTTCAAGCTTGTCAGTTCGTCGATTTCAAGATCAAATTGTGTTTGTCATAACATCCGAAATAATGGAATCAACGAAAAGTGTCAGTCAAAAGGGCAAACCTTTACTATCAATTGATGGTTTTACATTCGGTTTTCAAAAAATGTTGGCCAAAGATACAGTAAAACCGTGGACATGTACTAAAAAACCTGCAAAGCAGTTGTGAAAACACAGGGATGTGAAAAAGTGATGAAGTTTGGGCTGAACACTCTTCATCCTTACAAAGAACCACAAACCCATGCGAAAGTTTTCATTCCAAGTATGATTCTTCTTTCTACTGCCCTCATCGTAGCATTAATAATTTTATTGATATAATTTTACAATTTCAAATAAATACCTACATTAAAATGAATTCTGTTTCGACCCAAAAATAAATTGTTGCGAAAAGTACAGCAAAAATAAATTTTCTAAATGAAAAAATTTTAGAATTAAGAGAATGTAAAATAAATAGATTAGAATTTGTCAAAGTAGTATCATATAAATTTAGGAAAAATATTTTGTAATTTTATATTTCTATACACATTTTGTAATATTTTCCAAATAAGTTTTTTGTGATGTTATTTTTAATAAATCTATAAAATACTTATTATGTTTTTGTATTTTTTGTTAAATTATTACTAACCAGAAATGATGGTTATTATAAAATATATTATAATGGTTATAAAACTAATTGCATATATGTATCAGTTAGTTGAAATTTATAAATACCGCCTAGTGTCAATAATGTTTAATACGTAAAGGTTGAAACTAAAATAAATTAAATAACTAAATACCAATTTTGCCAAAAACTTACAAAGGGACGAAAATGTGGCAACGTCTCACCTTCACATAAAGATTAGAAGCATGTAATTTATTTAAAGCTTAGGAGGCAATTCGTATGTGACCATTTTAGCGACAGGTAAGAAACCCTTTTTCGGGAGGCATTTCATATGCGGCCCCACCAACTCTAGTGTAATTATCAGTAGCTGTCAATAAAACCATATCCTTACTCCTCACTTCAACCATTTATTTACCATCGTCGATCGAGAAGAATCGAACAAAAGGGCATTAGAAAACAATTCGATCCTGATATTTACATCGAATTGTCCACTATTCACTAATAGAAACGTTCACTTAATTATTTATACAGGGTGCCAAAAAATTTTTTTTGGAATTAAATTAATTGAGAGAAAAAGAAGAATGTATGTAATTTATTTAATGCAAAATACATTTTACTGCTGTCAGAAAACAGAAAAAATGTTAATTTGAAAAATAAACATTGTCTGCTAAGAGGCAGCTGGCAGGTGGGTGGCCGATTTAATATTGAATTTAGGCGAAAAACAATATTTATTTATCAAATAAACATTTCTTTCTGTTTTCTAGTAGCACTAAAATGTATTTTGAATTAAATAAATTATATACATTCTTCTTTTTAACTCAATTAATTTAATTCAAAAATTTATTTTTTTTTTTGGCTACGCTGTATAAATAAATATGTTAATGTTTATATCAATAAATAGAGCATTGAAGAAACTTCTGAATGAGCTATCACACGACCTCTATTCTAATTTAAAAAATCATTGATTACGTCATTACGCCCAGATGGATGACGTCACTAGTATGATATATATGCCAAAAAATTATAATATAAAAATAAAAATCGACCTGTTTCGGTATTTATCTCCGAAGTCGCCCATTCTCGAGAAAATTAATTTATTCCAACTCAAACGTCCTCACTTTAGGTATATACAAGACGATTGGATGGATGGTTCAGGTTTTCATGAATATAATAGAGAGTTTGGAAGGTTTTATGCAACATATTTCTTACGTTTCTGTCCTTATATTATAGAAAAAGTTGGTTCGAAATAGAAAAAAAAAATTACTTTTTTTATATTTTTATAGATCTTCTTCTTCATTCCTTATTTTAGTTGAATCGCCTGTTTAAACTTCATTTTCACCTCTATCAATGCTCAGATTGTCGCTCCCTCTTTTTCGGGGTTAGCTTATGCTTCTCAGCTTATACATTATTTTTTGTTTTTCTTCCATTCTGCTAAAATGTTTATTCCAGTCTATTTTTCTGTTTAGCGCCAAGCCGTTAATATCGTCTATCCCAAATGTTTTCCTGTGTAGAAAAAGGGTTTCTTCAGCTATGCCAACAATTATCTTCATTTCTGTTGTCTTAAGCAATCTTTGGTTTTTTGTTTCTGGTCTATAGTTGAAATTCAATATAATTGTCAGGGTATCGTTTAAAAATGATAGACTCTGGAGGGACCTGAGATGAGAGACGAGTGTAGTTCAATTGTGGCGTGTACATTTTTTAATCAAGAGAGTATAAGCGCTAAAAAACAAATAAATAAACAGGGTGTTTGGTAAAGAATGGGCCATAGCTTAACCTTAGATTCTTTAAAATAGGTCGATTTAAGCTAACTTACCTTAGTACGAAAGCTGATAATAACTGAAATACAGGGTGTCAAAATTAAACTTTTATTTTATTTTTATTCTTAAATATTTCCTGACAGGCATGAGCTAACAACACGAAATTTGGTAAGCGAGGGTTTTTTGGGACGAGAAATCCAAATTCGTCACCAAAAATGATGTATTTCCCAGAGGACGCCACATACGTCTTTCAGCGCTCATTTAATACGTTCAATTTTTTTATCCCCCACTCTACATATTTTTTAATCAAAATTTTTATTCTCTTTATATCATTACTTAAAAAAGATATACTACATTCATCTCGCTAAACTTAACCGTTTTCGATATAAACGCATTTTATATCTGCGATGCAACATAATTGTTTGCATAATATCATTGTAGTTACACTCGAAAAATAAACTTAAAGACATGATAATTTCCGAAAATGTATTGCAAATTTCTTCTAATGGAATTTCCGACGCAATAACATAAATATAAGAACTTGCACGATTATTATGTTTATTTTTCGGGTGTAACTACAATGATATTAATGCAAAAAATTATGTTGCATCGCAGATTTAAAATGCGTTTATTTCGAAAACAGTTAAGTTTAGCGAGATGAATGTAGTATATATTTTTTAAGTAAAAATATTAAGTGAATAAAATTTTTTATTCAAAAAGTATGTAGAACGGAAGATAAAAAAATTGAACGTATTATATGAGCGCTGAAAGACGTATGTGGCGCCCTCTGGATAAAACATAATATTTGGTGGCGAATTTAGATTTCTTTTCCCAAAAAAACCCTGCTTACCAAATTTAGTACTATTAGCCTTTCAGTAAATATTCAAAATAAATAAAATAAAAGTTTAACTTTGACATCCTGTATTTCAGTTATTATCAACTTTCGTACTAAGGTAAGTTAGCTTAAATCGGCCTATTTTAAGCTCAGGAACCTAAGGTTAAGCTATGGCCCATTCTTTACCAAACAGCAGCTTACCATCAAATATTTACGAAATACAAAATATCTGCCCTGACAATCCTATCGATTTTGAACTATAGAAGGTTCAACAGTAACACCGGAATCTTGAAAAATTTTATGTCAAATGCCTACGAATCTCTCCTCAAATGCTTCAGAATCAGTGGTGTCATGGTGCGGGAACGCCGTACCGGCACTGGTTAAGAAAAGAAAAAAAAATAAATAGAGAATTTAGGTTTTGTAAACAAAAATTAGCAGTGCGTTCCGGCACTGCTAATTTTGCCATGACACTACTGTTTATAATGTGGAAGAAATTGTCAAACCAACTTTTATCACTCTATGGATGCCGGAAATAATCAGTTTCACTATTTGGTCAACGTAGAAATAAGTAACTAGCTCAAAATATTAATTTTAAAATGTGTTTTTTTCAAATGCTCTCAAATGATATCTTATTTGATTCCCATTGTGATTAAAAAATGTTGAGGCGATTATTACACTGGCTTAGAGGTGACAGTAAAGTAATCGAAAATACAGGAGAATTCTGTCGTCCTTTAATAAAAAATTGACCTGTCGTTGGACTGAATTGTTAAAAATGCTGTCGTAGTTCCTGATTACCTCTGTTTTTTCGATCCTCCCCCGCCTCCATTTTTATTGCAGATTCTGATTCTAAAACACATTCATAAAAAAACTATATTCAGTATCATAAAAACTAGTTTGCTGACTTCGGATCTATATATGTTTTTTTGGGGTTACAGCGCCAAAAATTGGGTTTCCAGTTTCCATCTAAGATTTCAAAGTGATCTCCCTCCCCATACCCAGGGAGTGGGAGTGCGGAATCGTATTTGGTGTCTAAAGAATATTAAACACGTTTTTTTTTTTCATTTGGAAGTGTATTTTTCGAGATATTAGACCGTTTCTATAATTTACCTATGGTATGACGATAAATCGTATTTATTTATTAATTAAACGCTTTTATTTAGTTCAATCGTTTGCGTCAAATTTTTAAACGGTAATTTGACTGCCTTTTCTTCAACGCAAATAAATGAAATTTTGCAGACATATGCATTTGCGGGAACAATAGACGAATAATCCATCAAAATTTTTTTGTGTGTTTATGAATTGTTTAAATAAAAAAAGATTTTAATGGAAAAGCTTAAATTCTCTTGTTTTTTACAATACAGAAACTTGAAACTTTTGCAGATTGTAGCTAATTATATGAACTATACATAATTTCACTTTTTACGTTAATTGTTTACGTTATGCTTCATACATAAACAATAAAGTTTCAAATTTATTCAGTTTCTGTCCGATTTATATCCAGTTTTCAGCGAAAAAAAGTTATGGCACCGCAGAGAGATGAATGCTGCCCTTAGTATTGTCGTGGGCTCCGACTGTCCATAAAATGCAAGGTTCGACTGTTGACTACGCTGTCGTCAAGTTGGTCCCGAAAGTGTTTGCGTAAGGACAGGCTTAAAAGCCTTCATTGAGCCTGCAAAGCTTACGTTGCATTGAGCCGAGTGCGATCATTAAGGTACGTATCCATACAAGGGTGAACCCCGCTCGGTGTAGCTGCTCAAACGGATACGGCATGCGCTCCCCTACATATAAACCGCAAACCGGTTGAATCGATGAGCTTAAGCGCCGAGCGGCGATCACCGACGTATCCAATATGTGGAGCTACTAACCTTGTATGGATACGTATCTTTAGATGGCTTGCGCATCGAAGAACTGCATTGCGAGAAATTAACAGGGTCTACACCGTGCAATAGTAAAGTATTAGAAGAGATGGAAAGACTGCGGAAACTGTAATAGGTGTAAATAATGATTTTGTTTCAAGAAATGTATGAAGAAATTACAGAAAATGTACAATGTATGTATCAAAAGTTGAAATTAATGCAAAAAATGTATCTGTCATATATTTACATCCTTTTCTTAACATGCCGATATTCGATATATTTTAATGTTTGAAAAGTGTAACACTAAAATGTAAAAAATAGAAAATATGTAAAAAAAATTAAGAAACGCTTTTCTTTAGTTATGAGTGACTAAAATTAAAATTATATTAAAAAAATAACTAAAAAGCAAAAAATAAAAAATGAAACTCGAAGGATTATTAGAAAAAAACGTTCGTTAAAAAATGAAAAAATCTAACACATTCGTTAAAAATGCGTGGTGCTCGTCTTCATTGAATAAACGGTTTGAGGATAGCGCCCCACGCTTTTTTTAACGAATGTGTTAGATTTTTCCATTTTTAAGCAACGTTTTTTTTCGAATAATCCTTCGAGTTTTATTTTTTATTTTTTGCTTTTTAGTTCATTTTTTTTGTAATATTTTAAATTTTAGTCAATCATAACTAAAGAAAATCGTTTCTTAAAAATTTTTTTCATATTTTCTATTCTGATTATAACACCATCTATTAACAATGAGAAAAATGTCCATTATAAAATTGACTTATTTTTTATAGGGAATCTAAATCTGCAATAGAATCAATCTATCAATCGAAAGATTTTTTAAATAAACTGAATAGACAAGGGCGGATTTGTGAAAAAACGTCTATTTTTGGATGTGTGAGGTGGCATTCGGATTTTTGCAGATAAAGTTAGGTGACAACTTCAACAATAAGAATTAATTTATGCTCCTTCTCAAATATGCCCAGAACATTAATAAAAAAATTAAAATATTTAAAAATTTGGAAAACATCGATTTTTTTCTATTTTCTTTGCTTATAACTTTAAGACGATTCATTTTGGAAAAAAATCGTAGGGAAATAAAATAAACATAATTCAATTTTGTATGATAAGCGAGTGGTTAAAAATGTCTTAAATTATTACCCTTTCTGCAAAATAGCAATAAATACAAAATAAGGGGGCAAAATAAGCCTGTTCTTATTCAATGTTTTTAACCATTTTGATTGCACTTAGAACTTTCATAATTCGCTTAGAAAATTCTTACAACATACTTAAATCATTCACCAACTTTCATTAAAATCGACCTGATAGATTTTGCAGAATAATTTTGCAATCTAAATTTTTTTAAAAAAGTTCAAATTTTTTAGAATCTCCATGAAGAAAAAGTAGACTATTTAGAAGTTTGCTAATTTTTTTTACATATAAAGAGGTTCTCTACCTATCTAATACACTTTACAGAATTATAATCGGATTATTTAAGGGGCCTCAGCACTGTTTTAAAATTATAAACAATTTTTTGGCTTATAAACAAATACAGTGAGAACGTTTGAGTTGGCATAAGTTCATTTTCTCGAGAATAGGTGTATCTGGAGATAAATCCCGAAATAGGTCGATTTTTATTTTTAAATTCTAATTTTTTGGTATATATATCATACTAGTGACGTCACCCATCTGGGCGTGATGACGTAATCGGTGATTTTTGTAAATCAGAATAGGTGCCGTGTGATAGCTCAATCGAAAGGCTATTCAATTTTGTATTCACTAATATAAACATTAACATAACTATTTATACAGGGTTTGAATTAAAAAAAAATTTGAAATAAATTAATTCCAATATTTAGATTACGTCATTACACCCAGATGGATGACGTCACTAGTATGATATTTATGCCAAAAAATTGTGATTTGAAAATAAAAATCGATCTGTTTCGGGAGATATCTCCAGAGTCGCCCATTCTCAAGAAAATGAATTTATTCCAACTCAAACGTCTTCACTGTATTTGTTTATAAGCCAAAACATTGTTTTAACTTTAAAACAGTGCTGAGGCCGCTTAAATAATCCGATATTAATTATGTAAGGTGTATTAGATAGGTAGAGGACCTCTTTATATGAAAAAAAATTAGCAAACTTCTAAATGGTCTACTTTTTGTTCAGAAAGTTTTTAAAAATTTGAACCTTAAAAAAAATTAAATTGCAAAATTATGCAAAATCTATTAAGTCAATTTTAATGAAATTTGGTGGACGGTGTAAGTATATTGTAAGAATTTTCTAAGCGAATTATGAAGGTTCTAAGTGCAACCAAACTGGTTGGAAAAAATTGAACAAAAACAGGCTTATTTTGCCCCCTTATTTTGTATTTATTGCTATTTTGCAAAAAGGGTAATAATTTAAGTAATTTTTAACTAGTCGTATATTATACAGAATTCAATTATGTATCTTTATTTTCCTTCTGTAAGACTTTGTTCCAAAATAAATCGTTTTAAACTTATAAGCAATGAAAGTAGAAAAAAATCGATATTTTTCGAAATTTTTAAATATTTAAATGTTTTTATTAATGTTCCGGGCATATTTGAGAAGTAGCATAAGTCAATTATAATTATTAAAGTTGTCACCTAACTTTATCTGCAAAAATCCGAATGCCACCCCTCACATCCACCTCAAAACAAATCCGCCATGGTCTAGAACACATGTTTTCAGTTTTTTAATCCGATATTCATTTCGCGAAATATTCGACCGCCCCGCTTCTTTTCATGCACTCTGTATAAAAGATATCACAATCACAACCAATCGTTGCCACCACTGGATATTCCCCAAGATTCTCCCACGCAATTATGAACCTTGAATTGCAGAATAATGTAGATAGGTACACATCGGATGATGTTAGTTCATCTTTGTTCTTCATCTTCATCTTCATCTGCTAATGGAATCATTGAGTGCGAGACACAGGGCGGAGAAGTGTCAAAAGTAATACTATTGTTTAGGCCTCTCTGATGTTTTAGTACCCTGTCGTGGGAACCATATTGTAAAAACAAGCTATAATCAAGGCAATAAAAACGACACTATACTTATAAACGGACTGAGTAAAAACTTCTGTGATATTTCAGGAATGTACGTTATATAGACACATTCAGTAATTTACAATTATCTTTGACTACATTTTAAGTAAATATTTGTTCTGAAACGTCTAGCCATTTTAGACCACACTATTTGATACAGGTATTTATCAACTGCTTTTGATAAATTTGGTGATTTACTGAAACAGTAACACCTGAAGAATTTTACTGAAAAATATAGAAAACCCTCTAAACTCTAAAATGAGAGTTTGTAAAGTTATTTTTGTTAATTTGTTGCTTAATGATTGCAAAAGTAGGTTCAAAATTTTTTTTTGGAGCAAGGGTGAATTTTTACATTCCCTGGCGCATGCTCACACCGACAGTATGGTATTAGTTACTCAAACGTTATACGGGATCTGATTGGGTGTTAAAATCATCTGTCAATGGAGAATCATCTGTCAAATCATCTGTCAATTGTTCATCTGGAGATTATGGATAAACAAATGTTGTGTATATTAGTTTTTATTGTTGTGATGGCAAAGAAAAAAGCAAGTTTATAGTTGTAGTGACTTTTTAAATAGTTTTTAAAAGCGACAGGTACGTAATAATTGTAAATGTTTTAGTATCCCAATAAAAAATTACATAGGTACCTACCTATTTGGAAAATTTAAAATGAACCACCTACCAAAATAGTATGTAATGCTTTGATTTGCATAATTTGATTACCATCAAAATTTCTACCAATATTCACCTAATATATTGTTATTCCACAAAATATTCCTTTAATTTCACAAAAATCAAACTAATTTGATTAAATTCATATAAGTAATAAACAACTGTCAAAAGTTTATGACGTAAACGTTCAGTTGGTGTACATTCAAACATGACAGATACGCGAAGATGGCGCAATGGGAAAGCACTTTGATTTTCGATCGGCTGGTTCGACGGAAAGCGGGTTCAATCCCCAATGCAAGGGACTATTTTTTTTTATTTTTTTATACATTTTATGATTGTTGTAGTTGTAGTTTCAAAAATGATATTTTTTACTTGTGTTTTTGAACCTAGAAAATCGTCATTTTTCGATTTTTTTCAGTTTTAAATTATTTATAACTCGGAAACGATTAACTTTAGGAGAAAATTACAAAAGACCTTTTCTGTTCACAATGATCCAATGAACCTAAAATCATATTTACCCGGGCCGAAAAAAATTGATTTTTATAAATTGCTGAAAAATTTTTTTTTAATAAATGTAGCAATAACTCTGACATTATGGCATTTAGGTATAGGCAATATCATATGAAAAATAATCAGTATCCCTTAAGGATTCCAAAACTTAAAAAATATACAGGGTTTTCCATTTGAAATAAGAAAGTTCAGTAGATTTCCAGAAAAATGGACGATTTGACAACAATGTAATTACCACTATAATATCGGCCGCATTAAAAGACCCTCACCCACCAAAATCTATAAAAATCGTTTTAGCGGTTTTCGAGAAAATAACGTGTTACCAGACTTTTTCGCAACCCTGTATATTACACATACAAAGGTTCAAAATTAGATATGAGGCCATCCCAGATTTTACCTTTTAAAAAATGGCGGGCATTTAAAATGGCAACGATACATATGTAACTAATAGCACGATAACTTTTAAACGAAAAGTCCGACTTCAACAAAATTTGGTATATGGGTTCTTTTTTGATGTATAAGATCGAGCTCCTGAACCGGAAGAATGGGTTTACCAGAAGTTGTGTTTTTCTTGATTTTTATGTAAAGATATGTTTTTTTTTTAATTCTTTCACCCTGTATATATTAATTTTTCAAAAAGATAATACCGGCATTGAAAAGAGCGTAATAGTATATTACATACCTAGCGGGAAAGTACTCTATTTCAGCCGAGCGGCAAGGTAGTTTACCGAGGTGCGAAGCACCGAGGTAAACTACAGACGCGAGGCTAGAATGAGTTCCCGCGAGGTTTGTATACTATTTTACTCACAATCGGTTAGTAGTTTATGGATTTCTAATACTCACAATCTACCAATAATAATTTCGTTTCAAATATCTGTATCCATTTTCATTATGTGATCAGATGAATTATTTTAAGTAACATGTGAGATCGTTGCTAGGTGACAAAACAAGTTTGTTGAATCTGACATTTAGGCGATACACGACGCCATTAATTGTACATATAATCAAATTGTGTTTATTTTGCAAAAATGTCTGATAGTGAATTTGAATGTACGCCAACAGAACTGCGGGTAGTTGCAGAGAGAGCTACTGAAGGAATAATTCCTGAAAAAAGCAGGGAGAGGTATGAAAACACCTATGAACTATACAGTAAATGGTGCGTGTTGTTTTCAGGTAGAAAAGTGACAGATACTAGCCGGGAAAGTACTTTCCCGGCTAGATGGTAAAGTAAAGTAAGTAATAAGTCGCTTCCTGATTACTTCAAAGGTTAGAAATCCATAAATTACTAACCGATTGTGAGTAAAATATTTTTTAGGAAATATTTCGAACTTTTTAATTATGTTAATTATTACCGTGTAATAAATGCATAACGTATCTTCACAATGCAAATTATAATATAAGAATTATTGTGCATTTAATGCTAGAAGCATATAATTTGGACCACATATACTGCACATACAAAGGATCAAATTTAGATGAGAGGCGATCTCAGATTTTGACTTTGTTGAATCATCAGATGCGATTGTTGAATGTCCTTTGACAAAACACTGTTCTCAGACTTGCAGTTTGTAAACCTGTTCTTTCAATCCTCGGAACTCAATTAGTAAACCTCGTATAGATATATGTACTACATATTTTAAAATTGTATTAACGTAACCATTTCTCAAATAATCAAGATTTAGTTTATAACACAAAACCTTGAAAGCATCAAGAGCTAATAACATTTAAATACATATTCAATCTCCATTACTTCTCATGGGGACTTTTCATTTGAATGATCAAAGTATTGAGAACTATAAAAGGGATACTAATGCAGAGGGACAGAAATGTATGCTAATAATAAGAGTTCTGTCGTGGATCTTTTGAAGCCGTTGCCTTTGAGTATAGATGACCACTGAGGGATGTCTTTTAATTTTAAAATTGAAATGGGAACATTAGTCAAATTGGTAACTAGAATATTATACATTTGGCCGAACTTACCTACTTATATACAAAAGTGGACCCAGAAGAAGTAACGGGTGTTTTACAAAATAAATCCGAAATTTTAATATTTTTCCAAAGCGATTTGAAACTTTTTTTATGAAAATTTATAATATGTGTTGGTCAATGAAACCGAAGTAGCGACAATTTTTTTTCTCGGTTTCTTAGATGTTTAGTCGCCAAACTTTACCTTCCTCCACTTTTCAGTACAATAATGATAATAAAAAATACCTATTTTAAAACTTTTTCCAAAAATTGGATTAGTATTTCCAATAGAACTTGTAGAATATTACTGCTTTACACCATTTTGATCTATCAAAAAGTATAATTTAAAGTAGTACACATTAAGACTCAGTTTTCACTCTAATGGCAATTCGGGACTGCACGCTGGGGTTTGTTTTGGTTGGATCGGGGAGGGCAGCATATGTGCCTCCTGATGAGAGACTAATAAGTTTCGAAACCGGTAGAGGTGCTTGCAACATTCTCTGATTGGACTAGAATATGGTTCGGCTGTATTTTCGTTTTGCAACGAAATTGAAAATGTTTATTCATTTTTGATTTACATTTACTCTGTGTGGAGTATGAAGGGAACCATTCTCGTTGGAACTTTACCGCGCTGAGCAGATGAGACGTGAATTGTAAATTGTAGAAATCCCTCATCTTCCTTAGTCTCAGCATCCGTATGGCTTGCAAATTGTAGAAGCCTCGGAGGTGTGACCAGAGAAGGTTCCCATTGTGTTCATTCTGGTGGGATGTTCTATATGCCATTAGAGTGAAAACTGAGTCTTTTTGCTAGCAGTTGCCGCTAGGGCATCTATACCATTTCGTTCGTTGCAATTCGGGACTGCACGCTGGGGTTTGTTTTGGTTGGATCGGGGAGAGCAGCATATGTGCCTCCTGATGAGAGACTAATAAGTTTATAAACCGGTAGAGGTGCTTGCAGCACTCTCTGATTGGACTAGAATATGGTTCGGCTGTATTTTCGTTTTGCAGCGAAATTGAAAATGGTTATTCATTTTTGATTTACATTTACTCTGTGTGGAGTATGAAGGGAACCATTCTCGTTGGAACTTTACCGCGCTGAGCAGATGGGACGTGAATTGTAAATTGTAGAATTCCCTCATCTTCCTTAGTCTCAGCATCCGTATGGCTTGCAAATTGTAGAAGCCTCGGAGGTGTGACCAGAGAAGGTTCCCATTGTGTTCATTCTGGTGGGATGTTCTATATGCCATTAGAGTGAAAACTGAGTCTTTTTGCTAGCAGTTGCCGCTAGGGCATCTATGCCATTTCGTTCGTTGCAATTCGGGACTGCACGCTGGGGTTTGTTTTGGTTGGATCGGGGAGAGCAGCATATGTGCCTCCTGATGAGAGACTAATAAGTTTATAAACCGGTAGAGGTGCTTGCAGCACTCTCTGATTTAACTAGAATATGGTTCGGCTGTATTTTCGTTTTGCAACTTTTTCGTTTTTGAAACTTTTCAATGATGTTTATTCGACTGGTGATATTCCTGAAGATTGGTTAAAGTCCGAATTCATAACCCTACCAAAAAAACAACGTCCGAAAAACTGTAGCGACTATAGAATGATAAGCCTTATGAGCCACACCTTGAAAATCTTTCTACGTATCATCCACAGTAGAATCAGAGATAAATGTGAAGAAGACCAGGATGAAACACAATTTGGCTTCAGAAATGGACTGGGAACCCGGGACGCACTCTTTGCACTAAATGTGTTATTGCAGAAATGCCGAGATCAAAGGAAAGACGTCTTTGCTGTATTTATTGACTATGAGAAGGCCTTTGATCGAGTACAACATCACAAATTAATTAAAATACTAAAGGATAAAGGAGTTGATAGTCAAGATGTACGAATCATAGAAAAATTATACTGGCGTCAAACAGCGACAGCTTGCATAAATGGAAAATCAACAGAAATATGCAAAATACAAAGAGGCGTCAGACAGGGTTGTATACTGTCCCCACTGTTGTTCAATTTGTATTCAGATAGAATATTTAAGGAAGCGCTGCATAATTTGGAATGGGGTGTGAAGGTTAATGGAATTCTGATAAATACAATCAGATATGCAGACGATACAGTTATTTTAAGTGATGATATGAATGGATTACAACACCCTTTAAATGCCATTGACAGAGTGGGAAGAGAGTTTGGCCTAAATATAAACTGTTCAAAAACAAAGTACATGGTATTTAGCCGTTTGGCCCATCAAGATTCACGGTTATATGTTGATGGTCATATGATTCAAAGAGTACCCAGTTTTAAATATCTTGGTTGCCATATTACTGAACAACTAGATCCAGATAAATAGATAAAATGTAGAATCGAGATAGCCCGCACGACATTTTTAAAAATGAGGTCATTCTTCTGTAATGATACCTTGCAACTTCAACTTCGAAAGCGCATGATTAAATGCTACATTTGGTCAGTCCTCTTGTATGGTGTCGAAGCATGGACATTAAAAATATCCACCATTAACCGTTTGGAGGCCTTTGAAATGTGGCTGCACAGACGTATTCTAAAAATACCATGGACGGCTATGCTGACAAATGTGGCAGTCCTTAAGAGAGCAAATGCTACCCGTGAGCTGCTTGATAACATCAAATATAGAAAGATGGCCTATTTTGGACACGTAGTAAGGGGAGACCGGTATAATATTCTTCAACTTATTATGATGGGTAAAATCGAAGGACGCAGATGAATTGGTAGAAAGCAGGCCTCTTGGTTGAATAATATCCGGGAGTGGACAGGAATAAAGAAAGCAGAACACCTATTTAGAATAGCTCGAGACAGAGACAGTTTCGCCATGTTAATCGCCAACGTCAAGGGGACTTGATAGGGCACGTTAAGAAGAAGAACGAAATTAAAAATGGTTATTCATTTTTGATTTACATTTACTCTGTGTGGAGTATGAAGGGAACCATTCTCGTTGGAACTTTACCGCGCTGAGCAGATGGGACGTGAATTGTAAATTGTAGAATTCCCTCATCTTCCTTAGTCTCAGCATCCGTATGGCTTGCAAATTGTAGAAGCCTCGGAGGTGTGACCAGAGAAGGTTCCCATTGTTTTCATTCTGGTGGGATGTTCTATATGCCATTAGAGTGAAAACTGAGTCTTTTTGTTAGCAGTTGCCGCTAGGGCATCTATGCCATTTCGTTCGTTGCAATTCGGGACTGCACGCTGGGGTTTGTTTTGGTTAGATCGGGGAGAGCAGCATATGTGCCTCCTGATGAGAGACTAATAAGTTTCGAAACCGGTAGAGGTGCTTGCAGCACTCTCTGATTGGACTAGAATATGGTTCGGCTGTATTTTCGTTTTGCAACGAAATTGAAAATGGTTATTCATTTTTAGTACACATTAATTATATACCTATTACATACTTACGAAATATTGTGTTATCAAAGATATGCTCATTTTAAGTAAATCAACCTAGGTGTATAATAAATTGCCATATCTCGTAAAGTAAACACTGATAACTACCTATAGTAGAAATTGTATTCAGATCCGGATTTTAATCATAAAAATTAAAACACTTAAAGAGTACAGGGGAAAAACAAGGAATGTCAATTTTTCATGAATTTTGGCATTGCTCGCCATGAGGTAGCAAAAACTGAGTAAAGTTTGTTTAGCAGTAAATGGTTGACTTCAATTTGTTCGGTCGTAAATATTATTAAATTTGTCTGACTTGGCCCATTGTTAAGACCGGTCTGGATGGATAAGCAAACGAGGTAGCCAGAGTTGGTCTTTTGACAATTAACACTGACTAGACGGTACTCCTATAATAAAGCAAAGGATCCACAAAATTTAGAATAATTACGACGACAAAAACAAAAAAAAAACGGATGTAAAATATATTGCTTTGCCTTATATACCTACCCGAAATTACAGCAACAGCAAATGACTTACTGTCACTTGCTGTTGCGTTTAGTAAATTTCAATTTCCGACTTATCATCCACTTATTTCGTATGTTTAAAATGATGGCGCACGGGTAAAGATTCAGGGACTCAACTGTAGCTATGGTAAGATGTAAGGGAAAACTATCGCAACCTATCAAGTATTAATCTGGCATTCATGAAATCTGATGAACTCATAGAGAATGGGAGAAAAGGAAATAAAGATAATCTGGTACGCCGACGACGCCATAATAACAGCAGAAAATGAAGATGACCTACAAAAAAAAATAAAGAATTCGAAGACACGGCTCTCATATACAACATGGTGATCTCAACAGAGAAAACTAAATCGATAGTGGTATCAGCGGGACCGAGACGATGTAAATTGGTCGTAAATAACAAAATAATACAAGTGATGGAAACAGAATACTTGGGAATAAAATTGTCGAGCTACGGAGAAGTGGAAGAAGAAGTATAAAAACAAGTGAACATGGCGAACAGAGCAGTAGGATGTCTCAACAACACAATCTGGAGAAACAAATACCTCACAATGGATACGAAAACGTATATGATAATGACGTATACAGCGGAAACAAGAGCAGATACGGCGAAAACACAAAGACTACTGGAAACATCAGAAATGAAAGTCTTACAAAAAATAACAAACCAAACTCTAAGAAACAGAGTAAGAAGTGAGGAAATACGAGCGAGATGTGGTATAAGAAATAAACAGGTGGACCAAAAGAAGAAAAATAGAATGGAATCAACATATAGCAAGAATGACAGAAAATAGAATAGTACGAATTGCAAGAGACAAATCGCCATATGGAAGAAGATCATTGGGACGACCGAGGAAAAGATGGTCAGACAATGAAAATTGAGGCTAAAAACCGAAGTAAAACAGGCATTGAGCCTATTTATAAAGTAGGAATAAGAATAATTTTTAATAAGGAAAAATTTCCTACCCAGCTGGGATTCGAACTCACAACCCTTGAATCGAAAAGTAGGCTCTCTTACCTTTGATCCACAGAGAGGTAGTCAAAATTTTTATCACATTCGCCATTACGAGTTGGCAATTATACAGTATGTCCCTGTAAGTTGTATCCATATGGAAAACTTTTTATTATTAATTTTACGAAAAAAAGTTATTCTTCATAAAAAGCTCTGCATGGTCCAAAACCTAAGATTCAACCATCAGTTATAAAATTTTATGGATGTTATACGAGGTATGTCAAAAAGTTTGAATTTCATTCAAGAGTAAAGTAGCTTTATTTTTCACAATATTGAAAATTGTTATTATGAAAAGTTGTTTGGAATTAAAAACTAAATTATAATATGCAATTACAACCTTCTAATTGAAAAAAAATTTTTTTTGAAAAATTATGGATAACTAACATTATTTTCAGTTATTTCAATTCTGATAACTCTTTTGTTAATAATTTTACTAAAAAAAGTGATTCTTAATAAAAAGTTCTGGATGATCTACCATCTTGTATCAAATTTTATCAATTTTATACGAGGTATGTCAAAAAAGATAAATTTAGATCAAAAGTAAAGTACCTTTATAGACCAGGGCGCATCTGTAAAAATATTAGTACATTTGGACGTTGAGAGGTGACTCAAATTTTTTTGCAGAAATTGCTTGGAAATAAATCAAATAATAATATTTGAGTTATCCTCCCTCTCAAAAAGGTCCGGAACATTTTTTAAATAATCAAAATGTCAAAAAATTAAGGAAAAATTCGATTTTTTTCTTCGTTTTTTGATTATAACTTTAAAATTGTTCCTTTTCGAGAAAAGTTGTACTAACATAAAAGTTGCGTAATTAAATTTCCTACAATATAGAATTAGTTAATAATTTAAAAAATAGTCACCCTTGTTGCAAAATAGCAATAATTGCGAAAAAACCATACAAAAACAAGTATTCGCATTTTACGTTTTTCAACCATTTATGCTACATTTAGGACCTTCATATTTCACCCAGAAAAACTATATGATACAGTTAAACAATATCGTAAATTTCATTAAGATCGGTTCAATAGATTTTGCAAAATAAATTTTGCAATCCAGCTTTCGCAAAGAAAATTCATTTTTTCAAACTGGTACAGGACTGAAAATAAAGCAGATAGCAAGTTAAAAATTTTTTTTTGCTTATAGAAGTGTACTGTACCTTTCATTTGCAATTTTGCAAAATTAAAATCAATTAACACCACGGCGTCAGGATTTTTCTTAATTAAACATTAATTATTGGTGCTACGCGCAGGACAGCGGATAGTTTGCTCTGATTGGGCATTCCAATGACCTTTGATAATGATTGATACATTTTAATTTTTATTACATTTCGATATAAATAAATAAATTTGTTTATTGCAAAATAAGAACACACACTTTATCATTTGAAATAACACTTTTATTAGCAAAAACTTTCTTTGTTCATATATTTTAACTTAGAGAATAAAAGTTTATTATTTTGAAACTTTTATTTATATTTATTTTTTATTTATAACTTTCAAAGTATTCATTTTCAAGAAAAGTTGTGCTGACATAAAAGTTGAGTAACTAAATTTCCTACAATATAGAATTAGTTAAAAATTTAAAAAATAGTCACCCTTGTTGCAAATTAGCAATAATTGCGAAAAAAAACCATACAAAAACAAGTATTCGCATTTTACGTTTTTCAACCATTTATGCTACACTTTGGACCTTCATATTGCACTCAGAAAAACTTTATGATAAAGTAAAGTAATACTGTAAATTTCATTAAGATCGATTCAACAGATTTTGCAAAATAAATTTTGCTATCCAGCTTTCGCAAAAAAAATTCATTTTTTCAAAATCTTACAGGACTGAAAATAAAGCAGAGAGCAAGTTGAATTTTTTTGCTTATAGAAGTGTACTGTACCTTTCATTTGCAATTTGCAAAACTAAAATCGATTAACTACCACGGCGTCAGAAATTTTTTTAAATAAACATTAATTATTGGTGCTACGCGCAGGACAGCGGATAGTTTGCTATGATTGGGCATTCCGATAGTCTTTGATAATGATTGATACATTTGAATTTTTATTACATTTCGATAAAAATAAATAAATTTGTTTATTGCAAAAAAAAACACATACTCTATCCTTTGAAATAACACTTTTATTGGCAAAAATTTTCTTTGTTCATATATTTTAACTTAAATAATAAAAGTTTATTATTTTTAAACATATGCAATTGTTTAAACAATATTTCACAAACAATAATAAAATTAGTTTGATTTTTGTGGAATTAAAATATTAAAATACAACAAAATATAGAGTAAGAAGATAATATATTAGATAAAGATTGAAAGAAATTTTGGTGGAAATCAACTTGTGTGAATCGAACACCGCTGTCCTGCGCGTAGCACCAAAAATGAATGTTTATTTAAAAAAATTTCTGACGCCGTGGTAATTAATCGATTTTAATTTTGCAAATTTCAAATGAAACATACGATACACTTCTATAAGCAAAAAAAATTTCAACTTGCTATCTGCTTTATTTTCAGTCCTGTAACATTTTGAAAAAATGAATATTTTTTGCGACAGCTGGATTGGAAAATTTATTTTGCAAAATCTATTGAACCGATCTTAACGAAATTTACAGTATTATTTTACTGAATCATAAAGTTTTTTGGATGAAATATGAAGGTTCTAAGTGTAGCATAAATGGTTGAAAAACGTAAAATTCGAATACTTGTTTTTGCATGGTTTTTTCGCAAGTATTGCTATTTTGCAACTAGGATGACTGTTTTTTAAATTTTTAACCAATTCTATATTGTAGGAAATTTAATTACGCAACTTTTATGTTAGTTCAACTTTTTTCGAAAATGAACACTTTTAAAGTTATAATCAAAAAACGAAGAAAAACATCGAATTTTTCCTTCATTTTTTTACATTTTGATTATTTAAACAATATTCCGGACCTTTTTGAGAGGGAGGATAACTCAAATATTATTATTTGATTTATTTCCAAGCAATTTCTGCAAAAAAATTTGAGTCACCTCTCAACGTCCATCTCAAAACCGATGCGCCCTGGACTATTATAGTTCAGAATATTTCAATTAGAAGGATATAATTACATACTGAAACATAGCTTTTAATTCTAAATAACTTTTCATAATAACAATTTTCGATATTGTGAAAAATAAACGTATTTTACTCTTGAGCGAAATTAATATTTTTTGACATATCTCGTATAAAATTAACAAAATTTGACATATGATGATTGTATTTTAGGTATTAGATCATGCAGAACTTTTTATTAAGAATCACTTTTTTTCGTAAAATTAATAATAAAAGAGTTATCTGAATTGAATTATCCGAAAATAATGTTAGTTATCAATTTCAATTAGAAGGATGTAATTGCATACTAGAATATAGTTTTTAATTCCAAACAACTTTTCATAATAGCAAATTTAAATATTGTGAGAAATAAAGCTACTTTACTCTTGAGTAAAATTCAAACTTTTTGAAATAACTCGTATAATATTCAAAAAATTTGATATTTGACGGTTAAATCTCAGGTTTTGGACCATGCAGAGCTTTTTATGAAGAATAACTTTTTTCGTAAAATTAATAATAAAAAAGTTTTTCATATGGATACAACTTACAGGGACATACTGTATAAACTCGCTGGTGAATTTGATAAATATTGAAGAGTATATCACATTTAGCAAGTTTATTGATCATTATAATGCATAATAACCGGTAATTATGCATAATCACCCAGTGCATGTAACTAATACTACCGATATAATAATATTATGATAATAATACTAAAAACATCGAGTCCGACCCTGTTCTTCCAACCCACATTTACTGACATATCGCATCAATTAACTCGTACATTTTCAACAATAGCGCATTTCAATTAAGTCAGTTTATCAAACTCAAATGCCATTCAAGGTATTATATTCCAATGGTCTTGCTTATAAAACGCTTCCAAATAATACGACTAAAATACAAAAAAGTAAAAGGTGATTTTTCTTGTGAGGTTCTTATGTGAAAATGAAATCGAAGTGAAGTGACATTGGACATTGAACGGGTAATTCCGTAGTTAAAGTAAGTATACTGTTGGATAATTTTGAATCAGTCTGTGATCTCTTTCATTAATATTAATTTATTATGGTATTTATAAACGTTAGCAATATTATTATGACCGGTGCTGGAGCAGTGTTTTAATATCGTAGGTTAAGATATGCATAGATTTGATATTGAAATTTGACTTTTAGATTTAGTTGATATTGTCTGGTGTTAAAAATAAACAATGTTTGTCTTAAGCATGCAATTAGCATTATTATTACTATTAAGTTAGCTTATTAGCTATATTAGCTATTGGTGCTATATTAGGTCCCACTAATACTAAACTGTAGGGCCGCCGAGGGGGCGCTACAGCCGGTACATTTTACCGAGGCCCGGCGTCAACCAGACCGTTTAATTAATACTCTGCTATATTTAATATTATCACCAATCAATTTTAAAATTTCAAAAAGTTCACACACATAGTTAAGGCTTTTATAAAACACGTTAATTTTTTTATAGACCGTAGGTGTGTACATAACCTCAATATATTAAAAAAAAATTTTTTTGGAAAAAGGCGTATAACTTTTTTTGGGATAGCTGCACGTTTAATTTTTTCTTAATCTTGTGTATTTTATCAAACACTATATTACTAATTTTTTTAGATTTTTTTTAGGAAAAACTGTTATTTAGGGGGTTTTTGGGAATTTTCCCTATTTTATAGGTTTCATAATAGATCAAATCAATTTCTTTTTTATAGGTTATATATGTAAATTGAAGTAACTGAGTCCTTTAGAATATTTAAAAATGGGAGAAACACGTTCTAACCCCCCAAAACCTCCTTAAAAACGGTTTTTTTTTTATTTTTTAAGGTGGTCAGAGTTACGGAAAAATCTGAAAAAAATGATAAATTAGTGTTTGATAAAATACACAAGGTTGAGAAACAATTAGACCTGCTGCTCTCCCCAAAAAAAGTTAAACGCTTTTTTCAAAAAAAAAAAAATTTAATTTTCTTGAGGTTATGTACACTCAACCTATAAAATAAACATGTTTTATAAAGGCCTCAACTACACACAGGTCCAAAAGTTTGGAATACGTACAAATAATATATCTACGCCTATGGTGGTTTGAAAACTGTTGTTGATATTCATTTTAGAGCGTTTTTACATGAAAATGATAAAAACTTTGAATCGTTTTTGTATTATTTTGCCCATTTTGGTCACATTCAACTGATTACGAATTTACACATTATTTCAGTCTGTGTTTAAATTTGAATTGAGCCGTTTAAAAATGCCTAGAAACGTGATATCTCACTTTGACAGATATAGAGTGATTGCTTTGTTCCAACAGGGCTTTAGCCAAAGTAATATCGCGAATATTGTTGATGTTACTCAGAGTGCTGTATCTAACATTTAAAAAAAAATCCAAGAGACAAATGACGTCAAGGATCGTCCAAGAAGTGGTAGCAGTCTATGTACAACAGCAGCAAAAGATCGGCAGATAACATTGATAGCTCGAAGAAATCGTCTGGAATCCACAAGTGGTATATCCAGAGAAATTTCTAGGCTTCAAGGACTGAATATTTCACGGCAAGCAATAACACGCCGACTAAATGCGGTAAATTTGTATCGTAGAAGGCCCTTACATGTTCCTAACTAACCTACCAACACAAAATAGTAAGGTTGCAATGGGCTACAGAAATGGTGCAACATGGTCCTAACTGGAATAACGTGATGTCCTCTGATGAATCAAAAATTGGCTTGGTATCTGATTCGCGAAGAACACTGGTTTGGAGGGCCCCAGGACGACAAGCCCGACTAAAAACAGCCCAACCGCGTGTCCCGTTTGAAGGTGGCAGTAATATGGTTTGGGGTGGTATTATGAGTGGTACACGGACGCCACTGCTGGTTCTGGAGAGAAGTGTCACTGGTGCTGTGTACATCGAGGAAGTTTTAAATCCTGTCGTACGTCTATTCCGAGGGCAGTAGGTGATGAATTTGTGTTTATGCATAACAACGCACCCCCTCATTGAACAGCAGCAGTACAAAATTTTCTGGTAGAAGAAGGAATATCTACATTACAGTGGCCCTCGAATTCCCCCGATGAACGTTATTGACATGCTGGGGACATTCTCAAGACACGCATCAAAAAGCGAAACAATCCCTTTATACACTTCGCGAACTAAAAGATGCTGCTCGTGAAGAATGGGAGAGAATTCCGCAAGCCCAGCTCGACCAGTTAATCGGCAGCATGCCAAATCGCCTACAGGCATGCATACAGTCCAATGGAGGAAATACTAATTATTATTAGTTTAATTAAAAATTATTCTCTTCTTTACTAATTTATTTTTAAATGTAAGTTGTACTTTCTAAGTTGTTCACTCCAAGAGAATAAATAATTTTTTTGCATATCGTTTATCTGGTTTTGAGATTTATTTAGTATTGCTAAGAATTGAAACAAAATTATGTTTAACTATTCAGAAAAGTTTATATATAAAAATCAATAAAAAGACGAAATATTCTAATATTTCAAACTTTTGGACATACATATGTGTATGCGTGTGAATTTTTTGAAATTTTAAAATTGATTGCATCCCACCAAAAAAAAATAAAAACGAAAAATGATGTTTTTGATGGTGGCGGCAGGGGGAAGGAGGTGGTGCGTTAAAATTACGCTGGATCTTATGTGCTAATCACATAGAACTTAAAAAAAAAGTTGAATTCTAGTAGTGAGGGAGGGTAACTTTTAATTTATTTATCCCGTCCATAAGTGGAAAGTTTGATGCGCCACTGTCGACGCATGTGCCACTAAAAAGTGACGGCACAGTGTTCAAACGTTTTCTTTTAGGTTCTACTATTTAAGTTATAGGCTCTTATCGTGCCTAAAATGATTAAGAAATTTCACTTATAGCGGCTCTTAGTCTACAAACTTTGTTTCATCTAGATCCTTTTCGCAATGTATAACTTCCATGAATCATGCGAAAAAAAATTTTGATCGTGTGGCTCATCAGAATAATTATATCAGTCTGCTGTCGTGACATCCTTCAGCCCGGTGCTTCTTCGGAATTCTTATAAAAAAATACTTTTTTCTCTCATTCCTCAGGTCTTTCACCAGTGGTATACAGGTTATTAAAAAGTATAACAGAGGACTGATGTGGTCTCCTTGTATGATGTTTAAGAGTCCAGTTAGAATTTTGTATGGTCCAATTGCTTTCTTGTTTTTAACTGAGTTTATTGCATGAAGAATATAAAATTGTAAAATTTCTGATTCATCTTGATTTACAGTTCTCTCTGTATATTTGGCTGGTCGTCGTGGAGCAACAAGAGGCACCGAGGTCTAGCTGTCCAATTACCACCTTCAAATATCTATACATTTGTTTTTCTTTTGCCGATAGTAATCATATCTCCAGGACCACAGTTTTTGCTACTAGAGTTTTAAAATAAATTACTTTATTATACTACATACTACTAGTAGTAGTACAATTTTACTAGCAGTACTATTTACTATTTACTAATAGCAGTACTATTTTGATATTTATGGCAGAACAGCTTCCTAAAAATATCCGTTGCTAATATGAATAGTTAATTAATAATTATTAATTCGAATTTACAAATTTAATGTTTATAATGACAACAATATAATTGTTTCGAATACTGAACTTTGTTCAATGCCGACACTGTCAAATCGTAAGGTAGAAGACAAACAATAAATAAAAACAGTTAAAAATGATGTTTAAAAATCTAGTTTTGTATTTTGAAAATATCAATTTTGTAGTTCTGCAAAGTAGTGCATTTGAGTCATAAAATATAATCAGTTTAATTAATTAATGGTGCATTATAATAGTTTGGTAAGTTTGTGTCACTTATTATTAAAAAAGTGTTAAAAATATTTATTACAATATTAATTATTGTTTCTTGTTGTTATGTAACTTGGAAGTAAGATGTTTTCCTTTTGATTTTTTTTTGTTTCTTCCTGTAATAATTAGGTGGACACCTTTAGTTATATACAGGGTGTAACAAAAATGCAGGTCATAAATTAAACCACATATTCTGGGACCAAAAATAGTTCGAATTAACGTAACTTACCTTAGTACAAATATGCACACAAAAAAAGTCACAGCCCTTTGAAGTTACAAAATGAAAATCGATTTTTTTGAATATATCGAAAACTATTAGAGATTTTTTGTTGAAAATGGACAGGTGGCATTCTCATGGAAAGAACATCTTAAAGAAAAATTATAGTGAAATTTGTGTACCCCATAAAAATTTTATGGCGGTTTGGTTCCCTTAAACCCCCCCAAACTTTTGTGTACATTCCAAATATATTATTATTGTGGTGCCATTAGTTAAATTCAATAATTTTAAAACTTTTTTGCCTCTTAGTATTTTTTTGATAAGGCAGTTTTTATGGAGTTGCGGCTTCTTTTTTAATATGTTTACATAAAAATTTTATGAGGGTTTTGTTCCTTTAAACCCCCGAAATGTTTGTGTACGTTCCAATTAAACTATTACTGCGGTACCATTAGTTAAACACAGTGTTTTTAAAACTTTTTTGCCTCTTTGTATTTTTTTGATAAAGCATCTTTTATCGAGATGTGGCCTGTTTTTTAATATGGTTCAAAATATACTTAAAAATGTAAATCATAAATAAATTTTCATATTATTACCAAGTCTCCATAATCGTACTTTAACATAGACAAATATGTGGTGGATTTGACCAATATTGAACTATCTCGATAAAAACTGACTTTTGGAAAAAGTACAAAGAGACAAAAAAGTTTTTAAAAACTTGTGTTTAACTAATGGCACTAAAATAATATTTAAATTGGAACGTAGACAAAAGTTTGGGGAGGTTTAAAGGACCCAAACCCCCATAAAATTTTTATGGGGTGTTCAAATTTCATTATAATTTTTTCATAAAATACTACTGCCATAAGAATACCACATGTACATTTTTAATAAAAAATCTCTAATAGTTTTCTATATATTGGAAAAATTCGATTTTCATTTTGTAACTTCAAAGGGCTGTAACTTTTTTTCCGTGCACATTTGTACTAAGGTAAGTTAGGTTCAGTCGAACTATTTTTGGCCCCAAAATATGCGATTAAATTTATGACCTGTATTTTTGTTACACCCTGTATATGATGCAGTTAAACACATTAAAAATCACACAAAAATTAATCTGAATTATCAGGCAACCACTCAAGACTTTTCATATCTCTCTTTTCTTCATGTGGTTTTAATACGGTCTTGTGGCTTTTTGCAGAGTTCAAACTTTGGATATCACATATTAACAATATTATGCAATCTTTCTGTAGTAGAATCCGCTTAAAACAGATCTTTTGCCTAAAAATTCTTCCTTTGTTAGGTAACCAAGATAGTTTCATATGCTCAGTTCATCGTCATCCTGTGAGTTTACCCTGGAGAGTTAGTCAAAGTAGTATTTAGGTTATCGAAAAGTATTATTAAAAGATTCTGTTTTTATTTTCGCTTTGTAGAAGTCAGTCCTAATTTAAGTTAAATACACGTTACTTTTTCCTACTATTCCTTATATGCTCTGGGAGGGGTTTTAACCCCCAAACCCCCCCGGGTGAGCCACTGTATTGAAATAAAATTTGATTAAACTAAAAGGGAAGTTCCCTAGGTTGGCTGTATACCATATAGTTAAAAAACTCTAACAAGAAGTAAAACCACTTCTATGTAAATTGGTATATTTATTAAAACTTAAAAAATCCCAATGGATTGAATAAAATATGTCCAATTCAGAACGTTTTCATACCTATCGGTCCATCATCAGTGAATCTACAATAAAATAAGTAATCCCACTCTTAGAATTGAAAGATGGTTGAAATTTTTAAAAAGCTAAAAAGTGTGGTTAGATTACTTACGTGCATACTTGCGAAATAGCCCCAGAACCAAACAATGGTTGAATTTAAAATTCAATTTACATTATTTAAAAATAATATTAAACAGGCTAAACGCCGATGTTTAAGGATATAGCCTATGGGAATATGGTGAAACCCTACCAAAACCTCAATCAACCATCTTAGGCCTTACACACTTGTGACACTTTATAGTCAAAGTTGGCCTAAGATCCTTACACACTTGTGACACTTTATAGTCAAAGTTGGCCTAAGATCCTTACACACTTGTGACACTTTATAGTCAAAGTTGGCCTAAGATGGTTGATTGAGGTTTTGGTAGGGTTTCACCATGTTCCCATAGGCTATATCCTTTAACATCGGCGTTTAGCCTGTTTAATATTATTTTTAAATAATGTAAATTGAATTTTAAATTCAACCATTGTTTGGTTCTGGGGCTATTTAGCAAGTATATGACCTTTTGGCTAAGAAACTTTGAAAATCGACTACCTTTTTCTCTACTGTCAATGTCACTTCAAACAGTTCCTTACACACTTGTGACACTTTATAGTCAAAGTTGGCCTAAGATGGTTGATTGAGGTTTTGGTAGGGTTTCACCATGTTCCCATAGGCTATATCATTTAACATCGGCGTTTAGCATGTTTAATATTATTTTTAAATAATGTAAATTGAATTTTAAATTCAACCATTGTTTGGTTCTGGGGCTATTTAGCAAGTATATGACCTTTTGGTTAAGAAACTTTGAAAATCGACTACCTTTTTCTCTACTGTCAATGTCACTTCAAACAGTTCCTTACACACTTGTGACACTTTATAGTCAAAGTTGGCCTAAGATGGTTGATTGAGGTTTTGGTAGGGTTTCACCATGTTCCCATAGGCTATAACCTTTAACATCGGCGTTTAGCCTGTTTAATATTATTTTTAAATAATGTAAATTGAATTTTACATTCAACATTGTTTGGTTCTGGGGCTATTTAGCAAGTATGCACGTAAGTAATCTAACCACACTTTTTTAGCTTTTTAAAAATTTCAACCATCTTTCAATTCTAATAGTGGGATTACTTATTTTATTGTAGATTCACTGATGATGGACCGATAGGTCTGAAAACGTTCTGAATTGGACATATTTTATTCAATCCATTGGGATTTTTTAAGTTTTAATAAATATACCAATTTACATAGAAGTGGTTTTACTTCTTGTTAGAAAATTTGATTACTTATGAAATTTCTCTTATTCCAGATAAATATGGAGACTGACAAACTTCCCGCTGAAACCAAGCCATCAGTCCAAGAATCTCCACCAAAACCAAAAGTCGGTACCGGTCTTAAAAGAACGATCACTGGGCTGTCAATGTTAGCAGGGTTTGGTCTAGTAGTATACGGCGGAGTCCCATGCATTACACTCACTGGATTTTTTATCCAATTCAAATGTTTCCAGGAAATCATCAAAATCGCCTACCAAATCAAAAAAATTCCTGATGTTCCATTCTTTAGGACAATCAATTGGTATTTTGTAATTACAGCTAATTATATACTTTTTGGAGAACTATTAGCTAAATATACTCAAGTATTTATTAAGAAGTACTATCTTCTACAAGTACTTGCCAGGTACCATAGGTTTATGTCGTTTATTTGGTACTTTATTGGTATCATTTGGTTTCTGACTATGTTAAAGAAGAAACTTATACGTCAGCAATTTAGTCTATTATTTTGGACACATTTCCTTGTTATGATTGTTAGTGTGCAGTTGTACATGACGTACCAAAACATGTATGAAGGTCTGATTTGGTTAATAATTCCATTATGGTTAGTTATACTTAATGATGTATTTGCTTATGTGTTTGGAAAATTTTTTGGTAAGACACCTTTGATAAGTCTTTCCCCCAATAAAACATTAGAAGGCTTTGTACTTGGAGGTCTTAGTACTTTTATACTAGGCAGTATATTAGCATGGATTTTTTGTCACTTCCAATATTTAGTTTGTCCAATAAAGTATATAGAGGTTGAGGATAATATTGTTGCTTCTACAAATTGTACCAGGAGCTACCTTTTTGAACCAAGTCCTTATTACATAGGAAATACAGGCTTATCAATAAATTATTATCCCTTCATTCAGCATTCCTTATTTATGTCTGTGTTCGCTAGTATTATAGCTCCATTTGGAGGATTTGCAGCATCTGGATTCAAAAGAGCCAATAAAGTTAAGGACTTTGGTGATCTCATTCCAGGCCATGGGGGCATTATGGACAGATTCGACTGCCAATTTTTGATGATGACTTTTGTCAATGTGTATATAAGTACGTTTATTAAAACACCAGACGTGGATTTGGTGTTTCAGCAAATATTGAATCTAAACGAAAATGCGCAATTGGAGTTTTATAAATTGCTGAAAGATTCTTTACATGAAAGACTTTTAGATAGATGATTTGTGATAAATATTTTTTCTATATTTTTAGAGCATGTAAAGTTGTTGTTAAATTATATTTTTTATAATAAAAGATTACCTTTTATGCTGTTTTCTTTAATGGAACAATCCGTTGAATGGAACACACCCCTATACAGGGTGTCCCAGACTAATTTAGCCACGCTATATCTCTTAAACGAATAGAGATTTTCGAATGGGACAAAAGTGATATATTCTACTTGTAATACACTTTAATATGGCGTACAAAAATATCATCCCTTAAATATTCATCCCTTAGTTACAACTCCTAACTTTAATTTTTTTAATAGCACCCTGTATATTTTTTTCTAGTTTTGGATGTTGTCTTCTATCGTCTATTCAATACATTTTTTAAAAATAAAATCGGTTCGTAAATTACCAAGAAAATATCAGTTTAGTTTTGTTAATTATGTGTCCCAGACTAATTTATCCAGGCTATATTTCTTAAACGAATAGAGATTTTCGAATGGGACAAAAACTGATCTATTCCATTTGTAATACACTTTCATATGGCGTAGAAAAAATTCATCTCCTAAATATTCCTCCTTAACTTACAGGGTGCTATTAAAAAAATAAGTTAGGGGTTGTAACTAAGGGATGGATATTTAGGGGATAATTTTTTTTATTAAAGTGTATTACAAATGTAATAGATCAGTTTTTGTCCCACTCGAAAATCTCTATTCGTTTAAGAAATATAGCCTGGATAAATTAGTCTGGGACACATAATTAACAAAACTAAACTGATATTTTCTTGGTAATTTTCGAACCGATTTTATTTTCAAAAAATGTGTTGAATAGACGATAGAAGACCACATCCAAAACTATAAAAAATATACAGGGTGCTATTAAAAAAATTAAAGTTAGGGGTTGTAACTAAGGGATGAATATTTAGTGGATGATTTTTTTCTACGTCATATTAAAGTGTATTACAAGTAGAATAGATCACTTTCTGTCCCATTCGAAAATCTCTATTCGTTTAAGAGATATAGCATGGCTAAATTAGTCTGGGACACCCTGTATATGTTTTTTTTATTTCGAACGTGCCTTTGACAGCTTATCTCATGCTGCTATATGCAAAATTTTAGAGCTAAGAAACATTCTGCATAAAATAATTTCCATTATAAAGTCACTGTACATTGAGGAGAAATGCAGCGTGACACAATGGGATCAACAGTGACGAATTTAACGTACTTACTCGAGTCAGACAGGGATGCGTGCTTTCTCCGTTTCTTTTTAACATAGCTATAGACTTGATTCAATAAAATTGTGTTTTGACTAGGAAAGTTTTGGGGTAGTTCTGATTTCTTTCATTATATATGGATTTTGGGCTGCTGAATCCGAATATGAGGTTTGCGGACAAAATTTCTTGCCGGAACATTGAAAAAATCGCGAAAAAAGCGAAAAATTTCAGCTCTTTTCCGCATTTTTGCTCAAATCTCGAAAACTATTAACTTTTAGTAAATGATCTGTTAACAGAAATTAAATTACTTAAAATGATCTACAAATATCACTATTTACTTTTTTTTCAGACGAACCGTTCGATCTAAAGTATAAGTTGAGAATTGCCAATTTTTAACGGTCTCGGCAAAACTCACTTTTTACATTCCAAAACCTTATTTTTTATTAGAATGCTGTCATTTGATAAATTTCTCCTAGTTTTCTGTACAAATAATAAATGTTCGTTCATAGGTATGGTATGTCTCTTGTGACAGCTTCCATGAGTCCATTCCGTCCTAAGAGACCGGGAATGTCTCTACTTTTCTCTTAGAGCCACAGAAGATCAGGCACAGATGGAGTCACAGTTTCAGTTGGTGTGAACATTTCCTTCGGATCTGTTATCTTATTTACTTATTTCCTGTTACTCCGTAAAGGAGCAGACGGCATCCACGAAGCTTCTCCATTGGACTCTGTCTCTGGCCATAGCTGCTACCTCTCCCCAGCTCTTTCTCATACCTTTGTAGTCAGCTTCAATTGTTCTTATCCAGGTCGTTGCGGGTCGTCCTTGCTTTCTTCGTCCTGCTACTGTCCATTTTAGAGCTTTCTTTGTTATATCTGAGTTGTCCTTCCTCAGGGTGTGTCCCAGCCAATTCCATCTTTTCCTTTTAATTGCAATTTCAATTGGCTCTTGTTTGGTTTTCTTCCAAAGTTCTTGATTTGTTATGATGTTGGGCCAATATACTTTCAAAATTTTTCGGAGGCACCTGTTTACAAATACTTGGAGTTTTTTGACAGTTCCGTCTGTTATTGCCCAGGTCTCGCATCCATACAGTAATACTGTTTTAACATTACTATTAGACAGTCCTATTTTGGTGTTTTGACTAATTTGTGTTGACCTCCATATGTTTGAGAGTGTTCCAAATATTTGTTGTGCTTTTCTAAGTCGATGTTTAATGTCCGCCTCGATTCCACCATGTACGCCAAGTATACTTCCTAGGTAGCAAAATTCTTGTACCCGTTTTACTTCTTCTTTACTGATATATAATTTTTCCTGTCGGAGTTAGCCTATTCTCATCTCAACTGTCTTATTGACATTTATTCGGAGACCAATTTCTGCCGCCTCTTTCTCCAGTTTACTTAGCATGTTCTGCATATCATCTATTGTATGGGATACCAGGCATATATCATCTGCATATTCCATATCAGCCAGTTTCTTACCATCTAAGTAGTTCCAAGGGATTCCGTTTTTTCTGTCTATGGTTTTTTGTAAAATGTAGTTGAGACATATATTGAAGAGTAGAGGTGAGAGTATACAGCCTTGCTTTACCCCCTTCTCTATTTCTATTTTGTCCGTCATTTGACCCTTATGTAATACGGATCTGTTATCTTGATTTCTGATAAACCTTGAGGTTTTGTCCTTTTAAAATGAATTAGTTGAACAGCTCCCTGACTTCCATAAACCTCAAGCGCGGGTTCCTTTTTTATCCGACGCACAGTGGAGCAGGAGAGCTAAAAAGTTGGCATAAAATGAAAATACTAAATGCAGTATTTTCTGACGCATTCATTTTAATTAAATAGTACACAATCCTTTGTATGATTTGGCATCATTTTTTTCTCATTAAATCCCCCTCCACCAGTTGCGACGCGTCGCAAAGGGCACATGGTCCCGTGTTAACAATGCATAGGCCGGGATAACGTGATTCGACTTACGTTTGATCCACTTATTTCAAGTCATAAGTTAATTTACTAGTAAAATTGGCTACGGATATTTGATCTTCAGGAAAGTGACAATATTATTACAGATGTGATATAATAATTAAGTAAATATAGTCTCTTATAATATGTTGTTTAAAATTACCTGTACAAAATATCAAAATATGCATTTTTCAAAAAGAGCAAGTGATTTGTTAGTGTTCCCAGACTGATCCAACTTTAATTTTGTTTTATTTTTAAAGCTTGAGTATTATTCTTTAAAAAGTCATTTTAACTTTTTGCTCATATTTGCTCCTTTTTTCATAATTTTATTTTTTGTGAGGTTATGTTCACCTAATTAAATTGAACAACACTCTATTCTAATTTTTCGTTATTTGCATAATTCAAGCATAATAATTCAAGAAAGTGTAGTAGATCCAAAACAAATTAAGATGTATTCCACTTTTTGTTGATTAGTAGTGATCCACTGATCACAAGCAAAAGAAACATAAAAAGAAAGAAATTAGAACACCTGCCAGTGGAAGCACTGCATATTAGTGCATAATATAATATTATGTTCAAATCTCCGAATGTGCAAGATGTGTGACGTCACATCTGATGATTTTGATGATGATCTGTAGTTTAAGTTTTTCAATATTTTACCTACAAAATTTTATGTTATTCTTATAAATATGCGGTAAATGATTTTAAAGAACAATTTGGTAAAGCAATTTTTCAAAAATAATGTTAACACAATTGTTTTGAGATTAAAGAGGTATATTAGACTGTAGATTTATTTTAAATTAAAATTACTAAACTTCAAATATCATTTAAATCAATATCCGTAGTAAATACGGACATGCAGCTTTGGAAATTTTGAGCAAAACATTTTTTCAACAAGCCATCCTTCAAGGAAAAATATTTGTAAAGCGAGACCCAGGAAGAAGAAGAACATCCTGGTTAAAGAACTTCAGAACCTGCTTTAACACAACATACGTGCAGCTTCTCCGCGCTGCTGCAGATAAAATAAAGATTGCCATGATGATCGCCAACATTCGTCACGGATAGGCACATTGAGAAGAAGAAGAAGAAAACATTGAAAAAACATCGTTTTTGTTTATGTACACACAACTTATAATATTTGAAAAAAAAAAATTGGCCATAATATATCCACAATGATTTAATGCCAACTTATGTTGTCTCTTGCCCCAGTGTGCGACGAATGGATTGCTTAGGAGCTACTGCATGTTTTGGTGCAATACAAGAAATACCACATATGACGTGAAAAGTGTGGTATTCGTCGATTTTATGTACGTTAAAATCAGCGTTATCGTACACCTGCTGTGTAAAGCACGGCAGGTCAATTTTCTGCGGATCGCCTGCGAATGCTGACACTTCCAGGCGAACAGCTTCTGTATAGGATGAACAAAACCCTAAAGAGGAAACTACATCAACCTATTTTCTTGAGCCGTACTTTTTGTAGAGAAAACGGCCAACCCTGCAAAGAATGGTGAGACCAACTATATGGGCTTTACTGCCGCTAAAAGACTTTGAGCAAGCGCGTTGCTTATCTGGAAGTGTCCGCAATCGCAGGCGATTTGCAGAAAATTGACCAGCCTTGCTTTACACAACAGGTGTACGAAAACGCTGATTTTAACCCTTTCTATGCCAGGACTTAATTTGCATGTTGGTCCCTCAATCAAGCATGTTGGTCAAGATTTTTTCATGCTTAGAGTCCCATTGCCTTATATATACGTTGCATATAAATAAACAAATAAATGACCAAAACATGTTTGTGAATGAGTTTTTTTAACCAAATTAAACGTTTTCTTTTCAAAAGTACTCATCAGAGAGCAAAACCACCTTGAAAAAATGTAACTACCTTAAAAAAAATAATGTAATGTAAATTAACATTAAAAGTTTTCTTTTGTGTGGTACTCCTCAAAACATGACACTACGCAAAGGCCGATTCCGGATCTTGCACACATGTCTTGTATCTCGATTCGCTTCTTTTTTTTCTGGTCTTTTCTGTGGCTACAAACGCTTCACCTTCTAGCAGCTACCTATAATGGGTCCGCATGACCTGTCTTAGGTGCCAACATTTTGAGGCTTTGGGAACAATAATCTTACATTTTCGGACATATTTCTACGGCATTGGGACACCAATGAGTCTACAATTGTAAGAGCCATATTATAACGCATATTTTCGGCTTTGGTAAATTGAGACCATAACACCTTGAACGTATATATACGGCGGCTGGGAATACAGACATACTTTTTCAAAAACATATATATGCAGCCTTTGGACAGAAAGGGTTAGCGTACATACAATCGACGGATACCACACTTTTTACGTCATGGGTGGCATTTCTTGTATTGCACCAAAAACATGCAATAGCTCCTAACCAATCCATTCCTCGGCTAAAAACTAAACCCGCACCTGAGGTTTATGGAAGTCAGAGAGCTGTTCAACTAATACATTTTGAAAGGACAAAACCTCAAGGTTTATCAGAAATCAAGATCTGAAGGGAATGTTCACACCAACTGAAACTGTGTCTCCCTCTGTGCCTGATCTTTTGTGGCCCTAAGGGAAAAGCAGAGACATTCTCGGTAATTTAGGATGCTATGGATTCATGGAAGCTGTGAGAAGAGACATACCATATTTATATTATGAACTAACATTTACTTTTTGTACAGAAAACTAGGAGAAATTTATCAAATGACAGCATTCTAATAAAAACTAAAGTTTTGGAATGTAAAAAGTGGGTTTTGCCGAGACAGTTAAAAATTGGCAATTTTCAACTTGCACTTTAGACCGAACGATTCGTCTGAAAAAAAAAAGAAAATAGTGATATTTGTAGATAATTATAAGTGCTTTAATTTCTGTAAACAGACCATTTACTAAAAGTTAATAGTTTTCGAGATTTGAGCAAAAAAGCGGAAAAAAGCTGAAATTTTTCGATTTTCTCGCGATTTTTCCAATGTTTACATAAAAACATTACTTTACGTAATCTTTACGAAAACTTTACGTATCTTGGAGGTGTTATTACAGAAAACGGAGGTACAGAAGACGATATTCGTATGAGGATACGAAAAGATTAACAAGCATTCAGCATACTCAACCCTGTTTGGAGGTCTGGCGAATATACAACAAGGACATAGATCCGAATATTCCAGTTAAATATCATGTGTGTTCGGGTTCCGGTGAATTCGTAACTATTTTATTCGTCCATCCTAATTACAGGCCAACTGGCCACTCTGGCCTTAGATCGAGTGCAATTTGTTGCGATTATTTCATCAATAAAACTGTTCAAAACCAAAATTTTATTGTAATTTATTTATGTAGGTACAAATTAGTACAATTAAACACACAGTTGTTATAAATTTTTGACGGTTGAAAGTCATCACTTTTATAATTTTTAAAACATTAATTGTCATTAATGTCACTGAATGTATTTTTCATAGCAACGAAGGGCATCTGACGTAATATACTTGACGACGGGCAATTATCAAAAATTATCGATTTAATTTAGATTTCTGTAGCTTTCTATTGGTCATAATCTCCTATGAACGAAATAATCAAGGTAAGATTCTCCACTCTCCTCTATTCAAGCTTTTGTAAAATATAGGACATATTCTAATTTAAAACAAATCAAGGCCAGAAAGAATTATATTTGGACTGATAATATTTACCGCATGCACTGATATGCAATGATATGAGAATGATATCAGTAACATTTTTTGATAAGAAATAAGACCATGAGAAAACTATAATTAACGGCAGAATTGGTTTAGATATTTTTTATCTTTGGTAACTTACGAATGCCACAATGTGAATCTTCCGGAATAGGTGTAGTATCAATCAGGTCCGTGCCATACATTTTATACTTTAAATTATATTTAGAAAAAAAAACTATTCAAATGTTCACTTAGTTTTACATGAATTGTTGCTATGACATTTTTTGCTTTCACATAGTGTCTTGGCTCTACGCACATTTTTTGTCGATACAATATCGTTTGCAATTACACTGTACAGCTCTGTATCGATTCAGATCCAAAATAGTATATTAAGTATGGAGAACGGTAAGGGTTTTATACCGATCGAAGACAATTGCTTGGAGGAGGAGCGGAGCGACGACTCCAATTATTGTCTGAGATCGGTTACCCTTAACGTTCGACATGCTTATAACGTTTTTTGCACGATTGATACCATTATAAATTATAAAATTAAACATTTTCATCATATTGACTAGTTTCATTTATTTTATCAAGATAGATACTTTGGTTGTTAGGTAGTAACTAGGGTGCATAACAACAATGGAGAATTGAGTTTTTATTTAGTTGTCAATAATTTTAAGTACAATTTTGATTATTATAAATACTCTGGGCTAATTAGCAAAATACAAGGAAAAGTTATTTACCAGCAATTTTATTGCTGGAATCGAATCTTATTATTGTATGTATTAATAATATAGATATGCAAAGTCCGCAGATAGTGTGCTACTTTTTTTATAAACAAAATGGCGCCTGAAAATCGTGTTTTTTTCAATTTTTGCTCTATAACTCCCAAGATTTTAACTTTAGACCAAAAACACTCAAATAAAAATTCACCGCAATTAAATTCTGCATAGAGACGTGTTTTTTCCGATTTACTTCGACGAAAACTTTCCCCGGAAAAAGCGGGTTTTCCAACAAAATCTTTAATTTTCAACTAAACTTTTAGATAAGTAGTTGTTAATCAATAATTAAATAACTTGGTAACGTAAAAGCCATTTCCGTATATATTATAATTCCAGAAGTCTATGGAAATTGAATGAACATTTTAGCAACAATTAAAATGTTAATTAAAAATTTACCGTCGCTATAATAACGACAATAATTATGATGCATAAGAATAGCTATGATTTTTTCATAAAAAGACACTATACCTATCTAATGTATTTTACAGAATTGAAATTGGACTATTTAAGCGGCCTCGGGAATATTTTAAAATTATAAACAATTTTTTGGTTTATAAACAAATAGAATATCTCGGGAAATATTAAACTAAATTAAATTATGAAAACGGTATTCGAAAAACTGCAGCAGGACGCTTCTTTTAAAAGGAAAAAAGTTTAATTATGACGAGTGGTTCCTGAGATACAACCGGTCAAAGTTGACCGGAATTTACGGCAAAGATATAAACAATAGGATCATAATTTTCAAACCATCACCTTTTTACTTTTGTCCTCTTTCTCCACACCAATTTTCATATCTTTAAAGTCCTCATAACATATATTATTATAATAAAAACTATCGATAATACGTGTGAAAATTGCCAAAAATAGCAAAAATCCAATCAAAAATTAGGTTGGAGAAAATGTAACCCTCAAAGTTCAAAATCGGTATACGTTAACAAAATGCATTTTCTCGGCTTCCCATGGAGCAATTTCCTTAATTCTTTTTTTGTTCCCTAATAACTCGAGTAGAGCCATCGAACTAACGTATTATTAAATGCCAGACTTGCTTTTGTTTTGTTATAATAGATTAATTTATTTATAGGAACAGAAAATTACATATTTTTTCCAGTTGTGGGCTTTTTTTTAAATAAACTTCCTACAAGTGTACCTTTTAAATTTAAAAACATAAATATTCTCATTTGAAAGCTGTGTAGTTATTTAAACAATTTTTATTTAAACAAATTAAAATATTGTGTTATAATAAATAAATTAATTTAATATAACAAAACAAAAGCAAGTTTGACATTTAATAATGCGTTAGTTCGATGGCTCTACTCGAGTTATTAGGGAGCAAAAAAAGAATGAAGGAAATTGCTCCATGGGAAGCCGAGAAAATGCATTTTGTTAACGCATACCGATTTTGAACTTTGAGGGTTACATTTTTCTCCAACCTAATTTTTGATTGGATTTTTGCTATTTTTGGCAATTTTCACACGTATTATCGATAGCTTTTATTATAATAATATATGTTATGAGGATTTTAAAAATATGAAAATTGGTGTGGAGAAAGAGGACAAAAGTAAAAAGGTGATGGTTTGAAAATTATGATCCTATTGTTTATATCTTTGCCGTAAATTCCGGTCAACTTTGACCGGTTGTATCTTAGGAACCACTCGTCATAATTAAACTTTTTTTCTTTTAAAAGAAGCGTCCTACTGCTGTCTTTCGAATACCGTTTTCATAATTTAATTTAGTGTAATATTTCCCGAGATATTCTATTTGTTTATAAACCAAAAAATTGTTTATAATTTTAAAATATTCCTGAGGCCGCTTAAATAGTCCAATTTCAATTCTGTAAAGTGCATTAGATAGGTATAGTGTCTTTTTATGAAAAAATCATAGTTATTCTTATGCATCATAATTATTGTCGTTATTATAGCGACCATAAATTTTTAATTAACATTTTAATTGTTGCTAAAATGTTCATTCAATTTCCATAGGCTTCTGAAATTATAATATATACGGCAATGGCTTTTACGTTACCAAGTTATTTAATTATTGATTAACAACTACTTATCTGAAAGTTTAGTTGAAAATTAAAGATTTTGTTGGAAAAACCCGCTTTTTCCGGGGAAAGTTTTCGTCGAAGTAAATCGGAAAAAACACGTCTCTATGCAGAATTTAATTGCGGTGAATTTTTATTTGGGTGTTTTTGGTCTAAAGTTAAAATCTTGGGAGTTATAGAGCAAAAATTGAAAAAAACACGATTTTCGGGCGCCATTTTGTTTATAAAAAAAGTAGCACACTATCTGCGGACTTTGCATATCTATATTATTAATACATACAATAATAAGATTCGATTCCAGCAATAAAATTGCTGGTAAATAACTTTTCCCAAAAATGGCCTATTCTCCGATAATCAGCCTAGACTAAAATTAAAATATGAGCGAAAGTGAATTTGAAGAAATTGAACGTGCTTGGGAAGAAGGGCGTTCCGCAATTCTGTACCATCTGTGAATAAGTCGATAACTCAAAAATGCAATTTTTCGGTATGGCCATTTTAAACATTTTATTAGGTTTGAAGAATAAAAATTTAAGATTTGACTTATCCACTTATTCACGGTCTGTACCATCTGTGAATAAGTCGATAACTCAAAAATGCAAATATTTCGGTATGGCCATTTTAAACATTTTATTAGTTTTGAAGAATAAAAAATTTAAGATTTGACTTATCCACTTATTCACGGATGGTACAGAATTATTCCCGAAAAATCCAAAATCCGTTATCAAAGTACCTACCAAAGTTTTAAAAAATGGTGCGAAGGCAAGAATTTAAGAATCGAAGAAAAGACTCTATTGACATATTTCGTTCAAAGACATATGCAGTTGAAAGCTCCTGGAAGCCTCTGGGCTGAATATTCAATGATTAAATCCACCGTTTTTCTTTATGATGGCATTGATATTTCCAAGTTTTCAACTTTGATCGCGTATTTGAAGAGAAAAATTAACAAATTGTACCATAAGTTTCAATATTAATAAATAATTCGTTAGTTTTATTTATTCTTTCAAAAAATAAATTAAAATTAAGAGATTTTTTAACTCGACGGTAAGTGAATTACTTACCGTCGAGTTGGAGTACTTACCGTCGAGTTGGATTACTTACCGTCGAGTTGCTAGTAAATGTCACCTACTGACATAAAATCTGTCAAGGTAAACAGTCAAAAATGATCAATCGTGCAAAAACTAACTTAAAAACTGTCTCATATACATAGTTGATCTAAATTTCTTATATACTAAGCTGTTTAAAGTCCAAATTGAGGGGTCCACGTTTGTATGTTTCAGAGTAATATGTGTTTGAATTTAATTAAGAGTTAATTTAGTTATGAATGCTGATAAGCAAAAAGCAACAACCTGCTCGACTAGTGTTGCCCAAAATCGGTCTTGGACTTGCAGTCTTGGTATTGTTCTTGCGTTTTCGCAAGACCAAGACCAAGACCAAGACCGCCTAATTTTAGCAAGACCAAGACTTACCCTGCAAGACTTGAGCAAGAACAAGACTAAGCCTGCGAGACTCTTGCGTCTTGCAGTTAGAACTGAAGGTCGTTTTAGGGAGTATATAAGTTCGGCTATATTCTTAGATACTCACTCTATGAGAAACAAAAAAAAATGTAACATTTTTTTGAAAATTGGATTTTTATGCGTTACGAACAATACCATAAACATACATAGCGAATCAAAATATCCATTAAAAAACACTTGACACATTTGACATGTACTCAGAGGTCATTATGTATTATAATGTAAAAATAAAATATTTTGTACATTCTTTCCCAGCAGCCGACTTCTTCGCTCTGAAATTAATTGTCCAGGTTTTGAGAAGAGTCGTCTTCTAATCATAACATAACATTCCTGCCTTGCGACGCCTACAGTAATATCGAATATTGTATACAAACTTTTTAAAAATGTGTCACCTTAGCTAATAGAAAATATACTTAATAATAAGTATATAAGTAATTATTTTTTTCATTATTAGTTTTCTAGTAATCCAAACACCAGAAATCTTATCGGTATACATATTATAGTAAGACTATTATGTATTGTTTATGCTGACTCTGCTATGAGGTCACTCGGCTAAACAAAATTTGCCGAAACAGCGCGGCTATTATTTAAAAGTATCATAAGGTAATGATACGAGACAAAAGTACAGATAATGCCGGATATTGTGTAAACAAAATACCGAAATATTATTTTAACGATATACACTTCTCCAAGAAATTAACGCACCACCTTAAAAACGGGTCATTTTTAATGTCTCAAATTTCCTAAACCTTTTGTCCGATTTAAGTGATTTTTTTAATGTGTTGTCTTATTCTTTATAAATATTGCTGTAATAATATTGTTGCTAGACAGGTCAATTATTGTCATTGTATACCGGGTGTACCAATCAAACTGTGTTTTTCTCACTCTGTGGAATATTCTAGCATTATGCTAACTTATTATTCAAGCATGCAATAGCATACTGAAATTAAAAGCAAACTACACCCTCACATTTTCTTAGCATTGTGTTTTTTATTCATTATCTTATATTGGATAATAAAAAAGTTAGGTAGTTTTTTAACTATCAATGTTTTTCATTAATACAGGATGTTTTTAAATAAGTATGGCAAACTTTAATGGGTAATTCTGCACGAAAAAGTAATGACAGTTTGCTTCATAAACGTTTACAGTACAACCTGCCATATCCGGACCTGTCATATCCGGACCTCCCCATATCCGGACGGTTCTGCCGTCCACATCTACCGAAATATACCGAGAAAGTCAGTCCTGCTGTTGGACAACGCACCCTCTCATCTCGACCCAAAATAACTAAAAGATGGCAAAATAATGTATAATAGAATCTATAAAACGTGTCTATCGACGAAAGTTATTGACGGCGTTGATTACTGGAATGTATGAAGGAGAAAACATTTCAGAGACTTTAAAAGAAGTGGTCTTGATTGATATTCGGATTTTTTCATATCCGGATCGGTCTGTCGCCACATTGATCCGGATATGACAGGTTTTACTGTACTTTATAAATGCTTTGTTTTCTAAATAGCGGGTGTTCAAATTTTTCTTACAAACTGACGATTTATTTATTGCCCTAAAACCGGTTATGCAAATGAAATTTTGTGGTTTTTGAGAGGTAGTTTTAATTTTAGTTAGTTAGAACATAGGCAGGTATCACTTAGATCGTGGGTTCAGACCCCACCCGCTGTCAGTTGTTTAGATATTCATTAATTTGGCTAGACTATGATATTCAAGATTAAAATGTACCTCTCTGATACGTTGTTCTAAGATATGCAATAGGCTAATGGGCAACTGCGAGACTTGCAAAACTCTTGCTGCAAGACCAAGACCAAGACTGTCTAAGTCTCGTCTTGGTCTTGGATTTGGGCAACACTATGCTCGACAGTTACGGATAAACAACATACTAGTTGTAGAATCTTATGTATACCTTGGCACCAACGTAAATGCAAAATGGGAACAGGACACAGAAATTAAGACCAGAATAGAACGAGCTAGAGCAGCATTTAACAATATTAAAAAGCTCCTCATAAGCAATGGTTTGTCTCTTTTCCTAAAATTACGTCTAGTCAAATACATTTTTCCGATCTTACTATATGGTGTGGAAGCCTGGACGCTGACAGAGACGCTCATGAAAAACCAGAAGCATTTAAAATGCGGGTGTACTAACGCATTATTTGTATATCCTGGACCGAGCATGTCGCCAATATAGAGGTAATCCACAGAATCGGAAATGATAAGGAAATCGTGAGCACAATAAGTAAACAAAGGAAACTTATCTAGGCCACATATGGAGAAACGATAAGTACCGTATACTGCAATTCATTATCCATGGGAAAATAGAAAGTAAGCGCGGGCCTGGCAGGAGAAAACACTTGTGGCTCCAAAATATGCAGAAGTGGTTCGATCAGTGTCATATACCTGCTCTATAAAGCGTCATATTGTTTCACATTCCTGTTATAGACACTCTAGTTTGAACGGTTTCCCTCTTTCAAATTTAACGAATCGAGTTTTGGAAATACCGTTACGGAAGTCTTCATATACCTACAGCCTGAAGCTCCTGGGAACTTGAAGCCTTGAACGAATACAAGATCAAAGGAACTGTTTTTTCTTGAATTAAATGGAATGTCTTGATCATCTTAACCTAAATCTCAGAATTGTTAATTACCTCTAGTTCCAGTATTTTTTTCTGAATTGTAACAAAGTCTATCCACTGGCATCATAGAGTGTCCTAGAATAGGACAATATATTTGAATATCTTTAGCAATGTTACTTTTGCGTAAGTGGTCTATAGGTAAGTGGAAAGAATTCAATTTCTGTTGTGGCTAAATGCGCTGCCACAAAAATTTTTAAAATGTAGCAAATCTGTTGCATGTGTTTCATATAATCATTCAAGCAGGTTATAACCTCATGGCCTATTTTTGGGCAAAATTTTCCATTTAAGTGTACACTGTTCTTTTAAGTATTTAGATTGTGAATGTCAAAAACGTATAGCCATAACTAATATAATATTAATCTTGTGCGTTAGTTACAGGCAGGGACAGGTTGGATCCATAATCAAAACATACAATAATTATTATGTTAGAAGTATCCGTTGATTTTGAAAACTACATGGACAACGGAACGTTGATTTTGGACATACAAATCATTGCTCATATGTACCGTCATTAGTCTATATTATTGTTTTATATTTTATTTTATAAATATATGTAATTCTGGGCTACGGTTTATGACAATTTCAGAATAACTTCTATATCACGGGCTCATGCATTCTACTACATACCTAAGAGCTGGAGCAAAGCTATAGTTAATATCATAATCATAATAGTTACTGTGTTAAAAATATTTCAGTTTGAACAAAATTCTAACGAGGTATGCTTGTCATACGAAGCTTTCCGTATAGTCCAGAAAGCCACTGCGCATCCGCTAGGAAAAATATTCTAATTCGGATTTTTTGCACAATCTTACTCAAAAAGGACTCCTTTTAACAAATTTGCATGTTGCCAGGACCAAAAGGTGGTCAAAAAATTTTTAAATGTTTTTTTTTGTTTTTTTCCTAAACTTATTTTTTTTGCATGGAAAAAAGTTTCTTTAGGTTTTTTGGATCATTCCAAACAGAAAAGGTCTTTAGTGACTTGTCTCTAAAAATGATAGTTTTTGACATATAAGCGATTAAAAATTGAAAAATTGCGAAATCGGACATTTTTAACCCTGGAAAACTATGTCAAAAACTGAAAATTTTAATGTTGCCAAGGTAGGTAGATATTCTTTAAACATCGATTGATGAAATCCCGAAGAGTTTTTTGCAATACAATATTCAAAACACCTTTGTTTTTTAATTGCTAATCAAGCGTGCGCGACACTATTTTCCACCGACAGTATGGTGCAAATGAAAGGAATAAATTCGTTATTTCGTAAACCGGCGACTTTAAGGAAAAATCCCGAAACCAGTCGATTTTTATTTTTAAGTTATGATATTGTGACATACATGGTATACTAGTGACGTCATCCGTCTGGGCGTGATGACGTAATCGATGATTTTTTTAAATGAGAATAGGGGTCGTGTGGTAGCTCATCTGAAAGGTTCTTCAATTCTCTATTCAGTAATGTAAACATTTACATAATTATTTATACAGGGTGTCCTTCTACTTCTTTTTTTGTCAAATAATTTAATTTAATAAAAATTTTTTGGACACCCTGTATAAATAATTATGTAAATGTTTATATTACTGAATAGAGAATTAAAGAACCTTTCAAATGAGCTAGCACACGACCCCTATTCTCTTTTAAAAAAATCATCGATTACGTCATCACGTCCAGATGGATGACGTCACTAGTATACCATATATGCCACAATATCATAACTTAAAAATAAAAATCGACCTGTTTCGGGATTTTTCCTTAAAGACGCCGGTTTACGAAATAACGAATTTATTCCTTTCATTTGCACCATACTGTCGGTGGAAAATAGTGTCGCGCACGCTTGGTTAGCAATTAAAAAACAAAGGAGTTTTGAATAGTGTATTGCAAAAAACTCTTCGGGATTTCATCAACCGACGTTTAAAGAATATCTACCTACCTTGGCAACATTAAAATTTTCAGTTTTTCACATAGTTTTCGAGGGTTAAAATGGCCGATTTCGCAATTTTTCAATTTTTAATCGCTTATATGTCAAAAACTATCATTTTTAGAGAAAAGTCACTAAAGACCTTTTCTGTTTGTAATGATCCAGAAAACCTAAAAAAAAACTTTTTTCCATGCAAAAAAAATAATTTTAGGGAAAAAACAAAAAAAAACGTTTAAAAAATTTTTTACCACCTTTTGGTCCTGGCAACATGCAAATTTGTTAGTCCTTTTTGAGTAAGATTGTGCAAAAAATCCGAATTAGAATATTTTTCCTAGCGGATGCGCAGTGGCTTTCTGGACTAGTAATATTTTCTTATTTTTCGTTCTTTGGTAGAAAATTTCCGAGCAAAAGTTTTTGATTGCATAAGTTAAAAATTTCAGAAATGAACCTAATAAAACTTTATTAATAAATCCCGTAGAAAGTTCTACCGGACGATCTTCTGCATGTTGTTAGTGATTCCAGCATTGTTTTGTAGTCGTTTTATAATTTTAATTTTATCATGAAGAATTTGGAGAACGTTGGCTGTCGAGAGCTAGCACGGAACCAGAGTAGAGAATTCCTCTACAAAATGCTTAATTAAATTTTTGTGTATACCAAACATTCTTTAAATTATTTTACTTTCTATACATTGAACTAAGCAATTAATCTACATGGTGGCTTTAAGCTTTAACAAGAGACTAAAACGAAGAAACTTCGAGATTCTAAATTAAATAAATCAAACAAAAGTAAGGTAAGCAACTTAAAAACACAGAGAAGGGTATCGGAATTTGAAATATTCTGAAATACCATATTTTTTTACACAGGAAGAAAAAAAAAATTAAAAAAATTTATTCAGGCAATTACGTATCAACAACCGTTAATTATATAAACCGTTAATACAACACCCTGTATATTATACACTGAACCAAAAAAGTACGTAAATATAATAAAAAAACATTTATTCAAAAACGGGGAGCATTAATTTTCGTCCAAAGATCAGTATCATTGGTCCAATCTAAGTAGATACATTAACTAGTGCCCAAAAACATTAATTTTTATGAATTAGTACGTTAATTAAATGTACTTTCTAGTTAATAATCAATAAATCGGTACATTGAATCAATGTATCGGTACATTGAATCAATGGATCGGTACATTGAATCAATGTATCGATACATTAATTCTTAACTAGAAAGTACATTGAATGAACATACTAATTCATAGAAGTTAATGTTTTTAAGCATTAGCTAATGTATCTACTTACATTGGACCAACGATACTGATCTTTGGACGAAAATTAATGCTCCCCGTTTTTGAATCAATGTTTTTTTCATTATATTTACGTACTTTTTTGGTTCAGCGAATATCATCTTCATGTATATCTGTATATAACATACAAATAGTTAATAAGTAAACAAAATGACGACTTAATATCTACATAAATATTACAAATATAGGTTGAACCACCGATTTTTTGCCGATTGTCAAACTAATGTTAAGTATCTATAAGTTTAAAGAAAGAAAACACATATATTTTTAATTAACACAAACAACTTTTTATAATGTAATTTGGAAAAAACTGAATAACTAAATATAACAGAAATTGATTCTTCTTATAAAATATATAAAAATATATGTATATTTATATTATATAAAAATGTATAAGTACCTAATATCGTGAAAATAAATACATCTACAATAACATCTCCATAAATACAACATCTCTCTGGGATTAATTATCACCACCCATACAAAAAACAAATGGTTGAATGGCATTTATCTTTGATTTCAAAAATCTAATATGATATTCGACTTCTTCCTGGGTCTTCCCGATGTAAGAATGATTACTGGAAATCTCTGATGGTATATTTTATTATATATTTGGTTGTCAATTAAGATCTTTTTTTAACCATTTTATTAGTTCGTACAAAATATCGATGTAGAACCCAAAGAAGAACTGCATGTTAGCCATCTACAATTTATATTAACCCGGCACCTGCCACGTGGCTTCGCAAGGCGTCAACTGCCACGTGGGGTGCTCACAGCACCCCTTAAAAATTTTCTGTGATCTTCTTGTTTATAAACAAAATAATGTGTTGAGTTACACAAGTATATAAAAAAACATGTTTTATTAACTTATTAGCTACTAATATATTATTAAAGTTAAAAAATAAAATTTAAAAGGTGTTATAAGAAAACTAGCGAGTACCAACTCATAATAAATGAAGTGAAGTAAAATATCTAAAAAAATTAAGATTTATTGAGTATAGAGACTATATTAATAATTTAAATCAGTTATTACAATAAAAAAATGTAAATCTGACCTGTTTATCAAAAACACAAAAAAAAATTTAAACTTAAACTGGCAGATAATGACACCCCGATTCGACTTTAGAGCTACAAGTTCAGAATGACACTAAATAACCACTTCAAATGCAAACAGATCTATGCTATATAATATCGATGGCGTCACGACAAAAAGACGTAAGCGCCAAAAATTCTAAATTTATGTTTTGGTATCAAAATAAAATAGTTTTTACGTCCTATCGACTATTAAAAAGACGCAGCTGTAAAAAAATTCCAAACCAACTAAAAGGGGCTTTGAATGTTCTAACCGCCAAACGAGTTTCTTAAAAGATGAGACACCGAAATCAGTAAGCGACAAGATCCGTAGTGGAAGGTGGTGCTTACGTCTTGGGTGTGAAAACGTAGTTATATCAATAAGGTAAACAATAACTTGAAATATTATTAATATTTAATGGTTTGTTAAGCGTTTAGTTTGATTATTTATGTTGATAAATCATAATATACCATAAGAATCCACAATTTTACCGACTGTCGGTTACGCCTTTTCAGAAAAAATTTTTTCGTTTATGTAACAGCCATTTGGTTATTTAAAATACACTATGACTTAAATTTACCATAAAAAAATTACTACTTAACCGACTTAAATAAGGTTTGAACCTAAATAAAATATATATTTACTCTGTTGTATAGTCGTCTTTTTTTTTAATTTTAAAGTTATATTTTGGTAGTAATATTATTTTAAAAAACTAATAACATTTGAGTGGGGCTTACTTCTTTTTTTTTAATGGTTTTTAGAACGGTTTCTCGGGGGCACAAAATAATAAAAATCTTGCATTGCAATCCATTTTGGAGGATCAGGATAGTAATGTGCAGGAATTCAGCGGAAATAATAAAAACCATGGTTCATTTTCCACTGAAAATGAGATCCTCAATGAGGCGCTAAAGCATGATGTTCTTTTAGAGCCTATAAACAAACATAACAAGAACTCCAAATGGGTAGTTCTGTTCTAGATGATGATGCCATTGTGGATTTCAGTTTTCCTCTAAGTCCAAATTTGAATATTGACAGCCGTTTATTTTCGAACATTGATGAGACTGCCGAAGAAGAGACTGATTTATTCACCTGTGATAAAAAGCTTGTACCTTACTCAGATAGTGATGATACTAATGATAGTAGTAATAATGCCGCAATAGTATTTAGTCCATTAGTTAATGATAAGATAGGTTGTACTGATTTTATACAATATAATGATTCTTTATTAAACTCCGAATCAGATTCATCATCCTTGACAGTATTTCTTAAAAATGAGACTGAAATTGACAGCATTAGTTCTAGCTCATCAACTGGTTCAATTTCTAGTAAAACATCAGGTAGTTCATCTCAAAGCACTCAACCTGAAGGTAGAGGACAAAAGAGAAAAAAAAAGGAAAGTAATTTATTACGTCAACGAAAGTTACGTAACTTGGGGAAAAGTTACTGTAATTATAAAAACGAACTCGTTGCTGAAAAAGTTTTGCTTCCTTCCTAATCCATGTTTAGGCAAAAAATGTGTCAATCAATGTAATAGCTTTAGCATTGAGGACAGAAATAGTATTTTTTAAAATTTTTGGAACCTAGGTAATAATTTAGATAAGAAAAATTTCATTAATGGTTGCGTTAATGTCATACTGTGAAGAGAAAAAGAACAGTTTCTGATTCACGTCGTAATCTAACTTATCAATACTTTCTTTTGAAGAATGATGTACAAAAACGTGTTTGCTTACAATTCTTTGAAAAGCCAGTTTATTTTCTTGTTATAATTAATATAACGTGATAATTAAATTAACTTTATTTTTGTATGATATTTTTTTACACAAATATAACTCAAGAACCTCATAAATATATTGCGTATTGTTTATTTTGTATTATTTTTACTTAATTGTTATGCTTTAAAATGAAAAGATTTATTCTCCATTTTTATTATACTTCCGTAAAATTAAAAGGCGTACAAGATCCTAAGCGACATTTTTTGATCAAAATGTTTTTTTCCAAATATGGTAACCGCCTTTCAAAAAGGCTTAAACACCACAGAACCTAACAATAAAGGCGTAAGCACCAAAATGTTAAATATCTCATGTTTATAATAATTGTTTTATAACTAACATATAATAAGTCAAAATGCCTCAGTTCTATAATAATATAATGCCAAACAAATGTAAAAAAAAAAGAAATATTAAGCGATATTAAACGTTTTTTGTGTCTCCTGAAAAAACTGTCAATGGCGCTTATGCCTTTCTGTCGTGACGCCGTCGATATTATAGAAAGCTACTATGACGCACAGCACGGTTAACAAACTTGAAATACCAAATATTTTATGAAAATGTGTTATGGGGTGCTGGTAGCACCCCACGTGGCAGGTGCCGGATTAATAATTATTATAAAAAAATAAATCTAAATAGTGAACATAGTTGTATTTTTGGGTATCACTTTTTTTATAGAAATATTTTAATTTATCCTGAAAAAAGTTGCTAGATGTTGAGATGCTTATTTTTACTTTGATAAATACTACCGACTGCAAGAGTTAATAATATTTTTCAATAATTATTTACGGTTTAATCACCTAAAGATTTAATTTACTAATCTTTTATAAGATTATACCATTTAGAAATATTTTCAAATGGTTCCTATTTTCTTTTACCTATGTGTCGAATTAGCTTTTGAAAAAATTTACCGAGAACAAAAATGAATTAATACTATATATGCAGGATTGAATAATGAAATAGGTATTTACATTCCGTAATGTCTTCATGGGTAGTCTTTTCAAATAAAAATTTATTTGTTTTATCTTTGATATGACTTTCACACCGAAGAAAGGAGATAATTCTTTCGAAATTGCTGTCCCATCCTTCAATAAGTCCATTTCCATTTCCAAATGCCACTCCAAAGTCCATATCAATCTGCAAAAGTGGAAATAGAAGTACAACTTTTTTTATAGAAATCCAACAAAATAATTTATAAATAGTTAAAAATATATGTAAATACATACCTTAGAAAAATCAACCAAATCACTAGTGCCAAACACCGCTCCTCAGAGTCTGCAGGGTGACTGTCTGCTAGGAGGCTGCAACTGTTGTCACGTGATTTTTTTACACCAATAAAAACACTTATAGAGTTTTAAGAAATGTATCGGTTTATGTACAAGATTATTGCTACAATGTATTGATCATTGATTCAGGTATATTACATTAATACAATGATTGCGTTACATCAAAACAATGTATCGAGTTATTAATCAAAGTCGAAAACATTGATTTAATGTTACGAAAACATTGATTCAATAAACGAGTTCGTAATTTAAAGAAAACTGTACATTAGTGCAACGTTTTATATTCATTAATTTAACCGCATAATCCTGATGTATAGTTTCATATATACAATGAACAAATTATTAGTATTATGAAAAAAGTCATTGGATAGACAAAACGATTCATTGGATTAATGATTATATTGATTATTTTTTAATGAATAGAATTACATTGTAATAATGAATATGGTCATTACTTAATGACTACGTGTTTATAGTATTAACGAAATTTTCATTGAATCAATGTAAAAAAAGTCAATGATTGGCGTTCATTGGTACTATGTACAATATTTTTTTCAGTGTACCCTTATTAAAATATCCACTTCAATACCAGTTCAGCCTCATACAATACTTTCGATTTTATGTAGTCTTCGTCTTCTTCTTCGAGTGCCATCTTCGCGACGGAAGTCGACAATCATCATAGTTATTCGAACTTTAGAGATGGCTGCTCTGAAAATTTCATTTGATGTACATCGGTACCATTCTCTCAGATTGCGCAGCCATGATGTTATAGGTCTTTCTATGCTTCTTTTTCCTTGAATCTTTCCCTGCTTTCTCAATTGGAGCAAATTGTATCTTCACGTGTAATAGGTGCTGGATATACCAATTTTCTTATTTTCATTGTATTTAAGATTTTCCCAATTCTTTATTCATGTTTCTCAGATCAACTTTGTTTGTGACGTGTTCAGTCCATGATATTTTCAGAATTCTTCTATACACCCTCAGCTCGAATTAATCCGGTTTTTTCATTGATGTTGCTTTCAAGGTCTAAGCTTCCATTCCATTAAACAAAATCGAGAAAACGTAGCACCTAGCCAATCTAAATCTTAGCTCCAATTTCAAATCTTTTGTGCAGAGCACTCACTCTTTTGTTAAAATTTGCTCTTATCAGCATAGTCATTAACATCTTAGTAGATGTGTTGTGGTTCATAATTGGGCTTCAGCAGCTCGGACAGTTTGATTGATAATATTTCTCCAATGGTCGCGGTCATCAGTTACATGTATTGCCTCAGTATACTGTTTGTTGAGAAGCTTTTTAGTAATGTCCGCCCATAGCTGTGGAGATCTTCCGCGTTGGCGTTGGGTCTGAGGCCTTCCTTGGACCACCAACCGCTCCATTTTGTGATCACTTCGATGGATATGACCAAAGAACTTTAAAATTCTAGAGTAAACGGTACTGGAGAGACGCTGATCCGGTTTAATTTCATCCAGAACCGAGATATTTGTACGGCGAGCCGTCCATGGAATTCGAAGCAGGCGTCTCCATGTCCACATTTCAAAGGCGTCTATACGTCGTCTATCTGATTCTTTGACTGTCCATGTCTCGCATGCATAGTAAAATATGGAAAAGACCAGAGTTGAAACGAGTCTCTTTTTGTTTGTCATAGTAATGTGACGATCACGCCAGACCCCGTTTAGTTCACTCATTGCTGCTCTTGCTAGTTGAATGCGTCTTCTAATTTCGGGTTCACAACTGCCTGTGTTGTTAACTAGAGCTCCAAGATATATCATAGATGAGACTACCTCGCATCCCGCAATAGTTTGGGTTTCAGGAAACTGTTGTTGGCGATCAATAACCATGATTTTGGTTTTGTTGTAGTTACCCATGAGTCCTAGCACTTTCTACCTCGAGTTTTTTTAATAATTCAGTAATTTTTTCTGGAGTAGAGGCTAGAAGTGTAGTGTCGTCTGCGAAACGCAAGTTAGATATCTTAACACCACCTAGGTTTACTCCTCCCTCCCAACCATCCAAGACTCTGCGCATTATGAACTCCGAATAGATGTTAAATAATAAGGGAGATAAAACGCATCCTTGGCGTACTCCCTTCTCCAAAGTGCATTTGTCAGACAGGTATCCGTCCATTCGAATATATGCCAGGTTATCTTTTTACAGTTTGCTAATAAGGTGAGTCAAGTGTTTAGGTACACCCATTGTCGTCAATATGTTCCATAGTTTGTCCCATCTAACATTATCAAAGGCCTTTGTATAATCGACGAAACAAATAAATATCGGGATCTGGTATTCTCTGGCTTTTTCTATGATGTTTCTTAAATTAAGGATTTGTTCTCTAGTACCTCTGCCCTTTACAAATCCAGCCTGCTCAGGTGCTATTTGCCAACTTATGAAGTTTTCTAGACGCCGTTGCAGTATGTAGAGGATCACCTTACTGGCGTGTGATATTAGAGCTAATAGCCTGTAGTTGTTACAATTATTTGTTGAACCTTTCTTATGAAGAGGTATGATTATGGTCTTTCTCCAATCCTCAGGCCAGACGGCTGTGTGCCATATTTCATTACACAATCGATGTAATATTTTCACTCCACATTCCGGAAGATGCTTCAAGACGTCTGCAGTAATGAGATCATATCCTGCTGCTTTGTTAAACTTAAGTCTTTTTAAAGCGAATTCCACCTCGGAAAAAAGTATGTCAGGTTCAGATTCAAAACTAGTGTGGTGTGTCTCTGTTGAAGGAGAATGGAAAGTGGAGGTCTGGCAGTCAGGTACAAACGGGGTGTCCGCTGGCATCTGGTCCGTATTGGCGTATAAAGACTTACAATACGCCCTCCAAACATCAATAACCTTGTCCAAATCCGTCGGTACATTACCTTCATCATCTTTGATAGACCAAGAATTCTGCTTGAATTTACGTGTGAGTAGTCTGACTTTATCAAAGAGTTCTTTGGTGTTATTTGTGTCGGCATGTAGTTGAATTTCTCTGCAGATTTTCTCTATATGTTTGCTTTTGTCTCGTCTAATTTGCTCTAGTCTTTTCTAATTTGCTTTTGATTTCCTGGGAGTAATTATTTGTGGAATTAATCGTTTTTGCAAGATATGTATATTGGTCTACTCATTGGTTCCGTTTATAAAAAGATTTTTGTTGTTTCTTTGAGCTTTCGACATTCTCATACATTTTGTCTTCTTGACGTTCATTGTTAAACCGTATTCTTGTCCGTACTTCGCTATTCTGGTCACCAGCCTCTAAAGATCCACAATATTTTCGGCTAAAATGACAGTGTCATCTGCATATCTAATGTTGTTAATGAGAACTCCATTTACTCTTATTCCAGCTGATTCACCCTCAAGAGGCTTTTTAGGATCTCTTCCGAGTAGACATTAAAAAGAATTGACGACAATATGCATCCCTGTCTCACCTCATGTCTGATTTAAATTTCCTATAACATCTGTTAGTTAATACTGTGACGAATTACCGACCTCCAATAACAGGTTCCGTCTCTACAGCCAGTCACGTATGGAGACATCTGGAACAATGACTCACCGAACAAGTGAGGAAACGATTTCTCGTGAATGTTCGACAGTCAAGGCTACGGATTACTAGTGATGGGTGGTTCCGTTTTTCTGGAACGTTCAAGAACATGACTGTTATTTTTGTATTTAATATATAAGGATTTCAATTTTTAAGAGTAGTTAGTCTATAAAATAAATTCGTCTGTACAGTTATATAAATAAAGTCATATATAAATACGAGCCGCTAGTTTCATTGTAATTATAAGTTATTACTACAGTAAATATTGCTACAATACGTACTTTTGCTCGCTGAGACTATACAATAAAAATGCATGGAAAAATAGTACAAATTACCAAAGACACCTCATACGTGAGCAAAAAAATCGCAAAAAGGCTATTTACAACATACTTAAACAATTCTGTAACACCAAGTGACCATTTGAGTACGGCTATGTTTGTTCGGTTGCACCAGGTAGACAAAATAAAGATGCCCGTTACCGAAAAATTACTGAAAAACGTTAAAGATCTTACACACCTGAATGGCTATTCACGGTGGTGATGCGTTACGAAACGTACATCGGGTTCTTAATGAAAAGTCTTGTGTGAGGTCTGAGGTCCCTATCTATGCATTCACAAAAGTACGTCAACAATATTTGGAACATGACAGATACGGCTTGGCTTAGACCATGGATATATACAGTAGTATGGACAAAAATATGTTTAGAACAGAATTCGAAAAATTGTATGCAAGTCTTTCATGTGTAATTTTTAATAAGTAAAAATTAACAGGCGTGATTTTACTTCTTCCATTTTTATCTTCCATTTCTATCCATATTTGCACAAAGGCCTTCCCGAAATCTTTCCATATCGGTCTGTTCTTAGCTGTGCTTTTCCAGTGAGTTCCTGCATCTTTTACAATATCGTCCTTCCATCGCATCTGCGGTCTTCCTCTTCCTCTTCTTCCTGTCCACGGTCTCCAGTTTTGTATTTCAGCATTCCATCTTTTATCTTCCTGTCTCGCATTTTGGCTCGCAAAACTCCACTTTAATCCTATTATACAGGGTAGCGAAAAAGTATGGAAACACGATAATTTCTCGGAAATAGCTTGAACGATTGTTATACATTTTGATGGGTAAGGGTATTAAAATACGGCCGATATTATAGTGGTAATTACATTGTGTTCAAATTTTCCGTTTTTGTGGAAATCTAATGAACTTTCTTATTTTAAATGGAACATCCTGTATATTTTTTGCGTTTTGAAGTCCTTAAGAAATTTTGATTATTTTTCATGTTATGTTCCCTATACCTAAATGCCATAATTTCGGAGTTATTGCTACATTTATTAAAAACAATTTTTTTAACAAATTATACAAATTGATTTTTTTGGAACAGGTAGATATTATTTTAGGTTCTTTGGGTCATTGGGAACAAAAAAGGTCTTTTGTAATTTTCCTCAAAAGTGAATCGTCTCCGAGTTATAAACATATTAAAACTGAAAAAAATCGAAAAATGCCAATTTTCTGGGTTCAAAAACATAAGAAAAAATATTATGAAGTAACTATGAAGTGCTTAAATGCAAGCTCAAACCTAATTTTATCAGATGCCGATAAGTGATTTGGTCTTATTTCATTCTAAAACATTATTTTTTAGTTGTTATTGCAGCCCGATAGCCCGTCCTCGCATATGAACTTTATTAACAATATATAAAAAACAATGTTTAGAATAAAATATGCCAAAAATTCTTATAGAGATCTGATAGAAAAAGGTTTCGCTGTCAAAACTGTCAAAATATTTTGACAGTTTATTAAATGAAGAATTTGACAGACAGCCTGTAGAGTTAACGGAGACAGTAACAGCAATGGTTACCAGAATAACAAACGAGGAAGTGGCTCAAGCGCTTCAAAAAATAAAGAAAGGAAAAGCAGTAGGACCAGATGATATTCCTGGGGAAGTATGGAGAGCATTGGGAGAGACAGGAATAAGTTGGCTAGCAGGTCTATTTAACAGAATTATGGAAGTTGGACAAATGCCAGACGAATGGAGAAGCAGTATATTAGTACCTGTCTACAAAAACAAGGAAGACATACAACAATGCACAAACTACAGGGCTATAAAACTACTTAGCAACACCATGAAAATATGGGAGAGAGTAATTGATAGACGGATACGTGAAGAAACAGAAATATCCGATAATCAATTTGGCTTTATGCAGGGCAGATCAACAACAGATGCAATTTTCATTGTAAGGCAACTGATGGAAAAATACAGGAATAAAGAAACCAACACTCATATGGTATTCATTGATCTTGAGAAAGCATATGATACAGTTCCTCGAGAGATTCTGTGGTGGGCTCTCAATAAGAAAAGAGTCCCTGGCGAATATGTAAAGATTGTGAGAGATATGTATGAGGGAGTAACGACTAGTGTTAGGACAGGTGTGGGAGAGACTTATAAATTTCAGGTGAAAGTAGGATTGCACCAAGGCTCGGTGCTTAGTCCTTATTTATTCTAATTAGTTTTGGAGCAGATAACATCGAAACTACAGGGTAGTATTCCATGGTGCCTAATGTATGCTGATGATGTAGTGTTAATAGGAAATAATGAAAGAGACTTAGAACAAAAACTGAAACAGTGGAGACAAGCTCTGGAGGAAAAAGGTTTAAAACTTAGTAGGACAAAAACAGAGTATCTGGAATGTTCATTTAAAGATGGAGTTACTACAAATAAAATGGTATCTTTGGATGGTCAAATGATTGTGAAAAGCAATAGTTTTAAGTACCTAGGATCGGTATTACAGAGTAATGAAGAAATAGATGGAGATGCATGCAGTAGAATTAGGGCTGGATGGATGAAGTGGAAAGAAGCGAGTGGTGTGTTGTGTGACAGAAAAATTCCAATGAAGTTAAAGGGAAAATTCTATAAAACAGCCATAAGACCGGCTATGATGCACGGAACTGAATGTTGGGCAGTGAAAAAGAAAGAGGAACAACGAATGCATGTGGCGGAAATGAGAATGCTTAGATGGATAAGTGGAGTGACAAAGAAGGATAAAATTAGAAATGAGTATATTAAGGGAAGTCTAGGTGTGGCACCAATTGATGCCAAAATGAGAGAGCATAGGTTAAGATGGTTTGGTCATGTTCAACATCGAGACGTTAATCACCCAATACGAAGAATAGCTGAAGTGCAGATTCCTGGAAGGAGTAGGAGAGGAAGACCAAAGAAGACCTGGGGGAGACGATAAGGCAGGACATGTTGGTAAAGGGGATTAACATTGATATGACCCAAGATAGAATTGTGTGGAGAAATGCAATTTGGGAAGCCGACCCCGCATAGGGATAAGGAAAAGAGAATGATGATGAAGATGATGATAGAAAAAGGTTTGAGCTTGAATTAAGGTACTTTGTAATTTTAAAAATGATTTTTGAAGTTATACTTCTTTACGGGCGTAATGACGGTGAAATTTTATATGGGAAAACCTAGCGACCGGGCGCATGCGCATTATAACTTTGTTCTGATTGGATGTTCAAATGACATGACAAAAATTATCCAATATGACAGCTGTGGGACTGCGTTTGGTTATAATGTATGCTTGTGGCGTTTTAAAATTTGTAGGAAGAGAAACAACAAACAAAAAGTTAGTTAATGGTTATACTGCCTTTTTAAATAGTTTTCATATTATATTTTTGGACTTATTTACATAGAAGAGATGATTGTTTCATGCCAATGTGAAAGCTCATCAAACTGTGCCTAGTATGAGTGCCGCAGATCTCGCTTATTCAAAGCTAAAGAATCTTTCACTGGTAAGTGTTTTATAAATAGTTGATCAAATTTTGTTATGATATTTGAACATAGCCACTTTGCACGGCGCAAGTGATTGCGAAATTTATTAGTCCTTATACGGGCTCCGATACCTACCTTGCACCTAGCAAAATACATAAGTAGTATGTAATACTTTCATTTACATAATTTATATTTATATTTACATAATATATTGTCTTCTTACTCTATGTTTTGTTGTATTTTTTCAATTCTAAATCATTTCAATTCAAAATCAAAATAATTTAATTTACATAAGTTAAAAATGTCAAAAGGTTAATCTGTTTAGTTAGACGATCTTCGCACATAATGACAAGCTGTCTCTGTGGCGCAGTTTTAATGCGAGAGAATCCCAATACAACGCAAATACCAGCCGCGTGGTAAGTTGGTTCGAATCCCAATAGAAACTTTTATTTTTTTATTTTTTTTTATACATTTTATGATTGTAAGTATATTTATTATATAATTTTATTTTCAGAAAATACGTATTTAGTTAAAAAATTTTCCGACAATTAATGTTCAGAAATCATTTCTGGCATTTTTAGTGTGTTTGTGTGTGTTTTATTTTTTTATTATTTTAATTTTTGGCACTGTTTTAATAAAAATGTTTGAGAAGTAGTAAGTATAAATTAATTTAATATTTAAATAAAATATAAATAAAAAGTATATTAATTTCGTTTATAATCATATAATCATATAATAGAAGTATAACTTCTTACGTGCGTACAAAGTACACACACATTCTTTTTTTTTACTTGTCTTTTTGAACCTTGAAAATCGTCAGTTTTCAATTTTTTTTTTTTAGTTTTAAATTGTTTATAACTCGAAAACGATTAACTTTTGAGGAAAATTACAAAAGACCTTTTTTGTTCCCAATGACCCAAAGAACCTAAAATAATATCTACCCGGTCCAAAAAAATAAATTTGTATAATTTGTTAATTTTTTTTTTACTAAATGTAGCAATAACTCCGAAATTATGGCATTTAGGTACAGGGAATATAACATGAAAAATAATAAGTATTTCTTAAGGACTTCACAACGTAAAAAATATACAAATTGTTCTATTTAAAATAAGAAAGTTCATTAGATTTTCAGAAAAATGGAAGATTTGACAACAATGTAATTACCACTATTATATCGGCCGCATTGGGAACACCTATCCACCAAAATTTATAAAAATCGTTCTAGAGGTTTCTGGTAAATCACCGTGTTTCCATACTTTCTCGCTACCCTGTATGTTCTGCTGCATTGTTTACTTTTGTTTTATCTCTTATCCATTTGTTTGATATTCTGTCTTGCTGTTTTATTCCCAGCATGGATCTTTCCATTTTTCTCTGAGTTATTTCATTTTGTTTATGTTGGCCTTTGTTAATGTCTATGAATCTGAGCCATACGTCAGAACAGGAGAGATCTTTTTAAGTAAAATTTATTAAAAAATTTTGGTCTTGGTAAAAGGTATATTATTTTAAAAAGCCCTATAGGGCTACAAACATCGAACAAAACGTTTTCGCTCTAAAAAGAGCATCATCAGTGTTGCCTAAAATAAGTATCACCATATTAATTATCAAAATGTTAAACTTAAAATGATGACCAAGGTAGAAGCAAAGTTTGGTTATACTTACAAGAACATGGTGAGCCAACCAAAAAATACGAAGGTCAAAGCCTTTCAAAAATGGACTAAAAGTCACATCAAAATGCTAACATAGCAAATTCCAAAGGATGGATATAATCCCTAAGGATACGGCCCTAGGATAACATATGACTCCCACACGTTGTAAGTGGGTCAAAGGTAACAAATTAGGTCATTATGTTACAAGAGCTGACAGGCAACTAAGATGTGAGATATCAAAAGCGAATCTGTCTGATCTGTCAAGACAACAATTGTCAATGGAACTTGAAGTATCATGAAAAGTTCTTTTTAGAAAAAGATCTTTTTAGAAAAATACGCTACTTAAAAAGAGACTTCAAAGCCAGAACTTGGGCCATTGAAGACAACACTGGAACTCTGAGAACAAACAGGGAAGATATAGCAGAGACATGGAGATCGTATTGCAGGGACCTATATAAAGATGATCATCGCCAAGAACCTATTAACCAAATCTCTGACGAGGTAGAAGAAGAACCTGATATACTTGAAAATGAAGTAAGACTCGTGATCATTAAGCTCAAATATAATAAAGCACCAGGTCCAGATATGATAGCAGCAGAAATGCTGAAAGCCACAGAAGAAACTGGCGTAAAATTACTTCATCTACTCTGTAACCAAATATGTATTCTAAACAATGGCCTGAAGACTGGACAAAATTTACAATAACAACAGTTCATAAAAAAGGCAGCTTTCATAAATGCGACAATTATAGAACTATTTCTCTTATATCACATGCCAGTAAAATAATGCTACATATAATCAATAAGAGACTAAAAACATTCCTTCAAAGAGAAATTCCACAAGAGCAAACTGGATTTACCAAAGGTAGGGGTACTCGAGAACACCTGTTGAATATAAGACAGATAATCGAAAAATCTAGGGAATTCAATATTCCACTGTACATATGCTTTATAGATTATCGTAAGGCGTTCGACAGGGTCAAGTGGAGACACTTATGGCGAATACTGAAAGAAGTAGGCGTACCCCAACACCTTATTTCGCTTATAACTGAACTATACGAACACACTACTGGATCAGTTAAAGTGCTTGACACACTTTCAAACGAATTTCATCCAGAACGGGGTGTCAGACAGGGATGTATACTATCTCCACATTTATTCAATATATATGGAGAGCATATTATGAGAAGAGCACTTGAAGGATGGGAAAAAGGCATCTCAATAAATGGTCATAAAATAATTAACCTACCTTTCGCAGATGACACAGCCCTCCTTGCAAATAGCCAAGCAGATCTGATTGATCTTATACGACTGGTTGAAAACGAAAGTCAAATATTTGGTCTTAAATTAAACATATCAAAACAAAGATCATGATAGTGGATAGACTACATAACAATCATCCACACATAACCACAATTGATCGGTTTGAGGTTGTGAGCTCATACTTATATCTGGGATCATTAATCGCAAACACAGGGTCACTACAAGAAGAAATAAAACGTAGATGTGATCTAGAAAAAGTCGCCACAGCAAAAATGACCACAATATGGAAGGACTGTCAAATTTCAAGAGTGTTAAAGATGAGGTTGATCAAGTGCTTAATATTCCCAATACTGACCTACGGATGTGAATCTTGTACCCTGAGAAATTCAGAAAAAAGAAAGATAGACGCCACTGAAATGTTGTGTTGGAAACGAATGCTACGAATTGCTTGGACCGACCATAGAAAAAATAATTCAATTTTAAGAGAGCTAAAAGTTAGCCAACGACTCTCCAGTAAAGTCTATCTCCAACAATTAAAATACTTTGGACATGTTATGAGAGCCAACACAGAAAACATGGAAAGACTCATTATACAAGGAAAGGTGGAAGGCCGAAGATCACGAGGAAGATCCCCAACAAGATGGATCGATCAAATTACAGGAATATGCAAAAGACCTATGCATGAGTTAAAAGAAATGACCAGAGACAGAGATCTTTGGAGACGGACAATACACGACATCACGTCGACCACTACACTCCCTCCGGGGGGTCAGGATTGAAGAGAGAGAATCGTAGGAGCTCGTAATAAAATTTTACAGAAATTTAAACACCGACCCTGGCCTTTCAAATAACTCAAAAGCGTATCTAATGCATCCATATTAAATCCGATATTCATGGTTTATAACTCACAAATAAGCCAAAAATCTTCTTTTATCAGTGCCTTTTATGCCACTTTTCTTCTCTTTATCTATTGTTGCATTTTTTGCCAAATACTTTCATGGTAGGAAATAGTAGTGAAGACAATACAGGGTGTAACAAAAATCCAGGTCATAAATTAAATCGCAAATTTTTTCGGACCAAAAATTGTTTGATTGAACCTAACTTACCTTAGTACAAATATGCACACAAAAAAATATACAGCCCTTTGAATTTAAACGATAAAAATCGATTTTTTCCGATATATCGAAAACTATTAGAGATTTTTTAATGAAAATGGACAAGTGGCATTCTTATGGAAGGAACATTTTAAAAATAAATTATAGTTAAATTTGTGCACCCCATAAAAATTGCATGGGGTTTTTGTTCCCTTAAACCCCCCCAAACTTTTTTGTACGTTCCAATTAAATTATTATTGTGGTACTCTTAGTTAAACACAATGTTTTTAAAACTTTTTTGCCTCTTAATATTTTTTCGATAAACCAGTTTTAATCGAGATGCGGCTTCTTTTTTAATATGTTTACATAAAAATTTTATGGGGGTTCTGTGCCTTTAAACCCCCCAAATATTTGTGTACGTTCGAATTAAACTATTATTGCGGCACCATTAGTTAAACAGGATGATTTTTAAACTTTTTTGTCTCCTAGTATTTTTCCGATGAGGCACCTTCTATCGAGATGTGGCTTCTTTTCTAATATGGTTCAAAATATACCTTAAGAGGAAACAGTAGCGATCAACAGGTAGCGAAAACGCGTTCCAAGATTGCGGCTGTAATTTTGAATATTTTTTCGAGATATTTGGCACACGTTTTCGTAATATAATAAAGAATGGCGGTACAGAGCCCAGTTTGAAAAATATATTAAGGTGATACAGTAGCGATCAACAGGTAGCCAAAACGCGTTCCAAGATTGCGGCTGTAATTTTGTATATTTTTTCGAAATATTTGGCACACGTATTCGTAATATAATAAAGAATGGCGGTACAGAGCCCAATTTGAAAAATATATTGATATGTGGAAATTACTCTGTAATTAAATACAATATTAAAAAAACGAGCCTGTACCGCCATTAAGAAGAACAAAGAAATACACTTTCTTCAAATAAACTTTTTTATCCGATGCCTAGATTTTGTGTCATTTTGGAACTACTAATGAAATAAAAAATTTTAGTAGTTCCAAAATGACACAAAATCTAGGCATCGGATAAAAAAGTTTATTTGAAGAAAGTGTATTTTTTTGTTTTTCTTAATGGCGGTACAGGCTCGTTTTTTTAATATTGTATTTAATTACAGAGTAATTTCCACATATTAATATATTTTTCAAATTGGGCTCTATACCGCCATTCTTTATTATATTACGAATACGTGTGCCAAATATTTCGAAAAAATATTCAAAATTACAGCCGCAATCTTGGAACGCGTTTTGGCTACCTGTTGATCGCTACTGTTTCCTTATGTGGAAATTACTCTGTAATTAAATACAAAATCAAAAAAACGAGCCTGTGCCGCCATTAAGAAGAACAAAAACATACATTTTCTTCAAATAAACTTTTTTATCCGATGCCTAGATTTTGTGTCATTTTGGAACTACTAAAATTTTTTTATTTCATTAGTAGTTCCAAAATGACACAAACTCTAGGCATCGGATAAAAAAGTTTATTTGAAGAAAGTGTATTTTTTTGTTCTTCTTAATGGCGGTACAGGCTCGTTTTTTTTAATATTGTAATTAATTACAGAGTAATTTCCACATATTAATATATTTTTCAAATTGGGCTCTGTACCGCCATTCTTTATTATATTACGAATACGTGTGCCAAATATCTCGAAAAAATATTCAAAATTACAGCCGCAATCTTGGAACGCGTTTTGGCTACCTGTTGATCGCTACTGTTTCCTTATGTGGAAATTACTCTGTAATTAAATACAAAATGAAAAAAACGAGCCTGTGCCGCCATTAAGAAGAACAAAAACATACATTTTCTTCAAATAAACTTTTTTATCCGATGCCTAGATTTTGTGTCATTTTGGAACTACTAAAATTTTTTTATTTCATTAGTAGTTCCAAAATGACACAAAATCTAGGCATCGGATAAAAAAGTTTATTTGAAGAAAGTGTATTTTTTTGTTCTTCTTAATGGCGGTACAGGCTCGTTTTTTTAATATTGTAATTAATTACAGAGTAATTTCCACATATTAATATATTTTTCAAATTGGGCTCTGTACCGCCATTCTTTATTATATTACGAATACGTGTGCCAAATATCTCGAAAAAATATTCAAAATTACAACCGAAATCTTGGAACGCGTTTTGGCTACCTGTTGATCGCTACTGTATTACCTTAAACTGTAATTTATAAAAAAAAAATCATATTATTACAGGTCTCTACAATCGTACGTAACAGTCAACAGTATACAAAGATGTGGTGGATTTGACAAATATTTAAAATATTTCGATAAAGACTAGCTTTTCCAAAAAGTACTAAGAGGCAAAAAAGTTTTAAAAATATTGTGTTTAACTAAGGGTATCACAATAATAATTTAATTGGAACATACAAAAAAATTTGGGGGGGTTTAAGGGAACAAAACCCCCATAAAATTTTTATGGGCTACACAAATTCAACTATAATTAATTTTTAAAATGTTCCTGCCATAAGAATGTCACTTGCCCATTTTCATTAAAAAATCTCTAATAGTTTTCGATATATCGGAAAAAATCGATTTTTATCGTGTAACTTCAAAGGGCTGTAACTTTTTTTGTGCATATTTGTACTAAAGTAAGTTAGGTTCAATCGAACTATTTTTGGTCCCAGAATATGTGATTTAATTTATGACCTGTATTTTTGTTACACCCTGTATATCAACACAATTTCTATGTTTTTATGATAAGAATATCTAGCATACTGGCATAACCTTTCGATTACTATAAGTATTTTCTATTACTTAATTTCTTATGTTATAGTTTTTATATCTAATTTAGTATTTTGAACGGTAGAAAATATTTACAATTTCTAAACAAACAAAACAAAAATGTCAACAACTTGACTCATTGCTTTTTGTTGTATGTAATTCAGGGCTGAAATATGGTCGAAGTACAGAAAAAAGAAGCAATTCTTGTTCCTGATTTATGTATTGTGTAGGAATGTGACCGATTACTGGCTAATTACAGGGTATGTACGTCAATTTAACTTGCTGAGAGGCAATTAGAGACCTGAGACAGATACTCCGCGATTTTTGCCTATGTCATTCTTAGATCTTATCGTAAATCTGCTCGTCTAAGTTCTGAGGAGATGTACGTCCACTTATAAGGATCTCTTTAAGTCGATTGTGTTAAAATTAAGATAAAATATAGAAGCTTAAGATATTATCAGATTTTTTCTCACACTGTTCTCAACAAGGGTTTGAAGAATATCGGCGAAATTATAAAATTTGATTGGTTCAAGAGGGAGTGCGAATATTTCCATTTTTAGAGTATGGGAAACACTTCGTCTTCTTGCAGTGTCGTCTTCTATTAAACGCTGGAGATTACTCTGTCAATCGCTATTTTGTACATCCGAATCACTCCATTGTTTAATCTTATTAAGCTATGTCATTTTTGATTCCATCTTTACTTTCCATTTTTTTTTTCACTATTTTGTATCTTAGTTTATATAGCTATAAGGACTTCAAGGTAATAGTTAGTGAAACAGTAAGCCAACAATATCAGTAGCTTGTATTGGATATCCGACAAAAAACCCAAACTAAATCAAACTATCGAAGAGAACCTGTTAAAAAACATGTTAAAAGATGAGGAGAGGATGAGGAGAAGATATATTTAGGACAAGGATAGTAGAAAAAATGTGATGGAACATGAAAGGAAGCCCTAATACAATTTGGAGAAAGATGGCCAGTAGCCTTAGCGATACTGCTATAGAATTACTTCAAAAAGTGTGAGGAAAGAAGTTCGAGGATAAAGACCCTTGGTGGTGATCAAATGAAGTAAAAGAAAAGATAAAAGTGAAAAGAAAATAATATAAACACTAGCAAGAAAAGATCGACCACATATCTTCAACACAATACGGTCGCCAAAAAGAAATCAAAAGTAACAGGAGCAAAAGCTAAAGCAGTATATAAATCTAAATTACCCCGCTATTATTGGTATATTCTTGTCATTGCCTCGTTTATATTTGCAATAAAAGCCTACTACATTTTTGAAGTGGGTTTGTTACACATTTTATTTATTAAGGAGAATGATTATATTATTGATGCATATTGATGTACTTTGTGCATGTTGTCCAAGGCATATGTGCATATCTGAGATTTCTCAATTTTTGTTGTATGTTCTTGATGTATGTTTTATGCTCGTTTATCCTAACACTTAGTAATCTTGCCGTTTCTCCTACGTATAAATTGTTGCATTTACAGGGTATTTTATAGGCGCTTGGATACCAGGGGTGTCCATAGAAGGGAGTGTTATCACCGCTCCTCTGGAATATAGTCCTATAGACAGCCGAGTTGACCAACTCAGCAGCAACGAGTTCTACACAATCGCCTATGTAGATGGCGATTTGACCTAAAACCGGTTTTTTTACTTCGCAATAACCGGTTTTAGCGGTTGTTTTTTTGTCCCGGTTATAACCGGTTTATAGGTTAGGTATTATTTTGGATTCCAATCATTATTATTATTCTCAAGTAATTATTCCAAACAAAACCATAATTCAAATTTTATTTTATAAATACAGAAGCAAACTGAAAGTGCAAACTCACATCAGCCAAAAACAATAATTAAATTTTATTATAATATTTCGTTGAAAAGGTATTTGTAATCATCATATTTACATAAGAAGTGATCTGGTAGAAGTAGACGCAAACATCATCTATTTTTTACACTTGACTCTTGACATTGAAAGTGGGTGAATGACTTTTTCTGATTACCAAAAATAACGTTTTGACTATGAATATCGAATTACCGATTACGAATACGAATCTCCAAGGATTTCCCTACGTTTTCAAAACGATACACCCATACAGGAAGTATTGAATGAGTTAAAATGTATATACAAACGGGTTAAAATAATACATGATAATGTTTTTTTGATGGTAGTAAAAATAAAAGATAAATTACATTATCCAATATATTTTTAAGTAAAATATTTATGTTTATATTATTTTTTAAATCCCATTTGAAAGAGTCTGGAAATTTTTTTATAAGTTGAAATGGTTGGGGAATTTTTTGGGTTTGGGAGGAGAGAAAAATTGGTGGGTATTTTAGAGGATTATATTTTTAAATGGTAAATTAAACGTAAAGTGCATTGTAAATTAACATTGTAACCTATTGGATTAAGAAAACCGAAAACCGGTTTTTGAAAAAACCGGTTTTTTGGCCGGTTATAACCGCCAGGTTAAACTGTAGGAAAAAAAACCGGTATAACCGAAAACCGGTGTTTTGTCAAAAACCACCATCCCTATGGTAGAGCTAAAAGAGCTAAAAGATATATTGCCTTTGAGCAGTATCAACGAACGCTCGGTCGCAACTGGGGCCTTTTACTCAGGATGATCCCCTGGATCTATACTAAAGTACTGTCATTAGTACAATGCTAACTTATCGAGCTATTGTTTGGGTACCAAAAGTGCTACAGACAACGGCGATAAAAAAAATTAACCATATTCAGAGAATGGAGTGCCTAAATATAACAGGTGCCATGAAAACAACACCAATTGCTGCAATGGAGTTGCTCATTGGCATCAACTCTCAAGACATATATGTCAAAGAGGTGGCATTGATGACAATGATGAGATTGCTCTCAGCGGGTACAAACATTGCTGTAGGAATGAGACAATTGAGGTGTCGTTTCTGACCGGGAGAGCTAGATGCGCTACCCCTGTTACAGTCAGGCTGCGACTCAATCAAGCCTATTTTTGTCTTCGACAAACCGTACAAAATCGGAACAAGACAGCATATGGAGTCAAACGCCAAATTCTTATTGCATATACACCGACAGCTCCAAAATGGAAGAAGGCTCAGGATGCGGGATATATAGTTCAGACGGAACTGGCTGGTATCTTCAGCCGCAAAAGAGAAAACCCAACAAGATATTGCTGGTAAAACCACAATGATCTACACTGACAGCAGACAAGCTACTAACATTGAATAGACCACACCAACCTTATGTGACCAATTGTCACAGTTAAAAGGGTTAGCAATGTAGTGCCATAAGTCACTAACTCATGCTTCGGATGACAATAAAATCATGCTGAAGTGGATTATGGACACAAAGGGAATAAAGGCAACCGCATTGCTGACTAACAAGCTAGCAGCTATAGCAACAAGCTACAGGTCTAAGACTTTTAGGACCTGGTGATAGTTTTCCTGAAAATGACAGGATCGACAACAAGCTCCCTGAGAGGATGGACAATGGGTCAAATGTGGGCCTAAGTGCTGTGTGTTACCGCATTGCTGACCAACAAGTTAATAGTCCAGGACTAATCTGTAAAAAACGTGTATTTTTGGATGTGAGAGGTGGCATTCGGATTTTTGCAGATAAAGTTAGGTGAGACCTTCAGTAATAATAATTGACTTTGGCTCTTTCTCAAATATGCCCGGAACATTAATAAAAACATTAAAATATTTAAAAATTTCGAAAAACATCGATTTTTTTCTGCTTTCTTTATTTATAACTTTAAAACGGTTCGTTTTGGAACAAAGTCGTACAGAAATAAAGTAAAGATAATTGAATTTTGTATGATATACGACTGGTCAAAAATGTCTTAAGGTATTACCTTTTCTGCAATGTATCAATAAATACAAAATAAGGGGGCCTGTTGTTCAATTCAATGTTTCTTAACCACTTTGGTAACACATAGCACCTTAGTAATTCGCTTAGAAAATTCTTATAACTTCTTAAATGGTCTACCAAATTTCATTAAAATCGACCTAGTAGATTTTGCATAATAAATTTGCAATGTAAATGTTTTGAAAAAAGTTAAAATTTTTTAAAATCTTTCTGAACAAAAAGCAGACCATTTAGAAGGTGGTTAATTTTTTTACATATAAAGAGGTTCTCTACCTATCTACTACACTTCACGGAATTAAAATCAGATTATTTAATGGGCCTTAGCAATGTTTTAAAATTATAAACAGTTTTTTGGCTTATAAACAAATAGCTTTGTTTAATAATAAAAAAAATTAATTTTTAGCAATGCAAATAATTAAAACCGGTGTAATTTGACTTAAACTTTCAAATGCTGTCAGCAGAATTCCTATTTTATTTTTTAGTCAAAAGTTATTCTCGTTCAAAAATTGCAATTTTTCGATTTTTTGAATGTTCCACCGCGTTTATCTCGAAAACTATGCATCCTACGAAAAAACTTGTAAGAACATTTTTTGCTTAGAATTATCCAAGAAATACAAAAACAAAATTTATTTTGCGGAAAATCGATGTTATGTAATTTCTCAAGTTCTTTGTTTATAACAATCTTATCGACATCCGGATCAACTGTTACCCAAAATATTCGTGTTCTACGGATTAAAATACATAAAAAAACTTGAATGAGTCCATCTAAATAAAGGATACCGTAGCACCCCCTCCACAGCACTAATTTGTTTATAAGCCAAAAAATTGTTTATAATTTTAAAACATTGCTGTGGCTGCTTAAATAATCCGATTTCAATTCTGTAAAGTGAATTAGATAGGTGGAGTGCTTCTTTATATGTAAAAAAATTCACAAATCTTTGTATGTTCTAGTTTTTGTTGTGCAAGATTTTAAAAAATTTGAATTTTTTAAAAAAGTTTAGATTGCAAAATTATTATGCAAAATCTAGTAAGTCAATTTTAATGAAATTTTGTGGAAATGTGTAGTATTTTATATTTTTTGCTATTTTGCAGCAAGGGTGTTAAATTACGACATTTTTAACCAATCGTATCTGATAGAAAATTTAATTATCTTTGTTTTATTATACGACTTTGTTCCAAAATGAATCGTTTTAATTTTTTTTATTAATGTTCCAGGCATATTTGAGAAAGAGCATAAGTCAATTAATATTAACGAAGTTATCACCTAAGTTTATCCGCAAAAATCCGAATGCCACCTCTCACATCCACCTAAAAACAGATCCTTCCTGGTCTATAACAGCTGCAGGAATAAGCTGCGGTTTCCATACTCTTAGGACCTGGTAATATTTTTCCTGAAAATGACAGGATCGACAACAAAAGCTCCCTGAGAGGATGCACAATGGGTCAAATGTGGCCTGCTGCGTAATTTAACTCGCTCTCTTTGCTCTGCAGATACAGAAAGCAATTAAAAGGCATAAAATAAGAGATAGACGGCAAGAGACACTGATATATCTCATGTTAAAACACAGTTGTATTAGGGATTCAGTTTTTAAGCCTTATTTATTCTCATTTTAGTCAAATGCTTAATGTATCATGATTATGTGGTGTTGTGTAAAAGGTATAAACGAACAGAAAACGAAAATTATATGCAGCTGAAGAAACAACAATTTTAATTTCGTAGGACAAAATCAAAATACGTAGAAATTTATTAGCTCCTTGATGCTACTTGATCACGATATTGTATGTAACTATATAGCCGTACAACGACTATTATTTGATTTGCGTCTATATTCTATATGTTTGTAAATAACGTCGTGGGGTTTCATTCAACTATAATTTAAAGCAAATCTAATAATAAGCAAGCACGGTATTCATCCTCACGTATTACGTGCCGAATAGACTCTTAGCGTAGGCGTGAAATGTTAGAATCAAAGAAAAGGGAAAATAAAGAGTAACGCAAAGAGTGTCAAGAGTTATTAGAGATGAGATAAGTAGCCCTGTCGGTGGCGTGGTGAAGAGTGTGTCGCGTAATGTCAAAGGTTTCATCAATGTAGTTGCCATTATAAAACAATCTTTATGCACTTTGTCGGTTCCTTTTTGCGATATTATTTCCAGTAGCGCCCTTTGGTAAATAGAGAAAAAATATGTCATCCAAACCTATGAAATAAGAAAATTAAATATTTTTTGGATGCCTCTGGCAGTGGAAAATTCTGGAGTGTTTTCATAAATTTTTATTTTACGTCCCTATGTATGGTTGATCAATGCATTGGCTGGTCCCAGCGTCTATTACTACCTGGGGATATAAATAAAATCCAAAGCTGTTTCGAAGTCTATGATGGTTAATGCTAGACGCTATGAGTATTTCATAATCTTTAGTTCTACTCATTAGTAGATATCTTCGAGCTTCCCTTCAATTAAGGTTTGCAGAAATTGGTACCTCTCGTTTCTAACTACGTGCCCCAGGTATGTCGTTTTTCTCTGTTTAATTGTACATACCAGCTTTTGTTCTGTACCAATTCTTCTTAAGATTTCTTTATTTGTTATTCGTGCGCTCCAGGGAACTTTAAGGATTCGTTGATAAATCCACATCTCAAATGCCTCTAGCTTATTCATTGTATTTATTATTAAAGTCCATTCTTACATTCCATATAGAACCACTTACCAGAATGGGTCAGTGCTCCTTTTAGGTGAATTAGGTAGTTCGAAAATATGTATTGTTATATTTCTATTTGATATGAAAATTAAATTTTGATAATTATAATCAGAATTCAATTTAATATAAAATATTTTCAATTTTCTCAACCACGGGCATATAAATTTAGAACAACCAGTATACAACAAATTGTTATATTTAATTTTAAGAAGTGATTAGAAGAAGCATACGAAACTCGGGACAATGCGCTTAGAATAAACAAAGTGAATGGCGCGTACCATTATCGTTGTTCGCGGAAGGTTCGATCATTAGCCTATGCTAAATAAGACTCAGTTGAAATAGATAATAGTTCATTATCGTTGTTCGCGGAAGGTTCGATCATTAGCCTATGCTAAATAAGACTCAGTTGAAGTAGATAATAGGTCATTAAATTTTGTAAATAGAAAGTAATTTAGAATGGGAATTAACTATTTTTTTTTAAATCCATTAAGCATATTTAGAAAGATTAAAAATTGGTTTTGAGGAATACTGCGAATGAGAGTTGGTGGTGGAAGGTTGATTTGTGAATCTGGAAGGGATATTTAGAAAGTAGGGGAATGAATGAAAAAGATAGATCAGAATGTTTTGAGCTGTCGAGAAGTGAAGTCCAGTAGTAGACGGTAGTGTACGGAGAGTGAGAAAGCCGGTGTAGTTCCGTGAGTGTGGAGATCTATCGTGGAACGAGAGGTAGGCCAGGTTGAGAGTAAAGAACCTCCTTGAGCCAAGAGTGTCCCGGTAGCTGATTGCAGTTTCAAAAAAGGTAGAACACAGCATCACGACAGAAGCAGGAACGAGAGCTATACGAGCTAATCTTCAAAGGAGAACATTACTGAAAGCCAGGACGAGGTTTTGATCGCAGCCAAGGATAGCAGGAAACGGGTCTTGTGTGAAGACATTCTCAGTTCACCAGAAAAAGGTCAGTCTCATTTGTTTGGACATGAATGTATGGGTTTTTCGTATTAAATACCACATTATAAATTGAAGAACATAATCAATAATATCAAAAAAGCTTCATCAAACTTAAATAGAATTGTTGCTAATAAATCCTAATAGTTAAATTTTAATAAAAACTTTCAATTGGAAACCAAAAGGAAATAAGATTCCCATTTGTAAATGTTATGTTTAAGAATAATAAGATCTAGCACATATTAAGCAGTGATTGCCTTTTAAATAAAATAAACAATATTTTGATTATAATTGTAACCCATATGTGTGTATTATTTTACTCTTTTCTTTCCTATCCCGATTAGGAACCATTGAGAAATACTTAGAAGCCACGAGAGTAAGTAATTAATTTTATAATTCGCCCTGAGATTGAAAACATATTGATATGTGATCTGGTAAATTAAGTAGATTATTATTAATGCTTTGATTAAATTAAATGACATATAAGAATATTATCTCATATCAATAATAAAGATCATATCAGTATACGTGCTAAGTTTTCCAAGTTTGTTGTCACGGATTTAAGCATTAATTCTGTTATGCCGTCTATTCCAATTGTTTTACGGCATTTAATTTTTGTGATTCTCGAGTTTACTTTTTCCTGAAGGACTTCTGGTACATCTTCTTGGTTACTGGTTGCTTCTGGGAATGGAAGGGCTTCTGCAGATATCAATCACGAGTAGTACTATTTCATTTCTGTCTCTAATGCTGGGGTTTTCAATTGTCAGAGCAACGATTGGCTTCTATTCAGTGATTAATGCTGATCTTGTTTTCTTGTAGTTTTTTCTGTTTTCGATTACATTTTGTACTAACCTTCCATTGTATTTTCTTATGTCTTTCTTAATACTTTTCCTTATTGACATAGTTCTGTGTATTGTATTCTCTGTGCGTTGCTACTTATACTATTACTTTCATTTCCCTTTTTTGTTTTAACAATATTCAATATTAACAATGTTCATTTTGCTGTTGCGGACCTCCGACTTATTTAGCACCATCAAGGATGATTACTATTAATTAATATACAACAGAAAACAAATGGTCTAAAAACTGTATTTAAGATACATGGAATTTTAATTGAGTTATACTAGTTATAATGATACTAATATGTCTTTAATATGTCATTTTTTACAATGAGCAAACTTTTCGTTGTTTATTAAAATTATTCATTGTTTTTAAATGTTACTAATTACACAATTAAGACAAAAAACTAAAATTATTTATGGAAATATAATATTCACTCGTTTGTAGTTTTTTATTTTGTTTTTTTCCAATCTTTATTATATTCATCTAATCATTATTTGTGTACCTAACGCTCCCGCCAAAATTTTGAAATTTTTTCATTAGAAACTAACTCCATGTAGGTAATTGATTTTATATAATAATTATTATTTGATTAAAGTGTGATGATTTAGACATAGTTTGAATATATTATAATCTCTTCAAAATTTTAGTGTAGATACATTTTATACTCTTTTTAGTCTACGTCAGTGGCGGATCTAGACATTTGCCTTGGGAAGAGAAATTTGCCTTAGGGAAGAACTTCCAATGAACCACCAATCAAAGGAGAGAAAAAGATAAACCCAAACTACATAAAAGATAGATAATAATTTATATACAGGGTGTCCAGAAACTCTACCGACAAACGAAGACAGGAGATTCCTCAGATAATTTTAAGACAATTTAACCCAATTCACCTAGTCCGAAAATGCTTCCTAAGGGAGCTAGAGCTCGTTGAAGATGGCGCCATGTAACTAGTTTTTCTTAAATTCCTCCAGAACGCTTCTAGTTAGAAAAACGAAAATGTGTATACATGTTTACTTTCCAGTAATGAATCGATTCCATTCATTGCGAATTTCTATTACCGGTCAAGCCGGTCATAGGCGTCCGTTGTGGGTAAGGCAACGGTTATTTTATCGCATAACTTTTTTGTCTTCAACTTTTAAGCATTTTTGATACTGGATTATTAAATTGTGAGGTATTCTAGTACTAAAAGGTAGTCTTACTTTAAGTCGGTAGGACACACCGTTTTCTAGAAAAATCGATTTGAAAGTTTTAAGTTTTGGGAATTTGAAAAAAAAAACTGAAAATAAATTGAAAAAAACGATGTACTTTACAAATTTAAAATAAGAGTAACTTTTAGTACTCGAATATGTCATAATTGAATAATCTAGTGTCAAAAATACTTAAAAATTAAAGACAATAAAATTATGCTATAAAATAACTGTTGACCTACCCAAAACGGACGCCTATGGCCGGTACTAGAAATTCGCCATTAATGAAATCGATTAATCTCTGCAAAATAAATAAATGTACCAGTTTTCATCTTTCTAAATAGTGTTTTTTTGAATCTTTTTTTTGAAATTCAAAGAACGAAAAATTTTCAAATCGATTTTTCTAGAAAACGGTGTATTCTACCGACTTAAAGTAAGAGTACCTTTTAGTACTAGAATACCTCAAAATTTAATAATTCGAAGTCAAAAAAGCTTAAAAATTAAAGACAAAAATGTTAGGCGATAAAATAACCGTTGCCCTACCCAAAACGGACGCCTATGACCTTTACTAGAAATTCGCAATGGATAGAATCGATTCATTTCTGGAAAGTAAATATGCATACCAATTTTTGTTTTTCTACATAGAAGCGTTCTGGAGGTATTTAAGAAAAACTAATTACATGACGCCATCTTCAAATAGCTCTAGCTCCCTTAGGAAGCATTTTCGGACTAGGTGAATTGGGTTAAATTATCTTAAAATTATCTGAGGAATCTCCTGTCTTCATTTGTCGGTAGAGTTTCTGGACACCCTGTATAGAGTTTCACGATATTCGATAAAAATATCGATAGTGATATCGTATCGAAAACCAATACGATACCGATACAATACATACCTTAGCAATATTAATGTCGATACGATACTCATTATCTGAAATCAATACAATATTCTTGTATTGTCGATACGCTTGCCTCGATATTATTAAAATATCGATATCGAGAAAAAAAAAATAAAACGCCACAGTTGTTTGATTATATATTGTGGAATGGGTATTTAGATCATAATTATTTACTACATAAAAGTATAAGTGACCTGCAACCCAAGCATCAGCTGTTATAATATTTTACACTTGAGTACATGAACTTGAAATTCTTGAGAGTGAATAAATGTCTGTTATGATTACACTGTTTATATCATGTGGCATTTGTGGCAATATTATGGAAGTAAGTGATGATGACTCAAAAATAATTTTTAACAAATACTGAATTGCGATTTATTCCGAATCTCCGGGGATTTCCCTATATTTTCAAAAGTAGGTTTTTAATCAATACAGAATTAGTAAATATTTGTCGACTTTCAAAGAAGCATTCAGCCATATTCAATCTTTATAAGAATATACATATAAGTTATAAGCAATATTCGTAATATGTTTAGAATAATGTCCATTTGTCAAACATGCAAAAGTGGGCATAAAGTATACATATCGAGTATTGTATCGATATCGTATCGAAATCAATATCAATATGATATTTTTATAAGAAAGTATTGCCGATATCGATACTCGATACGATACTTCATTGGCATAACCAATACAATACTCAATACTTAAAAAGTATCGATATTGTGTCGTATCGTGAAGCTCTACTTATATGCATTTAGTTTATCTTCTCCTTCGTCGATATCTTCTCCTTCATCGATATCTTCTTCAGCCGGTTTGCATCTACTCCTGTAGATGCACTCCTATTTGAGTCAAAATCAATTATGAAGACAAAATCAATCATGAGTTCTCCACCCTATACATAATTATGCTAATGTCTATTACTGACTAGAGAATTGAATAACCTTACAAATTAGCTAGCATCGATTACGTCATCACTACCAAATAGTTAACGTCATAGTATGATATATATCCTAAAAACGTATAATTAAAAAAAATCGATTTGTTTCGGAATTTTGTCTCCAAATCACCCATTCGCGAAAAAATTAATTTATTCCATAATTTTGCCCCTCTCTGTTATACAGGGTGTTTCATTGGGAAACGGAAATACTTTAATGATGAATAGAGGTCACCGCGGCCGTTCTAGGTATACTAAATTTTTTGCCCTACCGACATTTATATCCGAGTTACAGGGTGCTTTATCGATTTTGCTCATTTGTTTCCTAAGCCATAACTTTAGAACCAACCTGCATATTTTTTTAATATTTGGTACACATATGTCTCATTTAAAACCCAAACGACCGACATACTAATCACAAGAAAAAACCAGGTCCGGATTAACAAAAAATTATAAAGTAATTGTGATCTTAAAACAACACCCTGCATATTGAAAATTTGAAGATCTGTTTGCATATTTGAAAAGAGCACAAAAAACTAAGTCGAATGGTTTGCTTCAATTTGTCGGCCAGAAAATTTTTGACTTTAATTTTGAAATTATATTGAATTTTTTAAGAACTAAACATTAAAAAGCAGGTATTATTTACTTTTAATTATAAATTATTACAGTTATTGAATAAGTACTCATTTTAAAATGAATTAATACTTATTTACCACATTGAAAAGACCCAATTATCAATCACAAGAAAAATCCAGGTCCGGATTAACAAAAAACATAAAGTAATTGTGACCTTGAAACCACACCCTGTATATTGACATTTTCAAATTTGTTTGCACATTTGAAAAAACCACAAAAATCCAAGTTTATCGGTTCGCTTTGATTTTTTGTGCAAAAATTTATTAACTTTTTTAACAAAAATTTTGAAATTAAATATAGGTATTCAAATTTTTAAGACCCTGAACTTAATAAGCAGGTTTTTAAAGCACTTTTAATAATAAATCATTCAAGTTAATGAATAAATACTAATTTTAAAAATAATCAGTTATTATTTACTACTTTAGAAGGACTCAGTTACTAATCACAAGAAAAATCCAGGTCCTTATTAACAACAAAATACAAATTAATTGTGACCTTGAAAAAACACCCTGTATATTGAAATTTTTAAAATACGTTTGCACACCTGAAGGGAGCACGAAAAACTAAGTTTAATGTCCCGCTTTAATTTTTTGTGCAGACAATTTAATGACATTATTTTTGAAATTATATCGAAATTTTTATTATGAGTTTCCAGAGTTCTTAAAAATTTCGACATAAGTTTAAAATTAAATTCATTAAATTGTCTGACCAAAAATTTGAAGCGAACGATTAAACTTAGTTTTTTGTGCTCTTTTCATACCTATGTGCAAACGGATTTTGAAAATTTCAATATACAGGGTGTTGTGTCAAGGTTACAATTACTTTATATTGTTTTGTTAATCCGGACCTGGATTTTTTTTGTGATTTGTAAGTGGGTCGTTCGAATGTCGTAAATAAGTATTGATGATTTTTAAAATGAGTATTTACTTACTAACTTTAATAATTTATTGTTAAAAGTGCTTTAAAATTCTGCTGTTTAATTTCAGTGTTCTTAAAAGTATCAATATATTTAATTTCAAAATTAAAGTCACTAAATTTCCTTCACAAAAAATTAAAGCAAACCGATAAACTCAGATTTTTGTGGTCTTTTCAAATGTGCAAACAAATTTTGAAAATTTCAATATACAGGGTGTTGTTTCAAGATCACAACTACTTTATGTTTTTTTGTTAATCCGGACCTGGATTTTTCTTGTGATTAATAATTGGGTCGTTCCAATGTGGTAAATAAGTATTACTTAATTTTAAAATGAGCATTTATTCAATAACTTTAATAATTTATAATTAAAAGTTAATAATACCTGCTTTTTAATGTCTAGAGTTCTTAAAAAATTCAATATAATTTCAAAATTAAAGTCATAAAATTGTCTGGCCGAAAAATTAAGGCGACCGATTAGACTTAGTTTTTTGTGCCCTTTTCAAATATGCAAACAGATTTTCAGAATTTCAATATACAGGGTGTTGTTTTAAGGTCACAATTACTTTATAATTTTTTGTTAATCCGGACCTGGATTTTTCATGTGATTAGTATGTCGGTCGTTTGGGTTTTGGATGAGACACATGTGTACCAAATATCAAAAGAATGTACAGGGTGGTTTTAAAGTTTTGGCTTGGGAAAGAAATTGGCAAAATCGATAAAACACCCTGTAACTCGGTTATAAAAGTCGGTAGGGTAAAAAATGTAGTATACCTAGAACCGCCTCGGTGACCTCTATTCACAATTAAAGTATTTCCGTTTCCCAATGAAACACCCTGTATATATGAATAATTAAGAAAATTTGTCAATACATATGACAATTTGAAATATCTAGGCTTTAACCTTGTTGACTTCAAAATTGATACAGATCTTTATTACATTTTCTCCGACGTCTTTCAGCATAGCCTTCGGCAAATCTTTCTATCATAGCCTTCGGCAAACCTTTCAGTGAGCTGATTCCACAGATCCCGAATTGGGAATTGCCAATCATACAATCAATCATTACCGTCCGCATTCAACAGTGTCTATTAGTACGCCTCTGCCGGGTATCACTATCGTCTTTCCCCTCTTTCTTTCCGCCGCTTGACACTCAACGTTGTGCGCGTTGTCAGCTGCGAGTAGCCTACTACACATACCACCCCATGCTGTCTCTCCCATCTTTCCATCTCTGCTGATTATTCTTCAATCTTCAAAGGTCTTTGCTGTCTCAACATACCAGGTGATGTCAAAGATTTTTGAAAAGCTATTACTATACAGATTACAACCATTTTCGTGAAACAGCAGCTAATATCCAGCCACCAGTTTGAATTTAGACAGCAACATGCTCACTGAACAAATTGACCAAATTTTCAATTCCATAAACAAAGCCTTAGACGAAAAGAAATACTGATCTGCAGCCTGTTTGGATGTCTAGCAGGCTTTTGATAAAGTCTGGCACACTGGTCCGCTATAATAAATAAGACGATTCCTCCCTCTCAACTACATTCTAATCCTCAAGTACTATCTTACCTACCGACATTTCCCAGTAAATGTATAAAGGATCAGTGCACTAGCTTATATATAATTAAAGCTGGAATACCTCAGGGTGTGTCCTTGGGGCTGTTCTCTATCTACTCTACAAAGCAGATTTTCCTACAAGTGAAAACATCATCACAGCCAAATATGCAGACGACACAGCAATCCTTGCATCTCCCTCAAATCCGTACATTGCCTTGCAACTGAACCTGACCAATATCAATAAAATAAAGATTTGGTTACAAACATGGCGAATTAAAGTAAACGAAAGCTAGTCAGTACAGATAACTTGCACTAATCAAACCGTTTCATTAAATAACCAAGTATTACAACAAAAGGATGATGTAAAATACCTAGGTATGTACTTGGGCTGCAGATTGACGTGGAAGAACACCATATTCACGAAAAGAAAAAAGTTGGTTCTGAAACTCAGTTAAATGTACTGGTTAATAGAAAAAAAGTCACAACTGAATTTGCACAATAAAATTCTAGTATATAAATCACTGATTAAGCCAGTATAGAGCTACAAAATCCAATTGTGGGATCTGCTTCGAAATCCAATATCGATATCCTGGAGAAATTCCAATCTAAGAGTTTCCTTATTATCACAAATGTACCATGGTACGTGCCCAACGAATACAGCAATCACGATTTTCAAATGAAAACTGCCAAAGAAGAAATTACCAGTTACTCCCAAAAACACGACAGACGACTGCAAAACCACCCCAAAAGGCTAGTGAAGAGAAGAACCATATGAGGCCCCAGGTAAATAGAAAGCTAAAGCGGCACACTCCAAGCTATATACCAACAACATTTTAAATTTATTTTCAATAATTTTTAATTTATTATACACATTTATGCAGGCCCGGCCCCAGGGGTGGGCGAACTGGGCGGCTGCCCAGGGCGGCAAATTTAGGGGCGGCAAATTTTAGAGGACAGCAAATTTTTTAAATTGAAGAAATAATAAATTAGGTTTTTAATATTATAAAAAATCAATATTATGAACACCAGCGGCAAAAATATAACTGTAAAAACGAGAATTAAATAAGTGAAACAATAAAAATTCCAAGGCTCATTCGACGGGAAATTCACAACACCGCCTTCTTCTTCATCGCATAGAATAGATGGATCAGAACTACCCGTCCCCACCCTTTCCTCCCAGGATTGTTTTTATGGTTCAGGTGTAGTAGCACCAACTGATAACTGATATCTGTTAACAAGTTTCCATAAATTATAGATGTTTTTACCGTTAACAATTTTATTGTGTGCTTCTATTTCGTTTAATTGTATAGGCTTGTAGGTGTAGGTATTTTACTGTGTTTAGTTTTTAAATCAATTTATATCAATTGTTGTATATGGTAGTTTCCATACCGGTGTGTGCCAAGATACTCTTAAGTATTTGGTGTTATTCAAAATAATTGTGTAAGTTGCAATAATGGATGATAAAAAACGTCTTTCTGGTAGTCAGTACAGGAAAAGAGAGCAGAAAATGACATGGAAACAAAAAGGCTTAAAATTTCCCCAGGTAAATTTTTGTAACCGTTACACACTGATGCCGAAGATATTGCTCAACCTAGAGAACATACAGCTGCTACCGCTCCATTTGAGTCTGATAAAATTCACCTAGACCTAGGCCTATCATCTGCATTTAAGTCTACTGCCGCCCCCTCCCAGTCCAACGCAACGACAGTCACCTAGGACAATCATGAGCATCTACGTCAGCTACTGATGACACTACTACTGTCACAGGTAACAATGTTGTTATTGATTATGATCCAGTAAAAGGGCAAAATAAAATTAATGATTTTGTTAGAACAACTTTGGTAACAATAGGCCCCCAGCCAAAATTATCCATGGCAGAGGTTTGGTTGTACCCGAAAGATAATTTTTTAGATCGTAGATTTACAACTAAATACTACAATTACAAAATGTTCAATGGTGAAACTGTTGAAAGTGGTTAATTTATTCTAACACAAACAATGTGTATTGTTTTTTGTGTAAAATATTTTTCAATGTCAAAATGAAATTTACTGAAAATGGATATAATAATAATTGGAAACATATGGCTGAAGCTTTGTCCAGCCACGCTAAGTCTTCAGCTCATCTACAGTCACAGCGATAGTGGGTAGAACTAGCAATTAGACTAGAATCGGGCAAAACCATAGACGAAGAAATCCAGGAAGTTCTAAATTCAGAAGCTCGTCATTGGAAAAATGTAATAGAAGGACTTACATCAATAATACAGTTGTTAGCACATGTGTCTTCCATTGAGAGGCGATTCTGATAAACTTTTTCATCACAACAATGGTAATTTTTTAAAGTTTGTTGTGCTCTGGGCAGTCACAAGCAGCATCACTAGTTGGAATAACGTATTCAAAACGAAATTATTCAGCTACTCCATGACCAAATCAAAAATAAAATTTTAGATTAGGTACCTACAACCTCGACTCGGATCTGAGTCATGAGCAATGAATGTGCAAATATAGTAATGAGTAATGTAATAAATCAAAACTTTGAAGCATCCATCCAACAATTTTTAGAATTTCCATACCAGTTAGAACTTCCACCGGAAAAGTTTAAGGTAAATGAAGTGATCAAAATAATACAAAATCTTAAATCGAAAAAGTCCCCAGGCTTCGATCTTATATCCAGTAAAATTATTAAACAACTACCCAGGAAAGGAATTGTGTACCTCACTCAATTATTCAATGCAGTATTAAGAACCGCATATTTCCCTCTCCTCTGGAAAGTCGCAAAAATTATACTAATTCCCAAACCAGGAAAGCCGCTGGAAAATGTCAAATCATATCGACCCATAAGCTTACTGCCGATAGTGTCAAAGATCCTAGAAAAACTGATACTCTCAAGAATTCAACCACTCCTATCAGATCGAGAACTAATCCCTGCACACCAGTTTGGATTCAGATCCCAACACGCAACCATAGAACAGGTTCATCGGATATGCAGAACTGTTAATCAAGCATTGGAAGACAAAATGTACTGCACTGCCGCTTTTCTAGACATCTCGCAAGCATTCGATAAAGTCTGGCACACAGGCCTTCTATACAAATTAAAAAATATGCTTCCTCTCACTCACTTCCTAATTTTAAAATCCTACCTCCATAACCGTTACTTTTTTGTACAACATAGAGATGAGTGCACGTCTCTATTTCCAGTTGGATCTGGAGTTCCACAGGGCAGTGTTCTGGGGCCAGTGTTATACCTATTGTACACAGCAGACTTACCAACAAACTTTCAAACCACTACAGCTACATATGCAGACGACACAGCAGTGATGTCAGTACATCAGGACCCACGGATAGCTTCTCAACTTCTGCAAACCAGCCTCAACAAAATGCAAACTTGGTTAAAACGGTGGCGTTTTCAAACAAATGAAACAAAGTCGGTTCATATTACCTTCACAAACCGTAAAGGTCACTGCCCGCCTGTATATATCAACAACCACCAACTAAAACAGCAAGCAACAGTCAAATACCTTGGAATGCATCTAGACCAAAGATTAAACTGGAGAACACACATTTTTATGAAGCGTAAACAACTTGGTCTCAAATTACACAATCTTTACTGGCTGATTGGTCACAAATCATCACTTTCGATGAAAAATAAAGTACTTGTCTACAAAGCAATTTTGAAGCCAATATGGACTTACGGGATCCAACTTTGGGGTACTGCATCAAACTCCAATATCGAAATCTTGGAGAGGTTCCAGTCGAAGGTTCTTCGAATAATCACAAATGCCCCATGGTATGTTGCAAATATTATTATTAGACGCGATCTAGAAATTTCAACAGTAAAAGAAGAAATTACCAACTTTGCACAGAAATACGAAGACAGACTGGCACAACATCCAAATGTACTAGCCAGAAACCTGATGAGCCAACCAGTCAGACGGAGACTTAGACGAAATACACCTAGTGATTTACCATCGCGATTTTAGTTATATGTGCCGTAATTCCCAGAGACAAACAATTTTATATCTATGTAAAATATTTGTAAAGAAAATGATTATTGAATCATTTTCTCCAAGTCACCTACACTAGTGGTCACAACATTTACTTATTGTAACTTGTTTTACAGATTGTAAATAAATTAGGACGTTAAATAAAAAAAAAAAAAAAAAAAAATCTACGTCAGCTACTGATGACACTACTACTGTCACAGGTAACAATGTTGTTATTGATTATGATCCAGTAAAAGGGCAAAATAAAATTAATGATTTTGTTAGAACAACTTTGGTAACAATAGGCCCCCAGCCAAAATTATCCATGGCAGAGGTTTGGTTGTACCCGAAAGATAATTTTTTAGATCGTAGATTTACAACTAAATACTACAATTACAAAATGTTCAATGGTGAAACTGTTGAAAGTGGTTAATTTATTCTAACACAAACAATGTGTATTGTTTTTTGTGTAAAATATTTTTCAATGTCAAAATGAAATTTACTGAAAATGGATATAATAATAATTGGAAACATATGGCTGAAGCTTTGTCCAGCCACGCTAAGTCTTCAGCTCATCTACAGTCACAGCGATAGTGGGTAGAACTAGCAATTAGACTAGAATCGGGCAAAACCATAGACGAAGAAATCCAGGAAGTTCTAAATTCAGAAGCTCGTCATTGGAAAAATGTAATAGAAGGACTTACATCAATAATACAGTTGTTAGCACATGTGTCTTCCATTGAGAGGCGATTCTGATAAACTTTTTCATCACAACAATGGTAATTTTTTAAAGTTTGTTGTGCTCTGGGCAGTCACAAGCAGCATCACTAGTTGGAATAACGTATTCAAAACGAAATTATTCAGCTACTCCATGACCAAATCAAAAATAAAATTTTAGATTAGGTACCTACAACCTCGACTCGGATCTGAGTCATGAGCAATGAATGTGCAAATATAGTAATGAGTAATGTAATAAAATTTCATGAAATAATTGAAAATATAAATGTGTTTTTAAATGTGTATCGTTCAAATAAAGTGGAAAATGGTGTATTAAATAATTTTGCACAAAGCACATATCAATAAAAAGACAATCGCGGTTTAAGTTGGCGATCGCTGAAGGAAGGTGATCAGTCATGGGTCTACCAAGGGGAGGAGGGAGGGGGAGGGCGGCAGTCGCCGATCTTGCCCAGGGCGGCAAAATCCCTAGGGCCGGGCCTGCATTTATGCGAATGCCACAAATATAGCAAAATTATGATTTATTAGGTTTTTTTCTTATTTTAGAGCCTTTGGGAGCTGTGCTCATTTAGCCAGCAACATTTAATAGTTTATTGTAAATAAATGCGATGTTAAATTTTTGTTGACATTTGGATGCATACAGTATGAAATATTGTATGTGAGCAACAACCTTGATATAGTTCTTTATTTCATTTTCCCCGTCAACATCTTTACACTTATTGTGTAATTTCATAGCTTTCGGCAAACTTTTCAGTGAACTGATTCCATAGATCCTGAATTGCCAACCGTACAATCAATCATTACCGTTCGCATTCAACAGTGTCTATTAGTACGCCTCTGCCGGGTATCACTATCGTTGTTCTCCTCTATCTTTCCGTCGCTTGACACCCCACGTTGTGCGCGTTGTACGCTGCGAGTAGCCCACTACACATACCACCCCATACTATCCTTCTCTGTCTTTCCCATATCTCCATCTCTGACACTTCTGGTTATTCTTCAAAGATCTTTGCCGCCTCGACTTACCGCTCATGTTTGTTATGGTGATCAGTAGACTTCGGTTTGAGATAATACTTCCGGGTGAGAAGTGCCCGGAGAATCCTTTAAAAACCTTCTGACATGTGAATGTTGTTGAACGAAATGTGTATGCATTAGCAAGAAAAATGGCAAAAACAGATATGCAAATTCAAAATATGTCGGATCAACAAACCATCGAAGAGATCAACAACGAGCTCGGAAGGATAAAAGAAGAAATTAATTTTTAGTAGAAGATTAATACTGCCTAAATCCAACTTAAATTACAAAATCATTTGGTTATTAAAGGAATCAGAGTCCCAGTAATGGGAGACATCCACAACTTTGCACTCAAGGAACTACTGAAGAAAATGACACTAAATCTTCAGATTTAGCCTGGAAACCAACCAACCAACCAACTGAAAACATGCTTAAATCATCCATCTGTCAAAACAAAGGAAGAGCGGAAGAAGACCTGGAAGCTACAGACCAATATCCCTGCTGGAATCAATTGGAAAATCAATGGGGAAAATCATCTACAGAAGACTGATAAAGCATTTCGAAAAAAAAAAGAATCATCCAAGAAAACCAATTCATATTCAGAATTGGAGGAAACTGCGAAATCCAGCTGGCAAGAATAGTCAGCACCGCGAATATCCGATTCAACAGAAAACAGAAAACAGGAATGGCCATTGAAAAAGCCTACGACACGGTCTGGAAGAAAGCCCTCACCTGCAAGATGGTCAGAGCTAGGTTGCTTCAAAATTTAGTTAATATATGCGACACATCTGTATCTAATAGTAAATTTCAAATTTCACCTGACCAAAAGATGTCCAGTAAACAAGAAGTCCAAGAAGGAATGCCTTAGTGCAGTATTTATCGCCCATTTTATTAACATTTTTGTTTCAGATTTACCAACATATGCAAGAACAAGAAGTATAGCCCTGTATATATCACAATAATTTAAGAAATATAATTTTATTTATACTTCGAATATTTTTTTGGACATGTCCATTTGGACAAATATCTAGGCTTTAACCTTGCATTCATAATTGATATAGGTCTTTATTTCATTTTCCCCGGCGTCTCTTTACACTTATTGTGTAATTTCCTAGCCTTCGGCAAACCTTTCAGTGAGCTGATTCCATAGATCCCGAATTGCCAACCGTACAATCAATCATTACCGTCCGCATTCAACAGTGTCTATTAGTACGCCTCTGCCGGGTATCACTATCGTCCTTCCCCTCTTTTTTTCCGTCGCTTGACACCCCACGTTGTGCGCGTTGTCCGCTGCGAGTAGCCCACTACACATACCACCCCATGCTATCCTTCTCTGTCTCTCCCATCTCTCCATCTCTGACACTGCTGATTATTCTTCAAAGATCTTTGCCGCCTCGACTTACCGCTCATGTTTGTTATGGTGATCAGTAGACACCGCTTCGGTTTGAGATAATACTTCCGGGTGAGAAGTGCCCCGGAGGATCCTTTAAGGACCTTCTGACATGTGAATGTTGTTAACTTTATATTTTTTCAGTTTTGGTAGAGTGTTTGTTTACGGGTGGGAATGTAACTTCGCGCGGAAGGATTGGTGATTGTTTATAATGTAGCCCTTGTGATTTTTGAATAATGACTATTATTTGTTCTGTCGCAACGATATTTGCGTTATTTGTAATTCTTTTTTCTTGGTAAGTTTGAAAATTGTCTCATTTTTTAATAAATTTTAATTTTTAAATTTAAACAAACTTACAATGAAGAGAATACTTCATTATAAACCACCGAAAATGGTGGTTTATTACTTTTTTAACCCAGATTCATAAAAAGTGTTTTACTTCATTGTAAGTTTGTTTAAACTATAGTATACACCCAACCTCTGATTTTCCCTAATTATTTTTTAATGAAATTTATGGTTTTACTTTAATTTTATTTGTCCTATTATATTAAGATTTTCACTATGTATATTATATTCTAATATATGTTTATTTAAATTAATATTTTTACAATAATTTACAATTTCAGTTTACCTACATAAAATAAACATAAAAAAATCTAAAAGCATAAATCTACTTCTTGACTTAATCTATTTGTTTTTTTTATTAATGTTCAGAGATTTATATTTACAGCTTTTTTTTATTTTGACAAATAATTTATTTTATTTTTACATTTCCTAATTTGATTTCTATTTATATGACAATTTTTCTTTAATTTTATCTTGGTAAATATTTTTAAGTAGCTCTAAGTAGTACAATTGCCGAACACCAAGGACCCGACTTTCCTGGAAAAGTTGATCTGAGGGATATGTTTTCCTTTGCCATATTAGTTTAAAAAACCATTTATGTGTGTTTTGAAGAGTCAGCAGATGGTAATCAGCTCGTCCACTTCATTCTAAAATCCCATGTAAGATGAGACTGTAATAGAGACAGGTAAAGCATTTTAAGCTGTTCAACCTCCAAAAACTCTTTAAAATAGCGGAATTTTGGTAGCAATCTTCGTATTTTTTATATGATATTTTTTATTTGTTCTTTCCTATTTATTTTTAAGTTAACAGAGAATTTTTGCAAAAGATAAATATTTTTTTTTTTCACATAAACGTACGTACGTACGTACGTTTGTTTATTCGCAACCATGTTTTTACAATTTTGAAGTTTTGCTCGGCTATAATTTTTAAAATCTTCCCAATTATCGGTCTTAAAATTGCGGTGTCATCAGCAAAACTCATTGTGTTTCCAATAAATTTTAGTTTGAGCATGTCTCTAACATATAGAGCAAAAAGAGGAGGACCTAAAACAGTCCCTTGCGGTATGCCGTAATTAATTACTTCAGGATCACTTTTGTCACCAATTTTTACATATTGTTTTCTGTCTTGAAATTCTACAAATTAAAGTTTTACATAAATATGTGATGAATGTAGGCGGATATTGTTTAAAGTATGCAATTATTGTTTCAAATAATTTTAAAAAGTTTCTATTTTGTTGCTCATAATATGTCTTCCGTTGATTCAAAACGTATTCAACACTTCAAAATTTTCCCAACTTCTAATCACATAATATCTAAAAGAATAGGATGCCACAAAGAAAAATTTGATTTCCAATGCCTATCACATACCCTTCCTCCTTTCATTCATATCTATGGTCTTTTTTCTAGTTTCTCATGTCTTTTGCCAAAGGTTGCTTATTTTTATTTATACAGGGAGCTGAACTTATTACGATTTTCATAGAACATTGGTTATAACTTTGTAAATACCCTGTATAACATAATAAACCTTTATATTTTTGTGATGCGAAAGTTAAGAAGATTTCGAATATAAAATAAAATATAGGGTGTTCCATTAAAAAAAAAACAAAAGTTTGGTCTGCCACTATGTTATCGAACACCCTGTAACATTTTAGTTAATTTTGTAATGTGAAGCTCAAAGTTGGCTACAATTTTTGTTATTAACTTTTGTTGCTATCTATTACTACATATAACGGATCTACTAAGCTTTATCACACTAATCAATCACCCTGATTTTGGATTTACCTGTACAGATGTGCTACGCAGTAATGTATCAGCAGCCAGATGACCGGTATGGTGTTTGAGGAAACATAAGGAACAATATATATTAAAAAATCAGCTGTCTTAAAATACTTTCTCGAGAACGTTGACTCGTTAGGTAGACCAAAAATTTGCGACCCGGTCAGTCCACGGGATTTTAAAAAATCTCCGTTACAGCCACAGCTCAAAAATCTAAACTCAAAACATTGGTTACACCAGGTCCTGTCGAATCTGATATTAGAACCATTTCTAAGAAATGCTTTCTAATTTCGATTTGCTTTGATTTATTATCTAATAAAATCAACCTTACTACAACGCTAAGTTGGTGTTTATGACTTAAATCAGAAGTTGAATATACAGTAATTGAAAAATATACGCTCGTTTATAACACAGATATATTTTCATGTGGTATTTTCTTTCCTAAAAGGAAAATTTGTTCATTTTAAATATGTATAAATAAAAATGAGGCATATTTGATGGAGTGCTTTTATTACTATTATTGTGGTCGAGTATTGTATCATTAAAGTTTGCAAGAAGTGTTTTAGTTAATTTTAAAAACCGTCTATTTTGTTGCTTATATATCTTGTTATTTTCATCCCTAAAACTCAAATTTTGGCCTACTAAAAATTTAACAACATTAAATTTTTACAACAGAAACTCATCCAGCTTTTTCCATGTTTATTAATTTCTAATTTAGTCACCCAATCGTCGTTCTAGAAGAAATCGATTTTTTTAATCAATTTAAGATTTTGTAGATATACAAGTGTGTCATTTTTATTTTTCATGTCGTTCTATAACGTGAGTAAAATATCTCTAATCATTATAACCCTCAACAAACGCACTACGAAAAGTTTTAAACATTTTGGAAGAAAAACAATTTATATAGTCTTTTGATTAAGAATACCTACATCAGCCAAACTCTTGGCATTATTTCTACATTACACAATTTGCTTAAATTAAATAAATGAGAGACTTCTGGTGTGTTTGTTTTAAGGGCGTAGGTGCAAAATCTTGGTCCAATGCAATTTAAATGCACTAATTTTTTTCATCATAAGAAAACTAATAAATATTTTTGAAAAATTTAAACGCTGAATGAAATATTACATTATTACCGAGCGCTGAAAGTCCTTGGAATAAACAAAAAGTTGCTTTTGAATGAAATATTTGAAATTAAAAATCACTCTAAATTTTTTCTTTTTTTTTTCAAACTCTTGTAACTTATTCAAATAAACATTATAGAAGTTTTCAGGGACTTTCGGCCCTCGGTAATAATGAAATCTTTTATTCTGCGATTAAATTTTTCAAAAATACTTATTAGTTTTCTCAGGATTCGAAAAAAACGAATGCTTTTAAACAGCATTGGACCAAGATTTTGCGTCTACCTCCTTAAGCAATTAATATCTTCAATTTTAAGGAAAATTCATGTCAGCTTCGCTTAATTGGGTAGGACCTAATTGTATCGTACTTAATTTTGCCCAATAAGATCCAAGGCCAATAAATAGGATCCTTATGAAAGTGAACTTCTTCAGGACTGTGTTTCTCATATCCAGTATCCTTTCTTGAAATTAAAACATCTAGGATATGTACTATTTATTTTTCGGACCTTCCTTATCGAGGTCCGCTGTATTAAAAGTCCATACATGGTAGGGGTACATTTACAAGGTACAAGGTTTCTCCCCACGTGTCCCTCAAGTAGGGGAGTTGGATAAAACGGGATAGTCAGATAAAATGGAATACCTAGCCTAGAGACCCAACTAGTGCTCCTATCAATCGGACAACGACAAAAACTTGTTCTCAGTCGTCATTTTAACATTCTCAGTTCGTTTTACCTCGATGCCATTATTTTATGAAAAGTTGTTGTATTTAGAATTGTTTGACTCTATTTTTTTGGTAATTTGTACTTTTAAGTGCGTTGTTTTCTACATTATATTGACTACATATCTAAACATATAATTCCGGTGACTATTAGAATAGAATAGAAGAAATATGCTTTATTGTCACTGAAAATTATACAATTTTATGGACAAAGCTTAACATATATTCACGAAAAAGATATACATAACAATAACAAATACAATTTTATAAAATTAGATAAATCGTCAATAAAAAAAATATAAACAAGTTAAAAAAGTGAAGTAAAAAAACAAAAACCAATATATTGCAAAATTACTATAAATTGCAAAATTGAACATACAACATAATATAATATAACGCAAACAAAGGAACTAATAAGTTTAAGCTGCTGTATGTGACACCCAAATATTGTATATAAATACACTTTAGTTACTTGTACATTACTGTGATTTCTTAGTTAGTCATTAAGAAACTCTTCTACTGAATAATATGGTCTTTTAGATAAATGAGCTTTTGTCATTTTACGGAACTTGAGAATGGATGTTGCAGATTTGAGTTGTAAAGGGAGATGGTTGTATTACATTTAATTAAGCACTCAGTAACGAATATTCTCATGTACAGTCTATCTAATTTTACTTTCACGTTTAGGCAGGAGCCATTTTTGTTTTGAAACATGTCTGAGTTGGACAAAACGGGACACTTATAAGTTGGATAAAATGGGATACAGTTTTTTTTATCCCGTTTTATTCACCTATTTATTTGTTGGCCTATTAATTTTTTACATAGCGATAAAGCGTGTTCTCATACTGCAGGAAAGAACAACATATTTTTATGTGACTTTTGTTCTGATATACGTACCTAATCCTAAATAAAAGGTCTTATTTCCCATCTTGCAATAAAACATAAAAAGCCTATTTTTAAGTTTCTCGCTACTGAAGATATTGTTTTTTCAAAGGTAAATTTTGCTTTGCAGTCTTATATCTACTTAAATATACTTTTTAGATAATTTTATGCAAAAAATTAAATATTGTGAACCTATCCCGTTTTATCCAACCGTGGTATGCTAAAACGGGATGTGCAGGACTTTAATAAAGATTTTTTTTTTACTATTTTCCAGTCATTAAAAATAGCTAAAAATATGTTTTTTGTGTGCTTCAATAAATGTTCTACCTATAAAAAATAATAATGTGATAATTTCTTTAACATTTCTTCCGTAATAAAAATAAACCAGAATGGTATCCCGTTTTGTCCAACTCTCCCCTAATTGCAAAAATCTCCGCTTGGGCTGCCCTACCAAAACTTATATGTTTCCATTTCTTTATTTCTGTTTAGGTGTTGATGTCATAATGCTTCCAAGATATTTAAATGGCACTAGAACTATATTTCCTTTTATTAAAAAAGACAAACAATAATATTTTGTGCGTAATTAGTCTCTAGTGCCTCCTGTTGAAAGAAATATTTATTTACATTTTAATAAAACAGATATATTCCATTAAGTATCTTTACTACGCGGATTTCTTTTCCTGGTATTATTACGGTATATTAGTTTGTTTTGATTTCTTGTTTATCTAAAGAAAACCATAACGGTGTTTATGAAATGATTTATTTATTAATTTTGACGCTTCAATTTGGGTGTTCTTGGTAATATCAATAATATCATGATATATTTTTGATTTTTATTTCGTGTTGTTCATTGAGTAATCATAATTTTTAGTTAATTTGTTTATGTAATTGTAAAAACAATCAACCGTGGACCTAATAATCTAATTGCAATAATTAAAAAGAAAATCTTTAAATTTTTAATTTCTGGCTTGTAATTTTTTTGTTTGTCATAGCCATTGAATATGCCACCTGGCAGGGGCGGCCCGTCAGGGTAGGCAAGGTAGGCGCCGCCTAAGCTCTTCAAATGTACAATGATAAATTATTTATTAATATAAATTACTTATTTCAAAACTGTAATTTATAAATTTTGAGACAATACCGAAGTATCTAAAAATCTAAAATAAAGCAAAGCTACTTTTTAATTCATCTCTGAAGTTGTAATAATTATTGTACGCTACCCGTAGCGTAGCATTACTACGACGGCTTTACCCTAGGGCAGAATCTCTAAAAAGTAGCCGAACAGAATTCGCATTTGTCTCACTCTTTACGCTAAGCACAGCGGCTATATTGTCGCTTGCCTGGCCGTGTATTTTCGGGCTATAGGTAGGCTAGATTTTTTTGAGCCTTTGACATTGGTTGTGTCGAGCTGCATCTCGGAACTGCCAATTGCATGTTTTAGGATCTTGACTACCAATTCTGAAAAAAACGAAAAGTTCGAATTTTGTCGTGAAATTTGGTATGTGGGGTCAGAATAATATTTCTAACAATTTTTCCAAATGACTTTTTACGATATCTCTAACGCGAAACAAAATATTGAAAATTCGTCCTGTTTGTGAATTCGCAGTAGGCCGCGTTTAAAATTTAAATTTCAGTTGACTATCTTAAAAAGTGTAAACCATCAAAATCAATGACTGCAAAATTTCAAATCTATATTTATTTTAATAGCCGAAATATAAGGGTGTCTTCATCTTAAATGCGACACATTGTATACAGGGTGTTTGGTAAAGAATGAGCTATAGCTTAACAGTAGATTCCTGAGGTTAAAATATGTCGATTTGAGCTAACTTACCTTAGTACGAAAGTTGATAATAACCGAAACACAGGGTGTCAAAGTTAAAACTTTTATTTTATTTATTCTTGAATATTTCCTAACAGACATGGGATAATAACACAAAATTTGGTAAGCGAGAATTTTTTGAGACGAGAAATCTAAATTCGTCACCAAAAATGATGTATTATCCAGGGGGCGCCACATACGCCTTTCAGCGCTAATTTAATAGGTTCAATTTTTTTATTACCCACTCTACATACTTTCTAAATAAAAAATTTTATTCTATTAATATTTTTACTTAAAAAAGATATACTACATTCATCTCGCTAAACTCAACCGTTTTTATTTAGAGATAAACGCATTTTAAATCTGCAAGGCAACACAATTTTTTGCAGCATATCATTGTAGTTACAGTTACACCCGAAAAATAACTTAAAATCATAAAAATTTACAAAAATGAATCTCAAATTTCTTCAAATGGAATTTGCGACATAAATATGAGAACTGGCACAATTATTATGGTTTCAAGTATATTTTTCGGGTCTAGCTACAATGATATGCAAAAATTATGTTGTATCGCAGACTTAAAATGCGTTTATCTCGAAAACAGTTGAGCTTAGCGAGATGAATGTAGTATACCTTTTTAAAGTAAAAATATTAAGAGAATAAAAATGTTGATTCAAAAACTACGTGGCGTGGGAGATAAAAAAAATTGAACGTATTAAATGAGCGCTGAAAGACGTATGTAGCGCCCTCTGGGTAATAGATCATTTTTGGTGGCAAATTTAGATTTCTAATCCCAAAAAAACCCCGCTTACCTACCAAATTTCGTATTGTTATCCCATGTCTGTCAGGAAATATTCAAGAATAAATAAAATATAAGTTTAAGTTTGACACCCTGTATTTCGCTTATTATTAACTTTGGTACTAAGGTAAGTTAGCTTAAATCTACCAATTTTAAGCTCAGGAATGTAAGGTTAAGCTATGGCCCATTCTTTACCAAACACCCTGTACCTATATAGGTATGTACTGATGTGATCTTTATTATTGATATGAGATAATATTCTTATATGTCATTTAATTTAATCAATGCATTAATCATAATCTAATTTATTTACCAGATCACATATCAATATGTTTTCAATCTCAGGGCGAATTATAAAATTAATTACTTACTCTCGTGGCTTCTAAGTATTTCTCAATGGTTCCTAATCGGGATAGGAAAGAAAAGAGTAAAATAATACACACATATGGGTTACAATTATAATCAAAATATTGTTTATTTTATTTAAATGGCAATCACTGCTTAATATTTGCTAGATCTTATTTTTCTTAAACATAACATTTACAAATGGGAATCTTATTTCCTTTTGGTTTCCAATTGAAAGTTTTTATTAACATTTAACTATTAGGATTTATTAGCAACAATTCTATTTAAGTTTGATGAAGCTTTTCTGATATTATTTATTATGTTCTTCAATTTATAATGTGGTATTTAATACGAAAAACCCATACATTCATGTCCAAACAAATGAGACTGACCTTTTTCTGGTGAACTGAGAATGTCTTCACACAAGACCCGTTTCCTGCTATCCTTGGCTGCGATCAAAACCTCGTCCTGGCTTTCAGTAATGTTCTCCTGTGAAAACTAGCTCGTATAGCTCTCGTACCTGCTTCTGTCGTGATGCTGTATTCTACCTTTTTCGAAACTGCAATCAGCTACCGGGACACTCTTGGCTCAAGGAGGTTCTTTTACTCTAACCTGGCCTACCTCTCGTTCCACGATAGATACTCCACACTCACGGAACTACACCGGCTTTCTCACTCTCCGTACACTACCGTCTACTACTGGACTTCACTTCTCGACAGCTCAAAACATTCTGATCTCTCTTTTCAGTCATTCACCTACTTTCTAAATATCCCTTCCAGATTCACAAATCAACCTTCCACCACCAACTCTCATTCGCAGTATTCCTCAAAACCCATTTTTAATCTTTCTAAATATGCTTAATGGATTTCCAAAAAAAATAGTTAATTCCCATTCTAAAATTACTTTCTACTATTTACAAAATTTAATGACCTATTATCTACTTCAAATGAGTCTTATTTAGCATAGGCTAATGATCGAACCTTCCGAGAACAACGATAATGACCTATTATGTATTTCAACTGAGTCTTATTTAGCATAGGCTAATGATCGATCCTTCCGCGAACAACGATAATGACCTATTATCGATTTCACTTGAGTCTTATTTAGCATAGGCTAATGATCGAACCTTCCGCGAACAACGATAATGGTACGCGCCATTCACTTTGTTTATTCTAAGCGCATTGTCCCGAGTTTCGTATACTTCTTCTAATCACTTCTTAAAATTAAATATAACAATTTGTTGTATGCAGGTTGTTCTAAATTTATATGCCCGTGGTTGAGAAAATTGAAAATATTTTATATTAAATTGAATCCTTTTTATAATTATCAAAATTTAATGTTCAGATCAAATAGAAATATAACAGTACTTATTATTATACACCATATGTGTTGCCTACCCGGATACTGAGGTCACGAGCCGCCACTGCCACCTGGCTTTTAAAAGGACACCAATTTTTGAAAAAGTACCTAGTGTAGGAAACAGAGGTTGAACCGTGCAAAATAGACACAAGTCTGGTTTTTTCTTCTGGTATATCAAGGGGTGTTTATTGTGAGACTAACTTTTTCGTAAAAAATTTCGCCCCGAAGCCCCCCTTTACGGCTTTAAAATTTCGACCCTTTAAAGGGAGTAATTTGTGGTTTTTGCGAACCGAACCCCTTCCTGTACGTTTTGCAAAAAATTTACTTAATAGTAAAATGAAGAGGACTTTATTTCATACTATTTATTTCCCGACAGCATATGTCTATCAACCACCGTTTAGCAGGGGTGGCGCCCCAAAGTTGACAAGTTTTTAAAAAAGATGTTTTAAAAAAATTATTTTTCCCCAACTGTAATGGAAATCAAGAAGAAACCCTGCGGCAATTAATCACAAATAAGTGGCTGATTTTTTGGTATAGGTTTCATTTAAGGGTAATCGCCCATTTTTTAATTACAGGGTGTTACATTTTAAAAAACCTCTTTTTATACCATCTGAACCGCTTATGCTAGAGTAAAAAAACTTTCAGCGATTATCCATGTACTGGTGATATTTACAAATTTGTATAATGCACCCCATTTTTCCCCGAAACCACCACAAAAAAAAGGGAGAATTAATGAAGAAAGTGATTTTCGTGGAATCCTTCACACACCATGATCTTTATTAAAACGCTTCATATATATTTATGTGCACGTTCTTATTACCCATGCATGGACACGAAAAGCGATTTCTTGATGCAACCCCTGTAGCCCAAAAAAATAAAATAAAATGGGGGGTTGAAAAAAAATTTTTTTTTTGCTTTTTGGCTCATATGGCCATATGCTCCATCAATAGGGTTTTTCATAAATATATATGGTTATTGCAACATCCCTGCGGAAACTACCCCTATACTTGAAAATAAACTGCAGAAACTACCCCTAACCCTTGACGAGCATGTTTTTACGATTTTCTCATTACCTATGCATTTTTTTGAAAATAAACTTATACAGAATTAAAGACCACTATTTTCTCTACAAATGAGGTCCCATGCATTTTCTTCGTATAAGCAACCGTTACGGCACAGTAGCGCCGTAAACCTCAGACATGCTTTGGCAGGCTCCAGTTTTTGTTTTTTTTTTTGTCACCTATTCATTTTATTGATAACGTACATATGGAAAATAAAAGAACACACTGTCTGCTACACATTATGACCTATGCATATTTTATTTTCTTAGCACCCTAAAGCCACAGTGGTAGCCCAAAATCAATTCTTTATTATTTTCTTTATTAATTCTCCTTTTTTGGGGTGGTTCCGGGGAAAATATGGGGGTGCATTATACAAATTTGTAAATAATACTTTTACATGGGTAATCGCTGAAAGTTTTTTTACTCTAGCATAAGCGGTTCAGATGGTATAAAAAGGGGTTTTTTAAAATGTAACACCCTGTAATTAAAAAATGGTCAATTGCCCTTAAATAAAACCTATACCAAAAAATCAGTCACTTATTTGTGATTAATTGCCGCAGGGTTCTTCTTGATTTCCATTACAATTAGGGAAAAATATATTTTTTTAAAACATCTTTTTTAAAAACTTTTCAATTTTGGGGCGCCACCCCCGCTAATCGGTGGGTGATAGATATGCCTTCGGGAAATCAATAGTAGGAAATATTTATAGTCCTCTTCATTTACTATTAAGTAAATTTTTTGCAAAACGTACAGGAAGGGCTACGTTTCGCATAAACCACAAATTACCCCCTTTAAAGGGATGAAAAGGGGGGATTCGGGGCGAAATTTTTTAAGAAAAAGTTAGTCTTATAATAAGCACCCCTTGATATACTAGAAAAAAAAAATAAAACCGGACTTTTGTCCATTTTGCGAGGTTCAACCTGTTTCCTACACTAACCGTATTTTTATCAAAATCTCACCCAAACTTTACTTTTGTAAATATTAAAAAGCCCAAAAATTAATTATTTTAAAAATTCAAGAAATAGTTATTTTCCTAACAAGTGCAGAAAGTCATTATTTTCCGCACGCGACTGCAGTTTGCCGAACGACGCGAAGCGGGAGTTCGGCAAGCAGTCGAGTGCGGAAAAGAGACTTTCTGCAAGAGTTAGGAACAATATTTTTTCTAAGAGTCTTTAAAAAATTACCAAATCTTAATCAAATAATTTAATTAATATGAAAATACATACACAAATTAAATCTTGACAAGGTTGTCAAAACCAAACTTTCAATATAATTAGTTAGCATGACGACGATCTTGGTTTCCATGACGATGATTCAAAACGACTATTATTGTCTACCGATTTGACTTTCGAATATTATGTCAAAATAATTTTATTTCATCGAATTTTCGCGTTAATTTCATTAAAACAGGAACACAATAAGATATATTTGAAATAAATTAGTAAATAATATCTAAATATTAGTTTATTGCATGTATTATAATTACTTTAAGGCCATATTAACATATCTAAATTAACACGCGTGCGGAAAAGTAAAAATCGCGTGCGGAAAAGTAACACGCGTGCGAAAAAGTGAAACTTTCTAAACTAAAATGCGTGCGCGAAAGTAGACATTTTTGCACGCTCGTAGAAAAAAAAAGTATAGGTACTATCTGGGTTAATTTATTTTTATTTTTGAGATCCTTACTTTAATAATGGAGATTAAACTAATTATGCTCGTGCAAACATATTAATACACTTATCTAGATCACTTCAAAGAGAAGACCCTCTCATTCAGCTCAGACAGGAGCTTTTTATGCAGGACACCTAACAGCAACTACTCATCAATTCATCAATTGTCAATCAATCGACGAAGCAATAAAGTCCTGCTAATTTATTCACGAATTACCCTTAGCGGGTCACACTCGTCTTCACCGGATGTCTGTTTTTCACTTGCAGATCCGAGCTAAGAGGCAAGACAAAACGAATAGTGACATAGTGACGACGGCGTCCATTCAATCGATCTCGAGACTCGAGACGTCACTGTATACAGGAATAGGGTTAAATTTTATTCGACAGTCTCGCTAAAGATTGATCAGCATCTTTGATAAAGGTACCTAGGACAGGTACGGTTTTAGATGTAGAAATACTACATTCAGCACTTCAAGAATCCAGAAATACATCTTTTGAATATTTCATCAAAAACCTGACTCCCAGTGATCACTCATTGTGGAGAGCGACCCAAAAAATAAAAAGACCTGTCGTAACAGCTTCTCCATTAAGACAGAACGATAATGCATGGGCTAGATCAAATGAGGAAAAAGCAAGAGTTTTTGTTGAACACCTTGAAAAAGTATTTGCGCCAGTAGATTTATTCGAAGATGAAGAAATAAATAGCTATTTAGATGCTCCCTGTCAACTATCACCCCCTGCTAGATCAATTACTCCATCAGAAATTATGGAAGAGGTAAAGAAAATCAACTCCCATAAAGCTCCAGGTTATGATCTAATAGTGGGAGAAATTCTCAAACATTTACCAAGAAGAGCTATCGTGTTTCTCACTACTTTATACAACCGAATTCTTCATCTTTCCTACTATCCAATGCAATGGAAATTTGCTGAAATTATCATGATCGCCAAACCTGGAAAGCCACCAACAGAAGCTGCCTCTTACAGACCTATAAGCCTGCTGCCTATACTCTCTAAAATATTTGAGCGACTACTGCAAATAGAATAAATAGTATAACCTCCATAAATAATTTAATACCAAATCATCAATTTGGCTTTAGGGAAAAACACACCACAACTCAGCAATGCCATAGGATAGTAAATTTAATCAGAGACGGTTTAGAAAACAAGAACATTTGCACTGCAGCATTTCTAGATATTCAGAAAGCCTTTGATAAGGTTTGGCACCAAGGGCTGTTATACAAATTAAAAACAAACATGCCGAGTCAGATTTACTTACTTCTAAAATCATACCTTTCCGACAGACATTTCGATGTCAAAATGGAAAAGATAACAGAAGCTACCAACTCATAAGGGCAGAAGTACTCCAAGGTAGTGTTTTGGGACTATTTTTGTACTTATTATACACTGCTGATATACCAACTACCAACGAAACAACTATCGCCACGTTTGCCGATGATACAGCAATAATTGCGCTTGACCATGATCCAGTAGTGACCTCTAACAAGCTACAAACACATTTAGATCGATTACAAAACTGGCTCCAAAAATGGAAAATCAAAGTCAACCACGAAAAATCGGCTCACATAACATTTACGAACAGACATGTAAATTGTCCACATGTTACAATAAACCACCAAGTTATACCAGTGAAAGCTGAAGTCAAATATTTAGGTATTCACCTTGATCAGAAACTAACATGGAAAGCGCACATTAAAGCTAAAAAACAACAACTCCAAATAAAAACCAGACAAATGAATTGGCTTCTTGGTAGAAGATCACAATTATCCATAGAAAACAAACTGGAAATATACAAAATAATACTAAAACCTATATGGACCTACGGGATTGAACTATGGGGATGTACGAAACCATCAAACACCAAAATTCTGCAGACATACCAATCAAAAACTTAAAGAATCATTGCAAATGCACCCTGGTATATTTCAAACCAAACATTACATGAGGACTTAAAAATACCATTCATAAAGGATGTAATAGGACTGCATGCGACCAAACATAGAAAAAGAAGTATCAATCACAACAACGAGCTGATTTCCACGCTTTCCAATCGTCCATTGCCAGTTAGGAGACTCAAGAGACAGTGGCCAGAAGACTTGTGTGAGTGACATTTGTGTTAGTGAATACAGTGGTGAATAAGGTGAACCGGCACTGGCCGGCAACACCTACAAAACATTACAAAATTATCAGTTTTACTTAATACTCCTTTGTACAGAGTAGATTGTAAATTTGCAAGTTTTCAAATAAAAAAAAAAGAAATAAAAAAAAAATGTAGAAATCTGCTATTAGATATGTTGTAAACCGTGAGTTAAACGTGTATACGTTGTTGTAGTTTCTTCGTTTATCATTGAATTAAAGAAATATTTAGAAATATACTTCTTCTTCTTCAGGTGCCATCTCAGCTAAGGAGGTTGGCAATCATCATAGCTATTTTATTTTTTAAGGCAGTAGCTCTAAATAGTTGTTTTGAGCTGCATCCAAACCATTCTCACAGGTTCTTCGGCCATGAAATTCGTCTTCTTCCGATGTTTCTTCTGCCATCTATCTTTCCTTGCATTATGAGTCGTAGGATGCCATACTTCTCGCCCCGCATCACGTGTCCGAGATACTGTAGTTTTCTTTCTCTAATTGTAAGTTCAACTTCCTTCTCTTTACCTATTCTTCTTAGTACTTCGTTGTTCATAACTCTATCTACCCAGGAAACTCTCATAATTCTTCTATAAGTCCACATTTCAAAGGCGTGAAGTCGTCTCATTGTCTCTACATTTAACGTCCATAATTCAACTCCATAGTATAGCACACTGTTTGTATACGTAACATTTTGCTAGGCGTACTTTAAGAGCTAATGTTAAATCTTTGCTACATAGGACCTTTTTCATTTTCATAAAATTAGAACGTGCTTTTTCGATTCTGACTTTGATTTCTGCAGTGTAGTCATTATTTTCTGTTATGTTAAGGTTCCTAGGTATATATATATTCGGTTTCATAACGTCTTACGACGTTGTCCGACTCCAAAACGCCACTGTATTCTGTCCTGAGTTAGGTCTTCATTTAGATTTCGAGCGCTAATCGCTTTCCTAACTCCCAGATTCCAGCTCTGTGGTGGTCTTCCTCGTTATTTCTTCTCTGGGGGTTGCCACATCATAGTTTTTTTAGGCAATCTTTCGTCCCCCATTCGGCTCACATGCCCATACCATATGAGCTGTTTTCTTTCAATATCCTCAACTATAGTGCCCTCTACACCCATTTGTTGTTTTATTACTTCATTCCTTATTCTTTGGCTCTTGATATTCTCATCGATCTTCTGATGGCATCCATTTCCGTGGCTTCGACCTTTTTCTTATATTTCTCCGTTATTCTCCATGTCTCGGCTCCATAAAGCAGGCTAGTTTTAACCATTGTCTTATATATGTTCCATTTTCTTTTCTTTGATATTTCTTTACTCCATAGAACTCCATTTAGATTTCTAGATGCTATAGCTCTTCGGTGCTTGTATGATTCGATGTTCTATTTCTCGTTCGTCTTTTCCACTACGGTCGAAGATGACGCCCAGGTATTTATATTCGTCACATGGATTTATTTTTTGATTGTCTTCGATATCGAGTTGTTCTGCTTCAGCGCCAATTGAGAGGTATTTTGTCTTTTCTAAATTGATATTTAATCTCCATTTCTAGTATTCTTCAATGAGCTTTCTAAGCATATATTCCATGTCGTCTTTGTCGTTTGAGATCACCACCTGATCATCTGCAAACTGTAAAGTATATATGCAATGCTGATCGTTCAATTGTATACCCATTCCTTTTACTTTCCTTTTCCATTGTTTTAGAGCTGCAGAGATATAAATCTTAAACAAAGTCGGAGAGATATAACATCCCTGTCTGAGACCCTTAGTGACTGCAATTTTTTCAGCTAAGAGGTTTCCGAATTTCATTTGGGTGGTTGAACCGTAATATAGATCTTTGAGAGCACTTACCAATGTTTGATGTATGTTTGATGTGCCCAGGACTTCCCATAGTTTATTTAGCGAGACTGTGTCATATGCCTTCTCAAGATCTACAAAAGTCATATGTAACCCTCTATTTGTCACAACTTTCTTTTCTATAATTTGTTTAAGACAAAATATGTTATCTGTACATGAACGACCTGCTCGAAATCCTCCTTGTTCTTCGTCTTCAGACGATTGATAATCTTCCTCTATCAGGTCCCGTAGTATTCGACCATATAGCCGACTCATTGAACTTGTGACCGATATCCCTCTATAGTTTTTACAATTTCTCCTGTCACCTTTTTTATATATTGAAGTCATATATGCTGTTTTCCATTCATCTGGCGTTGGATGGCCATTAATATATTCGTTAAATATCCCAGTGATCCCTAGGTAAGTGTACTTATTTACTCTTTCGATCTGCTGGCGCTCTAATATCAAGATTTCGTTAGTATTGTGGTTGTTTTTACTAATTTTCATAAACTTCGTCTTTTTGATATTGAGAGAGAGTCCGTACTCCCTACTACACGTTACTATTTTACTCATGAGTCTTTGCAGGTCTTGTAAACTATCGGCTATTATTATTGTATCATCTGCATATCTGATGTTGTTAACTAAGACTCCATTTACTCTTATGCCGACTGTTTCATCTTCCAGAGTGTCTCGCATTACCTCTTCAGAATAAGCGTTAAATAATAGAGGTGATAGTATGCAGCCTTGCCGGACTCCTCTCTTTATTTCCATTACTTCAGATGTTTCTTTTTCAATTCTTACTATTGCTTGCTTATTGTAATAGAGGTGTGCTATTAGTCTTAAATCTCTTTCATCTAGGTTTTTAGTTTTCAGAATTTCCATGAGTCGATCATATTTTACTTTATCAAAGAAATATCCGCCGGAAATATAATAACATTTTTAAAGTTAAAAAATAAAAACCTTATCTTGTAAAAGGTATATTTAAAATCCCTAAAGAGGGCTGTATCACAATAAAACGTTTTCGGAATCAATATTCTGTCATCAGTGTTACCACATAAAATAAGTATAACTCTATAAGTAAAACAAACGTGAGATTAAATTTTGACAAAGGTAAAAAAGTGAATAGATAGTTATACTTACAGGTTTATATACTTTAAGCCACCAAAATGTACGGGTAAAAACCCTTAAATTGATATTAAACAGTTGGGGTTACATTATATTATCTAATTTTAAAGGATGTCAAAAATATTTCCAGATTAACCCCTGGCATCACACGACATCAACCATATTGGTTGGGAAATTGTAGGGAGAACCTTACATGGCACACTTTAGGTGACAACTGACCGGAATGGCCCTCTGAAGTATGTCAGCACTAGACTGACACCGTACCTTGACAGAATATAATAATATGTGTAGTTACTTCAGCCAAAAGTTATTAGCCAGATATTAGTTAGACTAATTAACTAGATATTAGTTAACTAATATCTTAGAAAAGTACAACTCTGTATTTACAATTTATAATTTTCAATCATGTATCATGAATGATAATTGCCTACCTTAAAGAAAGTATTAATTCACTTCTGTTTGATTCTATAATTTGTAACTTTTATCCATCATACTTGTTTAGGGTAGATTAATTTGAATCCCAACAAATTTTTCAATACTGTTATTATTTTAAATATTAACATAAAATTTAAATTCTTCGGGCTGACGTAACTACACATATTATTACATTCTGTCAAGGTACGGTGTCAGTCTAGTGCTGACATACTTCAGAGGGCCATTCCGGTCAGTTGTCACCTAAACTCTGCCATTTAAGGTTCTACCTACAATTTCCCAACCAATATGGTTGATGTCATGTGATGCCAGGGGTTAATCTGGAAATATTTTTGACATCCTTTAAAATCAGATAATATAATGAAACCCCAATTGTTTAATATCAATTTAAGGGTTTTTACCCGTACATTTTGGTGGCTTAAAGCATGTAAACCTGTAAATATAACTATCTATTCACTTTTTTACCTTTGTCAAAATTTAACCTCAGGTTTGTTTTACTTATAGAGTTATACTTATTTTAGGTGTTAACACTGATGATGGAATATTGATTCCGAAAACGTTTTGTTGTGATACAGCCCTTTTTAGGGATTTTAAATATACCTTTTACAAGATAAGGTTTTTATTTTTTGTGATTTTTTATGGTATACAGCCAGTAGAGGAATTTTTTCGTTGTGATATTTTTAAAGTTAGTCCAAGTTGGTTTTGTGTATTTTTTGTACTATACAGTGAGCACGTAAAGGTTGGAATAAATTCATTTTCTCGAGAATGGACGATTTTGGAAAAAAATCCTGAAACAGGTTAATTTTTATTTTTAAATTACGACTTTTTGGCATATATATCATACTTGTGACGTCACCCATCTGGGCGTGATGACGTCATCGATGATTTTTTTAAATGGGAATGGGGGTCTTGTGATAGCTCATTTGGAAGGTAATTTAATTATCTATTCAGTAATATAAACATTTACATAATTATTTATTCAGAGTGTCCAAAAAAATTTTTTTAATTAAATTTATTGACATAAAGAGAAGAATGCATGCAATTTATTTAGTTCGAAATACATTTTACTGCTCTCAGAAAACAGAGAAAAATGTTTATTTGAAAAATTATCATTGCTTTTCGCTTAAATTAAATGTTCAAACTGTCAAGAGGAAGTTGGGTGGCGGCTTTAATATTGAATTTAAGCAAAAAAACAATATTTATTTGTCAAATAAACATTATTTCCTGTGTTCTGATAACAGTAAAATGTATATTGAGTTAAACAAATTATACACATTCTTCTTTTTATGCCAATAAATTTAATTCAAAAAATTTTGTTTGGACACCCTGTATAAATAATTATGTTAATGTTTATATTACTGAATAGAGAATTGAATTACCTTTCAAATGAGCTATCAGACGACCCGTATTATAATTTAAAAAAATTATAGATTACGTCATCACGCCCAGATGGGTGACGTTACTAGTATGATACATATGCCAAAAAGTCGAAATTTAAAAATAAAAATTGACCTGTTTCAGGAGTTTTTTCCAAAATCGTCCATTCTCGAGAAAATGAATTTATTCCAACCTTTACGTGCTCACTGTATAAGTGAGATATTCTGTTGTAAGGGAATACTAATCATTTACTTTGGAATGTTGTCAAATAATTCCTTGGATACGGGTACTATCTATTTTTATTTCCAAATATTTGGTTGGGTTCTTCTTAACTCATCTTCTGTATACATAGTTTGTTTCACAAAGCACTGAGTATTGTTCTTTTTGATGTGAAGGTACATATTAACAGACTTTTTTAACAGGGCTGATTGTGTCTAGTGTTGCAATTTATGACCAGGTTATAGCAAAATTTAGGCTCTTTGGAAGCATCAGATACCCCGTTGCTGTCCACTGGCTATTCGATAAATTCACAACAACTGTCGTATTTTAATTTTAATTGTGTCTTTTTAAGTTGCTAAGTTTCAATTTACTCTTTTGTTGGAGGAGGTGATTGAGTTTATTTAACTATATAAGTAACTTTTTGTTTTTGAAATGACATAAAAAACAAAAATCTACCTTGGATGAATACCGTCATATATCAAAATGTGTTAAATTTTGTATATTTTAAATGTATTAAAATATTTTGTCTTTGGTGTGTACAAACCTGTAAAAGGCTATGATAAATCCCATACTTTCTTAATCCTATTTTAGGCAATACAATTTTTGAGATGTGCCGTTTTTCTGAAAAAAATATGTTTTGGAAATAATGTATACGTTTCGAGGTAACTCACTTCTTCATTCAAATTTTTTTACTTGATTTTTTACAAATGTATATTCGTCAAAAAAATAAGAACAAAGTGTAAAAACTAAGAAAGACTGTAATTCTGCAGTAAACTATCGTTGAAAAATACTTGCCTTTCTTTAAAAATACTTTTTATCGTCCCATAATCTAGCCTCTTCATTGTTTTTGGAAGAAGTCAGCTTTAACATGAATCTACCCCTAAATCCTAGAGACATTTTTTTAAATGAAATAGTCCACACTGGTTTTATTTTTTTTAATTATCTAAAATAATGGCTTAACTCAGAAGAATACTAAAATTCATTTTAAACATAACTTCTTTACAAGACTGATACAACTCAAAATCATGCATTATTCTTCACAGAAAGTATTGTAATATCTTATTGTGTTTTCGAAAAAGGAAGGCATATCAACGAATGGTAGGTCCACTGTTCTTTAAATAAATATAATAATACTTGATTTTGATATAATATATTGGCATAACTCAAAAAAATGTCAGACACAAAGTGTCTGGAGTTTTATGGAAATTCGATACAAAATCAGTGCAAACTCATAACTCGTAGGTTTTTGGGGTTGCTGAACACGAATATCATGTCTGCGATGACTTCCCAGACTAGGTCTATCCTGGGCACCAAGTGCCTTGGTGACGATCGCGGTCATGGTATGCGTATTCAAACCCAAAAAACCCCAGTGTAGTAATATGGAATTCATTTCATCATCACTTTATTTCACAAAATTTCCTATCGCTCTTTCTAATCGAATGCAATAGTTTCATTGAGCTCCATATAACTGCAAAAATTGGTAGATTTATTGCTTTATTGCCTCGCTAACATAAATAGCGATGTAATGAATTTGATCACATTAGTTTAGTTGATCTACTTTAGTTATTCATATTTTTAAACAAAAAATTTAAAAAAATAAAAATAAAAATGTATACCATTTTTATTCAGTTGCAATGAGGAGGCAAAACAATCTTATTTTTCACTTAAAATACGAAGCGCAGTGCAGCACACTGAATCGATGATTTTCGACTCTTATTGAAGTCTCATCGGAGAGACGTAGGCCTGCTGCTGCATACTCTAAGTCTAAGTGACCAACATCGAGAGTTTATCCCCCACACCGCAACTGACGTGAATGGATTAGGTGACTAGCGTCATCTGGCAATTGAAAGGCAAAGTTTTTCAATCCTAATAGTGACATTAATAATATTGAAAAATATTAAAAATGTTACTAAAAGATTTTTAAATTGAAAACTTATTGGACCATTTCCCTGGTGACACCTCCAAGGCTTCTACAATATGCAAGCCAGATGGATGCTGCAGTGAAGACAAAAGGGAAGGAATTCTACACTATGCAATTCACAACCCCCGTCTGCAGCTTGGTAAAGTTCCAACGAAAAATGGACCTAGTTACTCTATAGGAGTAATGCTAATATAAAAATAAAAATGTATAATATACCATATTTTTCACTTAGAATACGGAGCGCAGTCCACCACTCTGAATCGACGATTTTCGACTCTTATTGGAGTCTCAAATAAAAATAACTGATTAAAGATAAATCATGTCTAATAGTAACAGTTCACTATAAGTAACCAGTTACAAAAAAAAACTCGAAGAGGTACCACAAGGTTATTTATTATTGTTAAAAATCATAAAAGGACGCGTTTCGGCTTTACACAAGCCATCATCAGATGGATTGAAAACAGGTCAGAGGACATTGAAAACAACGGACTGACCTACAATGTAAAAATATCCAACATTACACCTGAGAATAAAGCAAGTGGTGACAACGCCCACCTCAGTTAAGGAACTTACCAGAAAACAGTAAGGAGGAAGAATCCTGTTTTCTGGTAAGTTCCTTAACTGAGGTGGGCGTTGTCACCACTTGCTTTATTCTCATGTGTAATGTTGGATATTTTTACATTGTAGATCAGTCCGTTGTTTTCTATGTCCCGTATTTAAGCTGATGATGGCTTGTGTAAAGCCAAAACGCGTCCTTTTATGATTTTTAACAATAATAAAAAACCTTGTGGTACCTGTTCGAGTTTTTTTTGTAACTGGTTACCTCGAGATAGCGTTACCAGGTGTCCCGATTTGCGCGGAACGTCCCGATTTTCAGCGGTCTGGGGACGCGTGCCGATGTGTACCTAATCGGGACACTAAATGTCCCGATTTTCACCCACGAAAACTAATTTCAGGAGGACTTACAGTGAATTTTATAACTATGTTATAAAAACAAGGCACTCCTAAAAGCGGCAAAATTGAATGAAAAATCTAGTTTTAATAAAAAATAAATAATTTACTTAATCTACCATTTTTTTTTGTAATTTCGTCTGATTATTATTATTATGTAGGATTAAATGCCGCTTATAGAAACACCTTGTAGTCCAGTAAATGAACGGAAAATACGGCGATACCGTGTAATTTTCAGGATCAACTCCGAATTGCATAAAAATTTAGACGGCTTGTGCCGTTGGTTGCTTTTACTCGGGGGGTGACAGTCACCCCTAATTGGGGTGAAAAACCGCGCGTTTAAAATAAGTCCGAAGATGGATAAATTGGCTAATTCTAAGCAATTTTAGTTCTAAACAATATTAACTTGTTAATACTTTTCGAGTTATTTACGATTGAAAATGTTTATTTTTCGACAAAAAAATCACGTTTTCAGGCGATTTTCACAAATAACTCAAAATGTAAGTATAACTCAAAAATGTAGCATAATTTAAAAAAATGAATAAAGTTGTGAACTCGTAAACTCTATAGACCCAGCAAAAGCAAAGTTGTAGCACATGAAAAATACGTTCTTATTCGTCAACTTCCAAATCAAATATTTCAACGTGAAATAACCAAGAAATTAAACACTTTTCGGGAAAAACCAATTAAAGCTTTTTCTATAAAGCTTTATTTTTATGTTTTAAAAAAGTTTCTAGCATCAAAACTAAGCGAGTTATGCTTAAAATCAAGTTAACTCCTTTTTTTGGTAAAAAAATCGTGAAAATCTCCCCCTATTTAGGACCCCAAATGAAATTAATCGTTACCGCTTTACAAACAATTTACTTTACTTATGTATTTTTTACATTATTGAAAGAGCCTGAACGAGTCACTAATCACGAGTGTATGCAAAATATGAACAGCCATATTTTAACCAAATTTGTCTTACAGAAAAACAAGATAAATCTATCATATTTATAAAAGCATAACCTACCTACTTTTTACTCCTTGAGATTTTTAGTATCCCTAATACTTTTTAAGTTATTTTGAGAAAAGGGCATTTTTCAATATTTTAGGAAAATTTTTTTTACTATAAAACCAATTTTTTTCAAAACTAAGCACTCTTAACCGGTAAACCTTACAGATCTTATAAACAATACACATGTAAAGTAAATGGTAAAGTGGTAACGATTAATTTTATTTACGGTGGTACCGGGGAGATTTTCACGATTTTCTTTTACCAAAAAAAGGAGCCAACTTTATTTTGAGCGTAATTCGCTTAGTTTTAACGCTAGAGACTTTTATATAAAACAAAATTAAAGATTTCTTTAAATACTTTAAAAAATTTTAATATAGACTTTCTGAACATAAATTTTTTTTCCTTTTTAAAAACTACATTTTTGCTAAGAATATTTTTTTCGATAAAATTACTCGAAAAGTATTGACTTAGTTTAAAAATTAAATAGAACAAAAGTTTTTTAGAGTTAGTCAGTTGATCCAATTTGGGACTTAGTTTAAACGCGCGTTTTTTACCCCCGAGAAGTGGTAACTGTAACTGTCACCCCCCAAGTAAAAGCAACCAACGGTACAAGTTCAACTTTGAAGTAGACAGTAAGTAGAACCTAAAACCATATTTTCATGCAATTCGGAGTTTACTCTGAAAATTACACTCCAAAACGGTCATGTACTGGGCTATTGTTGTTTATTTGTCCCGATCTACAAACCTAAATTCCGATTTGTTTTACCTTATGTACCGATTAAAAACAAATCGGACCTGGCAACACTACCTCGAGACCACATTTGAGTAATATGGATACTTCTCTTCATATTTTTACATAAGTACTTCCAATAATGTGTTTAATAAAATGTAAGAATTTTTTTATTAATGCTGAAACCGACCCTGTCGATAAAAGCCAAACACTCACGTCGGGATTGATTACATCCAAAGCAATTGAAACATCGGTCGATGAATTCTAATCAATTGAAAAATTGAAGTGGGTATTGACAAGATGTAAGTGACTCTTCGAATGGACACGTCGCTGCAGGTTGGAACATATTTGGTTCTAACCATATCATGGTTGAATGGCAGAACGTGAAAACACTTATAATAGGTTCACGGGGACTTCTAATAGATCAGAGAAAGGATTTTATCACGTTGTTACGAAATTTCTCAATAAATCGATTGATACGGGGAAAAGAGAAAGTGACAAGTTTCTTAAAACAATTTGCGATACTCTAGTACAGATAATCACGATAATCAAGATTTATAATTATAACGATTTGATCCGTAATGGCAAATGCTTTGATAATATACATAATTTTGTTGGTGTATTTTTCTCAAAATTCACACCATTTTTAATCTATATAGGTACTCACTCTCTCTCTCTCTCTCTCTCACATGGAAACTAAATCTGTTTTTACCTGAAAATAATTTTTTCTACGAGCGTGTAAACAAGTCTACTTTTCCGCCTGCGTTTTAGTTTGGAAAGTTTTGCTTTTCCGCATTACTTTTCCGCACTAAATTTACATATATATTGTGCTTTTAATGCCCAATTGCTTCGTATGTCTTAGTTCGAAGATAACGTATAACTTAAAATTACTAATAGCCCAATAAATGACCGTTTTGGAGTGTAATTTCCAGGGGCAACTCCGAATTGCATGAAAATTTGGATTTAGGTTCTAATTACTCTCCACTTCAAAGTTGAATTTGTGCCGTTGGTTGCTTTTATTTGGGGGGTGACATTTACCCCTTCTCGGGGGGTGAAAAACGCGTGTTTAAAATAAGGCCGGAAATGGATAAATTGACTTATTTGAAGCAACTTTTGTTCTATAAAGTTTTTTACGTAAGTCAATACTTTTTGAGTTATTCGCGATTTAAAATGTTGATTTTCGGCAAAAAAAAACTACGTTTTCAGACCGTTTTTCCCAAATAACTCAAAAAGTAAATATTTTATCGAAAAAAATATTTTTAGCAAAAGTGTAGCCTATAAATAAACGAAAAAAATAGTGTACCAGTAAAGTCTACAAATTGAGTTGAAACAAAGTTGTAGCTCATGAAAAATACGTTCTTGTTCGTCTAATTCCAAATCGAATAATTCAACGCGAAATCACCGAAGAAAGAAGCATTTTTCGGGAATACCTTATTAACATTTTTAAAGCATCGAAAAAAAGCTTATTATTTGTTTTTTACAAAAGTTTACAGTATCAAAAATAAACGGAAAACCTCCCTCTATTTAGGACCCTAAACGAAATTAATCGTTTGGCTTTATCATCTATTTTAACTGTATGTGTATTGTTTATATGATCTGTAAGTTTGATTGGTTTGAAGTGCTTATTTTTGAAAACATTTGGTTTTATAGTAAAAAAAAATTTTCTAAAAATTTTTGAAAAATTTCATTTTTTCAAAATAACTTAAAGAGTATTAGTGATAAGAAAAATCTTAAAAAGTAAAAAAATGTAGGTTTTGCTATTATAAATATTCTAGTTTCATTGTGTTTCTCCGTAAGACAAAAATTGGTTAAGATTTGGCTGTTCAAAATTTGCATACACTCCTGATTAGTGACCCATTCAAGCTTTCTCAATTATAACCCTTTCAAAAATAAACACTTTAAACCGGTGAGACTGACAGATCATATAAAAAATAGACACAGGTAAGTAAATTGTTTGTAAAGCGGTAGCCATTAATTTCATTTGGGGAGCTAAACACGGCGAGATTTTCAAGAGTTTTTACAAAAAAAAAGAGGGCCAACTTTATTTTGAGCGTAACTCGCTTATTTTTAATGCTAAAACTTTTATTAACAATTAAAACAAAGCTTTTTATAAACACTTTAAAAAGTTTAAATGGGTTTTTCCCGAATAGTGCTTAATTTTTCGGTGATTTCACCTTGAAATATTCGATTTGGAATTAGACGAATAAGAACGTATTTTTCATGAGCTACAACTTTGTTTTTATTAGATTGATAGACTTTACTGATACACCATTTTTTTGGGTTTTTTATAAGCTACACTTTTGCTAAGGATATGTTTTTCGATATAATATTTACTTTTTGAGTTATTTGCGAAAAACCGTCTGAAAACGTACTTTTTTGTCGAAAAATCAACATTTTCAATGGCAAATAACTCGAAAAGTATTGACTTACGTAAAAAACTCTATAGAACAAAAGTTGCTTAAAATCAGTCAATTTATCCATTTCCGGTCTTATCTTGAATATATGTTTTTTCACCCCCCAAGTAAAATCAACCAAAAACATAATTTCAACTTTGAAGTGGAGGGTAAGTAGAACCTAAATCCAAATTTTCATGCAATTCGGAGTTGCCCCTGAAAATTACACGGTATCGCCGAATTTCCCGTTCATTTACTGGGCTATAAATATTATGTAAGTTTAATATAAAGTCAACTTTTTAACAATTTTATTATTATCAAATACAAAATAATATGTAATATTAATTATATCTATTTATTATTTACAATGTTTATATTGAACGTACAACTGGTTGCATTGTGCAAATTAATGGAGAATGATAACAGATTTTTTGAGGTGGTGAAAACTCTTGTATATATTTATATGTATGTAATATTGATATAAAAGAATATACACCATTCATTACTGCATAACAGGTATTAAGGCACCGCATTGACTTTAATTCGGGATTATTATAACTTATTAGCGTTCTTTTTTAGTTCAATTAATTGATTAAGATTTTTTTTTATTTTTTAAACGCTTGTAGAAAAAATATTGTCCCTAACTCTTGCGGAAAGTTTCTTTTCCGCACTCCCGCACTCGATTGCTTGCCGAACTCCGCTTCGTGTCGTTCGGCAAACCGCAATCGCGTGCGGAAAGTATGACTTTCCGCACTAGTTAGGAAATAGTTATTTTCCTAACTAGGGCGGAAAGACACTTTCCGCATGAGTTAGGAACAATACTTTTTCTAGGGCCGTACGTTTGGAAAAAAGCCACAAAAAATAGAGTCAATTCAATTTTTATTTAGGAGTGAAAATACACAAAATAATTCTTTGACAAGGTTGTCAAAACCAAACTTTCAATATAATGGGTTACCACGACGACGATATTGGTTTCCATGACGACAATTCAAAACCATTGTAATTGTCTACTGATTTGACTTTTAAATATTATGTCAAAATAATTTTATTTCATCGAAATATTGCGTTAATTTCATTAAGACATGAACACAATAAGACATTCTTTTTCTCATGATCATCTTTCAGTGCGTCACAGTTTTTCGATTTCTTTCTAACGCATTAAATTGTATGTGACAGAAAAAGGCACGTCCGTGATTACAGACATTTACAACAATTATTCTAGTTGTTCTAGTTGTCGATAGATGGCGCCATAATAAAAAAAATATTTTTTTAATTAGATAATAATATTACAAATATAATCTGTATAATTTATAAGACTATACAAATCAAAGAAAATACCATTTTATAAATGCAAGAAACACATTTGATTTGTTTTTATTCCAAATTGAAAATAAAATGTGACAACTGTCAGATTTAACTAAAATGTCATGTTAGAATAAATGTCATAAATGTGTATTATCACGGACTTACCCTTTTTCCTATCATTTGTTACGCACTGAAAAATGCTCATGAAAAATACTATACATTTGAAATAAATTAGTAAATAATGTCTAAATATTAGTTTATTGCATGTATTATAGTATACTATAATGCCATATTAAAAGGTATTCTACTTCCGAAAACGAAAACAAAATGCATGCGTCTTTAATGACTTATTTGCGCTGATACATACATAATTTGAAAGATTAGCAACGAACTACATACTGTCTGTCTGCGCATGCGCCAGGCAAGTATAAAATTTCACCCTCGATCGTAAAGAAGTATACTTTCAAAAATAAATTCAAGGAACTAGGTTATTGTGATAGTTACTTCAGTGTCTCAAAAGAAGGTGGTGCTTGAATGTTTACAGATTGGCTGTAAATGTCAGATATATTTTTGTTGATGACAAAACACATTTGTATTTACTGAATTTACAGTGCACGTTCAGTTCAGTTAGTTTTTTTTTCTATATTTGAGTAAACGTTAGTGTACAGTATATTGTACAGTGTGAGTATATGGAGGCGGTCGACAGGTATAACAGTAGACAACTATATTTTGGGGATAGGAAGGAAGAAGTTAGCAGTGATGAATAATGAGTTGAAGGAAAGCAATACAGACAACGGTGAAGTTATTCGTTCTGCTGTTGATGACAAGGAAGAGGGAATGAGTTTATTTATCGTCATACGTCGCTGAAGTTTTAACAAAAACAGATACAGTATCCTCCAGAAACCGGGGACGTCCTTTGGATACAAGAGAATCGACTTTATTTCCGTCACAGAAGAAACAAAAAACAAAAAGTAGAGCAGCAGCAGAAGTAAGGCTGCATGGATTTGGTCATTTTCTAATTATAGATGACAAACCAATTTTGTCTATAAAAAGTGAAGTATACACTTATGTATTCAAAAAAAAACAAAAGTGTTTTTATGTGTTATCATAAAAATAAATAATTAGTTGCAGATATATGATTTTTAATTGTATTAACAATGACAACAGGAATGACAGAGGAGAGCGTTTCGTAGAGTTCTGTACCGAAAACAAGTTATGTATAATGAATACTTTCTTCAAATTACCTAAGCGTCGCCTATATACGTGGAAAGCGCCAGCAGATGCAGTTGGTAATATTGTCCGTAACCAGATAGACTACATAGCGGTCAATCAACGATTCAGAAATACTATAACGTCAGTCAAAACCTATCCAGGCGCGGATGTGCCATCAGATCACAATTTACTCTTAGCTAAGATGACTGTAAGATTAAAACACATATTTAGGAAAAAGTCAAAACCTAAAATAAATCTAGAAGCGCTTAAAGAGCCAAGCTCCACGTTAAGCATATATTTGTAACAGACTTGGAAAGAGAAATGGAAAACATCGAAAGTATCACTGAAGTATCACCGGAAGATCGAATCGAAAAAATATGGACAAATATAAGAGATACCATTCAGACTCATATAAAAGGGAAATTGGAGACGGTGAAAGCTGAACCAAAACAAAGATGGATGACGCAGGAAATTCTCGATTTGATGGAAAGAAGACGACTACACAGAAATCTCAATGAAGACCAATATAAGTTATTGTACACCGAAATAAGAAGGAAAATAAGGAGTGCTAAAGCGAAATGGTTCTCCCAAGAATGTAGCGAAATCGAGGAGTATGAAAGAAAATATGATTCTTTCAACATGCATAAGAAGGTAAAAGAATTAGCAAAGTGTGGAAATATAAGTAGTCGTGCGATAGCTGATTCAAATGGAAATCTATTGTTTGACACCAAACAAAAACTGCGCCGATGGAGGAAATACATTGAGGATCTTTTTCAGGATGATCGACCAATACAACATAGCATAACGGACGCGAATACTGGTCCACCTATAACTAAAAGCGAAGTGGAAGATGCTATACGCTTGTCAAAATCAAAGAAGGCCATGGGACCTGATGAAATGCCCACAGAGGTTCTAAAACTACTAGGAGATTGCGGAAGTAAAGTATTGGTTGACTTGTTTAATGCTATATATAATCATGGTTACTTACCACATGATTGGCTGAAATCTAGTTTTATACCAATTCCCAAGAAAGCGAAGGCAAAGGAATGTCATGATCATCGAACCATTAGCCTAATGAGCCACGTACTTAAGGTCTTTCTGCGTGTGATCCATGCGAGAATATATAAAAGAATCGAAGAACATTTGGGCGAAACTCAATTTGGCTTTAGAAATGGACTAGGTACACGAGAGGCCCTGTTTGGGTTGCAGGTATTAGTACAAAGGAGTAGAGATGTAAATACTGATGTGTACCTATGTTTTCTTGATTTCGAAAAAGCATTTGACAAAGTATCACATACTAAGGTGTTAGATGTTCTAAGGTCAACTAATATTGACGATAAAGATCTAAAAATCATTGCTAACTTGTACTGGAATCAAAAAGCCACAGTTAGAGTAGACAGTGATCACACAGAAGAGATTCAAATTCAACGTGGAGTAAGACAGGGATGTATTCTTTCACCATTAATTTTTAACATTTATTCAGAAAAGATGTTTGAAGAGGCACTCAATACTACACAAGGTGGAGTTGTGATAAACGGGAAACTGATAAATAATCTCCGATATGCAGACGACACTGTACTGATTGCCAGTAGTGATACCGAATTACAGTATCTATTGGATTCTGTGGTAGCACAGTGCAGTAATTATGGTCTCCACCTTAACATCAAAAAAACAAAATATATGGTCGTCAGTAAGGATAATGTCATCGATGCTGGAATTCACGTTAATGATGTACAACTTAAGAGAGTTGAAGCTATAACATACTTGGGAAGCAGAATCACTGATAATTGGGATCCATCCATCGAAATACGTTGCAGAATTGCTCAAGCCAAATCAGCATTTTCCGTTACAAGAAAATTCTATGCGGTCATGACATAAATTTGAGTCTTAGGACAAGAATTTTAAAGTGTTACGTGTTTTCCGTTCTTCTCTACGGAGTTGAGTCATGGACCTTAACAGGGAGAATGCTTAAGATGGTTGAATCCTTTGAATTATGGTGCTATCGAAGAATGCTGAGAGTAAGCTGGATGGACAGGGTGCGTAATGATATTATTCTGAGCAGGATGAAGAAAGGCAGAGAACTGGTAAAAATGATAAAGTTTAGAAAACTCGAGTATTTTGCGCATGTTTGTAGACATCCGGAAAAATATAGCATTCTACATCTAATTATGCAGGGTAAAATATTAGGCAGAAGAAGTCGAGGAAGAAGAAAAACATCTTGGTTAAGAAATTTGAGGCAATGGTTTGGTCACACTTCGGAATCGCTCTTCAGATCTGCTGCGAATAAAATTATGATAGCCAACATGATCGCTAAGGTTCGATAAACGGACATAGCACCCGAAAAAGAAGAAGAATTGTATTTTGGTTTCCAAAGTCGCAAAAGCCACTACAATTTACTCACAATGTGCAATATATTGTACAAGTCGTATACACCGTTTGTTCACAATGTACAATATACTGTACAATTCACATCCGTTAAAGAGGATAACAGGGAACTATTTTGATTACGCTAAAAAGTTAAAAACAAAATGAAAGGAATATGTTTACCTAATTTCAACTTTTATCTTAAAAAACAAAAATGCATGAGCGAAAGGATTAAAATAAACTTAGTGTCCTGTTCCTTTTGAGCATCAGTGTATATTGACAATATTATCTCTTTTCTAACAAACTGGCATAGCTATAACACCCGCATTTATGTAATCGTATGCATAAAGTGGAATATATTTGACACATAATGGTTCTAGACTGATAATCATATACATTTTTGATATTATTCAGATACATTGTATCAACTTTAATTGCTCAGATATGTATACAGCGCATTTTATGCATCCATAGATTTTATCGTGAAACCAACGACTGGTGAGTCGACTGTTTTTCATGGGACACAGTGTAGACACTGTAGACCCGTGGCATGGTATCTGGGGCTCACTACCACTTTGACCAGATCGTAAGACCGTACCATCAGATGACATTCCTGACAGAAGAATGCCAACAAGTAAAATGTGTGGACGTTCGTGGGAATATACTTGATTCGAATGAAATTCATTGCATGTGCAAGATTTATTTGAATACTCTTCGTTTTTCGTCTGTCCTCCTGCCCTCTTCCTCGTTCGCTTGTGGTCTTTTTTTCGATAGTTACATCAGAGAATCGAATATACAGGGAGGTAATAACAAATCATCACCAGAATAAAACAGGGCAATGGAAAATAATTTTTTTTGATTAATTTAAAAGTATTTTGCAATCTGTTGAGTGTCAATAATAAACAAAAGTAATAACATTGACTAAGAACAAGAAAGATTTTACACTGGTAAAATCAAAGTACAATTTTTATAAAGTTGTGTAGAAAATAATTACATTTTATAACTACTAACTAATTAGTTAAAAGTTTACTCTAAATTGTAAGTCCACTGGTTTGAACCTCTTTAACCTACGCTGGTCTTGGGAATTGTCTGGGAGGTTAAGTGCAAACTGGTTTTCATGATCCTCCAACTTAGCAATGTATGCAGCACTACGTTTTGTGATGACTTCTTGTACCATATCCATTTTAAGGTATCGATGAATAATTCTGTTATTGATGTACCAAGGTGCATTAGTGATGGTTCTGAGGGTTTTTGATTGGAAGCGTTGGATGAATTCGATGTTGGAGTGACTGGCTGTTCCACATAGTTCCAACCCATATGTCCAGATTGGCATAAGTATTGCCTTATAGAGCAACAATTTATTATCCAGAGATAGTCTTGATGAACGGCCCATTAACCAATACATATTTCTGAATTGGAGACCTAGTTGCTTTCTCTTGGTCCAGATATGTTTCCTCCATGTGAAACTTCTGTCCAAAAGAATACCAGAATCTGATTCTGCATGCTGACACCGTAGACTTCAGATGGTAAGGTTTCTTGACCTTACCATGATCAAATATTCGTTTTATGTAATGTAAGTTTTCGTGGGAAAGTCCTTTGTGCTTGTAATAGATGTTTTTAACTTTTCCGACCTCAAAACAATAGCAAAGTTGAACATTTTTCAACAGTCAGACAACGTTTTTTTCCAATTTTTTTCCACCAATTAAAAAAACTGCGTAAGAAAATAGAAGTATTTTTATATCGTACATAGGATCCATCTCTCTTCATAGTGGTATTTTGAACTTTTTGACAATAGCTCTGAAGATGGCTTTATAAGCCGAAAGCGCTCAGCTCGGAATTATTTAATTTACACACTTCAAAAGTACACTTCTACCTATTTACCTGTATTTGTGATTTGTTTGTCCATGTTTTACATATCTGTGATTTGTGGAAGTCCCTGTTTTTGATGTATGTTTCATGCCTGTTTGTTGTGATGCTTAGTGGTCTTGAGTCTTGCAGTTTCTTTCACATAGAAATTGTTGCATTCCCAGGGTATTTTATAAATGCAGTTCTTTTCTTTGGCCTCTCATGTGGGTTTGGTTTTGGACAGGATAGATCTGACTGTGTTGGTTGTTTTAAATATTGTTGTAGTATTATACTTGTTTCACATCCTTCTTAATTTTGTTGATAGGCCCTTTACATATGAGGCCCTTTACATATGGTATTGTTGCCATCCTTAATTTTCTTCCAGTGGATGTTGCTGGATTGCTTATGGTGTAGTGTTGTTTTGTTTCTTCTATCTTGTGAAATTTTTTGTTTATAAAAAATGACAGTGGGGAGTCATTTTTTGTTAAAATCTTTGTTAGTAGCAGGTTTTTTCCTGAAATGTCTTTTTATTGAAGCAGGTAGTAGATAGAATTCAAACCAAACTCAACTGAGTCAGGGCATTTCAGGAAGGTCAATAAGAATTTGATTGTATATTTTGATAAAACTCACCAAAATCCTGAACTTAAAATGGAGTTTATTCAATAGTCAAATATAATACAAAATTAATTTATTATAACGTCTCTGGTCTTCAATAATAATAAAACAACCTTGTTTCAGGATGTTAGAAGCAAAAGTTTCAGTCAAGCAACAAACTTTTTCCTACTACGATATGTACATGGACACCACTATTTGCAGAACAGTACCTGGACTAACCAAAGAACAGATAGAACTTTGTTATCAACAGCCAGATGCCACAACGGTGGCTCTGGAAGGACTAAACCAAGCCGTCAAGGAATGCCAATATCAATTTCAAGATAGCAGGTGGAATTGTTCTTCTTTGGAAACCAGAGGGCAAAACCCATATATCAGTTCAATATTGAAGAAAGGTAAGTAGGATGCCAAGTAAATGAATACCAAAATAACGAAAATTTAGTCAAAGGTTCTCCCGTACTAATCTCTTAAATCAAGCGAGTTCACCGATATTATTATCCTGCCTTAAACCCAATTTTATAAATCAAAGTTTTAAAGTTTTCAACCTAATAGAAATATTAAAAATATTAAAAAATATTAAAAATATTCCTAAAAGATATTTAATTGAAAACTTATTGGACCATTTTGGTAACACCTCCATGGCTTCTAAAATTGCAAGCCAGATGAATGCTGAAGCGAAGAAGACAAGAGTGAATTCAAAACAGACCCCGTCTGTTCAGCTGGTAAATTCTAACGGAAAATGGACCTAGTTACTCAATGGAGTAAAACCAATATAAAATGAAATAAAAATGTATTCCATTTTCACTTAGAACAGAGAGCGCAAGCCAGCACTCTAAATCGACAATTTTCGACTCTATTTGGAGTCATCAGAGAGGTGTAGGCCTGCTGCTCTCTGCCCCAAGTGACCAATGCGGGGATAAGCTCTGGGAGATTGTTCACTTGGGGCAGAGAGCAGCAGGCCTAAGCTTCTCTGATGATGACTCCAAATAGAGTCGAAAATCGTCGATTTAGAGTGCTGGCTTGCGCTCTCTGTTCTAAGTGAAACATAAAGCAGTTTTGCCTTCGCATTGCAACTGAACAAAAATGGTATACATTTTTATTTCATTTTATATTGGTTTTACTCCTTTGAGTAACTAGGTCCATTTTCCGTTGGAATTTACCAGCTGAACAGACGGGGTCGTGAATTGTAAGTTTTTTTATTTCCCTCTTGTCTTCTTCGCTTCAGCATCCATCTGGCTTGCAAATTTTAGAAGCCATGGAGGTGTTACCAGGAAAATAGTCCAATAAGTTTTCAATTAAATATCTTTTAGGAATATTTTTAATATTTTTGAAGTTATACTTCTTTACCGGCGATATGAGGGTGAATTTTTATATGTTAAAACCTATTATCCCGGCGCATGCGCATTATAACTTCGTTCTGATTGGATGTTCAAATGACATGTCAAAAATTATTCAATATGGCGGCTGTGGTACAGCTGTAGTTTGATTATTTATGGTTGTTGCGTTTTAAAATTTGTGTGAAAAGAAACAACAAACAAAAGTTAGTTAATAGTTATACTGCCTTTTTAAATAGTTTTCATATACCTATATTTTTGGACTTTTGGACTATTTTGGACAAGGAAAACTCATTCTAATTTGGTAAGTAGTTTTTATTATAATCATATTGTAATTATACATTTGGATTAGGTTGAAATACAGTAGAGCGTCGATTATCCGAACTAATTGGGGGACATAGGTGTTCGGAAAACCGATTTGTTCGGATAATCGAACTACAATATATTGATACATATTTATAATCATACATATTTATCCACAAGTGAATAAAAGCCATATTTATATACTTACATGGTACATGGTTTTAAAAACATTGTGTACAACTAATGGTACCACAATAATAATTTAATTCGACGTATACAAACATTTGGGATTTCAAGGGAATCAAACCCCATAAAATGTTTATGGGGCGTACAAATTTCACTGTTATTTTTTTAAGATGTTCCTACCATAAGCCACATGACCATTTTCAATATAATCTCTAAAACATTTCGATATATTGGAAAAAATCGATTTTCCATTTGTAACTTCAAAGGGATGTAACTTTTTCATGTGCACATTTGTACAAAGATAAGTTAGGTTCAATCTCTAATGGTAGGGGAGCCCAAGCGGGGATTTTTGTAGTAACTCGAGCGCGTCAGATTATCATATGGGGAGAAACCTGGTACCCTGTAGATGTACCTCTACCACATATTCGCTCTAAACAAAGGGGCGATCGTTAAGGGGAGGAGCGAAAAAAAAATCTATCCTTAGAAAAAATCGAAATCGTCAGATTAAGATAAGGTAAGTTAAGTACATGCAAAAAAGTGTATATTTCAAAAGAATGTGTGTGTTAGTACGCACGTAAGAAGTTATACTTCTATTATATGATTTCAACGAAATAAATATACTTTCAACAGGTTATTTGTATTTTATTTAACTATTACACTAATTTTTACTTACTACTTTCCAAAAATGTTTATTAAAACAATACCAAAAATAAAAAAAATAGAAAACACAGGGATTCGATCTCCGGTCACACGCTCTACCACTGAGCTATATTCCCTTTGCTTTGATAGGTTACAAGATTTCTCATACATACTGACAAATTTAATAGACCAAGTGAAGTATACAAAAATACTTTAAATATACTTACTATTATTATAAAATATCTTATTCCCGAGGAAGACAAATCCAAAGACACCAAAATTATAATAAATATATTTACTAAAAACACTAATAATATATTCTTTTCACGCACACCTTATTTGCGCTACATAAAGATGTAGCGACTAAATACCATACTGCCGGTGTGCGCCTGCGCCAGGGAATGTAAAAATTCACCCTCGTGCCTAAAGAAGTATAACTTCAAAAATCTGACGATTTGGGCGGGGCGTAAGGAAATGGGTGACTCACAAAGTTTCACAAGAAAAAAGCGAATATTTCGCGAAATGAACGATAGATCTAAAAACTAAAAAATACGTGCTCAATATTTGTCAAAAATCTATCGAATGATAACAAAGACGACTCCCCACGGAGAGGTTTGGGGGTAAATTTAAAATTTTAAATACGAATCCCGCGATATTTCGCGAGATGAACATCAGATCAAAAAACTGAAAAATACAGTTATTTAGTATACTTATTTGAAAAGTCTATCGAATGACACCAAACACGACCCCCCACGGAGGTGGGGTGGGGGGTTACTTTAAAATTTTAAATAGGAGCCCCCATTTTTCATTGCAGATTCGGATTCCTTACGTAAAAGCAGGGGCGGTTTCTCCATTGGTTCACTTGTGCAGTGAACACCCAATCAAATTTCATTAAAATACATATTTTTAAAAATCTCATAAATATCATTAAAATATTTTTTCTTAAATCTCATAAATATCATAGTATCATTAAAATATAACTGTATTTATTAATCACATAATTTGTTTGCACAACACCGCTACGCTAGATGCACGTGGTAAGTGCAGAAATCAAATTGAACCCAGTCACTATACAGTAACCCTATAGATAGAAGAACGAGAGCTCTTAAATCCGTGAACCAGGGATTCTCCTATCTTAAAACATTGACCATTTGTGCACTGCACGCACACAGACCGGGGCGAAGCGTTTCGATTCACAGTTTGGCATTTTCTGTTGTGGGATTTTATTAAATAAAATATTGGTAGGTAGTTTTTTTAGGATGGTGGAGCCTTATTCCGTGAAGTTTATAAAAGAAAATGCAAATAGTTTTAAAAATCGACTTCTATAAAAAGAATGGACTAACTTGGCCGGAGATAAACTTGGTACAAGAATGTGCAATAAAAAACAAAAAGTTTAAACATTGTTTTAAAGTTGAACAATATAGAAAAACTTAGTGATTATGTGGGTGTGATAAATTACATTCTTTATTTTGTTTCCCATGTTTAGTATTTTCAAAGAATAAAACTATAATTTCAATCTCGGTCTTTGGATGCCGTTAAAATAAACGGATTTTTAAACAGTTTTGACAAAGGCATTTCATTATTCGTAACTTCTGCCTCCACCTTCACCACCGAAGAAGCGCCATCTTTCAGTAGGTATCATATTCTGCACAAAACAAAAAAAGTGTGTGACATCCTGACTAATCGGGTCAAAGATAGGTTTCATTTTACAGAACATCTTTTGGCGAGGCCCCAAAAATTTTTCGCCTGCGGCGCTTATTCACCGTTTGTATAATTACATTCTTTAATTGAACACCCTCCTTAAATTACCACGAGCCGCCACTGCGTAAAAGTAAGTAACTTTTATTTGAAACATTTTTTCGAATTATGGATAAATGGGGCAATAATCGGGAAAAACGATTGTTGGAAATGGAAAATTAAATTAAAAATGGAAAGTCCTCACTAAAATGGAAAACTTTACTTAACTTTTTTTGGTTTTAGAACCTACTTTTCACAACCCAATATGTCCCCAAAGCGCTCGAGTAACTGCACATTTATCATACTTTCCTCCCCTACAACTATTTTTGGTCCCAGAATATGTGATTTAATTTGTGACCTACCTTTTTGTTACAACCTGTATCTTCTTCTTCTTACTGTGCCTGTCTGTTCCGGATATTTGCGATCAGCATGGCTATTCTAACTTTGTTTGCTGTTATTCGGAATAGTCCGGTTGTGGATGTATTAAACCACTTTCTCAGGTTTTGAAGCCAAGATATTCTTCTTCTCCCGGATCCTCTTTTTTCAAATACCTTGCCCTGAAGAATGAGTTGCAACAACCCACATCTTTGTTCATTCCTCATAACATGGCCAAGATACTCTAGTTTGCGCTCTTTGATGGTGTTAACTATCTCGCATTCCTTGTCCGTTATGCGTAGGACCTCAACATTAGTCACACGATCCACCCACGAAATTCTTAAAATGCGTCTGTAACACCACATCTCGAATACCTCGAGTTTTCTTAATGAAGCTTCGGTTGATAGAGATTTTGGTAGCAAGTGGTAAATCGTGACTTCTGAAAAGAGACTTCATCATTATGAACGCTGATCTCGCTTTTTCTATGCGTTGTTTTATCTCACTTGAGTGGTCCCATTGGCTGTTTATGTTGGTACCAAAACCAAGGTATGTGTAGCTGTCCACCCTGTCAATTAGTTGTTGGTTAAGGCTGTATGACACTATGCATTTTCTTGTATCATTTCTAATATCGTTTCTGATATCGTTTCTTGTATACATTTTCTTGTATCATTTCTTGTACGTACATTTGTGCCCTGTATGACACTATGCAAGTTCTTGTATCGAAAATTGTATGAAATTCGGCACGTGATTGGTCGAAATTTTGTTTATCACCCTATGTCACGTTAGATTGGTATGGTAGTACTGCGTCTACAGCTGATTTTAAGGATTTTATAAAATTTATAAACTTTTAAAAACTTATAAATTTAACATTTTAATGTTAACCAGAATTTTTACGTTGACTGTTTGAGTTTGATTATTTGTGTTTTTATTTTGTTTTGATATTTGGATGCTAAAATATTTGCATTAGAATTATCTTCAGTTTGATCCAAATTAGGAACTATTGTATTTTCCTCTATTAAAAATTATGCAACATGAAACCCAAAGTGGTAGTTTGAACTTTACTAGGAGCTAAATATATAGTTATTAGTAGAACAGTAGTCCATACCAAACGGTATATTAAGTATCAATCAAAGATTTATAAATAATACCTACAAAAACACAAATAAATTTTTCTGACACAAATAAATCTGTGTCTGACACAAATTGTTGTATCGTTTCTGATATCGTTTCTTGTATCTATGTATGACACTATGCATTTTTTTACATATTGTTATATTTCTATTTGATATGAAAATTAAATTTTGATAATTATAAACAGAATTCAATTTAATATAAAATATTTTCAATTTTCTCAACCACGGGCATATAAATTTAGAACAACCTGTATACAACAAATTGTTATATTTAATTTTAAGAAGTGATTAGAAAAAGCTTACGGAACTCGGGACAATGAGCCGAGAATAAACAAAGTGAATGGCGCGTACCATTATCGTTGTTCGCGGAAGGTTCGATCATTAGCCTATGCTAAATAAGACTCAGTTGAAAGAGATAATAGGTCATTATCGTTGTTCGCGGAAGGTTCGATCATTAGCCTATGCTAAATAAGACTCTTTTGAAGTAGATAATAGGTCATTAAATTTTGTAAATAGTAGAAAGTAATTTTAGAATGGGAATTAACTATTTTTTTTTGAAATCCATTAAGCATATTTAGAAAGATTAAAAATTGGTTTTGAGGAAGACTGCGAATGAGAGTTGGTGGTGGAAGGTTGATTTGTGAATCTGGAAGGGATATTTAGAAAGTAGGGGAATGAATGAAAAATAGAGATCAGAATGTTTTGAGCTGTCGAGAAGTGAAGTCCAGTAGTAGACGGTAGTGTACGGAGAGTGAGAAAGCCGGTGTAGTTCCGTGAGTGTGGAGATCTATCGTGGAACGAGAGGTAGGCCAGGTTGAGAATAAAGAACCTCCTTGAGCCAAGAGTGTCCCGGTAGCTGATTGCAGTTTCGAAAAAGGTAGAACACAGCATCACGACAGAAGCAGGAACGAGAGCTATACGAGCTAATCTTCAAAGGAGAACATTACTGAAAGCCAGGACGAGGTTTTGATCGCAGCCAAGGATAGCAGGAAACGGGTCTTGTGTGAAGACATTCTCAGTTCACCAGAAAAAGGTCAGTCTCATTTGTTTGGACATGAATGTATGGGTTTTTCGTATTAAATACCACATTATAAATTGAAGAACATAATCAATAATATCAGAAAAGCTTCATCAAACTTAAATAGAATTGTTGCTAATAAATCCTAATAGTTAAATGTTAATAAAAACTTTCAATTGGAAACCAAAAGGAAATAAGATTCCCATTTGTAAATGTTATGTTTAAGAATAATAAGATCTAGCACATATTAAGCAGTGATTGCCTTTTAAATAAAATAAACAATATTTTGATTATAATTGTAACCCATATGTGTGTATTATTTTACTCTTTTCTTTCCTTTCCCGATTAGGAACCATTGAGAAATACTTAGAAGCCACGAGAGTAAGTAATTAATTTCATAATTCGCCCTGAGATTGAAAACATATTGATATGTGATCTGGTAAATTAATTAGATTATTATTAATGCTTTGATTACATTAAATGACATATAAGAATATTATCTCATATCAATAATCAAGATCACTTCAATATATATTTACAGAAATGGCATAGTGTCATACAGCCTTTAACCAAAAGCTGTGTATTTAATATTTCTCGCTTATCGACTACCATGTACTTTGTACACCCTGTATAGTAAAAGTTAACGAATCAACAATAATACACAAATATTTTGAGGAAAAGTGTTCTATCGACACGTCCATGCGAAACTCCTATTAGACCATAACGATCAGAAGAAACTCCTAGAAGAGCACAAATGAGACAAAAAATAGATAAAGTATAGCTACCGTCTTTAATGTCGATACCCATCTGGCAGTGAACATCTGTATTGTAAAAGTTTTTATCGATCGAAATAATTTGAATTTTCTAAGAGCAAATTTGGATCGAAAAATGTGGTAGTGTTGCCTCTTCACAGATATTGGAATCTAAGAATGTTGGCCATTAGCACTTTATGGTGTGAATTTCTTGTACAGGGTAGTGACAAAAGCATGAAGAATAAGTTAATTTTTATACGGAGTGATGTACTATGATACATGCACTGGAATTACTATCAGATGTAAAAAATATGTAGAATTGACTAACATATACTAGGGCGGCGCGCGGTCCGATAATTACTTAGTCTCCAAAAGAATAACCAAAATTTTGGAAAAGTGGCAATTTATTTTTCAATTTACTATTTTAATTGGGAAATATTAAACCCAAGTCTAAATTTGAAATTAATTTATTTGACGTTTCGACTGAGTTCATGACGATGAACTCCTAACTCCTCATTCGACTTTTCTGAAAAGTCGTCGTATGAGGCCAAATTTGGAGAATACAATGAATAGAACAGTAGTTTTTAGCCCAAATCGACCAGTTTAGTCATGACAACAGCAAGGAGTGACGCCTTGTCATGGTGGAAGATTACTTCTTTATTCCCCAATCGGGACTGTTCTTTCTACACTTCGGCGTCGAATCGACCCAAAAATGCGGTATTGTAAAGCCCTGTGGCCGTTTTGTCCTGTTTCAGAAAGCTGATATATTAAGATTAACTGATAAATAATCTAATAATTACTAAATATTAAAAATAAAAATTATATTGATTAGGTATCAATAATATACTTAAATTATTGGTCAATAATGAACTCGAATTCAGAAACTTACATCATTGAGACATAAAAATATTGGGAATACCTAAACAAGATAATATGTTTGTTATACTTCTCACTGTGTATGAATCAAGGGGTCATAATGACGGAATCTTAGAGGCTTTTAACACTGAATAATTTATTTTAAGAGCTGACACCTCGGTTAAATAGTAATGTTTGTTATAGGTACAGTATGTGAGCAACAAGATTATTTTCTCGTGCTAAACAATAATAAGAATTATGTGTTCAAATATTTTACATTTGTAGTTTTATATAAATATAAATATATGAGTATAAATATGTGCTCGGAAATGTTTTTAACATCCAGGGAAAGTTACAAGGCAAAAGAAGTCGAGGTAAAGCTCTCATACGATTCATGGATCATATTATTGCTACTATTAGCGCTTTAATGTCAGCAGAATATTCTATAATGGCAGACGATAGAGGATATCACGATACCCGCATTACTAAACGACTCAGAAAGAAGAAGATTATCATAAAACTATAAAAGTATAAAAGGCATGTTTCTGCCTATTTGGAGTTATGAGATAAAGATAGAAGATAGGACTAGTACAATCTCCAAAATAGAAAGGCAGACTTCTCAAACCATATTTTTTGCTACGGGGTGAACATACGTAGACGCCATGTATCTTAGATGACATACAATAGAAACCAACGTGTACCTCTAAACTAGATACTAGGAATAGGAATAGAAACCACTATGTATCTCCTCAAATTTAAGATACCTAGAAGACTTGAATCCTCCCGATAGCAACGAAATGTGAGGCACATTTCGCACGAATTACCGCACAATGGCTTTAATGAGTCACGCTGTAAAGATATTTATAAGAATAATATTTAATCTGATTTAAGGCAGGAGTGAAGAAAATCATACATCCTCAGTCAGTAGGGCTTGAAAAAGGAAACAGATAGTCGAGAAGAAATCCTAGTATTGACTTTAATGGTAGAAAGGTATCTAGAGGTTTAAAATAGGTATATATTATTTAGCGTATGACTAATATCGCAGAATAGATAACTACTAAATTTACATTTATCCATTCTACAACACATTACAAATAAGTCCAGTTTTTTTAAATATTCTATTGAGCCTTCGATTGATATTTTGAAGTCTGTACCTGATTTCGTTTCTTTCAGATACTATAGGGGTGGAAACATCGTTATGGGACATTTTATCCTCTAGATTACAGTTGGTTAGCTCCTCCAATTTTTCGCAACAGGGATCATGCCTACCGGCTTGATTTTTTGACGTCAAAGTTTTCGACAGTCTCTATCCATTTTTGACGTTTAGCTTTATCGATGTTGTGCAAGAGCTCGTCAGCTATTTCTCGGTCATCACTTTCGAGAAACTGCGTAAGTCTTTACATATCCGGGTCTTTACATATCAATCCATCCGGGCATATGTTCTGTTCGATATCCCCTAGGAATGATTTTCTTTGCAGCATTTATTGCTGCACCCACAAATCTCTTGCAATTTTTGCTGACTGGCTGGTGGGGCCAAGCTCAAGGTGTACTCTAGTTATTACTAAGATTTCGTCTAGGTCAAGGATATTATCTAATTATTGGGATTGATATGCCAATGGTAATAAGCACAGGACTATGTCTAGTATGTGGGAAGACTACAAGAACACTTCCTGCAGTTGGTAGTAGTCTATCATTGGTCTCTGTTGAGATATAGCATAGATCTGGATTATGTTCTTTTCTCCATGCCGCTGATTTAAATGTTCCTCTGTCTTTGCCATCAAAAACCAGATATGTGTTTTGCTTTTTAGATCATTCGACCAGAGCCTCTCCATTTTCATCATTCGTGTTATACTTTCACATTTCGAGCTGGCTTTTGAAGTCAAAGTTCTGGTAAACATCATCGACTTCAAAAGCCACCTCGAAATGTGAAAGTATAACACGAGTGATGAAAATGGAGAGGCCCTGCTCGAATGGTCTAAATAGCAAAACACATATCTTTTTTTTTTTGATGGCAAAGACACAGGAACATTTAAATCAGCTGCATGGAGAAAAGAACATAATCCAGATCTATGCTATATCTCAACAGATACCAATGATAGTCTAGGGCAGGGATTCCCAACCGGTGGTACGCGTACCACTGGTGGTACGCCGGAAGATTTCAGGTGGTACGCGTCACGTGGGTGAAACAAGCGATTACGCTGGGACTCTGTCTGCGAAAGTGCCAGCGCAGTTGTTATGCTTCCATATGAAGCTATGAAGAAGTTTTTGGTGAATCCTGGGACTTCAAAGGATGGTGTTAAAAAACCGAAACTGCAGGCCAATCGGAAATACCACTAAAGCTACTTACAGTGTGGTTTTATAGTGAAGTCTGCCACAGAAAATCAAGGGCGGATTCAGGACCGATTTTCGGGAGGGGCCATGACCTTTTTTTGGGGAGGAGTACCAGGGGGTGTGGTGGTAATTTTTAAAAATTCTTGTTACAATGACGAGTTTTAAGACACTTTTCACACACTTTCAGCATAAAGACATTCAAAACGTAACACTAATAAAGTACTATTAAAGTCAGTAGGTACCGATTCCTACACATTTCTTCGGATCCAAGTGCAGTTCTTTCAATAAGTTTAATACTATTTTTTTCCAATGCTTCTCCTGTCAGGCCTTCTTTTTTTCCCTCTTTCTTGATTTTTACTAATTATTTTTATATTCTCATAAGCGTCAATGAACTTGACAAAGGTTTCACGAATGTTGTTATTGTGTATGTATCTCAAATTTAGAGAAAGCTGTTTCATGTGGGATACGTCAGTCGTTTCGTCAAATATGACAGAGTAATAATTTGCACTTTGAACCTGATTCATTATTTGTTCAATTATTTCTTCACAACATGTTATCAATTTATTTTGAATGGTGCTACTAATGTATGTTACTCAGGAAGATGTTGTGGATAGGTGTTGTTTAAGAGTCTCATCTCCTGATGTGATTTTAAACCTTAACAATTCCCCTCATTGCTAGGTCCAGCATCTTCGTCCAGAAGCAGAAGGCAAAATCCAGCCCAACCTGAACGAACTCCTTGTGGTATGATGTTTTTTCATGGGTTTGTATGCCTCCGTCTTTGCACATGAGTTTGGCAAAATATGATAAAGGTTTAGTGACAAGGCTTTGGGCTGTCATCCCTTTATTGTGGCCATATTTTTCATTAGAAAAATAAAACGCAATTCTTGCAAAACAATGTCTTTTGAATGTGCGAAAGTACCAACCAACTTTTTTGTTCTCAGTGCTGGTGCCCAAGTAACGCTTCTTTTCTTTTTATTCTGTATGTGTACAGAATGTGAAAATTGATACGATTTTAATGACTGCCAAGATCGTTCTAACAATCGGCAGTCTGTACAATTGTCAACATTTTGATTTATAAAACATCCTATGTCATTTTTGAAGTTTCCGTTACTGCTTTTGTTCAATTCTAGTCCAGAAGACATATTTATCCTCTGTTTTATACATATATGTGTTTAAACCTAAAAACATTTTAACTGCAAATATTTAAATGTATATTTTTTTAAATTCTCGGAGGGGGCCATGACCCCCTCCCTGGATCCGCCCTTGCAGAAAATAGTGACAATCCTATTGCTCAATGCGTTGCTTGTTTCGAAACGCTTTCAAACCAATGCATGAAGCCTTCTATGCTGATGCTGATGCGTTACCAACACACAAAGCACTCTGATGTGGTTGGTAAGCTGATCGATTTTTTTAAAGAGAATCTACTTTTTTTAAGAAAGAAAATAAATTCATCACTAGCTTTGTAAATATGATACTAACTTAATAAAGGCATCCTACCTTGCTAGATGTAGAATTGCAAAGGATGGAAGCCTCACACAATAGGTGAGACCCTTTTACTACCGACTGCTGTGAAAATTGCCCAAACCGTGTTAGGAGAAAAGGCAATCAAAGAAATTTTAAAAATGCCATTGTCAAACAATGTAGTGAAAAGACGAATTAGTGATATGTCTTCCAATATTGAAGAACAACCTTGTTTAAAGCTTCAAGAATGCAAATATTTTGCACCTCAAGTAGACGAACGCACCGATATAACAAACATAGCACAGCTACTCGAATTTGTACAATTTGATATTTATGAAGAAGTTATAGAAGAGGTTATGTTCTGCAAACTACTTGAATCAAACACTACAAAGGAACTGATATGTCAGGTAAATTAGAGAGCTAGCAGCAAAATAAAGAAAATTGCTCCTGAATGCCGAAGTACACATTGTGTCATACACCGAGAAGAATTAGAATCAGAAATAATTAGTAGAAATATTTCTAAAAAATTATGATTGGGGGGTTCGTTCTATTTCATTCCCCCTCCCCTACGGTGTTTGGTGGTACGCCGAAATCTTCAAAATATTTCAGGTGGTACGCAGTTGCTAGAAGGTTGGGAACCCCTGGTCTAGGGGTTAATACTTCATGTATAATATTTTCATTGGAAGCAGAAAGCAGGAACCGATTTCTCTTCTGTCTCAGTTGTAGGCGAAACGTCAGGAATAAATGATACCTGCTCACAACTTAAATCCCTAAATCGAAGTCATTTTCTTGAGGAATTTTCCCTTTTTAATTCATATGTAATAAATATTAATCTATTTTAAACTTTATCTAAAATACGGAATTAAAAAGTAAGATGACGTGATTGGAATCCTGTGTAATTCTGCGGTTTTTTTCAGTTTTGGATGGTAGTTTCCGACAAAAGCCTAACGTAATACGCTGATGCCTTTAGCAACATTTTTTCTTTATTAGTAAGGTCGCTTATGTCCAATTAATTAGGAATAAATAATTGTCGATGAAAAATATCACAAATTCAGACACCTGCCCATTTGGGACCGTCAGTCCTTGCGCACGTATTCGCATCCTAATAAAGAAGTATCTTTTCAACAGCAAGAACTTGGGTAAAAAAACTAAAGTATTGCCGATGCATATAATGCCGTTTATGCCAAAACCAGTGTAAGTCGATGCAGTCTCTTTTAATTAATTGATACACCAAAATGGTTACAATCAGTTTGAAAATGTACACCAATCAAAATACTTTGTCATTAAGATGATTGTCACGTTTTAGCGTTTCTAAGAAACACGATGAAAATGAGAGTTTTTCGACGGATATTTGTAACACACTCAGATAACAAGCGGTCATTTAAATTAACATTTCAATATATCGCACACACGAAAATGTCAGCCGCTTTACAGAGATAGTAATGAGTCGGTATGCTGCGAAACGAGAACGAAGACTCTTCTCTTCGTTTCATTTAAATGTATTGTGAATGTGTACGCGAAACAGATTTTGCTAAATTCTTTGACGTACTTTTCAGAAACACGACTAATTAATGCAGACTACAGCATTTTTGCATTTTAATTGGACACATTTTACTAGAAAAAGTGTACTTTTTAAATTTTTTTGTCATTTATCATAATCACAGACGGTGTAAATACAAGATTATGGTACACATAATGCTTTATAAATATTTCTAACGGTAGTTTGTTATAAACATTCCAATTTCATCTTAAACTTCGGAAAAAAACACTTTCGTGTCTCTTCGATTGGAATAAACAAAATCTAATCGTTTATTTATATTGGAAGCTGTCGTTAACAAAATTAAAGTGTTTGTTTATTTAATACTCGCTGAGAGATTAGATTATATCAAATTGCTGACTTGAAGATTTTATTTAGATCAATGGGGTCTAGCCTTTGGCGATGCTGGGTCTGAGTTTGGACCTCATTTTAAAACTGATCCTAAAATCTAAACCGTTCTTTGTTTGTATCGTCCACTTCAATATTCAAATTATTCCACAGCTCTCTCGAATGATATATTATCGAAGCCAGACTCCTCGCCGCCATCTATATTATTTAAAATAGTCCAAGTAATGAAGCTTTTTACCTTGCAATTTTTACAGAATGGATCCATTTGCTTGAAAATTTGAGAATAAGTAGTGGATAGTCCAAGGATCAAAATCTATATGATGCCGAAAGGCGCTTTTACCATGTAGGTGGTTGCCTTCCCATCTCGGGGGTGGAAATTTTTTATTATATTTTATCGTAAATGTTGATAAAAACGTTCTATCTAAGCAAACATGTTCTATACATTAATAGTTTTCGGTTTATTCGCTATCGAATCGCTTTTATATCGAAAAAATCGATATTTTTCTCATTTACTCATTTACGATTCACTCAATTTTTGCCGTAGAAAAAAATTTTTTCAGCCCAAATTCTTGGGAATTAAATATCCTACAATTTCATATTTAAATATTTTTTTGTATCTGATGCTAATCTTTCTATTCTGAAGAAAATGGCAATTTTTATTAAACAACAAAAATTCCATATTCGCTTTTAATTCCAGTATTTTTAAAACTAATCATTCTAAGCCAGTGAAACTTTCTAAAATCTATTACTAATACATAAATAAAGAAGAATAAATAAGGCCAATGACTAAAAATATAGCTAACTTACATTATTATGCTTCCAATTGGATTTCTCCTTTTTTTTTTCAAAAAAATATATTGATTCTTTAACCGTAACTTTTTTATTTTTTATATTAGAAAGTTTGATGAAAAAAATTTTTGTAGGTTTTCACAAGATCTATAAGCCTAATAATATTAAATCTTTTTAAAATCCTCAGTCGCAAAAAGAGGTGACTTTTAAAGGGTTGGTAAAGGTGGTTTTTGCATGTGAATACAAGATTTAATAGTCAATTGCTCACTCAATTTTTGCCGTAGAAAAAATTTTTGCAAATCAGGTTCTTAAAAATTAAATAAGATACAATTTCATATTTAAAGATTTTTTCGTATCGCCGACCCTAATCTTTCTATTATGAAGAAAAGGCCATTTTTTCCAAACTACAAAAATTCGTTATCCGCTTGTAACTCTATTTTTTTTGAACTAATCACTTTAAGCCGGTCAAGGTTCTACAACCTATTAATAATACATAAATAAAGAAGACCAAATAAGGTCAATGGCTAATTTTAATTAGGATGGTGATTAGGAGGTTGCTTTCGATCACTTTTTCGCTGAAAAAAAAATAGGGACTGGCATTCTTTTCATTATAAGTCACTTAATTTTTGAGTTAGATACTTCTTTTTTATTTCTTGAGATATATATTTTTATATACTTTAAATTAGCTTGTACCGGGTGTCCCAAAAGAATGGCTCTCGGCCATATCTCAGGAACCGTTTATAGTACAGCTTTGGGAAAAAAAATTTATAACAAAAGTTACCTCGAGAAAAGCCTGGAAATTATTTTCATATTTGTAAGTCTACCGCTAGAGGGCGTAATTGAGTGTCAAAAACTTAAAAATCAAAATTTTACAAAATTTACATAATGAAAGGGCACTGAAAATCTAATCATCGTATTCTTCGCAAAATTCTGCGAATATTTGATTTCACAAGTGTAACTCTACCTTTGCAAATAAGAGGTGGGGGTGAGTGGGAACCTTGTTATGAAAAATGGCTGTAAGTCCGGTTCTGCTTAATCGATTTTTTCAAACTTGGTCTCGTTGAAAACATATCTTTTTCGTTAATGTAAGAGTTATAATTACGAAACAGCCTAATAAGTAATATGCCAGCTAGGGGGCGCTACGTTATGTTTTTCAGAAATCTAGTTTTCTTTGGAAAATATTAAATACAAGTATGCACTTTTAACCCTGTATTACAAAATTAGACAAAATTTTTAACAGAATATCGAAAACCGCATGTCGATACTTTTTTTATATCTCGAGATATCTTAAGAAACGTGTTAATTTTTAAACATAACTGATGATGTCTCCTGTAAACGAAGTTACGGAAATCAAAGTGGAAACAAGTAGTGTGCTGTGGAAAAAATTAAAGCGTGACACTTGCGGAATGCTGACAGAAGTGAATACTTATTATTGATTCGATTATATTCGTTTGATTCAATTAGATTCCATTCGATTAGATTTAATTTCATTTAATATATATTATATCTATAATTTAATATAAATATATAATATATACCTAATTTAATACATAATATTATATACTAGTGATTTTACCCGTTAAAATTAGGATTAATAAGATATAAAGATACATAAAGCTTTAAATTATTATTTTTCTAAATAATGTAACCGATATTTTTTAATTTAAAAGTTTAATTACTGATGAAGTATAGTAAATATTTCGTGTAAATTTTAATCGTAGTAAATAATGCATGGAAGAGTTCATTTATTTTTAGATACTCTCATTAAAGGGGAGGCCGTTATACAAAAGTGACTTTTTTAAATTTGTTGATTACATTATTCCTTTCAACCTACTTATCCTCAAATTGTATTTTTAAACATCCTATTAATTTTATATAATAATAATTAAATTCACTATCAAATTTGAAGTAAAATTTCTTTTGAAAGTTTGTTAATTCTAAAATTAATGGGTAAAATCACTAGTACAGTTTGTCAAACGTAGCAAAAAGTTTAAAAATTTCGGCGATTGTAAGATTTTTAAACTCTTTCCTACGTTTGACAAACCATATATATTATGTATTAAATTGGGTATATTTTAAATATATTAAATTATAAGCATAATTATAATAAAAAAATTAAATCCAATTAAATGGAATCGAATTGAATCGAACCTAATATAATTGAATCTATGAGAAATATTCACTTCTGTCGGCACTCCGCAAGTGTCCCGCTCTAATTTGTTTCCATAGCACACTACCTGTTTTCACTTTGATTTCCTTAACTTCGTTTACCGGTGACATTATTTTTTTGTTTACAATTTATACGTTTCTTAAGATATCTCGAGGTAGAAAAAAGGTATCGACATGCGATTTTCGATATTCTGTTGATAATTTGGTCTAATTTTGTAATACAGGGTTAAAAGTGCATACTTGTATTTAATATTTTCCAAAGAAAACTAGATTTCTGAAAAACATAAAATAGCGCCCCCTAGCTGGCATATTACTTACGAGGCTGTTTCATAATTATAACTCTTACATTAACGAAAAATATTTATTTTCAACGAGACCAAGTTTGCAAAAATCGATTAAGCAGAACCGGACTTACAGCCATTTTTCATAACAAAGTTCCCACTCACCCCCACCTCTTATTTGCAAAGGTAGAGTTACACTTGTAAAATCAAATATTCGCAGAATTTTGCGAAGAATACGATGATCGGATTTTTAGTGCCCTTTCATTATGTAAATTTTGTAAAATTTTGATTTTTAAATTTTTGATATTCAATTACGCCCTCTAGTGGTGGACTTACAAATATGAAAATAATTTCCACGCTTTTCTCGAGGCAACTTTTGTTGTAAAAATTTTTTTCCCAAAGGTGTACTATAAACGGTTCCTGAGATATGGCCGAGAGCCATTCTTATTGGGACACCCGGTACAAGTTATCCTCGAAAAATGCATAGTTTTCCAGTCTTTTGATTTTGAAACTACAATATTTAGCATTTGACGAAGAAGCGCTAACATATATAATAAAGTACAGCTCAATTACTATTGGTCTTAAAGAAAATAAAAAAAAAAGATTTGTTTATTTTTTCAACAGGTGCATTTTTGTTAGGTAAAGTTGTTTTGATAAAACGAAAACTTTTGGAGTTATTAGCAGAAAACTTATTAAAAACATTGATTTTTTCGATATAAAACTTACACTTTCGCTAGCGAATAAATAGAAAACTATTAATTTTATCAAAAAAATGTATAGAACGTTGTTTGCTTAGAATTAATGTTTTTATCAACTTTGGTGGTCAAAATATAATAAAAAAATTACACCCCCGAGATGGGGTGGCAACCACCCCCATGGTCAAAGCACCTTTCGGCATCATATAGATTTTGATCCTTGGACTATCCACTACTTATTTCCAAATTTTCAAGCAAATCGATCCATTCTGTAAAAATTGCGAGGTTTTGTACTACTTTAAACTTCATTACTTGGACTAAAAAGGTTCCAGAGCGGATCGGCAAGATAGGCAGGGAACTGGGTAACAACATAACCAATTCTACTACTTGAATCCGCGAGAAATCAGGCAGGTTCTGTCCTACCTCTGTTGGGAGCTTGTAATCAGAGCCCACGTATGTGAAATTATTGAATAATCTCCAGTTCTATAAGTGCTGGTTTACTAATATATGTAAATTATACAGGGTGTCCCAAAAGTAGTGGAACGGTCGAATATTTCGCGAACTAAACATCGGATCGAAAAACTGAAAAATACGTGTTCAATCATTTTCAAAAATTTATCCAATGACACCAAACACCAACCCCCACTACACCCCCTGGAGGTGGGGTGGAGGGTAACTTTAAAATCTCAAATGGAAACCCCTAGTTTTTCTTGCAGATTTGGATTCGGTACGTAAAATTAAGCAACTTTTATTCAAGACATTTTTTCGAACTGTGGACAGATGGCGCTATAATTGAGAAAAACGATTTATCGTGATACCATAGGTAAATTATAGAAACGGTCTAATATCTCGAGAAATACACTTCCAAATGAGAAACCAAAAAAAAGGTTTTTAATACTTTTCGAAAGCCTATCGAATAACACTAAACATGACCCTCCAACCCACCCCCTAAAGGTGGGGTGGGGGGTTACTTTAAAATCTTAAATAGCAACCCCCAATTTTTATTACATATTCGGATTCGTCATGAAAAATTAAGCAATATTTATTCGAAACATTTTTTAAAATTGTTGATAGATGGCGCTTTAATTGGAAAAATACGATTTATTAGCGCCATCTATCAGCAATTTTAAAAAATGTTTTGAATAAATGTTGCTTAATTTTTCATGACGAATTCGAATCTGCAATAAAAAGTGGGGGTTGCTATTTAAGATTTTAAATTTACCCCCCACCTCGTCTCCAGGGGGTGGGTTGGAGGGTCATTTTTGGTGTTTATCGATAGGTTTTCGAAAAGTATTAAAAACCTGTTTTTTTGGTTTCTCATTTGGAAGTGTATTTCTCGAGATATTAGACCATTTCTATAATTTACCTATGGTATCAGGATAAATCGTTTTTCCCAATTATAGCGCCATCTATCCACAGTTCGAAAAAATGTCTTAAATAAAAGTTAATTACTTTTACGTAACGAATCCAAATCTATAAGAAAAACTAGGGGTTTCCATTTGAGATTTTAAAGTTACCCCCACCCCGCCTCCAGGGGGTGTAGTGGTTGTTGGTGTTTGGTGTAAATGGATAGATTTTTAAAAATGATTGAACACGTATTTTTCAGGTTTTCGATCCGATGTTTAATTCGCGAAATATTCGACCGTTCCACTACTTTTGAGACACCCTATATATACACGTAAGGTACTAGCGAAGCTGCTTTTTAAAAGGCTTGATTAAAAGAGAGAAATGGTTTTAACATTAAGATGCTAAGAAATATAGGAATATATGACAAAGATATTCGTGGTATTAAAAATTTGAAGAAAGCATCCAGTTGAAGGTGGATCTAGCTTTTCACTCTTCATTTATTATGGTGTCGAGGTAGTTGTAGTCCGTCACTCTTTCTACAGGGGTTTGATTGACGTAGGGTTGACCTTCTGTATTCTTTTTCTTGCTAATGATCACAGCTTTGTGTTCTTTGCGTTTATATTGAGTCCATATTATTGACTGTAATACGAGATTTTGTCCATAAGGACTTGCATGTCTTACAGGTTGTCCTCAAATACAATGGTGTCATCTTCATATTTGATGTTGTCCGGTACCCGTTTAGTAGAATACCTATTTCAATTTCGTGCAATGCTTCGATAAATATTCTTTCAGAATAAAGATTGAAGATTGGAGGAGACAAAATACAGCCTTGACTCACTCCACGCATGATTTTCACATATTCGGTGTGTTCACCTTCAACTTCGAGATTTGTCTGATTCCAGTAAGTGTTTCTAATTATTTTCAGATCTTGGTTGTCAATTCCCGCTTCTTTTAGCATTTGCATCATATTGGCGTGCTGAACTCGATCAAACGTTTTCTCGTAAGCAACCAGACATGCGTATACGTTGCAATTGACGTCTGGATCTCTGGAATAAGACTTGTATTGAAAACAAAGCCTCTTTCATACCAACAGCATTTAGGAACCCGAAATCGTTGGGGGAAGTTTGTCTTTCACACAACTTGTAATCCCCATTCCACGAATATACGACACTCTTGGATTATCGCGACAACGAATATTTTACTGTGCAAAATATGAAGAACGAAAGGAAATTGCAAATTATATTGTTGTTTATTGGAGTAAATATTAGAGCAAAATACTTTCGTACTTTTTATGTTGCACACTAAAATATTCGTTGTCGCGATAATCCAAAACAGTCGTATATTCGTGAAATACACCATAGATCCTCTTATGGATTATTTTATGGATAATTTTAGGAGATGACTAATGAAGCTTATCGTACGGTATTTTTCGCATTTTGGGTCCTGATTTTTTGGAACTGCAATAAATTCAAACTTTTTGTTTTTTTTTTAGAGTTGTATATTATGTTGTTGAGGATTATACTGAAATAAAATAGATGACAATAATAGCACTCGCTAGAGTCCAGTATAGGAGACAAGTGAAGCCATATATCAAAAGATGGAAGTACATAATACCAAATATCTATGAAATACACTATGATAAGATCTCGTATTCGAAAGTAAAAATAATTACACATTTAAGATTAAAATCTACGAATTTCGGATAACATTGAAATATCCAAAATCAAATAAAGACAAAGCTATTACTCTTAATAAGAAGTATATTTATTAAATATCTGATTGGACCCATCATCACTATATTTTGTACATAAGAATTTTAGGTGTACTGATCTAAATCATCAACAGCTGTGGCTAAACCATAAACCATGTTCTTCTAAGTGATAAAATAAAAAAATAAACCAATAATTATCGGAACTGTATATTTTTATTTAGACTACCAACACAGTTCATAATCTTTTTTCACTGTTATTTTATACGTGGATAAACACTAATAAACAGTACCTACGTCTTAATAATATACATAATTCTTCGAAAGTGCTTCTATAGTAGTAGCTCACTCATCACACAATTATTGATTTTGATGGACTCTGATTATTGGTTCTATTAAAATTGTTTGTGACTTGCTTTATTTGCGCAATTTTTCCTAGTAATTAAATTATACTTCTCGAAATACAAATACACATACAATCCATGCAATAATAGAAATGGAAATAATGCGTATAATGATAATTGTTTATTATCATGATAAATATTAGAGAGTGAGTAAATCTCAGGGCAGTAACATAATTCGACAAAACGGAGAGGATAGGCAACAATCATGGTATATTTTCTGATTCGGTATACTTTTTACCATAGAGAATCAAAACAAAAATATCTAAAGTCAAGTAAGTCAGGAAATAAAATTCGAAATTATTTATCCTCTGAGCTTTTTAAGTTGGAAAAATAGAGCATAACAGAGTGGCGAAATACTCGACAAGGGAAATCTAAAATTGCATTTCACGTCCTGTCATTCACCGTGATAATAATTTTAGCGAATTATTTCCTTTAATATCCACAAAAGTGAATAAAATATAAACTAAAAGGAAAGAAAAGATGGTTCAGATTTGATTACAGTACAGAGCCTCTAATATGTGCTTATACGTATTTCGGAATAACCGTTTCCTCATCGGAGCATCTGTACCATCTTTTCTTTTTTCTTTCCTTTTAGTTTATACTTTATACACTTTTGTGGATATTAAAGGAAAAAATTCGCTAAAATTTTAATCACGGTAAATGACAGGACGTAAAATGCAATTTTAGATTTCCCTTGTCGAGTATTTCGCCACTCTGTTATGCTTTATTTTTCCAACTTAAAAGCTCAGAGGATAAATAATTTCGAATTTTATTTCCTGACTTATCTGACCTTCGATTCATAGATGGTGCTAGTAGCATATTTGGTAATTATTTTGATAGTTACCCCGAAAGGATGAAAGGATTTGATTGCAGTTCAGTGCCTCTACGCAGGTGTTCCGATGAGGAAACGGTTATTCCGAAATACGTATAAGCACATAGTAGAGGCTCTGTACTGTAATCAAATCTGAACCATCTATTCTTTCCTTTTACAAAAATATCTGTACATACCTACTCAAAAACCGAAACATTTAAGAAGAAAACCTCTCGATGCAATTTAGTTGGAGTATGGAGAACAGTGCCTACGTTCCTTCTGATGAAGCTCCAATAAGAGCAGAAAATCGCGGTTAAAGGAACTGGCCTGCACTCCGTATTCTAATTAGAGAGTAAGATTGGTTTGCCTTCGCATTGCAACCGAATAAAAATGATACACATTTTTATTTTAAGAAGAATTATTGTTTATGTTGTTAGGAAAAGACACAACTATGGTTCACATCATCTATAGGTAAAAACTTTCGTTCAAGTTACATGGAAGGCTAGCGAAAACAATGGATCTGAAACATTCATATGGAAACATGGATCTTATCTTATATTCCAATCATTTCTAGATACTCAAACAGCATATGATGTGGGACCCTATCAAACGCCTTTTCAAAATACCGGGTGTCCACTTATATTTTCCCCCATTTTAACTGCCTTATAACTTCTAAACGACTCAAGATAATGCGGTTTTCGAAGAAATGTTTTATTTTAGTAAAGGATTTGTTTGAATGAATTGAATTTTTTATATCGCTTTTAAATAAAAAATGTCGGATTTTTGAAAAAAAAAATCGTTGTTGACTTTTTTATTGAAACACTCATTTTATTGATTTTTTTTGTAAATTGAAAGAACGGTCATTTACCTATCCAGCGATATAAAGTTTTTTAAAATCGGTTGTCAAGTGACCTAGGAATTAATTTTTAAAATAAGAGTGGCAATGTGGAAATCACATAACATAATAATATAATATCAATTTGCTTAGTTATGTTATTTAGTTATGTGATATACACGTTGCACCTCTTATTTTAAAAATTAATTACTCTGTCAATTAACAACCGATTTTAAAAAACTTTATATCGCTGGATAGGTGAATGACCGTTCATTCAATTGACAAATAAAATATACTGAGTGTTCCATTAAAAAAAAAAGTCAACAAAATTATTTTCAAAAATCCGCCATTTTTTTTCGCAATTGAAAGCGATATAAAAAACTCAATCCGTTGAGACAAAAATTTTCCCAAAAATAAAACATTTCAGCGAAAACCGCATATTTTTATCTTGAGCCGTTTAGAAGTTAGAAGTTATAGGCAGTTAAAATGGGGGAAAATATAAGTGGACACCCGGTATATAAAGCAGACATAAATTGGTTTCTGTACTTCCCATGATCTTTTAATTAATGTTAGCATTGAGAACAAAGCTTTCCTTCCCAATCCTCATCTGAAACCCAATTGTTTGATGGCCCTGATTGTTGTTCCCATTTTTGATACTAGGATCAGTATTTGTATAATTAGCGGTGCTAAGTGATGGCCTCGGATCCAGGAAGAGCTCCTCTATGTTATTATTAACCCATTCTTCTTTTTTTCGTTTAAGTCGAGAATTATTTTAAAGTTTTTTGTGTAGGTATATTAAACTCGTCATGTTTTCTAAGTAGTTCTTCAATTTCTCGACGTCTTATCCAGGATTTTTTTGTTTGCATAACTTCGTATCTTATTTGTCGATATATTTTTCTATATCGAGTTTCGTCTTTATTTTTCCACTTGCTTCTTTGTTAAATACGGTCTAGTATTTTATCGGTCATCCAATCCTTTTTTTATTGGGTCTTTTTCTGGTTTCAAATCTTCGTTTGCTATGGTAACCATGGCGAAATTCATTATATACAGATTTTGGCCGATATTTTCTTGTTCAGATCTTTTTAGCTGTTTTTTAATCTCACGATTTTCATGTGCTATTGCGGCATTTCTTTGGAGTCGATTATTAGGTTTCTTCAGTACAGAGCAGATGCTGGTTAGTTGCTGCCTCTTCACTTGGATATGTTATTACAGATGTAATACTGTTTTTAATTCTGTTAACAGAGGCTTGTAGTTTTCTTGTTGCTTCTTCATAGTCTTCACCCAAGACCAGTCCAAGACGGTAGTACCATCAGCCACGGTAGCTGTTGTGTTATGACCTAATTCAGGGATATTACTAGTGTATAATAGGTATATGATTGATTCTGTCAGACTACCTTGTGGTATACCTGCATTGAATTCTTTTAGTTTTGAGTAAAACTCTATCATATTTGCTTCACCCTAAGAACTCTATCTGAAATATATAACCCCAATAATACTGAGTATTTTCTTGACAAAATTATGCTTAATTTGTATTTAAGTCTTTCGTGTCATACTTTACCAAAAGCTTGCACCAAGTCGAGGAAGACAGCGGAGCAAACTTTCTTTTCTTCTAGTGACCTCTCTATTATATCCGTTATTCTATGGACTTGGTCGATAGATTTAAATGAATTTCTCTAAACCCTAATTGGTGTAATTAAATTAGAACATTAGCGTTTATGAGAGGTTATAGCCTTTATCAGCACTAGCTTCTCGTATATCTTCGAAATTACAGGTGTCACTAAGGAAATCAGCCTATACGATGATACTGCATTTGGTTGTTTCCCAGGTTTAAATGCTTCTTGCTCCACTGAAGCAGTTTGTATTGATAAAACCAATTCTTCTTCTTAACGCGCCCTATCAAGTACCCCTGACGTTGGCGATTAGCGTGGCGAAACTGTCTCTGTCTCGAGATATTCTAAATAGTTGTTCTGCTTTCTTTATTCCTGTCCACTCCCTGATATTCTTCAACCAAGAGGCATGCTTTCTACCAATTCCTCTGCCTCCTTCGATTTTACCCATCATAATAAGTTAAAGAATATTATACCGGTCTCCCCTTACTACGTGTCCAAAATAGGCCATCTTTCTATATTTGATGTTATCAACAGCTTGCGGGCAGCATTTGCTCTCTTAAGGATTGCCACATTTGTCAGCATAGCCGTCCATGGTATTTTCAGTGTATGTCTGTGCACCGACATTTCAAAGGCCTCCAAACGATTAATGGTGGATATTTTTAATGTCCATGCTTCGACACCATACAAGAGGACTGATCAAATGTAGCATTTAATCATGCGCTTTCGAAGTTGAAGTTGCAAGGTATCATTACAGAAGAATGACCTCATTTTTAAAAATGTCGTGCGGGCTATCTCGATTCTACATTTTATCTCTTTATCTGGATCTAGTTGTTCAGTAATATGGCAACCAAGATATTTAAAACTGGGTACTCTTTGAATTATATGACCATGAACAGATATAACCGTGAATCTTGATGGGCCAAACGGCTAAATACCATATATGTATTTTATTTTTGAACAGTTTATGTTTAGACCAAACTCTCTTCCCACTGTGTCAATGGCATTTAAAAGGTGTTGTAATCCATTCATATCATCACTTAAAGTATGAACTGTATCGTCTGCATATCTGATTGTATTTATCAGAACTCCATTAACTTTCACACCCCACACTGAGACAAAACCACACTGAGACAAAATCATGAAAAAAATTATTTTCATAAGTGTATTAAAATTTAAACTTTATAATACAAAAAATAATATTTACAAATAAGTTTAGTTACTTCTTCATGAACTGGATGTTGATAAATCTGTCAGATCCTTTCAGATTCACACTAGAAAAAAGAAATAGGAATTTTCAGGACTGTAATACATGCCACTCAACAGGTGATATAGATATGAATACAAAATTAAAACTGACAAGCATCACATCCTATTGATGGTAATAATCGACCAGAATACTCAATAATGAAAGCAATAACTCACAAAAATCCGGTCACAAAAGATCGAAGATACGATAATAAAGCGTATCGACCATTTTTTTGGTAACTACTACCCTTATATTATAATATAAATGTCAACGGGCTATTGTTAACCCTCTGGGGTGGCATGACCCTATTTGTTATGGCTACTTAGTGACACATTCACAGTAGGTAATGAATAAAACACAGCGGGGTTTCGAACAGTGAGGTAGCTTAGGGGAGGAAATTCATAAAATTTTGTGAATGTGCCTGTAAACGAGGGCATTTAAGCACTAAAAACACCAGAATAAATCGATTTTTAAATACAGCACCTAGAGACTTACGACTTTCTGGATTGTCTTCAGGATGATGTCAGGAAAAAAGTTTGCTATAGAAAAATGGGTAGAAATGCATAATTGGATTTGTGGATACATACAATGCATCCACAAGTGCATAAACATATCAAAATAAGCATATTATGGGCCAGATTTTCTTACTCGGAGGATTTGGGGTCGCTGATAACGATTACGTCATCAGAACCTACCCCCGGAGCACCTGGCGCCCAAGGTCACTTCTAAGACCTGTTATCTTCTGGAGTCTCGAGGGTTTTCGGCATTAAATTTATGCAAACAGATTTCCCGGGGGGTGTTTGGGGTTGCTGAAAACGAATATGGCATCAGACCAACACCCGGAGCTCCTGGTGTGTAGGGTCACGTGATCTTCTGGTGTTTCGAGTGATTTCGGCACTAAATTGATACAAACAGATTACAGGGGTTTTTTTGGGAGTGCTCAACACGAATACGTTATCAGAACCGACTCCCGGAGCACCTGCTGCACACGATAACTGCTAAGGACTCCATCTTCTGGCTTTTTGGAAGGTCTCCGCCACTAAATGTATGCAAATAGATTACTAGGTGGTTTTGGGATCGCTGAAGACGTCCCAAGAATTTTCTAACCGTTTCTGGACACATGAGTGCTATCTCTTCTGTAATTCTCTCTTTTAGTTCTTGGATAGATAATTTTCTTTTTAAATAACACCATAAAAATAATCTAGAGGTATCAAATCCGGGAATATTGCTGGCCATGCGATAGCTCATCTTCTTCCAATCCAAAGACTTGGAAATATATTGTATAGAAACCTCCGAACGCTTTGAAATAATGAGAAAGTGCTCCATTTTTCTGAAAAAAAATTGATCTATTCACTATACGAGGATTAATATCATCAGAAAAGAGTCTGGCTAATTCTGAAATTAACTCTAATGCTAAAAATGTCCAGTATTCTTCGTCTGTTATGGTTATATCGCAAAAATAAGGTCCAATAATGATATTATCAATAATTCCTTTACACACTCGATATTTTGTCGATACTCCATATGATTTTCATCTTCCAATGCGGATTTTTATCTGTCAGACCAGTTCATGTAGTTTTATTTATTGATCGTGCCATTTAAATGGAAAGTAGCCTCATCAGAAAACAGGATTTGGTTAAAAAAATTAGGATCAGTGTTAAACCTACTTAACATTGTGTCACAGAACTCCATTCTGCGATTTGGATCGTCTTCATTTAGTTGTTGTACCAATTATGCTTTATAGGGATGCCATTTTTCTTTTTTTAAATACTTATTAAACTATTAAAAAGGGTTCAAGGCAGGTTTTGTTTATATTCGATTCAGAGTTGGACTACCATCTCCATATAGCAACTATTTCAGCATCCTTATGCATCATCAGTGAAGTTTATGCAGTCACAACTCTGAAGGGAATACAAACATTCTGCCTCTTTTAAGGCAAACCATCGCGATGCAATGAACCCACCTTTTGAGACGCAATACAGCGACATCTCTCGTATTACGAGGAAAACAACGAAAAGCCCCAGATACAAAGTTTACTACTTTTTAAACAATTAGAATAATTGAAATAAAAATATAATAAACAATATTTTAAATCTAACACTTTTCGTTAATAAACTGCTTTCTGGCTGCATCCCATATCTCCGGATTTTAGAATATATAATCACGTAGAGACGACGAAAATAGGAGAAAACAAATAGAGGACACTTAGGCCACGCATTTACCTTCTCTTCGTCTAGGAAAAGGACCGAAAGACAGTTTCTAAATACTCAAAAACTGAGTAAAATGAAAAAGATTAAAAAAATTAAAAATTACAAATTTATTTTTTTTAATCTTTTTCATTTTACTCAGTTTTTGAGTATTTAGAAACTGTCTTTCGGTCCTTTTCCTAGACGAAGAGAAGGTAAATACTTGGCCTAAGTGTCCTCTATTTGTTTTCTCCTATTTTCGTCGTCTCTACGTGATTATATATTGTAAAATCCGGAGATATGGGATGCAGCCAGAAAGCAGTTTATTTACGAAAAGTCTAAGATTTAAAATATTCTTTATTATATTTTTATTTCAATTATTCTAATTGTTTAAAAAGTAGTAAACCTTGTATCTGGGGCTTTTCGTTGTTTTCCTCGTAATACGAGAGATGTCGCTGTATTGCGTCTCAAAAGGTGGGTTCATTGCATCGCGATGGTTTGCCTTAAAAGAGGCAGAATGTTTGTATTCCCTTCAGAGTTGTGACTGCATAAACTTCACTGATGATGCATAAGGATGCTGAAATAGTTGCTATATGGAGATGGTAGTCCAACTCTGAATCGAATATAAACAAAACCTGCCTTGAACCCTTTTTAATCTTTTTCATTTTACTCAGTTTTTGAGTATTTAGAAACTGTCTTTCGGTCCTTTTCCTAGACGAAGAGAAGGTAAATGCGTGGCCTAAGTGTCCTCTATTTGTTTTCTCCTATTTTCGTCGTCTCTACGTGATTATATATTGTAAAATCCGGAGATATGGGATGCAGCCAGAAAGCAGTTTATTAACGAAAAGTCTTAGATTTAAAATATTGTTTATTATATTTTTATTTCAATTATTCTAATTGTTTAAAAAGTAGTAAACTTTGTATCTGGGGCTTTTCGTTGTTTTCCTCGTAATACGAGAGATGTCGCTGTATTGCGTCTCAAAAGGTGGGTTCATTGCATCGCGATGGTTTGCCTTAAAAGAGGCAGAATGTTTGTATTCCCTTCAGAGTTGTGACTGCATAAACTTCACTGATGATGCATAAGGATGCTGAAATAGTTGCTATATGGAGATGGTAGTCCAACTCTGAATCGAATATAAACAAAACCTGCCTTGAACCCTTTTTAATCTTTTTCATTTTACTCAGTTTTTGAGTATTTAGAAACTGTCTTTCGGTCCTTTTCCTAGACGAAGAGAAGGTAAATGCGTGGCCTAAGTGTCCTCTATTTGTTTTCTCCTATTTTCGTCGTCTCTACGTGATTATATATTGTAAAATCCGGAGATATGGGATGCAGCCAGAAAGCAGTTTATTAACGAAAAGTCTTAGATTTAAAATATTGTTTATTATAATTTTATTTCAATTATTCTAATTGTTTAAAAAGTAGTAAACTTTGTATCTGGGGCTTTTCGTTGTTTTCCTCGTAATACGAGAGATGTCGCTGTATTGCGTCTCAAAAGGTGGGTTCATTGCATCACGATGGTTTGCCTTAAAAGAGGCAGAATGTTTGTATTCCCTTCAGAGTTGTGACTGCATAAACTTCACTGATGATGCATAAGGATGCTGAAATAGTTGCTATATGGAGATGGTAGTCCAACTCTGAATCGAATATAAACAAAACCTGCCTTGAACCCTTTTTAATCTTTTTCATTTTACTCAGTTTTTGAGTATTTAGAAACTGTCTTTCGGTCCTTTTCCTAGACGAAGAGAAGGTAAATGCGTGGCCTAAGTGTCCTCTATTTGTTTTCTCCTATTTTCGTCGTCTCTACGTGATTATATATTGTAAAATCCGGAGATATGGGATGCAGCCAGAAAGCAGTTTATTAACGAAAAGTCTTAGATTTAAAATATTGTTTATTATATTTTTATTTCAATTATTCTAATTGTTTAAAAAGTAGTAAACTTTGTATCTGGGGCTTTTCGTTACTTATTAAACTGTTTTAATAGCTGTTTGACTGATTTGATTTTCAGTTGCAATTATTATTCGAATAACCTTATGAGTATGATGATGATGACTTTAGTTCAAAAAATTTCCTATCGTCCTTACTAATCGAATGTAATAAATTTCATTGACATCAATCAAACTGAAAAAATTGACAGGTTTATTGCTTGATTGGCTTGTCTGAGTTTTAAATCAGTAGATCTCATATTATTCTATGAATATTGGGATCAATTATTTTTATTTATTTACCTTCAAAGTCATAACCCGCCACTGGTTTGCAAATAGAAATGTGAAGTCCTAATTGTTAATTTTGCCAGAAGACATCTGGTATGTTAGGGTCGTGTATGGATTTGTAGATCGATTTGATAACAGAAATTTAAGGGGAGGACAAATGATCTGGGTTTTTAATAGCTCTGATTTTATTTGATATTAGATATTTATTTAGAACCCCATCCAATTTTAATTATGGTAATTTGTTAACTAGAATAAACTAGATGGGGGTATTTGAAGAACATTTACGGCGGCAACAAAACCATACAATTAATAATTATATGTCAGGTTGATTTCATTTTTTTTTATTTTCATTATGTGTGTAAGGGTTATTTCTGTATACAGTATGGTGCAAACGAAAGCAATAAATTCATTTTTTCGTGAATAGGCGATTTTGGGAAAAAAAATACCAAAACATTTCGATTTTTATTTCTTAATTATGATTTTTTGGCATATATGTCATACTAATGACGTCATCCATCTGGGCGTGATGACGTAATCGATGATTTTTTTAAATGAAAATAAGGGTCGTGTGCTAGCTCATTTGAAAGCTTATTCAATTCTCTATTCGGAAATATGAACATTAACAAAACATTTTGGATTAAATTAATTGACACAAAAGAAGAATGTATGCAATTTATTTAATTCAAAATACATTTTAATGCTGCCAGAAAACAGAAAAAAATTTCTTTACTATTTACCGAATTTTACCGTACTTTAGCGAACTTGTCCGAGCTTTTCTTTTTCGCATTTTTGACTATTTCTTAATTTGTATTTTCTGTATTTTGTATCTTTCATATTTTTATTGTTTCGTATTCGTATTCTTTCCACAATTTCACTTTATTAATTCTTTTATTTCGATTTTTACCTCCTTATTCCACCATGGCGTCCATGTACGTTTCTTCTTCCAATTATTTCTTGTGGTTCAACAAAGTATTCTTGTGGTTTTGCTGTATTTTTCATAACATTCATCTTCTACTATATTTTATCATATCTATTGCTTTGTCCATTTCCTTTTCTAACTCCTCCTATATCTGATATTTGTTGTTTCGTCCCTTTCATCTTCTTTTTCAGTACATATTAAGGTATAAAAATATTGGTGGTATTTAATACGTGTGAATATGTTTTACATCGGAATCAGGTCTAACACGATTTTATCAACACTACCCATGCAGCCAAACAAGATTAGAACGCATCCGCTTTAAATTATTTGATACCAAATTTGATACCTTCTTCTTCTTCTTCTTCTTCTTCTTCTTCTTCTTCTTCTTCTTCTTCTTCTTCTTCTTCTTTTTCTTCTTCTTCTTCTTCTTCTTAGGCTTCTATTGTCCATTGTTGCCAGATGCCTCTCCCAACTCCTTCCATATATCTTCAACAACATATTTCCACTTTGTTCAAGTTATTTTTTAATATCCTCGACCCATCTCATCTGTGGTCTTTCTCTCGGTTGTCTACTTTTGCAGAGTCTGCATATGTTGTATTATGGCGTTCTAACGTTGGTCTTTTTGTCTAGCAGTGTGGCCTGCGAAATGTCATTTGAGTTTGGCAATTTTTATTGTGATGTCCTCAACTTTTGTTTTTGATCTTACGCAGTTGTTTCCCTTTTATCTGACATTCGTACCTATATCTAGCATTGTCCTTTCACTTTCCTTTTCTATTGTGGTTAGTTTATTCATATTTGCCTTGGTTGGGGCCCATGTTTGGCATACATATGTCATGATAGGAAGGATGCACTGATTGAACATTCGGCTCTTCAAGTTTTGAGAGGTATTTTGCGGTTCTTAAGTATCCAGCTGAGTTTTCCAAATATTTCCCATGCCAGTCTTGTTCTTTTAGCGATTTCCGCAATTTGGTTCTCTTTGTCAAGTTTCAGAATTTGGCCTAGGACTACAAATAGACCGATCAAATAAAATTATAATACATGTAAATCAAAATGTAATTCCGTACAGGTTGGAATACATTTTTTATCAAAGTTTAGGTCCAAACAAAAGATATTTTCAAGAAAGTAGGTATATGATTCATATAAGGGGATCATTGTTTAAATAATTAAAAATTGCTAATTTTTGCACAAAATTTACTTTTTTAATGCGGTAGTTCGTATTTTTATTAAGGATTTTACTATTTTTTTGTGCAAAGACGTCTTTTACATGAGACTTGTTAAATTAAATTTGACCCTTAATTTATTTAAATAATTGTAAATCAAAATTGAAAAACAAATTTCCAAAAAAATATTATTTGCAATATAAATAAGCACTACAAAATATTTTGTTTTGCAGAAAAAGTTGCGCTATGATATCACTATAAATTGACAAAAAATTGGTTGATAAATATTAAGTAGTTTATGAGATATTTAATTTGTTTATTAAAAATTACAATTTTTTCAATTGCAAAAACGCGGTTGTTGCCTATAGAGTATACAAATTTTTAAGATCTCATTTGTTTAACTTTTATGTATATTTTCGATAAATGTATTTACAAAATCAAAATTTCAATTAAACACCCCTCCATAATGGCGTTTGAAAATTGGTATAATTTGTTTTTAACTTTTTTTTTTTTAATAACATCGCCGGGATTAAAATTTTTTAAATTATTTTTCGATATTCGTATTCTAGGTAATTTTTGACATATCCACAAAAAAATAAAAATTTTCTAGAAGCACTTTTGGACGAGATAGCTTTTCCCAGTTTAAGAATTCATAATTTGTTTATTTATCAATATTGCCATTTAAAAGTCTCACTTAACCTTAATACTTAACAATGTCATTTATAAACATAATAAAAGTTGTAGAATATTTTAAAAAATGATGATATTCGTATAGACCTGGATCCCGCGTAAGAAAGAAAAGTTGATTAATAGCAAGCTGAAAATTTGTTAATAGCTTAACGGTGTCTAGTCGGACAAACTTTGATGCACGGGAACACTGGAACAGGGGAAGTTTTAACTGTGGAGCATGATAAACGTGTCGTCCTGACAAGTTTATGATTGTGAAAAATAGCAAGTTGTTTTTAAGTTTATTCGATAGCCAACGTTATGTAATATATGAGAAAATGTTTGTCCGACAAAAATGTTGGGCATTATAACGAGTCCGACACGTAGAACATGTCACATCACAGGAATTATGTTGGTGATGAATAGCAGTCTAATTTTTGCATGAGAGTTTAATGAAATGTTAAAAAAGCAATTGGAAGTTCTGTCCCACAAAATTAATGGGAAGTTTTCGTAGTCGGACATTTTAAACAGGTAAGATATAGACAAAAATGCTGGTGATAAATAGCTTTCCGACAAAGACGAAATTTAATTAAGTAAATTATTCCTTACCAAGAATGACTCTTGTCGGAAAAAAATAAGGTGCAGATTTTGTAGTCGGACAATTTAAAAAAATAATTTTTATTTCAATAAGGGGTGATTATTCTATGTCAAAAGTACCTGCAATCAATTACAATCGATATCTTTCGATTTATCTCAACATCTCAACATCATTTAGATACCTCACTGTAATACATTTATAGTAGATCAGGCAATTATATTATGGATTGAGTGGTCTAGCTATCTTTGTCTGCCACGTGCGCGGGATCGCTTGGTTAAAAGAGATAGATAGACCACCTACCGACTTTTTGTATTGTATTCCCTGTCTACCCTTATGTCTATTAATACATTTCCATTTAAGAAAAACTGTCACTATTGACAATAATTCATAATAAATTGCAACCGTAACTTCAAATTTAAACTAATCGATTTATTTTGGCAGCAAATTATTTCTAGCCATGTGACATATTAATTACATTAATATTTCATTTGTAGAAAGTTGAGAAAAATTACGTTATACAATTTTAGTAATAATTTATTTAGGTACAATTTTTCAATCAAGCAAAGCATTATAGCACGAAGAATGATATTCAATAGAATTTTCACAATTATCTCGCAACTGAACCTCGTTGAATTGATGACCAAGTATTTTACTAACTTTGTAAAATGTTCGAAAATTACTCAAAAATGTTCCGTACAATGGTTTCACTTTTGATTTGGCGACTTAAAATTTAAACTGTTGACACAACTTAAAAACACTCCATAGTTAATATAAATTTTAATTTCCAACACACGTGGCAAACAGAAACTCAGAGACCATGTACTTTCAAATAAATACTACTTTGTATAGCGCAAAGTGTCACACTGACAAATGGAGCCTTCTAATACATACTTCTAAGCATAGTGTGTCATATTTACGTCTATTCTTATAAGCACCGAAGTTTTAGACTCTTCACATTTTTCAATGTCGTTTACAGGGTTAAAATTTGAGTATGGAAAAAAATGTTTTTTGTAGGAAAATACAACGTTTTTTGTAGGAACGTTTCTCATACAACGTTTTTTGTAGGAAATTTTCCGTACTTTCTGATGCGCCTAATTAGAAAACCCTAAGAGATTGCTTTCAAATGTTCTTTGACATTTTTTATTGTCATTTTGAGAATATCTAGAACGAACTCCACCCAAAAAAATAATATAATTGTTTTGCAATATATACATGCATTAATACTTACCTCACTGTTTTTGGAGTGTGCATGTATATATATATGCACATGCAAATATGTGAATATAAATAATAATATACAACTAAAATAGCTTTATCAATATGTGATTAAGTCATTCTGAAAAAATGTTTTTTATTTATTTCCTTCGATTTGCCCAAACTTTTTGTCCGACATATAACTTTTTGCGTTACAAAATATAATTTGTACATAAACAAATCAAAATTAGCTTGCTATTTATCACCAACATTTTTGTCTATATCTTACATGTTTAGAATGTCCGACTAGGAAAATTTCCCATTAATTTTGTCCGATAGAACTTCCAATTGCTTTTTTAACCTTTCATTAAACTCTCATGCAAAAATCAGACTGCTATTCATCACCAACATAGTTCCTGTGATGTGACATGTTCTACGTGTCGGACTCGTTAAAATGCCCAACCTTTTTGTCGGACAAACATTTTTTCATATATTATAAAACGTTGGCTATTGAATAAACTTAAAAACAACTTGCTATTTTTCACCATCATAAACTTGTCAGGACGACACGTTTATCATGCTCCACCGTTAAAACTTCCCCTGTTCCAGTGGTACCGTGCATCAATGTTTGTCCGACTAGACACCGTTAAGCTATTAACAAATTTTCAGCTTGCTATTAATCAACTTTTTTTTCTTACGCTGGATCCAGGTCTAGTAGCACCTTAAATGAAAACTGTTTGCCTGACAATTGGCGGAGGAATAGTTTCCAATATCTCCGTTAATAATGGGCCAATTCCAATATTTTCTATTAATTTGGGGTAGCATATAAAAATAATAACATCTGCATGACCCTTTTTGCCATAAATATTCATTAACTAGTTATAAACAATTTTTTTTTTCAAAAAATTTTTTTTGTCTAGTATTGCGATACTTAAATAAAACTTGGCACCAGAGATAATCACAAAATAGCTTTAAAACAAATTTTTATTTTAAAAATTTAACAAAATAGTAAAATTTGGTTAAAGAATCACAAAAACTTTGTTCTTTGTACAAATCATTGGTAAAATCTCGCAAAAATAATGTGAATACCTACAAAATTAAATATATAAAAATAATGGAGGACAACCTCTATATAAATGTATTATGTATATAAGTGAATAAAAATTAACAAATATATACACAATTCTTAGCGTATTACTTGTTAAAAAGATTATAAAATTAATTGTAAAATACATATATATTTTAATACAAAGTACGAAGAAAAAAAACCTTTAAGAAATTTAAATGTTAATTCAGTATTATTTTTTTACAAAAATCTTTTGTGTCAGCTTTTATTTATAACATCTAGAGAAAAAAAATTGTTTATGACAAAATGTACTATTTTTATATACTACCATAAACTAAAAAGAAACATTGAAATTTGTCCATTATTAAAGAAGATATTATTGCAAAGTACTACTGCACCACTCTTCATGCAAAAAGTTTTCACTGTTTTCAGTTAAGTTCGCTACGAAAATCATTATTTTTTAAAATATTCTTAAATTTTAACTTTATGTGTAAATGACATTGTCAAGTAGTAGGGTTGATAGCTGTACTCACGCCCTTTAAAATGTCAATATTGATAAATAGACAAATTATGAATTTTTAAACTTGGAACAGCTATCTCGGCAAAAAATGGATCTAGAATTTTTTTTTCTTTTGTAAGTGTCCAAAACTACCAGGAACACGAATATCGAAAAATAATTTAAAAATTTTTAATACCGGTGGTGTTATTAAAAAAAAAGTTTTAAACAAATTACACCAATTTTCAAACGCCATTTTGAAGGGGTGTTTAATTAAAATTTTAGTTGGTCAATATATTTGTCGAAAATACACATAAAACCAAACAAAATGAGACCTTTAAAACTTGTGTACTCTATCGGCAACAACCGCGTTTTTGCAATTGAAAAAATGGTAATTTTTTATAAACAAATTAAATATCTCATAAACTACTTAATATTTATCAACCAATTTTTTTTGCCAATTTGTAGTGATATCATAGCGCAACTTTTTTTGCAAAAAAAATATTTTATAGTGCTTATTTATATTGCAAATGATATTTTTTTGGGAATTTGTTTTTCAATTTTGATTTACAATTAATTAAATAAATTAAGGGTCAAATTTATTTTAGTAAGTCTCATATAAAAGACTGTTTCTTTATCTTTGCAGAAAAAAATTGTAAAATCCGTAATAAAAACAAGCATTGCCGCAGCAGTTACAAAAGTAAATTTTTTGCAAAAATTACCAAATTTTTAATTATTTAAACAATGATCCCCTCATATGAAGCATATACTTTCTTGAAAATATCTTTTGTTTTGACCTAAACTTTAATAAAAAATTTATTCCAACCTGTACGGAATTACATTTTGGTTTTATTTTATTTTATTGGACTAAAATATTTATGCCTGTCAAGATCCTTATTTTAAGAACGAATCTGTGAGCTAGTGCATTGTTTCTCGTGTTCCGTCACCAAATTGTTATTTAATAACGAAAACTAATTAATAAATTTGACCTCTGTAACTAATGTAACCCCAGGCTTATGTATAATTAATGATTAAGTAATTTCCTATTTATCTAATATATTTTAATTCAGTTGTTCTGTTTAATTATCCTAATATGAGACCACCATATACTTACCTATCGCTAATCAATGTTTAACAGCCCAAAATTGCCCGAAGGACAAACGACGCCAATTTCATCTCAGAACTCAAGAACTCTATTATGCTTAATGACCAGATAAACGTTGTAAGTGAACGATTGCTAATATTGCATTTACTCGCATTCTTACCAACATCTAATTACAAGCTTCATGTTCACTAATTCTTGCTCAAATTGGTCCCAGAGTATAACTGTTCTATCACCTTAGGCCACATCGTAACCTGTAACGCGTCAAAGTTTTTCCTATTACGGAAACTATGCGTTTAATGGACTTATTACCAGAGAAAATTAAGCGAAAAAATAGTTTCAATAAATTACTGACCCTTCTCGTTGTTCTACTAAGACTGAAAAACAATAACACTTGCTTTAATTCGTACTTATTTAACGGTATGCAGAGAGGGACTCTTTTACATAGATGATGCAATTACCAATAGGTACTATATACTATACTAAATTTACTTTATAGAAGTTATTTGGGCAATAAATATTAAAAGATAATACTACGTTTAAAAATTATTGATAGCACAGTTTTTATGACACAGCTCATTTACATTTTATGTTGTATACAAACTTAAAGTGTCGTTTGACAAGAGCGTCGATGATATCAATTCTGCAGTACAGTAACATGTATTTTATTGAAGTGAATGTGAACCAATAGATGTATTTGGATATACTAAGGCAGCATCTTGCTGCTTGTGCTCAAAAATTAGGTATCAATAACAATTTTACCGGTTTTATCAGGATAACGATCCAAAACACAAGTGATATCGGTCATATCAGGTTCGTACTTGGTTGCTTTATGATTAACAAAGTGTCATTAAAACACCAGCTCAATCACCAGATTTGAAAGAGCGTTATTGAAAATTTGTGGTTAGCATTAAAAAATAAAGTAAATAGTGCCGCAATATCAAGTAGAAATGAATTGAAAGTAAAAATTAGTGAAGCTTTTGACACAATTTGCCCAGAGTACACTAGAAACTTGGCCGAATCAATGTCTAGACGGCTATAGGCTGTAATTGATAATGAGAGAGGACCTATACGCTGTGAGCTCGTACGTAGAGGGGATATTTATAAATTCGTGAGCGCCAGTAGTGACAAGTCTGTAAACGTTTACTGGAAATTTGACATAAATGTCAAAGTGATTAATTTAAAATTTAAATTAAAAACATTAATTATACAAAATATTAATTGGTCAAAGCTGTGGTATATATTTTTACCTTAAATATACTTACGTTTTAAATACTGAATTTACATTTTTTTAATGTTCCGTAATATGTAATTATAAATTAATATTAGCGCCATCTACACGATAATTTTGAAAGTATCCGAAGTAAGAAATTAATATTTCATCAATAGAACGTCAAAATGATTAGCAGAATCTTAAAAAAATCTATTACAATTTAATTACTTTTTAGCGTTGTAAATAGTAAGCGATAACAATTAAGTAATAAATTTAAAAATTACCGGTGAAAGTTGAATAGTAAGCCGCTAGGAGCGACACCAGCGAAGCTCATAGCGTATAAAATATTAGCAATCATTTTTCAATGCGTCGAGTTTGTTTTGAAAACTGAAACTTGGTACTGAAAATTGGTATATTGGCTCTGAGCTTCGCTGGTGTCGCTCCTAGCGGTTACTAATTCAACTTTTACCGGTAAATTTTAAATTTATTATTTAATTGTTATCGCTTAATATTTACAACGCAAAAAAGTAATTAAATTGTAATCGATTTTTTAAAGATTTTTCTAATCATTTTGACGTTCTATTGATAAAATATCAATTTCTTACTTCGGATACTTTGACAATAATCGTGTAGATGGCGCTAAGATTATAATAGATTATTTATAATTAGATATTACGGAACATTAAAAAAACTTAAATTCAGTATTTAAAACGTAAGTATATTTAAGGTAAAAATATATACCACAGCTTTGACCAACTAATATTGTTTATAATTAATGTTTTTAATTTTAATTTTAAATTAATCACTTTGACATTTATGTCAAATTTCCAGTAAACGTTTACAAATTTGTCACTACTGGCGTTCGCGAATTTGTAAATATCCCCTCTACGTACGAGCTCACAGCGTATAGCTTCTGCGGGACGTAAAAATAAGATATTTAAGGTCAAAAAATCTTCTTCTTTTTTCTCAAAATTTTATTTTATGCGTTTTTACAGTGATTTGGTGTTTATTTAAATAAATTTGCATTTTCTATCGTAAAGTATCAATGAAAAACATAATATTTTAATAGAAGGGGCTTTAAAATGTCATTATATGGCATTATAAAAAGTTACTTTGATTAAAAACAAGTTTTTGATCAAATTTTATAGTGTAGAAAACGTTAAAATACAGTTTTTTACATTTTCCTCCATTCCCAAAATAAATCATAATCGATTTGGCTGAAAATTTGGCCACGAATAGCCAAAACATAGGACTTTAAGTGGTTAGAAGGATTTGAATTATCAGTTGTTGTAAATACCAAAAAAGTTACATGCAGTAATATCAGACTCAAAAGTGTATTAGTCCAATGGGGATAGCATTTGACCTTGCATGCCGAGCTGCCCAAAATTTTATTTTTTTAATCTTTAGGGGAGTCAATAGTAGCCTAAATTTAAAATCACGAATGAATTCCTCCGTTATGTTAGCCGCCATCTTGATTTAAAAGGAGAACCTGTTTTGCTCAATGTCTCCGCCATTTTTAACTTTTCGACAAAAATGGTAGGAACGGAAATTGTTCCAAGTAAATCGTATTTACAAGCGTTACAACTTCTTTTTAACAATTTTTGTCGTGAGGTCGATATTTTCGAGTTAATTGTACTTACAGTAGACGCCTATATTTTTGACTATGATATTGCATGTAACTTTTTTAGTATTGTAATATGATTCAAATCCTTCTCATCACTTAAAGTCATATGTTTTGGCTATCTGTGGGCAAATTTTCAGCCAAATTGATTATGATGTATTTTGGGAATGGAGAAAAATGTAAAAAACGGGTATTTTAACGTTTTCTACACTATAAAATTTGATAAAAACTTTTTTTGAATCAAAGTAACGTTATAATGCCATATAATAACATTATTGAGTCCCTTCTATTAAAATATTATGTTTTCCATTGATACTTCACGATAGAAAATGCAATTTTTTTAAATAACCACCAAATCACTGTAAAATCGCATAAAATAACATTTTGAGAAAAAAAGAAGAAGATTTTTTGACCTTAAATATCTTATTTTTACGTCCCACAGAAGCTATATACCTACCAATTTTCAAACAAATCGGAGATCCAAAATTTTTTTTGCTCCTAAATTGAGTGATTTTTAAAATGGAATCACCCATTAATTTTCTTGTTTTACAGTTGGCACCATTTGAGCTGTGACATCAAGATCATACATAAAATAATTTAATATTTGTTGTTTTAAATATGGTATATTTGTAACCCGAAAATATCTTATGGTACTTTAGAAGACCTACTGTAATTTAGTTTCAGTGTGTAATTTTTTTCTAGTAAAAAATATTGAGCCACTGATAAAGCTAGTTTTATCGCTTATATATAATAAGCTTAAGCTTATTTTATATTATTATTGGTAAATGTTCAGGTTTGACGGTTGTATGTAATGCGACGGTTGTATGAGCGAAATCCCTGGTTTTTAGGTAGTGAGGGTAGTTGTTGTTTTTCAATAAAAATCATACCGCTCTATGTATCATAAAAATTTCCTCATTTTTTAATAAACATTTTGAACAGCGTCTTTAAATTTTATATTAAAGTATAAGCATAATCTAATTGTTTATTTACACTGGCTAATGTCGCGAAGCGAAACCAAATTGGGACCGTGCAAGTTCGGCAAAGCGACCCCTATTTCTACGCTCTGTACTTTTATTCGCACTTTTAGTTATATTAGCCAATTGTATTAGTCCTGGTTACTGGATAATTGTCAAGGCCATAGTCCAAAAAAATAATAAGAAGAAAAAATAAGATTCAGGTTATGTTATGAAAACGTCAACAATTGTATGTAGTAAATAAAATTAGTTATAAAAATGCAGTACTGCAAGCAAAATACAATTAATTAAATTTACCTTTATATAATAATTGCATATCATATCAATATTGTGGAGCAATATATAATTTTTCTGCTTCATTGACAGAAGGTATGAAATATACGTCAATTTGACAATTTCAATTGACAATATGAATTATTTAAGATAGTGGCAATATTTCTCCGCGACTCGCGCAGGGTCGTTTCTCGTCTCCCTTCCAAGTACTTGCACACCGCGAATATCACGCTGTCTCTGTCAATCCCGCATGTCTTTTAAAATAAATATCTGAATTATACAACCAAATCACCCGCTTCATATTCAATATCGAAGAATATTGCGTTTGAATTAAATTGGTCAATAAAAACAGGTGACGGCGCATGGAAAAGAGAGTGTTTGGACGCTAGCATCGAGAAAAAATATTTCAGGCGACTTCTGTTAAGATAAGATCGTCTTGGGGGTTAGGAATCCTGTTTCTGGTTGTTGGACAGTTCAGGACGTCATTTAATAATTTTTATACAGTCGAACCCGCTTATTAGAGTACCGGTTATAGGAATATCCCGGTTAATAGAATATAGATTCGAGGTCCCGAAACGTTTCCATTTACCCTTTAATAAATTTATCTGTTTATTGGAATATGGTTTAGTAAACTAGTACCGCATAATAGGATAATTTTTTCAGGTTAACATAAATTTTTATGTACAATTTCCTAAAAATTTAAAATTTGCCTGGTATAATGGTTTGTCGATAAGAGCTTCGAAAGCCTGCTGTTATATTATTGTATATTATTGCGGTTTGTTAGGCACCTAATAAACACTTTATTACTGTGTTATGAGTAAACGCTCTTGTCTCACAGAAAATTCAATCGTTCGCCGACAAGGTCATAAAATAATTTCATTTTTCTACAAATTTCTATAGGTACATTATTGTCACCCAGTTGGCTGTTTTTAGAAACAGCATTTTTCTAAAGATTATTTATTACCAATAGTTGAATGTTTGTTCGGAAGTCTTTTCTAAAACCCAATTCCAATTTATTTTCTGATCATTTCGTTATTATTTTTGTAAATAGATTATAAATTTATATTGACATAAAAAGACTTAAAACCATATGCATATACCTATTGACATAGTATATGTACTATTATAAGGTATATTCGATACACTTATTTCAGCTTGCCACCAATGATCGGTTATTAGAATATCCCGCTTATAAGAATATTTTTGCTTGGCACGAAGGCTATTCCAATAAGCGGGTTCGACTGTATACAGATTAACCCTTAGCCACTGACATGCGGTAAGCCATGCCTCGCCAAAAATATATTTTGTTGTAAAACTTGTAGACCATTAAAATGTTACATTTAGGGTTGCATTTCTTAGAGGAGTCAATTTTATTTTTTTAATATGTAGGGGGTTCGGTAGAAGCTTGAGTTCAAGTTTTTGGGGTCGGCACCCTTGTCCCCCGGCCGCCATATTGGAAAAAGTGATGCAAAGGGCTCTCGCACTGTATCTCCTAAAATAGCAATCCTACAGAAAATTTGATAACACATAAAATGTAGCAAATTAAATTTTCTACAATTTTATATCTATTACTTTTTATCGTCAAGTGACCAACAAAATAGTTATAAACAAAAATATGAGAAAATTTTGTAAGAAGTTTCCTTTTGGAGGTTATAACTTTTCTTCTTCTTCTTCTTCCTTTATTGGGTTCTCCGTTCATTTCACAATAAAATACCGATTTTGTAGAGGATTTTTCAATGAACAATTTTCACTACAAAGTTGTTTAATTTTATTTATTATCTAGGTTTTACAGCGCTCCAATCTTGACCAGATTCTCTAATTCTCATAGGAATACAATAAAAAAAATACTTTTCTATTCTTTTTTTCATGATCATCTTACAGTGCGTCACAGTTTTTCGATTTCTTTCTAACGCATTAAATTGTATGTGACAGAAAAAAAGGCACGTCGGTGATTACATTTCGTCGATGACATTTATAACATTTATTCTAGTTATTATAGTTGTCGATAGATGGCGCCATAATAAAAAAAATAATTTTTTTTAGTTAGATAATAATATTACAAATATAATGTTGTTCTGAAGCTATTTCCTTGTGGCATTTTTATAATCAACTATTTATAATGGGAAATAAGCCACAATTTTACCAAAAAAAATATTTATTAACGTTTCGAAGCCCAAATCGGTTTGGGCTTCGAAACGTTAATAAATATTTTTTTTGGTAAAATTGTGGCTTATTTCCCATTATAAATAGTTGATTACAAATATAATCTGTATAATTTATAAGACTATACAAATCAAAGAAAAGGCCATTTTATAAATGCAAGAAACATATTTGATTTGTTTTTATTCCAAATTGAAAATAAAATGTGACAACTGTCAGATTTAACTAAAATGTCATGTTAGAATAAATGTCATAAATGTGTACTATCACGGACTTATAGTCTTAGTATAAGAGCTGTGAGACATTTTTGAGTAGGTATTTTAGGCAACTTGAAAATTTTTCAGGTGACTTTTCCATGATAGCCTAATACAAAAATGCCGGTCTGGCTGGAGGGTAGCGGTTATTTTCCCCAAAAATCCCCCCCAAAGCTAAAAAAGAGCAAAAATTGTTATTACAAAAAATATCATTGACGTGACTTTAAAATAAATTTATGTATTCAAATATAAAGAAAATAAACAGGCCAGGCGACTTGAGGGCGATTGTAACTCTGCAAGATACTTGCATGGGCGTCCCAGGATTATTTTCAGGGGATGCATCTGAACTTCAGAACATTGCATCTGAATCTGTACATACTATTAATGAGTATAAAATATACAACTATACATGCATAGCTATGTACATTCCTTCCGGACAGGGAGGTGCAATTGTTATTTTGACAGGGTATTTTTTAATATTAAAAATAAATATTCTAAAAAAGACAGGCTTTTTTTGGTGAAATTTTCCAACTGCCATGTGATCAAACAAATTATGCGTGCATATAAATGAAAAGCGCTATAGGCAAGCACCAGTGTGAGAAAGAGCGTATACCGATAGCTGTTTGCGTCCTCTGTTGTAACTGAGCGAGTCCGTTCGCTCGAGAAAAATCACGTGACCTGGCGATAACCATGTTGTTGTAACTTTTTCTTAATTAAAGGAACATAATACATACTATACAATACAGTGATGAGCAAGCTAATAACCGGCAAAATAGCTCAAAAGATTGAAAACATAACACATTGCGAAACAAAAAGAGTTTCATCTCTTTTCATCTTTTGTTTCGCAATGTATTATGTTTTCCATCTTTTGAGCTATTTTGCCGGCTATTAGCGCGCTCATCACTGTAGATTTTGCAAATATGATAGAAAAAAAAACAAATGTATTATTATAAATATATAGGTAGAAAAGTATAAAACTATAAACTAAATTAATTCTGCGTCTTGTACTTCTTCTTCAAACTCCTTATCTGAGCTTAAATATTAATTCTATTTTTCTTCGTCAGACTCCCCTCAAGACTCAGATTCCTCTTCTACCTAATCTGTAAATAGTTATAATATGTATTTAGACTTAATTAAAAATTTGTTAGTGATTAATTAATTGAGTTGCTACGTATTCTTACTTATATAACCAATACTTAATATATAACCAATATTTAATACTTTTCCTTATAGGTATGTATAACCAATCACATCAGGTTTTGTATTTCTTAGTATATGACCAAAGTAGCTCAGTTTTCCTTCATAGTGTTGAGTATTTCTTTTGCCATTTTCATCTTTCTTAATGTTTCCGTGTTTGTTACGTGTTGTGTCCATGATTTTTTTACATTATTCGATAACACCACATCTCAACAATGGCAAGTCTTTCTTCAGATGCGCCCGTGGTTGTGCAGGCTTCGACTCCGTATAAAATAACAGAGAATACGTAGCAACTCAATTAATTAATCTCTAATTAATTTTTAATAAATTCTAAATGCATACTACAACTATTTACAGATCATGTAGAAGAAGAATCTGAGTCTCGAGGGGAGTCTGACGAAGAAGAAGAGAATGAATACTTAAGCTCAGATGAAGAGTTTGAAGAAGAAGTACAAGATTCGGACACAGAATTTATTTAGTTTATAGTTTTATACTTTTCTACCTATATATTTATAATAATAGATTTGTCTTTTCCTATCATATTTGCAAAATCTATTGTATAGTACGTATTATTTTCCTTTAATTAAGAAAAACTTACTTCAAAAACTATAATATATAATAATTACTCTAACGTTTCGAGGCACAACATGGGTATCGCCATGTCACGTGATTTTTCTCGAGCGAACGGACTCACTCCGCTAGAACAGAGGACGCAAACAGCTATCGGTATACGCTCTTTCTCACACTGCTGCTTACCTATAGCGCTTTTCATTTATATGAACGCGTAATTTGTTTGATCACATGGCGGTTGGAAAATTTCACCAAAAAACCTGCCTTTTTTAGAATATTTATTTTTAATATTAAAAAATACCCTGTCAAAATAACAATTGCACCTCCCTGTCCAGAAGGAATATACATACAGTAGGAAAAATGAAAGAATACCCATGAACGAACATATAAAACACGCTGTATTTTCCTGTCACCATGTCACACAAAAAATTGGCCAGCGCAAGTACATGTAATTATTATTATTACATGTACTTGCGCTGGGCAATTTTCTTTGTGACACGGTGACAGGAAAATACAGCGTGTTTTATATGTTCGTTCATGGGTATTCTTTCATTTTTCCTACTGTAGCTATGCATGTATAGTTGTATATTTTATACTCGTTAATAGTATGTACAGATCCAGATGAAATCTTCTGAAGTTCAGATGCATCCCCTGAAAATAATCCTGGGACGCCCATGCAAGTATCTTGCAGAGTTAAAATCGCCTTAAAATCACCTGGCTTGTTTATTTTCTTAATATTTGAATATTTCAATTTACTTTAAAGTCACGTCAATGATATTTTTTGTAATAACAATTTTTACCCTTTTTTTAACTTTGGGAGGGATTTTTGGGGAAAATAACCGCTACCCTCCAGCCAGACCGGCATTTTTGTATTAGGCTATCATGGAAGAGTCACCTGAAAAATTTTCAGCTTGCCTAAAATACCTACTCAAAAATGTCTCACAGCTCTTGGACCATCTGTTCGCTAAACTCAGACGCAACTTTCTAGATGTTTTAGTCGGTAATTTTGCCAATTTTAGTAAAATTGGCAAAAAATAATTACTAAATAGTTAATAATCACTAAATAGTTAGTAATTTTGCCAGATTTTGCAAAATTGGCAAAAAACAAAAAAATTATCGACTAAAATATCTAGCCAGTTGCGTCTGAGTTGAGCGAACCGACTATACCCTTTATCCTATCATTTGTTACGCACTGAAAAATGCTCATGAAAAGGATAATATCTAATTATCGCGGTGTGCAAGTACTTTGAAGGGAAACGAGAAACGACCGTGCGCGAGTCGCGGAGAAATATTGCAACTATCTTAAATAATTCATATTGTCAATTGAAATTGTCAAATTGACGTATATTTCATACCTTCTGTCATTGAAGCAGAAAAATTATATATTTCTCCACAATATTGATATGATATGTAATTATTATATAAAGATAAAGGGTACCCCCCGTTAAGATAGGCAAAATGCCCTCAGTCTCAGAATTCAATTTTTTTAATTTTTTTACGTTCTGTGCAATTAAAAAATGAGATAACGCGGATTTTTAGCTCGCCACCCCCTTACCCCTCCCCCACAGCCAAAAACGTAAATTTTTAGATTTAATTTTTTTTAGTTGGGTTGTAATTGATTTAAAAATTTCAAAAAATGCACACTTGTAACTGAGGCTTTTACAAAACATGTCCATTTTTTATGGACCCTTAGGTCGAGTGTACATAACCTCAAATTTTTTTTTAACGTTTTAAAACCTATAACTTTCTTTTAGAGGGGGCTGCAGGTCCAATTTTTTTGCATTTTGTGTATTTTATCAAAAGCTATCTCTCTGATTTTTTTCAGATTTTTCCGTCAGGTGCGCCATCTTGAAAAATCCGGAAAACTGTTTTTTTAGGGGGGTTTTGGTGATTTTCTCCATTTTATAGACTGCAACATAGATCAACTCACGGTTTTGTTAATAGATTATGTATAATTTGAAATAACTGAGAATATTAGGATATTTAAAAATTGGGCGAAACACTTTTACACCCCCCAAAAACCATGTTTTTTTAAGGTTTGTAAGGATTTTTGCGGGTCTAATTATATTTTTTGAGGTCGATACAGCCTGAATATATTTTTTTTATTTTTTTACGTTCTATATGATTTTAAAAAATTAGGACTCACCGCAATTTTAGCCCACTTCCCCTATCCCCCCTACCCCACAGCCAAATGTCAATTTTTCGATTTTATTTTTTTTTAAGTCGGTTTGCAATTAAACTATAAATGTTGTTCTGAAGCTATTTCTTTGTGGCATTTTTGTAATAATTAACTATTCTAAATGGGAAATAAGCCACAATTTAACTAAAAAAGATTTTATTTCCATCTTTAATGCGATAGAGAGAATTCGATAATCTGTGACGTACTGAAAAAATGGTCTGGGACAATCTATATAAATAGGTCAGATTAAATTAAATTATTAGAAGATTCAAGCAACATTTTTGTTTAATTTATTAATATTTTGTATTTTGACAACGACGTCCGTGCTGGACGTCGAAACGTTAATAAAATCATTTTTTAGTAAAATTGTGGCTTATTTCCCATTTAGAATAGTTAGTAATTATTAAATTATAAATTTCAAAAAATTCACACGCACAGCTGAGGCTTTTACAGAACATCTATTTTCATGGACCCGAAGACCCGAAGGTCGAGTGTACATACTATAACCTCATTTTTTTTGTTTTTTAATAGGTACGTATAACTTTTTTTGGAGGTGGCTGCTAATTTTTTTGTGTTTTGTGTATTTTACAAACCATCTACGTTTGGCTCATAGTCCACGCTGTATGCTTGTCCCGTTAGGTAAATTATTCCGATTAATTTTTTTGCACAAACTTACTCAAAAACAGGTACTTATAACAAATCCACAAGGTGCCAGGCAGTACAGCGGTCGGAAAATTGTTTAAACATTTTTTTAAACGAATTCAAAAAATCAATTTTTTTAAAAATGAGCGCTAAGCATGTATTGAAGTGGACGTCCGCGAGAGAGAGAGAGAGAGAGAGAGAGAGAGAGAGAGAGAGAGATGTACAATATTCATTGGATGTTTTAAAAAAATATCAATTGGAAGTCAAAAATACGTTTTAAAAAAATAAAAAAGGAATTTTGAGGTTATATGTATTGTACACTCGACCTGCACGGGTCTATAAAAAATAGATACATATGTTTTGTAGAAGCCTCATAAAAATTTTAAATTAATTGCAACATTAAACAAAAAAAAAATAGAAAAATTGACGTTTTTGTGGGGGCAGGGGGAGGGGGTGTTGAGCTAAAAATGCGATTAGTCTTATTTTTTAATCACATATAACGTAAAAAAATGAAAAAAAATGTTCAAGCTGTATCGATCTCAAAAAATATCATTAAGCCCGCAAAAACCCTTACATAACTTAAAAAAACATGGTTTTTGGGGGGTTTAAAGGTGTTTTGCCCAATTTTTGATAATCTTTAAATAGTCATTTATTTTAAATTATACATAATCTATTGACAAAGCCTTGAGTTGATCTATGTTGCACTATATAAAATGGAGAAAATTACTTAAAAACCCCCTAAAAAAATAGTTTTCCGGATTTTTCAAGATGGCGCACCTGACGGAAAAATCTGAAAAAATTCAGAGAGATATCTTTTGATAAAGTACACGAAATCCAAAAAAAATTGGACCTGCAGCCCCCTCCAAAAAAAAGTTATAGGTTTTAAAAAAGTTAAAAAAAAATTTGAGGTTATGTACACTCGACCTAAGGGTTCATAAAAAATGGATATGTTTTTTAAAAGCCTCAGCTATAGGTGTGGATTTTTTGAAATTTTTAAATCAATTGTAACCCAACTAAAAAAAATACATCTAAAAATCTACGTTTTTGTCTGTGGGGAGAGGGGTAAGGGGGGTGGCTAGCTAAAAATCCGCGTTATCTCATTTTTTAATTGCACAAAACGTAAAAAAAATAAAAATATTGAATTCTAAGAGTGAGGGCATTTTGCCTATCTTAACGGGGGGTACCCTTTAATTAATTGTATTTTGCTTGCAGTACTGCATTTTAATAACTAATTTTATTTACTACATACAATTGTTCACGTTTTCATAACATAACCTGAATCTTATTTTTTCTTCTTACTATTTTTTTGGACTATGGCCTTGACAATTATCCAGTAACCAGGACTAATATAATTGGCCAATATAATTAAAAGTGCGAATAAAGTTGCAGAGCGTAGAAATAGGGGTCGCTTTGCCGAACTTGCACGGTCCCATGCAATCGTTATGCCGACCACGAAAATCAAATTTACGGTGAATGACCAATTGTGTTCTATTTTTATGTTTTCGAGGTCGCTGAATCCGTATATGTAGTTTATTTTTATCTAGATTTGGTGGAACATGTTCAAAAATCAAATTTTATACAAAAAAGTCGAAAATCAATTTTGATAATTTTTCAAATTTACCTCGCTGTATCTTTGGTCGCTGTAAATATTTCCCTTTGAAAGTTTTACTGTGTCATCTTTGAAGTATGTAAATAACAATGAAATTTGTCCATAATGTTTAAACACATTAAAAAAGGAGTTGTTAGTTTTTAAACATTTTGTCATCATATTTCCTTAGTTTCATGTTTACTTAAAAAAGTTGAGTGACAAACTTTTTAGTTTATAAATTTTAACCAACACCACAATAAAGCATAATTCATGAAGAAGTTTTTGGAAAATTTTAAGTCAAAAGATACAGTAGGAAAAAAGTTATGTTACTTCATAGACAAGCGGCACACCCCAAAAAACGCTTATATCTCGAGATCCTGACCACGGTGTGGTGAATGGCTAATTTTGATCATACTTTATGATTTTGATATCAAAAATTCGTTTTTTGCTCTTCTTAAGAATTTTGCATTTTGCGGTTGCGTCATTCTTCTTCTGAACCGGCGAATTTGTCCTCAAACAACTTCTTGGGCCTTTTCTATATATGCTTAGGGTTATAAGTTTTATAGTAGGGAGAAAGGTCAAAAACAGATTAATAATAGCAGAGCAATGTTAAAATCATAATAAATTGTATGAATAAAAAATATATATAGATAGAAAAGTAAGCCTAACTTTTGTTTTTATTGTATCCCTATGAGCATTCGAGAATCTGGTCAAGTTTGGAGCGCTGTAAAACCTATATAAATAAATACAATTAAACAACTTTATAGTGGAAATTATTTGCTGAAAAACCTTCTATAAAATTGCTATAATGTTATTTTATTATAAATGAACTGAAAAAAGTTATAACCTAAAAAAAGGAAACTTGTTAAAATTTTTTTACATATTTTTGTTTATATCTTTTTTGTTGGTCAATTGACGATAAAAAGTAATAAAAACAAAATTGTAGAAAATTTAATTTGCTACATTTTATGTTTAATTAGATTTTCCGTAGGGTTGGTAGTTTATGAGATATAGCGCGAAACCCTTTTGCACTCCATTTCCAAGATGGCGGCCGGGGGACAAGGGTGGCGACCCCAAAAACTTGAATTTAAGCTTCTACTGATCCCCCTACACATTAAAGAAATAAAATTGACTCCTCTAACAAATGCAAGGTATGGCTTAAAAAATGTAACATTTTAATGGACTATAGTTTTATAATAGATTTCTTGGAACATCATCTGTGTACTTCAAATGGTATGTAATTGTACCTCCTCCCAACGTCTTTCAGCTACGTTGACGTAAAGTTTTCTGGCGGTATCAAGTACCTCATGTCAATGTTTACGCTTCTATAGTTAAAAGCAGGCCATTCAGTATTCTTTAAATATTACAATGGCAGCAAGTTCATCCAGTTATTCTACTTTCAAGTAATTTTAACATTGTTTTGCTATTTTTTAAGTAACAATACTCGTTTTTTGTAATTCAGTTTATAAAGATTTTTTAAGAAACTCCACCATTTTTTTAATATTATGCATGCATTCATAATTTTACAGCAGTATGAAGAATCATTTCGTAGTTGATGTAAAAAACAAATACAGTAATATAAGACAAACTCATATTAAAACAAAGGATGTCAGTGTCTACGTTCTGAGACATCCACGTCAATAGTTAAGGGTTAAATTACCTAATAACTATAGAGTCTTCCATTCAGTGTTTTAAAATATTGGCGTAAATAAACATTGTGAATATTGTATATACGATATTATGTTATTTTTAAGCAATTTAGTAACAAACGCCACAAAAAAGTATATTTGTTCGGTTTAAAAAAACAAATGTCTGTTTCATGGATCCTGACCTGCATGAGCTGGAGGTAATTCAGTTCACCTGGGGGTTTTCCTCGACTTTAAGAACCTATTATTTCACATGTAAATCTCGTTCCAAGGTATTTATTGTTCAGAAGCATAGTAATCACCGTAAAAGCTTTAATTGCTACCATTGTCTCATTAATTACTTCCAACAGGAGGATAGAGAATGATGCTTTAGGCAAATATTGCGTTTACAAAAACCAGAGGCTGAGGATCTATCTGCGACAAGCTATTCGCTGTTTAATTGGTATCTTCTAAAAAATTTTAATTCTTTCGACTGCATATCTTCGAGAGCTTAGATGGTTTTGTTCTCTCGTTGTTATCTCGGTAATGTGCATATTTCTCAGTGGTAGACTTGGGTAATGACCAAGTGAAATAGTTCGAGCATCAAATACATTGGTGTATTGTTAATATAATTTAGCTAGTGAAATGTTAACCGAAACTTTCATTTTAAGTAACTATGGTATGGTAAAGAAAATTATTATATTATGGAGGAGTTCGTTGCTATTATATTATTAAGGAGTAAACTATATTATTCCTCAAATTATACTTGCGATAAAATTATTACAGAAACCGTATCATAATCCTGTTGCAAAATAACTTGTTAGTCGAGGCATTGAAGCACAAAAAAAGGCCTTACTGTCGATTTTTGGCGCAGTAAGACGGATTTTAATGCAGTTTGGTGCGTTGGATTCGTGAGAATGTCAGGAAATTTTGTAAACTAATGTAATAAATAAGAAATCTCAAATTGCATTTGTGCATAAGAAAAATGCATTTCAAAAATGCATTTCGGTAAATAGTGGGAAAAATTGACTCAATTATCTTACTCGGGGGGTTTTTGGGGTCGCTGAAAACGAATATATGGTCGGCGAGAGTGTGCAAACTACCTGGTGCCTGCAGCGGGTATAATAAACGTCTTCCTCTGGAGTATTTTGGTAATTTATCATATAATTGGCTTAAACTCATTACTCGGGGGTTTTGGGGTCGCTGAAAATGAATATGAGGTCGGCGAGAGTGTGCAAACTACCTGGTGCCTGCAGCAGGTGTAATAAACGTCTTCCTCTGGACTATTATGGTACTTTGTGAAATAATTGGCCCAAACTTGTTACTCGGGGGTCTTTGGGGTCACTTAAAATAAATATCGCAACGAATAAATTCTAATTTCATATCATTTAAAACAGTTTGAATTAAGGCGCAAGTGGATGATATAGTTTTGCCTTGACAGAAAATTACTAGATACAGAATGTACTTAATGGCTGTTGCAAAAATAAAAAGATTGTCATTGGAAAAATTCTTTCATCTGTTGATGCATTTACCCAGCATTTAAAAAGGGTATATTTACACACACAAATTTGGCTGCATGGAGAAGACAGTAACATGAACCCAACCGATTAGGGATGGGAATTACAAAATAATGTATTAATTCCAGTTAGAATGACTCAGCCACCTGGTCCTCCAAAGCTTTTAAATTTAATATTCTGTAGTTGTAAGTCAGACTGCTGCAACTCATGCGGGTGCAGGAAGCATGGGTTAGTTTGTAATTTAGCCTGCAAAAATTGTGCAGGCTCTGATTGCACCAATATTGCATTGGACTCGAGAGAGGAAGGCAATAATGAAGAAGAAGATGATAATGATGAAGAAAATGAATTTTAAAGATAAATTACGATAAATTTTGTATAATGAACTTTTTTAACCATAAATATATTATAATAATAAAAATTTATGTTTATTTATAATAAAAATGCCAACCTTTTCGATCACTATAGTTACATCGAAGAAAATAGATTACCCTAAAATCCCCCCGAGTAACGAGTTTAAACTAATTATATGATAAATTACCGTAATACTCCAGAGGAAGACGTTTATTACACCCGCTGCAGGCACCAGGTAGTTTGCACACTCTCGCCGACCTCATATTCGTTTTCAGCGACACCAAAAACCCCCCGAGTAAAAAAATTGAGTCAATTTTTCCCACTATTTACCGAAATTCATTTTTGAAATGCATTTTTCTTATACACAAATGCAATTTGAGATTTCTTATTCATTACATTAGTTCACAAAATTTCCTGACATTCTCACGAATCCAACGCATCAATCCGCATTAAAATCGGTCTTACTGCAAAAAAACTTTTTCAATTACAATTTTTCCCACTATTTACCGAAATTCATTTTTGAAATGCATTTTTCTTATGCACAAATGCAATTTGAGATTTCTTATTCATTACATTAGTTCACAAAATTTCCTGACATTCTCACGAATCCAACGCATCAATCCGCATTAAAATCGGTCTTACTGCAAAAAAAAATCGACACTTCAATCCTTCAATGCCTCGACTAGTATATGTATAAGAGTGGTGTTTCCAGAGATAAACATACTGAATAACAGGCATAATAATAAAAGGGACAATTAACATTTATTTTCTACCTGTGCCGGAAACTTAACCACAAGACTCAAATACCAAATTACTTTGTAATAAGCTTAAGATTAAGGTTTTCTGTAATAATTTCATGGCAAGTATACATTCGCCTATAAGTAGGTATATACTGTGCAATAAAGCATTAAATTAAATTTCATGTAGTAGAACAAGATTTCTTGTATGTACAATGTATTAGCCCTGTCGCCAGGGGGTACAACGGCCTCCTTTATTCAGATGGACTTACCCAAGCTTTTTTTCTATATTTTGACTCGTAGAACACAAATTTTTTGGGTAACAATTGATCCGGATGTCGATAAGATTGTTATAAACAAAGAACTTCAGGAATTACATAACGGCGATTTTTCGCAAAACAAAACATGTTTTTGTATTTTTTGGGTCATTCTAGGTAAAAACCGTTCTTTCAAGTTTTTTAGTAGGATGCACAGTTTTAGGGATAAATGCGGTTGAACTTTCAAATAATCGAAAAATTGCAATTTTTTAAAACGAATAACTTTTGATTAAAAAATAAAATAGCAATTCTGCTTACCGCACTTGAAATTTCAAGTCAAATTGTACCGGTTTTGATTATTCGCATTGCTAAAAATTAATTTTTTAATTGTCAAAGGAAGCTATAAACAAATAGTGTTTCCCGTGCCCAATGCATGAGTTTTAAGGCATGCTACGTAGAAACACCTGTTTGTAGGCTCGCTTACTCATTCGATTTTAAATGAGAAATGCATTGAAAAAATCACTTAAGCACTATGTGTTTATAGCTGTGTTTAACAATAAAAAAGTAATTTTTAGCAAAGCAAATAATCAAAACCGATAAAAATTTGACTTAAACTTTCAAATCGGTAAGCAGAATTGCTATTTTATTTTTAATCAAACGTTATTCGGGTTCAAAAATTGCAATTTTTCGATTTTTTGAAAGTTTAACCGCGTTCATCTCAAAAACTATGCCCACGAAAAACTTGTAAAAACATTTATTGCTTAGAATGTCCCAAAAAATACAAAAAAATGTTGTTTTGCTAAAAATCAAAATACATAAAAAAACTTGGGTAAGTCCACCTGAATAAAGGAGGCCGTTGTACCTCCCCTGGCGAAAGGACTATATCCATATTTCTAATAGTTTTTTTATTAGATCTTCACTATCACAAAAACTATCACTAAATAGATAGTATTTATAATGTAGCTGTCCAGACTTAGAAGGCCCGTGACTTGGTTTTCTATTGTTTTCCATTCTTTCCTGTTTGCTGCTTTATTTTTTCAATTGGAGTTCTTCTATATCTTTTACAATATCCTTCTTCCACTACGTTTTAGGCCTACATTTCTTCTTCTTTCCTCCTATTCGCCCCGTTACTATTATATTGGGTCGTCTCGTGTTTGTCATCCTTTGGATGTGACCCCCAATCCTCAAACCTCAATCTTTGTGATTTTATCATCCCTACGATATTCGATTCTACATATGTACATCTTCTCTATTTCTATATTTGGTTTCTTTATCCTCATTCCATTCTATAGCTTTCCTCCAAATATTTTCCTGAGTTTTCTTTCCCACACTTGAAGCATGACTTGTTCGGATTTGTTCATCGTCCACATTTCGCTGGCATAACGGCTATAGGGTCTTAAATTTTCTTATCTTAGCCCTTCTAGATATGTTTTCACTTCTTAATAACTTCTTTAGAGCAAAGATTGAACGATTTTCAGCCATATTTCCAGCCTATTGCATTTCTTCTTAAATATTTGGTCTCCTGTAGCATATCGCTCCTAGATAGTAGAATCATTTATAAATGGTTCTGTGATTATTGTCAGGTATTGTCCTCGTATATATTCTCGTTCTGTCCATTCCGTTTTATTTGGTCTTTTCCTCGTTTATGTTTATCCCTTCCTTTTTCTCTTTCGCTTTTAGTCTGTTTAGTATTTGGTTTAATTCGCTATATGTCACCAGCAAATGTTAGGAATTGGTTTTTTCTTTAATATACAAATCCTGGTCTGTTGATCCCTGCTTCTTTGACGACAATATCAATCAAGAAAGATACTGAACAACAGTGATGACAGTCACTCCCTTGTCGCACTTCCTTACTGACTTCAAACTCATGTTATTTATTTTAACTCAATTATCTGTTTTTCTGAGTGTTACTTTAATCATTTTCACTAATTTTTCACTAATTCCCATTTTACATAGTGCCTTGTATATTTCTTTCCATTTTACCCTGTCAAAAGGTTGTTTAAAGTCAATAAATAGTGCCCTGTACGTTTCCCATAATCGCAGGTTTCTACCTGTATTTTTCGCAGCAGGAAAATTTTATTTACTGTGCTGCGTCATATTCTGAATCCAAATTGATATTCTCCTATGACGTCCTATGTCATTATCTATGTTTTGTGATATCTTTTTTTTATAAATGTAGTGCAAGTATTTTATAAGCAATTAGTTATGGCACTGTTAGATACTGGAGGCTGTTCTCTCGGATTACATTTTGGTATTTTTCAATTAGGTACAAGTAGATATGTAACCTTACCTCTTTGCAATTTATTGTTTTTATTGTAAATTAGTCACCATTTTACTTTAAAATAAGTTTATTTTGTTTGACGATTCAACTTCTACTTCGGAAATCGTTCGCATTTTAAGAATGATTTCCGAATCGAAAAAATTGCTTCAAAAATAAGCTTCAGAACAATTTTATCTCTTATCTAGGTGATACTAGCAACTACTTATACACATTAGCTGTTTAATTATTAGGAGATTGGGGACTATGGAACAGTGTTGATCTTACAACATGAGAAAAGTGTGTGAATACACCCCTGTATAATCGTAATAAAATCCAGAATCAATGTTTGCGTTTATTGTATTTATCGAATGCAAAAGAAAAGTTTCGCAAATGACTATATTGCATTTAATTGTTGATAATGGTGTTAAAATTGCTTATTATTCGTTTAGATAGGATCAATTGTGGAATGATTTGCAATAGGCCAATTACCAACTTAATTGACTGCTTTTACTCCTTAAGAGAATTAATGACAAAGACGTTATTACTAGTTTACCATATTCATACCAAATTGCTCACATTACAGATTTACGTGGAAGATTGTTAGAGAAAGAAGTTTCTGTTTAATTTACCTACTTGAGAACCGATAAAATGTTCGATACACAACAACAAATTCATTTTCTAAGTAATCACTAACACATTTTATTGTACAGGAATTCGAAATTGATAAAAAATAAGTACTTAAAGCCTAAAGAACAAAAAGTGGTACAAAATGTTAATCGTTGATCACTATTTAATTGCAAAACAAGTTCTCTAACAACTGATTTCATCAGATACTGTAATAAATTGTGTCATTTGCAAACCGTTAATCATTTATATAAAAAAATGTTTTTATGTAGTATCCTTATTTATAAAATTATTATGTACCTTAATTCAATTGTGGCAGATTTGTCACAAAAAGCCAATGTTATTTTAGGTCAGTAAAGAAAAAAAACAGCTGAAAAAATTTTAAACAGAGTTATGAAAAAAAAAAGAATATGTGTGTACTTTGTACGCACGTAAGAAGTTATACTTCTATTATATTATATTTTCAACGAAATAAATATACTAAACAGTTTATTTGTATTTTATTTAAATATTAAACTCATTTTAATACTTACCTACCACTTGCAATTTTTTTTTATTAAAACAATACCAAAAATGAAAAAAAAAAAGAATATGAATCGTCCGGATTCGAACCCGGGATCTCTCGATCTGTGGTAGAATACTCTACCAACGAAGTTATCATCGCTCTGTTTACGTGACATCTCGGACATAATTACAAATCACGGTGGCAAATAGATCAAGTGAAGTAAAAGATGTTATAATAGATACTTATTTTACTCCAGAGAAAACAAATACACAGATACAAAAATTATAATTAATTATATATTTACTAAAAACACTAATATATTATTTTCATACCTTATTTGCGCTGATACCTACATAACTTGGACGATTAGACGGGGCCGTTCAAGTATTACGTAACGCAGGTTGGGGGGAGGGGGGTCAAAAATCTTCAAAAATCGCGTTACGTAATACTTAAAAGGCCCCCGACGAACTCCATACTGTCTGTGTCCGCATGCGCCCAGAATAATAAAAATTCACTCTCAATTGCATCTAAAGAAGTATAACTTCAAAAAATAAAGATATTTATATCTCTGATTTTATTTATGTCACATGCTTGTAAGTAGACTCACTGAAAAGGTGATGAAAAACACAATCTTTACAAAACGAACCTTTTATGATTAAAAGGAACCTTCTATGGCCAATTGGAACCAAGACGTCACTATAAGGTCGGTATAGAAGGAACAATAAGAGCTACAGAAATAAAAGGTACAATTAATAACATCGACGTCGCAACTTGTAGCGTACGCTGACGACATAGCATTGCTTAGCAGAAACCTAAACAGTTTAAAAGAAGAATTTGCAAAGTTGTGCAAGGAAGCATCCAAAAGAGGTTTAGCAATAAATCAAAACAAAACAAAATACTTAATGTGCTCAAAAAAATATAATTAATGTGACAAGTTTAAATATGTATTGCGAATACAGTATTGGTGAATATTAGTTAGAAAAGGTTTTCTTTAAATATCTTGGGGTCTCAGTTAACGGAACTAATGATAGAAGCATAGCAATTAATAAAAGAATCCAAGCAGGAAACAGAACTTACTGGAAATACAGCAACTTCCTCAAAGATAGGAAGCTAACTTACAATACTATACTGAAAATTTTCATAGTATCTATCAATTAGACCAGTAATCACATATGGTGCTGAAGTAATGTGTCTGACACACAAAGATGAAGAAAGATTGAGGATCCTAGAGAGAAAAATAATTCGGGTGGTAGTAGGCCTACTAAACTTAGATAATAATGAATTCAGAAAACTGATGAACTAGGAAGTAAGAGAACTTTTCAAAGGAGAAGACATTGTCAGATTTATCAAGGCAACGAGACTCAGATGGATGAGACATATAAAACGGAGAAATCCAGAAGCAGCTATCAAGAAAATCACCAAATGGAGACCAGTATCAGGCAGAGCATGGGGAAGACCCAAAACCAGATGGGAGAACCAGATAGTTGAAGACCTTAAGAAGATGGGAGTTAGAAAATGGGTAATCATAAGCAAAAACAGGATCAAATGGAGAAAAATTGTAAAAGATGCCAAGTCACACAACCAAATCCAAAATGTTAATGCGGACTGATTCCCCGCAACAAATGAAACGGAAGAGCCCAAAAAGAGCGGCAATCACTCCGATAGGAGTGCAGATGCCATGTAGATGATGATTAGAGGTATATGACAAAAAAATCATAATTTTTAATTCGTCTCTAAAGTCACCTATTCTAGAAATAATGAATATATTCCATAATTTTGCCCCTCACTGTGTATAATATCAATTTGTATTATTAGGCTGGATTTGGATTTGAATTATATAGAGATATCATTCCACTTATTTTATAAAATATTATTGTTTTACCAATCTAAATAAATTAGTTAATAAATAACATTGACAGAAATCGCGAATAATAAAAGTTTCTTTTTAGAAAGACCCGTTAGCTATTTCAACTACGGTTTTTATATATCACCACAGCAAAAACATTCAACCTAATTAATGAAAACAAACATTTACGACAGAGAGGCAAAAAGTCGACGGGGCAATTATTCAAGACCTTTTCCATGTAGTCAGGCTATTTGACTGAAGAAGATCTATACGTCTCCACGGTGACAGCACCGGTGTAAGACTCGTCTGTCACTGCTAACATGCAGCGACAACTCTTCAAGAAAAGAAGAAGAAACTGGGGACAGCACCGTTTGCCTCGGTATTTTATAATGAAGTTTTCTTTCAGAATGTCCGGGACATATAAGGGATTTTTATAAGAAATATCATACTTTAAGAAATAAATTTGTTTGGTTTCCTAGAAGAAATCTACAAGATATATGACATTACGTGTAAGAAGGAAAAGAGATTCTGGTTCTTTAGATTTTTGGATATACTCTCATAAATATCTAAAATTTAATGATTTGAATAATTTACGTTTGAGGCCCCTAAAAATGTTTTTATAGTATATGTTAATTAATGCTGGTGACAGTATGCAACCCTGTCTTCTAGCATGTCCTGATGTTTTTGGGATAACGATTAGTTTCCCATGTGGACCTTTGTCAAATGCCTTCTCGAAATCAATGAAACATGCATACTCACGGCAGTTGACATCCTTGGCTCTCTATATTAGAACTTACAAACTGAAAAGTGCTTCCCTTCTTTCGAGTCCTCCTTTGAATTCAAATTAATTGAATGTCACTCAAGAGTTCTTCTAATTTGGTGTATATGCGCGAGTGAATAATAGCAAGAAGTACTTTAAATACTTTTTCTTCTTCTTCTTCTAATATCGCTACAACTCTTTGTGAGTCTTGGCCTGCTTAACAATGTTCTTCCATTCTGTCCTGTCGCCACTGCCTGATGTTCATGGTTTTAAGATCCCCCTCTACGTCGTCTATCCATCTTTTACGGGGCCTTCCTCTTGTTCTATTTCCTTGGAGCTTCCATCTCTGGATTACTTTTACAGCTCGATTATCTGGCATTCTTTATAGGTGACCGAGTCAGTTTAGTCTTTGTGACTTTACAGATCTAACAATATCTGCGCTCTGCATTAGTTCATCCAGCTTGTGGTTCATTTTAATTCTCCACGAACCATCGCTGCATTTGGTTGGTCTAAATATCTTCCTTAGTATTTTGCGCTCAAATATTCTCAGTTGATTTCAATCAGTACTTTAAATATATCATCATCATCATCAACCCGTACTCGTCCACTGCTGGACATAGGTCTCCCTCAGCTCTTTCCATCTTTCTCTGTTTTGTGCGGCTTGCATCCAGTTGCCGACAATACGCTTCAGATCGTCAGCCCATCTGGTTGGTGGTCGTCCTATGCTCCATAGTGCTTCTTCTCGTGGCCTCCACTCGACAATACGTTTTGTCCATCGGTTGAATGACAATATGACGACGTGTGCTGCCCAATTCCACTTGAGCTACACGATTCTTTCGACGGCGTCAGTTGTTTTTGTTCTACGACGTATTTCTTCGTTATCTGGGATTCGGTCCCTCAGGGAGACACCCAACATCTGGCGATCCATAGCCCTCTGAGTTATGCGAATCTTGTTCACTGCTTTTTTTGTGAGTGTTAATGTTTCCGCTCCATAAGTGAGTACAGGCAATACACACTGGTCAAAGATTTTCCTTTTTAGGCATATGGGTAAGTCCGATTTAAATACATAGCTCAGTTTACCAAACGCTGCCCAGGCTAATCCTATGCGACGTAGGAGCTCGCACGTCTGGTTATCTCTTCCCAACCGAATTTCATGTCCCAAGTACTTATAAGGTGCAGTCTACTCAATATCCATTCCATCAACAACAATATTACGATTTAGCACCAGATTAGTCATTATTTGCGTCTTGTTGATGTTAATCTTTAGTCCGACCTCTAAGGAAGCATGATATAACTTGTTCAACATTATTATTGCATCATCCATACGATCGGCTATAAGGACGATATCATCTGCGAATCTCAAATAACTAAGCTTCTCTCCATTTATATTGATACCATATCCGTTCAGATCTGCCTTCTTAAAAGTATGTTCTAAAAGGGTTGTGAACAGCTTTGGTGAGATGGTGTCTCCTTGCCGTACTCCTCGCTGCATACAAAATTTATTAGTTTGTTGATCAGAGAGTCTTACGCTAGCGGTTGCATTGTGGTAAATATATTTTATCATGTTAGTGTGTAGCGATGGTCTATTCGGCATTCTGTCAATGCTTTTAACATTTTCTGCTGGTTTATGGTATCGAACGCTTTCTCGTAGTCCACGAATATCAGTGCCGATGGTTTGTTGTATTCCGCCGACTTCTCTATCAAGTTTTTTATTACCAGTAAGTGATCGTTAGTGCTATATCCGGATCTAAACCGAGCTTGTTCTCTAGGCTGATAAAAGTCTAACTTAGCCTCCAGTCTTTTTTTGATAATTTTTGTGAAAAGCTTATATTATGTGTGATAGCAGACTGATAGGACGGTAGTTTTTTAGATCTGTTATGTCACCTTTCTTGTGCAATAAAACAATGACTGCATTGTTCCATTGAGAAGGGTTTTTCCTTGGTAAATGCAACTAAACTTTAAATACATGACTTGGTAAAAAACTTTACATGGTAAAAAACTTTAAATATATGACTCATAAAACTAATTAATCTATTAGTAAAATTTAATAAAAAATTTTGGTCTTGGTAAAAGGTATATTATTTTAAAAAGCCCTATAGGGCTACAAACATCGAACAGAACGTTTTCGCTCTAAAAAGAGCATCATCAGTGATAACGGAAATTCTTCCTAGTGGATAATTAATCTATGTTCCTCACATTCACATATTATTATGTTCTTCAGATTTTTTTAGCGTTAGCTTTTTTGGGAAGTGGAATAAATATTGATAGTAGCCAATCTTGTGGTAAGTAATCTGTCTCACATATCTTGTTGAATAGCTTCGTAAGAGCTATGATTTGGTGTGCCTCTAATAGCTTTAAAATTTCACCATACACTTCATTAGGTCCTGGTGATTTCCCATCTTTAATCCGCTTAATGGGCATATTTACTTCTTTCTTTTGTTATTTCTGGGCCGTAGGCATTGTCTATTTCAGTCGGACTTGGTGCTGCATCTTCGAATAATCATTGCATATATTCTTTCCATCTTCTTAATTTATCTTCAATTGTAATCAAAATCTGACCTTCGATGTCTACAACTATGCCTATATTGCGTTGTTTTGTGGTGCTATTTACCTCTTTAATCTTTTTGTGCATATGGAAATCACCATGTTTGTTGTACATTTCTCTATCTGCCATGCTTCTTTTGCTTTTATTATTTTCCTTAGTATACTCTTATACAACTTTTGTATTCATTGTTATTTCTATCTTTTAATTTCTTTCGATCTTCCACCACCTGCAATAGAAGGTGGGTAATACCGCGCACTTAAGCGTAAAAGGTGATAACAAGCAACTAAAACTGATTTTGAAAATAAAATTTGCATTTGCCTTTTGGATACGGTATTGGCCAAAAATTGACTATGCTCAATTCCATTCTATTTAAACAGTTTAATAATAATATTATTTTTTCTACACTAGTGCATTTGCGCGATATTCCCCACTACGTGGGGTAATTTCGCGCACAGAGTTATGCAATATCGCGCGTTAAAAATTTATGATAGATTCTATGATATTTATGTAAATACGTATTAAAAAAACACAAAATATTTGCAAATTGTTTATTAAGCGAAAAAACATTTTTTAAACAAAAAAAAACTCAAAACCTTTAATTAAAACTGCGCAACAAACTTATTGTCTACGTTGATAAACAATTGGTGATATAAAAAAATATAGATTAATAACATAAGCTAAAAAAGGTCCAAATAAAAGCTATTAATCAACAAAATATATGTAAAGTAAAAAAATTAAAAAAAAAATTATTATAAATATTCACTGTGTTGAGTATTATAACTCAACACAGGTAAAAACCGTGCATCTGCGCGGTATTACCCCTTACGTATATTTTCCAAACAATTATGAATATAAAAAAGTGGGACAATTAATGTAAGATAAAGTATGGTTAAACAAAGGCTAAACCACCATAGATTTACACAAAATCAAAAACAACTAAATAAGTTAAACATTTTGACTTATCTTGCATATTTTGTCGTAGCAAAATAGTATAACGGCCACGTTGCAAACAGATAAATGCATATTAGCGCCACGGATGTGAACTTTACAGAATCTGCAATAATAGATTCTCAGAGAGCGAGAAACAAAGTGCGCGGTATTACCTCGCGCGCGTTATTCCCCCACCTTCTCCTACTTTATTTGTCATCCATTTCCACTTTTTTTATTTAAGATATTCTTAAAAAAAGACACGAAGAAGCTTAACAGAAGAGAAACCTTATTTACGGAAGAATACTGCTAATGTAATTGAATCTCCCACAAAATCCCTCTTAAGTCCACAAAGTCGACAAAATTCTCAAACCACGAGGAATAAAGACAATATTTTAAGACCCCAACAGAAACCTTTATCTCTCTTGTCAGGTCAGTCAAAGACAACATCCCAAATAAACGACACGGAGTTTATGAAATTCCTTGTGCAGTCTGCGCCCGATATGGGAGCGTTCAAGTATTACGTAACGCAGGTTGGGGGGGGGTCAAAAATCTTCAAAAATTGCGTTACGCAATAGTTAAACGCCCATTACAGTGCGTTACGTAGGGGGGAGGGGGGATCAAAAATCTTCAAAAATCGCGTTACGTAATACTTGAACGCTCCCTATTACATAGGCCAAATCAATCGTATAATCCAAAATAGGATTTATGAACATTTCAGATCTGTTTGCAACTCCGATTCAATTTTATTCTATAATTTTGCCCCTCATTGTGTTTGTATCATACTTTGCGTCCAGTATTTTCAGTTTGTCCAATTTGTCGATTTTTTAATAAATTTTCTTTCGTTTTACTTTTTCTTTGTCTTCTTCTTCTTCCTGCTTCCTTAATAGGCTCGCGCCTGTTCCAAATTCTGAAGCCTCCTCATTAGATATCCAGGTTGTCACTTCATCTCTTCCTTGGCATTCCTATACTCCTTCGGCCGTTTAAAAGGATCTGTCTCGTGCTATCTTTACCAGTCTTTCTTCTTCCACTCTGCTTATATGGCTGTACCATTCTTTTTTTTTCTTTTCAGTGTCCAATCATTTCATCATCATTCTCTTTGCCTTATCCCTATGCGGGGTCGGCTTCGCTAATTGCATTTCTCCACACAATCCTATCTTGGGTCATATCAACGTTAATCCAATTAACCAACATGTCCTGCCTTATCGTCTCCCCCCAGGTCTTCTTTGGTCTTCCTCTCCTACTCCTTCCAGGAATCTGCACTTCAGCTATTCTTCGTATTGGGTGATTAACGTCTCGACGTTGAACATTAGCAAACCATCTTAACCTATGCTCTCTCATTTTGGCATCAATTGGTGCCACACCTAGACTTCCACTAATATACTCATTTCTAATTTTATCCTTCTTTGTCACTCCACTCATCCATCTAAGCGTTCTCATTTCCGCCACATGCATTCGTTGTTCCTCTTTCTTTTTCACTGCCCAACATTCAGTTCCGTACATCATAGCCGGTCTTATGGCTGTTTTATAGAGTTTTCCCTTCAGCTTCATTGGATTTTTTCTGTCACAAAACACATCACTCGCTTCTTTCCACTTCATCCATCCATCCCTAATTCTACTTCATGCATCTCCATCTATTTCTCCATTACTCTGTAATACCGATACTAGGTACTTAAAACTATTGCTTTTCACAATCATTTCACCATCCAAAGATACCATTTTATTTGTAGTAACTCCATCTTTAAATGAACAATCCAAATACTCGGTTTTTGTCCTACTAAGTTTTTAACCTTTTTTCTCCAGAGCTTGTCTCCACTGTTCCAGTTTTTGTTTTAAGTCTCTTTCACTATTTCCTATTAACACTACATCATCAGCATACATTAGGCACCATGGAAGGCTACCCTGTAGTTTCGCTGTTATCTGGTCCAAAACTAATGAGAATAAATAAGGACTAAGCAGCGAGCCTTGATGCAATCCTACTTTCACCTGAAAATTATCAGTCTCTCCCACACCTGTGGGAGAGACTCTCCCACACTAGTCGTTACTCCCTCATACATATCCCTCACAATATTTACATATTCACCAGGGACTCCATTCTTATTGAGTGTCCACCACAGAATCTCTCGAGGAACTCTATCATATGGTTTCTCAAGATTAATGAATACCATACGAGCGTTAGTCTCTTTATTCCTGTATTTTTCCATCAGTTGCCTTACAATGAAAATTGCATCTGAGGTTGATCTGCCCTGCATAAGCCAAATTGATTATCGGATATTTCGGTTTCTTCACGTATCCGTCTATCAATTACTCTCTCCCATATTTTCATGGTGTGGCTAAGTAGTTTTATAGCCTTGTAGTTTGTACATTGTTGTATGTCTCCCTTGTTTTTGTAGACAGGTACTAATATGCTGCTTCTCCATTCGTCTGGCATTTGTCCAACTTCCATAATTCTATTAAATAGACCTGCTAGCCAACTTATTCCTGTCTCTTCCAATGCTCTAAATACTTCGCCATGAATATCGTCTGGTCCGACTGCTTTTCCTTTCTTTATTTTTTGAAGCGCTTGAGCCACTTCCTCGTTTGTTATTCTGGTAACCATTGCTATTACTGTCTCCGTTAACTCCACAGGCTGTCTGTCAAATTCTTCATTTAATAAACTGTCAAAATACTTTCTCCATCTCTTTTTGACATCCTTTTCGTGAATTAGTATTTTATTATTTTCATCTCGGATACATCTAATCTGATTAAGATCTCTTGCTTTCTTTGCTCTCTCTTTGGCTATTTTATATATCAGTGTCTAGTTATTTATATTCTCTATATTACAGCTTTGCCTGAGGTCTCCGTTGTCTGTTCCATAATGATTTTCCTGTGATATCTCGGACTATTTTCATTTCACACGTTTCAGTCTTTTGTCCTTGTGGTATCAAGTCTTGTTTCCGCAGTGTAAGCCATAGTTGGCCTGACTACTGTTCTATAAATATTTAAGACATCCTGCTATTCTGTTTACTTTATTTATTTGTTGGGCAACTTCCGCTTCTGTATCTCCATAACCGTGCATTAGTACTCCCACCCAGGTAGCTGATACTTCTTTCTTGCTGGATTATTTTGCTGTCCACTTCCAGCTTGTACCTTAGTGAATCTTTAGAGATTACCATACTTTTTATTTTATTTGATGATTTTATCATGTTGAACTTTCTTGCTGTTATATTAAATTGATATAAAAGTCTCTAAAGGTCATCTTCACTCTCTGCAATAAGTATGATATCATCTGCATAGCATACTATAGAGATAATTTCTTCACCCATTCTGTACCCTATACTCAGGTTTTTGACTTTATGAATAATTTCATCCATGATGAGGTTAAACAGCAGCGTGCTCAATGAGTCTCCTTGACGTATGCCTCTTTCCACTGGTATCGGCTGCGTTAGTTTGTTATTAATTCTGGCCTGTACATTATTTCTACTGTATATGTATTCGATAGTCTTGATAATACCTGATAGTATGTTTCGTTTATATAACAGGTGAATTACGTCATTCAACTTTACACGGTCGAATTCCTTTTGTAGATCTATGAAGCAATAATTAGCCGGGACGTTGTATTCCATAATCATGACTTGCCTGACGACAAAAACTGCATCGTTACAGGATCATCCGGATCTAAAGCCTTGTTGTCCATCTACTAGATCTATTTCGTTGGTGATTTGGGTGGTTATGACTTTTGGGCCAATTTCAGAGCGCTACTGAGCAGGTTTATTCCTCTGTAGTTTTTGGGTACCGTTTTATCACCCCTTTTAAAATTAAGATCGTTGTGCTAGTGCGCCAGCTGTTAGGTATTGTATGCCCCGAAAGAATTTTTTGTATAAGGCTAAGGGGCGTAACAGAGGCCCCCGCAGCATGAAGCTTGCGGGGGCCCCAATATGTCAGGGCCCCAATATGTCAGGTTCCCCATCTTGTCGTCTAATATAGTATGTAAAATGTGTTATTTTTATATTATTTTACGCATATATGAAAAATGTAAGTTACCATAAACAGTGCATGAATACACTAGTAGCCCAGTAAATGGCCGTTTTGGAGTGTAATTATTAGAATCACGACGGATTTGCTTGACAATTTGGATTTAGGTTCTACTTAAACTTCAACTTCAAAGTTGGACTTCTGTAGTTGGTTGTTCTTACTTGGGGGGCGAAAGGGATGACTCTCGGGTGTGAAAACATACGTTTAAAATAAGTCCGGAAATAGATAAATTGACTAATTCTAATCAATTTTTGTTCTATAGGATATTTTGTTCTATAAGTCAATACTTTTCAAGTTATTTGAGAGTGAAGATGTTTATTTTTCAACAAATAAAACACGTTTTCAAGCAGTTTTTAGCAAAAATGTAGCTCATAAAAAAACAAAAAAATGGTGTATTCAGGAAGAATATCGACACAATAAACGCAAAGTTGTAGCTCATGAAAAATTGTTCTTATTCGTCCAATTCCAAATCGAACATTTCAACGTGAAATAACCAAAAACTGAAGCAGTTTTTGAGGAAAACTCATTAAAACTTTTTTTTAATGTTTAATAAAGAGCTTTATTTTTATTTTTTTATAAAAGTTTCTATCATCAAAACTAGGGGAGTTACGCTCAAAATAAAGTTGGCCCCCTTTTTTTGGTAAAAAAAAAATCGTGAAAATCTCCTCCTACTTAGCACCCTAAATAAAATTAATCGTTAGCGCTTTACCCTTTACTTTATATATGTATTGTTTATATGATCTGTAACTTTGTTCGAAGTTCTTATTTTTGAAAAAATTTGGTTTTATAGTAAAGAAATTTCTTTATTTTGGAAAAATGCCATTTTTTCAAAATTACTTATTAAGTATTAGTGATACGAAAAAACTCAAACAGTAAAGAAATGTAGGTTTTACTTTTGTAAATATTTTGTGTTTTATTTTGTTTTTCTGTAAGACAAAAATTGGTTAAGATGTGGCTGATTAAAATTTGCATACACTCGTGATTACGGACTCGTTCAAGCCCTTTCAAAAATGAGGACTTTGAACCGGTGAAACTTACTAGTCATATAAAAAAGTTAGGTAATTTGTAAAGCGGTAATGATTAGTTTCATTTAGGGTGCTAAATAGAGAGAGATTTTCACAATTTTTTTCAACCAAAAAAGGTTTTAACTGTATTTTGAGCACAGCTCGCTTAGTTTTGATGTTAGAAACTTTTATAAAAAATAAAGTTTTTTTAAACACTATAAAAAAGTTTTAATGAGCTTTCCCCAAGAAATTTCCCCCATTTTTTGGTTATTTCATGTTAAATATTCGATTTGGAATTTGACCAATAAGAATAATTATTTTTCATTAGCTACAACTTTGCTTTTACTGGGTCGAGCTTCATTTTTTCATTTTTATAAGCTAAATTTTTACCTAAAACGTGTTTTTTTACAATAAACATTTTCACTCCTAAATAACTCGAAAGGTATTGACTGGGCCACTTCGGTTGTGACTTTGTGACACTGAAAATTACACGGTATTGCCGTATTTCACGTACATTTTCTGGGCTTATATTATAAGTTTTTGTTACACTAGTCGCATGTAGTAATTTTTTAAAGGGGGCCCCATTTCTAATTCTGCGGGAGGGCCCCGACGGAGTTTGTTACGCCACTGATAAGACTTATACAAAAAATTCTTTCGGGGCATACAATAACTAACAGCTTAGTATCCATAGTTGTTCAGTTAATGCGTTTCCACCGTATTTCAGAATTTCGTTTGGAATCTTGTCCGGTCCTGGATTACGGATTTTCAGTTTTTCTAATGCTTTAGTAATTTCCTTCGTTGTGACGAACTTTTTTCTTTGTCAAAAACCAATAATACATAAAATTAAATAAAAAATCAATTAAGTTGGAAAAAGTAACTGTTTAAATTTCAATTTATTTTTATTTTCCAAGCACTAATTAGCATCATGTTAAAAAAAAGTTAACAAACCCAAGGCACCAACTAAAATCGTAAAATCATACCACAGAAACCGCCGGTATATCCAAATATGATTCCGAGATTCCGATGCCAAAGCAGCAACTACATCCACTACAACTGCGCACATCTGCCTTACGAGAAACAAAGTACTTGGGTAATGGTGTTTGGTAGTCTTGTATAGACAAAAAAGCGATATAAAAAGACACTAAGAACCGTAAAAGAAGAGCAACCTTAAATCACGGGCGAATACTGCTAATGTGCCATTCGTAGGCAGCACCTCTTGAGCGGTGCTTCTGGTCAACTGTTTTTTGCCGCAATCGTCAAGTAACTCGTGACGAGTGAGTAAATAGGATCTAAATTACAAACCTACATTTCGAATATTACTCTGTTGCCTTTTAAGAACTACTCTTTAAGACGATTGTGTTCCCTCGGCCCAAATATTCCACCATGGGTTTATTTTTATTTCGAAATATCCTGCTAAAAATTCAGCACCGTTAACGTAATAAATAATTTATTAATCTCGTTTAAAAATCATAAAAATTATTACCAAATTTCACAGTTTTAGATAAAATTAATATCTACACGATAGGACCAACATGAAGAATATCCTAAATGGGAGAGAGTGTGTATAACATAGTATTTAGGATACAAATATGAGAACTCTTACCTGTATGATTTAGGAATGTCATAAACACTAACGGTTTAAAAAGCCATCCAAAGGTACTATGAATTTATTAAAGAGTGAAAATACATTAATCAAACTAGAACGTAAACAGAAACAAAATAGACATAAACAAAAACTAGAACTACTATACTACTTACCAGTTAATACAAGTCTTTGTCCGTGTACACTATTGTCCATACAAGTTGCTATCACGAAGATCCTGAATGTAGAGGTGTAGTGATGTGGCAACCTTGGGGTCTAAGGTTACCAAGAATCCATGAAAGCTAACAGTTACTGGTTTACACAAAAGGCACGATAAAACTTATAATTAATTGCTCTTATACCAGAAATAAAATAATAAAAATACCAGAGTTAAAAGAAATGACCAGAGACAGAAATCTTTGGAGACGGACAATACACGACATCACGTCGACTGCTACACTCCCTCCGGGGGGTCAGGATTGAAGAGAGATACCAAAAGCGAGACAATCTGTAACAGATTGGAGAGCACATGGAATGAATCCTTGAGGGATTTTTTGACGGCTTTTACTATCAGAGATGTTGCTTCGACCCCGTCTTAATTTGCTATGAGCTGCAGGTGGGGTCCTGTTGATTGCGGAGTCTTTTTTGACACTTATATGTCTCTTAGACACACATTAACACTAAACACTGTTTTTTATATAACCCCTAATGGATTCTGCACTCTGCCGAAAGGGCAATAAGCGTTTGCTTTGACTAATGTGAAATTGACATGTAGAGTATCCCTCCAGTGAGAGATCTCCTTTAAAGAACTAGCTAAATTTAAATAATGTTTTTTTACAATGAGAGTACTTATATTGGTGTCTATATTTCCTTAGAAGCTAAACTTATCTGAGTCCTGTAGACAGGTCGGCAGGCAGCAAGCGTCCAAGTCTACGCACTTCGTTGACATCTGGCACATTTAGGCGGTTGGCCAACACGTTAAGGTGCACTGACACTCTTTCACTGTAACGAACACTGAACTGGTAGATCACTTCCTTGATGGATTCCAACTTGACGTCGCATGTAGAATGACCCTATTGGGAATGTAGAAAGGTGCAACAACGATGGTTCGCAACACTTTGTTTTGGAATCTTTGAAGGATATCAATGTTGGAATTACTGGCCTTATACAACAGTATTTTGTTGTCCAATGATAATTTAGATTTGCGTCCAATCAGCCAATACATTTTGCTGTTTTCTTTTGGTGAATATATGTTTCTTCCAAGTCAGCCGTCGGTCCAAATGCACACCAAGATATTTAGCATCGTCAGCTTGTGGGAGGTAGCAGTCGTTGATTTTTACTGGTGGATATGTTTCTCTGTGTAAAGTGAATGTCACTTGTGTAGATTTCGTTTCATTAACTCTGATACGCCATCTTTTTAGCCACCTTTGGATTTTATCAAGGTTTGCCTGAAGGTTCTTTGAGGCTGAGACCGGATTGGTGTGGGATGCCAAGACCGCCGTGTCATCAGCGAATGTTGCTACAGTGGTGATTCTTGTTCTTGGCAGATATTATTTCAAGGAGAAACAATATAGGTCCCAAGATGCTACCTTGGGGAACGCCAGAATATATTGGATGTAATGCAGTAAGTTAACTCCCTTGTTTCACGAATAAATGTCTGTCTGATAGGTAGGATTTTAGTAGTAGATAGTGGGGATAGGGTAAGAGTTCTTTCAATTTAAATTGTAGGCCGCTGCTATTTATATATTTACACATGGATTTATTCGAACAACAGTAGTTTATATGATTATCTTTTTTTGCATGTTGTTAAAAAGCGACTCAAATTATCCCTCCACTTCTCACATCCACCTTGACTTGGATTTTCCTTGTTACTTTTTATAATACGGGTGGACTTCTGTATATTTATCACTAGAGATAATGTATGTGGATTAGATGTTTAGACTGATTTTAGATGATTAGACTTCTTACATCCACCTGTAACTGGATCTTCCTCGCTACTTTTTACCATGTCTATATTCAACACCATGATTATCGGCCCGTTTTAAAAGTTCACTGCATGATATAAGTCCCCTCTGTATCCAGAGTGCACGGTCTTGTGCAGTATGAATCCAATTTTGCGTCATCTTTTGCAGATCAACTTGCCATCTTGTAGGTGTTCTTCCTTGTTTCATTTATCTGATCTTGGTATCTATTCGGTTAACTTCCGTGTCCACCTCCTTTATCTCCATTTCAATCTACAAGCTCCTTCCACAAAATTTGTAACTCTGGTTCTATTTCGTAGGTTTTCGCTTATGATCTTGTCTTTTATTATTAATCCTATTATTGAACGCTACATCCTTCTTTGTGCTATTCTTAGTTTTGAAGCATTGTTTTTACTGTCAGGACACATTGATCGCCTTTCCGCTTCAGGTGTTACCTTCAAATACGTATTTAAGAGCTTCAAATACTGCTTATTCATGTGCCAATACATTTTGGCACCCTTTACATTTTGGCTTCTTTATACCTCACCTGTTTCGTTGTCCTTGCCTATTTTAATTTCTTGTTCAAGGTATATGTAGTTATCAACAAGTTCTATCAGTTATATCATCAGGATATCAGTTAAATTGTAACGCAGAGAGTCACGGTGAAATTAGATCCAGAATTTAGGAGACCAAGGTCGCTTTTAGAAGGATGTCCAAGATGTTATGCAACAGAGACCTAAAATTGGAATTGCGGATCTACCTACTTCGCTGCTACATGTTCGCGGTCTCACTTTATGGTATCGAGTCTTGGACTGTTAATAAAAGTGATCGAAATCGCATTGAGGCTTTCGAAATGTGGTGCTATAGAAGAATTTTAAAAGTTTCTTGGGTGGAGAAGACTAAGACCAGTGGCGTACTGAGCATCGTTTCGCGGGTTCCGCGGAACCAGGGACCCGCTGTAACGCGTTTTTTGCTTCGAAGAAGAAAGAAAAAATCGAAAAAAAAATCGGTCACTAATCTTAGCCCGAAAATTCAAAATGAGGTGATAGATTTACTTGGAAACTCTATTAAAAGTGAACTACTTCATAATATTAGTGCTTCTCCATTTTTTTGTATAGATACAACTCAAGGCATTTCAAAACAGACCAACTTATTAGTTTTTCGATATGTAGAAATTGTGTATGCCGAAGAAAATGTCTTGGATGTTGTAATTAACGAATCATTTTTAGGATTTGTTCCGATAACTGACCAAACTGCGTGTATACTTAGCAATAAAATTTTGGCTAAATTATAAACTAAATTAAATATGCATGGAATGGACAAACTGCGGGGTCAGGGATGTGATGGTGTAGCAAACATGAGTGGCGTTTATAATGGCGTTCACGCCAAAATTTGGAAAAGATATCAAAACGCTCCTCATGTTCACAGCGCTTCATATACATGTATGTTAATATTCATATTAATTTCTTTACGATTTGGAAGCCAAAATGTTTAAAACCAATAGTATTAATTTAAATTAGTTTTAAATGATTCAGTCAAAACATTTATTTAAACTTTACTCTGATCATTGATATGTGTTTAATATTGTTAGATATTTATTACACATTTTCTTGTGTTTGCACCATCTTCATGAATTTTATTTTAATAAAAGTCGTGTTCGGTTTTTTAACAAACTATTAGCTTATTTCTATAGTTTCTATAATCAATATTAAGTGTTAGCGAAAATTGCTTTATTAATTTCTTTTTAAGAAAATCTCGTCGTTTAATTAAAGATGTCAACCCCACCGTTATCCAAGGTTTTATTTTTTATATTTTTTTATTTAAACGTTGTATGTCCCTAGATAGACCAGTAAGGATCTGTGAAAAAACGTCTATTTTTGGATGTGAGAGGTGGCATTCCCATTTTTGCAGATAAAGTTAGGTGACACCTTCAGTAATAATAATTGACTTATGCTCCTTCTCAAATATGCCCGGAACATTAATAAAAAGATTAAAATATTTAAAAATTTCGAAAAACATCGATTTTTTTCCGCTTTCTTTGCTTATAACTTTAAAACTATTCGTTTTGGAACAAAGTCGTAGAGAAATAAAATAAAGATAATTGAATTTTGTATGATATACGACTGGTAAAAAATGTCTTAAGGTATTACCTTTTCTGCAATATAGCAATAAATACAAAATAAGGGGGCAAAATAAGTCTGTTGTTATTCAATATTTTTTAACCACTTTGGTGGCACTTAGAACCATAGTAATTCGCTTAGGAAATTCTTCATAAGATACTTAAATTGTGTACCAAATTTCATTAAAATCGACCTAATAAATTTTGCATAATAAATTTGCAATCTAAATGTTTTTAAAAAAGTTCAAATTCTTTAAAATCTTTCTGAACAAAAAGTAGACCATTTAGAAGTTGGCTAATTTTTTTACATATAAAGAGGTGCTCTATCTATCTATTACACTTTACAGAATTAAAATCGGATTATTTAAAGGGCCCCAGAAATGTTTTAAATTTATAAACAATTTTTTGGCTTATAAACAAATAGCTTTGTTTAATAATAAAAAAATTAATTTTTAGGAATGAAAATAATTAAAACCGGTATAATTTGACTTAAACTTTCAAATGCTGTCAGCAGAATTGCTATTTTATTTTTTAATCAAACGTTATTCGCGTTCAAAAATCCACCGCGTTTATATCGAAAACTATGCATCCTACGAAAAAACTTGTATGGGCCATTCCACGAACATACGCCTGTTTTGGATTACTTCGACAAGGAATATTTTACTGTGCAACATAAGAAGTACGAAAGTAAATGGCGCTAATAATTATTCCAATAAACAACAATGTAATTTGCAATTTATGTACTTTCGTTCTTCTTATTTTGCACAGTAAAATATTCGTTGCCGAAGTAATCCAAAACAGGCGTATGTTCGTGGAATAGGGTATAAGAGCATTTTTTGCTTAGAATTACCCAAGAAATACAAAAAAAAAATGTTTTAAAAAGTTCTTTGTTTATAACAATATTATCGACATCCGGATCAACTGTTACCCAAAAAATTCGTGTTCTACGGGTCAAAATACATAAACAACTTGGGTAAGTCCATCTAAATAAAGGAGCCCGTAGCACCCCCTCCTGGTCACAGCACTAATTTGTTTATAAGCCAAAAAATTGTTTATAACTTTAAAACATTAATGAGGCTGCTTAAATAATCCGATTTCAATTCTGTAAAGTGCATTAGATAGATAGGTAGAGTACTTCTTTATATCTAAAGAAATTGACAAATCCTTGTATGTTCTAGTTTTTGTTGTGCAAGATTTTAAAAAATTTTAATTTTTTAAAAAAAAGTTAGATTGCAAAATTATTATGCAAAATCTAGTAAGTCAATTTTAATGAAATTTGGTGTACGATTTTAGCACATTACAAAAATTTTCTAAGCGAATTAGAAAGGTTCCAAGTGTAACCTAAGTGATGGAAAATCATTCAATAAAGACAGGCTTGTTTTGCTCCCTTATTTTATATTTATTGCTATTTTGAAGCAAGGGTGATAACTAAAGACATTTTTTAGCCAATCGTATCTGATAGAAAATTTAATTATCTTTGTTTTATTCCTATAGGACTTTGTTCTAAAATGAATAGTTTTTAAGTTATAAGCAAAAAAAGTAGAAAAAAAAAGAAATTATTTGAAATTTTTAAATATTTTATTTTTCTTATTATTGTTCCGGGCATATTTGAGAAGGAGCATAAATCAATTATTATTAACGAAGTTATCACCTAACTTTATCCGCAAAAATCTGAATGCCACCTCTCACATCCACCTAAAAGCAGGTCCTTACTGGTCTAAGAAGTTGGTATGTAATTATCAACTTATTTTTAAATAGACCTATAAAATTTAAGAATCTATTTTGTTCATAATATAAGTATTATTGCAATGTTCATTTTTTAAAAGCTGTTTTAGTTTTCCGATATTAAGATTTTTAATTATGACTGAAGATTTAGATGTAGAACATTTTTGAGTTTAATTATTTATAAAAACTACTGGAGTAAAGTGATCAGTCATGTCAGTATGAAAAACGATAGGATTAATATTAATTTACTCTTTAAAGTTAACTTGAGTTTTTATAAATATACTTTTGATATACCTACAATGTGTGTGTTAATTGGGCGGGCGGACCCGCATCACAACTGGAACTAGGGCCTGCATCTCAACTGGAACCAGGGACCGCTGATCTATCAGTACGCCACTGAGTCTCAATACTAGATCGTCTCAACAAGACTACTGAGATTATAAAAAGCATGAAGAAGAGAAAGCTGGAGCACTTCGGACATGTAATGAGAGGTCCCAAATATAGGCTGCTACAAAATATTATGCAAATGCAAGTGAAAATAGCAGGCAAACACAGTCTAGGACGAAGAAATACTTCATGGTTGAAGAAGTAGATTGGTATGATTATGATATTTAGGGTGGCATTGAATAAAATTAAGATAGCTATGATGGTAACCAACGTTCTGAAAGGACATGGTACATGAAGAAGCAGAACAAGTTCTACGATCTTACCTATTTAAGTATTTTGATATCTTATCCAAGATGATTAAATTAAGGATCAGTCTGTATTGTAATGTATTTTGTCAGTCATGTAGGTATTGTTTTTTCGAAAACATTTTTTTGATTCGTCATGGGTAACCTTAAGAAGAACCAAATGCTTAAGGGGAACGGAGCAAAATCTAAAATTTTGACGCATGTCAAAATTTTCAATGTGTTTTAAGTGTATTCATTTTTTTTAATTCTGCGAAGACTAATGAGTATTTTTGAATAATTTAAACGCAGAATGAAAGATTACAATATTACAGAGGACCGGAAGTTCCTAAAAACTTCTATAATGTTTATTTTAATAAGTTACAGGGGTGAAAATAAAAGAGAAAATTTAGTGTGATTTTTAATTCCAAATATTTTATTCAAAAGAAACTTTTTATTTATTCCAAGGGACTTTCGGCCCTCGGCAATAAAGTAGTCTTTCATTATGCGTTTAAATTTTTAAAAAATACTTATTAGTTCGAAGAAAATTAATACATTTAAAACACATTGAAAATTTTGACAGGCGTCAAAATGTTGCATTTTGCGCCTTTCCCCTTAAGAAATAATAAAATAATTATCAAAGGCATAGTTGTGTTTCTTGTACCGATTGTTTTAAATAGTGCTTTAATTCAGTAATTCTTCTTCTTCTTCCTTCTTGTATGTAGGCTTTAAAGCTTGTTTCTTCTTCAATATTAGCCTCCTACATTGTTTAAGTTATCGCACCATATTTTTCTTGGTGACTCCTGTGACCTCCTAATAAGGAGGTCACAGGACCTCCTTTATAATAATAAATACTTCTTCATCCATTTGGTGACTTATCTCGTGCTATTCGTACTATCCTATCCTCTGCCATTCTACTAGTGTGTTCGTTCCACTACTGTTTCCGTTTTGTCACCCATCCATTTATGTCTTCTACATTGCATGATCTTATGTTTTCGCTTCTTTTCCTATCTATCGGACTTTTCCCTGATATTCGTCCGAGTATTTTCATCTTTGTTGTTTCTAGTATTAGGTCGTCTCGTTTTAGATGTGTCAGGTCTTGTCTCCGCCGTGTATGTCAATATAAGTCTAATTGCTGCTTTATAGATTCTTGCTTTTGTGTCTTGTCTTAGGTATTTGTTCTTCCAGATTGTGTCATTAAGAGATCCCGCCGCTTTACTTGCTTTTAAGCTTTGTTGTCGTACTTCCTCTTCAACATCTCCGTAACTGGTTATATCTATTCCCAGATATCTAAACCTTGCTTCCTGCTTTATTATTTTCCCATCAATTTCGATTTTACATCGTAGTGGGTATTTAGATGTTGTCATACATTTGGTTTTTTCAATTCAGTAATGACGATTTTTTAGCAGCCCCCAAAATTTAGTCTAGTGTTTAAATATGATATATATTCAATTTTTTTCACATTAAACAAAGAGATATTCTCATACAGAAAAATTGTTTTAGCAAATATATAGAATCTGATTGGTGGAACTGTTAGGTAAAAGAATATAGAATACTCTTAAGGCCAACAATATAATTTGAATCGGTTTCTTCTTGTTCTTGTACCGACTCCCGTCTTTCGTAATGTGTCTAATGCCCGAGAGTTGTATACTCGACCACCGGCACTGATTGTCTAATAATGCCCAGAATGGTATTATCGACAGGACGTTACTTATTCCATTGCCATTTTTCTGGTCTTTTATAGGGTGACCACCAAGACACCCATTTCGAACAATCATACGCGAGGGCACCTGGTTATGTCCGCAAGAAGAAGAAATTTTACCGTGCAGAGTATGTTGTTGGAGGAATTTTAACCGAGATTTTACTAAAGGCGGAAATACACCATTCAATTCAGTTGAACAATGTGTAGTCCAGGAACCAAAGCTTTTCACCACGCAATTTTTACAGAATGGATCAATTTGCTTGAAAATTTGAGAATAAGTAGTGGATAGTCCATGGATCAAAAACTATATGATGCCGACAGGCGCTTTTACCATGGGGGTGGTTGCCACCCCATCTCGGAGGGTGGAAATTATTTGTCATATTTTGACCGCAAAAGTGAATACAAACATTCATACTATGTAAAAAATGTTCTATACATTATTTCGATAAAATTAATTGTTTTTGATTCAAACCAAGTTCTTGGGAATTAAATTACCTACAATTTCATATTTAAATTTTTTCGAATCTCTTATCTTTCTATTCTGAAGGAAATGGCAATTTTTCTTCAGTTTTTTTTTAACTAATCAGTATAAGCCGGTCAAACTTCCACAATCTATTAATAATACATAAATAAAGAAGAACGGATCAGACCAATTACTAAAAACACCACTAACTTACATTATTATCCTTCCAATTGGATTTCTCCTTTTTTTTTTTTCAAAAAAATATATTGATTTTTTAACCGTAACTTTTTTATTTTTTATCTTAAAAAGTTCGTTAAAAAAGAATTTTGTAGATGTTTACAAGATCTATAAGGTTACTCATATTAAATCCTTTTAAAATTCTCAGTCACAAAAAGAGATGGCATTGAAAGGGTTGGTAAAAGTGGTTTTTGCATAATATTACAAGTTTTAGTTGTCAATAGCTCTCTCAATCTTTGCCGTAAAAAATTTTTTAAAAGAGGTTCTTGGGAATTAAATAAGATACAATTTCATATTTAAATATTTTTTCGTATCTCTGATGCTACTCTTTCTATTCTGAAGAAAAGGGCATTTTTACCAAACTACCAAAACTCGTTATTCGTTTTTAACTCCATTTTTTTTAAACTAATGATTCTAAGCCGGTCAAACTTCTAGAACCTATTAACAATACATAAATAAAGAAGACCAAATCAGCTCAATGACAAATTTTAATTGGGGTGGTGATTAGGGGGTTGTTTACGATCACTTTTTTGCTGAAAAAAAAATAGGGACAGACGTTCTCTTGATTATAAGTCACTTAATTTTTTTAGCTAGAGGTTTTTTTTTATTTCTGGAGATACATATTTTTAAATACTTTAAATTAATTTTAACAAGTTATCCTCGAAAAATGCATAGTTTTCTTGTCCGTTTACTTTGAAACTACAATATTTAGCATTTGTCGAAGAAGAGCCAACATATAATAAAGTATAGCTCGATTACTATTGGTCTTAAAGAAAATAAAAACAAAACGGTTTTGTTTATTTTTTCAAACGGTACATTTTGGTTAGGTAAAGTTGTTTTGATAAAACGAAAACTTTTTGAGTTATTAGCAGAAAACTGATTAAAAAAAATTGATTTTTTCGATATAAAACTAACACTTTCGACAGCGAATAAATCGAAAACTATTAATTTTATCAAAAAATGTATAGAATGTTTTTTGCTTATAATGAATGTTTTTATCAACTCTTGCGGTCAAAATATAATAAAAATTTCCACCCCCGAGGTAAGGTGGCAACCACCCCCATGGTAAAAGCGCCTTTTGGCATGATATAGATTTTGATCCTTGGACTATCCACTACTTATATATTAGTATATTAGTAGGTATCTAGTAAGGCTATGCCTCTATAGTTGTCACACTTCAGTGTGTCTCCTTTTTTATGCAGCTGACATATGTAGCCCTCATACTAGTACGTTGGCATTATTTCACTTTCCCATATTTGCACTGTTAGCTGAATATATCCTCCTCTGCAGCTGATCTCCATTAAACTTGATGAAAAATAATAGTATTTTTTTTAAGTTTGTACAGTTTCTAATTAAGTTGAGGCTTTCCGCTTACAAAATCATCTTTAGAGCTATGGTTAATGGTTTTAAAGCGCCACTAAAAGAGGGAGGGATCCCATTAGAATTTAAAAAAAGTTCATATGCAGTTTTTTATAAATCCAGACTCTCTCGGGAGTTTGATTGTTTTAGAAAAATATGTAATAAATGTAAGAAATTAAAACACATCCAGGACAGAAGTAATAGATAATAATTAAAAAATAATTCTTTCGATCATGGCAAGATTAAAGAGCCTTACCGTCTGATGTTGACGCAACCAGCAAAATGAAAGCAGAATGAACTGATTTCCATTTGGAATATTGGAAACCACTGAGTTGTTACTACATTTACTTTTTTTATTAGACACAGTTTACTTCTACTATTTTCCTTCATAAAAAATATAATTGCTAAATAAACAAATAAAAATAAGCAATATATTCCATTAGCTACTCTGTACAAAAGTCAAGACAAAAGAAGGAAACCGTCACATTGTTGCGTATATTAATAAATCTTACTGATGCTGATAATATTCATTGAAGAATCTCAAACATCACCGTATGTTAATAAGATTTCTTGTAAGCTGCATTGAATCAGAACAAGACTTTTAAATTCAATAGATTGCAGAATCGGAATAAGTACAGCTTGATTTGAAAATTTTAAAACGGGCTTTAACTTATTTATTAAAATTATTGCTAGTTATAGCTCGCTCACTATCTTATTTTATCGATTATTTCATTCATAGGAGATTCTGACCAATAGAAAGCTACAGAAATCTAAATTAAATCCATAATTTTTGATAATTTCCCGTCGTCAAGTATATTACGTCAGATGCCCTTCGTTGCTACGAAAAAATACGTTTAGTTTTAAAAATTATAAAAGTGATGACTTTCAAACATCAAATTAATATTTATAACAACTGTTTGTTTAATTGTACTAATTTGTACTTACATAAATAAATTACAATAAAATTTTGGTTTTGAACAGTTTTATTCATGAAATAATCGCAACAAATTGCACTGGAGCTCTAAAATTAATATAGAATTTTTGCCCTCAAAAAGTTTTTTGACATAATATTTTTTGACATAATTTCAGTCGCCTTCGGCTCGTGAAATTTAAACTGTCAAAATGTCACTCGGGAAAAATTCAATAATTTTAGAGCTCTTGTGCAATTACTACTGATTATTTCATTCATAGGAGATTCTGACCAATATAAAGCTACAGACATGCAAATTAAGGTGATAATTTTTGATAATCTCCCGTCGTTAAGCATATTACGTCAGATGCCCTTCGTTGCTACGAAAAAATACATTCAGTGACATTAATGACAAATGTTTTTTTTTTCTCTGATTCTGGCTTTGGTTTAGAACTAGAACCTTTAGCCACGTAATTGTATAACTTATCACTAATTCAGGGGAGTAATGTGTAGTGTGTGTGTTGAGTAAGTGTCTTGTTACTTTGCAAAGTCGACGTCATTGTCTTTGCAAAGAGACGCTAATTGTTTCCGAACGTCTGCGGTCCCTCCGGTGAGTACCGATCCCACAAAGACAGAAACTATTTTCCATTTATTAATTTATAATAAATGAAAAATTTCTGCCCCTGGAAGGATTCGAACTCCCGACCTTTCGTTTCAAAGGTAGGCGCTCTTAGACAAATGTTTTAAAAATTATAAAAGTGATGACTTTCAACCGTCAAATACATATTTATAACAACTGTGTGTTTAATTTCACTAATTGGTACTTACATATATAAATTACAATAAAATTTTGGTTTTGAACAGTTTTATTCATGAAATAATCGCAACAAATTGCACTCGAACTCTAAAATTAATATAGAATTTTTGCCCTCGTGACACTTTGAAATAATTCCACTCGCCTTCGGCTCGTGAAATTAAAACTGTCAAAGTGACACTCGGGAAAAATTCAATAATTTTAGAGCTCTTGTGCAATTACTACTGAAAATTCTTATTTGTTAACATTTTATCATCGATCTGTCTAGATTTTCCCCATTTTATATACATCAAAATTTATCAATCAAGGTTTTTTATAGATTATAATATATAATTTGTGTAACTGAGTCCTTTAGCAAATTAAAAAATTGTGCGAAATACTTAACTCCCAAAAACCCACGTTTTTGTTTTAAGGGTGTTTGCGAGTTTTTGGGAAGTTAATGATATTTTTGGAGATCAATAGAGTCCGAATCAATGCGTCTCCAATTCATATTTAAAGAATATACGAAAAATTATTAATAAGCACATAGTTTATGCGAAATACCAGGTTTTCAAGAGATATTTTGGGGTTTTTACTGTACTCTCAACTCTTTTACGTTGCCATGGATTAAAATTAAAATTAATTTATTAAAATTTAAAATTAATAAATCAACATAAGACGATGTATTTTCCATATTCAGAGAAGAGAAACATTCCATAGAATTTCCATCCCATTTTTTATCCCATTTCCATAGAAACATACGAAAAACTCTTTTTTCCAGTTTTTTGGGGATTTTACTGGATTTTTCCATCTTCTATAATCTCTATAGACAACATATCTCATATTGATATTGTTTAGGTAGGATACAAAAATATAATACAATAATAATAAGTAAGTAAAGGAAACTAAGTGCTAAAAATATTTTTATCTACTCTATCTAATATTATTATGTATAAGTTTTCAGTTTGTGAAAACTGTCATTATAGATAGCAGTGGGTGAAGGATTTAAAGTGTGCGTGAAGTAACAATGTATTTGAAATGGAATTTACTTTTTCGCACTGTTTTTGGCACACTTTCATATAATCAAATATCCTTAACTTTCGTGTTGTCATGGTGATGGATGGACATAATGAGCAATAAATTACAACAAAAGTTTTGGCACTTTTGTGGTTTGAAAGAAGTTAGAATTTTTAAATGTCAAAGTTCTAAATATTGTAGAATAGAAATGAATTCCAGTGACGAAATGTTACAGTTTTTTATTTGTTTATCGTAGATAAAATATTGTATGAAACTGTGCGTGAAGTACTTTTTGCGAACTTACACGATGTATAGCACTCGCTCCGCTGTCGCTCGTGCTCTAAACATCGCGTGCGTTCGCAAAAAACATAGTTCACGAACTGTTTCATAAATAACTATTTACACATTGTTTAAAAGTGATAAATGATGGAAAACTCCAGTAAAAACTCCAAAAAAACGTTTTTGAAAACTGTTTTGCATAAGATTAGGTTACATATACTTCTCTATGGCTGTAAAATTCATTATCCCATGTTTTTCAAGAATACACTTTGAAATGTGAAATGGCACATAACGGAAAAAAATTAGGGAAATCCAGCATAAAGACCAAAAACACTTAAGAACCAGGTTTTTCACATGTTTCAAAAAATTTCTAGCTACTCTGAACATGGGAAGGTCGTCGTCTTATGTTATTTTATGAAAATGTAAAAAAAAACTTGCTGTTTAATGATGTAGAAAGGTAAAAAGTTAGGTAAATCTAGTAAACACCCCCAAATAACCCTTGAAAACTTGGTATTTCGCACAAACTATGATTGTATTTGCTTCTTTAAGGCCTGAAGAGATTATTTTTCATATATTTTTTAAATATAGATCGTAAACGCATTGATTTAGGTTATATCGATCTCAAAAATATAGTTAATCCCGCAAAAAAAAACCTAAAACCGTGAAAACATGGGCTTTAAAGGTATTTTGCCCAATTTTTGAATGTGCTTAAGGACTCGGTTACTTTAAAGTACGTATAACTTGTTATAACGTGGTTTGAGAAAATAAAGAGATTTTAGACCCTCTACTTTTTGACGTACGTTAAACGTAAAACGTTATACTTGTCATGCGCATTGAGAAATAAATAAGGGATAATAACGTGTTTACTTAAAAGAGTTTTTGAAAGCTTTCGGAAACTGCGCAAGCAGATTAACTTTAATTGACATTTGGCAAATGTAACCTATAAAACGGCAGTTGTAAGCTATAACTTATTTTATTGAATTATTTGTCATAATGGATGAAAATGTATTAAGACGTTCACCAAAGACAATTTTACCACTTTAGGAACACAAAACATCCATCCTAAGTTTAACAAGACAATTCAGTCAAGTGTCAGATTTCTCAAGAGATGGTGTAATTTAGACTTATTCTACCAGTTTTGCCAAGCAGATTATATTCAATTATATAATATGTTTATTACCTGATAGTTTTTAAGATAAACAAATTTTGATTACAGTTTTATACATCGTGACTATATTTTTTATTCTAGTTGTCTTTGGTTCAGCTCATATGACTTTTTTCGTTTTTTATGATTTAAGTAGATATATTATGACATTTGGCAATCTTACAAATACGTAATCCCTTAATAACGTCAACCTTATTTCTACCTAAATAAGGGGATACCTTATCCGCTAATAAAGTAATACATTATTTTTCAGTTAATGCGCATGAGCAGAATAACGTATAGGGGAGAATGGGGGAATGCGAACCACTTAACTGTATTCTTTAGTAAAAAACAAATTTTAGGTTATATAAAAAATCGGTCCAGGTTAAGAGCTAGTTTAAAATGTTAATTATCCTTCCCTATTATTATTGTGTTAATTTATTTAGTTATGTTAAAGTTATTATGAAATTACTAAAAATAGTGAATGGCTGCAATTGCCCCAATAGGTCGGGTAATAGGAATCACAATTTATTTTAAGTTTTATATGTATTAAATTTTTAATTTTCATAACAAAAATAGTAATAAATTGTTTTCAAATCATTTTGTTTAAACAAAAGTCACAGAAATAATCTTTAGCTGTGTCAACCCCCGAAAAATCTGCACGTACCCATCGACCACAAGCTCTACAGCGATACCACAGTTCTGCCACTTTTCCCAGAATCATAGCAGATAACACTGACATTTTATTCATTCGATGAGTCTTCAAAAACTTGACGTTTTACCCTTGATCGTTTATCGGTTTTATTTGTTGGTTTTTTGGCTTTCTTGTTTGTGTTTTTAGTTTTGTTTCTTCGTTTGTGTTTTTACTTTTGTTTTTTCAGTCTTTTCTTGTTTTTCTTTTTTATCCTGCTTCTTTTGTTCTTTTTCTTCCAATACTCGTTTCATTGGTGTTACCGTAAGAATTTCAGAATGTTGTTTTGCTCTCGCCCTTTTCTTTGCAGGCACATGTATTTCTGGTGACGGTGAAGATTTGTTAAGAATATCTTTGTAAATCTTCTAAACTCCAAGAACCCCAAGAACCCTTTACAGTCTGCCTTTCTCGATTTCTCGGCATCTGTAATAAAAAAAATATATTTTGAAGGTTATCGGGTAATTGGGTAATGGGACCCATTAAACGCCTGATGGTTCCCATTACCCGTTTTGTTTAGAAAATTTTTACCTATGAAAAAAATTACCAAAACCAGGTGATTAAAAAAACAGATCACATGCAGTTATTCTTTAGGTAGTTAAGTTTAGTTTGCATAAAATAGTTTTCAAGAAAAACATATTGGGACTAACTTACCGTGAATTTTGTAAACCACCTGTATTATAACGATTACTGCAAAAAGTCTATTATGCTCACACAAGAATCAAACAACACTGAATAAACATCTGAAACGATGTCGCTGCTTCTCTGCATTGTTGATAGCGTGTCGCCAGTGTCAGCAAGTATTTAAAAGCGCTTAATTTAAATAAAACTGGGTGGTTCTCATTACCCGATGGCTCCCATTCCCCCATTCTCCCCTAACGTTTAACGTTGCTGAAATAAGGGGCTTAAAAACTCTCTAATCTCGAAAAAACCCCTAAAAACCAGTTTTTTCTGTTTTGGAAGGTGGCGCACTTTACGGAAAGATCTGACAAAAAATCAGAAATATATTTTTTTGATCAAATACACAAATTAAAAAATAGACCTGGAGTAATCTCCCAAAAAAAGTTCTTTTGAAAAACAATGCATTTTTAAGTAATATACCCTCAACGCCCTCAACCTACGAGTCTATTAAAAATAGACAAGTTGAAGACTCAACTATTCGTGTGATTTTTTTTAAATTTTGAAATCGCTTGCAACCCATTAAAAAAAATAAAAACAAAGAATTGCGTCTTATTTTTTAATCACACATAACGTAAAAAAATGAAAATTGAAATTGAAAAGGAGCGCGAGCATTTTTCCTAGCTTAACCGCTTTAGGGTATACCGTTTTATATTAGTAAAAATAAGAATTGTGATACAAAAAAGTAATTATCCCGTTTTTTGTTTATATTTAAACTAGCAGTTTTATACAAATCTTTATCAAGTCATACAGTCCGAGTAAGCGAATTAGTAATAAATAAAATTATTATAATTTTCTGAAGTTTTATTTATTGCACCTGAGAAGTTAGCAAAACGTACGCTTCTGTAAATCATACATTAACAATAAATCTAAAGGTGACTCGAGTAAGGCAGCTACAAACAAGGTATGGAGAAGAGATAAAAATTTTGAGGACAAGTACTATATAGGGTATTGGCTACTGCTTGTTTATTATGCGACATTCGCATCGGGAAGTACCCATCCTCGTAAATCTATGCACAAGAATCGAAAGATTATGCGCCTTCTTCTTACATTTAGACACTGACACTGCTTCGGCCTGCAGGCTATGGCCAATTTCCTCGTCTTCATAAGATATTTTAACCCTTTAGATCACGAATTAAATTGCTTTAAGCTAAAAATCTGAAATTTGCAACTTGGCGAGAATGAATTTTTGATATTAGTTTTACATTTTCAAAATGCACCGTTTGAAATGAAACTATACTGTGCAATTCTCAGCTGAACTTACAACTAAGAATCAAGTTCTTAAAATGTTAGGTGTATCCTGTATTACTATATGAGTGTGAAACCTGGATCATGAAGGTTAATATGATGAACAAATTAGAAGCCTTCAAGATGTAGTCATATCGGAGAATGCTTAAAATCGCATGGATTCAACACATTTCAAACACAGAAGTCTTAAACAAAATGGTGAAGGCGAAGGTGACTTGACGAAGATGATAAAAGAGAGAAAACTTGAATATCTGGAGCATATAATGAGAGGTAGCAGATACTGTATACTGCAGTTAATACTCAACGGAAATACCGAGGTAAAATGAGGAATTGGTAGAAAGAAATATTCATGGTTCCTAAACCTTCGCCAATGGACTGGTTTATCAATACATGAATAATTGTTACATGACGCGCAAGATAGAGAACCGTATCGGCAAATTGTCATGGAAGCTATCCACGCCTAAATTAGGCACGGTTCTCAGAAGAAGAACAAGCTAGGATATTTTAAAATTACATAAAACATACTTGATCGAAATTATGCATGAGGCATGGGTTTTGAAATAGCTCAAATCTAAATCAAATACACTCAAAGGTTTTCTTTAATAATACAGTTGATCTGATCAACAAACAGAACAAAGGCACAATTCTTTAAGCTAATTTGATTATTACAAATACAGGTCCTACTGATTACGTTCGCGTATGATATATAGGTTATTAATTTTAAACACACCTCAACATCAGTTTATACATTTTTTATCTCCCCTTTTCATACTTTTGGTTTAAAGACAAATTGTTAACTATAAGTGTTTTATTTTTTTACAGGTTACAAAGAAACAGCTTTTGCTCACTCAATGACCTCAGCAAGCGTGGCTATCTCCATAGCGAGGGGATGTAGTGCTGGAATTCTGATGAACTGCGGCTGTGATTCCAAGATATACAAAATCAGAAAACCCAGGGAAATGGTAAAAACCGATTGGAGATGGGGAGGTTGCTCACATAACATACGCTACGGTCTCAAGTTTTCTAAGATGTTTCTGGATTCAAGAGAAAAGGCTGAGGATATGCAGTCTAAGATTAATCTACACAATAATCAAGTGGGGAGGAGAGTAAGTATTATCTTTTTTTATTACAATTTCCGATGGACTACACTACTACACAATAATAGTTTGGTTGTGTAATAATCTGGGCAGATTATCGGAGAATAGACAATTTTTGGGAAAAGTTATTTACCAGCAATTTTATTGCTGGAATCGAATCTTATGATCCTATATATTAATAATATTGGTATGCAAAGTCCGCAGATAGTGTGCTACTTTTTTATAAACAAAATGGCGCCCGAAAATCGTGTTTTTTCCAATTTTTTTTCTATAACTCCAAAGATTTTAACTTTAACACCAAAGACTTTAACACCAAAAACACCCAAATAAAAATTCACCGTAATTAAATTCTGCATAGAGACATGTTTTTCCCGATTTACTTTGACGAACATTTTCCTCAGAAAATGCGGATTTTCCAACAAAATCTTTAATTTTCAACTAAAATTTTAGGTTAGTAATTATTTATCAACAATTAAATAACTTGGTAATATAAAAGCTCTTTTGTATATACTATATTTTCAGAAGCCGATAGAAATTAAATGAACAGTTTAGCAACAATTAAATTGTTAATTAAAAATTTATAGTCGCTATAATAACCCCAATATTTATGATACATAAGAATAACTAAGATTTTTGTTTAAAAAGGCATGATACCTATCTAATGTATGTACTTTACAGAATTGAAATTGGACTATTTAAGCGACTTTAGTAATATTTTAAAATTATAAACAATTTTTTTGCTTATAAACAAATAGAATGTCTCGGGAAATCTTGAATTAACTCAAATTATGAAAACGGTATTGGAAATAACGCAGCAGGACGCTTATTTTAAAAGAAAAACGTTTAATTGCGATGAGTGGTTCCTGAGATAGAACCGGTCAAAGTTGACCGGCATGTACGGCGAAGATTTAAATTATAGGATGGTCATTTTCGAACCATCACCTTTTTATTTCAGTCTTCTTTCTCCACATACATTTTCATACCTTTAAAAGATTCCTAACATATATTATAATAATAAAACTATCGGTATTACGAGTGATTCTTCATCTTTTTTTGTTTCCAAGTAACTCGAGTAGAGCCATCTAACTAACGCATTATTAAATTTCAAAGTTGCTTTTGTTTTGTTACAATAAATTAATTACGTTTTTCTTTTAAAATAAGCGTCCTGCTGCGTTATTTCTAATACCGTTTTCATAATTTGATTTAATTTAAGATTTCCCGAGATATTTTATTTGTTTCCTCCTCCTCCTAAGTGCCTTCTCTATTGAGGTTGGCGATCAATATGACAAATTTCTCTCTGTTCTGGGCTTGATGGATTAAGTCATTCCCTGTTGTGTGGGTCCAATCTCTAATATTTCAGAGCCAGGATTTTTTCTTTCTTCCTATACCCCTTTTACCTTCGATTTTGCTTTGTAATATTACCTGAAGCTGCTCAAATTCCCTATGGCGCATTATGCGTCCTAGATATGACGTCTTTCTAATATTGATTGTATTGACCAGATGAGGACGTGTGTTGATTATTTACAGTACTTCCTCATTTGTAGTTTTGCTGGTCCAGCTTATTCTTAGCATTCGGCAGTACATCCACATTTAGAATGAATTCAGTTTGTTGACGTCATACTGTTTTAATGTCCAGGTCTCACAGCCATATAGTAATAGAGACCACACATAACACTTTAGTGTTCTCATTCTTATTGTGACTGATAGCTTGGGGTTACAGAGCATTTCACACATGTTCATGAAGCCACATCTTGCTATTTCAATGCGTCTTCTAATTTCTTTTGAGTGGTCTAGCTGACTGTTTAGCTCTCTGCCCAGGTATATGAAGCTCTTGGAACTCTGAAGGGTGATACAATTGATTTGTATGTTGGGTGTAATTTGTTCATGGGGGTTCTTGTGGAATACCATGATTTTGGTTTTGGAAAGAATAATATCCAAGCCCAGTCTGTGACTTTCTTCTGATAGTATGCTCATTAATATTTTTAGTTGGACTTCTGTTTCCGCTAATACTACGGTGTCATCGGTATATCTTACATTGTTAATGATAATTCCATTGACTCTTGCACCTTTAGGGTGATCTTCAAGAGAAGCTCTGATGATATGTTCGGCATAGACATTAAATAGTAGAGGGGACAGAATGCACCCTTGACGCACTCCTCGTTCTATGTTTACATAAGATTATCTATTTGTTTATAAGCCAAAAAATTGTTTATACTTTTAAAATATTCCTGAGGCTGTTTAAATAGTTCAATTTCAATTCTGTAAACGACATTAGATAGGTATAGTGCCTTTTTTATATACCCCATTCCACGAATATACGACCCTCTTGACGAATATAAGACAAAACAGTCGTATATTCGTGGAATACACCGTACAAAAATTTTAGTTATTCTTATGCATCATAATTATTATTGTGGTTATTATAGCGACCGCAAATTTTTAATTAACAGTTTCATTGTTGCTTAACTGTTCATTTAATTTATATCGGCTTCTGGAAATATAGTATATACCAAAAGAGCTTTTATATCACCAAGTTATTTAATTATTCATAAATAATTACTAACTTAAAATTTCAGTTGAAAATTAAAGATTTTGTTGGATAAACCCGTATTTTCCGAGAAAAATGTTCGTCGAAGTAAATCGGGAAAAACATGTCTCTATGCAGAATTTAATTACAGTGAATTTTTGTTTGGGTATTTTTGGTGTAAAGTTAAAATATTTGGAGTTATAGAGCAAAAATTGAAAAAAGTACGATTTTCGGTCGCCATTTTGTTTATAAAAAAAGTAGCACACTATCTGCGGACATTGCATACCAATAGTATTAATATATAGAATCATAAGGTTCGATTCCAGCAATAAAATTGCTGCTAAATAACTTTTCCTTGTATTTTGCTAATTAGCCCAGAGTATAACCTAAATAGGTAATGACAAAAAAAGATCAAGTCCAATTCAAGATATTCGAGAGAAAGATACTGAGAAAAGTACACGGCCCGGTGCGGTTCAAGAGGGAAACGGTACATGGAGAATCAGGAGAAATGACAAGACTAAGAAAAGGAAGGCCCATAAGGAGATGGTTGTATGACGTGGAAGGCAACCTGGAAACCATGAATATAAGGCAATGGAGGAGAAGGGCACAATACAGATCTGAATGGAAGGACAGAGCCAGACAGACAAAGACCCGTCCAGGGTTATGGTGCCAAAAGAAGAAGAAGAAGATTTTATTTGCGGCGTACTACACCAAACACCTCGCCAAACACATCGCCATGCACCTCGCCAAGCACTGTATTATTAACACTTGCGAGATATTTTTAGCAAATGGTTTCCAGACTCTATCAGTGTAGTAACCATAGATATATTAACAATAGATCAGGCTAGTTATAAGCCGCTCAATGCATCGAGGTGTAACACCAATATCAAGTACAGTGGTCTAGCTATATTTGTCTGTCGTACGAGTGTGAGCGTATCTACCAAGGGTGGGAGTAATGGAATGACACAGACACCGCGGCAGCGGCCATCATATGCTAGAGAAAGAAAGCTGAGCGCCAGTAGAGATCTGAATGGAAGGACAGAGGAGCCAGACAGGCAAATACCCATCCAGGGTTATGATGCCAAAAGAAGAAGAAGAAGATTTTATTCGCGGCATACTACACCAAACACCTCGCCAAGCACATCGCCATGCACCTCGCCAAGCACTGTATTATTACCACTGTTGCGAGATATTTTTAGCAAATGGTTTCCAGGCTCTATCAGTGTAGTAACCATAGATATTTTAACAATAGATACAATAATTTTAACAATAGATCCGGCTAGTTATAGGCCGCTCAATGCATCGAGGTGTAACGCCAATATCAAGTACAGTGGTCTAGCTATCTTTGTATGTCGTACGAGTGTGAGCATATCTACCAAGAGGTGGGAGTAATGCAATGGCACAGACATAGCGGCCATCATATGCTAGAGAGAGAGAAAGCTAAGCGCTGGTAGACAGAGATAAATAGACCACCGACCCGAACTGCTCCGCGTTACGCTATTTTTCGTAACTTGCCTAATCTTCTTCTCCTTCTTTTAGCCATTTCTATCCAACTTTGGACATAGGCCTTCCCCAAATCTTTCAATTTCCGTCTGTCCTTGGCTGCGCTTTTCCAGTTAGTTCCTGCAGCTTTTACAATATCGTTTTTCCATCGCATCTGAGGTCTTCCTCTTCCTCTTCTTCCTGTCCACGGTCTCCAGTTTTGTATTTCAGCATTCCATCTTTTATATGTTCAGTTACATTTTTTACTTTTGTTTTCTCTCTTATCCATTTGTTTGATTTTTTGTCTTGTAGTTTTATTCCCAACATGGATCTTTCTATTTTTCTCTGGGTTATTTCAATTTTGTTTATGTTGGCCTTTGTTAATGTCCATGTTTCTGAGTCATAGGTCAGACCAGGAAGGATGCACTGGTCAAATACACGGGTTTTTGGGTACTTGTATCTTTGTGCTTTTTAGTATCCATCTTAACTTTCCAAATGCTGCCCACGCCAATCGGATTCCTCTCTGTACTTCAATTGTTTGGTTCTCTTTATTAGCTTTGATTATTTGACCCAGGTATATATATTCGTCAACAACCTCAATATTGACATTATTTATATTATATTTATTCTCTCGTTTGTATTTGTCATGATTTTGGTTTTACTCATGTTCGTTTTTAATCCTATCTTCTCCGATGTATCCTATCTACAGTATGTCCCTGTAAGTTGTATCCATATGGAAAACTTTTTTATTATTAATTTTACGAAAAAAGTTATTCTTTATAAAAAGCTCTGCATGGTCCATAACCTAAGATTTAACCATCAAATATCAAATTTTTTGAATATTATACGAGGTATGTCAAAAAATTTGAATTTCACTCAGCTTTATTTTTCGTAATATTGGAAATTGCTATTAGGGAAAGTTGTTTGGAATTAAAAACTATATTCTAATATGCAATTACATCCTTCTAATTAAAAAAAAATTTTTGAGAAATTATGGTTAACTATCATTATTTTTTCAGTTATTTCAATTCTGATAACTCTTTTATTATTAATTTTACGAAAAAAAGTAATTCTTAATAAAAAGTTCTGGATGGTCTATAACTTAAAATACAACCATCTTATATCAAATTTTATCAATTTTATACGAGATATGTCAAAAAAGATAAATTTAGATCAAAAGTAAAGTACCTTTTAGTTCAGAATATTAGAATTAAAAGGATGTAATTACATACTGAAACATAGTTTTAATTCTAAATAACTTTTCATAATAACAATTTTCGATATTGTGAAAAATAAACGTATTTACTCTTGAGCGAAATTCATATTTTTTGACATAACTCGTATAAAATTAATAAAATTTGACAAAACATGGTTGTATTTTAGGGTTTAGACCATGCAGAACTTTTTAATAAGAATAACTTTTTGTCGTATAATTAATAATAAAAGAGTTATCTGAATTAAAATAACTGAAAATAATGTTAGTTATCCATAATTTTTCAAAAAAAAAAATTTTAATTAGAAGGATGTAATTGCATACTAGAATACAGTTTTAATTCCAAACAACTTTTGATAATAGCAATTTTCAATATTGTGAAAAATAAAGCTACTTTACTCTTGAGTGAAATTCAAACTTTTTGACATACCTCGTATAATATTCAAAAAATTTGGTATTTGATGGTTAAATCTTAGGTTTTGGACTATGCAGAGCTTTTTGTGAATAATAACTTTTTTTCGTAAAATTAATAATAAAAAAGTTTTCCATATGGATACAACTTACAGGGACATACTGTATATGTAATCCTATATTCTTGCCTAATCTACATACGTATTATTATATATTGTTATATTCCTATTTGACATGAAAAATAAAAGAAAAAATATATATGGTAGTAACACGCCCTATCCCGAAACACTTCGCCGGTTCATCCAGTCTTCTCGTTGTCCAGGTGAAAAGTGTCCTCAGAAAACTCTTCCTCCAAGGTGCCCCACGAAGGAGAGCCTCAAGAGTTATTTTTTTAATGCGTGTAAAAGGATCTATCAATCTCTGGCCTATATCGATGATTGAAAACTCGAGTTATTATTTTAAAAATAACCATTGGCAAAACAGAAAATGACGAAATAAAAAGAGAGACAGCGATTGTGTTCTATTCGAGGCAAATTGGTTGTGTAAATAAACATTTAGAGTATGCTTTCTTGTTCGAAATTCTAAAACGCAAATCACTAAGTGCTTGTAGGAAATTATGAGATTTTTATGATAATATATAGAGTGAAAAAGAACACTACAAATCGAGATGTGAAATTCAATTCTAAAACGCCTTAGTTCATCAGAATTTCACATGTACGAACCACATACACATATGAGAAATACAAAATAATAATGACTGAAACCCACGAAATATTAAGAAAAACAAATTACTCTGGGCTAATTAGCAAAATTCATGGAAAAGTTATTTACCAGCAATTTTATTGCTGGAATCGAATTATAAGATCCTATATATTAATAATATAGGTATGCAAAGTCCGCAGATAGTGTGCTACTTTTTTTATAAACAAAATGGCGCCGAAAAATCGTATTTTTTTCAATTATTGCTCTATAACTCCGAAGATTTTAACTTTACAACAAAAACACCCAAATAAAAATTCACGGCAATTAAATTCTGCATAGAGATATGTTTTTCACGATTTGCTCCGACGAAAATTTTCCTCGGAAAATGCGGGTTTTCCTAACGAAAACTATAATTTTCAAATAAAGTTTTAGGTAAGTAATTATTAATCAATAATTAAATAACTTAGTGACATCAAAGCTTTCTTGGTATAGATTGTAATTCCAGAAGCCGGTGAAAATTAAATGAATATTTTAGCAACAATTCAATTGTTAATTAACAATTTACGATCGCAATAATAACCAAAATAATCATGATACATTGATCAAACTTATAAAGATTATAAAGATGAGATGCTTGTTTAATATTTTATCGACAAAATATAAATTTTTCTTTTTTTGCATAATCTTTAAATTTTGAAAAAAAAATAGTTATAATACGTTGGTCTAATTAGTAAAGTACAAAGAAAGGTTATTTACCAGCAATTTTATTGCTTTAATCGAATTATAAGATCCTATATATTTTTAATATAGGTATGCAAAGTCCACAGATAGTGTGCTACTTTTTTTATAAACAAAATGGCGCCGACAAATCGTATTTTTTTCAATTATTGCTCTATAACTCCGAAGATTTTAACTTTACACCAAAAATACTCAAACAAAAATTCACCCCAATTTAATTCTACATAGAGGCATGTTTTTCCCGATTTGCTCCGACGAAAATTTTCCTCGGAAAATGTGGGTTTTCCCAACAAAATCTCGAATTTTCAAATACATTTTTTGGGCCAGTAATTATTTATCAATAATTATATAGCTTGGTGAAATAAAAGCTTTCTTGGTATAGATTGTAAATTCAGAAGCCGGTTAAAATGAAACGAATATGTTAGCAACAATTCAATTGTTAATTAACAATTTACAGTCGCAATAACAACCAAAATAATCATGAGACATTGATCAAACTTATAAAGATTATAAAGGTGTGATGCCTATTTAATATTTTGTCGACAAAATATAAATTTTTCATTTTTTTGCATAATCTTTAAATGTCTAAAAAAAATTGTTATAAACAAATTAACATTTCTTACAAATTGTTTATTATATTCTAATTTTAAAAAATACTTAAAATGCGTATTTCATAGGTCTTGAAAATGAATGCTTTAAAAAATTTTTCCAACCATTTGCAAAAAAGTTAGGAAACAGCAAAATAAATATACGAATTCTCCATTGTTTATAATTTGTTTTAATTGTTTCAAAGCTTAAAAGTGAGTCTATGGTACAATCTAATTACTCACAAAGAATGTCAAAAATTAGTGCAATGGTTATATTTTAATCAAAGATTAAAAATAATTTTTTTTTGTAATTTTTAGCGCGAAAGTAGGCTTGATACAGAGCCGGAGAGATAAAATGTTCATTCGAAGTGACTGACACGCTTAAACTCGCGCGAGTTGTGTATGTGGGCGGGTAGCTACGGTACTGTATTATTCTACTTTCGCGCGTGTAAATTACAAAAAAATATATTTATAATCTTTAATTAAAATATAACCATTAAGCTGATAATCGATATTGTTTTATAAATAATTAGCTTGTACTTTAAACTCACTTCTACGCTTTGAAAGAATTAAAAAAAATTATTAACACCGTAGTAATCGTATGTTAATTTTGCTGTTTCATAACTTTTTTGCAAATGGTTGCAAAAAAGTTTTAAAGCATTCATTTTCAAGATATTTGAAATGCGCATTTTAGCTATTTTTTAAAATTATAATATAAGAAAAACTTTCTGAGAAACGTTAATTTGTTTATAACTATTTTTTTTAAACATTTAAAGATTATGCAAAAAAATAAAAAATTTATATTTTGTCGACAAAATGTTAAATAGGCATCTCATCTTTATAATATTTCAAAGTTTGATCAGTGTATAATAATTATTTTGGTTATTATTGCGACCGTAAGTTATTAATTAACAATTGAATTGTTGCTAAAATATTCGTTTAATTTTCACCAGCTTCTGGAACTATAATCTAAACCAAGAAGGCTTTTAAGTCACCAAATTATGTAATTATTGGTAAATAATTACTTATCTAAAACTTTATTTGAAAATTAAAGATTTTGTTGGGAAAACCCGCATTTTCCGAGGAAAATTTTCGTCGGAGCACATCGGGAAAAACACTTATCTATGCAGAATTTAATCACGGTGAATTTTTATTTGAGTGTTTTTGTTGTAAAGTTAAAATCTTCGGAGTTCTAGAGCAATAATTGAAAAAAACACGATTTTCGAGCGCCATTTTGTTTATAAAAAAAGTAGCACACTATCTGAGGACTTTGCATACCTATATTATTAATATATAGGATCTTATAATTCGATTCCAGCAATAAAATTGCTGGTAAATAACTTTTCCCAAAAATGGCCTATTCTCCGATAATCAGCCCAGACTAAATAGGGAACAAAATAATAGTATTAGGATTTATAAGATGACAGAAAAATCAACTGTGAAAACTATGCTCGTTTTATAAATACACGATAACACAGTTTTTACGAAATAAGATTTCAATGATCTCTATACAGGGTTGGGTATAAATACTGAACCATCTAAATATACATATAAAACTTAAAAGGGGGTTTACTTCATTCTACGTTAAATATACATATATTTTTTTATCATTTTCAATCTATCGATGGTGAAAGTTCCCAACCTCCTATGTCAATTTTTGGATATTTTGTTTTGTTGCCCTAAAATTAACGAGAAATATGTATTTTGACTGGCAACACTGTAGTCAAAACGTAAACACATATTTTATTTGTCGTCTGCAATAAACTCAATTTCTGAGAGTTGTAACGGGAAATAAATTATTGGAAGTATCTAGTGAATAATATAAGACATTAAGTTAAGGACAGTGATAAGAAAAAACTTTAAAATCGGTGAAATAGCATCGGAATAATACCAAGGACCTATAAAAAGTAAGATCGCTACAATTGATAAGCTTGTCTAACATCAAAGCGTAGAAACGAAACCTTGACCGTTGAAATTGCGACGTTGCCGTTGTGAGTAGACTTTCAGGATAACCACAGAAAATAACAACGGATAATAAACAAACAAAATAAATACGGTAGACGCTGTCTTCTCTGCACTGTTGAGGTGGAAGACAGTGTTTGGCGCCGGAAAATGGAAAAATTAGAGAGTGATGACACACATCCAGAAGGAGGGTCAAAAATTGATCAATTAATAATAATGATGAGCCTCCTCACCGATGACATTAAGGAAATAAAAAGAAATCAAAAAGAAAGTAAGGAAACAATAGAAAAGCTCATTATGGAAAACAGAGAGCTGAGAAAAGAAAATGCAGAACTGAAAGAAGAAAATAAAGAGATCAAGGAGGGACTCAGAGAAATAACAAAAAACATGGAAGTTATGGAAAAACACCGACGAATAAACAACGTAGTTATAAGCGGCCTAACAATAGACACATATGAGCAAGCACGGTTAAAAGGAAAAATCAACAATTTCATCAAACACCACTTAGGAATAGAGGTGAAAATAAGAAATGCTCACAAGCTAGGCGAAAAAACATGTCTAATTGAATTAGAAAACCAAGAGGAAAAAAGAAAAATAATGGAAAAAAGTACAAGCTAAAAGAAATTAAAGAGCACAAGGTATATATCAACGAAGATACAACCATAAAAGAACGAGATATACAGAAAACAATTAGAAACATTGCCCAGGAAGAAAGAAATAAAGGAAATGAAGTCAAAATTGGAGTAAAAAAAATATGGGTAAATAACATCGAATGGAAGTGGAACGACAAAGAGGGCACAATGATCAAAACAGCATCAAAAAACTAACAAATAACTGTACCATAGGAATAACGTTGACGAAACAAGCACAGAAAAAGGATAGTGATAATACAAAAAAAGGAAACAAGAGGAAAAAAACAAAAACCGGACCAAAAAACAAGAAAACATGTCGAAAAGAATACTTACTTTTAGGAACATGGAATGTAAGAGGCACATATGGCGAAGGTAAACTTAAACATCTTGCGAGAGAAATCGAAAAGTTCCAATTTGACATAGTAGCCTTGCAGGAGACGAAACAGCTGGGAAATGATATATTAGAAATAGAAGATACATTGTTTTTTAACAGCGGTGGAAAGAATCGAATATTAGGCACAGGTTTTATGATAAGAAAAGAACTAAAAGAAGCAATAGTAGAGTTTAAACCGATATCAGACCGCATATGTACTATCAGGATCAAAGGAAAATACCAAAAAATCACCCTCATAAATATTCACGCTCCATCCGAAGAAAAAGATAATGATGTTAAAGAATGTTTCTACAGTGAACTAAACAGAACAATCGAAAGTGTACCCAGATATGATATGAAAATTATTTTAGGCGACGCTAATGCCAAAATAGGGAAGGAAGAAGTGTTTAGACCGACAATAGGAAAGCATAGCAAACACAATGAAACTAATGAGAACGGACAATTTCTCATAGATTTCGCAAGAGAAAAAATATGATCATAATGAGCACATATTTTGAAAGAAAAGAAATACATAAGGAAACATGGATATCGCCAGATAGAAAGACTAAAAACCAAATAGATCACGTGCTGATTGAAAAAGAAGAACAGCAATGTATAAAGAAGATAAGAACATACAGAGGACCAGATGCCGACTGTGATCATTACATGGTGGGCATCAAAATGAAACAACTGATACCAGAAAACAAAAACAAAATAAAGGTAAAGAAATATATAAATAAACCAATTCGATTAGCAACAAAGAAAGAGCAAGAAACGTATGGGGAAACAATGGAAAGAGAACTAAAAAAGATACAAACAGAAGAACGAACAGAAAACAACTGGGACATCATAAAGCAAGTAATGAACAAAGCAGCAAAAGAGTGTAATAAACAGGAGAATAAAAAGAGAAAGGAGTGGTTCGACATAGAATGCCAAAACGAAATAGAACTAAGAAAATCATTAAGGATGGAAATGATAATGAAAGAAACGACAGAGACGAAGAATAAATATATAGAGCAAAGAAATAAAGTAAAGAGATTGCTGAGAGAAAAGAAGAGAAAACACGTAGAAAATAAGCTAAAAGAAATAGAAGAGAACTACAGAAATAAAGAAATAAGAAACCTGTATCAAGGTGCCAGAAATGAGAAAAGAGGATACCAACAAAAACCAATATTCGTTAAAAACAAAGCGGGGAATAATATAAGCGGTGAAGCAGAAATAGTAGAGAGATGGAAAGAGTATTTTGACGAGTTACTAAATGGCAAGAATAAGTCAAACCGAAGAGAATACATGGAAGCAGAAGAAGGAAATGAAAACTTAGAAGACATAGAAGATAATTCACCCAGCAAAGAACAAATCGAGGAAATCATAAAAGATTTGAAGAATAACAAATGTCCTGGAAGCGATAATATAACAGCAGAGATGATGAAATATGGTGGAAAATTGCTACATGAGTGGATATACAAGATCATAAAAGAGATATGGAGAATAGAACGGATACCAAAAGATTGGAAGGAAGCAATTATTTGCCCATTACACAAAAAAGGAGACAAAACAGAATGTAGTAATTACAGAGGAGTAGCATTACTAAATACCATATATAAAATCTTATCAAAATCCATAAAAGATAAACTTGAAAAAGAAGCGGAAAATATAATAGGTGAATATCAGTGCGGATTTAGACGAGGAAGAAGCACAACGGACCAAATATTCGTAATCAGAGAATTACAAGCAGAAAGCTATGAACACAACCTACCAACGATAGCGCTATTCATCGATTTCCAGCAAGCGTACGATAGAATAAAGAGGAAGAATTTAAAGCAGGCGCTTGAGGAATTGGGAGTTAGCAGAAAGTTACGCAACATGATACATATTACGTTAGAAAATACAGAAAATAGAGTCAAAATAAACAACCAATCATCAGACACATTTATAGTAAATGAAGGAGTAAGGCAGGGCGATCCTTTGTCATCATTACTCTTTAACTTATGCCTAGAAAAAATAATGCGAGAAGCAAAAATCAATAGAGAAGCACTCCTATATCAAAAACGACACCAAGTTTTGGCATTTGCGGATGATGTGGTGTTGCTTGCAAGAGGAACAAAAGAGTTACAGGAAATAGTACAGGAAACTAAAACAAAATGTATGGAATGGACAGATGGTCAGTTCAGGAATGGACAAAAGCTTAAAGTAGAAGTAGAAGAAGGAACATCATACGAATTCGAAATGGTAGAAAGATTTACATACCTAGGAGCAATAATATCACGTAAACCGAATATTAAAGAAGAAATACAAGCTCGAATAATGGCAGGCAACAAAAGTGTACATGCGCTTAATGGAATGCTGAAAAGCAAGTTTTTATCAAGAAAGGCAAAAATACAGTTATACAAAACAACTATCCAACCAATAGTAACATACTGCAGTGAGACATGGACAATGACAAAAAATGAACAAAGTTTACTGGAGATCTGGGAACGGAAAATCCTGAGGAAGATATATGGAGGAATAATAAGGGACGGTTTATGGTTAAGAAGATCAAATAATGAGTTAAAGGAATTATACAATCAACCTAATATAATAGGAGTGATAAAGGCACAGAGACTTAGATGGCGAGGTCACATAGAAAGGATGCCGAACGCGAGGACTCCAAAAAGGGTACTAAACTACAACATAGCCTCAAAAAAGAGAAAAAAAAGACCGAAAAATAGATGGAAGCAAGAGGTCGAAAAAGATATGGAAAAAATGGGGTTAGAAGGTCAGAGAAGAAAAATGAATAACAGGAAGGAATGGAGAAAAATCACATACCAAGCCAGAGAAGATCTAGGTACCTAAAGAAAAGTAAAAATGAAGAACGAACAAACTTTTCAAGCCATGGGCCTCTAAGGCCCTTAGTGCTATTATATATATATATATATATATATATATATATATATATATATATATATATATATATATATATATATTGTTATATTTCTATTTGATATGAAAATTAAAATTTGATAATTATAGACAAAATTTAATTTAATATAAAATATTTTCAATTTTCTCAACCACGGGCATATAAATTTAGAACAACCTGTATACAACAAATTGTTATATTTAATTTTAAGAAGTGATTAAATAAGACTCAAGTGAAATCGATAATAGGTAATTATGTTTGTTCGCGGAAGGATCGATCATTAGCCGATGCTAAATAAGACTAAGTGGAAATAGAGAATAGGTCATTAAAATTTGTATATAGTAGAAAGTAATTTTAGAATGGGAATTAACTATTTTCTTTGAAATCCATTAAGCATATTTAGAAAGTTTAAAAATTGGTTTTGAGGAATACTGCGAATGAGAGTTGGTGGTGGAATTTTGATTTGTGAATCTGGAAGGGATATTTAGAAAGTAGGGGAATGAATGACAAATAGAGAGCAGAATGTTTTGAGCTGTCGAGAAGTGAAGTCGAGTAGTAGACGGTAGTGTACGGAGAGTGAGAAAGCCGGTGTAGTTCCGTGAGTGTGGAGTATCTATCGTAGAACGAGAGGTAGGCCAGGTTGAGAGTAAAAGAACCTCCTTGAGCCAAGAGTTCCCGGTAGCTGATTGCAGTTTCGAAAAAGGTAGAACACAGCATCACGACAGAAGCAGGAAACGAGAGCTATACGAGCTAGTTTCAGAGGAGAACATTACTGGAAGCCAGGACGAGGTTTTGATTGCAGCCAAGGATAGCAGGAAACGGGTCTTGTGTGAAGACATTCTCAGTGCACCAGAAAAAGGTCAGTCTCATTTGTTTGGACATGAATGTAGGGGTTTTTCGTAGTAAATACCACATTTAAACTTGAAAAAACATAATCAATAATATCAGAAAAGCTTCATCAAACTTAAATAGAATTGTTGCTGATAAATCATAATAGTTAAATGTAAATAAAAACTTTCAATTGGAAATCAAAAGGAAATAAGATTCCCATGTATAAATGTTATGTTTAAGAATAATAAGATATAGCAAATATTAAGCAGCGATTGCCATTTAAATAAAATAAACAATATTTTGATTACAATTGTAACCCATATGTGTTATTATTTTACTCTTTTCTTTCCTATCCCGATTAGGAACCATTAAGAAATACTTAGAAGCCACGTATGTAAGTAATTAATTTTATAAAAAGCCCTGAGATTGAAAACATATTGATATGTGATCTGGTAAATTAATTAGATTATTATTAATGCATTGATTAAATTAAATGACATATAAAATTATTATCTCATATCAATAATCAAGATCACATCAACTGTCGTCCAACGTGGAAAGCATTGTTAAGTATTTCTAGTGGCAAATTTGAAGGATAGAAAGAGTAAAGCCGGTATTTGAAAATTTATATGCCTGTGGTAAAAAGTGAGATACTTACATTTGATAACATAAAATTTTAGATCTCTTTAGGTACAAATTTTACATAACTGATTTAATATTTTATTTTTACGATATTTACATTTGATATATTTATTGACAATTTATAATATTTGGGTGAGAAAAAGTCGTCTTGGTAACATACTAGTAAAATTTCATATTTGGCGGGGACAGTACTTCTTGAAAACAAATGTCTGTGACAAGAAGCCAAAGCAAAGACAACAAAAAACAAAAAGAACATTCAGACCAAGAAGATATCTTAGACACGACAATCATGGCATCAGAACAGCAAGAATTATCAGGAATAGATAAACTATTACAACTGATGCAACTCCAGTCACAAAAAATGGATGAAGCAAAAAGGACAATGGATAAAAATCAGGAAGAAACATCAAAGAAAATGGATGAATCACAAAAAAAAATGGATAAAGTGGATCAAAAAATAGAAGAAAACAACAGAAATATAGAGAGTATTAAGAAGGAAATGGTTAAAAAAATAGAAGAGATTGCAGAAAAGAGCGAGAAACAGGAGTTAGAGATTAAAGAAATCAAAATCAAAATAAAGGAGGTAACGAATTGCCAGAAAAAGGAAATAGAAAATTTGGAAAATAAGTTGGAAAATGCTATTCAAGTAGACAGAGAAGAAGTGGAAAAAAGAATCACAGAAATAGAAAAACAAGTCACCGAAAACAGGACGCAACAGAATGTCGGAGAAAGAAGAGAAATGGTTATACATAGCACAGATGACGTGAAGATAAGGTTTGGCGGGGATGTAAGAAGATTACACCCAGTGCCGTTCATAAATAGCCTGAAAAAGAAAATACAGCACATCGGAAATTTCGAAACAGCAAAAGAAACTATCAGAAACCATCTCAAATATGAAGCAAGCCTATGGTTCGATAGCAAAGAAGAAGAATTCGGCAATTGGCAACAATTTGAACAAAAATTTTTGAATTATTTCTGGGGAAAGGTCCAACAATTGGAAATTAACAAGGAATTGCAAAATGGGAAATACAATGATAGGATGGGTGTATCAGAAAGGACATATGCTTTGCAAATTTACAATAATGCAAAACATTTACAATATAATTACTCATCGGAACAATTAGTCGAACTGATTTCAAGACATTTCGAGGAAACGCTGGAAGACCATATCACATTGCAAAATTACAAAGACATAGATAGTTTATGCCAATTCCTACAAATAAGAGAATCACGTCTAAGAGAAAGAAAATCAAGAAGGTCGCGAGAAGATTACAGGCCCCTAGAAACACAAGATTACAGAGATAGAAATCAAAATAGGAGGGACTATACAAGACGAGATTTTAATCCCAGAAGGGAAAACGAAAATAGAGACAACGGAAGAGGAAATTATGAACAAAGAAGTAGGCAATGGAATAAGGATAGAAATCGAGAATACCAGAATAGAAACACCACACGCTCAAATCAAGAAAACAGAAATAATGGTAGACAAAATGAACAGGGATATCGAGAAAACCGAAACAGATCCGACAGACCAAGAGAAAATAGAAGAGAAGTAAATAATACCCAGACAGATGAATATGACGGAGAGAGACAGTATGACGAAAATATAAACAACGATGAGCAACCGGCGTCTTTTCACGACGGCGCTCACTAAAAACCAAAAATCAAACAGGAATCTTTTGTCACCCCAAGGAGTTTATTAAATTGGCAGGAAACAACGAAAAGAAAAATGGAGTTAATTTAAAATTTGTGGATGGATTTATCAACGAGAAACCAATTAAAATTATGATAGACACTGGATCTGAAATAACATTGGTCAACAGAAAACTAATAGAAGAAGTTAACTTAACAAATTTAATTTACAAAATACCTAGGGTAAATTTAGTGGGCGCAAACAAACGGACATTGGCAACTATAAATGAAGGCATACGAGTAATGGTACGACTGGGTAAGAATATGTATGCACTACAATGTGTAATAATGCCAAATATGTCACATGACATGATAGTAGGAGTTGACGAATTGGCAGAAAAACATGTAGTGATAGATTTTAAAAATAATACGATGAAGCTAACAGAAGAAAAAGAAAAAGAACAGGACAAGGAACATGAGAAACAAAATACGGACGAATCAGGTAAAGAACAAACAGTGGAAATAAATTTGGCAGCGAAGCAAGGACAAAGAAAAAAAAAGGAGAAAAGGTCGGAAAAGGATAAAAGAAAATGAAACCTGTGGCTCCTCAAAAGAAGAGTTGAGCCCAGAAGAAGAAAGTTTGAGAGTATCAGAAACAAAGGAAACCTGGGATTCCTCAAAAGAAGAGACGAGCTCAGGAGAAGAAGAAATAAAGCTAAAAAATGAAAGTGAAAAGAATATGATTGAAACAGTAGTATTTGAAGAGGAGGTATATGCAAACGAGGATGCAGAATGCACGGTAAACATGTGTGAAGAATCTGAAAAAAAAGACAGAAAATTGATATGTGGAGAAGGGAAAGAAAAAGAATTGCGGTTGATGTTAAGAAACTACGAAAATTTGATCAATGAGGAAAACAGAGTGGCGAAAAAGTACGAACATTCATTTGAGGTGAAAAACTTGGGAAATTTTCGATCAAAGACTTACCCGATTCCATACAAGTATCGACAAGAGGTGAAAGAAGAAATAAATAAAATGTTGGAAGATCAAATCATCGAAAGATGTGATTCACCGTATGTTAACCCGATTGTGATAGTAAAGAAAAGCAATGGAGAATTGAGATTATGTTTAGATGCCAGGAATATCAACCAGCACACTGTATCACAATATGAATCACCTCTAAACATCGAGGCCATTTTTGGAAGAATCACCGGGTCACACATATTTTCGAAAATTGACTTAAAACACAGTTTTTGGTTGATACCGTTAGCTGAAAAGTGTAGAAACTACACCGCTTTTTCTATTGATGGTATTGTCTACCGGTTTAAGGTAGTGCCATTTGGATTGCAGAGTGCTTGTGCTGCACTCGTCCGAGCTCTACATACCATTTTGAATCGCCATGAAGATTTCATAGTTCATTATATCGATGATTTATTAATTTTTTCACAAGATACTCAGAGTCATCTGGAACACATAGAAATAATTCTGAAAGAATTGGACACAGCGGGATTGAAATTAAACATTGAAAAATGTCAATTTTTTCAAAAAGAAGTCATTTATTTGGGTTTTCAATTGGACACCAAAACAGTAAGATTAGCCGAAGACAGAGTCAAGCTCATAGATGAATACCCAAGACCAACGAATTTGAAAACATTGAGAGGTTTTCTTGGCACGATAAATTATTTTAAAAAGCTGATTCCCGATTTGAGCCAAAAGGAAATCCCTCTGATAAAATTTCTTAAAAAAGGAATAAAATGGAATTGGAAAGAAGAACAGGAGGAAGCTTTCGAAACATTAAAACGAGAATTCTCAAAAGGAACGAAAATATACCACCCCATTTACAATTTACCTTTTATACTCCGAACTGATGCGTCCATACAAAAATTTGCAGGAGTTCTGTCTCAAATACAAAACGACCAAGAAGTACCGATATGTTTTATATCTCGAGTGACTAAAACACATGAGAGAAAATATAGTGTTACAGAATTGGAGTTTGCCAGTGTACTATATTGCGTAAACAAATTGAGGTTTTACTTATTGGGAGCAAAATTCACAATCGAAACAGACCATGCAGCTTTAGTACATATCATGAAGAATAGATTAGTAAATAATAGAATACATAGAGGCATTCTATTATTACAGGAGTATGATTTTGAGTTCCGATATATAAAAGGAAAAGACAACATAATAGCCGACGCTCTAACACGGGATGAGGACACCGGAAAAAAGGAAACAATTACTCTACAGGTGGGACTAAATAGATTAATACAAGAAGAAGGGATATATTCGTTAAATGAGATAAGGACAAACCAGGAAGACCTAGAGGAAAGAGAGAAAAGAAGAGCGGAAGCAGAAAATAACATATATTTTAAGAGAATAGACGGAAAGGAACTATATTTAGTGACACAGACATTGGCCGAAAAGATAATAAAGAAATTACATGAGGACAATGGGCATATCGGTAGCAGAAAAGTTTGGCTCGTTTTTAGGGAAAATTACATAAGCCGACGTATGTCAAATGTAAGCTACGATGTATGTCAAAAATATAAGAGTCGGAATTTCAAAAACGAAAATGTTGCCAAAAATATTGAAGCCCGAAACAAACTAGACATTGTAGCAATAGATATGTTAAGCGATCTAATTATGACCACTAAAAGGAACAAACATATTCTGGTAATGGTGGATGTGTTTTCAAAATACGTAAAATTATATAGTTGCCGCACCACAAAGGGGGAAGAAATATTAAGAAAAATCGACAATTTTATAGCCATAGTAGGAACACCAAAAAAGATTCTACTGGACAATGCAACGTATTTCCGAAATGATCGTTTCAAGGGACAACTTCGAGAACGAGGAATAGAGACAAATTTTGTCAGCATCAGGCATCCACAGAGTAATCCTTCGGAACGATTCATACAGGAAGTGACGAAATTTCTCCGCATTGCAACAGATGGTCAACATCGCCACTGGGACAGGAAAATGGCGGAAATAGAAAGGTATCTAAATACAATTCCGAGCACAGTAACAAAAGAGACCCCAGAATACATCATGAAGGGTGTACTGCCGATAAGGCCATGGGAAGACCAAGAGCCAAAAGAATATCAACAGGTGATTGAAACCGTACAGAGAAGATTACGGCGAAGCAACGAAAAATATATCCAAAGACAGGAACAAAATAGAAAAAGAAGACCAGTGACTTTCCAAAAGGGTGAAAAAGTACTCGTGAGGGCATTACGAGTATCAAATCTTCCTGGGGGCATTTGCGCAAAGTTGATGCCTGTTTTCGAAGGCCCGTATATCGTGAATAATGAAAATGGGATAAATAGTTATGAGTTGAGGCACAGGAACTCGGAAAAGATCCGAGGAATTTATAATATTCACGATGTATACAAATATCACGAATAAAAGACAGAATTACATGAAGTAGATAGTAAGTTAGGATATAAGACGTAGATTAAAGTAAGGAAATATACAGGGAGTTGGTTTTGCCTCGAGAAAATTTATTTAAAAATGCAGATAAATTTTATCGAATACAAGGCGGGGATTTGTTATATTTCTATTTGATATGAAAATTAAAATTTGATAATTATAGACAAAATTTAATTTAATATAAAATATTTTCAATTTTCTCAACCACGGGCATATAAATTTAGAACAACCTGTATACAACAAATTGTTATATTTAATTTTAAGAAGTGATTAAATAAGACTCAAGTGAAATCGATAATAGGTAATTATGTTTGTTCGCGGAAGGATCGATCATTAGCCGATGCTAAATAAGACTAAGTGGAAATAGAGAATAGGTCATTAAAATTTGTATATAGTAGAAAGTAATTTTAGAATGGGAATTAACTATTTTCTTTGAAATCCATTAAGCATATTTAGAAAGTTTAAAAATTGGTTTTGAGGAATACTGCGAATGAGAGTTGGTGGTGGAATTTTGATTTGTGAATCTGGAAGGGATATTTAGAAAGTAGGGGAATGAATGACAAATAGAGAGCAGAATGTTTTGAGCTGTCGAGAAGTGAAGTCGAGTAGTAGACGGTAGTGTACGGAGAGTGAGAAAGCCGGTGTAGTTCCGTGAGTGTGGAGTATCTATCGTAGAACGAGAGGTAGGCCAGGTTGAGAGTAAAAGAACCTCCTTGAGCCAAGAGTTCCCGGTAGCTGATTGCAGTTTCGAAAAAGGTAGAACACAGCATCACGACAGAAGCAGGAAACGAGAGCTATACGAGCTAGTTTCAGAGGAGAACATTACTGGAAGCCAGGACGAGGTTTTGATTGCAGCCAAGGATAGCAGGAAACGGGTCTTGTGTGAAGACATTCTCAGTGCACCAGAAAAAGGTCAGTCTCATTTGTTTGGACATGAATGTAGGGGTTTTTCGTAGTAAATACCACATTTAAACTTGAAAAAACATAATCAATAATATCAGAAAAGCTTCATCAAACTTAAATAGAATTGTTGCTGATAAATCATAATAGTTAAATGTAAATAAAAACTTTCAATTGGAAATCAAAAGGAAATAAGATTCCCATGTATAAATGTTATGTTTAAGAATAATAAGATATAGCAAATATTAAGCAGCGATTGCCATTTAAATAAAATAAACAATATTTTGATTACAATTGTAACCCATATGTGTTATTATTTTACTCTTTTCTTTCCTATCCCGATTAGGAACCATTAAGAAATACTTAGAAGCCACGTATGTAAGTAATTAATTTTATAAAAAGCCCTGAGATTGAAAACATATTGATATGTGATCTGGTAAATTAATTAGATTATTATTAATGCATTGATTAAATTAAATGACATATAAAATTATTATCTCATATCAATAATCAAGATCACATCAATATATATAAATAGATGAAATAGAGAATGTGGAAAAATCCCCTTACGAACAATTCACACATCCACCATTTCGGGCTGGGAAAAATTTTTCGAATAGAATCAAAGATCCAAACACCAGTTCTTAGAAATGTGTTTCGCCCTCTTTGGTTCACTGAGTGTGTTTCAAAGATCTACATCTTATATATATATATATATATATATATATATATATATATATATATATATATATATATATATATATGTATTTTGACTATTTACAAGCTCCTATGTCGTTAATTCATGTATGGCCATCTATAAGCCAATTAATGAAATAACGACATAGGAGCTGTAAATAGTAAAAATACATATTTTTCTTTAATTTATAAATTACAAACACAATAGCCAAAAATTGACACAGGAGGTTGGGAACTTTCACCATCGCTATGTTCTTAGATTCCCGTCATTTTCGTCGATTTTGATGTCACATGTATCCAAGTTTGGGAGTATAAAATCCAGATTAAATCCATTGCAGAATATGAATCTGTACATACTAGCTGTAACAATATGTTCTTTGGCAATGCGTTGTTTATTACACTAATCAGTGTACAATGTATACATCACAGCAATTTTTCATACAGAACTTAAATATTGCCTCTTAGAATGGCTACGGCTACGACTGTAATGACTTTGTACTCTTAAGTCGAAGAAATATGTTAATATGTTCCATAACAGTAGGCTCTTTGCTTTCATCTAATTTTTGAGCAGATATTGGCTCACCACGACTTGAAATCTTTATTGCTGCTCCGCAGACAACCTTTAATCATTACTATATTTACTCTATCTGATGCTGCTCTGAATTAAACTAGTTACATTGAACTAAATTTAAACTAGTCCCTTAAATTCTTCAAACACGACACTCTCCTTCTTCCTATACTCCTTCCTCTTCTTAGCTTTTCCTGTATTATTGGTTTTAGCATTTCATACCGCTCTCCCCTCATTACGTGTCCCAGATATTAACTTTTATTATTTTTATTGTATTTATTATTTTATATTCTTTGCCCATTTCTCGCAATACTTTCCGTGTTCATTTTCTTGTGTCCATGCTATTCTAAGCATCCTTCTGTAACACATTGTAAATGACTGTAGCGTAGTTTACTTATGTGTTCTTGCTACAATGTCCAGCTTTCAAGTCCATATTGTCTGAAATCCATGTTCCTAGGTACTTGTATTTATCAACCCGTTCTCTCGGTACATTTCACAAATGTGTTTTGTTTGTATATTTGTTTTCTTAGTTATCATCATGTATTTGGTTTTTTTTATATTTATATCCTTATTTACGCCTCTTTGTTTTGCAAAAGATAAAATCGTAAGTGACAGAAAAATGAACCTATATTCTTTTTATTCCAAGCTAAAGATATATCGCTTAGTGCTTAGTGTTTATGAGAGCCAGATAATAACGAGTACCTAATAGATAAAACTAAAAATATTCTGAGAAGTTTTCATCCACTAAATGTATAAAATTTTTGTAGTTGTCATAGTCATCTCTTTAGATGTAACTCAATTACATTTAAACAGAACATTGATTAAGCTAAGCTTTCAGTCAGCATCTGAAAAAAAGATCTAGGAGTACATATTTCTATACTCCCTTATGCATTCCTGAAATTCTGACAATACCAGTCACAACCAAAATTCCTGTTCTTAAATATGTAGGTATAATTTACTAAAAGTCGAAACAAACAAAAACATTAAAGCAGACAAACGGCCACTAGGAGGCAGACACCCGATGACCACCAGGACCTTGATTCTCACTTTTAAAAACAAATTATACATCACAAGCCGTATTAATAGATAAGTGTCAGATACGTTGAAGTGAGACAGAGGTTTTAATTTTCTGTTGGAATAAAATTAATAGTCTGGGTTAATTATCGAAAAATAGGCCATTTTTGGAAAAAGTTATTTAGCAGTTATTTTACTGATGGAATCGAATTTTTAGATTGTATGAGATTAGTAATATCGGTGTGCAAATTTTGCAGGAAGTGTGCTATTTTGTTTATTAACAAACTTACGCTCCAAATTCTTTTTTTACAATTCATGCGCTGTAACTTCGAAGATTTTAACTTTAAACCAAAGGCACCTGTATTAAAATTCACCGTAATTTAATTCCGCATAAGATATTTTTTCCCGATTTCCTTCGACGAAAATTTTCCTCAGAAAATCCGGGTTTCCCAACAAAATATGTTTATTTTCAACTAAAATTTTAGGAAAGTTTATAACTTAAATGCCGATCAACTTTGACCGGTTGTATATCAGAAGCCACTTCTAGCAATTCAACTTTTTTTCTTTTAATATATGCTTCTTGTCTAGTTTAATTTCATCTAATATTTACCGAGATATTGTATTTGTTTATAAGCCAAAAAATTGTGTACAACTTTAAAATATTCCTGAGGCCGCTCAAATAGTCCAATTTCAATTCTGTAAAATAAAGGTATAGGAAATTATCAATAGTAATTGCACAAGAGCTCTAAAATTCTATATTAATTTTAGAGATCGAGTGCAATGTGTTGCGATTATTTCATGAATAAAACTGTTCAAAACCAACATTTTATTGTAATTTATTTATGTAAGTACAAATTAGTACAATTAAACACACAGTTGTTATAAATATTTGACGGTTGAAAGTCATCACTTTTATAACTTTTAAAACATTAATTGACATTAATGCCATTGAATGTATTTTTTCGTAGCAACGAAGGGCATCTGACGTAATATACTTGACGACGGGAAATTATCAAAAATTATCAGTTTAATTAAGATTTATGTAGCTTTCTATTGGTCAGAATCTCATATGAATGAAATAATCGATATAAACGTATAAAATTAACATTACATTACATAATTTCCCACCTTCACACATCTGTGACAGAAGTATTTTATAAAATTCTCCTGTCACAGTGACAGTTGTCATACTCCTCCGATACGTCTAAAGGTGGGAAACTATGTAGTGTATGTCAATTTATACGTTTATATCAATAATTTCCACCTCTCCTAGTTTCATCTCTTTTTACTTCACAATGTATTATGTTTTCTATCTTTTGCGTTATTTTGTCAGTTATTAGCGCGCTCATCACTGTATAGGTATTCCTACTGCTTGTAATAAGTAAACTCATACTGGTCTTCTTCCTCTACGGCACTACAGCCCAAATTGAACCTTGGCCTCCTTCATTTTTGCCTCCACCCTTGTTTGTCTGTGGCTGCTCTTCTCCATACACGGAATCCTAAAAGGGCTTACGTGTCGCTGTTTACTGTGTCTTCCCAGCGCTTTCTTAACTTTCCAACCGGTCTGTTTTCCTGCATTCTAGCATTCAGTGCTCTTTTTGGTAGCCTATCCTCTCCCATTCTTATCACATGTCCGGCCCATTGAAATCTTTGTATTCTAATAAAGTCTGACGGGGTGTTTCCTTATAAAGTTGATAAAGCTCGTTGTTTTATCGACTTTTGAAGATTCCGTTTTTCCTCACAGGTCCTAGTATTCTCTTCAGTACTTTCCTGTCGAATGTGTCGAGTTTATTTTTGGATGTTTCTTTCAGGACCCATGCTTCACTGCCATAGCATGCTATTGGTCGAATTAAGGTTTTATAAATTCACATCTTTGTATTTCGGTGGACACTTTTAGACCGAAATATTTGGGAGCTAGAGGGCAAAATATGCTCTGTTTGCCTGCTTTATTCTCTTCTTTATTTCTTCATCTTCTGAGTCATCGGCATTATATTTCTACTCCCAGATATGTAAACTTTTCAACCGTTTCAATGTCATCTTCATGTATAATGTTTTGTGGGACTATATTTCTTCTCGTCTGTATCATTATTTTTATTTTTTCTGTGTTAATTTCCAGACCTAGCTTTTTTGTTTGCGTTTTTAACTCTGCGTATGTTTCCTGTGCTCTTTTTGATATTCTAGTCATAATATTATTATCATCAGCATAAACGGCCAGTTGAACCGTTAGGTTATTCAGTAGGTTTCCTCGCCCAGTTTGCATTTGCCTAATCGCGTACTCCAGTGCCAGGTTAAACAATGTTGGGGCCAGCCCATCTCCCTGCTTTAGTCCCTGCGAAATTTTGAAAAAATCTGCCCGGTGGTTTTGTATTCGTACACATACTTGAGTTTCATCCATTGTGGCTTTAATGAGTCTAATTAGCTTTTGTGAAGTCGTATGCCTGTTTGAAGTCTACAAACACGTTGTGAACATCGATGTCGTGTTCCCATGATTTGCTCAAGATCGGCTTGACTGTAAATATTTGATCCAGTGTCGATCTTCCCCGTCGGAAGCCCGTCTGATACTCTCCAATAATATTTTACTAGTGGTTGGAGCCGCTGACTTATAATATACGTGAGGACTTTATATGCTGTCAGTACCTACATAGTAGAGAAATTCCACGGTAGTTTTTGCACTGGAGTTTGTCTCCTTTTATATAGATCGGGCATACTATACTTTTCTTCCAGTATCGTTTTCTTCGAGAACTTCCTCTATGGTTGGAGCTTCTACTATTCTACTCCATTCTCTACTTCAATGTCTTATATATGTAGTCCGTACTCATTTCATCTTCCATGTCTACTTGTGTTCCAAGTAAGGTCTGAAAATAATATAGTTATGCTGGTAGTAGTTAACTGGTGTATCATAATTATTATTCTGTCTATTATTATGATTAACTATTTAGTGGGAAATAAGCCACAATTAAATTGAAAAAATAATTTTATTAACGTTTCAAAGCCCAAATCGGGTTTCGTTGTCAAAATACAAAATACTATTAAAATAAACAAAAATGTTGTTGCTAAGTAAAAAAATTCTTCTAATAATTTATTTAATCTGACTCATTTATATTGGCAATTCAGACGTATATTATACATTTTAAAGTAGAAGACTTTAAAATGATATCGCTAATATTTATGAGTTGCGTTCCTGGGACGACTTTACTAAAAGATAGTTCATTCGATTACATGAAATCAATCCCAACTCAAGAATATCCGTCACAAAAAAATCATAGCATGTGATCTGTCTTTAAAAAGACAAACAAATGCAACGATGACAGTAAAATTCTCGCGTTAGAGATTCCATAGTAAATCACGAGGGAAAACCAGGAAAAAACCTCGTGATACTATCCCGACATCGTAAGTATTTGGTCTTACATTTAATTTACTTTCAAAAAACTAATACCGAATTCTGACTTTAATATGTTTAAATTATAAATAATATTAATAATACATAGATCTACAATAAGTAATACTAAAATATAAAATTTGTACTAACTCGATTAGTAGGTAAGTCAATAACATATCGAGTTAGTACAAATTTTATATTTTAGTATTACTTATTTTAGATCTATGTATTATTAATATTATTTATAATTTAAACATATTAAAGTCAAAATTTGGTATTAGTTTTTTGAAAGTAAATTAAATATAAGACCAAATACTTATGATGTCGGGATAGTATCACGAGGTTTTTTCCTAGTTTTCCCTCGTGATTTAGTATGGAATCTCTAACGCGAGAATTTTACTGTCATCGTTGAATTTGTTTGTCTTTTTAAAGACAGATCACATGCTATGATTTTTTTGTGACGGATATTCTTGAGTTGGGATTGATTTCATGTAATCGAATGAACCATCTTTTAGTAAAGTCGTCGCAGGAACGCAACTCATAAATATTGGCGATATCATTTTAAAGTCTTCTACTTTAAAATGTATAATATACGTCTGAATTGCCAATATAAATGAGTCAGATTAAATAAATTATTAGAAGAATTTTTTTACTTAGCAACAACATTTTTGTTTATTTTAATAGTATTTTGTATTTTGACAACGAAACCCGATTTGGGCTTCGAAACGTTAATAAAATTATTTTTTCAATTTAATTGTGGCTTATTTCCCACTAAATAGTTAATCATAAAAATGCCACAAGGAAATAGCTTCAGAACAACACTGGCTATTATTGCGACCGTAAATTTTTAATTAATAATGTAATTGCTGATAAACTATTCGGCCGATTTTCACCGGCTTCTGGAAATATAATATACTACACAAAAGGTATATAGTTATTGATAAATAATTACTTACCTAAAATTTTATTTGAATATAAAAGATTTTGTGAGAAAACCCGGATTTTCCGACAAAAATTTTCGTCGAAGGAGATCGGAAAAAAATCTTTGTGTAGAATTAAATCGCTGTGAATTTTAATGGTATTTATGGTTTATAGTTAAAATCTTCTGAGTTACAGGGCACTAATTAAAAAAACACGATTTCGGAGCGCTAATTTTGCTAATAAACAAAATAGCACACTTTCTGATCTCTGCGGACTTCGCAAACCGATATTACTAATTATATGCAATCTTAAGATTTGATTCCAGCAGTATCACCAAAAAAATCTGCTAACAAACTTTTTCTTGTTTTTTTCCAAATTTGCCCAGAGTATTAATAGATAAGTGTCAGATAGGTTGAAGTGAGACAGAGATTTTAATTTTCTGTCGGAATTAAGCCGATGATCTGACCGCAGCTTCAGAGGTGGCAGAGCCCCTAATAACCGAAGTGCAACAGGGCCCCGCCTCTAAAAGTACCTGACAAAGAACCGCCATTACACCTTCTTTCGTGTTATTATGATTATTAGGACCACACGCGCCGATTCTTTCATTAAGAAATTTCCTCTAGAGATGATCTCTCATTTAGAACGGTCGATGGCCATTCGGATGGGCATTAAATAAAGAATTTACTCTGTTAATGTTAATGTAAGATTTAAGTGTTTCACGTGATTGGACTTTTTAACATAATTATAATTTAGATCTTTATAATCTCCCGGTACCGATCAACTAAAGAAATGCGTGAAACACTTACCAGTAATCGAAAACATTGATACGCCAGTCAATGGGAGCAATAATAGGATATTACCTCCGAATTCTATCCTACCACATGGATTTTAATGAAATTTTGGGCCTAGCCTCTACTTATCTCCTAATTCAAAGTCTACCCTATGCCGATGTGTGCTTTTATCTTGGGGGTTGTTCCCACCCCTTCTTAGGGGTGGAAAATTTTTTGGTTAAAATTACTACGGAATTCGCTAGAGAACCTAATTTTAAGCAAAAACTGTTCTATAATTTTTTTTGAAAACTCAATAATTTTTGAGATATTCGTGGTTGAAAATTGGCCATTTTCACTGAAACATAATACCTTTTCGAACGGTTTTTTGCGAATACATTAAAAACTATGCATCTAACTAAAAAAACTATATTTAACATTTTTGTAGGCTATAAAAAACAAAGAGACATTTGCCTTCATAAATCTTCTAGTTATAATACAAAAAGAAATATGGTAGGTGAAAATAGTTTGTTTTTTGGTACAATCTCAAATTGGTGTATTCAACTTGAAATAACAGAGGAACGGTCGATTTTAGGTGTATAATGCTACTAGTACCTTTTGTAGTGCTTGAAAAGACCTTTAAAATGAGCTATATAAAAGGTCCATTCCATTAAACCTAAGCGAGATGTGCTGCAAACAAAATTGATAACTAATGTATTTTAAGAAAAAATGAGAAGTAATTTTAACCCCCATCCAGCAAATGTAAATGCATCATTTTCCTTTCACAATACCTTTTATTATAGTGTTATTTCTATGTTCAAAAAGTTGGACGGGTTTAAAATGAATGGTTTTAAGAAAAGAGATCAAATTATAGAGAGCATTTTTAAAGTTTCTTAAAAATCTTACTTTTTCCCCAAGTAACTTGAAAACGATCAAAGATAAAGTAATGAAAACCAAAAAGAAAATGTTTATCTGAAAAAGCGCTACATTTTTGAGTGGTATTTTTTTTCGTATCTCTTATCTTTTTCGAGTTACATGGAGGAAAAGCAAGATTTTTAAGAAAATTTAAAAATGCGCTCTATAACTTGATCTTATTTTTTTCAAAAACCATTCATTTTAATCCAGTCCAACTTTTTGAACATAGAAATAATACTATAATAAAAAGTATTCTAGAACGAAAACGATGTACTTAAATTCTGATGGATGAGGGGTTAAATATACTTCTCATTTCTTCTTAAAATACATTAGTCATCAACTTTTTTGCCGAATATCTCGCTTAGTTTGAATGTAATCGACATTTTCAAGCACTACAAAAGTTATTAGTATCATTATACACCTAAAATCGACCGTTTCTGTTATTTCTAGTTGAATCCACCGATTTGAGCAAGAAGCAAAAAAACAAACTCTTCTTAGCTACCATATCCCTCTTTGTATTTTAACTAGAAGATTTATGAAGGAACGAATCTCTTTGTTTTTTATAACTTACAGAAATATTTTATATAGTTTTTTGTTAGATGCATAGTTTTTAAGGTATTCGCAAAAATCCGTCCGAAAAGGTGTCATTTTTCAATGAAAATGGCTAATTTTCAACCACCAATAACTCAAAAAGTATTGAGTTTTCAAAAAATAATTATAGAAGAGTTTTTGCTTAAAATTGAGTTCTCTAGCCTCTTCCGTGGCTGTTTTAACCAAAACATTTTTCACCCCCGAGAAGGGGTGGGAACCATCCCTAAGATAAAAGCGCACATCGACGTAGGGTAGACTTTGTTTCTTGAGCTATTCCCTACTTACTGTGAAAATATTAAGTAAATCGATGTAGTAGGATGGAATTCGGAGCCAAATACCCTCATTGACTGCCCTATGAGATGGTGCTTTGTTCTACCGAAGGGCGGCCAAAAGTATACCTAGTTGTTAATACAGCTGAGCACATATTTTTTTATTAACAATTTATTTGTTTTTTTGATTTACCAATAGAAAAAACTTGAAATATTTTCTTATTTTCCGAAGCAAATTTCTTCAATTCGCTTTATACAGAGCGTCACCCCCTAGGCGCGTAATATGTCAAATCTCAAACACGCAATAGGGAACTTGCACAATTTTTTTTATTACATAATAATGTTGAGTTTTGTTTAAAAATGAGATTTCCAAAATTTCACGCTCCAAAAACTCATAATAACTTAGAAGTATTATGGGCATAATACTCATATAAGGATTATGGGCAAGAGATATGACTTTCCATGGGCACAAATCCATCAAATAGCGAACATCCCTACCATCCGTGATATAATACTTAGCCTGAGTAAAAGTTACATACGTTCTAAAAACGATAAGCAGCTCCAATAACAGAGCTAAGAAGGTCCTGAAATCTAATTGCTACCGTAGAGGACAAGTATTTACCACACATCCTAAAACGGTCGATGATTCAAGTCCTTATGAACAAAATTACGTACCACAGTCAACATAGCGGTACTTCTAGAAGTACTGCTCAATGTAGAATTTTTATTAACTGGTTGCAATATTTTTTTAATAATCTGCAATCTGTAATATAATAATATTGCATTTCATATTTAATTGTTCAAATCTTATCTTATGTATAAGATCTATTATTATAAGTTGCCACATCTTAGGTAGTTTTCTACATATGGAAAATAATTTTATAACTTTTAGGCAGTTTCAAACAACATGAAGTTGGTTTGCAAATGCCATGGGATGTCCGGAAGTTGCGAACTGAAAACTTGTTGGAGAGCTGCACCTGACTATAGAGCTATTGGTAAAGAACTCAAAGAAAGATATAACCAAGCAGTCTTAGTTGACCAGACCAATTTTGGAAAGAAAAACCTTCGAAAATTTAATATGTAAGCAAATTTATATCTTATCCATATTTTATGTTTCCAATCTAGCTTATTGAAGGTAAAAGTGGCATCAGGCAAGGTGAGTTTTTGGTCCATAACATAAAGATCTATAAGAAATAAGATAAGTGTGTTTACGTTTTACTTGTAGTGCCTTATTCGCGTAAGTAATGTTTAAAATAAAAAAAAAATCGTCGTTGCGATGCTAATTCTTCTAACCTTGAATCTCACGTTAAATCTGCTCGCAATATATCCCGACTAAAAACTCAGATAATATTTTAAAATTACTATGGGCGAGACAGAGAAATATAATTAAAAGAAAAGGCAGCGATTGCTTTATCCCGAGGTAATTTGGCTGTGTAAATAAACAATTTGGATTTTATTTATTTTACTATAAGAAACACTAAAGTTTCTCTCTTCGAAGATTTTTGAGACGCAAATTAAAACAGAGTGGAAAAGAAAATGCTACATTATCAAATCACGCAATTTGTTGGACCTGTTGACAGTCCACTGACACATTTACATTTACATATATTTTTGATAAAACATAATACATAGGCACAGTATAAAGAGGGACAGTAGAACCACTCTCCGAAAAATTGGAAGTAAAATCTGTAGTCGCGCATGGCGACCGCGCAATGTTGGCAGTCGCTTTTGCTCCACTCTCGCATTGCTATTTGCATAGAAACGTACGGATTTTAACAGGGAAAACCCGCATCCACCACTGGTGAATTACCAATGGCGTACTGCCGGTATTACTTCTTGAGATCAAAGTGCCGACATGGAAGAGGTTTTACTGTCCCTCTTTATACTGTGACATAGGTTTACAAACGCACATCTATCTTATTTATGTTGTCTATCGACTCTGGAGTCGCCATTAGGAAATCACCTTACCTGCCATATGATATTGTGGGACACTGTTCTGTGATGTGATAGAGATGGTTTGTGGTTGTCCGCAGTCACAGATTGGGAATGGTCGTTTACACCATTTGTGCATCATGTAACCACATCTGCCGTGCTGGGTTCTGATTCTGTTCAGCATAGTCCATCTGTTGCGTGGTAAATTAAAACCTGGTGGTTTTTGTGTGATGTAGGGTATGCTGCTATTTTGTTGTTCCATCCATTCTCGAGTCCATGTGGTCGTTAAGTTGAACTCATTTTCCACAGCAATCTTTATTGTTTTTATTGACGGTCGTCTGGAGCGTAGACGGTTATGGTTGGCAGCGTCTGTATTTTGATGGATTGGCAGGCTCTCGTTATCACTTATCTTTCTGTACCTACTCACTAGTGGGGGAGTGCATGCGACCTAGTTTGGGTGGTGGAATGTGGCTCAGTACTGGGATCCATTGCGTAGGGGTGCACTTGATAACGCCGGCAATCATTTTCATTGTATTGTTCAATTGGACATGTTTTTTGTGTAAATGTGGGCTGTTAGGCCAGTCCGACCAGGCCAGAAGACAAACCCCAAGGCAGATGATTGCAAGGTGGAAGCCAATGCTCCCCATGTTGTGCCACTCACTTTGAATATGTTTGGGATGAGGATGAAGGATACAACTCAGTTCTTAATTTTGAAAGCTAGTTCTTTTTTCGACTTTTGATTATTGTAATAAAAACAAATCATCTTAATTTTATTTTGGTTAGATATCAACTTTCGCTTGGTGAAATATTGTGAAAAAAATAAAAGAATAAAGAAATTTAAACTTTGTTGCATTTGCTTTACATAGAACTGATCCTTCATGTATATCATTATTTAATTTCATTTGCTTGCTTTATGCGATTCTCGTGTATATGGAAATATCGATCAACTAGAGAGCAAGCTGTTCAACTACAAATAAAATGGTATCTTTGGATGGTGAAATGATTGTGAAAAGCAATAGTTTTAAGTAACTAGGATCGGTATTACAGAGTATTGGAGAAATAGATGGAGATGCATGCAGTAGAATTAGGGCTGGATGGATGAAGTGGAAAGAAGCGAGTGGTGTAATGTGTGACAGAAAATTCCAATGAAGCTGAAGGGAAAATTCTATAAAACAGCCATAAGATCGGCTATGATGTACGCAACTGAATGTTGGGCAGTGAAAAGAAAGAGGAACAACGAATGCATGTGGCGGAAATGAGAATGCTTAGATGGATGAGTGGAGTGACAAAGGATAAAATTAGAAATGAGCATATTAGAGGAAGTCTAGGTGTAGCACCAATTGATGCCAACATGAGAGAGCATAGGTTAAGATGGTTTGGTCATGTTCAAAGCCGAGACGTTAATCACCCAATACGAAGAATAGCTGAAGTGCAGATTCCTGGAAGGAATAGGAGAAGAAGTCAAAAGAAGACCTGGGGGGAGACGATAAGGCAGGACATGTTGGTAAAAATGATTAACATTGATATGACCCAAAATAGAATTGTGTGAGAAATGCAATTAGGGAAGCTAAGCTCTTCCTCAGCTTTTCCCTTTTCGGGGGTCGTGGTTCCTTACTCTTCTTCGCCACTTATCCATCGCGTCCTCTTCACTTAAACCTTTGTCTATCAAGTCCTCTGCCATACAGTCCTTCCATCTCCGTCTAGGTTTGCCTCTACCTTTCCATCACTTCCAATAGCTCTATCCACATTTTTTTTTATTTCTAGACCTAACGCGCGTGTCTGTTCTTGAATCTTTTTGAGACTGTGGTCACCCCAGCTCTTTCACTAATAAAGGTCTTACTTATCCTGCCCCTTCATGTCTTACCCAGCATCCATCGTGACATTTTAATTTCAGCTATTTCCATCTTCTTTTCCTGAATCTTCTTTATCCTTACACATTTACCAAGGCGTACTAAAACTAGCAATAAAGGTGGTTTAAAATTGTTTTAATTTAAATATAGAACTTCGTATTACTACATATACTACTAATACACACAAGATTTTTAAAAACTTTATAGGAGTATGCTACGTTTTTGCTAAAAATTGTAAAGAATTCTATTTATTTTTAGGATTAACCAAAAGGCACACAGAAAAAATTCGAAACACAAACAATGGACTCCTCGCAAAAACAAACACAAAAGAGACCTCTCGTACGATCTCCTTTACTACGAAAAATCCCCCAGTTTCTGCGAGAAGGACCCAGGAACGGATATTCCGGGAACATCTGGACGCATCTGTAACATAACCTCAACTTCAACAGATAGTTGTGAAAATCTCTGTTGTGGCAGAGGTTACAATCTCATCAAGAAGAGAAAAGTCGAAAGATGCAACTGTAAATTTATATGGTGTTGTCAGGTGGAATGTCAGACTTGTAGTCATGAAGAATGGATCAGTATTTGCAAATAATCTACTCAGTTAATATTTGTCCGGATAGTTAAGTCATTTTAAATATTAACGTATAATGTTCTTTCTATTCAGTAAAAACTTATTTTTAAATAACAAATTCTGGAATTTGGTAACTACTTGAAATTATGACAATTAATGAGGTATTAAAGTGTGCTAAATCTCAGCTAGATCGACAAAATAGTTGTAAGTTATTCAAACTGTTTATCTCGGATATTGCGAGGACTGAGAACAAAAATTTTCCAAGCGCCATTTCATAAATTTTTCAGGAGACAAATTTCTAATTTTAGACTATCATAACTTCGTTATTTGACGGACTGTAAATTTTAAAATTATTTTATACTACAGTGTGGTAAATTGTGATAACGCCTCACGTTAGATAATGTCATAAGTAAGATTCTAATGTGCAATTTTGTAACGTATTTACTGACGCCTGCAGTGTACTTGGAACCTTATTGCACTATAAGCCGTGTACTTGAAACCTTATGGAATTATAAGATAATCATTTCACAAAAAATTTTAAATTTTCCAAAAATTATTAGCGCAATTGGTGAAATTAAGGTATACATTTCAAAATAAAACGAATATTTATTTTTAAATAGAAGATCATAATAAACACAGAACATATTTTTCCTAAATTTAGCTTAAACCACAGAACTTAAAATGTAAATAAAAAAATACTTATTTTTACTTTTAAAAATAAAAAAAAATTTAAATAAAATACAAATAAAATGTTAAAAGTATATTTATTTCGTTTAAATCATATAATAGATGTATAACTTGAAATGTGCATACAAAGTACAGACACATCCTATTTTTTTAAATTTTTGTTTTAATAAGAGTTTTTAAAAAGTAGTAAGTATTAAAATTAGTTTGATGTTTAAATAAAATAAAAATAAACTATTACAGTGGCGCACATAGTACAATTTTCCTTTGGGGGGGGGGTTGGCTTGGGCACCGAAATTTTTTGTATTGTTTGTGAAAGACAAGTTACATTTTTTTATAAGTGCTGAGGAGGGGGTCAAACTCCCCCTGGGTACGCAACTGAAAGTATATTTGTTTCGTTGAAATCATATAATAAAAGTATAACTTCTTACGTACACACACTCTTAATTTTTCTAAAGTACTTGTCGCTTGGAACCTTATTGCCCGAACCTGAAAGTATTTCACGTACTTGAAACCTTATTTCATCATTGATTACACCGCCATCTAAAAACAATTCAAAGTTTTTCAACTATCATTCGATGCAGAATTCTTTATTAAATAGAATTTTTTAAAAAACCGATTTTGTACAAAATGTCGCCTGGAACCCTATTGTTCTCAACCCTCGATTGATTATTTAAATAAAACTTAGGCGAGGCAATAAAGCAGTCATCATCATCATCATTCCTCAACCTCTTGCATCCACTGTTGGATATAGGTCTCCTCCATATTCTTCCATTGTTCTCTATCTTGTACCTTCTGTATCGAATTTCCCACTGTTTTTTTCAAGTCATCCATCCATCTTTTAGGTTGTCTACCTTGGTGTCTTTTATCTTCTCTAGGTCTCCACTCTATGAGTATTTTGGTCCACCCATTTTCATCTAAACGTGCTACATGTCCAGCCCATCTCCGTTGTCTTTTGCAATTTTTTCTATGACATCTGTCACTTTGGTCCTCCCTCTCAGTATCATATTTAGTACCATATCTCTTCTTGTTTTTATTAACATCGCTCTTTCCATTTTTCTTTGGGTTATTCTTAATTTATTTGCAGAATGTTTAGTCAAAGTTATGGTTTTGGAACCATATGTTATTACCGGAAGTATGCACTGGTTGTAAACTTTTTCCTTCAAGCAAATCGGTAACGTTCCTTTTAGAATATGTCGCATCTTGCCAAATGCTGCCCATCCCAAGCCTATACGACGCTGGATCTTACAAGTTTGATTGTCTTTTCCTATTCTAATTTCATACCCTAAATAGATATAGCTAAAAACTTAATGTACTTCGTGTCCACCTACTCTCATAACATCACTTGGAACTAGATTGGTCATGTATTTTGTTTTTTGAAAGTTTATGTTCAGGCCCACTTGTCATATTGCATGTTTTAATTCTTCGATCATTTTGTAAGCTTCATTTAAACTCTCGGCTATAATGACAAAGTCATCTGCAAAGCGCAAGTGGTTCAGATATTCACCATCAATATTTATTCCCCTTTTATCCAAAATCCAGTGTTTTAAATGCATATTCCAAAGCTGCAATAAATAGTTGGGGAAGGTGGTGTCGCCCTCCATCTCCTCAAATAAAGCAGTAAAAATCCCAAAACAAATTTTAGCCCATACCAAATTTGGATGAATCTCAGTTAAACTTTTTTATTCGATTCGTAAGAGCATTAGGAAACTTTTTCAACAAAATTTTGATGACGAAATGAAAATTGCATTATTGAACAAGGAAAATGCATTCCCCAAAGACATTTCGAAGTGACGAAAAATGTGGAAATTTGTAATTAGGAAATAATTGACAATTTTGCTACCCGGGGGTTTCTGAGCTCCTGAGATTCTGAGATGATCTCCGCTCCGAGATACCTGGTGTTCAAGATAGGCCTCATCTCCTGCAGTTTTATGGAGATTGGATACAAAATCAACGCATATTCATTACTCGAGGTTTTTGGGGTCGCTGAACACAAATATTACGTCAGCGATAGTCTTCGACGCACATGGTGACCAGGACAGACCTCATCTACTGCAGTTTTATATAAAATCAGTTTAATCTTGTTACTCGGAGGTTTATGGGATCTTTGAACATGAATATCATGGCGACGATGGTTTCTGAATCAACTAATGAGCAAGACCAACTGATTTTGGATTGAATTACCATGAAAGTACTGTAGATAAATTCCCTCCTAGGCACCAGGGGTCTCAGAGACCATTTGAGACATAATTATCGTATTCAGTGACCCCAAAAACCTTTCAAGTAACGAGTTTCCAGTGATGTTATATCGAATTTCTACAAAACTCCAGGAAACGAGGCCTGTCCTGGTCACTAAGTGAGTCGAAGACAATCGCCGTTATAATGTGCGTGATCAGCGACACCAAAGACCGCCCGATTAACCACTTATTACACCGATTTTGTTTCTAATTTTCACAAAACTCAAGGAGACGATGCCCATTCTGGTCACCAGGTTCGTCGTCATGATATTCGTAATTAACGTCCCAAAAAACCGACGAGTAATAGACCAATAAAATAAAATAAAATCAAAATGTAATTCCGTACAGGTTGGAATAAATTTTTTATCAAAGTTTAGGCCAAAACAAAAGATATTTTCAAGAAAGTATATGATTCATAGGAGGGGATCATTGTTTAATTAATTAAAAATGGGTAATTTTTGCTCAAAATTTACTTTTTTAGTGCTGCGTTAATTCATATTTATATTAAAGTTTTTACAATTTATTTCTGCAAAGCTGAATAAACAATATTTTATATAAGACCTACTAAATTAAATTTGACCCGTAATTTATTTCAATAATTGTAAATAACAATTGAAAAATAAGTTTCCAAAAAAACATTATTTGCATTATAAATAACCACTGTCAAACATTTTGTTTTGCATAGAAAGTTGGGCTATTGTATCAGTATAAACCGAAAAAAAATTGGTTAATAAATATTAAGTAGTTTATGAGATATTTAATTTGTTTTTAAAAAATACCATTTTTTGAATTGCAAAAACGCGGTCGTTGCCGATAGAGTAAACAAGATTTTAAGGTCTTATTTTTTTGCTTTTATGTATATTTTCGACAGATGTATTGACAAATCAAAATTTGAAATGAAAACCCCTCCAAAATGGTGCTTGAAAATTGGTGTAATTTGTTTAAAATTTGTTTTTTTAATAACATCGCCGGGATTAAAATTTTGAAATTATTTTTTGATATTCGCGTTTCTGGTAGTTGTTGACACACTTACAAAAGAAAAACAATTTCTAGATCCATTTTTTGCCAAAATAGCTTTTCCAAGTTTAAAAATTCATATTTTGTTTATTTATCAATATTAACATTTAAAGTGCGTGAGTACCTACATCTATCAACCCTACTACTCAACAATGTCATTTATATATAGATTTAAAATTTTTGAGTATTTTAAAAAATATTGATTTTCGTAGCAACCTTAAATGAAAACATTTTGCACGAAGAGTGCTGCAGTAGTACTTTGCTATATCTTCGTTAATAATGGATTATTTTCAATGGTTTTTTTTAGTTTAGGGTAGCATATAAAAATAATATCATCTAAATGACACTTTTTACAATAAATATTCGTCAATTTGTTATAAACAATTTTTTTTTAATTTTTTTTCTCTGCGTGTTATAAATAAAAATTTACACAAAACATTTTTTATACAAAAATTAACAAAATTATTATGTATTTTACATTTCATTTTCCAATCTTTATATAACATGTAGTACAGTAAAAATTGTGTATAATATTTGTTAATTTTTATTCACTTATATACATAATAGATTTATAAGGGAAGTGGTCCTCCATTTTTTTATATATTTTCTTTTGTATTTACATTAACTTTGCGAGATTTGGCCAATAATTTATACAAAGAAAACAGTTTTTATGTTTCTTTAACAAAATTTTACTATTTTGTTAGATTTTTAAAATAAAAATTTGGTTTAATACTCTTTTGTGGTTATCTTTAGTGCCAACTTTTATTTATCACAATATTAGAGATTTTTTTTTAAATATGTATTGTTTATAACAAATTAATGAATATTTTTTGCAAAGAGGGTACGCAGATGTTATTATTTTTATATGCTACCCCAAATTAAAAAAAAGAACATTGAAATTGGCTCATTATTAACGGATATATCGCAAACTACTCCTCCGCCAATTTTCAGGCAAAAAGTTTTCATTTAAGGTGCTATGAAAATCATTATTTTTCAAAATATTCTACAATTTTTATTATGTGTATCAATGCCATTGTTAAGTAGTAGGGTTAATAGATGTACTTACGCACTTTTAAATGTTAATATTGAGAAATAAACAAATTATGAATTTTTAAACTTGGAAAAGCTATCTCGGCAAAAAATGGTTCTAATTTTTTTTTCTTTTGTTAATATGTCAAAAACTACCAGACATCGGATGCGGATATCGAAAAATAATTTCAAAATTTTTAATCCCGGCGATGTTATTGAAAAACAAATTTTAAACAAATTACAACAATTGTCAAATGCCATTTTTGAGGAGTGTGTAATTGAAATTTTGATTTGGCAATACATTTATCGAAAATATACATAAAAGTAAAAACAAATGAGACCTTAAAACTTGTATATTTTATCGGCAACAACCGCATTTTTGCAAGTGAAAAAATGGTAATTTTTTATAAACAAATTAAATGATGCGCTCAGAGCAACAGTGGCCTAACTCACAATCTACAATTTGACCAAAACGTTTTTATTACATTAAAGTTTTCCCTTATTTAATTATTTTCAGATACAGAGTGACTTAAGCATTGGTTGCTTGAGCCGCTCCGCATCTGAAAATATTTAAGTAAGGGATAACTTTAATGTAATAAAAACGTTTTGGTCAAATTGTGGATTGTGGGTTAGGCCACTGTTGCTCTGAGCGCCTCAAATATCTCATAAACTACTCAATATTTATCAACCCATTTTTTTTCACTTTATACTGATACAATAGCCCAACTTTCTATGCAAAACAAAATGTTTGACATTGCTTATTTATAATGTAAATAATGTTTTTTTGGAAACTTATTTTTCAATTTTTATTTACAATTATTTAAATAAATTAAGGGTAAAATTTAATTTAATAGGTCTTCTATAAAAGATTGTTTATTCATCTTTGCAAAAATAAATTGTAAAAAACCTTAATATGAATATGAATTAACGCAGAACTTAAAAAAAGAAAATTTTGAGCAAAAATTACCAATTTTTAATTATTTAAACAATGATCCCCTCCTATGAATCATATACTTTCTTGAAAATATTTTTTGTTTTGGCCTAAACTTTGATAAAAATTTATTCCAACCTGTACGTAATTATATTTTGATTTACATGTGTTGAAATTTTATTTGATCGGTCTATAATGAGTTTGCACTGATTTTGTATCGAATTTCCATAAATCTCTAGATGAGGCCCATTATGGTCACCAGGTGTCTAGGATACCATCGCCGGCATGATATTCGTGTTCAGCGAGCACAGCAACTCCTAAGTAATAATATTGAACTCATTTCTGTGAATTATTTCCGAATTACAATTTATTATTTTTTATCACTTCGAAATGCCTTTGCAAAATGGATTTTCCTTGTTCATTAATGCAATTTTCATTTCGTCATCATCATTTTTGTTCACAAAGTTCCCTAAGGTCCTTAGGAATCGAATGCAAAAAGTTTCTCTGAGATTCGCTTAACTCCAAAAATTTGCTAGGTTCATTGCTTCATTTCCTCGCCCAACTATTTGTTCAAACGGTGATCTTACAGATATTTATCTGATTGCAATCAATTCTTGAGGCTTCAATTTTAAGATATAATAAAAAAAGTATAATTTTTTTATCAAATTTGTTATTAAAATACCCTCTGAATAAGGGCTTTAGCTTATAACACATCTTGATACATCTTATTAGGCCAGGGTAATAAGACAAAAATATACCCTGTTCGTGACACTTCAACAGCCAGGTTACTGAAGCATTTTTGCGACAGGTATTATAATACCTATAAGAACAAATTATAACTATGTCCTGCGTAGGATCTGGCGGCCATTTTTTTTATAAACAATTTAGTGTCAAAAAACGGCCTATTTTTCTTTTTTTTTCAAATTAATGAAAGACAGTAAGACTTACGGTTTTCTTAGTAAATTTTCATCGTTAAATGAAAAAAGAGAGAATGAGAGAATAGAAAAAGCTTTAAAACGGCGTATTACAGAGTTTGACAGACTCGTTAATTGTTAATATAATTGCAAAAAAGGTCGAAATTGCAAAAAAATTTATTTCGCAATAACTATTGTAAAAATAAGTGTAATGCGTTGAAATTTTTTTATAATGACGGTTCTTTGGTGCTTAATATGTGACAAAAATTTCAAAGCGAGTTTTTTTGCAATAACATAAGTCAGAAAAAATTATTTTAGAACCATCCTACAAGTGTCAACTGAAAGAGGATGAGCTAAACTTTCAAATTGGTTTAAAAAAAGTGAATAAAAAATTAATTTATTAGTAATAAATATTTATGCTAAAGTATCGTAAATTTTTCCTTATAAACTTTTTGAATAACTTTTTTGAAAAAAATCTATTTTTTTTACCGTGTAAGTGCACAACTACCAAGTAATGTTATGTATATGATAATTGATGAAAAATTGTAATAAATATATATAATTTATTATATAAAAAATAAAAAGTTTATAAGGAAAAATGAACCATACTTTTGCATAATCATTTATTACTAATAAATGCATTTTTTATTCACTTCTTTTAAACCAATTTGAAAATTTAGCTCATGCTCTTTTATTTGACACCTGTAGAATGGTAGGTACTAACATTATTTTTTTCTGACTTATGTTATTGCAAAAAAAAGGTCTCTGGGGTAAACAATTTGAATAAAATTTAAACAATTGAATGAATCGCTTTGAAATTTTTGTCACATATTAAGCACCAAAGAACCCTTATTTGACAAAAATGTCAAAGCTATACACTTATTTTTACAATAGTTATTGCGAAATTCATATTTTTTAAATTTCGGTCTTTTTTTTCAATTATATTAACAATAAATGAGTAGGTATATTAAACTTTCTAATACGCCATTTTAAAGCTTGTCCATTCTCTCGAAGATGTTTGTACTAATAAAACCATAAGTTTTACTCTTTTCCATTAATTTGGAAAAAAAAAGGAAAAAAGGCCGTTTTTTGACACTAACTTGTTTATAAATAAAAATGGCCGCCAGATCCTACGCAGGAAATAGTTACAATTTGTTCTTATAGGTATTACCTGTCGAAAAACGCTTCAGTACCCTGGTTGAAGTCTCATGAAAAAAACCTTATTACCCTGGACTCTATGTCACGCTCTTGTAAGTAGACTCACTGAAAAGATGGTGAAATAACACAATCTTTGAAAAATAAATAAATAAGCTTCTATGACCAATACCAATCAAGATATCTTTTTTTTCTTAAACAAAATCATATTTCCTTTGTTTATTAACATTAATAGCATAAAATTGAACAAAGTATAAACGAAAATCTAATTTTTTTTAATTCATTTTATAGATGACATATACCGAGAAGCAGTAAAAAGTTATAACATTCTGTTTTTTAAGACTGTGTTTTTCAAATATCTTCTCTATCTATATCGATATAAGAATTTTTACAGCCGTCGCCGCCTTCCTTTTTCCAGCCAACGCGCAACGTCTCCAGTCCTTTCTGTTCTGCCATTCTCCATTTCTAAGGCCTCGCCTTTCCATGGCCTCGTCCGCTTCATCCCTCCATGATCTTCGGGGTCTACCTCTTCTTCTCTTTCCTATTGGGCTCCAATCCGAAATCTTTGATATCCACCTTGTACGGTGTGCTCTTCTCACATGTCTATGCCAAATTAAACGTTTTTCTTCTATGTAGCTGAATATGTCTTGTTCTACTGCCATTCTTTGTTTCATCTCCTCATTTCTAATGCTATCTATTCTTGTCACTCTGCAGCTTCTTCTCGTGAACTCCATTTCAGTTGCTGTAATTTTGGACCTGTTTCGTTTGTTTTATTGCCCAATTCTCTGCTCCATAAGTCATTACATTATGAACCAAGGTGTTAAAAATTCTCTCCTTTGTATTTCTGGTAATCTGTCTATCCCACATTACCCCGTTCATTTGTTTAAACATGTTCTTGTCTGTGCTAATCTGCTGGTTATCTCTTGCTCGCTGGTTCCATTCTTTGATGAATCCTTAGTATGTATTTGAATTTTTCAGTGCCGTTTATTTCCCTATCATCGTCTATTTCCAAGTTTCTCACTGGTTCTTGTTCTGTTGTTAAGAATTCGGTCTTTCATAGGTTTATTGGCAGTTCTTTTTTTGTGTATTCTCTTCTAATTTTATGAGCATATAGAACAGATCTTCTTTATCTTAAGCCGTTACCATTTGGTCATCTGCAAAACTTAGTATATAAGAAGTTGCCCGGGATTGGTATTCCTCTCAGTATCATAGAATTTGTCCAGAAATATCTTGAACAGTGTCGAAGATGTAGAACATCTTTTCAGTGAGCCTGTTTATAACTAACTTTAAATAACTTCAAATAAACAAAATATGATGAACTTGTAAAACAATTTTAAACAAATTGTCGGTTTCAGGATTTTGACTGAATATATTGATTAGTTTCAGTATACTGACTGAGTAGATTAATTGCTTTTAGGGTATTGACTGAGTAGATTGAAGGTATAGTACCTATAAAGATATTTTAGAAAACCGTATCCTAATCATATTACCAAGTCATTTGTATTTGAGTAGTATCGTTAAATTTCTAGAGGTGAACATACTGAATAGCAGGTATAATAATTAAAAGTACAATATATTAAAATTTATTAATTTCTATCTGAATGTGGACCGAAAACTTACCACACCATTCAAATACAAATCACTTTGTAATAAGCTTAAGATTAAGGTTTTATAAAATATTTTAAAAGGTACTATACGTCCGCAAATTTAATGTAGTATGGAGTATATAAAATTGTATTAATTTGAACATATAATTGTCAGAGAGATAAACATTATTGTTCTATATATTAATAATGACATAAGAACAAGATTTTTTCTGTAATGCTTTATAGTTTTAAAAAATCTTTAAATATGCTTATTAAAACTTTCTTTTCAATTTTTAATATTCTCTTTTTTAGATTTCTGCAATTTTCATTAGATGCTTCGATGCTTGACTTCTGTATAATTTTGTTTTATTTATAAATAATCAAAAGCTTTATTTATTTTGTGTTGCTTTGTTTATTTTCTAATTTTCATATTAATTGAGTAATTCTGGAGATTTTTGTTGCTTTACAGTATGCTTACTGATCTATATTTCTAAAAATTGTAAAATTTGTGCAATTGTCATTAGATGCTTAACTTCTGTATAATTTTCTTTTGTTTATAAATAACCACAAGTTTTGCTTATTTACTAATTTTAATAATAATTGTTTAATTGTGGCGATTTTCTTCGCGATATGCTTACTGATTTGTTTTTGTAAAAATTGTACAATAAAAATAAAATAGATTAGGATTAGGTTGTACCATAGTAACTATTTATTTTTGCAAGTATCTATTTATTTGATTACTTGGTAAATTTATTTAAATATTTATGATATGACAGAAAAATCCTAATAGAGTATTGTACTGAATAAAAATTTTCAAAACATATTTAGCCTCTTCAATTAATTGTCTTTATCACCTTAAAAGAAGTGATAGTATCTTAAAGACGTTTAAGATATCAGCAAAGCTTTGCTATCACTTAGAAGCCAAATATATGGAGCAAGAACACAATTCATCAAACCTTCCGTGCATGAATCGGCATCAATAGTCTTACAACATTGTTTCAGCATATCCCTGCATCATCAGAGACTCGAGTTGATACAAACTCACACCAAGCCGGCCGGAGAATGTCTCTTGCTATTTCCCACTTCAAATAGATAGCTACAAAATTGCCATCTACTTTTATGGCCATAAACGAAACACGATTCGATAGATTCGATAGATTCGTTTTCTGTGCCTTTTAGAGTAAATTTCGAACATCCATTATAAATTTACGCTGTGTTATTCTTCGCCCCTGGACCTCGATTTTTGACCCTTCGCTTCATTATCGAACGTATTCGCTTAGTACCTGTTTAGTGTACAGATAGCGAATGATCGATAACGGAGCGAAGGGTCAAAAATCGAGCTCCTGTGCCCCTCGACCTTCGTGTTCGTCTTTCTTGAAGCTATGCTCGATAGCATCTAACACAGTATCCACATAGCTTTTGTGAAACCTATTTGCGATTTTCCGAAAAGAAAATCAGAAAAGAAGAAGTCAGAGGAGACTTCTTAACGTTGGCGAATTAGGTTAACTTGGAAACCAAGAGATAAGAATCCGGTTTGATAAGAAGTCTCCTGAGCTCTTGTTGCTTCATATAGAGGTCGGATAGATGTAAGGCATGCGTGGTTTTGGAGCAGAAGGCTCTCCAAATGAAGCGGTTCCTGGACATAACTTTGCTTCTCTCAAAGTGTTTTCTCGCATCTTCCCCGTCTTTTTCCAATCTTGCTGTTCCACGTCCTTGGTAGTCTACCTCTTCTTCGTTTTTTGTGCACGACTGCTTGCTACACTTGCTTTACTTTTCTATTATCATCAACATTTCATTGTTCCCGTATATTTATAAGCAGTATTCCTGCTTCCGTCTATTCTAGGGCTTCTTTGAAAATTGCCTCTAAATATATTATTTGAATATGAGAGGTGACAATATACATCCTTGTCGTACACCTCGCAGAATTTTCACTTCCTCTGTTTTCTCGTTTTTGGCTTTAACAGAAGACATTAAATTTCAGTATTTTCTGATTCTGAGTAGCTCCTTGCGATCAATTCCACTATCTTAAACTACTTCCTTCATTATGTTGTGATTAATTTTGTTTAACGTTTTTGAAAATCAATGAAGCAGGCATGTACAATACAATTCATAATATCTACGTCTTTTAAATAGTACTTGCGTGCTAAATAGGGCATCTCTTGTTTCCAGACATTTCTTTAAACCAAATTGTGTTGGTGATAATTATTCTTCGCAGATTGTGTATAATTTCCTCTGTATGATTTTTAAAAAAAGTTTCAACAAGTGACTCATAAGACATATTATTGTTCTATAATAACTGTACTTTTTGCTTTTTGGCGGTGCTATAAATTCTGATCTCAACCATTTGTGGGGTAGTTTTCGAATGGTATATTATATCTTATTGAAAATAATGGTTAATTCTCTCCTGAATTTTTCATCTAAGAGTTTGAGGATCTCTTACTAAATTTCATCTGAACCACAAGGTTTTCCATCTTTATGTTTAAGTTTGAACAAGGTATTCGCAATAAAATTATGAGTTACCTACTCATTGATACGGAAATCAACCAGAAAAAATACCGCCACGTGCTTTCCTCTTCCCAGGTCATTATCGCCCCACCCAATTCTCCACTTCTCCTAGGGCACTTTGTAGTTTAAATCGCCCATTATAATATTTATATCATGTCTTTTAGTTAGCTTTAAGACATTGCCAATTTTTTCATAGAAGGTCTCTATGGTGTCAGTCTTCATCCTTGTCTACAGTGGGTGCAGGGGGTTTACGTTTTAAATGAGATGGAAGTAGTTGTTACCGGAATAATACTATGTTTAATTTATGGTGTTACATTTTCCTGATTGACACCATTGTATATCGCTCAGCCCTACTATGTTAATCTTCATTCTGCACATTTCCAGCACAGCGATCTCCATTTTTCAAGGCTGTAGAGGTATTCTTATTTGTTTGACAAGAGTTTACCTTGATCACGACCTGAAAAGCCCTATTGTCTAAATCTGATTATCATCCCCTGCTGTATCTTGGATTGTGAGCTCCATGAACATTAGAGCCCGTTCACATGACAGGCGATTAACGCGCGTTAGCATGTGAACGGTCTCAAGTAAAATGTATGTAGTTGTAATCGCGCGTTTTAGACGCGACGTAGACTCTTAAGGAAATTATCGATTGGTGGATCCCTGATGATTTTTACTTAGTATACAGGGTGAGACAGATAAAAGTCCTATTAGAAATATCTCGAGAACTAAAAGCAACAGAATCATGAAAATTGGAATGAAGGGGTTTTGAAGAATGAGCTATTTAACGAAAATATTTTCATCTATTTGCTATTTCCGGTTAGACCGGACGTGGCTAATAACTTCGTTTTTTAAATGGAACACATTTTATATTTTTATATTTTCGGATTCTCCTCGATGTCTTCTTTCTTAAAATATAAGGTTTTGTAATGTTATACAGGGCAGCTTAAAAGATAATTACGTTTTTTTTTTCTTAATTTCGTAGCAATATTCACACCCTGTAGAATTGTAGTAGTTTGACATCAAAAACTCTCTTTACGTTCAAATAATTTTCAATATAGTCTACTATTGTTAAAAATTGTTAGCATAGCTAAATGTTGAATTTTACTATACAGGATTGGTCGAAACTCGGAAAGAGTAATTTCTGAGTTGTCTTAAATGGAACACCCTGTATTTTAGTATTATAATGAAATGAAATTTTATGTTACTTTTTTATTCCTTAAGCATTCCCTATACCTAACTGCTTTAATTTGTGAGTTATTGGTGATTCAAGCCAAATATTAATTTTAACAAAAAATACGTGAAATTTTCCAATATAGCTTTTCCAATAAGGTCAGTGAAATAATGCTTCAAGTCCAAAATATTTAATTCTTCTTCTTGACTGGCTTTACAACTCGGGGTGAGTCTTCGCCGTATCCACTATGGCCCTCCATCGTCTGCGATCTTGCGCTTCGATTTGCCATTGTTGTACCCCAATCCTAGATAGATCGGTTTCAACATCATCCTTCCATCTTTTTCTGGGACGGCCCACTGATCTTCTACCGTCTGGTCTCTCGAAGAACACTGTCTTTAGCACTCTGTCTAAAATATTTAATTAGGTTTCTTAATTAATTAAGTTAATATTTTTATAATAATATTTGTTCCTTATTATAAAATAAAGGTTTAGAATCTCTGGGTGTAATAATTTCATAGCATTAATTATTTAAATTTAATAAACATAATCTAAGTTGCAACAACCAGAATTATATTATAAAAACGTTCACGCTGTCGGTGGTTGTGCAAATGCCTAAAAAAGTGAAGTCATTTTGTAAAAATGAAAAGTTTATACAAACTGCCTAGTAATTACGAAAATAACTAGGCTTTTGCAAGAATGCCTGCATTTCATACTTTCCTACGACATGTACATTGTAAATTATGATCCGGGAGTACTCCTAGTAGCATGTAACGTGTCTTGGTTTGTTTATTTCTACTGCATCTTGATTTTAAATTTAGTATAGAATCCAATAATAGACCAATCCAAGATCATTTCGCTTATTCATTTCCCTCTATCTTGGTACTATGTTGTATGTTGCTGCTGCCCGACATCAGGGTCTACTACGTGCCTACCACGTGGGGAGGTTGGCATCCCTGAAGTAGATCTATCTTCTATCGGGAACGTAATATATAATAGAGTATCTACCCGCTACCCCTTAATCAGCACTAAACAACATTAATAAGAGAAAATACCTCCGCCACATAATAAGAAACAACAAATAGACAATAATTGAAAAGACGATAGAAGGCCACAGAAACGTAGGCAGAAGACCATGAATAGTCAACAATTACTAATAGTGGCGCAGAATAGGGAAGATTGTGGTAGCGATTAAAAACAGTTATGGAGTTTACCAGAAGAAGAGAAGAATAAATAACCAATTTCTTGCCAAAAAACTTTTTTAGGCATGCTAAAACAATTTAGATTTTCAGACATTTATGCTAATTAAAAAAAAAAGAAAATACTTTTCACCTTAAAAAATGTATCAACCGACTACCATGTACATCAGAAATATAGAAATAAATAAAATAATGTTAAGACGGACGTAAATTAAATTTTTTTATTACTGGGAGAGCCCGTTATTGTAGAACAAATAACATAAAAACAAAGAACCAATCGTTCTTGTCAATAGATCCACTTCCTTTGTCTACGAATACCTCAGCATCAATAAACAATAAGCACCAACAACTTTTCTTGAACGTTCGTTTCTTTTATTTACTGGGATGTTATACATGTAATTGCTTTTAACATTCTTTTCGCTTGTAATACACCGCGCGTCTTTTGTCGGCTCTCCCTACAAGATAATACAACTATTTGTCGTTTGCTCACACAACTTTCCATCCATCTTCTATAAATCTTCCTCGATGTCATTTCATCGGAAAATATTGAATCTGTTAATATTTAACGTATACTACAATAGGTGGAAAGGTCTATTTAACAGTAAAACCAAGGTTTATAAGTCACTCGTCAGTATTTACGAGGGTTATACGATACATATCGTTGTTATAATGGACTTTATGGTATACTTGACAATAATAATAGTCTATTATGCAACGAGCATTATAGATGGTCATTAAGATGCGAGTACAGTACGCCAAACATAGCTGAAAGTGTGAAATTCCCATTGCCTGCGAGAACAATAAAGTGAGAACACACATACAAACGGTAGATAATATTGACTAGACGGTCAGTGCGAGGACCGTTGTCCTAATGGTCCGAATGGACCGAGTAACGAGAGCCTGTAGAGAATTTGGAATAAAATTGAATATAAAGAAGACAAAAACGATGGTCATCAGCAAGCACCAAAACAGAAGGGTGAAGGTGAAGGTCAATGTCGACGGAACAGATCTGGAAAGAGTAACAAGAATAACGTATTTTGGAAGTAATCTTGATGAAACTTGTGACGACTCACTAGAGATAAAAACACGTCTGGAGGGGCAGGTATACAGTGTATTACAATATGCAAAAAGTTCTATAGAAGCCAGTGGTTTAAGAGTGGAGAAAATATTTGTATGTAATAATAACGTTTTTATATCTTGTTTTTATTAATACATAATTATTTTACCTTAAGGCTATGGGTACATAATTCGCAAATATTTTACGGCTATCCCTACTTTTTCTGTCTTTACGCGGCAAATTACGTGTAGTAAAATTCTCACTGGTATGGAAACTGCAGATGTAAACATTAGGTTGACAGTGACATTGTCATTAGAAAGGTAGAGATGGCTATTTCGGTCTCGTTCAGTTTTTTAATGTTCTTGGATAACCTTTACTTGTATAAAGGATAGGATTATTTTTTCACTAATTATGTATTCAGTGGTTACCATTATTTATATACTATACAAATAGTCGAAAAGGAAAAAAAGTTGTAAAGTTATTTTAGTAATCTCCTGTTGCCATGGAAAGCTTAGATAAGGTTTGAACATGTGAAGAACTGCGTTGTATAAATGTAGTATTACTTACTCAATTAATTTATAAAGACTATTTATTCCTTTATTTGCGTAAATTAAAATATGGGACGTTGTTACAAGAAATGTGTTACTGAAAAGCGAAGAAATAGATGGTTAGCTCAATTGAAGTAAGTACTTTTTACATAAATCAAATTAATTACTTTTGTATTTTTCAAATTAATTTTAAATTTATAGTAAAAATATGATTTATAAAATCTATCGGTAAACCAATAATTTTCGCATTAAATTTTATTCTCGTTTAAAGGAGTAAACTATATGTTGGATTGTTGGAAGATTTTGCCGATTGTAGATATGTTTGTGGTCATATCAAATGATTTATTACTATGATCACTACAAAGCGTAGCGCCAGCCGTGTCTGCATTACACCAATCGTGATGGAATTAGTTTTCCATGTGATTGTGATTTTTAAATTCACATTTTTACGTACCAAATTATTAGAATTGTACATGAGTAAAAATGAGTGACTCAGATCCGAAGCGACAAAAGAGTTACGCGAGGATAAAAATGAACAATTGTTATTTGTTAATCTTCTTCACAATTATTAAATTTTATTTGATAAAAGAATGACCCCAAAAATGAAGAATCTTCTTCTTAGTTTGTAAATTTTTCTATGACACACATTTATAAATGCTGCCATATGGTAACAAAAAAATACCTACGCCGAAGACGTCCACCCACCAACTTCACTTAAACTGAAGCAAAATACTACTAAACAAACACATACTTCAAAAGCGTAGTACATTCTTCTATGTAGGCTGGTAAATAGTAGCAAATACTACGGAGAAAAGCAAATATGCTTTTTAAGTGTAGTAAAACCTTCAAAAATATAGTACGTACTTGAAGCATTAGCATTTACTACATTTTATGCCACCATGGGCACTTTACTTTATAGCTAAACTCGTACCTATTTACGGTTATCGGAACAAACTCTTATAAAATAATACTTTAATTTGAACTTTAATGACTTGAAATACTTGGATTTTCCATAAATAATATATAAACAATAAATAACTTTTTATTAATTGTACGCCTTAAATCAATTATTATTTTTCAAATACACTATCAATACTATTTCATAAACAACTCTTTGATTGATTTTATTATCATCGTAAAAGCGTTAAAAAGCAGTAGCAGAATGAACTGCTATATCAAAATAGCGGGTCGGATACATCTCTACTTGTCACTGTCTTGAGTCTTGTCATAACATTATATTCGAATGAGTGCGTTGTATGACAAAGATAGCGAATGTTCGATTTCCACGGACATGGTGTCCATTTTTTTCGAATCCTGGAAAAACTAATAAATATTTTTAAAAAATTTAAACACAAAATGAAAGACTAAATTATTATCGAGGGCCGAAAGTCCCTTAGAATATATAAGAAGTTTCTTTTGAATGAGATATTTGAAATTAAAAATCACACTACATTTTCTCTTAGTTTTTCACCCCTGTAACTTATTAAAATAAACATTATAGAAGTTCTTAGGGACTTTCGGCCCTCGATAATAACGTAATCTTTCATTCTGCGTTTAAATTTTTCAAAAATACTTATTAGTTTTCCCAGGATTCGAAAAAAATGAATCCCAATTTAAATAGCATTGCAGCCGAAAATACGTACCGATCCTCTTAACACAATGATTTATTTCGCCGTATGTAATATCACTTTATTTTCAAGAAATATTAACTTAATTCTAAATATACGATTATATCTGCTAAATATATTTCTTAACATTACATACATACATTAATTATTAATAGTAAGATAATAATATTACTTACTAAGAAATAAAATCCACAAGGAAAGAAAAGTTTTCCTGTAGTTGGCTGTATAACCATCAATCACAAAAATTGCAATAAATCCTTTGTAAAAGGTATAAAATTTATTAAAATCCCTAAAGGGCTACATCAGAACAAAACGTTTTCGATTTTATTACAAAATCATCATCAGTGTAAGACCTAAAAGTAAGTATAACCTATTTTATTAATGTAAAATTGATATTTAAATTCTGACTAAGGTTTAAAACAAGTGGTTATACTCACAGTCTGGATGCTAGCTGAGCCACCAAAGAAATATAGGGCTAATAACCCTTCAAATATAAAATGTATGCTTTACAGATGCATATTTACTTAAAATGCCTTGTGATGGGCAAAAGGCAACAGGAATAATGCCCTAAGGTAAGGTATTTAAATTCCCAACATGTGGGATGCAAAAAAAAATTTGAGTTTACATTTCGATGACTTTATGGCAACTGAACGAAAGTTGAGTGATGTTTCTGAAAGGTGTCAAAGAGCAAACCGAACAAAGTGACATAATGGTTACCATGTATTACCTCAGCCAACTGATTGTGATATGATATTTTTTAAAAAAATTTTTTTTCCCAACAGTAATAACTAACATCAACAAAGATGTGGCTATAATAAAGTGTACCCCAATTTTGTAGGTTGTATTAAATGAATTTTATAATGTGGATGGAGCAGTAGCCAGATTGTATGCAACCAACTATACATAATAATAATGAAAATAAATAAATTGGCGGAAATGGATCCATGTATGTGTAGGAACATCTGGGACCCAGTACTTAAGTGGGAAAATCTTTTGCTAAAATGTTTTATTTATGTGTAAAGGTTGATGATTGGGGTTCGAATTTAAAATGGAATCGAGTCCAAATGTGTTGATGAAAGTTGAGTTTACTATGAATGAAAAATGATTTAAATGTACTAATTGTAAGAGTAAATTGGGTAGTCTATTGTGTGTGGAGGTCTGATATCACAGTAGTATTGAAATTATGATAAGTAGTATAATTTACAAGAGGAGATTGATATGATATAAAGATATGTAGGTTGGTTGGCTAAAGGTAGGTGTGTGTATTAAATTGAAGTGAAAACAAGGTATCAATTGAACTCGTAACTTGGGTAGAAATGATAGGTCCTTTTATGTAACATAAACATCTAGGACTAAAAAAGTTTCAAGAATTAGGGTATATTTTTAACAAGTTACTGAGTTAAATTGAAAAGGTTTAAAATTGGATGGATGTATGAGGGTGTTTTGGAATAGAGCTGGCATTGTTGGTAAATATCAGTTAATAACTAATGAAAAATATATGGTTGGATATCAAAATTATTTACTGTAATGAGGTGTGATGAGAAAGGCTGGGAGACCCAGAGATCATACTTTAAACTCTAAGGGTAAAAGAGTGAAATTATTATGATATGAACGAATTTTTTTTTTTTTTTTGTTTCGAAGTTAAGTTGGACCTAGGGCGAAAACTTGAAACGAATGATGATATGATTAAAGAAAAGCAAAGAAGCCCTAATTGTGTCAACCGCCATGTGTCCTTCAATCGTGACTTCAATCCCTTACATCGTCAACTTTTTTCTTAACTTAAATCTCTGAACTTCTTTGCTGTTTATAAATCCTTTTTCATTTATATTAATTTTCCTCCATATCTACTTGTCTTACATTGACATTTAAAACATTAACTCATTACCCCTTATTTTCTACTAGTCTTCCAAATTAATCTACTTCAACTTTATTTCTCACAGTTTTGTTAAATCTGCAAGTCACAACTTTGACACTATTTGATTTCTTCCCCCCCATTCTCACAACATATCATCATTCGTTTCAAGTTTTCGCCCTAGGTCCAACTTAACTTCGAAACAAAAAAAAAAAAAAAAAAAAAAAATTCGTTCATATCATAATAATTTCACTCTTTTACCCTTAGAGTTTAAAGTATGATCTCTGGGTCTCCCAGCCTTTCTCATCACACCTCATTACAGTAAATAATTTTGATATCTAACCATATATTTTTCATTAGTTATTAACTGATATTTACCAACAATGCCAGCTCTATTCCAAAACACCCTCATACATCCATCCAATTTTAAACCTTTTCAATTTAACTCAGTAACTTGTTAAAAATATACCCTAATTCTTGAAACTTTTTTAGTCCTAGATGTTTATGTTACATAAAAGGACCTATCATTTCTACCCAAGTTACGAGTTCAATTGATACCTTGTTTTCACTTCAATTTAATACACACACCTATCTTTAGCCAACCAACCTACATATCTTTATATCATATCAATCTCCTCTTGTAAATTATACTACTTATCATAATTTCAACACTACTGTGATATCAGACCTCCACACACAATAGACTACCCAATTTACTCTTACAATTAGTACATTTAAATCATTTTTCATTCATAGTAAACTCAACTTTCATCAACACATTTGGACTCGATTCCATTTTAAATTCGAACCCCAATCATCAACCTTTACACATAAATAAAACATTTTAGCAAAAGATTTTCCCACTTAAGTACTGGGTCCCAGATGTTCCTACACATACATGGATCCATTTCCGCCAATTTATTTATTTTCATTATTATTATGTATAGTTGGTTGCATACAATCTGGCTACTGCTCCATCCACATTATAAAATTCATTTAATACAACCTACAAAATTGGGGTAAACTTTATTATAGCCACATCTTTGTTGATGTTAGTTATTACTGTTGGGAAAAAAAAAAATTTTTTAAAAAATATCATATCACAATCAGTTGGCTGAGGTAATACATGGTAACCATTATGTCACTTTGTTCGGTTTGCTCTTTGACACCTTTCAGAAACATCACTCAACTTTCGTTCAGTTGCCATAAAGTCATCGAAATGTAAACTCAAATTTTTTTTGCATCCCACATGTTGGGAATTTAAATACCTTACCTTAGGGCATTATTCCTGTTGCCTTTTGCCCATCACAAGGCATTTTAAGTAAATATGCATCTGTAAAGCATACATTTTATATTTGAAGGGTTATTAGCCCTATATTTCTTTGGTGGCTCAGCTAGCATCCAGACTGTGAGTATAACCACTTGTTTTAAACCTTAGTCAGAATTTAAATATCAATTTTACATTAATAAAATAGGTTATACTTACTTTTAGGTCTTACACTGATGATGATTTTGTAATAAAATCGAAAACGTTTTGTTCTGATGTAGCCCTTTAGGGATTTTAATAAATTTTATACCTTTTACAAAGGATTTATTCCAATTTTTGTTACTAAGAAATATTATTGCTCAGAAAGAATAGTTTTATAATGTCAAGAAAATATATTCTTATGACTAATAAAATCAATTAACATCAAGTGTAATTTCTTTCTGATAAATGGGTTTGAAGTTTGCCAGAAAGTGATAGTTCAATCATGTTTAAGATATATTTCTTAGGCAATATGCCAACTCGATCTTTTTTAAATATAAATAAAGTTTCTTCATGTCAAGAATTTTTTTTCTCTCGGTGTATGCAACCGTCAGCTGGGTATCTCATTGAGAACTAGAATACTTAAGTGCTATGCTTTCTCCACCTTGCTCTACGGAGTTGAAGCCTGGACAACGACAAAAGCAATACAAAAAAGAATACAAGCGTTCGAACTCTGGTGTTACCGTAAAATGCTCAGAAATGAACCATACGACAAATGCGGACGTCTTGCGGAGAACGAACAAGGAAAGAGAGCTTATGCTTATAATACTTACTTACTTACTTAATCAGTAGACCCATTTGTACCTTTCGGTGTAGGGCCATTTATAATACAATTCATTAAATTACAATTCAATAAATTACAATGTTTTACAATCTTCTGGATTGTCCTAGCTCTTTACGAACTTTCTCCATTCCTTCCTATTGGATGCCATCTGTGTTGCTTCCTGCCAAGTCTTACCCTTACTCTGCAGTATCTGCGAAATGTCACTGTTCCATTCTTTGATGGGCCTTCCTCTTCTATTCTTACCTATTGGTTTGGCTTCCCACACTCTTTTCACTTGTCTATCATTGTCCATCCGGGTTAGATGTCCGAACCATGCCAATTTTTTCTTCTTGATTGAGTCGAGTATCGGCTTGATTTTGAGTCTTTCTCTTATTTCTTCATTTCTGATTCTATCTGTTCTTTTTACTCCTATCGTTCTTCTGAGGTATTTCATCTCTGCTGCCTGTATTCTGCTCTGGTGTCTTTTGTTTAATATCCAATTTTCTGCTCCATATGTCACCGTAGGTCTATATATTGTTTTGTATATTGTCATCTTGGTCTTTGTTGATATTTCTTTGTTATTAAGGAATCCTCTATTTAGTGCTTGGAATAGTTTTCCTGTGTTTTCCATTCTGTTGTTAAGATCGTCCTCTATGTCTCCTTTGTTGTTGATTACTGTTCCTAAGTATTTGTATGAATTTGTCTGTATTAATTGATGTTGGTCTATCATTATTTCTATTTGATCATCCGTCCCTTGTTTCCTTGATATTTTCATTATCTGAGTCTTCTCTTTGTTTACGTTTAGGTTGTATTTGCTTGCTTCTAGGTTCCATTTCTCTAAGTTGTATTTCAGTTTTTCTGCTGTTTCCGCAATTAATACTATGTCGTCTGCAAATATACACATCTCAGCGTTTATCATTTGCATTCTGTTCCAACCGATGCAGTATTTCTTGAAAGTTTTCTTACATTCTTTCACTATCTCATCTATTACATTTATGAATAGCACTGGGCTGAGACTTCCCCCTTGTCTAACTCCTTGAGTTGTTTCAAATGGTTCTGACTGTATATTCAACATTCTTACTGTATTTGTTGTTTTCATGTATATACTCTTTGTTGCTTCTATCAGTTCTTCGCTTACTTCCTTCTTCTTTAGGCTTTCCCATATATCTTTTCTTTTGACTGAGTCGAAGGCTTTTTCCATGTCTATAAAGCTCAGGTATATTTCTCTATTTTTCTTTAATGCTTTTTCTATTACTTGTTGCATGGTAAATATATGGTCTTGTGTGTTGTGTCCTTTCCTGAATCCACTTTGTACGTCCTCTAATTTATGTTCTATTTCTTTTCTGATTTTCCTTTCTATTATGGTTTCGTATACTTTTGCTGCTACACATAGTAGTGATATACCTCTATAGTTCTTACAGTCTCTTGTGTTTCCTTTTTTGTATATAGGTATAATTACTGCATTTGTCCATTCTCTGGGTATTACTTTTCTCTTCCATATTAGGTTATATATGTATAACAATTTTTCTTTTGCTTTTATTCCTATATATTTCATCATTTCTGGTGCTACTTCATCGCTTCCTGGTGCTTTTCCAATCTTTATCTTCCTTATTGCTTCTTCTAGTTCTTCTTTTTCTATAGTTTCTGGATTTTCCGTGTTTCTTATGGATACTCTCTTTATGTGGCTTTCCTTCTCCATTGTGTTCACTTGATTTCCATTCAGTAACAGCTGGAAATGTTCCCTCCATCTTTCCATTATTGTTTTATCGTCATTTATTATTATTCCTTCCTTGTTCATTATTTGTTTCAGTTTCGTTTCTTTGTTGCTTCTTAGGTTTTTCAGTGTTCTATAAAATAATTTTACGTTTTCTGTGCTGTTTTCTTCCATTTTTTCTCCGAATTTTTCCCAACTTTTCTTTTTCTCTTTCCTAACTATCTCTTTAACTTTTGTTCTTTTTCTCTTATAATTTTCATATTTTTGTTGTGTTTTGTCTTGTATGTATTCTTTCCATAATTTCTTCTTTTCTTTTATTTCTCTTTTCACTTCATCGTTTCACCAAGACGTTCGTTTCCCTCTGTTGTTATTTCTTGTGGTTCCACATATTGATTTAGCTGTTTTTATCATCGCATTTTTAAATTTTCCCCATTCTTCTTCTATTGTTTCTGTTATTATATGTTCATTGTCTATTTCTTTCTCTAGCCCTTCTGTGTATCTTATTTTCGTTGTTTCTTCCCTTAGTTTATAAATTTTTATTATTTCTTTGTGTTCTCTGTTTATGTTCTCATTTCTTTTTATTTCTTTTCTTTTGCTTTTGAATGTGGTTTCTAGTAGATAGTGGTCACTACCAATTTCATAACTCCTTTTCACCCTTACGTCTCTTATCCAGTTCTTCTCTGTTTTTTGCACTATAGTATAGTCTATAATTGATTGTTCGTCTCTTGATTTGACTTCTCTTGTGATCTTGTGTATCCTTTTATGTTGGAAGTGTGTGTTCATAATCACCAGGTTATTGTCTAGACAGAATTCAAGTAGTAATTTTCCATTTTTGTTTATTTTTTCCTCCCCATACGGTCCGATGACATTGTTCCATTTTTCTGCTTCTTTCCCCACTCTACTGTTCATGTCTCCTGTGATCACCATTTTCTCTGTACAATCATTTATCACTTCTTGTAATTTGTCCCAGAACTCATTCTTTTCGTTTTTTGTTGCGTCTTCATCTGGTCCATAGCATATGATTAGGTTTGTATTGGTTTCCTCTGTATCCATATATATGTCTACTCTTAGTATACGTTCGTTGTAATATATCCAATTTTTTACTTTGCTGATACTATCCTTCTTAATCAGGCACGCTACTCCTGCCTGAGCTCTCTTCGTTTCTTCCACTCCACTGTATATTAGTAACATTCCGTTTTCTAATATTATTGATCCTCTTCCTTTTTTCTTTGTCTCTGTTATAGTTACTATTTCAATGTTCTTATCTCTAATTTCTTCCCCCAGTTCTATTTCTTTCCCATTTATACCTCTTACATTCCATGATGCCATTTTCAAAATTGTTCTGTTCTTTTCTATGTTTAAGTTGTACTTCAATTTGTTTTTTCTTACGTTTGTGTTATTATCTTTAAATCTGGTCATGTCCCTGTTCTTTGCCTGTTTTGTTTCTCGGTCCATCATTGTGTTTTCTACAGCTAGTTTTTTGAACAAGTTGGTTCTGTATTGTATGTTACTTTTTCTATCCGGCTTGTTTTTTGGTTCCATTTCCACTTAATGCCTTCAATAATTATGAATCCATATCCAATTTTTGTCCTTTTCCCATTAGTCTTTTCCTCTGCTGCTATCTTCCTAAGGTTTCTTTGTATTTCTATCTCTTTTAATGTTAGGTCACATTCTATATATACTCTATGTTGTTTATAGCTCATTAGTTTACCCTTGGCTTTCAGTATTTTCATTTTATCTTCGAATTTTTTACATTCTATAACACACATTGTTTCATTTATCTTTTGTACCCTATTTATTTCTGATTTTACTCCCATTTTTGCTTCTATGAAGTTCTCTATTTGCTCTGTTCCTATTGTGTCTAGTGGTAAGCCTCTCATTATTAGGTTATTTTTCTTCTTTTCTTTCTGACATGCTTCCAAGGTTATTTCTATTTTATCTATTTTTTGTTTCATCGTAGCCATTTCTTTCTTTAGATTTTCATTTTCTCTTATTATTTCTTTCATTTGCAATTTGTATTCATTATTTTCCTTCCTAATTTCTTTTAGTTCCTCAATCATATTACCCATTGTATTTTTTATATCTTCCAGGTCCTTGTTTTTCTTTTTGTTATCGCTTGCTAATTGTCTCATTAGTTCCATCATTTCGTTCTGGCTGCTGGTTTCATTCGTTGATGGTTTCGACCTGTCTGGTGTTCGGTTCACTTTTCTACTCCTGCTAAATATATCTGGCTCCTCTTTGCTTTTTCTTTTACCGTCCTCATTAATGCTATCATTACCATCCGCCATCTTTCTTCCTATTCAAATTATTAAAGTAGGTATGTGTTTATAAATACAAATATTAAATCAAATTAAAACCTACTTGATTAAATCAAATTAATTAAATTTTTTACTTTAATTACAAAATATTTATATATTATTCAATTTTTTACTTTAATTATAAAACTATTTAAATTCCATTTAATATCTTATTTATTTATTTATATCAACAATTAATGTTCACTTGAATAAATTAGATTTATCAACAATGTCTTCCTTTTATCTTCAATATCTTCTTATTCTTCGATATCTTCTTATTCTTCAATATCTTCTTATTCTTCAATATCTTCTTGTTTTCGTTCAGAAAGCCGACTCTGTATTTTTCGATAGATAGATACCGAAGTACCTTAATTATAATTAAATCAATTTATTAGTAATTACCACTGCTGAAAGCAGCTTCGGCTAGTCCACCCATAGGACCTTGACTTCTTATCAGTGCCAAAAAACTTGACTATGACTGTAATTATTTTACTGTTAGTAGTTAAAATATAATTTTATTAAAACTAGGTTAGATTAATAATGTATGGATCTTACTTTCAATATTCTTTTTAAATTTACACTGTAAATTTCTTAACTCACTTATTTACACTTTGCAAATAATTTGGTGATTTTTCTGCTCGCAAATCTTCCGTATTTGAAGTTTTTTGCGGAGCGGATTTAAATCGACCTCACTGTCTCTTTACCAGGACCGGACGGGTCCTGGTATGCTTATAATAAAAGAACGGAAAACACAATATTTTGGTCACATCGTAAGAAATCAAAAGTATGAACTGCTCCAACTTATATTCGAAGGCAAAATCAATAGCAAAAGAGGACAAGGAAGAAGACGCAACTTTTGGCTTAAAAACCTACGACAATGGACGAATATGACCTCCATAGAACTATTCAGGGAGGCTGAAAATAAGATTAAATGGGCAAATCTAATGGTCAACGTCCTTAAGGATAAGGTATCGTAAGAAGAAGAAGATATTTCTTCCTAGTATCTTGTTATGTTGGCTTTCATGAGTTTCTCTGGTTTGATTTAAGCTAGCAGCAAGTAAACGTAAGTAAGGCATAATCTGAGGTACAAAGTTATCACTTTCAATTAGATAGAGCTAGGGATGGCAGTTTTTGACAAAACACCGGTTTTCGGTTATACCGGTTTTTTTTTGTTTACGGTTTAACCTGGCGGTTATAACCGGCTTAAAAAACCGGTATTTCCAAAAACCGGTTTTTGGTTTTGTTAATCCAATAGGTTACAATGTTACATTTACAATGCACTTTAGTTTGCGATACTCCACTCGACTCGATACTCGATATCAATATGATCAAAATTAGCACTATCGAAAGAACATCAATATCAATATAAATAAGACACAATTTTTAATAAAACCATTTTATTCTATTAATTATTATATTTATTTATTATTTTATTATTATTATTAATTTATTGATTATTATTAAATACAATATAGCGTAAGATTAATATATACATATTGCAATAATATACAATTTATTCCAACCATTTCAACTTATAAAAAATTTCCCAGACTCTTTCAAATGGGATTTAAAAAAATTAATATTAACATAAATATTTTACTTAAAAATAAATTGGATAATGCAATTTATCTTTTATTTTTACTACCATAAAAAAAATTATCATGTATTTCTTTTAACACGTTTGTATATTTGTATAATAGGTATATTTTAACTCATTTAATATTTCCTGTATGGGTGTATCGTTTTGAAAGCGTAGGGAAATCCTTGGAGATTCGTATTCGTACTCGGTAATTCGATATTCATAGTCAGAACATTATTTTTGGTAATCAGAAAAAGTCATTCACCCACTTTCAATGTCAAGAGTCAATGTGAAAAATAGATGATATTTGCGTCTACTTTAACCAGATCACTTCTTATGTAAATATTATGATTACAAATACCTTTTCAACGAAATATTATAATAAAACTGAATTGTTTCTGGCTGATGTGAGTTTGCACTTTCAGTTTGCTTCTGTATTTATAAAATAAAATTTGAATTATGGTTTTGTTTGGAATAATTACTTGAAAATAATAATTATGATTGGAATCCAAAATAATACCTAACCTAATCCTAATCACCGTAAAAACGTAATAACAGGTTTTTATTTTAAAAATAAAAAACCGGTTATAACCGGGACAAAAAAACAACGGGTAAAACCGGTTATTGCGAAGTAAAAAAACCGGTTTTAGGTTAAAACCGGTAGGTTTTCCCATCCCTAGATAGAGCTAGAAAATCTCGGTAAAATCAAATGGATAAGAATGTGTGAAATCAGTAGACTTAGACTGATAAACAGTAATTTTCATAGCAAACGAACACAGGGTACTTTTTCTTTTCAGTTAGTACGGCCAGTTGAAGTCAATGTAGCCAATTGAGTTTTATGGTCACTGTTCTTGCATTCAACAGTAAAACGAGAATCAGACTCTGACTAAATTCTAAAGCTTGAGTCATATTGCATGACATCTCTGATGAACTGTATTCCATTATCGCTGATTATTTCATTCATAGGAGATTCTGACCAATAGAAAGCTACTAAATCTAAATTAAATCGATAATTTTTGATAATTTCCCGTCGTCAAGTATATTACGTCATATGCCCTTCGTTGCTACGAAAAGATACATTCAGTGACATTAATGACAATTAATGTTTTAAAAATTATAAAAGTGATGACTTTCAACCGTCAAATTAATATTTATAACAACTGTGTGTTTAATTGTATTAAGTTGTACTTACATAAATTATAATAAAATTTTGGTGTTGCACAGTTTAATTCATGAAATAATCGCAACAAATTGCACTCGATCTCTAAAATTAATATAGAATTTTAGAGCTCTTGTGCAATTACTACTGATAACTTTCCTGAAATCATAACACAATCTCGCCAAAGAGGCATCTTTCTCAGGACTCAGCAGTCACAGCCTTAAGGGGAAACATCTTTGTCCATCTAGTGGAGGTGTGTCAATTACAATCACATGTGATCACAATAATATGTGATCGATTACATATTATTTTTCTTTTCTTTTGGTAGTATATTTAACTGCGCTAATGTTTGACGGTACATATTATCATATTATGTAGGTCATATGTTTGTTGCTATTATTTACCCGTTAGGTAAATTATTCCGATTCGCTTTTTTTGCACAAGCTTACTCAAAAAGAGGTCCTTATAATAAATCCACAGGGTGACAAACGGTACCATGGTCGAAAAATTGTTTAAAATTTTTTTTTATGTTTTTTTTACTTCGGACAAATTTTTTTAGATCATTTGGGTCATTGGGATCAAAAAAGGTATCTATTGATTTTCCTCTAAAATTGATTGTTGTCGAGTTATACGTGATTTACCATTTGAAAAATGCGAAAATGACCATTTTCAACGCTTAATAACTCGCTTAAAATTTCTTACTATGAAAGTCAGACAGTCACCAAATCAAAGTTTAAAGCCCCCCTACAAGATCCTTGAGAAATTTTTGTCATTATTTTATTACTAAGCTGTTATTTTTAATTATTAATAATAAGCACTAAGAGAGTATTGAGGCGGACGTCAAAGTGCAAAGTTTGTGCAAAAAAATCGAATCGGAATAATTTACCTAACGGGGGCGACGATACAGCCTGGACTATTAGCATTCTCCTTCAAAAGGATACCCGTAAAATTCCTAGTGCATGCCCTCAACAAACTAACAATGAATACCATACCAGCGTGTATAAAAAAGTATACGTATAAGTGGCAACTTTATATTAGGACCGACTTTATCTCTAATCCTATTACACTGAAACGGCTTCAGTTTGACTAGTAATTACATTAGCAATGAGTATTAAGAGAAGCAGTTTCAGTTTTTGCTCTTCTTTGGCTTTGAGAAGAGAGGTATGTGCAAGCGTTGGAAATAATAGTACTAAAACAAAGAAAAACGAATTTTAGTTATTTTCTTGCAAATTGTTCGGGTAAGTATCTTCTTGGAATTTCTTTAATAACTATTTTAAAATATACAGAGGATATTTAAAAAGTAAAATTACATTCTTTCACGGTTTTTGCTCTAGATTTTAAAGAACTGCTTGGATTGACATGAAATTTGGCATACGCAAATACGCATAGCTGACATGTCAAAGAAAAAAAGTGATATTGTGCCGATGTGTGCTTTTGCCCTGGGGGTGACTTTTACCCCCTCTTGGGGGTGAAAAAATATATGTCCAAAATAAGTCCGGAAATGGATAAACTGACTCATTTTAAGTAACGTTTGTTCTATAGAGCTTTTTGCCAAGTCAACACTTTTCGAGTTATTTGCGAGTGAATATGTTCATTTTTCAACAAAATAACCACACTTTTAGAAGGTTTTTCGCAAATAACTCAAAAAGTAAGTTTTTTGTCGAAAAAAAATATAGCCTGTAAAAAAGTAAAAAAACTGGTGTAAGCGTTAGGTCTCTGACCTCATAGAACCAGGGTTATAGCCAATGAAAAATAGATTCATATTCACCAAATTTCAAACACAGAATATTTCGACGTGAAATATCCAAAAAGTTAAGCACTTTTTGGGGAAAATCATTTATAACTTTTTTAAAGTGTTTAAAAAAATCTTTATTTTTGTTTTTATAAAAAGTTTCTATCATTAAATTTAAGCAAGTTACGCTCAAAATAAAGTTGGTCTCTTTTATTTTGGCAAAAAAATCGGGAAGACCACCCCCTAATTATTCTCGACACACCTCCACAAATTATTTTACTTATGTTTACTACCTACCTATATGTACCCCCTAATTAGCAACTTAAATGAAATTTATCGTTACCACTCCACAAATTATTTTAATTATGTTGTGTTTATACGATCTGTAAGTTTCATCGATTCAAAGTGCTTATTTTTGAAAAAATTTGGTTTAAAAATAAAATTTTTAAACATTTTAATTTTAAAAAGTATGATTTTTTTAAATAATTTAAAAATTGTTAGAGATACCAGAAATCTAGAAAAAGAAAAAAAATCAGCATTGCTTTTCTGAATATCATGTATTTTTTTGTTTTTCTGTTAGACAAAAAGTGATTTAGATTTGGTGTTTCTAAATTTGCATTCATTCGTGATCAGTGACTCGTTCAACCTCTTTTAACTACAGCCCTTTCAAAAATAAGGACTTTGAACCGATGAAACTTACAGATCATATAAACAATACATACACGAGTCATGAAACTTGTGAAGTCGTAACGATTAAGTTCATTTGAGATACTAATCAGGGGGTGATTTTCCCGATATTTTTACCAAAAAAAAAGAGACTAACTTTATTTTGAGCGTAACTTGATTACTTTTGATGCTAGAAATTTTTTTTATAAAACAAAAATGAAGCTTTTTTTAAACACTTTAAATAAGTTGTAATGAGTTTTCCCTGAAATGTGCTTCATTTTTGGTTATTTCACGTTAAAGTATTCCATTTGGAATTTGACGAATATGAACATATTTTTCATTAGCTATAACTTTGGTTCTACTAGGTATAGAGACTTGATATATACACCATTTTTTTAGATTTTTTACATGCTATATTTTTCCAAGAATTATTTTTCGACTAAATACTTACTATTTGAGTTATTTGCGAAAAACCGTCTAAAAGCGTGTTTATTTTGTTGAAAAAATGAACATATTCACTGGCAAATAACTCGAAAAGTATTGACTTAGTGAAAAACTCTATAGAACAAAAGCTACTTAAGATTAGTCAGTTTATCCATTTCCGGACTTACTTTTGACGAATATTTTTTCACCCCCAATAAAGAGTGAAAACCACCCCCAGGGCAAAAGACATATCGGCACAATATCACTTTTTTTCTTTGACTTGTTAGCTATGTGCATGCCAAATTTCATGTCAATCCAAGCGGTTCTTTAGAATTTAGAGGTCTTGCAATATTTTACCGTTAAAGAACGTTCTAATAATGTAAATGTAAAAACAGCTACAAATTAAATATGAGCATTATTTTTATAAACTACAATCATAATATTAACTAATTACAATTATTATTTTAATCAAAACTCAAACTTAAGTATATACAAAGTCCTTAGCTCCTCTGAAGTACCCGAAGAACAATATTCCTCCATTCACTTCTATTTTGTGCTTTACCTTTCCAGTCCATTACTTTCACGTACTGAAGAGCTTCCTCTACTTTATTAATTTACCTCGTTCTGGAGCTACCTCTTCTTCTGGTACCTATTAGTTTACTGGTCATAACTAGTTTAGGCATTCTGTTTGCTGCCATTCTTTCTACATGTCCCAACCATCTGATCCTTTGTGACTTGACGAATCTGGTGATGGTAGGTTCTTTATACGAAGCCGTTAATTCGTTTATGGTTCTTCTCTCCCTCCCGTCTTTTGTCTTCATTTCTCCTAAGACGCGTCTTAATATTTTTCTTTCCCGTCTCTCCAGAGTTTGTTCTCTTCCTTTTTATTTAATGTCAATGTATATTTTACTATACTAAGTGTAATTACTGTTTTATACAGTGCGCTGGAATAAGTGTTACTCCCCTTTATTAACTTATTTATTTTTAGCACATAAGCAAAACGCTCGGACAGGTCGATTTTTAAAATAATCATAGTATATTATAGCATCAATGTTTCGAACTTTACACGATCCCTCTTCAGGTGACAGGCACAACTTTGATTTTTTTTAAATAGGAAAATACATCATGCAACACCTCATTTAAAAGCTTTCGACATACTGATTACAAAAATGTATAATACTTTAATCCTTTTTAATACCGTAGGCGCAAAATTTCTTTCGAATTATTTTTAAACGCACTTATTTTTTTCGAATCTTGAGAAAACTAATAGGTATTTTTAAAAAATTTAAACGCTGACTGAAATATTACAGTATTATCAAGGGTCGAAAGTCCCTGAGAATTTCTATAATGATTATTTTAATAAGTCACAGGTGTGAAAAAAAGAGAACATTTAGTCTGATTTTTAATTTCAAATATATCATTCAAAGAAACTTTTTGTTTATTCTAAGGAACTTTCAGCTCTCGGTAATAATGTAATCTTTCATTCTGCGTTTAAATTTTTCAAAACTATTTATTAGTTTTCTCAGGATTCGAAAAAAATAAATGTGTTTAAAAATAATTTGAACAAAATTTTGCGCCTACGCCCTTAAAAAGGATTAAAGTATTATACCTTTTTGTAATCAGTATTTCAAAAGATTTCAAATGAGGTGTCACATGATGTACTTTCTCATTTAAAAACATCAAAGTTGTGCCTGTCACCTGAAGAGTGATTGCGTAAAGTTCGAAACATTGATTGTATAATATAATAATATGATTATTTTAAAAATCGACCTGTCCGAGCGTTTTGCTTATGTGCTAAAAATAAATAAGTTAATAAGGAGGGGTAACACTTATTTCAGCGCACTGTATATTAGGAGGTTGTTTTGTCTAGGAATATTTTTTCATTCATTTGCGCTCTTAAACTGCCTAATCTTTTATTTCCATTTTCATAGAACACTGTCTAATCCTTTAAAACTATAACTTTTACCACTTATAGATCTCACACTAAAATCTTCTTTTTTTCCTAATGTCCCTTCCACGAACATATGTTTGGTTTTGTTTCCATTTAGCTCCAATACTTACGTCTTTGCTTCTTCAATAGGTAATTTTCTTCACCACTAAGATCGTTAGATCATCAGCGAATACCATGCGCTGGTGATCAGTTTTCATGAATGTTTCTTCAACCTTCATGATGTATTTTCCAATTAAAATTTCTAACACTTCTAACTTTTAACACCTCGCGCATTTCCAACTTCTAACACTTCGTGCGCACCATTAAACGACCTTCCACTTCACCGCATAACAGAAAATTGGGTAAAAACAAAAAATATTAGGGAAAGGCTAACTATACCGGCGTCTAAAATGGTAAATAAATAACGTGTATATGCACGTTTTAAACAATATTTCTATCAAGAAAAAATCTTAACGCTTATTTTCTCAGATACACAAACAATAACATGTAAACTCCCGACGTTCGTTTGTGTGGGATAGATCTGGCAGTTGCTAATAGATGACGGGACAATAGGGCTTTTCATTCACAGTAATTTGTTTCGAGCTTCTGTCATATATCGTATAATCCGTGTATATTAATATTATACACAGATTATACAACATATGACAATAGCTCGAAACAAATGACAATCGATGAAAAGCCCTATATAGTTTTTACAATTTTATTAAATAGGAGATTAGAAACAATGATGCGCATAATTACCCGACGCGCACCATTAGCCGACTCTCCCCTATGAAATTTATGTTTGTAGATTTAATAGGTTTTCTTAACATTTGCAGGTATATTCGTAAGTCCTGTTAAAATTCCGCTTCAAGAAAATGAAAGTCGACGGCAGCGACATCCCGGCTCCTAGCGACCGGTACGAAATCAGTGACATTGTGGGCTATGGGGTGTATGGGAAAATCTATATAGCTATCGACATTCAAGCCAGTAAGAAGAAAGTCGCTATTAAATGTCAAAAGTATGAAACCGGATGTAAAGAGTTTGTGGAAGAAGAATACAAAATTCTGAAAGATTTTAGTAGTCATGTAAACGTTGTTGATTTTTATGGGATATTTAAGAAAGGCAATGAGATATGGTTTGTATTGGAGGTAAGAAAACAGTAGGTATTTTTAAATGTGTAAGTGTTTTATGGTACTTGTTCCATTACTTTTTTACAAATCAACAATAGATATTGCAATAGATGTGAATATCAAACTATACGCTCTAATAATATTTTGCTAACTTTATCGTGGAAGCAACCATCTCCTCAGCATTTCAACACATTTATGACATTATTCGACTCAGGCGTCGAAACATACTGTAGCTTAATTACGGTTAAAATAATACTCTAGGTTCGTTTATACGAATTTATTTATACAAGTTTTCTTTTAGAAACTCTAGCTTAAACTAAACTCTCCTAATACCACAATTTGCTTAAATAGAAAGTAACGTTATTCTCGATAATTCCAGACTTCGCCACCTCTAGCTATTGTGTGACCTTCCACATACCGCACGTCTTTCTCCACCGATTCCACGTATATCGTGCTCTCGCCAGAATGTTCTCGAGATTGAACCGTTTGGAGCTGCTACTTGCGGTCGGTGATTCATTCTTTTATTACAATACAAACAAAAAATCTTGGGAACTGCCCTCATAGACCCGCTGGTGGCAAATTTTCATTATATGCTCCTCAGCTGCAAGATGGTGATGGTAGCTTACCCAATATATGCAATATACATGCTCATATGCCTTTTATGTCTTGATAATTTTTGGTAGTCTCAGCATCCGTTATTGCTTGAAAATTTTAGAAGCCTCCAAGGTGCAACCAGAAAAGTTTCCATTGTTTTCAATCTAGTGTGATCTAGATTGAAAACTTAGTCATTTGCTAGCAGTTGCCGCCAGGGCATCCCTGCCGTTTCGTTCGTTGCAATCCGTAACTGCACGCTGGGGTTTGTCCTGGTTGGGCCAGAGAGAGCAGCATATGTGCCTCCTGATGAGAGACTAATAAGTTTCGAAACCGGTAAAGGTGTTTGTTGGACTCTCTGATTGAACTAGAATATGATGCGGCTGTAGTTTCGTGTTGCAACGATATTGAAAATGGTTATCGATTTTAGATTTACATGTTTACTCTGATTGGAGTACGAAGGGAACCATTCTCGTTGGAACTTTACTGAGTTGATCAGATGGCACGTGATTTATAAATTGTAAAATTCCCTCATCTTCTTTAGTCTCCGCCGTTATGGCTTGCAAATTTTAGAAGCCTCGGAGGTGTAACCAAAGAAGGTTCCCATTGTTTTCAATCTGGTGTGATGTAGAGTAATATGTTTAGTATTATTTTTACGTGCTATTGGATTGAAAACTTAGTCAAAAGATCATTGTGTTCAACGACCTCGAAAGCCCCCGAGTAACAAAATTGAACACATTTCTGTCGATATTTTCCGAGTTGCAAAATTTTCATTTTCTATGAAGTTTGGATATGCTTTTTCCTTCTGCAAAAAATGCAATTTTAATTGTACGACCATGAATTCTGTTCATAAACTCTTCTGACACTTTTCTCAATTGAATGCAAAAAGTTGAATAGCGGCTCATCTTACTGTGGAACATTTTTGTAGGTTTGGTGCTTTTTAGTGCTTCATTTACTTGACAATTTATAGCACTAAATAGAACGTTATTAGTCACGAAAAGAAAAAGGAAAACATTTTTTTGCAGACCCAAGTTCTTATTATTTAAGATTTACTAAGGACTATATTTCTTCAATTGTTTTAATATTTCATCACAGCACAATGCACATTAAAAAATGATGTTAAAAAACACGACAAAAGCTCTTCAGACAGATCTGCCTTAAATTAAAAAAGTCGTTATTCAAACCGCCTTTACCGCCCATATTTTAATAAAAAGCTAACTTGCATTATTTAAGAACTGTACGACTGTCATTTCTGTCTAATAAAGCGAGTTCCAACCAACCATAAACCGCATTTTTTCTGTCAGAACATAATGAATTTTCAACAAGTTAATATGCATCATTGGTAAGAATAAACTTTTTTTTAATTAGCGTGTGGTAAGCCAACGGAAAAATACTTCTGAGATTGATTTACGCTTATGAATTAAGCTACGTGTCCACGTGAGAGCAAAATTCTCGAGAGTATAAAGCTTTTTTCAGACGGACGACATTTTGTCGTAGTCGTGTACGGCAACGATATCGTGAATAAAAGTTTACATTTAATCAATGAGTTACAGCCCGTTCACACTTGCCGTGTGTCGGATCCGTATTTAGTCCAGAAAGCCACTGCGCATCCGCTAGGAAAAATATTCTAATTCGGATTTTTTGCACAATCTTACTCAAAAAGGACTCCTTTTAACAAATTTGCATGTTGCCAGGACCAAAAGGTGGTCAAAAATTTTTTAAACGTTTTTTTTTGTTTTTTCCTAAAATATTTTTTTTTTGCATGGAAAAAAGTTTTTTCAGATTTTTTGGATCATTCCAAACAGAAAATGTCTTTAGTGACTTTTCTCTAAAAATGATAGTTTTTGACATACAAGCGATTAAAAATTAAAAAATTGCGAAATCGGCCATTTTTAACCCTCAAAAACTATGTGAAAAACTGAAAATTTGAATGTTGCCAAGATAGGTAGATATTCTTTAAACATCGATTGATGAAATCCCGAAGAGTTTCTTGCAATACAATATTCAAAACTTCTTTATTTTTTAATTGATAATCAAGCGTGCGCGACAGTATTTTCCACCGACAGTATGGTGCAAATAAAAGGAATAAATTCGTTATTTCGTAAACCGGCGACTTTAAGGAAAAATCCCGAAACAACTCGATTTTATTTTTAAGTTATGATATTGTGGCATATATGGTATACTAGTGACGTCATCCATCTGGACGTGATGACGTAATCGATGATTTTTTTAAATGAGAATGGAAGCGTGTGCTAGCTCATTTGAAAGGTTCTTCAATTCTCTATTCAGTAATATAAACATTTACATATTTACTTATACAGGGTGTCCAAAATATGTTTAATAAATTAAATTATTTGATAAAAAAAGAAGTAGACGGACACCCTGTATAAATAATTATGTAAATGTTTACATTACTGAATAGATAATCGAAGAACCTTTCAAACGAACTACCACACGACCCCTATTCTCATTTAAAAAAATCAGCGATTACTTCATCACGCCCAGACGGATGACGTCACTAGTATACCATATATGCCACAATATCATAACTTAAAAATAAAAATCGGCGTGTTTCGGGATTTTTCCTTAAAGTCGCCGGTTTATGAAATAACGAGTTTATTCCTTTCATTTGAACCATACTGTATGTCGGTGGAAAATAGTGTCGCGCACGCTTGATTAGCAATTAAAAAACAAAGGAGATTAGAACATTGTATTGCAAAAAACTCTTCGTGATTTTATCAATCGATGTTTAAAGAATATCTACCTACCTTGGCAACATTCAAATTTTCAGTTTTCACATAGTTTTTGAGGGTTTAAAAATGGCCGATTTCGCAATTTTTCAATTTTTAATCGCTTATATGTCAAAAACTATCATTTTTAGAGAAAAGTGACCAAAGACCTTTTCTGTTTGGAATGATCCAAAAAACCTAAAAAAACTTTTTTGCATGCAAAAAAAATAATTTTAAGAAAAAAACAAAATAAAAACGTTTAAAAAATTTTTGACCACCTTTTGGTCCTGGCAACATGCAAATTTGTTAAAAGGAGTCCTTTTTGAGTAAGATTGTGGAAAAAATCCGAATTAGAATATTTTTCCTAGCGGATGCGCAGTGGCTTTTTGGACTAATTTTAATCGGAGGTTCAGTGGCAATGTATTTTTTATGGAGGTATTCACATTTATTAAGTGTAACATTTTAGAGGTCATTTGACATTTACAATTAATTGAAACATATTTAATTTCCCCAAAAAAGACAAAATGCATAGTTATAACAGCAAATCCAATAAGATGTAAATTGGAGCTAGAGGGTCAGATAATAGAACAAGTGATGGAGTTTAAATATCTAGGCATTACACTATCTAGCTACGAAAAGCTAGAACCAGAAGTGGAAGATCAAGTGAATAGAGCAAATAGAGCCGCAGGTTGCCTGAATGACGCAATATTGAGAAATAAAAATATCGGAAAAGAAATGAAAGGAGAATTTACAAAACAGTCATTAGACCAATAATGACATATGCGGCAGAAACACGACGCGATAGAGAGAGGACAAAAAGATTGCTCGAAGCAGCGGAGATGAAAACCCTTCGAAAAATCGATGGTAATACTCTGTAAGATAGAGATGGAAGTACAGATATACGACGGAGATGCAAGGTGGACAACATTAATAACTGGGTAATAAACAGAAGAATGGAATGGAAAAGACACATAAGCCGAATGACAACAAATAGAGTAGTAAGGACGGCGAGAGACGGTTCCCCAATAGGAAGACAATCAGTGGTAAGACCAAGAAAACGATGGAACGACAACTTACTAGAGGCACATTTAAAAAACAGACAGAGTCATGTCTACACAAAAAGAAGGAAAAGGGATCTGTGTTATCACATAATTTATCATATTAATTTTCATCTTCCTTATCGGCACCGTACAAATCTAAAAAGAGTATTACTCCTGGTTTCAGTAAATCACCAATAGTTATTATTGCTGAGCATCTTCAATATGGAGCTCGGCAGTTAATGTAGAAAAAGCACCGTATCAGGCCCGGCCCAAGGGATTTTGCCGCCCTGGGCAAGATCGGCGACCGCCGCCCCCCTTCTTTGTAGACCCATGACTCATCTTCTTTCTTCAGTGATACCAAACTAAAGTTGTGCTAAATTTTACTACATTAGGTACTATCTATTAAAATATCCATTGCTCATGATGACTCAGATCCGAGTCGAGGTTGAGACCGGAATTAAAATCGTTCTTAGCACATGAAAGGGTACCAATTTTTGACGAGCACGTGGGTGTTTGTAGTAATGTAAATTTAAAAAGTGCCTCTCGTTTAGTTTCGGCAAAAGAGTTAGTTTCTATACGTCCTATTCCGAGGCATCCCATTGGTTCTTTAAGCACTGGTTCATTTTACGATATTCAGGTTGCTAACCTCGCCTATCAACCCTTCACTTTTATCCGTTTTGGGACCGGCTGTGATAACTACCAAGCTACTAGATCCATCCGATAGTCATCCCAGGTAGTGTTGGGACAAACAAACAGTGGAAAGAACGGCCCGAATATATAAGTCAGTTATTAGGCCAGTTAAGACTTACACGGGCGAAACAAGACCAGATACAAACAAAACACAAAGACATCTGGAAAACAACGAAATGAAGATCTTAAGAAGGGTTGCTGGAAAAGGACTACAGGACAAGGTAAGAAGTGAGGATATCATACGCATAGTAAGAATAGCCAGGGACAAGTTACCGTTAGGCAGAAGAAGTATAGGACGCCCAAGAAAAAGATAGAATGTCAATATAGGGACAGAATGAAAGGCACCGTTGAATAAAAACAGGCAGTACTGCCTATATAAAAGAAAAAGAAAAAGAAGAAGAAAAAGAGTTAGTTTGTTCTCTTGTAAAACAGAATCAAATTTTATAAAGAGCTCAACAAGCTTTAAAAATATACCATTGTTCTGACGAAAAAGTTTATAAGAATCGCCCCTCAATGGCAGATACTGTTGTGCAAAGAACTTTATTATTGATATAAGTGGTTCTATTACATTTTTCCAATGACAAGTTTCTGAATTTAGAACTTTTTGTGTTTGTTCGTCTATGGCTTTACCCGATTCTAGTCTAATTGCTAATTCTACCCACTGTCGCCTGTCGCTCTGATTGTAGATGAGCTGAAGACTTAGCGCGGCTGGACAAAGCTGCAGCCTTATGTTCCCAATTATTATATCCATTTTCAGTAAATTTAATTTTTGCATTGGAAAATATTTTACAGAAAAAACAATACACAGAATTATTTGTCTTAAAATAAATTAACCACTTTCTCTCAACAGTTTCACCATTGCACATTTTGTAAGTGTAGTAGTTAGTTGTAAATCGATAAGATCTGAATTATCTTTCAGGCACAACTGAATTTGGCGGGGGCCTCTTGTTACGAAAGTTATTCTAACAAAATCATTAATTTTATTGGACCAATTTCATAATAGGCCTGGATCATAATCAATAATAACATTGTTACCTGCGACAGAATAGTGTCATTAGTAGCTGAGGTAGATGCTGATGATTGTCCTAGATGACTGTCGTTGGACTGAGAGAAGACGGCAGCAGATGTGGATGCTAATGATTGTCCTAGGTGACTGTCGTTGGACTGAAAGGGGGCGGCATCAGACGTAGGTGCTGATGATAGTCCTAGATAACTGTCGTTGGACTGAGAGGGGGCGCCAGCAGACGTGGAAGCAGATGATAGGCCTAGGTCTGGGTGAATGTTGTCAGACTCAAAGGGAGCGGTAGCAGCTGTATGTTCTCTAGGTTAAGCAATATTGTCAGCATCAGTGTGTAACTGTTTTAAAAGTTTACCTAGGAAAATTTTAAACCTTTTTGTTTCAATATCTTTCTCTTCTCTCTTTTTCCTGTACTGACTACCAGAAAGTTATTGTTGCAGAAAACCTTGCAATTGTTATTGTCTCACCTTTTAAATTCTCGTTAATACAGTTGTATTTTTGCCGCTCTTGTTCATACGATTGATTTTTTATAATAGATAAAACATAGTTTATTATTTCTTCAATTTAAAAAATTTGCCGCCCCTAAATATGCCGTCCTAGGCAGCCGCCCAGTTCGCCCACCCCTGGGGCCGGGCCTGCACCGTATGTTGCTCTATGTTGATTCCAGCACTTTTTTCTCACTTTCACCATTTGTTTTCTCTTTTTATAAATATTAGGAGCACAGTAGCATTTATAAATAATAAGAGAATTTTTATAAATAATAAGAGCAGCAAACTGATCTCAAGTTGACACGATTCTGAGAGTAGATTGTTCGAGCTCTATCCGATAGGTGCTCTCAGGTGCTGTCTGATAGCAAAAATTCCTTAGAGTGCTCTCACATGGACATACACCTGAGAGAAGATGTTGCAAATTACTCTCAGAAAAACTCTCACGTGGACACGTAGCTTAAGAATAAACATTTTTTAATTATCCTGTGGTAAGCCAACGGAAAAAGACTTCTGAGATTGATTTACGCTTATGAATTATACTTTGTGTTGCAGCCGTGCGAAGGAGGCTCTGTTATTGACTTGGTGAACCGTTTATTTGCAAAAAACCGAAGAATGGTCGAAGAACATATTGCTTATGTCATCAAGGAGACTGTTAGAGTAAGTACTCAGTAACAATTCATTAAATCGCGAAGAAAGGACGTGGGAGAGTTTTTTTTTTATTTATTTAATGGATACTGCCAACTCTCGATAAAAATTAAAATTTTGAATAAAATATTTTGGTACATTAGCTTTCAGACTTAAATTTAAGGGGGTTGGTGCAAAATATTGGTCTAATGCTATTTAAATGCATTAATTTTTTTTCGAATCATGAGAAAACTAATAAATATTTCGGAAAAATTTAAACGCAGAATGAGAGATTACATTATTACCTAGGGCCGAAAGTCCCTTAGAAATAAACAAAAAGTTTCTTTTGAATGAGATATTTAAAATTAAAAATCATAATATATTTTCTCTTTTTTTTCACCTCTGTAACTTATTCAAATAAACATTATAGAAGTTTTAAGGGACTTTTGGCCCTCCTCGGTAATAATGTAATATTTCATCCTGCGTTATAATTTTTCAATATAGAATGGACCCCGCGTACCAACAAAAATTTTGATTTATAGCAAGCTGAAAATTTGTTAATAGCTTAACGTTGTCTAGTCTGACAAACTTTGATATACGGGAACACTGGAACAGGGGAAGTTTTAATTGTGGAACAGTAATTTAGAACGTCAGATTACGTAAACGTCCCATGTATTTTGTCGGAGAGAACACCCAATTGATTTGTTACCCTTTCATTAAACTCTCATGCAAAAATCAGACTGCTATTACTAACCAATATGATTCCTGTCATTTGACATGTTCTTCGTGTTAAACTCATTCAAATGCCCTGTTGGTGATAAACACCAGTTTGATTTTTGCACGAGAGTTTAATGAAATGGTAACAAATCAATTGGAAGTTCTGTCCAACAAAATACATGGAACGTTTTCGTAGTCTGACGTTCCAAATTTTTAACCTGTTCCACAATTAAAACTTCCCCTGTTCCAGTGTTCCCATGCTTCAAAGTTTGTCTGACTAGATACCGTTAAGATATTAACAAATTTTCAGCTTGCTATTAATTAACTTTTTTTTGGTACGCGGGATTCAGGTCTATATTGAAAAATTTAAGCGCAGAATGAAATATTACATTATTACCAAGGGCCGAAAGTCCCTGAAAACTTCTATAATGTTTATTTGAATATGTTACAGAGGTGAAAAAAAAAGAGAAAATTTAGTGTGATTTTTAATTTCAAATATTTCATTCAAAAGAAACTTTTTGTTTATTCTAAGGGACTTTCGGCCCTCGGTAATAATGTAATCTCTCATTCTGCGTTTAAATTTTTCAAAAATATTTATTAGTTTTCTCAGGATTTGAAGAAAATGAATGCATTTAAATAGCATTGGACCAAGAATTTGCGCCTACCCCATTAAATTTATATTATCTCAAAAAGTTCATAATTTTATCGTTTTTAGGGTCTTATATATCTCCATGAAAACAAAATAATCCATAGAGATCTGAAGGGTAGTAACATACTTTTGACAAAGGAAGGAGAAGTAAAAATTTGTGACTTCGGTCTGTCTAAAATACGAAGCCAGATGGATGAAATGCTTTCAGTGATTCTTGGTTCTCCTAGCTGGATGGCACCGGAAGTAGTCAGCGTGGGGACCAAGCAAATTTCTGGATACAACGATAGAGTAAGTTTGTCTTTATTGTTTTTTGATTCTACCTCTACCTCAACCCATGGGCGCCCATACCCATGGGAGGAAGGGCAGTGCCCCCCCTAGATTTTCAGGTGCTGTAAACTATATGGTTGTCCAAAGTATACAAAGTATAATGTGCAACGTCTTCACGTCTGCCCACCCCCCTGAAAATTTTTATATGGGCGCCCGTGCCTCAACCTACAAGATTCTGGAAGCATTTCACGAAATACATAAAGATAAATAATTAGATTTTAGAAATCTGTCGAAAATATAGGTTTGTACGGTTAAGTAAATAAATGTTATAAACCAATTGTGGTTTGGTGTTACAAGATTTTAAAAATAAATTAGAATAAATATTACATTATCTTAATGTTCAGATATAATTTTCAGGTTGATGTATGGTCATTAGGAATAACAGCAATAGAATTGGCAGAAGGTAAAGCTCCTTACGAAGGAATGAATCCATCAAGAGCATTATTCCAGATAGTTGCGAATCCACCCCCAACATTAAGAAAAGTTTCAACGTGGACAGAAAATTTTCACGACTTCATTGGCGAGTAAGAATTTGCTGAAATTGAGTAAATGTGGCATACACTAAGCATCAAAATTAATGCACCACCTTAAAAATGGGACATTTTTGATGTCTCTTATTTCCTAAACCTGTTGTCCGATTTTAGTGATTTTTCTAATATTTTATAGCTTTATTCGTCAAGAATATCGATGTAGTAAAAGTGTTGCTAAACAGATAAGTATCGTTGTATACTGGATGTAACAATGATAGTGTGTTTTATCCTTAAAGTTTGGAACACCCTGTGGAATATTCTAGCCTAGCGTATATAAAATATTGAAATTAAAACTCAACTGTAGCCTTAGGTTTTCTTAACATTTTGCTTTTTGATTTATTCGCCTATATTGGATAATAAAACAGTTAGGTACTTTAACAACTAGCAACGTTCTTCCACAATACAGGGTGTTTCTAAATATGTGCGATAAACTTTCAGGGGTTATTCTGCATGAAAAAATAAGCATATGCTTTATAGACATACGTCCGCAAATGCTTCGTTTCCGAGATACGGGATGTGGAATTATTTCTTACAAACTGACGATTTATTTATTGCTCTAAAACCGGTTGAGATATGCAAATGAAATTTCGTAAGTTTTAAGAGGTAGTTATTGTGCATTTTTTGGCATACAATTAAGAATTTTATATTCACCATTGGCGTGCATACGGGTAATATGACCGAGTAATATGACCCGTATGCACGCCAATGGTGAATATAAAATTCTTAATTGTATGTCAAAAAATGCGCAATAGTTACCTCTTAAAACCTACTAAACTTCATTTGCATATCTCAACGGTTTTAAAGTAATAAGTAAATCGTCAGTTTGTAAGAAAAAATCATCATTCCGTATCTCGGAAACGAACCATTTGCGGATATACGTTTATAAAGCAAACGGCCATTACTTTTTCAAGCAGAATTACCCCTTAAAGTTTGTCGCACTTATTTAGAAACACCCTGTATTGATGAAAAACGTTGCTAGTTGTTAAAGTACCTAACTTTTTTATTATCCAACATAAGCGATTGAATCAAATAGTCCAGGGTAATAAGGTTTTTTCCATGACACTCGAGCAGCCAGGGTACTGAAGCGTTTTTTCGACAGGTAATACCTATAAGAGCAAATTGTAACTATTTCCTGCGTAGGATCTGGCGGCCATTTTTATTTATAAACAATGAAGTGTCAAAAAATGGCATTTTTCCTTTTTTTTTCAAATCAATGGAAAAAAGTGAAACTTATGGTTTTTTTAGTACAAATATCTTTGAGATTATGGAAAAAGCTTTAAAATGACGTATTACAAAGTTTGATATACTCATTTATTGTTAATATAATTGCGAAAAAAGGTCGGAATTGCAAAAAAAAAATTAATTTCGCAATATCTATTGTAAAAATTAGTGTACAGCTTTGAAATCTTTGTCAAATGAGGGCTCTTTGATGCTTAATATGTGATAAAAAATTCAAAGCGATTCATTCAATTGTTTAAATTTTATTCAAATTGTTTATCCCAGAGAGCATTTTTTTTACAATAACATAAGTCGGAAAAAAATGACGTTAGAACCATTCCACAGGTGTCAAATGAAAGAGCATGAGCTATATTTTCAACTTGGTTTAAAAAAAGCGAATAAAAATGCATTTATTAGTAATAAATAATTATGCAAAAGTATCGTAAATCTTTCTTTATAAACTTTTTATTTTGTTATATAAGAAATTATATATATTATTGTGTTTTCAATTTTATCAATCAAAGGCAAAATAAAAATTAAATTAAATTTTTTTTAAATAACGCGGGCACATAAATTTGATACACCCTGTATATTGAGCTGTAAATATTTATTAGAATTTAGTTTGGGTGTAAGTGGATTTCTTTTTTTAATGAGCTTTCCGATGAACCATTAAAGACTTTTGTGAATAATTAAAGTGAAAAGGACGATGTATTTAGATTTAAAATGAAAATAGATTGTTTATTACGAGAACTATAGAATCCACAGGTAGATGTAATTATCACTTTCTGGGAAAGTGGTTTAAAAAGAAAGTTTGGAAATTTAATATCTTTGTTCAACACGAGTAAATGTTGTAGAGTTTCCCCGAAAGTAATTAGGATGGTCGGAATAATTTTGAAAATGACTTGTTTGTTTGTCGAATGGAAAAGATTGTTTCTGATTCTTGGCAAGTTGGAAGGGGAATGGTAGTTTGAATGATTGAGAGAGTTTGAAAAAGAAGTCATTATGTTTTTGGCATCGCTGAAGGGCAGTTCGACGTTTTCGCGGATAGATAGTTAGCAGATACCAGTGGCTGTTTGATAGTGGAGAATAGTGTTGAAAAGTGGAACGAGAGACAGATCAAATTGAGACGAAATACCTCTTTGATTCTGTATTATTGTGAGAAGGAGAGCAGAGAATTTTTGGAGTTTTGTTTGAATCGAGTACGTGTCAAAAGAGGCCCGGCTTGTTGGAGAATTGGTGCTGGTATGCTGATAGTTTTGAAGCTGGAGAACGGAGAGGGCTTTGATGAGTAGCCTTTAACATAGTCAACGAGGGAGAGCTGTTTTGGGTCACGAGAAGACATCAGAGTGAGTGAAGCAAAAGGTCAGTCAACTTATGTGAAAGATATTTTTATGTTCGGAATCTAAACTTTTGAGTAAAAGGCATATGAATTAAAATTCCAATATTTCTAAAAGTAAATAGGAAGTATAGCTAATCTTGCGAATACATAAATTTATTTTGTTTAGTTTTGTTTTACCAAAGTCATCGGGAACAAACCGATAAATTGTTTTTTTTTTAACTATAATAAATTTAAGTGGTAAAGATTTCATTCGGACATCGGTGTCCACAGGTTTTAGATTTGATAGATTCTTAGAGTATTGATTTTGACAAATAAAAGACAATTCTGTATGTTTATTTTAATATTTTGCTTTATTTCTTTTCCCTATTTTATCCCGATTAGGATCAACTAAGAGATACCGAACCCACGAGAGAAGATAAGTATAACGTGAGATAATTTAGATTTTTTTTAATAGTATAAAAAGGCACCCTGAGATTTTTTATTCATTTTTATGTATGATTTACGACAATTAAATAATTAATCAAATAAATAATAATTAATATAAAATTAATAAGAAGCAGATCATAACAATATTTATTACAATTTTTTATCAATTATGATATAAATAACATTACTTGGTAGTTGTGCACTTAAAACAGGGTAAAAAAGTTAATTTTTTTGGAAAAAGTTATTCAAAAAGTTTATAAGGAAAGATTTACGATACTTTTGCCCAATTATTTATTACTAATAAATGCATTTTTTATTCGCTTTTTTTACACCAAGTTGCAAATATACATGCTCTTCCATTTGATACCTGTGGAATGGTTCTAACGTCATTTTTTTCTGACTTATGTTAGTGCAAAAAAAATGCTCACTAAGATAAACAATTTGAATAAAATTTAAACAATTGAATGAATCGCTTTGAAATTTTTATCACATATTAAGCACCAAAGAACCCTCATTTGACAAAAATTTCAAACCTGTACACTAATTTTTACAGCAGTTATTGCGAAAATATTTTTTTTTTGCAATTCCGACCTTTTTTCGCAATTATATTAACAATAAATGAGTATATCAAACTTTGTAATATGCCATTTTAAAGCTTTTTCCATAATCTCAAAGATATTCGTACTAAAAAAATCATAAGTTTCACTGCTTTCCATTGATTTGAAAAAAAAAGGGAAAAATGCCATTTTTTGACAGTTAATTGTTTATAAATAAAAATGGCCGCCAGATCCTACGCAGGAAATAGTTACAATTTGTTCCTATTGGTATTACTTGTCGAAAAAACGCTTCAGTACCCTGGCTGCTGAAGTGTCACGAACAGCGTATATTTTTGTCTTATTACCCTGGCCTAAAAAAGCAGAATATTAAGAAAGCCTAAGGCTACAGTTGAGTTTTAATTTCAATATTTTATATACGCTAGAATATTTCACAGCGTGTTCCAAAATTTGAGGAAAAAACACACTGTCATTTTTACTCCCGGTATACAATGACACTTCTTATCTGTTTAGCAACAATATTATTACATCTATATTCTTACAGAATAAAGCTAAAAGATACTAAAAATATCACTAAAATCGGACAAATATTATTACATCGATATTCTTACAGAATAAAGCTAAAAGGTACTAAAAATATCACTAAAATCGGACAACAGGTTTAGGAAATACGAGACATAAAAAAAGAATGTGTGTGTACTTTGTACGCACGTAAGAAGTTATACTTCTATTACATATTATGTGATTTTTAAGACTATACCAAAAATTTAAAAAAATAAAAGAATAAAACGCACACAAACACATTGAAAAATGCCACAAAGAAAAAATGATTTCTGGACGATAATATTTGTTGGCAAAAATTTTAAATACGCATTTGCTGAAAAAAAAATTATATAACAAATATACTTTCAATCATAATATGCATAAAAAAATAAAAAATAAAACTTGCATCGGGAATTGAACCCTTGAATTTCGTGCCGCTTTGACTCGTAATCGAAGCGTAGACTCACTCGTCCAATCGCACATTATTTATCATGTGGAAAAATACGGTAACTGAACGTTTTACTGTTTGACAATTGTTTTGAAAATTATGTAGTTTAAATTTTGTGGAAGAAAATATAAAAATATAACAAAACAGTAAGAAAACAATATATTAGATGGAGATTGGTAGAACTTTTGTTGGTAATCAAATTAAGTATGTAAATCAAAGCATTACATACCTACTAGATAAATAAATCTACGCCAAAAAATCATAATTTAAAAATAAAAATCGAACCTAATTTGGGATTTCTCTCTAAAATCCGCATTCTTGAGAAAATAAATGTATGTATTTCAACCTAATCCAAATGTATAATTACAATATGATTATAATAAAAACTAGGTACTTACCAAATTATAATGAGTTTTCCTTTTCCAAAATAGTCCAAAAGTCCAAAAATATAGGGATATGAAAACTATTTAAAAAGGCAGTATAAGTATTAACTAACTTTTGTTTGTTGTTTCTTTTCACACAAATTTTAAAACGCAACAACCATAAATAATCTAACTACAGCTGTGCCACAGACGCCATATTGAATAATTTTTGACATGTCATTTGAACATCCAATCAGAACAAAGTTATAATGCGCATGCGCCCGGTCGCTAGGTTTTCCCATATAAAAATTTACCTTCTATCGCCGGTAAAGAAGTATAACTTCAAAAATGTCCCATTTTTAAGGTGGTGCGTTAATTTTGATGATAAGTGTATTATACAGGGTGTTAAATGTTTAATTTCACACATAAAATCGTACGTATGTTTTAGATGTCTTGTTAAAGATTTCGAATACAGACCATGTATTATGGAAATAATTGAACATCCATTTTTAGAAGAAATTCCTGAAAATAATTATCACGTAAGTTTTACATATAAATTACACTGGGAGGACAAAATTAACCTCAAACAACACTCAAACTTTTATTTATTTTTTCGGTTTTAGATAAAAACTTATTTAATTTATTTATTTTGGAATTTTTTATGTCTTATAATTGGAATTTTTTGTCTTTATAACGATAATGATTTTTTCTTGTCTGAACTGGTTTAGATGATTTTTTGTTTGTTTTTTCCTTTTCAATAATTGCAATAATAATGATGACACCAGAAGAAGTAGCATAAGTTGTTGCTTTAAGTGATGAAGTCCGGTACAGTACACTGAGTTCTTTAGGTCAAGAATGGAAGAAACACGTTCAAACCCCCAAGGGAGACCCTCAAAAAAACCCCAAACGTTTGGGAGTACTTGACCGTGTTTCTTTTCTTCATTTTTGAATATCCTAGAGGACTCAGTTGCTTCAAATTATTTATAACCCTGCAAAAAAAAACTTGTTTTTATCTATTTTGAAATCTATAAAATGGAGAAAGTCCACAAAATCCCCTAAAAAACTAGTTTTTCGTATTTTTAAAGATGGCGTACGGAAAATTCTGAAATTTTTGATAAAATACAATACTAAAAAAAAAAGTAGACCTGCAGCCATTTTAAAAAAAAGTTATACTTTCAAAGCTTCGTTCCAAAAAAATTAAAATTTTAATAATATTAATATTTTTTATCATTGAACTACATAATACAGTATGTTCCAATGAAAATTTGACCCCTCCCAGAAACTCAGAAACCAAGAGCTTCTTCGAAATTCAAAAAACACGTTAATTTATATATGGAGAGGGACGAATTTTTATGGAAAATTCATGCCCTTAAATGTAACCCCCTACTGTCCCGCATCATCCCTCACTATTTTAAATAGCATGTGTGGTCGAGTGGCACATCATTTGAAAGGTAATTTTTTTCTCTATACGATACTCTATTTTTTTGAATTTACGTAATAAGTTTAAAGATAATTTTGGACTCAACAAATTGTTTATAAATTAGTTAAATCCAAAATTATCTTAAAAGTTATTCCGCAAATTTGAAAAAATAGGGGGCCGTGTAGAGAAAAAAAATACCTTTCAAATGATGGACCACTCAACTACACTTGCTATTAAAGAAAGCTGGGGGTTGATGTGGGGCAGTAGGGGATTACATGTAAGAGTATGAATTTTGCATGAAAATTCGTCCCACTTCCAGTACAAATTGACGTTTTTTTTTAAATTGTGAAGAAACTCTTGGTTTCTGAGTTTCTGGGGTGGGGGTCAAATGTTCGCTGGAACACACTGTATAAATAACCATGTTTTTCGTTATAGCTAACAATGGAGTTAAAATCTTTAATATCCGATGTAAGTGCAATCAAACTTAAGCCGAAAACTCCAGACGTTGTTGTTCACGGAAAATTCTTGAAGAAGGATATAGACGCTGACTTAGAACCGATGTATGAAGAAGATCTGGCAGCATTACATCCAATCTACGAAAGAGATATTTTAGAATTATTGGAGAAACGAGCTGAAATGGGAGAGTACTATACATACGTGGGAGATATTTTGTTATCGTTAAATCCTAATGAAAGAAGGCTTATCTACGGTACAGAGGTAAACAAATGAATATTTGGAACTGTTATGGTTTTTATTTTATATTTTGTTTGTTACATTTGGACAATTGGACAATTTCCATAGCAATCTTTTTTTTTACTGGAATGACTTCAGGGTGTACCTTGTACCAATAATCACGATATGTGCTCGTCGCAAACCTTGTACCTACTTAATTTTTTATTTAACAAAATCTGAAAAAAAATCGAAAACTTTTGCTTTTTGCGCCTATTTTTTTTAAATACAGAAGTTAAAATTTCATTCTTAAATTTTACGTAATATTTAACTAGCTAGAAATTTAAAATTTAATATGATTTAATAGATTTTGTATAATATTGGTTTAAAAAATTTTGCATAATTATTTTGCAATCAACACTTTAAATAGTGAGTATATTTTTTGACAGTTCAACCATTCAAACGCACTTTGGAAAATTGAAATTGGTTAACTAGAACAGCATAGGGAATTTTTTTAAAGTAAACTGTATCATAATCGTTTCAAAAAAAAATAATCCTTATTTACAAATCGTTCTTTTTATCAAAATGATTACAGAACAATTATTCTGAAATTAGTTTCTTGGGGAATGTCTACTTTATTTATTTATTTATTTATTTATTTATTTATTTATTTATTTATTTATTTATTTATTTATTTATTTATTTATTTATTTATTTATTTATTTATTTATTTATTTATTTATTTATTTATTTATTTATTTATTTATTTATTTATTTATTTATTTATTTATTTATTTATTTATTTATTTATTTATTTATTTATTTATTTATTTATTTATTTATTTATTTATTTATGTATTTATTTATTTATTTACATATCTATTAATTTTACGGATATACCATTTTCACAAAAATAAGCGTCAACTTTTACAAAGCATAGGTTGCGTTAAAAAAACAAACCAAAATTAAAATTAAACAAAATTCAATTAAATTAGTAGCATAAGTTATTAAATAGTGCTCAAAATCTTAAATGATTTTTTAAATGTTGTTGTAGATATTACAAATAACTCTACACTATTGCTGTGCTCATTGGCAGTTCGTAAAATTAAACTTAGTAACTATGGAGCTTGAACATATCCATCTATAATCTTAAAAAGAAAACATATACCTATCCGCTTCAAACCTTCTATGATGTAGTGACGAGATATTAATTTTGTAAGCACATACCCTCAAAAATTTATTTTGAACGCTCTTGATACTGTAGATGTCAGTATTACATGAAGGAGACCAAATTAGAGATCTTAAAATATTATATTTATATGGGAACACATAAGTCACAATCATAATGTAATAAAAATTACATTTTTACCTAATACCCCAGTAAATGAACGGGAAATTCGGCGATACCGTGTAATTTTCAGGGTCAACTCAGAATTGCATGAAAATTTGGATTTAGGTTCTACTTACCCTCCACTTCAAAGTTGAAATTGTGCCGTTGGTTGCTTTTACTTGGGGGGTGACAGTCACCCCTTCTCGAGGGTGAAAAAACATACGTTCAAGATAAGACCGGAAATGGATAAATTGACTGATTTTAAGCAACTTTTGTCCTGTAGAGTTTTTTACGTAAGTCAATACTTTTCGAGTTATTTGCCATTGAAAATGTTAATTTTTTGACAAAAAACTACGTTTTCAGACGGTTTTTCGCAAATAACTGAAAAAGTAAATATTTTATCCAAAAAAATATTCTTAGCAAAAGTGTAGCTTATAAAAAACCCAAAAAATGGTGTATCAATAAAGTCTATCAATTAAATAAAAACAAAGTTGTGGCTCATGAATATGAATAATACGTTCTTATTCGTCTAATTCCAAATCGAATATTTTAAGGTGAAATCACCGAAAAATTAAGCACTTTTCGGGAAAAACACTTTTAAACTTTTTTAAAGTGTTTATAAAAAGCTTTGTTTTAATTGTTAACAAAAGTTTTAGCATTAAAAATAAGCGAGTTACGCTCAAAATAAAGTTGGCCCTCTTTTTTTGTAAAAAATCATAAAAATCTCGGCGTGTTTAGCTACCCAAATGAAATTAATCGCTACCGCTTTACAAACAATTTACTTACCTATCTATTTTTTATATGATCTGTCAGTCTCACCGGTTTAAAATGTTCATTTTTGAAAGGGTTATAATTGAGAAAGCTTGAATGGGTCACTAATCACGAATGTATGCAAATTTTGAACAGCCATATATTAACCAATTTTTGTCTTACGGAGAAACAAAATGAAACTAGCATATTTATAATAGCAACACCTACATTTTTATACCCTTTAGGATTTTTCTTATCACTAGTACTTTTTAACTTATTTTGAAAAAATGAAATTTTTCAAAAATTAAAAAAAAAATTTTTTTACTATAAAACCAAATATTTTCAAAAATAAGCACTTCAAGCCAATCAAACTTACAGATCATATAAACAATACACATACAGTTAAAACAGATGGTTAAGCTTAACGATTAATTTCATTTAGGGTGCTAAATAGGGGGAGGTTTTCACGATTTTTTTTTACCAAAAAAAGGGGCTAACGTTTTTTTCGGTGTAACTCGTTTATTTTTGATGCTGTAAACTTTTGTAAAAAACAAATAATAATAATAAGCTTTTTTTCGATACTTTAAAAATGTTAATAAGGTTTTCCCGAAAAACGCTTCTTTCTTCGGTGATTTCGCGTTGAATTATTCGATTTGGAATTAGACGAATAAGAACGTATTTTTCATGAGCTACAACTTTGCTTCTACTCAATTTGTAGACTTTACTGGTAAACCAGTTTTTTTGTTTTATTATAGGCTACATTTTTGCTAAAAATATTTTTTTCGATGAAATATTTACTTTTTGAGTTATTTGGGAAAAACGGTCTGAAAACATAGATTTTTTGTCGAAAAATCAACATTTTAAATCGCAAATAAGTCGAAAAGTATTGACTTACGTAAAAAACTTTATAGAACAAAAGGTACTTAAAATAAGTCAATTTATCCATTTTCTGCCTTATTTTAAACACGCGTTTTTCACCCCCCGAGAAGGGGTAAATGTCACCCCCCAAGTAAAAGCAACCAACGGCACAAATTCGGAACAAACGGAACCTAAATCCAAATTTTCATGAAATTCGGAGTTGCCCCTGGAAATTACACTCCAAAACGGTTATTTATTGGGCTAACTGATGTTTCGATGTCCATTTCGGAAATCTTTCTGAATAAATTTTTTTTTCAAAGAAATCCGCCAAAATGTAAACCAAGTTGTATGTTATTGAGTCAATAACCAACAATTACAAACAATAACAATGATAATAGGTATTTTGACAACGGCACCCGATTTGGGCGTCGAAACGTTAATAAAATTATTTTTTTCATTTTAATTGTGGCTTATTTCCCATATAAATAATTAATAACAATGATATTTTTGTTTTCAATAACAAACAACTTGGTTACACAGTTTTGCAGATTTTTTTTAAAATAGTCTTTTTTGAGAAATTAATATTTCTGGAGTAGAAATCGAAACGTCAAACAGAGGGCGTTTCATCGATTGTCATTTGTTTCGAGCTTCTGTCATATGTTGTATAATTGTGTATAATATTAATATACACAATGACTGTGAATGAAAAGCCCTATTAGTTCAAAATGTAATTTTTATTACATACAATACCTGTGGATTAATCCCAGATAAGCAAAATATTGAAAACAGTAATTTGTAGATTCCAAAGTTTGGCGGAGGCGCAAGGTATAAGAGGAAAAAATTTAAGAATTCTAAATAAAATTAATTTAATTAAATAATTTAAGTAAATTTTTGAAAATAATTGCATAAATCTTATTATTATTACATTACTCGGTGCATAATCTTGATTTTATTTGTTGCAGTTTCATGAAAAGTATCAGTTTAAATCTCGCTCCGATAATGCCCCCCATATCTACAGCGTAGCAGATACAGCCTATCAAAACGCCCTCCACCACAAAACTGTGCAGCAAATAGTCTTCTCTGGTGAAACAGGCTCTGGAAAGACATCCAATTATTTACATCTGATAGATCACCTCTTCTATCTTGGAGAGAATACAAGCGTTAGCTCCAGTAGAATCAAAAATGCTGTTCAATTGTTGCATTCACTAATGCATGCGTCTACACCTTCTAACAATTACGGCACTAGAGCAGTTTTTAAGACAGAGGTGAATTATGGCAAAACTGGGAAATTAAGTGGAGCTAGTTTTAAGATACATTGCATTGAAAAGTCAAGAGTGTCGTCCACAGATATGTAAGTAATATACCGCTTAGTTTAGTTTCTTGAGAATTTCAACATTATGTAATGCAACAACTATTTTTTTACCACGTCTATAATCCTTTATGTATTACTAAGAATTCATCTGTTATTGCCCTGTATAAACCCAAATTTTTGGATATTTATATATTTCTTCACATGTACGTATATCAGTTATGTTCTACCATAGTCATAACTTCGCATAAGTAGCTTTATGATTTTGTAATTCGTTAAAAGGGGCGATGAAGCTTTAAGGAATAAGTAGCTGTTTGAATCTCCGAAATTTACATTAGTTTCATTTATGGTTTTCGCGTCAAATAGTGTAAGCATGTGTATTGAGGCAAATTTTAAAAGTGCATTGATCTAAGTCAGCCAGAGACCTAAGAGGACAAATAAACAAGGCCGCAGTCATGTCCTGATGTTTGAGAGATGTGGTATGGAATAACCCATATATGAGAATGGACAGCAAAGTTAGAATTTATAAAACTTGCATCAGACCCCTTATGACCTATGAAATTGAATCAAGAGAACACACCAATAAAACCAAAAGCATGCTACGAATAGCCGAAATGAAGAGCAATAGCAGGGAAGACAAGAAGAGATAGAATGCGAAACAACATCATCAGGGAACAATTTGGCGTGCAAGATGTAATCAAATGGGACAGGCAAAGACGAAGAGAATGGTTCAGTCATGTAAAAAGAATGGAGGAGCACATAGTACCAAGAATTGCTCTAGAAGGAAAACCAGCTGGCAAGCGTCCACCGGGGAGACCACCAAGAAGATGGAGAGATAGCTGGAAGTCTACCTCTCAAGAAATACTTCAATGTCGGAATTAACAGATCGACAGACCTATAACAAGTATAAGAAGAAGAAGCATTGATAGTGTAATTTTATTACGTAACCAATGACTTCTCATTGTTGCGCCAATTGTGTGAATATTGTTGTTTTTTGGGTTTATATGACTGCGGACACTAAATCCATTCGCCAATTTTACTTTTTTTTATTAGTCATTTTTTCGTATCGTATCCTAAAATTGATACTAATATTAATCTCTTATAAACAATTCTACTAATAAATAATTATTTTTGTATTTTCAACGAAAACTTTTCGTTTATAAATTTTCAAAAGTCTGTGTGTTATTGCGTTGCCGCTCCTTCAATACTTAGAGCAGATGTATCGATGGATTCTTATGTAGTTTTGTCTTCTGAATCCAAATCTGAAAACGGCATTTCGATATCTCTAACCGTCTTCGAGATAATCGACCTCAAAATCTAAAATGTGACGTCACAATCCGGTTATTTCCTACCACGCACTAAACGTTAGCTGAAATCTTTGATTAGGAAGTAGGCTACTTTTTAATCTGAATTTGTTAAGCAAAGCAAATGTTATTATTTACATTTGAGTTTGACACTTCGTGAATGTCAAACTAAATTTTAAATTATTTAGCTATTAATAAAATATAAATTATATTTTATAGTGAATTTAATTATTATATAAAATGATATGTGTAATAAATGTATAAAAATACAATTTGAATATATTTTGAAAGCAATAATACATGTTATACTATATTAATAATGAATCAGTAGAAACGATTATATTTAAATTTGGTAAATTATAACTCCACTCGACCAGCGCACGAGCACACAACTCTAAACACAAGTGCGCAAATACGGTTGCGTGAAGCGTGGCGCAAAGCCGTGGAATTTACGAGACTCGCTCGCTCTGTAGATCCAAGTAAAGTTCATCAGTAAAAAGCATCTTTATCATGTATATATTATTTATTTTACAATATTGGAAAATTAGTATTTAAAATGTGGTTTGGAATAAAAAAAGTATATTCTGATATATGAAATTACATCCTTCTAATGGAAAAAAATATTTGACGAATTTTCTCAAATTATGGATACCAACATCATTTTCATTAATAACTCTTGTATTTTTAATTTGACGAAGAAAAGTTATTCTTCATAAAAATCTCTTCTTGGTCTAAGATTTATGATGCAACCAACATGAATCAAATTTTATTAATTTTATACGAGGTATGTAAAAAAATATGAATTTCGAGTAAAGTATCTTTATAGTTAACAATATTTAAATTAGAATGATATACTTGAACATTAAAACATAATTTTTAATTCTAAACAGCTTTTCGTAATAGTAATTTTCTATATTATGAATTTAAATACGTATATATACAAAGTTTTCGTTATGATAATGCTCGCATTTTCAGCTTGTTTTTAATAATTTTTTATAATGTATTTTTTGTATTCTCTTTTCTAAATGATGTTCTCAGAGTTCCACAGCAAAAACTGCAACAATCTTCTTTCTCTACTTAATTTCTTCTACATTCTCTACCTGATTTCTACATTTCTCTACTTCATTCGAAAGCTTTTTACTATGGAGTCCAAGTTCGTCATTCAATTTTATCTATATATTTTTTTAATTATTATATTTTTTTTCTATTATTTTTTTATATATTTTTTTGTAAATATTTTTTATATATTTTTTGTATGAGTATATTTTTTTTATATTTTTTCCTTCTTTTTTATTTTTTTTTTATTTATTTATTGTATTATATTTTGTGCATATATATGCGCACATTTGCTCTGTTTTCCGTTGCATATATTCCAGTTTCTACTTATAATATTTAGTTTCATTATAATTTGTTTCATTACAATCCTCGCAAGAAGTCAGCAGATATTATAATTTAATAACTTAACCCGCGAGTAGTCGCGCAGTGAGATAGAATCTCAATTTTTATCCTTTTTTGCTATAACTTGATGAAAATTTTTGCAATTTTGAAAAAATTTCGTAAGTGCCTCGAGGAAGGGTGTAGTAATGCGTAGGAATTTTTTTTCTTCTTCTTCTTTTTGTGGAATTTATGGCTTTGGGGAGAGTCAATTAGCTTTAACCCGCGAGTAGTCGCGCCGTTAGATAGAATCTCACATTTCATCCTTTTTCGTAATACAGTAAAACCTGTCAGTAACGGCCACTAAAAATGAAAGAACTATTGGCCGATATAGAAAGGTGGCCGCTATTGCCAGTTTTTGTAGTCTACATTTAATTGGTTTGGGAAATTTTTAAACTGGTCGTTAGGACAGGTGGCCGATGTTGGCAGGTGGCCGTTAACACAGGTTTTACTGTACAGTAAAATTTGTCAGTAACGGCCACTAAAAATGAAAGAACTATTTACCGATATAGAAAGGTATTGCCAGTTTTTGTAGTCTACATATAATTGGTTTGGGAAATTTTTAAACTGGCCGTCAGGACAGGTGGCCGCTGTTGGCAGGTGGCCGTTAACACAGGTTTTTTTAATAAAATTGTTAGAAATATATATTTTCAATATAAAAGGTAGATAAAAATAGTACAAAATAAAAATTTGTTTTAAATTCGTATTTTGAGATAGAATCTCACACGCGACTATCGACGTTACAGAAGTGAGCGCGACTACTCCCGCGTTAATGACACCATGAATTCAAACCATTTTTATTTTCACAACATTTTCAGGCTACAAAGTAATTTCCACATCTTCTACTATTTTTACGACGGCATCACTTCTACACCTATGTATGAGAAATACAAACTTAGGACCAACAGAGACTATGCATTCCTGAGAACGCAAAAGAAGTCAAAAACCAACACTCCCAGAGATGATGTAGCTGCCAATATAATCAAATACAAAAAACTTTGCGGTTATATGGAAGAACTTCAATTTTCTTCCCAAGACATATCCACCATACATTCAGTATTAGCAGCAATATTACATCTAGGAGACATCGTTTTTGAAGAAAATAAAGATACAGTTGCTGTCATCCAGAATAAACAAGAGGTCGAAGAGTTTTCTGATCTTCTTGAGGTAGATCCCAAAAAGATTTCTTGGGCTTTGACAAACTACTGTGTTATTAAAGATGGTAATGCGTATAAAGTAAGACACAGCAGCTATGAGGCTATAGAAGTGAGAAATGTGTTAGTTAATACTTTATACGCGAGATTGGTGGATTATATCGTTGGAACTATCAATAATAAATTATCTTTTGGAAAAGCTATATTGTAAGTATACATTTTTACTGTCTCTACTAGTTCTAGTTTCTGTTTATATATTCAACTGATTTGATTTCCCCTGAATCCTTCAATTTGCAACTCTCTTCTCTCTCTTTTTCTCCAGTCTCTATTTCATCAGCATAATCATGTCTTTCACGAGGTTCCAATCTACTTCACTAGACAGCATCAGTTTAATCAGAACCTCCACTATGATTCTTTCACCGAAGCCTCTCCAAAACTTCCATCTTTCTTTCATTTAACCCTTGCATACAAACAGAATATTCTCCAGATTCTCTTAATATTTATCTCTTTGACAGTATACATACACATATTGGCCTCCGTACTGTCAAGACGTTTCAGATAGGAGTCGACACAATAATGTTCCGTAACGACTTATGTAAAGTACTAAAGATCCAAGATGCTGTAATTCTTGCCATCATTCTTCATTTCGTCACGGAAAAAAAAGGCGCTATTGATCTATAGAAGCATAATATCGTTCCGGTTCCCTACATCTGGGCCCTTTACTCATTCAATGCAGATGCTTTATTTCGAGATTAACTCCTTAGTCTTTTCTAGTAGTAATATAATCACCGCTACCTGGTGATCCTGCCTCAAGGAAGTGCCCAATTTCTTAACTCGACATTGGTCTTCTTCCACTTTCACAACATTTCTCGATACCACTTTCTCTCTTCTCCTAGTTATGCGCCAACCACTTCCTTGACTTTAATCTTCACTATCAGCTCACTGGCTTTCCCCCAGCTCTATGTTTAAGAAGAAGATCTCCAGTACGAGTTTTGTTTAGAGACCTTATTCCGTATCGACCTCCTCCGTGCTGACTGGACCATAAGGGACACAGCATCTGTATTTAGAGGGTGCCTTACTACCACAACCTCTTTCTTTATTCTCGGTAGTCTGTTCCTTTTGAAGCTCACTCAGCAGAGCAAAACCTTAATTTCGCTCCTTTACCATACACATTCGAGCATCTTGCACACTCTTTACCCATTTAAATCTCTGGCCACTAGCACAGCCATTTTCTTTCTTTCCTTCTTTTTAGCTAATCTAGCACACTGTAGTACAGTAAAGAGCTTTCCCTTCAATTGTTTGCTTAGTCATTTCACCTCCCCCACCACAAATATCCAGTCATTTATTTCCCTCTATAAGTTTCTTTTACCACTCATTCACACCTTATTTTCCATATCCTTATACAATATTAGGATAAGTTATAAGCTTACCCGACTTAAGCGTCCTCCTTACATAAGAATACCTTCTCAGTACACTCACTCTCTCCAGTTTTTTCCTTCATTACATATCAATAGAAATAATATCTATAGCCAGTTCCCATGGCGTCCCATTCACAGACCTTAGTTCTCAAAGGGGATATTGAGCCAAATTTTCTCTTGCAGCTTGATGTAGTCGTATCCCCATTACGACTAGCCGTCTAGATGCCCATATTCTTCGATAACACTCTCTTCGCTGAATTCTACATTTTCACTGCTTCCCTTGGAACTGTTCTCACACTGCTTCTTGGCTTCTCTCGCTTCCTTTACCCTCACCATCAGGTCATTTGCGCATTGAATACCCTACTTTATCTCTGTTTTACTTGTTGCGTTTGCCTTGGCTAGTTCAGCAAGTTGCTCAAGCTTGTCTCGGGGGATATTATTTAAGGTATGTTTAATATGTATATAATCTCATTAGAGAGGCCATGTATTTCTATCTAAGCATATCTAATTTCTTTTTTTAGTGGAAACAACTACATGGTGAAAATTCTAGATTTCTTTGGTTTCGAATGTTTTAAAGATAATCGTTTTTCTCAACTCCTCGTAAACACATTCAATGAACAGCTTCATTACCATTTCCTACAAAGGGTGTTTGCTTGGGAATTACAAGATCTTCAAGAAGAAGATATTGATTTTGTTCCACTTAATTACTATAAGAACAAAGACACTTTAAACGAAATTCTTGGAAATTCTGAAGGGTTATTGGCGATTATAGATGATGCCTCGAAAAAAGGACATCGTGGAAGATACATTACAGGTAATAAGCAGAAGAGTTTATCTAATTCAGTCACGAAAAGAGTATTTGTTCTTGGTATCATTAAGATTAATCTGCTTCTTTTGTAACTTTGTAAACTAACTGCCTTCAGCGGATTATTTTGTTTGATATATTAATTAGCAGATGGTAACTGATAGGTTGTAAGTACTAACCACCTAAGTTGCACCATTTGTGCGTGAGAAGGTCAACCAGCTAAGGTATGTTCTCTTCACCACTACAAAGAGAATTATGGAGATCCTACCATGACTAAATCTTCTCAGCGGTGGTCTGGCTAATCCATAAGACAAATAATGGTAGGAAGAATGATAAAAAGGGAGATCAAATCATAACACAAAAATTTACAAATATGTTATTCAGTAAATAGGAAGGTTTGTTACAGCAAATCCTGGATAAGGTAGATGAAGGGCTAAAAAATGACTGAAGGACCAAATAAAATTAAAAAGCTAAAGATCCAAAGGTAAAAAGGTGGCTGAAGGCCTTAACATTAAAGAAAAATTTATTTATGGAACACTTTGACTTGCCATACTGTTTTTGATGTAGTGATGCTGGATGGACACTTGACGATGTTACTTTCATATCAGGTCTCCTAGCTATTTAGTATATGGTGGAGCTTGGTGGCAGGCTATCGCAGACCAAGACAGGACGTAATTGCTATTTCGAGTAGAAACTATACTGTTCCCGTTCCCGGATAGTTATAGGTATCCATTTTTATCGACTATTAATTTAATACTTTTAAGTATGTAGTCCTTAATTTAAACCCAACCACTGTTTGGTTTTTCAATTATTAGTGCAAATACTTTAAAGTTTACTGACGATGGACTGATAAGTACGAAAACTTTCGTTCTGAACAATAATCAACTATTGTAATCCATTTGGAATGTAATTACAGCTGTATTTATTAACCATTATTTTTAGATAACATCTATAACGAAGAAAAAAGGAAAATATTGGTCTACGATGAAGATAGATTTTCAGTTGTTCATTATACTGGCAAAGTGACATATAACTGTAGGAAAATGCCTGATCGAAACAGAGACTTCCTAGCCCCTGAGATTATAGAAACACTGAGAAATTCTAGAAATCCAATAATTTCTTTAATGTTCACTTCAAAGTTGGATCGCACTGGAAATATTATTCTGCCGTCCGAGGAAACAAGGAGAACTAAATATGTATTTGGTTCAAAGGTGAGATTAGTACACAAGATACAATAGAATGTCCCCCTCGGTCACCAGATTTAACTCTCCTAGATTTTTGAAGTTATACTTCTTTACGCGCGATAGGAGGGTGAATTTTTATATGTTAAAACCTACGATCCGGGCGCATGCGCATTATAATTTTGTTCTGATTGGATGTTCAAATGACATGTCAAAAATTATCCAATATGGCAGCTGTAGCGCAGCTGTGGTTTGGACGGTTGACGGTTTGGTTATGTATGGTTGTTGGGTTTTAAAATTTATGGGAAGAGAAACAACAAAGGTTAGTTAATAGTTATACTGCCCTGTTAAATAATTTTCATATTATATTTTTGAAGTTATACTTCAAAATGTTTTAATTTATGTATGTATCAGTCCAGAAAAGGTGTGGAAAGAATATAGTGTTTTTAAATATATTTTTCTATAAACGTGTTAAAAATTGCAATTTTTAGGACTCCACAGGAGCGTTAAAAATGCTACTTTAAGGCACTAGTGCTTTAAAAATTTTAAGGCACTGCAGTTAAAAGTGAATTGTCAAATTGTGAAACATCAAAATATTTATATTTCATTTTATTAACATTAATATTAATAATACAACTTGCGCAATTTGAAAAAGGTGGTTTAAAAGGTTTTTTATTATGATTTTGTGTCTTTGGATTTGTCTTCCTTGGGCGTAAAATAATAAAACATCTATTTTTATACTTCACTTGTCACCGTGATGTATAATTATGTATATCTGAAAGGTAACTAGCATGCGGCTTGAGAGATTGCGGGTTCAAATCCCGGACGATTCATACATTTTTCTTTTTATTTTTTTTTAATATTTGGCATTGTTAAGTTTTGGTTCATTTTTGGTAATTATTGTTAATTTTTTGTATTGTAACTGTTAAGTAGGTATATTTATTTCGTTGAATTTATATTATAATAGAAGTATAACTTCTTAAGACCGCGTCCCACCATCAAATAATTTGATCAAACTGGTTTGAGCAAACTGAAAGTGACAGTTAGTGACGTCACATCCTGAGTGTTCATTGTGGATAATAATGAAAAATTTTAATTTTAAATAAAGTACAAACAAGTTAGACAACTCAATACAAAAAATTTGATCAAACTAGACTGATAGTGAGAGCACAGATTTTTAGAATTTCAAAAAAACTGCAATTGTGACGTCACTTTGACGTACTTCCTCAAGTACGTCAAGTTTGCTCAAACTGTTTGATCAAATTATTTGATGGTGAGACGCGGCCTTTACGTGCGTACAAAGTACACACACATTCTTTTTTATTTTTGGGAGACGGTAAAGACCAATTTGTATAGGCATAAATTCGAGCAATAACCTTATGATAACAATATATTAAAGCAAATTGTTGTTTTTATTGTTTTAGATGGCTATGGAACGGGAATATTCTCAAATAAAGAAAATGAGAACGCAATCGACTGTTTTCAGATCACTCTGTATAGAATTATTAAGGGAATTGTCCGTCGGTGCGGGATCAGGAGGAACGCATTTTGTGAGATGCGTGAGAACAGATTTAAAGGGAGTTCCTCGTAACTTTAAGCGGGAACTGGTCAAGCATCAGCTGAGAGCAATGGCTGTAGCGGAGACGGCTAAGATCAGGCAAAATGGGTTCTCGCAGCGAATTTCATTTCCGGAGTTTCTACGAAGGCAAGTTTTATTGTTCTTTTAAAATATGTATCAATACAATGTAGTAAAACAAAGACTTCTTCTTTTTCTTTTTGTATAGACATGACTGTCTGTTATTTCAATGTGCCTCCAGTAAACTCTCATTCCATCGTTCTCGTAGTCTTCTCACTGATCATCTTCCTATTGGGGAACCGTCTCCCACCGTCTTCACTACTAAATTTGTAGTCATTCGGCTTATGTGACCGTTCGATACTACTATTCTATTTCTTACCCAGTCCTTGCTGTTTTTCACCTTGCATCTCTGTACTTCTAGCCCTTTTATATAATGTCTTAGCATCGATTTTTCTAAGTGCTTCCACCTCTGCTGTTTCTAGCATCCTTTTTGTTCTCTCTATTTCAGGTCGGGTTTCTGCCACGTATGTCATTATTGGTCGAATGACTGTTTTGTAAACTATGTTTTTCATTTTTTCCCGATATTTTATTTCTCCACATTGTTCCATTCAGGCAACTTGTGGCTCTGTTTGCTCTAATCAGTTGATCTTCCACTTCTGTCTCGAGCTTTCCGTAGCTATATAATGTGATGCCTAAATGTTTAAACTCCATCACTTGTTCTATTAAATAATTTATGGATTCGACCGTTACTTGATGGAAGTTCATTTTATCTGACAATAAAACACAATAAAACACTGAAAACTTTTGTTTTCTATACTTCCACGCAGTTTATTATAACTATGTGACTACAGCTGTTTCCGCAGAGTGCCTTTCTCAAGTGATTTAGTTTACTATGTGTTTGCTTTTTTAAAGTCTTTAACTGAAAAGGTTGAGGAGTGGGGAGCTGTTTGTCTCGAGTTGGTTATTCAAAATTATATCTGTATTTTTTAATTTATTAATTTCCATCGATTCTAATAAAGATAGCTTAAGGCCTTTATTTTGAATATCCAGAATTTGAAACTCTTCATTAAAAAAATGATTATGATCTAGTCTAGAAGGTGAAGTGCGTATGTAGAAATGTCTGTATTTGTATTGTTGAAAGCCCTTTTGTGTTCTGCTATCCGTTTGTCAAACGTTCTGCCAGTTTGACCGATGTAAGTTTTCGGACAGTCACAAGTTAGTTTGTAGACACCACTCTGTAGTTGTTTTCTCTTTCGGCTCTTATTGTTTTTGATTATTTGCTTAGGTTGTTGTTAGTTCTGAAAGCTGGTGTTATTCCTTTCTTTTTTATGTATCTGGCTATTTTTGTTGTTATCTTGCCAATATATGTGATAGAGCAGAAAGTACTGGGTACTTTTTGTGGTGGTGGATAGACTAATTTCAGGACCTCTTCAGTTAAAGACTTTAAAAAGGCAAACACATAGTAAACTAAATCACTTGAGAAAGGCACTCTGCCGAAACAGCTGTAGTCACATATTTATAATAAATTTTGTAGAAGTATAGAAAACGAATGTTTTATGTGTTTTATTGTCAGGCTTGCTCTATTATTTGACCCTCCAGCTTTAAGTTACATCTTCGTGGATTTTCTGTTATAACCATGCGTATTGTCTTTTTTGGGGAAATTAATATAACCAGGCTGAACAATAGAGGACTCAGGGAATCCCACTGACTTATCCATTGCCAGCCTCTGGTTATCCTCTGGTAAATGTTTTCGGTCATTTTGATTATTCCTAGGGATATTTCTCTTGCGTACAAAAAGTGGATAACGTACTTTAATTTGACCCTACCAAATGCCTCCTATAAAGTCCACGAAACAAAAATATACCGATTTGTTTATTTCTAATGATTTCTCTTGCACTTGCCTTCCATGATTTTCCTTTTGTTGAATTTTGTTGTTTTTCTGCTAGTGTTATAATTTCATTCAGTTTATTTGTTATCTTTTTGGCTGTTAATTTTAGTGTTCATTTATTGTGAATTTTTCAATTTCTCAATTTCTTAATCATCAAATCTCTGTAACTTTCCAGGAAAAATTATTTCCCTTTTTGAACAGTATAAGGAATAATACATGTATTAGAAATAATACAATAGAATAAAATATAATTACTCGTCTTTATGTCTTAGGTACAAGTACCTTGCCTTTGATTTTGACGAAAATGTGGACATTACAAAAGACAACTGCAGACTTTTAATGATCAGATTGAAAATGGAAGATTGGGCTCTCGGAAAGTCGAAAGTTTTTCTAAAGTACTACAATGAGGAATATTTGTCTAGGTTATACGAAACACATGTAAAGAAAATCATTAAAATTCAAAGTATATTAAGAGGTTTTTTGGTTAAATGCAGGATGGCTAAACAAGAGAAGAAAGACAAAAAGGTGGTTGGTAAGTATTTAGTGTACCTATGATTTTAATAAAGTTTTAATAAAGTTAATTTTCTTTCAACTATAACACATATTTAAAGTTAAAGTAAAATCATGAATAAAATTGCAGATAGAGATAAAAAATGTATTAAGAATAAATATAGCATATATGCTTTATACGACGATTAAATAAAGAAATATGCTTGGAGGGAGAACCAAATGGCATGATCTGGGACTAAACTTCAAAGAAGATAAAAAAAAACTAATATTTATTAGTGTAGTAAAGAGAAAAAAGATAAAGTAATATTTATTATTATATAATCATCATCATCATAATTGGCTCGACAATCTCCTGTGGATCTTGCCTTGTTGCAGAGAAGTCACTACTCCCGTCGATTCCTAGAAACTTCACTCCATTTTCTGATCCTCAGAATCCAAAGGTCTTCTTTCACATCATCAGTCCAACTTCTACGCGGACGTCCTCTACTTTTTCCGTCCTCTGGGTTTGAGGCTTATTATATGTTATATGAGGAACTTATTAGTCTCTCATCAGGAGGCACATATGCTGCTCTCTCTGACCCAACCAGGACAAACCCGGCATGCAGCTACGGATTGCAACGAACGAAATAACAGGGATACCCTAGCGGCAACTGCTAGCAAAAAAACTATGTTTTCAATCTAATAGCACATAAAATAACTTAAAAATATTACTTTACATCCCACCAGATTGATAATAATGGGAACCTTCTCTGGTTACACCTCCGAGGCTTCTAAAATTTGCAAACCATAACGGATGCTGAGACTAAAGACTTTACCGTGCTGAACAGATGGAACGTGAATTATAAATTGTAAAATTCCCTCATCTTCTTTAGTCTCAGCATCCGTTATGGCTTGCAAATTTTAGAAGCCTCGTAGGTGTAACCAGAGAATGTTCCCATTGTTTTCAATATGGTGGGATGTGGAGTAATATTTTTAATGTTATTGTATGTGCTATTAAATTGAAAACTTAGTTTTTTGCTAGCAGTTGCCGCTAGGGCATCCTTGCCATTTCGTTCGTTGCAATCCGTGACTGCACGCCGTGGTTTGTCCTGGTTGGGTCAGAGAGAGCAGCATAAGTGCCTCCTGATGAGAAACTAATAAGTTTCGAAACCGGTAGAGGTGCTTGCTGCACTCTCTGATTGAACTAGAATATAATGCGGCTGTAGTTTCGTGTTGCAACAAAATTGAAATAGTTATTTTCCTAACAAGTGCAGAAAGTCATTCTTTCCCGCACGCGACTGCAGTTTGCCGAAAGACGCGAAGCGGGAGTTCGGCAAGCAGTCGAGTGCGGAAAAGAGACTTTCTGCAAGAGTTAGGAACAATATTTTTTCTAAGAGTCTTTAAAAAATTACCAAATCTTAATCAATTAATTTAATTAATATAATTATTTCATCCATAGGAGATTCTGACCAATAGAAAGCTACAGAAATCTGAATTAAATCGATAATTTTTGATAATCTCTCGTCGTTAAGTATATTACGTCAGATGCCCTTCGTTGCTACGAAAAAATACATTCAGTGACATTAATGACAATTAATGTTTTAAAAATTATAAAAGTGATGACTTTCAATCGTCAAATATTTATAAAAACTGTGTGTTTAATGGTACTTACATAAATAAATTACAATAAAATTTTGGTTTTGAACAGTTTTATTCATGAAATAATCGCAACAAATTGCACTCGACCTCTGAAATTAATATAGAATTTCAGAGCTCTTGTGCAATTACTACTGAAAATACATACACAAATTAATTCTTTGACAAGGTTGTCAAAACCAAACTTTCAATATAATTAGTTAGCATGACGACGATCTTGGTTTCCATGACGATGATTCAAAACGACTGTTATTGTCTACCGATTTGACTTTCGAATATTATGTCAAAATAATTTTATTTCATCGAATTGTCGCGTTAATTTCATTAAAACAGGAACCAATAAGATATATTTGAAATAAATTAGTAAATAATATCTAAATATTAGTTTATTGCGTGTATTATAATTACTTTAATGCCATATTAACACATCTAAATTAACACGCGTGCGGAAAAGTAAAAACCGCGTGCGGAAAAGTGAAACTTTCTAAACTAAAATGCGTGCGCGAAAGTAGACATTTTTGCACGCTCGTAGAAAAATGGTTATTCATTTTAGTCAGAATCATGTTTACACAAGAAGGGGGAGAATTAACTACTGTCTGTATAATAGGGGAGTGCATTTAGATTTTCACTTCGGAAAAAATCAAACAAGATAAAACTTTCTGTAATTTCATTAAGAAATGTTTAATAAACAACATATCAAAAAGTTCTACTCGAGAAGTGGGTGCTTCATTTTTTATTAAACAAATGAACAGCGAAGTTAGATGTTTTTTTAAATAACTCCGAAAATATAATTTTTAGAAAAAAACTGACTTGACCATTGAAAAATTCAGAAAATTTTACAAAAAAAATCTTATATAAAGATTTTTCTAAAATTAAATCTCTAGCTTCTGTAATTTTTTATTTATAACGCTAAAGTCACCCTTCTCACACACATTGGCGCACTGTAAACTAGCGTTGGAAGAAGTGCACGCTTGAGTTTTTTTAATGTAATTCTTTAACTAATGGATCAAAAGAAATTTTACAAATTGGACATGAAAGAAGATGAAATGAGCTATCTTATGGTTGTAATAAAAAGAAACAAAATGTATGGACATAAGTACGGTGTGGGCGGAAATTGAGCCTTACATGAATTTTGTTTAAAAATGATTTAAAAATGTTTAACTAATACAATTTTACTTATAAAACTCTCAAATTTGCACAACTTACCTCTAAATAATCTTACTAAACGATGTTTTGTTCAAAAAAAATCTCAAAAATTTAATTCAAATAATACGATGTCTCAAAAAATGTAATTTTTGAAAACTTCGTAGTTTTACAGAATTCCCACCATTTTAAGACGGTATTACTCAAGTTTAAATAAATCTAATACAATTTTTTTGATATTTTTTTAAAGCTTAGGATGTAGTATTAAAAAAACACTGAATAATTTAATTTAAAAATGAAGTAAACAATTTAATCTTGAGAAAACTAAGAAAGATAACAAAAAAGTAATACAAAAACCGAAAATTACCAGCTGAAAAAATGTATATACAGAGTGATCAAAACTTTTTTCTGTAAAACTTACCTAAAATACATGTAATAATAAGCTTCAACAATAATAAATGTCCAACAAAAAAAATTTTTTTTAGCTCTTATACAGTATGTCTGCGTAACTTGGAACCTATTTATAACTTTTTTAATATGAGTTTTACGAAAAAAAGTTATTCTTTATAAATTATTATTCTGTTATTCTGTTATTCTGTTATTCTGAATCGTATAGAACAAAAGATGCAACCATCAAATATTAAATTTTGTTAATTTTTTACGAGGTATGTCAAAAAATATGAATTTCACTCAAGAGTAAAGTAACTTTATATTTCACAATATCGAAAATTTTTATAAAGAAAAGTTGTTTGGAATTAAAAACTATGTTCCAATATGTAGTTATATCCTTCTAATCGAAAATTTGTTTTTTTTTAATATTGTTTCAAATTAATTATACCCAACATCATTAAATTTTCACTTATTATTTATGATAACTGTTTTATTATTAATTTTATGAAGAAAGTTATTCGTCATAAATAGCTGTGCATGGTCTAACACTTAATATGCAAATATAAAATATTATATTTTATCAATATTATACGAGGTATGTAAAACAATTATATTTCGCGCAATAAATATGTACCTTTATAGTTCACAATATTTCGATTAGAAGAGTGTAATTGCATATTGACACATCGTTTTTAATTCTGAACAACTTTCCATAATAACAATTTTCACTATTATGAAAAAATAGGTATTTTACTCATAACTGAAATTTGTTTGATTGGATTCTACTTTTTTTTCATTTAAATATCCGCCATTTTGGATCCGCTATTTTGACATTTAAATTTTTAATCTTTAATTTAGATTCAACAACCTGTTAAAAATAAAGACAATAAATGTTTTAGAGAAATGTTCTTTTTTATGTTTTTTTTTTTAGAAAATCCGCATTTTGGATCCGCCATTTTATAGTTTATAATGTTAACATTTAAGTTAGGTTTATCAAAGCTCTCAAAAATAAATATATTTAGAAATAAATACATTTTGTAAAGAAATTATTATTTTACAACTATTTTTTAAGTTATCCGCCATTTTGGATCTGCCATTTTATAATTTAAATTATCAAAATGTGATTCAGGTTCAGCAACCTTTCAAAAATATCCACATATATGTAAACAAACACGTTATATAAAAAAAATTCGGATTTTACAACTACTTTTTAAGGATTTTTAGGAAAAAATCCGCCATTTTGAATCCGCCATTTTGAATTTGCAAATTGTAATGTCAGATTCGGGTTCAGCATAATCAAAACTAAAATAAAAACATTGTTTATCAAAGCAAAATGATGAATTCAACGATATTTTTAAAATTATTTATACAAAACAATAATTGTTATTGTTTAAACAATTAATAAACAATTAGCGGCGAAATTTGTGAGTAGAACTTTTTACTTTAACATATTTATAAACTAACAAAAAAAGTTTTAGAAAAATATAACCTTGTTTGATTTTTTCCGAAACTTTGTATCTTTTCGTTCTAATTGCACTCCCCTATAACATTTACTTACCTTTCCTAATTATTGTGAGCCATACCTAAGATAAAATCCTAATAACTAATTATTTTAATAATTTCGCATATGTACATATAGCTGCTGCCATTGAATGGTTTATACCCATACATATGTAGTAGGCGATTTTTTTAATTTTTGCCTCTTTTAAACGCACTATTTTTATAAAAGTTTTTACAAGTGGTGGAATGAGTTGATTAAAATTTAACAAAATCAACATAAAAGGTAAATAAATAAATCAAAATAAATGTAAAAATGAACGTGAAAACTATTCAGTGACCGCAGCTGTACATGTCTTTTCCCTGAGTCCGATGTGTCTATAGGTTACTATCCAATTTGGGTTTCTTTGACGAAAAATATATTTAGTTCTTATATCTTAGATCCAATAATCATATTTTAGATAATCCCCTTCTTATTTCAGTTGAACAAATAAAAACGACACGTAGAGACAGCCTAATGACGGAAGACGAAGCCGCAGAAGTCATTCAAAAGGGTAAAGTCATTTATACAAACTAATTTTACATAAGAACCATTAAAAGTAATGTAAATAAGCTTCAGTAATGCGTTTGTAGTATAAAATAGACAAGTTATGTATATTCAGCTTACAGAAATGCTGCAAGACGTAAAGAGGTACTAGAATCATACAGACAGCTAGAAGAAGAAGATAAAACGTTTATTAGACCATTCGCTAGAAAATGGAAGAGCCAGAGTCTGTTTTCGGTCCTAATGAGGTATAGAGCGAAGAGGGTTCAGGATTTTTTTAATCTATCACAGCAGGTAAACATATTATATTGAGTCATATTTTTTAATTTTTTTCAGATTTAAGCCATGTAGCCCTCACTTCCTCTAAGGCGAATTCACTTATCCCAGATATAGTCGAGGAAATGAAGCTGAAAAAATGGCAAAACCTCGCAATTTTTTCGTCCAACATCGATTTGTACAAAAATTTGGGATTAGGCTCATTACACCCTCTAGTTCATTTTCTATATTGAGCCGTTGTACGCTTTTGGTTTTGTAAGGGTGAAAACTACCCCTAGTTGTAAAAAATTATAAAATAACATTTTAAACTTTAATGTTGTCAACATTTGGTTCTTATTAGTTACATAATGAATGTTTTATGCTTTAAGATATACTATCATAATATTTCAACCCTTAAAACTACCCTTGTTGGAGCTATATATAAAAAAAATACTTATCCTAAAATAATAATTTCGGCTTGCATCGATTTACATAAAAATTTGGGATTAGGATCATCTCACCCTGTACTTCATATTCTATATCATGCTTAAGGGCGTTGATTATTTTTAGGGGTGTAAACAACCCCTTATTTTCAAAAATTATATAAAAACATTGTATACTTTAATATGGGTAAAATTTGGTTTTGATTGGTTAAATAATGATTGCTTTATACTTTAGGATATAATATCATAATATTTCAAGCCTTAAAAACCACCCTTAATAACATTACAGTTTTTATAAGTAGATATTTTAATAGGTCTATACAGAAAAAAAAGTTGAATTAAAGTATTACAAAAACATTTATTTAAACAAAAATACGAATTTACAAATATGTACAAATACAAACACAAATAGTTTTTTAGTCATCTTCCAATATAGGAACCGGCTCTGTTGTATTATACATACATTGAAAATTATCCATAAGCGGACTATCCGAATTTTTAGAAAAAAAATTCGTTTTATAAACATAGCTCCTTCATTTTTGGCGTTGAAAAGATTTTTCAAAAATGACTTTGTAGGATTTTTGAAGAGTTATAAGACTGTGTATACTAAATTTCGTAAGATCCCTCAGTTTTTAATGAGGGTGGATTTAAAAGGCTCGAATAACGGGGTGTTTGCTCGTAAATAGGGGATTTAAACAGCTATATCTCGCTAACTGTACACTATATTGAAAATCTATTTACAAGGAAATTTTAGTTATTAAAGAGGCTACAATTTGGTAATGTATCATTTTTTCGTATTTCCAGTATTTTCGGAGATATTTTGAAGTAAAAGGTAAAAATTGGGAAATTCCAAAAAATTAATTTTTCTTTAAACTCCAATTTTTCTAAAATTAGGCCTTTTAAATTGGTCAAACTTCTTGGGTGTATTGATAATACAAATTTAAAAGGAATTGCAGAAAGGTGAAGACCAATTTTTAAACAGGAGAGTAGTTAGGGAGTTGTTTTTACTGATTTTTTCATAGAGAAAAGCACTGACCGACCTTTTTTTGATCATAAGTCGCTTACTTTTCAGACTAGAAACTTTTTATTATTTTTTTGAAAGGCATAACTGTAAACTTGAAAAAATATTATTTAAATTTTCCTCTAAAAATGCAAAGTTTTTCCGTTATTTTACTTTGAATATTTCAAATTATGCATTTGACGAAAAAAGCTAACTTTTAACATGCCGTATCTCGGTTTGCATTGGTCTTAGCGATATTACAGAACAACAATTTAGTTTGTATTACTAAAAAATACAATTTTAATATCTACAGTTTTTTGATTAAATGCATATTTTTCGAGGTATTCTCAAAAAACCCTCTAAGAAAGTCGATTTTTTCATCGAAAAACTGATACTTTCAAGCGCGAATAACTCGAAAAATATTAGTTTTACGAAGAAAATGTAAAAAACATTTTTTTTATAATCACTGTTTACATCGATTTACATAGTTAAAATGTAATAAAAAATTCCCGCCCCCGAGATGGGGTGGAAACCACCCCCAAGGTTTTAGCGTACAGCGGCATGATATAGAAAATGATCCTTGGACTATTCCTTACCTTCTGTGAAAATTTCAAGTAAATCCATGCTGGACGAAAAAATTGCGAGCCAAAATGCTTCATTTCCTCGACTAATATGGTATCAAAAGTATTGATCCCTGGTGGACTCTTGTCATGTTCTTCTTCTTCTTCATGTGCCGATCCATGACGAATGTTGGCGATCATCATGGAAATCTTCTCCTTTATCTTATCTGGCTTGTACAAGTTCATATCTGGATTAATTTCGCTTAATGTATCCAAAGTATTGTAACTTTCGAAATTTGATGGTGGTCAGTACCTCTCGGTTCTTCTTAATTCTTCTGCGGACCTCCTCATTATGACTTGGTCAGTCCACGGGATTTTAAATATTCTCCGATATGTCCTCATCTCAAATGCTTCCAATTTTCTTCACATATCTTCGTTTAAGGTCCACAATTCAACACCATAAAGAAGGATAAAGAAGGACATAGAAGACGTGGTATCGCAGGATTCTTACTTTTATACAGAGACAGGTTGTAGCTCTTGAAGAAGGCCCCATCCAGTTGAAGGTGAATCTAGTTTTTCCCATGCGCGCTCCATCTCTTGGTTCCTGGTCCATTCTTCATTTATTTTGGTGCCGAGCTAGTTGTAGTGCGTCATTCTTTCTACAGGCGTTTGACATAGAGTTGACCTTCTTATATATTTTTCTTGCTAATGATCATAAGCTGTATCTTGTTTATGTTTATAGTTTATACTTAGTGCATATTGTTGACTGCAATACCCACGATATCAAAAGTATTGAGCTCTGGTGGACTTTTGTACTTTTGTTATGTTATCGAGTTCTAAGAGACCTTTTGAATGATGGAGTATTTCTCAAAAAATTTTGTAAGCAATTTTCACTACGACCCATCCATTTGATGTTCACTGGAATTTTCTTCGAAATTACACCAGTGATAGAGAAAATAATAGGTATCATCTGAGTACTTTATATTCTCCAATGTCTCCCTGTTTTATCTCATTATTTCTGTACTCTAGTTATGAAATATGGTATATTATGTATCGCTCGTTTGTCTGTAAGCCGTATAGTCCAAGTGTTGCTTGTAGTTCTCATTTATAAGAATACTGTTTCAGTTTCAGTTTCTTAGCTATCTCTTGAAGCAGTATCTTTTCTATTGCACCATACCGTCTCTACTACTCAGTTCTAGCAAAAGCCAGGAAACCTCTAATAGCATGTTGGATGGTTTCTTTGGCTTTTAAATTCTTAAATTAGCAACTTATTTTTCTAATTACCTACTCACTCATATATCTATATCCTATTTCTGCTAAATACTGCAGCAATGTTGTTCTTGCTGATGAATGTTCTGATCTAAAGCCAAACAGAGTCTCTGATGGTTTGTTTCCTCTTTTTAATCTTTGGAGTATGAATCTTTCTGTGACTCTGCTTATAACTATCAGTAAACTTATTGGTCGATAATTTTGCAGATATATGTGGTTTTTTTACAGGTTTGAGTATCATAATAACAAAGAGTTTTTTCCATCGGAGAATGGTATGAATCTTAGTCTGCTCTATATAGGTAGTGTGAGGTATAGTGTTATTTTTGTCTTCCTTGGTAAGTTCTTTAGGGCTCTATTTGTTATTTCTTCTGGCCTTGAAGCCTTTCAGCGCAAGCGTTTTTCATGAATTCTTTGTGGAGATGTATTGTTATTACTTCATCGTAGCTTTCTTCTATCTCTTTGATAAAATATGTCTTCATCTTCATAGTCTAATCTCTAGATCCAAATCTTCCTATAGGTCTTCTTCCAGATTCCTCTCCCGCATCTCTTTTTCGATACCCTCTCTCCAACTCCTCCAAGGTCTTCCTCTCTTTCGCCTTCCATGGGAATTTTATTTTAGAATTTGTTTCAGAAGTTGCTTCTCAGTCATTCTTTATATATAGCCAAATCAATGACCAAACTTGTCCATTCTAAAATATTGTTAAAATAATGATACAAAGGAAAAAAAAGCCATAATATGCTTTTGTCCTTTTGCTTCCGTAGGTGACTCATAAGAGATTATTTTATAAAACAATAAACAATTTGGTTCACGGCTGATAAACATTTTTTGACCACACAACACACTTTTTCATAAATCTGTCAACATTTGCAGTACTTTCTTAATAACAAATATTGTTTTAGGTTCACCTGTATAACATGAATTCCTACCACAAACTTCAGCAAACCAAAGAAGGCATAGACTTGAACAACGTTGACGATAAAGCTCAAGTAGGTTCATATCTGGATGAGATCAGCAATTCGGTTCTTAAACTTTATTTTCGATTAGAAGATATTCCTTTCTACAATACTTCTTATATGTCAGATTTACTCACAAATATAGGGTAGGATATCAATAAATTTTCTTGTTAATACACCACTACCCTAAGCTGTAGGTAATTTTAGATAAATTCCAGTGATCGTTTCTATTCCCTAATTTATTCCTGTTTTATTAAGCGTTTTAGTAATTTTGGCTATATTATTGCCTGCTACCAAAATTTTTAAAAAGAATAAATTAGATACAGCAGTTGCAGTAGGTTTAACCCAGGTAGCACCTTCCCTGAGTTATGAGTTATAAGTATATGAGTTGATGCATTTGGTTATACAAAGGAAACTGGAAAGGAAAAGAGGACCAGGAAGATGACGCACGTCCTGGTTAAAAATTTAAAGCAGTGGAGTAAAAAATCAACAATAGAATTCTTCAGAACCTTTGCGGAAAGCGTAAAATGGGTCATGATGATCTACAATGTACTTAAAGGATGAGGCACATGAAGAAGAAAAGAAGCACCTCATAATACTGTCCACTGTTGGCGAGAAGTTATTGATAGGTTAGTCTTAATCAAGTATAGCCTCTTCATATGTGAAGATTCATTTCAATCTGTTAATTCATTCTTTGTGTAAAAGCCATTTAGTATAGATCTGTCACATTAGTTTTTTACAGCGGAAAAATCAAGTATCGTGCAGTGATTAAATTTTTATTTTTAGAAGGTTTGAAAGTAAAAGAAATTTATGAACGAATGGTAAAAATGTATACGGACTCTTCGTCTTCAATTAGTACAGTAGGATGTGATGCTGAATTTAAATGTGATGGTACAAGCATTAAAGGTGATCCATATCAAGGACTTCCAAAAACAGCAACAAGACCAGAAACCGTAGTCTAAATACAGGATATCATATTGGAAAATCGTCGAGTGAATGAACGAGTTTTATTTGAAGCTATAGGCATCTCATTGGGCAGTGTTAGCAACACTTTGGCCTAAGTATTGAGGTTCAGAAATCTGCTTTCACAAGATGAACACAGAAGGTGAACTAGGTGTGCGCATTTGCTAACATTAGAAGAAAAACACCTTCGAATTATACTTCTACAGAAACGTTTAGAGCGATTTCAAAAGGATACATCGATTTAACACTGTGGATGAGACTTAAGTCTATCACACTATGATCCTGAACCAAAACAGGAGGCTTAAGATTGGTGTGAACCTGGTTCTTCATCTCTGAAAAAAGTTAGTGTACAGCAATCCAGGAATTAAAGTTTGGATTCCTGGAATATCCACTATATTCACCGGATTTGATCCCTAGAGGCTTCTGTCTGTGATAATGCCTAAAACTTCATGTGCGAAGAGCTTTTTTCATCAAATAAACAGGTCATAACAATATAAATGCCAAAATTACTAAAAAAAACTTCCCCGTGGCAACCCTTTAAGAGCGTAGGCGTAAAATTTCGGGCCAATGCTTTTTCAACGCAGTCATTTTTTTCGAATCATGAGAAAAGTAACAAGTATTTTTGAAAAATTTCTTCTTCTTCGTCTTCTTTTATATAGGCAGTACTGCCTGTTTTTCTTCAACGGTGCCTTTCATTCTGCCCCTAAGTTGTCATTCCATCTTTTCCTTGGGCGTCCTATACTTCTCCTGCCTAACGGTGACTTGTCCCTGGCTATTCTTACTATCCTTGATTCAGACATCCTGCTTATGTGCTCATTCCACTCTTCTTTTCTGTTCTTTACCCAGGTATTTATATTGTCTACTCCACATATGCGTCTGATTTCCTCACTTCTTACCCTATCCTGTAGTCCTTTTCCAGCAATCCTTCTTAAGATCTTCATTTCGTTGGTTTCCAGATGTCTTCGTGTTTTGCTTGTATCTGGTCTTGTTTCGGCCGTGTAAGTCATAACTGGCCTAATAACTGACTTATATATTCGGGCCTTTGTTTCCAATCTTAGGTGTTTGTTTTTCCAAATTGTGTCGTTTAGGCATCCGGCCGTTCTACTGGCTTTAATTATTTGGTCTTTTGCCTCTTCTTCGATATTGTTGTCGGCTGATAGATTAATTCCCAGATATTTGAAAGTCATTACTTGTTGTATAATTTGATTGTCTAATTCCAATTTACATCTTATTGGTTCTTTGGCAATTAATAAGCTTTTTGTTTTTTGGACTGATATTTTCATATTCATTTCTTTTGCGTTAATGTTGAACTCGTGCAATAATCTTTGTAGGTCGTCTTCGCACTCGCACTCTGCTACTAACACGGTGTCATCAGCGTAACAGAGTATTTTTATCTCTCTATTGCCCATTTTGTACCCTCTTTTTTTCTTCACTTGTTTTATTATTGCATCCAATATTATGTTAAACAGTAGAGGGCTTAGTGAATCTCCTTGCCGGATTCCTGTGTTTGTTTCTATGGGTTCTGTTATTATTCCGTTGACTTTCATCTCTATTTTATTTCTTACATATATGTTTTCTATCAGTTTTATGATATCCAGTGGTAAATTTTTCTCATATAGAAGGTGTATCACATCTTTTAATTGGATTCTATCAAACGCTTTCTCTAGGTCTATGAAACAGAAAAAGGCTGGTTTGTTATATTCTAATGATTTCTCCGCTATTTGCCTTATCACAAAAACTGCATCGTTACATGATCTTCCACTTCTAAATCCTTGTTGTTCATCCGATATATTTATGCACGCCATTATTTTCTCCATAAGTATTCTTGTTGTGAGTTTCAGTATAGTGCTCAGTAAATTTATCCCTCTATAGTTACTGGGGTCTGTCGTATCACCTTTCTTAAATAACGCTATCATTTGAGTGGTTCTCCATTCTTCTGGAATTCTTCCTGTATTTATTATTTTACTTATAAGGATATTCAGTTCTTTGTGAAGTCTATCTCCTCCGTACTTTAAAAGTTCATTAGCTATTCCATCTTTCCCAGGAGCTTTTCGATTTTTCATCTTTTTTAAGGCGTTCTTTATATTTTCCTCTTTAATTTCTGTTTTCTCATCCGATTCTAATCGTGGTGTTTCCAGTTCTTTGTGATTAGCTGTTTGATAAAGGTTTTTTAGGTAAGTTGTCCATGTATTTGTATGAATATGTTTTACTTCTATCAATTCCTTCATCTCTGCTCTTTGACTTCTTATCATTTTCCACATTTCCCTTTCATCCCATAAAAGTCGTGCTCCATCTCTTTTGAAAATGCTTCCCAATGTTCTGTTTTCTTCCTTCTTACTATTGAGTTTAATTCATTTCGTACTCTTTTATATTCTTCATATGTTTATCTCGTTCTTTTGGACTTGTATTCTAGGTAGATTTTCTTTTTTTCTTGGCATTTTATTTTTATTTCTTCACAGAACCATGGAGTTCTCCTTTTCTTTCGTATATGTTTACTTATCTTACGTTCTCCAAGTGCTTCCGTTGCTGCCATTTTGATATTATCTCTGATCTTCCTCCAACTTTCTTCTATGTCTTCATCCGGTGTAATGTAGTTTTCATTCAGTACTTTTTGCAATCTTCTCTGGTATAGATCTCGTTTTGACAAGTCTCGTAGCTGTTCTACCTTTATTCTTGTCTCACATTCAACAGGGTCTTCTTTCCTGTTTCTTTGTAGCTCTATTCTGATTTTTCCAAGTACTAGGTTGTGAAAAATTTAAACGCAAAATGAAAGACTACATTATTACCGAGGGCCGAATGTACCCTAGAATAGACAAAAGGTGCATTTTCAAAACGTAAGCACAAAATTTCGCGTCGATGTGTCTTAAATGCATACATTTTTTTCGAATCCTGAGAAAACTAATAAGTATTTTTGAAAAATTTAAAGGCAGAATGAAAGATTACATCATTACCAAGCGACTAAAGTCCCCTAGAACAACCAAAAAGTTTGTTTAGAATGAGATATTTAAAATTAAAAATCACACTAAATTTTCTCTCTTTTTCTTCGCCCCTGTAACTTATTAAAATAAACATTATAGAAATTTTCTTTTCAGGGACTCGGTACCTAATTATGCAGTTGTTCATTCTGCTTTTAAATTTTTCAAAAATACTTATTAGTTTTCTCAGGATTCAAAAAAACATGAGTGCTTTTAAAACACATTGCCACACTACGCCCTTAAATGAGATATTTGAAATTAAAAATCACACTCAATTTTCTCCTCTTTTTCACACTGTAAGTTATTATACTAAACATTATAGAAGTTTTCAGGGACTTTCGGCCTTCGGTAATAATGCAGTCTTTCATTCTGCGTTTAAATTTTTCAAAAATACTACTTTTCTCGGGATTCGAAAAAAATGAATGCATTTAAAAAGCATTCGCCCGAAATAATCGTTTTTGTCCTAAATTGTAGTTTTTTAATAGATTTATCCTTAAATTATTCCGTTTTCTTTGTTTGTTTGAAATAAAATAAATGTATTCTCCCTCTGATTATCATAAAAGTGAATATTTTTAACCAGTGTCATTTTGTAGGTAGATCCCATGTCAATCTCTATCAACACGTTAAAGTGTAACTGCACAATGGAGTGCTATTTACTCATACTATCTATTACTATTTTAGTAAATGGTATGGTTTCCAAGTTTCCAGTTATACCACTTACCCTGTTAAAAACGTTCATCCGTTATTTTATGTATATACGCTACATCCCCCTGTCAATATGGGTGGCCCTGTATATTTTAAAATATTTTTAAAATACCATCCTATCTATACCCCAACTTTTAACTAGCCGCACCCTATACAGTGCGTCCATAAAGTAACGCACATTATTTCGTAAACCGGCGACATTAAGGAAAAATCCCGAAACAGGTCGATTTTTATTTCTAAATTCCGATTTTTTTGACATATATATCATACTAGAGACGTCATCCATCTGGGCGTGATGACGTAATCGATTATTGTTTTAAAAGAGAATAGGTAAAAGATAGCTCATTTGAAAGGGTATTCAATTCTCTATTCACTAATATAAACATTAACATAATTAAAAGATGAAGTTTTCGATCCTAATAGCATTATTAATAATATTTAAAAAATATTAAAATATTACTAAAAGATTTTTAAATCTAAAACTTTTGGTCCATTTCCTTGGTAACACCTCCAAGGATTCTAAAATTTGCAAGCCAAATGGATGCTGAAGCGAAGAAGACAAGAGGGAATTCAAAAAACTTACAATTCACGACCCCGTCTGTTCAGCTGGTAAATTCCAACAGAAAGTGGACCTAGTTACTCGAAGGAGTAAAGACCAATATAAAAATAAAATAAAACTTTTTATTTTTAATTCAGTTGCAATGCGAAGGCAAAACAATCTTACTTTTCAATTAGAATACGGAGCGCAGTCCAGTCCTCTTAATCGCGATTTTCGGATCTTATTGGAGCCTCATCGAAAAGAACGTAGGCCTGTTCTCCATACTCCAACTGATCCGTACTGAGAGCTTTTCCCACCCATTGCAACTGAAGTAAAAACATTAGGTGACTAGCGTCATCTGGCAATTAAAAGATGAAGTTTTTTGAATTCCCTCTTGTCCAGCATCCATTTGGCTTGCAAATTTAAGAAGTCTTGGAGGTGTTGCCAAGGAAATGGACCAAAAGTTTTAGATTTAAAAATCTTTTAGTAATATTTTAATATTTTTTTTATATTATTAATAATGCTATTAGGATCGAAAACTTCATCTTTTAATTGCCAGATGACGCTAGTCACCTAATGTTTTCACTTCAGTTGCAATGGGTGGGAAAAGCTCTCAGTACGGATCAGTTGGAGTATGGAGAACAGGCCTACGTTCTTTCCGATGAGGCTCCAATAAGAGCCGAAAATCGCGATTCAGAGGACTGGACTGCGCTCCGTATTCTAATTGAAAAGTAAGATTGTTTTGCCTTCGCATTACATCTGAATTAAAAATAAAAATTTTATTTTATTTTTTTTATTAACATAATTATTTATACAAGGTGTTCAAAAAAACATTTTTTTAATTAAAATAATTAAGATAAAAAGAATAATGTATGTAATTTATAATTCAAAATACGTTTTAATGTTGTTAGAAAACGGGAAAAAAATGTTTATTTGACAAATAAATATTGTTTTTCGCTTAAATTCAATGTTCAAGCTGCCACCCACCTGTCTCTTGGCAGTTTAAACATTTCGTTTAAGCGAAAATCAATGTTTATTTCTCAAATATTTTTTTTCTGTTTACTGACAGTAGTAAAATGTATTTTGAATTAAATAAATTACATATTATACTCTTCTTTTTGTCTTACTTATTTTAATTAAAAAATGTTTTTGAGCACCCCGTATAAAAAAATATGCTAATGCGTATATTATTGGATAGAGAATTGAATATCCTTTCAAATGAGCTTTCACATTACCCAGATGAATGACGTCACTAGTATCATATATATGCCAAAAAAATCGTAATTTAAAAATAAAAATCGACCTGTGTCGGGATTTTTCGTTAAAGTCGCCGGTTTACGAAATAACGAATTTATGCGTTATTTTATGGACGCACTGTATATAATATTAGTTTGCCTTTCTAGGGTTCCAGATTTGTGTATCATAAAACACGTCGTTTTAATCTATTCTTTAGGCAGTGTCGAAAAATTTCAATACAAATTTATATATTTAAAGATTGACTTATATTTTTTATTTTTTAGAGATATTAGAACCAAGGAAGAATCCTGGGATAGTCCATACCGTTGGCGAGAATCCAGATTTCAAACTAACGAAGAGTCAACGGACGACGATTTGGACACCAGTGATGCTCTAGCTAACACTAACTATAGACGAGAACCAGACGAAGACATAGTGCCCCTCGCAAGTCCTGTGGAATCAGAAAACGGTAAAGAGGCCAAAGATATGGCCAATGAAGATATCAAAGCCTACGGGAGGAAAATAGCAGATCCCAAAGTAACTTTTAATATTGCAGCTAATGGAGAAACTCCTTACAAGGCAAATCTCCGCAAGATCGAAGATTCTTATAAGAATAAACCTACTCCTTATTTCCTTAAAAATACCTCTCCTGCTAACAAAGATTTTGAATTCATTAAAGCAACACCTGTTAGTATTAAACCAAGATACCATGTCGATCCTGTGGAAGAGCTAAAAAATATTTCTAGAAAAGACAGCAATACAACTGATGATGATCCTCCCTTTAACTTTCAAGGGATGCTCCGGAAAACGAATTTCAGAAGAGATTCTCTAAAAAATGCTGTACAAACTATCAGAAAACTTTCTTTGACGAAGGAAACACTTGAAGTGGGTTCAAAAATAAGCAAATTTGAAAATAATGTGCAAAAACCCACTGAAAAGATTGCTAAAGACAATCATATTAAAAACGGTCATACAAATGGTATCAATTCAATAGTAAATCATGTTGATTCTACTCCTAGTAAATATATTGATATGAACGATAAACAAGATTCTATCCCCATTCCTGGATGTTCCAAAGAAAACAGCATTGATCAAGGATTGGCTGCGGAGAATGATGTCGATAAAGGTAAACTGGTTAAAGTGGAGATTGGGCCAGGACTTATTCTTGAGGGCATAGAGTTTGACATATAGGTAATAGATGAACAGTAATTTTGCTGTATCTGTTTATTATTTTATGTAATGAGATGAAATATATTTATTCAACAAATAGATATTTTTATTATTAATCTTCATCATCACCCTTAGACCAGGGCGCATCTGTAAAAATATTAGTACATTTGGATGTTGAGAGGTGACTCATATTTTTTTGCAGAAATTGCTTGAAAATAACGCATATAATAATATTTGAGTTATCCTCCCACTCAAAAAGGTCCGGAACATTCTTTAAATAATCAAAATGTCATAATATGAAGGAAAAATTCGATTTTTTTTGTTCGTTTTTTTGATTATAACTTTAAAAGTATTTATTTCCGAGACAAGTTGTAAAAATTGTAAAATTGTCACCCTTGTTGCAAAATAGCAATAATTGCGAAAAATACCATAAAAAAACAAGTATTCGCATTTTACGTTTTTCAACCATTTTGCGACACTCAGGACCTTTATATTTCACCCTGCAGAACTTTATGATATATTAAAATAGTATTGTAAATTTCATTAAGGTCAGTTTAATATTGCAATTGTACCTTTGTACCTAAATTTATGCAAGAATACTGTACCTTTGATTTGCAATTTTCAAAATTAAAATCGGGTAACTACCACGGCGTCAGGCCTTTTGTTTTGTTTTTGTTTGCTCTGATTGGGCATTTCCATTGATAATGATTGATCCATCCATCCATCCATCCATCCATCCATCCAATGGCACTACAGCCCAAATCGAGCCTTGGCCTCCTTCAACAAACTTCTCCAATCATTTCGATTTACCGCTGTTCTTCTCCATGAACGCGTTGCCAGGAAGTTCCTGGCATCCTCATCGACTTCGTCTTCCCATCTCTTTTGAGGTCTTCCAACAGGTCTTTTTCCCTGCATTCTTGCATTTGGCAATTTTCTGGGGATTCTATTCTCATGCATGATGCATGCGGACCACGTGCCCTGCCCACCGTAATCTCTGCAGTTTAGTGTATTGTGCTAGAGTTGGTTCGCTATATTGCTCGTATATTTCTCTATTATACCTAATTCGCCAGTAGTTATTTTCACTTATTGGGCCCAGTATCCTACGTAATATTTTTCTTTCAAACACATCTAATGCATTGGCAGATTTCTGTGTCACCACCCATGTTTCGCAGCCATAACTTACTATGGGCCTGATTATTGTTTTATATACCCGGAGTTTTGTTTTCCGGTGTACGTCTCGCGATTTGAATATGTGGCCCATCGCGAAATAGGCTTTATTTGCCAGAACAAGCCTTCTATTTATTTCCGGTTCTTCTTCATTGCTTGCAACCAGATCCATTCCTAGGTACGTGAATCTATTCACATGTTCTATATCGTCAATAAAGTGTTGTTGTGTCGGTCTATTTGATCTGGTTTGTATGAGTAGTTTTGTTTTATTTGTATTTATTGCTAGCCCTACTGCTTCTGCACTCTGGATAATGATTGATAATGATTGTTAAATTTTAATTTTTAGTAAATTTCGATATAAATAAATAAATTTGTTTATTGCAAAATAAAAACACATACTCGGTCCTTTGAAATTATACTTTTTAGCAAAAACTTTCTTTGTTCATATATTTTAACTTAGAGAATTAAAGTTCATTATTTTTAAACATATGCAATAGTTTAAACAATATTTCACAAACAATAATCATAGTAGTTTGATTTTGGTGGAATTAAAATATTAAAATACAACAAAATATAGAGTAAGAAAATAATATATTACAGGGGTGGCCAAGCTCCTTGATAATCCGAGCCATTTTTGAAAATTTGACAGTTTTCGCTAGCCACAATTAAACAATTTTATTTAAAAAGTGTAAAAAGGATATTAAATTTTTCTCTCAGTGTTTGTACTGATTACACACACTTTAAAGTGAAATAAAACGGTTAATATCGTTGTTTCAAATATGAAAATAATTCTACAAGCAGCTTCTACCGTCTCTCAAAGACACTGTCTTTAACACTCTGTCTTTCTCTGATCTTACCACATGACCTGCCAATTTTATCTTAGCTTTTATATATCTGGTGATGTTTTCAGTAGAATACACTGTCACCAATTCAGCTTGGCGGCGCCTTCTCCACTCTCCTGTCAATTCATCTCTTTGAAGGCCAAATATCATTCTGAGAACTTCACTTTCAAAATCAAGCAGCATATTTTTATTTATTTCCCGCTGATGTAGAGTCCATGTTTCACTTCCATATGCTAATTGGGCGAATAAATTGGCATGTACAATCTTAATTTAGATTACCTTTTTAGCAGGTTAGATCTTAATAATGATGATAGGGAGTATAATGCTCTATTCCACGCAGCTATCCATGCTCACATCTCTTTTCATATGCGGCTGTCATCTATGATTACCGCCTCTAAATATTTAAACTGTTTTACGACTTCGAAGTTGTGGTCATTAATAGATATGTTCCGCCTTACTCTTGGTCTTGGATTTTTGGTTACTAGCATGTATTTCGTCGTCTATTAATTTATTCGAAGACGTTTGAAGTAAGTTGTGAAAACATCACTCTCACGACTGATGAGCGACTGCACCTAGATAATCAGCAAAGATCAACAATAGTTTTGATCCTCGATTCGCAAATCCCCTGGCATCTGAGATGATCTTTTACTTATTACATTTTCCAAGGCCAAATGGAACAGCAAGGGTGGTAAGGGATGTCCGTGTCTAAGTCCTTATGTTACACTTAGTCTTTTGTACATATTTGTTGTCAGTAATTTAAGACATTTTGAAAAACAAAAATTAAAAGTAATTCAGGTATATTTATTGAGCGCGACAAATAATCCTTCAAAGAGCCACATGTGGCTCGCGAGCCACAGTTTGGCCACCCCTGATATATTAGATAAAGATTATAAGAAATTTTGTGTGAATAGAACACCGCTGTCCTGCGCGTAGCACCAAAAATTATTGTGTATTAAATTATTTTTTTTTTCGAAAGCTGGATTGCAAAATTTATTTTTAGATGAATAATGACGCAACTGTAGGCAGGGCTGAAAATCGGGGGATTAAATTAATAAAATGAAATTCGAAAGAATACGAGTAGGGATAAAAATAAAAGCCATCATTATAGGTTGTAGGAATACATGACATACCCATGCTCCTGGATAATTACTCCTCATTTAATTCCCATTTTAAATATTTAAAAATCGTTTTTTTGCTCTCCCGAGCTGAGAAATTTGGCTTTTTGTAATTACGTCATTTTTTCGGACCGGCGATATAGTTTTCTAAACGTCCGTTCAAATTTTTTTTAATTGGAGAAGAATTCGATCTCCATTCGCTTAACATTTCTATAACTTGCATCTTCTTTGACAAGATGATCAAGGACAAGCAAGAAACAGCAAACTGATTTGAAATAATTTTGCGGCGAAGGGGTATATGGCAGAAAGAGATAACAGGAAGTAGATATAAATTACTGATAAATCTGGTTAAGTACTACACGGCTACATTAAGTAGTCAATCATCATTAATCGTAGAATAATGGTGCTTTTTGCCTCAATACAAACATCCTTAAAGTTAGCATAGCAGTGTGTACATTTTTGAATAAAATTAATAAGCCTAATTTTAATAAGAATTTATACTATAATTCACATATCTTAAACCGTTTATATTACCTTTGACACGACAACGAGGAAAACCTGTAATTTATATGTTTATTAGGCATTTATTGCTCATCATAACAAGTCAATAATATAGTTTTGGTAGATTTGACGTCCTTGAACCGCCCAAGCTGTGTTTATAACAGGATAAGAACCTAATTATGGATCACTACGAACTTGAAAAAAATAATAATAAAATAGATAATCTCTAAGTTTACATTTTTTTAGTATTCGTCCTTACATTCTTAGTCCGGAAAAGATGTTATGATAATCTTAGAAAAAAAGATTTAGAACCATCACGAAGCTTATTTTAACTGGGCGTATTGAGAAAGAAATTTATTGATTAATAAATCTTATTTAAAATTTATTACGATATAAAATTATCATCTCTTCATCTGGTTAATAAATTATTATTTTTATGTTTTATAGTTTATTGCTTTCTATGGTCTTTTAAAAATTAGTTTGATTAGTTTTTATCGTTCTGTTTTTAAGTTTTCTTTCAACTATTTGTTTACTAGAGTGTATAATATGTACCTACATAGTCTGTAGTTTGTGTCTGAATGATTACTTTTTTTTATATTTCATTTTCGGAAGTAGTTTGTTGTTGTAGCCTACCTAGTCCAGGGTAATAAGGTTTTTTCCATGACACTCTAGCAGCCAGGGTACTGAAGCGTTTTTTCGACAGGTAATACCTATAAGAGCAAATTGTAACTATTTCCTGCGTAGGATCTGGCAGCCATTTTTATTTATAAACAATTAAGTATCAAAAAATGGTATTTTTCCCTTTTTTTCAAATCAATGGAAAACAGTGAAACTTATGGTTTTTTTAGAACAAATATCTTTGAGATTATGGAAAAGCTTTAAAATGACGTATTACAAAGTTTGATATACTCATTTATTGTTAATAAAATTGCGAAAAAGGTCGGAATTGCAAAAAAAATTAATTTTGCAATATCTATTGTAAAAATTAGTGTACAGCTTTGAAATTTTTGTCATATAAGGGTTCTTTAGTGCTTAATATGTGATAACAATTTCAAAGCGATTCAATCAATTGTTTAAATTTTATTCAAATTATTTTTCCCAGAGAGCATTTTTTTACAATAACATAAGTCAGAAAAAAATGACGTTAGAACCATTCCACAGGTGTCAAATGAAAGAGCATGAGCTATATTTTCAACTTGGTTTAAAAAAAGCGAATAAAAATGCATTTATTAGTAATAAATAATTATGCAAAAGTATCGTAAATCTGTCCTTATAAACTTTTTATTTTGTTATATAAGAAATTATATATATTTATTACAAATTTTTATCAATTATGATATAAATAACATTACTTGGTAGTTGTGCACTTAAACCGGGGTAAAAAAATTAATTTTTCTGGAAAAAGTTATTCAAAAAGTTTATAAGGAAAGATTTACGATACTTTTGCACAATTATTTATTACTAATAAATGCATTTTTTATTCGCTTTTTTAAACCAAGTTGAAAATATAGTTCATGCTCTTCCATTTGACACCTGTGGAATGGTTCTAACGTCATTTTTTTTCTGACTTATGTTATTGTAAAAAATGCTCACTGAGATAAACAATTCGAATAAAATTTAAACAATTGAATGAATCGCTTTGAAATTTTTATCACATATTAAGCACCAAAGAACCCTCATTTGACAAAAATTTCAAACCTGTACACTAACTTTTAGAGCAGTTATTGCGAAAATAATTTTTTTTTTGCAATTCCGACTTTTTTCGCAATTATATTAACAATAAATGAGTATATCAAACTTTGTAATATGTCATTTTAAAGCTTTTTCCATAATCTCAAAGATATTTGTACTAAAAAAATCATAAGTTTCACTGTTTTCCATTGATTTGAAAAAAATGGAAAATGCGATTTTTTGACAGTTAATTGTTTATAAATAAAAATGGCCGCCAGATCCTACGCAGGAAATAGTTACAATTTGTTCCTATAGGTATTACTTGTCGAAAAAACGCTTCAGTACCCTGGCTGCTCGAGTGTCACGAACAGGGTATATTTTTGTCTTATTACCCTGGCCTAACCATAAATTGCAGTTAATTAGTTTATTGTACATCTTCCATTAGTGTAATCGTCTGGCGAGAATTTTAGTGTTAACGAGTTTTTACGGAGTGACAGCTTTACACTTTACATGTCCTAGTCCTAGGAAGCATGGTGTCAAATTAAAAATTGCAAAATTTCTGGTGTCTGCCGGGATCGAGGCTTTTATTATTCTTTCTCTTCTTACGGAGGTTGGACAGTTCATTTTCTTTAAGTACCGTGCCCAAATTTTAGGCGTGGGTAGCTTCCATGACAATTTGCCTATTTCGTTCTTGCGCGTCATGTAGATAATAATTCATCTACTAAGAAGCCCGTCCATTGGTGGAGGTTTCGGAGCCATGAATATGTCTTCCTACCAATTCCGCTTTTTCCGTCGGTCTTTCTTTCTGTCATTATATGCCCCAGATATTCAAGTTCTTTTTTATCATCTTCATTAAGTCACCTTCGCCTTAACCTACTCTGCTTAAGACTTCTCTGTTTGAAATCCGTTGAACCCATGATAATCTGATCATTCTACGATATGACCATATCTCGAAGGCTTCTAATTTTTTCATCATTGGTGGGACACGAACATCGCTATTTTGACTGTATTGGCTGCTCCCCTTAAAAGTCGGGTAGTAGTCAAGTTAAACCATTTTCGTAGGTTATGCAACCACGATATTCTTCATCTTCATTCTTCATCTCCTCCTGGCCATCCTTGTCCATGCACTTTGCCTTGCTCATTACACATTATATGGCCCAGGAATTCTTAGAGGAAGAACTGAAAGTTAAAGTGAAAGAGAGATAGAGGAAAACCGAGGAAAAAAGAAAGGACTGTGTGGCTGAGGACTTAAGAGAAAAAGGTTTAGGTGAAGAAGACAATGGACACAAATGCATGGCAAATAAGAGTAAGGAAAAGCGACCCCTGAAATGATAAAAAGCTGAGAAAGAAGTGACAAAGGCAATTAAAAACTGACAGGTCAAGAAATACATGGCCTTCTAGACTTCCAAAATGTAGAGCAAAAAACTGACGGTAGATATCTCTCTCTCTCTCTCTCTCTTTCTCTTTCTTTCTTCTAAGTCAGGTCCTGGCCTCCCCCAACATCCGCCCGCCTCCAAGCATCGTTTTGCTTGGTCTTCCTACTGACCGACGAAATAATAGTAACATTCAATAACAATTTTTGGCAAAAATTTATTTATTTATTTTACCGGGAGGTTACCGAGTTTTAAAAGCCACAGCCACAACCTTAATCTGAAGATAAAAGTAAGGATCCTACGATGTTATATCTTCTCAATATTGTATTACGGAGTTGAATCCTGGACACTCACTGAAGCAATGGAGAAAAAACTTGAAGCCTTCGAGATGTGGCTATACAGGTGAATCCTAAGGATATCATGGGCGGACAAGATAACCAACGAGAGCGTATTAAGAAGAATGGAGAAAGATAGAGAGGTGATGTATACCAAAAAGGACAAAATTAGGATATCTCGGATACATAATGAGAAACGGCACTAAATACAGATTACTGAAGGTAATCCTTCAAGGTAAAATATTCGGAAAGCGAGGAATTGTGAGAAGAAGAATATCATGGTCAAAGAACCTGAGGAAATGGTTCTCCACAACAAGAACTAATATATTAAAAGCATCAGTTAATAAAATAATTATAGCCAGAATAATCGTCAATATATTCGAAACGAATAAGCACCAAAAAAAGAAGACTGAGAGGTGAAAGTAGTCCAGTTCTTATTATTTTCTCGAGCTACCCCAGTTTTAAAAAATTGAATAATTTGCGTGCCGTAGAAGACGAGATATTATAAATTTTTCCAGCTCGGTTCAATTTGTATTTCTATTCTACAATACGGAGTTCGAAAAGTTTCCCTCCACTTTAACATAGCTGTCTTTACGAGTAATATCACTTAAATGGGTGATATTTTTTTACTCCTACCAGTGGCGACGGGTGACTTTTTCTGAAGTGTTACCAAAACCAGATGCAAAAAATGAAGATATGGCTAAATGTATATATACACTCACCGGCACAAAATTCCACCACCCAAAATGTTTGATTAAGTTTGACAATCTATAACTTTATTATTTTACTTCGATTTTAAAGATTCTTGCACGAGTTTGTAGGTACATGTATTGATGTCAATTGCTATTATTGTAAGCGTTGTTTTTCTCCTAACTTTAAAAAATTCTGTGGAAAAATTGGAGTGCTAATTTTGTTTCATAATCCTTTTGTATTATCCTGGAGGTATCACTAAGGTCTTGTTTTTTGAATTATCTGAATATCTCTTTTCTTGTAAGAGCTGTAATTAAAAACACTGCTTTGAAGGTTTATTTAATTAAAAATATCAAACGCACTAAAATTAACAAAACAAAACAAACTTAACAACAAAACAAAACAATTCAATAGCGGTTATGTCCACCTCTTGCAGCAACGACTGCTCGCAATCTGTTTAGCATCTAATAAAGATGTATTTTTCTTGCCTGGGGAATAGCCCGATATTCCTCTACCAGGGCCATAACTATACCAAATTTTCTGGAGGCCTAGGATAACGGCAAATAGCTTTTTTTATTCATCCCATAAATGCTCAATATGATTGAGATCTGGGCTACATGCGGGCCATTGTAATCTTATCAATCCAACCTCAATTGTATGAGTCAATCAGTGTTTTTATTTACACAAAATGGTACAGCTCTTGCAAGAAAAGAGATATTCGGATAATTCAAAAAACAAAATGTTGGTGATGCCTTCGGGAAAATATGAGAGGACTATGAAACAAAATCAGCTATTTTATTTTTCCACAGAATTTTTTAAAATTAGGAGAAAATACAACGCTTCCTTTCAGCCCTGTACAATGACATGCAAGCAAAATTTTTTGTTACCGGAATAATACCAAACAATATGAATACATGTACCTACAAACTGGTGCAAGAATCTTGAAAATCGGAGCACAAATAATAAAGTTATAAATTGTCAAACTTAATCAAAAATTTTGGGTGGCGGAATTTTGTGCCGGTGAGTGTAGCTTCAATAATATCATTTTGTATATCACTTGAGAAACTCTCGAAAAAACAGATGTTTCTAGATGTTGACAAAATTTTTGATCTATTTTGGCAATTAATGTTAACAATTCCCTGTAATTGCCTCGATTGTCAGAGTCGTCGCACTCAAAATGACCATGAAACGCTAGTTCTTGTTTGGCCCAAAAACATACAGTATCTATTATAAGTGTGCTAAGGATATATACCTATCTATTTTTTTAACAAACTTATTATGTTTAGCAATATTTGCTTTAAAAGCTTGGTTAAGAGAACTTTTGATTTTTGTTTTGCCAAACTGAATCAAATTGGGTATACATCTTACATATAGGTAACGGAGAAATTTCATGTCCCCTTTTTAAAAATCTAACACTATTTAAATCGTGAACCTGGTCCACCCATTTTTCTGTAGAAACCAGAAGACATGGCCATGGCCAACAATGCAGTATATTTTTCTTGCAACCATAATATAGCCAAGGATTTTCACTGTACCAACTAAATTTAAAATATCGAACTACTTTTGTTGATTCCTTTTTTAAATTGTTTAAAATAGATTTTTCATTTTTAATCTCATTTTTTTTTTCAAAATTATACAAGGAGAATTACGTTGATCGATTAAGAAGAGACACTCATCCATGGTTAACTGCACGCACACTTTTTATAGGTGCTCTCACCAATTTTAAATCTGGTAACAGTGCTACTGATACACAGCGTGCTTATGCCGTCGCTTCTTCGAAATTTTCAGTCACTAGCCGGTCCCGAGCGCCAGCGTGGGTATATAACCATTGTAACCAGAAACGAGTCTGGTAACAGAGTATAATAAAGTGCAACTGAGTCACATAAACTCGCCAATATTGTCGTGTCTACGAGTAGTTGGCTATTTACTGAGTTAGGTACTATTACCACATAATATAATAATATATTTCTATTGGTAAAAATATTGATAAATAGAATTATTCATCGTCATAATAGCTATTTGTATAACAAGGGAGGAAAGTGCTTCTTTTCCTCCCGAGAATGAAGTTTACTGCCCGACGCGTAGCGGAGGGCAGTAATCATTCAAGGGAGGAAAAGGCACTTTACTCCCATGTTATACATATGGTTTTTCCACATTCCTCAAATAACAAGTCATTTTATCATTTTTACTTAATTCATATACGTAACTAACCAACAAAATTTATTAGAACTAAAACTAACAAGTAGGTACAATATAACTGTCAACTGTCAAATATAAGTCAAATTATTAATGTAAACATTGTTAAATCAGAATAACAATTTACTGTTTTTTACCATTCTGCAAAATACAGAGTGTTTTTAAATAAACGTTAAAATGTATAGATACTTACGTAATAGAAAATAGATATTGTACAGGGCGTCAATAGGTTATATTTCATGAATGAAATACCATGACGTCACTTTTACTTTTCCTAGTACAACTTTGTTCCCTACAATCAGGTCCGGAAACGTATACTTTCGGTAGAGGTAGGTGGAAAAATATTTATTTGCAAGATTTTTAACTGTTACCAATGGTAACAGTGGTTACATGGACGCTTCGCCAGTGACTCCTACACTCCTACTCATATGTATATGACATCTCTAGAGCATACTACATAAAGTCTAGATCTTAATTTATAATCCGTTCAATTTTCATCTCTTAATGTTAATAAACAATCGAAATATGATTTTAAGAAAAAATGATATCTTGGTTCCTATTGGTCATACAAGGTTTTTTTAAGATTGTCGTTTTCACTATCTGTTCAGTGAGCCATCTGTTTTCTTCAGTTCAATGTTTTAATATCCAGTTCGCTACTCTGATATTTTTTCTTCGTATTCTTTTCTTTGTATTCCTAATATATTTTCCTTGTTCTCGCTTGTATCTTTAGTTTAATATCCGTCCTAATCTGAGGTATTTTGTTGGTTCTATGACTAAATTCGGAGGTTGCTAGCCTTAAGCAAGACCGCTTCCACATTTTATCCTCTGTTAGGTATATAACAGGAGTGGCCAAACTGTGGCTCGCGAGCCACATGTGGCTCTTTGAAGGATTATTTGTGGCTCCCAATAAATTTACCTGAATTACTTTAAATTTGTGTGTTTTAAAAGCTCTTAAATCACTGACAACAAATATAAAATACTAATAATTAGTCTTTTATTTTGTTAGTTATAATTATTGTAACATCAGGACTAGACCAGGACAGACCCTTTATCACCGTTGCTATTCAATTTGGCCGTAGCATGTATGTAATAAGTAAAATATCATATGCGCTGGCAGGGGGATTACCGAATCTAGGATCAAAAGCATTGTTGGCCTTTGGTGATAATCTAGGTGGAGTCGCTCATTCTACAAGAGACGTGAGAGAGATGTTTTCACAACTCGAGGAAGAAACAGGTAGTCTGAGCCTTCGAATAAATAATGAGAAGACGAAATACATGATAGTACCTAACCAAATATTCAAGACCAAGAGTTAGGCAGAACATAATTGTTAATGACCACAACTTCGAAGTAGTAAAGGAGTTGAAATAGGTAGGGGCGGTGATCACAGATGACAACCACATATAAAAAGAGGTCTCAGCATGGATAGCTGCGCGGAATAGAGCATTATACTCCCTATCATCATTATAAGATCTAAACTGGTAAAAAGACAATCTAAATTCAGACTGTACACGCCAATTATTATTCGTCCAATTGTTACATATGGAAGTGAAACATAGACTCTACATCAGCGGGAAATAAATATACTGCTGGGTTTTAAAAGGAAAGTTCTCAGAATGATATTTGGCCCTCAAAAAGATAAACTGACAGGAGAGTGTAGAAGGAGCCGGAAAGCTGAGTTGGTGACTGTGTATGGTACTGAAAACATCTCCAGATATATAAAAGCTAAGATAAGATGGGCAGGTCATGTGGTAAGATCAGAGAAAAGAAAGTGTTAAAGACAGTGTTTTTTGAGAGACGGTAGAAGATCAGTGGGCCGTCCCAGAAAGAGATGGAAGGATGATGAAAAATCGAAGTGACTTGAATTAGTAAAGGCTGCTTATAGAATTATTTGCATATTTGAAACAACGATGTGAAAAATTTTATTTCAAAAAAAAGTTTAAATTTTTGAAACTGTTTATTCATTTTTAATTTTGTTTCACTTTAAAATTCACAAATCCAAGGAGTGGGAGAAAAATGTAATATGTACATTTTTTACACTTATTAAATAATTTTTAATTGCGGCTCGGGGAAAATTTCAAATTTTGAAAAATGGCTCAGACTATCAAGGAGCTTGGCCACCCCTGGTATATAATATACCAGAACGTATACCTTAACCATTGCTGTCTTCTGTTTTTCCTGTTATTTCCTGTAATGTGCATATATGTCTCTTTGGTAGTATTTTAATTGTTTTATTATCTCTGGGTTTCTGCATATCAATGTTTTGATATCCAGTTCCCTACTCTTTACCTAATCTTTTCCTTCGCTTGTTCTCGCTTGTATCGTCAGCTTAGTATCCTTCCTAATCAGGGGCATTTTGTTGTTTTTATGATCAAATTTGGCATGTTGCTAGCGTTACCAAGACTGCGTTATCTAGACTTCCTCCGTTATCCTATCTTGGGACAGGCAATGGTGTCAGAAGTGACTTAAGTAAGAAAATAAATAACTAAATGTAAACAAGTAAATTGATTAAAAGAACAATTTTTAATTATTTTGTAATTTATTATATAATAATAAAAAAAAGATAAATGTACAATGGATGGTTATTATTTCTGGGAAGCGGCAGTTGAAGATTCAACGACAGCATTAACTGGTACTACGCCTTGACGAACAACTGCACCACCTTGTAATCCGTTGTCTTCTACACGGTAACCATTTTCATCAGCAGTATATCTGGTGTATACTTGCTGGCCTTCAGGAGAAGTGTAAGAGAAGAATCCAGTTACACCGATTGATGGGGGGCTGTCTGGGGGTGCGATGGGGAAACCTTGTTGTTGGGCAGCAATACCGTTGTCGGTTTCGTATCTGAAAATTAGAAGTATTTAAAATACCAATAGATGAAGCAGTTATTTAAAAGAAGTATGTATCAACGTCTATAAAACCAGTAGGTATACCAGTAACCATTATAGAAGTAGAAAATACTCTTGATATTTTAAAAACAAGAATCACCCATCAATGTATTCGGGGATAACTTTGCGAAGATGCTAATGTTTAGATGAATAGATTTGGTGTAATAAAAGATACAATTAAAAATGAATTTATTAGAACTAGGTATGGCACTAATTGGTGGCAAAATTGGAAAGCATGTGTTAAGTTGCTAAGAGCAAATTCAACGCCGAAATGGCAGCTATCCAACACAAAATATCGCAAGTTACATGTCACTAGAGAGGATATACTACAAAATCCCTCGCACAACAACAGGGATAGGTATAAACAGACAAGAACAGACAAGATAGCTAATAAAAAGGAAAAAGAAGGAATACTGGAACAAGTAAACAGGTGTAGAGAAGAAAATTGGAAGAACAATCAAATAAGACAATTATTTAAATGATCTTAAAAGATCAAGGTCGGATACCAAGTAAGAACAGGAAATTTCGTTCAAAACGACAGCAGACAGCTTATTACTGATGACAAGAAAATCCTAAAAACCTGGAAGGAATAGTTCTATCAACTGTTAAACAACTGCCAATCTAGCAGAAATACATCAAACAGAAGTGCATGCAGCTGAAATAGAATACCCGTATAGTCCAGAAAGCCACTGCGCATCCGCTAGGAAAAATATTCAGATTCGGATTTTTTGCACAGTCTTACTCAAAAAGGACTCCTTTTAAAAAATTGCGTGTTGCCAGGACCAAAAGGTAGTCAAAAATTTTTTAAACGTTTTTTTTTTGTTTTTTCCTAAAATTATTTTTTTTTTGCATGGATAAAGTTTTTTTAGGTTTTTTGGATCATTCCAAACAGAAAAATTCTTTAGTGACTTTTCTCTAAAAATGATAGTTTTTGACATATAAACGATTAAAAATTGAAAAACTGCGAAATCGACCATTTTTAACCCTCGAAAACTCTGTGAAAAACTGAAAATTTGAATGTTGCCAAGGTAGGTAGATATTCTTTAAACATCAGTTGATGAAATCCCGAAGAGTTTTTTGCAATACAATATTTAAAACTCCTTTGTTTTTTAATTGCTAATCAAGCGTGCGCGACACTATTTTCCACCGACATGCGACAGTATGGTGCAAATGAAAGGAATAAATTCGTTATTTCGTAAACCGGCGACTTTAAGGAAAAATCCCGAAAACAGGTCGATTTTTATTTTTAAGTTATGATATTGTGGCATATATGGTATACTAGTGACGTCACCCGTCTGGGCGTGATAACGTAATCGATGATTTTTTTAAATGAGAATAGGGGTAGTGTGGTAGCTCATTTGAAAGGTTCTTCAATTCTCTATTTTTATGTAAACATTTACATAATTATTTATACAGTGTGTCCTTCTACTTCTTTTTTTGTCAAATAATTTAAATTAATAAAAAAATGTTGGACACCCTGTATAAATAATTATGTAAATGTTTATATTACTGAATAGAGAATTGAAGAACCTTTCAAATGAGCTAGCACACGACCCCTATTCTCATTTAAAAAAATCATCGATTACGTCATCACTCCCAGATAGATGACGTCACTAGTATACCATATACGCCACAATATCATAAGTTAAAAATAAAAATCGACCTGTTTCGGGATTTTTCCTTAAAGTCGCCGGTTTACGAATTAACGAATTTATTCCTTTCATTTGCACCATACTGTCGGTGGAAAATAGTGTCGGCACGTTGATTAGCAATTAAAAAACAAATGAGTTTTGAATATTGTATTGCAAAAAACTCTTCGGGATTTCATCAATCGATGTTTAAAGAATATCTACCTACCTTGGCAACATTCAAATTTTCAGTTTTTCACATAGTTTTTGAGGGTTAAATATGGCCGATTTCGCAATTTTACAATTTTTAATCGTTTATATGTCAAAAACTATCATTTTTAGAGAAAAGTCACTAAAGACCTTTTCTGTTTGGAATGATCTAAAAAACCTAAAAAAAATTTGCCATGTAAAGAAAATAATTTTAGGAGAAAAACAAAAAAAAAACTTTTAAAAAATTTTTGACCACCTTTTGGTCCTGGCAACATGCAAATTTGTTAAAAGGAGTCCTTTTTGAGTAAGATTGTGCAAAAAATCCCAATCAGAATATTTTTCCTAGTGGATGCGCAGTGGCTTTCTGGACTAGTACCAATTCACAGATGAATAGAAAGAAGGGTTTATTATACCAATGCACCAAAAAGGAAACAAAAAGCAATGTATTAACTTCCGGGGAATAATACTCCTAAATACCACTTACAAAGTTTTTTGCAAACATGCTGCAAGAAAGAACCACAACATACGCAGAGGAAGTAGTTGCGGATTATCAATGCGGATTTAATTCGGGCCGATCAACTATTGACCAGATATTCACAATAAAACATATAATGGAAAAATGATGGGAGGTTGATCGTAAGCTTCATCAGACGTTCATAGATTTTAAACAAGCATTTCATAGAGTATGCAGAGTTAGACTATAGACAGCGAAGTAAGAACTTGGTTTTTCAAAAAACTAGTCAATTTGATACGGATGTATATGGAAGTGTTACGATCTAAGGTGAGAGTTGGGTAACAATTCTTCTTCTTCTTCGTTTTTTTGGCTTGCATACAAGTGCATCTGCCAGCACATTTCATGTAGGTTATGCGAGTCTTGCTCGAAACAATGCACAACCTACGTTTTTATCCTTACAAATAATAATATATATAACTTTTCTTCAAATATCCATTATTCCATTTAACTAAGAACAAACACATCAGCAACCATGCTCGAAAATAATTCTTCCTTAATAAAGATAAATTGCCATAATTTTACTACAATAACTATAACAGACAACACTAAGCTACTTCACTTTCACGAATTATAACTAAAAATTAACTTTTCTTTGGGGATTATTTAGATAACTTCAAATAATTTTTTTATTCTACATAAAACATCCTTCGGCGACCATTGCCGCCAAAGGTCCCCCCGCCATCGTTGGGTAACAATATTCGGAGATATTTGAAATAAGCTATTAAATAAAACAGATATTTTATACTTACGCATATTCATAACCTCCTTCTGGGTTGTAGTTGCTTTCAAACCTTAAAATTCTTGCATTTGCTTCAGATCCAGCAACGTAATTCTTTCTGTATTCGGTGTTGTAAACATTTTTATTGTATTGGTTGTTCTTGTAGTAATCATTGTTGTAATAGTTGTTCTTATTGTAATAATCATTATTATAATAGTTATTCCTGTGATTGTTCCTGTAGTAATCGTTATCGTAGTAATTGTTTCTTCTGTAGGGGTCGTACTGGTTTCTGTAGTAGTTGTTTCTGTAGTTGCCGTTTCTGTAGTAGGGATCGTAGTTGTTGCCCTGTCTATAGTAGGGATCGTAGTTGTTTCCGAAGTAGTTGTTCCTGTAGTAATCGTTGGCTGCTACGGGAGCAGCTGTCGAGGAAACAACTTGGGGAGCGGCGAAGGTCGCTACTACTCCAAGAGCAGCTAACAAGAACTGAAATTCAAAAAATATATTTTTAGAACAAAACAAAAAAAAGATAGAGAAATCAAGATCTGCATTTCAGAAAATTGATCAACTATTCAAATGTCATGATTTATCAATAGATATGAATTTGCAAGCTGAATGTCCATAATAATTAATTTATTTCAAACAAAATTTAGATTTTTGTTATAATTTTATTTAACTAAAAAGTTTTAATACATGTTTTATTCTTAAAAGACTTTTTTTTCTTTTATGGCCTTTGGGAACTGGGCCCATTTAGCCAGCAACACTTCTTGAAATCGACGCCTCACCATACACCAAGACCATTACGAATCCATCTCAGAATCCATTACAAAAACAATCCAGGATAGGTAAGGGAAAGAAAAAACTTTTCGCACCCAGATCGTTCAGGGTGACTAACCACATACTAAGTAGGGATACAGGGTAATATTAATTTACACGACTAATTTTATAATCTAAATTTTCAATTTACACGACTTAACATAATTTAGCAGAATCCTAAAGATTGACGGTTTGTTCAAAGCTAGTAAGTTCATCAGATTATATGGGAGATAAACGTTTTCTTGCAATAGCTGCATATTCAATAAATTTCTTTTTGTCACATATTTGTCAAATGCAAAAAATATATGATCCAAGTCACTTATTGTATTGCAATTTTCGCACAAATCCGACTGTATTATATTGATTTTATATAGATGTGCGGGATAACAGGCATGGCCAAATTTTAGTCGAGAGATAGTAACAATATCGTGTCTTGAAAAATCTAAATTTTTATGCCAATAATCTCGGGATTTTCGGATGTAAAAGAGTACATTGTCGGACAATTTACACAGTATTGATTTCATTGAAGTTTCCAGTTATCATCATGTAATCTGGTTTTACTTATGGTTATACATTCTTGAAGTCCAATATCTTAAAAGACTTAATATACAATAATATATAAACAAAAATCGGTAATCTCAATATAGAAAAGGTTCGAAAATAGCTGGCATATTTAGAAAATATTTGCTGGTGGCCATATTAATGTAAATTTTATGTAAATTTATTTTAGCAGCTGATATAATTTATTTAAAAATATTAAAACAAAATTAATTTCAAATTAATAACTGATTAATAATTACAAATTTTTATATCTTTATATATTTTTTTTATTTATGATTCATAAATAGTGAATAGTGAATAGTAGACCAAAAGTCTAAAAACGTCTAATTATCTGTTAAATGGATGGTCCATCATCATGGCATCAAGTAGCAGTGTGAGAGCGCTCGAGGGAGTAATGAACCAGGCTCTGAAAAATCTAGAAAAATGGGCGGATAAAAACTGCCTAACTGTCAGTACAACCAAAACCGTATATCAAGTACTTACCCTTTCAACAAAACAGACTGCTGTCAAGCTGACATACAAAGGAGTTGATTTGGGAAGACAGGATGTAACAAAATACCTGGGGGTGTACATAGATAAGAAAATGACGTGGAAACCTCAAATCGAAGACATTGCAGAGAAAGCCACAAAGAGATGTCGACTGCTCAAACGTCTCACAGCAACAAAGTGGGGCGCCACGCAAGATGTCCTGGTAGCAACACACAAAACCTATGTCCGGCCGATATTAGAATACGGGAGTGAAGCTACAATAACTGCGAGTACAAACACCACCTCCAAGCTTGAAGTCTTCCAGAACACTGCCCTTCGCGTCATCACCGGTGCTCCAAAATCAACACCGATTACATCAATGGAAGCCCAGACCGGTATTGAACCAATACAATGCCGCAGAGAGCAATACGCGTTAACCTTCTGGGAAAGGCAGAGACGAATACTTCCACAAAAATGGGACGAATATAGACAAGCAGCCTCACGTCTTAAAACACAAACCAACAGTAGCAAACCAAATCATGGAAAAATACCACATTGACCTGTCAGAAGCCGCCCGTCTTCCCAGCGCAAACTACACTGGCCCGCTGTCTACCAAACACAAAATTGCTTCTCGAAAACCATAACGACCCGAAGCACTTATCGTCAGACACTGTCCTAAAGAAAGCCGCCCTAGAGACGATACACACTAAGTACCCAGCGCATGAGTGGCTCCACATCTACTGCGATGGCTTCTCGATGCCGGACTCGGGAAGAACAGGAGCAGGATCAAAGTTCTCAACGTTCAAGTTCTTCAAAGGCTCCATAGCTGTGGGTGCCCTTCTCACCAACTACGACGGCGAAATTACTGCTATACACGAAGCCGCAAAAATCTTGAGAATTTCCAACACACCCGAAAAGTTGCCTTCTTCATCGACTGTCAAGCCGCAATCCTGGCCCTGTCGACAAATCGATATACCGACTGTGTCAAAACAATATCTTGTCGCGTTCAACTATCGAACTTGCTGGAAAAAGGGTGGCTGATTACTCTACAATGGATCCCTAGTCATGTCGTTGTTGAAGGGAATGAAGCGGCGAATGAACTTGCAAAAGAAGGCACTACTCTTCCACAGCACCCTAGCTTCCAATCGTACACTACACATCAGCAAAATCCACCATTAGAAGAGGAATCAAAGCGAAGATAAAAGAGCAGCAAATACCAGCCGGTGCTGGAAAATCTTGGACCCACCTAATAGAGTCACCAATCCCTCGCAACTTGCCGAGACCCATTAGTGTAGCCGTGTTCAGAACAACTACGGGACATGACTACCTGGCTTCCCATCTACATCGCATCGGCGTCCGCGAAAATGACAACTGTCCACTATGTAATCAGCCCCAGATGGATGCTGCTCACCTCCCAGTGTGCCCAGCCCTGAAAACAGACCCACCCGAGGACGACGAAGATCGCCTACGAGAAACGGCTCGTCTTATACTGGTCAGCGCGCCACCAAATGGCTAACATGCCAAGTATGAGCGTTGGCTAGTAAGTAAGTAGTAAGTGGATGGTCCAAATTATACAAAAACAGGGATATACCTATTATGTAATATGACAATTTGAAATTTGATATTGGTAACGTTGCCAGATTTACCATTTTTCTGATATCATTAGTCAATTTGGTTTTTTAAATGCAACATCCTGTATTTTGAACCTGTATTCGAATCTTCACTTCAATACCAGTTGAACCTCATAAAGTACTTTCGATTTTATGTTTTGTGTAGTCAGGATCGTCGTAAAAAAATAAAACAAAAGCCTAGAAACGCCTAATCGTCTCAATAAATCTTTGGATTCAGACTATGTTCAACTAAATTTGAACATAATAATTAAAAGTTTACTACATTACTTACATACTTAATGGCTGTTCAATCAAGTGTTCAAAATTTCTTCTGTTGCTAATGTTCTTAATTTGGCAGTTTGCTAAACAATGGTATAATTTTATTATTACATTTCTCTATGTTTCTCTAGAAATTAATATGGTTTTATCGATAAGTCTATGCCTTAGCTCTACAACACTTGCTGGTTTAGTTTTATAAATTCTACTTTTGAAGTATGGCCAATAAATAAAATATTTAGGATTCAATACTGGTGAACGAGGAGGCCAATCATTACTACCAAGACTAATTCTACCAATCCAACATCCGGGACATTTAATGTCTGATCGTTGGAAGTTCTTTACTTGCCTGACTAGGTTGCCAACTACTGTATATTATCCTGTTTATACATTTAAATTATTTGGTAGGTACATTAACAATTAGTCTTGCAGTCTTGCATTAATTGTTTCAAGGATGTATTCTTTATATGAATATTATTATCAGTTATATCTCACAATTTTTAAAAGAATCTTAATAAATTATTAATTCAAACTGTTCATATTGTATCATTTTATTAAAAAAAGTTTCACCTAGAACTTTGTTCGTAACAAACGATATATATATTTATAATTATAATATAATGCAGCCTTGCATTAAAATCCAAATATTTGTTTAATTTGTTACGAATGAGGGAATATGTAAATGAAAAACTATTAACGACGAAATTTACATCAAACAACATGTTATAAAACTCAATAACAACGCCCATTAACAAAAAAGGGCATTTATTTAATATAATATAACAAAGAAAAAATGATTACAACACTATAATACTAATTTTCAACTTTACTGAAGAATTTTGTATTTTTGTAGACTGTCTACAACTTTATCTGACATGCAAGACAAACAGAAAATGTACCATTGGAGAAAACTTTAACAATAATAAGAGTTAAATTAGAGAGGGACGATACATTAACAACAAAAACCAAACTCTCAACTATCAACGTTTCAAAGTATCAACTATCAACGTTTCAAAGTATCAACTATCAACGTATCAAAGTATCAACTATCATGGAGCTATAGAATAGAATAAAATAGAAATATGCTTTATTGTCACTGAAAATTACACAAATTTTATGGACAAAGCTTAACATAAAGTCAAAAAAATATATAAATAATAACAATAACAATAAAAAATACAATTTTCTGAAATTTGATAAATCGTCAATATAAAAAATACAAGTGAATAAAGTAAAAAAAAATAAAACAAAACCGATATATCGAAAAAATTAATAGAAATTGCAAAGTGAACATACAACAAAGTAAAATACAGACATAGGAACTAATAAGTTTAAGCTGCTGCATGTGACACCCAAATATAGATAAGTTTGGTTATCCAATTTGAAAAAATTGGCAAAGAAATAATTACTAAATAGTTAATAATTACTAAATATTTAGTAATTTTGCAAATATTGTCAAAATTGACAAAAAACAAAAAAATTACGTACTAAAATCATTAGCCATTTTTGTCTGAGTTTAGCGAACCGACTATATTTGTACATTTCTGTAATTTCTTAGTTAGTCATTAAGAAACTCTTCTACTGAATAATATGGTCTTTTAGATATATGAGCTTTTGTCATTTTACGGAACTTGGGGAAAGATGTTGCAGATTTGAGTTGTAAAGGGAGATGGTTGTATAGTTTTTTTTTTGCGGAATATAATATAGATTTCTTTACTAACTCAGAGGACGGGATCGGTAAATAGACATCAAAAGTTGAATTTCTGGTGGAGTAGTCATGATGAAGCCTTGCTGGAAAGACATGCATGTGTTTACGAATTAAGCAAACAGTTTCTAAAATATATAAAGATGGAAGGGTTAAAATTCCGTGATCTTTGAAGTAACTTCTGCAATATGTTGTTCTTCTGAGGTTGAACAGATACCTTATTCTGTTATTGAACATCTAATTGGGCAGCTGTACTAGAACCCCAAAAAGGAAGACCATATCGAAGATGAGACTCGAACAAGGAGAAATATGTTAGTTTAGAAGAGGCCAAATTGAGTTATTTCGAAACAGATCTTACAGCATAGCAGGCTGAGGCGAGTTTCTTACTTAACAAATCGATATGAAGGGACCATTTGAGGTTGCTGTCTAAAAAAATACCAAGAAATTTTACAGAATCAACGGTAGAGATTTGGTTGTTATTAACAAGCACGGGTTGAAGAGCACTTTTATAGGATAGTGCTACTGTCTTATCCACGTTAAAAGAGGGTAAATTAGAGTCAGACCAGGTTTTTATCGTAAGCAAATCAGAAGTTATAGTGGCATGAAGAGATGCAATAGTTGAGTTGTTCCAAGTGATACTGGTATCATCAGCAAAAAAAAAATTTCCCATCAATTTTTAGATTAGTGATGTCATTTATAAAGATAAGGAACAGTAGAGGACCCAATACTGAACCTTGTGGTACTCCACAGACAATGTTTTTGAGACTAGTCAGTATCATTTGCTCTAACTAGTTGTTTCCTATTATTCAAGTAAGATTGGAACCAATTCAAAAAAATACCTTGAATTCCATATAAATTTAGTTTTTTAATCAAAATATCGTGATTTATACAATCGAAAGCTTTGTCATAGTCACAGAAAACAGTGGCAGTATTTAAGATTATTGTTTAGTGCTTGGTAAACCTCATGAAGCACAGAAAACAAGGCATCAGTGGTACATTTATTAGTTAAAAAGCCGAACTGATTTTGGGATAAGATGTTGTTATCAATGAGAAAGGACATAAGTCGGGTTTTTATGAGTCTCTCAATAATTTTGGAGAGTACCGGTAGTAAGGCAATAGGTATATAGTTGCAAGCATTAGATTTTTCACCACCCTTATGAAGAGGAATAATAATGGCTATCTTTAGGCACTCTGGGAATTTACCTCTTTCAAAGGAATCATTAATTAGTGAGACGAGGAAATGCAACACATTTTCTGTGAGATTTGAGAAGATTTTTATGTATAGTCAGTCCATCAGTACTACAGGATGATTTGCTTTTGATAGTATTGATCGTTTGGATCAGTTCAGATTTATCGATTAGTCTTATAAAGAATGAATTCGAGAACACTCCTGAATTAGGGAGATCGGAAATGGGATCTTTTTGAGCCAAAATAGTAGAAGTTATATTTTTTTCCATTGTTTGGAAGGGCAAATGTTTGAGCTACTAATACTTTGCACAGATATAAAGTAGGAACCAACCAATTACAGGAAATAATAGGACACCATACATTACAACCGGTAACAAAAGAGTCCTTGCGGACTACACATTACTAACAGGAGATTCCGAGAAAGAAATGCAGAAATTAATGGATATTTGGGTAGAACAAATAGAAAAACTAAAAATGGAAATAAACGAGGGAAAAAGTAAGATAATGATAACTAGCGGCAAAGAAGATAAGGAAAATAATGAAATAAAGATATAATGTAAAAACTCAGAATTTAAAATAGTTACAACTTACGAATACCTGGGAAGTATATTTACTATCGACGGAAAATAGACTGGGAAATAACAAAAAGAGCAAAGAAATCAAACAAGTTAAACTATGCGTTAGCCCCAATTCTAGGAAAAGGAGGACTTGCACGAAAGACAAGGATAAAAATACATATACAGTATGTCCCTGTAAGTTGTATCCATATGGAAAACTTTTTTATTATTAATTTTACGAAAAAAAGTTATTCTTCATAAAAAGCTCTGAATGGTCCAAAACCTAAGATTTAGCCATCAGATATCAAATTTTTTGAATATTATACGAGGTATGTCAAAAATTTTAATTTCATTCAAGAGTAAAGTAGTTTTATTTTTCCCAATATTGGAAAATAGCTATTGGGCTAAATATATAGAAAATTGCTATTATGAAAACTTGTTTGGAATTAAAAACTATATCGTCGGTGACCTGGCAATATCTCATATGTGACTTCACCTAAACTTTTCAGGAGAGACAAAAAACTTTATAAGTATAACATTTTAATATCTTTCAATTGTTTGTTTGTGTTTTATGATCTGTGTTAAAGCGAGGTGTTTATTTATTATGAAAAAGTTAATATTTAATTGAGTTTAGTTTTGTTAGGCTAGATAGGAGTTATTGCTTTAAGTAGTGTTACTCATAGGAGATATTGATTTTCATTTAATGTGAACTTAGGAGTTGTTGTTTATTAAAATTAAGCATAGCTGCCCTTTCGTTCAAATAAAATTAAAAAATTCTTTGAAATTAAACAGTAATTATATGAAACATTTTATTCGTGCTAATATAAAATAGTAAAACACAATATTAAAACTTCGAAAAACAACAAATAAAAATTATTTCATAAGTATGAGAAATCGAACAAAATAAAAAGATCTATCCGTGTAAAAGGCCATCATAAAATAAATGCGTATCTTTCGGTAATGTCGATTTTAGATCTTGTAAATGTTGCCATTTCTCCGTTTTTATTTTAGGAGGCGATAAAAATAAAGGTGGATAGTCCAAAATTGTTGGTATAGTCTTTGGTCTGATAGGGACTTGTTGGTATTCTCCTTTATGATCAGTTTGTATTTCTATAGTCCCAGCTGGATTGTATTTGATACATTTTATATCATTAATGGTTGGGTCATAAGCTTTTCTTCCAGGTCGTATTGACGAATATCGCATGTGGTTGGAGGATGAATAGTCTTTAAAAACGTATGGTCTAATATTTTTACTCTATATGGCTTAGTTCCTTTCCTTGCTTGAAGTGTAATAGTAGCGTAGTCACTGGGTAGATGGATTTCCTTATTTTTAAGACTTCTTTCTATCGTACTATGTACCGAGTCACATTCCATTTGAGAATGGCCCGGTTCAAGATATTTTTGGAACACTAACACATTATGCTTGATGGTAAAGTTTAGTAAAGCGTTGGCCAGGACATTATTACGATTTTGATAACCGCATCCATCAGAATAAATAACGACTGGCGTTTTGGAATCGGTAACACAGTTCTCCTCTAAATAATCTATGATACAAGAAACAAATGTGGATGCTTTGAGCTGGTTGTTCTCGTTTTCTGAAAACCAATAGCACATAACATCCCGAGTTTTTAGGTTATAAACTGTGAAGTTATGGCAGGACAATTTCGTTTTAAAGTACATTTTGTTCGCTGGTACATATGGGCACAACTTTACGGCTTGTAGATCCATTGTTAGTGCTATTATTTCATCTCTTTCACTTGTGGCTTTATCCAAAGTTTTAGCTTCTCTGGCGTCTTCTTTTCTTTTTATATGAGCTCCGTATTCTTCTTCAGTCGTATTCTTGTATTTAAATGCAAAACAAATATTGCATTGGTCTTTTTTTGGTGTATATAAAGCAAAATTATTCTCCTTAAATCGTTGTGAGAATACGTTTCGACCTAAAGGAGTTATATTCTTTTCTTGACAAAAACTATTCACATAAAGACCATACAAATCTGACATACTGGTAAAAGAATATTCTAAATATAATTTTTGTGTTTCGCTACGGCAATAGTGTGAGGGAAGTTTAGGTAAACTCTCAAAAAATTGTTCCAAGTATTTATGACTTTCTGTATACCTATTCTTTACCATTCTCTTGGTAGAAACACATGATGATTCGTTAGTCATACCACAAGAACTGTTGTCCACCCAATAGTGAATAGTTTTATAACCTATATCTAATGTGTTTGTGAACATGGTGCGACATACTTGTAAGTTTTCATTTCCGTCATGTAAATAGTAAGTGTACGTACCTTGTCTTCTTGAATTTTCTTTGTTTGATTTAAATGTTGGAGTTTTAAATACATGAGATGCTACAAAGACCTTACGTTGATCCCAAGTCATACCCCAAAATTTCTTAAAGATATGACTTCTGCACTCTTCCGTAAATTCTTTGCAATACCTTAATTTGGAGTTTCGACATTTTTCTGAAGTACACGCCTCTTTTAAAGATTTTGCTTTTCTTGGCATGTTTTGCTTAATCTTCCCGGATTTTTTACTAAACCCCATGTATACTTCACCTTTCATTCGGAGTTTTTTGTTTTTATATCTCTTCCATTCATTTTTATTCTGACCCAGCTTCCTTTTGCTCTTCATGGTAACTTCAACATCACTGTTTGTGTTCACCAGATTTCTTTCAATATTATTGTTTATACCAGTATTATACCTTTCTTGAACATCACTGGTATTTGTAGCTTCATAAGTTTCGTCTTCGTCACTAGAACATTCATATGGCACAAGAGATACCACCCTTTCATTTTGTTCAATTGGCAACAGTACTTGTTTATTTGTTGAATTATTTAAAGAGAGGTTTACAGAGTTATTGTCTGCAGAACTGTTGTTATTTAAAAAATGCATTTCGTTAGATAAACTATCACGTGGCATAATACAAATATCATTATCCGCTAAAGAGTCTATTTCGTTAAAGTCACTTAAGCAATCAGTTAAGTTAAAGTCTTCCAGCTCCGTAGAATTTTGCAATGTTGTAAGCGTAGTAAACGTTTGATTGTCTTCAGGCTGAGGTTCGTCTAATACCATAACTATAGGCGTATTGTCTATATTTGGGTTTTCCCATTCATCGATGTCACCGGAGTTTACTAGTAGAGTGCCTGTTTCGTCGCTTCTATTTATAACCAAGTTTTCGTTAGCCATTGCATATTGCAAGCATACGCAAAGTTCTCTTCGACATGATTACTATACGGTTTATTGACAAACAAAAATTCTCCTATCAGTTAATCGCGATCTGTTGCCTACTTGCAAATTCTCCTATCTAAAAAAAAATTTTAAAACTAGATTTTTGTCTATGTGTATCGTTTTAGTTTAGAATCTTATGAGTTTAGATTTTACAATCACATAATATTATCACTAATATATACATAATAGCTTGTGAAACTTACCATAAATATCGTATTTCGTTGATAAACAACTCGCAGTCTAACAGCGTACAACACCCTATGATTACACTATACAAACTGACAAGAAAGGACATGTTGCATGTAGTTTACCGCGTGAATTTAGGTAGGAGAAATTGCAAGTGGAGTTTTTATATATTTAGAAATTTTTCTCGTTCATAGGACTTCTACAGTCAAATCTATCATATAAGAATATTCCGAATCATCAAAAACCCATTTTCATAAAAAAATGCAGATAGGAGAAATTGCCAGGTCACCGACGATATTCTAGTATGCAATTACATCCTTCTAATTGAAATTTTTTTTTGAAAAATGATGGATAACTAACATTATTTTCAGTTATTTTAATTCAGATAACTCTTTTATTATTAATTTTACGAAAAAAAAGTGATTCTTAATAAAAAGTTCTGCATGGTCTTAAACCTAAAATACAACCATCTTATGTCAAATTTTATCAATTTTATACGGGGTATGTCAAAAAATATGAATTTCGCTCAAGAGTAAAATACGTTTATTTTTCACAATATCGAAAATTGTTATTACGAAAAGTTATTTAGAATTAAAATCTATGTTTCAGTATGTACATCCTTCTAATACTTAGATTATTGAATCTAATTATTATCAATTATCAATTATTGAAATATTCTGAACTATAAAGGTACTTTACTTTTGATCTAAATTTATCTTTTTTGGCATACCTCGTATAAAATTGATAAAAATTGATATGGTGGTTGTATTTTATGTTTTAGACCATCCAGAACGTTTTATTAAGAATCACTTTTTTTCGTAAAATTAATAATAAAAGAGTTATCAGAATTGAAATAACTGAAAATAATGTTGGTTATCCATAATTTTTCAAAAAAAAATTCAATTAGAAGGATATAATTGCATATTAGAATATAGTTTTTAATTCCAAACAACTTTTCATAATAGCAATTTTCAATATTGTGAAAAATAAAGCTACTTTACTCTTGAGTGAAATTTAAACTTTTTGACATAACTCGTATAATATTCATAAAATTTGATATCTGATGGTTAAATCTTGAGTTTTGGACCATGCAGAACTTTTTATAAAGAATAACCTTTTTTCGTAAAATTAATAATAAAAAAGTTTTCCATATGGATACCACTTACAGTGACATACTGTATAACATAATAGTGATACCGACTGTGCTCTATGCAAGTGAAAACTGGACAATTATGAAAAACATAAGAGCAGGATCAGGCCCGGCCCCAGGGGTGGGCGAACTGGGAGGGCGGCAAAGTTAGAGGCGGCAAATTTTAGAGGACAGCCAATTTTTAAATTGAAGAAATAACAATGATAGATTAACAGATAACAGATCATAACGGATAACATATCATAGATTTACAACTCACTACTACAGTTACAAAATGTGCAATGGTTTGAATGGTGCAATGGTGAAAATGTTTAAAGAAAGTCCTTAATTTATTCTGACAAACAATTCTGTGTATTGTTTTTTCTGTAAAATATTTTCTAATGTCAAAATTAAATTTACTGAAAATGGATAATTATTTTAAAACATATGGCTGAAGCTTTGTCCAGCCACGCTAAGGCTACGGCTCCACGGGCGAGAAATTGACGCTAGCAGTAGCAGTAAAATGAACTTAAGGTTCCGCGGAACGGAATGCGAGTAGCCGAACTGAACCGACTACGCACAAGTCCTGTAGTCAGTACAGTTCGGCTATTCCCATTCCGTTCCGCGGAACCTTAAGTTCATTTTACTGCTACTGCTAGCGTCAATTTCTCGCCCGTGGAGCCGTAGCTTAAGTCTACAGCTCATCTACAGTCACAGCGACAGTGGGTAGAACAAACAATTAGACTAGAATCGGGCAAAACCATAGACGAAGAAACACAAAAAGTTCTAAATTCAGACACTCGCCATTGGAAAAATGTAATAAAACGACTTATATCAATAATACAGTTCTTACCACAACAATGTCTTCCATTGAGGGGCGATTCTGATAAACTGTTTCATCAAAACAATGGTAAATTTTTAAATCTTGTTGAGCTCTTTGGAAAAACTGATTATGTTTTACAAGAGCACGTTAGGAGAACAACGAATGGTAGTAACAAGCAGCATTACTACTTAAGAAAACCTATTCAAAACGAAATTATTCAACTCCTTCATAACCAAATCAAAAATAAAATTTTAAACTTTTTGAAATCAGAACAGTAGTATAGCATAATGTTAGATTGTACACCTGATATTTCTGGGATGGAACAGATGACTATTGTTGTACGTTTTATCAATTTAGGTTCCTGTTCACAAAGTGTTAAAATTGCAGAACATTTTCTTGCATTTGTGCCTGTACTGGAAACCACTGGCTTGGAATTACAGAAGTTATTTTGCAAAAACTGAATGAACTGGGAATGCGCTTGGAAGATATGAGAAAATAAGGGTATGATAATGGGGCAAACATGAAAGGGAAGAATTTAGGAGTTCAAAACAGAATTTTGAAAATGAATCCTAGAGCATTTTTATCCCATGTTCTAGCCATTCACTCAACTTAGTCGTGAACGATGCTGCTAAATCCTCACAGTTTGCAGTTTCTTTCTTTTCCTTAGTGACAAAAATTGACAACATTTTGCAGCATCTATTCATCGTTGAAATCATATTTCTCGCCTGACATTGAAACCTTTGTGGTTTCAATGAAACTACAAACTACGAAACTAGATGGAAAAGTAGAATTAATGCAACTACCCCCATCAGATACCAAATTGAAGAAATCTACGATGCTCTTGTAGAAATCACCGTCAATAAAAACAACGATAAAGTTGCTCATGAGGCAAGCTGTTTGGCAAATCAAATCCGCAATTTTATTTTTCTTTGCTCTGTGGTAGTATGGCATCTCATGAGTCTACCAAGGGGGGGGCGGTGTTTGCCGTCTTGCCCAGGGCGGCAAAATCCCTAGGGCAGGGCCTGAGCAGGATAATGCAATGGAGATGAGACACCTAAGAACCAATAATGAATAAACTAAAAAAGAGACAAATGAACTGAATCTGATGAGGATTCGACCTAACAGAATTACAAGAAGAGTCCACGAAGCAAAAAACATCGTAATAATACAAAAAGGCAAACCAAGAAAAAAAATAGATACAGCAGGTAATAGAAATGAATGGAAGACATGGATGAAACGAAATTAAAATAGCTATCCCAAATCCGACAACTTGATAGGGTAAGAGGAAGGGAAGAAAGAAAGAAATAAAGATAAGGCCCAGAATGTATTTTGTGGTGGTTATTGGAAAAATTAATAACGTTACACAGAAATATGGAAGAAATATTAAAACAATTATTGGAAACTGACTAATTTCAGTTTCCTCTTTATTCCTGTTTCATCGACTTCGAAAAAGCGTTCGACAGGGTCCGACATAAAAAACTAATAGAATTATTGAAAAACAGAGATATAGACAGACGAGATTTACGAATTATCATCAATCTGTATTGGAATCAAAAGGCCAATATAAAGATAGAAGAACAAGAATCCGAGAATATTGATATAAGGAGAGGAGTAAGACAGGGTTGTGTTCTGTCGCCACTACTGTTTAACCTGTACAGTGAAGCCATATTTCAGGAAGCGATAGCGGAGATAAGTGATGAAATCTCTATAAACGGAAGAATAGTAAATAACATAAAATTCGCTCATGACACCGTTATAATGGCAGACACCCTGGAATCGCTACAAGAATTGCTAAATAGAATTAACGATTATTGCATTCGATACGGACTAAAAATAAACAAGAAAAAAACTAAATTTGTGATTGTCTCAAAAACAGAACATGGAAATGAAAGGTTAATGATAGAGCAAACCCACATAGAAAAAGTTAAGACATACAAATATCTGGGAACCTGGGATGATGACAAAAATGACCAAAGCAAAGAAATTAAAGTCCGAATTGAAACTGTAAGGCAAGCATTTATAAAAATGAAGACACTGCTTACAAACAAAGACCTTCAGTTGCCTCTCAGATTGAAGGCTCTAAGATGCTACATATTTTATATTTCTATACGGAATGGAAGCTTGGACATTGAAGAGACAACACATAAGAAGAATAGAAGCGTTCGAAATGTGGTGTTACAGAAGAATATTGAAAATTCAGTGGGTTCAAAGGATTACCAATGTTGAAGTGCTACGACGTTTAAATAAGGAGTTAGAAATTATGAAAAGTATAAAAACTAGAAAAATAGAATATTTGGGTCACATTACCAGAGGAGAAAAATATGAGTTGCTGAGAATTATTATGTAAGGAAGGATCCAAGGAAGAAGAAGCGTAGGAAGAAGACGCATCTCCTGGCTGAGGAACCTTAGAGAATGGTTTAACTGTAGTTCATTACAACTATTCAGAGCAGCAGCCAACAAAGTGACCATAGCCATTATGATATCCAACATCCGATAGGAGAGGGAACTTTAAGAAGAAGAAGAGTAATTTCAAATCAAAAATCTCAAGACTAATATAAAAAATATTCATAACCAACTTTGAAAACTGTTGATTGATCAATTGATTAATGAAAAATACACTTTTACTAATATCGTCAATTGTCACACACGATCAATGAAATATAGTACTCACCAGCTTTATCATAATTGTAACTAAAAGATCTTTGGTGAAGAAGGTACCTGACACACAATATAAAATTTGAGATGATCCCGCGCTTTATATACTAGATTCAAATTACATCAAAACAATAATTCACAAGAAGACGTTTTAAGTGGTAGACCAACGCCGATACAGGGTCGGCCGCATTATTTTAAATTCAAATTGAGATAATTAGAGATGGTACACATACCCACACATGGTCTTCTTCATTATAATCCGTGTTTAATAGTAGTTCCTAAATATATTTTATAACATAAGCTGATAAGCTGCTAGATAATGATATTTTTAGTTACAAATAGATACAAAGTTGATGGTTTGTTTGTTAACAATATTTTCAAGTATTTTTTGGAAACCACCTTCGTAAGCAACTATTTGCAATGGCAAATAAGCCACAATTTTACCAAAAAAAATGATTTTATTAAGATAGTAAAAAGAGAAAAATCAAAGAAGCGGCTCTAATTATGCTGAATAAAATTGTAAATGAAAGAGGAAGTCAATAGAAAGAAAATACCACTATTAGTAAGTCAGTAACATATGGAGTTACTGCATATTTTCTATTTTAGTATTAGGTATATAATATCTATGTATTATTAATATTAATTATAATTTAAAATAACATATTATATATTAAAGTCGGAATTTGGTATTAGATTTGAGAGTAAACTAAATGTAAGCCCAAATGCTTAGTCGGGATAGTATCACGAGGTTTTTCCTAGTTTTCCCTCGTGATTTACTATGGAGTCTCTAGCGCGAGAATTTTACTGCCACCGTTGCATTTGGTTGTCTTTTTAACCCGGCACCTGCCACGTGGCCTTGCAAGGCGTCAACTGCTACGTGGGGTGCTCACAGCACCCCTTAAAAATTTTCTGTGATCTACTTGTTTAAAAAACCAAATAATGTGTTGAGTAACACAAGAATATAAAAAACATGTTTTATTAACTTATTAGCCACTAATATGTTATAAAAGTTAAAAAATAAAATAAAAAAGGTGCTATAAGCTAATTAACAAGTACCAAGCCATAATAAATGAAATGAAGTAAAATATCTAAAAAAAATTAAGATTTAGTGAGTATAGAGTCTATATTAATAATTTAAATCAATTATTTCAATAAAAAATGTAAATTTGACCTGTTTATCAAAAATCCAAAAAAAATTAAAACTTAAAGTGCCAGATGATGACACCCCATTTCGACTTTAGAGCTACAAGTTCAGAATGACACTAAATAACCACTTCAAACGCTAACACATCTATGCTATATAATATTATAGAAAGCTACTATGACGCACAGCACGGTAACCAAACTTGAAGTACAAAATATTTGATAAAAATGTGTTATGGGGTGCTGGTAGCACCCCACGTGGCAGGTGCCGGGTTAAAGACAGATCACATGCTATGATTTTTTGTGGCGGATATTCTTAAGTTGGGTTGATTTCATGTAATCAAATGAACTATCTTTTAGTAAAGTCGTTCCAGGAACGCAACTCATCAATATTGACAATATCATTTTAAAGTCTTCTACTTTAAAATGTATAATACATGTCTGAATTGCCGATATAAATGAGTCAGGTTAAATAAATTATTAGAAGAATTTTTTACTAAGCAACAACAGTTTTGTTTAATTTAGTATTATTTTGTATTTTGACGACACCCGACTTGGGCGTCGAAACGTTAATAAAATCATTTTTTGTTGAAAATGTGGCTTATTTCCCATTGAAAATAGTTGATTATAAAAATGCCACAAGGAAATAGCTTCAGAACAACATCTTCGTAAGCTCTAAAATAAACTTTTTTTGTAAACTTCAATCACTCTGTCCAAATTTTAAACGAGACCTAAAAAATAATAAAAATACGGGAGAAAACGGAGTGCTGTTAGAACTAAAAATATTAAAAACACGAGAAGATTTCGTCGCCTCAAAGCAACAGTAGGATATATAAAATAATGTAGTTTCGAGAAAAACGCAATTGAAAATTTTACGAAATTTCAGTAATTAATAACTTTTTTATATTGGAATGGATTTACATGGAATTTGGTTTGAGTACCTAACTGTACATGCGTCACATAACAATTTATATTAATTCATAAAAAAGTGAAAAATAATTGGAAAAAAAGTTAGTTGTCCTACTGTTGGCCTCAAAGATAATCTGTTTTTTAACGATATCCGTAAATTTCTGTTATATAAAACTTATATTGGACTAAAGTTTTGTTTAAAATTTTACACCTTTCAATACAAAAAAACAAAACAATTTTGTTGTTCAAACATGTTATTACATAAATTATAACATGAACATACTTGTTTTCTAAAAATTTAAAAATTTGACAAGATAATAAACAAAATAAAATAACAAAAATCATCAGAATCAGTTTTGGTAATAGCGGATGCTGAAAGTTGTGAAAGTAAAAACTTATTGCATCTTCTTAAACCAGCCCGAAATTTCTAAAGGGGAATTTATCATGAATTTAACTTTTTCCTGCGCTTGATAAATTTCAGATAACAACTCAGAGTGTTATTTTTGTTCGCTAAATACATACTGACTTCTAGATACACATAATTTTTACAATTTAAATTGGCTGCATTATTCATTTTTACTCTTAACATACACCTTTTAACATCAATGTAATAGAACTATTGTTTAAATTACTGAAGATAAAATGGTGACCTTAAGCTGGATGATATACAGAGATACATAATCGCAACTCAGCACTATCTACAGTAGGATATGTGCAAGATATTAACTTAGTGTTGCATTAATATTGATGACCAAAATGAGTAAACGACAAAATAAAATGGTGTGATAATAAATGTAAGTTATCTTAGTGTTGCATTATAGAATTTGGGCTAGAAGGAATTAAGCTACACAAGGATATGTAATATTATGAAAAAAGTATTTCACTTTTTATTTATCTTAGTGTTACACCCAACAGAAGGGTTTGTTTCGAATCATTTGACATGTATATCACAAAAGTCATTTTTTACATATCCTACTGTTGCTTTGAGGCGACGATTTATTGCAGCAAAAGATAGCTCGACTTATGGTAAAAATTTAAGAAAACGAAAAAATGCATTCGAACACATTACTCATCTGCCCAATTTACAAGAAAGGCTATAAAACTTTCTGTGACAATTACAGAGGAATCGCACTATTGGAAGTTGTATAGTAATATAAGGTATTAGCAAATATAGCAAATATTGGAAGAAGTTAAATAAAAAATCTACGAAATAGAGGGGAATACCATGCTGGTTTTAGAGAAGGAAAAACAACAATCGACCTTCGTATGCTAAAATTATTACAAAACAAGAGCTGTGAACAAAATCTAGGTTTGCATATACACTTTATTGATTTTAAATGGGTCTAAGACTCCATCTCATGAAACGGACTATACGAAGCAATAAGATCATTAGGAATACCAAGAAACTGATACAATTAGTTAATATGTCGCTAATATAAATACAGTCAATAAAGTCAGAGGCACAGGAAGACAAATAGATAAATGGTTGTTGAAAGATAGCAAAGCAGTAGGATCATTAAATATGTGGAAGTAACTTTTGCAGATGCAAGGCAGTATACCATTGATAAAACGGAATTCCAAACGGGACCCCCGATTACAATAAAGAAGTCACGTCAGCTATTAAAAAAACCAAAGATGGTAAAGCTGTAGGGCCTGACTTGTCTTCCTCTTTTTCTTCTTCTTTTTGTATATACATGCCTCTGTCTTTTTTTAAGTGCCTCTAGTAAGTTGTCGTTCCATCGTTTTCGTGGTCTTCCCACTGATCGTCTTCCTATGGGGGAACCGTCTCTCGCTGTCGTGACTACCCTATTTGTTGCCATTCGGCTTATGTGGTCATTCCATTCTATTCTTCCGTTTCTTACACAGTTATTAATGTTATCCACCTTGCATCTCCGTCGTATATCTGTACTTCTGACTTGTGTTGTGCAAAATTCCTAAAACTTATGGATGAACATGGAATAAAATGGATAACAGCTGTATTTAACAAATTATGTAACTGGAAAAATACCCTAAAGCTGGTCAAAATCGACCTTCGTAACTATACCTAAAAGATTAAATGCAGAAACTTTCGAAGACTACAAAATAATTAGACTAATGAGCCACTTACTTGAAACGTTTTTAAAAGTGATAAACGGCAGAATATATAAAAAATGCGAAGAACAAGTTAGTAGCATGGAAACAGTTTGGATTCCGCGATGCCGTTGACACTCGAGAGACTCTATTCGCTGTCCAAGTGCTTATGCAGAGGTGCAGGGATATCAACTTTGACTTATATATTTGTTTTTTCGACTACGAAAAGGCATTTGATAGACTAAAACATGATAAGCTCATAACCACCTTGAAAGAAGCCGAATTGGATGATAGAGACTTAAGAATCATATAATTTATATTACAACCAAACTACCAACATTAAAGTGGATGACCAGTTGACAGAGGCAGACGCAATACATAGAGGAGTGAGACAAGGATGCATTCTGTCCCCGGTATTATTTAATATGTACTCTAAATGTGTCTTCGAGCAAGCGCTAGATATGCTGACGACGCAGTAGTTTCTGCAGATAACTTAAATTGTTTGCAAAGAATAATGTCGCGCATATCAGATATAAGTAAAGAACAAATACTTGATCTCAATACGAAGAAACAAGTAGATACATGATAGTCGCTAAGCGAAATACTAAATACTCAGTTTTTGGTTAACCTACAACCAATTGACAGTGTGGACAGCTACACATAGTTTGGTACCAACATAAACAGCCAATGGGACCAATCTACTTAAATAAAACAACACATAGGAAAAGAGAGCTGTTCAAAGATCACGATTTACCACTTAGTACCAAAATGTCTATCATAAGATACTATGTATTTTCTACATTATTATACGAAATTGAGGCTTGGACACTTTTCGAAGTTTTTTAAAGAAAACTCGAGGCATTCGAGATGTGGTGTTACAGACGCATCTCAAGAATTATATGGGTGGATCGTGTTACTAATGTTGAGACCCTACGTAGAATGGAATGCGAGTTTATTAACACAATCAAAGAGCGCAATCTAGAATGTCTTGGCCATGTTATGAGGAGTTAACAGAGATATGGCTTGTTGCAACTCATTCATCAGGATAAGGTATTTGGAAAGAGAGCACCAGAAAGAAAAAGAATATCTTGGCTTTAAAACCTGAGAAAGTGATTCCATAGGTGGAAAATATGCATATAAAAATATGTATACAAGATGGAAGGCAACCGTAAATATGTATTTCTGACGATTTGGTCGTCATCAATAAGGTGCAGTATGTTAGAAAAGGACCACTACAGGAGCAATGCTACCAGTTTGTAACAATAATGTTAGAAGACCCCAAAGACTCACGACAACAACCACACATCAACAGGAGGAAGCTACAGCTACCCGACGAAAGGAATGCCAAATATTTAGAACGTTTCTAACAGCAAGAAAAGATTAATATGAGTTATGATGACATAATGATGACGACCAAATAGTCAAAAATACGTATTTAGAGTTGCCTTCCATCTTATATACCTACATTTTTTTTTGCTTGTTGCAGGATATGTCGATATTTTCTAACCTGATTTTACTATTTATTCGCATTAATTATTTCTTCTTGCAGAAGAAAACAAAGAAGTATATTTATTTTAATTTATTTGTTAGTTTTTTTTTATAATGTAAGTGTTTTTATAATCCATACTTCAATGAAGTGTCTTACAACTTTTTACTCTTGTCCGTTGATAAATTTGATATTTGCCCGATCATTTTCATTCAGAAACTATAAAAACTACACTAAGCATCAAAATTAACGCAAACCCACCTTAAAAATGGGAATTTTGATGTCTCGGATTTCCTAAACCTGTTGTCCGATTTGAGTTCTTTTTTTGGTATATTATAGCTTTATTCTTCAAAAATATCGATCTAATAATATTATTGCTAAACAGGTAAGTGTCATTGTATACCGGGTGTAACAATGACAGTGTGTTTTTTCCTCAAAGTTTGGAACACCCTATGGAATATTCTAGAGCAGCGTTTCCCAACCGGTGGGTCGCGACCCACTAGTGGGTCACGCGCGGATTTTCGGTGGGTCGCGGCGTGGCTCTTACAGTAGTTGAATAACATACATTATATCATCATGGCTAAGGGATGGGTCGCGAATATGAAAAAACATGAGAAAGTGGGTCGCCAGACATTAAAGGTTGGGAACCACTGTTCTAGAGAATATAAAATATTGAAATTAAAACTTATTCTGCTTTTTAATTAATTTGCTTATGTTGGATAATAAAAAAGTTCGGTACTTTAACAATTAGCCATGTTATTCATCAATACACGGTGTTTCTAAATAAGTGCGACAAACTTAAAGGGGTAATTCTGCATGAAAAATAATGACCGTTTGCCTTATAAACATATGTCTGCAAATACTTTGTTTCCGAGATACAGGATGTTGAATTTTTTCTTACACACTGACGATTTACTTATTGCTCTAAAACTGGTTGAGATATGCAAATGAAATTTGGTAGGTTTTAAGAGGTAGTTATTGCGCATATTTTGGCATACAATTAAGAATTTTATATTCACCATTGGCGTGCATACGGGTATACACATTTTAGATACATCCAATATGCACGCCAATGGTGAATATAAAATTCTAAGTTGTATGTCAAAAAATGCGCAATAACCATCTCTTAAAACCTATCAAATTTCATTAGCATATCTCAACCGGTTTTAGAGCAATAAGTAAATCGTCAGTTTGTAAGAAAAAATTCAACATCCCGTAACTCGGAAACGAAGCATTTGTGGACATCAGGGGCGGCCCGTCGGGGTAGGCAAGGTAGGCGCCGCCTACCCTCTTCAAATGTAGTACAATAATATAAATTATTAATATAAATTACTTATTTCAAAATTGTAATTTATAAATTTTGACACAATATCTACAATAAAATAGCAAAAATTATCCAAATTATTTTTAAAAATATCCAAAAAATTTTCTCCGTAGTTATAATTATTGTACGCTCCTTGTAGTATCAGTAGTACTGTATAGATTCTATATTCTCCTTGGTCAGGCACTCGGGAACGTAGCCTGAAATAGAACGACGCCAATACCGAATTGACGTGCGATCTCTCTCTGTTTACGCGAGCAGACCTGCTGCAGGCCGGCGGATTTTGAACGGGCGGATAGGCACAGAGTCTTATAGCCGGTACAAAATTTTATCAGTTGCTTCTCTTGTGTCTTGTGAAACTGTTTTAAAATAATTGTTTTTTGATTTTGGCTGTTATTAGTAGGTTAAGTATTGAATAAAACTAGGTAGGACAATTTAAATTTGTTTATGAAAACTGAATAATGTGTTATTAGATTATATAGATAATTAAAAATTTAAAGAGAGGTTAATTGTTAACTTATCAATTTATTCGAATAGTAAATTATTATTTGATACATAAATAAAATAAGTAATATTTTACGTTGTTGAAACGTAGGTGTGTTAGTTTTATTGGTGGAAAAACTTTAGTCATCGAATATGAATATTTTAAACGATGTAATATGCAGTTTGATCGAGACACCTTTTTCAAGGCGCCAAAATCAAGAAAGATTAGTAATTATTTCAATGGGCCGGCCTTTACAAAATTTAACAATTTTATCCACAGATAAGACAAAAGACAATCAACCATTTTCGAGATCGTTTAAAACAATATGGTATGAAAATCATAAATGGCTAAGCGGAAGTTATTTTAAAAATTCACTTTTCTGTTGGCCTTGTCTGTTGCTCTCAAATTTGAAGCAAAATGTTTGGGTGAGTCAGGGATATTCAGATTTGAAAAATTTATCAGCTAGTGTAAAAAAACATGAATCTTCGAAAGAAAATTTAAACAATTGCTTAGATTTAAAACGGTTAGAAAAAAATAAACAAACTACTGACAGTGCTTTCGCTGGACATATTTCTCTATCTAATAAGATATATAATGAAGAAGTTGAAAACGATTGAAGAAGTTGAAAAAATTGATGTTACAATTCTTTTAGCAAAACAAGAACTTACATTTCGCGGTCGTGATAAGAGCCATAATTCTTCAAACATGGGTAATTTTAAAGAAATTTTTAATTTAGTAGTTAAACGCGATCAGGAAATCCAGGATCATGTTAAAAAATAGAAGGGGTGTTCACGGGTTTGTCAAAAACAATACAAAATGATTTAATAGATTGTCTTGCCGATTACGTAAAAAATGAAATTTCAACAGAAATTAATGAAAGTCAATTTTTTTCTATACTAGCTGACGATACTACTGATATAACCGAAAAATCACAGTGTACTTTAACAATCCGTTTTTATAACAAAGTTGGTCAGGTAACAGAAAGATTTTTAGGGTTTTTTGATGTTAGCGATAATAGATCTGCAGACGCTCTATATAGTTTAATTTCAAACGTGCTTGAGCCATATGATTACAAAAATAAATAAATTGCTCAATTTTACGATGGTGCAAGTGTAATGGCTGGCTCTTTAAACGGATTACAATCAAAAATTAAAGTAGATGCTCCAAAAGCAATTTTTACACATTGTTGCGCTCATAGATTACATTTAGTATTGCAAGACGGCTCAAAATGTATTACAAACTGTAGGATATTTTTTGTCGCCTACCCGAAGTATATGTGTAGCCTACCCGCATACTGAGGTCACGAGCCGCCACTGGTGGACATATATTTATAAAGCAAATGTTCATTATTTTTTCATGCAGAATTACTCCTTAAAATTTGTCGCACTTATTTATAAACACCCTGTATTGATGAATAACATGGCTAGTTGTTAAAGTACCTAACTTTTTTATCATCCCACATCACCGGATACACCAAAAAGCAAAATTTTAAAAAAGCCTAAGGCTACAGTCGAGCTTTAATTTCAATATTTTATATATACTAGAATATTCCACAGGGTGTTCCAAACTTTGAGGAAAAAACACACTATCATTGTTACACCCGGTATACAATGACACTTACCTGTTTAGCAATAATATTATTACATTAATATTCTTGAAGAATAAAGCTATAATATACAAAAAAAAATCGCTCAAATCGGACAACAGGTTTAGGAAATACGAAACATCAAAAATGTCCCATTTTTAAGGTAGTGCGTTAATTTTGATGCTTAGTGTATAATTATGGAAATCAATGATAACTGATTAATGATTTTTATGTGTAATCATTCAAATATATACAACATATTTTGCTACACGATAGAATAGATTGGTTTCTTCTAATTAAAATTTAAAAAACAACAACCAATTAAAAATTAAAACTAATAACAGGTTTTAACGTGTGTATTGGCACAATAGATCACGCTGATCTGGAGCAAACTCTATTTTGTCATTTTTATTCATTAGATCCTAATTTATTATTTGTTACATCAAGAAGAAAAAAAAACAATATGTTAGTGTTTTTTAATTTTATGAATATAATAAAATATACATTGTTCGTTTTTGAAACTGTTGCGTCTAATTTGTAAATTCCCAAGATTTTATTTTTATGAGAAATACTGCAATAAATTTTACTGAAATTATATAATAAGTAAGACACAAACATATTTTTTAATTATAAACGTTTTTGTTCTATGAACTATGTAAAAATTTTCTGTGCTTTTCTTTCCCTTTCTTTAGGTACTACACCTAAAAATAGAACATTTTTTCAAAATGTCGTGTGTTTTTGCGTTGATTGAGACATTATAGGGGGGATATACTGAAATATCCAATATATCAATCAACGGTTTTTGTTAATACATGAAAACCAGTTATAAGGGCGTGTTCCATTCAACCGACATCAACAGTTCCGTTATTACCCTTGATTCTATGCAAAAGGATTCTGGTCTAAAAGTCTAAATCCTGCTTGGTAGTGCTTTTCAACGCTTCTCATTTGGTTCAGGTACTTGTCATATTATGCCGTATATTATAAAATATACTTTTCAATGCTTCTCATTTCTTTTTGGGTACTTGACATATTATGTCGTATATTATAATACGAGACATACGATATATGACAACTACCCGAAACAAATGAGAAGCGTTGAAAGGCCCTATCAGCCTGAAATTCAATTTTGTTAATTTTTTCAGCTTGATGGTCATGAGAATTTTATTTATAAAGGTAAACAAGAATATTGTGGGAGCACAAGTGCAGCAATTAGATGCAGATCAGTTTTTATGCGGATTTGGATCAATGTTGTCTGTTCCCTGGACTCATTGTTATTTAAAAATTTGATACCAATACCAGCTCCATTTTAGAAGAGGCTTCGTGTGGTATATGCAAATCTACATTCTCTGAGTCTTCGTTAATTTCATCTACGTTATCCCTGCTCTTTCCATCTCTGTACATGGTGATCTGTTGTTTGATCTGTTATTGTAAGTAATTCCCTGCTCTTTCAGATCACCTTGTATAGATTTGGAAATGCTCCTTCCATCTCTGTACATGGTGATCTGTTGTTTGATCTGTTATTGTAAGTAATTCCCTGTCTTAGATCTTACAATATTCGGACTGTTGGACCCAGTTTTTGTTAGTCGTCTAGTAATTTGGTATAGCTCTGTATTACTGTTGTGTTGTGCTACTGCTTGTTTTGCCAGTTCTTCAGCCCACCTTTTTAAATCTATTCTTGCACTTCTTTTAACTCTTATATCTATCACTTCATATTTTCGTTTCCTATCCACTCTTTCTTCCACAATTCCTGCTTGCAATATACCTGTGTTGTACTCTTTCCTTTCGTTCATAATATTCCAAGTATCATCTGATATCCATCCTTTTCTCTTTTTTTTTTGCCCAATTTTCCCTTATCTACCTCTGTCAAAACAGCTACTAAAGCTGTCCAGCTATTCATCTCGCGTTCTTTTGTTACTTTACTAATCCATTACAAAATTGTTCGAAACGTTTTCAATCCTATCAGATCATCTTCAGTGATTCTTAAAGTATTTGCAAAAAGCCATTTAAAAACGGTAAAAAGGCCTTCACTTTACATTAAAATGTTTAAATAAACTTAACATTGAACAACACTATTATCGATAGTTATAGATTTTTAACTAAAAAGGAACATACTGAACCCTAGAAAATGGTGATCACGTCGTCTGGTCTGAGTCAAGCCTAAGGTATTAGTCAAGTTAAGTTCGCTGGCAAAAACAGTTTAATACACGAATCTCTTATCTACTTCGATATTCAGAAAAACTTATGAGATTGGAGTAGGTAGAAAAGAAATCAACAAATCTTCAAAATCACATGACCCTGATGTAGTGACTGAGCCAATCCGTGTTAATTGATTTGTTTCGGAAAATAACGAATTCTCTATATTTTGTCTTCAATTAAAATATCAAAGTCTACAAGTACAGATAACGTCAAAAGTATTTGCTTAATTTTTTGAAATTATGTATTTTTTTTGTTTTGGATATTAATCATTTTTTTTTTGTTGGGGACATTTTTTTTGTTGTGGAAAAATTTCAATTTGAAACATGATTTAGCATATTGCAGGAGTTCATAAACCTCAAGCTTAGTTTAAAAGCTGTTTTGATTCACAAGGGCAACATTGTTTTAATTCTGTTATATTGATTATGCAGTTTACATGATGAAGACTGTCTGTTCAATAAAGTATTTTAATAAAGTATGTACAGTGTAACCTCGATAACTAAGATTAATCGGGACCGCGGCCGATCCGGCTTATCAAAAATCCGGGTAAGCCGGAGAATATGGTAAAAATTAATCAAATACGGCATAGGTACTTACAGATAAATTCCGTTATAATTGAAATAACATGAACTACACATCTAAATTATTAAAAACACGCAAGCACAAACCTAAGCAAACGGAAGCAAACAATTGTTATGAACAGTGAAAACTAAGACCATTGTTTAAAAAAGCATTTTTAAATAGTCTTTTAGTCTTTTTTAAACAATGCTAAGACAGTTTGAAATAAATAAAGGAATAACAGGTGCCTGTTGTTTCCGATAAATCCGAGACAATGGCCGTCGCTCTGCCACCGCCGCCGTTTGCCATGAATTTTTACTATCGTATAGTTCAAATTATGTATGTGGGACAGTACTTAAGCAGATTATAATTCAAAAAATCATAGCTCTAATGAAAAAAATTGCATTGCCAAGACTCTCGTAGATCCAAAAAATATTCAATTTCAGCCCCCATATATTAATGGGTTTAATTATTTAAAGCATGATCTAACCCAGGCTGTTAGATTAAAATAATATGAGCATCTTTGTATTACCTAAAATCCCAAACAATACATGTTCCTTTTTGTTTTTCTCTACTTGCAGCAGATATTTCTTTATCAATCAGCCCTAATTTATCCATTATTGAACATAGACCTCCCCCAGATATTTCCATCTTTTTCTTTTCTACGCTTTAGCTATCCAATTGTTCATAATTCTTTTGAGGTCGTAGATCCATCACGTTGTAGTCTTTCACGGCTTCACTTGTCTACTCGTAGTCTCCACTCAAGCAATTTTTTGTCCACCTGTCGTCTTTTTGCCATCTCCATTTTTGTCTTGTTAAACTTTCGATGTCTTCCACTCGTCTACAAGTCTACTACTTAGGAGACTTCGTCTACTAACTTCCTCCTTTCTTATTCTATTTTTTAGGTTAGCAAGCCAGGATATTCTTCTTCGTCCTGGGGCCCCTTTTCCTTCAATTTAACATTGTAAAATGCACTGGAGTAGCTCGTATCTGCCTTGATTCCTCATTGTATGTCCCAAGTACTGCAGCTTACGGCCATTCACGATGTTGACTAAATCTGCGGTTGTATTCATCCTCCGTAGTACTTCTTCATTGGTGACTTTGTCTTTGCATGGTATCTTCAGGATCTTTCTGTACAACCATAGCTCAAAAGCTTGAAGTTTTCGATAGAGTTTCTGCCTTCAATGTCCACGTTTCTACTCCGTATAGAAGCACTGAGTACACGTAACATTTAAGGAGCCTTATTTTTGTTTTTAGAGTGATGTCATGGCTCTTGAACACAGAGCTCATCGTCAAGTATACACTCTTTGCCTGTCCCACGACTCATTGATTATAGTTTCCAAATAGTTGTATTGTGAGACACGTTCAATTCTCATTTGGTTCACATACAGATTTGCTCCAGTTATGTTTTGCTTGCTGATGATCATTAGCTTGGTTTTGCGGTGTTTATATCTAGTCCATAATATGATCTACTTGTTTCAGTTATTTTATTCATTAAGTTTTGCAGCCCTTCTATGGTATTGGAAAACACTATTGTATCATCTGCATACCGCAGGTTACTGAGCTTGATTGACTCCATTTATTGAGGTGCCTTCATCAATATCTTTTAGAGCCTCTTCAAAAATGTGCTCTGAGTACAGATTGAATATCAGCGGTGAAATTATGCATCTCTGTCTCACTCCCCTTAAAATTTTTGATGTTTTGCAGAATTGCGTGGATGTTAATTAAACACCGAAGTACTTCTAGTCAGTTTTATTTTAAAAGAAAACTCAATAATTCTACAAATAACTTAAACATCAAAATCAACATTTATTTTTCTTTGACACTTATTTTTGCTTACAGTTGACATCTGACACTTATATAACATTGTTTCCAACTACATCATACAATAACAAAAATCCCCTAGATTTGCCGTTGCTTATTTTTACTGGGTATTCAACACCCCCCCTCAACGGTAAATCTCCTAGATCTAAATTAATTTTTTATTCTAAACCTAGCAACTCTCTAAATTTTTTAAACAGAGTTAAACCTAATGGTTTTGTACATATGTCAGCCTGTTGGTCACTTGTATTAAGATATTTTAATACAACAATATTTTCCTTAATTTTATCTCGTACAAAATGAAATCTAATATCAACATGTTTTAGTCTCTTATGAAATTCCGGATTTCTACTAACCCTTATAGCACTTTGATTGTCTGCATGAATTAGAACCGCTACATAATCAGGTTTTATTTTTAAATCATACATTAAGTATCTTAGCCAACATGCTTCACTCACACATACACTTAGTGCAACATATTCAGCTTCAGTAGAGGACAAACTGACTGTAGACTGTTTCCATGATGCCCATGACACCGTGCAATTAAAAACTTTGAATACATATCCTGATGTAGATTTTCTATCAGTACGGTCACCTGCCCAATCTGAATCTGAGTACCCTACTATCAAATTTTCCTGTTTATATTTATGTTTATAGTATATCAAACTCATAGTAACTGTGCTTTGAATATATCTCAATACTCTTTTTATTGCTACCCACAAATCGTTACTTGCACATGTTTGATACCTGCTTAATATACCTATAGCTATACACAAATCTGGTCTTGAGCATAACATTGCATACATCAAACATCCTATAGCAACTCTACATTTCTTTTCTATCTCTATGCTCTCAGATTTTTTTCGTTTGAGAAAATCGTGGTGAAAATTATTATCCATTGGTGTTGTTGATGGTTTGCAGCTTGACATGTCAAATTTCTTCAAAACATTTTTTAAGTAACCAGTTTGATTAATTTTTATTTTGCCTTCAGACAAATTTTGAGTTATGCACATACCCAAAAAATGTTTTATTTGACCTAAGTCGTTCATTTTGAAGTTTTTGTTTAAAATGTATTTTATTTTCTCAACTTCTTGATCATTTGTACCTGCCAACAGCAAATCATCAACATACAGCAAAATGTATATCCTACCTTTTTCATTTACTTTAATATAAAGACAATATTCATATTCAGATCTTGAAAAACTCAAATTTTGCATCAAATTATGAAATTTGTCATTCCAATTTTTAGGTGAACTTTTCAAACCATATAAGGATTTTCTTAATTTGCAAATAGTGCCCTCTTTTTCTTTAAATCCCTTTGGGAGTGAAATAAAAACCTTTTCTTTAATATCCCCATTTAGAAATGCACTACAAACATCTACTTGATGAATTTTCATATCAAAAGTATTACACATGGCTAAGAAAATCCTTATTGATGGTAATTTTGCTACTGGACTATAAATATCATTAAAAAACATACCAATTTGTTGAAAACCTCTAGCTACCAAACGAGCTTTATATTTCACTACTTTACCATTTTCATTTTTCTTTTTCTTGAACACCCACTTGCACTCAATGACTTTTTGACCATCACTACTTTGCACAAACTCCCATATTTCATTTTCTAGCAACGCATTTATTTCTGATTGCATAGCTTTCTTCCAATTTTTACACTCACTACTGGCCACTGCATCATCATACGTCTGGGGTTCTTCATCATCACTAAAAGTCAACAAACTCATTTCGTCATCATCCAGAACATAATCATCATATCTTGAGGGTCTTTTTATATGTCTTCTCAGGTCATATCCATGCTCCTGCTCTATTTCATTCACATCTTCAACACTGCTATCAGTTTCGAGGTCACTCTCACTGCTTTCTTCTCTATTATTTTGAGGTTCTTCTGCTTCACTGTCATCTTCTTCTGACTTTATCTCCTCACATATCATCTGTATGTTTTTATTCATGTCTGTCTCCCCATTTTTTATTTCTATGGTTTTCTCGGGCAAAAATATGACATCTCGATGAATTTCAACTTTATTTTTGTCTGGGACAAATATTTTGTAACCTTTTACATCCTCACTGTAGCCAATAAAGAAACCAAACATATTTTTTGCATCCCATTTTAATCTCTTCTCTTTTGGGACATGCACTGATACTCTAGAACCAAAACTCTTGAGTGTAGAAATATTATTGACTTTCTTTTTGTACCATAATTCATAAGGTGTCACATTTTTTATGCTACTAGGGCCTGTTCGGTTTAAAACATACACTGCTGTATGTATGGCCTCTGCCCACAAGTTTTTATTCAACTTTTGCCCTTGTATCATAGTTCGGGCTGATTCAACTAGGGTTCTATTTTCCCTCTCAGCCCTACCGTTCTGCTGAGGCGTATACACTACTGATCTCTGATGTTTTATGCCTTGATAGTCAAGCATCTCCTTTATTTCTTGGTTCATAAACTCTAAACCGTTATCTGATCGTAAAGTTTTCATCTTGCAGCCTGTCTCTCTCTCGGCTAATGATATAAAAATTTTAAGGTGTTTCTTAACTTCTGATTTATTTTTCATGAAATACGCGTATCTATAATTTGTATAGTCATCCTTTAACAACAGGAAATACCTATTTCCCCCTAAAGACTCTTCTTCCATAGGGCCACATACGTCTGTATGCACTAATTGTAATGGCTCACTTGCTCTTGATTCACTTAACTTGAATGGTATTCTGTGTTGTTTACCTGTTAAACACTGTTCACACACGAATTTTTCGTCTATAAAATCAATGTTATTTTGCCTTAAAAAGTTTCTCACATATGTAGTATTTTGATGTGCTAGTCTGCAGTGCCAAACTCTCAAACTTTCTGTTGTTTTTGCAGAATTACACTCTGATAAAAATACATCTACTAAACAGCTGTTTTCTTGAACTTGACCGTCAGACAAGTTTTCGTTAGGGGTGCGTTCCGAAATTAAAATATTTGCAAAGGTTTCAGTGTTTTGTTCTTGTGAGAATAACATTTTGTATAATTTGTTAGCCCGTGTTGCCAATGCTCTTATTTCTCCTTTGTCATTATAAAATTCACATTTTTCATTGTTTGAAAACATCTTATAACCTTTATCTAAGGCACATCCAGCTGAGAATAAATTAAATTGTAAATCTGGCACAAATAATACATCTGACAGGGTTGACTTTATAAATTTCTTACCATTAAATGCCCATAGAGTTATTTTTCCAATACCTTTAACTGGTAATTTTTCTCCATTTCCGACTTTTACTTGTTTTTTATAGCTTATCTCTATCAATTCTTCAAACAGATCTTGATTCCAGCACATATGTTCGCTAGCTCCTGTGTCCAAGCACCATTCATTTTTATTTTTCTTACTCCCAGTATATACCATGAATGCATTACTGTCAATTTTATTTTCTTCTCTGCTTGTCTGTTGTTTTTCATTTTTATTTTTATTAAACCAACACTCTTGTAAGTTGTGTCCTCGTCTTTTACATTGACTGCATACTTTTATGTCTTTCTGGCTATTATTATCTCTCTCTTTCTTCTTGAAAAAACAATTTTTCGCAATATGGCCACCTCTGCCACAAAAATGGCACTTTAATCTGGTTTTCTTTTGCCCTTTAAATTCTCTGCTTGTATCACTTTTCATCGCCAATGCTGTGCTGCCCTGTGCTGACTTACTTCTTTCTTCTTCGATAAGTAGTCTTGATGTAAGTTCATCTAGGGTTTGTTTATCAGATGGTACGGATTCCCATGCGGATCGAAAATGCTTATATTCCTCTGGCAATGCCATAAGTATTTTTGTCATGATCATTTTATCGGACAGCTCTTCACCAGCTTGCTTTAGCTTATTTTTTATCTCTTCAAGCTGTGATATGAATGAGGCAACATTTTTACCTGATGAAAACTCCAAGAGAAAAAACTTTTGTTGCATTAAATGAATGCTCACCTCTGACTCTTTGTCGTAGACAGACTTCAACTTTGTCCACATATCTTTCGAGGTCTCACAGGATAAAATGTGTGTCATAGGGCCTTGCTCTATTCTGGTTACTATAAATTCTTGTGCTTTTGAATCACCAGCATCCCATTTCTTTTGGTCATCTCCAGTAGTGCTCGGTCTCACAGACTTTCCTATTACTATGTCATAATAACCACGGCTTTTTAGCACTACCCTTGTTTGAAATTTCCAGGCTACCCAGTTGTCACCACCACTAAGTTTCAACGCAGCCGATGAATTTTCCATTTTTCGGATTTATGTTTTTCTTTTTTTATGTATATATACTCGAGCTTCTTTTTCACCTTTTTTTCAGCTTTTCTTTTTTTTTATTTTCGTTGGCCGCGGCAAACTACCGACACAGGCTCTTCAACACTGACTTTTTTACTGGCGAAATACTCACGAAACAAGTGATCTGGGCCATAACCTGATGTTTTGCAGAATTGCGTGGATGTTAATTAAACACCGAAGTACTTCTAGTCAGTTTTATTTTAAAAGAAAACTCAATAATTCTACAAATAACTTAAACATCAAAATCAACATTTATTTTTCTTTGACACTTATTTTTGCTTACAGTTGACATCTGACACTTATATAACATTGTTTCCAACTACATCATACAATAACAAAAATCCCCTAGATTTGCCGTTGCTTATTTTTACTGGGTATTCAACAATTTTGATCTGATCTGTATATTCTCCATCTATTCGGGGCACTGCTGATTGATTCCAATACAGGTTAGCTATTATTTTCAGGTCTCTTTCGTTAATCCCTGTCCTCTTCAGGGATTAAAGGGAATGGTTATGGTCAATGTTGCCATTTGCAAAAAGTTTATTCTCAATTATTTTCTTAGTGAGCATCAGTTGCTCAGCAATATAAATCGAAGGCTACTTTCAGATGCAGATTCATGATTTAGAGGTTTTTTACAAATGTAGCAGGAAATAGCTATTTGTATAACAAGGGAGGAAAGTGCTACTTTTCCTCCCAAGAATGAAGTTTTTCCCTCCCGACGCGTAGCGGAGGGCAGTAATCATTCAAGGGAGGAAAAGGCACTTTACTCCCATGTTATACATATGGTTTTTCCACCTTCCTCAAACAACAAGTCATTTTTTCATTTTTACTTAATTTATTTATGTAACTAAGCAACAAAATTTATTAGAACTAAAACTAACAAGTAGGTACAATATAACTGTCAACTGTCAAATATAAGTCAAATTATTAATGTAAACATTGTTAAATCAAAATAACAATTTACTATTTTTTACCATTCTGCAAATTTTTATAAATAAACGTTGAAATGTATAGATACTTACGTAATAGAAATTAGATATTGTACAGGGCGTCAATAAGTTATATTTCATAAATGAAACACCATGACGTCACTTTTACAGTACAACTTTGCTCCCTACAGTCAGGTCCGGAAAAGTATACTTTCGGTAGAGGTAGGTGGAAAAAGACTTTTCAGGAACTAGGGAAACATATATTTTTATTATTAATCCACATCCAATGTTACATTTTGGTACTACTATTACACATAAAAATTTAATTAGGTATAATTAAATTATATGAATACAACATTATAAATATTCAATATAAAGTGCAGTAACTAACTAGATTCGGTGATTTAATGTGACATAAATTAAGTTTTATCTTTCTCAAGACAGTAAAAAAAATATGTTATATTTATAGAAAAGGTGTTAAAAGAACATAAAATGTAAATGAATATTTTTTGTTTACAGCATTTATAAATTACGAAAGCATTAGAATGCAAACGAAGTAATAATTTTTTTAGAAAAAACCAATATAGTTGAGCTGATTTTTTTTTTCTTTAGCGTAATTAAATACTTTTGAAAACTTGTAAAGTGAATGTGACCTATTTTTTTATTTTCTTTTTGTTCTTTAAACGTTCTTAATATTTTTTTGAAGTGAAAACTTCTTTAGGGACCTTGTGCACTTTTTGGATGGGGTAAAAGCATTAAATTCGCGACCGTCATCGCACTTTTTGGATGAGGTAAAAGCTAAAAGCATTGAATTCGCGACCGTCATCGCACTTTTTGGATGGGGTAAAAGCATTGAATTAGCGACCGTCATCGCGACCATCATTGCGACCATCATCGCGACCGTCATCGCTTCGGCGAAATAAATATTGTACGTACATATTATAAATATGTATGTACATATACAGTATGTCCCTGTAAGTTGTATCCATATGGAAAACTTTTTTATTATTCATTTTACGAAAAAAAGTCATTCTTCATAAAAAGCCCTGCTTGATCCAAAACCTAAAATTTAACCATCAAATATCAAATTTTTTGAATATTATACGAGGTATGTCAAAAAGTTTGAATTTCACTCAAGGGTAAAGTAGCTTCATTTTTCACAATATTGAAAATTGCTATTATGAAAAGTTGTTTGGTATTAGAAACTATATTGTAGTATGCAATTACATCCTTCTAATTGAAATTTTTTTTAAATTATGGATAACTAACATTATTTTCAGTTATTTCAATCCAAATAACTCTTTTATTATTAATTTAACGAAAAAAGTAATTCCTAATTTTAAAATTCATTTTAAAGTCGTCTACTTTAAAATGTATAATACGTGTCTGAATTGCCGATATAAATGAGTCAGATTAAATAAATTATTAGAAGAATTTTTTACTAAGCAACAACATTTTTATTTATTTAGTATTATTTTGTATTTTGACAACGACACCCGACTTGGGCGTCGAAACGTTAATAAAATCCTAATGAAAAGTTCTGCATATTCTAAAACCTAAAATAAAACCATCTTATGTCAAACTTTATCAATTTTATACGAGGTATGTCAAAAATATGAATTTCGCTAAAGAGTAAAATATGTTTATTTTTACTCTTTAGCGAAATTCATATTTTTCACACACACATGTTTATTTTTCACAATATCGAAAATTGATATTAAAAAAGTTATTTAGAATTAAAAACTGTTTCAGTATGTAATTACATCCCTCTAATTGAAATATTCTGAACTATAGAGGTACTTAACTTTTGATCTAAAATTATCTTTTTTTACGTACCTCATATAAAATTGATAAAATTTGATATATGGTTGTATTTTAGGTTTTAGACCATCCAGAACTTTTTATTAAGAATCACTTTTTTTCGTAAAATTAATAATAAAAGAGTTATCAGAATTGAAATAAATGAAAATAATGTTAGCTTTCCATAATTTTCCAAAAAATTTTTATCTAATTAGAAAGATGTAATTGCATATTAGAATATAGTTTTTAGTTCCAAACAACTTTTCTTAATAGAAATTTTCAATATTATCAAAAATAAAGCTACTTTACTCTCGAGTCAAATTCAAACTTTTTGACATACCTAGTATAACATTTATGAAATTTGATATCTGATGGTTGAATCTTGGGTTTTGGACCATGCAGCACTTTTTATAAAGAATAACTTTTTTTCGTAAAATTAATAATAGAAAAGTTTTCCATATGGATACAACTTACAGGGACATACTGTATATGTATATAAATTGTGTAGAAGTATTTAAATTTAAAATAAATGTAAAACCTATTTTAGGATGGGGAAAAAGGATTGATTTCGCGACCATCATCGCTTCGGCGAAATAAATTTTGTACATAATATTATAGGTATATTATGTGTAGGTTTATATAAATTGTATAGAAGTATTTAAATTTAAAATAAACGTAAAACCTATTTTAGGATGGAGAAAAAGTATGTATTTCGCGACCGTCATCGCGACCGTCATCTCTTCGGCGAAATAAATTTTGTACGTATAATAATTATGTGTATGTATATATAAATTGTGTAGAAGTATTTAAATTTAAAATGAATGTACAATCTATTTTGGGATGGGGAAAAAGGATTGATTTCGCGACCGCCATGTCATCCCCTCAACCCCCATCGCTTCGACGAAATATATTTTGTACGTACATTATTATAATTTACGTATAATAATAGTAGGGAAACTTCTTTAGGGAGGTTGTGCACTTTTTAGATGGGGGAAAAGTATTGAATTAGCGACCGTCATTGCTTCGACGAAAATAAATTTTTGAAGTGAAAACTTCTTTAGGGACGTTGTGCCCTTTTTAGATGGGGAAAAACTATTGAATTAGCGACCGTCATCGCGACCGTCATTGCTTCTACGGACTAATTTTTGAAGTGAAAACTGCTTTAGGGACGTTTTGCACTTTTTCGATGGGGAAAAAGTATTAAATTAGCAACCGTCATTGCTTTAACGAAATAAATTTTTGAAGTGAAAACTTCTTTAGAGACGCCGGTTTTTTTTAAGATGGAGAAAAAGTATTGAATTAGCGACCGTCCTCGCGACCGTCATTGCTTCGACGAAATAAATTTTTGAAGTAAAAACTTCTTTAGGGACGTTGTGCTATTTTTAGATGGGGAAAAAGTATTAAATTAGCGACCGTCATTGCTTTAACGAAATAAATTGTTGAAGTGAAAACTTCTTTAGAGACGTCGTGCTTTTTTAGATGGAGAAAAAGTATTGAATTAGCTACCGTCATTGTTTCGACGAAATAAATTTGTGAAGTGAATACTTTTTTAGGGACGTTTTGCACTTTTTAGATAGGGAAAAAGTATTGTGTTTGCGACCGTCATCACTTTGCCGAACTAAATTTCGTACGTATATATACATATTATGTATATGTATACATAAACAGAGTGGGCCAAATAAAAGTATCCACCTCGATATTTGGCAGTATTTATTAGATTTTAAGGAAATGAGGAAACAGGTCGATTTTTGATCTAAGGGGGACACATTTTTACGGTACATACATCTGTCATTTGTCAACCCCCTCCCTTCCACATCCCCCACCCCTTATTTTTAAATAGGGAATAGGGGTCGTGTGCTAGTTCATTTGAAAGGTTATTTAATTCTCTATTCAGTAATACAAACATTAACATAATTATTTATACAAAGTGTCCAAGAATTTTTTTTAAATTAAATTAATTGACACAAAAAGAAGAATGTATGTAATTTATTTAATTCAAAATACATTCTACTGCTGTCACAAAACATAAAAAAATGTTTTTTGATAAATAAACATTGCTTTTTTGCTTAATTTCAATGTTCAAGCTGCCACCCATCTGCCTCTGGGTAGGTTGAATATTGAATTTAACCAACAAACAATGTTTATTTATCAAATAAACTTTTTTTTGTTTTCTGTCAGCAGTAGAATGTATTTTGAGTTAAATAAATTACATACATTCTTCTTTTTGTGTCAATTGGTTTAATTTAAAATAATTTTTCTTGGACACCCTGTACAAATAATTATGCCAATGTTAATATTACTGAATAGAGAATTAAATAACCTTTCAAATGAGCTAGCACACGACCCTTATTCCCTATTTAAAAATAAGGGGTGGGGGATGTGGGAGGGAGGGGGTAGACAAATGACAGATGTATGTACCGTAAAAATGTGTCTCCCTTTGATCAAAAATCGACCTGTTTCGTCATTTTCTTAAAATCTAATAAATACTGCCAAATATCGAGGTGGATACTTTTATTTGGCTCACTCTGTATAATATAAATACGTATAGCACTTCTTTTTGGATGGGGAAAAAGCATTGAGCTCGTAATTTAGATACTATAAGAAGTTTTCACTTCTGTCGGCACTCCCATGAGTCATGAGTGCTTTAAATTTTTATTTTAATTATTGTCTTCAGCCCAAGTCGGGTCCTGGCCTATCCCAGTATCCGCCTCCAAGTATTTCTGTCCCTGGCTGCTCTTCTCCAGTTATCCACCCTCAATATCTCTTAAGTATCGGTTCTTACTTCGTTTATCCACCTTTTCCTTGGTCTGCCTACTGTCCGACGTCACACCATAGTTCCGCTTAGCCTTCTACTAGGTGTTCTGTCGTTGTCCATTCTTATAAGATGACCTGCCCAGCGCAATCTTTGTATTTTTGCATAATTTGCTATAGAGGGTTCTTTCTAATATTGATACAACTCGTGGTTGAACCTTATTCTCCATATATTATTGTCGTAGATGGGTCCCAATATCTTTCTCAATATTTTTCTTTCAAAAGTATTGATAAGGTTTACTGTCTTTCCTGTCATGATGCATGTTTCTACACCATATGTTGCTATTGGTCGTAAGATAGTTTTATATAAGTACTTTGAACTTTACTCCTCTATGGATATTTTTGGATCCAAATCCCTGTAGAGCTCAGTGCCGGATTAACCATTAGGCAAAGTAGGCAGTTGCCTAGGGGCCTCGGCCCCAAAGGGGGCCTCGCAGAGACCAAAACGAAAAAATAGTAATTAGATTTCAATAAAAATTATAAATCATATTATGTTGAAAAATTCAAATATCGTGCAATTTCATAAAAGTGATTGTGGAAGTATAAAACTACAATGCATACTTTTGTTCACATAGGAAGCCTATGTTGTGAAAATAAGTCACTAATGAATGCCGTTTGGTAGAAGGAACAATACTGCCTGTTAGTTTGCATGGTTTCTTAGAAAAGTAGTGAGAATAAGAGCACTAAATGAATCAGCGCCCCCCTCGCTACCCTCTCCTTCATCACCCATGCTTTCCGCTACAAATCAGGTAAATACAATGGTCTCCAGGCTCATTTATCTAAGATTAAAAGCTACACAGTTGGGAAGCTACGATCAAATGCTTAAATGAAACTCAACTACGCGATCCCATTCGCCACTATCTAAACCTTGTCCTTCAAAGAACAAGCAGTACTAGATGGACTGCTTCATAGTCTTTTTGGGTTATTTAGGAGAACAAATTCGAATCGAAGTTTCGAAATTTGTCAGATTTATCTTACGATAATGATTAGAAATGCAAAAGGCGAACGGTCATTTTCAAAAATGAAAATGATTAAAAACAGTCGTTGGTCAACAAGGACACAAAACAAACTATCGTTTCCCTCAATTATGGATTAGGGCTGTTGAGAATGATATGCTCGAAAATTCGGAATCTGAAGAGATTTTAAGTAGTTTTGTTTCTATGAAATTCAAAAAAGTTGCTTTATAATGGCTTTGGAAACTTAAGCTAAATTTAATATATAATTATTTATTAGTACATAATTATGTAATAAGTAATACATAGTATATTATTATTCAACGAGCATGTAATAATGCGGGTATTACTCACGATGATGAAGTTTGCGACACAAGCCGAAGGCGAGTGTCGTTATTCATTAGAGTAAGTAATAGTCATTACATGTGAGTAGAATACCATATTTTTTCTACGACCTTCTTTTTTTTTCTTTCATTGGTAGAAATATTATTGTACTTTAAAATGAGTCGTTCGTTTATTGATAACCATAACAAAAAAAAAACTAAAATAATTTTTTATTGCAAAATTTAAGCAAAATTATATAAAGAAACAGTTGCTTGGCTATTTATTTGTTTTATTTCTTCGAGCAACATGTTTTACAAAATGAAACAAAAATTTAAGTTTAAATCTACAAGATATCCACTAATAAGTATATCAAAGGAATACAAAAGACAAAAGTTTCTTAAGGGACCTCCTAGCTTGGGTTGCCTAGGGGCCTCAAGATTCTTAATCCGGGACTGGTAGAGCTTCACGATACGATACAATATCGATACTTTTTAAGTATTGAGTATTGTAGTGGTTATGCTAATGAAGTATCGTATCGTGTATCGATATCGTCAATACTTTCTTATAAAAATATCGTATTGATATTGATTTCGATAAGATATCAATACAATACTCAATAAAATATCGACATAAAAAGGATTAAATTAATTATAAAAACGATTCATTTCCTTTATTCATTTATCATTATCTTTGTTAAAAAAATCTTTTAAAATATATAAGAAATAGGATAAATTACATTGTAACCTCATAATATTATCTTTTAAAGAGCTCTTCTGCTATCTGTTCACACAAATGAGTTCTTTAATACCTTTATCTTTTAAAGATCATCTTTTATTCGTTAATATCAACGCTGGTTCAGAAAAAAAGCCGCTCGACTGGTACGGACGTCACTTGGACACACAAAATATCCCTAGCCAACCGATATAAAACGGAGAAAACAATAATATGATTTCCACTGTAATAAAATATTTGTGTCTAATCCAGGTGCAAGTAATTTTCAATTTCCTTTTCAAAAACACCGATGTGATCAAAATATCGAAATTGATTGACTTATTGGGTTCATAGACCTTCTCTCTCGCACTAATGGAGAGCATATATTATAACTTATAATATTTTAACTGTATAATAGATTAATAGGCCTTGTTCAGCACTTATGTGGCGTTTTATTTTTTTTTTCTCAATATAGATATGCTCAATAATATCGAGGCAAGCGTATTGACAATACAAGAGTATTGTATTGATTTTAGATAATGAGTATGGTATCGACATCGACATTAATATTGCTAATATATGTTTTGTAAAAATATCGATATTGTATTGATATCGTATCGAAAATCAATACGATACCGATATTTTTATCGAATATCGTGAAGCTCTAAATACCTGCGACAGAGAGAAATATGCTTTATTAGCAAGCATTATTATTTTCTGTATTTCCTCTTCCTCGCTGCCGTCCTCAGTTATCTGTACACCCAGGTATGTGAGCTGCTTTACTAGTTCAATATTAGCGTCGTCTATCGTCAACTTCTGCAAGTTTTGTTGTTGTCCCTAGTATTAGGGCCTTAGTTTTATCTATCTACGTTAGGCGGCTAACCGTATTTCATTCGCAATGTTCTTCAAGCTCCCCATAAAGGTCCGTGATGTTTCTTGCAATTCGTCCCATCAGGTTCACATCGTCTGCGTACATCATAATCTGCTTAGACTCATTTAACAATAATATGGAATATGTCTATCGTTCTATATAAGGATTTTTTACAGCTGTCGCCGCCTTCCTTTTTCAGCCAACGTCTCAAGTCCTTTCTGTTCTGCTATTCCCCGTCTCTAATCTAAGGTCTCGTCTTTCCATGGCCTCGTCCACTTCATCCCTCCATGATCTTCGGAGTCTACCTCTTCTTCTCTTTCCTACTGAGCTCCAATCCGGAATCTTTGATATTCACCTTGTACGATCTATTCTTCTCACATGTCCATACCAAATTAAACGTTTTTCTTCGATGTAGCTAAGGATGTCTTATTCTACTGCCATTCTTCGTTTTATCTCATTTCTAATCCGATCTATTCTTCTTACTCTGCAGCTTCTTCTCATGAACTCCATTACAGTTGCTGTAATTTTGAACCTGTTTCGTTTGTTTACCCAATTATCTGCTCCATAGGTCATTACACTACGTACCAAGGTGTTACACTTGTCTCTTATTTGTATTTCTGGTAATCTGTCTATCCCGTAGTACCCCGTTCATTTGCTTAATACATGTCTGTACTAATATAATCTGCTGGTTATCTCTTACTCGGTAGTTCCATCCTTTGAGAGTATGAATTATAAATATTTGAATTTTTCAGTGCCGTTAATTTCCCTATCATCGTCCATTTCCAAGTCCATGGAATATGTATCAGATTTTATTCGTGAGATACCTATCGTGTAAATATCATAAGAGAAGAAGCTTAGGCAACGTATAACAACTACGTTTATTTTTGTTTACAAACAGCGAATTTTCTTAATCGATCAAACCGACATAATGATGTTCCCAACATTTAAAGATTAATGTTGAAACCAAATACCAAATAAGAATGAAACTGATATGAAAATTGTAAGGATAAGTTCAAGAATTAGACTCCGCAGCGTAATTGTGATTAATGTGCGTCAGAAAATCTTGTCGAAATTTATTAGCCCAAGGGTACAGTTTTATTGCTAATAAAACGATTATTAAGGTATAGTTTTAAGTTAACTATTTGAATTGTAGATTTGAAAGCTGCAATTTATTGTATTGACGTACGATCTTTTAAATTGGCATATACAGTGCATTCGTAAAGTGTGGAACGGTCTATTATCTCATGACTTAATTATTTTCAGAGTTAAAGTTCTGACAGGTCGATTTTTATTTTTAAATTATGATTTTTTGACGTATAGTACATAATAGTGACGTTATCGATTTGGACGTAATGACGTCATCGATGATTTTTTTAAATGGGAATAGGGGTCGTGTGGTAGCTCATTTAAAAGGTGATTCAATTTTCTATTAAGTAATATAAACATTAACATCATTATTTATACAGGGTGACCAAAAAATAATTTTTGAATTAAAATAATTGACGCAAAAAGAAGAATGTATGTAATTTATTTAATTCAAAATACATTTTACTGATGCCACATATAATAAAAAAAATGTTTATTTCATAAATAAACATTGCTTTTCGCTTAAATTAAATGTCAAACAGCCACACAACTGCCTCTTGGCAGTTTGAACATTTAATTTAAGCTAAAACCAATGTTTATTTGTAAAATAAACATTTTTTCTCTTTTCTGACAGCAATAAAAGGTATTTTGAGTTAAATAAATTACATGTATTCTATTTTTTTGCGGCAATTAATTTAATTCAAAAATTATTTTTTGGCGACCCTGTATAAATAATGATGTTAATGTTTATATTACTGAATAGATAATTGAATCACCTTTCAAATGAGCTACCACACGACCCCTATTCCCATTTAAAAAGTCATCGATGACGTCATCACGCCCAAATCGATGACGTCACTATTATGGGATATACGTCAAAAAATTATAATTTAAAAATAAAAATCTACCTGTCAGAGCTTCAAGTCTGAAGTCATGAGATAATAGACCGTTTCCACACTTTATGAATGCACTGTATAAACACATTAAACATTTTGTAATCAGCTTATAGTACATTCTTTCACGGTTTTTGCTGTAAATTTTAAAGAACTGCTTGGATTGACATGAAATTTGGCATACGCATAGCTAACATGTCAAAGATAAAAGTGATATGGTGCCGATGTGTGCTTTTGCCCTAGGGGTGATTTTCACCCCATCTCGGGGGGTGAAAAAATATATGTCCAAGCTAAGTCCCGAAATGGATAAACTGACTAATTTTAAGCAACTTTTATTCTATAGAGTTTTTTCACCAAATCAATACATTTCGAGTTATTTGCAAGTAAATATGTTCATTTTTCAACAAAATAACCACGTTTTTAGACGGTTTTTCGCAAATAACTCAAAACCTAGGCATTTTGATGAAAAAAATATTAACAAAACTATAGTCTATAAAATAGTTAAAAAAACTGTGTATATACTAGGTCTGTATGCCTAGCAAAAGCAGTTATAGCTAATGAAAACTTGGTTCATATTCGAAAAATTACAAATAGGATAATTCAATGTGAAATATCCAAATAATGAATAATTCTTGGGGAAAACACATTACAACTTTTTTAAAGTGTTTAAAAAAAGCTTTATTTCTGTTTTTATAAAAAAAATTTCTAGCATCAAATGTAACCAAGTTAGGCTCAAAATAAAGTTGGTCCCTTTTGTTTTGGCAAAAAAAAACAAGAAGATCACCCCCCAATTAGCAACTTAAATGAAATTAATCGTTACCGCTTCACAAGTTACTTCACTTATGTTGTGTGTATATGATCAGTAAGTTTCATCGATTCAAAGTGCTTATTTTTGAAAAAATTTAGTTTTAAAGTAAAATTTTTAAAAATTTTAATTTTGAAACAAATGCTTTTTTTTCAATATAACTTAAAAATTGTTAGAGTTACCAAAAATCTTAAACGATAAAAAAGTCGGCTTTACTTTTCTGAATATTTTGTATTTTTTTGTTTTTCTGTAAGACAAAAATTGGTTAAGATTCGGTGTTTCTAAATTTGCATACACTCGTGATAAGTGACTCGTTCAAGCCCTTTTAACTACAGCTCTTTCAAAATTAAGGACTTTGAACCGATGAAACAGATCATAAGATCAATACATACGCAAGTAAAAAACTTGTGAAGTGGTAACAATTAAGTTCATTTGAAATGCTAATTAGGGGGTGATTTTCCCGATTTCTTATAAAAAAAAAGGGACTAACTTTAATTTTGAGCGTAACTTGTTTACTTTTTATGCTAGAAATTTTTTAAACAAAAATAAGCATTTCTTAAACACTTTAAAGAAGTTAAAATGAGTTTTGCCCAAGAAGAAACTGCTTCGTTTTTTGGTTATGGCACGTTAGAATATTCGATTTGGAATTTGACGAATATGAACCTATTTTGTATTAGCTATATATCTGCTTTTGCTAGGTACAGTGACCTAATATATACACAATGATTTTCGCTTTTTTACGTGCTATACTTTTGATAAGAATTATGTTTTCGACCCAATACTTACTTTTTGAGTTATTTGCGAAAAACCGTCTGAAAACGTGATTATTTTGTAAAAAAATTAACATATTCACTCGCAAATAACTCGAAAGGTATTATCTTGGTGAAAAAGCTTTATAGAACAAAAGTTGCTTAGAATTAGTCATTTTTATCCATTTCCGGACTTATTTGGAACATATATTTTTCACCCCCAAAAGGGGGTGAAAATCACCCCTAGGGCAAAAGCACACAGAAATTTATTCATTTTTTTTTCGAATTCTGAGAAAACTAATATGTATTTTTGAAAAATGTAAACGCAGAATAAAAGATTACTTTATTACCGAGGGCCGAAAGTCCCTTAGGATAAATAAAAAGTTTCTTTTGAATGAAATATTTGCAATTAAAAATCACACTAAATTCTCTCTTTTATTTTCACCCCTGTACCTTATTAAAATAAACATTATAGAAGTTTTCAGGCTCTCAGAAGTTTTCAGATCTTTGGGCCCTCGGTAATAATGTAATCTTTCATTATGTGTTTAAATTTTTCAAAAATATTTATGAGTTTTCTCAGGATTCGAGAAAAATGAATACATTTAAAACACATTGAAAATTTTGAGATGCGTCAAAATCAGGACTCGGAATCCCCCTGTCTTATCACATTGCCAGCTTCAATTGGGTCAGTTATTTCTTCTTCTACTTTTACTTTTATTGTATTGTCCTGGTAAATATGTTCGATCTTTTTGAGTATTCAAAAAACAAGATCCCTCCGAAATTCAAATTCAATTATTTTAAAATATTCTTGACGCAAAATTTACCAAATTATTTCACATTACCATTCCAAGGAATACTAGTTTACATTTTTATTGTTTTCTGTAAAATAGCACACCTGATCTTTGACATATTTGCCCAGAAATCTTTTGGTGACCTCACGAAGAATCTGGCTGCCTACGCACTATCCATATATTTATTTATATCTGCTTTTAGAGAAACATATAAGTAAATATCTAGCATTCGTCAATCAGCGATAATTTTATAATTAACGGTTTTGATTTGAATAAATAAGTAGTTTTGGCGGTAGGTAGCCCATTATTATTATTAATTAAATAATTTATAGAGGTTTTAAATTACACAATGTAATCTAATATAAGGTATAGTTAGCGCTAAGAACGAAATAACAGAATAAGTTTATTCAGTTAAGTCATTTCGTAGGCGACACAATAGAATTGATGATTCATATCGCGGAAAAGAAAACAATAAGATATTTTGTTATTATCTGTTGTTACATTTGAAAAAGGATAAGAAGAAAAATAGTATCAAATCTTTAAATCTGTTATATATAAATCGGTTAAATAAAAAAATAGAAAAATATAACGGAAAAAATAGTAAGTAGTTAATTAAATAGTAGACTAATATGTAGTAATTAGTGTTAATTATGGCATCCCAATGAGGTCAGCCAAGGAACAATAATAAATGACGATAAGACAATAATGGAAAGATGGAGGGAACATTTCCAGCTGATACTGAATGGAAATCAAGCGAATACAATGGAGAAGGAAAGCCACATCAAGAGAGTATCCATGAGAAACACGGAAAATCCAGAAACTATAGAAAAAGAACAACTGGAAGAAGCAATAAGAAAGATAAAGATGGAAAAAGCACCAGGAAGCGGTGAAGTAGCACCAGAAATGATGAAATATATAGGAGTAAAAGCAAAAGAAAAATTGTTATACATATATAACCTAATATGGAAGAGAAAAGTAATTCCCAGAACATGGACAAATGCAGTAATTATACAATTATACAAGAAAGGAAACACAAGAGACTGTAAGAACTATAGAGGTATATCACTACTATGTGTAGCAGCAAAAGTATACGAAACCATAATAAAAAGGAAAGTCAGAAAAGAAATAGAACACAAATTAGAGGACGTACAAAGTGGATTCAGGAAAGGACACAACACACAAGACCATATCGCACTAATAACACAATAGTGTCGTAACTCAAAATGTTTCGAATTTGACATAACACTATAATATTATTGAGACGTAAAATTCAATTTCCTACAAGTCAATAAAACCGTCGTTTTAATAGTGAAAAAAATAAATAAGAGGATATTCGTGACTGACCGACTGTCGTTATCACCCTCACAATATTGCGCCATTTTTAGTTGCGGTCAACAGTGATCGGGAACGTACGTGTTGCTTTGCTCATCATTTTGAGTTTCCACGTTATTGCTGAATCAGGTATGTAATTTGCATATCTATATTTTGAGTTATTGCATTCTTGTTGATTTGAACCTAACCATAACATTGTTGTTTTTCTACTTATTACATTATTACTGATTTACACAAGTACGTTTTAAAATAATATTTTTACTAACGACACTATTATTGGTTCAGTTCATTATTTTTGACATGCTACACTATTGTTGAGTCATAACTTAAAACCATTTTTTTTTTGTTGTTTGTAAAACATTTATTAATCATTATCTATTTTTCAATCAACGTATAGGAATAACTCATTTAAAATGTGCAGCAGTGTTATTAAAAAAGCTTACTAAATACTAACTATTTTATAAATTTAGAGTTACCACACTCTTCGTGACATTCTTGTTCATTCCGTCAATTACCTTATTGTTACCTTGTTAATAATTATTACTTAATTCATTTTTAAGTGGACGATTCAGAGCAACAAGTGATCGTGGGCGATTACTTGTTGCTATGGCAACAAATGTTGAGGGTGGCGAGCATGAAAACTCTTCACCTTCGTTATTACCACTGGTGAGTACAAATAATGAACCTGGTGCCCAGATAGAGAACAGTGACGAAAGTACAACCGGCACCTATACCTTCACCAATTACGAGTCATCAAAGTACTTCAAGAAATTAACGTAAACAGTGACCTTTAGTAAGGTCAGTAATGTTAAACCTATTACAGAATCCAACCAAAGGCAATATCACATTTCACCAGTGCACTCAGACCAGAGCGACTTTGATTCCGACCGAGATCCGCATTTCGTTTCGGTTGTGCAAAGGAAAACCTATAGTTTGTTTCGATGTCGAACAGTAAAACCATCATGTAGCTCTTCCTCAAGAAGCTCTTCTTCAAGAAGCGCTTCATCGGGTTGCTCTTCTACTAGTAGCTCTTAAAAAACGCAGAAAACATGGCAAACAACATACTGTGGAACCGGAGATCTATGAAGGTGTCAAACATTTTATAAACGCTATACCACGCGTCGAATTACATTACCTTAGAGCTCAGACGTCACGGGAATATATACAGGGTGTAACGAAAATACAGGTCATAAATTTAATCACATATTCTGGGACCAAAAATAGTTTGATTGAACATAACTTACCTTAGTACAAAAGTGCATATAAAAAAAGTTACAACCCTTTGAAGTTACAAAATGAAAATCGATTTTTTCCAATATATCGAAAACTATTAAAGATTTTTTATTGAAAATGGACATATGGCATTTTTATGACAGTATCATCTTAAGAAAAAATTATAGTGAAATTTGGACACCCTATAAAAATTTTATGGGGGTTTATTTACTTTAAACCCCCCCAAACTTTTGTGTACGTTCCAAATAAATTGTTATTGTAGTACCATTACTTAAACACATTATTTTTAAAACTTTTTTGGCTCTTAGTACTTTTTCGAAAATTCAGTGTTTATCGAGATATTTTAAATATTTGTCAAATCCACCACATATTTGTATATGGTTAAGTACGATTATGGAGACTTGGTAAAAATATGAAAATTTATGTATGATCTACATTTTTAGGTATATTTTGAACCGTATTAAAAAAGAAGTCATATCTCGATAAAAGTTACCTTCTTGAAAAAATACAAAGAGGCAAAAAAGTTTTAAAAAAATTTTGTTTAACTAATGGTATCGCAGTAATAGTTTAATTGGAACGTACACAAACATTTGGGGGGTTTAAAGGAACAAAACCCCCATAAAATTTTTATGTAAACATATTAAAAAAGAAGCTGCAACTCGATAAAAACTGCCTTATCGAAAAAATACTAAGAGCCAAAAAAGTTTTAAAAATATTGAATTTAACTAATGGTAACACAATAATAATTTAATTTGAACGTACGGAAAAGTTTGGGGGGGTTTAAGGGAACAAAACCCCCATACAATTTTTATGGGGAGCACAAATTTCACTATAATTTTTCTTTAAGATGCTCCTGCCGTAAGAATGCCACATATTTATTTTCAATAAAAAATCTCTAATAGTTTTCGATATATTCGAAAAAATTGATTTTCATTTTGAAACTTCAAAGGGTTATAACTTTTTTTATGTGCATATTTGTACTAAGGTAAGTTAGGTTCATTCGAACTATTTTTGGTCCCAGAATATGTGATTTAATTTATGACCTGTATTTTTGTTACACCCTGTACAGTGTGACAAGTCTTTAGCTGATTTATATCGAGACTACAAAGATAAATGTACAGAAGAAAGCTTCAAATCATTTGCGTCTGCAACTACTTTTAACCGCATTTTTACTAAAGATTTTAACATCTCCTTCCATACACCAAAAAATATCAATGTGATCTTTGTGAAAATTTCAAAAATGCTGATGAGGATTAAAAAACAGTATTGTTGTGACGTACGAAAACCACTTGAAAAAAAAAAAGAACTGTCCAGAAATGAGAAAGAAAAGACAAAAATGCTAACATAGATTCAATAATATTCGTCGAATATGACTTGCAAGCTGTGCTGCCAGTACCAAGAAGCCAAATTTCATTATTTTTTTATAAAAGTAGAATTAACTGTTTTAATTTTACAATGAGCGACAAAGAGTCCGCAAAATTTCCCAAAAACTGACGTAAACCGCAGAAAAAAATTATTAGATCAAGTTCTAGTAACACAAAATATTTCATAAATAATGTCATAATTAAAAATAATATTTCATTTCGATCATTTTGCTTAGAACAATACCGTTTTAACTCAAAATTCCTAAATAACTTCACTGACAGAATTTTTGTTTAACTAAGAGTACAAAGAAACTTCCTTTAATATTAATTAGAAACACATTATGCATTAATTTTTTGTTTATCTGCAATAGGAAATGAGTAATAAGTTTTTCGTTGATTCTGAAAAATCATCTTTTTTGAGTTACGACACTATTGTATTATTAGTGCGATATATTCACCATGCAACAAGTAATGGAAATTAAAAAACTAGAGAAATATATCTCAACTTTATAGACATGGAAAAAGCAATCGACTCAGTCAAAAGGAAAGACATATGGGAAAGCCTAAAGAAGAAACAAGTAAGTGAAGAACTGCTAGAGGCAACAAAAAGTATATATATGAAAACAACAAATACAGTAAGAATGTTAAATATACAGTCAGAACAATTTGAAACAACTCAAGGAGTTAAACAGGGGGAAGTCTCAGCCCAGTGCTATTCATAAATGTAATAGATGAGATAGTGAAATAATGTAAGAAAGCTTTCAATGAATACTGCATCGGTTGGAACAGAATGCAGATGATAAACGCTGAGATGTGTATATTTGCGGATGTGTATTAATTGCGGAAACAGCAGAAAAACTGAAATACAACTTAGAGAAATGGAACCTAGAGGTAAGCAAATACAACTTAAACGTAAACAAAGAGAAGACTCAGATAATGAAAATATCAAGGAAACAAGGGACGGAAGATCAAATAGAAGTAAGGATAGACCAACAAAAAATAATACAGACAAATTCATACAAATACTTAGGAACACTAATCAACAACAAAGGAGACATCGAGGACGATCTTAACAACAGAATGAAAAACACAGGAAAACTATTCCAAGCACTAAATAGAGGATTCCTTAATAACAAAAATAATATCAACAAAGGCCAAGATGACAATATACAAAACAATATATAGACCTACGGTGACATATGGAGCAGAAAATTGGATATTAAACAAAAGACAGCAGAGCAGAATTCAGGCAGCAGAGATGAAATACCTCAGAAGAACGATCGGAGTAAAAAGAACTGATAGAATCAGAAATGAAGAAATAAGAGAAATACTCAAAATCAAACCAATATTCGACTCAATCAAGGAGAAAAAATTGGCATGGTTCGGACATCTAACCCGGATGGACAATAATAGACAAGTAAAAAGAGTATGGGACGCCAAACCAATAGGGAAGAACAGAAGAGAAAGGCCTATTAAAGAATGGAACAGTGACATCTCGCAGATACTGCAGAGTAAGGGTAAGACTTGGCAGGGAGCAACACAGATGGCATCCAATAGGAAGGAATAGAGAGAGTTCGTTAAGAGCTATGACACCTCAGAAGATTGTAAAATATTATAATCTAATGAATTGTATTATAAACGGCCCAACACCGAAAGGTACAAATAGGTATGCTGATTAAATAAGTAAGTGATGTTTCAAGATTCCACGTTTCAACTGCATAGAACAGGGTCGACCAGACGTAGAATTTGATACTTAAGTGCAGTCGAATGTCGAGTTTTATTCGAGAATCACATAGAAGTCTTTTGATTATTTCTAAAGGTTTTCTGACCTGTTTTCTCTATCTAATTTTTAAAGTGTTCTCTATGTGTTTATACTTTATCAAAATATTACTGAATAATAATGTGACCTTTTTAATAAATCTATTAGGTATGAAAAATGTATAATGTGTCTTAACTTGTTTGTATAACATAAATTGCATAATTTATGGTTGTAATTACCTAATTAGGTAAAAGATCGTACTGCTAGATCCTTCATTTTAGACATATGTAGTAGGAATAACATGTGTTAAAAATAAATAGATCTCTATCTATGGCAGGTGTTTAATGTCTGTAGATGTCTATCATAATCGGTTATTGGTCTAATGATGAATAATATGAATATTAATGAAATAATGTGACAATAAATTCTAAATATAAAGGACGAAATAATATTCGAATTCTTTAAAAATATTCCAAAAAATCCGATACTCTATTTATTGGGAAGGTTTAATAGATTATTGGAAAATACCGTTACCCCGCATAACTTGAGTGAAATAATTTTACCATGATATTTACAAAGACCAACAGGGATGATCAAGCAAACTATAGAGATATTACCATACGTCGGTCTAAATCGCAAATTGCCTAAGTCACAAATTGAAAATTTTACAGGAGAGAAAAAAAGTGTGGATTTTGCCTATGTTCCATGAGTAAAATAACTTTCGTTTAGCGAAATTGCCGTGAAATAAAATAATAATTGCGCTTGTGGGAATTGTCAGGCGGTAGCTTTTACCGTCTACTACTATATGAAACCAAAATACAATTTTCGCAAAAAATGGACTTAGGCAATTTGCGATTTAGACCGACGCATACTTAGGTAACTGTGTTGAAAAAATCGGAGAAGACCAGTCAGGCTTCACAACGGGAAAAGCTTGCCCAGATCATATACACGGTGGAACAACTAATAGAAAAAGAATGCCCAAAAATTGATCCGTCCATCTGGCTTTTGTAGATCTCGATGGAAGGTATCGAAGTTTCACGAATATTAATAAAAGCAATAAAAGCACTCCACAAGAATAACACAGTGGCTATCAAAACGGACAATAGAATATCGATAGCTTAGTGTGAAAACCTCGTATCTCATTTAACAGAAAATTTTACAGTAGAGGCTTTAAACTTAATTTCTGCATACTGTAATTTAACACAAAAAAACTATCTTTACATATTTTTGATTCTGAGTACGTTTAGATCATTACACCTACATTTTTCATATATACCTATTTTGAGTTAGAGCATGCAGAAAGTCAGTTTAAAGTCACTCATGTAAAATTTTCTGTAAAATGAGATACGAGGTTTTCACACTAAGCCATCGATATGCAGTCCATTTAAGACGACAAAAAGACTACTACAGTACAGGACTGATCCGCATTGCCTACCCTGTTCAAAACATTCCTGGAAAAAACCTGAAACCATGGAATAGAAAATGCGAAAAAAATGGGCATGCCAGTAAGAAACGCATACCCAGTGGCGTAGCTTAGGTGGGGCGGAGGGGGCGGTCCGCCCCGGATGACACCCGAGAGGCCCGATCACAAAAGAATGAATCGATAATTTGTACTTTTACCGTTGATTGAAATATTAATATTACCCTCAATACATCAATCAACGCTTTTACTCACTTTACAATCAAAATACAATTTGATATTATTTTGTGAACACACGAAACCGAGAAAAGTCGAGGTCAATGAGGCATTTCTTGGATTTTTTACGCTAAAAGCAAAAAAGCAGTTGATCTAAGTAAGTAACGAAATTGTCAATAAGCTGGAACTTGATGATTTAGATTTAATGAAGTACCGTTCAGAGGGATACGATAATGCAGCTGTTATGAGCAGCATACATGGAAGAATACAAGCTATTATTAAAGCAAAAAGCAAAAAGGCTATTTTCGTTGGATGTATTGATCATTTAATCAATTTATGTGGCCAGCACTCTTTTGCACAAAATACATCTAATAGTGTAACATTTTTCAGAACTCATAGAGGCAATTTTTAATTTTTCTTCTGCTTCCATTAGCTGCTGGGAATTGTTTATTAAAGACAGCAAAGCAGAATATGTTAAGCCACTATCCACAACGCGTTGGCGTGATCACTTCGCCTTTATATTAAAGAAAAACGTGGTCATGTTATAGACGAAGCAATAGATTTTGTCACGAAAACATATAAGGATGAAGACATTCCCACCGAAAAACCAATTCGACGTCAAAAACGAATGGATGGTGAGTTGGCTACCGATACAGGACACACTTCAAGCCGAAATTCAAAAGGATGTATTGGAATGTTTTGACTTATCTAATGTTGAACTCGAAACCAGATCAAAGTCCATTCAAGATGTGGCTTCATTGTTGGAGGTTGGGCAGACACACTTTGCTTTTCACAAACAGTGAACCGTTGAAATTAGCTGTTCCAACATTTGGTGACTTTTGCCATAAAGAAGTATTAGAAGCAGACCTCCTGCTAGAAATACCAAGGTTCAGAAGACATTGATAACCGGCCAATATTACAGCCTCTGAATGGTTAGCTGTAGACTTTTTAAAATTCATTGTGGATTTCATGGAATCCCTACCATACTTAATCGCTGCATTAAAATTGTTTATGACCATTTGTGTATTGGTTGCTTCATATGAAAGAAGTTTTAGTAACCAAAATTAATCAAGAATTACTTGCGAGCAACAAAAACGCCAACAAGTAACGCAACTAAATATTAACCTCGTGCAATTTCATTAACTATAATTCTTATTTTTTTTTTTTCATTATTCAAAACAAACGTTTATCGGATTTTCGTTGATTTTCACAATCTTTATTTTTAGGATTTGGGGTGACACCATCGATTACCGCCCTGGGTGTCACCATTCTAGCTACGCCACTGCGCATACCTATACAGGGTGTTTCATTGGGAAAGTAACATACGTTAACTGTAGAAAGAGGACACTTAGGCGGTCTCAAAAATACCATACTTAATGGGTCTTACTCCATCAATAACAGAGATACTGGGTGTTTTATCTATTTTACCATTTTCTTATTTGGTTCATAACTTTTTAACCACACCGTATATTTATTTTATATTTGGCAAGCAAATATCCTTTAAGGTGTACAATAAACTAATTTATTTACAAATGTAAAAAATCCAGGCACGAATTAAAAAATATTAGAAAAATATTCCGACCTAAAAACAACACCCTGTACATTAAATTTTTTTAAAATGGATTTTTTAGTTGAAAAGAGGATGAAAAACTAAATTTAGTGGTATACTTTGAATTTTCAGCAAAATGATTTTTCTGGTCAAATTTTGAATTTGAATTCTGAAATTATGTGAATTGCGAGAGCTCTAAGTAGAAAAAAAATTAAATACAACTTACAACTTGTTAACCGCACTGTATATTTATTTTATATTTAACACGCGAATATTCTTTTAGGTGTCCAATAAATTATTTTATTTACAATTATAAAAAATCCAGGTCTGGATTAAAAAATATTGTGAACATGTTCTGACCCCAAAAAACACCCTGTATATTAAATTTTTTTAAAATGGAGTTTTTAGTTGAAAAGAGGATGAAAAACTAAATTTAGTGCTGTACGTTGAATTTTCGGCAAAATGATTTTTCTGGTCAAATTTTGAATTTGAATTCTGAAATTATGTATGTGAATTGCGAGAGCTCTAAGTAGAAAAAAAAATTAAATACAACTTACAACTTGTTAACCGCACTGTATATTTATTTTATATTTAACACACGAATATTCTTTTAGGTGTCCAATCAATTATTTTATTTACAATTATAAAAAATCCAGGTCTGGATTAAAAATATTGTAAAAATGTTCCGACCCAAAAAAACACCCTGTATATTAATTTTTTTTAAAATGGATTTTGCATTTGAAAAGGGGATAAAAACTAAATTTAGTGGTATACTTTGAATTTTTGGCAAAATGATTTTTCTGAAAATTTTGAATTTGAGTTCTGAAATTATGTGAATTGCGAGAGCTCTAAGTAGAAAAAATTAAAATGAGACTTAATTTTAATTAATACCATTATTTAATCTAAATTGGTAAAATGTTAAAACATCTCAGTGTTTTTTATTATCTGTGACAAATAGTTTATGGCGAAATTCATCTTTAACTAATGAATAGATAATAAAGAGTCAATAAAGAATACATCACTTTAATCAACAAAGTATCTAAAAATTATAACAAAACAGAGAAAATGTGCAGCATAACTATTCAAAACTAAAGTACTTATTCAAAATTACCACCATTAAAAATTATTGTTATGTGTCAAAATGTTAATATTTTACCAATTTAGATTAAATAATGGTATTAATTAAAATTAAATCATATTTTAATTTTTTTTACTTTGAGCTTCGCAATTCACATAATTTCAGAAATCAAATTCAAACTTTAAACAGAAAAATTATTTTGCCGAAAATTCAAAGAATACCATTAAATTTAGTTTTTCAGCCTCTTTTCAAATGCAAAATCAATTTAAAAAAAAATTAATATACAAGGTGTTTTTTTTTGGGTCGGAACATTTATACAATATTTTTTAATCCGGACCTGGATTATTTTTATTTGTTAATAAATTAATTGATTGGACACCTAAAAGAATATTCGCTTGTTAAATATAAAATGAATATACGGTGCGGTTGACAAGTTGTAAGCTGTATTTCAATTTTTTTCTACTTAGAGCTCTCGAAATTCACATAATTTCAGAATTTAAATTCAAAATTTGACCAGAAAAATCATTTTGCCAAAAATTTAAAGTGTACCACTAAATTTAGTTTTTCATTCTCTTTTCAACTGAAAAATCCATTTTATTGGGTTGGAATATTTTTCCAATTTTTTTTAATCCGGACCTGGATTTTTTACAATTGTAAATAATATAATTTATTGTACACCTTAAACGATATTTGCGTGCCAAATATAAAATAAATTTACAGTGTGGTTGAAAAGTTACGAACCAATTAAGAAAATGACAAAATAGATAAAACACTCAGTATATTTGTTATTAATGGAGTAAGACCCATTAAGTATGGTATTTTTGAGACCGCCTAAGTGTCCTCTTTCTGCAGTTAACGGATGTTACTTTCCCAATGAAACACCCTGTATACCCTAAGTTTTGCTGACGACCAAATAGTGATCACACAAGACGAAGTTGACCTCAGCTTTATGATGAGAAAACTGGAACAGGAATATACAAAGAATTGAATGGAAATAAAACTAAAGAAAACAGAATACCTAACAACGAAGAATACAGAAATAAAACAGCTGGAAATAGACAAAGGTAAACAAATCAGAGGAACAGACAAATAAAAGTATTTAGGTTTCATAATATCAAACAAAGGAACAAATAAAGAAGATATAAAAAATACACTAGGAAAAACAAGAGACTGTATACGAAAATTGAACCCGGTACTGTGGGATAAAAACATCAGTATAAAAATAAAAAAGAAGAATATATTATAACACCATGACAAGAAGTATCCTGATTTATGGGTGTGAAAATTGGATAATAAATAAGAAAACCAAAAACAAAATAAGAGCAACAGAGATAGAATTCCTAAGGAGAAGCTACAGAGTAACTAGAAGAGACAGAATAAATAAAATAGAGATTAAGAAAAGAATGGTCATGGAATCATATATAACAGACTACATAGAACAGAAGAGACCTGGTAGAGGGTAGAGACCTGACAGAAGAGCATATCTTCCAAGAAGGAAGAGAGGTAGACCCCGATGATCTTTCAGGGATGAAGTGGACGAAGCAATGCAAGGAAAAAATCTTCAGGAAGGGGACTGGCAAAACAGAAAAAACTGAAGTAAACGGTTGAGTGAAGGAATACAGTGAAAACTGTGGAAATCCTTAGTATACTATATACAGTACATAAATCGTTCAGCTGGACATAGGGAACATACACTGTATATATTTAGATACATAAATACATACATTGTATTATATTGAGACTATTGTAGCAACTGAGCTCTCTCGATGACAATATGGTTGTTAACATTAAGGGACATTAACCTCAAAATTGACAACTCATTTCGACTGACACAAATAAACGTCAAAATATTACAATGTAGTAGCTAAGTATTTTTGGCCTAAGGGAATGGGAAAACGGTATAGTTTTGAAATTAGTTTTTAAATAAAAAAGAATGTGTGTGTACTTTGTACGCACGTAAGAAGATATTCTTCTATTATATAATAGGTAATTTAAACGAAGTAAATATACTTAAAAGGTTATTTGTATTTTATTTAAAAATCAAACTAACTTTCTTATCTGCCACTTTCAAAAAATTTTTATTAAAACAACCAAAAATAAAAAAAAATATATATGAATCGCCCAGGAATTGAACCCGCAACCTTCCAATCTCAGTGCTAACGCATTTCCCACTACACCAGCGAGGCCCTAGAAATAGACATGTAAGTTTCGGATATAATTACACAACACGGCGACATATAGTGTAAAAATGTTATGCTTATATAATATTTTATTATTTTACTACAGGGAAACACAAATCCAAAAACCCAAGAATTATAATAAATAATACATTTCCTAAAACCACTAATATATTCTTTTAATGACTTATTTGCACGGTTACAGATACATACATACCTATCTTGAAAGATTAGCAATGAACTACATACTGTCAGAACTACATACTGTCATTTTGAAGCTATTTTCTTGTGGCATTTTTATAATCAAGTATATTTTCCCTCGTGATTTACTATGGAATCTCTAACGCGAGAATTTCAGTGCCACCGTTGCATTTGGTTGTCTTTTTAAAGACATATCACATGCTATGATTTTTTGTGGCGGATATTCTTGAGTTGGGATTGATTTCATGTAATCGAATGAACTATCTTTTAGTAAAGTCGTCCCAGGAACGCAACTCATCAATATTGGCAATATCATTTTAAAGTCGTCTACTTTAAAATGTATAATACGTGTCTGAATTGCCGATATAAATGAGTCAGATTAAATAAATTATTAGAAGAATTTTTTACTAAGCAACAACATTTTTGTTTATTTAGTATTATTTTGTATTTTGACAACGACACCCGACTTGGGCGTCGAAACGTTAATAAAATCATTTTTAGGTAAAATTGTGGCTTATTTCCCATTTGAATATACTTGATTACATACTGTCAGTGTGCGCAGGCGCGCGGATCATGTACAATTTTACCCTCAATCGATTCGCCGCTAAAGAAGAATATCTTCAAAAATATTTTAAAAATTAAAGAAAAATTATTAGATCATTAATCATAAACTTTGTTTTTGATTTATTTATGGACAGTCTTGCTTCAAAACTCACTCATTCTATTCGTTCTAACAACTCTATTGCACCAAAAACTCGTATTCGAACAGAAGCTTCAACTAACACAGGTTAGCGCAGTTGCCACAATTCTTTCAATTTATATTACCTATGTCCAGCTGAACGATTTACGTACTATATAAAATTTTTGGAATTTTAACAAATTCCTTTTATATTATGTATACAGTCATTTCTTAAATTATTTTAATATAGAAAACCAAGGGAAGGTTTTTAATTTATTGCCGAAATTAAATATTAAACAAAAACGTACTGGTATTTGATATTTTATGTATTTTTAAAATCCTGATGCATAATTTGATAAGAAAGTACCACTCCTTTTTTAAAACATGCAAAAACCATCTTTAAATATTCATTTTATAACTTTTATAACCCAAAACAACACATCCTCAAAAAATAAACTCATTCTGTTGGTAATAATAACACAAACCTTGACATTTTTACTAATCGGTTCATAAAAGAAGAAGTATATAAATTTATTGTTGTACCCATTATATTATAATTGGACTATATACGTAAAATCAGTAGGTATGGAAATCGCATAGTTAATAATCGATAAAAAAAGCAATAAATTTCGTGTGTTGCGATCTCACGCCTACCTTGTTTGAGTTACACTGAAATATTAGATAATAAGATGCTTTGGATCTACTATCATCCTCTAATAAAATCTTCGCTAGTAAATGTATCATTAAAACATCATCTATATTTTTTAAATGAACAATTTCGTAATCGTTTAAACTGAGCGCTCTTACTCTTTGAGATTACTTAAAATTTATAAATCCACAAAGAAAAAGGTTTTCCTGTAGTATCTGTATACCATATATCACAAAAAATTTAAGTAAATCCTTTATAAATTGTATATAATTTATTAAAATTCCCTAAAAAGTGCTATATCACATAAGCAGAACGTTTTAGATCTGATTACAGATCATCATCAGTGCTAAACAGGATGCTCACATGCTTCTTCTTCTTCTTCTTTTGCCCTTTAGTTCGTCCAATTTTGAACATAGGCTTCCCCCAGTTTCCTCCATTCGCTTCTGTTTAGTGCTTTCTGTTTCCAGTGCGTTTCTCCTATCTTTTTAATGTCGTCTCCCCATCTCATCTGGGGTCGTCCTCTTGCTCTCTTTCCTGTCCATGGTCTCCATTGTTGTATCGTGGTATTCCACCTATTGTCCGTTTGTCTAGCGTTATGACCTGCGAAGCTTCATTTTAGCCTGGCTATATGTTGTCCTGCGTCTTTGACTTTTGTTTTATCTCTTACCCAGTTGTTTTGCTTTTTGTTTGTTATTTTACTCCTAACATTGCTCTCTCCATGGCTCTTTGTGTCTTCATTATTTTATCCAGGTTTGCCTTGGTCAAGGTCCATGTTTGGCATGCGTATGTGAGAATTGGGAGTATGCACTGGTCAAACACTCTTGTTTTAAAGTATTGTATTTTTTTATTCTTTAGGACCCATTTTAATTTCCCAAATCCTGCCCAGGCTAATCTGACCCTTCTTTTTACCTCCGGTGTTTGGTTTTCCTTATTTATTTTTATTATCTGTCCCAAATATATATAATCATTAACCGCTTCTATTGTGGTGTCGTTTAGTATTACGTTTCTATTATCTTGTGTATTTGTCATTGTTTTTGTTTTGGCAAAATTCATTTTTAGACCTATTTGTTCAGATTCATTTGCTAGTTCGGTTAGCATAATTTGTAGTTCTTCAAAACTTGATGCTATTACTACTACATCGTCTGCATATCTTAGGTGGTTTAGTTTCTTTCCATTTATGTTTATTCCCATCTTTGTCCATTCCATTGTTTTGAAAACATCTTCCAGTGCTAATGTAAATAGCTTAGGAGAAATAACATCTCCCTGTCGCACTCCTCTGTTAATTGGTATAGGTTTTGTGGTTTCTTCCAATTGTACTGTCATTGTTGCTTTCTTATATATATTATGTAATAGCATTCTGTATCTGGAATCTATTCTATAGTTGTTTATAGCTTTTTCTACTGCCCACTTTTCTACGCTGTCAAATGCTTTTTCGTAGTCAACGAACTCTAAGTGCAGATTTATATGGTATTCGTTAGCTTTCTCTTTTGTCCTTAGTGTCCTAATTATTAGATGATGGTCAGTGGTGCTATATCCCTTTCTGAATCAAGCCTGCTCTACTGGTTGATATGAGTCCAACTTGTGTGTTAGCCTGTTGTTGATAATCCTCATGCATAGTTTATACGTTTGCGACAGCAGTGAGATGGGTCTGTATTTTTTTATGTCCTTTCTGTCGCCTTTTTTAAATAACAGGATTGTAACACTTTCGTTCCATTTGTCGGATATTTCTCCTTTATGTAGACGCTGATTAAATAGATTTCTTAATGTTTGTAAGATTTCTTCTTTACCTTCTTTCAACATTTCAGCAAGGATTCCATATGATCCCGGTGCTTTGTTGTTCTTTAATTGTAATAGTGCTGCTTCTTTTTCATAATTTTCTATTTTTGGTAATGTTTCTGAGTTTACATTCGTGATTGTTTTCTTGATATATTCCTGAATGTTGAGATTTGCGTCTTTCTTTGAGGTGTATAGTTCTTTATAAAATCTTTCTACTTCTTCTGATATCTTCTCTTTTCTCCTCTCTTCCACATGCTAAGCCACCAAAATTGAAAATATTTGGGTAAAAACCCTTTAAAATTATACAGTTATGGAAACATTGACTGGAATTGTTACGAGTAACATGGAAATATTACATGATTAGGCCCCAGGCACCATTTGACCCACATTTGAGTTGAAAACTTTCAGAGGTTCAGCTACCTCATCTCTTGAAAGGTCGTTGGCAACGGTTGTTGCCAACAGTTCCCTCACTTGAGTTGAAAACGTTCAGAGGTGTTCAGAGGGTGTTGGCAACAGTTGCCAACGACCGTTCAAGAGATGAGGTAGCTGAACCTCTAAACGTTTTCAACTCAAGTGAGTGTCAAATGGTGCTCGGGGCCTAATCATGTAATATTTACAAGTTACAACATCCATGTTACTTATAACAATTCTAGTCAATGTTTCCATGACTGTATAATTTTAAATAGTTTTTCCCAAATATTTTTCAATTTTTCGTAGCTTAGCATGTGAGCATCCTATCAGCACTGATGATGATCCGTAATCAGATCGAAAACGTTCTGCATATGTAATGTAGCCCCTTTTAGGGAATTTTAATAAATTATATAGGTACCTTTTATAAAGGATTTTACTTCCATTTTTTTGTAATTTATAATCTTGACGCTTATAAAACTTGACTGTTTTATTTATACGATATTCTGTATATATTCTTCTATATTCTATACCTATATTTAATTTGTGCTTTTCTATCTATCAACAACTTTTTCTTTGAATTAGTACCTTCTTTTTCTTCTTTTTCTTTCTCTTTATAAGAAATTCTGCTTGTTCACTGGCAGATAGATACCTCAATGGAAGGTTGTCACTCCATCTTTTGCGCGGTCGGCCGATACCTCTTCTACCGATTGGTGATTTATCCCTTTCTATTATAGATGTAATATATAGGTGATACTTATGTGGTTATTCCATTCTTTTTTATATTTAGTGTCCATTCGTTTATACACTGTAAGTTACATTGTCTTCTAATACTCCTTTTCGATCTCTCAGTATTTCCTGTAATTCTTCTCACTACTCTCATCTCTGTCGATTCTAATAGTCTTTGTGTTGTGGTTGTATCGGGTCTTGTTTCTGATGCATATGCCATTATTGATCTTACACTGGCTTTATAAATTCTTGACTTCATCTCAGTGTTAATATGTCGGTTTCGCCATATAGTGTTATTAAGGCATCCTGCCAATCTATTTGCTTTTTGTACTTGTTTTCTCACTTCTTTGTCCTAGTCTCCGTAGCTTGACAATGTAATTCCAAGAACTCCATTTATTGTTCAATTGTGGGAGACCACAAACACGCTGGATGGACAACATTAAACAAATGTCCAAGAAATAGCAACAAAACGACAAAACTCACAGAACCGTGTAGAGTGGCGAAAAATGGGAGAGACCTATGTCCAGCAGTGGACGGAAGAGGTTGCATGATGATGCCAGAAAAATTAGTTGTTAAAAAAAGATTGAAACATGGGAATCCCTAGAACCACAAGGTAGGGTCGCCGGTGACCCCACCCACCTCACAAATTTTTTTGACATTTGCGTGATTCTCATGAACCTGTATGTGTATATTGTACTCCCATCTACCTTCAGTATTTCACATGACTCAGTGATGCGTTTTTTTAGGAAAGTTCATATTTAGTCGTATTTGCAACACATTTCTGATTTTTAACCCCACCTGAGGATAGAAAAGGCCGCCAGGTTTGTGTTTACTTTGTAAAAAATAAGTGTGCAGAATATCAATGTGTTTGTAAAGATTGTAAATAATATAAAATAAACTATTCAACTCCTAACTTGTTTTTAATTACCTTTGCATCATAAGATGTTGTATTCTCGTTATAATATTAAAAAAATGATTCCATCTCATTATTTTTCAAGACAGAAAACTGAAAGAATTTGTTAAAATATACAAAATCAAAGTATATTTGAGTATTAATTCTAAAAATTTACATATTTAATAATAAAAGTTTGTGGTTATCGATCGCCTTGTTCACATATGGTTTCCTCCTTCGAGATCTTATTTAATCCTGATTTTTTAATTTCCTCGCATAAAGTCGATCGTAGTGCTATATTCGTTACGATATTATCGATAATTATTATTAGCTGGAATATCTTCTTCTCATCTTCCAAAGAGAACGTGAAGGTAAAAGGATTTTCTCTGAATCCACAAGCGCCTATAACAGAAAAATAATTGAAAACTCAAGGAACAAAAAAATAGAAAAAATTCAAGTGGTGTAAGATCTGGAAGTCTTGGGGGAGGATCCAATATCTTCAGTTTTGCCGATTTACCATTCCATATGAAGATAAAGGAAAAGTTTCATCATCACTTAAATATTGCAGTATTTCGCTAGACTGCATTCGACGATCTGGATCATCCTCATTGATATCCTGGACATTATAAATTTTATACGGATATTTTTCGTTTTTTAGTAGGTAAGTACACGTAAAACAGACCATTTAGATGTTTGTATCAGCTAAAATCATCATTCTATCAGCTGAAGGTTATTATCATAGTTTCAATTACTGCCAAGAGACAGGGAGTGGCAGTTTGAACATTTAATAAGCGAGAAGCAATGTTTATTTGTCAAATCACCATTTTCTTTCTGTTTTCTAGCAATAAAATATATTTTCAATTAAATAAATTAATGGCATACTGCATGTTGTGCCAATTAATTTAATTCAAAATTAGTTTTTTTGCCACTCCGTATGAATAAGTATGTTAATATTTATATTACTGAATAGAGAATAATAATTTAATATCCTTTTAAATGAGCTAGCACAGGACCCCTATTCTCATTTTAAAAAATCAACGATTACATCATCACGCCCAGATAGATAGAGTCATATATGCCAAAAAATCGTAATTTAATATTAATAATCGACCTGTGACGAAATTTGTTCCCAAAAAATGTTCCCCTATTTCACATCCATTCTCAAAAAAATGAATTTATTCCATAATTTTGCCCCCCAGTGTATAAATATAATCACATACAATTATATAAACTATACCTTCTCTGTCTTGAAGATTACTCCAATAGTTAAATCCTTCCAAAATAGGAATGTAGGAATTAGTTTTTCCAGGGTCGTCTACGAAAAAAGTTATATACTTTAGTAAATATTTTTCTTTCAGTGTCAAATTACTCCATTTTAAAAACAACTGTTGAACAACTGGGCCTGCAAATAAACATTTAAAATAGTAAAAAATACATTTCAAAACCTTATTACAACTCTCGAAATTCTTATTTGTTTATACACCAAGCTCATAACATAGCTTCGGAATGGTAATAGATATACCAATGGATATACCTACAGTCTACAGGGTGTACCAAAAGTAGTAAGACGGTCGAATATTTCGCGAAATAAACATTGGATCAAAAAACTGGAAAATATGTGTTCAATATTTTTCAAAAATCTATCGATTTACAAAAAATACGACCTCCACTTTACCCCCTTAGGGTGAGGTGGGGGATACCTTTAAAATCTTAAATAGGAACCCCCATTTTTATTGCAAATTTGGATTTTTTACGTAAAAATAAGCAACTTTTATTCGAGGAATTTTATCGAATTGTGGATAGATGAGGCTATAATCGGAAAAAACGATTTAACTTGATACCCTAAGTAAATTATAGAAACAGTCTAATATCTCGAGAAATACACTTCCAAATGAAAAACCAAAAAACACGTGATTAATATTTTTCAAAAATCTATGCCACTATAACTACTCTCCACTTCCATCCCCTGGGGGTGAGGCGAGGGTAAATCTTAAATAAAGTCCCCATTTTTATTGCAGATTTGTATTCCTTAGGAAAAATAACTAACATTTAGTCGAGACATTTTTTAGAATTGTTGATAGATGGCGCTATAATCCGAAAATACTATTTATTAGCGCCATCTTTAAACAATTCTAAAAAATGTCTTAAATAAATTATACATTTTTTTCATGAGGAATACAAATCTGCAATGAAAAATTGGGTTCCTATTTAAGATTTGAAAGTTATCCCGCCCCACCCCAGAGGATGGAAGTGGAGGATAGTGTTTATTGTCATTCGACAGGTTTCTGAAAAATATTAAACACGTGTTTTTTGCTTTTTCATTTGGAAGTGTCGGATATCTCGAGAAATCTTATAATACATAATAACATAGCTTTATTTACCTTTCCTGTAGGACGTAGGACATCTTAAGTTAGTAACATGTTAAAATGAACAAGATCGCATAGACATCCATCTTTGTGATATTAAATGAAAAGGTTAATTTAATTGTCATCGAACCCATGTTGAAATACTACTCAGTAAACATACATTAAAAGAAAACTAACTACCTACTTCTAAATTTTTAGAAGACAGCAAAATATAGATTTTAACGTAACAGTCCGATATTCAGGTAAAATTAGATACAAAATAAATAAAGTGAAATCGATTCTAACTTTTTTTGAAACCATACTTACATTTATGTGTTATATACGCCACACACTGAAAAATCTGTGAATAAAATTCTTTTTGGCTTATGGTATTACAGTGTGTTTGCGATTCTTCAGAATTCATTGTAAAAATGTATATTATAAACAACAAAAACAATTTTGAATTCTCAAAAGTACGGAAAATTGTCACGTGATTGTAGTCATAGATTGGTTGACAGTTTTCCTAAATTTGAAATGTCATTTTAGCCAATTCGTACGCCATAAAGTATGCAACACAACATGCTTCTGTTCATATTGCATACATACTAAGGGCCGGTACTTTCTGTCCTGATTAAACCCTGTTTAGCGGAATTTTGCATGACAAAACTCCTGTTTTATTTCACCCATTAAAGCTATTGTTCTTGTTATCTAAGAAGGCTGTTGAACTTGACTTTTTGGGAATTGCTACAAAGGTCGATTGCAACCATTATCTGGGGATTGTGGCAGTCTGACATATTAGATTAAAGAGTGCAACTATTACATCAATAACATCTTGATCAATGAGTTTTAATAACTCGATCATCTGGTCTACTAGTTTTGCCTTCTTTTGTGTTTTTGATGGCATAGATGACTTCGTCTCGTAATATTCTTCTTTCTTTTTTATGTGACTTGTTAGAACATTGGCGATCAGTCGCATGATCCTCAATATTCTGCGGTAAGCCCACATATCAAAAGCCTCAATCCTCTTGCACATTGTTTCTCCGTGGGGGTCCATGCTTCCATTCCATAGAATAAAATGTTGAACACATAGCAGCGTAATAAGCGTTTTCTTATTTCATATTTTTACCTCTCTGTTAGTTAGTATCCTTTGCATTTTCCTAAATGATGTTCTCGCTTGCTCTATTCTGCATTTGATTTCCTGTGATAAGTCATATTTTTCACCCACCGAGCAGCCTAAATACTTGTATGATTGTACTCTCTGCACCATGTCTCCATTTATTCTAATATCTGCCGCCAAGTTATTAGCTATATTTTTGTTTTTGCTGATGACCATCCATTGGGTTTTCTATATATTTATTTTCAGACCCATTTGTTGGCTATTGTCCGTCAATGAATGTAGGAGTGCCTGCAAATCATCCCTGTCCGTTGCTAGCAGAACTGTGTCATTGTCTTATAGCAGATTATTAATTACTATTCCATTGGCAATTATATCCTCTGTTCTATCTTCTACTGCTTCTCTGAAGACCTTTTCTGCATACAAATTAAACAGAAGCGGGGAGAACACGCAACCTTGTCTAACTCCTCTAGTAATATTGGTGGTCCAGTATCCTCTGTGGTTTCTAACGAGAGTTCTTCTCTTCCATCGTAAAATAGTTGTTGGATGGAATTGGTCCAACACACTTATTGTAAATATATATTTTAGCGAAGTGAAAGAGAGTTTATCTTTCCTTTCAATTCAGACAGCTGTTTCTGTCTCTAGACGTCTTCAGTGGGGCTACATGAGCACCTCTGAATCGAAACGAAACCCAAACTGCGTATTTAAGCAGAATTAGAAAAATAATTTTATATTCCACTTTTAGGACGCTGTAGGGACATCTCTTAAAGAAAAGATGAAAAGTCCAGATGCAAAATTTATTAAAAATAATAAACACTACTTTCAATCTGAAAACTTTTCGTAAAATGACAGTTTGTTTCCTTTCGAGTCAGAAATGGTTCCCATCCCCAAACAGCTGTTTCTGTCTCTAGACGTCTTCAGCGGAGCTACATGAGCACCTCTGAATGGAAAAGAAACCAAACTGCCCATTTAAGCAGAATTATAAAAATAATTTTATAATCCACTTTTAGGATGACTTTTCATGTAGCCCCACTGAAGACGTCTAGAGACAGAAACAGCTGTCTGGGGATGCTGAACCGCCTCTGAATCGAAAGGAAACAAAAACTGTCTTTCACTTTTATCTTTCCTCAAAGTTTGAGTACTCGGAACTATCTTTCGGACCTTTTCCTAGACGGATGAAGCAGAATGTGACTGCATATTGTAGAGTCCATTTCGCTTTATTTATTCGTCGTCTCTTGTCTTATAGATTGTAAAAGCCAGAGATTAAGGATATTACCAGAAAGTGGTTCCACGAAAAGTTTTCAGATATAAATTATTTATTATTTTTAATAAATTTTGCATTGTGACTTTTCATCTTTTCTCAGATATTTTTGCGGTATGAGGAAATATAACCAAAGCCTCCAAAAAACAATGCGTTTTGCAAATTTTCCAGCCGACTTATACCCTGTATATTTAGTACTGAAAAATAAAAGAATGTGTGTGTACTTCAGCACATAAGAAGTTATACTTCTATTATATGATTTCAACGAAATAAATATACTTTAAACAGTTTATTTTTATTTTATTACAGTCGAACCCGCTTATTAGAGTACCGGTTATAGGAATATCCCGGTTTATGGAATATAAATTCGAGGTCCCAAAACGTTTCCATTTACCCTTTAATAAATGTATCTGTTTATTGGAATATGGTTCAGTTAAATAATACCGCTTAATAGAATAATTTTTTCAGGTCAACAAATAAATTTTTACGTACAATTTTTAAAAAATTTTAATTTTGCCTGGTATAATGGTTTGTCGGTAAGAGCTTAGAAAGCCTGCCCTTTTGTATATTATTACGGTTTGTCAGGTACCTACTAAACACTTTATTACTGTGTTATGAGTAAACGCTCCTTTCCCACAGAAAATACAATCGATCGCCGGCAAAGTCATAAAATAATTTTATTTGTCTACAAATTTCTATAGGTACATATTGCCACCAACTTGGCTGTTTTTAGAAGCAGTAAAGATTTAGAAACAGCATTTTTCTATAGGATTATTTACTACCAATAGTTGATCGTTTGTTCGGAGTCTTTTCTAAAATCCAAGTCTAAAAAGACCTAAAACCATATGCATATACATATTGACATAGTATGTACTATTATAACGTATATTCGGTACAATTATTTCACCTAAACTCCAATGATCGGTTATTAGAATATCCCGCTTATAAGAATATGTTTGCTTGGCACGAAGGCTATTTAAATAAGCGGGTTCGACTGTACAAACTTTGACTCCTATGTGTATCATACATAATACACAACAGGTACTCTCCCTGAGCCTATGTGTATGAATTTGATACACAAGAGTAGAACTTATTCAAGCGACAAAAAGTGGCCAAGTTGTGACAACTTATGAGGATAAATGGCCCCAGGAGTTAGTGTTAAATATTAAACTAATTGTAATGCTTACCACTTTCCAAAAATAAAAAAAGAATAGGAATGGTCCGGATTTGAACCAAAGACCTATAAATTTCTAGCCGAATGCTCTACTAATAACGCTACGAGCAGAGGCGGCTCGTGATAGTACAAGATGGTGAGGCACACTACACTTGAGGAATATTATTATTATTATTATTAGCTTCTCTTTAATGATCCGAAGGTCGATTTTGTAACGTCATAACATGAGGCCGTCTACAGAACATTGCCGTATTTATTTTAACACTTGCAAATGATATTAAATAACTATTTTATTGGCAAAAGAATAGCAACGAACTCCGGATACCATTTTACGTGCCAGGCTGGTTTAGAGAGAGACAAATTGTTTCCTAGTTAAGTCTGTGATAGATTCATACTCAGAGTTGCTGTTTTTTAGCTAAAAATAATTACTAATACCACATATCAAAACAGTATGCATCAGATGTTTCGTCCTTCCTGGGTCTCATCAGCGTTGTACAGCCATATTAAGCAAAATTTACATTAGAAAATACATGAGAACAACGGACAACAACTGATTTTGTTTAATCAGTTGCCAAAATGAAATTATTGTACGCAAACAATATAGACCTACAAACACGTGATAATTTCATTTTAGAACCAATCTTAAAATGTAAATGTATCTATTGAATATAGGGCAATACAAACAAGCAAGAAACAAATTACTGTTATATTATAAGATTGATTTTTATTTTAAATAAACTAAGGGTTACATTTTGTTTTGTTTTGGGTGTTTATTTTAAGTTTTTTTTTATAAAAAGCGTGCTTAAAAGAAAATTAATTATTATAAAATTATAATAATAAAATGAAAATAAATAAAACAAAGTTATTTTTTACGAAATAAAAGGCAGATATCGAGCACTGAGTTTTATTTAATCTTCGAAAGTATACTTTCGCTTCTAGAGCATCTTCAGGAGCATTTCGTCAAAAAAGGAAGGTAAATTAACATATATCTAACAAATACTTAACGTACACTACACGAAGGACAAACAGATAAATTTGAGTGCCGGTAATTTTGGTACTTCTATATTTTGAAGATGGAGGTACAAACAGATAAATTTATCTATTTGTACGTTACAGTGTAGTGTACGTTCAGTATTTGTTAGATATATGTTAATTTAAGTTTCCACCACTTCAGATAATTAATGACATTCGAGAATACCTTCCTTTTTTGACGAAATGCCCCTGAAAATGCTCTAGGAGCGAAAGTATACTTGGGCAAGGCAAGATTAAGTAAAACTCAATGCTCGATACCTGCCTTTTATTTCGTAAAATTCATTATATTCGAGCATTCAACCACGTCCTATTTTAAAGTTATTTTAGTCAAAAACTTCATAAAATATAAATTCTAAATGGAAAACTGAGTTCTTATTTTTTTTTATAAATTAATGAAACTTTGTGAGACTTCTGTTCTGCAAAATGAGCTATTACCTCGTCTATAAAAGCGTTCTCATCCTGTGATTTTATAAATGATTTTTCAATTGATATTTTTGCCATATTACTGAATTATAAAGTTTTGAATCATTATCGTAAAAACAGTCTCTCTCCATCGTGAAAAAACTCTATAGAAGAGGATCCGATATAAGGTCGAACTACACCGATCTGCTTAATGGATAAAAATTATTGGATATGTAATTTAGTTGTGTTAATATTTATAAAAAACAAGTGGTGCCCTATCTAATTTTGTTCTGATATAAGTAATTAATAATTATTAAAAAATGACTTAAAACGAAATAAATAAAAAAAATTGGCCCGGGCAGATATTATTTTAGATTTTTTGGACCATTCGAAACAAAAAATTACTTTCGTAATTGAAGACCTATTTACAAAAACAACATAGGTAACTGTATTTTTAAAATTTCTGTAATTTGTTTGTGTAAAAACCTAATTTCTATAAAATAATTTGGAAATACTTTGGAAAATTTCCAATTTTTTCATAGAAATTGTATTTTTACACTAAAAAATTACAGAAATCCTAAGAATACACGTATGTTGTTTTTGTAAATAGCTCTTCAATTTTTCTCAAGTTAATCGTTTTCAAGTTATGTATAAACAATTTAAAAGCGAATAAAGAACGAAAGATGGCGATTATCAAGGCTTAAAATAAAGAGTAAAAAATATTATTTTTGTAATCATCAAGTACCTAAATTCAAGTTTAAACATTCTTCTATCAGGTCCCGGTAAAATTTTTTCCACGTTCTACTCTAAAATGTCTTTTTTAAATTGTTAATGAGAAAGGTTTCTTATTAAAATTACTTAAAAGTAATTTTTTAATTATTAATTATAGTCAGAAGAAAATTAAATTGGGCGCCTCTTGCTTTTTATAATTATTAACATACTAAATTACATAATATATCCAAAAAATTTTATCCATTAAACAGATCGGTGCAGTTCGACCCTATACGCTTATATTGTATCTAAAACTACTAAGAGGCGTGCCTCATAGGATTTTGAATCAGGGTCCGAAATTCTTGACAGGTTGATGTTCCGAGCTCCGCATATTAGTCCCTTTTACGAAACCGTAATATGCTAGGCAAGGGATCTATGAGAGGCTTGCTTCACCCGGCTTCACCTATCAATTTGAGATACTCGCATGTGGACGACAAAGATCAGGGCCGCACCTATTTTTATTTTTTTCTCATAAAAGTTATTTAGCAGATTTGAAAAAATTAAATTGTAAATTGTATTTAAAGAATTGATGATGGTATAGAGAAATAAGGTAAATAGTCGATTGATATACTGGTGAGGCACTGCCTCACCTGCCTCATAGGACAAGCCGCCACTGACTACGAGCTCTCTGTTTACATAGTTTCTCGGACATAATGACAATTCACGGTAACAAACAGACGAAGTATAAATAAAAATGTTTTAATAATACCATTTATCTTACTCCCGAGGAAGACCAATTAAAAGACACAAAAATTATAATAAAATATATTTATTAAAAACACTATATATTCTTTTCACACCTTTTTTTGCACTGATATAATATACATAACTTGAAAGATTTAGCAACTTAACGCCATACTGTCTGTGTGCGCATGCGCGCAGGATAATAAAAATTCACTTCCAATCACGCCTAAAGAAGTATAACTTCAAAAAAAAAACAGAATAAAATAAATAACATTTAATAAAGTTGTTCTCAATATTTATAAAAATACATGTTAATCCCAAAATTTAATAACGCCATCCCATCCTGCCGATATCATCTTACTCGCTTCGTGTGGATGCCATAATACGCTGATACAAACGTTATCGTGGGCTTTCCATTTTTTGTACAATTTTGTCGTTTTCCAATCCCAGACGTAGACCTTTCCATCAGCGTCACCGGACACCAAATAGCTCATGTCTGGAGAATAATCTAACGAGCATGCGTAACCTGCCACCATGTGACCGGTGAATGTCTTCTTTCGGTTGATTTTGAAACGATTCATGGCGGAAAAGATCACGATCTTATTGTCCATGCTTTGACACGCTAACCACTTCCCTAAAAAATAAAAATATTGTTAAGTATCATGACAAAATTAGTACTGTCGTACTATCCTTAATAAACCTATCAAATTTTTGCAGTTGGATGCATCTCAATGAAACGTGTTGCATTCGATTGGCAAGAGACTTAGGAAACTTTCTGAACTAAGGTGATGATCACAACATGAAAATTGCATTATTGCATCATGACGGCGAAGGCCTCCGATGCACCTGGTTATGATATAGGCCTACGTCCTAGAGTTTTATAGAAATTCGATACAAAATCAGTGCAAACTCGTCATTCGGTAGTTTTTGGGGTCGCTGAACACTAATATCTTTTTGACGATGATCTCTGATGCATTTGGTGTCATAATGTGCATCGTCTTCTGAAGTTTTATAGAAATTCGATACTAAATTAGTGCAATCTCGTTACTCGATGGTTTCTGGATTCGCTGACCACAAATATCACGACAGCATTAGTGTCTGAGGTAACTGGTGTCCAGTAGGGTCGTAACAGAGGCCCCAATCGCTTACGGGCCCCATCTTGTCATCTGATATTATGTAAAAATCTGATAGTTATATTATTTTACGTTGTGTGTTTAAAATTAAAAACGTAAATTTCTAAATAGACGTATATGCCAAGTGAATCATCTCGTAATATCTAGAAACTTAGTCCCTTCCGGCCTACCGAAATTTTATGGTAATGGCAATAAACTATAATGCTTTGTACGTGACTAATGAAAGATTTGAGAATTGCAATTTGCCGAATTTTAGAACAATATTTCTAAATCTAGAAATGGGTTTTCTCTTTAATCTTTACCTATGTTTAGTATTTCGATACAATTATCCAGAGGCATAACAGAGGCCCCGCAGCATGAAGCTTACGGGGGGGCCCAATATGTCAAGGGCCCCATCTTGTTGTCTAATATATGTAAAAATGTGTTATTATATTATTTGCATACATACGTTTTTTAAGCAGTGCAGTATTGAAAACGAAGTTGTCCATCCGAATTAATAAAATTGTAGATATATTCGCTGATAGTAGATAGTGCATGAAGAAAGTTGTTCTTCTCAGAATAATACTAATGTAATCATTTAGTAATTTTTATTGTATTTTATTCTATACCAATAAAGATGAAAAATGTAAGTCGTCATAAACAATGCATGAATACACCAACAGCTCAGTAAATGACAGTTTTCGAGTGAAATTATCAGCGTCACGAGGGACGAATTTGCTTGATAATTTGGATTTAGGTTCTAGATACACTCCACTTCAAAGTTGGATTTATGCCGTTGGTTGCTTTTACTTCGGAGGGTGAAACCCCTCCTTGGGGAGAAAAATATACGTTTAAAATAAGTCCGGAAATGTATAAATTGGCTAATTATAAGCAACTTTTGTTCTTCTTTGATAATAATGTTTATTTTTCAAAAAAAAAAAAAACGTTTTCAGACTGGCTTTTCGCAAATAACTCAAAAATAAGTATTTATCGAATTAAATATTAGATTTCGAAAAAATATTTGTAGCAAAAATGTAGCTTATAAGATACAGAAATGGTGTACTTATTCATGAAGTCTATCGACACAGTAAAAGCACAGTTAAAACTCATGAAAAATAATTCTTATTTCTCCAATTCCAAATCGAATATTTCAACCTGAAATAACCAAAAAATGAAGCAATTTTCGGGAAAAACTCTTAAAACTTGTTTAAATGTTTCAAAAAAAAGTTTTATTTTTATTTTTTTTTTTTTTATAAAAGTTTCTGGCACCAAAACTATACGAGTTATGCTCAAAATAAAGTTGGCCCCTTTTTTGGTAAAAAAAAAATCGTGAAAATCTGCCCTTATTTCGCACCCTAAATAAAATTTATCATTCGCGCTTTACTATTTATTTAAATATTTTTTGTTTATATGCTTTGTAAGTTTGACCGATACAAAGTTCTTATTTTTGAAATTTTTTTTTATTTTGGAAAAACGCCTTTTTTCAAAATAACTTAAAAAGTATTAGTGATACGAAAAATCTCAAAGAGTAAAGACATGTAGGTAGGTCTGGCTTTGATAAATATTTTGGCTTTATTTTGTTTTTCTATAAGACAAAAATTGATTAAGACATGGCTGTTTAAAATTTTCATATTCTCGTAATTAGTGACTCGTAACTGGCTTAGTTTTAATGCTAGAAACTTTTGTAAAAAATAAAGTTTCTATTAAACGCTTTAAAAAAGTTCTAATGAGTTTCCCCGAACAGTATTTAATTTTTTGGTTATTTCACGTTGAAATATTCGATTTGGAATTTGACGTATAAGGAAAACTTTTCATGAGCTACAAGTTTTCTTTTACTGAGTCGATAGACTTCATTTTTGTTTCATTTTTTTTTATTAGCTAGATACATTTTTGCTAACAATATTCTTTTCGATCGAATACTTACTCTTTGAACCATTTGCGAAAAATCGCCTAAAAACGTGGTTTATTTGTTGAACAATAAACATTTTTACTTTTAAATAACTCGAAAAGTCTTGAGTTGACCACTTCGGTGGTGACACTGAAAATTACACGGTATCGCCATATTATTTTACGTTGATTTACTGGGCTGTAACAAATATAGGTATTTGTTACACATGTCGCATTTAGTAATTTTTTAAAGGGGGCCCCATTTCCAATTCTGCGGGGGGTCCAGACGGAGTTTTTTACGCCACTGGTGTCCAGGATGGGCATCATCTCCTTGAGTTTTAAGGAAATTAGATACAAAATCAGAAACTTGTTACTCGACGGGTTTTTAAAGTCACTGAATACTAATTTAAGATATAAAACATTAAAAAATCACTCACCATTAGGTGCTGGTGTGACCGCTGGCATGCTGTGCATTGTAGGATCTGCAATGTATTTCATGTCGACAGGTATATCCCATTCCCATACCCTTAAAGACTTATCATCTGAGGTAGTAACAAACCTTCGGTTTTCGTCTACAAAAGTAATGCTGTTGACAGCTCCCAAATGTCTATCATATTCCTGAACGATGTCACCAGACCTAATTTAAAACAAATATTAATACGCAATTTGTTAAGTAGTAAGAAGGTTAATGATTACATATTTTCGGAAAAAGATGTCTCTGAAAAAAATCAAAATGGGCAAAATAATCGGCATGTTACACTTTTGGCACCCAAAAGTATTAGATAACCTTACCAATTTAACTTACCTAGTATCCCAGCAGATAATTTTCTTGTCGGATGTACCAGCAACAAATAAATGTTGCTTATTTTTATCTGGGTTAAATTTAACACAATATGGAATTTTTCGACTAGTGAATCTTGATACGACTTGTCCAGTTTCTGTGTCCCAAAGTTTAATATACCTGAAAATTTATTAAAATATAAATTATATAGATATAATTATATATAATTATAATTAATAATAATAATAATATATATAATTATATAGATAATTATATAGATACAATATATAGATAAATATACATATAAAAATATAAGCAATAATTCTTTGAAAGCGTCTCAAATTGTCTGTTGCACATTTGTAATTGAAATTTATGAGTTCTTGTTATGAAAGAATAATTACATTTCTTCTAATAAAAGTATGTGCATGGGCCAGCTAACTCAAATGATACGTGGACTAACAAAAAGAGATTAAAACAAGGAATAGTAAGAGATGGTTAAAGCATGAACTGGTAGTATTGTCTTCCTCTCTATACCTTAGGAGATGACACTTGGAAAAGCAATTGGAAAATTAGATAAGAAAGCAAAGAAAACAGGGGTATAGATAAACCAGCACAAAACAAAATACATGACGATAGGGAAGGACGACACAATAACTCAGAAATATACAGGGTGTCCCGAAAAGATTGGTCATAGATTGTACCACACATTCTGGGGTCAAAAATAGTTCGTTTGAACCTAACTTACCTTAGTACAAATGTGCTCATAAAAAAAGTTACAGCCCTTTGAAGTTAACATCTTAAAACAAAATTATAGTGAAGTTTGTCCACCCCATAAAAATTTTATGGGGGTTTTGTTTCCTTAAACCCCCCCCCCCCAAACTTTTGTGTACGTTTCAATTAATTCATTATTGTGGTACCATTAGCTAAACAAAACGTTTTTAAAACTTTTTGCCTCTAAGTATTTTTTCAATAAGCCAGTTTTTATCGAGATGCGGCTTCTATTTTAATATATTTACATAAAAATTATATGGAAGTTTTGTTCCTTTAAACCTCCCAAATGTTTGTGTACGTTCCAATTAAACTATTATTGTGGTACCATTAGTTAAACACAGTATTTTTAAAACTTTTTTGCCTTTTAGTGTTTTTTTGACAAGTCACCTTTTATCGAGATGTGGCTTCTTTTTAAAATATACCTAAAAATGTAAATTATACATAAATTTTCAGATTATTAACAGGTCTCTATTGGGACCGTGCAAGTTCGGCAAAGCGACCTCTATTTCTACGCTCTGTACTTTTATTCGCACTTTTAATTATATTGGCCAATTATATTAGTCCTGGTTGCTGGATAATTGTCAAGACCATAGTCCAAAAAAATAATAAGAAGAAAAAAATAAGATGCAGGTTATGTTTAGCAAACGTAAACAATTGTATGTAGTAAATAAAATCCGTTATTAAAATGCAGTATTGCAAGCAAAATACAATTAATTAAATTTACCTTTATATAATAATTGCATATCATATCAATATTGTGGAGCAATATATAATTTTTCTAAGTCAATGACAGAAGGTATGAAATATACGTCAATTTGACAATTTCAATTGACAATATGAATTATTTAAGATAGTTGCAATATTTCTCCGCGACTCGCGCACGGTCGTTTCTCGTTTCCCTTTCCAAGTACTTGCACACCGCGAATAATCGTACTTAACCATATACAAATATGTGGTGGATTCGACAAAATTTGTATATAATTTGTAAATATTTAATATTCAAAATATGTCGATAAACATTGGCTTATCGAAAAAGTGCTAACAGGCAAAAAAGTTTTAAAAACATTGTGTTTAACTAATGGTGCCACAATAATAATTTAATTGGAACATACACAAAAGTTTGGGTGGGTTTAAAGGAACAAAACCCCCATAAAATTGTTATGGGGTGCACAAATTTTACTTTAATTTTTTTTAATGTTGCTGCCATAAGAATGCCACATGTCCATTTTCAATAAAAAATCTCTAAGAGTTTTCGATATATGAAAAAAAATTGATTTTCATTTTGTAACTCAAAAGGGCTGTAACTTTTTTGTGTGCACTATTGTATATAGGTAAGTGAGGTTCAATCAACCTATTTTTGACCCCAGAATCTGTGGTATAATTTATGACCAATCTTTTCGGGACACCCTGTATAATATCACAGAACTATAAATTTGAAACTGCAACCATCTTCAGCTAGTTGGGAGTAGCAATACGGACAACTGGAAAAGAGAGAAAAGCATTCTGAAACGCAAAAAACATATATATGGAATGAATAGAAATCTGCTGAAAAGCAGGACAACAGAAGTAAGAAGTAAGAAAACAAAGATGAACCTCTATAAAACATTAATAAGATCTGTTGTTACATATGGGATGTAAACAACAGTGATTAACAAGAAAGAGGAAGATAGCCTTGTAAAATTTTAAAGAAAAATAATTAGAATTACAATGGTAATTACTGCCCTTATACAGGGTGTCCAGAAACTCTACCGACAAACGAAGACAGGAGATTCCTCAGATAATTTTAAGCCAATTTAACCCAATTCACCTAGTCCGAAAATGCTTCCTAAGGGAGCTAGAGCTCTTTGAAGATGGCGTCATGTAATTAGTTTTTCTTAAATACCTCCAGAACGCTTCTATTTAGAAAAACGAAAATTTGTATACGTATTTACTTTCCTGAAATGAATCGATTCCATCCATTGCGAATTTCTAGTACATGTCATATGCGTCCGTTTTGGGAAGGGCAACGGTTATTTTATCGCCTAACTTTTTTGTCTTTAATTTTTAAGCATTTTTGACTCTGAATTATTAAATTGTGAATTATTCTAGTACTAAAAGGTACTCTTAGTTTAAGTCGATAGGATACACCGTTTTCTAGAAAAATCGATTTGAAAATTTTTCGTTCCTTGAATTTAAAAAAAAAAGATTAAAAAAAACTATTTAGAAAGATGAAAACTGGTACATTTATTTATATTCCAGAGATTATTCGATTTCATTAATGGCAAATTTCTAGTACCGGTCATAGGCGTCCGCTTTGGGTAGGTCAACAGTTATTTTATAGCATTACTTTATTGTCTTTAACTTTTAAGTATTTTTGACACTAGATTATTCAATTATGAGATATTCGAGTACTAAAAGTTACTCTTGCTTTAAGTTGGTAAAATACATCGTTTTTTTTAATTTATTTTAACTTTTTTTTTCAAATTCCAAAACTAAAAACTTTCAAATCGATTTTTCTAGAAAATGGTGTATCCTACCGACTTAAATTAAGAGTACCTTTTAGTACTAGAATACCTCACAATTTAACAATCCAGTATCAAAAATGCTTAAAAGTTGAAGACGAAAAAGTTATGCGATAAAATAACCGTTGCCCTACCCAAACGGACGGAATAGATGGAATCGATTCATTTCAGGAAAGTAAATATGTATACAAATTTTCTTTTTTCTAAAATAGAAGCGTTGTGGAGGTATTTAAGAAAAACTAATTACATGGCGCCATCTTCAAAGAGCTCTAGCTCCCTTAGGAAGCATTTTCGGACTAGGTGAATTGGGTTAAATTGTCTTAAAATTATCTGAGGAATCTCCTGTCTTCGTTTGTCGGTAGAGTTTCTGGACACCCTGTACATTCCTATGCCACTCTAGTGTTGTAAGGGAGACTATTATTATTATAATGAAAGTACCTGTCATATCCAGCTGAGAGAAAAAGCTTTCCAGAATTGTTAAAGTTGATGTCTCTCACAGCTTGTCTATGCCCATAGTAAGTTCTAATGCATCTTCTCTCATTATAAACTTCCCAGATCTTAATCCTACAATCCATACTAGCAGACAGGAACAAATGTGCCGTTCTGGGAAACCACCTGATGGCTGCAACACCTTTGGAGTGACCTACAACAGATTTAATAATTTTACAGAAGTATATATGTATATTATTGTATATGCATCATTTACAAGTTATTAAACTCTAATAGAGAAGTGTACATACGACAACAAGCCTATCTTTCTTATATTAGTAGACTATAAAAAGGCATTTGATACGATAGATATCAAAAATGCTTCAAGCATTGGCTGACTGCGGCCTTGACTACTGATATATTGCCTTGATTAAGAGTATCTACGAAACTGGTACAGTTTGTGTCTAACTTCATGAAGATGCCAAATAGTTCCAAATAGAACGTGGAATTAGATGGGCTTATACTATCTCCCCGAAATTATTTACTGCTGTAGTTAAATACTTAAACCAATGGAACAAGAGGATAAGATGGGAATTAATATAAATGAAGAGGATCTGACCCACCTAAACATTGTAGATGACATTGTTTTACCAACTGTAAGGTAATTTACATTTATTTATTAATTTACATAATTTACATCAAAGAAACATGAAACGTAAATTACGTTTCATGGAAATAAAACAGTGCTAAACAAATATACGTCCGGCCATTTATGAAACTCTCCGAAAATAAAAATGTGTCATGAGCATGAATCACACTCGTTTCATTGGTAGGCGGACTTTGAGATTTGTTTAGCAGTGTTTTAGTTTCATGAAACATGTTTTTCTTTTCATGTTTCTTTGGTGTGCGGCTTGGCATAGAGTTAATGAAACTACAAAAATGACAAACCATATGGTCAGCGATAAAGTTCAAATTGAAAGCCATAGCATCAACCAAATAATAGCTTACAAATATTTAGAGCGTGAGATTCACTTAGGCCGAAATAATTAGATTACTGAAATACAAAGAAGCTACCTAAAAAATCTCTATGCAGAGGAAGAACAAATGATGCTAGAACCGGAAACACCAGAAATTACCACAAATGAAGATGTTAATATAAGTGCACAGGAAGTACGAAAAACACTCGAAAAGCTCAAGAACAGAAAAGCTGCAGGTAAGGATGGAATACCAAACGAATTACTGAAATATTGTGGAGCAGCAATGACACAACAATTAACAACATTAATTAACAAAATCATAAAACACAATAAAATACCGGAAGAGTGGAGAACGAGCGAACTAATTCTACTATTCAAAAAAGGAGATAAAAAGCAGCCAGAAAACTACAGAGGTATCAACTTGTTAAATACTACCCTAAAACTTACAACTAAAATCTTACAAGACGTAATGAATCAGAGGATAAGTTTAGCAGATAAACAACAGGGTTTTCGTACTGGAAGATCGTGTACAGATGCAATATTCGTCATAAAGCAAATTACTGAAAAATCACTAGAGTATAATAGACCAGCATTTCTATGTCTGATTGACTTAAAGAAAGCATTTGACAGAGTAAGACTCAAAGATGTAATCCATCTTCTGTATAATAGAGAAGTCCCTCTAGATATCATAAAAACTATTGAGAACATCTACCAAAATAACAAAATGGAAGTCAGAATAGATGGACAACTTACAGAACCTATAGATATAGACAGCGGAATAAGACAGGGAGACTCATTGAGTCCTATGCTTTTCAATTTAATCATGGATGAAATCATTAAAAACGTCAACAAAGGAAGAGGTTATAGAATGGGAAACAAAGAAGTAAAAATACTCTGCTACGCAGACGACGCAATATTGATAGCCCAAGATGAAGATAGTCTGCAAAGATTAGTCCACAGATTTAACATAAGAGCAAAAGAATTCAATAAGACAATTTCATCTTAGAAAACCAAAACAATAGTAATCAGTAAAGAACCAATCAGATGCAAAATAGAAATTGATGGTATCAGTATTGAACAAGTAATGGAAGTAAAATACCTTGGAATTACATTGTCAAGTTACGAAGACCTAGACAAAGAAGTGAGAAATCAAGTACAAAAAGCAAATAGATTGGCAGGATGCCTTAATAACACTATATGGCGAAACCGACATATTAACACTGAGATGAAGTCAAGAATTTATAAAGCCAGTGTAAGACCCATAATGACATATGCATCAGAAACAAGACCCAATACAGCCACAACACAAAGACTATTGGAAACGGCAGAGATGAGAGTACTGAGAAGAATTACAGGAAATACACTGAGAGATCGAAAGAGGAGCGAAGATATTAGAAGACAATGTAACGTACAGTGTATAAACGAATGGACACTAAATAGAAAAAAATAATGGAACAACCACATATCCAGAATGGGGGAGACACGTGTGGTCAAAATAGCACGAGATAAATCACCAATCGGCAGAAGAAGTATCGGTCGACTGCGCAAAAGATGGAGTGACAACCTTCCATAGAGGTATCAATCCGTCAATGCACAAGCAGAATTGCTTATAAAGAGGAAGAAGAAGAAGAAATACAAAGAAGGATAGGTCTATACCAGTCTATAACATTCCAGAAATATAAAAAAAAATCAGTAGAATCCTATCATAAACAATTTAAACATGAAGCAGCATTGGTTTTATGCTTTCATAACAGCACTAAATACATACAATGACACTGATAATGTCATCAGCTCAACCAGTTCTTAGATACTTACACTCTTTAATCATTCTGCTCACTGATCTCTAATAAATAATAATAATATAGCTTACCAGTCCATGTATGAATATGGGACTTGGGTAAAAAACATTTCTCTGGAGGTGTATCAGATTTGAGATTAACCCCAACATCTTGTGGAGCATGCAAAAAAGACCTTCCTTGATAGTCCACTGGATCTTTGATATGCAATACAGACTTTTCCTCAATTGGTTTGTCCTCTGTTGGTTTACCTAAAGGTTAAATGTTAATATTAAACATCTTTTTCACCATCAAATCTTCAAACCTAATGATATATACATATTATCTAATAGACATAATAAATAAATAACAGACTTCATTAAAACTGTAGTGATAGTCTATCATTAATAATAAAATATTGAAATGACTTGGTTTTTATAAATTTTGAATTACAGTGTTGGCGGAAAAATAAATGAAAATATTTCATATTGTGGCAACTAAATGTTGAGAATTATCTAGTTACTGTGTATAAAATTAATAATTTTGACATTAACTCATCAAGTCGAAAGTTTCTTGACAGTCACTGTTAACAAACCTCTAGTGAAAAGCTCTGATAACATATTTATTCAAAAATGTCCAGGAAGTGTGACACAAATACCTACTAAATTTTATCAATTTAATCTTAAATTTTATCAATTTAATTTTAAAGTAAAATGAAATATATGTATATGCAACTCAATAACCAAAGCAGTGATAGGATCGGTTAGAACATCACCATGGGTGATGGAACAACAATACCTGAAGACACTAACAGATCACAAAAAATAAACAAAAGAATACAAGCCAGCAACAGACGTCTTTATGCCCTTTAAAACCTTATAAAATCGAAACAACTAATAAGACATACAAATATACAACTATATAAAACAATCATATGACCCCTAGTGATGAATGGCAGTGAAACATGGACAATATCAAAGGCAAACAAAGAGACACTACATGTTTGGGAAAGAAAAATCCAGAAATAAAGTCCAGAAGACTCCAATGGGCAGGACACCTCAGAAGACATTCTGACAAAAGAACAGTAAGGCTGATATGGGAAAAAGTCCCAACTGGAAAAAGACCACGTAGATACCCTCGACTCCGGTGGCAAGATAATAGCCACCTTTCAGAGACCTGAATGCTATGGATGTGGAGTACTGAATAGGGATTGCTCAAGACAAAGAAGAGTGGAGGTATGTTGTTGAGTTGTTAGATCTGTTTTTAGACCAATTACACAAAAGGGTAAATGTTCTTTTTTCTCATATGTTGAAGGTTTAAAATGGGAGTTTCTAAAATATTCTGACTTGCCTGCTGAAGCTAAATTCTTTGCATTTCATAATGAATTAAGTAAGGCTTTCTTACACTCTTTTCCTGAAAAATCCTATAAAAAACGTAGAGATCAAAGTCGACTAATAAACTGGTTCAACGATGATTTGAAATCCATGAGGGAAACACTGCACTTACTAAGGAGCAGTATGATGAGTTTCCTACATTGGCTCAGAAAACTCTATTAGCAAATCACAAAAAAGATTACAAATTAGCAATAAAATCTGCTAAACAAAGGGCCAATGATAACCTTATTTCAACTGCATCCAATCCAGTTAAGTGTATGTGGGATATCATCAATGAACACAGAAACAAGTCTAAAAGTAAGTTAGAAACAAAAATTACACCTAATGAATTTAATGACTTCTTCACTAATGTCGCCTGTAACTTGCAAACCCAGATTCAACCCTCCTTTTTCAATCCCTTGGATTATAATGTCACCATGTTTGGGGAAGAATTTTTCTTCCAAGATGTTTCTCTCGTTGAAACCAGAGACATTTTAACAAATATAGTGAACAAGAAAAGTAGAGACTACTTTTAATTCTCAGTTAACATAATAAAAGGAGTGAAACATCTCATTGCTGGTCCATTAACAGCACTTATAAATCACTGCTTTAAGGAAAGCATCTTTCCTGATCTGCTCAAAAAAGCAGTGGTGGTACCGATCTATAAGAAGGGTGACAATGATGACCCATCCAATTATAGGCCAATATCACTCCTTCCTATAATATCAAAGGTATTTGAGAAACATATCGCTCGCTGAGAACATTAGTGACGTAACTCAAAAAATACCAATTGTGACTTAATCTATTAAACATACTCCTAATATTGAACTTGATATTATGCTTTAATGACGGAAGTCTCGATACGTCAGTAATACTCTTTGACTTTTAGTTCCACTTCTGCATGCATTAGTGACGCAAGTCACTTTACTACAAACTACGTTTTTGAAGTCACTTTACTACAAAACGTTTTTGAAGTTACGTCACTAATGTTCTCACCAAGCGATATGGCAGCAATGATTATTAAGTACTTTGAATCCAAAAATTTGTTCACAAATAGTCAGTTTGGTTTTAGGAGGGGTCTAAATACGACAAAAGCCATCACGGACTTAGTGATGAAGATTCAAGAGGCTTTTGAGCAGAGCTGCTATCTGTCTGCTACATTTTGTGACCTGAGCAAAGCTTTTGATTGTGTTTCACATGAACTGCTTCTCAGGAAATTGGGGAGATATGGGTTTGGAGAGAGTAGCATTGCAATGATCTCCAGCTATCTCTCCGATAGAAAGCAGAGTGTGCAGGTGGGTAGAGTGAGGTCGGCAGAGAGAGCTGTAAATATTGGATTACCTCAAGGCTCAATATTGGGACCACTTTTGTTTACAATTTATATTAATGATCTTCCACAGATAGACCTTACCAGTTCATTTACTCTTTTTGCTGATGATACTACTATTACCTGCAAAGATTGGGATTGTAAGGCAGCAATAGAGGCATCAAAGCAAGCACAAGATAAGGCAGAACAATGGTTTGCAGCAAATATGTTGCTTCTAAACATCAATAAAACCCAGTCTTTGATTTTTTCAACAAGACAGTTTCCATCCGGAGATGCAGACAAACAAATAAAATTTTTGGGAGTTTACTTGGATGCAGGACTATATTGGAAGGCTCATACACGGTCCCTTGTTGCTAAATTAGGAACTACAACTTTTCTGATTAGAAGACTTACTGAGTGTGTATCTCAGTTCACTTTACAACAGGCCTATTTTGCACTGTGTCATTCACACATCAGCTATGCAATTTTGGCATGGGGTCACAGTGCTGGAGCCAAAGATGTCTTTCGTATTCAGAGAAGAATAGTAAGGATAATTGCTGGCCTGTCCTATCAGAAAGAATGTCGGCAAGCATTTGTTGCACTGCACATACTAACTCTGCCTTCACTATTTATTCTGGAGAGTATTGTTCATGTGAAACAAAATATAGATTGTCATCAAAGACATGAGGATGTACACCAATATGAAACCAGAAATAAGCATGCCTTAATACTGCCCTACACCAGGCTCATGGTTTAACATTCTACAACAAGTTGCCTACTGAAATTACTGAATGCCAACTTTACAATTTAGAAAACAACTAAAGAATTTTCTCATAAGCCAAGCATTTTACAGCAGTGATGAATTTTTAAATTTTAACTTTAATATTTGGAACTTGGTTGTGAATTGTTGAATTGTACTTTGTTTATTCTTAGGAACCCAGAAAGTGTTTGTCTTAATTGATGTATGTATTATTTCATATTATGTCTTGTGTTTTTATACTTGTATTTTATATCTTGTGTTTTTATATTTGTATTTTATATCTGTGAACCAAAGTTGTATACTATTTTTCGACGTATGTAAGTACTTTTGTATATTGACATGAATAAATGACTTGACTTGAGTTTGCTAAACCTACGAAGGTTGTAACGCTATGAGTAAGTAAGTAAGAATTAAAAAATATGAGAATTTGTTGAAGAATTACATCTGGCTAAATCTACAGATGCAGAAGAACTTAAGCATTATCATAAGAGTGAAAGTATCCAACCTAAAGGTAAAAGCTTAGTCCAGATGTCCAAAGAAAATACAACCAAAACAATAAGTAAAAAATGCCACATATTACACAAAGATACAAAAAAAAATTCAAATGAAATATAAATTAAAATTGTAATTGTTACCTTTCTTATTCTTTTTAGAAGTTATTTCATCTAACTCAGCCTGTTCTTCCTCCGTTGGTCTAGAAACTTTTTGTTCATCAACAAAACCACCCCATGGTCCCAAAAATCCTTCTATATCACCCGGATTATCATTTCTTTTCCTTTTCCTCTTATCCAAGGGTCTTATCTTTGAAGTTTCAAATACAGTCTTAACACTTTCTACGTTTTTACCCTCTTCAGTTGAACCGACAACTTTTAGATGTCCATCTCCATCATTACTTATCGATGGGTCTAATGCGTAACCATAGCTCGTAAACGTTCTTCTCTGGTTTTCGAATTGAAAATCACTTACATGAGCCTTTTCAATATGTCCCGAGAGTATGTTTCTCTCAACAGATTGTTGTTGTGTTTTAAAAGGATTTGCAGGCCCTACTACAGGAGCAAATAGTATATCATACTTTGGATTATATGTCAGTTCTCCACTATCAGGATGTATATGATTTTTTTCTCCATCTAAACCTGTAGGCAGTACATTTGGAGCGGCACAAATGGCAAGCTTATTTTTAGTGGAAAATTCGGAATTAATGGGGATTTCAGTTATATCTACTGAGGTGTCTTTATTTTTGTTATTGTCTGTATCATCTTCATCACTACTGCCCGAATACTGTTGCAGAGCTAACATTTTATAATTATGTGCTAAAATCAAAGGTATAAAAGTATATTCACATAAGAGGTTAAAATTATTGTTATAACAATGTTAATCTCTTTTTTATGAACTTTATCCAAACTGTTTGTTTTCAAAACGAAAAATATCACTCCTAACCTAACTGTAACATTAAACGTCAGTAACGTCACTTGTCTTGTCTTCTTTTCATTTAAATATTGACAAATGGCCGTCTTCATTTGAACCAAACATAGCCTTCGTAACGTAACACAGGCCAGAACATTGAAATTTGGCAATAGGGAATAGAGGTCCTATAAATATATCTGGTATGTAGAGGATAACAAAAGAGAGCGCCAACGAGTTTTTAACGAAGAAAACAGGTAAAACAAATAGAAGAAGATTATTACTTATTACCCAAAGGCCCTAAAAGAAAAAAAAATATTAAAGAAAATAAAGTAAAATAATTATTTAAAAATAAAATAGCAAAGATATGACGTTTGTAACTTATACGCTAAAAGGAACAGTCCAATAAAAAGGAGAGAATTAATAAATAGTCAATAACAATTATAAGACCAATGAGAGTTTTTGAGTTTGAGTGAAAATTTTAAGAGTTATTATTATTATTATTTTATAACAGTTATTATTATTTTATAATAGTTATTATTATTTTATAATAGTTAAGTGACAGTTTTTCCCGAAAGAAACGTTAAAACACATTGGTGTTATAAGGTCGTTACTTGCTTCTTGTCAGAAGTTCGAATGATACTGCTTTTACTGGACCATGAGCTTTGTTTTGTATAGTATTTTTACTACAAAAACGTTATTACGTAGGTCAAAATTTTTGACGTAAGAGAACTGTCAAAACATTAGAATGTGACTTTTCATTATTAGCGTGTTTATAATAAACATAGCAATAAGAAAAGTCACATTCTAATGTTTTGACAGTTCTCTTACGTCAAAAATTTTGACCTACGTAATAACGTTTTTGTAGTAAAAATACTATAATTAATTATGACATAATATCGTTTCGCTCCATCTACTGAAATATTTTTAAGGTTGCGATATTACAGTTTTCTGGAGAAAAAGATTATGTGTGTGATCATAGCCACCTTTACTTAACAATCCATGAAGTTGAAACTTGGCAACATCTATTGGTAGACCGATTAATTCTGACAGTTCTCATTTGTTTTTAAATAATGTTCACTGTATTTGAAACATTTTACAATATTTCGTGCTCCAAATTATAAAGAACATTAAAAGGTATGTTATTAAGATGATTTTAGTTCAATATAATATATTTTTATATAAACTTGCGTGCATATAGAAATCCGTCCACCTAAAAATTTTGTCATTTTTAATGTCTCATATTTCCTAAACCTGTTGGCAGATTTAAGTAATTTTTATAATATGTTATAGCCTAATTCTTTAACAATACCTCTGTAATAATATTGTTGGTAAACAGTTAAATTTTTATGGTGTACCGGGCATTTAAAAAATACTGAAATTAAAACCCAACTTATAGACTCCGGTTTTCTTAACATTCTGTTTTTTGATTAATTTGCTTATGTTTAACAACTAGATTTGTTATTATCAATTCAGGGTGTTTCTAAATAAGTTCGACAATTTTTAAGGGGAAAGGAACAAAATGAAAATTTTTTTTTCGAATTCTGAGAAAACTAATAAGTATTTTTGAAAAATTGAAACGCAGAATAAAAGCTTACTTTATTACCGAGGGCCAAAAGTCCCTTAGAATGAATAAAAAGTTTTTTTAATGGCATATTTGAAACTAAAAATCACACTAAATTTTCTTAGGTTTTCACCCCTGTAACTTATTAAAATAAACATAGAAATTTTCAGGAACTTTGGGTCCTTGATCCTAACGTAATCTTTCACTCTGCGTTTAAATTTTTGAAAAATACTTATTAGTTTTCTTAGGATTCGAAAAAAATGAATCCCGTTTATATTCTTGTTATTGGTTTTTTTTTTTGTATAATAAACGTTACTTACAAGGAATTACTTTTAATATTATTTTGTACAAACTTCCAATTAATAATATTTTCTTGTTCGACTCAAAAAATACTATAAATTTTACCAGAATTTGTACTTTATCGTAGTTTCGAAAGTGGTAGTCCGAAAGTCAGACTACGGACGTCATCAATTGCGACGTTGCCTTTTTCTCTTCATGGCTTGTAAAGTAAAGGTGGCTATGGTGTGATACATTTTGCATCACGGATCATCAATGGAATACGTGGAATACCATTGACATATTAAGCGTAGACTCGGCATACTCACCAAAAAAGCGTATCGCGGAAACAGCATGGAAACAGTCGATCAGTGGTCTATCTATCTCTTTTAACCAAACGATCCCGAGCATGTGACTAACAAAGATGGCTAGACCTCTCAATCATATGTCGACGTTAAGGCCGCGTCCCACCATCAAATAATTTGATCAAACTGGTTTGAGCAAAAAGTGACAGTTAGTGACGTCACATCCTGAGTGTTCATTGTGGATAATAATGAAAAATTTTAATTTTAAATAAAGTACAAACAAGTTAGACAACTCAATACAAAAAATTTGATCAAACTAGACTGATAGTGAGAGCACAGATTTTTAGAATTTCAAAAAAAACTGCAATTGTGACGTCACTTTGACGTACTTCCGGAGTTTGCTCAAACTGTTTGATCAATTTGATCAAATTATTTGATGGTGAGACGCGGCCTTTTAAACCCCGATGCATCAAGTTTGAGTTTGAGTGGCATGGCATATCCCTAGCCAAGTCTATCCTTTTACATGTCTCTGAGAGATACCGTTGACTGAAATATTAATATTACATACTGTATTAATATTTCAGTATTAATATTTCAATCAACGGAATTTAATAACACAAAAATTTAATTTTTGAACGGGACGTGCAATGTTGCATGGTGAAAGTAAGCAGCCACTTCTCGTTCTATGATACAGATCAATTTTGTTTTTGACAGCGATCCAAAGACAAGTGACAACAAAACATATTCATGCGCAATCATAAGATGCGCCATTTTCTACATCAAAACTAAAAGAAAACGGTGGAAGTCTTGGTTGGTAAATGTAACATCTGTTCACTAACTCCTGTTGTTTATCACATTGTTGAAAATAGCATACGATTGCTTTCAACAGCAATCTATGCTTGTAGCAAACATATAATTTAAGTTTATTATTTTAGTTTTCTAGTGTGCCATTACTTTTTTCCAAGATATATAGATATAACTTTTATATATATTTTTTAGTTAATAAGGTAAGTAAAAATGTTAAATCTGGTTTAAATTATTAGAATTACATCGATTACTATTTTAATTGTTTATATACTTTTTGTGAAACCTTGTTGGAAGTTTTTTTATTGTAAATTTTAACCAGTTTAGACAGATAATGCTTCTGTATTAAAATAACAACATAACAATGGTCCCAATTTTTGTTTTCTTTATAAATAGTACCTAATCATATATCACATCTAAACCGGATTCATTAAGGCGTTGCACAACTTGATTAACATAACCATTAATAAAGATATAGAAATAAAAAAAAAGATAGGAAAATTAAGCATTCAAAAGGTAGCATTGCAATGTTCTTGCCATTTATTATTGTTTTGCTTATATTTTCTGATAGGTGGTGAAATATAAGTACCTTAACTTCTTGCATTAATTTTATATAATTTTTTTTTTCAACATCAAAAGTAAATAATTAATTTATCTTGAGGTATCAGCATATTTTCAAGTAGTCAAAATACATGTCATATGAAGTTTTATTCTGTCCATCAGGTTGCTGACCAACTAAATTTGTATGATATAATTTACTCCAGTATTTTTGTAGTTCCATATACACATAATTTACACAGTAAAATCTTTTTCACTTAAGGGGAAAGGAGCAAAATGTCACCTGTCAAAATGTTCAATGCAAATCCTGAGAATAAGTATTTTTGAAAAATTTAAAGGCAAAATGAAAGATTAGGTTATTACAGAGGGCCGAAAGTCCCTTAGAATAAATAAAATGTTTCTTTTGAATGAAATATGTACAATTAAATATCACACTAAATTTTCTCTTTTATTTTCATCCCTTTAACTTATTAAAATAAAAATTATAGAAGTTTTCAGGGACTTTCGGCCCTCAGTAATAATGTAATCTTTCATTCTGAGTTTAGATTTTTTAAAAATATTTATTAGTTTTCTCAGGATTCGAAAAAAATACATTTAAAACACATTGAACATTTTGACAGGAGACATTTTGCGCCTTGCCTTTCCCCTTAAGAAGTATGTATGTCATTTGTATAAAAAAAATTTTTTCATTTATTTGTAGGTTGTTTCTAGGAACTTAGAATTAGATGTCAATGAAATTTTTGATGTCAAATTAGTCCCATCCCTTCTGTCAGAAGTTATTTCCTTAATCGTGTATTAGTATCCTAATATTTTAGAAGTATTTGATATTAAACTAGTTAAGATACTGCTTGAACAATGAATATTGGAATTAATGGAAATAGAACAATATGTAAATTTAACCTCAAAGGAATGTGCAGATTTGGCACAAGATGTTGGAACGTACATGAGATTCCTGAAAAGAGCCCTCACAAGATTATAGAAAAATATGAGGTAAGTTATTCTAATTATTCAATCTGAAAAATATTTTTTCAATAACTACAGTAAAACCTCCGTTAACAGAATCAGTTGATTTCATCAATAGAAAGTAAATTTCAAAATGGAAACAATTCGATGTTAATTTGTCAACTTATTCAACATTGCTTTCATACAACTAAAGAATGCAGTTAAATATACAACACATTACGAAATCACCTCATAGTATTTTTTAATATCAACTGTGCCCAAGAATGCTAAGTAATTTGAAATAAGAAAAATACAAAAATCAATGTTATTTTTAACAGAAATTCTTGTTATCCGAAATGGCCTCCCTCCCAATTATTTCGGTTAACGGAGGTTTTCCACCATCAACAAAAATGTAATATGAAGACAAGAATTCGATGGTAATAACCGCACCTCGGCAACAACACTGTCATAAGTCAAAATTCAGTGTTTTTTATGTTTGGTGCATTAAATGGGTATTTTGTCTAACTTTAGTCTGTATCACTGTCGAAAAGATATTTTGTGTTATAAGCGCTAGATGGTGATTTATGTCTGTTATAGCAATAACTACTTTTGTACAACTCTATTCAGCAACACTGTAACAACTCACTTATGACAGTGTTGCAGATATATTTAGATACATTTTTTTTAAATTAGGTGCGCTATAATGAGTGACAACACTGTCACATTATTCTGAGAACCACGTTTGTTTTGTGATTTCAGTTAGTTATAAACGTGTTTTTTTGTGAATTTGGAGTTGAAAATGACTGATCGTTCAAAATATATATTAAAACTTGCTACTACAAAAGCTGTTTATTTTAGAAGTGGACAAGGAGGAATATCTGGGCAACAAATTCATACAAAATTACAGAAATGAACTTTACAGATTTTTTTGATGTAAAACATTTGCAGGAGAAAATCGGAAAGAATTTTGTTTTAAATTCTGACGGAGAAAAAGTTTTTAGGTCCGATATTGCAACATTACAAGTACCTATTTAGAGATGAACTGTTTACCGTTTATTATAAAACTTCTTACAGAGATAGCAACTTCAAAATAAAATTTTAATTCGGAAAACAAACAGTAGAAATTCTATTGGCTTAACTCCTGATAATATTGAATTAAAACAGCTCTATAACGCACCACTGAAACTTTTCCAAAATAAAATAGATGCCTTGAACTTTTTATCCAACAAAAATCACATCATTTTAAAATAATATGTATCATAATTTTTATCAATCTTTGGATGCAAAATAGACCCTCCTCTCAGATCCTCCTCCAATCATCAAAGAAAGGCGTCAAAAACCAGTAGTTACTTTAAAATTAATGTTAAAAATCTAAATAGGTACATGTTTCTAACGAGTATTTTGTAATAGGCAATAAGCGGATTTATTTTATGTTCTTATGTAATTACGTTTGTGTTGTATTCTTTAAATAAATGTACAGTGGAACCCCGATAAGTCGACCCCCGATAACTCGGAAGTCCGGCTAACCCGGACAGATTTTCATCAGACAAAACAAAAATTTTTTCATTTCAACTGAGTTTTTTACCAAGAAATAAACAATACTCTATACCACTGCATGTAATTTAGATGTACTGTTCATATGGATTTCATGTTTTGGCATTTATAATGGAGTTTATCTCTAAGTATATCGTATTTTAATAATTTTTACCATATTCTCCGCCTAACCCGGATTTTCGATAGCCCGGATCGGCCGCTGTCCCGATTAATCCGACTTATCGAGGTTCCACTGTATTAAAAAATCTTAAAAATCATTATAACCTATGATAATTTTCACATTAAACCTCAATTTCTGTGCAATTTCCAACCACTATGATCAGCAACAGTGGCACATTGTTATAATCCATCTTTGGGTTTTCAGCAACACAGACACATTTGTTAATAATTAATAAGTTAGTTTCAAATTTCTACAATAAAGAGTACTAATTGATAAAATAACCTAAATTAATCTTATTGAAGAAAAAATAACAAAAGTATTGTTCAATTTATAGAAATAATCGAATGTTATATAGTAAGGATGATCTTCATACCGGATTTACTCAAAATGGCTATTTTTGACTTGACAGTGTTGTTGCCGAGGTGCGACATGTTTCCATGTGGATTCTAGAGATTATCTGATTGTTTTACATATCTACAGTTGAAAGGTAAAAGGTTGTAACCCACAAATAAACTTTTTTCAGGAATAAGAAAAAACACTCCATAAGTAATTTTATGAGGAATCAACCTAATAATTTTTTCCATTCATTTATAGATAAATTATTATTGATCTACAATGTTGTTCTGAAGCTATTTCCTTGTGGCATTTTTGCAATCACCTATTCTAAATGGGAAATAAGCCACAATTTAACTAAAAAAATGATTTTATGAATGTTTTAACATCCACATCAGATGTCGTTGTCAAAATACAACATATTAAAATTAAACAAAAATGTTGTTGCTTAGTAAAAAACTCTTCTAATAATTTAATTTAATCTGACTCATTTATATTGGCAATTCAGACATATATTATACATTTTAAAGTAGAAGACTTTAAAATGATATTGCCAACATATTTATGAGTTGAGACAATATTTTAATATTTTGTATTTTGACAACGACATCTGATGTGGATATTGAAACGTTATTAAAATCATTTTTTTAGTTAAATTGTGGTTTATTTCCCATAGGGCTTTTCATTCACAGGCATTTGTTTCGAGCTTCTGTCATGTATCACATAATATTAATACAGGGTGATTGATTAGTAGGGTAAAGCTCAATAGCTCCGCTATAGTAATAGATAGCAATAAAAGTTAATAACAAAAATTTTAGCCACCTTTGAGCTTCACATTACAAAATTAGTTAGAATGTTACAGGGTGTTCGATAACACAGTGGCAGACCAAACTTATGTTTTTTTAAATGGAACACCCTATATTTCTGTGTTGTTGGTGCACCATAGCAAATGACAGGGCCATCTATGTGGCCAACCATTGGAAATACAGAATTTAAAGTTGTTGGTGTTCCGGACACGGAAAGTAAGTAAGTACCCTATATTTTATTTTAAAATTCGAAATCCTGTTAACTTCTCCATCACAAAAATATAAAGGTTTGTAATGTTATACAGGGTATTTACAAAGTTATAACCAATTTTATATGAAAATCGTAACAAGTTCAACTCCCTGTATAAATAAAAATAAGCAAAACAATAATGGTTTATTAATGCCATATTTTTTAACGTATTGTCAAAATTTTCAAGAATAGTCGATATTGCTAATTTTCTTTATATCAAATACAGGGTGAGTCAAAATGCAAGATAGTTTTTAATTGTTTCAGAAATGTTGCATGTAGTGGTTGTGTTTTTGTTTGTAAAATGTATTACTAATAAATTATTTTTATTTCTTTATTTGCTACAGTGTTACATTGATTACCGGATTGATAATCGGTAATCTTCAATTGTCAATTCAGTCATGGCTTACTTAAAATTTAGATATATTTAAACACCTAAAATAATTTGCTCTGAAAAATGAAAATATCTCGAAAACTAATCAATTTGGGCATAGGGAATGTTATATAAAAATTTTAAAGTATGTTAATGTTACTTTTCAATAATGATATAAAATACAGGGTGTTCCATTTAACATTATTGAGATTTCGTTCATAGGAGATTCTGACCAATAGAAAGCTACAGAAATCTAAATTAGACTGATAATTTCCCGTCGTCAAGTATATTACTTCAAATGGCCTTCGTTGCTACGAAAAAATACATTCAGTAACATTAATGACAATTAATGTTTTAAAAATTATAAAAGTGATGACTTTCAACCGTAAAATATTTATAACAACTGTGTGTTTAATTGTAATAATTTGTACTTACATAAATAAATTACAATAAAATTTTGGTTTTGAACAGTTTTATTCATGAAATAAAAGCAACAAATTGCACTCGATCTCTAAAATTAATATAGAATTTTAGAGCTCTTGTGCAATTACTACTGAACATAATGTACTTGCGTTTTGACTCACCCTGTATTTGATATAAAGAAAATTAGCAATATCAATAATTCTTAAAAATTTTGACAATAAATAAAAAAATATGGCATTAATAAACCATTGCTGTTGTGCTTATGTTTATTTATACAGGGAGTTGAACTTGTTACGATTTTCATACAAAATTGGTTATAACTTTGTAAATACCCTGTATAACATAACAAACCTTTATATTTTTGTGATGGAGAAGTTAACAGGATTTCGAATATAAAGTAAAATATAGGGTGTTCCATTTAAAAAAACATAAGTTAGGTCTGCCACTGTGTTATCGAACACCCTGTAACATTGTAACTAATTTTGTAATGTGAAGCTCAAAGGTGGCTAAAATTTTTGTTATTAACTTTTATTGCTATCTATTACTATAGCAGAGCTATTGAGCTTCCTACTAATCAATCACCCTGTATATCTACGTCATACGTTATTGGTATATACCAATGATACAAACCAAAGACGTATGACATAGATATATTAATATTATGTGACACATGACAGCAGCTCGAAACAAATGACAATTGATGAAAAGCCCTATTTAGAATAGTTGATTGATTACAAACCTAACAAATTAAAGAAAAAATTTTTGCGTTAATTCCTCAAAATTACTTAAATGGAACTTTTTTGCGACTTCATGGAAAAAAGTTGACTTGTGGGTTACAGCCTTTTACAACCTTCGATATGAAATGGTCTAAACACTATAGAATAGAAAGAGGACTTTCATTTTTTTTAAGTGGTTTTTGATGTTTTTAGCCAAATGAAGAAGACGGAGCTTGTGCTCTTCCTCTTATTAAAGAAACAGAACTGTCACCTAAGAATTATGGACCTGGTACATCTACAACAGAAACTGCTATAAATTTGGTTAAGAAGGTATCAGAATCTGAAGAAAAAGTCTGTGGTATTTGTTTTGATATAGTTTTAAAAAAATCAAGGTAAGTAAATTTCATTTTTTTTTTTTAGGAATAGAATAATTGAATAGTTTTTAAGAGGTACACAAATCGTAAAAGAGTATAGTTTCTTCTCCAACCCCTCTTGCACATTAAATATTATTGTATGGAATTTGAGACAAATCTGACAAGTAAAAGGGTTCTATAGTACATGTGTGTGACAGTTAAAGCTATTGTTCTGTGATCTGAGAAGATTGTTGCACTTGATTTTTTAGAGATTGCTACAAATGTTGATTGCTACATTGTCTGGGGATTGTGACAGTCATATATTAAATTAAAGAGTTTAGTCATTAAATCAATAATATTTTAATCAATGAGTTTTAATAATTCAATGGACACATCATCTGATCCAGTAGCTTCGCCCTCTTTTGTTTTTGATGGCATAGATGATTTTCATATTATTGGTGGTACGGTATCCTATGTGGTTTCTAATGCCAGTTCTTCTCTTTCATCATTAAATAGTTTTTGGATGTAATTGATCCAGTGACACATTTCTCTGAATTTCTTTGTATGTATTCAGGTCTTTTGCTTTTTTTCTTCATTCATCCATAAGTTACAGAATTTCTACTGTAATCCAAGGTTTTCTTTTTTCTCAAGTGGTTTGTGGGTTTCTTTTGAAACTGACACAAGGGCATGTTGAATTTTTTTCCATTTTTGATCAATTTAAGTTCGTTTTTATTTTAAATTTCATTTCTGCATATTATAGGTTGTCTTGTATGAGCCGCCTTGTATCCTTGATTTTCTTGTGAGCTAGAGCTCTTTACATTCTTTAGTTTCACTCTCATCAACGAAATAACCGGGTTGTGATCAGAGAATATGTCTGCTCGTGGATAAGTTTTGGATGATATAGAATTTCACTACACTGACCTATGAGGATGTGCTGAGTGGCTTTGACTCACTCTCATGAAATAAAACAACTAGAATCTTACATAATATAAAATAAAATAATATTAATATTTTATAGGTCTCAGCAAACATTTGGTATCCTTCCTAATTGTAATCACTGCTTCTGTTTTACGTGTATAAGAAAGTGGAGACAAAGTAAAGAATTTGAATTTGAAGTGTCAAAAGCTTGTCCAGAATGTAGAATTACATCAGGTAAGTGTGTTCCATTCGTGCAAGTTACATGTAAAACTTGAAATGTAATTAACACCTTGGCTGGGTTTAGAGATATACAGTACATAAATCGTTCATCTGGACATAGGGAATATACATTGAGAGAATTGTGGCAACTGCGCTAACTGTGTTAGTTGAAGCTTCTGTTCGAGTATGAGTTTCTGGTGCAAGAGTTTTGAAGCAAAGCTGTCCATAAATAAATCAAAAACAAAGTTTATGATTAATGAGTTAATATTTAACTGTAATTTTTTAATTTTTTATTTAAAAACTAATTTTAAAACTAAACAGTTTGCCCATTAACTTAGGCCAAAAATATTTAGGTATTATATTGTCATATTTTGACGTTTATTTGTTTCAGTCGAAATGAGTTGTCAATTTTGAGGTTAATGTCCCTTAATGCTAACAACCCTATTGTCATCGAGAGAGCTCAGTTGCCACAATTATTTCAATATAATACAATGTACGTATTTATGTATCTCAATATATACAATGAATGTTCCCTATGTCCAGCTGAACGATTTACGTACTGTATATAAACTTAGTTGAGTGTAATATGAGGCATATATGATCCATAGTAAACCTTTGCCACAGTTAACTCAGCCAACCGTTAGTGGTAATATAAGGTCTATTTGTCTTAGAATTAATGCAGCAAATGTGTTCAAAACAGCAATTTCACTTTTAGATTTTGTCTATCCTTCAAGAATGTGGATCGAAACAAAAGAAGAAAAATTAAACTTCATAGATGGCCAAAGACATAAAATGAAAAAACAAGACTGTAAATATTTCCGCCAAGGTGCAGGAAAGTGTCCGTTTGGAAATACTTGCTTATATTTACATGCCTTATCTAATGGAACAGTTGTAGATGTAGGCCCACCCAAAGCTAGAAGACGAAGAGGTGTGGGGGGTAAGTATATTTATTATTATAATTAATTGTCACAATACCATGTCCAATGATCATGTATTGCATTCTATCTATCATAATTAATTTCCAATCCTCAGCTTCCAAGTTCTTCTAACTTTTTCATCATGCAGATGATGTTGTCTTTTGGTCAATTTCTTGTTTCATTTGTTGAGTGTTTTATCTAAGTAAAGTTTAAATGAGTTTAGTGACAGGAAGCATCCTTGTCGAAGTCCTTTAGATAACAACTTAAATGGTTCCGAGTAGTTTTGTCTGACTTTTATTCTACATTCATTGTACTCTGGGCTAATTAGCAAAATACAAGGGAAAGTTATTTACCATCAATTTTATTGCTGGAATCGAATCTTACGATTGTATATATTAATAATATAGGTATGCAAAGTCCGCAGATAGTGTGCTACTTTTTTTATAAACAAAATGACGCCCAAAAATCGTGTTTTTTTCAATTTTTGCTCTATAACTCCAAAGATTTTAACTTTACACCAAAAACACTCAAATAAAATTCTGCATAGAGACGTGTTTTCCCGATTTGCTTCGACAAAAATTTTCCCCGGAAAATGCGGGGTTTTCCAACAAAATCTTTAATTTTCAATTAAAATTTTAGATAAGTAACTGTTCATCAATAATTAAATAACTTGTTAATATAAAAGCTCTTTTCGTATAGATTATAGTTCCAGAAGCCGATGGAAATTGAATGAACAGTTTAGCAACAATTGAGTTGTTAATTAAAAATTTACGGTTGCTGTAATAACCACAAAAATTACGATACATAATACTAACTATGATTTTTATATAAAAAGGCACTGTACCTATCTAATGTACTTTACAGAATTGAAATTAGACTATTTAAGCGGCCTCAGTTGATCTTTCACACTGGCTGTTGATCTTTCACACACTTCAGACCACAAAGGCATATTGTTTAAATGTGAAGTGTCCCAAACTACTTCTAAATCTAGAATAAGCTACAGGCCCATTACAGAGATGGGACTGGCCTCTTTAAATAACAATCTTTGCTTACAAAATTTTGAATTTATTGATAATGAATGTATTGATGTGGACTCAAGGTTTAAAATGTTTATCGATATTTTAACGCAGGCAATAAATCTGTCTTTTCCTGAAAAATCTAGGCTTGTTGAGCAAGGTAAACAATGTAAAAAAAATTCTTGGTTTAATGATGATTTGAAACTTATGAGGGAGAAACTACAATTTTTGACATCTTTAAATAAAAGTGACCCCGTTTTAGTGACAAAGAAAACACTCTCAGAATATAGGAAAAAATACAGACATGCTATACATAAGGCAAAGATTAAATCTAATGATGATTTTATATTAAACTCTAACAACCGTCAACAGGCTATGTGGTCCCTAATAAACTCAAGATGTAAGAATTTACCAATAAAAAATTCATCACTCAATGCAAATAGTTTTAATGATTTCTTCTGTGGTATTGCTGAAAATGTAATAAATACACTTAATCATACTGACCAATCATTCAATACATACCTTAGTTTTATACCACATGCTCCTTCATTCGCCTCTAATCATTGCTCCTTCAGATTTGAGCCAACAAATTTGGAGGAAGTTGTAAAAGCAATTGAAGAATTAAAAAATAGCCAGAGCAAGGACCCGGATGGAATGAACACAAAAATAATCAAGGCAATTAAACACAACATTAGCTTACCTTTAACTAAACTAATAAACTACTCAATTTCATCCTGCATTTTTCCTTCAGTGTTTAAAACTGCGAAAGTCATACCTCTCTTTAAACGTAAAGGTTCGGCTGATGATCATAATAACTTTCGTCCAATAAAGAAGCAGATCAATGACTATTTTGAATCTAATCGGCTTTTTGCAGTGCAGCAATTTGGATTTAGAAAAAACAAAACAACAACACTTGCTATCGATCATTTTACAGGCAGTATTTTGGAAGGATTTGAAAACTTTCTTGATACCCTTGCCTCGTTCCTTGATCTTACTAAAGCTTTTGATTGTGTCACTCATAGTATTCTTCTTAAAAAATTACATGCCTATAATTTTCATCCTATGTCTATTCAATTGATTGAGTCTTATCTATCAGATAGATTTCAATGTGTTTTTTAACCAGCTTAAATCTGATAAAAAACCTTTGATGTATGGAGTGCCTCAAGGGTCAGTTCTAGGTCCAATATTATTTCTCATTTATATAAATGACTTGGGATTTTCACAAGAGGGCCCGGTAAGCACAGTCCTATTTGCTGATGATACTACATGCTATCAAAGTTACCACCCTTCCCAAATCAGTAATATTGATCTTGAGACCACAGAGCAATTTGTTCCAATGGTTTTTGGCAAATCGTCTCTCTCTCAATAACTCAAAATCACAAACAGTGAACTTTACCCTAAGACATAACACCATTACACATCCCATTTTAACAGATTGTTCACAGGAAGCTAAATTTCTTGGTGTTTATCTTGATCAGGGACTCACTTGGGAACGGCACATACTGAAACTTTCCCAAAAGCTCTCAAGCCAACTCTTTTTATTTAGAAACCTATCTAAGGTTACCTCCCTTCAAACCCTTCTTACATCATATCACAGCAACTTTCACTCACGACTAACTTACGCAATCCTTTCCTGGGGACACTCTTGCCATATAGATAAGGTGTTTGGTCAGCAGAGAAAGTGTATTCGTATAATCACAGGTCAGGGTTATCGGGACGATTGTAGGCAGTCTTTCAGAAACCTGAGGATTCTCACACTACCTTCTGTGTACATTATGCAGTGCCTGTTGTATGTTCATCAAAATGTAGATCTGTATAAAACACAACAGCATACTTATCAGACTAGAAATCATGATGCCCTTGTACCAGACTTCAGTCGACTTGAGAGGACCAGAAATGGAACCAGATACCTAGCATTGAAATTTTATAGCTGTATACCAATATCTATTAAAAGTCTTGATTTTAACCAATTTAAGAGACAAATTAAAAATTCCACTAGGAAGAATTTCCTGTAGCTGGCTGTATACCATTAATTACAAGTAAAATTTAATAAAAAATTTTGGTCTTGGTAAAAGGTATATTATTTTAAAAAGCCCTATAGGGCTACAAACATCGAACAGAACGTTTTCGCTCTAAAAAGAGCATCATCAGTGTTGCAAGAACATGGTGAGCCAACCAAAAAATACGAAGGTCAAAGCCTTTCAAAAATGGACTAAAAGTCACATCAAAATGCTAACATAGCAAATTCCAAAGGATGGATATAGGCTTTTTGAAAGGCTTTGACCTTCGTATTTTTTGGTTGGCTCACCATGTTCTTGCAACACTGATGATGCTCTTTTTAGAGCGAAAACGTTCTGTTCGATGTTTGTAGCCCTATAGGGCTTTTTAAAATAATATACCTTTTACCAAGACCAAAATTTTTTATTAAATTTTACTTGTAAATTAAAAATTATCTTCTGATGGGTGCTTTCTACTCATTTGAGGAGTACTTCAGATCTAAATTTTGTTTTGTCCTGTAATTTAATTAGTGTTTAGTTTTTAAATTTTAGTAATAGGTTTTTTTTACTGAAGTACTGTCAACTTTTAATGTAATTTTAGACAATTTTAATTATTGCTGACCTGTAAAAGTACATTTGTACATTATTACCAATAAATACTCTACTCTACTCAGGAATATTTTAAAATTATAAACAATTTTTTGGCTTATAAACAAATAGAATATCTCGGGAAATATTAAATTAAATTAAATCATGAAAACGGTATTGGAAAAAAGCGGCAGGACGCTGCTTTTAAAAGAAAAAACGTTTAATTGCGATGATTGGTTTCTGAGATACAACCGGTCAAAGTTGACCAGCATTTACGGCAAAGATATAAACAATAGGATCATAATTTTCAAACCATCACCTCTTTATTCTACACACCAATTTTCATATCTTTAAAATACTCATAACATATATTATTATAATAAAACTATCGATATTACGAGTGAAAATTGTCAAAAATAGCAAAATTTCAATCAAAAATTTCGTTGGAGAAAATGTAATCTCAAAGTTCAAAATCGGTATACGTTAAAAAATGCATTTTCTCGGCTTTCCATGGAGCAATTTTCTTCATTCTTTTTTTGTTCCCAAGTAATTCGAGTAGAGCCATCTAACTAATGTATCATTAAATGTCAAATTTGCTTTTGTTTTGTTATAATAGATTAATTTATTTATAAAAAAAGAAAACTACATATTTTTTCCAGTTGCAGACTTTTTTTAGAAAAACTTACTACAAGTGTACCTTTTAACGTTAAAAACACAAATATTCTCATTTGAAAGCTGTATAATTATTTAAACAATCTTTATTTCAACAAATTAAAAAAATTTGTTATAATAAAAAAATTAATTTATTATAACAAAACCAAATCAACCTTGACATTTAATAATGCGTTAGTTAGATGGCTCTACTCGAGTTGCTTGGAAACAAGAATGAAGAAAATTGCTCCATGGGAAGCCGAGAAAATGCATTTTTTTTAACGTCTGTCGATTTTGAACTTTAAGATTACATTTTCTCCAACCTAATTTTTGATTGGAATTTTGCTATTTTTGGCATTTTCACTCGTAATATCGATAGTTTTTATTATAATAATATATGTTATGAGTATTTTAAAGATATGAAAATTGGTGTGGAGAAAGAGGACCGAAATAAAAAGGTGATGGTTTGAAAATTATGAACCTATTGTTTATATCTTTGCCGTAAATGCCGGCCAACTTTGACCGGTTGTATCTCAGGAAACACTCATCACAATTAAACGTTTTTTCTTTTAAAAGAAGCGTCCTGCCGCTTTTTTTTTCAAAACCGTTTTCATGATTTAATTTAATTTAAAATTTCCCGAGATATTCTATTTGTTTATAAGCCAAAAAATTGTTTATAATTTTAAAATATTCCTGAGGCCACTTAAAGTCCAATTTCAATTCTGTAAAGTACATTAGATAGGTACAATGTCTTTTTATACAAAAATCATAGTTATTCTTATGTATCATAATTATTGTGGTTATTATAGCGACCGTAAATTTTTAATTAACAATTCAATTGTTGCTAAACTGTTCATTCAATTTCCATCGGATTCTGGAATTATAATCTATACGAAAAGAGGTTTTACATTACCGAGTTATTTAATTATTGATAAACAATTATCTAAAATTTTAGTTGAAAATTAAAGATTTTGTTGGAAAAACCCGCATTTGCCGGGGAAAATTTTCGTCGAAGTAAATCGGGAAAAACACGTCTCTATGTAGAATTAAATGACGGTGAATTTTTATTTGGGTGTTTTTGGCGTAAAGTTAAAATCTTTGGAGTTATAGAGCAAAAATTGAAAAAAACAAGATTTTCGGGCGCCATTTTGTTTATAAAAAAAGTAGCACACTATCTGCGGACTTTGCATATCTATAATATTAATATATACAATCATAAGATTCGACTCCAGCAATAAAATTGCTGGTAAATAACTTTTCCCAAAATGGCCTATTCTCTGATAATCTGCTCAACTATTGTTACATACTTCACTACAAACAAAGTATTTATTGGGATAGTATTGCCAGCTGGTCATTTATTATGACCTAACTGGTGTTAATGTCGGTAAGCATTGGATCTGTATTACTGACAGCCCTGAATCTTACTGTTACGGTAGGTTATGGTAGATAGTGTTGGGACCCCTTTTAAATTAACTACTTATAATTGTATTTACGGGAAGAATCATTATTCTCTTTGCCTTATCCCTACGAGGAATCAGCTTCCCTAATTGCATTCTCTTCCCTAATTATATTTGTCTTCCCTAATTCCATACAATTCTTGGGTCATATCAATGGTAATCCCGTTTACCAACATGGCCTGCCTAAGTGTCTCCCTCCAGGTCTTCTTTGGTATTCCTCTCCTACTCCTTCCGGGATTCTGCACTCCAGCAATTCTTCGTATATTTTTAATTTTATCCTTTTTTGTTACGGAAAGAATATAAATACAATATACATTTTTATATAAAAGGTTATGATATTTTTTTACAAATAATTAAAAGATCTCATTAAACATTTTAGGTGATAGAGAAGACATAGACCAGAGAGAAGTATTAGAACAAATATTGTTATGGATGAATGATGATGATGATGATCTTACCAATGGTCTGTTTGATTTAGATTTGAATGATCCGTATATAGCCATCCAATATTATGATAAGGGCGATTTTGAATACTACCTTGCCATGGACCAACTGATGAATGATTACGGAACGGATGATGATGGTGATGACGACGATGATGATATCTCTTTTGATTACTGAACTTTCATTTGTTAATATTTTTCTATTGTCGTTTTTCTCTATTACTTTACTAATTATTTTGGGAATATTGTCTGTATTTTAAAGAATAAAGAAATAAATTTAGTTAGAATTGTAATATTTTTATTATAGAAACCTTCTTCTTTTTTTATAGACACGACTGGTTGTTTTCTCAACGTGCCTCTAGTAAGTTGTCATTCCACCGTTTTCGTGGTCTTCCCACTGATCATCTTTCTATTGGGGAACCATCTCTCGCTGTCCTTACCACTCAATTAGGCTTCTGTTTCTAACCCATTTATTAATCTTCTCCTTGCATCTCCGTCGTATATCTGTACTTCCAGCTCTTTCCCATATTGTCTTTGTCTTACCATCGATTTTTCAAAGGGTTTTCATTTCCCCTGTTTAGAGCAAACGTTTTGTCCTCTCTGTGTCAAGCCGTGTTTCTGCTGCGTACGTTATTATTGGTATGATTACTGTTTTGTAGATTCTCACTTTCATTTTTTCAACGAAAACTTTTCGTTTATAAATTCGCAACGTCTGTGCGTTAGTGCATTGCCGCTCCTGCAATACTTAGAGCAGATTTATCGATGGATTCGTATGTAGTTTTGTCTTCTGAATCCAAATCTGAAAACGGCATTTCGATATATCTAACCGTCTTCGAGATAATCGACCTCAAAGTCTAAAATGTGGCGTCACAATCCTTTTATTTTCTGCCGACACACTAAACGTCAGCTGAAATCGTTGCTAGTAAGTAGGCTAGTTTTTTATTCTGCATAGGGATTACGAACACTCGATACGAATCGTATCCGCCATGTTTTACCATAAGGCGCTGTAAAACATGGCGGATACGATTCGTATCGAGTGTTTGTAATCCCACTGCTGAATTTGTTAAGCAAAGCATAGGTTATTTACATTTGAGTTTGACACTTTGTGAATGCCAAACTAAATTTTAAATTAAGCATTAATAAAATATAAATTACATTTGATAGTGAATTTAATTATTATATAAAATAAATAAGATGTTCAAAAATACAATTTGAGTATATTTTGAAAGCAATAATTTATTAACAACTTTAAAAAGGTTTATACGAGTATACGGCCTCCCCTTTAATGGGAGTATCTAATGATAAGTGGACTGTTCCATTTGTTATGAAAGAAAATATTTAAAATGAAAGAAAATAAATTGTGTCGGTTCGCTAAACTCAGACACAACTGCCTAGTGACTTTAGTAGGTAATTTTTTTGTTTTTTGTCAAAATTACTGATTATTTAGTAATTATTATTAACTATTTAGTAATTATTTCTTTTTTTGCCAAATTGGCAAAATTACTGACTAAAATCACTAGCCAGTTGTGTGAGTTTAGCGAACCGACTAGGTGAAATCTGTGGTGCTAAGGCAAAACCCGATATGCCAAAAAAGGTGATTTTGCAGCAGATGAGTTTAAAAGTTCTCGGCGTCGTTGTAATAGTGGACATATCGGAAACTAATTTTATCATACTGGTTACATGGTAGCGTTTAGCCATGTAGGGTTTTGTCATCATATTCTTTATCGCTCGATGTACATATTGGCATTAAAAACGAAATATCGATAATTTTTGATATATCGGGTTTTGCCTTAGTACCACAGAAATGTTGTTTGGAATAAGAAATTATGGATATCGACAACATTTTCATTTATAATTATTTTATTATTAATTTGAAGAAGAGAGGTTATTAAAGAGCTCTTCATGGTCTAAGATTTATGATGCAACCGTCATACTGCAGTGCTTAGCGAAAACGCCGTATCTGCAAAAATCTGAAAAAATTAAATTTTTACTTCTTTATAACCCAAATGTGCATATCTATCTTATTTGCTTACTAAAAATGACGTTTAAGCCAAAACACATTAAACACACCGCATCTTATGCCATATCCTGTGTAAATGTATACGAATACTTCAAACAAAAATCAGTTTTACTCAAATGTGATGTCTCTGTAGATACGGCGTTTTGGTTAAGCACGGCAGCATATATCAAATTTTATTAATTTTATACGAGGTATATAAAAAATATGAATTTCGATCAAGAGTAAAGTACCTTTATAGTTCACATCATTTAAATTAGAATGATATAATTGCACATTAAAACATAATTTTCAATTCTAGCAGTTGTTAAACAACTTTTCATAAAAGCAATTTTCCATATTATGAATTAAAATACGTAAATAAACAAAGTTTTCGTTATGATAATGCTCGCATTTTCAGCTTGTTTCCAATATTTTTATTTCTCCATATTGTGTCATTCAGACAACCTGCGGCTCTGTTTGCTCTATTCACTTGACCTTCCACTTCTATTTCGAGCTGTCCGTATCTAGTGTGATACCCGGATATTTAAACTCCATTACTTGTTCTATTATCTATTCTGACCTTCCAGCTCTAATTTCCATCTCAGTAGATTTGCTGTTATAACCATGAATTTTGTCTTTTTTAAGGAAATTAACATGTTAAATTTTCTGGCGGTTATATTAAATTGGTGTAGCATATGTTATAAGTCATCTTCACTTTGAGAGATTGCATCGTCTGCATAGCAGATTATTTTAAGTTGTTTTTCTCTCATTTGGTATCCTTTTTTAGTTCTCACTTTTTTTATTGAATGTACACATTTTTTATCCTTGAAGTGTATTTGCAACATCTGTCCGTTGCTCTGTGTTTTTATAAGTGTACTATCTGAATTATCTTGCAACGGATAGTATATCCATATTATTCTTGGTTAGTGTCCAAGTTTACGCTCTCTATGTGATTACTGATAACACACACTGATTGAAGACTTGGATGTTGCGCATATTTCTTATTCTTCAGAATTTAATTCAATTTTCCAGATGCCACCCATGCCAATCTTATCTTGTGTGTAGAGTGTACTATGGTTATATACATCTTCCTTCTCTGTGAACTAAGCACTTCTACATTTGGCATTATTTTTGCTAAAGTGCAGTCTTCTCAGCTCTATCGACAACCCTCTCTATACGTCTTGTGAAATTAAATCGCTCATCGAGTTGCCTCCACATCTTTTTTGAAGTTATACCTGTTTAGGCGCGATTGAGAGTAAAATTGCATAATACTGCGCGCATGCGCACACAGACAGTATGGCGTTTAGTTGCTAAATCTTTTAAGTTATGTATAAATATATCAGTGCAAGAAAAGGTGTGAAAAGAATATATTACCTAGTGTTTTTAATAAATATATTTAGTATAATTTTTGTGTCTTTGGATTTGTCTTCCTCAGGAGTAAGATGAGTATTATTAAAACATTTTATTGTATATTTACTTCACCTTGTCTGTTTCTTACCGTGAATTGTCATTAGGTACGTCCGAACCGATACAGACACAGTCCTCGTAGCGTATTTGGTATAGCATTCGGCTAGAGATCGAGAGGTCTTGAGTTCGAATCCGGAGCAATCCTATACTTTTTTTTATTTTTTTGAAAGCGGTAAGCACAAAATTAGTTTGGTGTTTAAAAAAAATTAAAACAAACTGTTTAAAGTATATTTATTTTTAAGAAATCATATAATAGAAGTATAACTTCTTACGTGCGTACAAAGTACACACACATTCTTTTTTTTATTCTTCTCTATACTTTCAGCCCCTTCTAAGTTGAACTTAATAAAGTCGCTCTTTCTTTTTCCTTTTAGTATAACCATCTCTGCCTTTTCCGCCACTAATACCAATTTGTTTTTAAACCCATATGGATACTTTGATCAGAGCCTTGTTTTTCTTTTCTCTCCCAATTTGTGTCATCTTCCATTATGATGGCTAGATCATTTTTCAGAAGCAACTGTTTTTACCCATTCCTCAAAGTTTAAAACCAGGTTGTTAGGTAGCTTTTGAAATCAAAAATACAGTGATGAGCGCGCTAATAACCGGCAAAATAACGCAAAAGATGGAAAACATAATACATTGCGAAACAAAAAGAGATGAAAGTGGAGGTGAAAATTATCGTTATAAACGAATAAATTAACATTACATAGTTTCCCACCTTTAGACGTATCAGAGGAGTATGACAACTGTGACGTACTTATAAAATACTCCCTTCACAAACGTCTAAAGGTGGGAAAACATGTAATGTTAATTATTTATACGTTTGTAACGATAATTTCCACCTCCACTGTTTTCATCTCTTTTTGTTTCGCAATGTACATATATTTTTCATCTTTTGCGTTATTTTGCCGGTTATTAGCGCGCTCATCACTGTATACAAGCTGTTTATTTAAAAATAAAGATGATGGATCAGGTTAGACTTGCGTGAATCACCCTGTACCATGTGTACTAACGTTTCTTGTTCCAAAGTGGTTTTCGCACTGTATAATTTCAAAATTTCACCCTGTAATATTCATAATAGATCCTATAAATATGTAGATAGAGTTCGTTAAGATCATGAGTTAAGGAGCTTTTAAAAACATACACAATGTTCTATTAAATTAAAGCTTATAGTCTAGAGTAAGCTTGTGAGAATCACCCTGTGCATATAAATTTATGCTTTAAAAGCGTGTGTTTGTACAGTAGTCCAGGGACCGAAGCTTTTTACCTCGCCATTTTTACAGAATTTGAGATTTACCGATTTGCTTGAAAATTTGAGAATAAGTAGTGGATAGTCCAAGGATTAAAATCTATATGATGCCGAAAGGCGCTTTTACCATGGGGTGGTTGACACCCCATCTAGGGGTGGAAATTTTTTATTATATTTTGACCGCAAAAGTTGATAAAAACATTCATTCTAAGCAAAAAACGTTCTATATATTTTTTTGATAAAATGAATAGTTTTCGATTTATTCGCTATCGAAAGTGTTAGTTTCATATCTAAAAAATCAATGTTTTTCGATGGTTACTCATTTACGATTCACTTAATTTTTGCGGTAGAAAAAAACAAGTTCTTTTTAAAACAAGTTCTTGGGAATTAAATAACCTACAATTTCATATTTAAACATTTTTTCGTATCTCTGATGCTAATCTTTCTATTCTAAAAAGAATGACATTTTTACTAAAATACAAATACTCGTTATTCGCTTTAAACTCCAGTTTTTTTTCTCAAACTAATCATTCTAAGCCAGTAAAACTTCTAAAATCTGTTAATAATACATAAACAAAGAAGAATGAATAAGGTCAATGACGAAAAACACCGCTAACTTACATTATTATGCTTCCAATTAGATTTCTCCTTTTTTTTTCAAAAAAATTTATTGATTTTTTAACCGTAACTTTTTTATTTTTTATCTTAGAAAGTTTGGTAAAAAAGAATTTTTTATAGATTTTTACAAGATCTATAAGGGTATTAATATTAAATCCTTTAAAGTCCTCAGGCACAAAAAGAGGTGACATTGAAAGGGTTGGTAAAGGTGGTTTTTGCATGTTATTACAAGTTTTAATTGTCAATAGCTCACTCAATTATTGCCGTACAAAAAATTTTTGCAAACCAATTTCTTGGGAATTAAATGAGCTACAATTTCATTTTAAAATATTTTTGAAGTTATACTTCTTTACCGGCGATAGAGGGTGATTTTTTTATATCTTAAAACCTATCAGCCCGGCGCATGCGCATTATAACTTTGTTCTGATTGGATGTTCAAATGACATGTCAAAAATTATCCGATATGGCAGCTGTGGTTTGGAGGTAAAGGTAAAGGTAAACAAATGTATAATATATTAGTTTTATTGTTGTGAGGACAGAAACAAAAAAGTTTATAATATTGTAGTGACTTTTAAATAGTTTTTAAAAGCAACAGGTACGTAATAATTGTTAATGTATCATGAGTATAAACCTACCTATTTGATCTGCCAAAATACATAGTATGTAATACTTTTATTTATATAATTTGATTACCATCAAAATTTCTATCAATATTCACCTAATATATTGTTTTTTTACTCTATGTTTTGTTGTATTTTTTCAATTCTAAATCATTTCAATTCAAAATTAAAATAATTTGATCAATTTTCAAAATATCACAAGTTTAATCCGTTTAGTTACTCGATCTTCGTAAATAATGACACATAGTGTCCGTGGCTAAGCGGAGAAGGCGTATGAATTCCAATACCAACCGCTCTTATCAGCGCTGGTTCGAGTCCCAATAGAAACTTTCTTTTTTGTTTTTTTTAATACATTTTATGATTGTAAGTATATTTATTATATAATTGTATTTTCAGAAAATACGTATTTAGTTAAAAAAATTTTCGACAATTAATGTTCAGACATCATTTGTGGCTTGTTTAATGTGTTTGTGTGTGTTTTATTCTTTTATTATTTTAATTTTTGGCACTGTTCTAATAAAAATGTTTGAGAAGTAGTAAGTATAAATTAGTTTAATATTTAAACAAAATATAAATAAAAAGTATATTAATTTCGTTTAAATCATATAATAGAAGTATAACTTCTTACGTGCGTACAAAGTACACACACATTCTTTTATTTGGGATCTCTGATGCTCATCTTTCTATTCTGAAGAAAAGGGCATTTTTTACCAAACTACAAAAACTCGTTATTCGCTTTTAACTCCATTTTTTTAAAAACTAATCATTCTTAGCCGGTCAAACTTCTAGAAACTATTAATAATACATAAATAAAGAAGACCGAATTAGGTCAATGACTAATTTTAATTAGGATGGTGATTAGGAGGTTGTATTCTATCACTTTTTCGCTAAAAAAAATAGAGACTGACATTCTTTTCATTATAAGTCACTTAATTTTTAAACTAGAGACTTTTTTTTATTTCTGGAGATCGATATTTTTAAATACTTTAAAGTAGTTTTGACAAGTTATCCTCGAAAATGCATAGTTTATCCGTCTTTTGACTTTGAAATTACAATATTTAGCATTTGATGAAGAAGAGCTAACATATAATAAAGTATAACTCGATTACTATTGGCCTTAAAGACAATTTGAAAAAACCGTTTTGTTTATTTTTTCAAAAGGTACATTTGTGTTAAGTAAAGTTGTTTTGATAAAATAAAAACTTTTTGAGTTATTAGCAGAAAACTGATTAAAAACATTCATCTTTTGGATATAAAACTAACACCTTCGATAGCGAATAAATCGAAAACTATTAATTTTATCAAAAAAATGTATAGAAACTTTTTTTCTTAAAATGAAAGCTTTTACCAACTTTTGTGGTCAAAATATAATAAAAAATTTCCACCCCCACCCCCATGGTAAAAGCGCCTTTCTTTATCATATAGATTTTGATCCTTGGACTATCCACTACTTATCCTCAAATTTTTAAGCAAATCGATTCATTCTGTAAAGATTGCGAGGTTTTGTCCCATTCTAAGCTTCATTACTTGGACTATGTATGTACATAAAAGGATAAAAGTCAACCTGTCTCAGCGTTTTTCATAATTTTTTAAAATAAGCACAAAAAGAATTTTATTCCAGCCTGAACGGTTTCCACCCTGTATAAATATATATTATATGGGGACAGGACGTCTAATAAAGTCTTTAGATGAATTGATTTATTATTTTTGTTTTTAGTAATTAAGAACAGTTTTCAAGTGATATTACGAGGGTTGAGAACAATACGCACCCTCAGTAATATAAGGGTCTAACTCAAAATTTGTGTTAGCTGTGATTTTAAATGATAAAGGCACAAAATGAAATTCTCTACCGGTTAGCGTTGACAGAGGGAGAAAAAAAACATGAATGGTTCGGTAAATATACTTGTGCCTCTCTCTCACTCTCCCCGGCCACCTCTGGTTTTTACTGCTACAAGGCAGCAATCAGTAACATGTCTTTCTATGACAAAAATCCTGGTTAGTTTGTGTTATAAGATTTTGTATTATATTGAATATTTTTTAGTTGCGCCGTTATATTATGCAAAATATAATAAATAAATGGGTCTAATTCATAAAAGATCGCTATTTTGCATAAACAGTGACAGCGCATTAATAATATAAGGGATCAAACTTAAACAGTTCCTTATTTCTGTTATGTTTTTTTGTACTATATGGGACTAACTTGAAATTATTTTTTTCAATTACATGTAATTATTGAAATTTATTTATATCAACTTTTTTACCTCATTGCTATTTATAGTGCAGTTATCAAATAACAAATCTGCCAAATTTCACATTTATAACTTAAATAATAAGCATGTTATTTGAAAAAATAACTGTAATTTTGGAAACCAGAATCTTTAAACACGATTTCTCAAAAATCTACTTTTTTGAATTGTGCCTCTATATTACTGAGGGTGCGAATAGGGTTCCAAGCGACATTTTGTACAACATCGGTTTTTTAAAAGAATTCTATTTATTAAAGAATTCTGCATCGAACTATAGTTGAAAAACCTTGAATTGTTTCTAGATGGCGGTGTAATCAATGATGAAATAAAGTTTTAAGTACATAAAATACTTTCAGGTTCGGTCAATATAGCCCAATCAAGGAACGCAAAATTTTACGAAAACCTCCAAAAAAATAAAGGAAGGATGAAAATTTGGGAATAGGTAGTTGAACTTGTCTATTATTATATAAGAAAAAGTTTACAATTCTACATCCCTTCCATTTTACAAAAATTGGAAAATACGGGGTGAAAAAATATACGTTCAAAATAAGTCCGGAATTTGATAAAATGACTAATTCTAAGTAACTTTTGTTCTATAGAGTTTTCAAAAAAAATATTTTTGGACGGTTTTTGGGAGATAACTCAAAAAGTAAGTATTTTAGCGAAAAAATATTCTGAGTAAAAATATAGCTTATAAAAAATTTAAAAAAATGGTGTCCGCGTGAGGTCTGCAGACCCAGTAGAAGCGAGTTGCAGCCAATGAAATGTAGGTTCTTCTTCGTCAAATTTCAAATCGAATATTTCAATGTGAAATAACCAAAAAACGGAGCACTTTTCGGGGAAAATTCATTATAACTTTTTTAAAGTGTTTAAAAAAAGGTTTATTTTTGTTTTTTAAAAAACTTCTAACATAGAAGTAAGTGAGTTACGCTCAAAATATTGTTGGTCCCTTTTATTTTTTGGTAAAAAAATGGCGAAAATCACCCCTTAATTAGCTTCTCAAATAAAATTAATCGCTACCGCTTTACAGTTACTTTGCTTATGTATTGTCTATATTATCTATAAGTTTCATTGGTTCAAAGTGTTCAGTTTTGAAAAAAATTGGGTTTAAAATAAAACATTCTTTTTAATTTTGAAAAAAATCGTAATTGTTTATTAAAAAAACTTAAAAACAACTAGGAATACCAAAAATCTCAAAGAGTAATAAAATGTACGTTTTGTTTTTCTGAATATTTTTGATTTTTTGTTTTCTTGTTAGACAAAAATTTGTTATGCTATGACTGTTCAAAATTTGCCTAAACTCGTGATTAGTTACTCGTTCAAGCCATTTTAACTACAGCTTTTTATAAACGAAGCACTTTGAACCGATGAAACTTACAGATCATATAAATAATACATAGACAAAGTAACTTGTGAAGTGGTAATGTTAAACTTTATATGTGATGCTAATTATGGGGTGATTTTCGCGATTTTTTTACCAAAAAATAAAAGGGACCAACAATATTTTGAGCGTAATTCACTTACTTTTAATATTACAAGTTTTTTTAAAAAACAAAAATAAACCTTTTTTTAAACACTTTAAAAAAGTTAAAATGAAATTTCCCCTAAAAGTGCTCCGTTTTTGGGTTATTTCACATTGAAATATTCGATTTGGAATTTGACGAAGAAGAACCTACTTTTCATTAGCTGCAACTCTGCTTCTACTGGGTCTACAGACCTTATGTATACATCATTTTTTTTTCAATTCTTTATGGGCTATATTTTTGCTAAGAATATTTTTTTCGCTAAAATATTTACTTTTTGAGTTATCTCCGAAAAACCGTCCAAAAACATGTTTTATTTTGTTAAACATGAACATATTCACTCGCAAATAACTTGAAAAGTATTGAGTTAGTGAAAAAATTTATAGAAGAAAACTTGTTTAGAATTATTCATTTTATCCAATTCCGGTCTTATTTTGAATGTTGTTTTTTCATGTTAGAGAGGGGGTATTCCCCTCCATTTTTGTAAAATGGAGGGGATGTAGAATTGTAAACTTTTTCTTATATAATAATAGACAATTTCAACTACCTATTCCCAAATTTTCATCCTTCCTTTATTTTTTTTGGGGTCAGACTGTTCTTTGGTCGGGCTAATAAGTTTCCAAGCGACAAGTACTTTAGAAAAATTAAGAGTGTGTGTACTTTGTACCCACGTAAAAAGTTATAGGTACTTCTATTATATGATTTCAACGAAACAAATATATTTTCAGTGGCGTACCCAGGGGGGTTTGTCCCCCCCCCCTTAGCGCTTATAAAAAATATTGAAAGAGTCGTAGGAAAATGTAACTTGTCTTTCACAAACAATACACAAAAAACCATTCTCGGTTATGCAAATGAAACAGGATTATTTTAAAAATTTCAAGAAAACAGCAACAAATTACAAATATGATCAAATACCATACACAAAAGTGTGTCAGCTGTGGTTTGTACAAGGGGAGCAGTTTATTGTGCAATACAGAGAAAATGATCACAATAGTCCATTTGTTTCTGTTAATATTAACATTAAAGCGGCTAAACGCAGCAAAATATTACCAGTTCAAAGTAATTTGGATAAATTTATCATAGCTCCAGCTCCAACCGACAAAATGAAAAATAAAACAGTTACTGAAAAAAAAAAAATTCAACAAATTAAATTTGCCTAGTGGATGCCAAACCAGGATCAGGAATATATGAGGGCATTAATTTCTGAATACAAAAAAGATAAATTTAATTAGGTTTTTCCAAGTATTTTTTTTATTTTCATTTTAAGTTCTGTTGTTTAAGCTAAATTTTGGAAAAATATGTTTTGTGTTATGATTTTCTATTTAAAAATAAATATTCTTTTTATTTTGAAATTTATACCCTAATTTCACCAATTTCACTAACAATTTTTGGAAAATTTAAAATTTCTTGTGAAATTTTTATCTTATAATTCTATAAGGTTCCAAGTACAAGGCTTATAGTGCAATAAGGTTCCAAGTATACTGCAGACGTCTGTAAATATGTTACAAAATTGCACATTAGAATCTTATTTATGACATTATCTCACGTGAGGCGTTATCACAATTTACCACACTAGTATAAAATAATTTTAAGATTTACAGTCCTTCAAATAACGAAGTTATGATAGTTTAAAATTAGAAATTTGTCTCCTGAAAAATTTATGAAATTGCGCTTGGAACCTTATTGTTCTCAGCCCTCGATTAGTAGGTGAACTATGTTTTTTTATTCGCGGTGTGCAAATACTTGGAGGGGATACGAGAAACGATCGTTCGAGAATAGCGGAGAAATATTGCAATTTTCTTAAATAACTCATATTGTCAATTGAAATTGTCAAATTGACGTATATTTCATACCTACTGTCATTGAAGAAGAGAAATTATATATTGCTCCACAATATTGATATGATATGCAATTATTATATAAAGGTAAATTTAATTAATTGTATTTTGCTTGCGGTACTGCATTTTAATAACTAATTTTATTTACTACATACAATTGTTTACGTTTTAATAACATAACCTGAATCTTATTTTCTCTTCTTATTATTTTTTTGGACTACGGCCTTGACAATTATCCAGTAACCAGGACTAATATAATTGGCCAATATAATTAAAAGTGCGAATAATGTTGCTGAGCGTAGAAACCAGGTGTCGCTTGGCCGAATTTGCACGGTCTTAAGGGGGGGCGGGTATGGTTTGAAATATTTAATTTTTTTTATTATTTCAAATAAAAGTGAATACTTTCAATAATACTCTCTAAAAGTTTCAAAATAATCGGAGTAAAATTACCAGAGATACAGGGTGTTGAATAGCCCTACCTTCGACTCGCTTTGCCGCGACTTCGCACTAGCACGCTTGAGCGTAGTGAGAAACGTTAAACAACTGTTCGCCTTCTCTTTTGTAGATTACTCCTCGATTCAAAAAACATATTCCAATGTGCATTACTTTACGATTTGGCAGACAAATAAGAAGATAAAGATGCAGTTGTCAAAACTTTAAACGCATTTTTCTCAAAACTGCTTTTTCAAATGCGGTGGACATTGTAACTGAAAAACTACTTGGCCGATCTACCTGATATTTTGCACATACTTTTTTTAGACATTTCATGAGGTAACAACGTCGAGATATTTTTGTTTTTATGCTTATTTTTTGTTCAACAATAATAAATCTGTTGATTTTCACAAAATGTTTCCCAAAAATTTCATTTTTTTGATTTCTGAGTGATACCAAAAATTCAAAAGTCATTAAAAATAAAAAAAACCTCGACGTTGTGACCTCGTGAAACTCATAAGCTAATTAAATCTTTTTGATTTTTTTGTTTCGTATGATCTAGTGACGAGTTCTGATGTCCACCGCAAAATCCATTTTTTGTGAGCTGCCTCTCAAAATTTGTCACCAATGGCTTATTTTTCAATATTTTGGACTTAATTTTTTTCTAAATATTCTTTGAATTGTACTTAATATGTTTATTTAATTTAAAAATAAAATAATTGTACCATAGCTTCAAAAAAAAAATCACAAAAATGTGCTTGATATGTTGATTTCAAGCCATACCCCCCTCGTTAATAGAAAATCGTTACATTAACTGGCCTATAATTAAGAGAATAATAGTAATTTAATTATACTTTGGAACACGACACAATTATATTTAATTAATCATTAAATCTTTTATACATCACAATTTTCGAGCATTGTTGAGGACATTTACAAAAATGTTCTGCTTTAAGTATAATGCCATACTTAATCTGGGAATATTGTTAGCAATAATTCCAAACTTAAATAAAAATCGAAAACATTCAACTATTTTTAAAGTGCTTTTTGTATTATTTATTATTTTTCGTTTCACTATGCTTGTACTAAGATATAGTGTGGCAAATATAGCTACAATAGCACTCCACATTTCAGCTTTAGTTAAACGAGAGGAATGGAGACTTTTGACAAAAAGAATAAAATTGTGCGAGAAAAAACCTGGTAATAGATTTCCACTCGAGTTTTTAATATTCAATATGGTTCTTATCATGTATTTCGTTTTAGAGATTATTCTGTATGACAGAGCTAACGATATCGTAGAATATATATTTTTGGTTTTTACTGATGTTTGCAGATATTCCTTCTACATTCCAATGTTAATCAGAGGTCATATAGCTTTAATGTATAAGAAGGAATTTAGAAGATTAAAATTGATGATAAAGAACTTTGATGAACATTGTTTTCTAGAGAAGGTAATGGTCACCAAAATTTTATATATTAAGACGTATTATAAAAACCTTCTTTATGAAATTGACGGATTAAATGACATATTTGGATATTATTCAGTATGTAGTAGTGCTCTAAGTATATCCTATGTAGCAATAGCTGTTTTTCAAATAATTCAAACAACATCGGTGAATTTTGAAGTAATTTTTAGGATTTGCCCAGCAACGGTTTCATTGGTAAGATGTTTACGATTACTAAGTAGAATATGCATTAGCCGACTATATGTTGCATCAGCAATAATAAAGACTGTATCAATAGATTGTTAAACATACGGTTCAAGGGGCGTAACAGAGGCCCCCGCAACGTGAAGCTTGCGGGGGGCCCCAATCGATCAAGGGCCCCATCTTGTCGTCGGATATTAGAATAAAAATCTGTTATAGGTATATGATTTTACTTTGTGTGTTTGCATTTAAAAACGTAAATTTCTAAATAGGGGTATTCGGCAAGTGAATCATCTCATCTCATATCTAGAAACCTACTCCTTTCCGGTCTCACGCACTTTTATGGTAATAACAATAAACTATAATGCTTTGTACGTGACTATATTAAAAGATTTGAGAATTGCAATTTGCCAAATTTTAGAACAATATTTCTAAATCTAGAAATGGGTTTTCTCTTTAATCTTTACCTGCGTTTAGTATTTCGATACAATTATCCAGAGGCGTAATAGAGGCCCCCACGCCCTAAGCTTACCAAGCTTATGGGGCCCCAATATGTCAAGAGCCCCATCTTGCCGTCTAACATATGTAAAAATGTGTTGTTATATTATTTGCATAAGTACGTTTTTTAAGCAGTGCAGTATTGAAAATGAAGTTTCAGTAAATGACAGATTTGGAGTGAAATTATCAACGTCACGACGGACGTATTTGCTTGACCATTTGGATTTAGGTTCTAGTACACTCCACTTCAAAGTTGGAACCCCATTAGCGGGTGACACCCCTCCTTGGGGTGAAAAATGTAGGTACGTTTAGTCCGGAAATGCATAAATTGACTAGTAAAGCAACTTTTGTTCTATAGGGTTTCTTTATCTATGTTAATACTTTTCAAGTCATTTGCGAATGAAAATGTTTATTTCTTAACAAAAAAACAACGTTTTTAGACGGGTTTTTTGCAAATAACTCAAGAATAAGTATTTATCGAATTAAATATTAGATACTTATCGAAAAAATATTTGTAGCAAAAATGTATTTATAAGATACAAACAGGGCTGCTTTATCCATTAGGCAATATAGGCAGCTGCCTAGGGCGGCAAATTGTGAGAGGGCGGCACAGGGGCGTCGTTTGAAATTTTGATTGGGGGGGGCAAGCATTATATTATATACAATGCATTATATATGATGTAATGATGAAAAAAACTGAAAGTATTTTTTGTAAATTTCAGTCATTTTCAGTTTCGGGGGGGGGGGGCAACTGCCTCCCCTAACCCTATCAAATGACGCCCCTGGGGCGGCAAAAATACTGTACAAAAAAATATTTGTATTTAAAAATTAAAATCGAATACCAAATAAATATGTATATTCATCATTCATCCATCAATGAAATAGAAGTGGGCATTCGTTTTTAAATAAAAGAAATTGCATTCATATCAAAAATAAAACAAACATAGCATTATGTTATCTTAAACCTAACACTATTCATCCAAAAAGAACGGAAGTCATAAATTTAGTGATTATTGGGCCGCCAAAATCTCGGCAAAGACGGTGAATTGACTGAACACGGCAATATTGCACATATTGCAGAAACTAAAGATTAAGTAGGAAATCGAGTTAGAGTTGGGATTTTCAAACTGTATTATTACAAGTAGATAACATTCGTGTCGTCGTACTGATATACCTAATACTCCAGCCAGGGAAATAGGCAAGAAATAGACCATGTTCGGGACAATGAAATATCAAGGTAGCTGACTTTCTTAGTTATTGTTGACTTGACCTATAGGATGAAAACCTACATGTTTCCTGCCTAGAGTTCGTGTTTTTTAATTATTAACAATTTAGTGCAATCAACGCGATTTTTTTCATTTTTTGCACTCAATTAAAAAGCTAAATAGTTGACATAAAATTACAAAATTTATTTTTTTAGAACATTGAAAAACCTTCAAAATGACGATTTTGAAAGTCAAAAAGTTAATTTGTTGTTTCGTAAACTGCAAAATAACTGAAAATCGTTATTTATTAATAACTTTTACTAAAACTAACTTAGAACTGTAGTGTTTCACTTTACTCAAAGTTGGGTATTGCGGTACATAACAAACTCCCAAAATTTGAGACCGATTCATTAATTAGTTTAAAAGTTAGGTATTCTATTTGTTTATCCCAGAGACCTTTGTGTGCCTTTGTTTTGCAATAACAAATGATAGAAAATAATGAAGATGCGTATGCCAAATGAAAGTAGAAAAGTGATACTATCAAAATGTATTAAGAAAAGATAAAAAATTATCTAATGTAGTAAAAAATATTAGTTTATAAACATTTACAATAACATTAAAAATTATGTCGGTAGAAAACATCTTCTTAGCTAGGTATTCGGAAAGATGATATTTTACTCGAACTTTTAAAAATGTAGTTCAAATGATGACTAGTCATAGTAAGTGAAGGGGGAGCTTCTGCGTTGATTGCACTAAATTGTTAATAATTAAAAAACGAACGCGAACTCTAGGCAGGAAACATGTATATTTTCATCCTATAGGTCAACAATTAAAACAGTTGTCAACTACCTGGCGGGAGCCGAAAAATGCACGAGTTCAAAAACTAAAAAAGCAACTTAAAGCAACTACCATTTTCTATATCTTGGGATCTACTCAATGGATTTTGATATTTCTTCTTTCAATTTGTATGTACTTTTGTGTACATTACAAATATGCAATTTGTCTAGACATTTATTAATTAATAAACAGTCTAAGTTTTTAAACAATTTTTGAAAAAATAATCTTTTCTCAAAAATCCATTTTTTGTAATGATACTATCATTATTAATCATAGAAAAAGTTAAGGTATATTTTAATGAATAAATTATGTTCAATAAATTATTATTTAATAAAAATAATTTATTTATTAAAATATACTTTAACTTTTTCTATGATCATTAATAATATGATTGAGAAAATAGATATTTGGAAAAAATAATTTTTTCAAGGAATGTTTAAAAAAGTAGACCCTTTATTAATTAATTCATTTATAATAAAATTGCATATTTATGTAATGTATGTAGAAATTACATACAAATTAAATTGTTAATAATTAAAAAACGGAGGTGAACTCTAGACAGGACACGGGTAGGTTTTCTTCCCATAGGGCTACAATAACTAAAAAAGTAGTCAGCTACCTGAATATTTCAGTTATTATGAAAATGATGTAACAGTGTGAAACAGCTTCAGTGAAATAACAGTTAAAAAAATACCGGCTACTGCTATCGCAACACATTCCTATCCTATATTTATACTAGTGCAAATTGCAAATTATACATAATCATAATTTTTCATTATTATGTAAAACATTATGTGTTTGTTTTCACCGGTCAAAAGTGAATTCATACCATACTGTGATTTTTGTTCTTCTCACTTGTGTAAAATATTATTTTTTATAAATTCTACGTTCCACATCTCGGGTCGGTAAGTTAGAAATATTCACATATTTACCTATATTTATTATAACTAGTGGACCAAGAGCTAGTAGCAACGTCGGAAAAAAAGTATTTTAAGACAACTAGTTCTTTAATATATTATTCCCTATGCTTCCTCGAACACCGTACCGGCCATCTGGCTACTGATACAGGTAGCGTTCATTACTGCCCAGCACACCTGTACAGGTAAATATATCGAATTTAAAATTATTTTTTCTACAACCATGTTAAAAATGCAATTTTTAGCATTCCATAGGAGCGTTAAAAATGCTACTTTAAAGCACTAGTGATTTAAAAATTTTAAGGCACTGCAGTTGCAGTTAAAAGTGAATTGTCAAATTGTGAAACGTCAAAATATTTATATTTTACTTAATAACATTAATAAGTACAACTTGAAAAATGTGCAATTTGAAAAAGGTGGTTTATAAGGTTTTTTAAAATTTAATTTAAACTGTATTATTGCATTTTTAACACGTTTGTAGAAAAAACAAGTTTATGTAACGGTATAATATTTTCGCTAAGAATTTTTAGACATTCCCTTCGAGTGTAGACAACCAGTTCTACCATTTACGAGTCATAGGTTTTATGGTTTCAGCAATTAACAAAAATATTGTATTTTATAAATTTATAACGTTTTCACACTACCCCTATTCCCATTAAAAAAAACCATCGATTATGTAATCACTCTCAGATGGATGACGTCACTAGTATCAAATATATGCCAAAAATTGTAATTTATAAATAAAAATCGATCTGTTTCGGAATTTTTCTCTAAAGTCGTCCATTTAAGAGAAAATGAATTTATTCCATAATTTAGGACCTCTCTGTATGTAATTAAACATAAAATTGAGGTATTTAACTGATTTAAAATATTTGGTAATTTCATTTCTTGGAGTTCCAAAAAACAAAATTTGTGACTTTCTCAAGCACAGAGTCAGAGTTTGCAGCAGTTTGCACTGCATCATGTGAATTTTTATATGTTAGAAATTTGTTATCAGATTTATAAATTAATGTATAATTGCCAGTTTGTTTGTTTGATGACAACAAAGGCACTATTAAATTACTTCACAATTTTGAGAATAACAAAAGATGCAAATATATAGGTGTTAAATTGCATTTTGTGTTAGACTTAGTAAATAGTAACATGTTAAAATTGGAATATATTCCTACAGAGAGTCAGCTGGCAGATGTGTTTACTAAAGCATTAATTAATGAAAAATTTTGTAAATTTGTGAAAATGTTAAATTTAGTTTGAGATTTTTATTTCACCACCAAGCATTTTACAGGTTTGAGGAAGGGTGTTAGAGTACACTGAACTGTGGGAACAAACCTTTGAAATGTTGTGTTGGCAGCAGTGAGTGACAAGTTTCTGCCCTTTGTAAGAACTGTCATGTCATATAGTAATATTGTCAAAATGCATGGCGCCTTTTATAATAGTAATATGTAACATTACGCTTGATGTAAAATAAAGAATATTTTTAATACATTTCCAAACAATACATTTCTTATTTAAGGGACCGTTCAAGTATTACGTAACGCAGGTTGGGGGGGTTCAAAAATCTTCAAAAATTGCGTTACGTAGGGGGGAGGGGGGTCAAAAATCTTCTAAAGTCGCGTTACGTAATACTTGAACGCTCCCTAAATAAAATATTTTGCTTGCATTTTTTTTTCGCAAAAATGGTACATTTTTGAAGGGCGGCTACTAGAGAATTGCCTAGGGCGGCAATTGACCTAAACGCGGCCCTGGATACAAAAAAAAATGGTGTACTTATTCATGAAGTCTGTCGACACAGTAAAAGCACAGTTGAAGCTTATGAAAAATTATTCTTATTCGTCCAATTCCAAATCGAATATTTCAACCTGGAATAACCAAACAATGAAGCACTTTTCGGGAAAAACTAATTAAAACTTTTTTTAAATGTTTCAAAAAAGGCTTTATTTTTATTTTTTATTCAAGTTTCTAGCACCAAAACTATACGAGTTACGCTCAAATAAAGTTGACCCCTTTTTTGGTAAAAAAATCGTAAAAATGTGCCCCCATTTCGCACCCCACAAAAATTTTACCGTTTGCGCTTTACCATTTACTTTAAATATTTATTGTTTATATGATCTGTAAGTTTGACCAGTTCGAAGTTCTTATTTTTGAAAAAATTTGGTTTCATATTAAAAAAAGTTTTTTTATTTTAGAAAAATGCCTTTTTTTAAATAACTTAAAAAGTAAGTATTAATGATACGAAAAATCTCAAAGAGTAAACAAATGTAGGTATTGCTTTTATAAATATTTTGGCTTTATTTTGTTTTTCGGTAAGACAAAAATTGGTTAAGATATGGATGTTTAAAATTTGCATATACTCGTGATTAGTGACTCGTTCAAGCCCTTTCAACTAAAACCCTTTTAAAAATAAGCACTTTGAAGCGGTGAAACTTACAGGTCATATAAAAAAGTTAGGTAATTTGTAAGGCGATAATGATGTTTCATTTGGTGTGCTAAATAGGGGGAGATTTTCACAATTTTTTTACCAAAAAATGGGATTAACTGTATTTTAACCGTAACTGGCTTAGTTTTGATGCTAGAAACTTTTGTAAAAATAAAGCTTCTTTTAAACACTTTAAAAAAGTTCTAATGAGTTTCCCCGAAAAGTATTTCATTTTTTGGTTATTTCACGTTCAAATATTAAATTTGGATTTTGACGAATAAAAAAAACTTTTCATGAGCTACAACTTTTCTTTTACTGGGTCGATAGACTTCATTTTTGTTTCATTTTTTTACAAGCTAGATACATTTTTGCTAACAATATTCTGTTCGATCAAATACTTACTATTTGAACTATTTGCGAAAAATCGCCTAACAACGTCGTTTTTTGTTGAATAATAAACATTTTTACTCATAAATAACTCGAAAAGTCTTGAGTTGATCACTTCGGTGGTGACACTGAAAATTACACGGTATCGCCATATTTTACGTTGATTTACTGGACTGTAACACATATAGGTATTTGTTACACATGTTCCATTTAGTAATTTTTTAAAGGGGGTCCCATTTCCAATTCTGCGGTGGGGGGGGGGGGGGCGACGGAGTTTGGTACCCCACTGTACGGTTCCATATAAAAATACGCTTATTATCCGTCTATCGCAATAACTGTACATTTGCCAAGGTTGAAAATATCTAATTTTAAATCACTAGTCCATCTAATATATATAACCAACATTTTTTGACTATGTCATAAGGGATACCACAGATATCTTTGTTTCCGTACTTTACGCGGGCGCTTCTGCTACTGGCGCTATAACCCTTTGTGAGTCTTGGCCTTCTTAATAATGTTCTTCCGTTCTGCTCTGTCGGATACTTTCCTTCGCCACTGCCTGATGTTCATGGTTTTCAGATCTCCCTCTACGTCGTCTATCCATCTTTTACGGGGCTTCCTCTTGTTCCATTTCCTTGGGACTTCCATCTCTGGATCACTTTTACAGCTCGATTATCTGGCAATCTTTCTAAGCGACCAAGCCTGTTTAGTATTTGTGAATACACATTATGGATTGTCTTAACAAAAACTTACTATCCCCGCTCCAGAACTATTCACTGTGCATACATCTCCATACATCAAAAAATAAACCTTAATATTTCTCTCAAAACAAAAGATGAACTTGAATTGGCAGTATATGAATTTACTACACTTCTCCAAGAAGCTGCTTGGAATGCCACTCCAAAATGTAAATATACACAGAATAAAAGAAACAATCCTATTAATATAATAAATCAAATTAAAGAGAAGAGGAGACTAAGAAAGATATGGCAAAACACAAGGCAGCATCAAGACAAAATGAACTACAATAGAGCCGCAAGACAGCTGAAAAATACAATACTACAGCACAAAAACTCCTACATCGAAAATTATCTTCAAAATTTAACACCAACAGCAGATACCGATTATTCACTTTAAAAGGCAACCATGAAATTAAAACAACCCAGTAAACACATACCAGCATTAAGAAATCCAGATGGCTCATGGTCGAGAACAGATCAAGAAAAAGCAGAGGCATTTGGAAAATATCTTGAAGAAGTTTTTCAAACTCTGCCCTCTGGCAGTGCTGAAGAAGATGAGGATTTATATTTTTATGAATATTGAATTATATAATAAATAATCTATGAAAGTCTAGCAACAATCCAACAGCCAAGTGAGCAAATTAAACCAGTAACAAAAAGAGATGTAAAAAATACTATTCAATATAGATTAAAAACCAAGAAAGCTCCTGGCTATGACCTTATAACAGGAACTATATTAAAAGAGTTACCAGATAAAGGTGTAGTTATGATAACACAACTATTCAACGCCGCAATAAGGCTGAAAATTGTACCAACGCAATGGAAAATTGCTGATATAATAATGATCCATAAACATGGTAAACCACCTCACGAACGTACCTCTTATCGTCCTATTAGTCTCTTACCGGTACTAGCTAACCTATTTGAGAAGCTATTAGCGACAAGGCTAATGAAGATAATAACTGATAATAATCTTTTTCCGGATCACCAGTTTGGTTTCAGAGAGAAGCATTCAACAATAGAACAAGTTCATAGAGTCGTTGATATAGTAAATAAAACTTTTAAAGAAAAAAAGTACTGTTCTGCACTTTTTCTTGATGTCAGTCAGGCTTTTGATAAAGTCTGGCATGAAGGGTTGCTCTTCAAAATAAAAATGAACGTTCCTGATTCAATGTTTACTATACTAAAATCATATTTAGAAGAAAGGTACTACCGTGTCAAGCATGAAGCAGATACATCAAAAATCTACCCTATACGATCTGGAGTCCCTCAAGGTAGTGTTCTGGGTCCTATATTATATTTAATATTTACACACGACATACCAAGAAACGAAAATGTAACGACTACAACATTCGCAGATGACACAGCTATGTTAGTCACAGATGAAAATCCCGCAACAGCTACCGAATCTCTTTAAAGGCATATTAGGAACATTGAAAAGTGGACAAAGAAATGGCGAATAAAGATCAATGAATCAAAATCACAACATATCATATTTACAAAATGTCGTAAAATAGCGCCTAATATAGAAATAAATAACAAAGCAATTCCACAAGCCGAAAGCGTTAAATACCTTGGTATGCACCTGGACAAAACTTTGACATGGAGAACACATATATGGAAAAAGCGCCAACAGTTAAATTTAAAATTTCGTAAACATTATTGGATACTGGGCAGAACATCGAAGTTGTCTATACGTAACAAACTGTTGGTATACAACAGGGGTGGCCAAACCACGGCACGCGTGCCACGGTGTGGCACGGCGGTGTCTTAGAAGTGGCACGCGAGAACTTTTTGGAAAAATAAAAAAAAATAAAAAAAATTAACTTGGTAAAAAATTAAAAATTCGTCTTTTATTCTACGCCACTCTTTTATTGTACGCCACTGCCTCGCGCTAGACACGTTCACGTTATTCTCTACTCAGTTGATTCTGAACTTTTGTGCGAGACGCTTCAAGTCTGTTTGCCTTGTGAGATAGTGTTTTTACAGTTTATTTCCTTTTAAAACAATTGTTTTCGAAATGACCACGAGTAAGCCATCAACTTCAAAACGTAAATATGAGGACGATATCGCGATTCGTGAATTTAAACTGAGTGGGAAGAACAATTCTTATTTACTCATCACAACACTTCCAAGCCTTGCTGTTTGATATGTGGAATTTGTGTGGCAGTGCCAAAAAAAATTTAATCTGGAGCGCCATTATAAGCAAGTTCATGGCAATTTCAGCAACAATTATCCTGTCGGATCACGCCTACGAACCTAATTCATCGCCAAGAAAAAAAATTTTTAGCCGGGCAACAATCTTTGTTCCAAAAAAAAGTAATGAAATGGAAACAATGGTGAAGACTTCATATGAACTCTCGCTGTTATTAGCACGCAAGAAAAAGCCATATTCCGACGGAGAAGAGGTAATTAAAAATAGTTTACTAATATTCGCTCAAAATGTCGGTGATTCAAACATAAAACATATGGTGGACCAAATCGCTTTGTCCAGAAACACCGTCATGCGCCGAATTGATGATATGGGCCAGGATGTTGAAACACAAATTATAGGCGGACTACGAGACTGCAAATATCTTTCACTGGCTTTGGATGAAAGCTGTGACATCACAGGTAATGCGCAGTTGAGCATATTTGTACGCTTCGTGACAGATAGTTTCGATGTTGTGGAGGAGCTATTAGATTTGCGCCAACTGGTCTCCACAACAGGACAGGATGTCTTGGATCAAGTGAAAAATGTTATTGAAGGTAGCAAAGTGGAGTGGTCGAAATTGGAGTCGGTTTGTACAGATGGAGCGTCTTCCATGGTTGGTCGAATCAAAGGATTTGCAGCGCTACTTGAAAACTTTTTAGGAAGAAATGTTTTCAAATTCCATTGTATAATCCACCAAGAAGCGTTATGTGCCAAGGACCTCGATCTATCCTCGGTGATTGAGCCTGTATCGCGGTGTATCAATAAAATACATGCTCGAGCTAGTAATCGACGACGATTCCGAGAACTTTTTCAGGAAGAAACGGAGGAGGCAGGTGAGTTACTCCTTTATTGCAGTGTTCGATGGTTGTCCAAAGGGAATGCACTGGCAAGATTTTGGAATTTGAAAGAGTGTGTTTTGCAATTTTTTGAGAAATTTTATTAGCTGTAACAAAAATTGACCCCAACATTCAAGATTTAATTAAGAAAATTCAGATTCACAAGCCACATTAACCACATCAACCATAAACATGTACTGTACTACTAGTAATAAATTAATAAATAATCTCGAGTAGTTGATAATTATATATTTTTACTATTTAAAATAAAAAAGGTCGTAGAAAAAGTATAGTATTCTACTCGCATGTAATGGCTATTACTCACTCTGATGAATTACGACACTCGCTTTCGCTCGTGTCGCAAACTTCATCATCGTGAGTAATAGCAATCATTACATGCTCGTGGAATAATATACTATTGTAGCTACATATATCTTTTGTTATTTCATACAAATTCCACCTACCTATTGAATTTTTTGTTAGAAAATTTTTGGTGGCACGACTAACTTTTCATAAACAGATAGTGGCACACTGTTAAGAAAGTTTGGCCACTCCTGGTACACAACAATACTCAAACCGGTCTGGACCTATGGGGTACAGCGGCAAAATCCAATATATCCATAATGGAAAGATTGCAATCCAGTGTTACGTTCTATAACAGACGCCCCATGGTTCGTGTCAAACAAAGACATTTATTGTGATCTAGAAGTACCTACGATCAGTGAAGTGATAGTTCAGTGCAGTGTTCGGTACATAAAACGCCTAGAAAGCTATCCAAATGCCCTGGCAATAAACTTGCTTGATAATAGTCAACAAACTCACAGACTAAAACGTAAAAATCCACTGGACCTTATTTATAAATAAGTTTTATACCTCACCGTAATTGTGTTTATATTTTAGATATATGTATTGTTTGTAAATGTAAAATGTATGTTTGTATGTAGCATATTATCGGAATGTCATGTTTGTTCCATACTAGAGGTCCAGTCATTGGACTGACCTCTCTAACGTCAATTCTTTTTTATTTCAAACCCCAAAGACGCTTATTGTTAGAATTTTTATAACTAACAGATTGCTGAATAAACGTTTCAAAAAAAAATTTCACTGTGCACGTGCGCGAATGCGCGAGCATGTAGCTGTTAGTGAATTTTTGTTCTCTTAGCTTAGTAGTCAACTTTTTAAAAATTGTGACATTTTGTAATATTCACCTTATTTTTCAAAGTGATTGTGATGGAATCGAATAATTCAGGTAAGAATGAATATTTCTTGAAATATTTATAGAAAGTTTACTTTTATTTTATATTATTTTTAGAAAGTCAAAAACAAGCCATTTTATAGTGACATTTCTGTTTAATTTTTATGTTTATAAGACATTTAGTTATATTATCGCCTCCGATCGAGCAATACTATTTATTCTATAGCATACTGCATATATTTGGCTAATTAATGGTGTACAATTTAGCTGCGGATGCCCGAAATACAGGGGTTTTTAATTTTGCTATATAGGATGACGTCACAAAAATAAAAGTACCTACTTATTTGTTTTAATTATAATAAGTTACGTTTTTTTTTTGTTTTAGCTACATCTGGTGACTGCTTTGACCTAAACATAGTGCTCCGTAAATATCTTTGCGACCAAATGGAGCTGCAAGATTTTCCTAATCTAGAGGATAAATTAAAATATTTGGAAATACATTTATTGAACTGTTATATCTGATAATTTAATCATTTTAAAACAAAGATTACGAGATTTTAAAACGGCGATGATAGAGAAATGGTTAAAGACTCACGAAAATATGCTGTATTTCTGCAACCAAATAAAGATTGGTTAGATGGGACATTTAAAACTAGTAGAAAACAAATACATGGAACCAAGTCGGCTTTCTAAATTATTTAAGCACTCCACCGAAAGGACAAAAAGAAGAAATACATACTTTGCTTGATGGTGAAGTTATCGTTCAATCAGCAAAGCCATTACAGGCTCGTGGAAAAAGGAATGCTTCAAAAATACGTACAGGAAATTAAACTTCTTTTAACTTCTGACCCACTATTAACAGTTTTAAGTAGCAAAAAACGTGTACAGAAATGGATCAAACCAGGCTCATTTTGTTCTGAAACATTTCGAATGCTGTTACCTACCGGGTGACCCCAAATACTGAGTCCGATATGTTACAATACCGACCGAGGTATAAGTAAAAACCTGCATATTTTGTATTAATTTTAAATTTTGATTTTTTCTATGAAAAATACAATACAATTTTTAAAAAACAATATTTTTCTTTGATTTGTACCAGTTTTAGTAGAAATATGCTGTAAAATAATTTTGGCCGCGTAAATCCATTAAATCGAGGTATGTGCGTCGTCTATCCATCTTTTACGGGGCTTCCATCCGTGGATCACTTTAACAGCTCGATTATCTGGCATTATTTCTAAGCGACCAAGCCTGTTTAGTATTTGTGAATTTACAATAACAATATCTACGCTCTGCATTAGTTCATCCAGCTCGTAGTTCATTTTGATTCTCCACCAACCTTCGCTGCAATGGGTTGGTCCAAATATATTCCTTAGTATTTTGTTCTAAATAAGACTGATTTCACAGAACTGCTAAATCAGAGTGAAGTACAAAAGGAAACAAACCATGAAATTGAAGATGATCAGATAGCAATAGAAATACCCACAGAACAAGAAATAGAGAATGAAATAAAGAGCCTGAAAACTAACAAAAGCCCAGAAATAACATAAATATCGGCCGAAATGATAAAATCAGGAGGGAAAAGACTACAAAAAGAGATATGACCTGATAAAAAGAATATGGAAAGTAGAAAAAAATGTCAGAAGAGTGGACCATAGCAAGGATATGCCCTATACATAAAAAAGGTGATAGAATGCTATGCCAAAACTACAGAGGCATCGCACTACTATAAATAGTTTACAAAATCTTGCACAAAGTATAAGAGAATGGCTAAATCAATATTCGGAAAAAATATTGGGAGAATACCAGGCAGGTTTTAGACACAACAGATCAACGTCGCGCGAACGGACCAAATATGTGCCTTAAAAGAAATACAGACAACCTATTTCGAACATAAAACAGTACCAACAGTACAAACGGCCACCAACGCATAATGCATAGCATTTGCAGATGATTTGACGCTATTAGCAACAAGCAAAAAAGAACTACAAAAGTGAATGAAAACATAATAACAGAAGCGAAAAAATTCGGACTTAACATAAATGAAGAAAAGACAAAGTATATGATAATAGGAGGGATCCAAAAAGAAAAAGAAAATAACATCATAGTACAAATAGATGGAGAAAAAACATACTCGTTCAAAAGAGCCAAAGAAACTATTTACCTGGGAGCCAAAATAGATAAAAATGGTCATGAAGAAGGGGAGATAAAGGCAAGAATAGCTAAAGGAAATAAAAAAAATGGAGCATTACGCACATTATTGAAATCCAAATACGTATCAAGAAAAACAAAAATAAGAATTTATAAGACTGTTATTAGACCTACAGTAACATACGCATGCGAAACATGGGTGCTCAAAAAGTCAGAAACAGACCTTTTAGAAAGATGGGAGAGATAGATGCAAAGAGCAATATATGGAGGTGTGAAAATAGAAAGTCAGTGGAGAAGAAGAACCAATAAAGAATTGGAAGAATTATATCAAAAGCCAACGATCAAAGCACAGAGAATACGGTATTTGGGACACATCGAGAGAATGGGAAGTAAACGAATGCCAAAAATGGTACTGTCACGGAGACCAATAAAAAAGAGAAGGAAAGGCAGACCAATGAAAAGATGGAAGGACAGTGTGTATGAAGACTTGAAGAAAAGTAACATTGAGAGATGGAAAGAACTAGCGTTGGACAGAAAGAGATAGAGGGAGATGGTGAAGGAGTGTATAAATAGACTGAAGTGTAATTAAATAAAATTGATAAGTTATGTAATTTATATAAAGTTATTTATGTAATCAGAAATGTAAACATTTTAGCCCTAGGCCTACAAGGCCTGTTGCGCTTAATAAATAAATAAACTTTGCGCTCAAATAGTCTCGGTTTATTTTCATCAGTGGTTGAAAGGGTCCACGCTTCATATACATATGTGAACACGTCCAATTACTGTTTTGTAGATTCTAAGCTTAGACTCACGCGAGCACTTTCTAATCTAATAAAACGCTAGGACGACAGGTCATCCAGAAAAGCAGTTTGTCCGGGACGATAACTCGATATATTATATAAATATAAAATGACGTTTAATAAACGTCCTTTTATTTCTTTATGTATATTTGTTACAACAGAATGACTGAGCCGATCTGGCTAATTTTAATTTTGAAATATATGTAGAAGTCCAAGGAAGGCTTAAAAGATGAGAAAATGTGAAGAACTTGTAAAGAAAATACTAAAAATAGCAATGATACTTTCAGATACAAACAGTTATACTCCTTTAATAGATTGACGTCACCCAATAGTCTAAGAGCTAGAGCCGAAAAATCATCGTCATAAGTAATATGGAGTTTGGCATGTGAAAGGTGTCTATTACATATTGATAATTATGACCACTTTCAGGCTGACACCTCAGTGGGTACAGGAAGTAGCAATAAGGGATGAAAGGGGAAAGTTAGTGTAGTCTTTAAAGGTTTTCATCTCCTATTTTGTTAAACGTCCATCGATTTGCATGAAAATTGGTCACTAGTTAGAGCATACCCCAAGAAATAAAAATAATTTGGTGCCAACTTGCATAGGATACCACCCCTGCCCGCGGGTGAAAACTATTTTATTAAAAATAACCCCACATATCGATAGAGCGACAAATTAAAAGTAAAATTTGTTTTATCATGTTATTAAAATAAATCAATACTTTTTGAGTTATTAAAGATCAAAGATTTGTCTTTTTAAGAGCACATGCGTGAAGTTGCGGATGATAAAAAGAACATATTAATTAATTGTATGTTACTAATGATATGTCCTCAAGTACCTTAACCATTGTTTAATTAATAAGACCACTGTCGATGGAATAATTCATATTTATTACTAATATGTTATTCAATACATTTTACATTCAGTTTTTCTATAACTACTGTCTTTGCCCCGTTGTTCTCTGCCCTACCTGTCAGTCCGCATGGAACATCACCGCAGAACAGTAAGTGCCAGATGGCCATCTCTCTCAGAGCTACCAACTCACTTTAAGCTGTGTCTACACTTAAAACATCCCAACTTATCACCCTCACCCTTAATTTATATCTACCCAAATATGATTAATATGATTATGTAAAACCTAACTGAACAATTTTTTTTTTTTTTTTTTTGACTTACTCTAGAATGAAATCATTGTATTTCTTTGGCATATTTGTAACGCGTCTGCTTCTACCTGTTTGAGACATATTATCAGATGGATAATCAACAATAATGTTTTGTTCATTATCTGACCTGTAAACTGTATCAGTTGATGATCTGTTGCCAGTGTCTGAAGAAGTAGCCATGTCCAGCAAAACTGGCTCACCTTGGGTTTCCATCGTTAACTTCTCCAAATTTGATTCAGATTGTGTTATACTCTCACCTACCGGATGTACTACGTTTGGTAGTTTTATATATTGAAAGTCATTGTTACTGTCAAGTTCATTTTCCCTGTTGTTTGCAAACTCAGTGCTACACCTGCCTACCTGATTCGTATGACGCTTCCATACCTGACCACTATCTAATCTGCAATAATAAGTTTTCTTACCTACTTTATTTATTATTTTAGCTGCCACCCACAACTTTCGGTTTGTTTCCCTATAGTCTCTTACCATAACCCTTTCTCCTATTTCAAAACATCTTTTCTCCTTTATAGAAATATTTTGCTGTTCTTTACTGGGCTTTTCGGCCATCATTGATATTCTTGTTCGCAATGATCTATTATATACAAGTTCAGCTGGTGACTTTTCTGTTACTGGGTGTTTTGTGTTGCGATATGTTAGTAAATATCTTGATATTAATGTAGACAGTGGAATACCAGAGTTTCTTGGATCATCTAGGGCTGTTTTCAGCTTCATTTTAAATGTCCTGACATACCGTTCTGCAGCTCCGTTGCTGGATGGATGGTAAGGTGCCCCTGTTAAATGCTTAATCCCATTTTTCTTAAAGAATATTTCCATGGTTTTGTCAACTAGTTGAGGTCCATTGTCACTCACACATAACCTTGGTAGTCCCATTCTGGCAAAAACTTCCCTTAGTTTTTCTTGCGTTTCTGCTGCTGTCGCCCTACTCATAGGAAATACCTCTACCCATTTGCTGTAAGCATCCACCAATATTAAGCACAACTTGCTTTTTAATTGCAAAAAATCTATATGCACTCTGTCAAATACTTTGTCCACTTCAGGCCACGGTGAAAACTCTGATGGAGGGTTGTCTCTATTCTTTAAACATGGACCACAACTTTTTACCCTATGCTCTATGTCGGAATCTATTTTAGGCCAGTAAACATATGATCTCGCTAATGACTTGCACCTGACTATTCCAAAATGTCCTGCATGGAGCTCATCGAGGATTTGTGGTCTTAGACTTGATGGTACCACAATACGATGTCCCCACATTATTATGTGCTCATCTAAATACAACTCTTGTCGTTTATGGTAAAATGGCATTATTTCATCACTTAAATGTTTGGGCCATCTTTCCGTTTTAATATACATCTTTATTGCCCTTAAAATGCCATCTTTGTCTGTTTCTTCTCTAAGTACTTTGTTGTTAATTGGCCAGTATTCTATAGACTCCGTGAAATGAATATATGTCATTCCTTCCGCTGGTTCCTCTACTGTTCCCGTAACCTGCACTGGTGACCTTGATAAATAATCAGCTACAGGATTGTTTATTCCCTTGATATGTTCAATACTGTAGTCAAACGATGACAAAAATAAAGCCCACCTTTGTATCCTGTTTGCGGACATTTTAGGGATGCTCCTGTGTTCTCCAAATAATGCAACTAGCGCTTTTTGATCTGTCCTTAATTTAAACTTATTACAGCAGAGGTACTGGTAAAATTTATTTATGGTAAAATGAACTGCTAAAGCCTCTTTTTCAACTGTAGAATATTTTTTTTCTGCTGGCATGAGAGTTCTTGACACACATGCTACTGTTCTCTCCTCTCCCTCTTTAACTTGGCTTAACATGCCTGAAATACCCTTGTCACTTGCATCTGTTGTTACTATTATTGGAAGGTCAGGGTCAAAATAAACTAAACAATTATCTGATGCTATTATATCTTTTATAATATTGAATGCCCTTTCACATTCTTTTGACCAGAAAAACTTTACATTACCTTTTAAAAGCTTGTATATTGGTTCTAAGATCTGGGCAGCCCGAGGTATAAATTTATGGTAATAATTTACTAGCCCTGTAAAAGCTCTAACTTCTGTTATATTTTCTGGTTTAGGTGCATTTATTATTGCAGCAATTTTACTATCTGTTTTCTTAAGGCCTTCTTTTGATATTTTGTACCCCAAGTATTCAACTTCCTCTTTAAAAAATACACATTTTTCTTTACAAACTGTCAGCCCAGCCTTTTCAAGTTTGCTAAGAACTTCCCTCAAGTTAGTCATATGTTCTTCTGCTGTTTCCCCCGTTACTATTATATCATCTAAAAAATTTGTTACATTTTTCATGCCCTTAAAGAGATTTTCAATTTCTCGTTGAAATATACTACTTGCTGATTTTATTCCGAATGGTAATCTTTTAACTGCGTACAAACCCCTGTGAGTGTTCCACGCTAACAACTTACTTGATTCAATATTTAAGGAGAACTGCATATAAGCTAGTTGTAAATCAATTTTTGAAAAACGTTGACCTTTTTTTAGTTTATTCCATAATTCATCAATTTTTGGAAGTGGATATTTCACATCTTCTAAATGTTTATTTATTGTTGTTTTGTAATCCCCACATATTCGTATTTTCCCATTTGATTTTTGAACAAAGACTAAAGGTGTTCCCCAATCTGAATTGTCTATTAATTCTATTACTCCCTCTTTCTCTAACCTATCTAACTCTAACTCTACCTCTTTCGCATAGGCTAAAGGAACAGCTCTGTGCTTGCAAAAAACTGGTTTAGCATTTTCCACAACTTTAATTGAAATTTCCTTATGATTAAAGTTTCCTAACTTACTAGTAAATACGTTTGAAAAACTGTTTATTAGATCTAGAATTTTACTATTACTTACAATTTGATTCATCATTTCAAGCCTAATATTGAAGGCCTTTATCCAGTCTCTCCCTAGAATATTTGCAGAACCTTTTTGAACAACGTATAGCTTTACTGGTATTTTCTTGCTTTTATAGCCCATATCTATTATAAAATATCCCTCTGGTGAAAAGACACTACCTTCATAACTTTTTAGCAACAGATCATCACTGGTTAGCCTAAAATGAGAAAAATTATTTATATATGTTTCTTTTGTGATTGCACTTATACCAGCGCCACTATCAATGATCATCTCATATATTTTGCCTTCAATCTTTACCTGGATTTTAAAGGGATTGTCTACCTTGACTTGTACATGGCACAGATCAACAATTCTTGATTCTATGCTGTCTAATGTATAAATGTCCTCTTCCGCCTCACTATCTATAAAATTAACACTATTTTTATGTGCCAAACAGACCCTAGCCAAGTGCCCAATTTTTTTACATATATTACAAATGTAATCTTTATATTTACAACTATTTTTGTGTTTATTTCCACATATCTTACATTTCGACATCTGATTGACACTTGAATTTACATTGACGTTTGAGCTGCCATGCATTGTCCGCCTTGTCCCATGTTGCCAACCTCCATCCTGTCCCTGCCGACGAACTCGAGAACTCGACGATGACGAAGCTTGCTGATGATCTATCACGTGAACATTTACAGTTGACCTCGAGCTTGTTTTTGAAGCCATAATAGCATTTTCTGTCTTCATTGCCAAACTCACCATCTGCTCCACCGTCGCCTTTTCATCCTCTTCGCATAATCTGTCGAGAATTTTACTAGGACACATACCACTCACGAACTTATTTAGCAGCACTTTGGTTAGATCTGCCCCAAACTTGCACGTAACTGCAGCACTTCTTATCCTAGCATACCAGTCCGCTATTTTTTCCTCAGTTTCTTGCCGCAGGTCAAAAAATGTACATCTCTCTCTCCATGTACTCACTTGACCTCCGTAATGGGTAGCTAATAACTGTGATAATTCTGCAAATGTTTTGGTTTTGGGAGCTTCTGGAAAACATAGATCTCTCAACAAGGTGTATGTGGGTGCACTTACCGAACTGATTAGGATCGCCACTTTAATAGCTTCCTCTTCAACCCCATTTGCCACAAAATGTTGTTCCAATCTTTCTTCGTAAATAGTCCACGGTTGTAAATCTGGAATAAATTCTTCGAACTTTTTGTTCGCCATCTTGATTCACTAACAAAGGTACCGGACATCGGTTTACATAAAACAATTAGTATTTACTTCGTTACCACTTTTATCCTCGTCGCCATTGATATGTCCTCAAGTACCTTAACCATTGTTTAATTAATAAGACCACTGTCGATGGAATAATTCATATTTATTACTAATATGTTATTCAATACATTTTACATTCAGTTTTTCTATAACTACTGTCTTTGCCCCGTTGTTCTCTGCCCTACCTGTCAGTCCGCATGGAACATCACCGCAGAACAGTAAGTGCCAGATGGCCATCTCTCTCAGAGCTACCAACTCACTTTAAGCTGTGTCTACACTTAAAACATCCCAACTTATCAACTAAAATATTATTTTTATATTATTTCGATATTATAAATTTAGCAAAAGTGTATTCGAATATGTCAAATGTACACATTATTGGACATCCCCAGTTTCTGGACATATTCAGTTTTTATTGATAGAAAAAATTCAATTAAATATCGAAATAATATAAAAATAATATTTTACAAACATACAATTAATTAATATGTTCTTTTTATCATCCGCAACTTCACGCATATGCTCTTAAATAGACAAATATTTGATCTTTAATAACTGAAAAAGTATTGATTTATTTCAATAACATGATATAACAAATTTTGCTTAAAATTTGTCCCTCTATCGATTTGTGGGGTTATTTTTAATAAAATTGTTTTCACCCGCGGGCAGGGGTGGTATTCACCACCAGGGTAAAAGTGCAAGTTGGCACCAAATCAGTTTTATTTCTTGAGGTATGCTCTAACTAGTCACTAATTTTCATGCAAATCGATGGATATTTAACAAAATAGGAGGTGAAAACCTTTAATGACTCCACTAACTTTCCCCTTTCATCCCTTATTGCTATTTCCTGTATCCACTGAGGTGTCAGCCTGAAAAGGGTCATAATTGTCAATATACAATGGACACATTTCACAGGAAAAACTCCATATTACTTATGACGATGATTTTTCGGCTCTAGCTCTCCGTCTACAAGTTGACGTTAATATCCAAGAAACACGTAAAATACCTGGGAGTGACTTTACACCAGAATGGAAAGTGGGCGAGCACGTGCGGGAAGTGACCCCGAAGCACACCCTTGGCAAGGGTGGTGCCCAACGTTGAGGGACCCATATCGGAGAGTAGGAAAGCCTTGCACGGTGTTGTGCAGTCGATTGTCCTCTACGTGGCACCAATCTGGAGTGGAGCGGTAGAGATACAGGCCTGCAGGGGGCTCCCGTGACACGAGTGGGCAGAACAAAGCTGCAGCGAAAGGCACGCGCCTACAGGACTGTCTGCGGCAGCCTCGTGGGCTATCACTGGATGTCTTGGTAGTCGAAAGAAAAGAGCTATATGAAAGAAGAGACCTAGAGCTTACTATGGCCGAGAGAAGACAGGAAAGGGAAAAGTCAATTGAAAGATAGCAGACAAGAAATATGGAGCAACATATGTAGACAAATATGTTGCTCTCGAACCTAAAAGATTAGGTGGACTGTGATCACAGGTGACTTGATTTATTTCCTGACGCAGGTGCTCACAGAACACGAGTGTTATAGGGCCCACCTCTCTAGGTTCGGAGAGGCTGATACGGATGACTGCCTGTACTGCAGGCACTCAGATACTGTTACATATACGATGCTAGAGTACAACAGATGGATAGTAGAAAGGAATAGAATGGAATGAGAGACAGGTGAGAATGTTGTGACAGTGAGAGAAATAATTGAAGGGATTGAAAATAAAGCAGGTCCGACTAGTATTAACAACTATATCCGTGCAGTGATCAAGAAGAAAGAAGAGGAGGAAAGACAGCTGTACCAACTACAAAGGTAAGAGGGAAAAATGTGTTAGTAGGAGGTACATGGAATACATTTTGGTAAGAGGCGAATTAGTGAGTTAGATTGTGTTATACAGATATAGGAAAGGAGCTCCTAAAGAAATGATAACAAAAATCATACAAAAAAAAAACTAAATACTGGGACAACGGGGAACTGGAAAACTATGAACAGAAAAAAATGAGCTATGAAAAATAGGGGGAATCAGTACAAATTTGTGTGATGTTGATTATAGTTACTTTCGAGTATTCGTTACAAATCGTTACTTTTGTATAATGTAATCATTTACAGTATTCGTTACTTTGATTACTATGATTACTTTTGTATTTGAGTACCGGCAATCATATCCAGAATCGTATTTCTCGGCTATAGTTGGGTTTTAATTTCAAAAATTTTATAAATGCTAGGATAGTCCACAGGGTGATGCGAACTTTGAGAAAAAACACAGTTTGATTCGTACACCCGGTGTACAATGACAGTTTACCTGTCTAGCAACAATATTATTACAGCGATATTGTTAATGAATAAGGCTATACGCTGTGAGCTCGTACGTAGAAGGGATATTTACAAATTCGCGAGCGCCAGTAGTGGCAAGTCTGTAAACGATTACTGGAAATTTGACATAAATGTCAAAGTGATTAATTTAAAATTAAAATTAAAAACATTAATTATAAAAAGTATTAGTTTGTCAAAGCTGTGTTATATATTTTTACCTTAAATATACAATACGTTTTAAATACTGAATTTAAGTTTTTTTAATGTTCCGTAATATCTAATTATAAATTAATATATTAATCTTACCGCCATCTACACGATAATTGTGAAAGTATCCGAAGTACGAAATTCATATTTTATCAATAGAACGTCAAAATGATTAGCAAAATCTTAAAAAAAATCGATTATAATTTAATTACTTTTTTGCGTTGTAAATATTAAGCGATAACAATTAAATAATAAATTTAAAAATTACCAGTGAAAGTTGATTAGTAATCCGCCAGGAGCGACACCAGCGAAGCTCACAGCGTATAACGTGGTAAAAAATACATAAATCGGCAAACAGGTCTAGGAAATTTGAAACATCAAAAATGACCAAATTTTCAGTCGATCGTATTTTTGCACCCGAATGTATTATATGGGGGCAGGACGTCTAATAAATTCTTTAGATGAATTGATTTATTATTTTTGTTTTTGTATAAAATTGTTTTTAGTAATTAAGAACAGTTTTCAAGTGATATTAGTAGGTGAACTATGTTTTTTTTATAGAAAATCGTTACATTAACTGACCTATAATTAAGAGAATAATAGTAATTTAATTATACTTTCGAACACGACACAATTATATTTAATTAATCATTAAATCTTTTATACATCAGAGTTTTCGAGCATTGCTTAGGACATTTACAAAAATGTTCTGCTTTAAGTATAATGCCATACTTAATCTGGGAATATTGTTAGCAATAATTCCAAACTTAAATAAAAATCGAAAACATTCAACTACTTTTAAAGTGCTTTTTGTATTATTTATTATTTTTCGTTTCACTATGCTTGTACTAAGATATAGTGTGACAAATATAGCTACAATAGCACTCCACATTTCAGCTTTAGTTAAACGAGAGGAATGGAGACTTTTGACAAAAAGAATAAAATTGTGCGAGAAAAAACCTGGTAATAGATTTCCACTCGAGTTTTTAATATTCAATATGGTTCTTATCATGTATTTCGTTTTAGAGATTATTCTGTATGACAGAGCTAACGATATCGTAAAATATATATTTTTGGTTTTTACTGATTTTTGCAGATATTCCTACTACATTCCAATGTTAATCAGAGGTCATATAGCTTTAATGTATAAGAAGGAATTTCGAAGATTAAAATTGATGATAAAGAACTTTGATGAACATTGTTTTCTAGAGAAGGTAACGGTCACCAAAATTTTATATATTAAGACGTATTATAAAAACCTTCTTTATGAAATTGACGGATTAAATGACATATTTGGATATTATTCAGTATGTAGTACTGCTCTAAGTATATCCTTGGTAGCAATAGCTGTTTTTCAAATAATTCAAACAAAATCGGTGAATTTTGAAGTAATTTTTAGGATTTGCCCAGCAACGGTTTCATTGGTAAGATTTTTACGATTACTAAGTAGAATATGCATTAGCCGACTATATGCTGCATCAGCAATAATAAAAACTGTATCAATTAATTGTTAAACATACTGTTCCATATAAAAATACGCTTATTATCCGTCTATCGCAATAACTGTACATTTGCCAAGGTTGAGAATATCTAATTTTAAACCACTAGTCCATCTAATATACAGGATGTCCAGAAACTCTACCGACAAACGAAGACAGGAGATTCCTCAGATAATTTTAAGATAATTTAAACCAATTCACCTAGTCCGAAAATGCTTCTTAATGGAGCTAGAGCTCTTTGAAGATGGCGTCATGAAATTAGTTTTTCTTAAATACCTCCAGAACACTTCTATTTAGAAAAACGAAAAATGGTATGCTTATTTACTTTTCAGAGATGAATCGATTCCAGCCATTGTAAATTTCCAGTACCGGTCATAGGCGTCCGTTTTGGGTAGGGCAACGGATATTTTATCGCATAACTTTTTTGTCCTTAACTTTTATGCATTTTTGACACCGGATTATTAAATTGTGAGGAATTTTAGTACTAAAAGGTACTCTTGCTTTAAGTCGGTAGGACACACCGTTTTCTAGAAAAATCGATTTGAAAGTTTTTCGTTTTTGGTATTTGAAAAAAAAAATTGAAAGAACTTTTCAACAAAAAACGAAGTATTTTACCAACATAAAGTAAGAGTAACTCTTAGTACTCGAATACCTCATAATTTAATAATCTAGTGTCAAAAATGCTCAAAAATTCAAGACAAAAAAGTTATACTATAAAATAACTGTTGACCTACCCAAAACGGACGCCTATGCCCAGTACTAGAAATTCGCAATTAATGAAATCGATTTACCTCTGGAATATAAATAAATGTACCAGTTTTCCTCTTTCTAAACAGTTTTTTTTTTAATTTTTTTTTAATTTAAAAAGCGAAAAATTTTCAAATTGATTTTTTTAGAAAACGGTGTGTCCTACCGATTTAAAACAAGAGTACTTTTTAGGAGTAGAATACTTCACAATTTAACATTCCAGTCTTAGAAATGCATAAAAGTTAAAGATAAAAAAGTTATGCGTTAAAATAACCGTTGCCCTACCCAAAACGGACGCCTATAATTGGTACTAGAAATTTGCAATGGATGGATTAGATTTATATCTTGAAGATAAAAACGCGTACCAATTTTTGTTTTTCTAAATAGAAGCGTTCTGGAGGTATTTAAGAAAAACTAATTACAAGACGCCATCTTAAAAGAGCTCTAGCTCCCTTAGGAAGCATTTTCGGACAAAGTGAATTGGATTAAATTATCTTAAAATTATCTGAAGAATCTCCTGTCTTCGTTTGTCGGTAGAGTTTCTGGACACCCTGTATATAACCAACATTTTCTGACTATGTCATAAGGGATACCAGAGATATCTTTGTTTCCGTACTTTACGCGGGCGCTTCTGCTACTGGCGCTATAACCCTTTGTGAGTCTTGGCCTTCTTAACAATGTTCTTCCGTTCTGCTCTGTCGGATACTTTCCTTCGCCACTGCCTGATGTTCATGGTTTTCAGATCTCCCTCTACGTCGTCTATCCATCTTTTACGGGGCTTCCTCTTGTTCCATTTCCTTGGGACTTCCATCTCTGGATCACTTTTACAGCTCGATTATCTGGCATTTTTTCTAAGCGACCAAGCCTGTTTAGTATTTGTGAATACACATTATGGATTGTCTTAACAAAAACTTACTATCCCCGCTCCAGAACTATTCACTGTGCATACATCTCCATACATCAAAAAATAAACCTTAATATTTCTCTCAAAACAAAAGATGAACTTGAATTGGCAGTATATGAATTTACTACACTTCTCCAAGAAGCTGCTTGGAATGCCACTCCAAAATGTAAATATACACAGAATAAAAGAAACAATCCTATTAATATAAGAAATCAAATTAAAGAGAAGAGGAGACTAAGAAAGATATGGCAAAACACAAGGCAGCATCAAGACAAAATGAACTACAATAGAGCCGCAAGACAGCTGAAAAATACAATACTACAGCACAAAAACTCCTACATCGAAAATTATCTTCAAAATTTAACACCAACAGCAGATACCGATTATTCACTTTGGAAGGCAACCATGAAATTAAAACAACCCAGTAAACACATACCAGCATTAAGAAATCCAGATGGCTCATGGTCGAGAACAGATCAAGAAAAAGCAGAGGCATTTGGAAAATATCTTGAAGAAGTTTTTCAACCTCTGCCCTCTGTCAGTGCTGAAGAAGATGAGGCTATCTATGAAAGTCTAGCAACAATCCAACAGCCAAGTGAGCAAATTAAACCAGTAACAAAAAGAGATGTAAAAAATACTATTCAATATAGATTAAAAACCAAAAAAGCTCCTGGCTATGACCTTATAACAGGAACTATCTTAAAAGAGTTATCAGATAAAGGTGTAGTTATGATAACACAACTATTCAACGCCGCAATAAGGCTGAAAATTGTACCAACGTAATGGAAAATTGTTGATATAATAATGATCCATAAACATGGTAAACCACCTCACGAACATACCTCTTATCGTCCTATTAGTCTCTTACCGGTACTAGCTAAACTATTTGAGAAGCTATTAGCCACCAGGCTAATGAAGATAATAACTGATAATAATCTTTTTCCGGATCACCAGTTTGGTTTCAGAGAGAAGCATTCAACAATAGAACAAGTTCATAGAGTCGTTGATATAGTAAGTAAAACTTTTGAAGAAAAAAAGTACTGTTCTGCACTTTTTCTTGACGTCAGTCAGGCTTTTGATAAAGTCTGGCATGAAGGGTTGCTCTTCAAAATAAAAATGAACGTTCCTGATTCAATGTTTACTATACTAAAATCATATTTAGAAGAAAGGTACTACCGTGTCAAGCATGAAGCAGATACATCAAAAATCTACCCTATACGATCTGGAGTCCCTCAAGGTAGTGTTCTGGGTCCTATATTATGTTTAATATTTACACACGACATACCAACAAACGAAAATGTAACGACTACAACATTCGCAGATGACACAGCTATGTTAGTCACAGATGAAAATCCCGCAACAGCTACTGAATCTCTTCAAAGGCATATTAGGAACATTGAAAAGTGGACAAAGAAATGGCGAATAAAGATCAATGAATCAAAATCACAACATATCATATTTACAAAATGTCGTAAAATATCGCCTAATATAGAAATAAATAACAAAGCAATTCCACAAGCCGAAAGCGTTAAATACCTTGGTATGCACCTGGACAAAACTTTGACATGGAGAACACATATATGGAAAAAGCGCCAACAGTTAAATTTAAAATTTCGTAAACATTATTGGATACTGGGCAGAACATCGAAGTTGTCTATACGTAACAAACTGTTGGTATACAATACAATACTCAAACCGGTCTGGACCTATGGGATCCAGCTATGGGGTACAGCAGCAAAATCCAATACAGTGGAACCTCGATTATCCGTCTCTCCATTAACCGTCACCTCTGTTAACCGTCAGGGTACAGACAGAAGTCGTATTGACTGCATAAGCAAAAATTTTAATGTAAAAAAATAAAAAAAAAATCAATTTGATTTGTGATGAGGACACAAACAGCTATCCACTGCTGACAGATAAAGAAATCGTTGAAATGGCAACAAAGGCGGACCAAACAGATTCAGAAGCTGACACAGACTTGGAATTTGACTGAATGTGTTGATGAACCTATTGTAACTGACAAAGATTTGCGTAAATAATCTAGAGAAGCTGCGTCGCATATGCAATAATTCATCGAGTGGTATTCTTAACAAGAAGAAGCCAATAAAGTAGATTGCATGGTCTTATGCCGATTAAGAAATTCAGCAGTCGCAAAATGTGAATCAACAGTAAAACAAACAAAGATTTTTAAATTGATTCGATTGTACGAGCACAAATCACTCTTATATCTCAAACAAACCATACAAATGAAGTTTGAGAGTTGTACTATGAATTTTTAATTTTTTTAAATGTTCTGTTAACCGTCTTTTCGATTATCCGTCATACCCTTGGTCCGGTGCCCTGACGGATAATCGAGGTTCTACTGTATATCCATAATGGAAAGATTGCAATCCAAAGTGTTACGTTCTATAACAGACGCCCCATGGTTCGTGTCAAACAAAGACATTTATTGTGATCTAGAAGTACCTACGATCAGTGAAGTGATAGTTCAGTGCAATGTTCGGTAAATAAAACGCCTAGAAAGCCATCCAAATGCCCTGGCAATAAACTTGCTTGATAATAGTCAACAAACTCACAGACTAAAACGTAAAAATCCACTGGACCTTATTTATAAATAAGTTTTATACCTCACCGTAATTGGGTGCGTTCGGACGACCACAGCGGCTGGACAGCTGAGCCAGCAGTAGCTGTCAGACGTCACCGCTGGAAGCCAGCCGCTGAGAGATTTACTAAGCTTTCCCTATCACGGCTGGATGCAACCACTCAGCCGATTTCTGCTGGCAGCCAGCCGCTATGGTCGTCCGAACGCACCCATTGTGTTTATATTTTAGATATATGTATTGTTTGTAAATGTAAAATGTATGTTTGTATGTAGCATATTATCGGAATGTCATGTTTGTTCCATACTAGAGGTCCAGTCATTGGAGTGACCTCTCTAACGTCAATTCTTTTTTATTTCAAACCCCAAAGACGCTTATTGTTAGAATTTTTATAACTAACAGATTGCTGAATAAACGTTTCAAAAAAAAAAATTCACTGTGCACGTGCGAATGCGCGCGCATGTAGCTGTTAGTGAATTTTTGTTCTCTTAGCTTAGTAGTCAACTTTTTAAAAATTGTGACATTTTGTAATATTCACCTTATTTTTCAAAGTGATTGTGATGGGTCTAGGACGTTTCATCGCCGCCGTTTCGATGCCGCCAGTTCATCGCTGGCCGATTCATCGCCGGCCGTTTCGATGCCGCCGGTTCATCGCCAGTCAGTTAATCGCTAACTGATATATTTCCGAATTTTCGACCAATTTTCGACAGTTACATTTATTATTTATTTTTAGTATTAATTAGGAATTCTAGAAAATGCGAGATATGACCATTCCCGTTGCCATACTTAATCTTTTAATAGACTTTTAAAATTTTTATAATATAAAATATAATTTAACACTACAAATTTAATACTGTTTATTAGTATCAAATTTAGGGGAAGTCGAAATAGAACAGTAAATTAATATAATAATATTTTTATCTATTTATTTGTCATAAGTTTTGAACTGAATTTAACGTCGTGTCGTGTCATCTCCCATAATACAAGATCAACTGACTAACTGGCGATGAAACGGCCGGCGATGAAACGGCCGGCGATGAAATGGACTGGCGATGAACCGGCGGCATCGAAACGGCGGCGATGGACCGGCGGCGATGAAACGTCCCATTCCGATTGTGATGGAATCGAATAATTCAGGTAAGAATGAATATTTTTTGAAATATTTATAGAAAGTTTACTTTTATTTTATATTATTTTTAGAAAGTCAAAAACAAGCCATTTTATAGTGACATTTCTGTTTAATTTTTATGTTTATAAGACATTTAGTTATATTATCGCCTCCGATCGAGCAATACTATTTATTTTATAGCATACTGCATATATTTGGCTAATTAATGGTGTACAATTTAGCTGCGGATGCCCGAAATACAGGGGTTTTTTATTTTGCTATATAGGATGACGTCACAAAAATAAAAGTACCTACTTATTTGGTTTAATTATAATAAGTTACGTTTTTTTTTGTTTTAGCTACATCTGGTGACTGCTTTGGCCTAAACATAGTGCTCCGTAAATATCTTTGCGACCAAATGGAGCTGCAAGATTTTCCTAATCTAGAGGACAAATTAAAATATTTGGAAATACATTTATTGAACTGTTATATCTGATAATTTAATCATTTTAAAACAAAGATTACGAGATTTTAAAACGGCGATGATAGAAAAATGGTTAAATTCTGACCCACTATTAACAATTTTAAGCAGCAAAAAACGTGTACAGAAAAGTATCAAACCAGGCTCATTTTGTTCTGAAACATTTCGAATGCTGTTACCTACCGGGTAACCCCAAATACTGAGTCCGATATGTTACGATACCGACCGAGGTATAAGTAAAAACCTGCATATTTTGTATTAATTTTAAATTTTGATTTTTTCTATGAAAAATACAATACAATTTTTAAAAAACAATATTTTTCTTTGATTTGTACCAGTTTTAGTAGAAATATGCTGTAAAATAATTTTGGCCGCGTAAATCCATTAAATCGAGGTATGTGCGTCGTCTATCCATCTTTTACGGGGCTTCCATCTGTTGATCACTTTAACAGCTAGATTATCGGGCATTATTTCTAAGCGACCAACCCTGTTTAGTATTTGTGAATTTACAATAACAATATCTACGCTCTGCATTAGTTCATCCAGCTCGTAGTTCATTTTGATTCTCCACCAACATTCGCTGCAATGGGTTGGTCCAAATATATTCCTTAGTATTTTGCGTTAAATAAGACTAATTTCACAGAACTGCTAAATCAGAGTGAAGTACAAAAGGAAACAAACCATGAAATTGAAGATGATCAGATAGCAATAGAAATACCCATAGAACAAGAAATAGAGAATGAAATAAAGAGCCTGAAAAATAACAAAAGCCCAGGAATAACATAAATATCGGCCGAAATGATAAAATCAGGAGGGAAAAGACTACAAAAAGAGATATGACCTGATAAAAAGAATATGGGAAGTAGAAAAAATGTCAGAAGAGTGGACCATAGCAAGGATATGCCCTATACATAAAAAAGGTGATAGAATGCTATGCGAAAACTACAGAGGTATCGCACTACTAGAAATAGTTTACAAAATCTTGCACAAAGTATAAGAAAAAGGCTAAATCAATATTCGGAAAAAATATTGGGAGAATACCAGGCAGGTTTTAGAAACAACAGATCAACGTCGCGCGAACGGACCAAATATTTGCCTTAAAAGAAATACAGACAACCTGTTTCGAACATAAAACAGTACTATACGCTTTGTTCATCGACTTTAAGCAGGTCTACGATACAGTAAACAGACAGCAGATGTACGAACTGATGAAAGAATTTGGGATACCAAGTAAAATTTTCGGGATGGTAAAGATGACGATGGAAAACACAACAAACGAAATAGCATGGAAAGGGTATACATCCAAAAAGTTTGAAACCAAGGAAGGATTACAACAAGGAGACCCACTATCAACAACTGCATTCAATCTAACATTGGAAGGAATAATCAGGAAAAGCAGAATAAACATGCAAGGAACGATATTTAAAAACGGCCACCAACGCATAATGCATAGCATTTGCAGATGATTTGACGCTATTAGCAACAAGCAAAAAAGAACTACAAAAGTTAATGAAAAACATAATAACAGAAGCCAAAAAATTCGGACTTAAAATAAATGAAGAAAAGACAAAGTATATGATAATAGGAGGGATTCAAAAAGAAAAAGGAAATAACATCATAGTACAAATAGATGGAGAAAAAACATACTCGTTCAAAAGAGCCAAAGAAACTATTTACCTGGGAGCCAAAATAGATGAAAATGGTCATGAAGAAGGGGAGATAAAGGCAAGAATAGCTAAAGGAAATAAAAAAAATGGAGCATTACGCACATTATTGAAATCCAAATACGTATCAAGAAAAACAAAAATAAGAATTTATAAGACTGTTATCAGACCTACAGTAACATACGCATGCGAAACATGGGTGCTCAAAAAGTCAGAAACAGACCTTTTAGAAAGATGGAAGAGATAGATGCAAAGAGCAATATATGGAGGTGTGAAAATAGAAAGTCAGTGGAGAAGAAGAACCAATAAAGAATTGGAAGAATTATATCAAGGGCCAACGATCAAAGCACAGAGAATGCGGTATTTGGGACACATCGAGAGAATGGGAAGTAAACGAATGCCAAAAATGGTACTCTCACGGAGACCAATAAAAAAGAGAAGGAAAGGCAGACCAAGGAAAAGATGGAAGGGCAGTGTGTATGAAGACTTAAAGAAAAGTAACATTGAGAGATGGAAAGAACTAGCGTTGGACAGAAGGAGATAGAGGGAGGTGGTGAAGGAGTGTATAAATAGACTGTGTTTAAACTACTTTCTTTAATGGGTTATAAGTCAAACAATCATAGTATTGAGTAAACTTATATATTTTTATAAAACTTACTAAACATCTTACATACAATAAATCATACAAGTGACAACCATGTTGACTGGCTTGAAGTTAGCCATGTCATGTCTAGCACGCAGCCCCTTGCTACGCTGTTACACAGCCATATATATTAAACACCTTCCCCCTAAGATCGATATCTATAAGGGGTCTTTATATTACGACCAACTCTCGTCTTATAACTGTTAGAAGTCTCAATATTTGGGTTGACTTTATGACTCAATGTAGGTACTGATTTTACATTTGGGCTTGGGCAACTAATGGTTTTATTAACACTATCATTTACGTTAATGTGAGTGGTATCTTTATGAACACTTTGTGACTGAATATCAGGGTACAACTCGGGTTCTAAAATGAGTTCTTTTTCAAGTGTTGTGGTGTATGAATGTTTCATTTGGTGTGAATTCCGTCTAATAATTTTATTGTTATCTTCTTTTTTCACCCAATATGATCTAGGTTCATTGGCCTTTTCTAACACAATTGCTTTACGCCAATAATTATCTTTTGAACTTCTTATTACTACCCTATCTCCCTTTCTAAACTCTACTGGTTTTCTTCGTGCTGTCTTATCATAACGTACTTGTAATTTCTCTTTTTCTTTGCATAAATTCTTATATACTTGTTTCTGGATTGTAGGTTCTAATTTATTAGCTGTAGTTGGTAATTGTCCTCTCAGGATCCTGCTCTGTAAAATTTGAGCTGGAGATGCATCAAGATTTATTATGCAGGTATTATTATATTCCATCACCAAATCTCTAAAATCAACATTTTCCTCATTACTCTTTCTTAAAATTTGTTTGCTTATATTGACTGCTTTTTCTGCAAGTCCATTACTCTGGTGGTAATGTGGAGTGCATGTCATAATTGTAATGTCTTTTTCTCTATAATAATTTTTACATTTTACCGAAGTAAATGGTAGATTATCTGCAATTAAAATTTCTGGATATCCAAATCTACTAAAAGTATCTTGAAATGAGTTGATTACTGAACTGGAGGTTTTATCTTTTAATATTGAAATGTCCAACCAATGCGAAAAATAGTCTACAATTACTAAATATGCTTTTGAACCATACTCTAAAATGTCTGTACCAACTTTATTGAATCTTAGTCTGGGAATGTCATGAGGCATCATTGGTTCTTTAAAATTATTTGGTCTGTATTTCTCACATATCCTGCATTTTTTTATATAGTTTGTCACATCATCATTAAGTCCTGGCCAATAATATATACTCCTGGCTTTGTTTATAGTTTTACTGACTCGTATATGGCCTTTGTGAAGCAATTTTATCATGTCAAGCCTAAGTTTTTTCGGAATAATTATTTTGTCATCAATAAATGCGATGCCAGCTTCAAAATACAGTGAATCTCTTATACCATAGTACTTTTTACACACTTGAGGAACATTTTTTTCTTTTGGCCACCCATTATAATAAAAATCAAAAATTACTGCTAATGCCTCATCCTGGCTAGTAGCTAGTCTTAACTCAGATTGCTTTTCCTGGCTCATAGGTAAATGTTTACTCACTGAGTGGACCATTTCAAACATTTCTGGGTCATGTGTCTCTATATTTAAACTGGACCTAGATAGCATATCAGCAAAATGTATGTCTTTCCCAGGAACAAAATATACATTTAATCTGTACTTGAGAAGTTTAAGCCTTAAACGTTGGAGTCTAACTGATCCAATTTTGGAAATTGGCTTATTCATAATGGAGATTATAGGTTTGTGATCTGATTGAACGTCAACATCAAAATTATAAATAAAATTGTGAAATTTTTGAGTAGCATAATAAATTGCCAATAGTTCCTTCTCAGTCTGACTATAATTTATTTCACTATCATTCATATTTCGTGATGCACAAGCTACTAATTTTAAAATAGAATCATATTTCTGGAACATACAAACACCTAAACCATTTTTAGATGCATCACATTGTAAAATAATTTTTTGATTAGGATCATAAGGGACTAACGCTGGTGATTTACAAATTATGTTCTTTAAATTATCAAAACATTTTTGATGTGACGGGAGCCACACCCATTCTACATTATTTTTAAGTAATTGACAAAGAGGTTGAATATGTTCAGCCATGTTCGGAATGTACCGTCTAACGTAATTAAATGCGCCCAAAATTCTTTGTAATTCTACTTTACTATTTGGTTTTTCAAGTTTACAAAGTGATTCCACTCTGTCAGGATCTATTTGCATCCCTTTATGTGAAAAAACTTGACCCATAAATCTGACCTCTTCTTGACAATATTGAAATTTGTCCCCATTAAACTTTGCTCCTACTTCTTTAGCCCTTTCTAACACTTTTTTAACAGTTGTATCATGTTCTTCTTGTGTTGTTCCCATAACAATCATATCATCATGACAAATCAATAAATTCTCTATACCTTTAAATTTATCTTCTACTACTTCTTGAAACAGATCTTGGGAATTTGATAATCCATATGGCAATACTTTATATCTGAAAATTCCATAAGAAGTTGCAAAACAGCATTTCCATGATGATGTCTCGTCAAGTTCTAAATGATGATACCCTTCAGAGAGATCAAATACAGAAAATATCTTTTTACCTATCATTTGTGCACAAACATCTTCCAATTTATGTACTACTCTTGGTTTGCGGACTATTTGTTTGTTTAGATCTAATGGGTCTAAGCATAAACGTAACTTACCATTTTGCTTTTCCACAATAACAATGCGGTTTATGCTTGCCCTGGGGTCAATTTCGTTAACTTTGACAATTGCCCCTCTTTTTGTCAACCTATCTAATTAATTTTTTAAATTATCTCTAATTGCGACAGGTACATTTACAGGTGGGTAACTTACTGGCTCAAAATTGTCTACTGTAGTGATCCTATGTTTACCACAAAATTTACCATGACCTCTAAAAACTTCAGGGTTAAGGTTTATAAATTTATCCCTTTCTGCTAATTCTAAAGTACCACAACTCTCAATATTGTTGATTCGTTTAACTAACCCCAAATCAATACATAATTTACCACTTAAAAGAACTCGAGTTGCCCCATTAATAATTGTAAAATCCTCGTAAACATACTTATTTTTATGTTTACAAAATAAATTTACGACACCCATTGTTTTAGCCTGAGTACCCTCAAACCCTTTCAGTACATAATGATTATCCCTAATTTTAAATTGTTTATCAATTTTCTTAAAAATTTTTAATGGAATTATACTTACATCTGCACCTGTGTCAAGTTTTACTTTAATTCTCTTGTTTTCAATTTCTATAATTTCATCCCAAATATTTTGACTACTTACATTTTGGTATACTTTATTGACATTTCCTACAAAACTATCAGCTGATCCATCACTGCTATCTTCATCTATGACATCAATATTCTTCACTCTACACGACTTTGCAAAATGGTTTAAAAGCCCACATTTCTTACATTTCTTTCCATACGCTGGACATTCTCTGGCCCCATGAGTTGATTGACATCTTTTACACTTGAATTTTTCATTGGTATTCGCTTTACTTCTAGAGTTATTATAATTTCTATGGCCCTGGTACCTATCTTTACGAACTTCTCCTATGTCTACATCTTTTCTTTCGGTATGAAATTTCAAATTTTGGTTCTTACTTTGTTCACTAGTTCTACAAAATTCGATGGCTTTTTGTAGGGTAAGTTTGTCCACTCTCAATAGAGCTTCTCTAGTAACTGGATCTCTGATGCCCATTAATATTTTGTCTCTCAGAGCTTTATCTTCGGCTGTTTGTTCTGGATCAATTTCATTATAATTACATGTTCGAATCAAATGTCTACAACTAGTAAGAAACTGCTCAAACGACTCTCCTTCTTTCTGGACCCTCATGATAAAATTGTATCTTTCAAATGATTCATTCATCCTTGGATTAACATACTTATCGATTAGTGATATCATCAAGTCATACTTGTTATTTTCGGCTTCTGGGATCTCGAATGTGGACATAATTTTGGCAGACTCAGCCCCAATTATATTTCTTAAAATTGACATTTTTATTTTATCTGCTGACTGGTCTTGTCCCGTTGCTAGTAAATAATCTTCGAAACTAGTCTTCCAGAATTTCCATTCGCTTGCAGCATTTTGATCCTGCAGGTCAAAATCTGGTGGTAATTTTACATTTATTCCCATCACTGCCATTGTAGGTTATGTATGGTACCTCGTGTACAAGTTGCTATAAATTTAGCTTTTCGACTGTAAACTGTAACCCAACTAGCTGTTTGACTGCGCCATGTTTAAACTACTTTCTTTAATGGGTTATAAGTCAAACAATCATAGTATTGAGTAAACATATATTTTTATAAAACTTACTAAACATCTTATAGCCACTTTACACCATGCAACTAATTGCGCAATTAATTGCACAATTTCTTGCAGCAATAGAAATTGCATCGTGTCATACGCGAATTGCACAGAAAAGCTGCAACTCCTTGCTGCAAGAATAAGTTGCAGCTAAATAGAACATGTCCTATTTTTCATGCAATTTTTTCTGCAATTTGGTTATATTTTTAGTAACTTTTAAGGCTACAGTGTTTGTTTTTACTTTTCTGCTGTCAACAAATAAAAGATTTTGATGACATTGAACTTCTGTCATCTTAAATTTCAAACCAAACAATTTATTAACAAAACTAGAGGAACTTTTTACCAATTTCACGCTTCACAGATAATATTATTCAGGTGAATAACTTTAATTATGCAACATAGGGATTAAAAAAAACTATTTTATTTCTTACAACTTGTTTCCTTTTGTAAATGAATAATATGTATTACATACTTGGATTAGGTATTAATTGATTTTGTTATACTTAATACATAATATTATAATTTTCTCAAATTATAATCTAACATCATCTAATATCTGATAATTCTACTCAAAAAATTACATTTAATTTGTAAAAACAAACATAACCTAAAATTTATGCTATTTTGTCAAAGTTTCTGTCTATTTCATGTCGTTTGCACCGTGTAATCACTTTATTGCAGAAAGTTAGTTGCAACTTATTGCACAAGTTCTTGCGCAAGAAATTGTGCAATTAATTGCGCAATTACTTGCATCGTGTAAAGTGGCTATATATTACATACAATAAATCATACAAGTGACAACCATGGAACCATGTTGACTGGCTTGAAGTTAGCCATGTCATGTCTAGCACGCAGCCCCTTGCTACGCTGTTACACAGCTATATATATATTAAACAGACTGAAGTGTAATTAAATAAAATTGATAAGTTATGTAATTTATATAAAGTTATTTATGTAATCAGAAATGTAAACATTTTAGCCCTAGGCCTACAAGGCCTGTTGCGCTTAATAAATAAATATTGTTTTTCGTTTCACTATGCTTGTGTTAAAATATACTATGACAAATATAGCGACAATAGTACTCCACATTTCAGCTTTAGTTAAACGAGAGGAATGGGGACTTTTGACAAAAAGAATAAAATTGTGCGAGAAAAAACCTGGTAATCGACTTCCTCTGGAGTTTTTAATATTCAATATGATTATTATCGTGTATTTAGTTTTAGAGGTTATTCTGTATGACAGAGCTAACGATATCGTAGAATATATAGTTGTGGTTTTTACTGATTTTTGCAGATATTCCTTCTACATTCCAATGTTAATCAGAGGTCATATAGCTTTAATGTATAAGAAGGAATTTCGAAGATTAAAATTGATAAAAAACTTTGATCAACATTGTTTTCTAGAGAAGGTAATGGTTACCAAAATTTTATATATTAAGACGTATTATAAAAATCTTCTTTATGAAATTGACGGATTAAATGACATATTTGGATATTATTCAGTATATAGTACTGCTCTAAGTATAGCCTTTGTAGCAGTAGCTGTTTTACAAATAATTGAAACAAAATCGGTTAATTTTGAAGTAAATTTTATGATTTGCCCAGCAACGATTTCATTGGTAAGATGTTTACGATTACTTAGTAGAATATGCATTAGCCGACTATATGTTGCATCAGCAATAATAAAAACTCTATCAATAGATTGTTAAGCATACGGTTCCATATAAAACTACGCTTATTATCCGTCTATCGCAATAACTGTACATTTGCCAAGGTTGAAAATATCTAATTTTAAATCACTAGTCCATCTAATATAAATTTACGTGCATAGAAATCGGCCCACTTAAAAATTTGGTAATTTTTGATGTCTCATATTTCCTAAACCTGTTGGCCGATTTAAGTGATTTTTTAAACATGTTATAGCCTGGTTCTTAACAATACCACTGTATTAATATTGTTGCTAAACAGGTAAATTTTCATTGTATGCCGGGTGTACTAATCAACCTGTGTTTTTTTCTCAAAGTTCGCATCACCCTGTGGAGTTATCTAGCATTTATAAAATACTGAAATTAAAACTCAACTATAGCATCAGGTTTTCTTAACATTCTGTTTTTTTATTCATTCGTTTATGTTGGATAATAAAAAAGTTAGGTACTTTAACAACTAGACATGTTCTTCATCAATACACGGTGTTTCTAAATAAGTGCAACAAACTTTAAGGGATAATTCTGCATGAAAAACTAATGAGAGTTGGCTTTACAAACGTATCTCCGCAAATGTTTCGTTTGCGAGATACGGGATGTTGAATTATTTCTTACAAACTGACGATTTATTTTATTGCTTTAAAACCGGTTGAGATATGCCAATGAAAGTTGGTGGGTTTTAAGACGTTATTGCACATTTTTTGACATACAATTAAGAATTTAATATTTACCACTAGCGCGCATACGTGTAATATGACCGATCATATTACCCGTATGCACGCTAATGGTGAATATAAAATTCTTAATTTTATGTCAAAATATCCGGTATATATAACTATCTCTTAAAAACTACCAAATTTCATTTGCATATCTTAACTGGTTTTAAAGCAATAAATACATCGTCAGTTTGTAAGAAAAAATTACCCCTTAAAGTTTGTCGCACTTAGTTAAAAACACCATGTATTCATGACATGTCTAGTTGTTAAAGTACCTAACTTTTTTATTATCCAATATAAACGAACGAATAAAAAAACAGAATATTAAGAAAACCCGCGGCTATAGTTGGGTTTTAATTTCAGTGTTTTATAAATGCTTGAATATTCCACAGGGTGATGCGAACTTTGAGAATAAAACACAGTTTGATTGGTACGCCAGGTATACAATGAAAATTTACCAGTTTAGCAACAATATTAATACACTGGTAATGTTAAAGAATCAGGCTATAACATGTTCAAAAAATCACTTAAATCGGCCAACAGGTTTAGGATATATGAGACATCAAAAACGCTGGACGGAAGGGCCGCCCGAGAACTTTATCGTACCGATCTATTATCGTTATGGTACTAGATACTAGCATTCTATAAAAATAACAAAGTTACTCGTTATTTTGATATTTTAGAAACACCTTCTGTACTTGAAAATATTTTATGGTTCTACGCATCATTAATTCCTGCATTTGAGAAAATGTTCGATGCCATATTTCGGGGACTATAGATGTATAGATTATTGCATAAATCAATAGAATATTATAGTCATACTTTCATTTCAAATTAGTTCATTTTTCTGAGAAATTAATAGTTTACAATATTTGCATTTCCTTCTCTTTCGATTACGCCAGTCAATGCGTGAGATTAAGAACAAGATATTATCTCCGAATTCTATCCTACTGCATGGATTTTAATGAAATTTTGGGAGTAGCCCAATCTCCTAATTCAAAGTCTATCTTATATACTATATGGCGCTTTTATCATGGGTGAGGTTCCCACCACTTCACAGGGGTGAAATATTTTTATTTTCGGATTACATGGAGAAAAAGGAAGATTTTTAAGAAAATTTAATAATTCATTCTATAATTTGATCACATTTTTTACAAAAACCATTCATTTTAAAGCCGTTCAACTTTTGAAAGTAGAAATAACACTATATTAAAAGGTATTGCAAAAGAAAAACAATGCATTTAAATTATGGTGGATGGGGAGTTAAATGTATATACTTTTCATTTATCCTTAAAGTACATTAGTCATATATTTTTTTGCACCATATCTCGCTTAGTTTGTATGTAACCGACATTTAACGGTGCTCGTTTTAAAGGCCTTTTCAAATACTACAAAAGGTGTTGGTAGAATTACACACCTAAAACTTACCATTCCTCTGTTATTTCAAGTTGAATACACCAATTTGAACATGCACCAAAAAACAAACTATTTTCACCTACCATATCTCTTTTTGTATTATAAATAGAACATTTACGAAGGAACGAATCTCTTTATTATTTATAATCTAAAAAATGTTTTATATAGTGTTTTTAGTTCGATCCATAGTTTTTAAGGTATTCACAAAAAATCCGTCCGAAAAGGTATCATTTTTCAACGAAAATGGCCAATTTTCAACTACGCATAACTTAAAAAGTATTGAGTTCTCAAAAAAAAGTATAAACCAGTTTTTGCTTAGAGATAGGTTCTTTAGCCACTTCCGTGCTTATTTTCACCAACAAATTTTCCACCCCCTTGAAGAAGTGGGAACCGCCCCAAGATAAAAGCTCCATAGTATATAGGGTAGATTTTGTTTCTTGAGCTATTCTCTACTTACTGTGAAAATATCAAGTACATCAATGTAGTAGGATTGAATTCGGAGCCATATACCCTCATTGACTGCCCTACAATAATGCTCTGCTATGATCGCGAGAGAGGACACACATAAGATTATAGCAAAATTTCTATTTACCGTAACTTTTCGAGTTTTTCAGCTACAGCAATAAATGTTATGTCATTGGAAAGGTAATTTTGCATTCGTTCAAAATATTTAAAAATATACAGGGCGTATTTAAAAAAAAATAAGATTTCTTATTCAGTTCCGGTTCAACCGGAAGCTATATTTTTGGTAAAATTTATTGTGATAATAGATAATAAAGTACCATATATGTCTGCAAAATTTCAAATTTTAGTTTCTATTAAGAAGGAAGTTATGGGCACTCGAATATTTTTTTATAAAAAATTCATAACTCCCCTCCTATGGGGAGTTAAGAAATCTGACTAATGTCATTTAACGACGTTCTACACCTTCGTTGCGGGGTATGCCTCTCAGAGGCATACCCCCCCCCCGCAATATTGGTAACAATGCATTTATAGCAGAATACTCAAATCATATGTTTCAGTATTGAATACTTTATAAAAATAAATTATAATAAATTACGAAAATTACGGAATTAATTATAATAAATAAATTAAAAATAAAGGGTACGGTAAACAATCCTCATTTTTTAATATGTTATTCCTTACCAAAAAACCTTTAATTTAAGCACAAATAATTAAAAATCGTAAATTTGGGTCAAGAGTTATTAACTTTTAAGGAATTCCCATAAGAGCATATGTTAAAACTTAACTTTGACCCTTAACAGTAATTAAACGGCACAATAAAACAATTTTTAAAAAATCAAGTCTTAGTTTTTTGAAGTAAACTATAACATACTAAAATTTCATGCAAATCCTTAATTATTTGCCGAAGGTGTAGAACGTCGTTAATTTACTTATAGGATATTAAAAATATATAAAAAAATAAAAAAATTCCTTATAGCCATTTTTGAGAAAATCTAGTTCAAATTTATGTCAAATTTTGACCCCTTAAATATAGGCAGCTCGTAACTTTTTCTGAAAAACGATAACATCCTTCTTATAGCCCCATCTTTAGGCTATATAACGACTTTTTCAAATTAAACTTATCTTAAACAAGTTTTTAAATAGGTAGGGAAATGTGTCGGGTGGGCGGTCGGCCATGTTGGCCGCCATTTTGAATTTGGAAATGTCAAATTCCGGTTTTTATTTACCTATCGATGAGCTTACTTTGAGTTGAATTTCATTCATTTCGGTCAACATTTGCAAAAATGGGCCCTAAATACCACCCCTATTTCGGCCCCCCTTTGAGAGGTTTTTTTAAAGCTTAGTTTCTCGACAAAATTCTCTTAGGGCCGGTATTTCCAACGTCACTTAAGCCAAAGCTTACTTTAAGCCTTTGCTTAAGCTTAAATGCCTGTATTTCCACTTCAATTTGAGGCTTAAGCCTAGGCTTAAACCAAATAATTTTAAGCTTGCGCGGGAGTTGGTTTAAGCCTTTGCTTAAAATTTGTTTTCCGTTTTTTGAGGTTATTTCTATAGATTATTAATTTGAGAGTTATTTTGAAAACCAACGTTTGAGTTATAACGTTATGATTAGATTATTAAATAATAATCTATTAAGGGGAGGGGGGTATGGTTTGAAATATTTAATTTTTTTATTATTTTAAATAAAAGTGCGTACTTTCAAGAATACTCTCTGAAAATTTCAAAATAATCAGAGTAAAATTACCAGAGATACAGGGTGTTGAATATCCCTACCTTCGACTCGCGTTGTCGCGGCTTCGCGCCAGCACGCTTGAGCGTAGTGAGAAACGTTAAACAACTGTTCGCCTTCTCTTTTGTAGATTACTCCGCAATTCAAAAAACATATTACAATGTTCATCACTGTACGATTTGGCAGACAAATAAGAAGATGAAGATGCAGTTGTCAAAACTTTAAACGCATTTTTCTCAAAACTGCTTTTTCAAATGCGGTGGACATTGTAACTGAAAAACTACTTGACCGATCTACCTGAAATTTTGCATAGTTTTTCTTTGGACATTTCGTGAGGTAACAACGTCGAGATATTTTTCGTTTTGTGCTTATTTTTTGTTCAACAATATTAAATATGTTGGTGTTCACAAAATTTTTATCAAAAATTTCGTATTTTTGACTTTTGAGTGACACCAAAAATTCAAAAATCATTAAAAATAAAAAAACTCAACGTTGTTACCTCGCGAAACTCATAAGATAATTAAATATTTTTGAATTTTTTGTTTCGTATGATCCAGTGATGAGTTCTGATGTCCACCGCAAAATCCATTTTTTTTTGAGCTGCCTGCCAAAATTTGTCGCCAATGGCTTATTTTTCAATATTTTTTATTGAGTTTTTTCTTAAGTATTCTTTGAATTGTACTTAATATGTTTATTTAATTTAAAAATAAATTAATTTTACCATAGCTTCGAAAAAAATTCACAAAAATGTGCTTGATATGTTGATTTCAAACCATACCCTCCCCCTTAATCTATTAATTTATTAATCTTAATAACGATTATTAAAATTCTTACTACTTTTGGAAGGTGTAGGCACATGAAAATTATTTATTTCTACAATGCTTGGTAGGTATATTTATTTTACAAAAATAAACTTACATTCGAATTTGACATTTTAAGGAATATATCCAACAAAAAAAATTACAAAGACGGATCTATTGCTTACTCAAAATTACAATAAAAATATAACCAGAGAAAATATAGACAATAAACTAACAACACATGTATCATGTACACAAAATTAAGTGAAGTAAATGACATTGATACAAACGACAAGATAAAATTAAATGTCAACAGTACAACAGTAGTGGTTTTTACCTCAGAACAGTTAGTTCTGGCATTTTGACGTATTCAGAGGTACCAAACCAATTAAATTTACAGTTGAGCATCAGTTTAGGCACCCAGCTTAAGCTTCTCCTTAACTTTTGACACAGGCTTAGCTAAGCAAAGGCTTAAGTAGCTATTGAAATACCGGCCCTTAAACTTACTCATACCGAATTTCATCAAAATCGGTCCGGTAGTTTTTGCTGGGCGGTGGCGACATACGTACGTACACATACTTCCTAGTCCAGGAACCGGAGCTTTTCACCTCGCAATTTTTACAGAATGGATCGATTTGCTTGAAAATTTGAGAATAAGTAGTGGATAGTCCAAGGATAAAAATCTATATAATGCCGAAAGGCGCTTTTACCATGGGGGTGGTTGCCACCCCATCTCGGGGGTGGAAATTTTTTATTATAATTTTGACTGCAAAAGTTGATAAAAACATTCATTTTAAGCAAAAAATGTTCTATTCATTTTTTTGATAAAATTAATAGTGTTCGATTTATTCGCTATCGAAAGTGTTAGTTTTATATCGAAAAAATCAATGTTTTTCGGTATTATACTCATTTACTATTCACTCAATTTTTGCCGTAGAAAAAAGTTTTGCAATCCAATTTCTTGGGAATTTAATAAGCTACAATTTTATATTTAAATATTTTTTCGTATCTCTGATGCTACTCTTTCTATTCTGAAGCAAACGGCATTTTTTACTAAACTACAAAAATTCGTTATTCGTTTTTAACTACATTTTTTTAAAAACTAATCATTCTAAGCGAGTCAAACTTTTGGAATCTATTAATAATACATAAATAAAGAGCAATGAATAAGGCCGATGACTAAGAACACCGCTAACTTACATTATTATGCTTCCAATTGGATATCTCCTTTTTTTTTCAAAAAAAATATATTGATTTTTTAACCGTAACTTTTTTATTTTTTATCCTAAAAAGTTTGTTAAAAAAGAACTTTGTAGGTTTTTACAGGACCTCCAGGACTATTAATATTATATCGTTTTAAAATCCTCATTCGCAAAAAGAGGTGACTTTGAAAGGGTTGGTAAAGGTGGTTTTTGCATGTTATTATAAGTTTTAATTTCCAATAGCTCACTCAATTTTTGCCGTAGAAAAAATTTTTGCAAACCAAGTTCTTGGGAATTAAATAAGCTACAATTTTATATTAAATATTTTTCCGTATCTCTGATGCTAATCTTTCTATTCTGAAGAAATGGGCATTTTTTACCAAACTACAAAAATTCGTTATTTGCTTTTAACTCATTTTTTTTAAACTAATCATTCTAAGCCGGTCAAACATCTAGAACCTATTAACAATACATAAATTAAGAAGACCAAATAAGATTAATGACCAGTTCTAATTAGGGTGGAAAGTAGGGGGAAGTTTACGATCACTTTTTCGCTGAAAAAAATAGGGACTGACATTCTTTTTACTATAAGTCACTTAATTTTTGAGCTAGGGACTATTTTTTTCATTTCTGGAGATAGATATTTTTAAATACTTTAAATTAGTTTTAACAAGTTATCCTCGAAAAATGCATAGTTTTCCCGTCTTTTGACTTTGAAACTACAATATTTAGCATTTTACGAAGAAGAGCTAACATATAATAAAGTATAGCTCGATTACTATTAGTCTTAAAGCAAATTATAAAAAACGGTTTTGTTTATTATTTCAAAAGGTACATTTTTGTTAAGCAAACTTGTTTTGATAGAACGAAAACTTTTTGAGTTATTAGCAGAAAACTGATTAAAAACAATGATTTTTTCGATTTAAACCAACACTTTCGATAGCGAATAAATCGAAAACTATTACTTTTATCAAAAAAAATGTATAGAACGTTTTTTGCTTAGATTGGATGTGTTTACCAACTTTTGCTGTCAAAATAAAATTAAAAATTTCCACCCCCGAGATGGGGTGGCAACCACCCCCATGGTAAAAGCGCCTTTCGGCCTCATATAGATTTTGATCCTTGGACTATCCACTACTTATTCTCAAATTTTCAAGCAAATCGATCCATTCTGTAAAAATTGCGAGGTTTTGTCCTATTTTAAGCTTCATTACTTGGACTATCCGACATGTTATTTTATTTGCTTCTCAGGGGGACTCAAAACGTCGAAAAAAAAGGGAAATCTGAAAAATTTTTTTTGCACGATCCTATAACTTTATCTATTATACTATACTACGTATATAGTGCGATAAAGTAAGATTACCAAATTTTTAAGTGGGCCGATTTCTATGCACGTAAGTTTACATAACCAACATTTTCTGACTATATCATTAGGGATACAAGAGATATCTTTGTTTCCGTACTTTACGCGGGCGCTTCTTCTACTGGCGCTATAACCCTTTGTGAGTCAGCCTGCTTAACAATGTTCTTACGTTGTGCTCTGTCGGATATTTTCCTTCGCCTGATGTTCATGGTTTTAAGATCTCCCTCTACGTCGTCTATTCATCTTTTACTGGGCTTCCTCTTGTTCTATTTCCTTGGGGCTTTCATCTCTGGATCACTTTTACAGCTCGATTATCTGGCATTCTTTCTAAGCGACCAAGCCTGTTTAGTATTTGTGAATTTACAATAACAATATCTACGCTCTGCATTAGTTCATCCAGCTCGTAGTTCATTTTGATTCTCCAACAACCTTTGCTGCAATGGGTTGGTACAAATATATTCCTTAGTATTGTGCGCTTAATAGTCTCAGTGAAGATCTACGAAAAATTCTTCTAGAATTCAACGATGCTTATGGAATTGGTGCAGATGAGGTAGACGCTGATCTTGCTGCTTTTAGGTCTTTTCTCACTTCAGAAAGAATTATTCACCTGCAAAAATCAAGGCAATGCCACCGAAACTACTTTTCAGCTGCCTCTCCAAGACGAAATTTTTAAACATCACGACGTGTTCTGATGGACTAGAATCCTCAAATTATTTTAGTGATAACAACTTTAGCATGGTTCTGATTAATATTCGTTCTATAAGATACAAAACTGATGAATTATTTCTATTTCTAGAGGAATTAGGGTTTCCACCGATAGTTGCGGTTACTGAGCACTGGCTTGAAGTCAACGAGCCTTTTTTGTAGAAAAATATTCCACTATTGCTAGGTATGATCGTCCAAGTTCAGTTCATGGAGGCATCCTAAGTCTTTCTGCAAATAATGATTTTTCTCTGGTAACAAAATATGACTTTCTATTAAGTGAAGCATTCTTTGAGTATTCCTTAGTTTACAGTAAGAACGTCATAATCTTTATATTATTTGCATTTATAGATCACCTGACTCTTCCGTGGAACTATTTTTTCAGAACCTGGTTAATTTGTTAGATGACCTGCCCCATAAAAGCAGAAAAATTTTATGCGAGGACTTCAACATTTGTTAATTATGTTGCTGCTTGTGCTACACAAATATCCCTGGTCAACATATTTGAATCGTATGGTCTAACAATGCACATTGATTCTCCTACAAGGATTACAAAAACTTCATCTAACATAATTGATTATATTGTCTCAGATTTCTCACCCCGTGATGTCTGCGCTACAACTGTTAATGCGGGACTATCTGATCATGAAGCGGTTAATACGAAGTTTAACATCTTCAACAATCCCTCCTCGAAAACTTGACGTTTAGGCAGTATTTTTTCCTCTCGGAACTTTCGTAAATTCCAAAATTTTTGGTTAACCTCTGAGTGGCACTTTCCTTCTATGGACGTCGATTATAATTTCAGTGATTTTTTGAATAAGCTTGTCTGTATCTTCAATAAAGCGTTTCCTTTAATCACAATTAAGCCAAAACATCGCAAACCCTGAACTACCAAAGGTGTCCGCATATCGGCCAAAAATATGCGTTCACTACTGTACATCAAGAAATTTACTACCAACGTCTCTGTTACTGAATATATCACCAAGTACAGAGCAATCTATTTAAAATCAGCCAAAAAATTGTACTATTAAAATCGTCTCAGAAGCTCTAAAAGTGTTGCAAAAGAAACTTGGTCCATAATAAACGATCTTCGAAATAAAACTCACACAGCTCAAACATTTTCCCTTCCAGACCCAGAAAATCTAAATTAATACTTTGTTAATGTGAGTAAAAATATAACATCAACTATTGTGTCACAACAAGATCCCATTTCCTAATCTCCCTAATTCAGGAAAGGTCTCGAATTCATTCTTTATAAGACCAGTTGATAAATCTGAACTAATCCAAACAAGCAATAGTATCAAAAGCAAATCTTCCTGTAGTACCGATGGACTATCCATAAAAATTTTCTCAAATCTCCCAGACAATGTGTTGGGAGTCTTCATCTCTCTAATTAATGATTCTTTTGAGAAAGGTAAATTCCCAGAGTGCCTAAAGACGACCATCGTTATTCCTCTTCATAAGAGTGGTGAAAAATCTAATACCTGCAATTATAGACCTATTGCATTATTACCGGTACTCTCCAAAATTATTGAGACTCATAAAAGCCCGACTTATGCCCTTTCTCATTGATAACAACATTTTATCACAAAATTAATTCGGCTTTTTAAATAATAAATGTACCACCGATGCCATGTTTTCTGTACTACATGAGGTTTATCAAGCATTAAACAATAATCTGCACACTGTCACTATTTTTTGTGATTATGCCAAAGCTTTTGATTGTGTAAATCACGACATTTTGATAACAAAAAACTAGATTTCTATGAAATTCGAGGTATTTCTTTGAACTGGTTTCTATCTTACTTGGATAATTGGAAACAACTGGTTAGAGCAAATGATACAGACTCTAGTCTCAAAAATGTTGTATGTGGAGTACCACAAGGTTCAGTATTTAGTCCTCTACTTTTCTTATCTTTATTAATGACATCACTAGTTTAAAAATCGATGGAAAAGTTTTCTTATTGCTGACGATACCAGTATCACTTGGAGCAACTCAAATATCGCAACTCTTCATGCTACTATAACCTCTGATCTACTCACAATAAAATCCTGGTCCGATTCTAATTTACTCTCTTTTAACGTAGATAAAACAGTAGCATTATCCTATAAAGGAGCTTTTCAGCCCTTACCTCTTCATAACAACCAGATCAGTATCGTTGATTCTGTATAGTTTCTTGGTATTTTTTTAGATAGCAACCTTAAATGGTCCCTTCATATCGATGTGTTAAGCAAGAAACTATCCTCAGCTTGCTTTGCAATACATCTGTTTCGAAGGAAATGAATTTAGACTCTTCCAAAATAACATATTTTTCTTTGTTCGAGTCCCATCTTCGATATGGTCTCCCTTTTTGGTATTCTGGTACAGCTGCCCAATCCGATGTTATTTTTAAATTACAAAAAAGAGCAATAAGATATCTGTTTGGCCTCAGAAGAACAAACATTGCAAAAGCTACTTCAAAGATCACAGGATTCTAACACCTACCTTCTTTATATATTTTAGAAACTGTCTGCTTAATTCGTAAACATCTACACGTCTTTCCAGCAAGACCTAGACATGACTATTCCACCAGAAATTCTACCTTTGACATCTATTTACCGATCCCGTCCAGTGAGTTAGTAAAGAAATCTATATTATATTCTGCAAAAAAACTATACATCGCCATCTCCCTCTACAAGTTAAATCTGCAACATCTTTCCCCAAGTTCCGTAAAATGACAAAAGCCTATTTATCCAAAAGACCATATTATTCAATAGCAGGAGTTTTTTAATCAAAAACTAAAAAATTACAGTATTCTTATGTATAAGTAGAATCTTAATCTATATTTGAGTGTCATATGCAGCAGCAAAATTTGCAAATTTTCTTTTAATTTTGCAATAGATTGTTACTGTTTTTTGTTTTACTTTATTATATTTTATTTATATTGACGATTTATACAGCGTGTCTACTTAAGTTGGAAACATATGGGAAACTTTTTTATTATTAATTTTACGAAAAAAAGTTATTCTTCATAAAAAGTTCTGCATGCTCTAAAACCTAAGATTCAATCATTAGATATCAAATTTTATCAATATTATACGAGGTATGTCAAAAAATATGAATTTCGTTCAAGGGTAAAGTACCTTTATTTTTCTGAATATCGAACATTCTTATTATGGAAAGTTGTTTGGAATTAAAAACTAAAATCAAATATGCAATTACATGCTTCTAATTGAAAAAAAAATATTTTACAAATTTTTCTCAAATTTATGAATACCCAACATCGTTTTTATTTATTACAAATATGATACTTAACTCTTTTATTATTCATTTTACGAAAAAAAGTTATTCTTCATAAAAAGCTCTGCATGGTCTAAAAACTAAGATACAATCATGATATATCAACATTTTTTAATTTTATACGAGGTGTGTCAAAAAATATGAATTTCGCTCATAAATATAGTATGTACCTTTATATTTCACAATATTTCAAATAAAAGGATGTAATTTCATATTGAAACATTGTTTTAATTCTAAACAACTTTTTGTAATAACAATTTTCAATATTGTGACAAATAAAGGTACTTTACTCCTGAGCAAAAATTCATATTTTTTGACATACCTCGTATAAAATTAATAAAATGTGATATCTGATGATTGCATCTTAGGGCTTAGGACATACAGAGATTTTTATAAAGAATACCTTTTATTCGTAAAAGTAATAATAAAATAGTTATCTTATGTGTAATAAATAAAGACGAAGTTAAGTATCCATAAAGGGTACCCCCGTTAAGATAGGCAAAATGCCCTCACTCCCAGAATTCAATTTTATTAATTTTTTTACGTTCTATGCAACTAAAAAATGAGATAACGCGGATTTTTAGCTCGCCACCCCCTTACCCCTCCCCCTACAGCCAAAAACGTAGATTTTTAGAATTATTTTTTTTTAGTTGGGTTCCAATTGATTAAAAAATTTCAAAAAATTCACAAGTGTAGCTAAGACTTTTACAAAATATGTCCATTTTTTATGGACCCATAGGTCGAGTGTACATAACCTCAAATTTTTTTTAACTTTTTTAAAACCTATAATTTTTTTTGGAGGGGGCTGCAGGTCCAATTTTTGCATTTTGTGTATTTTATCAAAAGCTATTTCTCTGATTTTTTTCAGATTTTTCCGTCAGGTGCGCCATTTTGAAAAATTAAGAAATCTTTTTTTTATGGGGTTTTTGAAGATTTTCTCCATTTTATAGACTGCAACATAGATCAACTCAAGGTTTTGTTAATAGATTATGTATAATTTGAAATAACTGAGTATATTAGGATATTCAAAAATTGGGTGAAACACTTTTAAACCCCCCAAAAACCATGTTTTTTTTAAGTTTTGTAAGGATTTTTGCGGACCTAATTATATTTTTTGTGGTCGATACAGCCTGAATATTTTTTTTTTATTTTTTTAGGTTCTATATGATTTTAAAAAATTAATTAGGACTCACCGCAATTTTAGCCCATTTCCCCTATTCCCCGTCCCCCACAGCCAAAAATATCAATTTTTCGATTTTTTTTAAGATGGTTTTCAATTAAATTATGAATGTTATTCTGAAGCTATTTCTTTGTGGCATTTTTGTAATTAACTATTCTAAATGGTCATATTTTAGTTAAATTGTGGCTTAATTCCCATTTAGAATAGTTAATAATTATTAAATTATAAATTACAAAAAATTCACACGCACAGCTGAGGCTTTTACAGAACATCTATTTTTATGGACCCGAAGGTTGAGTGTACATATATTATAGTACATATTATAACCTTTTTTTTGTTTTTTAATACGTATATTTTTTTTTGGTGATGGATTTATGTCTATTTTTTTTGTGTTTTGTGTATTTTATCAAAAACTATATTTCTGACTTTTTTCAGATTTTTCCGTAAGGTGCGCCATCTTGAAAAATCCGCAAAACTGGTTTGTTCGGTGGTTTTTAGGGATTTTCTCCATGTCATAGACTTTAAATATGTTTAAAATGTTAAATAACTGAGTTTTTAGGGATATTTTATATAATTTGCTACTGAATAAAGTTAAAAACAACCTGCTAGTTTTCACAATCATAAACTTGTCAGGATGGCACGTTCCACAATTAAAATTACGTTTCACAATTAAAACTTCCCCCGTTTCCATACCTACATCAAAGTTTGTCCGACTAGACACCGTGAAACTATTCAGATATTTTCAGCTTGCTATTAATCAACTTTTTTTGGTACGCGGGATCCAGGCCTAATATTTTTTGAGATCAATACAGCCTGAAGATTTTGTCATTTTTTTACGTTTGATGAGTTTAAAAAATAAGTCTTAGCCCAATTTTAGCCCTCCTCCCTCTCAACCTGCCCAATAAATCATCATTTTTTCGTTTTAATTTTTTTGCTCAGTAGGTATATCTGTTGCTAAGTTTGTCCTCAAGTAAACTACATTTAACAAAATAATTTCAAATTTTTGCAATATTTTTATATAAAGTAAAGATTTTTATATAAAGTAAAGATGTAATTGTGATATGTTTTGGGTAGGAGGATACAAAAAACAAATATAAAACAGAATAATCAATTTAAGAAAAATACGTTATTTTAATATATCCTACTTCTTGTCGTTTTGTGAATCAAAACATTTTGTTCTTTGTTAGTTTGTATTTAGTAGGTACCCTAATATTACCTTCCATTATACATATTCTAATTATTCAAACATGTGCTTGTACCATCTACATAACCTATATCTCTGCTCTGCCTATTATAATGTCATTTTGATTCATATTTACTAACACCATAAAAAGAATAGAAAGTATTACCAAAGAATATATAGCTCCGTATATACTCGGAGAGTATATTCGTTGGTATTACACTTCAGTTCTAAAGTCTTCATCGCTGTCTTTGTCTATTACAGGTATAACATCTGTATTGTCAAAGAGTTTTGTAAGATATTCTGCTGGCTTGATGATTTTTGTAAAATATCTTCCATGCGATAAATATTATATTATGGCAGCTACATGCGAACAACAGCCTATGGTTATGTTGCCGTTTGCGCAACTCGCATCTACAACAGTATCTATCGTTTAATAATGTTTTCCGAACCATCTTCGTTTGGCTCATAATGCAAATAGTCCATGCCGTATGCTTGTCCCCATTAGGTAAATTATTTCGATTCATTTTTTTGCACAAACTGATTTAGTATCCTTATCATTATAACAAATCCACATGGTGCCAGGCAGTACCGCGGTCGGAAAATTGTTAAACAATTTTTTAAACGAATTCAAAAAATCAATTTTTTCACTTAGGACAAATTTGTTTTAGATTCTCTGGATCAACCTGAGCAAAAAAGGTCTTCTGTGATTTTTCTATAAAATTGACTGTTCTCGAGTTACATGCAATTTAAAATTTGAAAAACGCGAAAATGGCCATTTTCAAGGCTTAATAACTCGATTAAAAATTATTATTATGAAAGTCATAAAGTGACCAACTCAAAGTTTAACCCCCCCCCCCCTCCGCAGGAGCCTGTAGAAATTTTTGTCATTATTTTATTACTAATATTTTTAATAATTAAAAATGAGCGCTAAGCACGTATTGAACCGGCCGTCCTCGAGAGAGATGTAAATTCATTGGACGTTTTAAAAAAATATCGATTGGAAGTCAAATATGCGTTTTAAAAAAATAAAAAAGAAATTTTGAGGTTATATGTATTGTACACTCGACCTACGGGTCTTTAAAAAATAGATATGTTTTGTAGAAGCCTCATAAAATTTTTAAATTAATTGCAACTTAACTAAACAAAAAAAATAGAAAAATTGACGTTTTTATGGGTACAGGGGAAGGGGGTGGTGGGCAAAAAATGCGATTATCGTATTTTTTAATCATATATAAAGTAAAAAAATGAAAAAAAAATATTCAGGCTCTATCGATCTCAAAAAATATAATTAGACCCGCAAAAATCCTTACAAAACTTTAAAAACATGGTTTTTGGGGGCTTTAAAAGTGTTTCGCCCAATTTTTGAATATCCTTATATACTCAGTTATTTTAAATTATACATAATCTATTAACAAAACCTTGAGTTGATCTATGTTGCAGTCTATAAAATGGATAAAATCCCCAAAACTCCCTAAAAAAAACAGTTTTCTTGATTTTTCAAGATGGCGCACCTGACGAAAAAATCTGAAAAACATCAGAGAGATAGATTTTGATAAAATACACAAAATGCAAAAAAATTGGACCTGCAGACCCCTCCAAAAAAAAGTTATAGGTTTTAAAAAAGTTAAAAAAAAATGAGGTTATGTACACTCGACCTATGGGTCCAGTAAGTTGTGATAAAACTGATAAATAAAAGTTTGGACAATATTTTTTTTTTCAATTAGAAGCATATAAATGCATATTTGATATTAGTTTTTAATTCCAAACAACTTTTCATAAGAATTTTAGATGTTCAGAAAAATAAATGTACCTACTTTACCCTTGAACGAAATTCATATTTTTTGACCTAACCTCGTATAATATTGATAAAATTTGATATTTAATGATTGAATCTTAGGTTTTAGAGCATGCAGAACTTTTTATGAAGAATAACTTTTTTTCGTAAAATTAATAATAAAAAAGTTTCCCATATGTTTCCAACTTAAGTAGACACACGCTGTATAATTTTAATAAATTGTATTTGTTATTGTTTTTATTTATGATTCGTCTATAAAATTGTTAAATTTTTCATGACAATAAAACATATATCTATTCTATTTCATTTTTTTTTTCGGACAATAATTACATTAAATACCCTATAATTACGAGAATAATGGTAATTTAATTATGCTTTGAAACAAGGGATAATTATATTTAATATTTATTAACCCTTTTTTACATCATAATTTTCAACCTTATAGACATTTACAAAAATGTTCTGTTTTAAGTACAATGCCATACTTAACCTGGGAATATTGTTAGGAATAATTCCAAACTTAACTAAAAATCGCAAATATTCAAGTCTTTCCAAGGTACCCATTGTATTACTTATTATTTTTCATTTCACTATATTTGTGATAAGACATACTGTGGTAAGTATACCTACACTGACACTCCAAATTTCAACTTTACTTACCCTGGACGAATGGAGACTTTTGACAAAAAGAATACAACTGTGCGAGAAAAAACCTAGTAATCGATTTCCTTGTGAGTTTTTAATATTTAATATTGTTCTTATCGTATATTACGTTTTAGAGTATATTCTGTATGACGGACCTAAAGATAGAGCAGAACATATATTTTTGGTTTTTACTGATTTTAGCAGATATTCCTTCTACGTTCCAATGTTAATCAGAGGTCATATAGCTTTAATGTATAAGAAGGAATTTCACAGATTAAAATTAAAGATAAAGAGCTTCGATGAAAATTGTTTTGTAGAAAAAATCATGATCAGCAAAATTTTACATATTAAGACATATTATAAAAACCTTCTTAATGAAATTGACGGATTAAATAAAATATTTGGGTATTATTCAATATTTAGTACTGCTCTAAGTATATACTTTGTAGCAAGAGCAGTTTTTGGAATAATTGACGAAAAATCGGTGAATTTTGAACTAATTTTTAGGATGTGCCCACCAATTGTTACATTGGTAAGATGTTTTCGATTACTTAGTAGAATATGAATTAGCAGATTATATGTTACATTGGCAAAAAAAACTGTAACAAAAAATTGTAAAATATACGGGTGGTCCCATTTAAAAATACGTATATTATCCGTATATCTCAGAAACAGTACATTTGGCAACGTCGAAAATATCAAATTTTATATCACTGGTCCATAAAAGTCCAAGGAGGATTTAAAAAGTGAGAAAATCTGATAAAATTGTAAAGAAAATACTAAAAACAACAATGCTATTTTCAGATACAAACAGTTATACATATTAGGTATAGTCCTTTAGGTAGACGTCACTAAAATTGTGACCATATTCTCTCTTATTTTACCCGTTAACGTGTCCCACATGACCAGATACTCTGGGCTAATTAGCAAAATTCATGGAAAAGTTATTTACCAGCAATTTTACTGCTGGAATGGAATTATAAGATCCTATATATTAATAATGTAGGTATACAAAGTCCGTAGATAGTGTGCTACTGTTTTTATAAACAAAATGGCGCCGACAAATCGTATTTTTTTCAATTATTGTTCTATAACTCCTAAGATTTTAACTTTACAACAAAAACACCCAAATAAAAATTCACCGCAATTAAATTTTGCATAGAGATCTGTTTTTCACGATTTGCTTCGACGAAAATTTTTCTCGGAAAATGCGGGTTTTCCTAACAAAAACTCTAATTTTCAAATAAAGTTTTAGGTAAGTAATTATTAATCAATAATTAAATAACTAAGTGACATCAAAGCTTTCTTGGTATAGATTGTAATTCCAGAAGCCGGTAAAAATTAAACGAATATTTTAGCAACAATTCAATTGTTAATTAACAATTTACAGTCGCAATAACAACCAAAATAATCATGAGACATTGATCAAACTTAGAAAGATTATAAAGGTGTGATGCCTATTTAATATTTTGTCGACAAAATATTAATTTTTTAATTTTTTTGCATAATCTTTAAATGTTTAAAAAAAATAGTTATAAACAAATTAACGTTTCTCAGAAAGCTTTTATTATATTATAATTTTAAAAAATAGCTAAAATGCGCATTTCAAATATCTTGAAAATAAATGCTTTAAAACTTTTTTGCAACCATTTGCAAAAAGTTATGAAACAGCAAAGTAAACGTACTATTACTACGGTGTTAATAATTTTTTTAATTCTTTCAAAGCGTAGAAGTGAGTTTAAAGTACAAGCTAATTATTTATAAAACAATATCGATTATCAGCTTAATGGTTATATTTTAATTAAAGATTATAAATATATTTTTTTGTAATTTACACGCGCGAAAGTAGAATAATATAGTACCGTAGCTACCCGCCCACATACACAACTCGCGCGAGTTTAAGCGTGTCAGTCGCTTCGAGTGAACATTTTATCTCCGGCTCTGTATCAAGCCTACTTTCGCGCTAAAAATTACAAAAAAAAGTATTTTTAATCTTTGATTAAAATATAACCATTGCACTAATTTTTGACATTCTTTGTGAGTAATTAGATTGTACCATAGACTCACTTTTAAGCTTTGAAACAATTAAAACAAATTATAAACAATGGAGGTATCGTATATTTATTTTGCGGCTTCCTAACTTATTTGCAAATGGTTGGAAAATTTTTTTAAAGCATTCATTTTCAAGACCTATGAAATACGCATTTTAAGTATTTTTTAAAATTAGAATACAATAAACAATTTCTAATAAATGTTAATTTGTTTATAACAATTTTTTTTTAAACATTTAAAGATTATGCAAAAAATGAAAAATTTATATTTTGTCGACAAAATATTACATAGGCATCACACCTTTATAATCTTTCTAAGTTTGATCAATGTCTCATGATTATTTTGGTTGTTATTGCGACTGTAAATTGTTAATTAAAAATTGAATTGTTGCTAAAATATTCGTTTCATTTTAACCGGCTTCTGAATTTATAATCTATACCAAGATATCTTTTATTTCACCAGGCTATATAATTATTGATAAATAATTACTGGCCCAAAAAAATTATTTGAAAATTCGAGATGTTGTTGGGAAAACCCACATTTTCCGAGGAAAATTTTCGTCGGATCAAATCGGGAAAAACATGCCTCTATGTAGAATTAAATTGGGGTGAATTTTCAATCATGAAAAACATATCTCTATGCAGAATTTAATTGCGGTGAATTTTTATTTTAGTGTTTTTGTTGTAAAGTTAAAATCTTCGGAGTTATAGAGCAATTACTGAAAAAAATACGATTTGTCGGCGCCATTTTATTTATAAAAAAAGTAGCACACTATCTGCGGACTTTGCATACCTATATTATTAATATATAGGATCTTATAATTCGATTCCAGCAATAAAATTGCTGGTAAATAACTTTTCCATGAATTTTGCTAATTAGCCCAGAGTAAAAACATTTGCCGCAAAAACGTTCAATCCTGGCACATGGATATAATAATTGATTTATTATTTTTGCTTTTGTATAAAATGTTTTTAAGTAGCATCAATAGATGATGTTCTGAAGCTATTTAATTTCTTGTGGCATTTTTGCAATTAACTAGTTTTGATGGGAAATAAGCCACAATTTTACTAAAAGAATGATTTTATTAACGTTTCGACACCCGATTTGGGCCTCGAAACGTTAATAAAATCATTCTTTAGTAAAATTGTGGCTTATTTCCTATCAAAACTAGTTACATCAGTAGATGAATTATGTTTTTTTATGAAAATCTCTCTCTCTCTCTCTCTCTCTCTCTCTCTAGTTCCATCCCTCCAATATGGAGTATTGGGCGCTTGTGCGTTTCTTGGCCAAAAGTGTAAGATTTCTGTCTGGCCGGGACAGCGCATCTTCTTTTGATTTTTATTCTCTGGATAAATTGTGTACTAGTTACCTCCATTCTCTTCCATTTTTTGCTCTCTTTCGACTTCACCCCATATTGGTCCAATTTTTTCGTGTTCTCTCATTGTTGTTCTTTTCCAGCTGTTCTTCTGTCTGGTCTTCCTCTCTTTTTTTCCCCCTCTGGTTGGTATTCGAGTGCTTGTCTTGCTATGTTGCTTTGGCCTTTCCTCAATAAAGTGTGGTCAATCAATTTCCATTTTCCCTCTTTACCATAGTTCTGTATTAGTTATTCTGTTGGCCAGTATATTTACAGGATTTTTCTTAGAAATTTGTTTACAAAAGTTTGCAGTTTTTGAATTATATTTTCGTCCTGTTTCCATATTTCTGCTCCGTAGAGTAGTATACTTTTAATACAACTATTAAAGATTTTAATTTTTGTTGTGTCCGATATTTTGTTTAGTCCATGTGGTGAGACCGCTCCCGTCTGAAAAAAAAGAATGTGTGTGTACTTTGTACGCACGTAAGAAGTTATACTTCTATTATATGATTATATGATTATAAACGAAATTAATATACTTTTTATTTATATTTTATTTAAATATTAAATTAATTTATACTTACTACTTCTCAAACATTTTTATTAAAACAGTGCCAAAAATTAAAATAATAAAAAAATAAAACACACAAACACACTAAAAATGCCACAAATGATTTCTGAACATTAATTGTCGCAAAAATTTTTAACTAAATACGTATTTTCTGAAAATAAAATTATATAATAAATATACTTACAATCATAAAATGTATAAAAAAAAATAAAAAAATAAAAGTTTCTATTGGGATTCGAACCAACTTAACACGCGGCTGGTATTTGCGTTGTATTGGGATTCTCTCGCATTAAAACTGCGCCACAGAGACAGCTTGTCATTATGTGCGAAGATCGTCTAACTAAACAGATTAACCTTTTGACATTTTTAACTTATGTAAATTAAATTATTTTGATTTTGAATTGAAATGATTTAGAATTGAAAAAATACAACAAAACACAGAGTAAGAAGGCAATATATTATGTAAATATAAATATAAATTATGTAAATAAAAGTATTACATACTACTTATGTATTTTGGTAGGTTCAAATTTCGCAATCACTTGCGTCGTGCAAAGTGGCTATGTTCAAATATCATAACAAAATTTGATCAACTATCTATAAAACACTTACCAGTGAAAGATTCTTTAGCTTTGAATAAGCGAGATCTGCGGCACTCATACTAGGCACAGTTTGATGAACTTTCACATTGGCATGAAACAATCATCTCTTCTATGTAAATAAGTCCAAAAATATAATATGAAAACTATTTAAAAAGGCAGTATAACCATTAACTAACTTTTTGTTTGTTGTTTCTCTTCCTACAAATTTTAAAACGCAACAAGCATACATTATAACCAAACGCAGTCCCACAGCTGTGCCACAGCTGCCATATTGGATAATTTTTGTCATGTCATTTGAACATCCAATCAGAACAAAGTTATAATGCGCATGCGCCCGGTCGCTAGGTTTTCCCATATAAAATTTCACCGTCATTACGCCCGTAAAGAAGTATAACTTCAAAAAATTCTGATTCGGTTTCTTTGTGGATTCCTATTCAAAAATGTCCCCTTTAAACAAATCTGAAGGGTGCCGAGCGGAATTTTTGTGAAGAAATTGTTTAAACAATTTTTTTAAACAAATACAAAAGATCATGTTTTTTTGCTCTGGAACATATATTTTTAGATTTTTTGGGTCAATCTAAACAAGAAAGGTATCTTGTAGTTTTTCTCAGAAATTGATAGTTTTGGAGTTATAGGCGATTTAAAATCTGAAAAATACAAAAATACGCATTTTCGAGGCCTAAAAACTCATATTTAAATTAGTATTTTTGAGGTTGCCAGATACTTAGATTGAAGACTGAACATTCAGCTTCAAGATTCTAAAGAGTGATCGCATCTAACTTTAAGAGGAAACAGTAGCGATCAACAGGTAGCGAAAACGCGTTCCAAGATTGCGGCTGTAATTTTGAATATTTTTTCGAGATATTTGGCACACTTATTCGTAATATAATAAAGAATGGCGGTACAGAGCCCAATTTGAAAAATTTAATAATATGTGGAAATTACTCTGTAATTAAATACAATATTAAAAAACGAGCCTGTACCGCCATTAAGAAGAATAAAAAAATACACTTTCTTCAAATAAACTTTTTTATCCGATGCCTAGATTTTGTGTCATTTTGGAACTACTAAATTTTTTTATTTCATTAGTAGTTATTATTTCAATCAAATACTTGATTATAAAAATGCCACAAGAAAATAGCTTCAGAACAACAGAATTACCGACAAAACTCAAAAATATATGTTCCCGAGCAAAATAACGTGATCTGTTGTATTTGTTTAAAAAAATTGTTTAAACAATTTCTGCCCAAAAATTCCGTCCGGCACCCTTCAGATTTGTTTAAAGGGGACATTTTTGAATAGGAATCCACAAAGAAACCGAATCAGAAATTTTTCCAGACGGGAGCGGTCTCACCACATGGACTATGTTTGTTTGCCAAATTTTATTTAAAGCGTTGATTGCGTGTTGAGCCTTTATTATTCTCGTCTGTATATCCTTTTTACACCCCACTAATTTCCATCAGATATGTGAACATATCTACCTCTTCTAATTTTTTTTCTAGCAATAATTACATTCAACAACCTAGAATTAAGAGAATAATAGTAATTTAATTATACTTTGAAACACGATCAGTGGCGTAGCGTAGTGGGGGCGGCAGGGGCGGTCCGCCCCGGGCGGCACTTTTTAGGGGGCGGCAAAATTTAACAATAAATATTTTGTAAATATTTGAACCATTTTATATTTTCATCGCACCTACAAATTTGGACCGATTGAAAGGAGCACGGAATTATTCATTACTTATTTTGTGACGAATTCGGGGAATTCATTTTCTTTAAATGATATTTTGTGGCGACTGGCAACAACGTCTATAATATGTACTCACTTGTGGGAATTACCCGTTTATGACTAACAATCAGCGAGAATGACTTCTATTAATAGGGCTTTCCATCGATTGTCATTTGTTTCGAGCTTCTGTCATATGTTGTATAATCTGTGTATAATGTTAATATACACGGATTATACGACATATGACAGAAGCTCGAAACAAATGACTGAATGAAAAGCCCTATACATACATCGGCAATTATTTTACTACCCTATACGTTATTCAGTGTGTGGAGCAAAGGAAAGAAAACACTTAATTTTTTGAATACGAGTGAGACACAATCCACTCATGTTGTTGATCGTCTCCATACTCCACTCAAGTCAAGTAGCGAATCTGACATTTCAACAGTGTTGATATATTTCTGGGAGATACTCTGCCCAATATTATAATTATGTTCTGAATATTTTTCACAGTTGCTATAAGCAATGCCAGCTATGAGAGAAGTTTTTCAAAATTGAAATTGATTAAAAATTATTTGAGATCGACAATGAGTACTCAACTAATTTGGCTATTTTGTCCATTGAGCAAGAGGTGTGTGATGCGATAGGCATTGACGGTGCAATAAAAGACTTCGTAGTCTTTAAAAAAGAATGCTCTTAAAAAAAGTAGACGTATAAATTTTTAATTGAAGAAGGAAGTTTTGTTTTTAATTCTAACAAATACTCATATTACTTTTCAATAAAAATAAAAATATAACATTATTGTATCGTTCTATACTATCGTTCTATCGTTCTATACTAGTTCTAATTAAACATTGATTTTATTTAATCTTGTCGATCGTCAAGGTGTACCTAATCCTAAGTGATAGAGGTACTACATACCTAAGTTATATCAATGTATCTAATTGGTTAAAGTAAGAGCCTTTTTGTGTAAATAAACGTGATTGGAAAACTTAGATAAACTTTTTTATTTAAAATCTAACCTGCTGTATAATGCAAAATAATGATGACGGTTCTCGCCGAAAAGTTCTTTATAATTAATGTATGTAATGTATGTATAGTATACCTACATTAAATTAAAATACCTAAATAAGAGGGCGGCAAAATTGTCTTCCGCCCCGGGCAGCCGACACTCACGCTACGCCACTGAACACGATACCTACAATTAAATTTAATTAATCATAATCTTTTATAAATCAGAATTTTCAAACATTATTTAGACATTTACAAAAATGTTCTGTTTTAAGTACAATGCCATACTTAACGTGGGAATATTGTTAGGAATAATTCCAAACTTAAATAAAAATCGCAAATACTCAACTGTTTCCATCGTACTCATTGTACTACTTATTATTTTTCATTTCACTTTATTTGTGCTAAGATATGTTCTGCCAACTCTAGCTACAATGGTACTCCTAATTTCAACTTTAGTTAAACGAGAGGAATGGAGAATTTTGACAAGAAGAATACAATTGTGCGAGAAAAAACCTGGTAATCGATTTCCTTTTGAGTTTTTAATATTCAATATTCTTCTTATCGTGTATTTCGTTTTCGAGATTATTCTGTATGACAGAACTAAAGATAGCGCAGAATATATATTTTTGGTTTTTACTGATGTTTGCAGATATTCCTTCTACATTCCAATGTTAATCAGAGGTCATCTAGCTTTAATGTATAAGAAGGAATTTCACAGATTAAAATTAATGTTAAAAAACTTCAATGAAAATTGTTTTCCAGAAAAGATAATGGTCACCAAAATTTTATATCTTAACACATATTATACAAAACTTCTTTATGAAATTAATGGATTAAATAACATATTTGGTTATTATTCAGTATGTAGTACTGCTCAAAGTATAGCCAGTGTTGCAATAGCAGTTCTTGAAGTAATTCAAGTAAAGTCGGTGAACTTTGAAGTAATGTTTAGGATTTGTCCAGCAATTGTTTCATTGGTAAGATGTTTACGATTACTTAATAGAATATGTGCATTATAGTCCAGGGCGCATCTGTTTTGAGATGGACGTTGAGAGGTGACTCAAATTTTTTTGCAGAAATTGCTTGAAAATAACTCAAATAATAATATTTGAGTTATCCTCCTACTCAAAATGGTCCGGAACATTGTTTAAATAATCAAAATGTCAAAAAATGAAGGAAAAATTCGATTTTTTTCTTCGTTTTTTGATTATAACTTTAAAAGTATTCATTTTCGAGAAAAGTTGTACTGACGTAAAAGTTGCGTAATTAAATTTCATTTAATATAGAATTGGTTAAAAATTTAAATAATAGTCTCCCTTGTTGCAAAATAGCAATAATTGCGAAAAAAAAACATACAAAAACAAGTATTCGCATTTTATGTTTTTCAACCATTTATGCTACACTTATTCCCTTCATATTTTAGCCAGAAAAACTTTATGATATATTAAAATAACACTATAAATTTCATTAAGAGGAAACAGTAGCGATCAACAGGTAGCGAAAACGCGTTCCAAGATTGCGGCTGTAATTTTGAATATTTTTTCGAGATATTTGGCACACGTATTCGTAATATAATAAAGAATGGCGGTACAGAGCCCAATTTGAAAAATATATTAATATGTGGAAATTACTCTGTAATTAAATACAATAATAAAAAAACGAGCCTGTACCGCCATTAAGAAGAACAAAAAAATACACTTTCTTCAAATAAACTTTTTTATCCGATGCCTAAATTTTGTGTCATTTTGGAACTACTAAATTTTTTTATTTCATTAGTAGTTCCAAAATGACACAAAATCTAGGCATGGGATAAAAAAGTTTATTTGAAGAAAGTGTATTTTTTTGTTCTTCTTAATGGCGGTACAGGCTGGTTTTTTTAATATTGTATTTAATTACAGAGTAATTTCCACATATTAATATATTTTTCAAATTGGGCTCTGTACCGCCATTCTTTATTATATTACGAATACGTGTGCCAAATATCTCGAAAAAATATTCAAAATTACAGCCGCAATCTTGGAACGCGTTTTGGCTACCTGTTGATCGCTACTGTATCACCTTAAGATCGGTTTAATAGATTTTGCAAAATACATTCTGCAATCCAGCTTCCGCAAAGAAAATTCATTTTTTTTAAATGTTGCAGGACTGAAAATAAAGCAGATAGCAAGTTGAATTTTATTTTTGCTTATAGAAGTGTACTGTACCTTTTATTTGCAATTTGCAAAATTAAAATCGATTAATTACCACGGCGTCAGAAATTTTTTTAAGTAAACATTACTTTTTGGTGCTACGCGCAGGACAGCCGTGTTCGATTCACACAAGTTGATTTCCACCAAAATGTCTTCCAATGTTTATCTAAAATATTATTTTCGTACTCTATATTTTTTTGTATTTTAATATTTTAATTCAACAAAAATCGAACTAATTTTATTATTGTTTGTGAAATATTGTTTAAACAATTGGATATGTTTAAAAATAATAAACTTTTATACTCTAAGTTAAAATATATGAACAAAGAAAGTTTTCGCTAAAAGAAGTGTTATTTCAAAGGATAGAGTATGTGTTTTTATTTTGCAATAAATAAATTTATTTATTTATATCGAAATGTAATAACAAGTAAAATGTATCAATCATTATCAAAGGTCATTGGAATGCCCAATCAGAGCAAACTATCCGCTGTCCTGCGCGTAGCACCAATAATTAATGTTTATTTAAAAAAATTCCTGACGCCGTGGTAGTTAATCGATTATAATTTTGCCAATTTCAAATGAAAGGTACAGTACACTTCTCTACGCAAAAAAATTTCAACTTGCTATCTGCTTTATTTTTAGTCCTGTAACATTTTGAAAAAATGAATTTTTTTTGTGAAAGCTGGATTGCAAAATTTATTTTGCAAAATCTATTCAACCGATCTTAATGAAATTTACAGTATTGTTTTACTGTATCATAAAGTTTTTCTGGGTGAAATATAAAGGTCCTAAGTCTAGAATAAATGGTTGAGAAACGTAAAATGCGAATACTTGTTTTTGTATGGTTTTTTCGCAATTATTGCTATTTTGCAACAAGGGTGACTATTTTTAAAATGTTTAACCAATTCTATATTGTAGTAAATTTAGTTACGCAACTTTTATGGCAGTACAACTTTTCTCGGAAATAAATACTTTTTAAAAAATCGAATTTTTCCTTTATTTTTTGACATTTTGATTATTTAAACAATGTTCCGGACCTTTTTGAAAGGGAGGATAACTCAAATATTATTATTTGAGTTATTTTCAAGCAATTTCTGCAAAAAAAATTTGAGTCACCTCTCAACGTCCAAATGTACTAATATTTTTACAGATGCGCCCTGGTCTATTAGCCGATTATATACATAATATAGTACGTTCTTTAACGGTAAAATACATATTGCAAAACCTCTAAATTTTAAAGAACCGCTTGGATTGACATGAAATTTGGTATACACATAGCTAACACATCAGAGTGTTAGTGACAAAAAAAGTGATATTGTGCCGATGTGTGCTTTCACTCTGGGGGTGAGTTTTACCCCCACTTGGGGGTGAAAAAATACATGTTCAAAATGAGTCCGGAAATGGATAAAATGACTAATTTTAAGCAACTTTTGTTCCACAGAGTTTTTTCGCCAAGTCAATACTTTTCGAGTTATTTGCGAGTGAATATGTTCATTTTTAAACAAAATAACCACGTTTTTAGACGGTTTATCGCAAATAACTCAAAAAGTAATTATTTTCTAGAAAAAAACATTCTTAGCTAAAATATAGCCTGTATAAAATTGAAAAAACAGTGTATATGTATATACAGTATATATAGTGAGCACGTAAAGGTTGGAATAAATTCATTTTCTCAAGAATGGACGATTTTGGAGAAAAATCCCGAAACAGGTCAATTTTTATTTTAAAATTAGGACTTTTTGGCATATATCTATATCATACTAGTAACGTCACCCATCTGGGCGTGATGGCGTCATCGATGATTTTTTTAAATGGGAATTGGGATCTTGTGATAGCTCATTTGAAAGGTAATTCAATTCTCTATTCAGTAATATAAACATTAACACAATTATTTATACAGGGTGTCCAAAAAAAAATTTTGAATTATATTTATTGACATAAAAAGAAGAATGCATTTAATTTATTTAATTCAAAATATATTTTACTGCTCTCAGAAAACAGAAAACAATGTTTATTTGTCAAATTAATATACATTATTTACTGTTTTCTGATAGTAGTAAAATGTATTTTAAGTTAAATAAATTACACAGAGTCTTCTTTTTATGTCAATAAATTTAATTATAATCATTGTTTTCCGCTTAAATTAAAAGTTCAAACTGTTAAGAGAAAGGTGAGTGGCTGCTTTAATTTTGAATTTAAGCAAAAAACAATATTTATTTGTCAAATATACATTATTTACTGTTTTTTGATAGCAGTAAAATGTATTTTAAGTTAAATAAATTACACAGTCTTCTTTTTATGTCAATAAATTTAATTAACAAAAATGTTTTTGGACACCCTGTATCAATAATTATGTTAGTATTTATATTACTGAATAGAAAATTGAATTACCTTTTAAATGAGCCATCACACGACCCCTATTCTCATTTAAAAAAATCATAGATGACGTCATCACGCCCAGATAGGTGACGTCACTAGTATGATATATATCGTCGGTATACTACGAAAACCAGATAACTGTCGAAATACCGAAATCAAGAAAAAACGTTTTTAAAGTTTAGTGCTTTATTTTGAATTAAGCGTACCAGTTGTGTTTGATATTCGATATGCTAGTGAAAGATGCATAAATCAGAAATAATATTCTATCATTATTTTGAATTAGTTAAGATTCCTAGCTGATTAAACCAAAATTTAAGATCGAGGTGTGATCACTTACCTGTTTTTACCTGCAAATCAAAATAAATCACACTGTATTAAAGACACTTATCACCTATTTACTGAATATGGTAACAGCAGTAGAAATATATTGTTGTCCGGCAAATATACAGCGTGTCTACTTGAGTTGGAAACATACAGGGTGGGGCATTAGTGTGACAAAGTCCAATTACTCGTTTGTCGTAAGAGATACGAAAAAAAGTTATTTAGGTAAAAGTTGGGCCACACATAGTACCATAATTTAAAAATATTTTCAAATATACAGGGTCGTCCGTATTGACAGGGTGACACAAACTTATGTTTTTTTTAATGGAACACCCTGCATATTTTTACATTTTTGGATTCTCCTCGATGTTTCCTTTCTTAAAATATATGGTTTTGTAATATTATACGAGGTAGTTTAAAAGTTAATTACGTTTTTTTGTTAATTTCGTAGCAAAATCTACACCCTGTAGAATTTTAGTGATTTGACATCAAATTTTTATTTTATGTTCAAACGATTTTTAATATAGTCTACTACTGTTAATCATTAATAGTATAGCGAAATGTTTAATTTTAGTATACAGGGTGGGTCGAAACTCGGAATGAGTATTTTCTGAGTATTCTTAAATGGAACACCCGGTATTTTAGTATTGTAATGAAATTATATTTTATGATACTTTTTTATTTCTTAAGCATTCCCTATACCTAAGAGCTTTAATTTGTAAGTAATTCGTCATTCTGTAAGCAAACATTAATTGCAACAAAAATTACGTAAAATTTCATTAGGTAGCCGTGAAAATATCCAAACAAAAGTAATTTTTCGAAAAAAAAAATACATAATAATCTAGCCTGATTCTTAATTTATTAAGATTGGATGAGATATCCAAATACATTCGTAGTTAAGGTTGTTGGTGCTTAAAATATGAATCAAACATACAAAATTCTGCCTAGTTGGCTATGACACAAAATTTGCTTAAACATTTGACATTATACTATTTATATAGTTTCAGTTGATTTGATACCATTACTAATATTAATTTTTCTAATGAGGAACGGATTAAAATGGCTTTGTGCTAGGAGAGTATAACAAAAATGAGCTACTAGCAATAAAAATTTATCATCAGCAGTTCCCTGATAGACGACAACCAAAAAGAGAAACTTTTGAAAGTATACTAAAACGGTTTCAACAGACTAGATACTTAGATTGTAAGAACGATTGTACTAATATGCAGATCCTCAGTGACACTAAGGATTACATATAATTGCTGTTTTCTTCACTTACAATAGTTTTTATTCGAGCAGATTTATCATAATCTAAGTGATCAGTCCGTTGAAACCGTTCTAGTATATTTTTAAACGTTTCTCTTCTTAGTTGTCGTCTATCAGGGAATTTCTAATGAAAAATTCTTATTGCTAGTAGCACATTTTTGTTATATTCCACTAGCACCAAAATCTTATTAGTCAGTTTCTCATAAGAAAAATACATATTAGTAATGGTAACAAAGCAACTGGATCTATAAAAATAGTATAATGTCAAATTTTTAAGGAAATTGATTGTGTCATAGCCGACGAGGTAGGATATTGTATGTTTTTATTAATATTTTGCGCACCAACACACTTAACCACGAATTTATTTGGATATTTCATTCAATAGTAATAAATTAAGGATCAGACTAGATTATGATGTATTTTCTTTTCCAAAAATTATTTCTGATTAAATATTTTCACAGCCACCTAATAAAATTTCACGTAATTTTTCTTACAATTAATGTTTGGCTTAAAGAATCACGAATAACTTACAAATTAAAGCACTTAGGTATAGGGAATGCTTAAGAAATAAAAAAGTACCATAAAATATCATTTCATTACAATACTTAAATACAGGGTGTTCCATTTAAGAAAACTCAGAAAATACTTATTCCGAGTTTCGACCCACCCTGTATACTACAATTAAACATTTCGCTATACTGTTAATGTTTAACAATAGTAGACTATATTAAAAATCGTTTGAACATAAAATAAAAATTTGATGTCAAATCACTAAAATTCTACAGGGTGTAGATTTTGCTACGAAATTAACAAAACAATGTAATTAACTTTTAAATTACCTCGTATAATATTACAAAACCATATATTTTAAGAAAGGAAACATCGAGGAGAATCCAAAAATGTAAAAATATACAGGGTGTTCCATTAAAAAAAACATAAGTTTGTGTCACCCTGTCAATACGGACGACCCTGTATATTTGAAAATATTTTTAAATTATGGTACTATGTGTGCCCCAACTTTTACCTAAATAACTTTTTTTCGTATCTCTTACGACAAACGAGTAATTGGACTTTGTCACACTAATGCCCCACCCTGTATGGGAAACTTTTTTATTATTAATTTTACAAAAAAAAGTTATTCTTTATAAAAAGTTCTGCATGCCCCAAAACCTAAGATTCAATTATCAGATATCAAATTTTCTCAATATTATACGAGGTATGTCAAAAAATATGAATTTCGGCTAAGGTTAAAGTACCTTTATTTCTCTCAATATCGAAAATTCTTATGATAAAAAGTTGTTTGGAATTAAAAACTAAGATGAAATATCCAATTACATGCTTCTTATTGAAAAAAAAAATATTTTTCTCAAATTTATGGATACCCAACATCGTTTTTAATTATTACAAATACCATAACTCGTTTATTATTAATTTTACGAAAAAAGTTATTCTTCATAAAAAACTTTGCATGGTCTAAAATCTAAGACACAACCATGATATATCAACTTTTATTAATTTTATACGAGGTGTGTCAAAAAATATGAAATTCGCTCAATATTATAGCGCCTTTATATTTCACAGTATTTCAATTAGAAGGATGTAATTGCATATTGACACATAGTTTTTAATTCTAAACAACTTTTTTAATAACCGTTTTCAATATTGTGAAAAATAAAGGTACTTTACTCTTGAGTGAAATTCATATTTTTTGACATAACTCGTATAAAATTAATAAAATGTCATATCTGTTGGTTGAATCTTCGGTCTTAGGACATACAGAGATTTTTATAAAGAATACCTTTTTTTCGTAAAAGTAATAATAAAAGAGTTATCGTATGTGAAATGAATAAAAACGAAGTTAGTATCAATAAATTTGAGAAAAATTTGAAAAATATTTTTTTCCAATTAGAAGCATGTAATTACATATTTGAGCTTGGTTTTTATTTCCAAACAACTTTTCATAATAAGAATTTTCGATATTGAGAGAAATAAAGGTACTTTAACCTTAGCCGAAATTCATATTTTTGACATACCTCGTATAATATTGAGAAAATTTGACATCTGATAATTGAATCTTAGGTTTTGGGGCATGCAGAACTTTTTATAAAGAATAACTTTTTTTCGTAAAATTAATAATAAAAAAGTTTCCCATATGTTTCCAACTCAAGTAGACACGCTGTATATGTGCGCTTAGTTAGTTTTACATGCAACGGAACTTTGATTTTATGGAAGTAAGAAGCGATATATTGTTTTATTTGAAAATGAAAAGTTGGTTAGGTGTAACGTATTTGTTTATTACACAAATTATCTGCTGAATGGTAAGTCGTATCATTTATTGGGTTTTACCTGTATGTAGAGCGTAAAAAACTGAGAATTTTGGTACACCTAACTCAATATTTAAAAATTTGTCATTTATCTGGTTTTCGCAGTATACCGACGATATGCCAAAAATTCGCAACTTAAAAATAAAAATTGACCTGTTTCAGGACTTTTTTCCAAAATCGTTCATTCTCGAGAAAATGAATTTATTCCAACCTTTACGTGCTCACTATATATGTATAATAGATAACAGTTATATACCATCTTTGACAAAACTTTTTATACAAACAATGACAATGACATTACAAAGATAGCTCCAATATTGCCATATTTAGCCACTACTCACATTGGCATCGTTTCAAGGTACCCCCACCATAGTCAAGCACGCAGCGAATATGGTATACGATTCATTAAGTTGCAAAAAACTACTTATAAATGGAGGAGAAAAGGGGCGCCTAAAATTTCTTGCCCCGGGGCGGTTGAAAGCCTTGGCGCGGCCCTGATCAGGTCAGATCATAACCCACTAATTCGCATAATTAGGCTCACGCTAAAGATTCACCGTAGTGTACACCAAAATACGACATCAGGCTCAGTAAAGATAAGAGCTCAATCTGAAAATGTTAAGGATTTATAGTCAAAAAGTACTATAGCTGAAAAAGAGGCAAAGGTTAGTCATAGCTAATAGAAGAGTTCTTCGACCTCTGGACGAAAATGAGGAGTTTTCTTCGAAGATTTTAGCACTTATTTTAGATAGATTTAGCTCTTCTATCTCTTCATCATCAAATTCGACGCTGTTACTTAGAGCTCTCTGATTGAGGTGAAGCACTCCGATTTCTTCTTGTGTAATGTCAAAGCTTGTGACAGAAAAATTTTAAGGAAGGCAGAAAGAATTGGAGGTGTCAGAAAAAAGAATGTGTGTACTTTGTACGCACGTAAGAAGTTATACTTCTATTATATGATTTCAACGAAATCAATAAATATACTTTAAACAGTTTATTTGTGTTTAATTTAAATATTAAACTAATTTTAATACTTTCTACTTTCCAAAAATTTTTATTAAAACAATCCCAAAAATGAAAAAATAAATGATTAAAAAACACACAAACACATTTAAAAATGCCACAAAGAAATGATTTCTGAACAATAATTCTTGCCAAAAATTTTAACTAAATACGTATTTTATGAAAAAAATTATATAATAATATACTTACAATCATAAAATGTATAAAAAAAAATAAAAAAATAGTAACTTGCATTGGGGATCGAACCCGCTTCCGGTCGATCTCGCCGATCGAAAATCAAAGTTCTTTCCCTTTGCGCCACCTTTGCGTATCTGTAATGTGGGAATATACACCAACTGAACGTTTACACCATAAACTTTTTGACAGTTGTTTATTACCTCTATGAATTTAATCAAATTAGTTTGATTTTTGTGGAATAAAAATATATTAGGTGAATATTGGTAGAAATTTTGATGGTAATCAAATTATGTAAATCAAAGCATAATACTATTTTGGTAGGTTCATGTTAAATTTTCCAAATAGGTAGGTACCTTTGTAATTTTTTATTAGGATACTGAAACATTTACAATTATTACGTTATTTATTTGTTTAGCGTATGGCTCAATACATGGAATAAATGCAATAATAATTGTAAAAAACGTAAGTATATAACTCAAAAATACAAACATAAGCTCATATAAAAACGGACATAGACAAAATACAGATAAAATATAAGATAATACAAACAGATAAGTTTATATCTTTAAGTCAAGTTGAGCTATCCATTCAAGGCCTGCAGGCGTAGTTTTGAAAAAGTCTTTTGGGTCCCCTCGGAATGCCCTCAATTCACATGTCTCCACTATGTGTTGGATGGTTTGATCTGGAGCACCACAGTCGCAGCTGGAGGTAGGCTGTTTTCCCCATTTATGTAGGTTTTGTGCGCATACTGCATGTCCCGTTCTAATTCGGTTTACACTCAAAAAAATTTAGTTCGTAATATTGATTAACAGTGATTATTGAATGGTATTTCGTTGTCACAACAATTTAATTTGTTGTTTCAACGAACTTTTAGACATTGACGAATGTACTTGGTTATTGTCACAATGATTGAATAATAATTGTGAGAATAACTAGAGTACATTAATCAATAACACTCAATTTATTCAGCCAATAACTTAGTTTCGTATATTTAATAAATACTGTTAATTGTGGCAGCAACTCACGTTCTTGATTTCGTAGATGACAAGCAATTACCTTGGTTTATCGTGACAACGTACAGATTTCATTAAAACAATGTACAAAAGTTGTTAATATAGAGTAATATATGATTATTGAATAGATGTACACTGATTGTTGTGCCAACGAATGCATTAATCAATCTACTACTGCCTTTAATTCCCACAATCAATGCGTTAATTGTGACAATAATCGTGGTTGTTGAGACAATAAATGTTTTGCTTGACCATTTGAAATGTAACGGCTTTTCCTTATCGTGATACCCCTAGCTTCTCTGTGTTACCATTGTTTAAAAAAGAGTTCTTTGTTAAACAATGCTGTTACCTCTACCGAAGTGCCGAATAATAATTTTGCATTTTGTTTCCAAGTGTAGTCCGTAGTAGAAGGAAGATAAGGATAAGATATTACTTATTTTTTATATTTGAATAAAAGTAAGTTTTTTCTGATAAGGTAAATACGGGAGAACATTCTAATTAAAAATAAACTTGTCAGTGTCTTATGTTTGTAAGTGTTTACTTTTAATATTGTCTTGTGATGTTATTTATAAGATGAACTGAAAATGAATTTTCGAATCCTGACTGAAAAAAATAATTAGTATTTTTGAAAATTTAAACGCAGAATAAAATATTACAGTATTATCGAGGGTCTGACGTCCCTGAGAACTTCTATAATGATTATTTTAATAAGTCACAGGGGTGAAAAAGAGAAAATTTAGTATGACTTTTTTTATTTCAAATATACTATTCAAAAGAAACTTTTTGTTTATTCTAAGGGACTTTCAGCCCTCAGTAATAATGTAGTCTTTTATTCTGCGGTTAAATTTTTCAAAAATACTTATTAGTTTTCTCAGGATTCCAAAAAAATGAATGCGTTTAAAAATAATTCGATCGAAATTTTGCCCCTGCGCTCTCAAAAATGATTAAAGTGTTATACATTTTTGAAATCACCATTTCAAACACTTTTAAATGAGCTGTCACATGATGTACTTTCCCATTAAAAAAAATCAAAGTTACGCCTGTCACCTGAAGAGGGATCGTGTAAAGTTCGAAACATTGATGTTATAATATACTTTGATAATTTTAAAAATCGACTTGTCTGAGCGTTTTGCTTATGTGGTAAAAATAAATAAGTTAATAAAGGGGGGGGGGGAGTGTAACACTTACTCCAGTGCACTATATAAGCGATATAATAATTATGAGAAATCACACAGTGTAAAGGGTGGGGGGGAGTGTAACACTTATTCCAGTGCACTGTATAAGCGATATAATAGTTATGAGAAATCACACAGTGTAAAGTCCTAAAGGTTAAGGACAAAAAAGGGGATTTAAAAAATTATTATTAATGTAAGAATAACCGTATTTATTGTACCAATGAACGGAATTAATTGTAACAATAAACGGAAATAATTGTAGAAATAAACGAAATACGTTAGGAGAAATGTTACAGGAGAAAAAACACTGTTATTGGCACAACGAATGGTCTTCGTCGGTCAATTAACGACGTTGTTGTTTCAATAAATAGTGTTCGTTGACTCAATGAACAGAGTTCGTAATATCAATAAAGTGAGATTATGGTATACATAATGAAAGTTCATTGTTTCAATAAATAGTGTTCGTTGACTCAATGAACTGAGTTCGTAATATCAATAAAGTGATATTATGGTATACATAATGAATGTTCGTCCATTCAATAAACGTAATACATTGGCTCAACTAACGAAAATAATGAATTGATGAACATCGCTTTGTTGTGCCAATAAAACCAAGAATTGGACAAATTTTAAGAATTGTGTTTGTTGTCTGAATTAACATTTTTATTGATATTACGTACCTTTTTCGTTGAGTGTAGGCTCTTCCATATGTTTCGTGGCTGGTCGAAGCCATCAGGCTTTTGGACTGGGTCAATAAGGTTGGATACTTCAGGTGAGGCTTCCTCAGACCACAGCGTGCGCCATCTGGAGGTAACATTGAAATCATCTGCTGCGTTAGCTGTTGGGCTGTTCTTATGGGTGGTTTTCTGGATGGGAGTCGGTTTGCTGCTAAACTCGGGATGTCTTCATGGATTGGTAGTTGAAAGTTGCTATTTACTTTCGAATACTCCGTTATCAAGGCCGTTTGTCTTCGTAGAATAGGCGGAGGTATATGGCCAATATATGGGTGGAAAGCCAATATAGTGGAGTAGTCTTGATGCAGCCGCTAATCATTCGCATTGCTATATTAAGCTGCGTATCAACTATCTTCACATGACGACTATTTAGCCAAACCGGTGCACAGTACTCTGCCACAGAGTAGACCAAACTTAGCACAGATGTTCGTAGTGTGTCCGCAGATGCGCCCCAGTTGGTACCACAAAGATTCTGGATAAGGTTATTTCTACGTACAACCTGCCATATCCGGACCTTTCATATCCGGACCTCCCCATATCCGGAAGGTTCTGCGCCGTCCGGATATACCGAAATCTACCGAGAAAGGCAGTCCTGCTATTGGACAACGCACTAAAAGAAGAACTACAAGATGGCGACATAATGTATTATAGAATCTATAAAACGTGTCTATCGACGAAAGTTATTTACGGCATTGATTACTGGAATGTATGAAGGAGAAAACGATTCAGAGACTATAAAAGAAGTAGTGGTCTTGATATCCGGATTTTTTCATATCCGGATCGGTCTGTCGCCACATTGATCCGGATATGGCAGGTTTGACTGTACTTATTTTTTGTGCAGTTATTTGTAGATGTTTTTTAAACGAGAGAGTCCTGTCCAAGGTAACCCCCAGATATTTTGGGTAAGGTTGGTAGGGTAGTGCTAAATTTCTCATTTTGACCTCTAATTTTTGGTTTGCCTGTTTGTTATTGAGGTGAAAACAGCTTACCTCAGTTTATTTAAGTTGGGTATCAGGCGTACCTGTCGCTTTTAAAAACTATTTAAAAAGTCACTACAATTATAAACTTGCTTTTTTCCCTGCCATCACAACAATACAAACTAATATACACAACATTTGTTTATCCATAATATCCAACAATTATTGACAGATAATTTTATCACCCAATCAGATCCCGTATAACGTTTGAGCGACTAATACCATACTGTCTGTGTGCGCATGCGCCCGGGAAAATAAAAATTCACCCTCGTGCCTAAAGAAGTATAACTTCAAAAAAATCAAAAGATGTAGATCTTTGAAACACACTCAGTGATCAAAAGATCCACAGGTACTGGTTTGGACGACCACTGAGTGTGTTTCAAAGATCTACATCTTTTGTTTTTTCATAAACATTATCTTACTTACTCTAAAGTAATTAGGGAATTAAAACTTGAGAATGGCATTGTCAGGTTGGGCGTAGATTTACGTTCCTGCTATGTCTAGGTCTCGAATGTTGTTTTTTGATTGGAATGTGTCTGAAGATATTCAACCTCTCATCTTCACCGATGAGCCCATAGAGGTTGAAGAGGGCGAAACACATTTCTAAGAGCTGGTGTTTGGATCTTCGATTCTATTCAAAAAAATTTTCCCAGCCCGAAGTAGTGGATGTGTGAATTGTTCGTAAGGGGATTTTTCCGCATTCTCTATTTCATTTGTTTGTTTTCAAAAAAATCGTAGAAAGATACGATAAAATAGGAGGAACTCAAAAAATTTAGTTTGGTGACTGTTTCTATGTAAAGGGCAATTGATTGTATTCCCCGTCGCATGGCGATGGGTCAAATCTCTAGTTTAAATTAATACAATCATACAGGGTGTTTGGTAAAGAATGGGCCATAGCTTAACCTCAGGTTCCTGAGGTTAAAATAGGCCGATTTAAGCTAACTTACCTTAGTACAAAGTTTATAATAACCGAGATACAGGGTGTCAAAGTTAAAGTTTTTTTTATTTATTATTAAATATTTCCTGACAGGTATGAGTTAACAACATGAAATTTGGTGTGTGGAGGTTTTTTGAGTCGAGAAAACTAAATTCCCCACCAAAAATTATGTATTGCCCAGAGGGCGCCACATACGCCTTTCAGCACTCATTTATTACGTTCAATTTTTTTTATCCCTCACCCTGTATAATTTTGATATTAAAATTTTTATTCTTCTATTAGTTTTACTTACAAAAAGGTATACTTCTTTCATCTTTCTAAACTCAACCGTTTTCGAGATAAACGCATTTTAAATCTGCGATACACCATCATTTTTAGCATAATATCATTGTAGTTACAACCGAAAAATAACTTAAAACCATAAAATATTCAAAAAATATATCGCAAATTTCTTCAAATGGAATTTGCGATGCAATGACATAAATTTGAGAACTGGCACAATTATTAGGGTTTGAAGTTATTTTTCGGGTGGAACTACAATGATATTATGCTAAAAATGATGGTGTATCGCAGATTTAAAATGCGTTTATCTCGAAAACGGTTGAGTTTAGGGAGATGAAAGAAGTATATCTTTCTTAAGTAAAACTAATAGGAGAATAAATATTTTAATGTCAAAATTATACAGAGTGAGGGATAAAAAAATTTGAACGTAATAAATGAGTGCTGAAAGGCGTATGTGGCGCCCTCTGGGCAATACATAATTTTTGGTAGGGAATTTAGTTTTCTCGACCCAAAAAACCCCCATATACCAAATTGCATGTTGTTATCTCATACCTGTCAGGAAATATTCAATAATACATAATAAAGAAAGTTTAACTTTGACACCCTGTATCTCGGTTATTATAAACTTTGTACTAAGGTAAGTTAGCTTAAATCGGCCTATTTTAACCTCAGGAACCTGAGGTTAAGCTATGGCCTATTCTTTACCAAACACCCTGTATATCGTGTGCGGGCGGGAAGTATAATAAATTTTTTACCTTAATATAACGCTAATTTGCCCCGAAAGAGTTCAATTAGTGATATATGTATATATAATTGATTCTTGTTTTTGTATAAAAATATTTTTAGCAATTAAGAACAGTTTTCAAGTGATACTAGTAGAACTATGTTTTTTATAGAAAATCGGTACAATCAATGACCTGTAATTAAGAGAATAATTGAAAGTAATTTAATTATGCTTTGAAACAGGGATAAGTATAATTAATTGATCATTAAATCTTTTATACATCAGAATTTTCAAACATAATATAGACATTTACAAAAATGTTCTGTTTTAAGTACAATGCCATACTTAACGTGGGAATATTGTTAGGAATAATACCAAACTTAAATAAAAATCGCCAATACTCAACTGTTTCCAACGTGCTCATTGTATTACTTATTGTTTTTTGTTTCACTCTTTTGGTGCTAAAATTTACTGTGGTAAATATACCTACACTGACACTCCAAATTTCAACTTTGCTTACCCGGGATGAATGGAGACTTTTGACAAAAAGAATAAAACTGTGCGAGAGAAAACCTGGTAATCGTTTTCCTCTTGAGTTTTTATTGTTAAATATTGTTCTGATCGTATATTACGTTTTCGAGTATACTGTGTTTAACATCGACAAAAATAAACACGGCAAATCATATATATTTTTGGTTTTTACCGATTTTTGCAGGTATTGGTTCTACATGCCAATGTTAATCAGAGGTCATATAGCTTTAATGTACAAGAAGGAATTTCGCAGATTAAAATTGATTATAAAAAACTTCGATGAAAATTGTTTTGTAGAAAAAATAATGGTCAGCAAAATTTTACATATTAAGACATATTATAAAAATCTTCTTGATGAAATTGATGGATTAAATAATATATTTGGTTATTATTCAATATGTAGTTGTACTTTTTGTATAGTCTTTGTAGCATTGGCAGTTCGTGAAGCAGTTCATGCAAAGTCGGTGGATTTTGAAGTAATTTTTAGGATTTGTCCAGCAATTGTTTCATTGGTAAGACGTTTCTCATTACTGAGTATAAGATGCGCATAAGTATTTAGCATTAAAAACCGATACCATCAGCATCATCAGCAACTGCAACAATCGCGGAAATTGCCACATGTCACTGCCACACTCAAACCGTGAAAAGATGGGAAGAAGGGTCAGGATGTAGACTTGCCAAGTAACACTGAGGAACCTTGGGAAGTCAGCATCAGAAAAGTACTTGAGAATAACCAGGAAAAACCTACGCTTGACAGTTGGTTTTTTTTAACTGGCCCACCTCCACACACTGGGGCTAGTAGACACACCCAGGGCCGGCGATAACGGGCCTGCAAGGGATGCACTGCAGGCGGGCGCCCCTGTTTGGGGGGCGCCAAAATGACCTTTTTTCTGTCGGTACTATACAAAATACTAATTTAAAAGACACCGAAGGGCGCCTATGCTTCTTTTGCAGGCGGGCGCCTTATACCCTAGCGCCGGTACTGGACACACCTCTGTGCAGGAAGTGTGAACAAGATGACGAAACTGTCGAGCATATCCTATTAGTTTAGAGAAATAAGGAAAAAAAATATCCTGTTGGTGACACAACCCTCTCCAGGCCGAAATCAAATTTTTTGAGTAGTATGGACATCTATATTAATAACCTATATAAAAATCCACTAGGAAGAATTTCCTGTAGCTGGCTGTATACCATTAATTACAAGTAAAATTTAATAAAAAATTTTGGTCCTGGTAAAAGGTATATTATTTTAAAAAGCCCTATAGGGCTACAAACATCGAACAGAACGTTTTCGCTCTAAAAAGAGCATCATCAGTGTTGCCTAAAATAAGTATAACCATATTAATTATCAAAATGTTGAACTTAAAGTGATGACCAAGGTAGAATCAAAGTTTGGTTATACTTACAAGAACATGGTGAGCCAACCAAAAAATACGAAGGTCAAAGCCTTTCAAAAATGGACTAAAAGTCACATCAAAATGCTAACATAGCAAATTCCAAAGGATGGATATAATCCCTAAGGATATGGCCCTAGGATAACATATGACTCCCACACGTTGTAAGTGGGTCAAAGGTAACAAATTAGGTCATTATGTTACAAGAGCTGACAGGCAACTAAGATGTGAGATGTCAAAAGCGAATCTGTCTGATGTCAAGACAACAATTGTAAATGGAACTTGAAGTATCATGAAAAATTGGTTACACAGCTACTAAATTTATAGTTGTTTATAGTACAAGCAATGATAACAGCTAACATCAGTGTGTTGGAATTATAAAAATAAAGAGTTAGTGAGAATAGATTATCTAGATGTAAAATAGAAGGGGGGAATTTGAGTACCCACAATCATCAATGAAGTGTACGTAAATTGATGAAGAAAGGTAGGCAAAACAACATACAGAGAATGTAATGTATGGTTTATGTTTTGAAATTAGATAATTTATATTTGTGAACCAACACAAATGATGGCTGAGAGACTGGCTGAAAAACTAGAGACAAAATAGGGGTCGTGATATCAAATGCTGAAAAAGTTGTAAATGCAAAATCTTATTTATAAATTAATAAAATATAGATGGGTTCATCAACACAAATTTACAAGACTGAAAAGGTTGTATTACAAGCTTAGTCCAAATTTCTTTATTATGTCCTTTTATGTTAAATAACATCTAGGGCAAAGAAAAATTAATAACTTGGATAAAAGTGTCTAAGCTACAACTAAAGTGGGGTCAGATGAAGATAAGTGTTGAGTAAGATTATTGAGTATATGAGAAAATTAAAAATTGTGTTTATTTGAGATAGATGAGTTTGTGGTATATAAAGTAAATTTGACATCACTATTGAACCTATATGTTTCCTGCAGCCGATTTTGATGGTATACATAGTTATAAACAAATGAAGATAAAAAAACGGTAAATTCTCGCTTTTACTTTATCGTACTATATACGTACTATAATATTACTTTATCGTACTACATACGTAGTATAATAGATAAAGTTATAGGATCGTGCAAAAATTTTTTTTTTCAGATTTCACTTTTTTTCGACGTTTTGAGTCCCCCTGAGTCTAAAAAGCAAATAAAAAACATGTCGGAAGTGGTTCCATGACATCTCGTAACGCGACAGTTCGTAACCGGACAACTGGTAACGGACAATTCGTAACAGCGATAGTTAGTAATGGCGACACTTCGTAACGGCGACAGTTCGTAACTATACAAATTCGTAACGTCCAAATTGAATTATTCTGTTTATTTTTGTTAACGTGGAAACTAGATGTTTAAACATATTTAAACTAAGTATTAAAGTATTAAAAGCCATCCCTCGTATCAACTACAACCGTTGATTGAATACCCCAACGCTATAACCAATCACAAGGTTTATTATAATAACAGGTAATTATAATCTTTCCCTTACAAAATGTTTACTAGAAAATTTGGAATGTCTAAAGATGGTTGTTGGCTTAAATATTTCACGAATTACTCATTATTCCTTTGTCTAGGTATATGCAAATTTAAGGAACAATAAGAGGGATAAACTTAAAAATATTGGTAAAAGTTTGTATGTATTTAAATATTTGTTTGTGTTTAAAGACTTTTAATACATATATTCTGAAACACAAAACATAAAGTGTGTTAAACATGTTTATCCCGGTACTGATTCGTTAAATTAATAAACATAATTTTAATTATAACTGTAATAACAGTTAGTTTCCACGTTAACAAAAATAAACAGAATAATTATATTTTGACGTTACGAATTTGTATAGTTACGAACTGTCGCTGTTACGAATTTTCCGTTACCAATTGTCCGGTTACGAACTGTCGCGTTACGAGATGTCTGGTCACGGTCGGAAGTATGTACGTACGTACGTATGCCACCACCGCCCAGCAAAAACTACTGGATCGATTTTGATGAAATTCGGTATGAGTACGTTTAAGAGAATTTTGTCGAGAAACTAAGCTTTAAAAAAATTTGCATTTTTGCAAATTTTGACCGAAACGAATTAAATTTAAATCAAAGTTAGCTCATCGATAGGTAAATAGAAATACGGAATTTGACATTTCCAAATTCAAAATGGCGGCCAACATGGCCGACCGCTCACCCGACACATTTCCTTACCTATCTAAAAACTTGTTTAAGATAAGTGTAATTTGAAAAAGTGGTTATATAGCCTAAAGATGAGGCTATAAGAAGAATATTATCGTTTTTCAGAAAAAGTTATGGGTTGCCTATATTTAAGGGGTCAAAATTTGACATAACTTTGAACTAGATTTTCTCAAAAATGGCTCCAAGGAATTTGTTTATTTTTTGATATATTTTTGATATCCTATCGGTAAATTATATGACATTAGTCAGATTTTTTAACTCCCCATGGGAGGGGAATTATGAATTTTTTATAAAAAAACATATTCGAGTGCCCGTAACTTCCTCTGTAATAGAAACTAAAATTTGAAATTTGGCGGACATATATGGTGCTTTATTATCTATTATCAATAAATTTTACCCAAAATATGGCTTCCGGTTGAACCGGAAATGAAAAAAAAATCTTAATTTTTAGATCCGCCCTAAATATTTTTACATATTTTGAAAGAATGCAAAATTACCTTTTCAATGATATAAAAATCGTTACTGTAGCTCAAAAACTCGAAAAGTTACAGTAAATAGAAATTTTGCTATAATCTTGTGTGTGTGTCCTCTCTGACGCGATCATAGCAGAGCATTATTATGAGGCAGTCAATGAAGGTATTTGGCTCCGAATTTCATCCTACTACATCGATGTACTTAATATTTTCACAGTAAGTAGGGAATAGCTCAAGAAACAAAATCTACCCTATATACAATGGCGCTTTTATCTTGGGGCGGTTCCCACCCCTTCAAGGGGGTGGAAAATTTGTTGGTCAAAATAACCACGGAAGTAGCTAGAGAACCTAATTCTAAGCAAAAACTGGCCTATACTTTTTTTTGAGAACTCAATACTTTTTGTGTTATGCGTAGTTGAAAACTGGCCATTTGCATTGAAAAATGACACCTTTTCTGACGGTTTTTTGTGAATATGTACCTTAAAAACTATGCATCAAATTAAAAACACTATATAAAATATTTTTTCTACAACCGTGTTAAAAATGCAATTTTTAGCACTCCATACGAGCGTTAAAAATGCTACTTTAAGTCACTAGTGCTTTAAAAAAAATTTAAGGCACTGCAGTTCGTATTGACCGTATAGGAAATTTTGGTGTAATGTCAAAAAAATATAAAAATGGAATGTAAAGGCCGCGTCTCACCATCAAATAATTTGATCAAACAGTTTGAGCAAACTTGACGTACTTGAGGAAGTACGTCAAAGTGACGTCACAGTTGCAGTTTTTTTGAAATCCTAAAAATCTGTGCTCTCACTATCAGTCTAGTTTGATCAAATTTTTTGTATTGAGTTGTCTAACTTGTTTGTACTTTATTTAAAATTAAAATTTTTCATCATTATTCACAATGAACATTCAGGATGTGACGTCACTAACTGTCACTTTCAGTTTGCTCAAACCAGTTTGATCAAATTATTTGATGGTGGGACGCGGTCTTCAGTCAAGTTCAAGTAAAAGTTTTTGTAGATATTGTCCTGTAATTACGTTTGTAGAAAAAATATTGTATGATATGCGTGTTAAAAAGTACATTTTTAAGGCACTCATGTGAATTGCAGAACTCGCTATCGCTCATTCTGCAAGCTTTCACATGCGTGCCTTAAACGTGTACTTTTAACACTTATATCATAAATAACTATTTTAGATTATAAATAACAAAGAGATTCGTTCCTTCGTAAATCTTCTATTTATAATACAAAAAGAGATATGGTAGGTGAAAAGAGTTTGTTTTTTGGTGCATTCTCAAATTGGTGTATTCCACTTAAAATAACAGAGGAACGGTAGGTTTTAGGTGTATAATGCTACCAACGCCTTTTGTAGTGTTTGAAAAGGCCAAACTAAGCGAGATATAGTGCAAAAAAATATATGACTAATTTACTTTAAGGAAAAATACGTACATACATAATAAGTACATATATTTAACCCCGCATCCACCAGAATTTAAATGCATCGTTTTTCTTCTGCTATACCTTTTAATATAGTGTTATTTCTACTTTCAAAAAGTTGGACGGGTTTAAAATGAAAGTTTTTTGAAAAAAAGAAGATCAAATTATAGAGCGCATTTTTAAATTTTCTTAAAAATCTTCCTTTTTCACCATGTAATTCGAAAATAAAAATGTTCCACTCCCGAGAAGGGGTGGGAACCGCCCCCATGATAAAAGCGCCATAGTATATAGGATAGACTTTAAATTAGGAAATTGGGCTACTCCCAAAATTTCATTAAAATCGATGCAGTAGGATAGAATTCTGAGGTAATATCTTGTTCTTACTCTCGCGCATTGACTGGCGTAATAGAAATAGAATGAAAATGCAAATATTCTAAACTATTAATTTCTCTGAAAAATGAACTATGTAATTTGAAATGAAAGAGTGACTAATATTCTATTGATTTATGCAATAATCTATAGTGTGTCTCCGAAATATGGCATCGAGCATTTTCTCAAATGCAGGAATTAATGATGCGTAGAACCATAAAATATTTTCAAGTATACAAGGTGTCTCTAAAATATCACAATAACGAGTAACTTTGTTATTTGTATAGAATGCCAGTACCTAGTACGATAACGATAATAGATCGGTACGATAAAGTTCTCGGGCTGGCCTTTCGTCCAGCGTTTTTTCGTATATAACCAAAAAGTTAAGTATTTTAAACAAATTTAAGAGTGATAAACTCATAAATCGTATAAAAAACTTCAATATGGCATTCGATGAATATGTCTATCCTTATTGGTTGCTTAGAAAATTGCAAAATAAATCATAAATTTTGAGTTTTTGTAAATATTCATAACTTATGTAAAAATTAACTTAGAACGTTGTTATTACACGAAATGCTGAGACTTCTGGTGCATAAATCATACCCTAAATTTCAAAGCAATTGGTCAAATAGTTTAAAAGTTTACTTGTTTATCCCAAATTAATTTTTTTTGCAACGCTATAAGTCAGAAAATGATGAAATTACACTAATACTTTGCATAATTCATGAAAGAAGAAGATTTATACTATTAATTTAATTTTAAAAAATGACAAAAAATAATTCTAAATACTGCAAAATTATTTTGCAAAAACATGTGAATTAAAAAAAAAGGGGGGGCTAACTTCGTCCCTAATTGTCCTAGGACAATTATTTTTACGGTTAAAAAGTTATTCTAATTGTTTATAAGTGTTTTTGCAAAATAATTTTACACTGTTTAAAACAGTGTTTCCCAACGTGGGGCCCACGCCCCACAGGGGGCAATTTGATTGTTAAGGGGGGCATTTCGAATATGGCTCGACACGAGTTTAACTCTTTCCTACCGGGCCATTTAATTGCAATGCTAGATTTAGGGGAAGGTGAAAGATAATAAAGTCTCTATTAGTCCAGGGCGCATCTGTTTTGAGATGGACGTTGAAAGGTCACTCAAATTTTTTTACAGAAATTGCTTGAAAATAACTCAAATAATAATATTTGATTTATCCTCCCTCTCAAAAAGGTCCGGAACATTGTTTAAATAATCAAAATATCAAAAAATGAATGGAAAATTCGATTTTTTTCTTCATTTTTTGATTATAACTTTAAAACTGTTCATTTCTGAGAAAAGTTGTACTGACATAAAAGTTGCATAATTAAATTTCCTACAATATAGAATTGGTTAAAAATTTAAAAAATAGTCACCCTTGCTGAAAAATAGCAATAATTGCGATTAAAACCATACAAAAACAAGTATTCGCATTTTACGTTTTTCAACCATTTATGCTACACTTAGGACCAACATATTTTACACAGAAAAACTTTATGATATAGTAAAACAACACTGTAAATTTGATTAAGATCGGTTTAATAGATTTTGCAAAATACATTTTGCAATCCAGCTTTCGCAAAAAAAATTCATTTTTTTTTAAATGTTGCAGGACTGAAAACAAAGCAGATAGCAAGTTGAATTTTTTTTTACTTATAGAAATGTTTTACCTTTCATTTGCAAGTTGCAAAATTAAAATCGATTAATTACGACGGCGTCAGGAAATTTTTTAAATAAACATTAATTTTTGGTGCTACGCGCAGGACAGCGGTGTTCGATTCACACAAGTTGATTTCCACCAAAATTTCTTTCAATCTTTATCTAATGTATTATTTTCTTACTCTATATTTTTTTGTATTTTAATATTTTAATTCCACAAAAATCAAACTAATTTTATTACTGTTTGTGAAATATTGTTTAAACAATTGCATATGTTTAAAAATAATAAACTTTTATTCTCTAAGTTAAAATATATGAACAAAGAAAGTTTTTGCTAAAAAAAGTGTTATTTCAAAGGATAAAGAATGTGTTTTATTTTGCAATAAACAAATTTATTTATTTATATCGAAATATTATAAAAATTAAAATGTATCAATCATTATCAAAGGTCATTGGAATGCTCAATCAGAGCAAACTATCCGCTGTCTTGCGCGCAGCACCAATAATTAATGTTTGTTTAAAAAAATTCCTGACGCCGTGGTAGTTAATCGATATTAATTTTGCAAATTGCAAATAAAAGGTACAGTACACTTCTATAAGCAAAAAAAATTTCAACTTGCTATCTGCTTTATTTTCAGTCCTGTAACATTTTGAAAAAATGAATTCTTTTTGCGATAGCTGGTTTGCAAAATTTATTTTGCAAAATCTATTAAACCAATCGTAATGAAATTTACAATATTGTTTTACTGTATCATAAAGTTTTTCTGAGTGAAATATGAAGGTCCTAAGTGTAGCACAAATGGTTGAAAAACGTAAAATGCGAATACTTTTTTTTGTATGGTTTTTTCGCAATAATTGCTATTTTGCAACAAGAGTGACTATTTTTTAAATTTTCAACCAATTCGATATTATAGGAAATATAATTACGCAACTTTTATGTCAATACAACTTTTCTGGTAAATGAATACTTTTAAAGTTATAATCAAAAAACGAAGAAAAAAATCGAATTTTTCCTTAATTTTTTGACATTTTGATTATTTAAACAACGTTCCGGACCTTTTTGAGAGGGAGGATAACTCAAATATGTTATTTTCAAGCAATTTCTGCAAAAAAAAAATTGAGTCACCTCTCAACGTCCAAATGTACTAATATTTTTACAGATGCGCCCTGGTCTACTATTTACTTCTCATACTTCAACTAATAATCGTGTGTTTGAGGCTGGTTATCAGATTTCTTTATTCGTCTCTAAAACTATTAGGAGAGAATTTAATAAAACCGTCAATATCAGCATCTCTTAAACCGGTTCCTGGAAAAGATAACAAAGATCTAAAAGCTATGTCACTCAGTAAAATACTGTTAATGGAAGAATAGTCGAAATGGGTGAAAATATTGAAAAACAACTTATTGAAAAGCTGAAAACAAGAAATTTCTCAGTGCAAATGACTGAATCAACTTTGAGAGACATTGAGACAATATTGATAAATTACATCTTGTGCTACTGATGGATTTATCGGCAAGAAAAATGGCTTCTTAAAATTCATGAAACATGCGAATTCAGGAATGATTCTTGTGCATTGTGTTATTTATAAGGAAATCTTGGTAACTCAAAACATCTCACCTCTTCTAAATAAAGTATTCATTACATTCCGTGATAAAGTGTGTTAATGATATTAAATCCAGGGCTGCTTTATCCATTAGGCAATATAGGCAGCTGCCTAGGGCGGCAAATTGTGAGAGGGCGGCACAGGGGCTTGAAATTTTGATTGGGGGGGGGGGGGGGGGCAAGCATTATATAATATACAATACATTATATTATATGATTTAATGATGAAAACTGAAAGTATTTTTTGTAAATTTCAGTCATTTTCAGTTTCAGGGGAGGGGGCAACTGCCTCCCTAACCCTATCAAATGACGCCCCTGGGGCGGCAAAAATACTGTACAAAAAAATATTTGTATTTAAAAATTAAAATCGAATAACAAATATGTATATTCATCATTCATCCATCAATGAAATAGAAGTGGGCGTTCGTTTCTAAATAAAAGAAATTGCATTCATATCAAAAATAAAACAAACATAGCATTCTGTTATCTTAAACCTAACACTATTCATCCAAAAAAACGGAAGTCATAAATTTAGTGATTATTGGGCCGCCAGAAGCTCCGCAAAGACGGTGTACAAGAATTCATCTGTACTTATTAGATATCTTTTAAAACACCCTTTAATTATCTACGTTAATTTCTTTCAATTATTTAAATGTTATCATAAACAAATATCTTTCGTTACATAAATATTATTGACCTAGATTGTGAGGAGTAGTTATACATACAGTCACGGTCGGTGTTTACTATAAACACCTTTCAGGGTCGCCGCTGACTCGGCACTTTCAAATATACTTATACAATCAAAACATAGTAAGGGAATCCACATTCCACATTCGTCATTATACTTTCTTAGACGTAAGATTATTCATATTCAAATAGTATCATCTCCACTCCGAGAGACGACGTCGCGTAGCTTGCTACCAGCTTATACTCATGCAAGTATAATAAAACAACTTAAGCAGTGATACGACTATTAATCATTCCACCCCTCGGATAAGGGTTAACCACCCTTACCGGGAGAAGATGGTCCTAGTAACCCTGGACTATTATAACGGTGAATTGACTGATCACATCAATATTGCACATATTGCAGAAACTAAAGATTGCCAGTAGGAAATCGAGTTAGAGTTGGGATTTTCAAACTGAATTATTACAAGAAGATAATATTCGTGTCGTCGCACTGATATAATACTCCAGCCAGGGAAATAAGCAAGAAATAGACCATGTTCGGGACAATGAAATTAATATCAAGGTAGTTGACTACTTTTTAATTATTGTGGACTTGACCTATAGGATGAAAACCATCATGTTTCCTGCCTAGAGTTCGTGTTTTTTAATTATTAACAATTTGGTGCAATCAACGCGATTTTTTCCATTTTTTGCACTCAATTAAAAAGCTAAATAGTTGACATAAAATTACAAAATTTATTTTTTTTAGAACATTGAAAACCTTCAAAATGACGATTTTTGAAAGTCAAAAAGTTAATTTGTAGCTTCGTAAACTGCAAAATAACTGAAAATCGTTATTTATTAATAAGTTTTCCTAAAACTAACTTAGAACTGTAGTGTTTCGCTTTACTCAAAGTTGGGTATTGGGGTACATAACAAACTCCCAAAATTTGAGACCGATCCATTAATTAGTTAAAAGTTAGGTATTCTATTTGTTTATCCCAGAGACCTTTGTTTTGCAATAACAAATGACAGAAAATAATGAAGATAGGACAATTCTGCGTATGCCAAATGAAAGTAGAAAGTGATCCTATCAAAATGTATTAAGAAAAGATAAAAAATTATCTAATATAGTAAAAAATACTAGTTTATAAACATTTACAATAACTTTAAAAATTTTGTCCGTAGAAAACATCTTACATAGGTATTCAGAAAGATGATATTTTACTCGAATTTTTAAAAATGTAGTTCAAATGATGATTAGTCATAGTAAGTGAAGGGGGAGCTTCTGCGTTGATTGCACTAAATTGTTAATAATTAAAAAACGAACGCGAACTCTAGGCAGGAAACATGTACGTTTTCATCCTATAGGTCAACAATTACAACAGTTGTCAGCTACCAGGCGGGAGCCGAAAAATGCACGAGTTCAAAAACTAAAAAAGCAACTTAAAACTACTACTATTTTCTATATCTTGGGATCTACTCAATGAATTTTTGATATTTCTTCTTTTAATTTGTATGTACTTTTGTGTAAGTTACAAATATGCAATTTTGCCTAGACATTTAATAATTAATAAACAGTCTAATTTTTTAAATAATTTTTTGAAAAAATAATATTTTCTCAAAAAATCCATTTTTTGTAATGATACTATCATTATTAATCATAGAAAAAGTTAAGGTATATTTTAATGAATAAATTATGTTCAATAAATTATTATTTAATAAAAATAATTTATTTCGGTAAATTCGTAGTTTTTTACGTTTTTCGTCAATATTTCTAAAACTATGAGGTTTAGCATGAACAACATTTTATACAAAAATGTTCTACAATAAATTTGAAATAAAAAATGTCCTATACAAAATCCTTCTAAAATGAACGATTCCAAAGTTACGGAGGTAGTATAGTATAATTGGTCCAAAAAAAGGCCCTAACCTAGACATCCAAAGTAAAAGTGTTCCCTCCAAACAACCAAATTGTTCTATATCATCCACATATTGCTTCAGTAAAAAAGTTACACCATTTTGAGCGTCCGGTTTGGGGGGGAGATGGGGGAGAAGTCGGTAAATTAGTTATTTCTTTACGTTTTTTCGTCAATATTTCTAAAACTATGTTTAAGCGTAAACAATGTTATATACATAAACGTTCTACATAAAATTTAAAACAAAAATGGTCCTATCCTTAATTGTTATAAAATCAACGGTTCCAGAGTTACGGAGGGTAAAATGTGGAGGTTTTCGATACTTTTTATATTTTTTGGGCAATTGAAGATGATTTTGGGTGGTGAGGTTGACGTTTAATAAATCCTGTTAAAGAAAATTTATTTCAATCAGTAAAAATATTATAAATTGCTCGAAAAATATAAAAAGTATCGAAAACCTCCACTTTTCACCCTCCGTAACTGTGGAATCGTTGATTTTATAACAATTATGTATAGGACATTATTTTTTGTTTTAAATTTAATGTATAACATTTTTGTATAGAACATTAAAGCATATTTTTAGAAATATTGACGAAAAACATAAAAAAAACTACTAATTTACCGATTTCTCCTCTATTTACCCCCCAAACGGGACGCTCAAAATGGTGTAACTTTTTGCTGAATAATATCTGGACCATATAGAACAATTTGGTGTTGGAGGAAAACTTTTACTTTTAATGTCTGGGTTAGGCCTTTTTTGGACCAATTATACTATACTACCTCCATAACTTTGGAGCCGTTCATTTTAGACGGATTATGCAGAGGACCTTTTTTGTTTCAAATTTAATGTAGAACATTTTTGTATATAAGGTTGTTCATGCTAAACCGAATAGTTTTAGAAATATTGACGAAAAACTTAAAAAAACTACGAATTTACCGATTTCTCCCCCCCCCCCCCCCCAAACCCGACGCTCAAAATGGTGTGACTTTTTTCTGAACATTATGTAAACCATATAGAACAATTTGGTGCTGGAGGATAACTTTCACTTTGGATGCCTGGGTTTGGATCTAGTTATACCATACTATAATGATATGATTAAGAAAATAGGTATTTGGAAAAAAATAATTTTTTCAAAAAATGTTTAAACAAAGTAGACCCTTTATTAATTAATACATTTATAATAAAATTGCATATATGTAATGTATGTAGAAATTACATACAAATTAAATTGTTAATAATTAAAAAAACGGACGGGAACCTCTAGACAGGACACGGGTAGGTTTTCTTCCTATAGGTCTACAATAATTAAAAAAGTAGTCAGCTACCTAAATATTTCAGTTGTTATGAAAATGATGTAACAGTGTGAAATAGCTTCAGTGAAATAACAGTTAAAAAATAACGGCTACTGCTATCGCAACACATTCCTATCTTATACTAGTGCAAATTGCAAATTATACCTACATAATCATAATTTTTCATTTTTATGTAAAACATTCTGTGTTTATTTTCACCGGTCAAAAGTGAATTCATACCATACTGTGATCAGTGTGATTTTTGTTCTTCTCACTTGTGTAAAATATTATTTTTTATAAATTCTATGTTCCTCATTTTAATACATTCCAAACAATACATTTCTTATTTAAGGGACCGTTCAAGTATTACGTAACGCAGGTTGGGAGGGGGGTCAAAAATCTTCAAAAATCGTGTTACATAATACTTGAACGCTCCCTAAATAAAAAATTCTGCTTGCATTTTTTTTTTTCGAAAAAATGGTACATGTTTGAAGGGCGGCTACTAGAGAATTGCCTAGGGCGGCAATTGACCTAAACGCGGCCCTGATTAAATCTAATGCCAAATATGAGCATCTCTTCAAGCTATTTTGTGAAGAAGAAAATAAAGACCACGTGAGACTTTAACTTCATGCTGAAGCAAGATGAACTGCTTGAAATATTTATATTAAGCAAGCAAGCAAGCAATAGTGTTTTTAACCCAGCCTGAGACACTTGCACGCACCTTGAGAAAGACATTCGGGTGGTACAATTCATTGGGGAGAGGAGGATTTACTCCTAGAAGCGGCCGTCACTCCACCCCGCCCCAATGCTCCAGACTATCCACTCCCCCCCGCCGATAATTGTGCATTGTGTTATTTATAAGGAAATCTTGGTAACTCAAAACATCTCACCTCTTCTAAATAAAGTATTCATTACATTCCGTGATAAAGCGTGTTAATGATATTAAATCTAATGCCAAATATCAAGCTATTTTGTGAAGAAGAAAATAAAGACCACGTGAGACTTTAACTTCATGCTGAAGTAAGATGAACTGCTTGAAAATATTTATGGAACTGTTTGCTTCTGTTAACGATTTTTTAAATGACAAACCCGAAATGAAGTATCTGTTCACAACCGATGGTAAAGCATTTGTGACTTATTTAGTTGAAATCTTTAAAACTAAATGTATCAAATACGAAACTTCGAGGAACAAAATAAAACTCTTGACGATGCAAAGCGAATATATTTGGTTTCAGTACCCATATTGAGTTATGTCAGAAACATACTAACAAAATCTTTGAACAGTTTCATTTGCTTCGAAAATGTGAAGTAACACCTCTACTACTTGTTATTGTCAATCATCAAAATATTCTATTTGCTGGTTTAAGATAAAGATTTTTTGATATAAAACAAATTTATTTTCCAAAATGGATGATGCACCCAATGTTCGTGGATTTGCCTGATATATCAAATAAGTATGCAGTATTAAGAAGGACTCGCAGAATTGCAAAATGAAGTTTTTTATTTTATAAAAACTGACTGAGTTACTGGTAAAGGAAAATTGGTTGGCCATAACAAAACATGGAGACTTGAGACTGAAGCTAACCAAATTCGAACCTAATAGCAAATCTCTGTCCAGCAAGCACAAGAATCCAGCACAAGGATCTTACTAAATTAAAGTAGGAAAATGTTTATTAAAAATATTTAGAATTTGAATTTGAGTTTTTTATTATTAGTGCAGTCACTGAAGGTGGATATGAGCTATTACCTCCGATTTCGTTGAACCTCCATCGATTTGCATGAAAATTGGTGAGTGGTTAGAGAATATCTCAAGAAACAAAGGTGACATGGTGCCAACTTGCGCTTTTACCCTGGGGGTGGATGTCACCCCTTCTCGGGGGTGAAAATTATTTTATTGAAAATAACCCCACAATTCGATAGAGGGACAAATTCTAAGCTAAATTTATTATATAAAGTTATTAAAATAAATGAAAACTTTTTGAGTTATTGAAGATGAAAGATTTTAATTTTCCTTGAGAAAAATGCATGTTTTTAACCGATTTTTCATCAATAACTCAAAAACTATAAGTTTTTACAAAAAAGTTATAATTACCAAAATTGAAGCTAATAAAAAATGAAATAAACCCTTCGCTAGAAAAACCTTTTAATGTTAGCTAGTTTATAACATAAACTTATTAAACATTTGTCAAAGTACTTAAAAATATCTATCAAATGAGCCCCCGAACATGCTGATAGCATTAAAATTTATGCATCAAAATTTTTTCAAAATTTATCTTTTAAAAATTTTTCCAAATAATGTTATGGTTTTTTTTATAAACTCCATTTATTTTTACGATATCAGGTTTATCTAAAAACAGTTTGAAAGATAATTCTAAGGGCTATTTAACCACGTTGAATTTAATCTTTTAGACAACTTACTTTTTTAAAAATAAAAGGTTAAATGGCCCCGGTTGCATGGCACAGCAAAATTTAAGATTTAAACGTTTCTATCTCGGTTATTTTTTATCCTATGGAAATAGTAAAACAGGTAAAATATTTGACACAGAAAAAACTAAAATTTGGGTATATTTAATTTTTTACGTATATTGAGTATTTTTTGGACGGTATTATCAAAAGAATATGAAAATTACAATAATTTTTAAAAATTATGATTTTTTTAAATTATATCTTTTTTCAAAAATATGCATTCTAAATCGGTCAAAATTATTGAAATCATTACTTATGCTAATATAAAGAAGTTCTTGTAAGGATTACTATAAATTTCAATTTTTGTGGAAATGGCGTATGTTTCATTTTTCACTTTTCCCTAAAAAATTCGAAAGGGTTCTTTTATTTTCATCATAACTTGCTTAATTTTGACACTATTACTTGTTCTGAAGCTCATTTACTATGTATTCCGAAATACATTGACAAATAATTAGCAGGTATATTTTTATACATTGCATCGTTTTCCCGTTATTTAAGCTTGAATACTTAGATTTGAGCACTCGTCGAAAAAAAATACACATTCAATTGCCAATAACTCACTTTGAACTAAAAATTAGTTTAGTGCTTTAAGTGAGTAATGTATTCAGTTTTTTATTATCATCAATTTCAGTAATAATAACTATTTTGTAAAAGCTTATAGTTTTTGAGTTATACGTGAGAAACCGATTTATAAACCATGCATTTTTTACGAAAAAATAAAATTTTTGGTCTTTAATAACTCAAAAAGTATTGATTTATATTAATAACTTTATATAACAAATTTTGCTTATAATTTGTCCCTCTATCGATTTATGGTATTATTTTTAATAAAATAATTTTCACCCCCGAGAAGGGGTGGCATCCACCCCTAGGGTAAAAGCGCAAGTTGGCATCATGTCACCTTTGTTTCTTGAGGTATCCTCTAATTACTCACCAATTTTCATGAAAATCGATGGAGGTTCAACGAAATCGGAGGTGAAAACCTTCAGTGACTCCACTATATATGTTTTGAAAAAACTGTGTTTTGGTAACAATTTACTACGGATTTCTTCCTGAAGCATATCATTAAGTTTCGTAATTGAACAATTAAATTTTTTATATTAAAAATTATTGTTACGTAGGGGGGCATAAAAAATTTTAGGAATGCAAAGCTGGGGCATGGCACAAAAAAGGTTGGGAAACACTGGTTTAAAATTATTTTTTGTCATTTTTTTAATTAAGTCAATAGTATAAATGTTCTTCTTCCATAAACTGTCAGAAGTCTTACTGTAACCTCATAATTTTTTGACTTATAGTGTTGCAAACAAAATGAATTTGGGATAAACAAATGAAATAACTTTTAAACTATTTGACCAATTGCTTTGAAATTTAGGATATAATTTAAGCACAAGAAGTCTCAGCATTCCGTGTAATAAGAAGGTTCTAAGTTAATTTTTACATAAGTTATGAACATTTATAAAATCTCAAAATTTATGACTTATTTTGCAATTTTCTAAGCAACACATAAGGATAGACATATTAGGATAGACAGCGAACGCCATATTAAAGTTTTTTTTTTATATGATTTATGAGTTTCTTACTCTCAAATTTGTTTAAAATGCTTAACTTTTTGGTTATAGACGAAAAAAGCGAAAATTTACCGTTTTTTGATCTTCATTTGTTTATAACTATGTATATCATCAAAATCGGCTGCAGGAAATATATAGGTTATTAACATAGATGTCCATACTACCCAAAAAATTTGGTTTCGGCCTGGAGGAGGATGTGTCACGAGAAAAATCTTATTTCTCTGGACTATATGTGAATGTCCGGAGTTATCGTCAATACGAGAGTATGCGTTCAGCGAGCCTTGGCCTACACCTGACGACATAAGGCAGGATAGACGTAGGCGATTTGTCCACCTTCCTGGAAATGGCAGGATAGACAATGAGCTAAGGACGACAACCCCCTGGGAGGATGCACAATGGGTCAATTGTAGCTTAAGTGCTGTGGGACTTGACTCGCCCTCCCTACTCTTAGTGATGTAATAAGAGAATATTCTCCGAGAATATTGGCCGAGAATATTCTCGTTCTCGAGAATATTCTCTTGAGAGTTGCTTCGTCCTTAATCGTGCTAAGACGATACATAAAAAAGAAAAATGAAAAACGGAAAATGTGGATACGGCTTGTCTAAATAAACGCGAAACAATTATTTGTTTAAGAATTTTACAAGATTGTTAAAATGTGATTTCGAACTAAGTATTAATAAATATGATAGGGCCAAGAATGGAGAAGAAAGATCAAACATGAGAAACGCAATACCAATCTCAACAAGATTAGCAATTTTAGCAACAGTTTTAGTTTAATGTATATATTCAGGGTGCACTACTTTTCCATTTGTGTCATAGTTCCAGAAGTACGTCAAGTTCCACAACTCTGGACGTAAATGTACTGCATTAATAAACCTTATTGTGATTTCATTTGACCACATATTCATCTTTTCTTTGTATGTTTTGACAAAACCAAATTAAATTTCAACAGAGTACAGGAAATAAAGAGGAAATACAGAGCAACATGCAAAATTTTCCACAGCAGTTCGACTTTATCGGCAACGCATCAGGCACTGCAATAGTGTTCAAATACCAGTAAAATTTCGGCCACATGGCTCAGCCAAACTGCGATATTTTCATTAGATGGCTGTAATGTTGTCAGAAACATACCAAATATATATTTTCAACAACATATTGCTTCAAAAACTAGCCCGTCGAAATGCTTCTTTAAACGTAGACCAATCCATGACTGAGAGGACGACTCGTGAAAAATAAAATCCCACAACTTCTCATCACTACATTGAAATGCAGAATGTAGATGACCAGGATGAACTAATGATAGAAATAGATTCTGAACCTGAGGCCTCATGTTTTTCTGATTAAATCACCACATCCATTACTTGCATTATTATTTGTTGTTAAGAAGAAACTTCCATTTTTGTATCAAATAAATTTTGTGTTCTCTGTTGTTTTTGTATTTTGTTTATATATAAAGAACACTGTTGTTTAGTCTCATAATTTTGTATATAATTTCATGACTTTTAGTACCCTATTTCATCTTCAACAATATCCCTAAGTGCGTTGTAGGGTTCATCTCAGAAAATTCTCCATATCGAGAATATTCTCTGATTTTTCATTCTCGAGAATTTTCCAACACTACCTACTCTACAGATACAGATTAGGATAAACTTAAAACACTTTTTCATGAACAAAAATGTAGGCTTATGTTATTCAAAACTTAATCAATATATTTTTTATTTTGTAGGGTTCCTTGATGTTCGATGTATTATCCTGCGGCTCGACGACGAATGAATCAAAAGGCTTGGTTAAAGCGTGCTTTGACGTGATAGATGATTTTTTATACAAAAATCTATCTTCAGATAGCGTGAAAAGAATGTTGGAACTCATTGATTTCATAGATAAATATCCAGCTGAATTTACTGCAAAACATTTTTTTGATATTAACAAAACCACGTTTTTGCACGTTTTAAGTAATTGTATGACTTACTTAATAGTGGTTTACACTTGGCCTCGATCAAAATAAAAAATGTTAGTTGTTGTTATTCGCTGTGTTTTAGCTCCTATTTTTTATGTTGTCTTTTTTAATAAATCTACAACACGTTCATGCAAGCCTAATCTATATATTTTACTATTAGTATTTCCCTTAGTAGTTCAGTCGTCAGAGATTTGGTCTCTAAATACAAGTACTAGACGATCAAGCCGAATATTGCTGAGAATCTCAATTTTGGAACCCAAAAAAGATGCAAAAAAAGAATGTGTGTGTACTTTGTACGCACGTAAGAAGTTATACGTCTACTACATATTATGTGATTTTTAAGAGAATACCAAAAATTTAAAAAAATAAAAGAATAAAACGCACACAAACACATTGAAAAATGCCACAAAGAAAAAATTATTTCTGAACGATAATAATTGTTGGCAAAAATTTTAAATACGCATTTTCTGAAAAAAAAATTATATAACAAATATACTTACAATCATAAAATGCATAAACAATAAAAACTTGCATCGGGAATCGAACCCGTGAATTTCGAGGCGCTTTGATTCGTAATCGAAGCCTAGACTCACTCGTCCAATTCCACATTATTTGTCATGTGGAAAAATAGGGTAACTGAACGTTTTTACTGTTTGACAGTTGTTTTGAATATAATTAAATTATGTAGTTTAAATTTTGTGGATAATATTAATAATATAACCATAATAATAAGATAACCATAATATTCCCCCTCCATATAAGAGAACTTGTAGCAGAAAAGAGAAGAGCTCGACGCATATGGCAACAAACGAGAAATCCATTAAATAAAACGTACCTTAATAGGATAAGTCATAGACTAAATAGAGCACTACATGAGGAAAAAAAACAACTCCTTCCAGTTTTATATTTCGAACCTCTCACGTGAAGACCACTCTATATGGAAAGCTACAAAAAAATTTAAACGGCCGACAACAACAAATTCACCTTTAAGAAAAACAGATATGACCTGGGCCCGCACAAATGAAGAAAAAACCACCGTATTCGCAGAGCACCTTGCAACTGTATTCTCAGCACCAGAAAACAATGACGATGAAGATGACGATATAAAAAAGTACCTCGAAACTCCATGTCAACTATCTCTTCCTCTGACAACATTTACTCCGACAGAGGTTCGACAACAAATAAAAATGCTAAATCCTCAGAAAGCTCCTGGCTATGATTTGATAACAGGAGAATTACTTCAGAAGCTACCGAGAAAAGCAGTGGTGTTATTAACAGTAATATACAACAGCATACTACGTCTTCGCTATTTTCCAATACAATGGAAATTAGCTCAAGTTACTATGATTCCGAAACCTGGTAAACCCGCAACACAAGCAAATTCATATCGCCCGATAAGCCTACTCCCAATAATGTCGAAAGTATTAGAACGGCTACTATTACATAAAATCGAGCAAGTTGTCCCCATAAACGAAATTATACCACAACACCAATTCGGATTTAGACGTGAACACTCAACCATACAACAATGCCACAGAATAGTAAATATAATTAAAACAACTCTTGAAGAAAAAAAGTTTTGCGCTGGAGTGTTTCTCGATATACAACAGGCATTTGATAGGGTATGGCATCAAGGTCTCCTCTATAAACTAAAATTACACATGACAGACCAACTATACTTTATTCTAAAATCGTATCTGACTGACCGATATTTCCAAGTCAAAATTGAAGACAACTTCTCAAATTACCACATCATCCAATCTGGCGTACCACAGGGTAGCGTTCTCAGCCCATTTCTCTATCTGATATTTACAGCCGACGTTCCAACCAGAAATGATACCTTATTAGCTACTTTTGCCGATGATACGGGAATCTTAGCAGTGGATGTCGACCCTAATGTAGCATCACAAAAAGTTCAAAATCATTTAGACCAATTACAAAACTGGCTCAAGCGATGGAAAATAAATGTTAATGCCAGCAAATCAGTACAAATTACTTTTACAACCAGAAAATCTACATGTCCTCAAGTTTCTATAAATAATACTCCGATTCCCATCAAGCCAGTTGTCAAATACTTGGGATTGCATCTGGATGAAAAACTCATATGGAAAACGCACATTAAAATTAAACGTAAACAATTAAATCTTAAACTAAAAAATATGAACTAGCTATTTAACAAAAAGTCTCAGTTATCTCTTGAAAATAAACTGCTTCTGTACAAAGCTATACTTATACCAGTTTGGTCTTACGGAATAGAACTATGGGGCTGCAGTAAACCTTCAAATACGAAGATACGTCAAACATTCCAATCCAAAATTCTCCGTATGATAAGTAAAGCTCCATGGTATGTATCCAACCAGACACTCCACAATGATCTGGACATCCCACTAATCAACGACTTAATAAAAAATCGTTCAATAAAATATCAAAATCGCACCACTGACCACACCAACGACTTGATAAATAATTTATTCACCCAACCACTTGCTGAAAGAAGACTAAAGAGAATATGGCCAGACGACCTACCACAATAAAGAATAATACTTAGAGAACCGTCACTGGATGGTACCTAATTCACGTTAATTTACTTTCAGACTATTTACTTATTACTTTGTGTTTAGAGTAGATTGTAAAAATGCAGTATATCAAAAAAAAATTGTGGAAGAAAATATTACAATATAAAAAAAACAGTAAGAAAACAATATATTAGATGAAGATTGGTAGAACTTTTGTTGGTAATCAAATTAAGTATGTAAATCAAAGCATTACATACCTACTAGATAAATAAATCTACGTCAAAAAATCATAATTTAAAAATAAAAATCGGACCTAATTTGGGATTTCTCTCTAAAATCCCCATTCTTGAGAAAATAAATGTATGTATTCCAACCTAATCCAAATGTATAATTACAATATGATTATAATAAAAACTACTTACCAAATTAGAATGAGTTTTCCTTGTCCAAAATAGTCCAAAAGTCCAAAAACTATTTAAAAAGGCAGTATAACTATTAACTAACTTTGTTTCTTTTCCCACAAATTTCAAAACGCAACAACCATAAATAATCAAACTACGTACAGCTGTGCCACAGCCGCCATATTGAATAATTTTTGACATGTCATTTGAACATCCAATCAGAACAAAGTTATAATGCGCATGTACCGGGATCATAGGTTTTAACATATAAAAATTCACCCTCATATCGCCGGTAAAGAAGTATAACTTCAAAAATTTTGCGAATCGGGAGAACCGAAAACATTGATTTATTGTCCTTTTCGTGAGCATTTTTCAGTGCGTAACAAATGATAGGAAAAAGGGTAAGTCCGTGATAATACACATTTATGACATTTATTCTACCATGACATTTTAGTTAAATCTGACAGTTGTCACATTTTATTTTCAATTTGGAATAAAAACAAATCAAATGTGTTTCTTGCATTTATAAAATGGTATTTTCTTTGATTTGTATAGTCTTATAAATTATAGAGATTATATTTGTAATATTATTATCTAATTAAAAAAAATACTTTTTTTATTATGGCGCCATTTATCGACAACTAGAATAACTAGAATAAATGTTGTAAATGTCTGTAATCACGGACGTGCCTTTTTTTCTGTCAGATACAATTTAATGCGTTAGAAAGAAATCGAAAAACTGTGACGCACTGAACGATGATCATGAGAAAAAGAATACCAAGAATCTGTATGTACAACGTACAAAAAAATGTTTCAAATAAGAAATGTAGCTGAGATAATTTTAGACGAAAATTCTTTTTTTACACTTCTTGTGTAAAATGAAACGTTCTCTCAGAAACAATGCCTGAACTTTCGGTAAAAATTCGATATCTTTTGAACAGACTGCCCTATCGAGACAAATCAAAATGAAGTAACAAAGTAAGATATCAATTGAAGTAGCACAGAAAACGACAATAAATATCGTTCCCATACCACCAGATTGACAACAGGTGGAATACTTTCTTTGGTTACAACCTCCCGAGATTTTCAAAAATTATAAATCATACAGGATGCCGAGGAAATTAAGATGAGAGAATTTTAAATAATTCACAACCCATCTGCTCAGCGTGGTAAAAGTTCCAACAAGAAAGATTCCTTAGTACTCAACAAAAAAGTAAATGAATTAAAATGTATAAACATTTTCAATTTCTTTGCAACACGAAACTGTAGCAGCTGCATAATACTCTGGTTAAATCGAAGAGTACAGGAAGAGTCTATACCGGTTTCGGAGGTTTTTTATCCTCATCAGTAGTCCCATATCCTCTTCTCTCCGATTTCCCCAGGCATCACACTTTGGGCCTTTCCGAATTGCAAAGAACGAAATGTCACGGATGTACTAGAGCCATCTACAGAATAAAAGTAAGTTATCAATCGAAGTAGCACAAAAAACGACAATAAATATCGTTCCCATACCACCAGATTGACAACAGGTGGAATACTTTCTTTGGTTACAACCTCCCGAGATTTTCAAAAATTTTAAATCATACAGGATGCCGAGGAAATTAAGATGAGAGAATTTTAAATAATTCACAACCCATCTGCTCAGCGTGGTAAAAGTTCCAACAAGAAAGATTTCTTAGTACTCAACAAAAGAGTAAATGAATTAAAATGTATAAACATTTTCAATTTCTTTGCAACACGAAAATGTAGCAGCTGCATAATACTCTGGTTAAATCGAAGAGTGCAGGAAGAGTCTATACCGGTTTCGGAGGCTAAAAGAAATTGAAAATGTTTATACATTTAATTCATTTACTCTTTTGTTGAGTACTAAGAAATCTTTCTTGTTGGAACTTTTACCACGCTGAGCAGATGGGTTGTGAATTGTTTAGAATTCTCTCATCTTAATTTCCTCGGCATCCTGTATTTGTATTTGTTTACAAAAATTGTTTAAACAATTTCTGCCCAAAAATTCCGCCCGGCACCCTTCAGATTTGTTTAAAGGGGACATTTATTTTTAAATAGGAATCCACAAAGAAACCGAACCAGAAATTTTTTAGACGGGAGCGTTTTCACCACATGGACTAAATAATTGAAAAAATAAATAAAACGGGATAATTCGACTGACAGACTAAACGTAGTTCAATGAAGACCTAATAACAAAAAATATTTTAACGTAAAGCAGTAGAGCATCATGTTGCTGGAAGTAATCCATTGGCATCCACTTTAAGCCAAACTATTTTATTGTTGTTCTGAAGCTATTTTCTTGTGGCATTTTTACAATTTTAACTATTTAGAATGGGAAATAAGCCACAATATTATTAAAAAATGATTTTTATTAACGTTTCGACGCCCAAATCGGGTGCCGTTTTCAAAATACAAAATACTATTAATATAAACAAAAATGTTGTTGCTTAGTAAAAAAATTCTTTTAATAATTTATTTAATTTGACTCATTTATATCGGCAATTCAGATACATATGATACATTTTAAAGTAGAAGACTTTAAAATGATATTGCCAATATTTATGAGTTGCGTTCCTGGGACGACTTTACTGAAAGATAGTTCATTCGATTACATGAAATCAACCCCAACTCAAGAATATCCGTCACAAAAAAATCATAGCATGTGATCTGTCTTTAAAAAGACAACCACATGCAACGGTGACATTAAAATTCTCGCGTTAGAGATCTCATAGTAAATCACGAGGGAAAACCAGGAAAAACCTCGTGATACTATCCCGACATCGTAAGTATTTGGTCTTACATTTAATTTACTCTCAAAATTAATACCAAATTCTGATTTTACTATAATTTTGTTTAAATTATAAATAATATCAATAATACATGGGTATATAAGTAATACTAAAATATAAAATATGTACTAACTCGACTATTGACTTACTAATTGTGGTATTTTCTTTCTATTGACTTCCTCTTTCAGTATGGGTATCCACATCCTACTGCATTCTGTTATATATACACATATATATACACATTCTCATATACACCTTGTTTATATTAATAGTATTTTGTATTTTGACAACGGCACCCGATTTGGGCGTCGAAACGTTAATAAAAATCATTTTTTAATAATATTGTGGCTTATTTCCCATTCTAAATAGTTAAAACTATTTTATACTTTTTACTATGTAGTTGGAACATATAACTTTACCAGTGTTTGGCATTGTGGCTATTTTGCAAGGACATGAGTTCACTGATGATGGACTGATAAGTCCGAAAACGTTTTGAACTACACCAAGGAGTGTTTTACTTCAGGTTAAATTTTATTTAAATAATAGAAAGTATAAAGAAATAGTAAATGATAGAGATATAATGTCTTTTATATAAATAGGTAGGCTTAGATGAACTAGACATATGTCAAAAGCAAATGAAAATTAGCCACCCAGACGAACCCTATTAGCTGTACCAGTAGCAAATAGATGTAGAGATAGACCAAGAAGGTGAGAGGCATTGGCGAAGCGTCCATGTAACCACTGTTACCATTGGTAACAGTTAAAAATCTTGAACTATGAATGAACCAAATGAAGAACTATGAATGAAACAAACCAGTATAATAGCAACAATCAGACAGAAGAAATGGAAATGGATCGGCCATACGTTAAGAAAAGATCCTAGTAACATCACAAGACAAGCACTCGAATATCAACCTGAGGGTACAAGGAAGAGGGGACGACCAGATAATACTTGGAAGAAAACAGTAACCAGAGAACACAACAGAATCGGCTTAAGTTGGGGGAAGTGAAAAACAAAGCAAGAAACAGAGGAGAATGGAAGGAACTGGTACGCAGATTAACCAGAGAATAAACACAAGAAGACGCGCTGAGCTGGCCACCAGCCGTCTTACACTATCGGCCAAGAAACGCAGATGCGCCCAATACTCCACTAGGAGTGATGGTCCAAGAGAGAGAAAAATCTTGCAAATAAATATTTTATGACGATGAATAATTCCATTTATCTATATTTTTACCAATAGAAATATATTATTATATTATGTGTTAATAGTATCTAATTCAATAAATAGCCAACTACTCGTAGACACACGAAAATATTGGCGAGTTTATGTAAGTCAGTTGCACTTTATTATATTCTGTTACCAGTCTCATTTGTGGTTCCAATGAATGGTTATCATGCTGTCGCTCTGGCGGCTCGGGGCCGGCTAGTGTCTGATAATTTTGAAGGAGCGACGGGCATAAGCGCGCTGTGTATGTCAGTCTGTTACCAGATTTAAATTTGGTTACAGTACCTATAAAAAGTGTGCGTGCTGTTCACCATGGATGAGTGTCGCTGCGTAATCGATCAATCGATCGAAACACTTATTTTAAACAATTTAAAAAAGGAATCAAAAAAGTAGTTCGATATTTTAAATTTAGTTGGTACAGTGAAAATCCTTGGTTATGTGATTGCAAGAAAAATAGACTGTATTTTTGGCCATGTCTTCTTGTTTCTACAGAAAAATTGGTGGACTAGGTTCACGATTTAAATAGTTTTAGAGTTTTAAAAAACAGACTTGAAATTTCTCCGTTACCTACATGTAAGATGTATACTAGAGTGGGACGAAAACAAGGAAAAATTTTTTTTTTACAAATTGATATACCCTATATGCGGAAAAGTGGTTAGATATTATTGCAAAACGTTATCCAAAATTTGGGATTTATAGAATAATATCTTCCGGTGCCCCCAGAACTTTAAAAATTTACAAATTAAAAAAAAATATTGAAAAAAACAAATTTTTTATTTTATATTAATGTTGTTTTTTTCTTGTTTACAACTCAGAACTTACTACAACATAGTTTATTTAATTATTTACTGTAAAGTTTGAAAAAAATCAGATTTTGTTTCAAACTTAGGTAATACTTGTTGACAAAACTCGATATTTCTTATGAATCCATCTCTTGCTTCAGCTCCACAAACCGATAATGATGCTTCTGTCTCTAGTTTGACAGATCTTTCCACTGCTTGCGAATGACATGGAAATTTAGGAATTTCAAATTTATTTGAAGTCGTGTCATCAATCATATTTCTAAGTTCATCTGTTGACAATTGTTTTGGTTATTGGTGGTTCTGATATTACACTAGTTTGCCAATTAATTAAGTCAAAATACTCTTTGACTCCAAAATTTATAGTTGGAATTTCTATTCTTAGACTTTACTATGCGCCTCAAACCTAGCTCTCGGATGTGGGGTCGTTTATCACCCAACATGGCTACTATGAATATTCTCTGGATGTGCAAAATATCCATTACCTTGAATGACTTTTTTCACTATTTTCTTTAGTTTTAGTGATAAATATTGCGATCATTAAATCATATTAAATAATTGAATTGGCCCATATTTAACTTCTGGCTTTACTATAAGTTGCCAAAATATTTAAATCGGTAGTCGGATTTAAAGTTCCTACATAAAGTCTGTTTGCTGTTGTAATCCATCTCGAATGTGCCATCTTTCCCGGTTGTCGATATTTTAAGCTATCTGATACGGTACCATTACTTACAGCTATGCTTATTTCGTACAAATATTTTTGGTCTGTACTTAATGTATTAATATCTACATCAGGAAGTTCACTTTGAATTTTTCGAAATTCAAAAACAGGTAGAGTTTCACAAGTTTCTAATAAAAGCTTTCTTATTTCACCCGAAAATCCGGTAGGTCCTGCGGTTTCTCCATCTAAATACTTCATCTAATGTCGTAATGGTAGCTTGTTTCCATGTAAAAGACAAACAGAACCACTGTAAATGGTTTCTTAATTTGAAGTTCTAATTTGCGAATTGCACCATTGTGAACGCCAGTATTTACCGCTGTTCCATCGCATCCAATTGCAACCGAAGTATTGTCTGCAATATTTTTTTTGCTGAACCAGATAGTAAAGTAAGATGTCCAAAATACTCAGAGTTTGGTTCTGAAACTAACACAATATGCTCTTCGGTAATCAACCATTCTAAATGAGAAATAAGCCACAATTTGACTAAAAAAATTATTTTAATTTTAATTCATGAGAATTTTACTGTCACCGTTGCATTTGGTTGTCTTTTTAAAGACAGATCACATATTATGATTTTTTGCCACGGATATTCTTGAGTTGGGGTTGATTTCATGTAATCGAATGAACTATCTTTCAGTAAAGTCGTCCCAGGAACGCAACTCATAAATATTGGCAATATCATTTTAAAGTCTTCTACTTTAAAATGTAAAATATATGTCTGAATTGCCGATATAAATGAGTCCGATTAAATAAATTACAACAGAATTTTTTACTAAACAAGAGAAAGCGTCTATTCACAAATGTGGTTGGGGGCACCACTAAATAACATCCGATTGAGCAAAGATTTTAACACAAGTTAAGATTCAATCCTAGACCACTTTTCCGCATATAGGTAAATTATTATTTGAAAATCTATTTTTTCGCTTGGCAAAACAAGAATTGAAAGTTCTCTTAACCAAGCTTTTAAAGCAAATAAGTATTGCTAAACATAATGAGTTTGTTAAAAAAATAGATAGGTATATCCTTATATCACTTATACTAGATATCGTATGTTTTTTGGCCAAACAAGAATTAGCGTTTCGTTGTCATTTTGAGGGCGACGGCTCTGACATTCGAGGCAATTACAGGGAATTTTTAACATTAATTTCCAAAAATGATCAAACATTTTGCCAACATCTAGAAACATCAACTGTTTTTTCGAGAGTTTCAAGTGATATACAAAATGATATTATTGAAGCTATAATATACATTTAGCCATATCTTCATTTTTGAAGTGAAAACTTCTTTAGGGACGTTGTGCGATTTTTGGGTAGGGGAAAAAGCATTGAAATCGCGACCGTCATCGCGACCGTCATCGCTTATGCTATATATTATTTGTTTGTATATATAAATTGTATAGAAGTATTTAAATTTAAAATAAATGTAAAACCTATTTTAAGATGGGGAAAAAAGATTTATTTCGCGACCGTCATCTCTTCGACGAACTAAATTTTGTACGTATCTACATTATGTGTATCTATACATAAATTGTATAGGAGTATTTAAATTTAAAATAAATGTAAAACCTATTTTTCGATAGGGAAAAAGGATTTATTTCGCGACCGTCATCGCGACCGTCATCTCTTCGGCGAAATAAATTTTGTACGTATACGTATTGAAGTGAAAACTTCTTTAGGGACGTTGTGCACTTTTTGGATGGGAAAAAGTATTAAATTTGCGACCATCATCGCTTCGAAGAAATACATTTTTGAAGTGGAAACTTCTTGAGGGTCGTTGTGCACTTTTTGGATGGGGAAAATTATTAAATTAGCGACCGTCATCGTTTCGACAAAATAAATTTTTGAAGTGAAAATTTCTTTAGGGACGTTGTGCACTTTTTAGATAGGGAAAAAGTATTGAATTAGCGAACGTCATCGCGACAGTCATCGCTTCGGCAAAATAAATTTTTAAAGTGAAAACTTCTTTAGGGACGTTGTGCACTTTTTGGATGGGGAAAAATTATTAAATTTGGATGGGGAGAAAGTAATAAATAAGCGACCGTCATCGCTTCGACGAAATAAACATTTGAAGTAAAAACTTCTTTATGGACGTTGTGCTCTTTTTGGATGGAAAAAAGTATTAAATTATCGACCGTCATCGCTTCGATGAAATAAATTCGTGAAGTGAAAACTTCTTGAGGGACGTTGTGCACTTTTTGGACGGGGGAAAAGTATTGAATTATGGACAGTCATCGCTCCGACGAGATAAATATTTGAAGTGAAACTTCTTTAGAGACGTTGTGCACTTTTCCGATGGAAAAAAGCATTAAATTGGCGACCGTCATCGCTTCGATGAAATCAATTTTTGAAGTGGAAACTTCTTGAGGGACGTTGTGCACTTTTTGGATGGGGAAAAATATAAATTAGCGACCTTCATCGCTTCGACGAAATAAATTTTTGAAATGAAAACTTCTTTAGGGATGTTGTGCACTTTTTGGATGGGGGAAAAGTATTGAATTAGGGACCGTCATCGCTTCGACGAAATAAATATTTGAAGTGAAACTTATCTAGGGACGTTGTGCACTTTTTCGATGTAAAAAAGTATTAAATTAGCGACCGTCATCGCTTCGATGAAATCAATTTTTGAAGTGGAAACTTCTTGAGGGATGTTGTGCCGTTTTTGTATGGGGAAAATATTATATTAGCGAACCTTCATAGCTTCGACGAAATAAATTTTTGAAGTGAAAACTTCTTGAGGGACGTTCTGCACTATTTGGATAAGGAAAAATTATTAAATTAGCGACCGTCATCGCTTCGACGGAATAAATTTTTTAAGTGAAAACTTTTATAGGGACGTTGTGCACTTTTTGTATGGAAGAAAAGTATTGAATTAGGGCCGTAATCGCTTCGACGAAATAAATATTTGAAATGAAACTTATTTAGGGACTTTGTGCACTTTTTCGATGTAAAAAAGTATTAAATTAGCGACCATCATCGTTTCGACGAAATAAATATTTGAAGTGAAAACTTCTTGAGGGACGTTGTGCACTTTTTGGATGAGGAAAAAGTAGTAAATTAGCGACCGTTATCGCTTCGACGAAATAAATTTTTTAATTGAAAATTCCTTTAGGGACGTTGTGCACTTCTTGGATGGGGAAAAAATATTGAATTTGCGACCGTCATCACCTCGCTGAAATAAATTTTGTACATATATAAATTATGTGTATGTATACACAAAAATAGCATAGGGCATACGCATCGCGTATATCGTATATGATATACATAGATATAGCACTTCTTTTAGGATGGGATAAAAGCATTGAGCTCGTAATTTATATACTATAAGAAGTTTTCACTTCTGTCGGCACTCCCACGAGTGCCTTTAATTTTTTTTTAAATAAGATTTTTTGCATCTGGTTTTGGTAACACTTTAGAAAAAGTCACGCGTCGCCACTGGTGAGAGGGAGGAACGGTGTGGACGAGGAGGTAAGGAAAATTTGTGCAGCAAATTGGTAACGGTTGGCAATGGACAGAAAGAAACGATTTGCCAAATAGACTGAGGAAAGTCAAGACTCAACAGTGGCTGTAGCACAACTTATTATGATAATGATACTAAACACATTCTAAATAAAGTACGTTTTATTAAAATATAAGTATGTACAAACATTATTTACAACTATAAGTAAAATATCCAAAAGTAAAAAATATATACCTTAAAAATATATTAAAGCACCATCATAATTGCGTAATTGCTAAAACTTATTTATTAATTTCCACTGCCTATTATCACCTACAATTCTATTTATTTAATCAGTACATTTAGTCTAGGCGCCAGAGGGGTCACCGTGTCATATTCAATTCTGATGGACAAACTCAACAGTTTCTTATGGACTTTTGGCTGCTGATTACGAATTTCGAGGGGGGATGTCGATCCGAGTAGTCAAAAAATTGTTATAAACAATTTAATTGTTTATAAATTGTTTATAAGGCTCTCGCTCATAAACTAAAAGAGATAAAAAAAATGTTTCAAACAAAATTTGTTCCTTAATAAAAAACGAAGAAAAAACCGTTTACGAAACTTAAATCTAATAATTAGAACTCAAGATATTGTAAAATTAGTGCACAATGCAAATTGCAAAATAAGTATTTTTCGAAGCTTTATCGATCGTAACTCGGCTTCTACGCAGGAAAGTAAGTCTTAGAAGGTGTCGTTTTAAAGCTTAATTAACAGGCTTTCAAACAAAGTTTGTCAAATTACTTGATCTTCATTTGTTTTACAGTTATACCCGTTTGAAGTTACAATTTTCTTAAAAATATTGTACATTCATTTGTTTATAAGGGTTTTAAACAAATTTAAGCTATAAACATTTATACTTTAATGAACAATAATGATAGAAAAACTCAAAAGGAACAATTTGAGGATATGAAAATGTTCGTAAGTCTATTTTTGGCCAAGATGTTGATATTTTAATGGCGCGCGCTATGAGGCGCAAGATCGGCTCACCGCGTAAAGGTTCATGCGCTAACTTCTCGATGCAAATTATAATTTCTATGTATACATACGTTATCTTCATTTTTCATTTTTGAAGATCCTAATAAAATTTTATCAAATAATTCTTATAATTAAATCATCATACTGTACCTCTTTCATTCTATTTACATTGTCTTCTATTTTTTGCACTAAATGAGAAAAAAACATTAAAAACTAATATTTCAGAAATATAACTAAAAAGTAAGTTGAAATTATTTATTAATACTATTTTTACAAACATTTTTTTCATGCATCTGCAAATCTGCATACAGGGAATATCAGCTTTTTTACATCTGCATAAGTTCTTAGCGAAATTTTAACAGTTACATGGTGGTACAAGTCTGTTCTTGTAGGCAGTAAAACTAAAACTTTTTGAGACTTCAGAGTCTAATTATCTATATGATATCCATATAAAGTGGATCTAGTTCTTTTGCAGCATCATCAAGGCCCGTCAATTGTGTGTATGCCGCCACATCATAAATGCTCGTTTTATATGCAATGATGATGCTGCAAAAGAACTCGATCCATTTTTATATGGATATCACATATTGGCTCATTTTCATGCGTAGAAGCCGAGTTACGATCGATAAAGCGTCGAAGAATACATACTTACTTGACTGTGAGTCAATCTTGCGCCTCATAGCGCGCCATTAAAATATCGACATCTTAGCCAAAAATAAACTTACGAACATTTTCGTAAGCTCAAATTGTTCCTTTTGAGTTGTTTTATCATTATTATTAATTAAAGTATAAATGTTTATAGCTAAAGTTTGCTTGAAACCTTTATAAACAAATTAATGTACAATTTTTTAAGAAAATTATAACTTAAAACGGGTATAACTGTAAAACAAATGAAGATCAAATAATTTAACAAACTTTGTTTGGAAGCCTCTTAATTAAGCTTTAAAAGGACACCTTACAAGGCTCATTGTCATGCGTAGAAGCCGAGTTACGATCGGTAAAGCTTCGAAAAATACTTATTTTGCAATTTGCATTGTGCACTAATTTTACAATATCTTGAGTTCTAATTGTCGGATTTAAGTTTAGTAAACGGTTGTTTCCTCGTTTTTTATTAGGGAACAAATTTTATTTGAAACATTTTTTTATCTCTTTTAGTTTATGAGCCAGAGCCTTATAAACAATTAAATTGTTTATAACAATTTTTTGACCATTCGGATCGAAATCCCCCCTCGAAATTCGTAATCAGCAGCTCAAAATCCATAAGAAACCGTTGAGTTTGTCCATCAGAATTAAAAATGACACGGTGACCTCTATTTGGCGCCTAGACTAATTAACATTAGGACAAGCTCACAGTTATTTTTGGCATTTTGTTAGCGCGACTAAAACTATATCAACACAAAATATTTTCCATTTTATATTTGAGTTTTTGTAAAGGGAATAATGGAATGTCTTAAGAAGCACAAACTGTTGCTCGTATGTGTATCTAACGTAAAAATACAATAACAACAGAGAATAAACGTCAAATACAGTCGACTCAAAAATAGCTTCATAGAGCCATTTTATTCGAACCATGGTTTAAAACCGTCCTTTTAGAGCTATTCAAAAATAATGTTATGTTTCTTTTAACTGCTTAGTTAGATATAATTTTATCTTAGCTGGTGGTCTCCAATAAATGCCGTAGCGTAGGTTACGTACAGCGTAAAGCCAGACGCTGCATACAGCCTTTGCCAGTCACCGGCAACTTAACGTAGTCAATACAAAACATAGGCCATGATTATCGATGAACACCGTAGGTCGCGTCCAGAGTCATCTGTGGTCACCAATAAATGCCGTAGATTGGGTACAGCATTTGTCGATCGCCGGCAACAATATTCCCATCGTTTTCGTTATCAGTCAAGTGCGATATTTCAACTTGTTGATAAGCAACTCATCTTTTTCTTGTTTGCTACTTGTTTTACTCATTTCGCTAAGTACCTGTACCAGCCGTACGTTGCAATGCTCGAGAATAACTAAAGACGCTGCTTCCAACATTTGAAGTCGCTCATAGCAGATATACATATGTTACCGTTAAAACCCGATTTCAGTTAAAACCCGAATTTACTAGGAAAAACTAGTTTTAACTAAGCGCTTTAGACAATTCTAGTTTTAACTAGTCAAAACTAGATTTGACTGCTAAATTCAGTTAAAACTAGAAATCGCGACCGGATTTCATTTAGAGTAGTTGATATGCGATTTTCTTGTGATTGCATATCGATCAAATCTACCTGACAGCGACTATCCATTTCTGAATGCAATATAGGTTTGGACACAAGACCTCTGTTCGTTTTTATATGTTTACTCTTCTTTCGTTGGCAGTTTTTACACACTGGTATAAAAGTATTGATCAAATCAATAAAAAGTTATATTTGCCTATTTCCTGGAGGTTTCAGTCTTCAACCTATCCCGATTTTCATGAAAAATAGCAACATGGGCTGCTTCAATTATGCCAAAAATATTTTCGACAGGTACATAATATTTAATGGGATCAATTTTAGAAGCTAACTTTTTTATTTCGCCAACTTCAACAATTCTAAATCATTTTAGTCTTCGATTTTGTAATGGTGTTTTCTTGACAGACAGTTCCGCGTCTTGTACTTCGACCATTAATTTATTATATACTCTTGGTCACAACATTGTAGTGACTTTCTTTTTTCAGTCTCTTCCATTTGTAAAATCATTACCAAAACACGTTCTTTTCACGTTCTTATATCTCTGCTCTCAATCTGATCTTCGATATTATCACTAATGGTGATCAATACACAGTGGTGTAATATAACCAATAAAAACGATGCAAAGCAATCAACAGTTTCACACACTACCTTGCTACCGACCGTCCACCTTCGTCATTAACACTACCCCGAACAAGCCGTAATACATCTTGTCTCTTGCAACAATTTTAACTGGTATTCGCCAGTAATTCCAAAAAAACTACATTGAACTAGCATAAACTACTCAAGTGAAATCCGTTCGGGATTTCTAGTTTTAACTGAATGTATAGCAGTCAAATCTAGTTTTGACTAGTTAAAACTAGAATTGTCTAAAGCGCATAGTTAAAACTAGTTTTTCCTAGTAAATTCGGGTTTTAACTGAAATCGGATTTTAACGGTAACACATACATTGCGTTCGACATCCAATGGAGACCGTATTCGTTATTTATTGTATAAAGCATACATACGCAAACTACTGCGTGACAGTGTAGGCAGCGTACGGCGTTTATTGGAGACCACAGCCTTAGATATAATTTGGACATCATGTAAATACCTCTATATAACACATTTTTAAAACCACTGTTTATCTACGTAAATAACAATCAGATGTTTAATTGTAGCCATATTATTTTTGGCTTTTAACACATTGCCTGTCATATGGGTTTCTTGGTTTGCGTGCTTAAAAAATCCAACTCGTGCAACAACTATCCTTATATCCATGTTTCCTACTCCATAGACCCTGTAGAGTGTGTCTCCTCCTATACTCCTTAAGAGTCTCATCAGTCACAGTAAAGGAAAAAGGAAGATTGGTTTCTTGTGGTTTCCCAATCCGATTACACAACAATATGTATCATACGTCAGGAACAAGACACAGCTAGCCTGCAGACGTTGTAAACAAAATCAACCAACCAATCAGGAGTCAACCAACAAAATAGAGTCGCCTTATTCTCGACCTTGGCCGCGTTTTCCACCCAACATTTACAAAATTAGTCAACTCAAGATGACTCAGATTGATTAGCCTCAGTCTCAAGATGGCGCCCACTCCTTGAAGAGGCTAATTAAAAGCCTTAAAGCAAGGATCTTCCTCATACTCTGGAGATTAATTAGGCCGGTGATTGAATACAAGGCTAACATATGTATATGCCTTGCTCAGTCGCTCCTTAACACAATCACTGCTGGGGTTGGAAAGGGGTATACTGCGTAAAGTAAACTACAAACGAAACTAATACACTTTTGCCCTTATTTATCAACTATCGAACACCCAGTGCATAATTGAGAGGATCACCTTTCTGAGCAAGAGGTACACAGTAAAAACAATCAATGGCCAAAACTTCAGAGCGCGAAACGTCCTTAAAACTAACTGCTCATCCTTTGGCAATGTATTCATCAGACATCTCAAATACGCACTACCCTTCCTCTCAACAGAATTGCTGGCCTCCGATAGTAACGAACTCCATGATGAATACATCGATATCCTGGAGACAACTCTTCTGCCCTTACTTATCAACTATCAAATATCCAGTGCATAATTGAGAGGAACACCTCTTTGAGAAGGAGTTACACAATAAAAACAAGCAATCTCCAAAACTTCAGAGCCCGAAAGGTCCTTAAAACTAACTGCTCATCCTTTGGCAATGTATTCTTCAGACATCTAAAATACAAACTACCTTTCCTCTCAACAGAATTGCTGGCCTCCGACAGTAACGAACTCCTTGATGAATACATCAACATCCTGGAGGCAACTCCACTTTTTTATCAAATAAATAGACACATAGCTCACGGTTTTCTGTGATTTTCCGATCTCACTGCAAAATAATACCTGTCCATTGTCCATAGAGAGAATACAGCCACAGCTGCCCTCAACATGCCTCAAATTCATTACATCTTTCATCATTTCCAAATTTCTAAACCAGTAAATTCAGCCAAATTCATTTAAAACAAATAAAATTTCTGAAAAGAACCGTTTCAGCAACCAGGCTTTCTCCTCTGATCAAGTTCTGAAGACGGCCTCCTCAGCAGACACAACATCCAATCCGCAACAGAGACGTCGATACCACCAGATACCACTCGACGAACCCAGTACCAACAACAACAAAAAAACAAACCACATCCTGAAGAGGTGACGGACAACTAAAACAGGACCCAATAACCAACCCAACAAAAAAAAAAACAAAAATACACTGCAAACACACCGACACTGAAGCTGGCAAATATTTTGCCATAATACCGACGTGGTGCTACAGTAAGTAACATTTCAGTGGCATTACAGACCAAGATGGCAGACAATGTGTTAAATATTTTGACCATCACTGATATTAAATATTGTCTTTTGTTTGTCTTGTTTGAAACACACTTTATAAGAAAATGTCCATTGAGGTGTCTTTTATCAAAAATTATCTGAACAAACTTTAAGTTCTATATCACACATTAAAAAATTCGAAAATAAGCTAAGATTAAACTCAGACATCTTGTGACTCAATTTTGTTATAATGAACTTTTCTAGTAACAGCTTCGAATAAGGGACTCAATTTTCCCTTCATATTTTCTCTCTTCAAGTATACGTAAGCGCTTAACAGCGACAACAAAATTAAAACAAGTATCACCAAAAGAATCGTCAACGCCTGCGATATTTTGGCATTCTTTGACTCAGCCAAATTTTTCAAATTTATTATATATTTGGTACCATATTTAGTTTGGTGACATTGCAAAATGTCTACGTCTCTGACCTTTACGTTGGTTCTGTGCAACCAGTTGTAAAGGTTCTTCACTGCATTGTCGCATCTGAAAGGGTTTCCATCGATGTCTATTGTCAGATTTTGTGTAGTCCTGTAAGGAAACGCCAGTTTGTCGAAGTTGTCTAAATCTTGCTGAGAGAACTTGGTTATGTTGTTGCGTTCTAGGTCCAGGTAGCGTAGCTTTGGAAGACACGTTATGTTGAAGTTCACACTAGGAATATTGTTGTCGCCTGAAAATAAATTAACGATATTTGTAATCAAAGGAACCAAGTGAAATATCAACAATATAAGTAGAATGATTGACAATATGGCTGACGTTTACTGAGGCTTATAAGATTTTTAATTGGTGCAAAATAAGCTTATATAAAACTAATAGAATTAAGCTCATCCGGATCGAAGGACCAAAATAAAGAGAACAGTAGGAATACGAAAACAAAAAGCAGCAAAATTATTATTAAATTTAAAAAGAAAATGTTTCAACGCGTTAGACACAAGTCGCTTACACACAATATAAAAATATATCAATAAAAACACCAGAATCATACCATCAACAGGAATCTAGAAGGATTGGTTCCTCTAAGCTGAATGGTACAAACCTAAATCTGGTGATCTAGTACCTTGGGGTAATATTAGACTCGATGATTATTTGGAATCAGCAGATAGAACGAGCAACCAGGAGACTAAGTTAATGATAACCAGACACACTTATGGGAAGATGTGGGGTTTAAAACCAGACGTAGGATTAATAAAATGGTTGCGAAACGAACAACTACATTTGCATCAGTGGTATGATGACCAAATGGGCAGTAAAAAACTGTCATTATCAAAATAAGCAAGGTACAAAGCAAAACGTGGCTTTAGGTTGCTGGTAGGGCATGTTCTTAGACGAGAGAGGTGCAGAATCCATCAGCTTATCATGAAAGGTAAAATCGAGAGCCGCAGATGAATTGGAAGGAAGCAGGTGTCATGGCTCAAGAACATTCGCGATTGGACAGGAATACGCAGTGCTGAACAACGAATTCGGTTGGCTGAAGACTGTGAACAACTCGCCAATGTAATTGCCAACTTTGGGGGGACCTAATATGGCACCGAAAGAAGAGGATACCTGATACATGAGGATGAAAATTTCTACCTCTTATAAATAACACGGGTGGATCGAGTGACTAATGTTGAGGTCCTATGTAGAATGAACAAGGAATGAGAGATAATTAACACCATCGAGCGCAAACTAGAATATCTTGGCGAATGTTATGAGGAATGCGTACAGATATGACTCGTTACAACTCATTCTTTAGGGCAAGGTATTTGGAAAGAGACATGCACCTTAAGAAGAAGAATAAATAATACAAAAGATTCATACTTACCTAAATGAATGTCATGTATATTAGGCAAATCACAGAACACCCGATCATCTTTGAAGTTCTTGATTTCATTCTGTTCTAGATGCAGTTTGTACAACTTCGTAAGGTTACTGTTTACGAATATATCATGTAGATCATCAGCAAGAGCGGCATCAGTATTATCAGCAAACGCATTGGTGAGGTGCAGTTCCTCTAAGTTAAAAAAATTCGAAAACACTCTGGGGTGGTGGTAATTCTTGTCGTATTGGTCGGAAATGGAGATATTGTTGTGATTTAAAATTAGACGGGTGACGTTTACAACGTGGTGGAAGGCTTTTCCTTTAACGTCCTGTATTCCATTGTTGCTCATATCAATGATCCTATAATGAGAGTATTATTAAAACCATTATTAAAATATAAGCAATGCTAGCCAAAAGTCCATAAGATAAAAAAATGTATGGATTTTAAGTACCCTCACAGAAAAAAATCTGATGGTGTGATGTCCGGTGACAGAGCTGGCCATCACATTGAACCTCGTCGCCCAATCCATCTACCACATATTTCTCCTCTAGGTAACGTCTTCTTCTTGGTTGGATATCATTATGGCTATCTTTCCCTTTGTTTCTGCTGCTCTAAACAGCTCAACTGAGTTAAAATTGTACCATTGTCTAAAATTGTTTAGCCAGGATATAAGTCATCGTCCTATACTTCTTTTTTCTAGTATATTTCCTTGTATAATTATCTGCAGCAACACATATCTCTCACTTCTCATAACATGGTCCAGATACTGCAGTTTTATTATTTTAATTGTATTTAATAACTCCTTTTGCTTGTTCATTCTTTTTAAAAACGTCGTTGTTCGTAACATTTTCGGCCCAACTTATTTTTAAAATTTTTCTATGATCCACATCTCAAACGCTTCTATTCTGTTACTTATATCCTGTTTTAGCGTCCAAGCCTCCATTCCATATAATAATACAGAAAATACATAACACAGTATTCGAACACTGAGTTACAGGCTCAGATCATTTTTTTTTGTAGTGCCTATCAGTTTCGAATGTTGGCGACCATCATGGCAATATGTGCTTTGCACACTGATACCCTGAAAAGATTTGTGGTTTGTGATTTGACTCAGATCATTGCTTTTCTCATATTTTATTGAATGATGATCGGGCTTTTCCTATACTCCACCTGATCTTCTATGTATACTCGTTGTTTTCGGTTACGATTGTTTCCAAGTATGTATCTGTCCTCCTTTTGAACGAGTTCGTCCCTAATCTGTAATATCTCTTCTTGTGTCCTTGCAATGATCATGAATTTTATCTTTTTGATATTTAAAGTAAGTCTCGTCGCTACCACCTACAATCTGATTCATCAGAACCTGCAATTCTTCAGAAACCGAGCTAGTCTACGATTACTAACGTATCATCGGCTTACTTGGTAGTCCAGGGCGCATCTGTTTTGAGATGGACGTTGAGAGGTGACTCATATTTTTTTGCAGAAATTGCTTGGACTTAACTCATATAATAATAATTGAATTATCCTCCCACTCAAAAAGGTCCGGAACTTTGTTTAAATAATCAAAATATCAAAAAATAAAGGAAAAATTCGATTTTTTCTTGGTTTTTTTATTATAACTTTAAAAGTGTTCACTTCCGAAAAAAGATGCACTAACATAAAAGTTTCGTAATTAAATTTCCTACAATTGTCACGCAAAACGTCAAACTGACAGTGCCCATTAAAATCTGCTCTTATTAAAATTAATTATTTAGCGAGTTAATTAGTAGAAAAAAGGACACTTGGTGTGATTTAAAAACTGATATTAATTGAGTGCGATAAACAGTGCTATAAGCGACCCCCAATGGGGGAAGCTTTTTCCCCAGGGACACCATTAGGTGAAAACTTTTCAGGTGCTAGTGAGAATAGTGAAATGGATATTATTGAATCAAGTTTAATCGAAAATTTGGATGATTCTACTGCGAAAATTACAACTAAAACCAGAGATTTTATTAAAGTGCCGACACAACAAATCCCACCTCCGCAAAAAGTTGTAGAGAAAAAATTGTTCAACGTTGCATCAGATAAGTACAATTTTAATAACGTTTATGTATATATAGAAAAATCAAACAATCAGGATATTGGCCGTTTACATCCACTTACTGTTGCGGACATCTTGCATAAAAAATTGAACATTACTAATATTATTGAAATAAAAGCCATTGGAAAAAACAGAATTAAAGTTTTGTTAAGGTCAATCGTAGATGCAAATAATTTGGTTAAAAATATAAAATTAAAAGACCAAAACTTAGTAGCATATGTCCCTAACCATTTACTAGAAATTAGAGGCCTAATAAGAGATATTGATACTCAATACGATGAAAAGTATTTGTTAGATAATAGTAAATCTCCCTCCCCCATAATAGCCTTTAAAAGAACTTACAGAAAAGTTGACACCGATGGAAAAACTAACTATGTACCCAAAAGGACAATGATAGTCACCTTCGAAAGGAATATTCTTCCTAGCTACATTTCAATAAATAGTGTATTTTTTCCTGTTGAAACCTACATTGGCAAAGTAACACAGTGTTACAATTGCTTAAGATTTGGACATATTTCCAAGCAGTGTCGCAGTCCACAAGCACATTGCATAAAATGTGGAAAAATCAAAAATGAAGATCATACATGTCAAGATAATGATGTTCAATGCATACATTGTGATAGTAAAGATCATGTTTCCATATCCAAGAAGTGTCCAAAATACGAAGATCAAAAGAAGATAAAGAACGTGATGATTGAGCAAAAAATTTCCTTTATCGAGGCAAAAAATTACTGTGAATCGTCCTTCTCGGGATTGTTTATTCAGAATAGATATTCCACACTAGACAATATCGAAGACAGTTTTCCTCCCCTCCCAACATCTTCAAAAAAATCATCCCCTTCTACTACCACACATAAAAATCAAAACATTTCAAATAATACATCCCAATCCCAACCCTCCTCAAGCCACTATAATATAGCTAAAAAACGAAAAATATCACCAAATCAATCACAAAACAATTCACCCATGTTCCCTTTTAATTTTGGGCCCTCCAAACCCCTTCCTGCTAATTTAAAACCCCCAATTTGTCAAAACAAATCAGATCAGAGAGTATTGGAAACACTCATTTCCAATTATATTTTTAATTTGATTACAAATATTCAAACTGTAGATGATATAAAAACTATGAGTCAAGATAGTATTTACCATGGTATAAAAACGATTTTAGAGGATATCACTCATAAATAACATGTTCCCAGAACTTAAATCATTAAAAATTTTGCAATGGAACGGTAGATCCGTTGTTTCGAATAAAAATAGTTTAATTCATTTTTTAATAACTGAAAATATTGATATTGTATTATTAAGTGAAACCTGGTTCAAACCAAATCAAAATTATACATTTAAAGGTTATAATGTAATTCGCCAAGATAGATATGACGGGTATGCAGGTGTTGCAATTTTAATTAAAACAACTATACCATTTCGTGAAATAAATATTAGAAACAATTTTAATGAGGGAATTTTAGTTTGCGGTGCTATCGTTAAATGTAACACAATAGAACTAAGTTTTTTATCTATATATAGACCTCCAAATATTAGTACATCCAAAAACGATTGGATAAATATCTTCTCACAAATCAAATCACCTTTTTTAATTGGCGGAGATATGAATGCTCATCACTCACTATGGGGCTCACTGCGTAATGATCCAGTTGGTAACCAAATTGTTAGCAGTATCGAAGACCTAGATCTTGTAATTTTGAATAATGGAGAACCTACATATCTTCCTAGATATGGTACTCAAAAATCTATGATTGACATTTCACTCTGCACAGCTAATATAGCCAGTAAATTTACTTGGTCAGTTTTATCTGACACCTTAGGCTCGAATCATTTTGCTATAACTATGAATTTTTCAATAACCAACACCTCACAAGAAATAATTTATCCAAAAAGCAAATGGAATATCAAGAAAGCCAATTGGTCCCTGTATACATCCTTAATTGAAAACATGTTTTCCAACTACAATAACTCTTTCAATACTTATCAAAATTATAGTTTTCTAATAGATTGCATTAATGATGCTGCAATTAGGTCTATTCCTCAATACAAAATTTTTAAATCTAAAAATCGATCGCCTCCACCATGGTGGGACCCAGAATGCGATCTGATAATCAATGACAGAAAAGAAGCATTAGCATTGTATAAACGTTCACCAAGCCTTGATAATTATCTAAATTGTCAGAAAGTTACTGCTCATACTAAAAAGCAGTTGAAACAAAAATCCAAAGCTAGTTGGATTAAATGGTGTTCTAATTTATGCAAAAATACCTCCTCTAAGGAGATATGGTCACAGGCCAACAAAATGAATCGAAAAGCATCTATTAGTATAAAACCCTTCAATGATAATCTATTGGACGACTTTTTTAATAAAGTATGTCCTCCTTTTGCTCAAAATTCACCTACACGATCTACACAAAGTCATCATTCAAATAATCACTTCCTGTTAAAACCATTTACTGAAACCGAATTAGATTTTGCCCTTAAAAACCGCATAAATACTTCTCCTGGTATCGATCATATAAAATACCCCATGTTAATCAACCTACCAGATGTTGCTAAAAAACTTCTTTTAAATGTCTTCAATGATATCATCCAAAAAAATATAGTTATTGATTCTTTCAAAGACATCTTAGTTGTTCCTATCCTTAAACCCGGAAAAGACCCAAACATCGTAAGTTCATATAGACCAATATCCTTACTGTCTTGTATTTTTAAAACTTTAGAAAGGCTTATAAAATTTAGATTAGATTGGTGGTTACAAAAAGAGAATTTACTTCCAGTAAACCAGTTTGGTTACAAAAGAGGTTTTGGAACTCTAGACGCTTTAACAACACTTGTTGTAGATGTACAGAATAACTTAACTAAAAATAACTACTTAGCAGCACTATTCTTAGATATTGAAGGAGCTTATGACTCAGTTTGTTTATCAACCTTAAAACATAAAATGGTAAATTTTTTTCATATGCCAATTGCTTTCGTTAACACAATAATCGGTTTCTATACAGATAGGGTAATTTACATCAGAGATCATAATAACAAACTAATAGGACCTCGACATAATTATTACGGTATACCACAAGGCTCAGTATTATCACCAATTTTATTTAATCTGTACACCTCTGATATACATAAGATGCAAATAAACAACATCCCATTTAAAATCATACAATATGCAGACGACTTTTGTGTCTATATGGAAAGCAAGAAATATGAAAACGGTATGCAAAACCTAAGTACAGTTTGTAGTTCCCTCTTTCCATGGTTCTTAGAGAACGGCTTAAATTTATCAATTAACAAATCAGCAGTATCTGTCTTTACAAGACACAATCTTCCTATAAACCAAGATGTATTACTTAGTGATCAATCTTTTACATTTAAAAATAATGTCAAATATCTGGGACTCATTCTGGACAAAAAACTAACTTGGAAACCACACATACAATATATGCTGGATAGATGTAGCAAAGGTATTAATTTCCTTAGAATGACAACTAGAGTGTGGTGGGGCTGCGATGTTGAAACATCTTTATTGTTTTATAGAGCTTATATACGATCCATTATAGATTATGGTGCTACTCTCTACGGTTCTGCTTCCAAAAACCTTTTAAGAAAAATTGACATTTTCCAAAATTCTGCCTTGAGAATCTGTTTAGGTGCTATGAGATCTACTCCTATACAACCAATACATGTTGAAGCTTCTGAGCCTCCTTTAGAGATTAGAAGAAATTTACTAAGCGAAAAATGGGTACTTAAAGCATACACTACAAATTTCGAATTATTTTCCAGTATATGTCATCTTAACGAATCAGATCTTACTCACAAGTATTGGATTAAAAAACCATCTCCGCCTTTATGTACTGCATTACAGAACAATCCTATTTTTTCAAATGAATTAAACACAGTAGACAAAAACTTAGACTACTTTGCTCTCTTCCATAAAACTGATGTAATAATACCCACATACAACGAAAACAACATAATCAGCAACAGTATCCTGAAATCTATTTTGAACTGCTACAGTGATGCAACAGTTATATACACAGATGCATCTAAATCAAGAGAAGGATCTGGCTGTGCTTATTTTTTACCCTCAGGAGGTTTCGAATTCAAGTACAAACTTCCCAATGAGTTTTCAATTTTCTCTGCGGAATCATTGGTCATACTCGAAGCGTTGAAATATATTAAAAACTCTTATACTAAAAAAACGTTAATTCTTTCAGACTGCCTATCAGTTTTACAGAATATCAAAAATACTTTTTTGCCCAAAACATTTAGTAATCCTTACATATTTTTAATAAAGGATATGTTAAAGCAGTTAGAAGACTCTGGCTTCAATATAAAATTTATTTGGGTTAAGGCACATATTGGACTCAAAGATAATGAGTATGTAGACTACTTAGCTAAATCCAGTATAACATCAGGCACTTTATTGTCATATTCTTTATGTGTATCAGATGTTATTACTATTTTTAAAAGAAACCAACTATCGATATGGAAAGATCAATGGAATCTTTATTGCTTAACAAACCCCACAAGATACACCACTTTACAACCAGTGATTCCACAAAGTACCTGGTTTAAGAGTTTTAAAGCTCCACGTAAATATATAACAACTATAAATCGACTACGTTTTGGGCATGCTTGCTATCCAAGTCATTTATATAAAATAAATGTGATTGAAGACAATAATTGCAAACATTGCGGAAAGCAGGGTGATCTTGATCATATCTTTTTTGAATGTACTAAGTTTCAACAGCATTCAAACTCTCTCTATAAAAATTTAATTAAACTTGATATGCATGCACCATTCAATATGCAGTCTTTGCTGGCTACAGGCTCACAACAAATATACAATATTATTATAGCTTTCTTGTCAGATACACGCACGGTCCTATAAGATTTGTACGCTGGCATGATATTTTTTATGATTTAAGTTCAGATTTGCATCTTTTTTTTTGTCATAAATGTTTTATCACTTTATCAGAGTTCCATTATTGTTTTTATTGTATTATTGTTGTATTGTATTATTTATTGTATTACTATATTGTTTCTGTTTAATTTTGTATTAGGGATAGGATTGTATATTGTTTATTGCAACTGGCTGAATGACTAATGTCTATGCCATTAAATAAAAAAAAAAAAAAAAAAAAAAAAAAAAAAAAAATTTCCTACAATATAGGATTAGTTAAGAATTTTAAAAATTGTCACCCTTGTTGCAAAATAGTAATAATTGCGAAAAAACCATAAAAATACAAGTATTCGCATTTTATGTTTTTCAACCATATATGCTACACATAGGACCTTCATATTTTACCCAGAAAATCATTATAGTAAAACAATACTGAAAATTTCATTAAGATCGGTTTAATAGGTTTTTCAAAATAAATTTTGCAATCCAGCTTTCGCAAAAAAAATTAATTTTTTTTTTCAAAATGTTGCAGGATTGAAAATAAAGCAGATAGCAAGTTGAAATTTCTTTTACATATAGAAATTTTCATTTGTAATTTGCAAAATTAAAATTGGTTAACTACCACGGCGTCAGAAATTTTTGAAGCTATACATCTTTACAATCGAGAGTGAAATTTTATAATGCCGGGCGCATGCGCACACAGGCAGTATGTAGTTCGGTGCTAATCTTTCAAGATATGTATGTATCAGCGCTGCCAGCGCAAATAAGTCATTAAAAGGATATATTAGTGTGTTTAGTAAATGTATTATTTATTATAATTTTTGTGTCTTTGGATTTGTCTTCCTCGGGAATAAGATACTTTATAATAATAGTAAGTATATTTAAAGTATTTTTGTATACTTCACTTGGTCTATTAAATTTGTCAGTATGTATGAGAAATCTTGTAACCTGTCAAAGCAAAGGGATATAGTTCAGTGGTCGAGCGTCTGACCGAAGATCGAGAGGTCCCGGGTTCAAATCCCTGACGATTCATATTCGTTTTTTTAGGTAGGTAAGAAAGTTACTTTAATATTTAAATAAAATACAAATAACCTGTTTATATTTATTTCTTTGAAATTATATAATAGAAGTGTAACTTCTTACGTGCGTACAAAGTACACACACATTCTTTTTTTAAAGAAACATTAATTTTTGGTGCTACGCACAGGACAGCGGTCTTCGATTCACACAAGTTGATTTCCACCAAAATTTCTTCCAATCTTTATCTAATATATTATTTTCTTACTCCATATTTTATTGTATTTTAATATTTTAATTCCACTAAAATCAAACTAATTTGATTATTGTTTGTGAAATATTGTTTAAACAATTACATATGTTTAAAAATAATAAACTTTTTTTTCTCTAAGTTAAAATATATGAACAAAGAAGAAAGTTTTTGCTAAAAATGTGTTATTTCAAAGGACAGAGTATGTATTTTTATTTTGCAATAAACAAATTTATTTATTTATATCGAAATGTACTAAAAATTAAAATGTATCAATCATTATCAAAGGTCATTGGATTGCCCAATCAGAGCAAACGTATCCGCTGTACTGCGCGTAGCACCAAAAATTAATGTTTGTTTAAAAAAATTCCTGACGTCGTGGTAGTTAACCGATTTTAATTTTGAAAATTTAAAATTAAAGGTACAGTATTCTTCTATATGTAAAAAAATTCAACTTGCTGTCTGCTTTAATAGTCAGTCCTGCAACATTTTGAAAAATTGAATTTTTTTTGAGAAAGCTGGATTGCAAAATTTATTTTGCAAAATCTATTCAACCGATCTTAACGAAATTTACAGTATTGTTTTATCATATTATAAAGTTTTTCTGGGTGAAATATGAAGGTCCTATGTGTAATATAAATGGCTGAAAAACGTAAAATTCGAATACTTGTTTTTTTATGGTTTTTTCGCAATTATTGCTATTTTGCAACACGAGTGACAATTTTTAAATTTTTTCCTTGACTATTTAAACAATATTCCGAATCTTTTTGAGTGGGAGGATAATTTAAATATTATTATATGAGTTATTTTCAAGCAATTTCTGCAAAAAAAATATGAGTCACCTCTCAATATCCAAATGTACTAATATTTTTACAGATGCGCCCTGGTCTATGGTGCTATTTTAGGTTCTCCGTTGGACATTAATTCTACTTGATATTGCCTTTCTGAACTATCTCTTTTGATATAAATTCTATACCCTCTATGAACAATATAGTGTTTGATTTGGTAACAGGTTTCAGATAACATTGTAATATCAACATTCTCAAAATACAATCAGAAATTTAACTAAAATATAAAATAATTGCAAAAATTACCTAAGTTTGGTCATATTTCTTCCTTCGCCGAAAACATTACTGGGCAGTGTCCCAATGTGATTTCCCGTGAAGATCAACATCTCAGTTTCCTCAGGTAGTTCCCGCAGCATGCTAGTATCGGTAAAACCATGTCCGGTGCAGTTAACTACGAAGAGTAATTCTCGGTCGTATATTTGATGACCACAGAAGCAGTTAACCAGAAAGTCGTAACCACATCTGCCGACTGTTCCAGAGGCTGTGTATAACTGGATGGCTAACAAGAGCAGTACTAATTTCATACTAAAATATATAGCCTTAATGTAGCAGTTACACATATTGTTTTAAAATAGAAATTTTTACAAAATTTATCAACGGAACATAACGAAACCTGGATATCTAGTAGGCCACCTAAAAATCTTGGTAGAAATTCCATTGAATTCTAAGGACAGGCCGACAGATGTCATGCCAGTTAAATTCGACTTCAAAACACCATTTGAGGTGGTCATAAAAAACCACCAAATGGGTGAAGTAGTTGAACCGAAACTGTAAGAAGAAAGTTCACTCGTACTAGACCAAGAGGCAGCGCTGAAAAATCTATTTGAATTTACTAAAGCTAGATTTTTCACAGTTGATTACTGTGAGTGTGTAGAGAAACATACTGCGGTCGGTCAAGCGAAACGTAGAACAGGGGTTACTGAGAGGGTATCAAAGTTGCTCTCCTACGAAGGTAATTATTTCCATTTACTAAGGCTGAAAATCAGTACACACGTTCTAAATTAAATATAAATAAAAGTTATTATAGTCGGTCAGCTGTATGACGGGACAGAGCCGGTCGGTCGGCCGCAATAGTCGATTGAGTAAATGAAGCATTTTGGCTCGCAATTTTTTCGTTCTGCATGGATTTACTTGACATTTTTACAGAAGGTAGGGAATAGTCCAAGGATCATTTTATATATCATGCCGCTATCATACGCTAAAACCTTGGGGCGGTTGCACCCCATCTCGGAGGTGGGAATTTTTTATTACATTTTAACCATGTAATTCGATGGAAAAAGTGATTCTAAGAAAAAAATGTTTTTTACATGTTTTTTGTAAAACTAATATTTTTCGGGCTATTCGCGCTTGATAATAACAGTTTTTCGGCGAAAAAATCGACTTTTTTAGAAGGTTTTTTGAGAATACCTCGAAAAATATGCATTTAATAAAAAAAACTGTAGATATCGAATTTGTATCTTTTAGTAACAAAAATCAAAGTCTTTTCCTATAATATCTTTAAGACCAATACAAACCGAGATACGGCATATTAAAGGTTAGCTTTTTTTTCAAATGCATAATTTAAAATATTCAAAGCCAAATAATGGGAAAAATTTGCATTTTTCGAGGAAAACTTAACTAATCTTTTTTCAAGTATACAATTTGACCTTTCAAAAAAATAATAAAAAAATCAGTGAATACAACCCCCTAACTACCTTCCTAATTCAAAATTGGTCTTCACCTTTCTGTAGTTCCTTTTATATTTATATTATAAATACACTCAAGGGGTTTGATCTATTTAAAATGCTTAATTTTGGAAAAATTGGAGTTTAAACAAAAATTGATTTTTTACAATTTGGTATTTTTTACCTTTTACTTCAAAATATCTCCGGAAATACTGAAGATACAAAAAAAATTAAAAATTACTAAATTGTAGCTTTTCTAATGACTAAAATTACCCTTTGCATAGATTTTCCTTGTAGTAAACAGTTAGCCAGTTATAGCTGTTTAAACCTATATTTACCAGCAAACACCCCCTTATTCGAGCCCTTAAAACCCGCACCATTTAAAAACTAAGGGATCTTACGGAATTTAATTTACACAGTCTTATAGCTCTTTAAAAATGCTACAAAATCATTTTTGAAGAAACTTTTTGTCGCCAAAAATGTATAGAATATTTTTCGTGGTATTCTCAAAAAACCCTCTTCGTCGAAAAACTGTTATTTTTAAGCGAGAATAACTCGAAAAATATTAGTTTTACGAAGAAAATGTAAAAAATATTTTTTTCTTTGAATCACATTTTCCATCGAATTACATGGATAAAATGTAATAAAAAATTGATGGGGTGGCAAACACCCCCAAGGTTTTAGCATATGATAGCGGCATGAGATAGAAAATGATCCTTGGACTATTTCCTATCTTCTGTGAAAATTTCAAGTAAATCCGTGCTGGACGAAAAAATTGCGAGCCAAAATGCTTCATTTCCTCAATCGACTATTGGGGCCGACCGACCGGCTCTGTCCCGTCATACAGCTGACCGGCTATAATAACTTTTATTTATATTTAATTTAGAATGTGTGTACTGATTTTCAGCCTTAGTAAATGGAAATAATTACCTTCGTAGGAATGCAACTTTGATACCCTCTCAGTAATCCCTGTTCTACGTTTCGCTTGACTGACCGCAGTATGTTTCTCTACACACTCACAGTAATCAACTGTGAAAAATCTAGCTTTAGTAAGTTCAAATAGATTTTTCAGCACTGCCTCTCCGTCTATACGGATGGATCTAAGATAGATTAAAGGACACTAGTGGGAGTTACTGGACCCAATTTGAAACTATCCGAATCTCTTGGAAACGCCCTAACTATCTTTCAGACAGAAATATAGCCCATAGACATTAGTACCCAAAAATATCTAACTCGAGACACTCGTAGGGCAAAAGTCTTTATTTCATCAAATAGTCAAGCTGCCTTAAAGGTCCTATAAAGTCATTTACTTGTGAGTCAAAGTTAGTTTGGGACTGGAAACAATCCCCCAAGAAGCTGGCGGAGCTCAAACCCGACAGAAAATTTTGACGCTCCAATGACGGGGGTTTAGTAGTAAGGTCCATCATCATCATCATCAATGGTGCTACAGACCTATGAAAGAGTCTCGGCCTTCCCAAGTCTATTACGCCAGTCAGTCCTATCCATTGCCAAAGGCTAGCTCCCATACACTTTTAAAAATGACTAACTTGCCTTCAAGAACTCCTTCAGATATCTGGGAATAGACATAACCAGTTACGGAGATGTTGAAGAGGAAGTACGACAACAAAGCTTAAAAGCAAGTAAAGCAGCGGGATCTCTTAAGGACACAATCTGGAAGAACAAACACCTAAGACAAGACACAAAAGCAAGAATCTATAAAGCAGCAATTAGATCTATATTGCCATACACGGCGAGACAAGACCTGACACATCTAAAACGAGACGACTACTAGAAACAACAGAGATAAAAATACTTCGATGAATATCAGGGAAAAGTCTGTTGGATCGGGAGATAAGCGAAAACATATGAAGATCATGCAATGTAGAAGACATAAATGGATGGGTGACAAAACGGAAACAGGAGTAGAACGAACACATTAGTAGAACGGCAGAGGATAGGATAGCATGAATAACATGAGATAAGTCACCAAATGGACGAAGAAGTATTGGCAGACCAAGAAAAAGATGGTGCGATAATTTAAACAATTTAGGAGGCTAAGATTGAAGAAGAAACAGGCTTTAAAGCCACCTCACAAAAAGGAAGAAGAAGACTAACTTCCCAAAAACACAGAAATTATACAATACAATACAATATTCGGATATTGAACGAAATCTACGGTAAACGAAAACAGCGAGGTAAATGAACTATAAGTCATGATTTGGAACATACATATATAGTGCATACGTTCGAGCTCCCGGACCGTGCAACGGTGCGCGCTCCGCCTCAGCGCTCCAATTGGTGGCGGTTTATATGTAGAGTAGCACATGCCGTAGGTATCCATTTAGTTATCCCCGCGCATGCGTGCCTTTAAAGTTCAGTTAAAAAATAGCGTCCAGTAATTTTTCGATGTTTATGCTCTGATTCTTTTTCCTGGGGTATCCGAGGCATTCTAGTATTAAGGCACGTATCCACTATATTCGCGAACCTCATGACGTCCGCGCTCCCTGCAACTGCTCCAATCGATACAGCATGCGCTTCTCTACATATAAACCGCCACCGATTTGAGCTCTGAGGCGGAGCGCGCACTGCTGCACGGTCTGGGAGCTCGAACGTATCCACCAATCGGAGCAGTTGAAGGAGTGCGGAGCGCGTACCTTGTGGAGACGTGCCTTTATACGTAATTTGTGTATCAATCAGAGAAAATTTATTATTATGAACATAAGTGATGACAAACTCAAAATCAAATATTTTAACACCAAATAATTTGAGCAACATGGTATAACAACAATTATATAAATACATATTATTAAAAAGAGACAACAATAACAATAACATTAAAAAACCACATCAAGTTTTAATTATGGAGATTGGATATAAAATTCTGTTCACATCTTTACGGTGAGTGACAACCTTGTAAGAATTGATTACTTTTTAATTAGCCATTTTAAAGTGTTCTAAAAATCAATGATAATAAAATTAACTTCAAATATGAGAATATAGTTCAAATGGAAGGAGGCAGCGTGTTATTAGCGTATAAACGCAAGAATAATGTAACTATGTACAGTAAATGTATTGGTGTCTAACCTTTCTTTTTCAGTTAGGGATGTTTATATTGTTAAATTTTGTTTTCAATGTCCTTTATCCATATAGTGATAATGACTTCCCTTCCGCAATTCTTTATATGTGCTTCCCATATAAGTATGTGCTTTTGCCACTGGGTATATTTGATTCTTCATATAAATATTCATTAGGAATCATCATAGACGTGGCAGCTTTTTTTAATTAATTCAAAATATATTATAATGCCTGAAAATAGATGGCAAAAAAAATAGAAAATAGGAGGAACACCAGAAGAAAACCTTCGGGATAATACGAAAGGACTATGAAACAAAACTAGCTCTTCAAATTTCCACAGAATTTTTTAAAGTTAGGCGAAAATACAACGCTTCCATTCACCCCTGTATATTGCCATTTAAGCACTTTTTTGCTATCGGTATACTAACAAACGATTCCAATACATGCACCTACCAACTGATGCAAGAATCTTGAAAATCGGAGTACAAATGAGGCGTCTAGAAGCCAAGGGATATAAGTGCAATTTTGGTCAAGTTGGAGATAAGTACAGAAATAGATAATCAATACCCATTTTAATGTTGTGGACAAAGGATACAAGTGAACTTAAAACCAGTAGTGACATATATGAATATTTCACTTATATCCTGAAAATAGATTGTTTATCATTTGGCAACCATTAGATATAAGTATGCTTATATCCCTTGGCCTTTAAATAAGTGTTTGTCATACAGGGCGTTCAGAAAATATCCCGACAAACGAAGACCGAAGATTCCTCAGATAATTTTAAGACAATTGAACTCAATTCATCTAGTCCGAAAACGCTTCCTAAGGGAGCTAGAGCTCTTTAAAGATGGAGTATTGTAATTAGTTTTTTTAAAATACCTCTAGAACGCTTCTATTCAGAAAAACGAATACTGGTACTCTTATTTATCTTCCAGAGATAAATCGATTGCATCAGTTTCAAATTTCTAGTACCTTTCATAGGCATCCGTTTTGGGTAGGGCAAGGGATATTTTATCGTATAACTTTTTTGTCGTTAATATTTAAGCATTTCTGATACTGTAATAGCAAATTGTGAGGTGTTCTAGTACTAAAAGGTACTCTTAATGAAAGTCGCTAAGACGCACCGTTGTCTAGAAAAATCAATTTGAAAACTTTTCGTTTTTTGAATTTGAGAAAAATTTGAAAAATATTTTCAAAATAAAACGGTGTATTTTACCGATTTAAACCAAGAGTAACTTTTAGTACTAGAATAGCTCATAATTTAATAATCTATAGTGTCAAAATTGCTTAAAAATTCAAAACAAAAAAGTTGTGCGATACCATAACCGTTGATCTACACAAAAAGGACGCCTATGATGGGTACTAGAAATTCGGAATTTATGAAATCGATTAATATCTGGAAAATAAATAAACGAACCAGTTTTCGTTATTCTAAATACTTAGTTTTTTTTCTGAACATTTTTTTCAAATTCAAAAAACGAAATATTTTCATATCGATTTTTATAGAATACAGTGTATTTTACCGACTTAAAATAAGAGTAACTTTTAGTAATAGAATAACTCATAATTTGTGATATCTTTTTTACTAACAAAAGTTATACGATAAAATAACCGTTGCCCTGCCCAAAACCGACGCCTATGACCACTACTATAAATTTTCAATAGATGGAATCGATTTATCTCTGGAGAATAAATAGACATACAAGTTTTCGTTTTTTTTAAATAGTAGCGTTCTGGAGGTATTTTAAAAAAACTAATCACAAGACGCCATCTTTAAAGAGCTCTAGATCCCTTAATAATCCTCCCTTAATAGCCTCTCATCCATCACAACTTCTACAGAAATTTGCCTCATCAACAACGGGAAAGACAACAAATCCCAGATCAAGCCACTCGGGATAATATTCAGGAAGAACCCGACGAACCAGATAACTGCTTTCTGCTTTGAAAGCGATGATGACTAGTTAAGTTTATTGTTACTGTGTTTCCTACTTTTTTCATATTATATACCAATTTTTAACTTTTTCACAAAAATTCTGTTTTGTTAATTAAATTGTATTTAAAAGAATAAAGATACAAGTACAGTCCAAGTATTACAATTGGAAGACAATGAGTATAAGTGCTGTTTCTTATTTTAAAATAGCTTGTAAAATGCCAAGTTTTTTTTAATCTGATATAATTGTACTATTACAAAAAAAATTTTAAAGTAAAAAAGACCAGCCAATCACTAACTATTTTGAAAGACAAGCAGTAAAATTTAGGAAAGATGTTAAACTTCAAACTTGATTTTCTCAAAAGTACCAAAAATGCACTTGTATCCCTTGGCTTCTAAACACCTTAAATAATAAAGTTATAAGTTCTCAAACTTAATCAAAAATGTTTAGTGGCGGAATTTTGTGCCGGTGAGTGTTGTTACAACATGGCTATAGACTTACCTATTGAAAGATTATAGCACAAAGATTGAAACTATTCGAAATAACAAAAAAAAAAATTGCCTACGGAATTGATAAGTGCGAAAAGTGGTGACCAATATTTCTCATATTTGCTTTTAGGGGAGTGCATTTAGATTTTCACTTCGGAAAAAATCAAACAAGATAAAACTTTTTGTAATTTCATTAAGAAATGTTTAATAAACAACATATCAAAAAGTTCTACTCGAGAAGTGGGTGCTTCATTTTTTATTAAACAAATGAACAGCGAAGTTAAATGTTTTTATAAATAACTCCGAAAATATAATTTTTAGAAAAAAACTGACTTGACCATTGAAAAATTCAGAAAATTTTACTAAGATTTTTCTAAAATTAAATCTGTAGCTTCTATAATTTTTTATTTATAACGCTAAAGTCACCCTTCTCACACACATTGGCGCAATGTAAACTAGCGTTGGAAGAAGTGCACGGTTGAGTTTTTTTAATGTAATTCTTTAACTAATGAATCAAAAGAAATTTTACAAATTGGTCATGAAAGAAGATAAAATAAGCTATCTTATGGTTGTAATAAAAAGAAATAAAATGTATGGACATAAGTACGGTGTGGGCGGAAAGTGAGACTTAATTTTGTTTAAAAATGATTTAAAAATGTGTAACTAATACAATTTTACTTACAAAGCTCTCAAATTTGCACAACTTACCTCTCAATCATCTTACTAAACGATGTTTCATTAAAAAAAAATCTCAAAAATTTAATTCAAATAATACGCTGTCTCAAAAAATGTAATTTTTGAAAACTTCGTAGTTCTACAGAATTCCCACCACTTTAAGACGGTATTACTCAAGTTTGAATAAATCTAATACAATTTTTTTAATATTTTTTTAAAGCCTAGGATGTAGTCTTTAAAAAACACTGAATTATTTTAGATTAAAAATGAAATAAACAATTTCTTTTTGAGAAAACTAAGAAAGATAACAAAAATGTAATACAAAAACCGAAAATTACCAGCTGAAAAAATGTATATACAGAGTGATCAAAACTTTTTTCTGTAAAACTTACCTAAAATTAATTTAATAATAAGCTTCAAAAATAATAAATGTTCAACAAAAAAATTTTTTTTACCTCTTATACAGTATGTCTGCGTAACTTGGAACCTATTGATAACTTTTTTAATATCAGTTTTACGAAAAAAAGTTATTCTTTATAAAATACTCTGCATCGTATATAACATAAGATGCAATCATCAAATATCAAATTTTGTTAATTTTGTACGAGGTATGTCAAAAAATATGAATTTCACTCAAGAGTAAAGTACTTTTATATTTCACAATATCGAAAAATTTTATAAAAAAAAGTTGTTTGGAATTAAAAACTATGTTCCAATATGTAATTATATCCTTTTAATCGAGAATTTGTTTTTTTTTAAATTGTTTCAAATTAATTATACCAAACATCATTAAATTTTCACTTATTATTTATGATAACTGATTTATTATTAATTTTATGAAGAAAGTTATTCGTCATAAATAGCTGTGCATGGTCTAACACTTATTCTAAAAATATTATATTCTATCAATATTATACGAGGTATTATGTAAAAAAATTGCATAAAAGTGTAATTGCATATTGACAGATCGTTTTTAATTCTGAACAACTTTACATAATAACAATTTTCAGTATTATGAAAAATATAGGTATTTTACTCCTAACTGAAATTTTTATTTATTGACATATCTTGTATAAAATTGATAAAAATTGATATTTTATGATTGCATTTAAAGTTTTAGAATATGCAGAGCTTTTTACTAAGAATAACTTTTTATTTATGATTCCACTGCAACAATTTTTTGAATATTGAAGAGATAGATTTTGAATAATTGGTTCTTTCTTTCTAATACATTTTAATTTTTAATATTTTTGTGAAAATTATTTGTTTATCTTTTTTTTTAAGAATGAAATTCCATATTTGTTTGATTGGATTCTACTTGTTTTTCATTTAAATATCCGCCTATTTGGATCCGCCATTTTGAAATTTAAATTTTTAATCTTTAATTCAGATTCAACAACCTGTTAAAAATAAAGACAATAAATGTTTTAGAAAAATGTTCTTTTTTATGTTCTTTTTAGAAAATCCGCATTTTGGATCCGCCATTTTATAGTTTATAATGTTAACATTTAAGTTAGGTTTATCAAAGCTCTCAAAAATAAATATATGTAGAAATAAATACATTTTGTAAAGAAATTATGATTTTACAACTATTTTTTAAGTTATCCGCCATTTTGGATCTGCCATTTTATAATTTAAATTATCAAAATTTGATTCAGGTTCAGCAACCTCTCAAAAATATCCACATATATGTAAACAAACACGTTTTATAAAAAAATTCGGATTTTACAACTGCTTTTTAAGGAATTTTAGGAAAAATCCGCCATTTTGAATCCGCCATTTTGAATTTGCAAATTGTAATGTCAGATTCGTGTTCAGCATAATCAAAACTAAAATAAAAACATTTTTTATCAAAATAAAATGTTGAATTCACCCATATTCTTAACATTATTTATACAAAACAATTGTTATTGTTTAAACAATTAATAAACAATTAGCGGCGAAATTTGTGAGTAGAACTTTTTACTTTAACATATTTATAAACTAACAAAAAAAGTTTTAGAAAAATATAACATTGTTTGATTTTTTCCGAAACATTGTATCTTCTCGTTCTAATTGCACTCCCCTATTTATAAAAACAAGCAACTATCGTTTCGTACATCCCAAAAGTAGGCAAGAATGTTATGCTTATCGCTTATCAGTACATTGCATCACATGCCAACAATCGCTCATATTTGAGGAGAGAAAAAGAAACCAGAGATAATAACATTTTACAATAAGACGAAAGGTAGAGTCGATACTCTGAATCAACTACACTCCGCCAAAAAAGTATCGCATCACCTTAAAAATGGGACATTTTTAATGTCTCATATTTTCTAAACCTGCGTTGTTCGATTTTAGTGATTTTTTTTAATATGTTATAGCTTTATTCTTCAAGAATATCGATGTAATAATATTGTTGCTAAACAGATAAGTGTCATTGTATACCGGGTGTAACAATGATAGTGTGTTTTTTCCTCAAAGTTTTGGAATACCCTGTGGAATATTCTAGCGTATATAAAATATTGAAATTATAACTCAACTGTAACCTTAGGCCATATTAACATTTTGCTTTTTAATTCATTCGCTTACGTTGGATAATAAAAACGTTAGGTACTTTAACAACTAGCAACGTTCTTCATCAACACAGGGTGTTTTTAAATAAGTGCGACAAACTTTAAGGGGTAATTCTGCATGAAAAAATAATGACAGTTTGCTTTATACACATATGTCCGTAAATGCTACGTTTCCGAGATACGGGATGTTGAATTTTTGCTTACAAACTGACGATTTATTTATTGATCTAAAACAGACTGAGATATGCAAATGAAATTTAGTAGGTTTTAAGAGGTATGTTGCGCATTTTTTGACATACAATTAAGAACTTTATATTCACCATTGGCCTGCATACGGGTATTACGACAGGGTAATATGACCCGTAGGCACGCCCATGGTGAATATAAAATTCTTAATTGTACGTCAAAAAATGCGCAATAACTACCTCTTAAAACCTACCAAATCTCATTTGCATATCTCAACCGGTTTTAGAGCAATAAATAAATCGTCAGTTTGTAAGAAAAAATTCAACATCCCGTATCTCGGAAACGAAGCATTTACGGACATATGTGTATAAAGCAAACTGTCATTATTTTTTCATGCAGAATTACCCCTTAAAGTTGAAGAATAAAGCTATAACATATTATTAAAAAAATCACTAAAATCGAACAACAGGTTTAGGAAATATGAGACATTAAAAATGTCCCATTTTTAAGGTGATGCGATACTCTTTTGGCGGAGTGTATGTAGTTTATGCAATACGTCCATAAAAGGTAGAAGTTTGAATTTTGAAAGTGGCAGAGATAAATGCATTTGCGATTTATTGCATGAACAACACCAAAGTTATGCAGAGTCGATTATTAAAAATATGTGCATGCGTTTGCTAAATGATTATCATTTGCAAAGGCTAGAAAATAAAAATATTCCCAAGAAAATAAGGTAGGTATGTATGTAAAATAAGTAATTGAGATGGCAAGATGCAGAAGAAATCGCAATTCGGTCTATCAAAACCAAAAGACGTAGATGTAGTTCAAGTCCTCGTGGTACCTAAAGGCACGTATCCACTATGTTCGTGAACTTCTTGCGCTCCGCAGTCCCTGCAACTGCTCCGATGAATATGGCATGCGCTGCTCTACATATAAACCGCCACCGATTGGAGCTCTGAGGTGGAGCGCGCACCGTTGTACGGTCTGGGAGCTAGAACGAATGCACTATATGGAGCAGTTGCTATATAAAAAGAAGAAAATTGCAATACCTAGAGTAAATAATATGTGATGCAACATATAGTATCCTACGACTTACCATGCAGAGAAAAATAAAGGACAAATAAGTAGTGCAGCAAATCGTATTATGCTGGCTCAGAAATTTGAAAGAATTGTTTGGATGTAGTTCTGTAGTACCTACATACTACGTCGGTCAATAAGTCCCGGGTTTAACCATGAGATGGGGACTCTAATGAATTTTCCATTTGTTATTTCGGTAGTTCTAACCTTTTTTTCAGCAGCGGTTCTCAACCTTTTAGCACTGGCGCCCCCTTTGAACACCGAAGATAGCTCACGCTTCCCCTCCAGTCAATGATTGGTTGGATCAAGTTAGAACAGTGAAATTGTGAAACTGACGATGCTAACTCTACGTTAGGAAAAGCTGGGATGCAAAATAAAAATCCAGATATATTTAAATACGAAAGTTTATTTGATGTCTCATTAAACTTAACATTGTTTATTTATTTGAGAAAAAGAATAATCAAAAAGTCAAATACGCATATAAAGTTGAAAGTCTTATATGAGTGTTTTTGCACTTTCAATGAGAGGGTTGGCATTGTCTGTTCTTGACAAGTTTTTCGATATTCCAAACCAGATTCGCAAAAATATGTGGATAAAAACTGGACTAATAACTTCGCAGATACTAAAGCCACTTCTGGGTAAACAAGAAAGTAGGTTAACCAATATTCTTTAAGTCCATGTTTGCAAAATCTGCTTTTGCTTGTGAATCACATTTTAGGTCAATTGCCTGCTCTTGAAGGTTAACTGGAAGAATGTCAACTTCGATATGAAAAGGATCTCTTGTCAACTTAAATTCCCAGTTTTCCGAGCTAACATCTGGAAAGTACTTTCGAATTTGATTCTTGTGATTGTGACGTCTTTCAAATCCGAAACTAGATGTACTGGAAGGGTTTGAATATCATCGAGGAGGTCGTTCAGTTTAGGAAAAGAGGAAAAGTTTCACTTGGAACTGTGAAGGCGGCGTTGCCAAAGCAATATTTTTTCTATAAACCCCTTGATTGCATCATAAGTGTTTAAGAGGTTTTTACGGCCTTGAAGCTTCAGATTCAGGACAAATAAGCCAAGTAAAAGATATTTTATCATCTGTAAACTAGTTGCAACAGTTGCCTGCCACCTCTTATAACAGAATGACCTAGTTACCTTTTGACCCACTTACAACGTGTGGGAGTCATATGTTGCCCTAGGGCCGTATCCTTAGGAATTTTATCCATCCTTTGGATTTTTCGATGTTTTCATTTATATAAGACTTTTGTCTGTTTTTTGAAAGGCTTTGACCTTTGTATTTTTTGGTTGGCTCACCATGTTCTTGTAACACTGATGATGCTCTTGTTACAGAGCGAAAACGTTTTGTTCATATGTTTGTAGCCCTTTAGGGCTTTTTAAACTAATATACCTTTTACCAAGAAGAATTTTTTTTAAATTTCACTTGTAATTAATGGTATACAGCCAACTACAGGAAGTTCTTCCTTGTGGATTTTAATCACGTTTAAATAAAGAAATATTTCTAAACAAAATAAAAATACGAAATACAAAATATTTTGTTTTTTAACAAAATTCAGTAGGAAAAATGAAAGAATACCCATGAACGAACATATAAAGCACGCTGTATTTTCCTGTCACCGTGTCATACAAAAAAGTGGCCAGCGCAAGTACATGTAATAATTATTATTACATGTACTTGCGCTGGCCAATTTTCTTTGTGACACGGTGACAGGAAAATACAGCGTGTTTTATATGTTCGTTCATGGGTATTCTTTCATTTTTCCGACTGTATATATTTTTTAATTTTTATTTTTTTTTCGTTGTACCCTCACGCCTCCCCTGAAATTCTTTCACGCCGCCACACAGTGGGCCAGAAAATGCAAAAAGCGGTCAAAAATCTGAAAATGGGCTGAAGGGCTTTAAAATTGTAGTCTTTTAAAGGAAAAAATAATAAAAAAAATTAAACTACCCAGGCGTAACTTTTAGGGGGGCCATAAGGTTAATAATTACATTGAGTAGACTTTTCGATCTTTATGCAATTAATTGTTTATATGGTTAAAAAATATTAACAAAATAAAATGAATTACCGTAAAATACGTTACTTGTTACTAAGTATAGTAAGATTATAAATTATTTAGGTACAAATTCGAAAAAACTTAGAGAAATTTATCAAAATATGTTTGGTAATAGGTATAAAAATAAAAATTCCGCTCTGTAACAAGTTTATTAGCTTCTAAATAAATAAACAAGGGCGGATCCAGAAAAGTCTCAAGGGGGGGCATAGCGATAGAAAAATCTAGCAAGGGAGGGGGTAAAAATGGCATGAAATAAAGTCTATTTAAAATCTAATATATTAGTGCTTAAAAGATTATACTTATAACTTACTTTGATATACTTTACTAAAATTTAATTTTTAACTTTATAATCAGTTCAAAATGTGAATCCCAAGGGGGGTATGGGCCCCTGGGCCCCCTTAGATCCGCCCTTGTAAATACAATAGTATGCTTACCACTAAAAATCTACGTCGCTCGCGCTGTCGTCTTCCTCGTCGGATGAAGAAACTTGGCGGCTTTCCATATTAAGTTGTAGAGCTCTAAGAGAATCTGCTTCCATTGATTCTAACGAGGGCGCCTTCAACAAGGATACAACTTCAGAAGATATGTTTGAACTTTTTCGGAGTGGGTACTGCCGCAAAGATGAAATTACTGGATCTGAAGTTATAAGGAGCCTGTTTAACAAATCTTGATTTCCTGATATTCTCGAAATTTTTCGTGTATGTTTCTCCCTAAAACTTTTGAGATCCTTATTTCTTGATTCTTGGGCTTCTTCTGACAATTGACCGATAGGCAGAATAGCCTCCTTGATTACTATGGCTCCATGGAGTAATAGTTTATGCACGCTAGAAGGCATATAATACCATGAATATTTAGCGACATACAGTTTTGCGGTTTCCAAACAATACTCTTCAAAAGCTCGCACATCGATTGCATAGCCACAAGATAAGGTGCGTAATATAATACCAAATCGCATAATGACATCTTTATCTATGCCAGTAATTTCACTAGACAGTGAGGGGTCAGCAAAAAATCGTCGAGCTGTGTTGCCGTCATTAGTAGTTCCACTACCTCCACTCTTAGGTATATCCACAAGCAAACCTGTTCTGTCTCTGAAAATTTGTTGTATGGTACGTTTCTTGTTTTCAAAAACTGCTCTGTTGTTACTTCCTCGAATTTGCCAAACTTTAACTTCTAATCTATAGGAAATGTGCAGCAAACATTCGAAAAACCTGATCCAGGCATGTAGAGTTGACAATCCAAATTTCAAATTTTCTTGGACAACTTCCCTCTTTAATAGTTTTTCGATGTCATTCATTTGTTTGGGGGTTGCTTTACATATATAACATGTTTGTGAAGAAGCTGTTTCCGTTATTGCATTACACACTTTGCCGTCTATCATCGTCATCACACAAACATGAGAAACTGCAATTTCTTCACTATCCAGCATACCAATAGTGGGTTGAAGTTCTGAAATTTGATTTTCTATATATGATGTCTCCTGTACCGTCAGCTCTTTCGTTTCTTTCTTAAACTGAAAGCGTATAGGTCTACAAAATCGAGTTGACGATGGACGGGGATTTTGCCACACAATAATTTTATCTTGTCCAGGTTGCTCCGCATATAACTGTAATGGCACTATGGATGTAAGAAATAAATCGCCATCACCAAAACTATTATCGGAGAAAAGTTGCTTGTATTGTGAATGACCGGTGCTTCCATCGCATCCCCATTTCAGCAACAGTTTCAAATTCTTTAGAAGTTCAGTTGATAATGAACGAAGAACTGGTTTTTGCAATTCTACTATCCGTTTAACTGTATGATCTAAGAGGTCCTGTAATAATATTTCTGCACATGACTCACTTACAGTTTGTCCTTCTTTTCGGGGATAGCAGCGTAATTTTGCTTCTCGAAGCTTGTGATAAGACGGATATATATCAGCAAAATGTTCTTTTGCTATTCGTCTGTGAACAAGATATGAATGTTTGGTATCTTTTGATTCAATCATTACTGATAGCGCTTCATCTGGGGTGAGTGGAATTATTTTTTTTGACTTCTGAGTTTTCTGCCAAGCTGTCCTAATTTTACCGGCTCGAGTCGGAGTCAAAAGTGCTTCAGAGACAAGTTTTGCGGCATCGTCTTTTCCTTCAGTCTTTAGTTTTCTCCTTGCAGCTAAAGTAAGCTCCTCGGTTTCGAACGTCGATGACAGCTTTGAAGTCTTTCGACGTTTTGATCTTACACTACTCGCAGAAAATTCTTTGCTTGGACGACCACGCCTACCTCCAGATGAAGTTCCTGGTTGTGGCTCAGCATTCGGATCAATTTCTAATCCAGTTTCTTCAAATACACATACACTTAACCACGCTGTATTATTTTTCACAAATCTATCCGTTTTTCTCCCACATTGATCAAGCTTTGCATAAACGACGTTGCAAAACTTTGAAGTGAAAATCCTCATTTTTAACATGGCGTCTGCATCATTTTCAATTTTGTAGTGTCTCACCAAATACTTGAACAGATATTCTGTGCGACTGGAACGTTGTAACTTATCCTTTTCATACAAAACGTCAAACAGTTGCCTTCTGGTGACCATTTTCACTGTGAAAAATATAGAAAAACATTACATAAAAAAAAATTTTTGAAGACGCAAATGAAATAAGACTTACAACCACCATTACGAACAAACTTAACTATATTCTCTATCAAGGTAAATAAAGTAACGCAACAAGAAAATAGAAATTACTAGGTGTTACATTTTAAATAAACAAATAAAATGTGCTGTTATGGTTACAGAATACATTCGTTGGATATGGTTCATGCATATCGATAAGCAAAACCAAAATATCTCAAAAAGGCGCTTGAAGGCGCCTATCAAATTTTAGTATGTTATTAGGGAATGATCAAGCTATTTTTTTAATATTTTTTCAAAGCCGGATCGGATCGGAAAATATGTTATATCTCAACATAATTTTAAAGTATAATATAAAATTTTCAATAAAATCGACTACATAGTAATTATATCTATATGTATACTAATTTAACTTTGATTCATAAGTATTTATATAACATGAAAATACATACCTTGAGAAAGTTTTCTGTACAATTAACCACTTGAGTCAGACACTTTATAACACACATTCACTAGTTGACATTTAGTAGTACACTAAATGAATGTTCGCAAAGAAATGATCCTAACACAAAAGTCTGGTTTTGAGAACCGATGGCTGCCGCAATATGCCTTCTACCTGCTTCAAATTCTAGGAAAACATTATTTATCTATTTCTCGGAGTACCTACAAATTCTGAAAGCCAGACTAATACTTTCATCGAAATCGATTTATGGCCGCTTTTTGAATTTTTCGGCCCACTGTGCGCCAGGTTGAGAACCACTGTTTTACAGCATGATGTTCATGTTATTACGGTTATTATTTACGGACTTACAGTGTTTAAAGTGGCGCTATATTTATGATTTTTATAAACAATGGATTCAAAGCAATTTCGTGTTGATTTATCGTCGTCCAAACTGAGCAATGGCCCAAAAAGTGTTACCGGGACTCTGCTCTATCGATTACAACCGTTAAACGACGGTTTCCTTAATTCAAAGGCGGTCGTTACTGACACAATGATGCTGAGGGCTCCAGAAGCTTAAATGATGGAGTTATTCCCGAAAGCATCGAAAAAATACTGAAGATTATTATTGAAAACCGCAAAATGAAGTTGCAAGAGATAGCTGACACACTAAAGTTATCAAATAGTAAATTAAGTAATCAAAGAGCTGTTTTTAAATCGCAAACAAAAGGCTTCATTTGTTGAAGAAAAAAATGTTTTTTTCAGCAAGACAATGCACCGTGTCACAAATCACTGAAGCCTATTTTGAAGACAAAGATAAAGCGTGTTCCAAGGACGGCACCAAAAAATTAGAAAAGCGTTGGAATGATTGTCTCTAAAGATTATTTTGATGAATAAAGAATAATTTTTACAAAAAACTCTTGTTTTTCTTCTTAAGCTCGGGACTTTTATTGACCGACATAATTATATTTTGAAGATAGTATCTGAAAGAAGAATCGTGGATTTTAAGCCCTATGTAAAATTTTTTGTTGGTTGTAATTTGAACTCAAACTTAAAGGTATGTCAGAAAATATGGTCCTCTATCCGTTTTGGAATTAAAATAGTTATTTTCCTAACTAGTGCGGAAAGTGATACTTTCACGCACGAGACTGCCGTTGGCCCGAACGACGCGATAGCGGAGTTCGGGCAAGCAGTCAAGTGCGGGGATGACACTTTCCGCATGAGTTAGGAACAATATTTTTTCTAGGGCCGTACGTTTGAAAAAACGCCACAAAAAATAGAGTTATATCAATTTTTATTTAGAAGTGAAAATACACAAATTAATTCTTTGACAAGATTGTCAAAACCAAACTTTAAATATAATGGGTTACCACGACGACAATATTGGTTTCCACGACGACGATTCAAAACTATTGTAATTAGGTTTGTTCTAGCAAACAGTCAAACTAGTCAAAAACCGTCAGCAAACAGTTGGTTAGTGAGAAAACATAATACAGTCACCAGTGCTATCCCCTCTACTCGCACTGGTTCACTATTCGCTGATGGTTTCAAACCGTTTGAAACTGATGCTAGAACAAACCTATTATAGTCTAAGAGCTAGTGAACCCTCCGCCTAACGGTCGTCCTGTAAGGCTAAAAATTTTCTAGTGATGATTCATAGCACACCAAGGCTAAAAACCATGACCTGGCAGGCCTCAGCGGTGCACGTGTATCTACCAGGTGAATCAAAAAGTGCAAATTTAGGGGGTAAAATAAACTTTCTCCTGTAAGGTTTAAATTTAAGTATGTGTTTGAGTAAGTCATTTAGAAGAAATGTGTACAATGGCAGGCGATTCTGAAGAGCATAAGACCTTGCCAGGCGAGGGGAAAGATTATGGGTTTTTCCTAAAATTATTCTTTTTGCATCGAACAAATTTTTTTGAAGTTTTTTGAATCATTTCAAACAGAAAACGTCTTTTGTGATTTTTCTCTTAAGTTAATAGTTTTTGTTATATGAGCGTTTGAAAATTTTGAAAATTGAGAAATCGGCCATTTTTAACTCTAAATCGGACATTTATCTAAAAATTTCAGTGTTACCAAGGTACGTAGATATTCTTTAAACATTTATTGATGAAATCCCGAAGAGTTTTTTGCAATAAAATATCGAAAACCCCTTTGTTTTTTTAATTGCTAATCAAGCGTGTGCGACACTGTAGTATAAGTGAGGACGTTTGAGTTTGCATAAATTCATTATCTCGAGAATGGGCAAATTTCAAGAGAAATCCTCAGACAGGCCGATTTTTATTTTTGAATTAGGACTTTTTGGCATATATATAATACTAGTGACGTCATCCATCTGGGCGTGATGACGTAATCGATGATTTTTTTAAATAAGAGTAGGGGTTGTGTCATAGCTCATTTGAAAGGTTATTTAATTCTCTATTCAGTAATATAAACATTAACATAATTATTTATACAGGGTGTACAAAAAAATTTTTTCTTCTATTTGTCAAATTTAATCAAAGTTAATTTAATAAAAAAAATTTTTGTACACCCTGTATAAATAATTATGTTAATGTTTATATTAGTGAATAGAAAATTCAAGAACCTTTCAAATGAGCTATCACACAACCCCTACTCTCATTTAAAAAAAATCATCGATTACGTCATCACGCTCAGATGGATGACGTCACTAGTATTATATATATGCCAAAAAGTCCTAATTTAAAAATAAAAATCGACCTGTCTCAGGATTTCTCTTGAAATTTGCCCATTCTCGAGATAATGAATTTATGCAAACTCAAACGTCCGCACTTATACTACAGTGTCGCACCTGCTTGATTAGCAATTAAAAAAACAAAGGGGTTTTCGATATTTTATTGCAAAAATCTCTTCGGGATTTCATCAATCAATGTTTAAAGAATATCTACGTATCTTGGCAACATTGAAATTTTTAGATAAATGTCCGATTTAGGGTTAAAAATGGCCGATTTTGCAATTTTCAAAATTTTCAATCGCTTATATAACAAAAACTATTAACTTAAGAGAAAAATCACTAAAGACGTTTTCTGTTTGGAATGATTCAAAAAACCTAAAAAAAATTTGTTCGATTCAAAAAGAATAATTTTAGGAAAAACCCCTAATCTTTCCCCTCGCCTGGCAAGGTCTTATGCTCTTCAGAATCGCCTGTCATTGTACACATTTCTTCTGAATGACTTACTCAAACACATACTTAAATTTAAACCTTACAGGAGAAAGTTTATTTTACCCCCTAAATTTGCACTTTTCGATTCACCTGGTAGATACACGTGCACCACTGAGGCCTGCCAGGTCATGGTTTTTAGCCTTGGTGTGCTATGAATTATCACTAGAAAAATTTCTAGCCTTACAGGACGACCGTTAGTCGGAGGGTTCACTAGCCCTTAGACTATATATCTACTGATCTGACTTTTAAATATTATGTCAAAATAATTTTATTTCATCGAATTATCAGTTTTTTTTTTTTTTTTTTTTTTTTTTTTTTTTTTTTTTTTTTTTTTTTTTTTTTTTGAAAAATGGCTTTGGCAGAGCCAATTAGCCAGACTTGTTTGTGATTGATTGCAGATTCATAGTCATAAATTTCTTATAAACATAAGTACATTCTACAATATTATTTTTATAGATACATTGGTACATTGTGTAGCTTTTTTTATTTTGTTTTTTTTTTTTTTTAATTATTTTACTGTTTTTTAAATATAAAATATATTTTAATTTGTGCGAAACACTTCTTTTTTTTTATGTTTGTTTCTATTTTTTTTTCTTTTTTTATTTATGTTTGTTTCTATTTTTTTTTATGTTTGTTTCTATTTTTTTTTTTCTTTTTTTTTTATTTATTATTTTTTTTTGTTATTATTTTATTATGTGTTTTTTTTTATATATATATTTTTTTTAAATTTTTTCAAACCACATTAACAAATTATGCCTATTATATTAAGTTTACAACTTGTATTTACATAATTTAACATGTTTATAAATGAGATGAAGAATTTCCATATCATTTGTAAATATTAAAGTATTAAGGTTTATTGGGAAAAAACATTTTAAATCTTTTAATTCTTTATAAAGGTCGTTTATGTTATTTATGTTTAAATGACATTCTAATATGACATGTGTTAGATCTCCGATTTTGCCACAGTATTATTTGCCACAGAATTATCAGTAGTAATTGCACAAGAGCTCTAAAATTCGATAATAATTTTAGAGATCGAGTGCAATTTGCTGCGATTATTTCATGAATAAAACTGTTCAAAACCAAAATTTTATTGTAATTTATTTATGTTACAAATTATTACAATTAAACACACAGTTGTTATAAATATTTAACTGTTGAAAGTCATCAGTTTTATAACTTTTAAAACATTGGGTGCGTTCGGACGACCATATCGGCTGGCTGTCAGCAGAAATCGGCTGAGTGGTTGCATCCAGCCGTGATAGGGAAAGCTTAGTAAGTCTCTCAGCGGCTGACTTCCAGCGGTGACGTCTGACAGCTACTGCTGGCTCAGCTGTCCAGCCGCTGTGGTCGTCCGAACGCACCCATTAATTGTCATTAATGTCACTGAATGTATTTTTTCGTAGCAACGAAGGGCTTCTGACGCAATATACTTGACGACGGGATATTATCAAAAATTATCAGTAGTAATTGCACAAGAGCTCTGAAATTATTGAATTTTTCCCGAGTGACACTTTGACAGTTTTAATTTCACGAGCCGAAGGCGAGTGAAATTATGTCAAAGTGTCACGAGAGCAAAAATTATATATTAATTTCAGAGATCGTGTGCAATTTGTTGCGATTATTTCATGAATAAAACTATTCAAAACCAAAATTTAATTGTAATTTATTTATGTAAGTACAAAGTACCATTAAACACACAGTTTTTATAAATATAATATGACGATTGAAAGTCATCACTTTTATAATTTTTAAAACATTAATTGTCATTAATGTCACTGAATGTATTTTTTCGTAGCAACGAAGGGCATCTGACGTAATATGCTTAACGTCGGGATATTATCAAAAATTATCACCTCAATTTGCATTTCTGTAGCTTTCTATTGGTAAGAATCTCCTATGAATGAAATAATCAGCTTAATTTTTTATTTCTGTAGCTTTCTATTGGTCAGAATCTCCTATGAATGAAATAATCGCACTAATTTCATTAAAACATAAAATAAATTAGTAAATAATATATAAATATTAGTTTATTGCATGTATTTTAATATATTATAATGCCATATTACAAGGTATTTTACTTTCCCGTACGCCGTGCGGGAAAATTTACTTTCACGCACGCCGTGCGGGAAAGTGCAACTTTCGGAAACGAAATGCGTGCGGGAAAGTGGCTCTTTTGGCACGGCCGTAGAAAAATATTATTTAATTTTAAAAATTACCTATAGGATTATTATGTTAGAGATAATTTTCCTGTTGTTGAATAAGTATTTAATGAGATTGCGAGATTGCCATAGGTAGTGCCAAACATTCAAAAATGCGATATGGTGAAAACTATTAGGAGTAATAATTAATGATTAGTACCAATCCACTTTTAGATAATGTTCTATATTTTTCTAATAGGTATAAACAAATACAAACATTTAATAAACTTTTAGCGATGTTTAATAGAGAGTATCCTTTAGCTTTAGATTTTTAAGAGGATGAGATCTTAGTTTCTAAGAAAATACGTAATAAAATTGCAAAATTGACATAAAAAAATTAGCACTAAAATCAAGATACCCTGGTTCTTGGTTTCGCTCTTAAAATTTGTTTGGAAAGACCCAATCACACGGTAGTACCAGCGTCAATGTTATGTATAAATTGGTAATTCCCAAATAAGGAAACCCAATGAAAAACAGTTCCAAACAAATAACTGTGAATTCGAGAGAAAATTTAACGATTCTTAAACATTTTGAACATATTTTCTAAAAATAACTTAATACAAACATTAATAGCAACAATTTTTCAGTCTTCAAAGAATGACTAATATATTCTTATTCTTAAGAAACACAAAGATTAATAGCTGTTGAGTAGGTATATGTGAAAAGTTGCGAAATTTGCAAAAATGTAACACATGATGCCTATTTGCAATATTGCAAGTTTTGGTTGTTAGAAACTGCTCGGAAAACAAAGTCACATTGAAATTTTGAGTTTAATCTTACCAATTAGGTACTTGCTAATTCCCAAATATGGAAATATAACGAAATAATCACTAATTAAACAATTTTAAACGTAAAATAAAATTTTAGTCGTACCTGTTGTCTTTTAAACACATCATCCCGATACAATTCTGTGAAATATTATATTAAATATTTACTTTACATCGACAAAATGTAGCACAACCTTGGCTAAGCACTGATTTCTGCTTGGTACCTGTAAACCAGTCTACAGTCTTGAATTACAATGGTACCATAGGTAGGGGAAGAGTAAATAAATCAACAGGTACTAAGTGGCTAATGTATTGCATAACTAGTAGGAAAAGAAAATTTGCAGAAAACATTTAAATGTTTCATTTACCTTCAAAAAATAGTATTATTTTATTACACATACGATTTTCTACAATTTCTTCTTTCTATTTTTTGTGCGGTCAACATTTTCCGTGTTAAGGGGGAAATAGTGAAAGAGGATGGGAAGTATAATTATTAAATTATCTCGTTTATTATTAACTTTACGACATAATTGTACATGGACAAAAATGTAGAGAATTATATTTTATACATTTTTGATCTCTATAGAATCTCCAAATCTCTAATTCACATTTGGAACAATTTCAGTTCCTGTTATTTTTGTCGAAAAGTTGAAAATGGCGGAGATATTGAGCAACAACGGCGTTCACGTTTAAAATCAAGATGGCGGCTAACACAACGGCGGAATTCAGTCCCGATTTTAAATTGGCCCTACTATTGACCTCCCCTAAAGGTTACAATAATTATTATTAAATTTGGGACAACTCAAAAACGAGATTTAATTCGATAATTATGCTCTCTCTGTCCCTCTTAACTCGGAAAATATCGACCGCAATTGTAGGAATTCGCATTTGGAACAAATTCAGTTCCTACCATTGTTGTCGAAGAGTTGAAAATTGGTAACAATAAAGTCATTAGTTTTCGAGATATTTGAAGTTAAAAATGAAATGGTACAGTTATTTTGATTAATGTAGTGTGTCGCTTCATTTTTAACTTCAAATATCTCGAAAACTAATGATTTTATCGTTACGAGTGAAGAGTATATACATATATTACTTATTTAGATAAAAAATGTTGGAAAATCACACTAAAATTGCAATTCCGTCAGAGGCGTAGAATTTGGGAAGGGTCAACCAGTCACTTTCCCCTATACGTTTCTGGTAGTAGCCAGGAACCATTATTTAAGTAGGGTGCGCAGTACCTACACTTTCTGCCAAGTATGATAAGGATACGTCACCCAAGTAGCAATTTTTCGACGCATATTGGTTGTCAGTACAAACAAATGCACTGTCTACAACGTTGCCCGAGAGCATTTTCAGTTGTTTCGGCCAACGTCCCCTACCACGACTGACATTACGATGTTACAACCTGTAGTTATACGGGCAACTAATTTATTACCATTTTGACAACTACGTATCACACTTCAGTTTTTTCAACAATCGCAACGACTTAAAAATGTTATAATGCTAAACTAATTATTATATATTTTATTTTGATAGAAATTTTCGATTTATTTAACAACCTGTTTATTTGTTTTTTTAATAGCTGGTTTCCATTCCATTGTTTTATCAGTAGATTTGAGATTTGATAACCATCTTTGTATCTGCTTTGGTAGACAGGGTTGCCAGGTCAGTTTTAACTCTTTCAGTAGTTTTGTTTTCACAAAATCAGTAGATTCTTTTTAGGCCATGTAAATATACAGTAATACAGTGATATGCACATCCGTCCTAAATGTCTCAAGAGCAATTCTACAAAATTGGAAACCTAATTATTCCAAACCACCAACTGGTAATTATCATGTTTTAGCTAAAATCTACTAAATCAAAAACTAAAATATACTTAAGTATTTTTGGGATATATTTGGGATTTTTTATAATAAAAACAACAGCTAACTTAAGGGGATAGGCGCAAAATGTCGTCTGTTAAAATGTTCAATGTATTTTAAATGTTTTCGTTTTTTGCGAATCCTTAAAACTAATAAGTATTTTTGAAAAATTTAAACGCACAAAGAAAGATTACGTTATTACCGAGGACCGAAAGTCCCTGAAAACTTCTATAATGTTTATTTTAATACGTTACAGGGGTGAAAAAAAGAAAAAATTTAGTGACTTTTAATTCCAAATATCTCGTTCAAAAGAAACGTTTTGGTTTTTCTAAATAATGCAGTCTTTCATTCTGCGTTTAAATTTTTCAAAAAGACTTATTATAGTTTCCTCATGATTCGAAAAAAATGGATCAAATTCTGTTGAAATATACCAAAAATCTACTAAAAAATATTGCCTACTAGAATTTTTTAAAAAATATCAAAAATCTACCAAAAAAGTAGAAATCTACTAAATGTGGCAACGCTGTTAATGAGAATGATACACTTTTGACACTGGTCACATGACCTCTGTCACCCAATAAGAGGGTGCGTTCTAAAATGGTTTTGATAGTCGGCGCGGTCGGGTTTGGTTGGCGATTGGACTTCTAAGTTGTCTTATCCGTCTAACGTTGGTAATTAGGTATTTTTTTAGTAATATTGGTAATATTGTTTAATGCGCCATTTTGGTTTTACTTGAGATTTTTGGGATGTAAAGAAAATGAAAACACAGAATATAAAAAATGCAGGCATTTTCTGATAACTTTAAAAGCACCATCAATACATTAAATTTATACAGAACATCTTTAACATAAATTTTGACTTTTATATTAAAATTTGATTTTTTAAATTTGCATATTTTTTGTCAAAAATGTCATAAAAAAAGCAGCGCGTGTGTTTTTTAAAGGTGAAATATCCATATTTGACGGTAATCTGAGATGCGTTTATAAATTTCACATCAAGTAATAAGTCATTTATGTATTTATATCATATAAATTTAAATACCCAATACGATGTCAAAACAGTTTACTTTTTGGTTTTCGCATTCACCATACCGGTGTTAAAAATATAGGTAAAAAAACATAACTAGTCTGACTCCTTTAGCAACCATTGCACGCGCAGGTGCTTTTTATAGTCGCTTGTCGCTTCAGTTGTCTTATGCAACGGTTACGAAACGATGTTGCTTAAACAGGAGGTTGCCTAGGCAACGTCAAGACAACTCAAAAATCGTCCACCAAATCAGTGCAGAATGGGGTCGTCTTTTAGGCAATAACAACGTTGTAAGAAAACGTTGCCACGCGGTAGACAACGTTGTCGCGTCGACAAATTGCTACTTGGGCAAATAGCTTTAAAGTACTGGGTACAAATAGTTTTTAAATATACGCTCATATATAAATATATCATAAATTAATCAAAGCTGGACCAATGAAGAGTACATTATTTACAAAGAAAGTATTAAAGTCTAAAAATTGCGCTGAAATAGTAATTACCCCAGTGGCGTAGGATTTGGGAAGGGCCAACCATTCCCTATACCCTGTCGTACGCCTCTGCTAGTAGCAAGAAACGTTTATTTATCATAATTTAGTAGCCACACTTTCTGCGAAGTATGATAAGATTACGTCAAACAGTTTTAAAGTACCTACTTGGTAAAAATAGTTTTTAAATAAAACACCCTGTAACTCATCATTAAGGAGCCACATTGTATTTAAGTGATTTGGGTTAAATCTTAATATTTTAACCTGTATTAAACACCCTGTATAGAAAATTGTATTTTCAACAATATCAGTCCTCACAATTTTTGTCGAAAAGTTAACAATGGCGGATATATATTGAACAAAAACGATTCTCCTTTAAAATCAAGATGGCGGCAAACGCAACGGCGGAATTCAGTTGCCATTTTAAATTTACACTACTATTGACCCCCTTATTTGGGCAGCTTACCACCATGAGGGGTTAAATGAAATCCTGACTGGACTAATAAAATGTCTAATAAAATTTTCTGTAGGTTTCCTAGTTTACAAGATACAGCGCGAAAAACACTTTGCAGCTCTTTTTCCAAGATGGTGAGTCTTCAAGAACCCGGTCAACTTTGACTCCTTCAAACTATTTTTAACTGCTTTTCTTTTTCTACCTAGTTGGACTGTACTATGATTTAAGATTTGCCTTGCCTTGACCAAAGAATACATATCTCTCAGGGAGATATGTATTCTTTGCCTTGACCACCTTGACTTTGATGAGAAAGTTTACTGCACTATAGTTGCTGCACTATTTATATTATAAAGATGACTGTTTTAATATGACTATGTACATCTCTTATAATTAAATTGTAATTAGATTTTAATATAAAACTAATTGCGTGATATTTATTTTGCTTATTGAAACAGTATTCTTAAAATCTAAATTCTAAAATTTAAATAACCCGCGTAATGTTCGTCATTGATTTGATAGTGTTTACTAAGACAGCCGACAGATGGTACACCCAGAAAAATTAGTAAGACGCTGTTTACGATTAATCAAGCATGCTTTTTTCTACGAAATCTTAAATAGTTCGTTTAAAATTGATAATTAATCATAAATAGGGTGAGTAGTAGTGTGTATTTTAGGCGATAATCGAAAAAAATCAATAGATATGGCTGCTGCATTGTCTCACTTCCGCTGCCCACAGGAAGAGGAAACTCTGTCTTCTTAAAATTCAAGATGGTGATTTTCCTGTTGTCTATTGCCAACAAAAAACCCAAACAATTTTGACCTAACCTTACTTCAACATCAAAACAAACATCAGAATGAAAATTTTTCTATTTATTTCAGGAGATGATAAGATTTGGTGGGGTCGTAGAAGACGGCCAAAATACACAAAGAGCAAAATATATACTTTCGACTACAGCCCAAGGCAGCAACACAATTACGTTATCTGGGAATGAACTAGCAGAATTGATACCTGTAAGTAAAGATTTTGTATGAATTTATTTATCATACTTCTTCTTTGAGTGCCGTCTCCAAATTGGAGGTTGGATATCATCATCACTATCTTTACCTATGGCTAGGGTTACCATAATTTATTAAGGCCAAATCCGAACAGGGGTAGTCCAAGGGGTTGTAGAAAATGTAAAATGTGAATTTGACTGTGTTGCTACCTCTACATATATCGCCGCTTCGCAAGAACGTAGGCCTAAGTCAAAAAAGACGATTTTAGAGGAGGCATATTAAAATTTTATGGATATGATTATGAGCATAACTCAGAATAAGTTGTTACTTTAAAGAAATTACCTATACAATTTGGTTACAAATATATCTAAATATAAACTGTGATAACTAGATAAATTTATAAAGTGTTTTTGTTAACCCCTATTACATTTGAGTCTTTTTTCCTCAGAAACATTTACTTCAACTTTGTTAAAACGCTGACCTAACTAAAAAAGGGTCCTTATTTTAGAGAGAATTTTCACAAAAATTAATCGTAAGTATAAGATCGGTCATCCTTGACGAGAAATAAACACACAAATTCAAAATATCTTTTATTAAAAAAAAATGTAAACAACATACTTATAGCAAATTGCCACAATTGAATAATAAGTGTCTAATATACATACAAAATTACAATTACAACTACTATAAGTTAAAAGTTAAAAAGAGTGATTTAAAAACTCATACACAGAATATGGTTCTAATTCCAATAAAATGCTTTTTATTTCAGTTCTAAATATATTAAAATTCTGTTGCAATTTAATTCTAACAGGTAATTTGTTAAAAAAATTTATACACGGATATGTAGGTCCTCTCTCTGTTGCGACTAGCCTATGTATAGGGAAATTGAGCCCTACATACCTAGTGGGTATGCTGTGTTTTGGCTCAGAATGTGTAAAACTATCCCTATTCTTGAACAGGAACAGTAAACACTCATATACAGAGAGGTCCTAAATTATGGAATAAATTCATTTTCTCTAAAATGGACGACTGTAGAGAAAAATCCTGAAACAGGTCGATTTTTGTTTTGTTTTTAAATTACAACTTTTTGGCATATATTTCATACTAGTCACTTCATCCATCTGAGTGTGATGACGTAATCGATGATTTTTTTTAAATGGGAATAGGGGTCGTGTGGCACCTCATTTGAAAGGGCGTTCAATTCTCTATTCAGTAATACAAACATTATTATCATTATTTATACAGGGTGACCAAAAAAATAATTTTTGAAATAAATTAATTGACGAAAAAAGAAGAATGTATGCAATTTATTTAACTCAAAATACATTCTATCGCTGTCACAAAATAGAAAAAAATGTTTATTTGGCAAATAAACCTTGCTTTTCGCTTAAATTAAATGTTCAAACTGCAAAGTGGTAGGTGGGAGACTGTTTGTGATTTAATTTAAGCGAAAAGAAATGTTTATTTGTCAAATAAACATTTTTTTTTGTATTTGCTGACAGCACTATAATGTATTTTGAGTTAAATAAATTGCATACATTCTTCTTTTTGCGTCAATTATTTTAATTCAAAAAATATTTTTTGGTCACCCTGTGTAAATAATAATATTATTGTTTATATTACTGAATAGAGAATTGAAAACCCTTTCATATGAGGTGCCACACAACCCCTATTCCCATTTAAAAAAATCATCGATTAAGTCATCACGCTCAGATGGATGACATCACTAGTATAGAATAGAATAGAATACTTTATTGGTATAGCTTTACAGCTGCCATCATAAAGATGGATATACACGTCAGATATACAACACAATATAGTCACAGACACATAATCAAATACCTATACATACACTTAAATTTTAGATTTAACATAATGTACATTGATAAATATGAAAATTATTAATATTAGACAGAACTCATAACAGCAATCTAGTTGCTAAGTATTCTTCTACACTGTAGAATGCATGTTTACATAGTATACTTTTCACAACTCTTTTGAATTTCACCGGATGCAAAGATCTAACTTCATTTGGAAGATGATTATATAGCCTGACCCCCACATAATCTGTGGACTTCTCAAATTTGGATAGTTTGTGACCAACAGTAACAAACTGATTGGCATTCCTAGTTGAGTATGCATGTAAATCAGAATTTCTCTTGAATGAATGTAAATTATGCTTAATATACAATATGGATTTCAAGATATATATGGAAGGCAACGGTAAGATATTGTTATTAATGAAAACTTGCTTACAAGTATGCCCAAAAGGAATATTGAAGATAAGTCTAATAATTCTCTTCTGTTTAATAAACACTGTGTCTGATTTTGTGGAATTACCCCATAACGTAACATTATAAGTAAGGTGACAATAAACCAAAGAATAATATACATTAATGAGAGTTTTAATACTGAGTGTTCTCTTCAACTGTACTAAAGCATAGAATGAACAATTTAGTTTCTTATTAACATATTCAACGTGAACATCCCAACTCATAAACTGGTCCAAGAATACACCTAAAAATTTTATGTTTGGAATATTTACAATTTCAGGAATAGACACAACTGGCATATTTCGTTTGCATCTAAAATGTATATACGATGTTTTATCAATATTCAGTTGTAGCAAGTTTTGTGTACACCATGTTTGGAATAATCTGATAACCCTTGACACTCTATTTTGAAGCTCTACGTATGTATGTGCTGATACAATCACAGATGAGTCATCTGCGTACATTACAATGTGGTCATGAGTAATATGATCGGGTAGGTCATTGACAAAAATAAGAAATAGCAGTGGTCCCAACACAGATCCCTGCGGCACTCCTACATCTACACTGAAGATGTCTGACCTTTCCTTGTTTAATTCAACATAGAATTTCCTCTCCAGAAGATATGAGTTCAATAAATTTAACATGTTACCTCTTATTCCGTGGACATACAATTTGTTAAGGACAAATTCAAATTTAAGACTGTCGAATGCTCTGGAAAGATCAAAGAAGATACCCACTACAAGAAGACCATCATCAAGGTGCCTATAGACAGATTCCATAAATACTTCAGTAGCCCCCTCTGTTGATCTTCCGGATCGAAAGCCATGCTGTTCTGAACACAGTGCATTATTTTTGTCCAAAAACTGTATGATCCTAGTGTAGTAAGCTCGTTCAAAAATTTTTGAAATTACATTTAACAAAGAAATAGGTCTATAATTATCAATACAAGTGTGATCGGATTTTTTATATACTGGAACAATTTTACTTAATTTTAGGTTTTCAGGAAATTCACCTGTGTTGTATACTAGGTTAATTAAATATGCCAGCGGTTCTGATATAACATCCTTGATGTGTTTGATCATTCTTGTGTTTAATTCATCATTTCCAAAAGAATGTTTATTTTTAAGACCACAAATAATATCAAGAACCTCATCAGATGTTACTGGAAAATAAACAAAACTGTCTATAGTCCACCTATGTGATAAAGTACAGTTTTGAGGGTTATTGTCAAGCCTATTTTTTAGTGCATTATTTCTGTCATTGAAATGGCATGCAAAATATTGAGCTAAATTTTTATCATCTGATATTAGGTTGTCTTCAATTTTGAGTTTAATTTTATTAGTACTTTGCTTTCTCCCTATAGTTTTATTTACTATACTCCACATAGTTTTTTGTTTATTATTACTACTTACAATTTGAAGATAATTGAATTCCCTTTTCTTTTCAGCAATAAGATTATTGTATTCCTTCTTGGTAGCTTTATACTCATTCCAGATGTTACTATTATTAGAGTTTTTAGCTTCATTAAATAGGTTTTTTAATTGTTTACTCCTAGCATATATGTCATGATCAACCCAACCTTTACTTTTATGCACGTCCTTACCTATTTTACTTTTAAGGGGACAGTTTGAAGTAATAGCAAAGTTTAAAGTATCCATAAATTCGATAAAAGCGTTATTAATATTACTTTCATTGTATACCTCGCAAAAACCAATCCTCATTAAGTCTTGTTTTAGGATGTCTAAATTATTATCATTTAAACACCTAAAACACTGCTGTTTTATATTAGATTCCATCCTATCCTGATTACGACCTACAACAATGTCAAAAATAATGGCAAGATGGTCACCCATATTGGGTTGATTGACTTGACAAGTATGATTCATAGTGATATTATTAGTAGCAATGTAGTCAATTTTTGTTTTTGTTACTTTATTGTTATTCATGAAAATACGTGTTGGTATATTTGGGATATTAAGAGACAAACCAAACGATTGAAAAAGATCATCTAATCGAAGTTTTTCATTGCTCTGAATTAAGTAGTTGATATTAAAGTCTCCACAGAGATAAATTTTATCAACACGGTTGTGAAAATGACCTAAAATATTAAAACAATTATTTATAAAAGAATCTAGATTGCTGTTAGGCGTTCTGTACACATTAATGACTAGAAATTTACAGTTACTGATTAAAATAGTCACAGCACAACATTCAAAGCTTTCTTCCTCAGAGAATTTACGGCAATCAACGACTGAGACTGCATACTTGTCTGTCCCAGATTTAGATAAAATAAGAGTTCCACCATGTATTTTATTTTTTCTAGTAAAATGGGTTACTAAAGTGTACCCTGGGATATAAATAAGATTAATATTATCCTCATTACACCAGTGCTCCTGAATACATAGAATGTCAGGTTTTTCAGCATTAGAAAAAAGCTCAAGATTTAAAAGTTTGTTTGTTAAACATTGTACATTAACCGAGATTAACTTCAATTTAAAGTCATTTACTATACGTGAAATAGTTGTATTGCTTGAGGACCCACCTAATGCGACAGCGTCCTCCTCATCTTGAAAAACGAGACTAATGCTCCGCTGGGCCAGATTTCTCGCTTCCATGCATTCTTAATTAAGTCTCGTCTAATGGTCACTTTCATGGAGGCATATATGTCAGGTTTTTTGGACTGATGGATTTCGCATTTTACGCCATCTAAATGATTTTCCAGGAACTTTTCTAATTGCTCCGGTTTTGTATCAGGCTTTAGGCGAGTCACATGTAGGTTGATCATTTGTGGAACAGCCTCAATGTTGCAAGGTGACTCGGTACTTCCAACTAAGAACTTCCTCTTTTTTCTATGAGCTACCTGTGTCCACGCACCGTTGCTTGAAGACTCTGAAAGAACCGGAGCATTATTTTCAGTGTTCAACAGATTATGTAAAACAGTTTGAGTTTTGGCTTCTTGCATTGCGGCACTCATTTGTCTTGATGTAATGTATTTTTTTTCATTTGGCACTTCATTTCCAAAGTTTGTCGATGTTGAGGATCGCGCTAGCGTTCCGTCTGCAGGAATTTTAGTCACTACTAATTCAGTTTGTTTACTATTAGTAAGGTCATTAACATTTTGTAGTTGTTTATCATCTTTACCAGGGGAAGTCCAGTTTTTTCTTTTGTCAACGTTAATTACCTTGAATTCAGGTTCTTTAGTTTTTTGTTTTACTTTTTCTTCAAGGAGCTCGTTAGTTCTTTTTAACAATTGATTATTATCAAATAAAATTTTATATTTTTCCTCTTTTTCACTTAAAATTGTTTTTAGAAAATCAATTTCCAACTGTAGGATATGTGCATTTACCTCTGAGTATGACTTACTGAGTTTCCTTTGGGATTTTCAGATTGTTCACATGTCTCACATACAATTCTAGTATCACATAACTTTATACATTTCTGCTTTTTTCTTGATGAACAAGATAAATGAAAAATACTTCCACATTTTATGCACACTATAACGTTAGTAGTTTTCTGGCAACATTTGAATGCTTTTTCCTTAAAATTCTCATCATTTACAGAGAGGAGTAATTTCACGTGCGCATCGTTCGGCGCCATCTTGATATGATCTATTGATGTTCTAGTATGAAATATATGACAAAAAGTTGTAATTTAAAAACAAAAATCGACCTGTTTCCGGATTTTTCTCTATAGTCGTCCATTTTAGAGAAACTGAATTTATTCCATAATTTAGGACCTCTCTGAATATAAAGCCCTGCCACCGTTAATAATCCTAACTCCTTAAATTTTCCCCTACAAGTCCTTCGAGCTTTTATCTTGAGCATTGTTCTTATTGCTCTCTTCTGAGCAATGAATACTCTATCAACATCAGTTCAAATAGCTTCACATTCTGTGCTATTCTGCGACGTAACTAACTTGGGTCTGTATTCACACGAAAATGTTAAGTATTTAACTAATTTCGCGCTAAACAAATATAGACACTTGGTGCCATCTCTTAGCGACTATTATTATTAACGTCATAGGTCTTTTTTCATGTGATAGATACCTTTTTAGTAGATCTGCATTAATAAGTCAATTTCGTCAAATTTTGACTTAAGCCTACGTTCTTGCAAAGCGGGGATATGTGAAATTTATATGGCACAATTAAAAGTACAGCTGGTTCGCTACAATATTCAACTAACATCAAAAATATCTGCCAGTCTAAAATACATATACACATATGTTTTAACATACTTTAGACCTAGAAAATAATATTACATTACGATTATTGTCTGCTCGTGCTCGTGCGCTTTAACAAGCAGTGCCAAGCATTGTTGGACCATGTATTTTCCATCCGGATGCCAATCTGGCCATGTCTTTCAAATCTGGACGAAATCTGGACGTATGATAACCCTACCTATGGCTGCTCTGGAGAGTTCTACAGAACTGTATTTAAACCAGTCTCTTAAATTCTTCAACCATGACATTCTCCTTCTTCCTATACTCGCTCTTCCTTTTACCTTTCCCCGTATTATCAGTCTTATCATTTTATATTGCTGTCCCCTTATTACGTGTCCCAGATATTGTATGTAACTTTCTTACTTACATTTTGTGTGTTTGTTTTCTTCTGTGTCCATGCTATTCTAAGCATCTTTCGATAACACCACATTTGAAATGGCTGTAGCTCATTTATGTGTTCTTGCTTCATTGCCCAGCTTTCAAGTCTATATTGCAGTATCAAAAACACGTAGCATCTTGCAGCTCTTACTCTCAGTTCTAATCTAAAGTCTTTGTTGCAGATAATCGTTTTCATTTTTACAAACCCATTTCATACTATTTCTATCCTGGCCCATATTTCTGTTATCTGATCATTATTTTCTGAGACCCAGGTTCCTAAACTACATTCATTTTGCATATTCCCAATAGGGAACTTGCATGAAATTTTAAATTCGAAAAAAATGTTATAAAACCCAACAGAACATAATTTAAAACATAAATCAAAGTTAAAAAAAGTTGTTTTTGTGTTCTGTTTGGCCCCTAACAAAGATAAAAAAGTTGTTTTTGTGTTCTGTTTGGCCCCTAAAGACGATTCTAAATTCAAATCAAAGTAGCTAGCCCAAAACGTGTCGTGACATCATATGGTTAATGTTTACATTCTCCACCAACAGAGTAAACAAAATTGTTTATTTATTTATTTATATATTTATATACGGGATTACCCCCATTACAAAACATACAGTATAAAATCAATCTCTGACTAGAGTAAAATAAATCTTAATTACACGAAATATTAATAGTTATCCATTACACATACATCTATTACACAAATCAGTTAAAATAAACAAAAAAGTACCTGTCAATCCTTTTTAATCCGATTCTTAAAAGCAGCCAAGGAGACACCAAACATTTCCAAGTTATTCTCGTTTATAATTTTTAGTGTTCGCTCAATGGGCGAATGCATACCATACTTTGTTTGATGAAAAGGTATATAAAACAAATCAACATGTGTGAGACTTCTGGAGGGAACATAATATAAATTAATAGATTGGAGAAGTTCAGAACAACAAATTAGACCATTTATTAATTTAAACACAAATACCAAATCAGAGTTATCTCGTCGAGTTCTTAATAAATTCATGTTGAGTGTTTTTAAAATATAGGTATAATCATGAATAGTAATGCGTATGTTTAATTTGTATGCTCAATATCTCAAAAAATTATTCTGCAATCTCTCACAACGTAGTAGAATGAGCTTGGTATTGTGGAGACCATACAATAGATGCATATTCCACTTTAGATACAACCAAAGCATAATATACCGTTCTTAAAGCCCATACAGATAGTCTCAGACAGTTGCGAATGATAAAGCCCAAAGATTTTAATGCATTTACTGTTACATTATTTATATGTTGCACAAAGCGCAACTGCTCATCAAATGTGACTCCTAAGTCTTTTATTGTTTTAACATAAGACAATTCATTTTCAGTAATTGTGTAAGAAGTATCATATTTTTTATTACCTCTAAAAAAGCTTATATAACAGCATTTAGCCACATTTAAAAGCAAAATATTATTCCACACCAAATACTCAACCGGTCTAAATCTTCTTGAATTAATGTTACATCAACATTTGAATCTACAGATTTAAATAATTTCAAATCATCTGCAAACATCAGGAAATCGCAATTTCTAAAACACTGATATATCGTTCACAAATATATTAAATAACAAAGGTGAACAGTGAACTCCTTGGGGTACTCCTGATGACACATGAATTATATTTGTATTAAAACAACCTATTGCTGTGTGCAGTCTCTTAAAAAGCTATTGAACCATTGTAAGTATTGATGACTGAAGCCAAAAGCATTTAATTTTCCTAATAAGATGTTATGATCTACTCTGTCAAATGCCTTGGAAAAGTCAGTATAAATAGTATCCATCTGACTTTTATTCTCCAACACGTTTAATATTTTTTGTTCAAAGAGCACTAAATTTGTTACCGTTGATTTATTCTGAGAAAATCCATGTTGATTGTGTATTAGACGCTCTTTACAATAAAATTTTAATTGACCGTACATTAGTCTATCAAAAAGTTTTGGTATATACTGTATTTTAATTGGGTGATTGTCCGTTGATAAATAAAATAAACTTTTTCTCGAAACTTATTATTTTGACATAGCACCTTCTTTGCCTGTACCCTTCATATTTAATAGTCTCTTGACGAATGAGAAGGCGAATACCAACACATGCATTTGTTTATAGTTAGGAATTTGCTAAATGAATGAACTGTAGATGTGTAGAGGTAATGGATTTTGACAAGAGTTATGAGTCATGCCCATGCAATACACAAGTTTACATGTTATTTACAAGGTCATAGCTCTTGTCAAAATCCAGTACCTCTATTTGTATTAAATTTATCAACCCTTTCTAGTGGTACATTTGCCAAATGTATGTTTGTTTGTATATTTATATTTATTTTCTTATTTATTATGATGTATTTGGTCTTTTTTATATTCATTTTAGTCCACATTTTTCACAGTTTGTTTGTCCTGCTAATGTGTATTATTTTCAGATAAAATTTGAAGGAAAATTAGTGGCCAAACATTCTTTACCTGTGAATGAACTGGGTAAACAGTTACTAAAAGCTGCAGGTGAAGGAAACATTGATAGAGTGAAACAGCTATTAACCAAAGGAGCTCCGTTCACAGCAGATTGGGTACTGTATTAATTAAAGTTAATATATAACTTTAGCATAATTATTTTTTAACAGTTATATTTGTCCACTTCATATAAAAATTTAACATAACCTGTTAGAAAATACAGAGTATTTAATAAAATATACACTTTTTTTTCTTTTATTTTGCATGTTATTGAAGTCCTCTTTTCAAGTTTTTTCATTTCGTGACTATTTGGATATTAAAATGTGAATTAATAATTTAATAACATTGCAGTTGGGTACCAGTCCACTTCATTTATCAGCCCAAAATAACCATCTAGAAATAACTGAAATTTTACTTAGAGCAGGAATATCAAAAGATGCGAGAACTAAAGTCGATAGAACCCCTTTACACATGGCAGCCTATGAGGGCCATGTGGATATTATTGCTGCATTAGTCACACATGGAGCTGATATAAATTGTAGAGATTTGGTGAGTATTTAATTTAATGTAGGATATACAAATCGATAAGAATAAGGAGACAGTTTAAATATCAAAACAAGTAGCGGGGGAATGTTTTTAAATATATTGCGTTGATTATTTCATTCATAGCATAGAGATTTTGACCAATAGAAACCTACAAAAATAAAAATTTCAGCGATTATTTCATTCATAGGAGATTCTGACCAATAGAAAGCTACAGAAATCTGAATTAAATCGATAATTTTTGATAATCTCCCGTCGTTAAGTATATTACGTCAGATGCCCTTCGTTGCTACGAAAAAATACATTCAGTGACATTAATGACAATTAATGTTTTAAAAATTATAAAAGTGATGACTTTCAATCGTCAAATATTTATAAAAACTGTGTGTTTAATGGTACTAATTTGTACTTACATAAATAATTTACAATAAAATTTTGGTTTTGAACAGTTTTATTCATGAAATAATCGCAACAAATTGCACTCGAGCTCTGAAATTAATATAGAATTTTTGCTCTCGTGACACTTTGACATAATTTCACTCGCCTTCGGCTCGTGAAATTAAAACTGTCAAAGTGTCACTCGGGAAAAATTCAATAATTTCAGAGCTCTTGTGCAATTATTACTGATAATTTTTTTTATAAATTCCTGTTGACAATCGTAGCGTGACCGATGTCCTTTATTACTACGCAAAAATAAACCTTCAGTGACATTAAGAGGAAACAGTAGCGATCAACAGGTAGCGAAAACGCGTTCCAAAATTGCGGCTGTAATTTTGAATATTTTTTCGAGATATTTGGCACACGTATTCGTAATATAATAAAGAATGGCGGTACAGAGCCCAATTTGAAAAATATATTAATATGTGGAAATTACTCTGTAATTAAATACAATATTAAAAAAACGAGCCTGTACCGCCATTAAGAAGAAAAAAATACACTTTCTTCAAATAAACTTTTTATTTAATTACAGAGTAATTTCCACATATTAATATATTTTTCAAATTGGGCTCTGTACCGCCATTCTTTATTATATTACGAATACGTGTGCCAAATATCTCGAAAAAATATTCAAAATTACAGCCGCAATCTTGGAACGCGTTTTGGATACCTATTGATCGCTACTGTATCACCTTAATAACAATTAATGTTTTACAATTTGTCAAAGAGAACACAATGAGCAGGTTTTTGCAAATATTCAGGCGAAGATATCAATAAAATATTAGTTAAAATGATTTAAAAATAAACAAAACTAAACCGTCTATTTTTGTATTTTTACTAATGCCATACTCTGTATGAGAGTACAAAGACTCGTTTCATATAGTTTCTCTGAACCGCATTTTTGGAATATTTTCCCAGCGGTGCCTTTTGATATTTTGATATCTAGGTCAACAGAAAACTAGAATCGAGTCGCCATTTATTTCACTTATTCCCCGTTAGAGGGCGTTCTAACCTTACTCCGGTATAAATAGTTTTATTGTATACCGAGAACTACGGAAGTTTTGATTTAAATTTGTCTACAAAACTAAACCGTCTATTTTTGTATTTTTACTAATGCCATACTCTGTATGAGAGTACAAAGACTCGTTTCATATAGTTTCTCTGAACCGCAATTTTGGAATATTTTCCCAGCGGTGCCTTTTGATATTTTGATATCTAGGTCAACAGAAAACTAGAATCGAGTCGCCATTTATTTCACTTATTCCCCGTTAGAGGGCGTTCTAACCTTACTCCGGTATAAATAGTTTTATTGTATACCGAGAACTACGGAAGTTTTGATTTAAATTTGTCTTCTTGCATAGCCTCCTTGACAAAAGGTAGACCTAGAAATAGCGCTATCGGGGGATGGCAGGAGACAGATTTAAATCAAAACTAAACCGTCTATTTTTGTATTTTTACTAATGCCATACTCTGTATGAGAGTACAAAGACTCGTTTCATATAGTTTCTCTGAACCGCATTTTTGGAATATTTTCCCAGCGGTGCCTTTTGATATTTTGATATCTAGGTCAACAGAAAACTAGAATCGAGTCGCCATTTATTTCGATTTAAAAATAGTTTTATTCATGAAATAATCTTACCCAATTACACTCAAGCTCTTAAAAATTACCGACTTGTATTGCCCTCGTGACAGTTTGACATAATTTCCCTTACCTTCGAGTAGGGAAATTAAAACTGTCAAATTATCACTTGGGATACAGATCAGTCATTTTAGAGCTCTTGTGTAATTACAAGTGATTATTTATACAGTGTGTCAATTTTAAAACTTACAATGGCTATATCTCACGAACAAAAGCTGATATCGAAAAATGCTTGAAACCGTTTCTAGGATAGTAAGGGGGAACTAAAATGACATGAAAGAGAACTCACCCCCATCAACCCCCTAGGCCCCACCCATCACAATCAAAAAAGTTTAAATTGCAAACCCCTACTTGTGATACATCATTGAAAAGGGTATAAAAAATGCTATTCAATGGTATAAATAATAATTATACAGGGTGAAGCAATAATTGTGAAACTTTGGCTTAAATGAAAAATTTAATAAGGTTTTGATGAATTACAAATTTATTAAAAATGTCAATTAAGTGAATATTTAATGTGAATTCCGTTGTTTGGTAAACAATAATACAGCCTATTTTCAAATTCTGCACGAAATTTAGCAAATGTTGTAGTAATAGGGCGACATGCTTGAGTAATTCTTTCTCGCAATTCCCCAAGTGAAGCAAGTTGAGTTTTATATACAACTGATTTAGGGTAACCCCATAGAAAAAAGTAATATACTATCCTACTATAAAAAGTACTATCCAATGTATAAATAATAATTATACAGGGTGTTAATATCAGCTGGCTTACTATGACTTTTGTATTTGTAATGCTATCTCCCGGACTATTATTTTAAATGGTAAGTGTCCGCTCGTACTTTTTTTGTTAATTAAAACTTAATTTGCCATTTTTGCCTTAAATCAGTTGCTTATAAAACTTAACTTGCGTCACTTGGGAAATTGCGAGAAATAATTACTCAAGCATGTCGCCCTATTACTAGAAAAACATTTGTCAAATTTCGTGCAGAATTTGAAAATAGACTGTATTATTGTTTACAAAACAACGGAACCCACTTTGAACATTTACTTAATTGACATTTTTATCAAATTTGTAGTTCAACAAAACCTCATTAAATTTTTCATTTAAGCCAAAGTTTCACAATTATTGCTTCACCCTGTATAATTATTATTTATACCATTGGATAGCATTTTTTATAGCCTTTTCAATGATGTAGCACAAGTAGGGGTTTGCAATTTAAACTTTTTTGGTTGTGGTTGGTGGGGCCTAGGGGGTTGATGGGGGTGAGTTCTCTTTCATGTCATTTTAGTTCCCCCTTACTATCCTAGAAATGGTTTCAAGCATTTTTCGTTTTCAGCTTTTGTTCGTGAGATATAGCCATTGTAAGTTTTAAAATTGACACACTGTATACGTTTATAGATGCAAATTAAGCCTAGAGTTAGTGATTGCAGTAAAAATATGTAGCAAATTATTTTCATCTTTTAGTTGGGCATGACTCCTCTTCATTGGGCGGTCCAGAATGGCCATGACGAAGCAGTGGTACATCTAGTCGGTAACGGAGCTATGGTGGATGTAAATAGTAAATTTGATATAACACCAATGATAATAGCTCAACAAACTTGTAGACGTGACATTGAGCAATTCTTAATTGAGGCTCTTAATAAATCTGCATTAGCTTCTGAAAACTTGATGGTACAGCTTAATGAAAATAGACCCGAAGAATACTTTGAAGAGGACATGGACATAGAAGAAAATTCTGTTGGTCATGAAATGACATCAGTGTACACTGTACTTAAACAAGGTAAGTAAGTCATTTAGAGATAATAATTGTCATTTTTGGATGACCTCAATGTTTTTCTACACTTGAAGGTAGCTTCTTCAGGAGGTAACATTAACTTAAGTACTCAACATACTCAGCAGCTAAAACTGACAGTTGGGGACGGGATTCACATATAATAGCTCAAATGCTCAACATATCCAGAGGAAAAAAAATGAGTCCGTTTAACACTAGAAGCACCAACATTTTTGCATACCTAGAAACACCAGAGCGGTCAAGATGAAGGGTATTAGAATTTTCTATCGCCAGCCGTTTTCGTGTCGTTTTTAATTGAAAAAAAAAACCTATATTAAGTTAATACCTACTAGCAAAAGACATTTAGTTAATTTAAATAAAATATTTAATTATTTAAGCACAATTTATGTAGTACCAAATTTTTTTAAAATTTTTCTTGTACAAGACCTACACACAAATGTTTTACATATGTATATGACTTTCACATGTTTTATTTTAGTTTTAGTTCCCAGTTTTGCACTTCTTCTTCTTCAGGTGCTATCTCTGCTACGGAGGTTGGCAATCATCATAGCTATTTTAATTTTTGAGTCAGTAGCCCTGAATAGTTGTTTTGAGCTGCATCCAAACCTCAGCCATGAAATTCGTCTTCTTCCGATGCTTCTTCTGATATCTACCCCTCTTTGTATTATGAGTCATAGGATGCCATACTTCTCGCTCTGCATCACATGTCCGAGATATTGTAGCTTTTTTGTCACTGCCTACGTTTATTATTTGATTGAGGTGTATCTCTGATTTGTTTCCATTGATATTGTCCTGCCCTTAGTCAGATGATCTTGTCGCAATTCTTCTGCTAACTGAAGTAGGAAAGTTTGCCCAAGTATTTGAAAACCAGTAGCTTCCTTATACAGAATCCAAGCATTTATTCCTACCATATCCAAGATATTAAAAAAAGCCTGCAACAGCCATCTTCTTGAAGCTGATTTGGTTGAGCACTGTATGGCCATCTGATCTACAACGTCTACTCTGTATTTTGTATGGTTGTAGTAGGTAATGGTTGTAGGTTTCTCCTTTTTGTCTATGCCTATTTCAATATTGTTTGAATATAGAGAATTCAGCGCTAGAACATTTTTGATCATTTTTCTCTGGTACACCTGGTTTCCCTGGTTAGCTCAAGTCTTCGTGTATGAAAATTTTTGATTCTCCGTAATAAAGACCGCATTTTTTCTAGGTAGACATCAACATATTCAACAATTAATTACACCAAGTACCTACCTGCAAAAGAGAACTTGTAATCCTTAAATAGATGTAGTAAAGTCCTAAATTTTTAAGTTTCTAGAATAACTATGAATAAGTAGTAATACAGAGGGTCAAAAATAGAAAGCAGTCAAATGACTGCCCTGGTGCTTCTAGGTATATATTAACACATCTCAAAAAGTAATTACACTAAGTGCCTGTAAAGGAGGAATTATAATCCTCAAGTAGATCTAGGAAAAGTCCTAAATTATCAACTTTTAAAAAAAACGAGGAATAAGTAATACAGAGGGTCAAAAATAGAAAGCAGTCAAAATGACCGCTCTGGTGCTTCTAGTGTTAAACAGCTCTTATATAGCCCTTAGAGAGCTGATCATTTGAATCCATGACAATCGCTGATATCCTTCAAATAGTGGGGTTTACTGTTAACACATTGACGGACAGAACGTTTATAGACGTCTAATTTCGATTGATGTAATGTGACACAACGTCTATAGACGACATTTTTAAAATAACGAGTTGTGACAAAAAATTGATAGATCTACAGATGCTATGAAATGTGACACGAGTTCCATGGTCGTCGTACACATGTTTACAAAAAATGTTAAAAAACTCATTGTTTCCATAAACTATAAGCGCTAAAAAAATTCACTAATTTCTTTATTCTACATTGCAAAATACAGTCACAACACTTGCCTATACATTTGACGCACTGTCTGTCAACGTGTTAAAGTGCCTAGTATCAATTTGCTCTAGAATACTGTACAGAGTTAAATTCCAGAGAAGGATAAGAGGAAACCTTCTGTTTTGTTCATACACCTGGGATGAGGTTTCTACTGTTAAATGATTTTTTCTGAAGTGGAAGTGGGCACTTTAAAAAAAATGTATTTCTTCTAACAATATGGAATATCCAGTATATTGATGGTGTTCAGCTACTGCCAAATGAGGAAAAATCAATTCTAATGCATCTTAGTTGCTTTTAGATTCTTAAGATGTAGGAGGATTGTGGAGATAATATGTCCTATAAAGCTTCGCAGTATATCTCTTTGTCTTCTCCCTGCAAAGTATAGTGATTCATTTATAGTCCTTCTTCTTTTTCTTTAGTTACCGTGTCTGTATTCAGACGTTGGCCGTCATCATGTTTACAATTTCCTAAAACCTTTGTCCAATTTTACGCAGCCATGAAAGTTTCTTTCGACCAATCCATCTCTTTCCCTCCACTGTTCCTTGTATTATAAGGCGAAGCAGATGGTATTTAGGTCCTCGAATTATATGGCCAAAGTATTCTGTTTTTCTCCTCTTTATGATGCTTATGAGCAGAAGTTCTGAATTCATCATTTGAAGAACATCTTCATCGGAAGTGTGCGAAACCCACGATATCTTTAGGATTCGTCGATAGCACCACAATTCGAATGCTTCTAATTTGTTTAGCAGTTTTAACGTCCATGTCTCACAACCATACAATAGGATAGACCACGCATAACATTTCAGGACCTTCTTGCGAATATTCATCAACAGATTTCTGTTACATAAAACTGGTTTCCAATTAGAGTCACAATTAACATTTAACTCATTTACTCATTCTATCTCCTCTCCATTAAGAGAAAGCAGACCTTGATCTATATTAATCTTTCCAACTGCCATCCACTTTATCTTTGAAATGTTGATTTTAAGGCCTCTCCGATAATTTGCTTCACTGACTAGATTTAGTAGTGTCCTTATTCGCCGTGTGCAAGTACTTGGAGGGGATACGAGAAATGATCGTGCGCGAATAGCGGAGAAATCTTGCAACTTTCTTAAATAATTCATTGTCAATTGAAATTGTCAAATTGACGTATATTTCATATCTACTGTCAATGAAGAAGAAAAATTATATGTTGCTCCACAATATTGATATGATATGCAATTATTATATAATAGTAAATTTAATTAAGGTAAGTTATCAATCGAAGTAGCACAGAAAATGACAATAAATATCGTTCCCATACCACCAGATTGACAACAGGTGGAATACTTTCTTTGGTTACACCTCCTGAGATTTTTAAAATTTATAAATCGTACAAGATGCCGAGCAAATTAAGATGAGAGAATTATAAATAATTCACAACTCATCTGCTCAGCGTGGTAAAAGTTCCAACAAGAAATATTCCTTAATACTCTCGTTTTGCAAAGAAATTGAAAATGTTTATACATTTTTAATTCATTTACTCTTTTGTAGGAGTATTAAGGAATCTTTCTTGTTAAAACTTTTACCACGCTGAGCAGATGAGTTATGAATTATTTAAAATTCTCTCATCTTAATTTCCTCTGCATCCTGTATGATTTATAAATTTTGAAAATCTCAGGAGGTGTAATACTCTGGGCTAATTAGCAAAATTCATGGAAAAGTTATTTACCAGCAATTTTATTGCTGGAATCGAATTATAAGATCCTATATATTAATAATATAGGTATGCAAAGTCCGCAGATAGTGTGCTACTTTTTTTATAAACAAAATGGCGCCGACAAATCGTATTTTTTTCAATTATTGCTCTATAACTCCGAAGATTTTAACTTTACAACAAAAACACCCAAATAAAAATTCACCGCAATTAAATTCTGCATAGAGATATGTTTTTCACGATTTGCTCCGACGAAAATTTTCCTCGGAAAATGCGGGTTTTCCTAACAAAAACTATAATTTTCAAATAAAGTTTTTGGTAAGTAATTATTAATCAATAATTAAATAACTTAGTGACATCAAAGATTTCTTCGTATAGATTGTAATTTCAGAAGCCGGTGAAAATTAAACGAATATTTTAGCAACAATTCAATTGTTAATTAACAATTTACGATCGCAATAATAACCAAAATAATCATGATACATTGATCAAACTTATAAAGATTATAAAGATGAGATGCTTGTTTAATATTTTACGACAAAATATAAATTTTTCTTTTTTTTTGCATAATCTTTAAATTTTGAAAAAAAAAAAATAGTTATAGTACGTTGGTCTAATTAGTAAAGTACAAAGAAAGGTTATTTACTTTACACCAAAAATACTTAAATAAAAATTCACTCCAATTTAATTCTACATAGAGGCATGTTTTTCCTGATTTGCTCCGACGAAAATTTTCCTCGAAAAATGTGGGTTTTCCCAACAAAATCTCGAATTTTCAAATAAATTTTTTGGGCCAGTAATTATTTATGAATAATTATATAGCTTGGTGAAATAAAAGCTTTCTTGGTATAGATTATAAATTCAGAAGCCGGTTAAAATGAAACTAATATTTTAGCAACAATTCAATTGTTAATTAACAATTTACAGTCGCAATAACAACCAAAATAATCATGAGACATTGATCAAACTTAGAAAGATTATAAAGGTGTGATGCCTATTTAATATTTTGTCGACAAAATATAAATTTTTCATTTTTTTGCATAATCTTTAAATGTTTAAAAAAAATTGTTATAAACAAATTAACATTTCTTAGAAATTGTTTAATATATTCTAATTTTAAAAAATACTTAAAATGCGTATTTCAAAGGTCTTGAAAATGAATGCTTTAAAAAAATTTTCCAACCATTTGCAAAAAAGTTAGGAAACAGCAAAATAAATATACGATATCTCCATTGTTTATAATTTGTTTTAATTGTTTCAAAGCTTAAAAGTGAGTCTATGGTACAATCTAATTACTCACAAAGAATGTCAAAAATTAGTGCAATGGTTATATTTTAATCAAAGATTAAAAATACTTTTTTTGTAATTTTTAGCGCGAAAGTAGGCTTGATACAGAGCCGGAGATAAAATGTTCACTCGAAGCGGCTGACACGCTTAAACTCGCGCGAGTTGTGTATGTGGGCGGGTAGCTACGGTACTGTATTATTCTACTTTCGCGCGTGTAAATTACAAAAAAATATATTTATAATCTTTAATTAAAATATAACCATTAAGCTAATAATCGATATTGTTTTATAAATAATTAGCTTGTACTTTAAACTCACTTCTACGCTTTGAAAGAATTAAAAATAATTATTAACACCGTAGTAATCGTATGTTTACTTTGCTGTTTCATAACTTTTTTGCAAATGGTTGCAAAAAAGGTTTAAAGCATTCATTTTCAAGATATTTGAAATGCGCATTTTAGCTATTTTTTAAAATTATAATATAATAAAAACTTTCTGAGAAACGTTAATTTGTTTATAACTATTTTTTTTAAACATTTAAAGATTATGCAAAAAAATAAAAAATTTATATTTTGTCGACAAAATGTTAAATAGGCATCTCACCTTTATAAGATTTCAAAGTTTGATCAGCGTATCATAATTATTTTGGTTATTATTGCGACCGTAAATTATTAATTAACCATTGAATTGTTGCTAAAATATTCATTTAATTTTCACCAGCTTCTGGAACTATAATCTAAACCAAGAAGGCTTTTAAGTCACCAAATTATTTAATTATTGGTAAATAATTACTTATCTAAAACTTTATTTGAAAATTAAAGATTTTGTTGGGAAAACCCGCATTTTTCGAGGAAAATTTTCGTCGGAGCAGATCGGGAAAAACACGTCTCTATGTAGAATTTAATCGCGGTGAATTTTTATTTGAGTTTTTTTGTTGTAAAGTTAAAATCTTCGGAGTTCTAGATCAATAATTGAAAAGAACACGATTTTCGGGCGCCATTTTGTTTATAAAAAAAGTAACACACTATCTGAGGACTTTGCATACCTATATTATTAATATATAGGATCTTATAATTCGATTCCAGCAATAAAATTGCTGGTAAATAACTTTTCCCAAAAATGGCCTATTCTCCGATAATCAGCCCAGACTATAACCAAAGGAAGTAAGACTTTTACAAAAATGCCGGGCATTCAAATTGGCCCCTATACATATGTGTTTAATAGTACCATAACTTTTGAACGAAAAGTCCGATTTCAACCAAATTTGGTATATAGGTTCTCTTTTTAATTTACAAGATGGATATGGTGAACTAGAAGAATCGGTTTACCAGAAGTTGTGTTTTTACTGGTTGTTTATGTAAAAATATGTTTTTTCTTTTTCAATTTTTTCCCTCTGTATATATTAATTTTTCAAAATGGTAATACCGCAATTGAAAAGAGCGGTAAAATATTTTGTAAAAAATATTTTGAACTTTTTAGTTATGTTAATTACCATTTAATAAATGCATAACGTATTTTCAGATGTTCCTATGTGTGGCAGATTCGTGCAAATATTATAAGAATTATTGTGCATTTAATGGTAGAAGCACATAATTTGGACCACGTATACTACACCTATCAAGGTTCAAATTTAGATATAACTCCATCTCAGATTTTACCTTTTACAAAAATGACGGGCATTCAAAATGGCGACTGTACATATGTGACTAATAGCACGATAACTTTTGAACGAAAAGTCCGACGTCAACCAAATTTGGTATATAGGTTCTTTTTTTGATGTGTAAGACCAAGGTTTTAACCCAGAAGAATCGATTTACAAGAAGTTGTGTTTTTCCTGATTTTTAAGTAAAAACATGTTGTTTTTTACTAATTCTTTCACCCTGTATGTATTAATTTTTCAACAAGCTAATATCGGCATTGAAAAGAGTGTAAAAGTATTTTTTAGGAAATATTTTGAACTCTTTAGTTATGTTAATTACCAATTAATAAATGCATAACGTATCGTCATATGTACCTATGAACCTATGTGCGGCAGGTTCGTGCAAATAATATAAGAATTATTGTGCATTTAATGGTAAAAGCATATAATATGGACCACACACACTACACATACAAAGATTCAAATTTAGATATGAGGCCATCTCAGATTTTGTCTTTTACAAAAATGGCGGGCATTCAAAATGAATTTGCCGCACATAGGTACATGTGAAGATACGATATGCATTTATTAAATGGTAACTAACATAACTAAAAATTTCAAAATCTTTCCTAAAAAATATTTTTACACTCTCTTCAATGGCGGTATTACCTTTTTGAAAACTTAATATACAGGGTGTAACGAAAATACAGGTCATAAATTTAATCACATATTCTGGGACCAAAAATAGTTTAATTGAACCTAACTTACCTTAGTACATTTGTGCATATAAAAAAAGTTACAACCCTTTGAAATTACAAAATGAAAACCGATTTTTTCCAATATATCGAAAAATATTAAATATTTTTTATTTAAAATGGACATATGGCATTCTTATGACAGTAGCATCTTAAGAAAAAATTGTAGTGAAATTTGGACACCCTATAAAAATTTTATGGAGGTTTAGTTCCTTTAAACCCCCCCAAACTTTTGTGTACGTTCCAATTAAATTATTATTGTAGTACCATTACTTAAACACATTATTTTTAAAACTTTTTTGGCTCTTAGTACTTTTTCGAAAAGTCAGTTTTTATCGAGATATTTTGAATATTTGTCAAATCCACCACATATTTGTATATGGTTAAGTACGATTATGGAGACTTGGTAATAATATGAAAATATATGTATGATTTACATTTTTAGGTATATTTTGAACCGTATTAAAAAGAAACAATATCTCGATAAAAGGTGCCTTCTCGAAAAAATACAGAGGTAAAAAAGTTTTAAAAACACTGTGTTTAACTAATGGTACCGCAGCAATATTTTAATTGGAACGCACACAAACATTTTGGGGGTTTAAAAGAACAAAACCCCCATAAAATTTTTATGTAAACATATTAAAAAATAAGCCTCAACTCAATAAAAACTGCCTTATCGAAAAAATACTAGGAGACAAAAAAGTTTTAAGAATATTAAATTTAACTAATGGTACCACAATAATAATTTCATTGAGACGTACACAAAAGTTTGGGGGGGTTTAAGGGAACAAAACCCCCATAAAATTTTAATAAGGTGCACAAATTTCACTATAATTTTTCCTTAAGATGCTCCTGCCATAATAATGCCAAATAACCATTTTCAATAAAAAATCTCTAATAGTTTTCGATATATTCGAAAAAATCGATTTTCATTTTGTAACTTCAAAGGGCTATAACTTTTTTTATATGCATATTTGTACTAAGGTAAGTTAGGTTCATTCGAACTAATTTTGGTCCCAGAATATGTGATTTAATTTATGACCTGTATTTTTGTTACACCCTGTATATACAGCGTGTCTACTTGAGTTGGAAACATATGAGAAACTTTTTTATTATTAATTTTACGAAAAAAAGTTTTTCTTTATAAAAAGTTCTGCATGCCCCAAAACCTAAGATTCAATTATCAGATATCAAATTTTCTCAATATTATACGAGGTATGTCAAAAAATATGAATTTCGGCTAAGGGTAAAGTACCTTTATTTCTCTCAATATCGGAAATTCTTATTATGAAAAGTTGTTTGGAAATAAAAACCAAGCTCAAATATGTAATTACATGCTTCTAATTGGAAAAAAATATTTTCCAAATTTTTCTCAAATTTATTGATACTAACTTCGTTTTTATTCATTACACATACGATAACTCTTTTATTATTACTTTTACGAAAAAAAAAGGTATTCTTTATAAAAATCTCTGTATGTCCTAAGACCGAAGATTCAACCAACAGATATGACATTTTATTAATTTTATACGAGTTATTTCAAAAAATATGAATTTCACTCAAGAGTAAAGTACCTTTATTTTTCACAATATTGAAAACGGTTATTAAAAAAGTTGTTTAGAATTAAAAACTATGTGTCAATATGCAATTACATTCTTCTAATTGAAATACTGTGAAATATAAAGGTGCTATAATATTGAGCGAATTTCATATTTTTTGACACACCTCGTATAAAATTAATAAAAGTTGATATATCATGGTTGTGTCTTAGATTTTAGACCATGCAAAGTTTTTTATGAAGAATAACTTTTTTTCGTAAAATGAATAATAAACGAGTTATGATATTTGTAATAATTAAAAACGATGTTGATCGTATATAAGAAGCATGTAATTGCATATTTCATCTTAGTTTTTAATTCCAAACAACTTTTTATCATAAGAATTTTCGATATTGAGAGAAATAAAGGTACTTTACCCTTAGCCGAAATTCATATTTTTTGACATACCTCGTATAATATTGAGAAAATTTTATATCTGATAATTGAATCTTAGGTTTTGGGGCATGCAGAACATTTTATAAAGAATAACTTTTTTTCGTAAAATTAATAATAAAAAAGTTTCCCATATGTTTCCAACTCAAGTAGACACGCTGTATAGGGTGAAAGAATTGAAAAAAACAACAACATATTTTTACATAAAAAACAGTAAAAACACAGTTTCTGGTAACCGATTCTTCCGGTTCAAGACCTCGATCTTATTCATAAAAAAAACCTTGAGGCCAAATTTGGCTTAAATCTGACTTTTTGTCCAAAAGTTATCGTGCTATTATTCACATGTATGTGTAGCCGCCATTTTGAATGCTGGCCATTTTTGTAAAAGGCAAAATCTGAGATGGCCTGATATCTAAATTTGAACTTTTGTATGTGTAGTATATGTGGTCCAAATTATATGCTTCTACCATTAGATGCACAATAATTCTTATAATATTTGCACAAATCTGCCACAAATAGGTGCATGTGAAGGTACGTTATGCATTTATTAAATGGTAATTAACATAACTAAAAAGTTCAAAATATTTCCTAAAACATATTCTTACGCTCTTTTCAATGGTGGTATTACCATTTTAAAAAATTAATATATACAGGGTGAAAAAATTGAAAATAAATTATTTACATAATATAAAATAGTTTTACATAAAAAACCAGAAAAAATACAACATATGGTAAACCAATTCTTCCAGTCCGGTAAACGACATCGATCTTGTAAATCACAAAAAGAACCTATGTACCAAATTTGGTTGAAATCGGACTTTTCATTTAAAAGATATCGTGCTATTAGTCACATATGTATAGTCGCCCATTTTGAATAACCGCCATTTTTGTAAAAGGCAAAATCTGAGATGGCCTCATATCTAAATTTGAACCTTTATATATGCAGTGTATGTGGACCAAATAATAGGCTTGTATCATTAAATGTGCAATTCTTATAATATTTGCACGAATCTGCCGCACTACTGGGGAAATCGAAGAGAAGAGGATATGGGACTACTGATGAGGGGGAAAATACCTCCGAAACCGGTATAGACTCTTCCTGCACTCTCTGATTTAACCAGATCATTATGCAGCTGCTGCATTTTCGTTTTGCAAAGAAATTGAACAGGTTTATACATTTTTAAATTTAATTAATTGTATTTTGCTTGTAAGTAGTGCATTGTAATAATTAATTTTATTTACTACATACAATTGTTTACCTTTTAATAACATAACCTTAATATTACTTTTTCTTCTTATAATTTTTTTGGCTATGGCCTTGACAATTGTCCAGTAACCAGGACTAATATAATTGGCCAATATAATTAAAAGTGCGAATAATGTTGCTGAGCTATGAAACCAGGTGTCGCTTTTCCGAACTTGCACGGTCCCAATTTGTGTAGATTTATAGTCCTTACAGTATCATTATTATCAGTATTAACTTGTCTTTTAAATATACAGGTACATTATTACAAAGTTTTTAAAATGAAATGTGTAGGTATAGTATCAATGTGTAGGAATATGCGTAAATAAATTAGGAACTCTCATCTTGGTAAAGAAGCTTTTTTGATTTTAGAACCAGAAGAATATGAAGAAGACAATCAGGATATAGAGGTTATTGAATCTAGTGAAGATGTTCCAGGTAATAAACAGTAATTGTTTATGTTTCACAAAACTATAAACTTTCAGTAGTTTTGCTTCTGATATTACACATTAAGACATATGCATTTACATACACTTACAGAAAATAGCTACCATTTAGAAATTTTGTCTATTAAAACAATATTTTAAAAACCTCTTCAAAATCAAACTTGGTTTTCAAAACCTCCAAGAAACTCCAAGAATTTCAAAAAACCTCTTCAAAATCAAATCTTGAATCTAAAAGATTTGAGAACAAAGATTTCTGTTGCAGTTGATATAAATCTTCTGTAATTCCCAATCTTACACATAAAGAAGCACTACTTAAAACTTGTTTTTTCTTCTGTAAAGCATATGATATTACATGTCTTACATCTCGTCATATTGCAATATAAAGGTGTCCTTAGTACAATATTTTTGCCTAATTTTTAATTGATTTTGTGTTTCAATCTAAGTAGTTTCGAATTACTTGAAAATTCCCACCTAAAATAATTTTTTGCATTTTGTGGCTATTATTCACACATTGTTAATAGCCCAATAAATGACCGTTTTGGAGTGTAATTTTCAGGGGCAACTCCGAATTTCATGAAAATTTCGATTTAGGTTCTACTTACCCTCCACTTCAAAGTTGAATTTGTGCCGTTGGTTGCTTTTACTTGGGGGCTGACAGTTACCCCTTCTCGAGGGTGAAAAAACGCGTGTTTAAAATAAGCCCGGAAATGGATAAATTGACTGATTATAAGCACCTTTCGTTCTATAGAGTTTTTTATGTAAGTCAATACTTTTCAAATTATTTGCAATTTAAAGTGTTTATTTTTCGACAAAAAACTACGTTTTCAGACGGTTTTTCGCAAATAATTCAAAAAGTAAACATTTTATCGAAAAAATATTCTTTGCAAAAGTGTAGCTTATAAAAAAAAACTAAAAAATGGTGTATCGCCAAAGTCTATAAACCGAGTAAAGGCAAAGTTGTAGCTCATGAAAAATACGTTCTTATTCGTCTAATTCCAAATCAAATATGTCAACGCGAAATCACCTAAAAATTAAGTAATTTTCGGGAAAAACTTATTTAGATTTTTTGAAGTGTTTAAAAAAGATTTACTTTTATTTTCTACTCAAGTTTCAAGAATCAAAAATAAACGAGTTACGTTGAAAAAAAGTTGGCCCCCTTTTTTTTGGTAAAAAAAAATCGTGAAAATCTCCCTCTATTTAGCACCCTAAATAAAATTAATCGTTACTGCTTTACCATTTACTTTAAATGTATGGATATTGTTTATTTATACTATCTGTAAGTTTGACCGGTTAGTGCTAATTTTAGAAAAATTTCGTTTTATAGCAACAAATTTTTCTTTTTTTAATTTTGGAAAAAGTTTCATATTTCAAAATAACTTAAAAAGTATTAGTGATACGAAAAATGTCAAAGAGTAAAAAAATGTAGGTTTTGCTGTTATAAATATGATAGTTTCATTTTGTTTTTCTGTAAGACAAAAATTAGTTAAGATATGGCTGTTCAAAGTTTGCATACACTGGTTTTTAGTGACTCGTTCAAGCCCTTTCAACTATAACCCTTTCGAAAATAAGCACTTTAAACCGGTGAAACTGACAGATCATATAAAAAATAGATAACTAAAGTAAATTGTCTGTAAAGCGGTAACGATTAATTTCATTTGGGGGGCTAAACACGGGGAGATTTTCATATTTTTTTTTACCAAAAAAAAGGGGACGAACTTTCTTTTGAGCGTAACTCGCTTATTTGTAATGCTAGAATCAATTAGAATAAAGATTTTTTTAAGCACTTTAAAAAATTTTAATGGGTTTTTCCCGAAAAGTGCTTGATTTTTTGGTTATTTCACGATGAAATATTCGATTTGGATTTGGACGAATAAAAACGTATTTTTCATTACCTAGAAATTTGCTTTTGCTGGATCTATAGACTTTACGAATACACAGCTCCTATCGGTTTTTTCTAAGCTACATTTTTGCTAAAAATATTTTTTCTTTAAAAATATTTACTTTTTGGGTTATTTCCGAAAAACCGTCTGACAACGTAGTTTTTTGTCGAAAAATAAACATTTTCAATCGCAAATATCTCGAAAAGTATTGACTTAGTAAAAAACTCTATAGAACGAAAACTGCTTATAATCAGTAAGTTTATCCATTTCCGGGCTTATCTTGAACGTATGTTTTTTCACCCTCGAGAAGGGGTGACTGTCACCCCCCAAGTAAAAGCTACCAACGGAACAAATTCAACTTTGAAGTGGAGGGTAAGTAGAACCTAAATCCAAATTTTCATGCAATTCGGAGTTGCCCCTGAAAATTACACGGTATCGCCGTATTTCCCGTTCATTTACTGGGCTATAAAGAAATGTTTCAAAAGCGCACAGTTTGTGAAAACGGCTTCTCAGAAAAATCGAGTTTACGTTAATAATTTTAATTTGCATTTATTTGGTATTTTCTCTCGTACGAATTGTACATTAATATTTTAAAAAAGTGGTTTCCGATAAATTTTTTAATATCAAATCTGCTTAGTGCCGGACGAGGAGGAAGAACAAGAAACGGAACAAGACAGGATAGAAAAAGAAAATGAACAGCTTATTCAAAACGTCACAGTGGATCCGAGTATACTGAACAGCTCCCTTAAAATACTGGAAGAACATGGTATCACTATGTTAAATGATGAAAACGATGATGGAAACATCCTAAATAGTGTAATGGAAAGCGGACACTCGGTGGTTTTGACTGGTAAGTGATGTCATTTATTATTCGCGGTGTGCAAGTACTTGGGAAGGGAATTGAGAAACGATCGTGCGCGAATAGCGGAGAAATATTGCAACTTTCTTAAATAATTCATATTGTCAATTGAAATTGTCAAATTGACGTACATTTCATATCTACTGTCATTGAAGAAGAAAAATTATATGTTGCTCCACAATATTGATATGATATGGCAATTATTATATAAAATTAAATTTAATTAATTGTATTTTGCTTGCAGTACTGCATTTTAATAACTAATTTTATTTACTACATACAAATTGTTTACGTTTTAATAACATAACCTGAATCTTATTTTTTCTTATTATTTTTTGGACTATGGCCTTGACAATTATCCAGTAACCAGGACTAATATAATTGGCCAATATAATTAAAAGTGCGAATAAAGTTGCAGAGCGTAGAAATAGGTGTCGCTTTGCCGAACTTGCACGGTCCCAATAGGCCTGGATCCCTCGTACCAAAAAAAAGTTTATTAATAGCAAGCTGAGAATTTTTTAATAGCTTAACGGTGTCTAGTCGGACAAACTTTGATGTACGGGAACACTGGAACAGGGGAAATTTTAATTGTGGAACAGTGTTATCCTGACAAGTTTATGATTGTGAAAACTAGCAAGTTGTTTTTAAGTTTATTCAATAGCAAACTTTATATAATATATGAAAAAAGTCAGACACGTAGAACATGTCAAATGACAGGAATTATGTTTGTGGTAAATAGCAGTCTTTTGCATGAGAATTTAACGAGAGGGTAACAAAGCAATTGGAAGTTTTGTCCGACAAAATACATGGGACGTTTTCGTAGTCTGACGTTCGAAACCTGTAACCTGTTCCACAATTAACACTTCCCCTGATCCAGTGTTCCCGTACATTAAAGTTTGTCTGACTAGACACTGTTAAACTATTAACAAATTGTCAGCTTGCTATTAATAAATTTATTTTGGTACGCGGGATCCAATACTTTTGTTGAAAATAGTCACTTACTATATTTCTATTTTTATATTCATTTATATAGAAACTTATTAGAATACTTTGGAAGCGTTAAGATATTTTATTTTTTGCATGGAAACAGCGCGTTGTATGATAAAAAGGGAAGATAGGTTTTTTGTCACAAATTGAACAAGAAATTCAAAAATGATTTATTTCTAATTTGAAATATCTATGGCGTAGTATTTTTTTCTTTTAAAAATTCAGACAATTGGCTGTATGCGCGCGAATGATGAATATTAAATTCTTAATTGTATGTCAAAAAATGCACAATAACTACTTCTTAAAACCAACCAAATTTCATTACAAAGTTTCCAGTAGTTTCGGAAAAATCGTAAAAATGTGTAAATTTTTTTTTATTCAACGCCCTGAATCTTAAAAACGGATGGCGCTATGTTTCGGAGTGTTCACGGAAACACATAAATAAAATTATATTAATAAAACGCAAACAACTGTCAATAATATATTTATTTATTTTTGGTAAAAAAGGCTTGCTTTGTTTATATCTCATAAGGGTTTGCTATTCTTTTGCCCAGCGAGGGTTTGTGACCGACCGACGCCTGCTGGGTTGTGTGAACTGGCTGGAGGCTGTGTATCGACTGAACTAGACCACAAACACTAATCTGTCATTATGTGGTTCTACCATATGACCAGACAGGCGACAATTTATTAAATCTGGCGTTTTAAAAACTGAAAACATTTCTGTGGTTTTTAAGAAGTTGACATAAGGAGGGTGGCTAATCTGGTACCGTAATCTATTATGGAATTTGTGTTTCCCATGAAAAAGCCATTATTTCTATACATTCTGGTTTTGTATATTAGGAGCGAAACACATGTGAATTTTAAATGACCCATATTATTTCGTTTAGAAAGGAAAGTTAATATTTAAAATTAGAAATTAAAAAAAATAATAAAATAGTAATTGAAGCGTGTCGCCACAGTTATAAAAAATTTTTACTAAGCAAACTCCAATTATTTTTCAGTTTTTTAACCATCCTAGAGACGGTGTTACCTTTTTTGAAACACCCTGTAGATTAATATTATCAACAATTTGTGTTACACCCTTACTGATTCCTTTATTTGTATAAATTTCAGAAGTTGGAAAAGAAGTGCTAAATTCAGTGAAACAGTCGGAAATGAAGAAGCAATCCCCGGTACTACAACTAGAAAAGAAAATAGTAACTGTTACCCCCGAACAATTTTTATCCATGGCCAATAATACTAAGATAGGTGGTTTACAAAATTTGAAAGTGATACCTACTGGAGGACCATTTAAAAGAGTAATGATGAAGAAGAATAAGTTGATACCGATAAATACATCAACAGTGAGTACTAAATATATGGGTTATCGTTTTCATATTTTTCTGTAGTTATACATTACTTAACCTTGCTTTTGGTATTCTTTACTACCTCGGACAATTGTCTTCAAACATCACCATAACCACGTCTTGAAATTATGAGCCCATCTCACAGTGGCAGAAAAATGTTAAAAACGTGGTCAAAAGTCCTGGAAACAAACTTTTTTATATTTTTGACTAGTTTCCGCTCATAGAAACATCCGGCCGATTCATTTTCAAGTTGCAGAGTAAAAAACATACGTGATAAACCTACTACATATTCCAGTTTTCTTGTTTTGGTGTTCTTTACGACCTCTCAATCGTTTTGTAGCCTTTTTAACACTTCCGCATTTGTAACTCATTGGATACATGGTATTTTCAAAATCCTTCTATAGTACCACATCTCAAATGCTTCCAACTTCTTTATGTTATCCACTTTTAGTGTCCAGTTTTCCATTCCATACAACAAAGTCGAGAACACATAGCATCTTAAGATTCTTCGGAGGAAGGTCTCGATTAACAAACTTTTTTTTTTCATTTTTATAAATGCTTGTCTTGTAATTTCAATGCGTGTCCTGATTTCTCTACCTTGAATCATTTTTTACATTTACCCAAGTTCCCAGATATTTGTAGTTATTCACTCTTTCTACTTGATTTCCCTCGATATCTAGCCTTCCCACTGTATGTTGCTTAAAAATAATCATGAACTTGGTTTTCTTAACGTGCATTTGTAGTCCATATTTTATACTGACTTAATGTTATCTATTTACTAATCGTTGCAGTGCTTCTAGATTTAGACTGTCTGCAAAAATAGCGGTGTCGTCTGCGATTCTTATGTTGTTCAAGATTTTTCTGTTTATTTATATACCCTGCTCTTCGTTTGATATTGCTTCGTTAAAAATAGCTTTGCTGTACAGATTGAATAACAATAGGGACAACACGCAACCCTGTCTAACACTTCTTTTGATTCCTATAGTTTCTGTTTCGGCATTTTCGATTCTAACATTTGCTTTTTGATTCCATTACAGATTGGCAATAATCCATATATCTCGATTGTCCACATTCTTTTCTTTTAACAGTTATACGAGTTTTTGATGACATACTTTATCAAAACCTTTTTGATAGCTATAAAGTAGACTAAGGGTAAGAACAGAACAAGTGGGTCGCGGTGGAGGTGGAGGTCGCGGTCGATGTCGATATCCGTGTAAAACAAACACATTGTAGTGAATGGAAGAGAACAGAGCAGGGTAAGTCGCGGTGGAGGTTTAGCGCGATGCCATCCATGAGGTTTACATCGATGCTTTTGAAAATAAAATGAATCTGTTTTACATGGATGTCTACTGCGCGGCCTACAAGGATGCTTCCCCGTGATTGGTCCGTTCGAAGCCAAGTTGTCATTACCTGCGCTATCTGAGTTGATACTTTTTATAATACAATCCCTTTTTGTATTCAGTTTATTTTTGAATTTCTAAAGTAATTAAGGTACTAGTACACTTTAGAAGACCAAAAATAAGCATTCGTTCGAGAATTTTTTTCTCAGAACCTTTACTAAAAATGAACATAACACTTTTTACATATTACAAAAAATATATCTTTTTCCATTTATGCACGTACACTAATACGTATTGTAGAGGGCGCCAAAGTCGAGGCCTCGAAAAAAGTAGTTCCGATGGCGGACAGTTAATCTCAGGATTGGGATCTCTGAAACAAAAAAAAGAATGTGTGTACTTTGTACGCACGTAAGAAGTTATACATCTATTACATGATTTCAACGAAATCAATATACTTTAAACAATTTCTCTACTACTTTCCAAAAATTTTTATTAAAACAATACCAAAAATTAAAAAAATAAAAGAATAAAACACACACAGACACATTGAAAAATGCCACAAATGATTTCTGAACAATAATTGTTGCCAAAAATTTTAATTAAATACGTATTTTCTGAAAAAAATTATATAATAATATACTTACAATCATAAAATCTATAAAAAAAAAATAAAAAATGATATAACTTGCATTGGGCTTGAACCTACTTCCCGTGTATCCCGCCGTACGAGAGTCGAAGGGATTTCAAACTGCACCACCTTCGCTTATACGTCATGTGGGAATATACACAAACTGAACAACTTTTTGACATTTTGTTTTTATGAATTTTTATTAGTTTGATTTTTGTCGAATTAAAATACAACAATATATAGAGTAAGAAAACGATACATTAGATGAAAATTTGTAGAAAGTTTGTTCGTAATCAGATTATGTAAATTAAAGCATTGCCTACTAGGGGTATAGCATAGCAAGTACTAGGTAAGTACATTATTTTTTTTTACATTTTCCAAATAGGTATGAAGATAATTTTTTATTGGAATACAACTGAAACATTTAGAATTATGTACCTGTGGCTTTTCAAAACTATTTAAAAAGTCACTATAATTATAAATTTGATTTTATTTCTGTCCTCACAACAATAAAAACTAATATATTATACAACATTTTTGTTTACCGATAACCTCCATATTGAACAATTATTGACAGATCATTTCAACACCCAATCAGAGCCCGTATAAAGACTAATACCAAACTGTCGGTGTGCGCATGCGCGCAGATCAATATAAATTCACCCTCAATCTCAATCGCGCCTAAAGAAGTATAACTTCAAAAAATCGTACGGTATTTGAAAAAGGAAGGTTTCTTACGTGACAATTTACCACCGTTAGTGAAAAATTCCGCAAAAAAAAGATTTTACGGAAATTGGAAAAAATTTGGTGAAAAAATCGCCCGTTTTTCTTCAGTTTTTCATGGTTAAAAAATATTTATTTTTTATTTTTTGGTCAAATTGTGGTAAATTGTCACGTAAGAAACCGTCCTTTTTCAAATGCAGTACAATTTTTTTGTTTCAGATACCCCAATCCTGAGATTAACTGTCCGCCATCATTTTTCGAGGCCTCGACTTTTGCGCCCCCTACAATATTAGTTACGTGTATAAATGAAAAAAGATGTATTTTTTGTACTCTCTGAGTTAGATATTAATATGTAAAAAGTTTTATGTTCATTTGTAATAAAGGTCCTGAGAAAAAAAATTCTTGAAAAAAATGATTATTTTTGGTCTTCCAAAGTGTACTAGTACCTTAAATTCAGTAAATTTTTGAAATATGAAGGAAGATCTGATTATGTACAGCTGACATTTCATCACTATCATCACTTGACTGTCAAATGACTGACTTGTCATTCAAATCTAATTAAACTACTTCACTTGATAGTGGTTCTAGCTCGACTGATAGCGCAGGTGACCTCCTTGCTATGTGCTGTTGACATCGACCGCGACTTAACTAGTATTAACATCCACCGCGACTTACACCTCCACCTCGACCCACTTGTTCTGTTCTTACCCTGAGAGATCCTGGTTCAAATCTAGTCATCTTTGTACGAGAACGTTAAAAGCAAACAGAGACTCTCTCGTTCCTAGTCCTCCTCTGAATCCAAACTGGGTGTCATCTATACAGGGTGTAACGAAAATACAGGTCATAAATTTAATCACATTATCTGGGACCAAAAATAGTTTGATTGAACCTAACTTACCTTAGTACAAATGTGAATATAAAAAAAGTTACAACCCTTTGAAGTTACAAAATGAAAATCGATTTTTTCCAATATATCGAAAACTATTAAAGATTTTTTATTGAAAATGGACATATGGCATTTTTATGACAGTAGCATCTTAAGAAAAAATTATAGTGAAATTTGGACACCCTATAAAAATTTTATGGGGGTTTAGTTCCTTTAAACCCCCCCAAACTTTTGTGTACGTTCCAAATAAATTGTTATTGTAGTACCATTACTTAAACACAATATTTTTAAAACTTTTTTGGCTCTTAGTACTTTTTCGAAAATTCAGTTTTTATCGAGATATTTTAAATATTTGTCAAATCCACCACATATTTGTATATGGTTAAGTACGATTATGGAGACTTGGTAAAAAATATGAAAATTTATGTATGATTTACATTTTTAGGTATATTTTGAACCGTATTAAAAAAGAAGCCATATCTCGATAAAAGTTGCCTTCTTGAAAAAATACAAAGAGGCAAAAAAGTTTTAAAAACATTTTGTTTAACTAATGGTATCGCAGTAATAGTTTAATTGGAGCGTACACAAACATTTGGGGGGTTTAAAGGAACAAAACCCACATAAAATTTTTATGTAAACATATTAAAAAAAGAATGTGTGTGTACTTTGTACGCACGTAAGAAGTTATACTTCTATTATATTATTTAAACGAAATTAATATACTTTTTATTTATATTTTGTTTAAATATTAAACTAATTTATACTTACTACTTCTTTTTTTAACATTTTTATTAGAACAGTGCCAAAAATTAAAATAATAAAAGAATAAAACACACACAAACACATTAAACAAGCCACAAATGATGTCTGAACATTAATTGTCGAAAATTTTTTTAACTAAATACGTATTTTCTGAAAATACAATTATATAATAAATATACTTACAATCATAAAATGTATTAAAAAAAACAAAAAAGAAAGTTTCTATTGGGACTCGAACCAGCGCTGATAAGAGCGGTTGGTATTGGAATTCATTCGCCTTCGCTTAGCCACGGACACTATGTGTCATTATTTACGAAGATCGACTAACTAAACGGATTAAACTTGTGATATTTTGATATTTTGAAAATTGATCAAATTATTTTAATTTTGAATTGAAATGATTTAGAATTGAAAAAATACAACAAAACATAGAGTAAAAAAACAATATATTAGGTGAATATTGATAGAAATTTTGATGGTAATCAAATTATATAAATAAAAGTATTACATACTATGTATTTTGGCAGATCAAATAGGTAGGTTTATACCCATGATACATTAACAATTATTACGTACCTGTTGCTTTTAAAAACTATTTAAAAGTCACAACAATAAAACTAATATATTATACATTTGTTTACCTTTACCTTTACCTCCAAACCACAGCTGCCATATCGGATAATTTTTGACATGTCATTTGAACATCCAATCAGAACAAAGTTATAATGCGCATGCGCCGGCCTGATAGGTTTTAACATAAAAAAATCACCCTCTATCGCCGGTAAAGAAGTATAACTTCAAAAAGAAGCCGGATCTCGATAAAAACTGCCTTATCGAAAAAATACTAAGAGCCAAAAAAGTTTTAAAAATATTGAATTTAACTAATGGTACCACAATAATAATTTAATTTGAACGTACAGAAAAGTTTGGGGGGGGGGGTTAAGGGAACAAAACCCCCATAAAATTTTTATGGGGAGCACAAATTTCACTATAATTTTTCTTTAAGATGCTCCTGCCGTAAGAATGCCACATATCTATTTTCAATAAAAAATCTCTAATAGTTTTCGATATATTCGAAAAAATCGATTTTCATTTTGTAAGTTCAAAGGGCTATAACTTTTTTTATGTGCATATTTGTACTAAGGTAAGTTAGGTTCATTCGAACTATTTTTGGTCCCAGAATATGTGATTTAATTTATGACCTGTATTTTTGTTACACCCTGTATATTCTTCTATTTTTTTTTGTATATTTTATACAAAATACTATTTTGTAATAGTCTTCCATGTATTATTTTGAGGAATGTTTTTGAGGAAGTATGTGGCTTATTAATGAAATTGTTCTGTACTGTGCTATGATTTTAATTAGTGTAGTTAATTGTATAAATCTGTTTTAGATCTCTGGAGGAATGATTCAGATAACAAATGGAAACAAAGAAATACCCGTACCAAACAGAACCATAGAAAACCCGGCTAAGCAACTGGAAATAGTCTCTAGGCAATTGGCGGAAGCTAGAAAAACCATCGAAGAATACAAAATCAAGTTAAGACGAAAGGAACAAGAAGCGGAGCGGTATAAACTACAACTTAAATTGATAATGGATAACAGATAATTTCAACTGGTTTTAATAAGTATTATTTTGAGATGTTTCGTCTCCAGTTGATTGGTGATTCTTAAGTGAAGTCGTTTAAAGGCTGATTTATGTTAGGACGGGATTGTGCCGTAGAACAATAGAAAGCGCACGTCGCAGCACGTCCTTGGAGTAGCCCCGTTCCGTTGTATGATAAATTAGCCAATGCTTTTCATATGAGACGATTCTTCAATGTGCCCTGGAAGACAGCCGTGTCGTCCACCTCCTAACATAAATCCAGCCTTATAGGCTGAGGAATAGAACGGGCTGGCGGACTGATAATTTGTTAAACGAAGTTGAATTTGAAATAGTTGAGAACTGGGTGAAACATTCGATTGAACACTCTCTTTTTTATAGTTCCACAAAATGTATTATTGAGACGACTATTTTGGTGATGATATTTTTTCTCAACTAAGTTACATCAAAAATTATATTAAAAAAATGAAAATACAACAAATACAGTTGAGTCCAGGATTCTTTACCCGTGCGTCATTAATACCTGGCGAGATAAAACACATACTTTTTATCTAGTATCATTCTCTTCCACGCATGAAACTAAAGACAAACCAGCTACCGCCTGTTATTAAGTAAAAACATGTTATTTTTATGAACGCTCTAGACTCACTACATCGAAAAGAGATAGGTACAAAAAGGAAGCTTCGGGGCATTTTCAGATTTTAAGTATAACTTGTGACGTTTCTTGTTTGTTTACTTACTTGTCACTGTCAGTATATTGGATTTTTGCTGTTTTTTGTCGTGTTTTTGCATTTAGAAGTTATGTATTCCTATGCTCTGTATTTTCTCTCTGTTATGAGATTGATATATCGTGGGTATACTGCAAAAACTGACCAAGTCAATTTTTATCGATTTTTAGTTTATGTGACCAAGTCACTCCAAAGAACTAACCGAATACCTGAACAAATTCCCAAGGCAAAATTATAAGGTTTGATGCCGCAACACACATAACATACAAATGTCTATGTCTGGGTATGCGTATCAACGGACTGGAAGAAATGAACATGTTGATTTGGTCACTTTTGCATGAAATATTATTCATATTTTATTCATGTCAACATTGAACTGCGACAATTGGATATTATGACTTGGTCACTTTTCTATGTTTTAGTTTTATCTATACGTTGTATGTTTATTTGTTGAACGATCACGTGTTCAACAATTTAAATATTGTGCAACATAATTTTTTAGAATCTGGGCATTCTTACATGGAAGTAGATTACATGCACAGTGCCATAGAAAATGCTAAAAAAAATGTTCCAGTATACACTATGCATGATTAGTTACACATTTTTAGACTGGCCGAAACAAAAAAAGTGATGCATATAACGTACAGGAATTAAGGTATAATGCTTTTCTTGATATAAATACTCTAGCTGCTAATGTAGGTACTCTTAAAAATAGAACCATTGACGAAAACTGAAATCGTGTTAATTGGCTAAAAATTATATGTATGTGATATGAAGAAGACAAACCGCAATATATTTTTTAAATACAACTATAGTGATCCAGACTTTCTTATGTTCAATGTAATTGGGCGTAACAAACGAGTTATAAATCTTATAAAAGAAATTCAACTACTATTTTACTCCAAAGAAATTCCTATTTCTAAACTTAAAAAGCAGGATCTTCTAAAATTGTGTAGACAGGAACAACTCCTTCTGATTTCCATGCTTAGCTATCAGTCAATACCATCAGAGTGGGAAGATGTTGCTCCAGAGCCATCAGTATTGTCCGATTCGGATTCAGATTAGCTCTACTTCTCCTATATTCGGATTCAGATTAATTCTAGTAGAGAAACGTTTACATTGTTGTTATCATTTTCCAATTTAAAAAATAAAGTAAATGTTTTTATTTGAAACTTCAGCCTGACACTGTATAGACAAGGCGGAAACGGCGGGTTCGTTGGGAAAATATTCCCATGAGATATTTTTGCATAATCACATTCGTGAGACATCCCAGAATAAGGTTCAAGAAGTCGCCCACGTGAAAAGTGGGCCAATTTTTTTTTAACAATTTTTTTTAATCAAATTGCAAAAATTAATATTTCTGGCCCGGACTATTTTTTTTTTAGGTTTTTTGGACCATTCTGGACAAAAAAGCTCTTTTATAATTTTTCTCTAAAGTTGATCTTTTTCGAGTTATAAGCAATTTAAAATTTGAAAAACGCGAAAATGGCCATTTTTAAGACTTAATAACTCGGTTAAAAATTATTATTATGAAAGTCGGAAAGTGACTAAATCAAAGTTTAAAGTCGCCGCTACATGATCCTGAAGAAATCTGTGTCATTAATTTACTACTAAGCTGTTATTTTTAATTAAAAACAATGAGCGGTTAGATCGTATTGACGCCGCTGTAAATGTGAGTGCGAGTGAGATGCACAATTGGACTGCTGAAATGGCTTCTCTCTCGCACTCAGAATTTACAGCGGCCGCACACGTGCATGGCGCTTATTATTATTACTTAAAAATAACAGCTTAGTAATAAAATAATGGCAAAAATTTCTTCAGGATCTTGTAGTGGGGGCTTTAAACTTTGATTTAGTCATATATTGACTTTCATAATAATAACTTTTAACCGAGTTATTAAGCCTTGAAAATCGCCATTTTTCGTTTTTTTCAATTTTAAATTGCTTATAAGTCGAAAACGATCAACTTTAGAGAAAAATTATAAGAGACCTTTTTTGTCCAGAATGGTCCAAAAAATTAAAGAAAAAATTGTTCGGGCCAAAAATATTGATTATTGCAATTTGATTAAAAAAAAATTGGCCCACTTTTCACGTGGGCGACTTCTTGAACCTTATTCTGGGATATCTCACGAATGAGATTATGCAAAAAAATCTCATGGGAATATTTTTCCCTTTGAACCCGCCGTTTTCGCCTTGTCTAGTAAATAAATAAAATTAGAAGTATTTTCTTTGTGATTTATTATTGATAAATGATCATCTTTTTGTGACCATGATTTAAATTTGAGCAAATTTCTACATCAAAAAGTGACCAAGTCAATTTTTTTTCGAAAAACAAAAAGGTTAATGCGATTTTTAGAGCTACTTAGAATCACTAACTTCAACCATTTAATACCTGGAAAGAAAAAATACATATCCTTTTAAAATGATTTAAAAAAAATTCAAATAAAATGACAGAATATTCAACATCAATTATCTCGAAAGCACGATATTTGACTTGGTCAGTTTTTGCAGTATGCCCACGATATATTCTTATTTCGATTAATTAATTATTTTAATAATTACTTATGGAAACAAAACCAATATTAAATAAAACTTTCCTATAAAATTTATTCTCAGGGCTAAATTACATTAATGTATTAACTTTAGTTTGTGGCTTCTAGTATCTCTAGTTGCTTACTTCATCCAGGACATCCAGACAAAATAAATATACTCAATTCTATAAATATTATTTATTTATCCAATATACCATAAATATAAGATTTAAATGTATGCTAAAACTCAATTTTGTTGCAACTATTTCTTATCTAATAAATTAATCTTTAATTCTGCTATCTCCTTTTTTTAACAAAATTTTCATTTAAATAATTCGTTAGACCAGCGGTTCTCAACCTTTTTGAGTGATGTACCACTTACAGTTATTTTAATTATTTTTGGTACCACCTATATTTTTAAATTGTATTATCAATACTTACTAAGTACTACTATTTTAATTTTTTCTGTGTTTTGTGTACCACTGCCGTGCAATAATGATATGTACCACCAGTGGTACATGTACCACAGATTGAGAACCTCTGCGTTAGACTGTTCTTACTAATATATAAAAAAAAAACAAAATTTACTTTTCACCTTTTGAATAGATTACTTATTTCTTCTTTGAATTCATGAATGACTAAATAATGCTGTAGAACTGTTCAATAAAAATTAAACAAATATGGTATGTGATATAAAACAACTCTCTCCTTTTCACAAATAATCTACTAACCTTTTTTTCTCTTCTTTACTTCTTCTCTTGGATTGTATAGCCCTCGTTTCTCCCACACGTGCTCCTCGGATGCTGTGACGATCCTTCTCGTCCAAACTGCTTCACAAACAAACAATAACACTCGCTCGAAATCTCTCCTCAGTTTTCTCTCTGCTCGATATCTTGTGCAAATTGATACCAACCGGCTACTCGTTCCAGACAGAAACAGGAATCTCTTCGGACACGAGAAGATTGCACTTCTCAACTCGATCAACGATTTCGTTTCAACACGCTTCTGCTTATACGGACACCAACTTCACCACTTTACACAGACTTCTTACTTTTCAAAAACTGGACTGCTCTCGTCAGATCTTCATTACACAGTACCACTTTTTTTCTCCTCAACTCATGACTCCAACACTCTATTCTCCCTCCTCCGTCTCTCTCGCCAATCACAAAACATCTTTTCTACACATTACATCCCTACTTTCATTTCTTAAGAACAAATTATTTTTGTATAAAACTTTTCCGTTTCGTCAAATTCCAGGAGATACCAAAATTACTTTTGTGTTTCTACATGCTATAAAAACCCGATATTCTAAAACTCAACAATTGTGTTTACCGTCTTTCCTTCTAAGAAGCATTTATAAACGTCCTATTGTTCACTTTAAAGCGAATATATGTACTTTCTAATCCGACCGTATTAATTGTACAGTGCGGTGGAATAAGTGTTGCCCCCCCCCTGTTAACTTGTTTATTTTAAGAATATAAGCAAAACGCTCGGACAGGTCGATTTTTAAACTAACCATAGTATATTATAGCATCAACGTTTCGAACTTTACGCGATCCCTCTTCAGGTGACAGGTATAACTTTGATTTTTTAAAATGGTAAGGTACATCATGTGAAACCTCATTTAACAGATTTTGAAATACTGATTTCAAAAATGTATAATACTTTAATCTTTTTTGAGATCGTACGCGCAAAATTTCGGTCGAACTCTTTTTAAACGCATTTATTTTTTTTTTCGAATTCTGAGGAAACTAATAATTATTTTTGAAAAATTTAAACGCAGAATGAAAGATTAGATTATTACCGAGGGCTGACAGTCCCTTAGAATAAACAAAAAGTTTCTTTTGAATGATATATTTGAAATTAAAAATCACACTTAATTTTCTCTTTTTTTCACCACTGTGACTTATTAAAATAAACATTATAGGAGTTCTCAGGGACTTTGGACCATCGAGAATACTGTAATATTTCATTCTGCGTTTAAATTTTTCAAAAATATTCATTAGTTTTTTAAGGATTTGAAAAAAATGATTGCATTTAGAAAGAATTCGACCGAAATTTTACGCCTACGCTCTCAAACAGGATTAAAGTATTATACATTTTTGAAATCAGCATTTTAAGAGCTTTTAAATGAGGTGTCACATGATGTATTTTCCTATTTAAAAAAATCAAAGTTATGGCTGTCACCTGAAGAGGAATCCCGTAAAGTTCGAAACGTTAATGCTATAATATACTATGGTTAGTTTAAAAATCGACCTGTCCGAGCGTTTTGCTTATATTCTTAAAATAAACAAGTTAACAGGGGGGGCAACACTTATTCCACCGCACTGTATAAGTCCGTTCATAGAATCATTAATACTGAACGATTTTCACTTTCCACGAAACACTACTTATGACTAATTTATACTATTTTTTTGGCCATATACAGGCCGGTAAAAATCTATGATCTCGTGGTCTTTGGCATAAATTAATTTTCTAAATTTTTCCCATAAAAATTATATGACAGTATACTACACAAACAGTTATTTTCACAACTAATTTTATATTGAAGTTTGAAATTGTATGGTAAGTGAATTTTAATTTGCCATTAATTTACATACAAAGTTTGCCTCATTCACAGTTAAGGAATGGTTTTGTTTAAGTTTCCGCAAAAGTTAAACAAATAACAAAAAGAAAATATTTTATTGTCAAGTATTTATATTATAACAAATATTTAACATCACTATAATGATATTAAAAGAATTTATTAAGCTACTTCAAACGTTGCTGTAATTCTGCACTAAAATTTTAAAGCAAAACTAAAATTTTACATTCTATTTATTTGTTGTCTATGTATTCGCGACGGGACCAGAAGAAATACCGAATGAAATAATAAAGCTCTTCGAAAATTCAGGTAAAAGATCTCTCCATCTTTTTAATAAAGTTTATCAAACTGGCTATATACCAACGGATTGGCTGCTGTCGACTTTTGTGACGATACCTAAAAAAGCAAACGCGAAAAGATGTAGTGACTACCGAACCATTAGCTTGATGAGTCATGTTTTAAAGATATTTCTACGAATTTTGCACTCTAGGATGTACCAAAAAATAGAAGAACAGCTTGGTGATACACAGTTTGGATTCCGCAATAACCTTGGGACCAGAGAAGCACTGTTTAGTATTCAGGTTATGGTACAGAGATGTCGGACATCCGGTTTATATGTGTTTCATTGACTTTGAGAAGGCCTTTGATCGGGTAAAACATACGGAAATGATTGCTATTCTTCAAAAAGTGGGTATTGATGATAAAGACCTACGCATTATCAAAAATCTTTACTGGCATCAACGTGCAAACATCAGGATTGGCTGGGACACGTCTGAAGAACTTCAAATACGAAGAGCAGTAAGGCAGGGCTGCATTTTGTCCCCACTAATATTTAACATCTATTCTGAGTTTGTTTTCAATAAAGCAGTGGATAATGCTCAATGTGGTATCAAAATGAATGGCGTCAATATTAATAATTTGAGATATGCGGATGACACGTGTTAATTGCGAGCAATTATGAAGAACTTCAACATCTGATTAATAGGATTACCACAACGTGTGATGAATATGGACTCAAGCTAAACACTGCAAAGACCAAGGTGATGGTTGTCAGTATGACGCCAATACAACCGGAAGTAGTAACAGCTTATGGTGAACAATTAGAGAGAACTAACAGTATCACCTACCTTGGTTGTAATCTAAATGAGAACTGGGACATGAGCAAAGAAATTAGAATACGTATAGAGAAGGCCAGAGCTGCATTCTTTAAGATAAAGAAACTTTTATGTGGAAACAACATTACTTTGAATCTTAAAATTAGATTAGTGAGATGTTATGTGTTCTCTACTCTTTTGTACGGTGTCGAAGGTTGGACTTTAACAGATACTCTTCTCAAGAAATTGGAAGCCTTTGAAATTTGGGTATACCGAAGAATCCTACGAATAAGTTGGGTGGATAGAGTTCGTAACGAAGTTGTTTTGCACCGGATGGGAAAAGTTACAGAAGTCGTCAGAACAGTTAAAAATCGAAAACTTGAATATTTTGGCCATGTTATGCGACACCCAGAGAGATATAATATACTCCATTTAATAATACAAGGCAAGGTAGACGGAAGAAGAGGGCCAGGTCGAAGAAGAACGTCATGGCTTAAAAACCTGAGAGAATGGTATAACAGATCCTCTGCATCCCTTTTCCGAGCTGCCGTTAACAAAATTACTATAGCCAATTTGATAGCCAACGTTCGATAATCGAGCACGGCACATGAAGAAGAAGATTTATTTGTTAACGTCAAATTTTGTAATTTAATCCGCGATCGGAGCAGTAGCCACTTTCTGTCACTTTATGCTGTTGCGTTTAGTAAATTTCCGACTTATTTCGTATGCTTTAAATGATGAAGCACGGGTAAAGAATCATGGATTCAACTGTACATCTTGTAACATCTTAATATTGAAAAGTGTATAGTTCGAGAGCTATAAAGACTAAAGATTGACGTTGTGAATATATACAGGGTGGTGCATTAGTGCGAGGAAGACCAATTGCTCATTGTCGTAAGAGATACGAAAAACATTGTTAAGGTTAAAGTTGGGGCATACATAGGATCATAATTTAACAATGTTTTTGAATATACAGAGCTGCCAATATTAATAGGACGGAACAAAGTTATTTTTTTACGGAATTACCTAAAAAATATTTTCGATTTAATATTTTCATGGCCAAAACTCACAAATTAAAGCAATTAGGTATAGGGAATGTTTAAGAAATAATAGAGTACCATAAAATAGTATTTTATTAAAATAATAAAATACAGGGTATTCATAGTGAAATTAATAAAAAAATGTAATTATCTTTTAAACTGCCTCGTATAACATTGCAAAAACTTATATTAAAAAAACGAGAACATCGAGGAGAGTTCAAAAATGTAAAAATATACAGGGTGTTTCATTAAAAAAAGATAAGTTTGTTCCACCGTATCAGTATGGTTGGCCCTGTATTTTTGAAAATATCTTTAAAAGATGGTCCTATCTATGCCCCAACTTTTATCTTAACAATTTTTTCGGACATCTTCCAAAATTGTTTTCAAAACATGTGTCTCGATGAGTCGAAATATGAAACAAATTTATTATTTTATTTGTTGAAATTGTTATATTTACAAGTTGTGTATTTACAAAAATAAGCATATTTTGTTGAAACAAAATCATTTGTTACTGCTATTTTTCAAAAAAATTGTTGCAGTATGTGCAATTGGCGAGAATCAGAATATAGATAAATATGTGATGTTATAATTTATTCACAGTTTTCTTTTCCAGTAGAGCGGTATATTTTCCAAGGACTTTCAGAAGAAAACCTTGCCATTTAACACGTTCGGTGCCCATATTGAACAAGCGCCACTTGTCTGGTGTACCACGTACTTATATCGTTCATTTAGTAACACAGTACTACTGACGCCACTTATGCGTCATTGGTACCTTTGATAAAACCATCGCGACGCTACTCGTGCGTCATGGGCACCTAACGTGTTAACAATAAAACAATATCAAAAAGGGTGACTATATTATCTGTGTTCTCTGAATTTAAGTGTACACCTGCGTTTGCCTGATGATAGGCAATAACCTTGAAATCTCGAAATCATGCTGTTGTTCACAAATTCAAATACAGAAACTGACAACTTCTTATGCTCCTGAGGCATGTACAGGCTTCACACACAAAACAAAACGGGGCTTAGCAATTCAGTCAGTAATGACTGACTTTCTTAGTTGCAACATAACTCATCGAGTATCCTCTTCCAGCACCATTACTTAGCCGTTTCAAACACTGTTATTTGATCTATTAAATGCGTATATGGCGTAACCGATCACAAAAATTAAGTTACTGTGTTTATCAAATGCCATAAGGGTGTATTACTTTCGAATTTAGAAACCTTATTTAAGTAATTATGACGAACGAAGTGGTGTTGCACAGAATGGGCAGAGATGGAGAACTTTTGAGCACCATTAAAAGGCGAAAGACAGCATATTTGGGACACATCATCATCCAGCCCTTTGCGTCCACTGCTGGACATAGGCCTCTCTCATTTTTGTCCATTGTGCTCTATTTTGAGCACTTTGCATCCAATTTCTTGACATTTTCTTGAGATCGTCAGTCCAACGAGTAGGTGGTCTTCCTCTACTTCTTTTGTCTAACTCGGCCTCCACTCAAGTAATCTCTTCGTCCATCTCCCATCACTGATTCGGGCGACGTGTCCGGCACAGTTCCATTTCAGGGTGGCAATTCGGGAAATTACATCGGTAACTCCTGTTCTTCGTCTTAAGTCTTCATTTCTAACTCGGTCACGAAGCGAAATACTCAGCATTGACCTTTTCATTTTTCTCTGGGCTATTTGCAGCATTTTAGAAGTTGTAGTTGTCAATGTCAAAGTTTCGGCACCATAAGTCATCACAGGCAACACACATTGGTCAAATGTTTTACGTTTTAAAGAAATTGGTATATCGCTTTTAAAGATGTCTTTGAGTTTTCCATAGCCTGCCCATGCTAGGTTTATTCTTCTTCGTAGTTCGCATGTTTGGTTGTCTCTTGTGATCTTTATTTTGTGTCCAAGGTATATGTATTTTTCCACTAGCTCTACTTCGTTGTCTCCAATATTGATAGTTCCGCTAGGTACTAGGTTTGTTTTGAATTTTGTTTTGGAGATGTTTATTTTAAGACCTACACTGGTACACACTAACTGAAGTTCATGTAGAATTGTACATATCTCCTTGAGGTTGTCAGAGAATAAAATCTTCTACAGTCAATATTCAGGCCTCGCTCTTCCCAGTTAAATTTTTTACACGCATATTCTAGTACTGCGGTAAACAGTTTAGGCGATAAGGTATCGCCCTGTCGGACTCCTCTGCCGATTGGGATATGGTCCGTAGTTTCACCGACATAGTTGCGCTCTTGTATGTATTGTAAATGAACCTTTTGTATCGGTAGTCAATGCGGCTTGCTTGTAGTGCTTCCAGAATTTTGTCAAATTCGACCGTGTCAAAGGCTTTATGGAAATCTACAAAAGCCAAAACGAGTGGTCGATTATATTCGATAGTCTTTTCTATTACCGTTTTAATGCTCTGTAGGTGATCATTTGTTCCAAATCCGGTACGAAATCCGCTTGCTCCATTGGCTGGTAGAAATCAAGTTTTTTCTCAAGGCGATTCGTTACTATTCTTGTAAGGAGTTTGTATAAGTGACTAAGAAGGCTTATAGGTCTGTAATTTTCTAATTCATGGGGATCTCCTTTTTTGTACAATAGAATTACTTCAGCATTGTGCATTTGTCGGGTATATTACTATCTAAAAGACACATGTTAAAAAGGTTTTTATTTTCTTAAGAAGACAAGTGCCTTTGATTTTGATTGCATCAGTAACTAAATAATCTTCGCCTGAAGACTTGTTATTCTTAGCTTCTCTTGGGGCTAGTTTTATTTCGTCTATTTTGATTTCCGGTAGCAATTCTGATCCTTGGTTCTGGTACTTGATCTTCTTTGCTATTTTCTTTGTGTTGGCTTGTGTACAGCAATTTGTAGAAGTCTACAACTATTTTAAAGGTTTCCTCTCTGTTGGTTGTAAGATGACCATTTCTATCTTTAATCTTTATTATCTGCCTTGTCCCCGTTCTTAGTCTTCTTCTCAATACTTTCATACTTCTATTGTTATCGATGGTATGTTCGATTTGTTCTTGGTTGTATTTTCGAGTGTCTTATGTAATAGCTTTGGATATTTTTTTATTTAATTTTTGTAGTTCGTTAGCGTTAGTTTCCGTGTCGCTTGTCATTTCTCTTCTTTTCTGTATTAGTTGCCTGGTATTTTGGCTGATCTTCTCTTCTTTTTGAGTTCTAGGGCAGAATTTGTTTTGACTTTTCAGTAAGGCATTTGTTAATTTATTATTTAAGTCGTTTATATTACTTTCTGCTTCAGGACTGCTAAGTATGTCTGAAATACATTGCTGAAAACTATCTACATCTGATGGTTTCATCCATGGTTTTGATTTGTTCTTTCTAATCATCTTATACCTCTCCTTTTTTAAGCTTATTTCTATTTTACCTCGTACCATTCTATGATCGCTACTGGCAACAAATCTGTTTAGAACCGTAATGTTTTTAACTGTATCTTTTTTGTCAGTGATAATAAAATGTATTTCGTTTTGAGTTTTTCCATCAGGACTTTGCCATGTCCATCTTTTTCTGTGGTTCCTTTTTGAAAAACTGTTCATTTGGAATAGTTCGTGTTGAAGCATGAACCTTAACAGTGTTTCGCCACGTTCATTTCTACCATCCAAGCCAAGTTTCCCACTCGAGTTTCTGTAGGGTTGGATCTCATTCCTATTTTGGCGTTAAAATCACCACATATAAAAGTAAAATGTCATTGATTGTCTTTAAGAGCAGCTTTGATATCATAGAATATATCCACTTCTTCATCATGGCCTGTTGTTGGGGCATAAACCTGTATTATTTTCATATTATACCTTGTATTCAATTTAAAAGTAAGACAAATCACTCTTGTTGAAAATTTTTTTTTAGTGATACTATACTTGTTTGAAGACACATAAAATCGGAAAAATGAAAGAATACCCATGAAGATCACATCAATCACTTATTTTGTATTTGCTGTCTTTTTCTATAACAAACGTTTGTTATTTACTTAGAAATGATAAGAGTTGTTGCAGTTGATTATGATGAGTAATCTCGAAGGAAAAATGGGTCTTGGTAGACGATAAATATCCTCGCTGAAAAACATTCGCGACTGGCCCGTGTTAAAAACACAGACGCTTTTAAGAAAAGCTGAAGATATAGACGAATTTGCAATGGTTATATTATAGCCAAACTTCATTACTGGAGTCGGCACTAGAAAAAGATTTAAGTAATGTCATACTTCATTTTCCTGGAGAAGAAAACGTACTAATAAACCATAGATAAAAATCAGAAGACATAACAAGTAATCTTATAATTTTTCGAAATATTTTTAGGGCAGACTTGAAAAAAAATAAGGAAATAAGTATGCTAATCTCCTTCTCAGAGGCATCTTTCAGTGCGTCACAAGTGACAGAAAAAAAGGTAGGTCCGTGATACATACACATTTATAATATTTATTCCAGTTGTTGATAGATGGCGCTATAATCGGAAAAAATATTTACCCATTATAATTTAAAGTTCTTCTCAGTCTTTCAGTGTGTCATTAATTATGTAATATATGATTTTAGGAATTTATAGAATCATAGCATGGCATTTTAGTTAAATCTGACAGTTGTCAGAATCGTAATCGTAATTTGGTATAAAAACAAATCAATTGTGTTTATTTCAATTATAAAAAGGAACGTGTTTATAGTCGTATAGATAATACATAAATCATTTTTTGTTCGATTCTAGCGCCATCTATCAACAGCTAGAATAAATGTTATAAACGACTTTTCAATCACGGACGTACCTTTTTTTCTGTCACTTCCAACTTACGGCCGGTTTCACAAAGTAAAGTTAACTTGTGGTTAATAGATAACCAGAGGTTCACCCATTATAATATATTGGGGTGACCTCTGGTTATCTCTTAACTTGACTTTGTGAAACCGGCCGTTAATGCGTTAGAAAGAAATCGAAAACCTGTGACGCACTGAGAGATGTCTCTAAGAAGGAGCATATAATATTGTTGTTTGTATAAAATATTTGTACTTACAATTTTTCATTTATAAACCGATAGTCTCAAAGACACTGACTGATATAATTAAGTATTTAGATTAGTTTTTAAATGTCTATCTAATTAATTATACATTTCGGGGAGAGCTATTAGAAATAAACATATTTAAATATCCACACTTTTATGTAGTATTTTTGTTGCGAATAAGCCACAAGTTTACTGTAAAATTAAGTTTATATGACGTTTCGATTTCCACTTCGGAAATCGTTCTGAAAATAGAAAACAATAAATGAAACAAAAATTTGTTTAATTTAATTTAATAACAGAAATTGTTATTTAAAATATTATTGGACTATGTAATAATAATAGTCTCCCGTTTTATACCGCTAACGCGGCTTTGGGATTCACAGATCACCTACCTCCTCTAGATGTTTCACGATAACGCTTTGGTTAAATATGAAAAATAGCGCTCCATGCCGCTTGTATCGGAATTAATGCAAGCGGGAATTTCAAAATGTAATTTTGGTGGGAAGAAAATGTTAGGTTAAAATATTTGTATAGTTGAAAAAAAATAATTTGGTTTTAAAATATGCAAATTATTTTTAATTTCAAATATACAAAATACTATTTGGGAAAAAATAAGACATGACAACGTATTTTTATTTATTTATTTAATACCAGCAAAACCACTTTGTATATACTTTTTTACAAATCGTATCTTTACAAATGAAATTATTAATAGTTATCTTCCAAATTGAGTTCCAAATACTTCTACAAAAGGGTATCTCAAATGATTGAAACATGTGTGCATCTCTACTTGTTGAAGGACTTTCAACTAAAACAAAAAATTAATATAATTGATTTGATAATAACCATATTCATTTCACGTAAAATAATTTTTATTAATTATATATTTTAAGTAGGGGTTACTTACTTGGTGTTACATTCGTTTGCTTCCCTACACCACTAACTGTGTTACTTGTTCTCTAATAACAAATACTTGTTGAACTCACCATGCAAATGTAAGCTAGGAATTTTATCTTCCTAGGGATCTTCAAATCACATTCGTTTTGTTTCAAAAACTGTATTTGAATCAATTTTATCTAAATCAGGATTTTTTATTATTGCTAACAATCAGATAAACATTTACTGACATAAAGATAAAGGCATACTGACAATGACAATGATAACAATTGACAAATTATAATGACACTCAGACTCAGTGATAAAGAAGAAATCTTCACTCCAGGTGCATGCCGACATGTCAAAAAACGTATCATTACTAAAAATGACATTTAGTTTAGGATGACCTTGAGATACCTCCGTGAAACATCTAAAGAGAATTAAGTGATCTGTGTTTGGGATTATAGCAGGGTAGTCTGCTATCTCTAGGGCCTACGGTATACAAGGAAGGTAACAGGGCAAATGCTACGGCTTCATCCGTCTATTATTACCCCCGGTTTTACCCAAGGTACTCATTTTATTCAGGCTGAGTCGACCTGGGGCCTATAGACATTTTTAAATACGTCTAGATATTCTCGCCGGGATTCGATCCCCGGCACGCCTGCGTGGAAGTCGGACATCCTACTGCCTGAGCTATCCTGGCCCATTGTACTATGTATCGGACTATTTAAATATGTGGCATTTACTTAATAATCCTCCCTTAAATGTACATTCTCAGGAATTTAAATTTTGCCTTATTTTTATAAGTTGTGTATAAATGTTACATAATAGGTAAGTATTTTTTCAACTTTGTTTTTTTGGTACTGTTGAACCAAACGTTATTTATTTTTGTAGATTGTATTTTTTATACGATTTTAGATATAGTATGTAAATAAAGTTTTTTTTAACTCAATATTTTGAATCGTGTTTGTTTTCTTGAAAAGAATTCCTTATCTTCACTCGATGCGGATAAAATATGCAGAAGACAAAAAAGAAGATTAGGGCGATTAGGAAACGTAAGTAAGGGCGTTTATGGTTCTCTCTGAACGAACTAAAATGTATGTAAGATGTTTTCGTTTTACAGCTAATTCTTTTATTTTTTGAATGTTCCAGACATTGGTCGTTGGGATAGTCAGGTGGTACAAAAATATCGTATACTTTTGGATCTAAAATTACAAAGAATCATTGATGTAATGAAATAAAGTATATTTTGAATAAATATTATACACATGTTAACAAATATAAAATATATATTTTACAGAAAACGTTATGATTAAAAGGTTGGAATGTAGACCACAACCGTATTAACAATGTTAGTTAAAATCGATCTCTTGAAATCAATCGTTCATTTCTCTACGCCTCACTTCAACGTATAGTCCCCAGTACAACATCCTTTTTTGAAAATGATTACAAAAGTCTTAAAAATGGTTTTAACTGCTTCGTTTGAGTGAGTCTACCACTTTCTGAAAATTTTCGGAGTGTAGGATAGACACTTTTTCGCACGCACAACACTTAAACCTGTAGCCGCGGTATCTAACTGCCCCACGAACTACCTGGATCCATTAATCCCAAGTACCTGCTGCCCCATCGCCGAGAAACTTGGGGATTAAGTCTTAATGACCGGAAATTCCAAATTTGATTATAGTTGAAAGTAAGAATATAAATATTTTCAGCTATTCACTTATATTCTCATATTAAATTTTTAGTTATTCTACAAAGAGGGAAGCTGTAGAAGATACATGTGAAAGACCTTTAAAGATTGTCCACAAGGAATTGAGGAAGGAAAATTTCAGCAATTTACCGCTGACGACGAAAGACATTTCTTGCGTTCGAAGAAATATCTATGCTGCAAGACGAAAATCCACACCATCATTGCCCAAGTCACAGGAAGAAGTTTTACAAGTGTTAGTTAACTTAAATTTAAAAACAAATACAAGTGAAAACTTTTTATTATCTACGAAAAATAATTCCGCAATTTTTAGCTGTTTCACAAATCTTTACTTTTTGTGTAATGTAGATTCTTTGTATGTAGATGGAACTTTTCAATACTGTTCTGAATATTTTTGTCAGATGTTTACTATACGTGGCTACAAAAATGGTTTTTATGTTCCTCTAGTATTTTGTTTGTTACCAAATAAATCACAGCAATCGTACAAAAGTAATTTTGATACATTAATAACAATATGTACAGATTTGAATTTAAATTTCAAACCGAAGCGGATAATTTCTGATTTTGAAATAGCAATTCAAAATGCAACCAAGTTAGTGTGGCCCGACATTATTATTTTTTGTTGCAAATTTCATTTAACACAAAATCGGTACCGAAAAATTCAAAATTTAGGTTTGTCCTCGGAATATAAAATTAAACTGTTATTGGAAAATATTTAAAATTGTTTTTTGGCATTCCTTATTTATCCAAATGATGTTGGTGACCTTTTTTCTGATGAAGTTTTTAATATTATGTCAGAAGTTGACAGAGTTTTGCAATTTTGTGATTACCTAATTGATCATTATTTAACGAAAGATTCAACATTTCCACCTTACATGTGGGCTTCAAATTCATCATCTCTTATATTTACTACAAACGCATGTGAATCATTTCACTCGAAATTTAACGAATGTTTTTATAAATCACATCTTGACATATTTAAATTTACAGACATTTTGTTAAATTTTCAAGCAGAAGTATATGTGAAAATTAGAACTGCACATAGATTCGAAAAAAAAAACTTGATAACACGGCAAAAAGAAAAGTTGATTTTATTGAAAATGGGCTAAATGCATATTACGTTAATCAAAACATCAGTAAACTAGACTTCATTAAGTCAGTTTGCAATTATTATGCAGCTAACTTTTAAAATCTAAAATATAGTGTTCACTCTTACTTATTTTAATCACTAATCAGACATTAGAATTAAGCATTGTTATTGCTTAACTGTAGTTTTTGTTATTGTATATAAGTTATTGTAGATTTATTAACTTTATTCGATTATATTGTTATAGTTTCATTATTTAATCATTTAAAATTTTCGCTCATGCTTTGGGAATTGGGTTCCTTTTTAATTACAATAAAGTAAAATAAAAACTATATACATATGTTCACAAAAATATTATCTAAGTACCCAGGTAGCGTGGGACAGTTCGTAGTCGCTTTTAATCCTACTATAAAACTGAACCCATTAAAATCTAGGTAGCGTGGGGGAGTTCGTAGTCGCCCCCTGTAGCTCTAGCGCGGTTATCTTTTGTTATTGCAAAACTATAATTTTTAATTTTAATTAAAAGATTATACGTTAAAATAAAATAAATTATTTTTGTCGGACAAAAAAGGGAGCGGTCATCAAGTCCGACACCCTAAAGATGCCCTAAGTACTTTCAATTGACAATTAAGAGTTTTTTAATAACAAAACCGTACCACGCTAGAGTGACATCTTGCGGGTGTTACACTCGACGATCGCTCCCTCTATTTTTGTCCGACAAAAATAATTTATTTAATTTTAACGTATAATCTTTAAAATCCATTAGGAAACATTTCCTGTAGCTGGCTGTATACCATTAATTACAAAAAATTGAAGAAAAATCTTCTGTGTAAAAGGTATATTTATTTTAAAACCCCAATAAAGGGCTACAATTACAAAACAGAACGTTTTCGCTCTAAAGAGAGCATCATCAGTGTTCTTGTCAGTGTAGAGCTTGCAAAGAACACTGATGATGCTCTCTTTAGAGCGAAAACGTTCTGTTTTGTAATTGTAGCCCTTTATTGGGGTTTTAAAATAAATATACCTTTTACACAGAAGGTTTTTCTTCAATTTTTTGTATAATCTTTAGATTGAAATTAAAAATTATAGTATTGCAATAACAGAACATAACCGCACTGGAGCTACAGGTTTAGGTGTTGTGCGTGCGGAAAAGAGTCCATCCTGTACTCTGAAAATTTCAGAAAGTGGTACTCTCGCTCAAACGAAGCATGTAAAACCATTTTTACGTCTTTTGTAATCATTTTCAAAAAAGGACAGTGTACTGAGGACTAGTATCTTTATCCCTTCTCTCGTTTTTAATATTTATTAGTCATTTATACACAGTATTTGAAGTGTAAATATAATCTAAAATATTGTTGGGAAAGAACTCATCTTATAGTATTCAGACAGAAAGTCGCATTCCTGGATGCTACTTTCAGCAACAACTTATCACCTAAGTCTTTGGACACCTCGTGCCAGACGCACTTTCCAATAATTGGCACTTCTTCCAAGGGTGTACGGAATGCTACGAGAAGCGTTAAACATAGACCATCTTTGTTGGAGGATGCGTCATGCTCAACCTAGAAATAAATAATTTTACAATTAGTATACAACTCCTTTTGTGGAAAGTAGCACAAATCATCTTAACTTGGTCCTTTTCATGAGCATTTTTCAGTGCGTCACAAATTATAGAAAAAAAGGTAAGTCCGTGATAATACACATTTATAACATTTATTCTAACATGACATTTTAGTGAGAGTTGTCACATTTTATTTGCAATTTGGCATAAAAACAAATCAATTGTGTTTATTGCATTTATAAAATGGTATTTTCTTTGATTTGTATAGTCTTATAAATTGTACAGATTATATTCGTAGATATATTATATAATTCGTAAATATTTTTTTCGATTAGCGCCATCTATCGGCAACTAGAATAAATGTTATAAATGTCTGTAATCACAGACGTACCTTTTTTTTCTGTCACATACAATTTAATGCGTTAGAAAGAAATCGCAAAACTGTGACGCACTGAAAGATGCCTATGAGAAAAAGAATACCCAAAATAGGCAAGCCTGTAGAAGTCTACTTTCAGTAATATCAAAGGTTTTTTGAAAAACTACTACTATACTATATTCGCTCTCGCGAGATTTTTTTTGACACATTCGGAATAGGAAACATACAACACAAAAATTCCTACCTCACACTATTAACTGCTAAAATCAACATAATCTTTCATTAAAAAAAGAAGAATTATTAGAAATAGTGGGAGTGTCTACTAATCTCATAAAATTTTGTGAAGTTTATTTCTACAAAATATTTTTATTTGGTACAATAAATAATTTTCTCATTTGCTATCAATACATTATAATGGTTTAAATAAATAATTATTGATTGGCGTAAGGTTTATGTTATTTTTATGTCTGTTTACTGTGTTTACTATTTATAATATTGGATATGAGCAGGTGCGTTGGTTTTGTAGTAATTTCCAGTCACTTCTGACAACTGAACTTTTCAAAAAAGAAATTACTAACGACAGTGTCAAAAAAAATCTCGCGAGAGCGAATGTAGTATATTGTTTGTTTTTTAACCAAGAGGAGTGATTCAAATTTACCGCGCCGTAATGCTTGTTTCTAATTGGTCCAACCGCAGGAACGTTTACTCCACTGTTATTAATTTTTGACACTAATGACATTTACGAAATTTTGACACTTTTGGCATTTCATAGGTTAATTAAGTTATCGGCGATTTTTTATGTTTTCTGCGTTATTCCTTTAATTTTTAGGTTTTTAGTCTGCTTTTATATAAAAAGCAGTTATTTTAAGAACTTTTTAGCCACGAATTAGTATATTATAATATTTATGGATGCAGCCTTTTTGGATGTCTCGCAGGATTTTGATAAAGTCTGGCACACTGGCCTGCTATACAAAATAAGACAAGTTCTTCCTCTGAACTTTCTAATCCTCAAGTCATACTTTTTCTACCGCCATATACCAATAAAGTTGATATTGGGATACGCATAGGAAACATGTCAAAGAAAAAAGTTATATAGTGCCGATTTGTGCTTTCCTAGTCATTCACGCTTAAAATTGTTGATTTCCTATCTAAAAATGTATGTTTTTGGGTGGTTTTTCAAAAATAACTCGAAAACACTTCAATAAGATATGTTTGACCACAAATATGGTTTAGTTGATTTGATCAGAATCAAATAGGCCCTGAAGAGAATGAAACATAATCGAACCCCACGCGAAGATGGAATAGTGTCAGAAGCACTAAAATTGGAGGAGATATATTACTTGAAAAAATTAAACTACTTTTCAATATGTGCCTTCACAACGACAATATTCCAACAAATTGGAACAACGCTACTATGATTCTATTACATAAAGCAGGAAACAAAGCAAATTTAGAGAATTAATTACAGACCGACGAGCGTCCTCAGCCATTTATGCTATGGGCCGTTCAAGTATTACGTAACGCAGGTTGGAGGGGGGGGGGGGTTAAAATCTTAAAAATCTTCAAAAATTGCGTTACGTAATACGTGAACGCCGCATTAAGAGGAAACAGTAGCGATCAACAGGTAGCGAAAACGCGTTCCAAGATTGCGGCTGTAATTTTGAATATTTTTTCGAGATATTTGGCACACGTATTCGTAATATAATAAAGAATGGCGGTACAGAGCCCAATTTGAAAAATATATTAATATGTGGAAATTACTCTGTAATTAAATACAATATTAAAAAAACGAGCCTGCACCGCCATTAAGAAGAACAAAAAAATACACTTTCTTCAAATAAACTTCTTTATCCGATGCCTAGATTTTGTGTCATTTTGGAACTACTAAAATTTTTTATTTCATTAGTAGTTCCAAAATGACACAAAATCTAGGCATCGGATAAAAAGTTTATTTGAAGAAAGTGTATTTTTTTGTTCTTCTTAATGGCGGTACAGGCTCGTTTTTTTAATATTGTATTTAATTACAGAGTAATTTCCACATATTAATATATTTTTCAAATTGGGCTCTGTACCGCCATTCTTTATTATATTACGAATACGTGTGCCAAATATCTCGAAAAAATATTCAAAATTACAGCCCCAATCTTGGAACGCGTTTTGGCTACCTGTTGATCGCTACTGTATCACCTTAAGGTGCGTTACGTAGGGGGGAGGGGTGGTCAAAAATATTCAAAAACCGCGTTACGTAATATTTGAACGCTCCCTAAGTTGTTTAAGCGAATAATAAACATACGTGCATAGAAATCGGCCCACTTAAAAATTTTGTCATTTTTGATGTCTCATATTTCCTAAACCTGTTAGTCGATACAAGTGATTTTTTGAACATGTTATAGCCTGATTCTTTAACAATACCACTGTAATAATATTGTTGCTAAACAGGTAAATTTTCATTGTATACCTGGCGTACCAATCAAACTGTGTTTTATTCTCAAAGTTCGCATCACCCTGTGGAATATTCTAGCATTTATAAAATACTGAAATTAAAACCCAACAATAGCCTCAGGTTTTCTTAACATTTTGTTTTTGAATCATTCGTTTATGTTGGATAATAAAAAAGTTAGGTACTTTAACAACTAGACATGTTCTTTATCAATACACGGTGTTTCTAAATAACTGCGACAAACTTTAAGGGATAATTTTGCATGAAAAAATAATGACAGTTGGTTTTATAAACGTATGTCCGCAAATGTTTCGTTTCCGAGATACGGGATGTTGAATTTTTTCTTACAAACTGACGATTTATTTTATTGCTTTAAAACTGGTTGAGATACGCCAATGACATTTGGTGGGTTTTAAGACGTAGTTATTGCACATTTTCTGACATACAATTAAGAATTTAATATTCACCATTAGCGCGCATACGTGTAATATGACCGATCATATTACCCGTATGCACGCTAATGGTGAATATAAAATTCTTAATTTTATGTCAAAAAATCCGCAATAACTAGCTCTTAAAACCTACCAAATTTCATTTGCATATCTCAACCGGTTTTAGAGCAATAAATAAATCGTCAGTTTGTAAGAAAAAATTCAACATCCCGTATCTCGGAAACGAAACATTTGCGGACATACGTTTATAAAGCTAACTGTTATTCATTTTTCATGCCGAATTACCTCTTAAAGTTTGTCGCACTTATTTAAAAACACCGTGTATTCATGAAGAACATGTCTAGAGTTGTTAAAGTATCTAACTTTTTTATTATCCAACATAAACGAATGAATCAAAAAGCAGAATGTTAAGAAAACCTGATGCTATAGTTGGGTTTTAATTTCAGTATTTTATAAATGCTAGAATATTCCACAGGGTGATGCAAACTTTGAGAAAAAAACACAGTTTGATTGGTACACCCGGTAAACAATGAAAATTTACCTGTTTAGCAACAATATTATTACAGTGGTATTGTTAAAGAATCAGGCTATAATATGTTCAAAAAATCACTTAAATCGGCTAACAGGTTTAGGAAATATGAGACATCAAAAATGACCAAATTTTTAAGTGGGCCGATTTCTATGCACCTAAGTTTAGTTAAAAGAATGGAAAGAAATTAGAGACTTATCAACCAAGAGAACAGGCAGGATTCCGAAAAAGTTACGGAACTAATGACCAAGAACCAAGCTGACTGACGTCATCGAAAGGATAACCAGACTAAAATGGAGATAGACAGGACACGTAGCTAGAATGACAGATGGGCGAAGGACAAAGAGGTTGTTAAAATGGAGACCAAGGGAAGATAAGAGAAGCGTCGGTCGACTACAACCTACAAGATGAACTTACGAGTAAGAAGGCTAAATAAAAACTGGATCAGAGCGACGCAAGATAAACGGGGTTGGAAACACGAGGAAGAGACCTATCGACGGCCTAATTAACAAACCACGTAATTCTAAAAAATCGAATTTTGAATTTTAATGTTATTACAATGATCTATGAGGGTAAAAATGTAAAAGTAAAATTTAATAAGCTAATAATAAATGGGAAAACAATAAAATGGAATAAAAACAGTAACCAGCTAGAGGAAAGTCCAGAAGGGAATCCAAAAAACTAGCACCTGAAAAAAACCCACAAAACACTTCACAAACGATGACGGATATGGCAAAGAAAAAGGCAGTGAATAAAAATACAAGAAATAGACCGAACACAACTGACAAGACCGAAATTGACACAAGAGAAACCATAGCCATTGGAGCATGGAATGTAAGAACCTTATATGAAAACGGCAGATTAGAGCAAGTAGGCCAAGAAATGGATAATTACAAGTTGAAATTTATTGGTTTAAGCGAAACACACTGGAACGGCAGCGGATCAACTCGAGTAGGAGACCAAAAATTAATGATTTATTCTGGGAATACATCTGAAAATGCGAAACACGAAAAGGGTGTAGCAATACTTTTATCTCAAGAAGGAAAAATGCTTTAAGGGAATGGGAACCATCATCTGAGAGAATTATTTGGGCTAGACTCAAAGCAAAGTACTATAACCTAATAGTGATCAACGTTTACGCTCCTACAAATGAAAATAATGATGCATAAGAGGAAGAGTTTTATGAAAAATTGCAAGCAACGTACAATAATATAAACAAAAAGTATAAAAGAGATATAAAAATGATAATTTTAGATTTCAATGCCAAGATTGGCAATGATAATATAGGATATGAACATGTTATAGGAAAAGAAGGTCTAGGAAGGAAAAATAACAACGGAAATCGATTAATTGAATTCTGTGAACAGAATGAGCTCATTATAGGTGGCAGTATTTTTAAACATAAGCAGATCCACAAAGAAACTTGGAAATCACCGGGTGGTAGATATAAGAACCAAATCGACCATATACTAATTGAATCAAAATGGAGAAGCTGGCTACAAGATGTCAGGGCCTTAAGGGGTGCAGATGTGGATTCGGACCACATGCTTATCAGGGCGCAATTAAAGATGAAACTAGCCAGAGAAAATAATCGCAAGACTACCAGAAGAAAAAGATTCAATGTAGAAACCCTAAACCAAGAAGAAACAAGGAAAATATTCACCGACAGACTTAAAGTAAACCGAAATATACACCACTGTAATGGAGACTCTGTGGAAGAAATATGGAAAAACTTCAAAGAGGTTATGATGAAGACAGCAGACGAAACAATCGGGTTGAAAAAAAGTGAAAATAAAAAATGGATAACTAAAGACACGTTACAGCTTATAGAAGAAAGAAAGAAAATCAAGAAAGACATATTGCAAAAAGAAGGAACAAGGGAAGAAGAGATCCTTGAAAGAAAATACAAAGCAAAAAACATAGAAGTGAAAAAGGCATGCAGAAACGATAAAAGGAATTACATAAACGAAATGCTAAAATCAGCAGAGAAAGCAGCACAAGATAATGATCTACGAACACAATACACGATTATACGAAACCTAACAGGCAATCGAGCAAGAAGTGTAAGAGAAATAAAAGATAAAAAAGGAAAATTAATTAAATCTGAGAAAGAAATAACTCAAAGATGGAGAGAATACTTTGAAGAAATATACGCCAAACATGACCGAACCCAAGAATTGGATGAACAAATTGAAATACAAGAATTAGAGGTTAACACTGGGGTAATTACAAGAGAGGAAATTGCCAACGCACTTAAATTATTAAAGAATGGCAAATCCGCAGGAACAGATAATTTACCTATCGACCTGATAAAAGCAGACACCGAACAAGCCATAGATATGCTACATAAACTCTTAAATAAAATATGGGCCAACGAAGAACTGTCACAAGAATGGAAAGAGGGACTGATAATAAAAATACCAAAGAAGGGAGATCTGAGTAACTGTAAAAATTGGCGTGCAATAACTCTATTAAGCGCCTCATCCAAGGTGCTAACAAAAATTCTGCTCGAAAGAATGAAAGAAGAATTGGACAAGAAACTGAGAAGTAACCAAGCAGGCTTTCGTGCTAAACGCTCTACTATAGATCACATATGCACCTTAAGAATCATCCTAGAACAAGCTAATGAATGGCAGAAAGACATAAATTTAAGTTTTATCGACTTTAAAAAAGGCTTTCGACCGAGTCAACAGAGAACAAATGTGGAAAATTTTAAGACAGTATGGTCTACCAACAAAAATTATTAACCCGATCAAACTGTTTTATGATGGGTATAAAGCTAGACTAGAACACGAGGGAGCAATCACAGAAGAAATAGCTATTGAAAGCGGTGTTAAACAAGGTTGTATCTTATCTCCTACTTTGTTCCTTATCTTGGTAGACTGGATTATGAGGAAAGTAACGGATGATCGGACAGGCATTAGATGGAACCTCTTTAATCAGCTTGAAGATCTTGAATTTGCTGACGACGTCTGCCTGTTAACAGAACACAGAACTCACATGCAAACAAAAGTCGATAAGCTAACACAGTACTCTGATATGATTGGTCTCGGGATAAATACAGAGAAGACAAAAATCTTAAAAAATGATAACCCGCAAATTAACAAAATAAAAATAAAAGACAAAGAAATTGAAGAAGTAGAGAAAGTCACTTATTTGGGATCAATCATGGAAAGAAAAGGAGGATGCATGAAAGACATACAAGCAAGAATAACGAAGGCACAATTCGCCTTCAATGCGTTAAATAAAATCTGGCAAACAAGTGAAATAACAGAGTCAATAAAAATCAATATATTCAATACATGTGTAAAAAGCATATTACTCTACGGAGCAGAAACTTGGAAGCACGACGAAAGCACAAAAAAGAGGCTACAGACTTTTGTAAATAGGTCCTTAAGAAAGATCTTAAGAACTATGGAAACGAACGAAACAAACCAGTATAAAGCAACAATCAGACAGAAGAAATGGAAATGGATCGGCCATACGTTAAGAAAAGATCCTAGTAACATCACAAGACAAGCACTCGAATATCAACCTGAGGGTACAAGGCAGAGAGGACGACCAGATAATACTTGGAAGAAAACAGTAACCAGAGAACACAACAGAATCGGCTTAAGTTGGGGGGAAGTGAAAAACAAAGCAAGAAATAGAGGAGAATGGAAGGAACTGGTACGCAGATTAACCAGAGAATAAACACAAGAAGACGCGCTGTGCTGGCCACCAGCCGTCTTACACTATCGGCCAAGAAACGCAGATGCGCCCAATACTCCACTAGGACTGATGGTCCAAGAGAGAGAGAGACAATGATCTATGGTAGCTCTACATTGCTGCCTGAACAATAAACTCCAAAAAAATTTAACTAATTCTAGAAATCATAAAAACAAAACACGTATCTTTTTTGGTGGGAAATTTGTTAATGCAAACCTGGTGACTCCTGGCTGTGGCAGCCTGTTTCCATAGTGTAGCATGTGCGTTGTTTGGTGTTTGGCTGATTCATTCTGCCTGTGTAAATGTATGTTTCCAGTTCATCAAGTGACTCTCAAATTTGATGGTAAGTTACTTTAATGTTCTAACCTCAGCTTATTCTCGCCTGTTTAAGCTCAAATATATTAGCAAATCGATAAATTCCAAGGGCATTATAGGTACTTGGTTTGCTTACAAATCAAAATGTTTGGTTAGTTTCCTATTCTGCGGAGTTACGGGTTTTGTTACTTACCAACATACTGTTAAAGTATTTACCACGTGTCTGTTAAAGTAATACAACGTAACTCCGTAACTAAATCTGGAAAAACTCCTAACTCCAATAAATAATTGTATTAGGTATATTTATACAAAGAAAAGATCCTACAGATATTAGAATTAAATTTATATTGGTGTTTTTAAAAATATAAAGTCAGTAAGTCCTACTTTTTCAAGTTTATTTAGTTTTTTGTTACTCCTGTAAAAACAGGATAATGTGAGTTACGTGGTTTCTTAATTAGGCCGTCGCTATGTTAAGCAGTGGACTTTTGAGTTTGAATTATTGAACGTTTATGATTTAAAGAGCGTAATGTAAACAAACTCACCGACAATAATCCACATGGTCTATGTTGCGGCACCTCTGCCCCGAACAATTCTACCATAAACGTCTTAAGAGTGGAATGTATACTTTTATTGGGATGAATTTCACAGGCGGGAAGATGCCACGACGTTCGTTCGCTTATTAATATATGTACACGGTTATTGGCTTTCTTCTTAATGACTACGACCAGTCGCAATAGCTGTTTCGCATATGCCCTCAAAGCTGGCAGCTGGTCTTCGAACCAACCAGGTTCGTTTACTCTTCTAGCTTCTTTGAAAACTCTGAAATAAAAATAAATACTCATTTTTGTTTACTTAAGGGTGCATAGTATGAAAATTTATTATTTTAAATAATAGTACATAACATCAAGAATATCTTTTGAAAGTTGCAGTATTGGAGCAAAATTACCGGGAATACAGCATGTTAAATATTCCTACCCTCGACTCACTTTGCAGCAGCTTCACGCCAGCGCGCTTGAGCGTAGTGAGAAACGTTCAACATATGTTCCCCATCTCTTTTGTAAATTACTCCGTGATTCAAAAACATATTCAGGTGTGCATTTCAAAACTCGACAGCGCTACCTCGAGAAACTTATACGCTAATAAAATATTTTTGAATTTTTTGTTTCACATGATCCAATAACGAGTTCTGACGTCTACCGCAAAATCCATTTTTTTGTAAAGGAGGTGTCTGTAATTTGCCATCATTGCGTTGGTTTATTTGTCAATATTTTGCCTTGAAATTTGTTTTGTATATTCTTTGAATTGTCCCGAATATGTTTATTTAACGTTATTTAATTTAAAAATAAAACAAATCTACCATACATAGTTTCAAAAAAATAATTTACAAAAATGTGCTTGAATTGTTGATTTCAAATCCCAGCCACCAGTGAGAACATGGTTATAAGTTCCACATACTTCCCACATAAAGACATAGATAAAATGACATGGATTTCACCAGATGGAATCACAGCCAATCAAATTGACCATGTGCTGATAGACAAAAGGGTAGCCAGTAGTATCTCCGATGTGAGAACACGACGAGGAGCATGCTGTGGATCAGACCATCTTTTACTACAAACCAAATTTAGATGCAGAGTTAACAGGGAAAGAAACGAAAGACAACAAAGAACAAACAAACTGGACCTGGAAAAACTGGAGATCCAGGAATGTAAAGAGAAGTTCGAACAAGAAGTCGTAAATGAGTTAAAGACGCTAGAACTGCACTCCATAGAGGGCAAATGGAGTAATATCAAAACGGCAGTGCTGACAGCAGCAGCGTCCACCCTGGGAAACAAGAAAAAGGAGAGAAGAGGAGCATGGTTTGATGACGAGTGCAGACAAGCAATAGAGGAAAGAAATGAAGCACACATGTACATAACAAGAAGAACACGGGAAAGACGAACATTATTTGAAGTCGCAAGACGGAAAGCAGACATAGTCCTGTCGCCAGGGGGGGTACAACGGCCTCCTGTATTCAGATGGACTTACCCAAGTTTTTTTTATGTATTTTGACCTGTAGAACACGAATTTTTTGGGTAACAGTTGATCCGCATGTCGATAAGATTGTTATAAACCAAGAAGTTGAGGAATCACATCACAGAGATTTCTCGCAAAACAAAACATTTTTTTTGTATTTTTTGGGCCATTCTAACCAAAAAATGATCCTACAAATTTTTTTGTAGGATGCATAGTTTTCGAGATAAACGCGGTTGAACTTTCAAAAAATCGAAAAATTGCAATTTTTGAACCCGAATAACTTTTGATCAAAAAATAAAATAGCAATTCTGCTTACCGCATTTGAAAGTTCAAGTCAAATTATATCGGTTTTAATTATTTGTATTGCTAAAAAATTATTATTTTATTGCTAAAAAAAAAGCTATAAACACCTAGTGCTTGAGTGATGTTTTCAATGATTTCTCATTTAAAATCGAACGAGTAGGTAGAAGAGGTAAAAGTGCATGCGGGGCATGCATTAAAACGCATGTATTAAGCACGGGAAACACTATGTGTTTATAGCTTTTTTTAACAATCAAAAAATAAATTTTTAGCAATGCAAATATTCAAAACAGATATAACTTGACTCAAACTTTTAAAGGCGGTAAGCAGAATTGCTATTTTATTTTTTATTCAAAGGTTATTCGGGTTCAAAAATTGCAATTTTTCGATTTTTTGAAAGTTCAACCGCGTTTATCTCGGAAACTATGCATCCTACGAAAAAACTTGTATTAACATTTTTTGGTTAGAATGGCCCAAAAAATACAAAAAAATGTTTTGTTTTGCGAGAAATCGCTGTTATGTAATTCCTCAACTTCTTTGTTTATAACAATCTTATCGACATCCGGATCAACTGTTACCCAAAAAATTCGTGTTCTACGGGCCAAAATGCATAAAAAAAACTTGGGTAAGTCCATCTGAATTAAGAAGGCCGTTGTGACCCCCCTGGCGACAGGACTAACAAGATATGTGGAAAGAAAAAGAGAGCCTATGAAAATAGACAAATAGAAAAAATGGAAGAAAATTTCAAAAACAACGAAATTAGAGAGGCATACGAATACCAAAAAAAGATAAGAAGTGGGTATAAACCTCAAACAAGTCTATGTAAAGATGAAAGTGGGCAAATAATCAGTGACCAACAGAAAGTCACAGAAACCTGGAAGCATTATTTTCAGACCCTACTTGGAACACAAGTAGACATGGAAGATGAAATGGGTATGAACTACGTAGAAGAGAATGAAGTAGATAATGGACTAGAAGCTCCAACTATAGAGGAAGTTCTCGAAGCTATTAAGGCCCAGAAAAACAATAAAACTCCGGGTGTTGACGAAATACCAGCAGAACTGTATAAGGTAGGTGGCGACCACCTAGCAAGTCACATCCACGCGCTCATAAAGACATATGGCAAGAAGAGAAAATACCCGACGACTGGAAGAAAAGTATAGTATGCCCGATCTATAAAAAAGGAGACAAACTCCAGTGCAAAAACTACCGTGGAATCTTGTAACCAGATAGAAGAAGATTTTCTGTTGGAGTGAATGTACAGAGAGTGATAAACTCCAACAGAAGTAGGAAAAAGAAGATCTACTTAATGTAGCCAAAGGAACCACAATATGGCTTCTGCGTTGAAGAAGCTGAAGTCTCAAATACTACTTTGCAGTAGTACTTGTATGGAAAGATGCTAAGACGAAGAGTATAGAATTGATATAGGACTGAAGATGAAAATTATGAATAGATAGATGTAACTTGAATAGCTAGCTCAATATGCAGGAGAATGGCCACTTGACACTCAAGGAAGGATTCGGCCAATTTGCACGGCTATTTCTGGCTGGACAATAAATTAAAGGAAATGTCAATGATGGCTAGAAAAGAAGATATTAAGACAATGTTCACAAAGTAGATAGGGTAAATATAATAATATAATGAAATTAGAATAGATTTTTGGGCGCCAGAAGAAGGATAACTGGGTTAACCCTCTTCCAGGTATTCTACGCTGCTATAGAGTATATTAAATTTGTAATAAAAGTATATTAAATGTACAAATATAAAGGAGTAATATGAGAAAAAAAAATATGCACAATAAATATAAATTTATTAAATTTAACTACTAGATGTTCACAATCTCCGAGTTAAGACAAGTAACTAGTTTGTGACTCTAAAATGACAAAAAAAATGATACTAGTGAAAGTCAATTACAAAATTATCACACAAATGTGATCTAAGAATAATCTTAATAAGGTTAGAAAATCTGAAGAAGGGTACCTCTAATACAGAAAGTACAACTTACACCTAGGTTAGTAGAACCTTCACCAACTAATAATTGTACGTTTATAATACGTACACCTTAATTAAATACTACCTGATATGGTAAATAATATATAAATAACTCAATGTGAGTTGGACAGGCACAAGCCTTTATCGAATAAATAAACTTACGGTTGGATACAACAGATCCTTTTCTAACTCGTAGTTTATAATAATAATAGCAAGTGAAACCAGAAACGATTCTGAGGGAATCGAGTCCAGAAGTTTATAGGAATTTAATGAGTTAAAGTTAAAATAAAGTTAATAATTGAAATTTTGAATAATGTCTGAAGTTAATTTTGAAAAATCTAATTCAACCTATACTAAAATAATGAAATGAGTTTAAATAATTATATAAAAATGGAAACCAGCATAAAAATAATCAAAATAGGAGTACCGACTACTATTGTAGGGGAAAATATCTGAGCTCAGAGATCTTTACCTTAGATATTGCAGAGTATTGGGGAACGCTATTAATTAAATATTATGTTGTTAAGGAAAAAATACCATAAAATATAAAACAAGAAAAATGTGTGTGCAATTGAACTATAAAAATGTACTAAATATCACAAAAACAGTCTGTCTTTACTAATAGCACAGTAACTGTTCCCAAACAAACCCCTTTTACACAATCTTCGAGTTGATGTAATGAGCACCCAAGGGTGCTAACTCTCGCTAGCAGCTGTCCTGCTGGAGGTACAGGAGAGGAAGACTGGTAGAAAGCAGCTGAAGGTACTCAAGACTGGTGGAAAGCAGCTGGAGGTACTCAAACGAAAATGTGTGGAAATAATCCAGGCTGGTCGCCTAGTGATTGTTTCTCTCAGTGTGGTCTGGCCTTGGTGTGGTTGTTAGGTGACCTTAAGATTTCATGGTAGGTGCGGGGCGGAACTCATTGTATATAATATTCTCCAAAATTCTTCAACTTCACTGTTCACTGCTGGATAACTTCACTATAGTATTTATGGTAATCTTTAATACATTTGGAACTTTGAATTATAGGTGAATAATTTCGTTCAAACGACCCCGCTACCTAAACCGTACACTGGAGAACAATGACCCGTTCACGGCCTTCAGTTACCAGCTGAAGTTCTTCGTACCCCTCTCCTAATCATTCACTGTCAACGCGAGGGAACCAAGGTTGCCACGTTTAAATGTGACATCAGTAAGCATTTAACAATTATGTTTTTGCTTTACGTTGTATCTTAATAAACATTGAAAGAAATTAATCCCGAAAATATTTAAATAATATTTTCAATGATTAAATATTATCTTCCCAACAATACTTGATTCTATAAGGGGCGGAACGCCACATTCCCCGTCGACTACGAAAAAAAAAAAATTAATCGAATTTTTTTTTTCCCTATTAGGGAGTATTAAACTAAAGTAGTGGTAGTGTATCATTCCCCGCTGATTCGCAAGATTACAAATAATCACAACTAATAATCAAGGGAAGGTAGGATGGTCACTGCAGCAAATAACAGAAATTGCAATATGTGACCCGAAGTCCTAGTAAAAGTGACTGGTTTTTTTTTCTTAAAAGCCAAACAACCTAAAGATGAGACATAATTTATAATGACAAATAAGTGTCGAATTGGCACTAAATCCAAAGTTGAACTATCCATGGACATCAGATTTATAATGGGTATATCCAAGGACGGACAACCAGGCAAAGGTGTGAGCCAATTCGTAGAATAACACAAGTAAATATACTAAAATAAGACCCAATAAATCAATAACTAGAATAAGTGAAGAATCGAACACTCAATCCTAAATTGAACTAGCAATGGACACCAGATTCGTAATAGCATATCCAGAGAAGAACAATCAGGAATATTTATGGAGCAATTCTCACCAATACCAAATAATATAAATACTAAACATACCAAAGGAATGCAAATACAGTAACCAAAATAAATGTGGAATCGGACACTCAATCCAAAGTCGGACTATCAATGGACACCAGATTCACAAAAGCATATCCAATGAAGAACGACCAGGAAGATTTATGGACCAATTCACATCAATACTAAATCATATAAATAAATAAGTGAAGAATCGGACACTTCATCCAAAATCGGACTATCAATGGACACCAGATTCACAAAAGCATATCCAAAGAAGAACGATCAGGAAGGTTTATGGACCAATTCTCACTAATACTAAGTAAATCAACTAAATTAGCTCTACATCTACCCTCATCCGGTAATGTGAGCCTATCTGAACTAAATAATAGCACTAAAGGATGAACTTATATAAGTTCTATGACTCCATGATAAAAAAAAATATGACGAGAATGAGCTACCAATTTTGAATAAAACTGCAGATTCATGCATTCTCGCATACATAGAATTATCCAGGAAATACTCCTGAATCTAAGCAACAACTGATGCCAAAGGTAAGAAGTGGTGATATACAAAAAAAAAAATCAATCATTTGTCCAAGCAGGTTAATTACTAACATTCATGACTCTAAGTATCGGGAGAGTCCAAGCATCACTATACTATTATTAACCAAGAGACATAAAATAAACAAACTCATGTGGTAGTATACCTGGAATATTTGGACTAATTACACAAGAGTGGTTAGGACATGCTGCAGACATTCCCTGACCAGAAATATTATGATAGATAAACATCTGTCTACTCTTCAATGAAAGACATAGATTGCGAAATCGGATAGCAATGGCGCCTTGCTGAACTTCGAACCCACGTATTCACCTACTTTGAGCATCAACAGACTAGTGTCTAAGAAGAAATATGAAAGATTCAAGAATTCATAATATATACCTCTAAATTCCAACAAATTCCAGAATTATACTGTGGAGAAAGCAAGGATCTGAATTATTGTAATATCAGTGACAAATGTCAATAGAGTAACCCAATAACAAATTCACGACCACATCTTTCCAATATGGCAAGTCCAATAACATGATATAAAAGGATATATATAAAAAATAATAATAAGTAGATAAACAACTAACCAAAATATGACAACCTAAGATATGGCAGTGTAACATAGTTCCATCTGTATTAGCAAGAGTACCTGTATGGGCCTACATATCCAAATGTCTAATAATCAACAACCTTTTTTTTTGGTAAGAGGTTCAGTAAGCAAACTAAAAGTACAAGTGAAGTTTATCAAACTTAGTAATACTACTGGCTGGATTAATACTTGAGAGTATTGATCCCTAATGATTAAAAATGAACTTCATAATACAAAAAAAATGATAACTCATATAAGTAGTATTAATAATTCGGTACCTAGTACTTAAGAAGTGAGAAGTCATTAAACCATGCTGAAGGATGAAACTTGAACTATGGACGTGCACTATCGAGTGATTAAAAAATTAAAACTAATTCTAATCCATAATAAAAACGAACTAAGGGCAACCACAGGAAGGGATTAGCTCAACAACCCTGTTAAGCTAATCTTCTTCCGATGAAGTTGAATCAGCATCGTCCATGGTATTGTCAGGCAATAAATCCTTTACATGAAATTGACCAATTCGCTTATTAGTCGAATTGTCCTTTAATTCATAAATCAAAGGAGATACTACCCTTAATACAGTACATGGAACATATTTCTGGCAAAACTTTGCAGAAATGGCATCACCCTTACTGGATTTGACAAAATTGCGCTTTAAGACTCGATCACCAACAAAGAATCGCAGATCTCGTTTCCTCAAATTATAGTGCTGCTGGTTCCTTAGGTAAGAAGTTTTTAACTTCTTCCTAATGTCTGAGAAAATATGAGGTAACGTCTGGAGATCATCTAAGCGATGAAGTTTCTCAGATATTTGAGGAAGGTTTTCGGAATTGTCTGAAATTAATCCAAAATAATCACCTGATAACGCAACATTCCTACCAAAATTCAGATATGCTGGGGAGCACTGGGTCACTTCATGGACAGAAGTCCTTATGGCCTGAGCTATGGAATGGATATATTGATCCCAAGCTCGGTGATCCGGGTAGGTATAGGACCTTAGAGCTGTGACAATACTGCGATTTACTCTCTCAGTATGATTTGCTTGTGGATGGTAGGCAGCATTGTAAAAGGTCTTTTGAACCTTATATTTAGCTAAAAGATCTTTAAAGGCCTTTGATACAAACTGAGGACCATTGTCACACGACACAATTTGGGGAACACCATACACCAGAAAGACTTGTTCCTCCAAATATTTTAAAATTGCTGGAGTTGTGGCCTGACGAAGAGGACAAACTAAAGGAAATTTAGTGAAATAATCCACAACTACCAGGCAATAGGTATTACCCTTGTAGCTCCGAGGATACGGTCCAATGAGATCCATTGAGATCATCTGCCAAGGAAAATTGATGTTCCTGAAGGAACCCATAAGTCCCGCTTGTGGTAGGTTACTTGGTTTACAAGTAGCACAAACCATGCATTTAGAAATGTACCTTTTAATAGACTTCCGCATGCCAGGCCAATAATATAATTCGGCAATACGGTGATAAGTCTTATAGAAACCAAAATGACCAGCCGTAACTTCATCATGAAACATATGCAGAATATTTTCCCTATTTGGCGTAGGTACAACAATTTTCCACTCCGACATATTGGATAAGGACTCTATCGGACTTAAGATGTGTTTATACAGAACATTATTCTCTACCTTAAAATCAGGATATTTTTGTGGGTCCTGAGTAACCCTATCAATCATATTCTGATACCACGCATCAGGAGTTAAAGAAGACAGATCTAGAACATTAATATCATGGACACGTGAAAGAGCATCTGCGACCACTACCCCGTTTGCCTTTCTATGGACAATCTTATATGAATATGCAGCCAGTTTGCATATCCATCGAGAAAGCCTCTGAGAAGGGTTTTTCATACTATGAAGCCATACCAAGGAACTATGGTCAGTAATTATAGTGAAATTACGACCTTCCAGATAATAACGGAATGCTTCTAACCCATGGATGATAGCTAAAAGTTCTTTCTCTGTAGTTGAATAGTTTTTCTGGGCCTTATTCAACTTCTTACTAGTATACGCTATGGGGTGTTCAGAGCCATCTTTCAACTGAAATAATACGCCACCAGAAGCGGTATTAGAGCAATCTGTCATCAGATAAAAGTGCTCATCAAAATTAGGTGACATCATGACCGGAGCGCTCGTTAAAGCATCTTTAACGCGCCTAAAAGCTTCATCGGCCTCAGGAGTCCAAGTAATGGTCTGTCCCTTTTTCCTGTTCTTCAAAAGATCAGTAAGAGGTGACAACAAGGTAGAGTAGGACGGTACAAACCGGCGATAATAGCCACACATTCCCAATATCCTACGGACTTGGGTGGTGGTCTTAGGTATAGGAAAATTTTTGATAGCAACTATTTTCTCAGGATCAGTCCTTAGCCCCTGGTTATCCACAACATAACCCAAGAACTTAAGACTAGGACGACAAAACTGACATTTATCCAGATTGATCGTTAGATTAGCTTCCTTAAGACGTAAAAATAACTTATCTAAAATTTCCATATGAAGGGAAAAATCAGGAGTGACAACCAAAATATCGTCCAAATAATAGAAAACATAGGGCTCTAACTGTGGACCAATGACTAAATCCATCAGACGACACATTGTCTGAGGAGCAGAAACAAGACCGAAAGGCATGGTGACAAACTGGAATAATCCTTTACCACTGACAGCAAAAGCAGTATATTTCTTGCTCTCTTCACTCAGTGGGATCTGTAAAAAGGCCTTAGACAAATCAATCGAAGAGATGTATTTGGCATTCTGAAGTTTGCTCAAAATCACGTCGATTCGGGGAATTGGATAAGCATCCCTGTTAGTGGTGATACTGTTTAGTTTTCGACCATCAAAGCAGATCCTGAAGGATCCATCCTTCTTCTTTGTTAACCAGAGTGGGGAACAATAGGACGACGTTGAATGTTCTATGATATTTAAAGCAAGCATCGAATCTACTTCTTTTTCTAAATCTGCCTGCCAGGCTTGAGGTATAGGATACTGATATAATCTGAACGGAGTAGGATTTCCCACCTCAATAGTGTGAGATATTAAAGACGTACGACCTAGTTTGTCTTTTGAAGAAAGAGTAGTAAATTTAGAGATCATGCTCTCTAATTGCCTTTGTTCAGAGCTAGATAAACTAGAAAAATCATGGATAGCACTAAGGGTAGATAAATTAAATTCAGATATGGAAAAAGAAAAATCAGAACAACTTAAGGTGCTATTGAAAGCATTGAAAAAGTCCATACCTAGAATTATAGAATTTTGCACGGAAGGAATAACATAAAATGTAATTTCTCTACATAAATCTGCCACAGTGATTTCAATTTGGAGTTTGCCCGTAATGGACTGAACTGTACCATCTGCAGTAGATACTTGCAAGGATGAAATGGGCATAATGGGAATACTAGAACTTTTCAATAAATTTAATGAATGTGCCCCTATCAGTGAAATATTAGAGCCACTATCTAACAAAGCTAAACACGATTGTCCTAAAATTTGAATAGGAAGATATGGCCTATTATCATTTTGTTTCCTAACTAATAATGAATTAATATCCAGATCTAAAGTATTTGGTTGTCTAGAACCGTTATATGGACCTAACCTAGACGTATCATCATCATTAACAAAACTAGAATCTAATACAGATAATGGAACTACATCACTATCACAATTATTATTGTTACGTTGAACACTACCAATCAAAGAAGAATTTGTAAATGAACATCTGTGATCATTTGAATCAAGCGAATCTAACGTATCATCTATAGAAATTAATTTCTGGTTTAATTTTGTTTTGTGGTGTGTGCTGTTTTCTTGAACGACACCCCTTTCCCTTTTCGTGAAGATGGGTTTGGGTTGCTGGATGTGCTTGGTCCAGCAGTTTCGTTTGACGATGGGGTTGGATTCCCTGATTGGGTGTTGGACGGAGAAACGTTCAGGGGACGGACCTCCGAAGTCTCGTTTCCCGAACACTTCGAACAGTTTCTTTTAAGGGTGTTCTCTCGGCCACAACCATGGCAGAAAATACGATTTTGAGGAATCTCACAATTGTAAAACGGGTGACCTGGCTGATCACAATTCCAACAGACAAGAGAACTAACAACCGAAACATTATGATCATGGCCCTTATTTGGCCAAGAACGTTGCCTAAAGGAAGTTGGCTGAGAAGAAGAGTTAGAAGAGGATCGAGATGTGGATGGAGGTTGAGAAGACCAGGACAAAGTTTCCTCCAAACGTTTGCACTTTATAGTAAGGTCATCAATGTTCTGAATGTCCATAAGAGCTAATTGTTGATGATAAAAGGGTAATAGACATTTAAGGATGATTTTAATTTTAGCTAAATCTGACAAAGGAGTGTCTAAACGACTACACATACCTAATATAGTATTAATAAACATAGTAACAGATTCCCCAGGTTTCTGCTTATGATTCTTAATTTGATCTAGTAGGTCGTCCTGGATCGAGTACGGAAGAAAATCTGACTTCAACTTTTTAATCAGATCAGACCAACAAGAAAAATTACCCCTATTATTCCTAAACCAGGTAAAAGCTGTCCCGGTGAACAGTTCAGCAGATGCAGCAAACAAATCCTCTTCAGAAACACCTCTAGATACTCGAAGACATTCAACCCTTTCCAAAAATGACATCACATCAGTGTGCTGTTTTTCACCTGAAAAGGAAATACCCCATTTGTGTATTTGCACAGGTTTGGAGTAAGTGAAACTAGATACATTGACTGGAGCATTAGGAGTAGAGGTAGCTATGGGGTTAACTCTAGAATCAAGTTCACCCTCTAGTGTTAATATTCTAAGAGAAACAGATTTCTTGAAAGGTTCCTGTTCTTCTGTAGGACAGTGTAACAAGTGTACACGGGCAGAAATATGGCCTAGACGAGATGTTAATCGCGCATACTCTGTATCCTTTACAGTTCCCCTAAACTTTTCAATTTTTTTAGACAAGCTGTCCAATGTGTCAGTGATTCCTTTCTGTTGTTCCTCAAAAGGAATGGATACAGCTGAAATTTGGAGAAAACTCCTATTGCCTTCTTCTTGTTTCAAAGCACCTCTCAGAAGATTGCGTTTTTTATCGACAGTTGTCGACTCCTCGGGCATTATGTCCCTAATCTTTAATTCATAATCCAATTCATCCACCAGAAGATGTTCAGCTTTAAAAGCACACATGATGAGAGCAAAATTATTGACAAATAGTCCAAAGAACAGAAGTATGAAAGATACCTAAGTTTGCACGCAAAATATATATAATATATACCGAGAAAATATTAGCAACACACCAACAAAATCAAAATGGCCAGCAAAAAAAATATATATATATATATATATATATATATATATATATATATATATATATATATATATATAATGCAGTATATAATCAAATAATAAGATCAAATAAATATATAAGATCAAATAAATGGATAAATAATCCAATAAACAATGTATACTCAAGTAAACCTACTACCTAAATACTGGAAGTAAATTTTTATTTATATGTAACTTACCACCACTCTAGAAAAAAAATATATATATCTAATAATAATAATCAACACTTAGTTGTACCTCCAACTATACCACTATTGACTGAAGAAATAAAATTACGTTATATGAATTATATTATTAATAGCAATATTAAATATAAGTTCCCAATAAAAATTCAAATTTAACCCAGAATGTAAGTTGCACAAACCTATACTATAATGAGGTCCCAAAATATAAACAAAAATCAAAACAGCGTATAAGAATACCTGATATGTATCAGAAATTAAGAATAAAATAAATAAGTAACAAGATGTGTATAGAGATACCAAACGGAAATAACAAAGAAACTTGAGATAAAAAGAGAAGAATTGACCTAAATGAATACTGTCTCAGACCAAAAATAAGGCCACCACGTTGGGAAGCCGATGTAACCAGATAGAAGAAGATTTTCTGTTGGAGTGAATGTACAGAGAGTGATAAACTCCAACAGAAGTAGGAAAAAGAAGATCTACTTAATGTAGCCAAAGGAACCACAATATGGCTTCTGCGTTGAAGAAGCTGAAGTCTCAAATACTACTTTGCAGTAGTACTTGTATGGAAAGATGCTAAGACGAAGAGTATAGAATTGATATAGGACTGAAGATGAAAATTATGAATAGATAGATGTAACTTGAATAGCTAGCTCAATATGCAGGAGAATGGCCACTTGACACTCAAGGAAGGATTCGGCCAATTTGCACGGCTATTTCTGGCTGGACAATAAATTAAAGGAAATGTCAATGATGGCTAGAAAAGAAGATATTAAGACAATGTTCACAAAGTAGATAGGGTAAATATAATAATATAATGAAATTAGAATAGATTTTTGGGCGCCAGAAGAAGGATAACTGGGTTAACCCTCTTCCAGGTATTCTACGCTGCTATAGAGTATATTAAATTTGTAATAAAAGTATATTAAATGTACAAATATAAAGGAGTAATATGAGAAAAAAAAATATGCACAATAAATATAAATTTATTAAATTTAACTACTAGATGTTCACAATCTCCGAGTTAAGACAAGTAACTAGTTTGTGACTCTAAAATGACAAAAAAAATGATACTAGTGAAAGTCAATTACAAAATTATCACACAAATGTGATCTAAGAATAATCTTAATAAGGTTAGAAAATCTGAAGAAGGGTACCTCTAATACAGAAAGTACAACTTACACCTAGGTTAGTAGAACCTTCACCAACTAATAATTGTACGTTTATAATACGTACACCTTAATTAAATACTACCTGATATGGTAAATAATATATAAATAACTCAATGTGAGTTGGACAGGCACAAGCCTTTATCGAATAAATAAACTTACGGTTGGATACAACAGATCCTTTTCTAACTCGTAGTTTATAATAATAATAGCAAGTGAAACCAGAAACGATTCTGAGGGAATCGAGTCCAGAAGTTTATAGGAATTTAATGAGTTAAAGTTAAAATAAAGTTAATAATTGAAATTTTGAATAATGTCTGAAGTTAATTTTGAAAAATCTAATTCAACCTATACTAAAATAATGAAATGAGTTTAAATAATTATATAAAAATGGAAACCAGCATAAAAATAATCAAAATAGGAGTACCGACTACTATTGTAGGGGAAAATATCTGAGCTCAGAGATCTTTACCTTAGATATTGCAGAGTATTGGGGAACGCTATTAATTAAATATTATGTTGTTAAGGAAAAAATACCATAAAATATAAAACAAGAAAAATGTGTGTGCAATTGAACTATAAAAATGTACTAAATATCACAAAAACAGTCTGTCTTTACTAATAGCACAGTAACTGTTCCCAAACAAACCCCTTTTACACAATCTTCGAGTTGATGTAATGAGCACCCAAGGGTGCTAACTCTCGCTAGCAGCTGTCCTGCTGGAGGTACAGGAGAGGAAGACTGGTAGAAAGCAGCTGAAGGTACTCAAGACTGGTGGAAAGCAGCTGGAGGTACTCAAACGAAAATGTGTGGAAATAATCCAGGCTGGTCGCCTAGTGATTGTTTCTCTCAGTGTGGTCTGGCCTTGGTGTGGTTGTTAGGTGACCTTAAGATTTCATGGTAGGTGCGGGGCGGAACTCATTGTATATAATATTCTCCAAAATTCTTCAACTTCACTGTTCACTGCTGGATAACTTCACTATAGTATTTATGGTAATCTTTAATACATTTGGAACTTTGAATTATAGGTGAATAATTTCGTTCAAACGACCCCGCTACCTAAACCGTACACTGGAGAACAATGACCCGTTCACGGCCTTCAGTTACCAGCTGAAGTTCTTCGTACCCCTCTCCTAATCATTAACTGTCAACGCGAGGGAACCAAGGTTGCCACGTTTAAATGTGACATCAGTAAGCATTTAACAATTATGTTTTTGCTTTACGTTGTATCTTAATAAACATTGAAAGAAATTAATCCCGAAAATATTTAAATAATATTTTCAATGATTAAATATTATCTTCCCAACAATACTTGATTCTATAAGGGGCGGAACGCCACAATCTCTCTACTATATACAGCATATAAAGTCCTCACGTATATGATAAACCAGCGGCTCCAACCACTAGCAGAAAATATTATTGGAGAGTATCAGACGGGCTTCCGACGGGAAGATCGACACTGGATCAAATATTTACAGTTAAACAGATCTTGAGCAAATCATGGGAACACGATATTGATGTTCACAACGTGTTTGTAGACTTCAAACAGGCATACGACTCAGTCAAAAGGAACAAACTATACTATATATTGGCTGAATTGGCAATACCACACAAGCTAATAAGACTCATTAAAGCCACAATGGATGAAACTCAGGCATGTGTACGAATACAAAACCACCGGACAGACTTTTTCAAAATTTCGCAGGGACTAAAGCAGGGAGATGGGCTGGCCCCAACATTGTTTAACCTGGCACTGGAGTATGCGGTTAGGCAAATGCAAACTGGACGAGGAAACCTACTGACCAACCGAACGGTTCAACTGGCCGCTTATGCCTATGATATTAATATTATGAGTAGAACATCAACAGGAGCACAGGAAACATACGCAGAGTTAAAAACACAAACAAAAATGCTAGGTCTGGAAATTAACATAGAAAAAACAAAAATAATGACAGACGAGAAGAAATATAGTCCCACAAAACATTATACATGAAGGTGACATTGAAACGGTTGGAAAGTTTACATACCTGGGAGTAGAAATATATGCCGACGGATCAGAAGATGGAGAAATACGGAAGAGAATGCAGGCAAACAGAGCTTATTTTGCCCTCTCCCATATGAGAATTTATAAAATCTTAATTCGACCAATATGGCAGTGAAGCATGGGTCCTGAAAGAAACATCCAAAAACAAACTCGACACATTCGAAAGGAAATACTGAGGAGAATACTAGGACCTGTGAGGGAAAACAGAATCTTCAGAAGTCGATACAACAACGAACTTTATCAACTTTATAAGGAAACTCACCCCTGTCAGACTTCATTAGAATACAAATATTGCAATGGGCCGGACATGTGATAAGAATGGGAGAGGATAGGCTACCAAAAAGAGCACTGAATGCTAGAATGCAGGGAAAGAGACCGGTTGGAAAGCCAAGAAAGCGCTGGGAAGACACAGTAAACAGCGACGCACAAGCCCTTTTAGGAGTCCGTGTATGGAAAAGAGCAGCCACAGACAAGCAAGAGTGGAGGCAAAAAATAAAGGAGGCCAAGGCTCAATTTGGGCTGTAGTGCCGTAGAAGAAGAAAATATTGTACACATCTAAGTTTTGGTCTATGATGATTTATACTTTCTACAGCATCCTTGTGATCTGTATAAAGTGGACATTTTTGAACAGAACTCCGCAAAGAAACCGAATCAGAATTTTTTCATATGGGAGCGGCCTCACTTTAGGACTATAATTGCGTATGTATAAAACGTGAACTTTTTAGACAACATCTGTATATTTAATTACGCTTTAACTTCAAACCAAAAAACGTTTTAACACTTTTTATACAAAAAAGTCACATTTCAAAATTTATAAGTGACGTAGAAACTTTTTTAGAGATATAAACAAAAAACCAAAACACTCGAAATAGTAAACAGTCTACTTGATATTTTTATTTTCAGTGCGACAAGTATAAAATCATGACTACAAGAAATGTTATGACCAAGAATTCTGTATTTTATGTAAGTAAATAAATAATAGATAAATATCTTTAGTAAAATTTAAGTTTTAAATAATTTTTAAATTATATATGTAGAGGATTCTGGAATTTTTTTCTTGTGACATATCTAATAGGCCAGAGAAATACTAACAATTTGTTTAAACAATTTTAAATAAATATTTATTTTCCAAAATTTTACTTTACTTATTATTCGTAGAAATGGTTTTGAAATGATAGGTAACTTAAATATTTATGTATTATCTTTGTGTGTTATAATAAAAAATATCTTTTTAGAATATTTTCTTCACTCAAAAACATTACAAATTCGTCACAAATTGAACGAGGAATTAAAAAATGCTTTGTAATTTGAAATATCTCATTTGTGGACCTACGTTTATACATTGATGAGTGCGCTAATAACCGGCAAAATAACGTGAAGGACGGAAAACATAATACGTTGTGAAATATAAAAAAAAAGAAACTAGTAGAGGTGGGAAATTATCAGTAGATACATAATTACATTATATTAATAGTTTTTCACCTCGGGACGTCTGGAGGAATATATGTATGGAAACTGTCAGGTTTATAGTTTAGTTGAATATGTCCACTAAAATTTTATAAAATTCTCCTGTCACATTGGTAGTTGCCAAACTCCTCCGATACGTCTAAAGGTGGGAATTTATTAATACAACGTAAAATAGGTTTCTATTGATAATTTCCCACCTCTACTACTCTTATCTCTTTTTATTTCACAACGTATTATGTTTTGCGTCTCTATCTGATTTTATTTAAATATCTTGAATTTATATAATTATTTTATAGAAAACTTTATAGAAAATTTTAAATATGTTTTTTTTTAGTTACAGAAAGACGCTTGGACTGATATAGAAGAATACAAAGATGATTACAAAAAAGTAATAGCAGAAAGGGAAATGTATCGACTTCCGTTTCTTCATCAATCACCACAGGTAAATCTTCTAAATAGAATAATAATCGTTAAATTTGCTGAAGTTGCCTTAAAATAATAATTATTATTATACAACTCTGAATAATGATGTAGTCGATTTTCCGTACCATTGTCTTAGATTTTGCAGCCATGATGTTTTTCTTCTACCAGGTCCACGTTTACCTTGGATCTGGCCCTGAATGATCAAATGTAAAAGTTCATAATTTGGGGTGTCTCATTATGTGACCGAAGTACACATACACCCAAACTTATATGGAATCATCTGATATTTCTTACTATTTCGTGCGAATTTAATAAAACAAACACACGAAGTCAAAGAATATTCATTCTAAAGCAATTTAGTCACAAATACATAACAATTAAATAAAACAATAAAGTATTTAGACAACAAATTGAAACTACAGTAGAGCATCGATAATCCGAACTAATTGGTGCAGGGGTAGTTCGGATTATCAAATTGTTCGGATTATCGAACATATGTTCAAAATACATACAAACTCATAAACATAGTACATGTACCGGGTGTCCCAATAAGAATGGCTCTCGGCCATATCTCAGGAACCGTTTATAGTAGAGCTTTGAATTAAAATTTTTTATAACAAAAGTTGCCTGAGGAAAAGCCTGGAAATTATTTTCATAATTGTGGGTCCACCGCTAGAATGCGTAATTGAATATCAAAAATAAAAAAATCTAAATTTTACAAAATTTTCCTAATGAAGGGGCACTGGAAATCCGATTATTGTATTCTTCATCAAATTCTGCGCATATTTGATTTAACAAGTTTAACTCTATCTTTGCAAATAAGAGGTGGGGGTGAGTGGGAACCTTGTTATGAAAAAATGGCTGTAAGTCCGGTTCTGCTAAATCAAATTTTGAAAACTAGGTCTTGTTGAAGACAGATCTTTTTCTTCAATGTAAGCGTGATAATTTTGAACCATCCTAATAAGTAATAAGCCAGCTGGGAGGCGTTATTTAATTTTTTTCAGAAATCTAGTTTTCTTTGGAAAATATTAAATACAAGTATGCATTTTTAATCATACTTTATAAAATTAGACTAAATTAGCAATAGAATAGCGAAAACCGCATGTCGATACCTTTTTTCTATCTCAATATATCTCGAGAAACGTGTAAATTGTATACATAACTGTTACTATCACCGGTAAACTAAGTTAATGAAAAGTAGTGGGCTGTGGAAAAAAACAAAATAACATTTTCCAGATGTCAACGTATAAAAATATAATTAATTAAAACAACAATATAAAGAGAAATAATACTATTAAAATTAAATATAACACAGAACAAAAAGAACTACTTAGTGACGACCTAAATATTCAAATTGTTGCCCATCATACACTACTCTAGAATAGATTATCCAGAGAATACTAAACGCCATTCAAAGCATATCGAGAGCAGAAATTGAGACTGCTGTTCAATCTACTCTTGAAAGAGTAAATGTTTGCAACGAAAATGATGGGCAAAAATTTGAACGTTTATGTCATCACTAAATAGTTGTTTTTATTTCTTTTAATAGGGCTTTTCAACGCGTCTCATTTGTTTCGAGCCTCTGTCATATGCCGTATAATCAGTGTATAATATTAATATACGAGATATGAACGAGGCTCGAAACAAATGAGAAGCGTTGAAAAGACCTAATATACGTTGACAGCTGGAAAATGTTTCTTTGTTGTTTCCATAGCACACTGCTTTTAATGAATTTCGTTTACCGGTGACAGTAACAGTTATGTTTTTAAATTTACACGTTTTGTAAGATATCTCGAGATAGAAAAAAGGTATTAACATGCGGTTTTCGCTATTCTGTTGCTAATTTTGTCTAATTTTGTAATATGTTATTAAAAATGCATGTTTGTATTTAATATTTTCCAAGGAACACTAGATTTCTGAAAAAAATTAAATAACGCCTTCTAGCTGGCATATTACTCAGTAAGTTGGTTCGAAATCATAACTTTTACATTGACGAAAAATATCTGTCTTCAACAAGACCAAGTTTGCAAAATTTGATTAAGCAGAACCGGACTCACAGCCAGTTTTTCATAACAAGGTTCCCACTCACCCCCACCTCTTATTTCCAAAGGTAGACCTAAACTTGTCAAATCAAATATGCGTAGAATTTTATGAAGAATACGACGATCGGATTTCCAGTGCCCCTTCATTAGGAAAATTTTGTAAAATTTAGATTTTTTAATTTTTGATATTCAATTACGCCCTCTAGCGGTGGTCCCACAATTATGAAAATAATTTCCAGGCTTTGCATGAGGCAACTTTTGTTATAAAATTTTTTATTTCAAAGCTCTACTATAAACGGTTCCTGAGATATGGCCGAGAGCCATTCTTATTGGGACACCCGGTACATACGTTTTAGTTACAAGGAATAAAACACCTGCATAATAAACAAATATATTGTATGTATTTCTGCATAAACAAAACAAAAATCCGCGGTCATATTTTGCCCATATTGTCATATTAAATCCAAAATTTCGGTCCGCGATCATATTTTTTAATTTTATAATTTTTTTTGCGTTCGGATTACTAGGGTTCGGATTATCGACGCTCTACTGTAGTTGTTTTAAAGTCAATAGCATCCAAATATTCAACGTAAAACTACTTACTTACTTACTTAGTCCTAAACTTTTCTACCTTTAGGTGCAAGGCCAATGTAAAACTAATAATGTTTAAATTGTTTTTATTAATTTTTTTTGTTTTTTTGGTAGTCAGTGTTATCACAAATTATCAACATCTTGTTATGGTAGGTTGCTCCATTCTTCAAGAGCAGCTTGTACTAGCGGTGCGGTGTTTTGTGAATTTTCCCGGCGAGCTCTAATTTTTCTTTTAAGCATACCCTACAAATACTCAATAGGGTTAAGCTCGGGTGAGCAAGCAGGCCACTAAAAACAAGGGATACCTTCTGCTTCAATGATGTCTCTAGTCACTCTAATGGTATGTGGAGGTCCATTATTAGGCTATTGATTATGTACTATAGAAAGGAACTACAACGTTAACGGGGTTTTATTATTTTATATGGTCAATGAATCTCTATATATGAAAAAACCGCGGAGTGCTACCATTTAAAGGGGTGCGTTTTTGAGAAATGGGTGAATTAGTCCCTGGGCACAGGTTACATTAGGATGAGTTCTATGCACTCTTGGTACAAACACGTCTACTTAAAAATTATTCCTGGTTAAATTTCCTATCTAAATATAACTTTTTAATGTCAAAGATACTTTTTTTACAAAAATATATTCAAAAGAAAAAGCACAAAGGAACCCAAAAGAAAGAAATTTTGTTTTCTGTCCCATAACTTTTGTCCACGGGGACATAGGTATAGACATTGCTTTATAGAAAAAAAACCTACATATTTTGTCTTTAAAATGATGTTTAGTAGAGGTCATTAGGATTTACAGTTTTCGAAATTTGATTTTTCAAAGTTCGCCAAACACAGCAATTTTGGGAAATTTTCCTTGTTATTTCGCAAATATTGCTCTGTAACTTTTTTCTACGTAACTTTAGGCATATGCAATGGTACATGTAAGAGGAATAGAAATCAATTACCTTTAAAAGGTACTACTGTATAATGTTGTACGACTTCTTTTAAAGAGGTTATCTTTTTCAAGACTTTATACTTTTAACGAGTTTTTATATTTTTTACGATTAGTTTTTAAATTTCCCATTATAACTTTTTTTCTATATTTAGGTATATATTATATAATAAAAAAGAAAGCTTATTCTGTTTATTTTAAAATGGTGTATTATAAAATATTCTAGGATCATTTTTGAATAAGATATGCTTTTTCAAAATGTAATAAGTACTTGCAACGATTTTTGATTTTAGGATTATTTTTTAAATTCCTCATTATAACTTTTTATGTGATTGTGTGTTATGATTGAATCTTATTTTTTATAGGTAATACTTTGGATCCACTTGACTCGGCCGGGCAAACTTCAAAATATGGATTAATTTCAATATTTACTGTCAAAGCTCCTACACCACAAGTTTTGCTTGAAAAAATAGCATGTAAATGTACCAAACGATGTACAAAAAACTGCGGTTGTAGGAAGATAGGAATTAGTCGTTCAATATTCTTCAAAGGGTGCATGTGCATTGGTACTAATTGTGGGAACTCTAAGATAACTGAGGTGTCAGAACATATTGAAGCTAATGCTAACGAAGAGATGGACTTTGATTTTGAAAATTTTTTAAATGTCAACGTTTAAATAATTTTAACTAAAGTGATGTTTTATAAGACTAATGTTTATGTAATTTTTGTAAAAGAAATAATTTTAAATAACACAGGTAAAAAAATATCAAAGAATCACTCGGTTTCAATTACATATATTAAAATATAGATGATACACCATTTTAAAGAACAGAAAGTAAGCCCTCTTTATTGAGCAACATATAGTATATTCATGTACAAGAAAAAAAAGTTATAATGAGAAATTTCAAAAATAATCGTAAAAATGTAAACAATTTTTTTTTTATATTAGGTAAGTATTATTATAATATATAATACATAATATAATATATATACTATATATAATATAATATTCTATAATATATAATATATTATATATTAATATTATTTTATTTTTATATTATATTATAAAAAATTGTTAAAAGTATAAAGCCTTGAAAAACCATAATCTCTTTAAAAAAAGTCGTACAACGTTATACAGTAGACCATTTTAAAGGTAATTGATTTCTATTCCTATTACGTGTACCATTGCATATACCTAAAGTTCCGTAGAAAAAAGTTACAGAACAATATTTGCGAAATAACAAGGAACATTGCCCAAAATTGCTGTGAGTGGCGAATTTTGAAAAATCATATCTCGAAAACTATAAATCCTAATTACCTCTACTGAACAACAGTTTAAAGAAGAAATATGTAGACTTTTTTTCTGTAAAGCAATGTCTATACCTATATCCTCGTGGACAAAAGTTATGGGACAAAAAACAAAATTTCTTTCTTTTGGGTTTCTTTGTGCTTATTATTTTGAATATATTTTTGTAAAAAAAAGTATCATTGACTTTAAAAAGTGATATTTAGATAGGAAATTTAACCAGAAACAATTTTTATGTAGATATGTTTGTACCAAAAGTGCAAAGAAATCACCCCAATGTAACCTGTACCCAGGGACTAATTCACCCATTTCTCAAAAACGCACCCCTTTAAATGGTAGCACTCCGCGGTTTTTTCATATATAGATGTTCATTGACCATATGAAATAATAAAACCCCGTTAACGTTGTAGTTCCTTTTAGCTATCTTATTTTGAATATAATCAATAGCCTATATCATTCATAAACATGAAATTTTCTCCTGTTACACCTCTCCAGAGCCTAACTACAGGTTATCAATAGAGAGATATTGCACAGTCACTTTTGCACTTGCTGTATTACAGCACGCGTTATTTTGACAGTAGAGCATGCGCAGATGTGATATTAGGCTTACGCTGCGCTATTGGAAACAGTGCCTGCCGTTATTAAGGGAGCCGTTACGCTGTGCGGTATTCGTTGCGCTATTTTCTTTTCAGGTTATGTTTGTTGTTTTCTTTTATTCAAACCGAGTTTATTTGTAATAATTTTCTAAAATGAGTACCTCAGACAGTAGCAAACGAATCAGATTTACGTCTAATGACGATTTGTGTTTATTAAAATAAGTTTTAGATCAAAATCAATTGACCTATCCTTTCCTAGTTCAGGAAAACATGAAGAGTACAACTGGAAAATCTTTTATTTTAAGAACACTCAAGGGATCATTTGTTTCTTTTGCTCGATATTTTGAATAAAATTCAAACCTTCCTTCCATTTAAATTTTTAAATCAAATTCTTTATTTTGAGCATGTAATAGTAATAAGTTAAATGTTCATCTCCCAGAATGTTATGAAATATGATAAACTGGATGTCTTCTTCATAATATTAGCTTTGGCCAAAATGACAGCTTCTAAATCTGCATCAAAAATTGCATACAAATTAGATAAACAACTAACCTTAATCGAGCCGCAAAAATACCGCAACCAAAATGTTGAGCAATATCTATATTTATGACACGTCTGAGAAATGTCAATTCTGTCAAAATAGCGCGGTTTAAATAGCGCAACGTAGGCTGTGTTAAATTTGCAATATCTCTCTAATATACCTGTGAGCAGTTAACGTTGATTGGATGAAAATTAAAGGAGTTTTTTTATGGATCACAATTCCTCTTCAGAGCATTACACTTCCCCTTTTATATTTTTGAACAGATTGACAGTTTTCGTTCTTACTTGTCTTCCACGACCTTTAAGTACACGATTTCGTGGGTCATCGGATTTTACACAAATCCTGAATTTTTTTGAAAACAGCACATTTTGTTAATTCCCAACGTTCCAGATTTGGTGGTGAAGACACCAATTTAGACGATCAATCTTGTGCTGCCTGGATAACTCAAGAACCCATAAATGTATCCTGCTGTATACTTCTTGGCACGAACTCTTCTTCTTATCGTTTCAACTGAAACAGTTACACCTGTAGCTTCCAAAAGTTGCCTTTGGAGCTGCAGGTGAACATGATTGGGTGTCTTCCAGCTGATTGGACAATTAAACGATCTTGGAGAGCCGTTATTACTTTTGGCGACTTTCCCTTGCTTTAATCTTGAGCTTTCCTAGTTCCTGTTAGCTAGCATAGGTTTTGGAGAGAACGTCCTGTATAACGCCTAGCTCAGGGATGGCCAACCCGCGGCACGCGTGCCACTCTGTGGCACGATTGAGTCCTATCAGTGGCACGCGTAGCGTTTTGGATTAAAAAACTTTCAAAAAAATTAAAACTTCAAAAACAAAAAATAATAAGAAGAAACTTGGTAGGTTTACGGAAGTTACGATAGATGCGGCATCATTGCATCCTCTGGCGAGCGATATTGCTGCGATTGGTGCACGTGATCCTAGCTGTCGTAATGTGCAATAGGACTGCGTTACCCTTGCTTAGTTTATTTTAAACTGCCCCGTTGTATGTGCACATTTTGTCATCGCGCATTGTTTCTTTAAAATTTTAAAAGTATTTGTTCGATATGTCCACGAGTAAGCCTTCGACTTCAAAACGAAAATACGAAGATGATATTGCAATTCGCGATTTTCAACCTGCTTGGGAAGAACAATTTTTATTTACTAATCGTAATACTTCAAAGCCTGTTTGTTTGATATGTGGATTGTCTGTAGCAGTTCCGAAAAAATTTAACCTGGAACGACATTATAAACAACTGCATAAGGACTTCAGCAACAAATATCCTATTGGTTCACATTTGCGAGCCGACTTTATTGAAAAAAAAAAAGAAAACCCTAGCCAGCCAACAGTCACTGTTTCAGAAGAGAAGTGATGAAATGGAAACTATGGTTAAAACATCATATGAACTTTCTCTGCTGTTAGCCCGGAAGAAAAAAGCCTACTCTGATGGAGAGGAGATAATTAAAAATAGTCTGGCAATATTTGCTAAAAATGTGGGAGATGTAAAGATCAAAAATATGGTCGATAATATTGCATTATCCCGAAATACAGTCATGCGCCGTATAGATGATATGGGCCAGGATGTTGTTTCCCAAATTATAAGTGGATTACAATCCTGCAAATTCTTTTCTTTAGCGTTGGATGAAAGTTGTGACAACACAGAAAATGCGCAGTTAAGCATTTTTGTCCGTTATACCAATGATAATTTTGAAAATGCCGAAGAGCTTCTGGATTTGCGCCAACTAGTCACAACAACAGGAGAGGACATTTTTCAACAGAACGTAATCGAAGTCAACAAAGTTGAATGGTCAAAATTAGATAGTGTTTGTACAGATGGAGCTCCTTGCATGGTTGGTAGACTAAAGGGGTTTGTTACATTACTGGAAAACTATTTGGGAAGAAAAGTTTTTAAGTACCATTGTATTATTCACCAGGAAGCTCTTTGTGCCAAGGACCTAAACATGTCATCTGTTGTTGACCCTGTAACACGCTGCATTAACAAAATACGAGCTCGGGCATTGAATCGACGACAATTTCGAGAATTGTTCGCGGAAGAAACGGAGCAAGATGGAGAGTTACTTCTCCATTGCAGTGTGCGCTGGCTCTCCAAAGGAAATGCACTCGAAAGGTTTTGGAACTTGAAGGAGTGCGTCTTAAAATATTTGCAAGAAAACAATGAACTACCCAGTGAGTGCTCGTTACTTAATGATAAAGATTGGCTTTGGGATTTAGCTTTTCTCACTGATATTATGAGACATTTAAATATATTAAATTTAAGATTACAGGGAAAAAATTGTATTTTTCCTACTCTAGTTGGTCATATATCTTCTTTTGTGAATAAACTTATGCTTTTTTGTAACGATTTTGGAGAACAGAGATTGACACATTTCACATTAATGCAGGAATTAGCCAACAAGGTCAGTAGAAGTCCAAATTATGACAGATTTAAAAACCTTATATCTATTTTGCTAGGTTCATTCAATACCCGGTTTGAAGATTTTCAAAAAGACAAAATGAATGTTGACCTTTTCATAAATCCTTTTTCTATTTCTCTGCAAGATATCAATTGTTACTCAGCTGAAATACAGATCGAAATTATTGATTTACAGAACCACACTATACTAAAAACCAAATATAGGGAAATTATTTCAACTGTTACTGATCCCAATTATATTGAATTTTGGAAATTTGTACCAGCAAACAATTTTCCTAATTTACACGAGTTAGCTCTGAGATATTGTTGTAGATTTGGTTCAACGTACGTTTGTGAGCAAATGTTCTGTATTATGAACATAATAAAATCAAAATATCGGTCACGATTAACTGACATGCATTTAAAAAATCTAATTCTGTTGGCTAGTTCCGAAATTAATCCCAATATAGATGAATTAATTAAAAAAATACAAGTTCAAATACCACATTAAATAAGTAACTGTTTAATAATTTGAATTTTAGATAATAAGAAAATATTTAAGTTTTTTTGTTTAACGTTTTTATTTTATTTTTATTAACAATAAAGTAAGTTTGTTGTTATGTTTTACTTATTACGTTATTTTTTAAACCTCCACTATCTTGACTAAACGGAAAAATGTGGAATTTACATAAGAAATACATATTGTACCGTATATTATTAATATATAGTATCCATATTAGTATGTCGAAAAATTTTAGTGGCACGCCAAATTTTTGTTGTTCTAATATTGGCACTCGACTTAAAAAGGTTGGCCACCCCTGGCCTAGCTCTACAGCTATGTCCCTCTGAGAACATTACTTGCTCCACAAGACCAATAGTCTTTGACCGTTGTAGGTTCTATAACCCCGCATGGGGCATATTTTTGTTTTTTTACGCAAAAGTTAGTTTATTTATTTTCGTTCAATTTGCAACTCAGCTAATAACCTATACCGTACCGAACTGTACTATCTAATTGTCTTATCGATTTGTTTAATTTCAATAAAACCTTTATTCTTCGAAAAAATAACAAGTTTTTTTAAAAGAAATAAATATTGTTTTGAAATACATGGTGATTCCATATTAGTTTGGGTGTGTGTACTCCATCTTGCGTCTCTTTATTACACACACCGGCAAAATTAGCCGAACACCTTAAAAATGGGACATGTTTGATGTCTCAGATTTCCTAAACCAGTTGTCCGATTTGAATGATTTTTTTAGTATGTTATAGCCTTATCATTTAAGAATATCGGTGTAATAATATTGTTACTAGACAGGTAAATGTCATTTTATACCGGGTGTTACAATCATACTGTGTTTTTTCCTTAAAGTTCAGAACAGTCTGTGGAATATTCTAGCCTATATAAAATATTGAAATTAAAACTCAATTGAAGCCATGGACTTTCTTAACATTTTCTTTTTTGGTTCATTTGCTTATGTTGGATAATAAAAAAGTTAGGTACTTTAACAACTAGCCATGTTCTTCATCAATACAGGGTGTTTCTAAATAAGTGCGACAAACTTAGAGGGGTTATTATGCATAAAAAATAGTGACCGTTTGCTTTATAAACATATGTCCGCAAATGCTTCGTTTCCGAGATACGGGAGGTTGAATTTTTTCTTACAAACTGACGATTTATTTATTGCTCTAAAACCGGATGAGATATGCAAATGAAATTTGGTATGTTTCAAGAGGTAGTTATTGCGCATTTTTGACATACAATTAAGAATTATATATTCACCATTGGCGTGCATACGGGATATTTCTAAAATGTTTATACCCATATGCACGCCAATGGTGAATATATAATTCTTAATTGTATGTCAAAAAATGCGCAATAACTACCTCTTGAAACCTACCAAATTTCATTTACATATCTCATCCGGTTTTAGAGCAATAAATAAATCCTCAGTTTGTAAGAAAAAATTCAACATCCCGTATCTCGGAAACGAAGCATTTGCGGACATATGTTTATAAAGCAAACGGTCACTATTTTTTATGCATAATAACCCCTCTAAGTTTGTCGCACTTATTTAGAAACACCCTGTATTGATGAAGAACATGTCTAGTTGTTAAAGTACCTAACTATTTTATTATCCAACATAAGCAAATGAACCAAAAAAGAAAATGTCAAGAAAGCCTATGGCTACAATTGAGTTTTAATTTCAATATTTTATATAGGCTAGAATATTCCACAGAGTGTTCTGAACTTTAAAGAAAAAACACAGTATGATTGTAGCACCCGGTATAAAATGACATTTACCTGTCTAGTAACAATATTATTACACCGATATTTTTAAATGATAAGGCTATAACAGACTAAAAAAATCATTCAAATCGGACAACTGGTTTAGGAAATCTGAGACATCGAACATGTCCCATTTTTAAGATGTTCGGCTAATTTTGCCGGTGTGTGTATATTGACCAGTTGTGTTGTTTGGTTCAGCCATCTAAGGACCGCCTCATTTCTAACTCTGTCGACCCAGCTTGTTCTTAGTAGTTGTCTGTATACCCACATCTCAGAGACCTCTAACCGTTTTCACAAGTCTCTCTGATGACAGGTAGACAGAGAAACACGTGTAAGAGAATCGTGAGAGACTCGAATTCAATTTAAACGCAACCGTCTATACATATTTATTTTAAATTTACTGTATGTTAGAGTATTGCCTTTTTTTATATAAAACTCATAATTCTTCTTCTTCTTCCTTCTTGTATGTAGGCTCTAAAGATTGTTTCTTCTTCAATATTAGCCTCCTAAATTGTTTAAGTTATCGTACCATCTTTTTCTTGGTCTGCCAATACTTCTTCGTCCATTTGGTGACTTATCTCGTGCTATTCGTACTATCCTATCCTCTGTCATTCTACTAATGTGTTCGTTCTACTCCTGTTTCCGTTTTGTCACCAATCCATTTATATCTTCTACATTGCATGATCTACTTATTATGTTTTTGCTTCTCTCCCTATCCAACAGACTTTTCCCTGATATTCATCGGATTATTTTTATCTCTGTTGTTTCTAGTAGTCGTCTCATTTTAGATGTGTCAGGTCCTCATAATTTATTGTAGGTATTATATGTACTTATAAAATAAACACTTGTGATATTATTTAATATGACCTTTTTGTAGTTTTCTTACAGAAACCATTTGGTTGAATATCTTAAGAAGGTATGTATAGAAAAGAAATTGAGTCATTGTTGCCTACATCTAGCTGTATATTTATTAGATGTGTTTATGGATAGTCATTCCATAATTCCAGAACGAATGCTCCTTGTAACTAACGTATGTCTACTTTTGGCAGGTAAGTATCCAGTTTTTATATATCTTACGTTTCTTTCTCTCTCTCTCTCTCTCTCTCTCTCTCTCTCTCTCTCTCTCTCTCTCTCTCTCTCTCGCTCCCTCCCGCTCCCTGTTCAGCATTTTGTCCACATTTGGACATATGTTCCATCTAACTCTTTACACCTATAATATATATTCTGGACCTGGACCTCTACAATCCAGTTTTTCCCAGTTACTTTTCGGATATGATTTTACCAACGTGTTAAACAATGTACAGGTCCTCTTTTTGCAGTCCGTGTCCTTTTACAATTCAGAGAACCGATGTTAAAGATATATCAAAGGTAGCTAACTGGAGGAGAGCAGCCAATGGACAGAGATACTTGGAGGCGGATGCTGAGGGAGGCCAAGGCCCTGGACTTGAGCTGTAGTACAAGGGAGAGTTCTTTTACAGTCCCATTCGGTTGTTCTTCCTGTCCATTAGTCAGTATACAGTGAGCCCCTAAAGGTTGAAATAAATTCATTTTTTCATGAATGGGCAATTTTGGAAATAAATCCCGAAACAGGTCAATTTTTATATTTAAATTACCACTTTTTGGTATATATATCATAACTAATGACGTCATCCATCTGGACGTGATGACGTTATCGATGAATTTTTTAAATGAGAATAGGGATCGTGTGATAGATCATTTGAAAGGTAATTCAATTCTCTATTCAGTAATATAAACATTAACATAATTATTTATACAGGTTGTCAAAAAAAAATATTTTTGAAGTTATACTTCTTTACGATCAAGAGTGAAATTTTATAATACCGGGCGCATGCGCACACAGACAGTATGTAGTTCGTTGCTAATCTTTCAAGGTATGTATGTATCAGCGCTGTCAGCGCAAATAAGTCATTAAAAGGATATAGTAGTGTTTTTAGTAAAAATAGAAGACCAAACATCGGACGAAATAGAAATACGTAGAGGGGTACGACAGGGTTGTATATTGTGACCGCTCTTGTTTAATATCTACAGCGAACAAATATGCCAAGAAGCTCTCTCATATGCAAACGAAGGGATAATAGTCAATGGAGAAGTTATCAATAACATTCGATATGCTGACGATACTGTGATAATGGCAAGAACAGCGGAAGATCTACAACATCTAGTTGAAAGTATGAATGAGATATGTAATAACTACGGCATAAGGATGAACGTCAAAAAAACCAAATATATGACCTTCAGTAAGAATCCAATAAATGACATTAGTATCACAATAAACGGTACTCAACTTGAAAAAGTAAACGAATACAAATACTTGGGAACCCTTATCAATGAAACAGGTGACCAAAATCACGAGATAAAAAGACGTATTGAAATTGCCAGGTCTACTTTTATAAAAATGAAAAAATTATTTTGTAATCGTGATATTAGTATTCATCTACGAACTAGAATGTTAAAATGCTATGTATTCAATACTTTGCTCTACGGTGTTGTCATGGACTCTTAAACAGAGGAATATTAAAAATCTTGAAAGCTTTGAGATGTGGTGCTACCGCCGTATACTAAGAATAAGTTGGGTGGATAAAATTACAAATGAAGAAGTAATACGCAGAATAAATAACAAGCCAGAAGTTCTACTGAATATAAAAAAGAGAAAACTTGAATACTTAGGCCACCTGATGAGAGGACAAAAGTACACATTCCTACAAAACATAATGCAAGGAAAAATCCAAGGACGAAGAAATCCAGGCCGTAGAAGAATGTCCTGGATGAGAAATTTGAGAGAGTGGTTTGGCTGTACCACTAACGAATTGTTCAAAACAGCAGTAAATAAAATTAGAATCGCCCTAATGATATCCAATCTCCGATAGGAGAGGCACTCAAAGAAGAAGAAGAAGTGTTTTTAGTAAATGTAATTTATTATAATTTTTGTGTCTTTGGATTTGTCTTCCTCGGGAATAAGATATTTTATAATAATAGTAAGTATTTTTAAAGTATATTTAAAGTATTTTTGTATACTTCACTTGGTCTATTAAATTTGTCAGTATGTATGAGAAATCTCGTAACCTGTCAAAGCGAAGGGAATATAGCTCAGTGATAGAGCGTGTGACTGGAGATCGAGAGGTTCAGGGTTCAAATCCCGGACGATTCATATTCTTTTTTTTTAATTTTTGGTATCGTTTTAATAAAAAAATTTTAAAAGTGGTAGGTAATAAAGTTAGTTTAATATTTAAATAAAATACAAATAACCTGTTAAGTATATTTATTTCTTTGAAATTATATAATAGAAGTATAACTTCTTACGTGCGTACAAAGTACACACACATTCTTTTTTTTTTAGTTAAGGTACTAGTACACTTTAGAAGTCCAAAAATAATCATTTTTTTCGAGAATTTTTTTCTTAGAACCTTTATTAAAAATAACTTTTTACATATCTAACTCTTAGAAAGTACAAAAAATATACCTTTATTCATTTATGCACGTACGATAATATTATAGAGAGAGCAAAATTCGAGGCCTCCAAAAATAATGGCGGACAGTTAATATCAGGATTGGGATATCTGAAACAAAAAAATCGTACTGCATTTGAAAAAGGAAGGTTTCTTACCTGACAATTTACCACAATTTGACCAAAAAATAAAAAATAAATATTTTTTAACCATGAAAAACTGAAAGAAAACGGGCGATTTTTTCACAAAATTTTTTCAAATTTCCGTAAAATCTTTGTTTTGCGGAATTTTTCACTAAAGGTGGTAAATTGTCACGTAAGAAACCTTCCTTTTTCAAATGCAGTACGATTTTTTTGATTCAGATATCTCAATACTGAGATTAACTGTCCGCCATCGGAACTACTTTTTTTCGAGGCCCCGACTTTGGCGCCCTCTACAATAATTATGTACGTGCATAAATGAAAAAAGATATATTTTTGTATTCTCTAAGAGGCATAGATATTAATATGTAAAAAGTTTTATGTTCATTTTTAATAAAGTTTCTGAGAAAAAAAAAAGAATGTGTGTGTACTTTGTACGCACGTAAGAAGTTATACTTCTATTATATGATTTAAACGAATTTAATATACTTTTTATTTATATTTTGTTTAAATATTAAACTAATTTATACTTACTACTTCTCAAACATTTTTGTGAAAATACAATTATATAATAAATATACTTACAATCATAAAATGTATTAAACAAAACAAAAAAGAAAGTTTCTATTGGGACTCGAACCAGCGCTGATAAGCGCGGTTGGTATTGGAATTCTTTCGCCTTCAACGCTTAGCCACGGACACTATGTGTCATTATTTACGAAGATCGACTAACTAAACGGATTAAACTTGTGATATTTTGATATTTTGAAAATTGATCAAATTATTTTAATTTTGAATTGAAATGATTTAGAATTGAAAAAATACAACAAAACATAGAGTAAGAAAACAATATATTAGGTGAATATTGATAGAAATTTTGATGGTAATCAAATTATATAAATAAAAGTATTACATACTATGTATTTAGGCAGATCAAATAGGTAGGTTTATACCCATGATACATTAACAATTATTACGTACCTGTTGCTTTTAAAAACTATTTAAAAGTCACTACAACATTATAAACTTTTTTGTTTCTGTCCTCACAACAATAAAACCAATATATTATACATTTGTTTACCTTTACCTCCAAACCACAGCTGTCCTACAGCTGCCATATCGGATAATTTTTGACATGTCATTTGAACATCCAATCAGAACAAAGTTATAATGCGCATGCGCCGGGCTGATAGGTATTAACATATAAAAATTCACCCTCTATCGCCGGTAAAGAAGTATAACTTCAAAAATCTTGAAAAAGCTTATTTTTGGTCTTCTAAAGTGTACTAGTACCTTATTTATTGATATAAACAGAAGAATGTGTGTAATTTATTTCATTCAAAATACATTTTACTGCTATCAGAAAACAGGAAAAAATGTTTATTTGACAAATAAATACATATTGTGTTTTGCTTAAATTCAATATTAAAGCTGCCACCCACCTGCCTCTTGACAGTTTGAACATTTAATTTAAGCGAAAAGCAATAAATATTTTTCAAATAAACACTCTTTTCTGTTTTCTGAGAGCAGTAAAATGTATTTTGAATTAAATAAATTTTTTGTCAATAAATTTAATTAAAAAAAATTTTCTGGACACTGTATAAATAATTATGTTAATGTTTATATTACTGAATAGAGAATTGAATTACCTTTCAAATGAGCTATCACACGACCCCTATTCTCATTTAAAAATATCATCGATGACATCATCACGCCCAGATGGGTGACGTCACCAGTATGATATATATGCCAAAAAGTCGTAATTTAAAAATAAAAATTGACCTGTTTCGGGATTTTTTCCAAAATCGCCCATTCATGAAAAAATGAATTTATTCCTACCTTTACGTGCTCACTGTATGTCGTCTCTAACTTGGCAAGTCTCATAAGCAAGTCTTTTTCAGTTGCGTCCATTGTCCAGGCTTTAACTCGTAGCATCTCAATAATGTAGTTCTAATTTATATTCCCAGATTTCCATCGCATAATACTGCTTCATCTTATTAAAAATGCTTCTGGTCATCGCAATGCGTCATTTGATTTCAAGGTTGCGGTACCATTGTTCATTTACCTCATATCCCAAGTAATTGTATCTGGATACTTTCTCTAAAGCTTTTCCTTTAACGTAAACTGTTTCGTCTTCAGTCTTGTTCTTACTGACAATCATGATTTTTGGTTATTTTTGTGTTTTTCTATTATAGGATTTTCTATTCATCATCATCATCAACCCGTACGCGTCCACTGCTGGACGTAGGTCTCCCTCAGCTCCTTTCATCTGTCTCTGTTTTGTGCGGCTTGCATCCAGTTACCGATAACATGCTTCAGATCGTCGGCCCATCTGGTTGGTGGGCGTCCTCTGCTCCGTAGTGATTCTTCTAGTGGCCTCCACTTGACAATACGTTTTGTCCATCGGTTGTCTGACAATCTGGCGACGTATCCTGCCCAATTCCACAGTTTTCGACAGTGTCTGTTGTTTTTGTTCTATAACTTATTTCTTAGTTTGGAATTCGGTCCCTCAGGGAGACACCCAACATCTGGCGCTCCATAGCCCTCTGAGATATGCGAATCTTGTTCACTACCTTTTTTGAGAGTGTTAATGTTTCCGCTCCATGATTGAGTATAGGCAACACACACTGGTCAAAGATTTTCCGTTTCAGGCATATTGGGACCGTGCAAGTTGCGCAAAGCGACACCTATTTCTACGCTCTGCACTTTTAGTTGTATTGACCAATTACGTTAGTCCTGGTTGCTGGATAATTGTCAAGGCCATAGCCCAAAAAAATAATAAAAAGAAAAAATAAGATTCAGGTTATGTGATGAAAACGTAAACAATTGTATGTAGTAAATAAAATTAGTTATTAAAATGCAGTACTGCAAGCAAAATACAATTAATTAAATTTACCTTTATATAATAATTTCACATCATATCAATATTGTGGAGCAACATATAATTTTTCTCCTTCAATGACAGTAGATATGAAATGTACGTCAATTTGACAATTTCAATTGACAATATGAATTATTTAAGAAAGTTGCAATATTTCTCCGCTATTCGCGCACGATCGTTTCACGTATCCCTTCCAAGTACTTGCACACCGCGAATAGGTAAGTCTGATTTATCTGATTTATATAGTTAATATTTATATAAGTCTAATTTATCTGATTCATTATCTGTGCTTACTGCTATTCAAAAACCTCAACTACCTTGTAGTACTTCTAATCCATACATTTTTTTAATAAAAAAAATCTTATTTGAAATTAATAAACACACCCCAAAAATAAAATGTGGATCAAAGCACATTCAGGACTTACACATAATGAGCATGTAGACCAATTAGCTAAAAATTCCCTCATCCATGGGACAGTAACCAAATATCAGCCCTGCATTCTAGATGCTTTTGTTTATTTAAGAACTGAACAGATGAAGAGCTGGAAAACACACTGGGAAAGGTACTGTAACATATCAACAACACAATACAGTTTGATACAACCGATTATTCCGGAAAAACCTTGGTATAAGAATTTCACCCTCCCTCGCAAATACATATCCACCATCAGTAGAATTAGATTTGGACATGCATGTTATCCTGCACATTTATTTAAAATAAACATATTAGATTCAAATATTTGTCAAGAATCTGAGGTTAAAAGTGACTTGAACCCAACGAACTGTCAACACTGATGGAATCGCCATAAAACGAAGTTAATGGCGCCAGGATGAGATAGAAGATAATCAGGTAAAGGAGGGAAGATAATCGGACAGTGCTAGTCAGGTACGTTGTAGTTGTAACAAAATTTTACCTGAAAATTCTCTGTCTCTCTCATGTCTCTCTAGAAGTGCTAGAACCTCTCTCTTGTATGTTGGCGCCTATCTCGCTTCACTGTTGGAATGGGACGGGGCCATTCCATCAGTGTTGACAGTTCATTGCTTGAACCACATATTTTTTGAATGCAAACAGCATAAACACCTAACCAATCACCTAATTAAAGAATTATAGACCAGAACATCCCACTCCCTGTAAATATTCTCTTTATTCTGTCACTGAATAAAAAGAAAATTTTTGACTGTTTGGTATCTTTCTTGTCGGATAGTAAAATATTATTGTAATTAGTTATAGGTATTTGTAAGATATGTTAAAAAACATATTAAAAAAAAACAAATAAAAAAAAATAAATAAAAACATGAAACAAAAAAAAAATAAATAAAAAAAAATTAATAATAAAAACAATTAAAGAAAAAAATCACTAAGAGGATTTAAACCTCCGCGGGGTTGAACCGGGTTGACATCCTATCGTAGTGACAAAAAAAAAACAAAACAAAAAACAAAACAAAAAAAAACTAAAATGAAATACAAAAAAGAATGCATTTATTTTAATATTAACATTAATATTTTTATTTGTAAAATGTATACACTAATACACTATGTGTTTTTGATAAACATTAAGTAGTATAATATATTTATATTTATTAACATAGTATGAACATTAGCTGTAATGAGTAGGTAAATAAGAAGTAAAAAATTGTAATAATATTGTGACACTATTTAGTCCGCTCACGAATTGGCCTATTTCTTCCCGAAGCTTCTCGGCGTTACGAGACAATACCATTCCTAACCACGGCGTTCGAGACGACCGCTGCCGAAGTATATATAGAACCGAGATTCGAGCACAGGCCAGTCATTCATTCATCGAAGCGCGTCGCGTAATTTAATGTATTCGAATCGAAGATATGAAATGTATTTATTAGTTATCGGAATTATTATGTTTAGTTAATTAAATCATAAATTTGAGTTTGTAAATAAATTAGATGTGTTAGGTGGTGTTATTTGTAATTATTAAATAAATAAGTGATGTAAATAAAATAATATAAGTAAGTCTTCCTTTATTTAAATTAAACTTAGTGCCTAAAGATATAAATAAATAAAATAGTAGAGTCAACCGCGTAACAATATTATAATAACCAAGTTTCACTAATTGGCAATATCTTTAATACATTTACTTTTGATTGAGACTGGCTGAATGACCATAGTCCAAGCCAAAAAAGAAAAAAATATGTAAGTCTGATCTAAATACATAATTCAGTTTACCAAACGCTGCCCAGGCTAATTTTATGCGACGTGGGAGCTCGCACGTCTGGTTATCTCTTCCCAACCGAATTTCATTTTTAAAGTACTTATAAGATGCAGTATGCTCAATATCCATTCCATTTCCGGATTTTCTATCATCTATTAAATTCTATTTTTGAAAATGAATATGTATAAGTATTCAATTTTGAATCACACTTCTTTACAGCAAAAACTGAAGAAAATAACCTGACCATCCCGAAAATCAGTGAACTGAACAACGTCATTAATAACCGCTACCAACTCAACGACTATAAGACACTAGAAGTGGTTATATTAATTTTTTTCCATTGGAACGTAATGTACCCAACCGCTCCACATTACGTTTATTATTATATTCAATCAGCCATAGATGAAGAAGATTTAAAAGACAAATGTATTGGAATGCGGAGTCTGTTTTATGACCTCCACGCTTGTGTCACCGAATATCTCGACAAGATCATACAAAGTAAGTATATTTTCCCCCTCTTTTACTCCCCCCCCCTTGCCAATTTAACAAAATTGGCAAAAAAATAATTACTACATAGTTAATAATTACTAAATAGTTAGTAGTTAGTAATTTTGCCAATTTTGGCAAAATTACCGACTAAAATCACTAGCCAGTTGTGTCTGAATTTATAGTATGGTATAAATAGATCCAAACCCAGACAACCAAAGTGAAAGTTATCCTCCAACACCAAATTGTTCTATATGGTCCACATAATGTTCAGAAAAAAGTCACACCATTTTGAGTGTCGGGTTTGGGGGCAGAGGGGGAGAAATCGGTAAATTCGTGGTTTTTTAAGTTTCTCGTCAACATTTCTAAAACTATGCGGTTTAGCATGAACAACCTTCCATACAAAAATGTTCTACATTAAATTTGAAATAAAAAAGGCTCTATACATAATCCTTCTAAAATGAACGGTTCCAAAGTTACGGAGGTAGTATAGTATAATTGGTCCAAAAAAAGGCCTAACCCAGACATCCAAAGTAAAAGTTTTCCTCCAACACCAAAGTGTTGTATATGGTCCACATATTGTTCAGTAATTCTATCATACTATTAGCGAACCGACTATTAGTGGAGTCACTGAAGGTGGGTATGAGCTATTACCTCCGATTTCGTTCAACCTACATCGATTTGCATGAAAATTGGTGAGTAGTTAGAGGATATCTCAAGAAACAAAAGTGACATGGGGCCAACTTGCGCTTTTACCCTGGAGGTGGATGCCACCCCTTCTCGGGGTGAAAATTATTTTATTAAAAATAACCCCATAATTGTATAGGGGGGCAAAATTTGTTATATAAAGTTATTAAAAAAAATCAAAACTTCTTGAGTTATTTAAGATCAAAAATTTTAATTTTTCCTAAGAAAAATGCATGTTTTTAACCGATTTTTCATAGATAACTCAAAAACTATAAGATTTTACAAAAAAGTTATTATTACCAAAATTGAAGCTAATAAAAAATTAAATAAACTCCTTACTAAAAAAACCTTTTAATATTAACTAAAAGTGAGTTATAGGTAATTGAATGCATATATTTTTCGGCGAGTACCCAAATCTAAGTATTCAAGCTTAAATAACGGGAAAATGATGTATTTTATAACATAAACTTATTAAACATCTGTGAAAGTACTTAGTATCTATCAAATGAGATCCCGAACAAGTTAAATGCATTAAAATTTATGCTCCAAAAATTTTTCAAACTTTCTTTTAAAATTTTTTCCAAAAAATGTTATCGTTTTTTTTTAATAACTCCGTTAATTTTTGCGATATCAGGTTCACCTAAAAACGGTTTGAAAGGTAATTCCAAAGGCTATTAAAAAGCGTTGAATTTAATCTTTTAAACCCCTTACTTTTTTAAAAATCAAAGATTAAATGGCCACCGTTACATGGTTCTCGCAGCAAAATTTAAGCTTTAAACGTTTCTACCTCGGTTATTTTTCACCCTACAGAAATGGTAAACAAGGTAAAATATTTGATATAGAAAAAAACTAAAATTTAGATATTTACCATTTTTTACGTATATTGAGTATTTTTATAGTTATTATCAAAAGAAAATGAAAATGACGATAATTTTAAAAATTCTGATTTTTTTAAATTATATCTTTTTTTAAAAAAATATGCATTCTAAACCGGTGAAAATTGTTAAAATCATTACTTATGCTAACACAAAGAAATTTTTGTAAGGATTACTACAAATTTTATTTTGTGGAAATGGCGTATGTTTTATTTTTCACTTTTTCCTAAAAAATTCGAAAGGGTTCTCTTAGTTTCATCATAACTTGCTTAATTTTAACGATATTAACTTCTGGAGCTCATTTGTTAGGTATTCTGAAGTACTTTGATAAGTGTTTAGCAGGTATATTTTATAAAATGCATCGTTTTCCCGTTATTTAAGCTTGAATACTTAGATTTGAGTACTCGTCGAAAAGAATATACATTCAATTAACCATAACTCACTTTGAATTAACATTAGTTTAGTACTTTGAGTGAACAGTGTATTCAATTTTTTATTGTCTTTAATTTTGGTAATAATAACTTTTTTGTAAAAGCTAATAGTTTTTGAGTTATTCGTGAAAAACAGCTCTAAAGCATGCATTTTTTTTTCGAAAAAATAAAATCTTTGATCTTTAATAACTTAAAAAGTATTGATTTATGTTAATAACTTAATATAACAAATTTTGCTTAGAATTTGACCCTCTATCGATTTATGGTATTATTTTTAATAAAATAATTTTCAGCCCAGAAAAGGGGTGGCATCCACCCCCAGGGTAAAAGCGCAAGTTGGCATCATGTCACCTTTGTTACTTGAGGTATTTTCTAATTACTCACCAATTTTCATGAAAATCGATGAAGCTTCAACGAAATCGGAGGTGAAAACCTTCAGTGACTGCACTATATATGTGAATTATTAGAGCACCACTCCACTAATTACATGGCATATTTTTAGGCTGTCACTATATGCAATGTTATAAACCGTCAAAATTGGCAGCAGGTATCATTGCTGTAAGCAGATTGGATATAGGTTTGTCCTGCTGGACTGAACAATTAGAGAATATCACTGATTACAAAAGAGAAGATATTGAAACACAAATTTCTATTCTAAAAGCCAAGTAAGTATATACAGGGTGTTTACAGTTTCAAATTTATTTTTCGGGTGTAACTACAATGATTTCGGGTGTACTTACATACTTCCGGGTGTAACTATGCAAAAAATTATGTTGCATCGCAGATTTAAAATGCGTTTATTTCGAAAACAGTTGAGTTTAGCGAGATAAATGTAGTATATATTTTTTAAGTAAAAATATTAAGAGAATAAAAGTTTTGAGCAAAAAGGATGTAGAGTGGGGGATAAAAAAATACTTCCATAGTTATTTTGATTGAAAAAATTCTCATCCCCTAGATGGGGTTGTTTTCACCCCAGGGCAAAAGACCGGTTCGGCATAGGGTAGATTTTGAAAATAAGTCTGATTTAATTTTAAAGGCACTTTCGTTGTTTTCTTTAAATATATATCACAGGGTATCGAGGGAATTCAACAGAGTTCTTGAATGTAACGAAACATCTTTGATTTTATTGAAATAAGTTGATAATGTAAACTCAAAAGAAAAAAGAACATAAAATTTTACAAGTTCAAAGTGATTAAAAAAATCTTTACTAGCAAGGTGATGTATCTATTCAGAATCTAATAATAGAACAATGTTTTTAGGTATCCTTTTGTGAGCTGTCAAAAATGTACTGGAGTTCATTTGATTTAAAGAACTACAAAAAACATTTTCTTTGTTTATCTAATTATACTATGTATAAGTTTTTTTTGTTTTATTAAAACTCAATGTCCTTGATGATTCACCATATATCCCATCATAAGGTAATGCTGGCTAGGAGTGTTATATTTGAATAGAATTTGTTAACTATTAAACAATTTATTATAATTTATGCAGTTTTATTACGCATTTTTGTAAAAGCAACTATTAATGTAATAATATACTAATGTAAAAGATATTGATGGATTCGACCATTACTTGATGGAAGTTTATTTTAACTAACAATAAAACACTGAAAACGTTTGTTTTCTATACTTCCACAAAATTTATTACAACTAAGTGACTACAGCTGTTTCGGCAGAGTGCCTTTCTCAGGTGATATATTTTACAATGTGTTTGCCTTTTTAAGTCTTTAACTGAAAAGGTTGAGGAGTGGGGAGCTGTTTGTCTCGAGTTGGTCATTCAGAATTATATCTGTATTTTTCAATTTATTAATTTCCATAGATTCTAAAGAAGATAGCTTAAGTCCTTTATTTTGGATATGCAGAATTTGAAACAATTCATTGAAAGAATGATTATGATCTAGAAGGTGAAGTGCGTATGTAGAAGTGTCTGTTTTTCTATTGTTGAAAGCCCTTTTGTGTTCTGCTATCCGTTTGTCAAAGGTTCTGCCAGTTTGACCGATGTAAGTTTTCAGACAGTCACCACAAGTTAGTTTGTACACACCACTCTGTAGTTGCTTTTTCTTTCGGCTTTTATTGTTCTTAATATATTTACTTAAGTTGTTGTTAGTTCTGAAAGCTGGTGTTATTCCTTTCTTTTTTATGTATCTGGCTATTATGCATACTTGCGGTCAAACTGGTAGAACCTTTGACAAACGGATAGCAGAACACAAAAGGGATTTCAACAATAGAAAAACAGACACTTCTACATACGCACTTCACCTTCTAGATCATAATCATTCTTTCAATGAATTGTTTCAAATTCTGCATATCCAAAATAAAGGACTTAAGCTATCTTCTTTAGAATCTATGGAAATTAATAAATTGAAAAATACAGATATAATTCTGAATGACCAACTCGAGACAAACAGCTCCCAACTCCTCAACCACTTCAGTTAAAGATTTAAAAAGGCAAACACATTGTAAAATATATCACTTGAGAAAGGCACTCTGCCGAAACAGCTGTAGTCACTTAGTTGTAATAAATTTTGTGGAAGTATAGAAAACAAACGTTTTCAGTGTTTTATTGTTAGATGTAAAAGATATGTTTCCCAGATATTTTAATTTGGCATTAAGACACATTTTTAATGAAATTTTTTAAGGAAACTAGTATATTAACAAATATTTCTTTTTACTACAGTTAAAGCACTTTGTGGACCACCTGTAAAACAAATTTCGGAAAGTTCAAAATGAATTGATTCTATTCTTAATAAAGACTTAGTAAATTATTCATGAGAATGCTTAATGGGAAAGGAACAAAATGCAAAATTTTGACGCCTGTCAAAATTTTCAATGTATTTGAAATGTAATCATGTTTTTCGAATCCTGAGTAAACTAATAAGTATTTTTGAAAAATTTAAACGCAGAATGAAAGATTACTTTATTACCGAGGGCCGAAAATCCCTTAGAATGAATAAAAAGTTTATTTTTAATGAGATATTTGAAATTAAAAATCACACTAAATTTTCTCTTAGTTTTTCACCCCTGTAACTTATTAAAAGATTGGCAGGACATCTAGCAAGATCACAGCAGAACAACCCTCCTAGAAGAATCCCTATGTCACAACCTGTGTGATGTAGAAATAGGGGTAGGCCAAAACTCAGATGGAAATGGAAGGATGGTGTAGATGAGGATGGGAAAAAATAGGCGCAGCAAACTGGCAACGGTTGGCAATGGATAGGACTGACTGGCGTAATAGACTTAGGAAGGTCGAGGCTCTTTCATAGGGCTGTAGCACCAATGATGATGATAAACTTATTAAAATAAACATTATAGAAGTTTTCAGGGACTTTCGGCCCTCGGTAATAACGTAATCTTTCAATCTGCGTTTAAATTTTTCACAAATACTTATTAGTTTTCTCAGGATTCGAAAAAAATGAATCCCATTTAAATAGCATTGAAGCCGAACGTTCGTACCCATCCCCTTAAGAGCCGTTTTACATGAGCGAGATTTACTTCGAAACTGACGCTGATAACTACCATGAAAAATTATCTAATAAAAATATTAGATGTAAAACACAAGATTTACTCTGAAATTTCTCATGATAATTTTCAATATAAAAATTTAGAACCTGTTCTAGACAACCTAAGTATGTTCTAAAAAGTTTTCAGAGTAAACTGCGTGAGCTTCTGCGCAGAACGTTAAGGGGTTACATAGGTCTTGCGGGTAAAAAAGTGACTTTTTAAAAAAATTATATCTCGAAAACTAAAAATTATTTTTATTTATAATTGGAACATGTAAAAGTATAGTACATAAGGTACTCTCAAAAAAATTTTCAACCAAAAATATTCATTTTTATAGAGTTGACTGGAATTTTTCGATAACAGCCCTTTTTTGCGGTGGGCAGCATGACTAAGTCCAGTCTCATCTGAAATCAAAAAGTTTCTTGTAGTTTATACCTCTGGCTAGGGAATGAACGAAGGAATTTTTAATACGTGAAGTTGTTTTTGTTTTATAAAAAAAAAACTACTCTAAAAATGGTCATTTTAAAAAAAATGAGAAAAATTGGGGTCGAAAATGTGTTTAAACTTATGTAAAATCTTCAAATTTCATTTTTTTTTCATTCCTTCGTTCATTCACTAGCCAGAGGTATAAACTACAAGAAACTTTATGATTTTTTGATTTCAGATGAGACTGGACTTAGTTATGCTGCCCACCGCAAAAAAAGGGCTGTTGTCAAAACATTCCAGTCAACTCTACAAAAATGAATATTTTTGGCTGAAAAATAATGCATAATCATAAACTTAAAGAAAAATACATTTCAACTTAGAAAAATATATAGAATCGAATAAAAAAGGTTTGGTGCATTAAAAATGCAAAAAAAAATTTAGTCTCAAAAATTTTTTAAACAATACAGGAAATGTATGCTTATATATTTTGCTTTGTATAAAAAAATAATAAGTCTTGTTGACAAATTGTATATCATAGGAATTTAGATTTACTTACCTAGCTCTATCAATTAGAGGGACGATGTCACTGGCCCGCAGCTCAACCTCGTCCAATCTTTTAATCCACCTGGCTTGTAGAGATTCTTGGTTGGCTTCAGAAGGAGTCTTGATATTACCTCCTATAACTTTTCCAGTCAAAACAAATCTTATCCAATTACCTTTCACAGTTTCAACCACTAATAATGTTGTACATTCTATCTTTAGGCCTGTTTCTTCTAAGACTTCTCTCTTACATGCTTCTATAATGTTTTCTCCTTTCTCCATACGACCAGCTGGTAAATACCTATAACATTTTATGATATCTAAGATACAGTATGTAAATCTTTCAGCTGGACATAGGTAACACACCAAGGCAAGTGCACAGTTGCCACACTTGCCTTAGTGTGTGTTACCTATGTCCAGCTGAAAGATTTACATACTGTATATATAATATAGGAATAAAAAGAATTAAAGAAAAACAGAATCATAGAAAAAATAATATCTTGAAACAAGAAACATCTTAGAAATTACAATTATTTATAACCATTTTTCATAATCCACTTTTCTATAGACAGAATCTTATAAACCAAACCATGATCATCAGTACTTTCAAGTGCAAGTTAATAAAATTTCGAGCATTTGTATTACTGTAATTACAGTATTTGTAATTACTATACTTATGTAAGTTCAATTATTGTTTTAAACAAGCTTTTGATAGTATGAGAAGAAACAAAATGCTGGAAGACATTCATAATCTAGGTATACCTAATAAATATATCAGTCTCATAAAAATAATGTTGCACGGTTCAAAAGCCACACTCATAGTAAATGGAGAACTGATTCCCCTATTTGACATCAATGTAGGAGTGAGACAGGAAGGCGCACTAGGAACCATGCTGTTCAACCTAGTTCTTGAGGCAGTCATTGGAAAAACCAATGTAACCAGCCATATAAATACCAAATCAGTACAAGTTACTGCATATACAGACAATGTAGTTATCATTAGTTGGAGCAAGCAATAACTAATGGAAGCATTCAAGGAAATCAGTCCTGAAGCACAAAAAAGAAAGATTAAAATAAGTTAAACAAAAACCAAGTATATGACTGTCTGAAGAATGCCTGACAATGATAATAATATCACAATAGACAATTTGACAACTATTTAGAGCTGCTGCATCAAAAATTAAAATAGCTATGATGACTGCCAACCTCTGTAGCGGAGATAGCACCTGAAGAAGAAGACAATTTGAATGAAATTTATGTTTCGTGGACTTTAAGAAGGCATTTGGCAATATCAAATTAAAGGATGTTATCCATTTATTGTACACAATAATAATAATAAATAGGAATAATTAAAATGATAACAGTAGAAGAAGAACTAACTGGCCCAATTGATGCTGGCAATGGGATAAAACAGGAGATTCCCTGAGTCCTCTATTGTTCAACTTGATCATGGATGAAATAATAAAAAAAGTAAAAACTAAAAAGAGTGCCAAAAGGCAGAAAAAGATGATGCAATACTAATCTCTCAAATCTCTCTCAAATCAATTTTTTAATATAATCGTCAAAAAATGTAACATGTAAATTTCCCCAAAAAGGACAAAATACATGGTTATAACAGCAAATCTACTAAGCTGTAAATTAGATCTGTAGATAGAACAAGTAATGGAGTTTAAATATCTGGGTATCACACTAGCTATGGAAAGCTCAAAACAGAAGTTGAAGATCAAATGACTAGAGTAAACAGGTTGCAGGTTGTCTGCAAGAAACAATATAGAGAATATCTGGAAAAAAATGAATTTACAAAACAGCCATCAAACCAATGATATACATGCAAAAACAAGACCTGACACAGAGAGGACAAGATGAATGCTAGAAGCAGCAAATATGAAAACCTTTTGAAAAATCAATGGTAAGACACTATAGGACCGAGCTGGAAGTACAGATATGCAATGGAGATGCAAGATGAATTAAGGATTGGATAAAAAACAGACAAATATAATGGAACAACCACATAAGCCCAATGACAATAAATAGGAGTAGTAAAGACCCAGAGAGATGGTTCCCAATAGGAATATGATCAGTGGGAAGACACATTTACCTTCAAGCACAGAACAAACAAAACATAAGAGAAGTAACTTATTTGTATGGAAAAAATATTCAACTCTCAAAGCAACAGCTCAATAATACTTAATGCAATTGATGCTTTTATTTTAAATGTATACAGTGGAACCTCCGTTATCCGTCTCTCCATTAACCATCACCTCTGTTAACCGTCAGGGTACATACAGAAGTTGTATTGACTACATAAACAAAAATTTTGATGTAAAAAAATTAAAAAAAAGAAAGTTAATTTGATTTTTGATGAGGACACAAACGGCTATCCATTGCTGACAGCTAAAGAAATCGTTGAAATGGCAACAAAGGCGGACCAAACAGATTCAGAAGCTGACACAGACATGGAATTTGACTGTAGCTATGTTGATGAACCTATTGTAACTGACAGAGGTTTGCGTAAATAATCTAGAGAAGCTGCATAGTATATGCAATAATTCATCGAGTGGTATTTTCAACAAGAAGAAGCCAATAAAGTAGATTGCATGATCTTATGCCGATTAAGAAATTCAGCCGTCGCAAAATGTGAAGCAACAGTAAAACAAACACATATTTCAGAATATTTTAAATTAATTCGCTTGTACGAACACAAATCCCTCTTATATTGTCAAACAAACAATACAAATGAAATCTGAGAGTTGTACTATGAATTTTTAATATTTTTTTAATGTTTTGTTAACCGTCTTTCCGATTATCCATCATACCCTTGGTCCAAGTCAAGTCAAGTCATTTATTCATGTTAATATACAAAAGTACCTACATACGTCAAAAAATAGTGTACATCTTTGGTTCTCAGATATAAAATACAAATATAAAAACACAAGGCATAATATGAAATAATACATCAATTAAGACAAACACTTTCTGGGTTCCTAAGAATAAACAAAGTACAATTCAACAATTCACAACCCAGTTCCAAACATTGAAGTTAAAATTTAAAAATTCATCACTGCTGTAAAATGCTGACTTATGAGAAAATTCTTTAGTTGTTTTCTAAATTGTAAAATTGGCAATTCAGTAATTTCAGTAGGCAACCTGTTGTAGAATGTTAAACCATATGAGTTTGGTCCGTCTCTACTTCTTTGGAGCCTGGTGTAGGGCAGTATTAAGGCATGCTTATTTCTGGTTTCATATCGGTGTACATCCTCATGTCTTTGATGACAATCTATATTTTGTTTCACATGAACAAGACTCTCTAGAATAAATAGCGAAGGCAGAGTTAGTATGTGCAGTGTAACAAATGCTTGCCGACATTCTTTCTGATAGGACAGGCCAGCAATTATCCTTACTATTCTTCTCTGAATACAAAAGACTCCAGAGTATGAAGGTCCAGTGCCCTGACGGATAATCGAGGTTCTACTGTATTAGTTCTTACAAATAATATGGATTATCCTTATTGACTTATTACTTACTAACTACAAAGAATATTTTCAGTTTTAACTCACCACTTTCCAGCACAAGACTTCTTGGCTTCTTGCATCATCAAAACTTCATTTTGCTCATTAATAACGATGCAAACAACTATATAGCAGACGGTTTCAAAGACAATCGGTGTGAATTTAGGGTCAACACTAGGCTGAATACCTTGAGACTCCAGGGCTTCATTTTGCTCTTCTAAAGTAAAATCACATATTTCTGCCTCTTCTCCTTCCAGTGGAACTCCTTTTAGGATATAGTGGAGACTTTCTTCTACAGAATCTGGCATCTTTGTATTTTATAGTTTAAACATGGTACATATACTTGAATGAATTTGATTTTGAACATAAACTAGAAGCAAAAAATAAGTTTGGTAAATCTAAAATACATACATTATAAGTAGGTTATAGATTCTAAGAAGTTATCTAATAGGTACACCTGTTCTAGTGCAAAATAGTGGTTTATCCACTCTCCCATTCCAATCTATGTTATATTACTCAATCGCAATAGATTGACAACTTTTAAATAATCTCAATCTTAATTAATGCAATCTTTAATTGGTTTGTGGATATTATCACATTATAAAGTATTATGGGACATGCACTTGCATGGCATACATTTTTCTTTCTTTTAAATATTATATAGGTCACATATAGACGGCATAAGTTAATATAATAATAAAATAATAATGCATGTATTGGTATTGCACAAAAATGTAGAAAGTAAAACAATTACCTGATTAATACTTCTTTAGAAAAAGATACACCTTAATTCGAAATATGAAAACGGTAAGTCAACACATTCCTTTCTAAAACTAGTCCCTTCCTCATACCTTTACAAGAATGTTAATTATATACAAACAATTTAAAAAATGTAAATTATGAAAAATTTATTGTGATGACAGGACAGGTGTTTCCATAGAAAAAAGTGTTGTGTGATTGGGTAGAATGCGATCTTACCCTTCAAAAAATATGTCACGTATTTCAGCACCTGGTTAATTGGAAGGATACTACAAATCTGGCCTCCACATAAGTGGTCTGAAGCTTCGACATGATAGGTGTGAAATTTTAAACGTTCTTGTTGTTGATTGGATAGGAAGGGTGCCATAATCTAGCCTCCATGCTAGGTACATAGCCTCCATATGGTACTTCCAATATTTAATATTTTATTCAAGTGGACAGTAAAGGTAAAACACAAAAAACTTTTGTTTCTTACTTATTTATTTATACAATAATGTGACATTTTACATAGAAATATGAGTATTTAATTTGGATTAAATAAATGTTTACTTGTTGAATTTTTCCACCGTCTGCACACAACAGCTGAACGGAGCCATTAGATCAAACAACAAAACGCGAAATAAAGTGTGTATTTTAAAACTGTTGGATAAACAGTACCTACAATCAGAAAATCTCTACCTTACAATCAGAAAGACTTACCTTTAAAAAGGTACTTGATTACAAAATAACAAAAATATCAAAAAACACGACTGAATAACAGCTTTTTATGGTGACACAAACACATCACATAACCGACCATATAAAATAACTGAACGACAACGAACGAACGAACACGAACACTGAACACAGATTCAGAGATAGCACAGGATTTGTCAAAAGTCATGTTCCACCAATCACAATGCCGACATCAGCGCCTCTGACAAAATGGAAGGAAAATAAATACGAGTACATGTTTTTTATTAGAGTGCGCGGGCCATGGGTGTTTCTTCTTATGACATTGACATGACAAGAAAGAATCACAGAACTAAGGAACTGTCTTATTCATGAATTTGTCTTTCTGTGATATGATTTTCAGCTATTTTTTTTTGTTTTTTATCATTCTAGCTTTTTTACAATTCTTTGAGGGTTCTAGCCACCTCAATACTTTCTCTATAGTCGTTCCTATCCATTGCTTTTCTCTACCAAGCACGTATTCTCATATTTTCACCGATGTTTGTTTCGAGCTGGGTCAGTTTGCTCCATCCGCATTATATGCCCCGTCCACCTCAGACGTTCTATTATATCTTTATGTGTTTTACGATATCTGATTCTTAGTATATTCCATGATACTATAAATAACATGTTACAACACTTTATTTATAGTATCATGGTATATTCTATGAAGTTCGAAATGGTATGCATCCTCATCCTCTCCACAATCCATCTTCCATATCATCCGAAACTTTCAATGATAGCTACAAAATTTTACAAATCACCTAATTAAGCAACTATAATTCATCTATTCTTATCTATACTTTGTTATCAATCTTATGATACAATCTTATGAACGATGTTAGACTTGCGTGAATCACCCTGTACCTACATTTTAAATTTATGTTTAAAAAGCGCACATTTATTATATTCAAAAATCGACGGGTCTCAGCGTTTTTTATAGTTTTTCAAAACAAGGGCAGAAATAATTGTAGGTATTCCATATAGTGGTTTCGACCCTGTATAATATTTTAGTTGAGTTTTTAATTGTAAAAGTTCTTCAATAAATAACTATTTTGATTGGTAAATAAGCCACAATTAAATTGAAAAAATAATTTTATTAATAACGTTTCGACGTTCAAATCGGATGTCGTTTATAACAGCTTCATCAGCATCTGAACAACATTGTTCAACAAATATTCGGCTTTAGTAGTATTGTAATATTAATAGCTCAGCTGGACCTGATTATTATGTTTATTAGAAAGATTGGGGACTATTATTAGTTTACTATAAGAAATAAGAAATTATAAAGATTAAGATATGATTTTGTGCCAATGAAAATAATATATTTTTATATTATAATTTTCTAACTATATCTACAAGGCATTGATAATAATAAAATGGTTTTATAAATGTTTATTTGTTTTATTTAATTCCTTGAACAATAATAAATGTGTCTTTTTCCGATGTAATGAAAATTTAAATTGAAAAAATTAATTAAAATTTAGCTCTATTTTAACGTTACACTTTGAATTCACCAATAAAATGTAGAGCTTTAATACGTTTGAACTTTGGCTCTCATAATTATCTTTTATCCAGTATAAACAAAGATATCGTAGGGTAATGTCAAGATAGACGAAGATAACCACTATGTAAAAACGAACGCTGTTTAAACCAAGTACTGTCAATAACATTGTCAACTGTCAAATATTTCAATTTAATAAAAACGTACTTTTTGCATAGTATTTCTCGTAATTTTATAACTTTTTTTGGATATATAAACAAGTTATTCTTATAATAATAGAATTCGTAATAATTGTATTATTCTGATAAATTGTATTATTAAAATCAAAGCCAATTACTTTTAGAGTTTTACAGGTTGTCTCATGAAAAACTTTATGATATAACCAGTTATAATGGCAAACTGCTTTACCTTTGCGAAGAGAAAATCTATTGTTGTAGAAGACAGTACTTGGACAAATCAAGTTGTAACACAAAGTCCCTTGAGTTTTTCAAATACTGAAGGTAATATATTATTTTCTTTCTTAAGTCATCATATTTTTATCTTATCATCTACAGTTAATTATATATCACCAATTAGGCCAGTAAAGAAAAAACAACAGACGAAAAAATGTTATACAGGTTTTTGAAAGTTATAAAAGGTATATATTATGAGATAAAGCTGATGACAATTCATTGAAGACATGAAGCTGATTTGTTTTATTTTTTTAAACAACTATAAAAAGTGAAAGAATCAGTTTTTGCTTTAAAAGGTTTATTTATTAACAATTATTTCTTAACCTCAACAACAATAAATTTTTAAAATATCCCTGGACCCTTTCAATCTGTTCAATGTAACAGTTGTATAATGAGGATGATCCTCTAGAATCAGTCTATTGAGATCACAATGAAGTGTTCTAAAAGTGAACAAAAACAGGTAAATCGAAGTACAGTAAAACCTGGATATAACGGACTAATTGAGGGGACACGATGTCCCTCTGTTAAAGCCGAAAGTCTGTTTTAAAAATAGGTTTAAAATCAATCAAAATTTTTTTTTGAAATTATATTTAGATACAGTGTACAAATCTATAAGTTAAAAAAGGAATAAAGTTTTGTTTGCTACTTTTTTACTTTTCTACTTCATCTAAAAACTTTCTGCAATACTCATTTGGTTGACAAAATTATTCACTGATTCATGGGTTGAATAAGCAATGTATTTTTTGGCAAAACATACAATTAAAGTTGCCATCTTCTGAATTTAGAATACTTTCAGGGGGATTAGCAGGAGCTTTGTCTAAAATCAATAAACATTTCACCTCTTTAGGCAGTATTACCAGTTTCTTCTCTTGAAATTTTCTCACTGCAGGTACAAAACCAATTTTTGAAAATATCTCTGGTGAACCATGCCCTATTAGAGCTATAGTATGAAACGGGCAGATGATGCATTTTGATGATTATATCTTTGACAATAAGTACTAGGTTTACGAGATTTACCAACAATTATAGAAGTCAATCCATGCAATCCATCTGCGTTGGCACAAAGCAGTGCCGAGATCCTGTCCTTGTTGTTTTTCCTTCTAGAATTCAATTTTTCATATTTTTTTGCATTCAATTTTTTTTTACATTTGATCTTATTTTTTGTCAGTTATGTCCGAAGTCCGTTCTATTGAGATTTTACAGTACTTTCATCGCTGTATTTGTTACTTTATTGTTTGGTTTTGTATACATTTTAGATAAAAATGGTTCAAATAAAAGTTATAAATCTTTGAATATTATAAATGCCACAAGGAAATAGCTTCAGAACAACATAAATCTTTGACTTACTTACTTACTTAGTCCTAAGCCTTTCTAAAATCTTTGACTTACTTACTTACTTAGTCCTAAGCCTTTCTACCTTTAGGTGTAAGGCTAAATCCTTGACTTTTTAAATTAAAATACATAAACAATTGACTTGGTTATAGTGCGGCAGATTTGTGCAAATATTATAAGAATTGCACATTTAATGATACAAGCATATAATTTGGTCCACATATACTGCACATATAAAGGTTCAAATTTAGATATGAGGCCATCTCAGTTTTTGCCTTTTACAAAAATGGCGGTCATTCAAAATTGGCGACTATACATATGTGACTAATAGCATGATAACTTTTGAATGAAAATTCCGATTTCAACCAAAGGGTACCCCCCGTTAAGATAGGCAAAATGCCCTCACTCTCAGAATTCAATTTTTTTAATTTTTTTACGTTATGTGCAATTAAAAAATGAGATAACGCGGATTTTTAGCTCGCCACCCCCCCCTTACCCCTCCCCCCACAGCCAAAAACGTAGATTTTTAGAATTAATTTTTTTTAGTTGGGTTGTAATTGATTTAAAAATTTCAAAAAATTCACACGTGTAGCTGAGGCTTTTACAAAACATGTCCATTTTTTATGGACCCTTAGGTCGAGTGTACATAACCTCAAATATTTTTTTAACTTTTTTAAAACCTATAACTTTTTTTTTGAGGGGGCTGCAGGTCCAATTTTCTTTGCATTTTGTGTATTTTATCAAAAGCTATCTCTCTGATTTTTTTTGGATTTTTCCGTCAGGTGCGCCGTCTTGAAAAATCCGGAAAACTGTTTTTTTAGGGGGGTTTTGGGGATTTTCTCCATTTTATAGACTGCAACATAGATCAACTCACGGTTTTGTTAATAGATTATGTATAATTTGAAATAACTGAGTATATTAGGATATTTAAAAATTGGGCGAAACACTTTTACACCCCCCAAAAACATGTTTGTTAAAAACAAGTTTGTAAGGATTTTTGCGGGTCTAATTATATTTTTTGAGGTCGATACAGCCTAATATTTTTTTTTATTTTTTAACGTTCTGTATGATTTTAAAAAATTAGGACTCACCGCAATTTTAGCCCACTTCCCCTATCCCCCCTTCCCCACAGCCAAATGTCAATTTTTCGATTTTATTTTTTTTAAGTCGGTTTGCAATTAAACTATAAATGTTGTTCTGAAGCTATTTCTTTGTGGCATTTTTGTAATTAGCTATTCTAAATGGGAAATAAGCCACAATTTAACTAAAAAAGATTTTATTTTCCATCTGTAATGCGATAGAGAGAATTCAATAATCTGTGACGCACTGAAAAAATGGTTTGGGACGATCTATATATTAAGTCAGATTAAATTAAATTATTACAAGATTCAAGCAACGTTTTTGTTTAATTTATTAATATTTTGTATTTTGACAACAACGTCCGTGGTGGACGTCGAAACGTTAATAAAATCATTTTTTAGTAAAATTGTGGCTTATTTCCCATTTAGAATAGTTAGTAATTATTAAACTATAAATTTCAAAAAATTCACACGCACAGCTGAGGCTTTTACACAACATCTATTTTCATGGACCCGAAGACCCGAAGGTCGAGTGTACAGATTATAACCTCATTTTTTTTGTTTTTTAATAGAGGTACGTATAACTTTTTTTGGCGATGGCTGCTAATGTTTTTGTGTTTTGTGTATTTTACAAACCATCTACGTTTGGCTCATAATCCACGCTGTATGCTTGTCCCGTTAGGTAAATTATTACTTACTCAAAAACTATATAAACTTACTCAAAAACAGGTACTTATAACAAATCCACAAGGTGCCAGGCAGTACAACGGTCGGAAAATTCGTTTCGGACAAATTTGTTTTAGATTCTATGGAACAAGCTGAGCAAAAAAAGTATCTTGTGATTTTTCTATAAAATTGACTGTTGTCGAGTTACATGCAATTTCAAATTTGAAAAACACAAAAATAGCCATTTTCAAGGCCTAATAACTCGATTAAAAATTATTATTATGAAAGCCATAAAGTGACCAACTCAAAGTTTAAAGCCTCCCCTGCAATAGCCTAAAGAATTTTTGTAATTATTTTATTACTAACTATTATTTTTAGTAATTAAAAATGAGCGCTAAGCATGTATTGAAGCGGACGTACGCGAGAGAGAGAGAGAGATGTACAATATTCATTGGACGTTTTAAAAAAATATCGATTGGAAGTCAAAAATACGTTTTAAAAAAATAAAAAAGGAATTTTGAGGTTATATGTATTGTACACTCGACCTACACGGGTCTATAAAAAATAGATACATATGTTTTGTAGAAGCCTCATAAAAATTTTAAATTAATTGCAACATTAAACAAAAAAAAAATAGAAAAATTGACGTTTTTGTGGGGGCAGGGGGAGGGGGTGTTGAGCTAAAAATGCGATTAGTCTTATTTTTTAATCACATATAACGTAAAAAAATGAAAAAAAATATTCAGGCTGTATCGATCTTAAAAAAATATCATTAAGCCCGCAAAAACCCTTACATAACTTAAAACAACATGGATTTTGGGAGGTTTAAAGGTGTTTTTCCCAATTTTTGATAATCTTTAAATACTCATTTATTTTAAATTATACATAATCTATTGACAAAGCCTTGAGTTAATCTATGTTGCAGTATATAAAATGGAGAAAATTACTTAAAAACCCCCTAAAAAATAGTTTTCCGGATTTTTCAAGATGGCGCACCTGACGGAAAAATCTGAAAAAAATCAGAGAAATAGCTTTTGATAAAGTACACAAAATCCAAAAAAAATTGGACCTGCAGCCCCCTCCAAAAAAAAGTTATAGGTTTTAAAAAAGTTAAAAAAAAATTTGAGGTTATGTACACTCGACCTAAGGGTTCATAAAAAATTGACATGTTTTATAAAAGCCTCAGCTATACGTGTGAATTTTTTGAAATTTTTAAATCAATTGCAACCCAACTCAAAAAAATTATATCCAAAAATCTACGTTTTTAGCTGTGGGAGGAGGGGTCAGGGGGGGTAGCGAGCTAAAAATCCGCGTTATCTCATTTTTTGATTGCACAGAACGTAAAAAAATTAAAAATATTGAATTCTAAGAGTGAGGGCATTTTGCCTATCTTAACGGGGGGTACCCTTTGGTACATAGGTTCCTTTTGTGATTTACAAGATCGATGTCGTTTACTGGAAGAATCAGTTTACCAGAAGTTGTGTTTTTCCTGGTTTTTTATATAAAACTATTTTATATTATGTAAATAATTTATTTTCAATTTTTTCACCCTGTATATATTAATTTTTCAAAATGGTAATACCACCATGAAAAGAGCGTAAGAATGTGTTTTAGGAAATGTTTTGAACTTTTTAGTTATGTTAATTACCATTTAATAAATGCATAACACATCTTCACATGTAACTATGTGTGGCAGATTCGTGCAAATATTATAAAAATTATTGAGCATTTAATGGTAGAAGCATATAATTTGGACCACTTATACTACTAAGTTCAAATTTAGAAATGAGGCCATCTCAGATTTTGCCTTTTACAAAAAAGGCGAGCATTAAAAATGGCGGCTATACATATGTGACTAATAGCACGATAACTTTTGAACGAAAAGTCAGATTTCAGCCAAATTCGGTATAGAGGTTCTTTTTTTGATGAGTAAGATCGAGGTCTTGAACCAGAAGAATCGGTTTAACAGAATTTGTGTTTTTACTGTTTTTTATGTAAAAATGCTTGGCAAATGCATGGTAAAGATGCTTGGCTTTGTTAAAAGATGCAGCTATGACTTTACGACTGGTCGTTCTTTAAAATTTCTTTATTGTTCTTTGGTTAGACCACATTTAGATTATGCATCATGTGTTTGGTCACCTCAATATAACTGTCATATTAATAAAATCGAACAAGTTCAGCGTAAATTCTTACGTTATTATGCTTATAAGATGCATCTGACTGGTCAAAGTTATGAGTCTTTACTGCAAATTATTCGACTTGACTCATTACAGAGTCGTCGTCAACATAAAGATCTTTGCTTCTTATATAACTTAATTCATGGTCATAAATTCTGTATCCCACTTTTAAATAAAATTGGTCTACATGTACCTTCAAGAACCACCCGTTCTGTGACCACCTTCCACGAGTTCATTAACCGCACAAATTATGGTTCAAGTTCCTATCTCTCTAAAACTATTAAATTAGCAAACACATTATCTCCGCAAATTGATTTCTTTGTGAACGACTTTACTGCGTTTTCCACACAATTACATTTATACTTAACTTAATGTTCTAATTTCAAGACTGATTTGTCAACTACTGTTATTGTCTTTGTTCTAGGATAAGTTGTATTTGTCAATTTCAAAATGTTCTAGCTCTCAATTGTTAAATGAGAGCAAGTAATTTTATTCTTTATTATTGTTTGTTATGTATTTACCAATTTTGTACCTACTAGATCTTATTTTTCTAATTTGTGTGACATTTTAATTTAATTGTATCATGTACTAATGGACTTCGGTCCGTAAATAAATAATAAATAAATAAATAAATAAATAAAAAATATGTTGTTTTTTTTTCAATTCTTTCAACCTGTATATATTAATTTTTCAAAAAGGTAATACCGCCATTGAAAAGAGTGTAAAAATATTTTTTAGGAAAGATTTTGAACTTTTTAGTTATGTTAATTACCATTTAATAAATACATAAAGTATCTTCACATGTACCTATGTGTGGCAGATTAATTTTTAATGCTTGCCAGTTTTGTAAAAGACAAAATCTGAGATGGCCTTATATCTAAATTTGAATCTTTGTATGTGTAGTGTGTGTGGTCCAAATTATATGCTTTTACCATTAAATAATCAATAATTTGTAAATTATTTGCACGAATCTGGCGCACATAGGTTCATAGGTACATGTGAAGATACGTTATACATTTATTAATTGGTAATTAACATAACTAAAGAGTACAAAATATTTCCTAAAAAATATTCTTACGCTCTTTTCAACGCCGGTATTAACTTTTTGAAAAATTAATATATACAGGGTGAAAGAATTGGTAAAAAACAACATGTTTTTACATAAAAATCAGGAAAAACACAACTTCTGATGAATTGATTCTACCGGTTCAATATCTTGGTCTTACACCTCAAAAAAGAACCTATATACCAAATTTTTTTTGAAATCGGACTTTTTGTTCAAAAGTTTTCGTGCTTTTAGTCACATACATATAATCGCCATTTTAAATGCCCGCCATTTTTGCAAAAGATAAAATCTGAGATGGCGTTAAATCTAAATTTGAACCTTGATGTCTGTAGTATATGTGGTCAAAATTATATGCTTCTACCATTAAATGCACAATAATTCTTATAATATTTGCACGAAGCTGCCACACATAGGTACATGTGAAGATACGTTATGCATTTATTAAATGGTAATTAACATAACTACAAAGTTCGAAATATTTTTTACAAAATATTTTTACGCTCTTTTCAATTGCTGTATTACCTTTTTGAAAAACTAATATATACAGAGGGAAAAAATTTAAAAAAAGCATATTTGTACATAAACTACTAGTATAAACACAACTTCTGGTAAACCGATTCTTCTGGTTCACCACATCCATCTTGTAAATAAAAAAAAGAACCTATATACTAAATTTGGTTGAAATCGGACTTTTCGTTCAAAAGTTATGGTACTATTAAACACATATGTATAGCCGCCATTTTGAATGCCCGTCATGTTTGTAAAAGAAAAAATCTGAGATGGCCTCATATCTAAATTTAAACCTTTTAATGTGTAGTATATGTGGTTTAAATTATATGCTTGTATCATTAAATGTGCAATTGTTTCACATATCGGCAGCACTATTAATGAAAAAATCCTTATTTTTGCAGCACTATATAAATGTTAATAGCTTTGTTTTTTTGTCTACAAGCATACATTTGGTGGAAAAGATATTACCACTATAATTAAGCAAAACCACCTGCAGTGGGCAGAACATGTATCCCGGCCCCTAAATTGAACATTATAAAAAAGATTCTAACAGCTCAACCCGTGGGAATGAGAAGACGGGTAGATCAAAGCTGAGGTGGATGGACGGGGTAACACAAGATGCCGAGAAGATCGGAGTCAGCAACTGGAAAATGCAAGCGACAGAACAAAATGGCGTAGAAAGCTTGAGAAGGTTGAGGCCCTCTAAGGGCCGTAGCACAAAGATGATGATGAACTTTGTTTTTGACATAATGACATGTAATATAACTATGTAATTGAAATTATGGTAAAAAAAATTAAATGCAGAATGAAAGATTGCTTTATTACCGATGGCCAAAAGTCCCTGAAATCTATGTTTATTTTAATAAATTACAGGGGTAAAAAAAAAAAAGAAAATTTAGTGTGATTTTTAATTTCAAATATTTCATTCAAAAGAAACTTTTTTTATTCTAAGGGACTTTTAATCCTCGGTAATCATGTAATCTTTCATTTGGTGTTAAAATTTTTCAAAAATATTTATTAGTTTTCTCAGGATTCGAAAAAAATGAATGCATTTAAATAGCATTGCCAAGATTTTGCACCTACCCCCTTAAGGTAATGTAGAAACTCACAAATTAAAGAACTTTTTAAGATCTACAACTTATATTTGAACTGTTTTTCTCGAAAATTATGATTGTTTAAAAAACAGCAATATCAGCCTGTACATTTTCACATATTTGTCATAAACCCTTCACATACCTTTTAGGACTTTTAAAACATCTGTATAAGATTGTTAAGTGAAATTTATGATTTTTTCACATATAGATAGACTGACCTAAATATTAATAAATGTAAGGATATACAGAAAAAAATAAGATATTGCATAAAATTTTAAATATTAGAAAATAATAAAAAATCAATTTTTTGAATAAAAATATTTTATTTAGTGGTTTTCTAACGAAACAAAATTTCTTCTAGAATATGTAGTTAATATGAATGAATCATAATACAGTGGAACCTCGATTATCCGTCTCTCTATTAACCGTCACCTCTGTTAACCGTCAGGGTCCATACGTAAGTTATATTGACCACATAAGTAAAAATTTAGTCATCAATTCATTTTGTTTGAGCATTTTTTTGTGTAAATCAGGGCTCTGGATTAAATCTCAATTTAAATAGTTAATGATAAATGATACCGTGCTTTTAGAGTTCTATTTTTAGAATCGCAAGCCGAAAATAAAAACGCACAGCACAATAATTACAGTCAATATCTGCATGTCATCATAATTCAGTTAATGTTCTGTTAACCGTCTTTTCGATTATCCGTCATACCCTTGGTCCGGTGACCTGACGGATAATCGAGGTTCCACTGTACCTAGCTTTTATTTGATAATTTGATTTATTTATTTGTATATTTCGATTGGTTTACAGACAGCCTAAACGAGTCCTATGCAACTGCAGCAGATGAAAATGAAACTCAATACTTATCTGTCCTAGAATCGACAACTGGTGATCACACATTAGAAGATATTCATGACATTACACTAGGCAGTCAAAAATTACTTATTCAAGACACTATTGGACTTAATGTTGAAACAATATCTCAAGATAATTTTAACGTAGCTGAATCTGAAGAACAACAAGTTGTAATATTTAATGTGGAAGGATCTAATGAACTTTATGGTATTCAAGTAGCTCAAGATAATGATGGGAATGTTCATAGATATCAATTTCAATTAAGGTAAATAACAGGGTTGCTTTACTTTCAACAGGTGGTGAAAACCTGTTCTCGGTGGGTGCAAAATCATATGTTCAAAATAAGTCCGGAAAAACATAAACTAATTATTCTAAGCAACTTTTGGTCTATGTACATAGTTTTTTCACTTTTCACTTTTGACATTTTAAAAGTCAATACCTTTCAAATTATTTCCCAGTGAAAATGTTAATTTTTTAACAAAAAACCATGTTTTTAGATGTTTTTTCAGTAATTTCATTGAAAATCGAAAAAGAATAAGCACTTTGAACTGGTGAACCTTACAGATCAAATAAACAGTAGGTTTGTTCTAGCATCAGTTTCAAACGGTTTGAAACCATCAGCGAATAGTGGACCAGCGCGAGTAGAGGGGATAGCACTGGTGACTGTATTATGTTCAATCACTGACCAACTGTTTGCTGACGGTTTCTGACTAGTTTGACTGTTTGCTAGAATACTTACTTACTTTCCGTGTCCGGAACACCAACAACTTTAAATTCTGTATTTCCAATGGTTGGCCACATAGATGGCCCTGTCATTTGCTATAATTAAGTCTTGTTCTGTGCAGGTCTCTCTCATCTCTGTGCATGATAGTAGATGCCGGCTGGTCTGAACAGCGCCACAGTCGCAGGTATCGTCCTCCTGGTATCCCCATTTTTTCAGGTTACTAGCACAACGTGAAACGCCGGTTCTTAGTCTGTTTAGCGCTTTCCAAGTCGGATACGGTAAATTGTGTCCAGCAGCCATTTCCTCTGAGGGAGGAAAATGTGTCACAGTAGCTGATGCTTGCCATAGGTGTATTCGGCACGTCTCTGGCGCTTCGGGGATGGATCTTGATGTTTTCAGGAAGCTTTTCCGAGATCTTAGTCTGCTTGGCTGAGTTTGGTGGTCATATAAGGGGTGTCTTCGGTCCGTCTCCTGCTTTTTCTGTTCTACCTCTGACGTGACCTTCCTCCTGATAGGTGGTGGAGCAATTCCAGCAATGGGGTAAACCTCTTCGATAGGTGTCGGTTTCAGGCAACCCGATATTATATGGACCGTTTCATTTAGAGCCACGTCGACGTTCTTTGCGTGAGCAGAGTTTGCCCATACTGGTGCTCCAAACTCCGCGGCCGAAAAACATAATGCCAAGGCAGAAGTGCGGAGAGTGTGTGGTTGTGCTCCCCATTTTGTATTAGTTAGCTTGCGGATGATATTATTTCTGGCACTTACTTTCTTCTTGACATCTTGACAGTGGTATCGGTAAGACAGAGTTCTATCCAGACGGACGCCAAGGTATTTTGCTAGAATAAACCTAATATATTCGCGCTGTGCAAGTACTTGGAGGGGATTCGAGAAACGATTGTGCGAGAATAGCAGAGAAATCCTGCAACTTTCTTAAATAATTCATAATGTCAATTGAAATTGTCAAATCGAGGTATATTTCATACCTACTGTCATTGAAGAAGAAAAATTATATGTTGCTCACAATATTGATATGATATGCAATTATTATATAAAAGTATATTTAATTATCTGTATTTTGCTTGCAGAACTGCATTTTAATAATTCATTTTATTTACTACATACAACTGTTTACCTTTTTATAACATAACCTAAATCTTATTTTTTCTTATAATTTTTTTGGGCTATATGGCCTTGACAATTATCCAGCAACCAGGACTAATATAATTGGCCAATATAATTAAAATTGCGAAAAATGTTGCCGAGCTATGAAACCAGGTGTCGCTTTTCCGAACTTGCACGGTCCCAATAAGTAAAGTAAATTGTAAAGCAGTAACAATAAATTTCATGTGGGATGCTAATAGCGGGTGGTTTTCATGTGTTTTTTTTTATCAAAAAGGAACCAACTTTATTTTGAGTGTAACTTGCTTAGTTTTGATGCTATGAACTTGTATAAAAAAACAAAAATAAAGCTTTTTTAAACACTCATCCAGTTTTAATGAGCTTTCATTTCACTCAAAAAGTACTCCATTTTTGAAGTTATACTTCTTTAGGCGCGATGGAAGTGAAATTTAATATGCGCGAATTCATCAAAAACCTTGTTCCCCGGCACTGACGCATTATAGCTTTGCTCTGATTGGGTGTTTAAGTTCAAATGACATGACAATAATTGTTCAATATGGAGGTTATGGATAAACTGGGATAAATAAATAATAGGTCTGTTCGTACAGGAATCAGAAACTATCACTGACTATCAGCAACTGCACGACGCATGCGTGTTTCAATATTAGCGTTCGCACAATTGAAACACGCATGCGTCGTGCAGTTGCTGATAGTCAGTGATAGTTTCTGATTCCTGTACGAACAGACCTATTGTATATTAGTTTTTATTGTTGTGAGGACACATACAAAAGCAAGTTTATAATTGTAGTAACGTTTTAAATAGTTTTTAAAAGCAACAGGTACGTACTTAATTGTAAATGTTTCAGTATTGTAATACAAAATTACATAGGTACTTACCTATTTGGAAACTACTAGGTAATGCTTTGATTTACATAATTTGATTACCAACAAAATTTCTACCACTCTTCATCTAATATACCTATTGTTTTCTTACTCTATGTTTTGTTGTATTTTAATATTTTAATTCCCTTTCTGAACACACACACACACAAAAATCAAACTAATTTGGTTAAATTCAGAGCTGTCAAACAGTAAAACGTCCAGTTAGCCTACCTTCCCACATGACAAGTACGTGTAAGTGGTCAAATCGGGTGACGGGTGTGTGTAAGTGGATTTCAATTATAAGCACGCGGGTTCGAATCCCAATGCAAGTTTTTATTTTTTGATTTTTTTATACATTTTATGATTGTGAATATAATTATTATATAATTTTTTTCAGAAAATGCGTATTTAGTTCAAATTTTTGCCAACAATTATTGTTCAGAAATCATTTCTTTGGTGCATTTTTCAATGTGTTTGTGTGATTTAATCTTTTATTTGTTTAATTTTTGGTATTGTTTTAATAAAAATGTTTGGAAAGGAGTAAGTGTTAAAATTAGTTTAATATTTAAATATAATATAAAAAAACTGTTTAAAGTACATATATTAATTTCGTTGGAATCATATAATAGAAGTATAACCACTTGCGTGCGTACAAAGTACACACACACACATTTTTTTTTGGATATTTCGGTTACTTCACATTGAAATAATTGATTTGGAATTTGATGAATAAGAACCTATTTTTCATAAGCTACAACTCTGCTTCTACTGTGTCTGTAGACTACATATATTCACCTTTTTTTTTATAAGCTACATTTTTGCTAAGAAGTTTTTTTGATGAAATAATTACTTTTTCGAGTTATTTGCGAAACGTCATCTAAAACCGTGGTTTTTTGTTAAAAAATAAACATTTTCACTCACAAATAATTCGAAAAGTATTGTATTCCAAAGTATTCGCAAAGAATTTGACTGCTTGTTCATTCCTTATACCTCATAAGAGTGTCAGATGGTGCTACAGTATATCTCGTTTTTATGCTTGACTTATTTTTAATTACGGCTTTTTAACAGGAAAACTGGAGATGGACAGCTAGAACCTATGCCGGAAACTGTTCAATTATTAGCTAATGAAGAAGATCAACAAGTGACAGAAGAACAGCAGGATGCTTCTGAACTAAATGCTGATCAGATAAATGAAGAAGAGTTTGAAGAGCCTGTTTATTTACAGGCAAAATTAGAACAAACTGATGGAAGTACACAATCTCATTTATTTATTTCTAAACAAACTAAAAAAACAAATGTGAAGAAAGAAGTCACAAATTTGTACAGGGAAGACTTGGAAGAAAACTATGAAGAAGCTGATATAAATCTCAAATCAGGTAAAGTTAAAAAACACTATCTTTTTTTTTATTATTTTTCGACTTGTTTTCTTTAACAGGTTACACATGGTAGAACTTTTATAAAACCTATTCCAACAACTTAATCTAAAATCCTTAATCTAAATGACAACTTAAAAGTTATTTAATTACTTAATTTAACATTATTTTTTATTTTACGATTTTTTTTACAATCCTCAATTTACAAAATTTATTTATTTATTTTAACAATTTATTCTCTGCCTTACTGTCACTTATGAATAAGCGAGCAGATATAGAGTACATTATATTATAACACACTATTCTCCTTCTCTCTTTCTCTTATTTCGGCACCTCTCCCTCCATAACGTATATCGAGAGGTTCGAGCGAAAACCCGATAAATACCAAAATTATGAAATCCGGTATTTTTATTTCTGCTGTAGTAAAAACACGTCTCCTACCACTGGTAAATGTTATTATTTGATATTAACATTTTTAACCTTTAACTACCCGCGCATCAAGTTATAACATAACTACACGCGTGGCGTACTTTGTACGCCACAAGAAAATACACTTAAAAACAGCGGATTTGTTTAATTTTTTTTGAAAAAATACACTTAGTTGTTTGTTATAAACCTTATTCGGCATCAGTGAATACTTGGAGTTCCTTTTCAGTAAGCCAATTGGGATTTATAACTGGAATCATGGAATAACTGGATTCCATGATAAATAAAATTACTAATAAAAAATTTTTTTAAATGTGATTTTTTACAGGAGAAAAAGTATTGTTTACAAAGAAAAATATATTTTTTGCCATAATGACTAAAAAACAATTAAAATATATACTTATATTACGACTTATAGTAATATAATCCTGGGGTATATTGTCCACCACCGGAAACAACAAATAATAAAATGTAAATTACGATCTTTCCAGAACGCCGATTATAACGAAACTAAAACCAAATTGTAAAGCACATTCCAGTGATAGGTTAGAAAAATAAGCAAGGTCAAAAATTAAATTTTTAAATATATTTCCAGTAGAATTCTTATATCTGGCGTACAAAGTACGCCAGCGCGTGTAGTTAAAGGTTAAGCACAATAACTAATAAAAACGAAATATGGTAAAAACCGTTAACTCATATTTTTAAATAACACCAACCCGATATATAACTTTACTGATAAAAATACTTTGTTGTAAACATATTTATAATATGAGAATCCGGTAAAATCAGTTATCTTCTTTTTCCTGTGTAAAGTTACTAATTTTATTAGAAATATTTCTAAGTTAAAAACTGATAATTAATTTTATCGGAGATGAAGATTACAAAATTGTTCATTTTGACAAAATATATTCATGCGAAAATCCGATAAAGAATTTTAGACTATGATAGTTTATTAAATTTCAGCACACTTTTTTTCCTACGAAAACCAAGTAAAAGATGGCGTAAATTAACAATTGAATATTACGAAGCAAAAAAAGCGGTTAGAATGGGCCCGTATTTGTAATGAAAAACAAACTCCAAGAGCTTCCAAGGTACCACAGCAAATAAATTGTAGTAAATGTAAATTTAAGTGTACTGAAAAGTTGTCTCAAGACTATTGAAACTCAGTAGAAATTACTGGAGTCTAGTAGTAGTCTAGTCTAGAAAAATTTTTATTTTGTGCAATATAACTCTCAAACTAATTTGGACTAGACTTGTCCCTAAACTTCCCAAAGAAAGGAACGAACATTTAGTAAGAAATGTTTCTTTCCACTAGCTTACCATGAATGAATTCTAGTGTGTCAAAAGGTTTTTAAAAAACGCTGTGTATATTCTCAGATGATATAATAAATGCTCTAGCTAACAGTGATTCTACTGGATGATATTCTAAAGAAGACAATAGCGGAAAACGGTAACCAGTTAATAAAAATATCAAAATTAAAAAAAACTTCTACTCTACGCCCTAAAAGGCTAAAACAAATTTCATCCCAAAAAGCAACCATAGACATACCAACTCCGGGCAATTTACCAAAGTTATATAAAAGTACCTTTCTAATAAGTGGAGCAAAAAAAACGGATTTGATAAAGATGCACTAAGAAAATATTTTCCAGAAGAGGTGCATGCTTGAATAACAAATTTAAAAACCGGTAATTATATCGTAGATCGAATTACAGACGTAATGATGTGAGAAGAATCGGAAGAAGACACATTTTACTTTTTAATTTTCTAAAAAGAATGCAGATTAATTTATTTTTGTTGGAATAATATACAATTAACTTTTATTTTATAATTAAAAAAATTCAAAATAAAAACCAATAAAGACAAATGTTATACTCATTCAACGAGGTAAAACCCAATAAATATCACGTTTTATTTTTTTTTTGTAAATACGCTTTTATGAATTAAACTTAAAATAAATTATTTTAACTAAATATTAAATTCTCTGCCATTTGGCTATAACAAACATTTGATAACTTCCTATAACGATTTTAAATCTTCTTCAAACTTCCTAAAATCTTGAATCGCGATTATCTCTAAACAATGGTTTTGTTAGTTATCGGGTTTTCGCTCGAACCCCTCGATATATCATATGCAGTATATAGAAAAATGTTGTATGGATTGACTAAACAGTACGTTTTTGATCCTTAATATCAGATTATTAAGAATTCTATTTACAAATGTTAACACCATGTTGAACTATTTATTATACAGGGTGTCCTGAAAAGATTGGTCATAAATTATACCACAGATTCTGGGATCAAAAATAGGTTGATTGAACCACACTTACCTATATACAATAGTGCAAACAAAAAAGTTACAGCCCTTTGAAGTTACAAAATGAAAATCGATTTTTTTCCGATATATCGAAAACTCTTAGAGATTTTTTATTGAAAATAGACATGTGGCATTCTTATGGCAGGATCATCTTAAAAAAAAAACAACAGCGAAATTTGTGCACCCCATAAAAATTTTATGGGGTTTAGTTCCTTTAACCCCCCCCCCAATCTTTTGTGTACGTTTCAATTAAATTAATAATATGGTACCATTAGTTAAACACAATATTTTTAAAACTTTTTTGCCTCTCAGTATTTTTTCAATAAGTCAGTTTTTATAGAGATGTGGCTTCTTTTTATTTGTTTACATAAAAATTTTATGGGGTTTCGTTCCTTTAAACCCCCCAAATGTTTGTGTACGTTCCAATTAAACTATTATTGCTGTACCATTAGTTAAACACAGTGTTTTTAAAACTTTTTTGCGTTTTAATATTTTTTCGATAAGGCACCTTTTATCGAGATGTGGCTTCTTGTTAAATATGGTTCAAAATATACCCAAAAATGAAAATTATCTATAAATGTTCATATTATTACCAGGTCTCTTTAATCATACTTAACCATATACAACTATGTGGTGGATTTGACCAGTATTCAAAATATATCGATAAGGACTGGCTTTTCGAGAAAATACTAAGAGGCGAAAAAGTTTTAAAAACACTGTGTACAACTAATAGTACTACAATAATAATTTAATAGGAACATATATACAAAAGTTTAGGGGGGTTTAAGGGAACAAAACTCCCATAAAATTTTTATGGGGTGCACAAATTTCACTATAATTTTTTTTAAGATATTCCTGCCATAAGAAAGCCACATGTCCATTTTCAATAAAAAATCTCAAATAGTTTTTGATATATTGGAAAAAATTTATTTTCATTTTGTAACTTCAAAGGGCTGTAACTTTTTGAAGTTATACTTCTTTAGGCGCGATTGAGATTGAGGGTGATTATTTATTATTAATCTGCGCGCATGCGCACACCGACAGTATGGTATTAGTCGTTATACAGGCTGATTGGCAATATGGAGGTAATCAAAATGTTGTATAATATATTAGTTTTATTGTTGTGAGGACAGAAACAAAAAAGTTTATAATTGTAGTGACTTTTTAAATGGTTTTTAAAAGCAACAAGTACGTAATAATTGTAAATATTTCAGTATCCTAATAAAAATTTCATAGGTACCTACCTATTTGAACCTACCAAAATACATAGTATGTAATACTTTTATTTACATAATTTGATTACCATCAAAATTTCTATCAATATTCACCTCATATATTGTTTTCTTACTCTATGTTTTGTTGTATTTTTTCAATTCTAAATCATTTCAATTCAAAATCAAAATAATTTGATTTAATTCAAAACTGTCAAAAGTTTAATCCGTTTAGTTAGTCGATCTTCGCACATAATGACGCATTCTCTCCGTGGCGAAGCGTTTAAGGTGAATGAATTTCAATACTAACTGCGCTGATAACCGGGTTCGAACCTCAATAGAAACTTTTATTTTTTTTTATACATTTTATGATTGTGAGTATATTTATTATATAATTTTATTTTCAGAAAATACGTATTTAGGTAAAAAATTTTCCAACATAGGGGAGTGCAATTAGAACGAAAACATGCATTGTTTCGGAAAAATTCAAACAAGCTTATATTTTTCTAAAACTTTTTTTGTTAGTTTATATACATGTTAAAGTAAAAAGTTCTACTCGCAGATTTGGCCGCTAATTGTTTATTAATTGTTTAAACAATAACAATTGTTTTGTATAAAAAAATTTAAAAATATCGTTGAATTCATCATTTTACTTTAATCAAATATGTTTCTGTTTTGTTTTTGATTATGTTGAATCCGAATATGGCATTACAATTTAAAAAATCTTATACAACAACGCTTATACAGTATGTCTGCGTAGCTAAGAACCACATGCAAAACTTTTTATTATCAATTTTACGAAAAAAAGTTATTCTTGATAAAATGCTCTGGATAGTCAAAAATTTAAAACTCAACCGTCATATATCAAATTTTATCAATTTTATACGAGTTATGTCAAAAATATAAATTTCGGTAAAGAGTAAAGTACCTTCATATTCCAGAATATCAAAAAATGTTATTATGAAAAGTTGTTTGAAATTAAAAACTATGTGTTAATATACAATAACATCATTCTAATCGAAAAAAAAATTCAATTTTTTCTCAAATTACGCATACCCATCATCATTTTATTACAATTATGATAACTATTTTATTATCAATTTTACGAAAAAAAGTTATTCTTCAGAAAATGCTCTACCTAGTCTAAAATCTAAGATACAATTAACAAATATCAAACTTTTGCAATTTTATACGAGGTATGTAAAAAATATAAATTTTTCTTAAGAGTTAAGTGCCTTTATTATTCACAATATTTTAATTAGAAGGATATAATTGAACACTGAAACATATTTTTTAATTCCAAACAACTTTTCTTTATAATAATTTTCCATATTGTGAAATATAAAGGTACTTTACTCTTGAGTGAAATTCATATTTTTTGACATACCTCGTACAAAATTAATAAAATTTGACATTTGATGGTTGCATCTTAGATTATATACGATGCAGAGTATTTTACCAAGAATAACTTTTTTTCGTAAAACTGATAATAAAAAAGTTATCAATAGGTTTCAAGTTACGCAGACATACTGTATAAGAGCTAAAAAAAATTTTTTGTTAAACATTTATTATTGTTGAAGCAGATTATTATATGTATTTTAGGTAAGTTTTATAGAAAAAAGTTTTGATCACTTTGTATAAACATTTTTTAACTGCTAATTTTTGGTTTTTGTATTACATTTTTGTTATTTTTCTTAATTTTCTCAAAAAGAAATAGTTTATTTCATTTCTAAAGTAAAATAATTTAGTGCATTTTAATGACTACATCCTAAGCTTTAAATAAGCATCTATAAAACTGTAATACAGTGGAACCTCGATTATCCATCAGGGCACTGGACCAAGGGTATGACGGATAATCGAAAAGACGGTTAACAGAACATTAAAAAAATTAAAAATTCATAGTACAACTCTCAAATTTTATTTACATAAGTATATGTTTTGTTTTACAAGATAAGAGGAATTTTTGTTCATACAAACGAATCAATTGGTTTAAAATATTCTGAAATCTTTGTTTGTTTTACTGATGCTTCACATTTTACTTAATCCGCGTAAGATCATGCAATCTGCTTTATTGGCTTCTTCTTGTCAAAAATACTACTCGATGAACTGTTGCGTGTGCGATGCAGCTTCTCTAGCTTCTTTACTCAAGTCTTTGTCAGTTCAGTCAGTTGCAATAACATCATCGACATCGCCACCATCCAATTCCGAGTCTGTGTCAGCTTCTGAATCTGTTTCGTCCGCCTCTTTTGCCATTTCAATGATTTCATCATGTCAGCAATCGTTAGCCGTTTGCGTCCTTATCACAAATTAACGATTCGTTTATGTCATCTTGAAGTCAACAAAAACAAAACAGTTGATTCAGCCATAACTTCATTTGTTACCGCACTGTACATTTCAGCGAATTTCGTTTGGCTTATCGCAATGCTCAAACAAAATGAAAAGATGACCAAATTTTTGCTTATGTAGTCAATACAACTTACGTAAGAACCCTGACGGTTAACAGAGGCGACGGTTAATGGAGAGACGGATAATCGAGGTTCCACTGTAAATCTGTTCAAAATTGAGTATTACCGTCTTAAAGTGGTGGTAATTCTGTAAAACTACGAAGTTTTCAAAAATTACATTTTTTGAGACGTCCTATCATTTGAATTAAATTTTTGAGATCTTTTTTGAGAGAAACATCGTTTAGTAAGATGTCTAAAAGGTAAGCTGTGCAATATTGAGAGTTTTATAGGAAAAATTGTATTAGTTACACATTTTTAAATCATTTTTAAACCAAATTCATGTAACTATCACTTTCCGCCCACACCATACTTATGCCCATACATTTTATTTCTTTTTATTATAACTATAAGATAGCCATATTATTCTTCTTTCATGATCAATTTATAAAATTTCATTTGATCAACTAGTTAAAGAATTACATTAAAATAAGTCAACCGTGCACTTCGCCGTACGCTAGTTTACAGTGCGCCAATGTTTGTGAGAAGCTTTATGTTTGTATAACTTTAGCGTTATAAATAAAAAATCATAAAAGCTACAGATTTAATTAAAAAAAAATTTGTAGAAGGTTTTTTTTGTAGAATTTTCTGAATTTTTCAACGGTCAAGTCAGTTTTTTTCTACAATTTATATTTTCGGAATTATTTAAAAAACATCTAATTTCGCAGTTCATTTGTTTAATAAAAAATGAAGCACCCACTTCTCGAATAGAACTTTTTGATATGTTGTTTGCTAAACATTTCTTAATGAAATTACAAAAAGTTCTATCTTGTTTGATTTTTCCGAAGTGAAAATCTATATGCACTCCCCTAACAATTATTGTTCAGAAATCATTTGTGGCATTTTTTAATGTGTTTGTGTGTTTTATTCTTTTATTATTTTAATTTTTGGCACTGTTTTAATAAAAATGTTTAAGAAGTAGTAAGTATAAATTAGTTTAATATTTAAATAAAATATAAATAAAAGTATATTAATTTCGTTTAAATCATATAGTAGAAGTATAACTTCTTACGTGCGTACAAAGTACACACACATTCTTTTTTATATGCACATTTGTACTAAGGTAATTTAGGTTCAATCACCCAATTTTTGACCCCAGAATCTGTGGTATAATTTATGACCAATCTTTTCGGGACACCCTGTATATCACAGTAATGTGAATTGCAGACTCTATTTTTGTAGAGATAAATTTGGCAACATTAAAAGAAGAATTTATCCAGCAACAAAATGAGGAATGCCAGGATACAGAAGAGGCCCTCTCTGTAAATTTTGATGAGGATTTTACATCCGAAGGTAAGTTTACTTACATACCAAGTAGTTGATTTTTTTAGTTTAATTATAATTGTACATTTATATTTAACTATGTTATAATACAGTCTGTTCCAACGAAAATTTGACCTCCTCAGAAATTCAGAAACCAAGAGCTTCTTCAAAATTTAAAAAAACGTGTCAATTTTTAATGGAAGAGGGACGAATTTTCATGCAAAATTCATGCCCTTAAATGTAACCCCCTACTGCCACGCATCGACCCCCAATTTTTTTAAATAGCAAGTGTGGTCGAGTGACACATCATTTAAAAGGTAATTTTTTTAAAAAAATTATTATAAATTAGTTAAATCCAAAATTATCTTTATCTTTATCTTAAAGTTATTCCGCAAATTAAAAAAAAATAGAGGGTCCTGTAGAGAAAACAAATACCTTTCAAATGATGTGCCACTCGACTACACTTGTTATTTAAAAACACTGGGGGGCAGGGAAAGGGGGACGAATTTTAGATGAAAATTCGTCCCCCCTCAATAAAAATTAACATGTTTTTTTTAATTCTGAAAAACCTCTTCGTTTCTGTGTTACTAAGGTGGGGTCAAATTATCGTTGGAACACTCTGTATATTTAACACAATATAAGTTATAAATTACAATAAACACAACAAATACGCTAATGTCACTGTCACTGAAAATTATAAACCTCAAAATTCATAATAAACAAGGTATCAAAGACATGCCGTATTGTTTATCCTTGTTTAACTTTATTGTGGTTTCTATGGACAAGCGGTTTAATTTTGCGATACTAGTTTCTGTGAGTAAAAAGGAGACCTAAAAAGTAATTCGTGAATAATTTCATGCATGGGAAAAGATAATCTATTCATTGTTCTTTTCTATCTTACACCTACTATTTTAGGCTGTCTTTGGGTATGTTTCTGATCTCATTACTCCTTGTTTCGTCCATTAATGGACACTCTTCTCATCAAGGGTCAGATCTAGACAACATTTATGTATAGGTTCATTTTTGTTTATATTTTTGGATCTTTATTTCGCAAAGTTCTTTTGTTGTTGAGGCATCCTACTGTTTTGCTAGCTTATTCACATGTTACATGTGAAGGTTGAGAGTACTATTACGATGACTACTAATCCAGAAAAGTCACTTTATTTGTGATTTATTTTCTAGCTACTTCGTATGATGCAGCAGAAATCAATCATAGTGACCAAGAGGCAGTTATAGATTTCGACAATCAAATTATAGAAGAACAATATGAAGATGGTGCAAAACCTCAAAACAATCGACTTCATTTTGAACAATTGTTCATTCATGATCAACCAGATGAGATACGTCAATATCATGAAGAGTTTCAACCGGAAAATGAAGAAAGTTCTAATATACTTATAATCGAGAAAGATGCAGAAAACAATGAATCTGAACATGAAGATTATGAATTTGTCAGTCAGCTTCCAGTTTCAGGTAAATATTTTATTTTTAGTTTCAATCTAAACATACAGTTGAGTCCAGGGTTCTTTACCCGTGCGTCATTAATACCTGGCGAGATAAAACACATACTTTTTATCTGGCATCATGGTCTTCCACGCATGAAACTAAAGACAAACAAGATACCACCTGTTATTAAGTAAAGACACATGTTATTTTTATAAACGCTTTAGCGTCAGTACATCGAAAAGAGATAGGTACAAAAAAGACGCTTGCGAACATTTTCAGATTTTAAGTACAATTTGTGACGTATCTGGTTTGTTTACTTGTCACTGTTTGTTGAATTTTTTTCTGTTTTTTATCCTGTTTTTGCATTTATAAGTTATGTATATTAAATTAACAGTTGTTTTCACAACTAATTTTATACTGGAGTTTGAAATTTTATGGTAAGTGTATTTTATTTCGTCATTAATTTACATACAAAGTTAACCTCATTCATAGTTGTTAAGGAATGGTTTTGTTAAATTTCCGTAAAATTGAAATAAATAACACAAAGAAAATATTTTATTCTGAAATATTTATATTACAACAAATATTTTATCACTAATGATATTAAAACAATTTATTAAGCTACTTCAAATGTAGCTATAATTCTTCACCAAAATTTTAAATTCTATTTATTTTATAACGTCAAGTTTTATAATATAATCCGTGATCGGAACAGTAGCCACTTTCTCTCACTTGGTGTTGCGTGGAATAGATTTCCGACTTATTTCGTATGCTTTAAATTATGACGCACGGGTAAAGAATCATGGACCCAAGTGTATACTTAGGTATAATAGGGCTTTTCATTCACTGTCATTTGTTTCGAGCTTCTGTCATGTGTCACTAAATATTAATATATCTACGTCATGCGGTATTGGTATATTCAATGATACAAATCACAGACGTATGACGTCACGGTTCTTAGACATTACTACGGTTGCCTAAATCGACTAACCAATGAACATAAAGGGTGAGATTACGCCACGAAAGTTTACTGTCATTTGAATCGTAATATGATTTTTTTCGAATCCTGAGAAAACCAAGTATTTTAGAAAAATTTAAACGCAGGATGCAAGATTACATTATTATCGAGGGCGGAAAGCCCCTTAGAATAAACAAGCAGATTCTATTGAATGAAATATCACACTTCTCTTTTATTTTCAGCCCTGTAACTTATTAAAATAAACATTATAGAAGTTTTCAGGGACTTTCAGCCCTCGTTAATAATGTAGTCTTTCATTCTGAGTTTAAATTTTTCAAAAATATTTATTAGTTTTCTCAGGATTCGAAAAAAATGAATACAATTAACACATTGAGAATTTTGACATGCGTCAAAATTTTGCATTAACTCAATGTAAAATTCTGAACTGTTGAATTCCAGCTTCCCTAATTATTATTGTACATCAAAAGACATTAGAAACTATTTGTAGAGGATTGAAATCTGTATTGGAAATACGTCTACGTAATTAAACATATTCCAAAATTTTGTAAAAATGTAATATATACATTTTAGTTTTCAGCCCAAACTTAGGCCACACACAATACAATAATGTTCACATTTTTGAACTGTCAATATTTTTATTTTATCATCTATTGTTTAAAAACAATACAGTTGATAAGATATCCTCAGTTGCGGAGAAAGGATTAATAATAAAGATTTTTTTATTCAGTCAATGGTGTGAGCACTGTCAGTTAAATAGTAACGTGTGGCCTTACTTTTACACGCATACCTATTGTGGCAAATGTATCATATTTTTCAAAATTTTGGAATGCATTTAAATCGTAGAACAATTTTAACTTTTGATTTTAATACAGATTTTAATTCTCTACAAGTATTCTCTCATGACTTTTGATGTAAAATAATTAGGGAAGCGGGAATTCAACAATTCAGAATTTTACATTGAGTTTCCTATAGCCCTTTTTACGATTCACCACCCGGTATAAGATAAAATGTGTACTATTTGTCTAATTATTTCATAATAACACAAATAATACACATATATACACAATAACACACATTCAATGATCGAAAATCATTTAAAAATATGGGAATGTAAACTCTTGTGACGTAAAGTCAAAAATATAAGTCTCCCCACCACCGTCGGACAAGACAACCGTAATAAAGTCTAATAACCGTGGTATGACGTAGATATATTGATTTTATGTGACACATGACAGAAGCTCGAAGCAAATGACAATCGATGAAAAGCCCTATTGAACGTTTTTTAGCAACAATAAGGTTTAATTTACTTCGTAACAAATTTTTTCTGTTCGTTGTATTTTTTTGTCAATATCTTTGTGTCTGTGCACGTCACTCTTCTTCTCTTTACTATCTTTCCGATTACTTCATCTCATGCTTGTCTTGGTTTTCGTCTTTTTTTGTTTTTCGATATTTTTGATTCCCACACTATTCTCACTGGTATGGTATATTTCTTCCGGTGTAAATAAACCCACCAACTCGGTTGTCACTGTTCTATGAACTCCAATGTGGATTGTATTAAGTGGCGGATGCAGAGGGGGATCATGACTAGTGTTGCCAGGTCTGATTTGTTTTTAATCGGTACATAAGCAAAAACAAATCGGGATTTAGGGTTGTAGGGACAAATAAACAACAATAGCCCAGTAGTAAATAAAAGTCTCTAGCATTAAAACTAAGCGAGTTACGCTCAAAATAAAGTTGGCTCCTTTTTTTGGTAAAAAAAATCGTGAAAATCTCCCCCTATTTAGCACCGTAAATAAAATTAATCGTTACCGCTTTACCATTTACTTTATATGTGTATTGTTTATACGATCTGTAAGGTTTACCGGTTGGGAGTGCTTAGTTATAAAAAAAATTGGTTTTATAGTAAAAAAAATTCCTACAATATTGGAAAATGCCCTTTTTTCAAAATAACTTGAAAGTATAAGGGATAAGGGATCTCAAGTAGTAAAAATTAGGTAGGTTATGCTTTTATAAATATGATAGATTCATTTTGTTTTTCTTTTAGACAAAAATTGGTTCAAATATGGCTGTTCATATTTTGTATACACTCGTGATTAGTGACTCGTTCAGGCCCTTTCAATCATGTAAAAAATAGTTAAGTAAAGTAAATTGTTTGTAAAGCGGTAACGATTAATTTCATTTGGTGTGCTAAGTAGGGGGAGATTTTCACGATTTTTTTACCAAAACAAAGGAGTCAACTTGATTTTGTGCATAACTCGCTTAGTTTTGATGCTAGAAACTTTTTTAAAACATAAAAAATAAAGCTTTATTAAAAAAGTTTTAACTGGTTTTCCCGAAAAGTGCTTCATTTCTTGGTTATTTCACGTTGAAATATTTGATTTGGAATTTGACGAATACGAACGTATTTTTCATGAACTACAACTTTGATTTTGCTGGTTCTATAGACTTTACGAGTTCACAATTTTTTTCATTTTTTTTTATATTATGCTACATTTTTGCTAAGAATATTTTTTTCGATCAAATACCTACTTTTTGAGTTATTTGTGAAAATCGCCTGAAAACGTGATTTTTTTGTCGAAAAATAAACATTTTCATTATTTTTAGTCAATTTATCCATCTCCGGACTTATTTTAAACGCGCGGTTTTTACCCCCAACTAGGGGTGACCGTCACCCACCGAGTAAAAGCAACCAACGGCACAAGCCGTCCAAATTTTCATGCAATTCGGAGTTGATCCTGAAAACTACACGGTATCGCCGTATTTCCCGTTCATTTACTGGACTACAGGTGTTTCTATAATAATCTGTATTTAATCGTACATAATAATAAGTCAATTATTTATTTTTATTAAAATTATATTTTTCATTCGATTTTGCCGCTTTTAGGAGTGCCTTGTTTTTAACATAGTTATAAAATTCACTGCAAGTCCTGAAATTGGTTTTCGTTGGTGAAAATCGGGACATTTGGTGTCCCGATGAGGTACAAATCGGTACGCGTCCTCAGACCCCTGAAAATCGGGACGTTCCGGGCAAATCGGGACACCTGGTAACGCTAATCATGACCCACCCCCCATCGAAAATAAATATATCAATTCAATAATCCTAAAAAAAAGAAAAACCGAGAGCTGTCAAACAAAAAAATATTTAGGTCAGCGGATATCTATTTTAAGTTCTTCTCTTGTCTCTCCTATGTGCATAACTTTTGTTTTGTTAATGTTTATCTTCATTCCGTTTTTAATGAGTATCTACCTACTTCTTTCCATATTTCTAAATTATTCTGAAGTCGTTTTTCAGTTTTTGCAATTAGTACCAAATCATCAGCAAATACTCGAGAGTTCTACTTTTTGAAGATTTCTATACCCTACATTCAACCTTTTACTCCCTGTGGTTCATTTCTTAATATGTAATATTATACAGGGTAGCGAAAAGTATGGAAACACGGATATTTATCGGAAACCACTAGAACGATTTTTATAGTTTTTGGTGGGTAAAGGTCTTCTGAGGCGGCCGACATTATAGTGGTAATTACATTGTTGTCAAGGCTTCCGTTTTTCTGGGAATCTAATGAACTTTCTTATTTCAAATGGAATACCCTGTATATTTTTTGCGTTTTGACGTCCTTAAGAAATACTGATTATTTTTCATGTTATATTCCCTATACCTAAATGCCATAATTTCGGAGTTACTGCTACATTTATTAAAACAAAATTTTTTTAAACAAATTATAGGACATGATAAGTTGGAGGGTCTGAGAAGTTAGCCACATTATATTTTCACAGAACGTTGAATTTGAAAGTTGAACGTTGAAGTTTGACAGTGTTGCCATGTGATTATAATGTATAATTATGTTGCACGCTTCAAATATACAGAGAAAGCTTCGACTTTGAAAACTATCTCTTTTACATTATTTTATGGATTTTGCTGTTTTTTAATTTATGTAAAACACGAACGAATAAATATTTGTTGTTTGTTTTGATATTAACTGCAGTTAATTATTAGAATTTTTTTGTGGCAATTCCTCAGTTCCTCAGATATAAATTTATGACTTTATTTTGTGTTTATGACTGAATACTGATATGCTGTTAGTTAATGAAAAGTGTTCACTTCTTCAGTACGTTATTTTTGTGTTTATTGTGTGCCTTTTTAAAATAATAAAGTGCCTACAACTATACTGTACCACGTGAAAGTTTTTCACTGTTTAACTTTATTATTTATACAAATCGTATTTTCATATAGATAATAATAAACTAAAAGTATATAAGCAGCAGAATTTTACTTATTTTACACTTATTAACTTTATTACTTATACTAAAATCTTGTTATTTCGACATAGTTAGAGAAATTTAAATTTTTTTCTCGTTATTTTATCTACATAGTTAATGTTTTCCATGGTAATAAATAAATTAATAAAAATATACCACATGCTCTTTTCCGATTTATTCTAAAAACACATGGCAACACTGTCATGCCTTCATATCCTTCTATCTGTAGCTAACTTCTCGGACCCTACAATTTAATGATGTCCAAATTATAAAAATCAATTTTTTCTACCCAGGTAGACATTATTTTAGGTTATTTGGATCTTTGGGAACAAAAAAGATCTACAATAGGAGTTATAAACAATTTAAAACTGAAAAAAATCGAACGATTTTCTAGGATCAAAATTACAAGTAAAAAATATAATTTTTGAAACTACGAAGTACTTAAATTCAAGTCCGAACCTTATTTTATCAGTTACCGATAAGTAATTTGGGCTTATTTCATTTTTTAAAACACTATTTTTTAGTTGTTAATGCAGCCTGATCGCACGTCTTCTCATATGCGCTTCATTAACGATAAAAAAAACAATGTTTTAAAATAAAACCTGCCAAAAATTATTATAGGGAGCTGATAGAAGACGGTTTAAACTTGAATTTAGGTACTTCGTAATTTCAAAAATATTTTTTTTACTTGTGTTTTTGAACCTTCATTTTTCTCAGTTTTAAATTGTTTATAACTCGGAAACGATTAACTTTAGAGAAAAATTACAAAATATCTTCTTTGTTCCCAATGATCCAAAGAACCTAAAATAATGGCAAAATATTGATTTTTATAATTTGTTTAATTTTTTTTTAATAAATGTAGCAATAACTCCGAAATTATGGCATTTAGGTATATGGAATATAACATGAAAAATAATCAGTATTTATTAAGGAATTCAAAAGGCAAAAAATATATAGGGTGTTCCATTTGAAATAAGAAAGTTCATTAGATTTACAGAAAAACGGAAGATTTGACATCAATGTAATTACAACTATAATATCGGCCGCATTAGAAGATCCTTACCCACCAAAATCTATAAAAGTCGTTCTAGCTGTTTCCGAGAAATTACCGTGTTTCCATACTTTTTCGCTACGCTATATACACCACTTTGTTTTTTATGTTGTCCTATTTTATCTTTCAGCTGAAGATATTAATGAAGAAGAAAGTGTTGACGAGGAAGCAGGGGTATGGTACTCCGAGCCTGAAATCCCTGTAGAATCTGTTAAGCTTACTGAAAATTCATTGCTAAAGACAACAAATATCCTTAAACAGCCCACAAATACCGTCAAAAGAGTTGATCCCAAGAAGAAAGCAATTTTGTACTATATGGTCCCTAAGACTGATCAAAAAGAAAACGTTAACTCAATTCCTTACACAAACACAAACAGTAATCCTCGCAGTCTCTTGAAAAATAGCTTGGATCTAACTAAAATCAATGAGGATAATATCAAAAAACTACAGAGAGAAAAACTAATGGAACGGAGATATGCCAGGAGCAAAGAGGCCATGCAAGCGAAGATGTTTAATAATTTCATAAACAAAACGACCATTCCTCACGCCCCAGTGAGACAAGGTAGATTACCTAGAAAGCAGCAGATTAAACCGGTGGATACTAGAAGAAACGAAGAAATCATTGTACAAGAGGTGATGGTTTCGTCAAAAGGATTTGTCGAAAGTGTGAGCGATAGACTAAAAAATTTAGAGGTAAGTAGATAAGTCAGTCAAAAATTTCAATATGACTCTCAATAATTAAAATGAATGCTTGTTGTGAATGAATGTTTGGAATTCTTGAATTATTTCACTTGCAGCAGAATGCATAAATAAATACCAACAGATATTTTTATAGGCCCTATATAAAACAAATTTCTTAATAATTATCGAATTAACCATTTCGGAAATAAATCAAATATTCCTTATGTTTTCCTTATATTGAGTAGGTTCGCACATATTTTGTAAAATTTTGTATATTCATAGCACATAATTATTATCAGTATACACTCTGCGGTATGCGGCAAAATAAACAGTACTGAAATTCGTATGCCTCAAATTTGGGACAGCTTGTAACTTAGTGCACCCTATGTAACCTACAGCTGAATCTTATGTTTGTGCGTCACAGTGTTGCCATACTTTTTTCTTTATTTCTTTCATAATTTCAATCAATGTTAAATGTACCTACAAGAATATCTAATAATAATTTTATAAGAACGTTTAAATTGAACCCAATTTTGAAAACTTTGAATTATCCACGTCCGTCTGTTCCTCCGTCCGTCCGTCTGTCTGTCTGTTTGTAAACTCAACTCCTCCGTCATTATACCAGGTAACATGACAAATGGTAAAATATAATGGTAAAAATATAATCAAGGATGGTACTAAAGGTGATAAATTTGACCGTCTGTCTGTCCGTCCGACCGTGAATATAACTCCTCCGTCATTATACCAGGTAGAATCACAAATGAGGTGTCAAATGAAAGCTTATAATCCAAGGATGGTACTAAAGGTGATACATTTGACCTAGGCTGTGTGTCCGTATGTCCGCCCGTCCGCGAATTTAACTCCTCCGTCATTATACCAGGTAGAATGACAAATGAGGTGTCAAATGAAAGCTTATAATCCAAGGATGGTACTAAAGGTGAGAAATTTGACTTAGGCTGTCTGTCTGTCTGTCCGTCTAACCGCGATTATAACTCCTTCGTCATATACTTCGTCCTAACCTCAATCTACCTTGTATATTTATCTATTAACGGTATTATTGGACGGGCAGATAGACAGACAGCCTAGGCCAAATTTCTCACCTTTATTACCATCCTTGGATTATAAGTTTTCATTTGATACCTCATTTGTCATTGTACCTGGTATAGTGCCGGAGGAGTTGAGTTTACAAGCAGACAGACAAGACGGACGGACGTGGATAATTCAACGTTTCACATTTTTTCCAAATTGGTGAAAACAACAACATAAAAAACTTTACTTAATAGGTGTTTTTTTTAAATGCAAACTATTTTTTAAATGCAACTTTATGTAATGTGATAGTATGAAAAAATAGAGGATATGGCAACGGTGTTACATGTGATGCTCGGATCCAATGCCAAAATCTACACATAAATATTAGGGTGCACTAATATACAAGCTGTGTAATTTTCCCAACTAGCATGTTTATTGGGTTGAATATGTCTTTCTGTGGTTTCGGTTTCATGTCAGCTAATATATTTTTATGTTTGAACAATTTTTTTTCTTTAATTTTGGACCTTGTTAGGAGGGGACATTTCCTCATTTTCCCTCCCTATAGATCCGCCACTGGCCATAGGGCATCTTTAACATCTGTTTTATCGGGAACGTATGTTGTCGTGAATAATGTTTGCAAGATATATCATGTATACTAGATATAAATAATCTTAAACATTTCAATATTCATTTCAGTACTGTTTATTTTGCCGCATACTGTATTATTGATAAATGATAATTTTTAGGTGACCAGCATAGTGGAGTTAAGCGACTCCGACGACGACAAGGATCTTACAAATGGAACCAAAAAGAAAAAGAAACACAAGAAGACAAATTCAAGCAGTACAGCGATAACCTCCGATTCGGAAGGCAGTGTGATAGAAATTATACATACTGATGATGAAACTGACGATACTAGTTTTATTGTGAATACTGTAAAGAAAGGACCAGGGAGGCCGAAGAAGAATACCGAGGACATTTCAAAACGTTCCCACGAACTTGAAACTAATAAAGAAAATGGTAGTGGTAGTAGTACCGAGAGTACCCCTAGTAAAAAAAGCCGGACTGACGACTCCAGTGAAGTCGAAAGTGATACAAACAAACAAGATACTCCGGAAATAAGTTGCCCGCTGTGCTCCAAATCTTTCCCAAACCAAAATAGCCTTAGTACTCACTTACAGCATCACAATTTAGAAAATACATTGCGGAGTAATACAAAACGTAATTTAGAATATCGACACAACTGCGATAAGTGTCAACAAAGCTTCAAAAACTCGATACTGTTGAAGAAGCACGTTTGCAATATTAGCAAGGAACTCAAAAACACGCACAAGTGTGGAGTATGTTCTAAAACTTTCAAGGACATAACTCTTTTCAACATCCACAAAAAATCTCATATCAAAGAAAACTTAATAAAAACTACTACATCTGTTACCATATCACCAAAGAAGTTCACATCTAGGCCATCAACAGCTTTAAAAGCTCCGGTTAGCTTTAATTGCAAAGTTTGCTCAAAAGTTTGTTCTTCCCAAATTATACTTACAATCCACGAAAAATCGCACAAAAAGTTCGTGTGTGCGAATTGTAATACGAGCTTTACCTCGAAAATCTTGTTGGACTCCCATGTTCGCGTAAAGTGCGTCAAGAACTCTTCACCGAAGGATAGAAGATTGTCGTTTAAAATCAGGAAGTCTTTTATTAGTTCTCCACGGTTGAGTTCGATCAGAGGAAAGAGTTTGAATACATTCAAGCCTCCTGGTGCTACTAGCACTAAAAATATCAATATTCCTGCTAGTAGTGCTAGAAAGAGCATAATTCCTAGCAGTAGTGCAACTAGAAGCGTTAATCCGAGCAACGTCGTTAGAAAAAGCACGATTCCTAGCAGTAGTGCAAGAAAAAGCATTGTTCCTATCAGTAGTGCTAGGAAAAGCATTGTTCCTAGCAGTAGTGCGAGGAAAAGCATGTTTCCTAGTAGTAGTGCAAGAAAAAGTGTTATTCCGACTGATAGTGCCCGAAAAAGTTTTGCTCCAAGATCTACAAGTGCGAGTTCGAGTGTAGGGATACCAGGCCATACCAGCATCAGAACGAAACAAATTTTAAATCCACTATTTAAAGATAGCGGCAATACAACAAAAAACGCTAATTCGGACTTGAATACTAGCAATTTTGTAAAGAATTTGGAAGTTGAAATTCAGTGCGATACTTGTACCATGAAATTTACAAATTGGACATCGTTGTTTAAGCACAAAGTTAAGGTAAGGTTGTTTTCGAATTTGTAGATCAGTTTCTGTACATTTCAATATCTTTGAGCCCCTTATATCTTTGAATTGCCCAGTGGCGGCCGGTCAGAGTCGGCAGAGTAACATTTATAAATATATTTGTATCTGTGAAATAAAAAAATCTGTCAGATAATACAGACCGAATTTTATTCATGGTTTTTAAAAGGATTCGGCCAATCCGAGCGTTAAGTGATCCTTGCGCATAAGATACTTTTCAAAAAATGAATGATCCGAGCCATTCATCTGACTGTTTTCGGCAAGCCGGCCCCAGCTCATCTCGAGCTTGACGATTTACACGTAAAACTCAACAAAATACGAGTCGAAGAGCAACCAAACGTATATTTCTCTCCGTAGGCATTAAGCGGCAGGTACGGCACATTTAAATCTGCCGATGTTTCATTTGAAAGCGTCGGCAGAAATTGTAAAAAATAATCACGCCGTTTTACGTCGTTTAATTGATATTGTAATTTATTTAAGTTGTCAGGAATTATCATTTACGGGACATGATGAATCGGAGCATTCGTTAAATCAAAGTAATTATAGAGAACTAATAAAATTGTTTAAGAAATACGATTTGAAATTTTCCAATTTTTTTTCTGATTCGAAGATATTTAGCGGCTTGTCTAAAACAGCACAGAATGAACTAATATAATCAATTAGTTACATTTTGAATAACGTTATTGAATCTGAGATTCTGAAAACCATTTGCTTTTCGCCAGAAGTAGATGAAACTTTTGATTATTATGTCATTCACAACTATCAATTGTTGTTCGATAGGCGTTACGTGGTAATATTTATGAGAGGTTTTTAGGTTTTACAGACGTCAGTAAAAGCAATAAGGCAGAATATATTTTTGGTGTTTTAAAGGACAGATCAGAGATCAGATTAAAATTTTTGGATATCAAAAATAAATTGGTAAGGCAAATTTACGACGGCGCTGCCGTGATGTCCGGTGAATTGAATGGTCTCCAGGCAAAAGTTAAAACTGTTGCACCACAAGCTTTATTTACTCACTGTCATGAGCATAGAATGAATATAGTTTTGCAGGAATACGTGTAAAAAAATTAAAGAATATCGTCTTTTCTTGCCATTTTAGCTCGCCTAAACGGACTACTGTTTTAGAACAATTTGTTTCGAAAAAAATGCGCAAACAGTTTGTCAGACGCGATGAATTTTTAAATCTCGGTTAGTTTTCACTGTAGCAGATTTTCTTGAACAGCTTTTTGGAAGTTTTTTATTTTATTATCGAAGGCGACGATTTTGAAAGTGGTGATATCTCGATCCGTGAAGCAATCTGTTTGAGAACTTTATTAAATGATTACTCTTGCAATATTCCTTTAAATATTTTTAAGAAAGTGTTTGCCCAAACTCATTTGATATTCATTGTTGTTCAAAATTACTTAATTGTCATTATTTATTCCAAAAATAAAATAAAGCTGGTGCAAAATCTCGAGCTGGAGATTTTCGTAATGATAGAAGTTTCCAATATATACGCAGTGACGTTTTGGATTCGTTTGATATTTTCGAACCACCCCAAAAAAGACAAAGGCATGATACATATCTCGAAAAACGAGTATATTTTGAAATTTTGGATACCTTCTATTATGCAAATAGGTACTCGTTTTTCGAATTTTGAAGATTTGCAAATTTTTGACCTCTTTGATAATTCAAAATTTAAAAGTTACCTTCGCCAAAAAATTTCCAATATATTTATTTACAAGTTACTTAAAAAATATGCTGATCCAAATATTTTCGGAAAGTGGGATAAGTTACAAATATCTATAATTTTATATACATAGTAAGTACTGCAATTCACTACAACAAACTGTTCATAAATTCTCTTATTACCACTTATTCTGCCTCAAATGAACGAGATTTCTCTTGTCTCAAAATAATCAAAACGTATTGTCGAAACACTATTACACAAGAGAGAATGTCAAGTAAACCAAACAAAAAAAAAACAAAAAAATCTATGGTGATTAAGCCTTTTAATTAGATGGTATACCTGTATGAGGAGAAAAAAATCTTGCCGACCCTGTCTCTAAGGCCACGAGCCACCACTGCAATTGTCATTGTAGGCTATTATTATGAACTTTAGATAGAAACTACAACATTAAAGGGGTTTTATTTGAGTGCTACCATTTAAAGTGGTGCGTTTTTGAGAAAGGGGTGAATTAGTCCATTTTTCAGTTTTTTTATTTTTAACTCGAATTCTATGTACTTTTCTTACATATACATCTACAGGAAATGTGACCTAAAGTCAAAAATATATTTTTTGGGGAAAATGCACTCACCGGCACAAAATTCCGCCACCCAAAATTTTTGATTAAGTTTGACAATTTATATCTTTATTATTTGTACTCCGATTTTCAAGATTCTTGCATCAGTTTGTAGGTACATGACTTCTTGTCATTTGATATTATTCCGGTAACAAAATTTTTTTGCTTAGATGGCATTATACGGGGGTGAATGGAAGCGTTGTATTTTCTCCTTACTTTAAAAAATTCTGCGGAAAAATATTAATAGCTGATTTTGTTTCATAGTCCTGTCATATTATCCTGGAGGTATAAGTAAGTAAATTTGGTTAAATCTGATGTCTCGTTCAAAAGTTATCGTGCTATTAGTCACATATGTATAGTCGCCATTTTGAATGCCCGCCATTTTTGTAAAAGGCAAAATCTGAGATGGCCTCCTATCTAAATTTGAACCTTAATATGTGGACCAAATTATATGCTTCTATCATTAAATGCACAATAGGGATGTTCACAAAAAATTAAAAAGTCATTTCAAACATGTAAAACGATTAAGAAACACCCTAGGAATAATTGTCCAAAATTTCAACAAAATTGAAAAAGCCTTTCTATAAAAAATCTTTATTAGAAATCTAGCATTATTTTAAATTTCAAGAACGCTTCTCTATTGGCCTGACGTCACTAGTTGCATACCCCAAGCGCGCGCCATTCTCATTGTGTTACTGTTTACCTGTTTGACGTTTCAGGTCATTTTATTTTGTTCTCTTCTTGTTTTATCAGGGTTAAAGTGGAGTTTTATAGTGAATTTGTTTAGTTTAAAGTGGATAGACTGTTTGTAAGGACATATTTTGGGTTTTACAAAAATAAACAAATAAAACGGAAGAAGGTTTTCAGAAAGCCGATTCGTATAAACTACCGACTGTAGTGTAGATGTAACAATGGTGTATGATCTATTGGCATCTTGTAAAAAAATAAATCTACCACAGCTTTACTGAGTGTATATTCCATATAATTTTCCATGTCTTCTTTAAGCTAAAAAATAAATGCTTAATACTCCACAAAAAAAAATAGAGAAAGTTGTATGCATGCATTGTACGCATGCATACATTAACTGGTTATTACTTTACCTTGGTTAGGTGTATTAAAAATATTTTTATTCTTCTTTATGTGCCTTGTCCGTTGTGGACGTTGGCTATCATCATTGCAATTTTAATTTCATTTGAGGCGTTTCTGAATAACTCGATCGATTTTTGTCCAAATCATTGGCGTAAGTTTTTAAGTCATGAGTGTCTTTTCTTCCGGGTCCGCGTTTGCTCTCTATTTTACCTTGCGTTATCAGTTGGAGTATACGATATTTATCATGCCTCATGATATGACCGAAATATTTAAGATTTCGTTTCTTAATTGTAAAAGAGATTTCTTTTTGTTTTCCCATTCGACGCAATACCTGTACGTTGGTGTGGGTCGCCCAGGATATTTTGAGGATACGTGGGTACACCCACATCTCGAATGCCTCTAGCTTTTTCATTAATGTTTCCATTATTGTCCAGGCCTCTGCGCCATATAGCAAGACCGGAAATAATAACATTTTAGCAGCCGCATTTTTAGTGGGAGAGATATTATGTCGCAATGGGTGAAAATATTTCTCATGGATGTTGTTAAATGTTGCTATGTCCTTTTCAACTCTAGATCTTATTTCGGTTGTTTCGTATTTCGAGTTGACAATTGTTCCAAGGTGAAAAATATTTTTGACTTTGGGTATTATACATTTTCATTTCAACCAATATTTTCACTAAATTATTAATGATTTTAATATAATATAAAGTCATACCTACATCCACATGTAGTTATTTCAAGGTTTACTTTTACTGTATGTATTATTAGAATCCCGTTTTTAGGAATATCCCAGTTTAAGGAATACAAATTTGAGGTCCCGAAACTTTTTCATTTACTCTTTAAGGGGGTAGGTGCAAAATCTTGGTCCAATGCTATTTAAATTCATTCATTTTTTTCGAATCCTGAGAAAACTAATAAGTATTTTTAAAAAATGTAAATGCAGAAAGAACATTATTACCAAGGGCCGAAAGTCTCTGGAAAACTTCTATAATGTTTTTTTTATTATTTGTTCTTAACTTAAAGAACTAACTAAGTTAGTTATTTTAAGTTCTAGCTGCAACAAACCATTTCTTTTTCTGTTTTAAATTGGCTGGAACGGTAATAAAAATCTTGTCAGAACTGTTTTTTGATGTATTTACACACCCAGGAACAAAACACCACTTATTTGGCTTTATTTTTAATAATTAAATACGTAAAAAACTGCGCACATTCAAATACACTGAGTAAATAAGTATACAAAACTAGTCGTCGATCAAAGACGTTACGACTGTTGACGTCACAGACCGTAGCCTCGCTGCAGGGTACCGTTTTTCTAGCCTCCAAGAAAATCAACATTATGAACTCATTTATCTTAAAAAATATACATTTTTAAACAGTTTTATGATTGTTACCTTTTTATATACCTTGTATTCTATTGAATTTAACTATATTTAAAAATTAGTGAACATCCCTATTGTTTCACATATCGGCTGCACTATTACTTTGAGTCTGAAAATTAGATTAGTGAGATGGTATGTGTTCTCTACTCTTTTGTATGGTGTCGAAGGTTGGACTTTAACGGATACACTTCTTAAGACACTGGAAGCCTTTGAAATTTAGGTATATTAGAGAATCCTACGAATAAGTTGGGTGGATAGAGTTCGTAACGAAGTTATTTTGCATCGGATGGGAAAAGTTAGGGAAGTCGTCAGAACAGTTAAAAATCGTAAACTTGAATATTTTGGCCATGTTATGCGACACCCCTAGAGATATATATATTTTCATTTAATAATACAGGGCAAGGTAAATGGAAGAAGTGGACCAGGTCGAAGAAGAACATCATGGCTTAGAAACCTGAGAGAATGGTTTAACAGATCCTCTGCATCCCTTTTCCGAGCTGCGTCAACAAAATTACTATAGCCAACACTCGATAATCGAGCATGGCACATGAAGAAGTATAGGTATAGGCATTGCTTTACAGAAACTAACTTTTGTCAAGATGAAGGTATTAGTCTTTAGGATTTATGGTATTCAAGACACGATTTTTCAAAATTCGCCACACCATTTTTGGCCATTTTCCCCATTTTTTCGCGTTCTATAACATTTTTTAGATATAAAGTCGTCCCAGGAACGCAACAAAAATATTGACAATATCGTTTTATGATCTACTTTTTGTATGTATTATTATGCTCTGTATTTTCTATCTGTTAATGGATTGATCAGCATCTTATTTATTCAATTAATTAATTAATTATTTTAATTACGACTCATGGAAACAAAACCAAAATTTAAGAAAAACTTATACTTACTCCAAAAAACTCCAATAAAAAATATTCTCCGGGCTAATTGATTTTAATGTATCACCTTTAGTTTGTGGCTTCTAGTATTTCTCGTTGCTTACTTTTATCCAGGACAAAACAAGGAAAATGAATATACTCAAAATCATATAAATTTCATAAATATTATTTATTTCTATACTATACCATAAATATAAGATTCAAAATGTATGCTAAAACTTTATTCTGTTGTTAAAATTTATCTAATAAAATTAATCTTTAATTCTACTATCTCCTTTTTCTTTTAACAAATTTTCATTTAAATAATTCGGTAGACTGTTCTGATTATTAAAAAAAAACAAAATTTAATTTTCACCTTAGATAAATAGATTGTTTATCTCTTCTATGAATTTATGAATGAATAAATTATGCTGTAAAAACTGTTCAATTGACAAAAAACAAATATGGTATGTAATATACAACTCTCTCCTTTTCACAAATAATCTGACTAACCTTTTTTATCTTCTTTACTTCTTCTCATGGATTGTGTTGTCCTCAGTTCTCCCACACGTGCTCCTCAGATGCTGCTACGGTCTTTCTCTTCCAAACTGTTTCACAAACAAAAAACAGCACTCGCTCGAAACCTTTCCTCTATTTAGTCTCCGACTCCATACAAAAAATATCAATACAGTGGAACCTCGATTATCCGTCTCTCCATTAACCGTCACCTCTGTTAACCGTCAGCGTACATACATACGTTGTATTGACTACATAAGCAAAAATTTTAATGTAAAAAAATAAAAAAAAACTTAATTTGATTTGTGATGAGGACACAATCGGCTATCAATTACTGACAGATAAAGAAATCGTTGAAATGGCAACAAAGGCGGACCAAACATATTCAGAAGCTGACACAGACTTGGAATTTGACTGTAGATATGTTGACGAACCTATTGTAACTGACAAAGATTTGCGTAAATGATCTAAAGAAACTGCATCGCACATGTAATAATTCATCGAGTGGTATTCTCAACAAGAAGACGCCAATAAAATAGATTACATAATCTTATGTCGATTAAGTAAGTTAATCCGTCGCAAAATGTGAAGCAACAGTAACAAAAATTTCAGAATATTTTAAATTGATTCGATTGTACGAACACAAATCCCTCTTATATTGTCAAACAAAACATACAAATGAAATTTGAGAGTTGCACTATGAATTTATAATTTTTTTTAATGTTCTGTTAACCGTCTTTTCGATTATCCGTCATACCCTTGGTCCGGTGCCCTGACGGATAATCGAGGTTCTACTGTATTTACAATTCCAAGATTTTTTCTCTCAGCTCGATATCTTGTGCAAATTTGTTACAAACCGGCTGCTCGTTCCAGACAGAAAACTGGAATCTCTTCGGACACGATGAGATTGTACTTTTCGACTCGATCACGATTTCGTCTCAGCAGGGATCTGCTTACACGGCCACCAAATTCACCACTTTACACAAAATTACTATTTTTCGAACTGGACTGCTCCCTTCCGATCTTAAGGCGGGTTCTCACTTGTCAGTTTCGCTGACGCAGTCTAACTGACTCAGTGATCCTGAACAAATGATGAACATGAGAACACCTTTTCATTTTAAATGATCAGTACATTCATACTTTCAGTTAAAGTGAAAGCCAGTTCTACTTTTTATTATTATTGACTGATCATGGTCACATAATGAATAAAACTGAAGCGCGAGAACATCCATTTTCGTGATTTGTTCAATGTGGCAAGTTTTGAGAGCAATTTTGGAGCAATTTTTTGCAGAATCTCTTGAATTTGTCTTCATATACATAGTTGCACTAGCACCCCATATATTTCTGCGAAATATTCAGGACCTGCCCCAACATCTACGACGTTTTCTTTTCTTTCGATTCACTGGAATATTCTGTAATTCATTTACTAATCATTGTAAACATACTTCCCGAACAGCTGGTTTCAGTTTTTTTAACCATTTTCATTACCACGATATAAAATGTTTGGACCAACTGAGGACTGAATGGAGCAAAACATGAAACGTGTGAATGCCATGGTCACTTTTTATTTATCATTATTAATGAATCAGCCAGACTGCGTCAGCGAAACTGACAAGTGAGAACCCGCCTTTAATTACACAGTAAATCTTTTTCCTTCATCAATCTGAGACTCAACCACTCTGTTCTCCCTCTATGCATCTCTTCGCCAATCACAAGCATTCTCTCTACACATTACATCCCTACTTTTATTTCTTAAGAACAAATAGTGTTGTATACAAATTTTCTGTCTTGTCAAATCTCCAGGAGATATTAAAATTAAATGTTTTCTTATATCCTAGAAAAACCCTTTATTCTAAAACTAAATAAAATTGTTTACCGTCGATTTCTTTCTAGGAAATCATTTAGAAACATTCTATTGTCTATTCCAAAACGGCACATTAACTTTCTAAAACCGACCGTAATTTAGTTCATTGTTTGAATTGCATAAATCCGTACGTAGAATCTTTATCACTAACGTTTTTCTCTTTCCACGAAAACACTGCTTACGGCTAAATCATATTTACAAATTTTGGCTATATACAGGGCGATGAAAATTTATGATCTCGTGGTCTTTGACATAAAATTAATTCTCTTAATTTTCCCTATAAAAATTATTTAACGGTATATTTTGTATCTTTTTAGAACCATGGGCTCTACACTCCTGACCAAAAAGTCTTGAAACCAAAACGGAAGACGATATACAAACCGCTTACTTTGCACGGAGGAATTCCCGCTAACGAGAAACTAAACAAAGCTTTCCAGGCATTTAGGCGAAATTTGGCGATGATCAATACAACCGAAGAATTAAAACTAGGAGATAAATCTGAACAAAAAGAAGATAATGTACTGCCGCAAATAGTCGTATCTGAGCCTAGTCACACTAAACAATAATTTTAAACTATTGAATCTATTCATTTCAATTTTTTATATTTATTTTTATTGTTGGATGGAAATAGTTAGTTTATACAGGGTGTAACAAAAAGGTGGGTTATAAATTAAATCACATTCTGGGACCAAAAATAGTTTGAATGAACTTAACTTACCTTAGTACAAATGTGCACATAAAAGTAGTTGCAGCCCTTTGAAGTTACAAATCGAAAATCGAATTTTTTCAATATATCGAAAACTGTCAAATATTTTATATAAAAATAGACATGTGGCTTTCTTATCGCAGGAACATCTTAAAAAAAATAACAGTGAAATTTGTACACCCCATAAAAATTTTAAGGGGGATTCATTCCCTTATATCCCCCCAAATGTTTGTGTATGTTCTAATTAAATTGTTATTATGGTACCATTAGTTAAACAGACAGTTTTTAAAACTTTTTTGCCTCTTAGTACTTTTTCGATAAGTCAGTTTTTATCGAGATATTTTGAACATTTGTAAATTTCACCACATATTTGTAAATGGTTAAGTAAGATTATAGAGACCTGGTATTAATATTATAAAAATAATATTCTATAATATTAGTTAACCATTTACAAAATTTTATTATTTAACAAATGTTCAAAATATCTCAATAAAAACTGGCTTATCAAAAGTGTACTAAGAGGAAAAAAAGTGTTGAAAACATTGTGTTTAACTAATGGTACCGCAATAAAATTTAAGTGAAACGTACACAAACATTTGGGGGGATTTAAGGGAACAAAACCCCCTAAAACTTTTATGGGGTACACAAATTTAACTGTTATTTTCTTTAAGATGTTCCTGCCATAAGAAAGCTACATGTCCATTTTCAATATAAAAAATATATTTAAAAAAATCGATTTTCATTTTGTAACTTTAAATACTGTAACTTTTTTATGTGCATATTTGTATTAAGGCAAGTCAGGTTCAATCGAACTATTTTTGGCCCCAGAATATGTGATTTAATTTACGACCTACCTTTTTGTTGCACCCTGTATATTTTGTAGTAAAAATGGTGTGTACGCGATTGCACAACTGGTAAATTTATTTCAACTGTTAGTGCGAATAAGTAGCTCTTTCAATCTAAGAAATAGGATGAATTACAATAATAATATAAGCAGGGAACAAAATTTTATATATACATATATATGGAGCGTACTATCATATGAAAATTTACTTTTATATCCTGTTCAATTTGTTGTAATTAGCCTGTTGGTTTCTCGATTGAATTTTTTAATTTATATTGGTCTTCTATTGAATAAAACTATAATTTCATTTTGTAGTTATAGATTGACTATCGTTCGTAATTAGTTTTTTAATGTATTGTATATTTTATACCCTTGATAATTTCGAAATGAAAACCCACGACACTTAAACATGTAAAAGGTTTATTTTTAAATCAATATGCTTTCACTATATCTATTGAGAAAAGAATTCAATGCTCTTTAGTCTAGTCGTCAGGTATCTTTAAAAACGAGACGCAACAAGCTGCATTTTAATGAGAATGTCAATTTTGGGACCCCAAAAAGTTTCCCACTCCTACCCCCGGGCTTCCCCCTAAAACTCTCCTCATGGGGAGAAACCCAAAACATCGATTTACCAAGAATCTCGTAGAAAAAAATGAGTAAATGAAATAGCACTTTTTTATAGAATAAACCGGTCTCTCAGAAACAACGCTTGAAGCGACCATCGATTTTGAATTTCAGTTACGCGCGCAAAATCAATTTAAATAAAAATTGTATTAACTCGACGGTAAAAATTCGATATCTTTTGATCAGAGTTTCCTATCGACAAAAATTAAAATGCGTTTTAAAAGTGACGACTGCAGGTTTCATATGCAATTTTTACATTTTGCTGCAAATGAAGTCCGTTTCTATAAAGCTGTTAAATGAATAAATGTTGCGCGAATTTGCTATTTTTTAAGATTGTGTGAGAACTGTTCATTCTACACAAAAAGTGCTAATAAACATTTTTGTTGAAACCGTTGAAACATTTTTTTTTTCTACGGCGTACATATTTAGGGGAAAGCGCGGGGGTAGGAGTGGCAAATTTTTTTGTATCTATTTGGGGTTACAAAATTGACGGTCCCAGCAAAATTCAGCTTGTTCGTATGATTTTTAGAGGATCAGTGGCATTTTCTTCTCTGACGACTAGATTAAAAACGTTTTATTTTTTTATCATTTCAAACTCCCTTTTAGACGGAGAGGCAGCGCCGAAAATCTCTCTGAATTTACTAAAGCTAGTTTTTTCACAGTTGATTACTGTGAGTATGTAGAGAAACATACTGCGGTCGGTAAAGCGAAACGTAGAACAGGGGTTACTGTGAGGGTATCAAAGTTGCTTTCCTACAAAGGTAATTGTTGTTGTTTATTTGGGTTTATATGACTGCGGACACTAAATCCATTCGCCAACAAAGGTAATTAAATCCATTTCTAAATCCACATTCTAAATTGAATATAAATAAAAGTTATTATAGTCGGTCAGCTGCATCACGGGACAGAGCCGGTCGGTCGGCCCCAATGAATGTACAGGGTTATTCACTATATTTTGACCCCCCCTCTAAACTGCTTTATTTACAGAATTAGAAAAAAATGTAAAATACAAAAGTTATTCGATTTTTTAATTATAATTTTTTGACAAATATATCGTACTAGTGACGTCATCCATCTGGGCGTGATGACGTAATCGACTATTATTTAAATGAGAATAGGGGTCGTGTGCTAGCTCATTTGAAAGGTTATTCAATTCGCTATGCAATAATATAAACATTAAGAACATTATTTTTACAGGGTGTCCAAAATTTTTTTTTGAATTATTAATTAAACAATTAATTTAATTAAAAAATTTTTTTGGACACCCTGTATAAACAATCATGTTAATGTTTATATTACTGAATAGGGAATTGAATAACCTTTCAAATGAGCTATCACACGACCCCTATTCTCATTTAAAAAATAGTCGATTACGTCATCACGCCCAGATGGATGACGTCACTAGTACAATATATATGTCAAAAAATCATAATTAAAAAATCGAATAACTTTTTACATTTTTTTCTAATTGTGTAAATAAAGCAGTTTAGAGGGGGGTCAAAATATAGTGAATAACCCTGTACATTCATTGGGGCCGACCGACCGGCTTTGTCCCGTCATACAGCTGACCGACTATAATAACTTTTATTTATATACAGTACGTCCATAAAGTAACGCATAAATTCGTTATTTCGTAAACCGGCGACTTTAAGAGGAAACAGTAGCGATCAACAGGTAGCGAAAACGCGTTCCAAGATTGCGGCTGTAATTTTGAATATTTTTTCGAGATATTTGGCACACGTATTCGTAATGTAATAAAGAATGCCGGTACAGAGCCCAATTTGAAAAATATATTAATATGTGGAAATTACTCTGTAATTAAATACAATATTAAAAAACGAGCCTGTACCGCCATTAAGAAGAACAAAAAAATACACTTTCTTCATATAAACTTTTTTATCCGATGCCTAGATTTTGTGTCATTTTGGAACTACTAATGAAATAAAAAATTTTAGTAGTTCCAAAATGACACAAAATCTAGGCATCGGATAAAAAAGTTTATTTGAAGAAAGTGTATGTTTTTGTTCTTAATGGCGGTACAGGCTCGTTTTTTAATATTGTATTTAATTACAGAGTGATTTCCACATATTAATATATTTTTCAAGTTGGGCTCTGTACCGGCATTCTTTATTACATTACGAATACGTGTGCCAAATATCTCTGTACCGCCATTCTTTATTATATTACGAATACGTGTGCCAAATATCTCGAAAAAATATTCAAAATTACAGCCGCAATCTTGGAACGCGTTTTTGCTACCTGTTGATCGCTACTGTATCACCTTAAGGAAAAATCCCGAAACAGGTCGATTTTTATTTTTAAATTACGATTTTTTGGCATATATATCATCCTCGTGACGTCATCCATCTGGGCGTGATGACGTAATCGATGATTTTTTAAATGGGAATAGGGGCCATGTGATAGCTCATTTGAAAGGGTATTTAATTCTCTATTCAATAATATAAACATTAACATAATTATTTATACAGGTTGTTCAAAAAACATTTTTTTAATTAAAATAAGTGAGACAAAAAGAAGAATATATGGAATTTATTTTAAATCAAAATGCATTTTACTACTGTCAGTAAAGATAAAAAAAATTTATTTGACAAATAAACATTGATTTTCGTTTAAACGAAATGTTCAAACTGCCAAGAGACAGGTGGGTGGCAGCTTTAACATTGAATTTAAGCGAAAAACAATATTTATTTGTCAAATAAACGTTTTTTTCCTGTTTTCTGACAACAGTAAAACGTATTTTGAATTAAATAAATTACATACATTCTTCTTTTTGTCTCAATTATTTTAATTAAAAAAATGTTTTTTTGAACACCCTGTAAAAATAAATATGTTAATGTTTATATTAGTGAATAGAGAATTGAATACCCTTTCAAATGAGCTATCACATGACCCCTATTCTCATTTAAAAAAATCTTCGATTACGTCATCATGCCCAGATGGATGACGTCACTAGTATGATATATATGCCAAAAAATCGGAATTTAAAAATAAAAATCGACTTGTTTCGGGATTTTTCCTTAATATCACCGGTTTACGAAATAATGAATTTATGCGTTACTTTATGGACGCACTGTAGAATTTAGAATGTATGTACTGATTTTCAGCCTTAGTAAATGGATTTAATTACCTCCGCAGGTAAGCAACTTTGATACCCTCACAGTAACCCCTGTTCTACGTTTCGCTTTACCGACCGCAGTATGTTTCTCTACACAATCACAGCAATCAACTGTGAAATAACTAGCTTTACTAAATTCAAAGAAATTTTTCAGCGTTGCCTCTTGGACTATTTGACCTTGAAAATTATAAAGGGGAGAGCTATTTGTTTCTGGTGGGTATATTGAATTTATTTATCAGTGACCTGTATCAAATATAGTTTTTACTTGTGTTTCGCTTTATAGTCCAGAAAGCCATTGCGCATCCGGTAGGAAAAATATTATGATTAGGATTTTTTGCACAATCTTACTCAAAAAGGACCCCTTTTAACAAATTTGCATGTTGCCAGGTCCAAAAGTGGGTCAAAAATTCTTGAAACATTTTTTTTTTCCTAAAATTATTTTTTTGCATCGAACAAAGTTTTTTTTAGGTTTTTTGGATCATTCCAAATAGGAAAGATCTTTAGTTACATTTCTCTAAAGTTGATAGTTTTTGACATAATATAAGCGATTAAAAATTTAAAAATTGTGAAATCGGCCATTTTTAACCCTCAAAAACTATGTAAAAAACTGAAAATTTCAATATTGCCAAGGTAGGTAGATATTATTTAAACATCGATTAATGAAATTCCGAAGAGTTTTTTTGCAATACAATATCGAAAACCCCTTTGCTTTTTAATTGCTAATCAAGCGGCTGCTACACTATGTTCAACCGTTGCATGTATAAAACATTGTAATATCCGTAAGTATATGTGCTTTCACCATCTTGCTTGAAAATGTTCCCTATTAACAAATTTACATGTTGCCGGGGTCAAAAATGGGTCAAAAAATTTTCTGATTCAGTTTTTTTCACCATCTTGCTTGAAAATGTTCCCTATTAACAAATTTACATGTTGCCGGGGTCAAAAAAATTTTTAAACAATTTTTTTTAAACTTAAATGTTTTACGATTACATATACTTACATGCAACGGTTGAAAATAGTGTCGCGCCCGTTTGATTAGAAATTAAAAAACAAAGGGGTTTTCGATATTGTATTGCAAATAACTATTCGAGATTTCATCAATGGATGTTTAAAGAATAACTACCTAACTTGGCAACATTGAAATTTTCAGTTTTTCACATAGTTTTTGAGGGATAAAAATGACCGATTTCGCAATTTTTAATCGCTTATATGTCAAAAACTATCAACTTTAGAGAAAAGTCACTAAATACCTTTTCTGTTTAGAATGATCCAAAAACCCCAAAAACGACCTTTGTTCGATGCAAAATAAATAATTTTAGGAAAAAAAAACAAAAAAAAAATTTAAGAATGCATGTTGCCAGGTCCATATTTGGACCTGGCAACATGTAAATTCGTTAAAAGGGGTATTTTTTAGTAAGATTGTGCAAAAAATCCGAATTAGAATATTTTTTCTAGCGGACCCGCAGTGGCTTTCTGGATTTCTATTTCAAAATATTTAGATTATTGTTAATTTTGATAAAATAATATTAATTAATTGTTGGTTTTCGAGAATGGGTACATAAAACGAATATCGACTTTTAATATGTATATATTTTAGTATATTAACGGTATGTCCTATTTTTCGATATAAACTCTTAAAAAACTTCAACAAATTATTTTTATATTACTTATATTTTATCATAATTTATTATCGACAATTTCAAGTAACATTATGTATTTTTAAATAAATGTTTTGCTAGGATTTTAATAAGCATTTTATTAAAAATTCGCATCCCTGAATCAGAACTATCATCTATTGGGTCTATATATGAGTCTTGACAAGTTACCCTGGACTATGTAGTAGAAAGAAATATAGTGAACCATCTGCCATTGGAAAGCTTATAGTCATTTTGGGGTCGGAAGAAAGAACAGTTAGCCAAGAGAGGCTGATAGGAAAGATTGGTAATGTGAAAGTTTAAATTCGGCGTTTTTAGGCATATTTCACATGCTCATATTCGTTACCAACACTCAAAATCCAAATTTTCCTGTTAACGATTTTGAAAAATAGGCTCTAACAATGAAAACTCCACAGTGACAGATCAAGGGAAGTGATAAGTTACGACAGCATAAAATAGACAAATGACCTCATGCTGCAAAATTATCCAAAAGATTAAAATATTGACAGACTATTTTTTTTCTTCTATATAAATCTACCTGGACAAATATTTTATGTTTCACACACGATAGATACTCGTTTTTGTTGAAATATATTAAGCAAGTTCAACTCAATATAGATTTATATTTGTTCGAAACTGGTCAGGACCTTTTACGTAATGTTAAAAATGTAGCAAATTAAATAAATATATTCAATGAAACACTTATAAAATTGTATATATGAGTAGATATATCTGCCACTGGCCACGCAGAGTGAATATTTATATAATATATATGACAATTTTGGTACCTTAATGTTTAAAATAGATTATCGCAATAGTTTTATAGTTTTTTAATTACTGTAATAAATATATATACTTTAGTCTGTTTTGATTTTTATTTTTTGTCAAACAATTTACCACATAGCTCATAGTTTCTGATAAATTTAGGACCTAAGATAATAAGAGGTGTAATTCAAGCTTGATTTTGATGTATTAGACGAAAAACGGCCTGACCTTACTAGGCCAGCCACCCCAAATTTATTATTCTAACTTTTAGGGAGGTGGGGTAAATAGAAATCTAAATTTAAAATCACGACTGAATCCTGCCGCTGTGTTAGCCAGCATCTTGAATATAAAGGACAACCATTTTTGCTCAATATCTCCGCCATTTACTTTTCAACAAAAATGATACAACTGATATAATTGAAAATGCGATTTCCTATCATTTCTTTGCAAATTTTTTCGTGTTGTCGATATTTTCTGAGTTAAGGGGGAAATAGTGACAAAGCATAATTATTGAATTACCTTGTTTATTTATTATTAATTTTAACTTTGACATAAATGCACAAAAACAAAAATGTGGGGAATTTTATACGTTTTTGTCTTCTTTGTTTTAATTTGTTTTCCCCGAGTTGTCATTTCTCCTTCTTTGGTTATTGTATCATCATTTATGAATATCTTTTCTCCCTTTAAATTTTTTATTTGACTCTATTTTGCATAGTTCTATTTTTTTTAATTTGTGCCCTTGTTTACAAAAAACTTTTTCTGCCTCGTTTTGTTGCGCTTTCTACATTAACTTCTTCGTTTAGGTGTAGTCTTATAACATTGTCATATCTTTTTTTGTTTTCTATCCATCTTTCTTTATTCCAGTTATTATATTGTTCCTTTTCAAACCTTTAGAATCTATTTTTCACCCCATTTAGACATTTCTTTGTTTTTTCTAATTCTTCCTTTATTTTCAGCTCTGACTTTTTTAATTCCATTATGTCTTTTTATATTCTCTATTTTCTTTTTTCATTCCTCTTTGTAAATTTTTATTGTTGACTTCATCACCTACACCCTTAGATTTTTCTCTTCTTTTTTGGATAGCTGGAGATCTTATTGTTCTCTTACTCTTCATAAAAACAGATGACTCCCTTTCTTCCTGTTTTCAATAATCTAACATCCCTTCGCTGTGTGTGTCCGTCTTTGGCAACGGTTGAGAGAAATCAATCTTATTAGTTCTACCAATGCATTAAACATGTTTGAAAGAAAAATATTACATAGGATACTGGGCCCAATAAGAAAATAACTGGTGAATTATGGTATAGTAAAGAAATATATGAACAATATAGCAAACCAACTCTAGAATAATACACTAAACTGCAGATTTCTGTGGGCAGGGCATATGGTCCACATACATGAGAATGGACTCCCCAGAAAATTGCTAAATAAGAGATGGGAAGACGAAGTAGATAAGCATGCCAAAAACCAAAAAACGCATTCGTGGAAAAAATCAGCAGTAAGTGAAAATTATTGGAGAAGCTTGCTGACAGAAGCCAAGGTCCGGTTTGGGCTGCAGTGCCATTGAATGGATTTAAATTAGTTACAAATTCAAATTTATCTGTATTTAAATTTATTCTATTTTATTAGATTTTCTGTACACATAGTGGGACTAACTTTATATCCAAAAATATATAATACTGTCAATACTTTACAAATTTAACAACATATATTTCACAATCAACTACATAATATGTACATAAACACAAGTTAAACTACTTTCGATATTGCTATAGCTGCTTTGCATCCAGCTTTAATGACATTAGTAAACGCTTCATAAAAAGGAGTCTGCTTTGCTCCCTGATCAATGCCATGGTCATGATGTTCTTGTTCCTCGTCTCTAAACTTCTTAATAGTTTCTACAAGCTCTTTATCACACTCTGGATCTTCCAACAGAGTTCTCAGTTGGTCATTATAATGATCTACAATTACTGTTTCGACAGCCACAGTACACGCCATAGCTGCTTTGTCTCCAAGCAATGCTGATCCTGCTCCTAAAAATGTATAGGTACATTTAGAAGTTATACAAGGTGTCTGCGTAACTTGGAACTATATGCGAAACTTTTTTAATATCAATTTTATGAAAAAAAGTTATTTTTCATAAAGTGCTCTGCATAGTCTAAAACCTAAGATGCAGTCATCAGATATCAAATTTTATCAATAATATATGAGGTGTGTCCAAAAATATGAATTTCGCTCAAGAGTAATGTGCCTTTATATTTCACAATATCAAAAATTGTTATTGAGAAAAGTTGTTTGTAATTAAAAATTATGTTATAATATGCATTTATTAATACAGAAGTGGCTCTAATTATGCTAAATGAAACCAACTGTGTCGCAAATTCCTCGGTAGAATGCAGTAGGATGTGGTTACCCATACTGAAAGAGGAAGTCAATAGAAAGAAAATACCAAGATTAGTAAGTCAATAACATCGAGCTAGTACATATTTTATATTTTAGTATTACTTATATATCTAGTATTATTAATATTATTTATAATTTAAACATGTTACAAGTCAGAATTTGGTATTATTTTTTGAGAGTAAATTAAATGTAAGACCAAATACTTACGATGTCGGGATAGTATCACAGGTTTTTCCTGGTTTTCCCTTGTGATTTACTATGAAGTCTCTAACGTGAGAATTTTACTGTCGTTGCATTTGGTTGTCTTTTTAAAGACAGATCACATGCTATAATTTTATGTGACGGATATTCTTGAGTTGGGGTTGATTTCATGTAATGGAATGAACTATCTTTCAGTAAGTCGTCCCAGGAACGCAACTCATAAATATTGGCAATATCATTTTAAAGTCTTCTACTTTAAAATGTATAATATATGTCTGAATTGCCAATATAAATAAGTCAGATTAAATAAATTAGAAGAATTTTTTTGCTTAGCAACAACACTTTTGTTTATTTTAGTAATATTTTGTATTTTGACAACAGCACCCGACTTGGGCGTCGAAATGTTAATAAAATTATTTTTTTTCATTTTAATTGTGGCTTGTTTCCCATATAAATAATTAATGCATTTACACTCTTTTAATTGAAAAAAAAATTTTGAAAATTTTCATGAAATTAGCAATACCCAACATCATTTTTATTTTAAGATAACTCCGTAATTATTAATTTTGCGAAAAAAAGTTATTCTTTATAAAAATTTCTGAATAGTAAAAAAACTACGATGCATTCATAAGATATCAATTTTTTTATAATAACAAATTTTAATATTGTGAAAAATAAAGGTACTTTACTCTTCAGCGAAATTCATATTTTTTGACATACCTTGTATAGAATTGACAAAATTTAATATCCTATAATTTTATCTTAGTTGTTAGACTATGCAGAACGTTTTATGAAGAATATATCTTTTTAAAATCAATAATAACGGAGCTATCATAAATAAAGTGATATTGAGGGTCCGTGATTTGAGGAAAATTTTCAAAAAAAAATTTTTCACTTAGAGGAGTGTAAATGCAGATTATAACATAATTTTTAATAACAAACAACTTTTCTCAATGACAATTTTCGATATTTTGAAATATAAAGGCACTTTACTCTTGAGCCAAATTCATATTTTTTGACATACCTCGTATACTGTTAATAAAATTTGATATCTGATGATTGCGTCTTAGTTTAGACCAGTGGTTCCCAACCTTTTATATCTGGGGACCCACTTTGTGATGTTTTTTCATATTCGCGACCCATCCCTCACCTCCATTGGTTATAAGCCCGACACATTTGGACCAATTAGTTCTATTTTCGCAAATAAAACTATCCAAGGAATCGGAAATGTCTTGGCCAGTTGTAGTGGTGTTTAGGGTGTGGCAAAATAACATTTCCTCTTCAACCGATCCATTGAAACTAAACCTTACTAAGCATAACAAATTAACTTTGTCAGCAATATCTGAAGAATAAAATTATTTTTTTTTCATAGCAGATATTAACCTCGCCTTTGCGTTAACAGACATTTTCTTGATTCGACGTTTCACAGTAGTGTTGGATAGATAGGGAATTTTATATATCTGTTAATCTGCTTTTTCGTCAAACAGAAGTGACGATATTATTTCTGCCCCGGGAAAAATTAGGTTCTCGCCTGCTGTGTGCAGAGAGCTATTTTTTGCTATTAGCAAAGACAGCTGGTAAGAGGTCATGATAATTTTATTTATTACCTTGTCCTGACGCCACATTCTCCATATTCGACAGAGTCGAAATCAGTTCTTTGAAAAAACATCAAAGATTTATTTCAGGTTTCTAGATGTTTAGTTGAAATGTGGTTGAAATGAAGTTTTAAACGCTTTCGAAAGGTTTAGCCAAGGTTTCTAAACAAAGGGGTACATTGGGGTATAGGTTCTTTTTCCGTACCTATGAACGTGAAACCATATTCAAGGTATTCAAGACAATATTTTCGTAACATTTTCTTCCCTTTCTTAACATTTGAAAATATTGTAGGTGTTTTAGCGTCATTGCTGGAAGATGGACGGATAAGATCACCTTTGCAAGTAGATTGCAGTTTTCTCTTAACATAAGACCCACTTTTCAGCCAGTTTTCCATCGTTAAACAGTATAAAAAGTAGTGAAAAAGTTCATTACTTTTAAACGAAAACAACGCTAGAAAGAGTATCAAGCCACTATGGTATGTTATTACGTGGGATACCAGAGCCAAACTGAGAACAAGAACTGAGTGAGTATTTGGGTCATGAGTCCGAGTACGAGAGCGACTGGGAGAAAACCGGTCGGGCTGGCGCCTGGGAGAAAACCGGTCTGTACGCTACTCAGCTACTGTAAGAGCCACGCCGCGACCCACCTGTAATCCACCCGCGACCCACTAGTGGGTCGCGACCCACCGGTTGGGAAACGCTGGTTTAGACTATGCAGAGCATTTTATAAAGAATAACTTTTTTTCGTAAAATTGATATTAAAAAAGTTTCCCATATGGTTCCAAGTTACGCAGACACCCTGTATAAACATAACTTTATAGGCAAAATTTGTAAGCATAACAATAACAAGTTACGAGTCTCTCTTCAGAAAGAAAAATCTAGTCAGATATAAAGGTCAATAGACTAAGATGGACAGGGCATGTGATATGCAGTAATGATATATAGACGTGGATCCCGCGTAAGAAAGAAAAGTTGATTAATAGCAAGCTGAAAATTTGTTAATAGCTTAACGGTGTCTAGTCGGACAAACTTTGATGCACGGGAACACTGGAACAGGGGAAGTTTTAATTGTGGAGCATGATAAACGTGTCCTCCTGACAAGTTTATGATTGTGAAAAATAGCAAGTTGTTTTTAAGTTTATTCGATAGCCAACGTTATGTAATATATGCGAAAATGTTTGTCCGACAAAAATGTTGGGCATTTTAATGAGTCTGACACGTAGAACATGTCACATCACAGGAATTATGTTGGTGATGAATAGCAGTCTGATTTTTGCATGAGAGTTTAATGAAAGGTTAAAAAGCAATTGGAAGTTCTGTCCGATAAAATTAATGGGAAGTTTTCTTAGTCGGACATTCTAAACAGGTAAGATATAGACAAAAATGCTGATGATAAATAGCTTTCCGACAAAGACGAAATTTAATTAAGTAAATTATTCCTTACCAAGAATGACTGTTGTCGGAAAAAAATAAGGGGTAGATTTTGTAGTCGGACAATTTAAAAAAATAATTTTTGAAATTTCCATAAGGGGTGATTATTCTATGTCAAAAGTACCTGTAATCAATTACAATCGATATCTTTCGATTTATCTCAACATCATTTAGATACCTCACTGTAATACATTTATAGTAGATCAGGCAAATTATATTATGGATTGAGTGGTCTAGCTATCTTTGTCTGCCACATGCGCGGGATCGCTTGGTTAAAAGAGATAGATAGACCACCTATCGACTTTTTGCACTGTATTCCCTGTCTACCCTTATGTCTATGAAGACATTTCCATTTAAGAAAAACTGTCACTTTTGACAATAATTCATAATAAATTGCAATCGTAACTTCAAGTTTAAACTAATCGATTTATTTTGGCAGCAAATTATTTCTTGCCATGTGACATATTAATTACATTATTAAGTGCGTTCGCGGGTGCCTGTCGACGACTAGTCGGCGACAAAGTAGCAGCAAAACGCATGCGCACGTTAAAATGATATAAACAATCTCGTTAATAGATAAATATACAAGGTATATTTACCTAGTATAATTTAATAATCAGTTATTAATATTAATCAAATGTAAATAAACCTTGTATATTTATCTATTAACGGTATTATTTATATTAAGTGAGGTTAGAAATTGTCGGCGACAATTTGTCAACTGTACCCGCGAACGCACCTATTATTTCATTTGTAGAAAGTTGAGAAAAATTACGTTATACAATTTTAGTAATAATTTATTTAGGTACCGCTTTTCAATCAAGCAAAGCATTATAGCACGAAGAATGATATTCAATAGAACTTTCACAATTATCTGGCAACTGAACCTCATTGAATTGATGACCAAGTATTTTAATAACTTTGTAAAATGTTCGAAAATTACTCAATTATGTTCCGTTGAATGGTTTCACTTTTGATTTGGCGACTTAAAATTTAAACTGTTGACACTCAAAAATAGATACAAAAACACTCCATAGTTAATATAAATTTTAATTTCCAACACACGTGGCAAACGGAAACTCAGAGACCATGTACTTTCAAATACTACTTTGTATAGCACAAAGTGTCACACTGACAAATGCAGCCTTCTAATACATACTTCTAAGCATAATGTGTCATATTTACGTCTATTCTTTCTTATAAGCACTGAAGTTTTAGACTCTTCACATTTTTCAATGTCGTTTACAGGGTTAAGATTTGAGTATGGAAAAAAATGTATACAACGTTTTTTGTAGGGAATTTTCCGTACTTTCTGATGCGCCTAATTAGAAAACCCTAAGAGATTGCTTTCACATGTTCTTTGACATTTTTTATTGTCATTTTGAGAATATCTAGAACGAACTCCACCCAAAAAAATAATTGTTTTGCAATATATACATGCATTGATACTTACCTCACTGTTTTTGGAGTGTGCATGTATATATGCACATGCAAATATGTGAATATAAATAATAATATACAACTAAAATAGCTATCAATATGTGACTAAGTCATTCTGAAAAAATGTTTTTTATTTATTTCCTTCGATTTGCCCAAACTTTTTGTCCGACATATAACTTTTTGCGTTACAAAATATAATTTGTACATAAACAAATCAAAATTAGCTTGCAATTTATCACCAACATTTTTGTCTATATCTTACATGTTTAGAATGTCCGACTAGGAAAATTTCCCATTCATTTTGTCCGACAAAACTTCCAATTGCTTTTTTAACCTTTCATTAAACTCTCATGCAAAAATCAGACTGCTATTCATCACCAACATAGTTCCTGTGATGTGACATGTTCTACGTGTCGGACTCGTTAAAATGCCCAACCTTTTTGTCAGACAAACATTTTTTCATATATTATATAACGTTGGCTATTGAATAAACTTAAAAACAACTTGCTATTTTTCACCATCATAAACTTGTCAGGACGACACATTTATCATGCTCCACCGTTAAAACTTCCCCTGTTTCAGTGTTGCCGTGCATCAATGTTTGTCCGACTAGACACCGTTAAGCTATTAACAAATTTTCAGCTTGCTATTAATCAACTTTTTGTTCTTATGCTGGATCCAGGTCTAATACTGCAGCCTTATAAACAATGTGTTTTGGGAAGGACCAGATGGGAGATCCATAGGATGGCCTAGGAAAAGGTGGAAAGATGCAGTTACTGAAGATCTGGAGAAAATGAGAGTGAGACAATGGGAAACAATAGCACAAACATGGAAAGCAATACTAAACGCAGCAAAGACTTACTAAGAGCTATGTAAAACCATTGATGATGATGATGACATTTAGAAGTGAATGTTTACTCTATTGTTAATTTACAATTTACCTAAGGCGAAGCCTGCAACATTCCAAATAGGAGTCATTACTGTAGGTCTAACACGTTTTTTTCTAATTAGATCTTCGAATGTAGCTTTGTGATGTTTTTCTTGTTCCCACATATGTCTTATCAAAGGTGCTTTTGAAGTGCTGCCTAGAATGAACATCTGGCCTGCATAAATACGATCTGCTCCCAATTCTCCAGCATGATCTACTCGAATGATTTCGTCCAAAACGGCCTTGTCTGTCTTTGATCTGATTTGTGTTAAAGCAGCTATTGATCTCCTCGATATAGCAAACATATTGCTGGTGTGTTTTTCATAAATATCACCAGAAATATAAAGAAAGATACAATGTTTTTTATAAAGAATTTCTCCTCGAAAGACTATTTTAAATTTTTGGCATAATATTATGACGATTATGACTTATGTTTTTGTTTTTAGTTTTTGGATAACCTCTAATCACCCAAAGGAATAACTGACAGGCATCTTCTGGATTAATTAAATTTATATAAGTTAAACTTGTGTTAATTGTAAATAATTTACAATAAATTAAATACTAAATACCAGTACCACATTGAAATCTGAATTATATTCTCAATTTAACTGTTTAAAAATATAATAATTTGAGAAACTGAACTTTGCAGCTTAGTCCAGTGTGGTCCAGTGATCTGTCAGTGTCAAAATGTCAATACAATCAAACGCAAACGTCGTGTGATTGTGAAGGAAAACATTTTCAGATTTAATTATTTATTTCCACTTTTAATCAAAGTATTTCGGAAAAACTGTAATATATTTGAGATTAAAATGGCAGGAATAAAAGGTAATTGATATTCGCTTATAGATCTAAGTTTCCTTTCTAGATATATAGGTATTTTTAAATGTACTCTTTTTAAAGTTTGTGTTTAATTATTAATGATACAAATCGACACCCAAATTTATTTGGGTCCATAAAATTGTTTGACAGTTATCATTTTTTAATTTTTTCCTAATTTATTGTTCTTGATTATTCTATTTTTCATCAACCTTGCATACTGTCATAAGTTGTGAATCATCTTTCTGTTTGGGTTTGATACATGGGAAATTGTCAAATTTATCTTAACTGATTTTGATATTTACATAGTTTTACATTTGCATAATGTATTACATTTAAATATTTTAGCTTCTATGTTGTGAGTTCTAATTGTGAATAAAACAGATTTATAAAATAAGTTTGCATCTTCAATCTTCTTTTGGCATCCTAACCCTGGATGGGTCTTTGCCTGTCTGCTATGTCCTTCCATTCAGATCTATGTTGTGCCCTTCTCCTCCATTGTTTTATACTCATGGTTTTCAGGTTGTCTTTCACTTTATCCAACCATCTCGTTCTGGGCCTCCTTTTTTTGGCTTCCATTGTAATATTTTCGTTGCTGTTTTCACATCTTCTTGTCTCTGGACATGTCCCAGCCATGACACTCTTTGACTTTTTACAAATCTTAAACCTTGATTACAAGTAACGAGTATTGTAGCGAGACAGTGTTCTCAGCCGAGTGCTCGTTTGGTATAAACATATTAACGAGTACTTGGCCGAGCACTTGACCCAGTCATATGGAGAGACAGTCACTCAGATCTTGTTCTATTTACTAGGCCGAGTCTTCGACCTCCCACCCTTCAATCGTATACTCGCCAATTAGCGTTACCAGGTGTCCCGATTTGCGCGGGACGTCCCGATTTTCAGGGGTCTGGGGGCGCGTACCGATTTGTACCTGATCGGGACACTAAATGTCCCGATTTTCACCCACGAAAACCATTTTCAGGAGGACTTGCAGTGAATTTTATAACTATGTTATAAAAACAAGGCACTCCAAAAAACGGCAAAATCGAATGAAAAATATAATTTTAATAAAAAGTAAATAATTTACTTAATCTACGATTTTTTTTTGTAATTTCGTCTGATTATTATTATTATGTAGGATTAAATACAGATTATAGAAACACCTTGTAGTCCAGTAAATGAACTGGAAATACGGCGATATCGTGTAATTTCCAGGACCAACTCCGAATTGCATAAAAATTTGGACGGCTTGTGCCGTTGGTTGCTTTTACTCGGGAGGTGACAGTCGCCCCTTCTTGGGGGTGAAAAACCGCACGTTTTAAATAAATCCGGAGATAGAAAAATTGACTAATTCTAAGCAATTTTAGCTCTATAGAATTTTAACTTAGTTAATACTTTTCTAGTTACAGTGGAACCTCGATAAGTCGGCCCCCGATAACCCAGAAGTCCGGCTAACCCGGACCGATTTTCATCGGCCAAACATTTCAACAATAAAAATGAATGTATTATTTTAAAACATTTTATCTGCAGCCGCTTCTGGAATGTCTCAAAATATCGAATTTCATTGATAAAACTTTCCTTCAATCATAATATAATATTTGAGAGATAATGGGTATCTGTGTAATTTGAACTATATGATAGTAAAAATGACTCATGCACACGGCGGCGGCAGAGCGACGTTCATTATCGCAAATACAGGCACCTGTTATTCCATTATTTATTTTCAACTGTCTTTTAAAAAATTGTTTTTTAAACAATGGTCTTTTAAACAATGAAACAGTCACTGTTCTTAAATGACATAACATCGTTCCGATGGCAGACCAGACGAAATTGACAAAACCAAACTGACCGAGTTTTTTACCTAGAAATGAATAATACCCTATATTGTCTATACTAAACTCTATACAGGTAACTGTACATATATATTTCATATTATTTTGCTTATAAGGGACTTTATCTATAAGTATACCGTATTTTATTAATTTTTACCATGCTCTCCGGCTAACCCGGATTTTCGATAACCCGGATCGGCCGCGGTCCGGATTAATCCGAGTTATCAAGGTTCCACTGTATTTACGATTGAAAATATTTATTTTTCGACAAAAAAATCACGTTGGCAGGCGATTTTCACAAATAACTCAAAAAGTAAGTATTTGATCGAAAAAAATATTCTTAGTAAAAATTTAGCATAATATAAAAAAAATGAAAAAAATTGTGAACTCGTAAAGTATATAGACCCAGCAAATGCACAGTTGTAGCTCATGAAAAATACGTTCTTATTCCTCAAATTCCAAATCAAATATTTCAACGTGAAATAACCAAGAAATGAAGCACCTTTCGGGAAAAACCAATTAAAACTTTTTTACTTAATAAAGCTTTATTTTTATGTTTTAAAAAGGTTTCTAGCATCAAAACTAATAGGGTGATGCTCAAAATCAAGTTGACTCCTTTTTTTTTGGTAAAAAAATCGTGAAAATCTCCCCCTACTTAGCACCCCAAATTAAATTAATTTTTACCGCTTTACAAACAATTTACTTTACTTATGTATTTTTTACATGATTGAAAGGGCCTGAACGAGTCACTAATCACGAGTGTATACAAAATATGAACAACCATATTTGAACCAATTTTTGTCTAACAGAAAAACAAAATGAATCTATCATATTTATAAAAACAAAACCTACCTACTTTTTACTCCTTGAGATTTTTAGTATCCCTAATACTTTTAAGTTGTTTTGAAAAAAAGGCATTTTCCAATATTTTAGGAATTTTTTTTTGCTATAAAACCAATTTTTTTCAAAACTAAGCACTCCCAACCGATAAATCTTACAGATCGTATAAACAATACACATATAAAGTAAATGGTAAAACGGTAACGATTAATTTTATTTACGGTGCTAAATAGGGGGAGATTTTCACGATTTTTTTTACCAAAAAAAGAAGACTTTTATATAAAACAAAATTAAAGATTTTTTTAAACACTTTAAAAAGTTTTAAAAAAATTTTGCTCGATAATTGCTTAATTTTTTGGTTATTTCAAGTTGAAAAATTCGATTTGGAATTTGACGAATAAGAACGTATTTTTGATAAGCTACAATTTTGCTTTTACTGGTTTTATAGACTTTCTGAAAAAACATTTTTTTGCTTTTTTAAAAGCTACATTTTTGCTAAGAATATTTTTTTCGATAAAATTACCCGAAAAGTGTTGACTTAGTTTAAAAATTATATAGAACAAAAGTTTTTTAGAGTTAGTCAGTTGATCCATTTTGGGACTTACTTTAACCCCCCCTTTTTTAACCCGCGAGAAGGGGTAACTGTAACTGTCACCCCCCAAGTAAAAACAACCAACGATACAAGTTCAACTTTGAAGTAAACAGTAAGTAGAACCTAAAACCAGATTTTCATGCAATTCGGAGTTGACTCTGAAAATTAGGTACACTCCAAAACAGTCATTTACTGGGCTATTGTTGTTTATTTGTCCCGATCTACAACCCTAAATCCCGATTTGTTTTTGCTTATGTACCGATTAAAAACAAATCGGACCTGGCAACACTATCGCCAATCCACTTGGTATGTGTAAACAACACTCGCTGTGTAACTGTGCATATTACCACTCCATCAGAGGAGACGACTTGTGTTAATCAATGTGATTTGTGATTCTCAAAAATAGCTAACAAATGGAACTCAGTAAGGACAATAAAGTTTGGTTCAATTCTATAGATAAGTCACACCCGTGCTTATGAAGTTTCAAATCTTTGGAATATAAAAATAAACAAAAACGTGATGCAGCATATGTATCGATTGTAGAAGAAGTAAATATTGTTGGTTTTAAAACTCAAGAAGTCAAATAAAATAAAAAATTTAAATTTGACATATAATTAGAGTTAGTCAGTTGATCCATTTTGGGACTTACTTAAGTGTCTACTTAAGTTGGAAACATATGGGAAACTTTTTTGTTATGCATTTTACGAAAAAAAGTTATTCTTTATAAAAAGTTCTGCATGCTCTAAAACCTAAGATTCAATCATCGGATATCAAATTTTCTCAATATTATACGAGGTATGTCCAAAAATATGAACTTCGTTCAAGAGTAAAGTACCTTTATTTCTCTCAATATCGAAAATTCTTATTATGAAAAGTTGTTTGGAAATATAAACTAAGATCAAATATGCAATTACATGGTTCTAATTGGAAAAAAATATTTTCCAAATTTTTCTCAAATTTATTGATACTAACTTCGTTTTTATTTATTACACATACGATAACTCTTTCATTATTACTTTTACGAAAAAAAAGGTATTCTTTATAAAAAGCTCTGTATGTCCTAAGGCCGAAGATGCAACCATCAGATATCACATTTTATTAATTTTATACGAGGTATGTCAAAAAATATGAATTTCACTCAAGAGTAAAGTACCTTTATTTTTCACAATATTGAAAACGGTTATTAAAAAAGTTGTTTAGAATTAAAAACTATGTTTCAATATGGAATAACATCCTTCTAATTAAAATATTGTGAAATATAAAGGTACTATAATCTTGAGTGAATTTCATATTTTTTGACACACTTCGTATAAAATTAATATAAGTTGATATATCATGGTTGTGTCTTAGATTTTGGACCATGCAAAGCTTTTTATGAAGAATAACTTTTTTTCATAAAATGAATAATAAACGAGTTATCATATTTGTAATAATTAAAAACGATGTTGGGTATCCATAAATTTGAGAAAATTTGTTTTTCCAATTAGAAGCATGTATTTGCGTATTTGATCTTAGTTTTTAAATCCAAACAACTTTTTATCATAAGAATTTTCGATATTGAGAGAAATAAAGGTACTTTATCCTTGACCGAAATTCATATTTTTTGACATACCTCGTATAATATTGAGAAAATTTGATATCTGATGATTGAATCTTAGGTTTTGGGGCATGCAGAACTTTTTATAAAGAATAACTTTTTTTCGTAAAATTAATAATAAAAAAGTTTCCCATATGTTTCCAACTTAAGTAGACACGCTGTAGACAAGAAATAAAAAAATCAATGAATCGAAGAAATCGGGAGCAGCGAGATTTGGTCTTCTTAAAATCCATTGTCTATAGTCCAAAGGCGCTTATCTCCTTCTCATAATATATCCGTCAATTCGTGTATAAGCAGTGGTATAAGATGTTTGATATATTTTTATTGTTAGCTTTACGATCCATAAGTACACTACTCCTTGTCTTTGTGAATCGAAACTGAACCGACTCACCTCCAAATTCAAAAATTGCCAAGTACGTATAAACGCCTGGCTGATGTGGCTGGTTCATTTATAAAAAAACTTAATTATCTCATGCTGATTTGGGTGATACAGTTGAACCCGCTTATTAGAATACTGCTGATAGGAACATCCAGGATTAAGGAATAGAAATTTGAGGTCCCAAAATGTTATGGGAATACTTTTGCTTGACACGAAGGCTATTTCAATAAGAGGGTTCAACTGGACTTCTATTTGATGACTAAAGGTTAATCTTCTAATCTATTTTCAATAATTACTTAAGTCATTACCTAATTAATGATTTATGCAAAATGGTACTTTTATATTATATCGTCAGTGATTCTGCAAAACTTCGTATGAGAATTTTTTTTCCAGAAGTTAGGTTTTTGCCCTATCAGAAACTCCGTTAAAAAATACACATGTTAACATAATGAAAATGTCATTTCGTAACTATGTTAACATAATTAGGTTTCTTGGATCACATAAGGATCACATAAACCCTTCCAATTACAGGCCAATTTCTCTGATACCTACGTTGGCAAAAATAATAGAGAAAATTGTTAAAGCAAGATTAATACAATTTTTAGAGGTTAACCAACTACTAAGTCCGAAACAGTTTGGTTTCCGTGGTAACACTGGCACGACCGACGCGATTTTCAGTTTTTTAGAGATAGCTTACAATAATATTAATTTAGGCGAGATGGTTAAATCTGTGATTTAACGAAGGCTTTTGACTGTGTCAATCATGGTTTGCTGCTGCAGAAGCTTAAACACTACGGAATTAAAGATAAGTCACTGAGTTGGATGGAGTCACATTTGTCGGGTAGGAGTCAGTTTGTTAGAACAGACTGTGATTCTGACTTGATGAATGTAACTTGGGGAGTGCCCCAAGGCTCGGTATTGGGACCAGTTCTGTTTTTGGTATATATAAACGATTTAGCCTACCTTGATGTATCTGCTCATTTCACCCTTTATGCAGATGATACCACTCTTATATGGCATGCTAAAGATTTGAATGTCTTACGCCAATCTGTAGGTAGGGAACTCTTAATGATTGGAAATTGGTGCACGGCGAACTTTTTGACATTAAACACTTCTAAAACCAAGCTTCTGTGTTTTAAACATGTTATGCCTGAATTACATCTGGAACTTGAACCTCAGCTGTCCGTCAGGTTTCTTGGCCTGAATATTGATCCTGACCTTAAATTTAAATCGCATATCGAAGCCTTGAATTCAAAACTTGCATCTGGATGCTATGCAATACGGTCGACTAGAAGGGAGCTTGGTTTTGGCCAAGCAAGAACTGTGTACTTTGCACTAGTAGAGTCACATCTTAGATTCGCAATTCAGTTTTGGGGAGCGTGTAGTCAGGAGCTTTTCAGTAGTTTTTTTGCTTCAAAAAAAGGCAGTACGCCTGTTGTGCCAGGTAAATTCTAGAGAAACGTGTAAACCTTTATTTATTAAACACAGTATCCTTACACTTGTATCTCTTTTCATTTTGGAAACGGCAAGCATTATTTTTAAGAATAAACATCTATATGAAAATAATAATCGATCTGGACGATTTGCTAGCAATTTAGCTTTGATTACACCTAGAAGCACACTAGTCAAAGACTCATTTATTTTTAACGGCATCAAAATTTTTAATAAACTACCTAGTGAAATAAAAAATTTGGAAACTATTAGAAAGTTTAGAAATTCATTAGATAGACTGCTCGCTAAGAGGGCCTATTATGATCTGACAGAATTTTTTGAGGACCATTGGAGCTGATGTATTTGTGATCTTGTGTATATATTTTTTTTTTTTTTTGGTAAATTTGTTTGTCATTATTGTTTGTGATTTAGTTTTACAGCTTGTAGTTTGTTTGTTTTTTATTTTTGACAATACTACATATTTTGTAGTTGTTATATAATGTAAATGTGTTATGTGTTATATTTTATATTTAGTCATATTTTAATTTAATTCATTTATTTAAAACTCTTAAACAGTGTTTGTCAACAAGATTTTTTCTTAGACAATAAACATATATTCTCTCTCTCTCTCTCTCTCTCTTGACATTTTCATTACGTTAACATGTGTATTTTTTAACGGAGTTTCTGACAGGGCAAATAACTAAATTCTGAAAAAAAAATTCGCATACGAGGTTTTGCAGAATCACTGACGATATTTTATTAACGATGCACTGGAACATTTCTTGTAATTTTGAATTTCCACTTTTCATTTCAATATAACTCTGTGGTTTGGTATAAAAAAGGCTAGTAACACAAAATGTAAACTCTAATAATCATTGTTATATTTGACCCCATAAGACCCCCACCTTTGCTTGATTGAATTGAAGTGGATTGATTCCACATCAATATTCACAGCAGTTTATAGTGAATAACCTTTCTCGTATCTATTTCCATAGCATTTGTCATCATTTTATTCAGTCCAGTCCGGAGGCATCTTGACGATTCCATAAAAAAATATTTTTTATGTGGTTGGGTTGTTAGTCCAATGCACAACACTCCTTTCTCTTCCTGGACTTGGGACCAGGCAATGGCGGAGTTGTGTTATAGTGAATAGTAAAATTAAACATTCATAGCTGTTGAAAATATTGATTTTGCATTGGTTAATAATAGGTTCGTTAGGCATTTTTGTAAATCAATCATTACAACTTGTTCGTTTAAACATTACATTTTAGCCTTCTCTTTATCTACTCCCTTTAAGCCATAATGAATTTCTGCATCATCTAAATATATTTTTTTATCACTTTCAATCTGTGCACTTGGAATCTCATCATTTTTGTTTTGTAAACTATATGTAATTTTATTAAACATACCCATCACATGTATCCAAGTTCTGTAGTTTAAAACCCAGATTAGATTCAATTAACTACAGAATATGAAACTGTATGGACTAGCTGTAACAATTTCGCACCCGGACTTCATTGGTGACAACCTAGAAATCACAAACTTTTCAGGAAAACTCTTTTTTTACAACCTCCTTATCTAAGTTAACCAAATTCGGCACTGGGTTGATTATGTGTGTAGCTATCTAATGCTAGTATTTTATTTATTGTTAGTTATTGACATTGCTTCACCCTGAAATTCACCCTTAAAATATATAGCGCTGTTACTAAGGCACCCATATTCAAAATTCGAGGCTTAGGACATATCAACATGCAATATCCACAGGTTATGTTATGCCATTAGAGAAATTTTATTTGAGGTCCCTAGGACACAAGGGGTGTAAGTGACGATTTTTAGGAGATTGGGTAAATAAAAAACGGACTCCCAAACACATAGAAAATATGATGGCTTCAAACTTTCTACATAAACTAACAATAATATGATCAAAATTGACATGTCATTGAAAACATGCTAAGTCAGTAGTATTTAGCTAGATTTTTAAATTTGTCTAGAACTTTGAACAAAGTTTTCTCAAAACTTGGCCCTTACACCCCTTGTGTCCTAGGGGCCTTATTTGAGTAATTTTTCTTGGCTAACAAATGCATTATCACATCATAGGGCAATATTTAAAAAGAAGGGTACTTATGATAAATTCACTCTTGACAACAGCATAACGTAAACTGTCTTATGGCGACAATAAAGGGAAAAAGAAGGTGTCCCACATATATCCTTTTTACATAAATTAAAGTATTTATTTACGCCTTTTTGTTTTGCAGAAGTTAAGAACAGTAAAAAATATCAACTTCTGACTTTTTTAAATGAAATTAACTCGTGCTCGTACTATAGAAATGATATTAGCCTAAAATACAGAAAAATGGACATTGTCTATTTTTATTTCAAACCATAGAACTATTGTGTTACTATTAAAAAAAAATAAAATCTGATTGGTTCACTAACTATTTTTTCTTTCTATGTATGGTCCTGTTACATCTATCAACAACAGCGTAAGTATTTAACTAAATTCATATGGTTTGATATTTAACATAATTTTTTTTTTCAGATTGGTTACCTTAGCCTTTCTTGGTTCTATTGGTATGACGTTTGTGATTTTGGCATGTGCTTTACCTCAGTACAAGTAAGTTGTTATTTGTTTTTATCTATTTGAAAAACAACTATTGGCGGTGTGCAAGTACCTACTTGGAGGGGATATGAGAAATGATCGTGTGTAAATATCGGAGAAATCTTGAAACTTTCTGAAATAATTCATATTGTCAATTGGAATTGTCAAATTGACGTATATTTCATACCTAATGTCATTGAAGAAAAAAAATTATATGTTGCTCCACAATATTGATATGATATGCAAATATGCAAGGAATTCACATATCTTGGATCGCTAGTAAACTCAATAAACACGACAAGCGATGAAATAAAAAGACGCATAGCAATAGCAAACATAACTGTTCACGGTCTCCATAAACGTTTAAAAAATAAAAATATAAAACGTGCAGTAAAGCTCAATATATACAAGACCTTAATAAGACCGGTTTTGATATATGGAGCTGAAACGTGGACCGTATCTCAAAATGATGAAAGACTTCTTGGTATTTTTGAGAGAAAAATTCTTAAAAAGATTTTTGGGGCAGTAAACGAAAATGGGCTATGGCATCGAAGATACAACTTTGAACTGTATCAGTTATACACCGATCCAGATATTGTGAAATTCTGGATTAAAGTGCAGAGACTTAGATGGGCTGGACACATTGCTAGGATGTCAGACCACGAATACACTAAGAGATTAACATTTTCAAAACCATAATTAATTTTATTTACTACATACAATTGTTTACTTTTTAATAACATAACCTCAGTCTTAGTTTTTCTTCTTATAACTTTTTTGGGCTGTGGCCTTGACAATTATCCAGCAACCAGGACTAACGTAATTGGCCAATACAATTAAAAGTGCGAATAAAATTGCTGAGCGTAGAAACCAGGTGTCGCTTTTCCAAACTTGCACGGTCCCAATAGTGTAGGAAACAAAGGTTGAACCTTGCAAAATGGACACAAGTCCGGTTTTATTTTTTTTCTGGTATATCAAGGGGTGCTTATTATAAGACTAACTTTTTCTGAAAAAATTTCGCCCCGGAACCTCCCTTTTCACCCCTTTAAAGGGGGTAATTTGTGGTTTTTGCGGAACGTAGCCCTTCCTGTAACTTTAACAAAAAATTTATTTTATAGAAATATGAAGAGGACTATATTTTCTACGATTTATTTCCAACACCATCTCTCTATCATCCACCGTTTAGCGGGGGTGGCGTCCTAAAGTTGACAAGTTTTTAAAAAAGATGTTTTTAAAAAAAATATATTTTTCCCTAACTGTAACGGAAATTAAGAAGAAATCCTGCGGCAATTATTCACAAATAATTGACTGATTTTTTGGTATAGGTTTCACTTAAGGGTAATTGCCCTTTTTTTAAGTACAGGGTGTTACATTTTAAAAAACCCCTTTTTATACCATCTGAACTGTTTATGCTAGAGTAAAAAGACTTTCAGCGATTACCCATGTACTGGTGCTATTTACAAATTTGTATAATGTACCCCCATTTTTTCCCCGGAACCACCCCAAAAAAAAGAAGAATTAATAAATAAATTGATTTTCTTGGAATCCTTCACACACAATGCCCTTTATTAATATGCTTCATATATCATTTTGTGGACGTTATTATTACCCATGCACGGACACCAAAAGCAATTTCCTAGTACAATCCCTGTAGCAAAAAAAAATAAATAAAGTGGGGGGTTGAAAATTTTTTTTTGTTTTTTGCTTTTTGATCCATATGGGCATATGCTTCATCAATAGTGCTTTTCAAAAATATATATGGTTATTGCAACATCTCTGCGAAAACCACCCCTATCCTTGAAAATATACTGCAGAAGCTACCCCTATCCGTTGGCGAGCATGTTTTTACGATTTTCTCATTACCTATGTATTCTTTTTAAACAAAACTTATACAAGGTTAAAGACCACTATTTACTCTAAAAATTATGTCCTATTCATTTTTTCGTATAAGCAACCGTTACGGCACAGTGGCGCCGTAAACCTCATATATGCTTTGGCGGGCTCCAATTTTTGTTTTTTTTTTCGTCATCTGTTCGTTTTATTGATAAAGTACTTATGCAAAATAAAACAACATAGTGTAACCTACAAATTATGATTTATGCACATTTTACATTCTTTGCTCCCCAAAGCCACAGTGGTGGCCCAAAATAAATTTTTGCATATTTTCGCCACCTACATGCATTTTATTGCATTAATGCTACCTTAACAGCACAATATTTACCCTTAGGTGGTCGCTACGCAGTGGCGGATCCAGGGAGGGGTGATGGGGTGATCACCTCCCCCCCCCCCCCTCTCAAACCAAGTGATATTATATTCAAAGATTATAAAAATATTCATTTATTTTTATAGAAATTTAACCAATTGGCACCCCCCTCTTAACGATGCTGGATCCGCCACTGTCGCTAAAGCATAAAAAGTCATTCTTATAAAAATAATATTAATATAATATAAGTATTTCCATAAAAATAAATGAATATTTTTATAATCTTCAAATATAATATCACTTGGTTTGAGAGGGGTGGGGGGTGATCGCCCCCATCACCCCTCCCTGGATCCGCCACTGCTTAGCGACCACTTAGGGGTGAATAGTGTGCTATTAAGGTAGCATTAACGCAATAAAATGCGTGTAGGTGGCGAAAATATGAAAAAATTTATTTTGGGCCACCACTGTAGCTTTGGGGAGCAAAGAATGTAAAATGTGCATAGGTCATGATTTGTAGGTTACACTGTGTTGTTTTATTTTACATAAGTACTTTATCAATAAAACAAACAGATGACGAAAAAATAAACAAAAACTGGAGCCCGTCAAAGCATATATGAGGTTTACGGCGCCACTGTGCCGTAACGGTTGCTTAAACGAAAAAAATGAATAGGACCTAATTTTTAGAGTAAATAGTGGTCTTTAACCTTGTATAAGTTTTGTTTAAAGAAAATGAATAGGTAATGAGAAAATCGTAAAAACATGCTGGATAAGGTATAGGGGTAGTTTCTGCAGTATATTTTCAAGGATAGGGGTGGTTTGCGGAGGGATGTTGCAATAACCATATATATTTTTGAAAAGCACTATTGATGAAGCATATGCCCATATGGATCAAAAAGCAAAAAACAAAAAAAAAATTTCAACCCCCCATTTTATTTATTGTTTTTGGCTACAGGGGTTGCACTAGGAAATCGCTTTTAGTGTCCATGCATGGGTAATAATAACTTGCACAAAATGATATATGAAGCATATTAATGAAGGGCATTGTGTGTGAAGGATTCCAAGAAAATCACTTTATTTATTAATTCTTCTTTTTTTTTGGTGATTCCGGGGAAAAAATGGGGGTGCATTATACAAATTTGTAAATAACACCAGTACATGGGTAATCGCTGAAAGTCTTTTTACTCTAGCATAAACGGTTCAGATGGTATAAAAAGGGGTTTTTTAAAATGTAACACCCTGTAATTAAAAAAAGGGCAATTACCCTTAAGTGAAGCCTATACCAAAAAATCAATCATCTATTTGTGAATAATCTCCGCAGAATTTATTTTTAATTTCCGTTACAGTTAGGGAAAAATATATTTTTTTTAAAAACATCTTTTTTAAAAACTTGTCAACCTTGGGGCGCCACCCTTGCTAAACGGTGGATGATAGAGAGATGCTGTCGGAAATAAATCGTAGAAAGTATAGTCCTCTTCATATTTCTATAAAAGAAATTTTTTGTAAAAGGTACAGGAAGGGTTACGTTCTGCAAAAACCACAAATTACCCCCTTTAAAGGGGTGAAAAGGGGGGTTCCGGGGCGAAATTTTTTCAGAAAAAGTTAGTCTTATAATAAGCACTCCTTGATATGCCAGAAAAAAAATAAAACCGGACTTGTGTCCATTTTGCAAGGTTCAACCTCTGTTTCCTACACTACAATATCAATTCATCATTCACTCTTATTGACTATTCACTATTTTTTTACTCGTCTTCTCGTTTTTTTACGATTTTGATACCCTGATATTTTTTTTGGAGGCATTATAATATTACTTTTACTGAAATTTACGTCACGTAAAAATAATAAAAATTAATAAGTCCGCAAGGAATAAGTAGGAAATTTTTTTATATTTTAGTTTAAAGCACACACTTCAAGTGTTGTTAGTTCATACAAAAATTACAGCAAGACAAAATTATTTGAATATCAAGGCGCATGACAGGTGCCAGTAAAATCAATTCTCAAAATTTGGTGTGCCAGGCGGTCACTTGAATTGTCCACCCTTTTATCCAGAGCTGTGATAATCATAATTTATTTTGCAATATTTAAATGATAGTTATCTAAATTGGTGGTGTGTTAATTTTGACAAATTTTTAGCTCAAATTTAATACATCTTTATTTCTGTTATAGATTATGGTGGCCATTTTTCGAGGTACTATTCTACATTATGGCACCGATACCTACTTTAGTTGCAAAACGATACAACGATGGCTCTGGTTCTAGCAATGGTTGTTTGGAAGCGTCCATATTTGTTACAATGGGCATATTAGTTAGTTCATTCGCCTTACCAATAGTTCTTTCACGTGCTGGGACCATAGCTGCAGGAGCGTGCTACTTGACTATAGCAGGAAATGTTGTGGTATACCTGACATTGCTAGGATTTTTCCTAACTTTCGATCAAGATGATTCTGATTACAACATGTGGTAATTCGGTGTATGGAAAATAATAATGATATCATAGCTCGGATAATTTAAGACTGCTGTTAGGTTTCATTGCTGTACATAGAGAATCGAGGATTCAGGAAAAAGGAAAAAGTTGATTTAAGTTATAATATTTTAATTATTATTTTACTGCCACCATGGAATCCTACGTCAATGTGACAGTATATTTGAATATGTTTGCTAAACAACCAATTTGTTGGTTATTTTATGATACTTTCGAAAACAGCTTAAATATCTTAAAGTATAAATATATATTAATACGATGTTTAGTATTAAATGATATGGCTTTTGTGTATATTTTTTTAAATAATAAAAAAAGATAAACCAAACTACATAAAAGACATAAAATAATAACTTGTTTGCATTAAGTTCCCTTAATATGCCTATAGCTACCATTTTTTTGGGTTGAAATTGTCTATGGTTTGTTTCATGTCGGCTAATATATTTTTATGTTTCAACAATTTTTTTCTTTAATTTTGTTCCTTTAGTTCTTTAGTTTTTGTTCCTTGTTGGGCGGGGAATTGTCCTCTTCCCTTGTAGATCGAGTGATGAGTTCGTACATTTCCATTTTCATAGCGTTCATCCTATAATCTTACTCAGATCAGAATAATGATATACAATATCGCAGTGCTTACACAGACAAAAGGTGTTATGGCTATAGTTTCTTACAAATCTGCAGTGTAATGGGTAGTTATTTTCAGACAACAGACTCAGTAAAACACAGGTTCCATTAAAATAAATAAATATATTCTTGTTCTTTCGATACAAAGTAAAATCAAAAATAATAAAACAATATTCTGCTCTTCGTTCCGCCCTCTAATTAAGAAAGTTCCCTTGGCGGATTTCTGTAAATAAAAACAAACTTGTATTTACAACTATAAAACATGCAATAACAATGTTAGTATAATACAAGAGGCAACCACGCTATTCCTCAATACGGAATAATTACACACAGTCTCGTAATCACGGAATTCAAATGTCAACAATCTCACAGACCCATACAACGACTAAATTGGCTTACTAACTCAATACGTTAGTTAGCCGGGGAGTCCAGAGCTCACTGAGCTGCAAGACTGTCTGTTCTTCGTCGCTGGCTGGCTTTTTACCTTTGACCACAGTATAAAGAGGGACAGTAGAACCACTCTCCGAAAAATTGGAAGTAAAATCTGTAGTCGCGCATGGCGACCGCGCAATGTCCTTAGTCGCTTTTGCCCCACTCTCGCATTGCTAGTCGCATAGAAACGTACGGGTTTTAACAGGGAAAACCCGCATCCACCACTGGTGAATTATCAATTGCGTACTGCCGGTATTACTTCTTGAGATCAAAGCGCCGACAGAGGAGTGGTTTTACTGTGGAACCTCTATATACTGTGCCTTTGACTGACCACCTCTCTTTACCGTGGCTGCTCCGTGGTGGGACGTAAATCGAACGCGTTTATTGTTCGAGTCTTCGAGATGGAGGCAGTGCGCCTTCGGTATATACAAATCATTACAGCAGTTAACTATAATTAAGGAATGAATAATCTCAAAGGATCTGTTATGGTTATATTATGGATTTTTTGATGATCTGAATATTTACTACTACTTACTATTAGTTGCTTTTTGTGTCTAGTTATAAATAAGATTATAATGTATATAAGAAAGACTACAAACAGGGTGGTGAATCGGAAAACGGGCCATAGGAAACTCAATGTAAAATTTTAAACTGTTGAATTCCTGCTTCCCTAATTATGTTACATCAAAAGTCATGAGAAGTTATTTGTAGAGGATTGAAATCTGTATTAAAAACAGAAGTTACAATTGTTCTACGATTTAAACAAATTCCAAAATTTTGAAAAATATAATGTATTTACCGCAGTAGGTATGTGTGGGCATGTTAGGCCACACGTTACTATTTAACTGACAGTGAGCACACTATTGACTGAAGAAAATATCTGTATTATTAATACTTTCTCCGTAACTGAGGGTATCTGATCAACTTTATTGTGTTTTAAACAATAAATGATTAAATAAAGAAATTGACAGTTCAAATTGTTAATATAATATATTCATTGTCACCGAATGCAATCTTATACACATTATTGCACTGTGTGTGGCGTAACTTTGGCGTATTTCTCTGAAAATTGTATTATATTTTTACAAAATTTTGAATAATTGAATGGTGGGCTACAACAACGTTGTAAGCGACAGATTGGGTCAAAGTGAGGTTTTAATGCAATATTGTTGTATATTCAAAGACCAATCCGAGCATCATTAAAACAGCCCAAAATAATTTTGCCTTCCCTGAGTTTTTCGTACCGCAATGTTGGTAGCCGTGCAAAAACGTTGTATGTATGTCACTGTCAAACTACTGTCACTGTAAAAATGGAGGTTAACGTGTCGCTGCGTACCCTTTTGAACATAAATAGAGGGAAAAAACGCAAAATCAATATTAACCAGTGGAAGAGAAACATCCGTAAGCGTCATAGAAATGCAGGTGAAGCATATATATCTGTTAGAAACGAGAATGTACCAGAAAAACCCCGTCCACATGAGGTGAGTGCAACAATGTTGTATATTTTGTTAGGAAACGTATTTTTGTGTAGCCTTATCATTGTCGTTAGCTTTGTTATGATGTGTGCTCGTCCGTAATTTGTGTATGATTTGAAATTCTGCATCTTTCGATAACTTCAAATAATGGTAGGGGAGCAAAGTATGCTAAATGTGCAGTCACTCGAGCGCTGTGGGGACCTATTGGGTTGTGATTGGGTTTGGTATCATTCGATAGATTTTTCAAAAATATTAAACAAGAGTGTATTTCGCAGTTTTTGGATGTTTATTTTGCGAAATATCGCGCAATTTGTATTTAAAATTTTAAATTTAACCCCCCCCCCCCCTAAATAAGTATTTTTATATTTTAGGAGCGACTATGTAAGTGCAAATCTGTTTGCAAGGCTGATAAAATTCAAGGCCAGTTTGGAGATCTCTTCACAAAATTCCATAGCCTGGATTATAATGGACAAACTGCGCACCTGGCCAGTTGTATGGAACTTCAAGAGCCACAACGTAGACGGGTTCCCGAAGACATCTCCAGACGACAATGTACTGTACGATACCACATCCTTATTGGAGTGAAGAAATTACCAGTGTGCCAAAAAACTATATGTCAAGCATTTGGAATAACACCTCGAAGAATCCAACACATTCAGCAGAAGATAAAAACAGATATGCCGTTACGTGATCAACGTGGAAAACACAATAATAGGCCTAAAAAAGTCCACGAAACCGACAAAGAACGCATAAAAGAACACATAAAGTCGTTTCCACATCAAGAAAACCATTATAGTCGCGCTGCATCTTCGAAGAACTGCCTTCCTGCTGAATTAAGCTTGAAAAAAATGTACAAACTGTTTTGTGAAAAGTATCCGCAATGCAATGTTTCCCGGCGCACTTACACTGACATATTTCAATCAGACTTTAATCTGCGCTTTGGTCTCCCTCGCTCAGATACGTGTACGTTTTGTGATAAAATGTATATCAAGCTTGTGGCTACATCAGACGGTCCAGAAAGAAAAGCTATTCTTGTTGACAGTGAACTCAACCATGCACGTGCTGAGGCTGGATACAAAGCATTGAAGTTGGATGCTGAAAAGGCTAATCCACAACTCGTCGTACTCTTCACTGATCTTCAGCAAGTGTTGTACTGTCCAACATTGACTCATTCTTCAGTATTCTACCAACGTCAGTATGCCACTTACAACTATGATATTCACGATGCAGGTTCAAACGATGCCACTATGATGTTGTGGCATGAATCTATTGGTAGTCGTGGTTCTACAGATATCGCTTCAGCTTTCCTGTGTTACATAAAACATAACTTTCGTCCATTGAACTCAGGAGAAATAAAAAAACTCATTGTCTGGTCTGACCGATGCGTCGGCCAGAATAATAACTGGAGAATGCTGTCCATGTTCCGTTTACTGATTGTAAATAGATATTTCACTCAAGTAGAACAAAAGTTCTTAACTAACGGTCACAGCTTCTTACCTTGCGACCGTGATTTTTTGCTCATAGAGAGAAAGAAAAAAACAGCAATGGTGAATGTACCCTTCGACTGGGTAGTAGTGATTGCCAACTCACGTCCCAGCAAGCCCTTCAATGTGTACTACATGGAGCAAAAAGACTTCAAAGATTTTTCAGCATGTGAGAACTACTTATGGAAAGATCCCAAATGTAAGATCACTGAGTACCGTTGGTTCAAATTCGACAGCGATGATCCTACGAGAATAATGGCTAGAACTTCTCACAACATTATGCAACCTTGGCAAACATTCTCACTTGTGAATAAAAAATGGGGTGCAAAAGCCATCAGAGCATTCAACTACCAAATTGATGCGTTGCCGAATGCGTATACCGGGCCTATAATAATAAAAGAAGAAAAACGCAAAAATCTACTGGATATGTGCCAGTACCTGAAACCCGAATACCGAGAGTTTTATGAAAAATTAGAATAGGATGGAACATTATTAAGTTTAAATTTAAGGAGCATTAAACTGTGTACTTAGCATATAAAACCTATTAATAAACATTTTGAATTGATTATAGTTTATTATTAATATTAGATAGTTTTTTTAAATCCTAAATAAGCCAAAACATCGCATACTAATCAGGTGCAACACTGTTATATATCCAGTATATACAACATTGTTGCTGGGATATTTTTTTAAATAATTTTTTTCTGCTTACTCTGTGCAAAACTTGCATAATTTGTTTACACATCTATAACTTTATCTTGTTGTTAAGTGAAATTGATTTTTTTTCAGTGCTTATTTTCATAAATAACTTGTCAATACGTTTTTTTCATCTCCTGCATAATCTCAATTTTGTCGCTTACAACGTTGTTGTAGCCCACCATTCAATTATTGTTCGTAGAACAATATTAACAGTTGTTTTCAATACAGATTTCAATTCTCTACAAATAGTTTCTTATGAGTTTTGATGTAAAATAATTAGGGAAGCAGGAATTCAACAGTTTAGAATTTTACATTGAGTTTCCTATGGCCCGTGTTCCAATTCACCACCCGGTATATTTGGAGGTAACAAACTTTTCGTCAATAGCTGTACATGCTTTCCACAAAGGTACAAATAGTCAGGGTTCCCAGGCCCATTTTCTCCATTTACTACTAACAATCTAATTTTTCATGAGTAGCTTCATTTTGGCGAGAGGCCCAACTTTTTTCCTTACACCAATTTCCGTATGTGGTAAATAACAAAGATAGCAGGGATAGTTCAGTCGGGTTAGACGAATAACATGCCTAACCTTGCATTCCGAGCTGCCCCAAATTTTATTTTTCTTATCTTTAGGGAGGGTCAATAATAGTAGTGTAAAATCAGTTTAAAATCTCGACTGAGGTTAGGTTTGGGTTAGCCGTCATTTTGATTTTAAACGGGAAACGTTTTTGCTCAATGTCTCCGCTATTTTCAACTTCTCGACAAAAAGTATGAGAACTAAAATTTTTGAAAATGTGATTTTCTATAATTTCTTTCATTACAATTTTTTTCGTGCGGTCGATATTTTCAGAGTTATGCATAATTATTGAATTATTTCGTTTATTATTGCTTCTTGTCGGACTAGCGATACCTACCTGTTTTATTGTAGGACATTGTTTAATTTGGATGAAAAATACACTAACCTATCAAGTGATACCTTTGTCCTACTGTTAGTGTTATTAATAAAATAAATAGTCTTGTGGTATTAACACCTTTGGAAAGTAGGACCAGGACAACGTACCACACAATTTGTAGCACAATGTGAGTGTTAAACATATATGTTTCATCCTAGCCCAGTCGGGATAGCATTTGACGATGCATGCCGAGCTGCCCTTTTTGTATAGGTACATTTTTGTCGTAAAATTAATAAGAAACGAAATAGTTCAATAATAAAATTATGCTCTGTCATTATTTTCCCCCATAACTCTGAAAATATCGACCGCACGAAAAAAATTGTAATGAAAGAAATTATAGAAAATCACATTTTCAACAATTTTAGTTTTCATACTTTTTGTCGAGAAGTTGAAAATGGCGGAGATATTGACCCAAAACTGTTCCCGTTTAAAATCAAAATAACGGCTAACGCAACGGGGGAAATCAGTCTAGTCCAGAAAGCCACTGCGCATCCGCTAGGAAAAATATTCTCATACGAATTTCTTGCACAATCTTACTCAAAAAGGACTCCTTTTAACAAATTTGCATGTTGCCAGGACCAAAAGGTGGTCAAAAATTTTTTAAACGTTTTTTTTGTCTTTTTCCTAAAATTATTTTTTTTTTGCATTGAAAAAGTTTTTTTAGGTTTTTTGGATCATTCCAAACAGAAAAGGTCTTTAGTGACTTTTCTCTAAAGTTGATAGTTTTTGACATAATATAAGCGATTAAAAATTGAAAAATTGCGAAATCGGTCATTTTTAACCCTCAAAAACTATGTGAAAAACTGAAAATTTTAATGTTGCCAAGGTAGGTAGATATTCTTTAAACATCGATTGATGAAATCCCGAAGAGTTTTTTGCAATACAATATTCAAAACTCATTTGTTTTTTAATTGCTAATCAAGCGTTCGCGACACTATTTTCCACCGACAGTATGGTGCAAATGAAAGGAATAAATTCGTTATTTCGTAAACCGACGACTTTAAGGAAAAGTCCCGAAACAGGTCGTTTTTATTTTTAAGTTATGATATTGTGGCATATATGGTATACTAGTGACGTCATCCGTCTGGGCGTGATGACGTAATCGACGATTTTTTTAAATGAGAATAGGGGTCGTGTGGTAGCTCATTTGAAAGGTTCTTCAATTCTCTATTCAGTAATGTAAACATTTACATAATTAAATGTAGTAATGAAACAAAGGCTTACTCACAATCATTTAATTATACTTTGACGACCGGTTTCGATCTCTACATTATTCAGATCATCTTCGGGTCGGCGTTACAAGTAGTTAAATGCTACAATTAAAGGAAACCAGAGTTAGAACATTGTCTGGTTGCACAAATGTTAATAGAAAGCTAAATTCGAAAACATTTTTGAAATAAAGGTTTGCAACTGTTGACATTTCAGAAATGCGATACATACAAATGCACACTTATGAGTAACAGATACTGATAAGCATGCATAAGCAAATGGATGCATGCAGTTTATGAATATTTGTTGAAAAAGTTAAAAAATAAAATTTTTTAAAAAATTTTTTAAAAAATTTTCCTTTTTAATTTTTTAAAAAATTTTCCTAAAAATTAAAACTAATTAAAATATTAATCAAAATTAAATATGCTTCCAAAATTCAAAAAATAATAATAATAGATAGTAATATTGCTCTGATCTACTTACATGCCGTTACAAGGGATGCGTTGCCAATTAGTTGTTCACATGTTAATACGTCCAACTTATGCTAATAGGTTAGCTGGGAGAGGAATAGGGCAAACAGACATGTTACGTAGGTCAAAACACAGTACAGACCACAGTCAAAAAAAAATTACTGTGTTTTGACCTACGTAACATGTCTGTTTGCCCTATTCCTCTCCCAGCTAACCTATTAGCATAAGTTGGACGTATTAACATGTTAACAACTAAGTGGCAACGCATCCCTTGTAACGGCATGTAAGTAGATCAGAGCAATATTACTATCTATTATTATTATTTTTTGAATTTTGGAAGCATATTCATAAACTGCATGCATCCATTTGCTTATGCATGCTTATGAGTATCTGTTACTCATAAGTGTGCATTTGTATGTATCGCATTTCTGAAATGTCAACAGTTGCAAACCTTTATTTCAAAAATGTTTTCGAATTTAGCTTTCTATTAATATTTGTACAACCAGACAATGTTCTAACTCTGGTTTTCTTTAATTGTAGCATTTAACTACTTGTAACGCCGACCTGAAGATGATCTGAATAATGTAGAGATCGAAACCGGTCGTCAAAGTATAATTAAATGATTGTGAGTAAGTCTTTGTTTCATTACTACATTTAATATGGACTCACATATGCAAGCCATTCAATATTTACATAATTATTTATACAGGGTGTCCTTTTACTTCTTTTTTTGTCAAATAATTTAATTTATTAAAAATTTTTTGGACACCCTGTATAAATAATTATGTAAATGTTTATATTACTGAATAGAGAATTGAAGAACCTTTCAAATGAGCTAGCACACGACTCCTATTCTTGTTTAAAAAAATCATCGATTACGTCATCACGTCCAGATGGATGACGTCACTAGTATACCATATATGCCACAATATCATAACTTAAAAATAAAAATCGACCTGTTTCGGGATTTTTCCTTAAAGTCGCCGGTTTACGAAATAACGAATTTATTCCTTTCATTTGCACCATACTGTCGGTAGAAAATAGTGTCGCGCACGCTTGATTAGCAATTAAAAAACAAAGGAGTTTTAAATATTGTATTGCAAAAAACTCTTCGGGATTTCATCAATTGATGTTTAAAGAATATCTATCTACCTTGGCACCATTAAAATTTTTAGTTTTTCACATAGTTTTTGAGGGTTAAAAATGGTCGATTTCGCAATTTTTAAATTTTTAATCGCTTATATGTCAAAAACTATCATTTTTAGTGAAGTCACTGAAGACCTTTTCTGTTTGGAATGATCCAAAAAACCTAAAAAAAACTTTTTTCCATGCAAAAAAAAAATTTTAGGAAAAAAACGTTTAAAAAGTTTTTGACCACCTTTTGGTTCTGGCAACATGCACATTTGTTAAAAGGAGTCCTTTTTGAGTAAGATTGTGCAAAAAATCCGAATTAGAATATTTTTCCTAGCGGATGCGCAGTGGCTTTCTGGACTAGTCGAGATTTTAAATTTAGGTACACTACTATTGACCCTCCCTGCTAAAGATTAGAAAAATTAAATTTGGAGTAGCTCGGCATGCAACGTTAGGCCTGTTATTCTTCTAACTCGACTGGACTATCCCTGCTATCTTTTTTTATCTACCACATACGGAAATTGTCGTAAGAAAAAAAGTTGGGCGTCTCGTCAAAGTGAAGCTACTCACGAAAAATTAGCTTGTTGGTAGTAAATGGTGAAAATAGGCTTGGAATCCCTAACTATTATTGAGATTACTGATAAATGTTTATTTTACGGCCTACATTAGTTACAAGATTATTTCTTGACTGTTTTAGTTAACCTTCGAATGACCAAGCGGGGGAAATTGTGACCCCAGCGTATGTTTTTCTTTGATAAATTCAAAAGTATTTTCAATTTTTAACTCATTATTTTTTTTATTTGACTTTAATATCAGTCTAGATATCCTCATATTTTGAAATAAAAAAAATTCCCTATATTTTACGAATAAAAAATATATTCTGAAGTTGATGTTTAGTAAAATACCGTCTATAATGTGTAATTCCAAGTAGTTTTACGCTAATGACGTCGACTTTGCAAAGTAATAAGACATTTACTCAACATACACACTACACATGACACTAATACTCATGTTGTGACTGGCTGAATGACATAAAATCCATGCCATAAAAAAAATTTAAAAAAAAATAAAAAAAAACTTCATTTTTTTGTTAAATGTCATTTTTGAATATCAAATTGGGGTCATTCCCCCCCCCCCCCTTAGTCATCCGTGTAACAAAAAAAGGTTGGTCATAGGAAGGTTAAACTGTAAATTCATATATGACGTATACAAATACCATCAGTATGTAATAATTTTTATTAACTAATATTAACATTTTTTTTCACATTTTGCAAGTCAAAAGCATTCTTAACCCATTAACGCCCAAGTTTTTTTTATTTAAAAATCTTTACTTATAGGGTTAATTTGATGAAAATGTTAATAATTTAATCCAAAAGACAAGTTTTTCGGTTTCCTGTCTTTTTTTAAAAAAATTATATGGTGTTACCATATGGTAACGCTGGGCGCTTAAGGAATTTTTAGGATCGTTGAAATCAAAATTTTTAATTTTTTTAAAATATTTATTTGAGAAAATTTTCATCGTCTGGTGTGGTATCCTATAAAACAATTAACACACAAACCAACGTTGCATTTTTTACACACTGTTCGTTTGTTCGTCCAGATGTTGTACATCTCTCTCCAGCACATCGCCTTCTACTGCTTGATGTAACAAATGGTTGAAGGGATCAAAACGAAGATCTGGCAAGTTCTGTCTATGTAGACTAGGTCTTCCTGTATATAAGGGACGACTTCCATATCTTGCGAGAAGAACTTGGGCCAATTCTCTCCGAAACGATGGCAAGGATATATTTTTTTATTTATTTTTATATATATATATATATATATATATATATATAATGTTCTTGAACTCCTAAGTGGAGCATAGAGCTTCAGTGAAAACGCGCCATCGGGTTCTATTTTGCGCTAGGGCCTTCACCTCATTCCAAGACTTTCCTTGACTTCTTATCTCGTCCATGATGGATCTACTCCAAGTTTGTGCTGGGCGACCTCTTTTTCTCTTTCCTTGGGGATTCCACTCTAGGGCATTTTTTGCAATACTGGAACTATCTTTTCGGAGTGTGTGACCTATCCACCCCCACTTTCTGTATTTTATTTCATTTTCTACCCTCTTTTGTTGGGTCAGGTGTAGCAGATCTTCGTTTCTGATGGTGTTTGGCCAGAAAATACGAACAATTCTTCGTAGACATTTGTTAACAAAGACCTGCAATTTGTCTGTAAGGTATTTTGTCACTTTCCAGGTTTCACATCCATAGAGTAGAACAGACATAACATTTGACTGGAATATTCGGATCTTTGTCCTTGTAGTATATTCTCCAGACCTCCAAACAGGGTTAAGCATGCTGAAAGCTTGTTGAGCTTTTCGTATCCTCATACGAATATCGTCTTCTGTACCTCCGCTTTCTGTTATGACACTTCCAAGGTACGTGAAGTTCTCCACATTTTCAATCTGCTTGTTGTCGATATTAAATAGCGTATTTATTTTTTTATAAATTTTATATAAATGCTATGAATTATGGACTGCAACATCCAACAGCCATGTTACAATTTGCCAGTACCATTTTTTACTGCAAATTGCTACTCGGTAGGTTGAAACACCTCGAAGCATCCAGTCGGTACCCACCATATTTTGTTGTATTCAGCAATATAGTGAGGCCGACTTACTTGAATGTGCCCTTTTTCTTCATGAGAAAATCTTTTTACCGTGTTCAATGCTGAACCATAACAACTCGTAGATGCTATTGTAACAACAAAGTTATCTTTCCATCGCACCAGTAACACTATCTCTTCTGCTAACAAAAATCCACGACTGAAAAAAAAAATAAGATTATGACTCCGTAAGCGCCCACCGCAACCATATGGTAACGGCGTACTTTGACTGTTCCTACCGAATTCGCTACATTTAATTGTTGATAAAATACAACAATTTATAATAAGTTGGGGTATAATAAACTTAGTTTTTTTTTAAATATACAAATATAGTTACTAGAAGACTATCAAAAATTGCTTAAGCAAAACGGACGTCCATCTTTTTCTATAAGTTTAAACCACACTGTCATATGATTCTAAGGCTAAAATACGAATCCGTGACGTTTTATAGGTGCCTGAAGTATTCCTAGAAACGATAGTTCTCAAAATGTGTGGCTGACTAATTCCATGGGCATACCGCAGAATTTTTAAAAATCATATGTTTTACGTTACCATATGGTAACGCTGGGCGCTAATGGGTTAAGTATTAAAAAGTTTATTGATATTAAAAATTAAAGTGTAAATTAAATAAAAGTATTAATTAAAACATTCAAACATTTTCTGGCAATATAAAAATTGTAAGTTAATATTTTGATGTAGGTAAATTTTACAAAGTTTCATTTGAATTATATTACATAGGAATAGTCAGTTTTTTTGGTTAGGATTTACTTAGTATTCTTGTTCTCATGATCATTTTTCAGTGCGTCACAGTTTTTCGATTTCTCTCTAATGCATTAAGTTAGATGAGACGGAAAAAGCGGTAGCTCCGTGATTAAACACAAAAATAATGCAGCATTACAATGGTTATATACTTAAGATGTCTATTCCTAACCTACGTTTGATTCGTTGATATTTAGAATGCGCGTTTTTTCTAGCCAATCAAATACACGTATTACGAACATTTGACGAAAACTTCGTTCATTTTGACCATTTTTTAGAAGTGTCAAAGAGTCAAGTGACGGTTATTATTCAGGTCAGTATTTTGTGTACCTGTCATTTTGAAATTTCGAATTCGACTTCCCTTGTGTTTCACAACGTCTTTGTGCATTTTTTTGTGTTTTGGTTTAGAATTTAGTTCGTTAAAAGTTAGTCATTGGCGTGAGGAGACTAGAGACATTTGAGATGTACCGAACAGTGCTAAATATCGCATGAGTAGATAGAATAGCCAACGTGGAGGTAATGAGACTTACACATAAGGAACGAGAAGAACTAACAAATAAGAAGAAAACTGAGATATATGGGACATGTTATAAGGGGATGAGGGTTTAGGGTGTGAGAGTTAGGATATATTATAGGGGTTTTGCTCGTACTCGAACTTCAGCTGTAAATAATGGGAAGCACCTACACATCGGGGTTTAATAATAATAAGCACAAACTTTACTGTGAGCGGTATAATCACCGAAAGAAATAGAAACAAACTACATTATTAAAACTAATAGTTCAATGGCTTGGAGTACAATCAGGCACTCTTGAAGCAGTCTCCGCCATGTCAGCTGTCAGCCGTCGGGAGAACCTACGTCACACGGTCGGCAGGGTTGCCAAGTATAATTCTTGTTACATCCTCCCCCTTTGGATCAGACGTAGAGTATGGCTGATACAAAACGGAATAACTGGTTATTAGCGAGGGCTTGGAACAGACCTCGGCATCATACATGAGCATCTTGATAGCGCTTAGGAGGGCGCTTGGAACGTCTGGGTCTCTGTATGGAACAATCAATCTGCGTAGGCAACGAGGTACTACTGGAGTCACTGGTTGTGGTTACAGGTACACCAGAACCTGTAGATTGCTGCGTTGTCTTAGAATGTCGTTTAGGGATAGCCCCTCTGCTTTTGGCTGCGACATCTTTCTGCAACGTGGTTGAAGGTCGACCTCTACTACGTAACTCATGTAGAGGAGTTACAGGCGAATCGGAATCATCTTCCATAAAAGGATGGAGAGCAGACACGTGGTATTTTCCGATCGATACATCTGGGTGCGTTAGAGTTGCTAACTCGTACGAGGTGGGAGAAAGTTGGTTAAGGATAAGGTATGGGCCATCGCGACGCGGCGCAAATTTAGAAGACAGTCCTGCATCACTTTTACTAAGGATGTGAGTCTTTACTAGAACTTTCTGTCCCTTGTTAAACACAACGGTTTCGCGAAAATGTTTATCTGCATATAATTTCGAAGAGTCTTGGCGTAACTCATTGTTTTCTCGCGCACTTAATAAAATGTCAGTATGCCTGCGCAAGTAAGGTGTTATCTCGGGAATAACCGTTTCACTCGCGATAATAGCTCGTAAGTCTTTATGCACATCTGTGGGCGTACGTAGCTCACGCGCAAAGTTCAAATAGGCCGGGGAATAACCGGTAGCTAAATTTGGTACGGTATTCATAGAAAAACGTATACTGGGTAGCACTTCATCCCATTTAGTATGGTCTCTTTGAACTAAAATGGAAATCTGAATTTTAAGATCTCGATTTTTACGTTCCTCCGGATTTGAGGCAGGGTGATAAACAGGAATGAGTGATTGCTGAATACCTAGGCAGTATGTAAACTGCTGCATTATTTTACTAACGAATTGGGGTCCGTTGTCACTTATTATTCTACGAGGGGTGCCGTATCGTAAACATATTTCACTTATTAGTACTTTTGCGCACTCCTCTGCAGTAGCTTGTTTTAACGGGAATATTTCTATCCATTTCGTGGAAGTATCTTCCACTGCAAAAATCCATCTGTTTCCCTTTTCAGTCACAGGTAGTGGACCCACTAAATCAATTGCAACGCATTCAAAGCGTTGTGCCAACACAGGTGTTTGAATTAGACCTGCTGGTTCTAGATTCAAAGGTTTATACCTTTGGCAGTCGATGCATTTCTTTATATGCTTTACAACATCTCGCCTAATGGTAGGCCAGTAATAACGAAGAGCAATTCTTTGGATTGTCTTTTCATTTTCTTCCTCCCCCTGGAGGAGACATGCGCCAAGTGCATATGAACTTGCGTCTGTTTTAATTACAAAAGTATCTGTAAAAGTTGCTTGCTGCAGAATGGGAGCTTGCGTAAGCAATCTCTTAAGAGTTTCATAGGCCTGGTTTTGTGCCGGTCCCCAAACAAATGCTACATTCTTCTTAGTTAGATCCGAAAGAGGTTTGGAAATACCTGCGAAGTTTGGCACAAAACGTTGAAACCAACTACAAGTTTGCAAAAATGACAAAACATGTTTAGCATTGCGTGGAATAGGCATTTCAGCAATTGCTGATATCTTACCTGGATCAGGAGCGATCCCATTGGGCGTAAGAAGGTGCCCTAAATACTTTACTGAAGAGCGCACAAAAGTACATTTTGCTCTATTTACACACAGTTTGAATACTTGTAATCTTTGAAACACACTAGCTAGATAATTGATATGATTTTCAAATGAGCTAGATAAAATAATATCATCTAAATATGCCAAAATAGTAATACTTGGTAATCCACTACGAAAACGGTCAATAAACCTTTGAAAAGTAGCAGGCGCGTTTCGTAGACCAAAAGGCATACGATTAAATCTAAAAATACCAAAAGGGGTAATAAAAGAAGTTTTATCTCGATCTGATGGACGAACACTTATTTGATGGTAGCCACTTTTCAGATCTAGTGTTGTCATAAATAGCGTCTGTGTGGTGGCATGCAACAGATCGTCCATCCTCGGTAGAGGATATCTATCTGGTACAGTTATTTCGTTGAGGCGTCTGTAATCAACGCACATGCGAAAGGTACCGTCTTTTTTAGGAACGAGCACAGTTGGTGCAGCATAAGCTGAGTCGCTTTCATCAATGATTTCCATTTCCAATAAATGATGGATTTCATTTTTGAGTATCTCTGCTTTCTGAGGTGTTGTCCTATAAGGGGGCACAGTGATTGGAATATCACTGGTTAAATTAATACAATGCTCAGCAAATGGTGTAGGTTCATTATGTTCCATAAAAATGTCACCGTACTGATTTATCAAGCACTGTAAAGTATTACGCTCAGAAGTATTTAACTGTGAAGCTTCGTCCTGTCGTAAAGTAAGTTCAAGAAGATTAATTGAAGCATTGCAGGAGTTAGGTTCCCGTAATAGTTTATGTTGAATATCAGGAGAATCAGCAAATGAAAATTTCATTTGAGAGATATTAATAATAATATCAGCATTTTTTAAGAAGTCTATGCCAAGAAGAGTTTTAGCTGATGTGTGTTCAGGAAATGCCACAAAAGTTGTAGGTATGGATCTATCTAATAGGAGAACCAAACACTCAAAAATATGAGCTGTTACCGTGCGGCTTATACCGTCAGCAAGCACTAAACTCATTTCCTTGGAAATATAGTGTAGACCTTTGTTTAAAAAATGATTGTATAGTCTAATTCCAGCTATAGTACATTTAGCTCCAGTATCAACATATGCGCAACCACTCAAACCTAAGACACTTATTGGTAAGAGGGGACGATTATTCAAATTGTCAGTTTCTGCTAAAAGAAGCTCTACAGAAGAAGCTGCTTCTGTGGTAATAGGATTTACAGAAATTTTACAGTTAGGACAATTTGTGAGAACATAACCAGGAGTATTGCAACCGTAACAAACTACACTGGAAGAACGTTGAGAAGGTACATTTGAAGTGCTAGGATTCGTATTTGGACGACTAGGAGATACAGAGGTGCTAACTGAATCATTAGAATTAGATTGCTTAAATTTTCTGCATTCCGGCTGAGTATGGCCAAAAATTTTACAAAATGTACACTTTGGTCTGAATTTTGGTTTAACAGAATCCTTGTCTTCATTCGATTGAGGTTTTTGTCGACGATCAGAGTCGGTAGCAACTAAACCTTCCTTTAAGGATGCTTCGATTTCTCGAGATTCCCTTAGAAGTTCCTTAAAGTCTCGAAATTTATTCCTTGGTAACCTTTTTCGTATTTTACGCGCCATTAAGCCATAAACCATATCCAACTGAACCTCTTCGGTTAGGGTATAAGGTAATTGTGCGAGCAAAGCTCGAATACGAGAAACAAACAGTTCGGTAGGTTCCTTAGAATTTTGTTCACGCGAGAATAATTCTCGAAATATTAAATGAGGAGGAAGTTTTCTCGAATAGGCATCTCTCAAGGCTTGTACAGCGTCTGCCCATGTGAGAATGGTATTTTTGACACCTTGCCACCATGTAGCAGCACTAGCATTAAGAAGCATGGATAAACCACGAAGAGCATTTTCATCACTTATTTGGGAACAGTCCTTAAAAGTGATCACATTGTCGAGAAAAGCTTCAACATCAGCGTTAACAGTACCATCAAAGCGAGCAGTACATTTAACGAAGTTTCCTCCTGACGTATGTGTAGGAGTTCTATTAATGTCTCTGATTTGTACCAGAATATCTTCAGATACTTGTTTGTTAGAATTAGCAAGTACCGAAAGTAATGAATCAAATTGATCTTGTGACATTGTTACCATAGCGGGAGCAGAACATTCTCCTGCTGTAGGATTTTTTGAATTACCTTTTGACATTGTACAAAGTATAGCAGATAACCAAATATTACTAAATGTGTAACAGACACAGGCAATAAAAGTGATTTTATTGTAAAAATTAGATAGTTATATGTATATGCAATAAAAGTTATTTTATTGAGAAATCGTAATATAATTACATGCAATAAAGTTATTTTATTGAAAAAGTATATAATTATATGCAATAAAGTTATTTTATTGAAAAGTTATATAATTATATGCAATAAAGTTATTTTATTGAAAAGTTATACAATTATATGCAATAAAGTTATTTTATTGAAAAAGGTATATAATTATATGCAATAAAGTTATTTTATTGAAAAAAGTTATATAATTATATTTTAATTTAAAATCCGAGCAAATTCGGTAAAATTTTAAATTTGGCAACAAAATGTTGAAAAAATTTGAAGAGCTACGAAACAGTGTTAGACATAGGCAACACCGCGCAGAACGACAAGTAAGCGAACATCAATTCGAATAATCGAAATACGAAATCGATTCCCCGTACTCAGATCGTGCATGCAAAATCGATATATACCGGTGAAACATGAAAATCGGCGCAAAATACATGCCACGCCACGATATGAAAAAGTAGGGTTATTGATTTTAAAATACTACTTACAGCGAAATTCTGGTATTAAAAAGCACTTTAACACTTACGAAACAATGTCTATAATTCCTAGCCACAAAGTTGGGACGCCAATATAAGGGGATGAGGGTTTAGGGTGTGAGAGTTAGGATATATTATAGGGGTTTTGCTCGTACTCGAACTTCAGCTGTAAATAATGGGAAGCACCTACACATCGGGGTTTAATAATAATAAGCACAAACTTTACTGTGAGCGGTATAATCACCGAAAGAAATAGAAACAAACTACATTATTAAAACTAATAGTTCAATGGCTTGGAGTACAATCAGGCACTCTTGAAGCAGTCTCCGCCATGTCAGCTGTCAGCCGTCGGGAGAACCTACGTCACACGGTCGGCAGGGTTGCCAAGTATAATTCTTGTTACAATGTGATGAGAGATGTATATCCAATACTCCAGGTCATTATGCAAGAAAAAGATCTATAGTAAGGAGACGTAACTCATGGCTGAAGAACCTTAGGAACTGGTTTGGATGTACAGTGGAACCCCGATAAGTCGGCCCCCGATAACCCGGAAGTCCGGCTAACCCGGACCGATTTTTATCAGACAAACATTACAACAATAAAAATGTATGTCCTTTATGCTGGATTTTCCAATTTCTTTTCAACATCTTAAAATATTTTCTTTTATCTTTCCTTATAAACATATTGTTCGAATACTATAATATCTTATATTTTTCAGGCTAATTTTATTTATCATAATAAACTTCGTAAAAATTTGTCGTTTTAGCGAATTCCTATGTAGTTCATTCGTTTCAATTTTCAATGTCAAACACATTATACAATGAGAGATAATGCGTATTTGTGTAATTTGATACATAATATAACTGGCATGACAGACAACGCTCATTCTCGTGTTATCGAAACCAATAGGCATCTGTAGTATCCTTTATTTACTTGAAACTGTCTAGCATTGTTTAGAAAAGACTATTAAAAAATTATTTTTCAAACAATGGCCTTAGTCTTCACTCTTATTAAATAACATAAGTTCGTTCTCGTTGCGAGACGGTATTGTGTGTGTGTAGTAAAGTCTCATTGTTCGTTCCGCGTAAATATATTCAGATTTTGTGTTTGGATTTTTTGTCTACGTAATGGCAATAAAACTTAAAATGTTGTTTTTGTTTCAAAATGATAACAAAACACAGTTTGGACAATCGGTGCAAAGCTAAGAAAGCTAAAAATGAGACTCTCGACGACGCTTTGTATGTGTGGAACGCGAACGTGGTTTACAAGTGTCTGTGTGCCAATTATAACGGAGTTTATCTGTAAGCATACCATATTTTAATAATTTTTACCATTTTCTCCGGCTAACCCGAATTTTCGATAACCCGGATCGGCCGCGGTCCCGATTAATCCGAGTTAACGGGGTTCCACTGTAATAACAATGAATTATTTAGAGCCGCGGTTTCAGAAATAAAGATCGCTCTCATGACTGCCAACTTTTGAAGCGGAGACAGCACCTAGAGAAGGAGATAAAAACACAATTAATGGATAGTTTTGTGTCATTTTTTAATGTTTCCATATTTATAAATTTAATTAACAATATTGTTTACTTTTTAATTTTATTCCCCTTTATAAAAAATACCTACATGTTAACATATTATGTGTAAAAATCAAATATACTAAATTACTAATTAGTTTAATTCCACCAGCTTTTCACCTATGGCTAAGTACGATTCTAGCATCTGTCAGATTCGTCAATAATTACATGAAATAAGTCTCGACACACCCAACACAGTATATGACGTCATAATTAATGACGCACTGAAAAATGATCATGAGAACAAGTATATGTTTTGATAGATACTTTAATAAATAGTACAGTATAATTTTTTTAAAAACTTTTCTATTTACTATATTTACTAATATCGATAATTATTTAAGATCTTGCTAATCAAAAGACGCATATAGGTATATATTATTTTTAGTCCATTCTTTCACGGTTTTTGCTATAAATTTTAAAGAACCGCTTGGATTGACTTGAAATTTGGCATACGCATAGCTAACATGTCAAAGAAAAAAAGTGATATGGTGCCGATGTGTGCTCTTACCCTGGGGGTGAGTCTCCCCCATCTCGGGGGTGAAAAAATATATGTCCAAGATAAGTCCCGAAATGGATAAACTGACTAATTTTAAGCAACTTTTATTCTATAGAGTTTTTTCACCAAATCGATACTTTTCGAGTTATTTGCAAGTGAATATATTCATTTTTCAACAAAATAACCACGTTTTTAGACGGTTTTTAGCAAATAACTCGAAACGTAAGCATTTTGTCGAAAAAAATATTTTTAGCAAAACTATAGCTTATAAAAAAGTGAAAAAACGGTGTATATATTAGGTCTGTATACCTAGCAAAAGCAGAGTTACAGCTAATGAAAAATAGGTTCATATTCGAAAAATTCCAAATAGAATAATTCAATGTGAAATATTCAAATAATAAATCATTCTTGGGAAAACACATTATAACTTTTTTAAAGTGTTTATAAAAAGCTTTATTTCTGTTTTTATAAAAAAAATTTCTAGTATCAAATGTAAGCAAGTTACGCTCAAAATAAAGTTGGTCCCTTTTGTTTTGGCAAAAAAAAATCAGGAAGATCACCCCCCAATTAGCAACTTAAATGAAATTAATCGTTACCGCTTCACAAGTTACTTTACTTATGTTGTGTTTATAACGATCTGTAAGTTTCATCGATTCAAAGTGCTTATTTTTGAAAAAATTTCACCCCCAAGAGGGGGTGAAACTCACCCCTAGGGCAATAGCACACATCGGCACAATATCACTTTTTTTCTTTGACTTGTTAGCTATGCGTATGCCAAATTTCATGTCAATCCAAGCGGTTCTTTAAAATTTAGAGGTTTTGCAATATTTTACCTTTAAAGAACATACTATTTATTAATTTTATTATTTTATATGTAGGTAGATTGTCGATTTCAAAAGAGTCGTTTGGCAATATCTTATAAAATAAATATCTAAATATAAATATTTTAAAATAGTTATGTAGTTAAATTATAAAAGTTTCTAGGTACACAGAATATTAAAAAAATTAGAGAAATTCACCAACCGAATATTGATTGTTTATACAGAATATTAAAAAAAAATTAAAGAAATTCACCAACCGAAAATTGATTGTTTTTCTACGGCAAAAAACCTGAACAAGTTGCTTAGGTTCTCAGTATGTGCAATATGTGTGTAGAGTACTACAAAAGCGATATTACGTAGGTCAAAATTTTTGACGTAAGAGTACTGTCAAAACATTAGAATGTGACTTTTCATTATTGCCATGTTTATTATAAACATGGCAATAATGAAAAGTCACAATTATGGAGACCTGTAAGAAGGAGTGGAAACGCAATGCATCGTTTGTGGGCTAACTTTTCAACCTCTAATTCAACTTTCAGCAATCGCCGCTAGAGGCGCAAGTGTTCGAATAGGTGCTACAAATACATTAGCTCTTATGGACTTATTTAATATTTAACTCATTTTATTTTTGTTTTTAGCGTAATTAGATATTAATTTATTGGTGGATTGTAGCTGAATATGTTTTATGCCAAAAATAAATTATTTTAACCTTATAACATATCGACGTGTGGTAAAAAGTGTATTCTTTATATACCATTGTAGATGGAGATGTGACATCAAATTTAAATTTGTCATTACTTTAATATGTAGGACAGCTTATTTTGAAGCGGAAATATTTTGTCACATTATCTAACTGCCACATTTATATACCAATGGTATTTCAACTGCAAATTAATTTTTTAATATCTTTGTAACTGATATCAAAAAGTTTGTTAGTTGAAAAAATTGACTTAACTGTACGTAATTGTTTTTAAAAAGTTTAAAAAGTTATTTAAATAATTTGAAGTTTATTGATCAATTTTTTTAATTATTCTTTTTATCAAAATTTAAACTGCTTTTTTTTGAATACTTCATTTATCTATATTCTGAAAGCTTACCTATCAGATGTTTAAATTTAGTTAATAAAAATATATGTCTATAAACTACGCAGACGATAGTCTGACTTTTATAAAATTAATGTTAATTTTTGTGAAATATTTTGTCTCAAAAAATGCATTGTTTCGACAGAAAAACTTTCAAGATCGTCCTACTATTATCACTATAATTTTCAGGTTAAAATAAAAACCAATAATAGGCACAAATTTTATTTACACCGAAGGAAATAACATACAAACGAATAGGTTTAATCCACGAACGTTATAAATAACATAAAGACAAATCTTTATAAAAAGTCTTTATTAACTTCGTTAAGTTCCCTTTTGAATTTTTTATCGGAACGATAACTCGATATAAATCCCGGTACGAAGCAAGTTCTTTTAGTGTAAGCTTTCTTGGCACTCATATTTAAATAATATTAACCACCAAAACCAATAATCTTATATTAACTAGGAATAATTAATTATTTTCGAAATTTTCACATTCACTCCAATGCAAAAGTAGCATCTATTTCTACGCCACCGCCGCCCTAGCGAGAAACCAAGCAAACAGGCAAAATTGTGTACAAAAATTTCAAGGTCGTCCTATCTCGATTCCTCTCCTCTGTGTAGGTCTCCATAGTCACAATCTAATGTTGATTATTAACATAGAGTGAGCCTTCACTCCGCGCGTCCTGACGACAAGATCTCTTCGACTGGTTTGCGCTATCTCTTTCTACACTTTCTAGCACATTGTACCGATGAGAAACTAAGATGACAGGAAGGTGTGAGTATAGGCACGGAAGAGGGGGACAACTGTCTAACTGACAACGCAGCTTAATATGTGTAAGAGTGAAACAGCACTAATCCAAAGAAAAAAGATGGTGTCGTCACTTCGCTTTGATTGACACTCTCTCTATGTCAATATATACCTCTATGGTTTTGACAGTTCTCTTACGTCAAAAATTTTGACCTACGTAATATCGCTTTTGTAGTAAAAATACTATAGCACATCGCAGTTCTTTTGTATATTTTAGTTTACAAATAGGTTTTGTACTTAGTTAGTATTTGTACTAGGTGTGTAATATATAATTCTAATAAATTATTTTACTACTGATAAATTTTCGTTTGAATATTCCCGTATATGTTCAATGACGATGAAGACGACGAAAGAATGGAGACAGTAGAACTAAGAGGTAGAACTGGACCTACAATTACCAAAGGGGAAATTGAAAAAGCACTAAAACGTATAAAACATGATAAAGCCATGGGACCGGATGATATATCTACAGAAATAATTTTAAGATTACTAACAGAGAACCATATTGATATAGGTACTAGTACAATTTTATTCAACAAAATGTACTTTACTGGGGAAATCCCGAAAGGGATTTGTGTACCTACACAAAAAACCCAACGCAATGAAATGTGACGAATCTAGGACAATTAGTCCAGGAACCAAAGCTTTTCACCTCGCAATTTTTACAGAATGGATCAATTTGCTTGAAAATTTGAGAACAATTAGTGAATAGTCCGTGGATCAAAATCTATAAAATACCGATAGGCGCTTTTACCATGGGTGTAGTTGCCAGCCCATCTCGGGGTTGGAAATTTTTTATTATATTTTGACCACAAAAGTTAATAAAAACATTCATTTCAAGCAAAAAATGTTCTATACATTTTTTTCATAAAATTAATAGTTTTTGATTTATTCGCTATCGAAAGTGTTAGTTTTATATCTAAAAAATCGATGTTTTTCGATTCGCTCAATTTTTGCCGTAGAACAAATCTTATCAAACCAAGTTCTTGGGAATTAAATTACCTACAATTTCATATTTAAACATTTTTTCGTATCTCTGATGCTAATCTTTCTATTCTGAAGAAAATGGCATTTTTTACCGAATTGCAAACATTCCTTATTCGCTTTAAACTTCAGTTTTTTTTAAAAACTAATCATTCTAAGCCAGTCAAACTTCTAGAATCTATTAATAATACATAAATAAAGAAGAATAAATAAGGCCAATGACTATAAACATCGCTAACTTACATTATTATGCTTCCAATTGGATTTCGCCTTTTTTTTTCAAAAAAATAAATTTATTTTTTAACCGTAACTTTTTTATTTTTTATCTTAGAAAGTTCGTTAAAAAAATTTTGTAGGTTTTTACAAGATCTATAAGGATATTAATATTAAATACTTTGTCCCTTTTAAAATTCTCAGTCACACAAAGAGGTTTCATTGAAAGGGTTGGTAAAGGTGGTTTTTGCCTGATATTACAAGTTTTAACTGTCAATAGATCGGTACTCACCGGAGGGACCGCAGACGTTCGGATACAATTAGCGTCTCTTTGCAAAGACAATGACGTCGACTTTGCAAAGTAACAAGGCACTTGCTCAACATATACACTACACATGACACTAATACTCATGTTGTGACTGGCTGAATGACATAAAGTCCATGCCATTAAAAAAAAAGAAAAAAAACTGTCCATAGTTCACTAAATTTTTGCCGTAAAAAAATGTTTGCAAACCAAGTTCTTGGGAATTAAATAAGCTACAATTTCATATTTAAACATTTTTTCGTATCTCTGATGCTATTCTGAAGAAAAGGGCATTTTTTACCAAACTACAAAAACTCGTTATTCGCTTTTAACTCCATTTTTTTTAAACTAATCATTCTAAGCCGATCAAACTTCTAGAACCTATTAACAATACATAAATCAAGAAAACCAAATCAGGCCAATGACAAATTTTAATTAGGGTGGTGATTAGGGGGTTGTTTACAATCAGTTTTTTGCTGAAAAAAATAGGGACTGACATTCTTTTCATTGTAAGTCACTTAATTTTTTTAGCTAGAGATTTTTTTTTATTTCTGGAGATACATATTTTTAAATACTTTAAATTAGTTTCAACAAGTTATCCTCGAAAAATTCATAGTTTTCCCGTCTGTCCTTTGACTTTGAAACTACAATATTTAGCATTTGACGAAGAAGAGCCAACATATAATAAAGTATAGCTCGATTACTATATTGGTCTTAAAGAAAATAAAAAAAAAACGGTTTTGTTTACATTTAGGTACATTTTTGTTAAGTAAAGTTGTTTTGATAAAACGAAAACTTTTTGAGTTATTAGCAGAAAACTGATTAAAAACATTGATTTTTTCGATATAAAACTAACACTTTCGATAGCGAATAAATCGAAAACTATTAATTTTATCAAAAAAAGTGTATAGAACGTTTTTTGCTTATAATGAATGTTTTTACCAACTCTTGCGGTCAAAATATAATAAAAATTTCCACTCCCGAGATGGGGTGGCAACCACCCCCATGGTAAAAGCGCCTTTTGGCATGATATAGATTTTGATCCTTGGACTATCCACTACTTATTGACCGTTACAAACGGTCATTATTTGTTTATGCAGAATTACCTCTTAAAGTTTGTCTCACTTATTTAGAAACACCCTATATTGATGAAGAACGTGGATGGCTATTCGTTAAAGTGCCTAACTTTTTTCTTATCCAACATCAGCGAATGAATCAAAAACAGAATGTTAAGAAAACCTGAGGCTATAGTTGGGTTTTAATTTCGGTATTCTATAAATGCTAGAATATTCCACAGGTTGTTGCTAACTTTGAGAAAAAACACAGTTTGATTGGTACACCCGGTACAATATAATACAATAATAATTTACCTGTCTAGCAACAATATTATTACAGGGATATTGTTAAAGAATAAGGCCATAACATATTAAAAAAACCACTTAAATCAGACACCAGGTTTAGGAAATTCGAGACATCAAAAATAACCCATTTTGTGGGTGGCCCGTTTTTTCTGACGCGCAGTGTACCGGGTGTCCCAATAAGAATGGCTCTCGGCCATATCTCAGGAACCGTTTATAGTACAGCATTGAGAAAAACATTTATAGCAAAAGTTTCCTCGGGAAAAGCCTGGGAATTATTTTCATAATTGTAGGTCCACCGCTAGAGGGCGTAATAATTGAATATCAAAAACTAAAAAATCTAAATTTTTAAAAATTTACCTAATGAAAGAGCACTGGAAATCCAATCAACGTATTCTTCATAAAATTCTGCGCATATTTGATTTCACAAGTTTAAGTCTACCTTTGCAAATAAGAGGTGAGGGTGAGTAGGAACCTTCTTATGAAAAAATGGCTGTAAGTCGGTAAATCTAGTTTTCTTTGGAGAATATTAAATACAAGTATGCATTTTAATCCTGTATTACAAAATAAGACCAAATTAGCAACGTAATACCGAAAACCGCATGTCGATGCCTTTTTTCTATCTCGAGATATCTTAAGAAACATGTAAATTTTAAACAACTGTTAATGTCACCGGTAAACGAAGTAGTGTGCTATGGAAAAAACAAAGAAACATTTTCCAGATGTACGCGTATATAATTAATTAAAACAACAATAAGACATACAACACTATAAAATATAATAAATAAATAAAAGCAACTACTTAAGTAATTACTTAGTGACGACCTAAATGTTCAAATTGTTACCCATCAATTTTGATGCAAGCATTTACTCTTTCAAGAGTAGATTGAACAGCAGTCCCAATTTCTGCTTTCGCAATATTTTGAATGGCGTTTCGTATTCTCTAGTCTAGATTCTAGATCATGTTTTCTCAAGTAGTGGGTCTAGCGGCAAAAACAAGGTCTTTAATCCGTCATCATAAAATAAATAATAAAAGTCTAAAACAGTTAAATCTGTTGCTATCCAATCTACTCTTGAAAAAGTGAATGCTTGCATCGAAAATGATGGGCAACAATTTGAACATTTAGGCAGTCACTAACACTAAGTAAGTAGTTGCTTTTATTTCTTTGTTATATTTTATAATGTTGTTTGTCTTATTGTTGTTTTAATTAATTATATACGTTTACATCTGGAAAATGTTTGTTTGTTTTTTCCATAGCACACTACTTTTCCTTAACCTCGTTTACCGGTGACAGTAACAGTTATGTTTAAAATTTACACATTTCTTAAGATATCCCGAGATAGAAAAAAGGTATCGACATGCGGTTTTCGGTATTATGTTGTTAATTTGGTCTAATTTTGTAATACAGGATTAAAAATGCATACTTGTATTTAATATTTTCCAAAGAAAATTAGATTTCTGAAAATATTTAAATAACGCCTCCTAGCTTGCATATTACTTATTAGGCTATTTCGAAAATAATACTCTTACATTGACGAAAAAGAGCTGTTTTCAACAAGATCAAGTATGCAAAATTCGATTTAGCAGAACCGAACTTACAGCCATTTTTCCATAAGAAGGTTCCCACTCACTCCCACCTCTTATTTGCAAAGGTAGACTTAAACTTGTGAAATCAAATATGCGCAGAATTTTATGAAGAATACGATGATTGGATTTCCAGTGTCCTTCATTAGGTAAATATTGTAAAATTTTGATTTTTTAATTTTTGATATTCAATTACGCCCTCTAGCGGTGGACCTACAATTATGAAAATAATTTCCAGGCTTTTCCCGAGGCAACTTTTGTTATAAATATTTTTTTCTTAAAGCTGTGCTATAAACGGTTCCTGAGATATGGCCGAGAGCCATTCTTATTGGGGCACCCGGTACAATAGAAGAATAATACTTCCCAAATTTATCAACCCCGTACCTAATAGACTCAGATTATTGATGATCCGAAAGTTTGATATCTTTCTTGCACCTTTCCACTCTGTAAGGTGATGGATGATACCATTTTTCTATTATAAAGGAAAATATCGATACAACTTTTATGCTATATGAAACAGTAAAGCGACAATGTACTTTTCTACCGATTTTTACGACCCAGTTTCGGGGCTTTATTTCTTTTACAATGGGAACATTATGATCTTTGTATTTTATTATTTTCGAAGAAAATACAACAGAATTTTTCACATTACTGTACATAAAAATGATGTGTATCAAGCTTATATTGTTGGAAAATTCTTTAAATAGTATTTTTAAATGGAAATACCTACTCATATCAATACAAATGTAGGGTAGCTCTCGGATGTGACAATATAAAATATAAATATATCAGATAGATTCTTTTATACATACATATTCTTTTCTTATATACAGAGTCGACCAAATGTCTGGAAACATCTAATTATTTCTTAAAAAAATATACTCCTTTTTCTATGTCAGCGTCCATTTTTCAACTTTCACAGCCATACAGCAAGACAGAGAAAACGTAATACATATTTGATTAATTATTTGGATTCTGAGCTATATAAGACTAAGGTGTGATCTTGGTATTTGGTATTTGCTCCCGAATATTTTAAGGAAGTTTAGCAGCGCAACAACCTCATCCTTAGATCCATTTTTAGATCTTTACTATACATAGTAGAAGATGTCTCATTTTCACAAGTTTTGCCCTTGCTATTTCTATACGGCTTTTAAACTCATGTGTTTGTTCTGCGTTTTGACTAACCAATGTTCTTAAATATTTGTAATTATGGGCCATTCCACGAACATACGCCTGTTTTGGATTACTTCGACAACGAATATTTTACTGTGCAACATAAGAAGTACGAAAGTAAATGGCGCTAATAATTATTCCAATAAACAACAATATAATTTGCAATTTACTTTCGTTCTTCTTATTTTGTACAGTAAAATATTCGTTGTCGAAGTAATCCAAAACAGGCGTATGTTCGTGGAATAGGGTATATCTACCCTTTCTCTCTGGATATTATTAATACGGAGTGTCTCGTTGTTTTTTGGATTTTTTGGATTCTACCTTGGACCTCGTCCTTTGCCCGATAGGGCACTTGGAAGAAGAAGAATGCAGTCAAATTCTTTTTAATAATCAATGAAACATGCATATACCTACATCAACTAGCTGTGTTAACACATTTACAGCAAAAAGGTCTGTTTTCCGAGTTCGTTTAGAAATCCTAACTATAAGTGTCACTCATCTGGAACTCACACTTCTTCTAAATTCATGTATGGATGATATTGAGAAAATTTTTAAGGACGTGAGACATCAAGCAATATTCAATACTTATCGCAACTTCTTTGGCTATTCCTGAACCTTTTTTAGACCTTTTTCGAGCCGTTTCAACATAGCATTTAATAAAGAAAATAACTAAACAGAAACAGGTGTTTATTAACATTTAATAATACAAGAACTTACAATCTTCAAGAAGTAGGTACAATTTACATAAACAAAACTAGAATTTACAATAGTTTTTTATCCCTAGCAACCGTAAACACTATTTTGTTGAATACGTTTTAAGCATACCAGAACATTTTACATGTATCTATACATTTGGAAAGAAACATTTATTTAGTTCTGTACAGATTTGTAAGCCTTATTTACAACAACAGAAAACTTTTCTTTAACTCAATGTTGTTTTTAGTGTATACGGTTGTTATATCTGGTTAAAATAAGACATCAAGAATAATTGGAAAAGTCTGTTATCTTTTGTTTTAACCATAGATAATAGGAGATACAATAAAGAAGAAGTACAGTGAAAAGTAAAAAAGTTATTAGCACGAATCTGGCAAATCCAAGATGACAGGAAAATGACAAAACATGATTTTCTAAAATGTTTTCAATGTACATGTCGGTTGTCATTCGCCAAATTACCTCGACAACTTCGGTATGTCCTTTCCAAGCAATAGGTATCACTCCATAACACTATGCCGCCGCCACCACCAAAACTAGCGCTCTGTATGAGGTTATAACTGGCATACCATCTGCCATATGAAAGCGACACTAACAAAACTTTGTCTACAGTTAGCGAACGGTAACAAAGTAGTTGTAACCTCATACAGAGTTTTAGTTTTGATGGTGGCGGCATAGTGCTATGGAGCTGTACCTATTACATACTTGGAAAGGACATACCGAACTTGTGGAAGTGATTAGACGAATGACCAGCTAACATGTACATAGAAAACATTTTAGAAGATCATGTTTTGCCATTTTCTAGCCATATTGGATATGACAAATTCATGCTAATCCAGATAATACAAGTCCTCATGTCTGCAAATTTTTCCTCCGCACTAAATAAATAACCTATTGGCTACTAATGACAAAAGAGTATATGGTTGTCTAATCAAATTTATACATAGTACAAATGTGTGTCTGTAATCAATCTTAGCTAGTCTCATTAACCTTTGTTTTAACCCAATTGTTTATTTACCCTCCTTTTCCCTATTTATAGTAATGTCTTAAACACAATCTTGAGAGGTCTCTGGTCGATATTGTTTTAGCAATTCTTAAGAGGTTTTTTTCTTTTCTTTTGACTCTAATGACCTGTTTGCAATAGTAATTTATAGTAGGTATATATAGACACTTTTTTATTTAGTATTAAGTAAATTAGAATAATATGTATTTTAATAATTTGTATTAGCTTTAATAATTTTTTGTATTAATATTAATTATTATTATCAACAACATGTCATCATTCTCTTTGCCTTATCCCTATCCGGGGTCGGCTTCCCTAATTGCATTTCTCCACACAATTGTATCTTGGGTCATATCAATGTTAATCCCTTTTACCAACATGTCCTGCCTTATGGTCTCCCCCCCCCCTAGGTCTTCTTTGGACTTCCTCTCCTACTCCTTCCAGGAATCTACACTTCAGCTATTCTTCGTATTGGATGATTGACGTCTCGACGTTGAACATGACCAAACCATCTTAACCTATGCTCTCTCATTTTGGCATCAATTGGTGCCACACCTAGACTTCCCCTAATATACTCATTTCTAATTTTATCCTTCTTTGTCACTCGTTGGAATTTGTCACTTCAGCTTCATTGGAATTTTTCTATCACACAATATACCACTCGCTCCTTTCCACTTCATCCATTCAGCCCTAATTCTACTGTATGCATCTCCACCTATTTCTCCATTACCTACTCTGTAATACCGATCCTAGGTACTTAAAACTATTGTTTTTCACAATCATTTCACCATCCAAAGATACCATTTTATTTGTAGTAACTCCACCTTTAAATAAACATTCCAAATACTCTGTTTTTGTCCTACTAAGTTTTAAACCTTTTTCCTCCAGAGGTTGTCTCCACTGTTCCAGTTTTTGTTCTAAGTCTCTTTCACTATTTCCTATTAACACTACATCATCGGCATACATTAGGCACCATGCAATGCTACCCTGCAGTTTCGCTGTTATCTGGTCCAAAACTAATCAGAATAAATAAGGACTAAGCACCGAGCCTTGGTGCAAACCTACTTTCACCTGAAATTTATCAGTTTCACCCACACCTGTCCTAACACTAGTCGTTACTCCCTCATACATATCTCTCACAATCTTTACATATTCGCCAGGGACTCCTTTCTTATTGAGTGCCCACCACAGAATCTCTCGAAGAACTCTATCATATGCTTTCTCAAGATTAATGAATACCATATGAGCGTTGGTCTCTTTATTCCTGTATTTTTCCATCAGTTGCCTTACAATGAAAATTGCATCTGTTGTTGATCTGCCCTGAATAAAGCCAAATTGATTATCGGATATTTCGGTTTCTTCACGTATCCGTCTATCAATTACTGTCTCCCATATTTTCATGGTGTGGCTAAGTAGTTTTATAGCCCTGTAGTTTGTACATTGTTGTATGTTTCCCTTGTTTTTGTAGACAGGTACTAATATACTGCTTCTCCATTCGTCTGGCATTTGTCCAACTTCCATAATTCTATTAAATAGACCTGGTAGCCAACTTATTCCTGTCTCTACCAATGCTCTCCATACTTCCCCAGAAAATATCTTTTGTATTCACCTAAACTTTGATATAAAATTTATTTCAACCTCTACGGAATTACATTTTGATTTTTTTTTTATTAGGCTATAACTGTATATGGGGTTAATACAAACAGGCAGTACATTATGTCGTATGCAAGTAATATACGGAAGTTAACAGTCAGTTCACTGACGGTTTAAATTAATGTGTGAAAAACTGGAAAACATGCCTTTTTAAAAACACATTAAATTTTATCTTCCCCATTAATATATGTACAAAAGACAACAGACTTTAATAGCACAAACTTAAAATTCTAAGCAAATAATTACAGTTTTAAATATTGATTTCCTTTTACTTTTTACCAAAAACTTATAATGTATCTAAGTACTTATATTACAATATATTTTTCATTTGTTCACAGTTGTAACTGTACACTTCATACTACGTTACAAGTGTACGTGTTTTACAAAGTTTTAAAAACAAATGAAAAGCATAAAAATGTAATATCTTGGACAAGGATGTTGTTTAACTGTTTTCCCAAAATATAGATAGATATGTATCTTTAAATATTGAATAATAATATGATAACTGATTTATAGTCGCTGTAACATATATTGTAGAACGGTGTAAAGGCGGCGACATTTGGCATTTGATACCTTCTTGTTTACAATCGACCCGATGCCATTTTAGTAAGAGAAAGGTTTTAGTTGGGAAGCAGGCGATTGGTAGAGTGTAGACTATTTTGCATTCAGATTAGAACATTAATTAGCAGAACAATAGCCACCGCACTATATCTTAAAGCAGAATTATTCAAACCTACAAATCTGATCATTCTACTATATTTATTACTTCAACTATACCACCTAGGTAATCTTAATAAAATCGAGTTTTCATGTATATTCAGTGTTATCTAATACGAATATACTCAGTTGATTTTAAAAAATTGATTATGATTAGTTATATTTTTAATTAATTTAAATAATAAATCCTTCGCTAAAAATAATTTCGCTACGAAAAAAATAAAATAATTACATTTCTCCATGGGCCTATATGTTTCAAAGTTACCTTGAATTAAGTACCATGGAATTATCTTCCCTCTTTCTTTCTGCCCGTAATGTTTACGAGGATTTTTCTTTGTTTTATTACTTTAATTCTACTCTGATTTACCGTTTCCACACTTCTGATTCTTATAAAAGTCAGTGGCGGATCTAGAAATGTAATTGGGGGGGGGGGGGGAACGTCCAATGAAACACCAACCAAAAGACATAAAAAATAAACCAAAACTAGGTACATAAAAGACAAATAATATGGATTAAGTTTCCTTAATTTTCCCAACTAGCTGGTTTATTGGGTTGAATTTGTGTGTCTACGGTGTAAGTTTCATGAATTTTGGACCTTCTTGGGGAGATTTTGCCCTATCCCCCCTTAGATTCGCCGTTCAGGCCAAACATTGCACTTATCATCCTTTATCTTAGACCTTCATTGATATCGTTATTGCAAAGAAATGTCTTCGTTACATTTTCAGAAAAGTGGTTTTAGAAGTTGCTATTATGCGTTTTATTTCTGTCTGGATCTATATGTAGTTGGTTCGTTATGGCAATTCCTAGATATGTAATTTTGTGAACTTTTTCAATTTTGACTCGATTTAATTGAATTATTTTTATGATTGGTTTGATCTATGATATTTTTATGTTCATGCCCATTACTTCTCTCCTACTTCGTGAATTCGATCAATTACAATTTTATCTGGAAACCTTCAATGTTTTCTGACATGAGTACTCTATTGCCCGCTTATATAATTGCATTAAGTAATTCCCCGCTTATTTTTTATCTATATGGATGCCTCTTAAGTGCCTTTTTAAATAACTGACCCAAGTAAACATTGAATAGTTTTGGGGACAAATGCAACCTTGTTTGACTCCTCGTTATATGAAGATTTCGACGGTGTAGCTATCTCCAATTTTACGGTGACGGTTTGATTCCAGTACAGATTCTTAATGACACGAATATTTTTATTATCTATTCCTATTTTTGTTTGATGTTTGTATCAATTTTGCATGCTGTACTTTATCGAATGTCTTTTCGAAAACCACGAAAGATGTAAATGTATATTTTCTTTGATCACGACATTTTTGTAATAGGAGCATATTTAACGTAAAAAATTCCTCCCTAGTTCCGACAGAATTTTTATTACCAAATTGGGTTTCCTCGATATCTTCTTCGTATTTGCGTCTAATTGTGGTGAGACCTTGATCTCTACACCCAGTTTAGATTCAATAATATGTGGGATTTTTTTTTTCAAAAGATACACAACTTTATAACAGAAGTGAAGAATTTTAGTCCCAATTTTACCTTAGTTTATACATATTTAAAAGAATCTTTATACAATAATCCAAGAAAATACAATATTTTAAATTATTTTTTTAAAATATGATAAACACAATACAGTAATAATGTAATAATTAATTTATTGGACCCACTATGTTATAAATTAAAAATATACCTTTCCATTTTTTGAGAAAACAGTTAGTTCTTGTTGTTGTTCTTTACATTGTTATGACCCATTTCTTTTTTAAAGCTGCTACTGGGCGCTAAGACTGGACTATCGAACAAGTAGTCATTTGTCATGCAATATTTAATAAAAAAGTCACCGTCGTCAAAAAATATAATATTAAGTTTTCGTATATTTTTATGTAATAATATTTTCCCTTTTATACCGTTAACACGGCTTTGTGATTATAGCAAGGTAGTCTGCTATCTCTATGGCCTACGGTATACAAGGAAGGTAACAGGGCCAGTGCTATGCTTCAACCGTTTATTATTACCCTTGGTTTTAGCCAAGGTACTCATTTTATTCAGGCTGAATCAACCTGGGCCTGTAGACATTTTTCTTAATGTCTAGAGGTTCTTGCCGGCGCTGGGATTCTTGCCGGGATTCGATCCTCGGCCTTCTGCGTGGAAGTCAGACATCCTACAGCCTGAGCTAACCAGCGTCGTATATTCTTATTTTATTTTATAATCAGACTTCGATATAATAATTCGACTGTTAAATATTTTTGAGCTGCTAGTCTTGTGCGTACTTATTCTGTTCCCATACGTTTCAATATTGATTTACGGTTCATCAAATATAGAAGACCTCAGTTAAAATACATTTTAAAAAGTTCATTTAAATGATAAACAAATTATAAAATAACATGTATAGAAAATTACACCATAACCTATTATATTTCTTTACCATAAGAATTGATATATTGAAGATATAACTTCCAAAATTGTGACATAAGTTCCCTAATATTTTACATAGTTTAAGTGTGAAAATATTAAACCCTTAATTTGTAATCTCACATTAATCTTACTGCACCATCTACGTACATACCTAATGTTTTACATTATTTAATATTAATATACAGCTCCCGGAACGAACCATGGCCGATGAGAAACGCTGTCGTCGGTCATACACCTACCTAAACTTTACGCAGAGAGGATTTCTCTCTTCCGTCCGGCCATGGTTCGCTCCGGGAGCTGTACATCTATACATTAATTACGAGGTTATTTACCTTCCGGTAGAATTGGATCATTGGCTAAAGCATGGGTTGTTGGTTTATTTGTGAGCTTATAAATTTGGGTTGAACTTTTTTTAATATGTAGTCTAATTAGAATATTCACCTCATCAAGTATTCAGTATCACCTCAGTCATCAAGTATTCAGTATTGAGTATCACCTCATACGATAAATTTGTAGAAATCGTAAAGCAAGTATCACGGAAATTTATCCCTAGAGGTTGTCGAACTGAGTACATAGCGGGGCTCAATGAAGAATCTAAACCCCTACTTAAAAGATACGAACAGCTATATGAAGAAGACCCTTTCTCGGAAGCGACAATACAGGCTGGGGAGGAAATGTTACATGCGATATCCGCCAACAGAACGGAAAGGTGGTGCAAGCTGGTCACGAGTCTGGACATGAAACAAAACAGCAGACGTGCCTGGAAGCTGATTCGGAATCTTGGCAACGATCCCGCTGCTCGGGCAGTCAACATGACAGAAGTCACACCCGATCAGATAGCCCATCATCTTCTAATGAACGGTAAGACGACATCAAGAAAGAACAAGGTGAGAGCTCAACGGAATATCGACGAAGAAAGAGATGTTCTAGGTACCTCTTTTTGTCTAGAGGAGATGAGAGGCGCGATCCATCAAATGAAAGATAATAAAGCGGCTGGCCTGGACGACATACGAACAGAGCAAATAAAGAACTTTGGACTAAAAACCGTAGAGTGGCTCGTAAAAATGATGAATTGCTGCATCCGTACATTACAAATCCCCAAAATCTGGAGAAAAGCTAGAGTGGTAGCCCTCTTAAAACCAGGGAAGGATCCGGCGGATACAAAGAGTTTTAGACCTGTATCTCTCTTGTGCCACCTTTTCAAGGCCTTTGAAAGAATGATACTGAACCGGATCGCAGAATATGTGGAGACTAAAATTATTCCAGAACAAGCAGGATTCAGACCCGGAAAGTGCTGCTGCAGTCAAATTCTTAATCTCACCCAACATATTGAAGATGGTTTTGAACGGAAGGAAATAACAGGAGTAGCGTTCATAGACCTAACTGCCGCCTATGATACAGTTAACCATCAACGGCTACTCGCAAAACTCTACGAAACTACAAAGGACTTCCGACTAACAAGGTTAGTGAAATGTCTCCTCCAGAATAGACGCTTCTACGTAACGCTCCAGTCCAAGAACAGTCGGTGGAGGGACCAAAAAAATGGGCTACCACAGGGAAGTGTCCTCGCGCCGTTTCTATACAACATATACACCAACGACCAACCCATACACCAACAAACAAGGCAATTTATTTACGCTGATGATACAGCGGTGGCAGCTCAGGGAAGAACCTTCAATGAAGTCGAAGTGAAGCTGACAGATGCCCTGGGAGACTTAGCTCTATACTATGATAAAAACCATCTGAAACCCAATCCCACAAAAACCCAGGTATGTGCTTTCCACCTGAGAAACAAGCATGCCCGAAGGTTGCTGGAGGTGGAATGGCGTGGTCAGATGCTGGAACACAACAAGACGCCAAAATACCTTGGCGTCCGTCTGGATAGAACTCTATCTTACCGATACCACTGTCAAGATGTTAAGAAGAAAGTAAGTGCCAGAAATAATATCATCCGCAAGCTAACTAATACAAAATGGGGAGCACAACCACACACTCTCCGCACTTCTGCCTTGGCATTATGTTTTTCGGCCGCGGAGTTTGGAGCACCAGTATGGGCAAACTCTGCTCACGCAAAGAACGTCGACGTGGCTCTAAATGAAACGGTCCGTATAATATCGGGTTGCCTGAAACCGACACCTATCGAAGAGGTATACCCCATTGCTGGAATTGCTCCACCACCAATCAGGAGAAAGGTCACGTCAGAGGTAGAACGGAAAAAGCAGGAGACGGACCGAAGACACCCCTTATATGACCACCAAACTCAGCCAAGCAGACTAAGATCTCGGAAAAGCTTCCTGAAAACATCAAGATCCATCCCCGAAGCGCCAGAGACGCGCCGAATACACCTATGGCAAGCGTCAACTACTGCGACACATTTTCCTCCCTCGGAGGAAATGGCTGCTGGACACAATTTACCGTATCCGACTTGGAAAGCGCTAAACAGACTAAGAACCGGCGTTTCACGTTGTGCTAGTAACCTGAAAAAATGGGGATACCAGGAGGACGATACCTGCGACTGTGGCGCGGTTCAGACCAGCCGGCATCTACTATCATGCACAGAGATGAGAGAGACCTGCACAGAACAAGACTTAATTATAGCAAATGACAGGGCCATCTATGTGGCCAACCATTGGAAATACAGAATTTAAAGTTGTTGGTGTTCCGGACACGGAAAGTAAGTATCAAGTATTACGTAAGTCAGTTGAAGTTATGTAAAGTGTGCGTATTTATTAGCTACAAATAAAACGTTTAGTTCACGACTTCGAGAATTGTTTCACATTATCAATCGCGAAATTCGGACATAGGCATTCGAATCACGAGCGCCCATATAAAAATTTTCAGGGGGGCGAGACGTGAAGATGTTGCACAGTATATTTTGTATACTCTGGATAACCATATACAGGGTGAGGCAAATAAAGGGCCTATTAGAAATATCTCGAGAACTAAAGGCAACAGAATCATGAAAGTTTGAATTAAGGGGTTTTGAAGAGTGAACTGTTTAACGAACATATTTTCAAATAGATGTTTTCTTTCTTAAAATATGGGGTTTTGTAATGTTATACAGGGTATTTTAAAAGATAATTACTGTATTTTTATTAATTTCGTAGCAACATTCACATCCTGTAGAATTGTAGTAGTTTGACATCTAAAACTCTACTTACGTTCAAATGATTTTTAATATAGTCTACTAATGTTAAGAATCATTAGTATAGCTAAATTTTTAATTTTAGTATACAGGGTTTGTCGAAACTCGGAATGAGCATTTTCTCAGTTTTCTTAAATGGTATTTTAGTATTGTAATGAAATGATATTTTATGGTACTTTTTTATTTCTTAAGCATTTCCTATACCTAACTGCTTTAATTTGTGCTTAATTGTTAATCGCACCAACAATCTTAACTACGTATTTATTTTGATAGCTCAACCATTATTGCTAATTTTAAGGATCAGTCTGGATTAATATGTATTTATTTCTGAAAAATTATTTGTGATTGAATTTTTTCATTGAATAATAAAATTTTACGTATTTTTTGTTGCAATTAATGTTTAGCTTGAATCACCAATAACTCACCAATTAAAGCAATTAAGTATAGGGAATACTTATAAAATAAAAAAGTACCATGAAATATCATTTCATTACAATACTAAAATTCCATTTAAGAAAACTCAGAAAATATTCATTCCGAGTTTCGACTAACCCTGTATACTAAAATTTCAAAATTAGCTATACTAATGATTCTTAACAATAGTAGACTATATTTAAAATCACTTGAACGTAAGCAGAGTTTTTAATGTCAAACTATTACAATTCTACAGGGTGTGAATGTTGCTACGAAATTAATAAAAAAACGTAAATATCTTTTAAAGTACCCTGTATAATATTACAAAACCTCATATTTTAAGAAAGAAGATATTGAGGAGAATCCAAAAATGTAAAAATATACAGGGTGTCCCATTTAAAAAAACGAAGTTTTAAGCAACTTCCGGTATAACCGGAAGTTGCAAAGAGATGAAAATATTTTCATTTAATAGATCATTCTTCAAAACCCCTTCATTCCAATTTTCATGATTCTATTGCCTTTAGTTCTCGAGATATTTCTAATAGGCCAGTTATCTGCCTCACCCTGTATAGTTTACAGCACCCGAAAAGCGTAGAGGGGTCACGCCCCCCTGCCCATGGATATGGGCGCCCATGATTCGAATTTACGTTCGAATTTATATTTTCAATTTTATTCATTGGTCCTTCGAAACAGATATAAAATTATTTTGTCATATTGTTAATACATTATAATATATTTAATTCAAATGCTTCAACCATAGAGGTATAATTGTTAAAATCTAAATATCAATCAATAAATAAATAATGACTGGTGGAACATGTATGTATACGATTTGTTCACTATAATATACAACTAATGTGGTCTTTAAAGGACACGTTTAAATTTAGGTTAAACGAAAGATATTTCTATATTTGATGAACTTTATTGTACATAATCCATCTTCCCTTTTATAGGTTGGATTCACCCACTCATATTATAGTTTCAGACGACATAGCGTAAAAAACTAATCTTTATGTAATTAACTAATGTAATTATATTGTTATAAATTTTTAAGAGGCCGCTATAAAACTTTTCTCAAATGTTTAAATTTGTTAATGTAGCTGGGGGTAAGTGTATCGAACGTATAAAATCTTATATGTAACTAATATTAAAATATTCCTATGACAAATAGAATTTTTTAAAAAGTTGAGCTTATGTTCGTTTCATGGTGAAATAAATCTTGTGTTTACCTTATTTGATGTCCCTTCAAAAGTATATAAAATTGATGATTAATATTATCCTAGAAATGATTTTTTTATTTTTATGTCTACTTTTACTCATAATTGTTAAAATATTTTATTGAGTAGACTGATGCGCCTTAAAACTTGGATACACCTATCATACAACGTTCCGATCCAACTACGATCATATCATACTGAAAAACGACTGTATGACAGGGAAATCCCACTCCCACTAGTCTTTGTTGTCACCGATCATACATCCACATTACAGACTATTCGTATTCATACTGCGGGTCGCTTGTCGTTTGATGTTTTGCGCGGTATTGTTTTCTTAAAACTAAGATTACGGTAGCATGATAATAAATCCCTTTTTTCTTTTTAAATATTTTTTATTTACTACACCGTAAGTGTTTAAAATTAGTTTATTCAAATGTAATAAAAAAAGATTTTATATGGAAGCAGTTGATAAAATAAAAATGTTTGAAAAATGATACTGTTTTCTAAATTTTTACCAAATGCAGTTAAAGAGGTTCTGACACTGTTTTCTTGTGGCATGTTTAAGTTAAATATTGTATTTATATGGGATTAAACCAGAATTTATTGTGATAAAAATTACATGTAACGTTTTTTTTTTTCAACGTCCTGACGTCCATTCCTGAAATCGTTTTCAAAAAAGATTTAAAATAATCTTTAAAATATCAAATGTAGTTATTTATTAGTTTATTTGTTGGGCCAGCAAAGAAAAAAAACAGCTGAAAAAATCCTGGAACAACTAGAAGTTCCTAAAACAATAACGAGGACCATAGAACGTAGATATAAAACAAACATAGGAGAATACAAAGTAGATAAAGGAATAAAACAGGGAGATAGTTTAAGCCCATTGTTGTTCGTTATAATACACAGGTTTGCGAAGGCTCTAAACGGTATATAAGGTATAGAGGATGACACATCCTTTAAGACGTATAGCTGATTTTAATTTGTTTTTTTTAACAATCAAAAAGTGAGAAAAATCATTTCTTGCCTATAAAACATTTTATAGAAAAATAGTTCAAATAAAAGTTATAGATCTTAAAAAGTTCTTTGATTTGCGAGTGTCTGAATTAAAATACATTAACAATTGATCGAAATAATTACAAAAAACTCTTATTTTTAATTTTTGAAGTAATTTATAAATGTTAATATCTTCGTTTCCGTAACATTTCCAATTTCCAAAATACCAATAGGCTCAACTAACAGTGAAAGGAAAGATCGAGAGACATGGAGAACTATGGAGAAAAATACTATCATGGTTAAGAAATATCCGACAATGAAAAGCGCTAAATATTGAACAGCTAATAAGAACAGCTGAAGAGAGAGAATACTTTGCAATAATTGCAGTAGGCAACGTCTCTTGAGGAGAGGGCACGTTAAGAAGAAGAACAAAAAAAATCATTATTTTGTCAAAATAGTTATTAACACAACTATTTAAAAAAGGGCTGTTTTAAGTTGGAATTCCAATGCTCTTTCCAAACTGATATTGGTTGAGTAAGTTCCTTAAGTAAGAATACTTAAGTGCTATGTTTTCTCCACCTTGCTCTATGGTGTTGAAGCCTGGACAATGACACCGTAAGAAGAAGAAGTTCCTAAAGTTTCCTATATTTTCTATAGCATTACGTTCAAATTATTGTACTGTGATTTGAAAGTATTATACCGGGTGTCCACTTATATTTTCCCCCATTTTAACTGCGTATAACTTCTAAACGGCTCAAGATAGAAATATGCGGTTTTCGCTGAAATGTTTTATTTTAGTAAAATTTTTGTCTGAATGGATTGAATTTTTTATATCACTTTCAAATACGAAAACAAAAAATGGCGGATTTCTGAAAAAACGTTGTTGACTTTTTTTTAATGGAACACCCAATATATTTTTTTGTAAATTGAAAGAAAGGTCATTCGCCTATCCAGCGATATAAAGTTTTTTAAAATTGGTTGTCAAATCACTGAGTAATTAATTTTTAAAATGAGGGGTGCAACATGGATATCACATACCTAAATAACATGTAACTGAGCAAAATGATAATGTTATAGATTTCCACATTGCATCTCTCATTTTAAAAATTAATTGCTCAGTCATTTGGTAACCGATTTTAAAAAAAATTATATCGCTGGATAGATAAATGACCGTTTTTTCAAGATACAAAAAAATATACTGGGTGTTTTTACAAAAAAAGTCAACAACGTTTTTTTTTTTAAAATCCGCCATTTTTTATTTAAAAGCGATATAAAAAATGGTTGTTTACCTAATAACTTGAAAAAACGATCATTTATCTATCCAGCGATATAAAACTTTTTAAAATCAGTTGTCAAATGACTGAGAAATTAATTTTTAAAATGAGAGATGCAATGTGAAAATCACATAATTTGCTTAGTTATGTTATTTAGGTATGTGATATCCACGTTGCACCTCTCATTTTAAAAATTAATTACTCAGTGATTTGACAACCGATTTTGAAAAACTTTATATCGCTAGATAGGTGAATGACCTTTCTTTTAATTTACAAAAGAATATACTGGGTGTTCCATTAAAAAAAAGTCAACAAGGTTTTTTCAAAAATTCGCCATTTTTTATTTCGTATTTAAAAGCGATATAAAAAATTCAATCCATTCAGACAAAACTTTTACTAAAATAAAACATTTCAGTGAAAACCGCATATTTTTATCTTGAGCCGTTTATAAGTTATAGGCAGTTAAATTGGGGGAAAATATAAGTGGACACCCGGTATTGTATTCAATTCAATAAAAATAGAAAATATAATGGATCCTGCACATATATTTTATCTTGTTTGTTTTAGATCCCTTTAGATTTATCACTAATTCTCAAATATTCTGTTTGTATATCTCACTAATTTAAGTCTTAATAGATTGTAAAGTTTAATACACCTTGTTGTAGATGACTCTTTTAATAGTGTACACAAATGTCAGAATGTGTGACAAATCGATACACAAACATGTACAAATAATGTGTAATACCTCCATTTCCATGGTGTAGGAAAATTGTGTCTCACTTAATTAATACGCCTCTATGACATCATCTTGATATCAAATTCTCCAAGAAAAGCCGAGCTTTGTTGACGGTACAGAAGTCTGAGACTAATTACACAATGTCAGAGAGATTAATACAGGGAATTTAATATCCAAATATATGCGAACATCTGGAAACATGGATTAGAATCCTGTATTGCGAAAATATATCTATCACCGGAGAAAACTAATAGATGGGTTCTTTATACAATAATTAAGGGCATCTGTTTTATGATTTTTGTTATAGGTACGGGTTTTCTTCTATAATAACAAGTAGAGCAGTGAGAGAAGTGATAGGAGGGAGAAATCAGTGTGAACTGTCAATAAATAGAAAAAGTAATATCATACACCTACCTTTTGGTACGAACGTCAATGAAAATTGAAACCATTCCCTAGAAATCAAATGCAGGATAGAAAAAGCAAGATCTTCATTCCAAAAATAGCTAAACTATTCAAATGTGATAATTTAAATTTATCAATACCCATAAAAATATGGTTACTACGATGCTATATCTTTCCTACACTGTTGTACGGAGTTGAGTGGTGGACTCTCACAGACGCCACCTGCAACAAAATTGAGGCTTTCGAAATGTGGCTTTATCGCTGAATCTTGAAGATGTCTTTATACCTTATACCGAAGACGTTACTAATCGGGGTGTTTTAATAAGAACACAAAAAGGAGAAGAACTGTTGATCACAATAAAAATAGCCAAAACCGAGTACCTCGGTCACATCATGAGGAACAGCCAGATATGGACTGATGCAACTAATTTTACATGGTTCAACACAACAACCACAAATCTTTTGTCGCCAATATCCGAAACGTAGGTACTACAAGAAGAACATTGTGAGGTGAAGGGTACCACGTAAGTTTCTAAACTTTTATTACAGCATACAGTCGAACCCGCTCATTAGAATCCCTGTTATAGGAATATCCCGGTTTAAGGAATAGAAATTTGTGGTCCCGAAACGTTTCCATTTACTCCTTAATAAATGTAACCGCTTATAAGAATACGGTTTAGTAAAACAGTTTCGCTTAATAGAATGTTTTTCAGATAAACCAAAAACTTTTTATGTACAAATTTCTACAAATTTAAATGGTGTCTGGTTTAAAGATTCTGTAAGGTAATACTTTATTACTTCGTTATGGACACCAATAATAAATTCTACCATCTGACAAAAATATTCACAGATCATAAAGTAGGTACTTTTTCATTTTTATAAAAATTTTTATTGCTAATTTATTGCGTTGCCACTTAATAGATTTGAAGAAACAGTTAATTTGGAAGTCATAATCTTATAATATTATAAGAAGTTTTCTTTAAGGCCAATCCAATGTCAATTTTTTAATCATTATAATTTAGAGCAAAAAGTGAATAATCTTTTATGTAAAACAAATTTGTCTAAGATTACCGATTATCTTTCCAGAAAAATTAAGTAATTCTGTTGTATGTATTTAAATAAGAAAATATATTATTACCTACTTATTGCAGACATTTCATACTTATTAGTGTATGCATGACCATTTAACGTAATTTAGTTTTTTAATAAAATAAGTAAGTTAGATACACTATTATTAACACAAAACGAAATAAAACCATAATATTATTATATACGTATGCATGTACACCTGGTTCCAAAAAAAACTGATACGACTCTTGACGCGTATTTTGTCGAAAATTGAGCAGTGTATTTTGAAGGATAAATACTTAATATTTACATACTGTCAATGTCACTGCCAAATCTTAAAATTTGTCAGATAGCTTATTCTGTTCCACGGTTATTAGACTTTATTATTAATCTTTATTATTAATACTTTCTCCGCAACTGAGGGTATCTTATCAACTGTATTGTTTTACAATAGATGATAAAATAAAAATATTGACAGTTCAAAAATGTGAACATTATTGCATTGTGTGTGGCCTAAGTTAGGGCTGAAAACTGAAATGTATTACATTTTTACAAAATTTTGGAATATGTTTAATTACGTAGACCAATTTTAACAGTTGTTTTCAATACAGATTTGAATCATCTACAAATAGTTTCTAATGTCTTTTGATGTCAAACAATTAGGGAAGCTGGAATTCAACAGTTTAGAATTTTACATTGAGTTAATGCAAAATTGTGACGCATGTCAAAATTCTCAATGTATTTTAATTGTATTCATTTTTTTTCGAATCCTGAGAAAGCTAATAAATATTTTTGAAAAATTTAAACTCAGAATGAAAGACTACATTATTACCGAGGGCTGAAAGTCCCTGAAAACTTCTATAATATTTATTTTAATAAGTTACAGGGCTGAAAATAAAAAAAGTGTGATATTTAATTTCAAATATTTCATTCAATAGAAACTGCTTGTTTATTCTAAGGGGCTTTCCGCCCTCGGTAATAATGTAATCTTTCATCCTGCGTTTAAATTTTTCTAAAATACTTATTAGTTTTTTCATGAATCAGTTGTTTGTTGTTTGTTTATTTTATTATTTGTCTGTCATAATAAATATAATGTCAGATCAATCAAATACACTGCTCAACATGATGAAATCTTGCTAAGAGTCGTATCAGTTTTTTTAGGAACCGGCTGTACATACATAGTATGTACAAAGTACATTATGTACTATTATTAGACATTCGGTACAGTTATTTTTACTATTAGTCACCAGTGGCCGGTTATTAGAATATCCCGGTTATAGGAATATTTTTGCTCGGCACGAAGGCTATTCCAATAAGCGGATTCGACTGTATTAGGATTAAGTTGAAAATCAACCAATCCAAATATTTTACGAATGTTCCCAAAATAGAGTCAATAGAGGCAGAGGCTAACATTTATTCCAGCAAGCTATAATATAGCTTGTTTTTCCCCTGTACTCTTTATATGTATTATTTAAATTTTTGCAGTACATATTTCGACGGGATGTATTATTTGTTTTAAATTAGTCAAAATTATATATATTTTTTAATTCAGCAAGTTTCTGGAGCTTAACAAAAGCTGTCCTTTTAAGTTTAAATTCTCTGTTATGCTCTACTAAATCTTCATTAAGAATCGTCTTGTTTGTTTGATGAAAACTTTTACAGGTTCCGCATAAATTAATTCAGTAAACCTTACTCTGGGAATATTTCTTAGCTTTTGTTTCATTATTTTTGGTAATCTGCTATATTATTGTTAACAAAACACTCTTATTTTTACGTGTTATATTTTGTGTGCAGTAGCAGTTTACCAATGTAGAAAAAATAACAAAACAAAAACTAAAATTTTATTTGTGATGGTTCAAATGGGGGTGTTACATTTAAAAGTTAACATCTTCCAGCAAAAGCAAAGCGAAACATCTTCTTTCGTGTTTGAATTGGTAATCAACGCAGTGTTATGAAGGTCATTTCTCATTGAGTGCTTCCATGCCCTCATCAGACGCTGAGGTTGAATACAAAATTAAAGACGAAAGACCAAAGAATGTCTACTGTTTTCCACTTAAGTGGTAATCGTACAAAGGTGCCATCTACTTTAATGGCTATTAACGAAAACGATTTAATAATATTGTTGTCTGTCTTTGTGTGAAAGTTTCCATCTTCTAGCAAATGCTTGCTATCAACTTGATGTATAAAAGCCAGTATATGGCGTAGTACCTACTACATTTTTCGATTTAAATAATTCGTCAGGGTACTCTCTGGGCATAGATATTTTAGAATATGAGGAAATTTGAAAAATTATTTTTATTGTGGCTTAATCCCATATAAACAATATCTACCTAAATTATTTTCATATCTACTGGTTGAATTTGCTGTTGGTAAGTGCAGTGTAATGTTGGGTAGATAATCTTACAAAGCGTCGTATAAAAAGTTGTAAAAATCTGGAAGACGATTTGTTAATAATTCTATATTTTTCTATTAGTTATTTAGTTTTTGTCTGATTAAGTATTGTTTCAGCAAACTAGTATTTATCTTTTTTCAATTATATTTCTTTCCTTTTCACAAACTAATCTACGCGAAAATGCTGTTAAATCTCCCTAGTTAAAAAGTAGGTATATTAATATAATTTTTACTACTTCTTTTTTAAATTACCACTAGACTAGGATTAATATAAAAAATTGATATTTTTTTCCTCACAATTAGGGATAATACTAGATGGTAATAATAGTCTTTTTTATTGTATTTCAATTTTTGGAAATATATTATTACAAAAAAAAAAAAACAAAATGTGGCACTAAAGTACTGACTACGCTGCGAGCAGGCTACGTGCGATGGCTGGCGGTTCAGCAGTACATAAGTTGAATTTATTCAGCTGCTTGCAAGCGACGTGGACCGAGAGCATACCAGTTTATGCTACACCGCCAGGTGTAGCATAAGCTAACTGCACGCAGTTTGAACTCAAGTCAGGCGGTTTGGCAGTCTGTGATGGTCAATCATTCAGTACACGTTGATCGCGCGATCGATTTTAACGTAGATATAGAGCTGTTTACTTCTGATGTGTATTGACCCCGAGAAACCGCTCAAATGTGTGTCGACGGGAAGCTTGGCTTGGAAACAAACAGCTTGCTTGCAGCGTGCACGCAACTTGAAAATACGCAAATGTGCATCGAGCGTAAAGATAATAATAGATATACTAGTGTGGCATATGTCACAGTTTTTTTTTCACCATGAAACGTTTGATTGACCATGGACTTTATACATTTCTAAATAGGTACATTTACAATGATTATCCTTTCTAAAGCTTCTAAGTAGCACCTACATTTTAAAATTATTTTGGGTTACCGAGAAGCTGGAAGGCAGTTTGGATATTTGATCATATCAATCAATTGTAGGGAGTAAAATTTACATATCAAAAAAATTAGTGTTATTTATTATGTTGGGTGGGTATACAACTTGATTTTTTAAATAAAAATTACAGCAAAGTTTTGACGGCATATTTGAGCTATCAATGGTTTATTACAACTGTTAAATAACATATATACATTCGGAAGTATCTGCATGGTTAACTGTTGTTAACCTTTATTTATCAAGCATCTGTCCAGGGGTCATCACTGCAGACTTTCTCATCCTCGCACTAACAAAACACAATGAAGAGGGCTTCGAAGAGATAGAGTTTCTCTGCGGAAAGGAAAATATAGTCCGATATAAAAGCCAATATTGGTGAATATGAGTTTGAAAAGGTAGAACACTTTAAATATCTTGGAGTCTCAGTTAATGGAACTAATGATAGAAGCATTGTAATCAGTGAATTTTGGACCTCATGGAGGAAAGGCGAAGAAATAAAAACAACAAGACAAAATACAAAGAAGTGAACCGTGAGATTAAGAGAAAAATTAGAGAAGCCAAAGAGAAGTGGGTTCTGGAAAACTGCAAGGAAATAGAAGAATATGAAAGAAAGTACGATAGCTTTAACATGCATAAAAAGATCAAGGAAATAACAGGTAAAAAAGTAAAACAAGCATCCATCGTAAAAGACAAAAAAGGTAAAATAATTACAGATTTAAATGAAAAACTGGCAAGATGGACAGAATACATTGAAGAACTTTTTGCAGACGAAAGACCAGGAATAGCAGTGGCAGAACCTACAGACGACACAACAGGGCCTGAAATCCTAAAAAGCGAGATAGAATATGCTATTAGGAACACTAAAGGGGGTAAAGCTGCAGGACCAGATGAAATTCCTGTAGAATTGTTGAAACTTATAGACGACGACACACTTGAAATAATGGTGAACCTCTTTAACACAATTTATAGAACAGGCATCATACCAAAGAAATGGCTCTCCTCTACTTTTGTCACAATCCCGATCCCGAAAACGAATAACGCCAGAGAGTGGTCAGACCACAGAATTATAGCATTGATGAGCCACACACTAAAAGTATTTTTAAAAATAATTCACAAAAGAATATTTAATAAACTAGAAGAGGACATAAGCGCCACACAGTTTGGATTCAGAAGTGGACTGGGAACACGGGAAGCTTTGTTTGGTCTGAGTGTGTTAATGCAAAGATTGTTGGATGTAAACCAAGACCTCTACGTAGGTTTTATAGATTTTGAGAAGGCCTTCGATAAAGTCAGACACCAAAAGCTGTGTGAAATCCTAAGAAGCAAAAACATCGACTGTCGCGACATTAATATTATATCCAGGTTGTATTGGGGACAAACAGCAAAAATCAAGGTTGATAATGAGTTAACCGAAGAAATTGAGATTCGTCGAGGTGTGCGTCAGGGTTGTGTGCTTTCTCCACTACTATTCAATATATATAGCGAAACAATATGTCAGGAAGCACTCCTAGAGCAAAATATTGGTATGAACATTAACGGAGAGTTAATTAACAATATACGATACGCTGATGACACGCTAATAGTAACAGATAACCTAGCAAATTTACAGTATTTGATGGAAAACATAAACACTCATACCAATAAATATGGTCTAAAACTGAACATCAAAAAGACTAAATTCATGATTGTAACGAAAAAACTATACACCAATGTGAATTTAACCATAAATAATCAGCCAGTTGTATTTAGGGGTTTGCTTCACTGATACTAATGATCAGACAAGAGAAATCAAGAGGCGAATAGAGATAGCGAGACAATCGTTTGTCAAAATGAAAAAGTTCCTATGCAGCCGGGACATAAATATAATCTTAAGAACAAGAATGTTAAGGTGCTATGTTTTCTCCGTTCTGCTGTACGGCATGGAAGCTTGGACGCTTAAAAAGATAAACATCAAAAACATTGAGGCATTCGAGATGTGGTGCTACAGGAGAATGTGGAAAATACCATGGACAGAAAGAGTAACAAATCAAGATGTTCTGCTGAAGATGGGGAAGGAATGCGAAGTCATCAAAACCATACAAACAAAAAAACTGGAATATCTAGGCCGCATAATGAGAGGAGAAAAGTACTCTCTGCTAAGACTCATCATCCAAGGAAAAATCTCGGGAAAGAGAAATGTGGGACGTAGGAGGATTTCCTGGTTGCGAAATTTAAGAGAGTGGTATGGGTGCAGTTCAATACAGTTGTTCAGAGCTGCAGCCAATAAAGTTAAGATTGCTGTGATGGTAGCCAACCTCCGATAGGAGACGGTACTGCAAGAAGAAGAATCAGTGAAAGAATCCAGGCAGGAAACAGATCCTAGTGGAAATACAATAACTTCCTCAAAGATAAGAAGCTTACTCAGAATACTAAACTGAAAATTTACAAAGCAGCAATTAGACCAGTAATCACATATGGTCCTGAAGTAATGTGTCTGACCCAGAAAGAGGAGAAAGATTGAGGATCATACAGAGGAAAATAATTCGGAGGATAGCAGGCCCACTAAACTTAGTTAATAATGAATTTAGAAAACTCATAAACCACGAAGTAAGAGGACTTCTGAAAGGAGAAGACATCGTCAGATTTATCAAGGCACAGAGACTCAGATGGATGGGACATATAGAAAGGAGAAATCTAGAAGCCGTCATCAAGAAAATTTCCAAATGAAAACCTGTATTAGGCAGACCACGAGGAAGACCCAAAACTAGATGGGAGAACCAGATAGTCGAGGACCTTAAGAAGATGGGAGTCAGAGAATGGGTAACCATAATCAAAAACAAGAAAGAATGGAGAAAAATTGTAGAAGATGCCAAGTCGCACAACCAATTGTAAAACCAAAATGTTAATGCGGATTGATTCACCGCGACAAACGAATCGGAAGAGCCCAAAGAGGGCGGCAATCACTCCGCTAGGAGTGTGGATGCCATGATGATGATGACAAAAGCCAATAGACTCAGATGGTAGCGTCTACTTTCGTAGATCTGACAGCAGCCTATGATAGATACAGTAAGATATAAGATATTGCTCTAGAAATTTTATGACAATCTCAATAACCACCATCTAGGTAGGATCGTGCATTCTTTACTGCAAAACATTTTTTTTTCGTCGTGCTAGAGGGTAGTTTTGAGAGTTTTGAAGAAGTAGAGAGAAACTCGAAACTACCTTAAAAATAATGACGTACCCAAGTCTGTGTATTCCACCTTCGCGCAAAGAAAGCTAAACGAAAGACCCAGAGGGAGTGTAGTGGTCGACGTGATGTCGTGTATTGTCCGTCTCCAAAGATCTCTGTCTCTGGTCATTTCTTTTAATTCATGCATAGGTCTTTTGCATATTCCCGTAACTTGATCGATCCATCTTGTTGAGGATCTTCTTTGTGATCTTCGGCCTTCCACCTTTCCTTGTATAATGAGTCTTTCCATGTTTTCTGTGTTTGCTCTCATAACATGTCCAAAGTATTTTAATTGTTGGAGATGGACTTTACTGGAGAGTCGTTGGTTAATTTTTAGCTCTCTTAAAATTGAATTATTTGTGCTATGGTCGGTCCAAGGAATTCGTAGCATTCGTCTTCAACAGAACATTTCAGTGGCGTCTATCTTTCTTCTTTCCGAATTTCTCAGGGTCCAAGATTCACATCCGTAGGTCAGTATTGGGAATATTAAGCAGTTGATCAACCTCATCTTTAACGCTCTTGAAATTTGACAGTCCTTCCATATTGTGATCATTTTTGCTGTAGCGACTTTTGCTAGATCACATCTACGTTTTATTTCTTCCTGTAGTGACCCTGTGTTTGTGATTAATGATCCCAGATATAGGTATGAGCTCACAACCTCAAACCGATCAATTGTGGTTATGTGTGGATGATTGTTATGTAGTCTATCCACTATCATGATCTTTGTCTTTGATATATTTAATTGCAGACCAGATATTTGACTTTCGTTTTCAACCAGTCGTATAAGATCAATCAGCTCTGCTTGACTATTTGCAAGAAGGGCTGTGTCATCTGCGAAACGTAGGTTGTTTATTTTATGACCATTTATTGAGATGCCTTTTTCCAATCCTTCAAGTACTCTTCTCATAATATGCTCTCCATATATATTGAATAATTGTGGATATAGTATACATCCCTGTCTGACACCCCGTTCTGGATGAAATTCGTTTGAAAGTGTGTCAAGCACTTTAACTGATCCAGTAGCGTGTTCGTATAGTTCAGTTATAAGCGAAATAAGGTGTTGGGGTACGCCTACTTCTTTTAGTATTCGCCATAAGTGTCTCCACTTGACCCTGTCGAACGCCTTACGATAATCTATAAAGCATATGTACAGTGGAATATTGAATTCCCTAGATTTTTCGATTATCTGTCTTATATTCAACAGGTGTTCTCGAGTACCTCTACCTTTGGTAAATCCAGTTTGCTCTTGTGAAATTTCTCTTTGAGGGAATGTTTTTAGTCTCTCATTAATTATATGTAGCATTATTTTACTGGCATGTGATATAAGAGAAATAGTTCTATAATTGTCGCATTTATGGAAGCTGCCTTTTTTATGAATTATTGTTATTGTAGATTTTGTCCAGTCTTCAGGCCATTGTTTAGAATGCCATATTTGGTTACAGAGTAGATGAAGTAATTTTACGCCAGTTTCTTCTGTGGCTTTGAGCATTTCTGCTGCTATCGTATTTGGACCTGGTGCTTTATTATATTTAAGCTTAATGGTCGCGAGTCTTACTTCATTTCCAAGTATATAAGGTTCTTCTTCTACCTCGTCAAAGGTTTGGTTAACAGGTTCTTGGCGTTGATCATCTTTAAATAGGTCCCTGCAATACGATCTCCATGTCTCTGCTATATCTTCTCTGTTTGTTCTCAGAGTTCCAGTGTTGTCTTCAATAGCCCAAGTTCTGGCTTTGAAGTCTCTTGTTAAGTAGCGTATTTTTCTAAATAGATCTCTCGGCTGATTATTCTGATCATGTCTCTCAATTTCTTTGCATATACTTTGATAGTACAGTTTTTTATCTGCCTTGCATCTTCGTTTTACTTCTTTATTGAGGTTTCTTAAACTAGCTTTTTCCCTTTCACTATGCACACCACTTTGACAAAGATTTCTTCTATTCTCAATGATTTGAAAGATTTCATCTGTTATCCAGTGTTTCCGTTTTACAGGATTATTTATCTTTGGATAGTCAATTTGTATTGTTACACAATGTTTAAAAGTCTCCCATATCTCTTGTGACGTTCCGTTACGCATAGAGGGTTTATGTACTTCCTGGAGAAGGAAATGGAATGGTAGTTTATTAAAACACACAGACCATCCTTAATAGTTTGGAGTAACTCTGGACCTGTTCCTCATCTACATTGTTAAAGTAACAACTAGTAACAGCATCCTCAGGAAACTAACGGGAAGTAAATGGTGTGCATGTCTATGCATCTTAAGAACAACAGCTCTTAGCAATGGGTTTTGTAGATTCATCAATACCCAGAAATATATCGGAGAAAATTAAACAAATCGCGGACGAGTGGCATGCCCTATACAGCGCTCGAACTCCACGAAAGCGACTAAAATCCAGGAAAAGCTTTCTGTAAGAACAGAACAAGTGGGTCGAGGTGGAGGTGTAAGTCGCGGTGGATGTCGACAGCATATAGCAAGGAGGTCACCTGCGCTGTCAGTCGAACTAGAACCACTATCAAATGAAGTAGTTTAATGAAATTTGAATGGCAAAAAGACTGTGCTTTTGCGATGTTGTGTCAGTCAAGTACCGATAGTGATGAAATGTCAGCTGTAAATAATCAGATCCTCCTTCATATTTCAAAAATTTACTGAATTTAATTACTTTAGAAATTCAAAAATAAACTGAATACAAAAAAGGGATTATCAACTCAGATAGCGCAGTTAATGACAACTTGGCATCGAACGGACCAATCACAGGGAAGCATCCTTGTAGGCCGCGCAGTAGACATCCATGTAAAACAAACTCATTTTATTTTCAAAAGCATCGATGTAAACCTCCTAGATGGCATCGCGCCAAACCTCCACCGCGACTTACCTGCTCTGTTCTCTTCCATTCATTACAATGTGTTTGTTTTACATGGATATCGACATCGACCACGACCTACTCCTCCACCTCCAACGCGACGCACTTGTTCTGTTCTTACCCTTTTAGAACAGTGTAGGATGAACCACCTAAAGATTTTCCTCTTCTTCAGGTTCAACGGACAGGCCGATCTCTAGACTTTACAACTTGGAAAATTATGAATAGAATAAGAACGGGGGTCGCTCCAGTGAAATCGAACATGGTAAAATGGGGGAAAATAGACAAAGATAATGTAAATTGTGATTGTTTAGAAATAAAAAATATGGAACATGTTCTTACATGCAGAGATTGTCCTCATCGGTATTCCCTGGAAGATTTGTGGGTCGCCAACAAAGATGAAACCGGCGCGACGTAGCCCAATACTGGGCCGAAATTATATGACTGACATGATATGTCAGAACACTGATAGAATAAAGTAAAGTAGGGCAGGATATTTTCTAATTTAAAAACAAATACCACCAATTTGAATTTGATTTAAGCTACTATTTGAGACATGAATCGTTTAGTTGATGAGGATTTAATGATTCTAAATTCTGTTTCACAAATTACACATATATCGACGATTTACTTTCGGTATTGATATCATTCTTTGACACAAAATCTGATGAAACCTTTTATAATTTTCACATTCAAATAATAGGTATTGTATTTTAAAACGTTTTTTATATATTTCGCTTGTAATTTGTCTCTTTGTCAAGGAAAAACTTTTAATTGATTTTAAACACACTTCCCGACAAGTTAGATATCTGAGTTTTTCAGAATACCTCAGAACTCGATGACAATGCAATATTCAACAGCTTTTACATGGATGCATTGAGTTTTATTTTGAATTTTAAGCCATTTTAAATTGCATTAATAATGTAATGACATTTAGATCCAGTTGTAAAGTACGTTAGTGAACAGGTGATATAGAGCAGTGGTAGAGCATTCTACTGTAGATCGGGTGGTACCCGGTTCAGGTTTAAACCCGGGCGTCCCCTATTTTTTTGTTTACTTTAATTAGCATATTAATATAATACAATATATTTTCTTTGATTTATATGAGTTTAAAATCGATTACAAAATTCTTTCATGACTGGAATTGAAACAAAATAGTTTATAATTTTATATTGTGTCCTATAAATAATGTTTTTATTATTGTGATTATAAAGTGATTATAAAAAGCTCATTTTTATAAACGTATAATTACATAAAATACAGTGATTTCAAGGATGTTCCAGCTTCTAGTTGACCCAAATGTTTAATTATAGTCACTCTAAATCTTGAAATATTGTCTAGATATTGTCATAATATTCAATATTGTCATTTTCTATTTTGCAAATATTGTCAATATATAGTTATTGTCAATAGATAACTCGATAAAAACTATCTAAAGGCATTACTCTGTCTATTTTTGGAAGCAAACGTTTAATATTATATATATTAGTCCAATCTCGATATAATTTTTATTCAAAATATAATTATTAAATTTTATTTTGATTGTTCAATACTTTTGTTGTTCTTTTTTTTATAAAGCAATATCTTCAGCCAACGAGTATAAATGTTTAAATGGATAGCTTGTGTTTATAAAGCAACAATTTTTATTAATGCATTCTAAATTTATCGTTTTTAATATAATTTGATGGTTTAGCCACTAATTTTTAGTGGCTAAGGTCATTATAGACTATCTCTTTTGACTTCAGGACATTCATTAATTATTCATGTCGTACTTTATCGAATGCCTTTTCATAGTCAATAAAATATGCACACATTTTAGGTGCATATTGTACATGCCCTGAAAAATTAAACAGTTTAAATTTTGTCTAATCATAGATCTTTTAGTAGATACACTATTATTTTTTATTGTATAGATTTGGTGGTTATGTTAGTAAATATCAAAATGATTAACTTCCACGTGTATAAAAAAATTAATCATATAGCGAATCTTATAAGGTTTTATTTTATAAGTTATGCTTACAGTGTACCCTGTTATTTTATGTTATTTTATTTTATTTTATGATTTGGCTAAAAGGAGATTAAAAAAACTTGAATTAATGTCATTATTTATTTATTGTCATCGTCATAATTATTGTTTATTTAGCATAGCGTTTCATGCTGTACCCTATCAAAAGCCTTTGCGTAATCGATGAATTATTGTCATCATTGAATTATTGTCATCGTACTAATTATTGTCTATTTCGCATAATTCTATCTATTTAATATAAATATATTGAAGTTATCATTATTGTTGCTTTATAAACAGATGCCATCAATTCCAAAAAAATACATAATATAACCTTTTGCCTTTATTATTGAAATATCGGTAAACGTTTTGATAAATAATTTCTCGGATATGATTTATAATCAGATATGTCAATTTGTTCAATTGAAATTTGATTTAAAACAGATAGTTACATTGATATAGGATATTAGCAAGAGGCCTTACATTTATGTATATCACAAGATTGGAAAAAGACCACTTCGATAAGCAAATATGGCACTACTGGAAAATATATATACTTACTTTAATCACAGTTTTCTAAAGGTATATATAAAAAGGTGGTAAACATATAAATACTTAATTTTCTATAAGAAACCTGTCCATAATCTGTAACGATCGAAAAAAAAACTTTTTTTTAAGTCCATTTAATTTCTAAAGCAGTAACTTTTTATGCCACCTTGTATAAGGTTATAATTTGCGTTTAAAAAATCTCCGCGAAAAACACTTTAGTTTACTCCAGGGAAATAAGGTTTTTGTCGGGACACTTGAGCAGCCAGGTTGCAAATGCGTTTTTTGGGTACTATATACCTAATACATTATACATACAAAAATGCCCGTCACAGTTCGGACGAGAATTTTAGATATTAACAAATAAGGGTCAAAAATGGCAGTTTTTTCGTTTAAATCGCTACAGGTAAAAATAGGATAATTAAATATCTTATTTATAGTATTCTTCTTTAGTAGATGAGCCAATGTTTAAAACGGCAGTTTTTTAAATTTGGTCCGATCATTTGTTGCTTCGAAAATTGCAAAATAAAACTAAAATTTCGAAAATAAAAAATTTGCTATAACTTTCGCCAAAGTGACCTTACGACTTTTATATTTCACAAAAAGTTGAGTCAAAGAGTCTATATACTGAACAAAAAATTTTAAGACGATTCGTCAATTAGTTTAAATTTTATTCAATTTGTTTATCCCAAAGAGATAATAATTATTATAAATAGTAATGTTATTGTTCAGAAAATAATAATTATATAGAAATTCTGTGAAAACCACATAAAAGAACAATAGTTTTTTTTCGAATTATTGAAGAAAATCATTAAAAAGTAATTTTTGTCACTACGAAAACATTTTATTAAGTAGAGTCATTTTTGGCTTGAAAACAATTGGAATAGCTTTGTTAATATTGACTGTAGAGTAAATTTACCTTAGAATTTCAAAAGCTGGTATTTTTACACAAATTTTCAAAAGAAAACTTTTCGCCTATGTTAATTACGGTCAAAGTTAGCCACTTTTATTATTTAATTCACAGTTACTTCAATATACATAAAATTCTCCTGTAACAGTGTTAGTTACCAGACTACTCAGAAACGGCTTGGCCGATTTTTATGAAATTTTACAAGTATATCCTATGAGACTGAGAATAGGTTTTAGTATATTTTTCATACCCATACGTTATAAGGGGGGTTGCCTCCCTGACATTTTTTTTTTAATTTTTTTGGACAAAGTTGTCTATCTTAATTTTATATGATGTAGGATTAAAAAATACATACAACCCTTAATTTACACTTTTCCATCACCAACTCCTATTTGTTAATACCCATCTATATATTTACATCTATAAAATTCTCCTGTCACAGTGTTAGTTGTCATACTCCTCCGAGACCGCTTGACCGATTTTTATGAAATTATATATGTATATTCGGTAGGTCTTATAATCGGTCGTAATCTATTTTTCATATCCCTGAGTGATAAGGGGAACTCCCCCTAACATTTTGAAATGTTAGGTGGGGATTTACTTACATAATATACTCTACAAGACTACGAGTACATACAATTTAAAAAAATGATGATCAAAATCCATCAACAAGCTCTGGAGATATTAATCGCAGCATATGTTTGAAGAATCAGTTTCATTTTTTGAGTGCACGGATTTTAATAATTCATTTCCACCGACTACAAATCGATTTCGTTAGAACGTTATTTTTAAAGCTTTATTAACAATTCTGTTAAAGTTTAAAGTTTACTCAAACTTTTACACATAAACTATATACCTTCAGCTTCAAAATGGCGCTAGTTGGGTTGCTTAATTGTTATAAACAAAGTAGCTGTCAATTAAATAAAAAAAAGTGGCTAACTTTGACTGTAATTAACCTAGGCATAAAGTGTTTTTTTGAAAATTCGTATAAAATACCAGCTTTTCAAATTCCAAAGTAGTTTTAATTTACAGTCAATATTAACAAAGTTATTCAAATTGTTTATGAATTAAAAATGACCCTACTTTAGTAAAATGTTTTCGGAATGATAAAAATGGCTTTTTAACGATTTTTTTTAAATCCTTTGAAAACATGACTTTTCTTCTTTTATGTGGTTTTCACAGAATTTTTATTACATTACTATTTTCTGAACAACAATATTGCGAAGAAAAAGCTCATTGGGATAAACAAATTGAATAAAATTCAAACTAATTGACGAATCATCTTAAAATTTTTTGTGCATTATATGGACTGTTTATCTCAACTTTTTGTGCAATATGAAACTCTTAACGTCATTTTCACAAAAGTTATAGCAATTTTTTATTTTCAAAATTTTAGTCTTATTTTGCAATTTCTGAAGCAACAAATGATCAAACCGAAATTCAAAAACTGCCATTTTAAACCTTGTCTCATCTACTAAAAGAATAACAGTATAAATAAGATATTTAATTACCCTATTTTTACCCGTAGCGATTTAAACGAAAAAACTGCCATTTTCGACACTTATTTGTTAATAACTAAATTTCTCGTCCGAACTGTGACGGGCATTTTTGTATGTGTAATATATTAGATATATAGTACTCAAAAAACCCATTTGCAACCTGGCTGCTCAAGTGTCCCGAACATGGTATATTTTGCCTTATTTCCCCGGAGTAGTTCTCTTTTAATAGTTTCTCTGTCCCGTCTGATGTTCATATTTAGACCAGGGCACATTTGTAAAAATATTAGTAGGTACATTTGGATGTTGAGAGGTGACTCATATTTTTTTGCAGAAATTGCTTGAAAATAACTCATATAATAATAATATTTGAGTTATCCTCCCACTCAAAAAGGTCCGGAACATTGTTTAAATAATCAAAATGTCAAAAAAATAAGGAAACATTCGAGTTTTTTCTTCCTTTTTTGATTATAACTTTAAAAGTGTTCATTTCCGAGAAACGTTGCACTAATAGACCAGTGCAAATAGCAAAAAAACAATAAAAAATTAATAGCAGGATGAGACCAATTTCAAATGAAAGTACACATATTAGATAACATGTGGAACATTTTTCACCAAATCTGGATGAGGGGAACATGGGTTGGGGGAGCGCTTTTAGGTGTGAAAACGGTTAATTATGATTTGCGGCAAAACGGCACATCCTATCGAAAAAAGTTAAATCGCAAAGTTGTAGGCAACAAGTCGCAACAACTTTTTTAACGAAAAAGTTTATTTAATACAAAAAAAAGTAATTATTATAATTTTAATGGCCAATTTTCGTCAATTAATTAAGTTTTTGCTTCTTTGATGGGATTTCTTCATCACATTCGATAATGCTTACAGATTCTGCAGTTTCCTCTATGCAGCTTTCCGCAGCTATGCAACTTATATTACGTCTGAGAATCTGAAAATGGTGAGAGATTGAAAATAAATTTCCGATTTTTGCCTTTTGTGACGAAATTTTCCACAGTAACGTATATATTTTTTTACACCATCAGAAAATAGAGGTTTCAATAAACAAAAAATGACAACTTCTTTAAAAAAGCTAAAAAAATTTCGGGAGATTTTTCAATTGAAAAAATGCTTACATTTTCCCTTAAACATAAAAAACAAGAGTTTTAAAAAATATTTTTATACAGAAAAATTACAGCGTGTTTGGGACAGAAAGAGGTAAGTTTCCACCATATTTGGTAAAAAAAAAATTTTTTTCAGTGAGAAAAAAAAAATAAAATCAAAAACATCGAATTTTCCAATTTTCTCGGATACTTTGAGGTTATGTGAAAAATGTTTATTTACAAAAGTTGTAGATATTTTTATTGCCTACAACTTTGCGATTTAACTTTTTTCGATAGGATGTGCCGTTTTGCCGCAAATCGTAATTAACCGTTTTCACCCCTAAAAACGCTCCCCCAACCCATGTTCCCCTCATCCAGATTTGGTGAAAAATGTTCCACATGTTATCTAATATGTGTACTTTCATTTGGAATTGGTCTTATCCTGCTATTAATTTTTTATTTCTTGGTCCATTTTAGAGCTATCTGCACTGATCTATAATACAAAAGTTTCGTAATTAAATTTTCTACAAGATTGGTTAAAAATTTTAAAAATTGTCACCCTTGTTGCAAAATAGCAATAATTTCGAAAAAAAAAAACAATAAAAAAAACAGTATTCGCATTTTACGTTTTTCAACCATTTATGCTACACATATTTTACTCAGAAAAACATTATAATATAACAAAACAATACTGTAAATTTCATTAAGATCGGTTCAATAAATTTTGCAAAATAAATTATGCAATCCAGCTTTTGCAAAAAAAAAATCATTTTTTCAAAATGTTGCAGTACTAAAAATAAAGTAGGCAGCAAGTTGATTTTGTTTATAAATATAGAACAATACTGTACCTTTCCTTTGCAATTTGCAAAATTAAAATCGGTTTACTACCACGGCGTCAGGATTTTTTTTAAATAATAGTTATTTATGATAAAAGTGTTAAAAGTACACGGTTAAGGCACGCCTGTGAAAGTTTGCAGAATGAGCGATAGCGAGTAGAACTTTTTGTAAAAATGCACTTTTGTGATTGCTCTTAAAGGGGGGTCTTGTAGTGTTTAACAAAACCTCAAAATTGTTTTCATGAAAGGTGAAGAAAAAATTATTTTACTAAAACCATTTTAAAAAATTAGTTATTTTTAACTTATAAAGGTTTAAAATAATTTTTAAGCTATTACTCGTAGAAGAAATATTTTTTCATATTTAAAAAGGTTTTCTTGCAAATGATCTTTTTTAAACTTTTTCTCAGTTCATACGATACCCGTAGAATTACCGCATCTTTATTATTTTCTGTTTTATGTTATTACAAAAGACCAACTTTTAACCTAATTTAACTTTTAAACTAATTAGTGGATCCAGCTAAAATTTTGAGGGTTTGTTAAGAATTTCAAGACCACTCTTTAAGAGTAATGACAAAAGTGTAAGTTAGTAAGTTAATTTTCACAAAAGTTATAAAGAATTAAATATTTTGGCTTATTTTACTGTTTTTAGAGCAACAAATGATTTAAAAAATTGGAATAAGCCATTTTAAAGGTTTTTCTATTTCTTAGCTCATAAAATGTTTATATTTAAGGATAACTAGATATTTTTTTAAAGGTGAGCGGAAATGTTTGCAATAAATTGTTAATAATCAAAACAACGTAGCAATCTTTGAGAGAAAAATACTTCGAAAGATTTTTGGAGCCGTAAATAAAAATAGTCTATGGCATCGAAGATATATCTTTGAATAAACCAGCTGTACACAGATCCAGATTTTGCGAAATTTCGTAAGTTGCATAGTCTAAGATGATCTGGGCACATTGCTAAGATGTCATGAGTACCCAATGAGATTAAACATTCTTAAACCCAGAGGGCAGAAGAAGTAGATGACGACCGCGTGAAGAGAGATTGATGACGTGGAAGAAGACCTTAACACCTTAAGATTCTAAAGGACAGAAGATGGAAGGAAGTAGCCAGGAATCGACAGGAGTGGCGACTTTTTTGTGAGCAGGCCAAGATCCACAAAGGATTGTTGAGCCAATTATGACAGTTAGCAGATAGACAACAGTAGTACGAGGCAGAATATTGAAGTAATATATTAGTTGAGTAGATGGGGTAGTGGAAGGGTCTGATGTAGTAAAACAGTTCTTTTTACATGATACTGATTTCAACCGTTGAAGAATTTTAGTAGATAGAAATCCCATCCCATGAAATCTTTCTTCAGCGCAAGATAAATGAATTCGTGTTATGTACATTGCTGAATTAAGAATGTGACAACACCATATATACACTCACCGACACGAAAAACGGGCACCTCGCAAAATGGGTTATTTTTGATATCTCGAATTTCCTAAACCTGTTGTCCGATTTAAGTGATTTTTTCAATATGTTATAGCCTTATTCTTTAGTAATATCGCTGAATAATATTATTACCAGACAATTAAATTGTCATTGTATACCGGGTGAACCAATTAAACTGTGTTTTTTTTCAAAGTTCATCACACCGTGTGGAATATTCTAGCATTTATCAAATACTGAAATTAAAACCAAACTATAGCCTCAGGTTTTCTTAACATTCTTTGTTTGATTCATTCGCTTATGTTGGATAATAAACAAATTAGGTACTTTAACAACTAGCCATGTTCCTCATTAGTGTTGCCCAAATGCAAGACCAAGACGAGACTTAGAGAGTCTTGGTCTTGGTCTTGCGACAGTACACCTGGTTTTGGTCTTGGTCTTGGTATTGCGCTCCAGGTCTTGGTCTTGGTCTTGGTCTTGCAACAAGAGTCTTGCAAGTCTCGCAGTTGCCCATTAGCCTATTACATATCTTAGAACAACGTAACAGAGTAGGTCAATTTTAAGCGTCAATATCACAGCCATAGTAAAGACCAACCAAATTAATAAATATCTAAACAACTGACACCGGGTGGGGTTTGAACTTACGATCTATGCGATCCGTGTCTATATTCCAACTAACCAAAGTTTATTATGAACTTACGTATTTTTTCGTGTAATTGCCATTGACAATGTGTGATTTGAAAAGAATTCAATTCAGTGACAGATGTGCACAATATGAAGGGTCAGAGGGAAAAAGGATGAATGTCAATTTTTGTCATTTTGAGGTTGTTGTGCAATCTGTTATCTTAGAAAGAGTACTATCAACCTGTGAATGGACAAGGGGAAATAAATATGATAATCGTCTTAAAATCACGTCACAAGATTGGACGCAAGGGGTAAAATCAATGAATATGTAACTTTGTTTTTCATCTGGCCCTTCATATTTTAACGCCAGTTCTCATTTTGGTATCGAATACCAAACCGAGAATTATACCCTTCTCCAAGAAATTAAGGCACCTCCTTAAAAATGGGTTATTTTTGATGTCTCGAATTTCCTAAACCTGTTTTCTGATTTAAGTGATTTTCGTTAACAATATCGCTGTAACAATATTGTTGCTAGAAGTTAAATTGTCGTTGTATATGTACCAGATAACTTATCGGTACTAATGAGTGTACCAATCAAACTGTGCTTTTTTCTCAAAGTTAGCATCATCTTGTGGAATATTCTAGCATTTTTAAAATACTGACATTAAAACCCAACTACAGTCTGATATTTTTTTTTTTCATTTTATTTATTCATTCGCTAATGTTGGATAACAGTAGAGTTGAGTATTTTAACAACTAGCCATGTTTTTCGTAAATACAGGGTGTTTTTAAATAAGTATGGCAAATCTTAAGGGGTAATTCTAAACAAACGGGTCATGTTACCCGTATGCGCGTCAATGGTGAATATTCAATTCTTAATTGTATGTCAAAAATGCGTAATAACTACCTCTTAAAACCCACCAAATTTAATTTGCATATCTCAACCGGTTTTAGAGCAATAAATAAATCGTCAGTATGTAAGAAAAATTTTAATACCCCCTATTTCGGAAACGAAGCATTTGCGAACATACAGTTATAATGCAAACTGTCAAATTATTTTTCGTGCAGAATTACCCCTTAAAGTTTGCCATGCTTATTTAAAAACACCCTGTATTGATGAATAACATGGCTAGTTAAAAAAGTACCTAACTTTTTATTATCCAACATAAGCGAATGAATCAAAAAACAAAATGTTAAGAAAACCTGAGGCTATGGTTGGGTTTTAATTTCAATATTTTATAAATGCTAGGATATTCCACAGAGTGATCCGTCTTTGAGAAAAAAAAATACTTTGATTGGTACACCCGGTGTACAATGACAAACATGTCTAGAAACAATATTATTACAGCGATATTTATACAGAATAAGACTATATTATTCTTCTTCTTCTTAAAGTTCCATCTCCTAGCGGAGGTTGGATATCATAATGGCTATGGTCACTTTGTTGGCTGCTGCTCTGAATAGTTGTAATGAACTACAGATAAACCATTCTCTAAGGTTCCTTAGCCAGGAGATGCGTCTTCTTCCTATGCTTCTTTTTCCTTGGATCCTTTCTTGCATAATAACTCTCAGCAGCTCATATTTCTCTCCTCTGGTAATGTGACCCAAATATTCTAGTTTTCTTGTTTTTATACTGTTCATAATTTCTAACTCCTTATTTAAACGTCGTAGCACTTCAACATTGGTAATCCTTTGAACCCACTGAATTTTCAACATTCTTCTGTAACACCACATTTCGAACGCTACTATTTTTCTTATATGTTGCCTTTTCAATGTCCAAGCTTCCATTCCGTATAGTAAAATAGAAAATATGTAGCATCTTAGAGCCCTCAATCTGAGAGGCAACTGAAGATCTTTGTTTGTAAGCATTGTCTTCATTTTTATAAATGCTTGCCTTGCAGTTTCAATTCGGACTTTAATTTCTTTGCTTTGGTCATTTTTGTCATCAACCCAGGTTCCCAGATATTTGTATGTCTTTACTTTTTCTATTTGGGTTTGCTCTAGTATTAACCTTTCATTTCCATGTTGTGTTTTTGAGACAATCATAAATTTAGTTTTTTTCTTGTTTATTTTGAGTCCATATCGAATGCAATAATCGTTAATTCTATTTAACAATTCTTGTAGCGACTCAAGGGTGTCTGCCATTATAACGGTGTCATCAGCGATCCTTATGTTATTTACTGTTCTTCCGTTTACAGAGATTCCATCACTTAGTTCCGCTATCGCTTCCTGAAATATGGCTTCACTGTACGCGTTAAACAGTAGCGGCGACAGTACACAACCCTGTCTTACCCCTCTCTTTATATCAATATTCTCGGACTCTTGTTCGTCTATCTTTATATTGGCCTTTTGATTCCAATACAGATTGATGATAATTCGTAAGTCTCGTCTGTCTATATCTCTGTTTTTCAATAATTCTATTAGTTTTTCATGTCGGACTCTGTCGAACGCTTTTTCGAAGTCGATGAAACAGGAATAAATATCCAGGTTCATATCTAAGCATCTTTGAGAGAGGACATTAAATGCAAACAATGCCTCTCTTGTTCCAAGTCCTTTGCGGAACCCAAATTGGGTATCATCCATATCATTTTCTAGCTTTCTGTATAATCTTCCATGAATCACCTTTAGAAATATTTTGAGGGTATGGCTTATTAGTGATATTGTCCTATAGTCTGAACAATCTTTGGCATATATTGTTTTAGGTATTGGTACAAAGGTGGACACCAACCATTCCTGAGGTATTTTTCCGGTTTTATACACTTCATTAAACAGATCCAGTAGTACAGGTAGAGTAGTACTATATTATTATCAAACATTAAAATCAAATAAATAAAAAATCAAATTATCAACCACTTAAATCGAACAAGTTTAGGAAATTCGAGAGACCAAAAATGACCCGTTTCTTGAAATAGTGTGTATGTCAACCAAAGAGTAACAAAAGAACAGTTGATTGATAAAATAAATGACCAATTTAATTTAACCACCTACAGAAAAACAGCTATAAATGTCCTTTTGTTTTCCATGTATTTCACTGTAAATATTTCTCTGTTGAATTCCTCGTAGACTAAATATTTGGGTATTTGGTTACACGGTATATTTAGCCGGGACGGCATTATCTGTTATAGTCTGTCTCCTTATCGTAATCACACTCAGCAGAAAAAAATATACATAATAGTCTTATTATTCTATATATCGATATAATTTGTCGTGTAGTCGTGTTTAAATTCCTAGAAAACTAATTAAGGAAAAAAATTAACTACACACTTATTAGGTGGTATATTTGTTATCAGCATATGACATATTTTTAAAAATTTCGATACATTATAGGTCTGGATCCCGCGTATGAAAAAAAAAGATTAATAGCAAGCTGAAAATTTGTTAATAGCTTAATGGTGTCTAGTCGGATAAACTTTGATATATGGGAATACTGGAACAGGGGCAGTTTTAATTGTGGAACAGGTTAAAAATTTGGAACGGTCAGACCACGAAAACGGCACATTTATTTTGTCCGACAGAATAGACTTAAACTCTCCGAACAGAGATTAAACTCTCATGCAAAAATCAGACTGCTATTTATCACCTGTCATAGTTCCTGTCACTTGACATATTCTACATGTTCCACTCATTAAAACGCCCATTTGGTAATAAATAGCAGTCTGATTTTTGCATGAGAGTTTAATCTCTGTTCGGAGAGTTTAAGTTTGTTCTGTCGGACAAAATACATGTGCCGTTTTCGTGGTCTGACCGTTCCAAATTTTTAACCTGTTCCACAATTAAAACTTCCCCTGTTCCAGTGTTCCCATATATCAAAGTTTGTCCGACTAGACACCCTTAAGCTATTAACAAATTTTCAGCTTGCTATTAATCAACTTTTTTTCATAAGCGGGATCCAGACCTATTAATTTATGAATGGAGGGCGGCTATTCTCAAAACCTGGACAATTAATTTCAGAGCGAATAACGTATGTTTGTTTATGGTATTGTTCGTAAGGCGCATAAGTCCAATTTTTCAAATTTTTTTGCTTCTCATAGAGTACCTACCTAAGAATATACCCGAACTAATATACTTCATAAAACGACCCTCAGTTCTAATTGCAAGACGCAAGAGTCTTGCAGGCTTAGTCTTGTTCTTGCTCAAATCTTGTACGGTAAGTCTTGGTCTTGGTCTTGCTCAAATTAGGCGGTCTTGGTCTTGGTCTTGGTCTTGCTAAAACGCAAGAACAAGACCAAGACTGCAAGACCAAGACTGATTTTGGGCAACAATATTCCTCATCAATATAGGGTGTTTCTAGATAAGTTTAACAAACTTTAAGGGGTAATTCTGCATTAAAAAATAACCAGCAAATGCTTCGATTCCGAGATACGGGATGTTAAATTTTTTCTTGCAAACTGACGATTTATTTATTGCTCTAAAACCGGTTGAGATATGCAAATGAAATTTGGTAGGTTTTAAGAGACAGTTATTGCGCATTTTTGACATGCAATTAGGAATTTTATATTCTCCATTGACGTGCATACGGGTAATATTACGAGTAATGTTACTCGTATGCACGCCAATGGTGAATATAAAATTCTTGATTGTATGTCAAAAAATGCGCAATAACTGTTTCTTAAAACCTACCAAATTTCATTTGCATATCTCAACTGGTTGTAGAGCAATAAATAAATCGTCAGTTTGTAAGAAAAAAATTAACATCCCGTATCTCGGAAACGAAGCATTTACGGACAAATGTTTATAAAGCAAATGGTCATTATTTTTTCATGCAGAATTACCCCTTAAAGTTTGTCACACTTATTTAGAGAAACACCCTGTATTGATGAAGATCATGGTAGTTCAAAACATGAAGCTATAGTTGGATTTTAATTTCAGTATTTTATAAAGGATAGAATATTCCGCAGGGTGCGGGTGTGGTGAACTTTGAGAAAAAAAAACACATTTTGATTGGTACACTCGGTATACAATCACAATTTACCTGTCTAGCAACATATTATTGCAGCGATATTGCTAAAGAACAAGGCTATAACATATTAAAAAAATAACTTAAATCGGACAACAGGTTTAGGAAATTCGAGACATCAAATATGACCCATTTTGTGGGGTGCCCGTTTTTCGTGCCGGTCAGTGTATAAACAATACATTTATTTTGTAGCTTAGTTGTAAACATTTTTTAAACAATGCTGAAGCTTTTGAAAAAACTGAAACCTCGATGTTGCATATTTCTACAATAAATGCAGTGTAATTAATATTAATTACCGTAAATAGTTTGTGAAATAATCATATATTAGTTATGATAATTTAACTCCCGTAGGTGCAGTAGTAAAATGCAAAGTTTTGTAAATGTAATAGAGTGTAAAATAAGGGACACAAACCCCTTAAGAGCAAACAGTAGCGATCAACAGGTAGCGAAAACGCGTTCCAAGATTGCGGCTGTAATTTTGAATATTTTTTAGAGATATTTGGCACACGTATTCGTAATATAATAAAGAATGGCGGTACAGAGCCCAATTTGAAAAATATATTAATATGTGGAAATTACTCTGTAATTAAATACAATATTAAAAAAACGAACCTGTACCGCCATTAAGAAGAACAAAAAATACACTTTCTTCAAATAAACTTTTTTATCCGATGCCTAGATTTTATGTCATTTTGGAACTACTAAAATTTTTATTTCATTAGTAGTTCCAAAATGACACAAAATCTAGGCATCGGATAAAAAAGTTTATTTGAAGAAAGTGTATTTTTTTGTTCATCTTAATGGCGGTTCAGGCTCGTTTTTTTAATATTGTATTTAATTACAGAGTAATTTCCACATATTAATATATTTTTCAAATTGGGCTTTGTACCGCCATTCTTTATTATATTACGGATACGTGTGCCAAATATCTCGAAAAAATATTCAAAATTACAGCCGCAATCTTGGAACGCGTTTTCGCTACCTGTTGATCGCTACTGTTTCCTCTTAAGGTAATTTATTAATTCGCAATAAAGTTTCAAATTTAATTATTTACTCACGTTTCGGATTTAAATTAGGTCAATACCGAACACGTGATGTTAATAAAATAATTTTTAAACAAATATTATTGATATTTCATACTATTATTTGTGATCAGAGCTTAGAGGCCACATATAAAAAAGCGTTCTATTTTCAATCAACATTCTATTCAGAATATTCTGCTGACGATCGTTATGTGGGGTCTAAACCGCGACCTATCCCAATTGTAAACAGGTTAAAAGTTTGTATTAAAGTGAAAAGTAATATGTCTTTTTTTGGTGAAAATTTGGATCTAAACCCCAGTTGGACGTGAGCGGTGGGAGCTTAAGGCTTTGTACACATGCGGGCGCTTAACGCCGCGATTTACCTGTTCAACGCCCGCTTGCATGTGTACGATATCATTTGTTCCTTGCTAACATTTGTTCCGCATTTGTAGCCTCACTCCTCAAGAAATACAGTTATAGAACATTGTATTGATTTCTTACAGTAGAATAGGTTTATATGTTTACCACCTTGTAAGACAAGACATTTTAGAGCCGGCGATAATTGAATGGCTTTTTACCGTAACGTTAATATATCTATACAAAAAACATCATACATCTAATTTGGCTTTGATCCATATACGTCAACACAAACGCTATAGTGTAATTAATCTAAAATGACATAAGGAAAATAAACATACCAGTGCTTTCAACTGCCCTAGCTTTGTAATTTATGGTGGGTGGTATGGGGACAAAATCTAAAAAGCTTTTATGTTTAATCAATATAAAAATTAATTGTCTCGTAGGAAGTATAAAGTTGTTACGTTTTAAAATTGATTTTAAATTGCTTTAAAATGGATTGGAAAAATATTTTAGAATATCATTTTCTGTCAGTAAAACTAATATTTTCTAATATTCAATAACACATCACATTAATCTAACACTGGTCTTTTCAACATTGTTTGATTATATCCTTCTCCCTTATTCATCTGTTATAGCCTTTGCAACATATCGACAAAACATATTCCTTTCTTCTCTGTACTACATTTCTTTGTAAATGTATCTTTACCGCAAAAATAACCGTTTTTAAGTTTTTTACCCCATAAATCCCTCATACTTTATTATCTCGTGTAAGAAATAGTTACTCACATATATCTCTGTGGTATCGACCTTCGTTATTTTGTTGTTATAAAACATAGTTTAAACCACACACCTGTGTTTTCTGTCGTTCTGTTTTTACTAAAAGGTTTCTTAATAGTTGATTATAAAAAAAACTTTTTATTACGTTTGAATTTACAAACTAGAAAGCCACAAAAAGGATCACTATTACTCCCCTTGAAATTTTTAGATGCTCACCAGGAAATTCCTTTATATTTAAATTCTACAAACAAATTACTCGAGACGTTCCATTCATTTTGTTCTTTGCTAATTTTATAATATAAATTCTATGTTTTTTTTCATTTATTCTGCCTTTTTTCAAAGTGGTTTTTGAATATCTTTTGGTTATTGAGTATCCTATCAACTACAGTTTATTATACTTTTGTAATGATGTTTTAACACTGTTATACGTCACTATTTTTGTAGATGTACTAAAATGTTTTGTACTTTTTACTTCTTTTTTCTTTCTTCTACTTCTTATTTCTGTTATATTGTTATTTTTACTGAAATATACAGTCATCATCTATGAATACCTGGAAAATTTTATTTCATAGCGAATAAGTTACCATAAGAAAAAGTAATATTACCAGAAAAACTAGTGTAGTAAAGAATAACTTGTGTATGACTTTCTGTAGAGCTTAATATATATATATTTTTAAAAATCCCAATTTTATGGAAGTATTTTTAATAGCATTTTGAGATCATCTACTTAAGCGTTTGTGTTGATTTACGGATATGTATTAAGCCTTCTTGACCAGCTTGCTTAACTACGGGGGTTTTAAAAAATTAATGTATATGGATTTTTATAGTAAATAACCTATACCAAAAGAAAACTTAATAGGATGCAGTATTTCTGTAAAATGTCGGTAATATCTTAAACACTTTGATAATTTAAACTATACCTACGATATACTATTATAATGCATTTCAATGGAATGGAGTCATTTTAATCGAATAACGTATATTGAAAAGTTTTTTATACTAAATTGAAAAAGTTTGATGTTATACATCGTTTTATGTTGCTTTTAAATGCTCTACAATAAAGACGCTTAAAGTGCTTTGAGGAAACAACGAGTAAAAGATGACATTCGAACAGGTGGACCAAAAACTGTTGATAATTACAATAACACTTAGTTAATACAGAATTTTGTTGAAGCTCCATATACATCCTCACGTTTAGCTACATAAATACATGATGTAGGTCATTCTTCAGTTTTAAGTGTATTACAAAAGAATTCATGTAATCCCTACAAAATTCAGTTATTGCAAGAATTAATAGACTACGACCGTAGATTACAATATAGTGAGGTAATGATGAATAAAATTGTAACTGACGAAAACTTTGTTAATAAAAATGCTTTTCCGACTAAGCAATATTTACACTGCGTGGGAATGTAAATTGTCAAAATTTAAAGTAGTGGAGTGAGGTAAATCCACACTGGACATGTGAATAGCCATAATTATTATGAAATGCTACTTAGAAATGAAATTGTACCTGCCTGAAAAACAAATTTGAGCCAATTTTAATAAGATATGGTTTCAGCAAAATGAGTTCCAGCTCATTTTGGTGTAAATGTTCGGTGTTATTTAGATCAGATATATCCCGAACGATGTATTGGTAGATTAGGTAGTATTAAATGACCTCCTCGTTCACCAGATTTGAATCCTAAAGATTAATTTTATTGGGGATAATTGAAATGTAGAATTTATACAACTAAACCAGCAAGTGTTACAAAGCTAAGACAAAGAACTATCGATGAATCCATATTAATAATTTAGGATACTGTCAGATTAACAACGGAGGATTTTTTAACAATTGATTAGGTAGACATTAATTTAGCAATATAATAAACTTTGTGGGCTTAAGTCTTAAAAGCTTTCTAGATCCTATTTCTTGGGAAAAAGGGTACTTGAGAGGAATCAATTATTACATAAAGCAATTTTTTGTATTGTTTCTAGTAAATCTCAAAGTGTATAAAATATTGCTGATATTGCTCAGCATAGTGTATGATATTGAACAGCATTAGCAATATATGTATCTATATAAATTTTTAAATGGGCAATGAACTATAGTTAACATTTTTAGTATAGGGTATTTACTCAACTATTATAGTAAATATACTGAAGCTATACAGTAATTTGAGCCGTTGATTAGTATACCAAATGAATTCACTCATCAGAATGATTTACAAATGTCTAAAAATCTTCCTGAGATTTTGAAAATTAATTTCTTAATCTAATTACGTCCTTTAAAATCTCAAAAGGTTAGCTAGAAATGACGCTGAAACATTTAGTTATTCTACAAAATTATATTTAAAAGGGTAAAGGATCCTGCAAAAAATATTGGTATGGAGAAATTGTACCTGGTATCTTAGTAGAACCAAAACGTACCCATTCCATGGAGTATATAGTTTTTATTTCCAAAGTTTAACAGATTTATTGAATAGGCTGTCGAATAAGTTTTGCGGTTCGATAAGAAAAATACAATTTTATAGTTTGAAATACACAGTATTCACTATAGTGTCCCTGAACAACAATACATTTGTTGCGATGAGATTCCAATTTACGAATTCCACCCGTGAAATGAGAATCTGGAAAAACTGGAAAATACGCTTCCCTAGCTGTTATGATCTTATCATTTGATGGAAGTCGCTAGGGACTAAATCTGGTAAATACGATGGATGCTCCAACAATTCGAACTTTACTTAATTTATTCATTTTGGAAATGCTCATATGACACTGTGCATTGTCCTGATGAAACTGATACTAACACCTTTGGCCGATTTTTGGTCACGAACTTGTTTCAGATGCGAAGATCCAGATTCACACAACTCTTCAGCCTCTTGTTTTGATTCATGACCATGGTGATAGACTCAAGTACAATCCATAGTGATGAATTGACACACAAAATCCACCTTTTCTTTTTTCCTTTTCCTTTTGAAAATGTTGCCAAAATCTATGTGCCAAAAATATTTTCAGTTTTTCTTTTAAGGTTTTAGGAGATTCAATTCTCAGGATTCTCTTAGGAAAAATTTAAGTACTTTAAGGTGCTTACTGATTTGAGCATTTTTCTCTGAAAGAGCACATCGCGATATAACAAATTGCTCAAGTCAGTACGTGTTCGCGAGCAAAATTCTGCCGAACTTAATGAGCCAATACTTTTCTGAGGAGTATCGGTAACCGTTGAAACATCAAAAGCGAATATTTTTTCCTTGATGTTCAGTGAGTACCTGCAGACGTACTGAGAAAGTCACATTCGAATGTGTTTTTGTGCCATTGTTAGTAAAGGCGGCATTCATTGTGAATACAGCGTTCTGAAACCCAATACAGTCGAACCCGCTTATTGGAATAGCCTTCGTGCCAAGCAAAAGTATTCCTATAATCGGTATATTCTAATAACCGATCATTGGTGACTAGGAGAAACGTTTCGGGAGCTCAAATTTCTCTTCCTTAAAACGGGATATTCCTATAACCGGTATTCTAATAAGCGGGTTCGACTGTACTTCAGTCAAAATATTGTTTACACTGCCCAGTGAAATGCCTAGGGTTTCTACTAAATCTCTTTTAGTCACTCGACGATTTTACTATACGATATCCCGTATTTTTTCTACGATTTCTGGTTTGATGTTTTTGGACGCCTTGACATGGATCGCCTTTAAGGTTTGTACCATCACGTTTAAATTCAGCAACCCATCTTTCTACTATACTACTTGAAAGCGATGAGTCCTTATACGCTTTCACCAGTAGTTCATTTTACGTTGCTTTTAAACCGCCCAAAAATTAAAATTCAATCACTGCACGAAACTTCACGTAAGTTCATAAGAAGAGTGTATGAATCTAAAAAAAATGGACCGTGATAGTGTGACGTCAAAACGTCAAAAAGTTTTCCAAACAAAGCAAAAGTTTGACGTCTGGCAATTGATTATACACGTGATTTGTGTAATCATTTTTAATTTTATTTTGTTTTAACAATCATCTGCACATTTTTTCTAAAGACACAATCCTTGTTAGTCATATCAATCATATTGCTTTTAGTTTTATAAATGTCCTTACACAAAATCAAGGATTTACACACTATATAGTACTTACTGCGTTTCTTCAGGTTATTAACCAGTCCTATTTGTAAATATGGTGGGAAATATACTACGAGCATTGATTACCATCACGGTTACCCAACACATTACCATTTTATAAAAATTAAACATCCTACAAGCAATATATTCCAATTCTAAAAACGAAAACAAACACCACGTGTGAATTTTTGCTTTGTTTGGAAACCTTTTCAGAGTAGCCAACATTGATTTGACGTCACGACTATAACGGTCCATTGAGGCTGGTTACAGCACTCTGTCTTATCGAACCGCAAAAATTATTAAACAGCCTATATTTTCTCACTTTAACCAACTATAATAAATTTTACATGTTAATTGAATGAGCATTTTTCTATGGAATAACCAATAAATTTCTTTTTACTAAAGACAATACATTTGTTTGTTGGTTGGGCAAGTCTATATGTCGAATTCCACAGACAATATCCACTTTTTTGATGCTAAAAACATTTATTTTAAAATTTGAGGGCACACTTTTGGGACCCAATTTTTTTTTTGTTCTTTAGTATGGAAGAAAAAGGCGTGCCATACTTAAAACTCACCCTGTAGATTGAGAATGAAGAGAAAAACAAAAGTATTATTTTAGAAGTCCACAAAAAGAGCTTCATTTTTGTTTTGTGAAAAGGTTTGTAGGTGCTTTTGAACATATTTTACAGTGATTTTAAATCGCGATATTTTTACACCCCAAAATCACTATTATTTCCCTCATTCAATTTTGGAAATTTCGCAAAAAAGACACGATTACCCTCGTTCCTGGTGGCGGTACTATTTTTTCCAACAGATTTAAGTATTGAGGTATCAACTTGTTAAATAATATCCTAAACCTTACAACTAAAATTCTACAAGAATGAATGAATCAGAGAATAAGTTAAGCAGATGAACAACAGGGTTTTCGTACTGGAAGATCGTGTACAGTTGAAATATTCATCATAAAGCAAATTACTGAGAAATCACTAGAATATAATAGACTAATAGACCAGCATTTCTATATCTGATTGGCTTGAAGAAAGTATTTGACAGAGTAAAACTCAAAGATGTAATCAATCTAGATATCATAAAAACCATTGAAAACATCTACCAAAACAACAAAATGGAAGTCAGAATAGATGGACAACTTACAGAATCTATAGATATAGGCAGCGGAATACGACAGGGAGACTCATTGAGTCCTATGCCCTTCAATTTAATCACGGATGAAATAATCAAAAGCGTCAACAAAGAAAGAGGATACAAAAATGGGAAACAAAGAAGTAAAAATACTCTGTTACGCAGATGACGCAATATGAAGATAGTCTGCAAAGATTAGTTCACAGATTTAACATAAAAGCGAAAGAATTCAATATGGCAATTTCATCTCAGAAAACTAAAACAATAAAAATTAGTAAAGAAACAATCTGATGTAAAATAGAAATTTATGGTATCAGTATTGAACAAGTAATGGGAATAAAATACCTTAGAATTACATTGCCAAGCTACGGAGACCTGGATAAAGAAGAATAAGATAAAGAAGAATAAAGAGATATAAATCCGACAATGAACAAGCAGAATTGCTTATAAAGAGGAAGAAGAACAAGAATATTTAAATACTAAAGAACAAAAAAAAATGGCTCAAGAATTTGTTCTCAAATTTAAAATTATGTAGGTAATGTTTTTAGCATCAAAAAAGTGGTATATAACCAGAATTATGTTGTTTTTATTTACTTTTACTCCATTATATTCCACTATTTGTCAGTATTGTCACTATTTTTCTCAATTTTTTTAAATACTCAGTATTTTCTCTAAGTACCTACTAATTAATAAATGTTAATTTATGTTATATTGGGTAGGATTTGGCTCTATAAAAATATTTTCTATTTCATGTTTTTCTCCTGGCTGGCAATATTACTAGTTTCAGCACCAATAAGCTAAAAATCTCTATAATTCAAAACAATCTTCACAATGTTTGTATAGTTGTATTCTTCAATATCGTTGATATGGTTTTCTGAAATGTAATTTGAACTGCTAGCAATATCTTTCCACGACGCTTATTGAGACTTTGTGCATCTGTCTCATAGCGTTGGATCACCTACCCGTATCTATCTCCGTTAAATCTCGTCCTTTGGTCTCCGGTACACAGCATACAATAAAACACAGCCCGCAAATAGATATAAAAGCATAGAGCCAAAAGGCCCCGTACAGCCCTAATAATTCCTGAAAGTCCACGAACGTTTTTACTCCAACAAAAGCGCAAAAATAACTAAAACCTGTGGCTAGAGCGGTTCCGAATCCACGGTGCTCCAACGCAAACAGCTCGCTGACCAGCAGCAAACTTATAGGGCTTATTCCTAAAGAAAAAGCAACCGTGAAAACTAGAACGCAAAGCAAAGGGATCCAGTCCAAATTAGCTACAGATTTCGTGTTAACTTCTTCATAATAAGCAAATGAGCCAAAGGAGGCCAAGGCCATTGTCATAAGAACGCTAGAAGCTACCAATAGAGGTAGTCGCCCTGCAGAGTCGACCAACAAGCCTGATAATAATGAGGATAATAACTGTACTACGGCTACTGCAACGGCAGCAGTGTGGGGATTGGTGTTTCCAAAAGTCTCCTTGAAGACACTTACTACATAGAAGTAAAATGCGTTAGCGCCAGAAAATCGTTGAAAAAACATTAGACCGCAAGCTATTAAAGCTGGACTTTTTAAGGTTTGCATCAGCAGTAGCGGATTTTTTGGCATTGGTCTCGAGAGTACATGTGCTTGGAGCAACGCTAATTCAAGTTGTAGATCTGCAGTGTCTCCTCGTAACCATCGTAGAGCCTTCTCAGCTTCTTGGTCTCGACCACGCAGAACAAGCCAACCTGGACTTTCTGGTACATTTAATAGTACGACACACATAATTGCTGGAACTAAAGAGATAAAACCTGCCAACTGTCTCCAATTTAGGAATGCTCCTGCAATGAATGATACCAGTACTCCTGCATGTCCTGCTATTTTCAGGAGAGCACTGAGACCTCCACGAATAGATGGAGCTGCAATTTCGCTGACATACACTTGTGCGCTTAGTTGGACAATTGCTACCAAGAATCCGCTAATGAAAGCTGAAAAACACATCACTTCTACACTTACAGCAAATACCGTTATGATCCAGCATACGGTAAGAGGAGCTCCAGCGAATACCAAGGTTTTCCTTCTGCCCCAACGGACTGCCAGTCCACCTACCGGCGCTCCGAACAGAGCACCAAGGAGAGATAAAGATGCTAACCAAGATGCTTGTTGTCCGCTAACTGGAAATGCTTCAGCATCGCTTTGTTGCAGGGATGCAATAGCTGGAGAGCTGTATCCCTTTCCGAGTCCTGCGGTAAGTGGTCCAAGGGAAACTGCTAGTGACGCTAGAACTTGGCCCAAATATTCTGTTTTTTGCGTTACGAAGATTTCGCCGTTGGGGCCTGCCACCTAAAAATAAATAGGTTCGTTGTAAATTTAGTTTCAAGTTAATGTATGTAATCAGGACATATAGGCAAGGGTAATAAGGAAAAAATATACCCTCTTCGTGACACTTCAACAGCCAGGGCACTGAAGCGTTTTTTCGACAGGTAATACCTATAAGAAGAAATTGTAACTATTTCCTGCGTAAATCTGGAGGCCATTTTTATTTATAAACAATTTAGTGTAAAAAAGTGCATTTTTTCCTTTTTTTCAAATCAATGGAAAACTGTGAAACTTACGGTTATTTTAGTACAAACATCTTCGAGAGCATGGAAATGGTGCATTACAAAGTTTGATATACTCATTTATTGTTAATATATGTAATTTCCAAGAAAGTTCAAAATTGCAAAAAAATTAATTTCGCAATAACTAATGTAAAAATTAGTGTACAGCTTTGAAATTTTTGTCAAATGAGGCTCCTTTGGTGCTTAATATGTGATAAAAATTTCAAAGCGATTCATTCAATGGTTTAAACTTTATTCAAATTGTTTATACCAGAGAGCTTTTTTGCGATAACATAAGTCAGACAAAAATGATTTTTAGAACCATTTTAGAACCATAAATTTGTTTACCCTGTTTTAGGTACACAACTTCCAAGTAATGTTATTTATATAATAATTGATAAACAATTGTATTAAATATACATTTTTGCACGATTGATCATTTTTGACTGTTTACCGTGCGTGACAGATTTTACGTCAGTAGGTGACATTTACTAGCAACTCGACGGTAAGTAATCCAACTCGACGGTAAGTACTCCAACTCGACGGTAAGTAATTCACTTACCGTCGAGTTAAAAAATCTCTTAATTTTAATTTATTTTTTGAAAGAATAAAGAAAACTAACGAATTATTTATTAATATTGAAACTTATGGTACAACTTGTTAAATTATTTAATGAAATCCCACTTGTTTGGGCTGTGGTTTCACTTCTAACAGAAACTCCTGCAGAATCGCATACATTAGTACTACTAGTATTACTAGTATTGCACAACATTTTTTCTCTTCAAATACGCGATCAAAGTTGAAAACTTGGAAATATCAATGCCATCATAAAGAAAAACGGTGGATTTAATCATTGAATATTCTGCCCAGAGGCTTCCAGGAGCTTTCAACTGCATATGTCTTTGAAGGAAATATGCCAATAGAGTCTTTTCTTCGATTCTTAAATTCTTGCCTTCGCACCATTTTTTAAAACTTTGGTAGGTATTTTGATAACGGATTTTGGATTTTTCGGGAATAATTGCGGAACACCCTTCTTCCCAAGCCCGTTCAATTTCTTCAAATTCACTTTTGCTCATATTTTAATTTATAATAATCAAAATTGTACTTAAAATTATTGACAACTAAATAAAAACTCAATTCTCCATTGTTGTTGTGCACCCTAGTTACTACCTAACAACCAAAGTATCTATCTTGATAAAATGAATGAAACTAGTCAATATGACGAAAATGTTTAATTTTATAATTTATAATGGTATCAATCGTGCAAAAAACGTTAAAAGCATGTCGAACGTTAAGGGTAACCGATCTCAGACAATTGTCTTCGATCGGTATAAAACCCTTACCGTTCCCCATATTTAATATACTATTTATCATACTAAAAAAATAAAAAGTCTATAAGGAAAGATTGACGATACTTTTGCATAATTATTTATTACCAATAAATGCAATTTGTATGCACTTTTTTTACACAAAGTTGAAAATATAGCTCATGATCTTTCCTTTGACACCTGTGGAATGGTTCTAACATTATTTCTCCCTGACTTAAGTTATTGCCAAAAAAAAAGCTTTCTGGGATAAACAATTTGAATAAAATTTAAACAATTGAATGAATCGCTTTGAAATTTTTATCACATATATTAAGCACCAAAGAACCCTCTTTTGACGAAAATTTCAAAACTATCTTTACAATAGTTATTGCGAAAATATATTTTTTTGCAATTTCGACCTCTTTTTGCAATTATATTAACAATAAATAAGTATATCAAACTTTGTAATACGCCATTTTAAAGCTTTATTCATACTCTCAAAGATGTTTGTACTAAAAAAACCATGTTTCACTGTTTTCCGTTGATTTGAAAAAAAAAATGAAAAAAGGCCGTTTTTTCCTACGCAGATCCGACGCAGGAAATAGTTACAATTGGCCCTTATAGGTATTACCTGTCGAAAAAACGCTTCAGTACCCTGGACTAATAATATAGGCCTATATCCCGCGTACCAAAAAAAAGTTTATTAATAGCAAGCTGAAAATTCGTTAATAGCTTAACGGTGTGTAGTCGGACAAACTTTGATGTACGGGAATACTGGAACAGGGGAAGTTTTAATTGTGGAACGTGATTTTAATTGTGGAATGTGTCATTCTGACATGATTGTGAAAACCAGCAGGTTGTTTTTAAGTTTATTTAATAGCAAACTTTATAGAATATATAAAAAAAATTTTGTCCGACAAATATGTTTGACATTTTAATGAGTCTGACACGTAAAACATGCCAAATGACAGGAATTATGTTGGTGGTAAATAGCAAGCTGATTTTTGCATGAGAGTTAAATGAAAGGGCAACAAATCAATTGGAAGTTCTGTCCGACAAAATACATGGGACGTTTTCGTAGTCTGACGATCCAAATTTTTAAACTGTTGTACAATTAAAACTTCTCCTGTTACAGTGTTCCCGTACATCAAAGTTTGTCCGACTAGACACCGTTAAGCTATCAACAAATTTTCAGCTTTAATCAAGCACTTTAACCGTTACTCTAGCACTTTAAAATGTTACTATTGATAAATAAAAAAATTATGAATTTTTAAACTTAAAAAAGCTATCTCGGCAAAAAATGGATATAGAAATTTTTTTTTGTCTTTTGTAAGTGTGTCAAAAACTACCAGGAACACGAATATCTAAAAATAATTTCAAAATATTCAAAACAAAATATTTTATAGTGCTTATTTATAATGCAAACAATTTTTTTTGGAAATTTGTTTTTCAATTTTGATTTACAATTATTTAAATAAATTAAGGGTCAAATTTAATTTAGTAAATCTTATATAAAACATTTTTCTTCAGCTTTGCAGGAAAAAATTGTAAAAACCTTAATAAAAACATGAATTACCGCAGCAGTTAAAAAAGTAAATTTATGTGCAAAAATTACCAATTTTTAATTATTTAAACAATGATCCCCTCATATGAATCATATATACTTTCTTAAAAAATCTTTTGTTTGGATTTAAACTTTGATAAAAAATTTATTCCAACCTGTACGGAATTACATTTTGATTTTATTTTATTTTATTGGGCTATTAGGTAAATAAGAAATCATAACAAATAAATACGCATTAGTTATACTTAGGAAAAGCATGAGAGAGATATTCAGAAAGAGACGTTCAGACGAGGCAACTAACATCGGAAACCAACTGAGTACTAGTTACTGTTACATAGTGAATAAATAAATATATGCGAGTACTTAGTTTCTTCAAATAAATCAACCCCCTTGTAGGGGTTGCAATACTGCAACTACCGTATGGTTCATGACAACAACCACACATCTTTTCAGAGCAGCAGTGTGCAAAATACAGATTGCCATGATGGTCGTCAGCATCCGAAACGGATACTACAAGAAGAAGTTAGTTTAATAATTCTTTATTTCTTTATTAAACATTTGATGCTGGAATTCGGTAGGTAAAATGTTAGATAACGTGTATGTAAGACTTTCCCCCACATATTGTTGCTGAATAAATTTTAACGGGCATTTATACTTTTAAATACTGATTTAAAATATAAACAATGCTTATTGTTGAAACAGAACATCATGCAGTTTTGTTTACTCAGTTTATAAATTCAACAAAGAACTGCAGAGGATAGTTTGGCATAGAAAAGATAAACATTAGTTTTGAAAAGTATGTGCTGTTTTACTATCTCTAAAAAATAACTACTTGGACTTTTTAGCGCGAGAAAAGATACAAACTACATATATGTAGTCGAGAACAAAAATAGCTTATCATATCTCGCTGTACAATAAAAACAATTCTAGAATGTTTTAACTATGAAATCTATTCTATTTATATATTGTCTAGTAAGTATCTCATATAAAGTAGCAAAAATACAACTAACCACGGCATTAAATCTGATCAAAACAAGAGGCAAATTAATGCTACAGTTGAGAAAATAAAGACATTTGGAAAGGTTATATGTAATGTTTTTAAAAGTTTTACCTACGTACAGATTTGATGTTGGACAATATTTTTGTTACATTATGTTCAAAAGTAACGACCAATATTTATTCGAATATCTTTAAGAATCAAATTACTACTGCAAAAGGCTGTACAAGAGTTTGCCAGTATTTCACACAAAAATAATTTCTCCTAGTAGAAGGTAATTAAAGATAAGCATTTCTTATACCACAACATGTGAGAATCAAAAACTTCTACAGGAAGTTAAAAACATTTTGCCAGATATTTCTATTGGTAACCAGAACTCTACTTTACCAGAATCAGTTAAAGAAATTGCAGATCCATCAACATGCATCAAACGAAAGCTTCATGCTTCATGCTTACAACAGTACAAGCTTCAGCTTTTACTGTTAACCATGATCGTACCTTATCACCAGATGTAAACTTTGTGTCTACATAACTAGATGATCATGAATTAAATGATAATTTATCAAATAATAGAGTTAATGCCAATGAAATCTAAAAAGCTAGTTAATCTCGTCTTGAAAAGAATAACAGTAAAGCAAAAAAAATATCAGTAGGCAAACTATAGTGATAATAATCGAATATAAGAAAAGAAAACGCACAAAAAGATATCAAGTTAAACATGTACATGGAAAATTAACAAATTAAAAGAAGCGAGAAAACTGAAAACTGAAAACTTTTAAGTAAGGTTTCGATATAATGAAAAGAAATAAAAATATCTAGGTATATAGCATTACAAAATCTAGAACTTTTACCACAATAATTAATGAAGAATGATAAAGCTAATAGTTACGAAAACACAAAATAAAATGAAGGTAAATAATAAACTAACAAAAAAAATTTAAATGAGAGAAGCAGTACGACAAGAAGATCCGTTATCATCACTGTTAGCACTAAAGTACTATGGAAAATGGCAAAAGAGGTTAATATTAACGGATCAGGTCAAATAATAATATATCATAAAAAACATCAATGTTTGGCATTCGCGGATGATGTGGTAATTCTATAGAAGTAAAAAAGAATTAAAAAAATTAGTGGAACAAATAGAAAAAAGAGCTCGCAAAAAAGTACTCTATATGTATAAACGAAACTAAAATTAAGTACACGAAATGGACGGACAGGAATATGAACAGGGACAATAATTGATGATAATAACGGATGAAGGAAAATGTACAAATTTATACAGGTAGAGATATTTGTGTGCACTTAATCGAATAGTCATAAGCAAAAATATATCCAAAGCAGCTAAATTAAGATCGTATAAAACTGTAATAATACCAATAGTTACGTTTGCCTTAGAAATCTGGACTATCACAAAAAGTGAGCAATCAATGCTATGGGATATGGATTATATCTATTTATGGGAGAAAAGGATATTTGGTAGAAAAATGATAAAGAATTGGTGGACACGAAGAACAAACAAAGAGTTAGAGGAGTTATATAAGGAGCCTATAAATTGCAGTAGTAAGAGCACAAAGAGTAAGAGACAAAGATGGTTAGGAAATGTCTAAAAAACGACCCAAGTTAGAATGTGAAAAACCTTGTTAAGCCCTACAGTAGGTAGTAAAAAAGAAACGAAAGGCTTAGGCCCAGATGTTCTAGATATAGAGTCATGAAGTTAATGACAACCTGAGGTATCTCAATGTAAACAATTGGAAAGGAAAAGCGAAGAACAAACAGGAATAGAAGAAGATCGTAACGTATATTTAAATCTGATTGTATCGTAGAAGATTGTATTGTATATTTAAAAAATTGACAAAGAAGCCTGTTATGACCTATGGTATTGAATAAAGGGAAGACACCAATAAAACCAAAAGCATGCTACGAACAGCCGAAATGAAGACACTAAGAGCAATTGCAGGAAAGACAAGAAGGGATAGAATACGAAACAACCTCATCAGGGAACAATGTGGCGTGCAAGATGTAGTAAGATGGGGTAGGCAAAGACGAAGAGAATGGTTCAGTCATGTAAAAAGAATGGAGGAAAACCAGTTGGCAAGCGTCCACCGGGGAGACTACCAAAAAGATGGAGAGATAGCTGGCAGTCTATCTCTCAAGAAATACTTCAACGTCGGAATTAACAGATCGACAACAAGTATAAGAAGAAGAAAAACTTTTATTTGTGCTTAAAATACAGGCAAAAAATGATTTTTTCGCTTTTTAGGATTGGTAAAAAAACACAAATCAAAATCATCTGTAGGTGTGTTTACATTTCAGTCCCGAAAAATCACCTTTTTCATAGTAATTTATCTCCAAATAAACTTGAAAATAAGCAAAAGGTAATAGTATATAGTGCAGTTACCTTATGGAATAAAACAGTGAGTTAATATTATTTTATTTATTCAAAACATTACAAAGCATACCGTTTGTAAGGTTAAGCGACGGCCGAAAGGCCAGCTATCAGAACCAGTTTTGGTTCTACAACTGGTTCATAATTACTAATGAGTGTAACAAATGATACCAAATCCAACCTAAAAAATTTGTCAACAATCATGACTGACGATCAACAACCTCAAAACAAAACAATATATTCCGCTGTGCTTAACAATACTTCTATTCAATTCCCTTCAAAGCACCAATCAATTTTATTGAATGCGCTGCCTGATACTATAATGGAAGAGTACTTAATAGCACTTGGCGAAGTTGTTCTAGAAGACTATCAAATAACAGAATATGTATTTATCTCTCCAGTGAATTCTTGGTGGAAAAATTTATGTCCGGTCCAGCAGAAATAACAATTAAAGGCGAAAATCTAAAAGCACGAAAATTGATAACTCCGAACGAAAGACTGTTACTATCGGGTGTTTGCCCTTCTATTCCACACATTCTAATAGAGAATGAGTTAACCAAATTAGGTCTTAAATTAATGTCACCTTTAACCTTCCTTAGAATCGGCAGTCAACTTCCAGAATTTCAACACGTCCTCAGTTTTAGAAGACAAACTTATATTCAACCACTTGTAGATATAGACTTTCCTTCTTCTTTCTTAATTACATATAAACAAACTTCGTATCGCATATTTTTAAGTTTAGATAATAGATCTGGATCCCGCGTATGAAAAAAAAGTTGATTAATAGCAAGCTGAAAATTTGTTCATAGCTTAAGGGTGTCTAGTCGGATAAACTTTGATATATGGGAACACTGGAACAGGGGCAGTTTTAATTGTGGAACAGGTTAAAAATTTGGAACGGTCAGAACACGAAAATTTCACATGTATTTTGTCCGACAGAACAGACCTAAACTCTTCGAACAGAAATTAAACTCTCATGCAAAAATCAGACTGCTATTTATCACCAAATGGGCGTTTTAATGAGTGGAACATGTAGAATATGTCAAAGGACAGGGATTATGACAGGTGATAAATAGCAGTCTGATTTTTGCATGAGAGTTTAATCTCTGTTCGGAGAGTTTAAGTCTGTTCTGTCGGACAAAATAAATGTGCCGTTTTCGTGGTGTGACCGTGTCAAATTCTAAACCTGTTCCACAATTAAAACTGCCCCTGTTCCAGTGTTCCCATATATCAAAGTTTATCCGACTAGGCACCCTTAAGCTATTAACAAATTTTCAGCTTGCTATTAATCAACTTTTTTTTCATACGCGGGATCCAGACCTATAAACCTTCGTGTTTTATCTGTAAGAAAACAGATCACATTGCAGCAAATTGTCCAAATCATAATCAACAAAATGATTCCTCTCATATCCAACACCAACCACAACAACCAATACAACAACAACCGCAAGAATTCCCCCAGATCATCCAGTCAGTAATTCTAGTACCGAACCTTCACTTAACCAAGAAACATATAATAATTTAATACCTCCCTTATTATTTATGGAAACTAATTGTATATCTAAGGATCAGTCAACGACCAATAAGAGAACAATTTCGGAAATTAATACTACTCCATCTCCCACTGAAGAATTAAATAAAGAATTTAAAATACCAACACAAACCAAAAAGAAATAAAAAAAGCAAACTGAAGCTACCACATCAATTCAAGAAATGATGTTGCCAACAAAAACAATATTTCACGATATGTCAAATAATTTTAACTTAACCTGAACAAACTGTTGACTTTTTTTTTGAAAATTGTACTAGCTCGACTGATCCCTTGAGTTTTCTACAAACATACACAACGGATATAGCCAACTTTACTTACATGATAACAACAATTAAGCCATATCGTACAGAAAAAAGCATGAAAACCAAATGCACTAAATTATGTAACAAAATTCTCAAAATGCTAGACGATGCCGATAATCAAGAAAGTGATGGTACAACAAATTCAACTCAAGAAATAAACTAAAATCTTCGATCCGATTCTTCAATGGAATGTTAATGGTTTCTAACTCCCTTTAGGAAGATATCTCTCTCTTTAATATCTAATTCTCAAAATTTTTTGATAAGACAAACACAGTCACTTCTCCCTGGACCTTTCGTCCTACAATATGTGATCTAACTCTTTCTGAATACAATAAGCTTGATATCACCCATGCAACAATTACTCAATCGTTTCTCAACATACTTGCTTCTTTCCCAGATCATTGTCATATTTATACAGATTCATCCAAAACTATTGATGGTGTGGAATCAGCAGTTATAGATTCGAACACTATATTACAATTTAAATTATCTTCCACTTGCAGTATTTACTCTGGAAAACTATATTCAATTATGCAAGCCCTCATTCATATTCGAACTCAAAAATTTCCAAAATCTGTCATAATTACCGATTTTCTCAGGGCATTACATATGATAGAACAGTTATATCTAAGTAATCTTGTAGGCATTAATAAAAGAACAATTACATTTCCTAAAGAACACGAGGCAGCAAATAGGCTTTATATGGGTTCAATCATACATTGGACATTAGACTTCAAGGAAACGAAAAAGCAGTATTTCATACTAGAGAAGCAATACACAGTGCATTTTCTGTGTTAGTGAACTTAGTGTCCTGTTTCCGACTACAAATCGTTCAAAAGAAAAGTGATAAACAAATAGGAAAACTCTCAATACCTAACAGTATAAAAGCGGTCTTAAGACCACACTGTAAGCTTACAAATTATTTGAAAGACATTAATGATTTAAACAAACTGTAACCATTGTTGACATTTTGTAGATCCCATTTCTAATTTGTAAATTATGATATTGTTACTTAACTGTGAACATAATATGTAATAATCAAAATACTATGTATTAGGTTTAAGTAACCATGTATTAATTATTACTGTACAGCTAATAACCCAAAGTGGTTGATGCTGTTCAATAAAAAAAAATCAGCTGTACCTCTTTAAGGATTTGTCATCAGCTTCCCCTCATATGCATTGTGGAACCTTCAAATATCTGTATAAGATTTTTACGTAAAATCGATGATTTTTTCACAGATGTACTGGGGTATATCAAGAATATACAACGAAGACATGTGGACTAAAGAAATAAAGAGATTTAGATAAGTAGGTACAAAAGGTTTGTCCCATGTACTAATAAATATGAGTTTTTCCTATTTTTTTTTTGAAAATATACATAAAACCTGTGTTTATCTTAATGAATTGTTAATTTCTAATTTCTGAAGTGTCAATTTCTTATAAAATATCTGATGTATATGTTTTGCTATTGAAAAGTAAATACGTGAAAATACATTTTGACATAATGACATAATCATTTGAGAGTGGAGACTAAATACATCAAACTTTATGAGGTAAACTCTAGTTAACTTTCATCTCGTGTGTTCTTGACATGAGATCATACTCACCGTGTGGGTGTAAAAGTTTCTCGTCATGATTGATAAGAACTGCACGTGCATCGCGCTACATTGCGCGCCAAGTTTTTCTGCAGGAGCCTCACACCCACGAACGATCACTCAATACCTCGGTAAGTCTTGAAAGTGTGCAGGAGGCGAACAGTGAAAGTGGTGGCAGATTTTAGGACATACTCGCGATTTGGGTGATTTTCGCAGCACTGCCAACTGGGATCACTCCTGCTGTTCCTGTTGGGTCCGGCGCGGGCGTACGCGCACTACGATCTGCCGTTTCGGCAGGTTAGGCCTAAGGGGCCGATATAGTTTTTTATTAATGGATTTGCAGATTGGTGCAGATGCAGAGCTGAATGCGACATCGTTCCTAAAATAGGTGGTCACTCGTCTACACGAAGAAAACTTTTGAATCTATTTAAAACTTTCTATTAAGTTATATTATTGTGTTGCTTTTTAAAAGCTTTTACTAACTGAGTACATACAAACTTTATGATATCTAGTAAGATAAAGGGGGAAAAGAAAGTAACCAATGAAAATAAATAGATAAACAATATATAGAGTGTTTCTTTAGGAAAGTAATAGGTATACCTTAACTGTAAAAAGGAGCCATTAACCCTCGCAGGACCAATGAAAACCGAGGATCAAACTAATAAGAACAGTAGAGAATAGAGAAAAAAGTAAAGCAATGGAAAATCTTAGCACCCTTTTACGAATTTTTATGTTAAGGTTACGGCTACAAAGTATTTATGTGTAAGTTTTTCACTATTATTATGAACTTGGTTATTGATGTTACTTTTGTTGACTACAATACCTTCCACTGTTTCCGCCAGAGCTTTCTGAAACATGACTTCGAGATTTAGATAATTATATTCAATAATTTATCAAACAGACGATGTTTGAAGCTAGATTCCAGAGATTATCCTGGGCAGATGATCTAATAGATACCTACTAAAACTAATAGATTTACCTATGAGTAGAAGAAATGGGAAATGTTAAAAGTGAAATAAATGTAAAACACGAAGATCCTGATAGTGGCATAACATAGCCTAAGAAGATTTGGACGTTTTGATGCATGGAAGTAATTGTGTCAGAGGAGAGAAAGATATGTGTAGAGTAGAAAGATATGTAAGTATTAGAGCCAACAAAAGAAATTTTTTTTACTTCTACAGTATTTTTGATATAGTATACAGTATACAGCCAATTAGAAGAATTTCCCTATTTATGTTAAAAGTAATTTATTACACATGTGAATAACATATCAATAGACATAATTCAAACGTAAGAGTTATGAAGGAAGCGTTACAAAAAGAACGAAAGTAGACCGAAGAAATAGTAATGGTTAAAAAATATTTAAAACAGCACTACATAAAAATTTACAAAATAAAAAAGTTGGTATAGGTACATCAATAGAATGGACCAAGGAAGAATACCAATATAGATGACGAAACCTTAAAGGCATCGTGAAACACGAGAGGAAAGACCGGAGATATATGGATAGACCATATAATGTGATGAACGTGTTAATAACCAGCAAAATGACGTAAAAGACTGAAAACGTATTAAGTTGTCAGATACAGTTGAGTCCGCGAGACTTTACCCGTGCGTCATCATTTAAAGCATACGAAATAGGGCTTTTCATCGATTGTCATTTGTTTCGTGCTTCTGTCATATGTTGTATAGGCTGTGTATAATATTAATATACACGGATTATACGACATTTGACAGAAGCTCGAAACAAATGACTGTGAATGAAAAGCCCTATAAGTCGGAAATCTATTTCATGCACCAACAACTGACAGAAAGTGGTTACTGTTCCGATTACGGGTTTTATTATAAAATTTGACGTTATCAAATAATATATAGAATGTCAAATGTAAGTTTTGCTTCAAAATTTTTGTGCAGAATTACAGCTACATTTGAAGTAGCTTAATAAATTCTTATATTATTATTGATTTATAAATAAATAAACAATTTATAAAAAAATTCAGTAACATATTTTATTTTTGTTATTTTATTCACTTTGACGGAAATCTAAACACAATCATTTCTTTACTGTGTGAATGACGTTAGCTTTGTATGTTTTAAATATTAATTGCCAAAATAGAATTATTTACCTTAAAATTTCAAAGCCCAATATAAAATTAGTTGTGAAAACAACTGTTTGTGTAATATAAAGAAACTTCAAAACGCAAATATTCGACAAAAACCGCAAAAAAATCAACTGATTGACAGCCACAAAAGTAAACAAAGCAGAAACGTCAAACAAATTGTGCTTAAAATATGAAAACATACCGAATCGTCTTTTTGTGTAGGTACCTATCTCTTTTCAATGCACTTAGTCTAGATGGTTCATAAAAATAACCTGTGTTGTTACTTAATAACAAACGGCAGCTGGTTTGTCATGAGTTTCATGCGTGGAAGAGAATGATGCTAGATAAAAAGTATGTGTTTTATCTCTTCAGGTATTAATGACGCACGGGTAAAGACTCGCGGACTCAACTGTAAAAAGAGATGAAACTGGTAGATGTGGAAAATTTAGCGACAGAAACCTTCAAATTTATATTGTATTGATTTTTTCCTACCTTTAGACGTATTGGACGGGTTTGGCAACTATCAGTGTGGTAGTGACAGTTTTAGTTGACATACTCCTCTGACACTTCTAAAAGTGGGAAACAATCAATATAATGTAAATGTATAGGTTTCTATCGCTAAATTTCCCACCTCTACTAGTTTTATCTCTTTTTATCTCACAACTTAATGTGTCCTCTATCTCCTGCGTTATTTTGCCGGTTATTAGAGCGCTCATCACTGTATAAACATAAACAAAGAGGTCGAAAGACCGAAAGATCTACATTGTTGAAAAATTGGAATTATCCTTCCTATGCTCGAATTTAAAACTCATATGAAACATTTTTTATCATATTATCTTTATTCTCTAACTTTTTAAATCAATTTGTTATTTTCATATTTTATTAAATTTGTTATGTAGTCGTAAAAAATTTTCTAGCATTATTTTCTTTGTTTTTATCATTGAATTTAGACCCTCTTTCAAAATGCCAACTAAGACAATTTAATTTGACTAATTATCCACATCAGTAAAATATCTAAAATTAGCAGCGTAATCATAATTTTCCATTTTCTCTTTCGTTGCTGATCTTGTCATCCTAAAACGTTTGGTATATCAATTAGAATAATAAACGAGATTTTTATACTAGGCGTTTGAAGCGTATCAATTAGAAAGCTGTAAGAAAGGAAGGAAGTATTAAATAATAAATATTATGCTTATATGGAATTAAGCCAGAATTTATTCAAAAATGAATAACCATTTTCAATTTCGTTGCAACACGAAACTACAGCCGCTTCATTATTCCAGTTCAATCAGAGAGTGCAGCAAGCACCTCTACCGGTTTCGAAACTTATTAGTCTCTCATCAGGAGGCACATATTATGCTGCCCTCTCTGACCCAACTAATAGTCGAGGAAATGAAGCTGAAAAAATGGCAAAACCTCGCAATTTTTTCGTCCAGCATGGATTTGTACAAAAATTTGGAATTAGCCTCATTAGACCCTCTAGTTCATTTTCTATATTGAGCCGTTGTACGCTTTTGGTTTTTTAAGGTTGAAAACTACCCCTAATTGTAAAAAATTATAAAATAACATTTTAAACTTTAATATTGTCAACATTTGGTTTTTATTAGTTACATAATGATTGTTTTATGCTTTAAAATATACTATCATAATATTTCAACCCTTAAAACCAGCCTTGTTGGAGCAATATATAAAAAATTTACTTATCCTAAAAGAATAATTTCGGCTTGCATCGACTTACATACAAATTTGGGATTAGGATCATCTCACCCTGTACTTCATATTCTATATCATGCTTAAGGGCGTTGATTATTTTTAGGGGTGTAAACTACCCCTTATTGCCAAAAATTATATAAAAACATTGTAAACTTTAATATGGGTAAAATTTGGTTTTGATTGGTTAAATAATAATTGTTTTATACTTTAGGATATAATATCATAATATTTCAACCCTAAAAACCACCCTTAATAACATTACAGTTTTTAGAAGTAGATATTTTAATAGATTATACAGAAAAAAAAGTAGAATTAAAGAATTACAAAAACATTTATTTACACAAAAATACGAATTTACAAATATGTACAAATACAAATACAAATAATTTTTAAGTCATCTTCCAGTATACGAACCTTTTCTGTGGTATTATACATACATTGAAAATTATCTATAAGCGGACTATCTGAATTTTTCGAAAAAAAATTTGTTTTATAAACATAGCTCCTTCATTTTTGGCGATAAAAAGTTTTTTCAAAAATGACTTTGTAGGAGTTTTCAAGAGTTATAAGACTGTATAAACTAAATTCCGTAAGATTTCTTAGTTTTTAATTAGGGTGGGTTTAAAGGGCTCGAATAAGGGTGTGTTTGCTCGTAGATAGAAGTTTTAAATAGCTATATCTCGCTAACTTTTCTTTGCAATGAAAATCCATGCACAAGGGAATTTTAGTTATTAAAAAAGCTACAATTTAGTAGTCCACCATTTTTTTCGTATCTCCAGTATTTTCGGAGATATTTTGAAGTAAAAGGTAAAAAATGGGAAATTCCAAAAAATTAATTTTTCTTTATACTCCAATTTTTCCAAAATTAGCCCTTTTAAATAGGTCAAACTTCTTGGGTGTATTGATAATACAAATATAAAATGAATTACAGAAAAGTGAAGACCAATTTTTAATTAGGAGGGTAGTTAGGGGGTTGTTTTCACTAATTTTCTCATAGAGAAAAGTAGGTACCGACCTTTTTTTGATCATAAGTCGCTTAATTTTTAGGCTATAAATTTTTAATTATTATTTTTTAAAAGGCCTAACTGTATAGTTGAAAAAATATTATTTAAGTTTTCCTCGAAAAATGCAAAGTTTGTCCGTTATTTTACTTTGAATATTTCAAATTATGTACTTGACGAAAAAAGCTAACTTTAACATGCCGTATCTAGGTTTGTATTGGTCTTAAAGATATTACAGAAAAATAATTTGGTTTATGTTACTAAAAGATACAATTTTGATTTCTACAGCTTTTTTGATTAAATGCACATTTTTCGAGGTATTCTCAAAAAGCCTCTAAAAAAGTCGATTTTTTCATCGCAAAACTGTTACTTTCAAGTGCGAATAACTCGAAAAATATTAGTTTTCCAAAGAAAATGTAAAAAACATTTTTTTCTTAGAATTACTTTTTACATCGATTTACATGGTTAAAAGTAATAAAAAATTCCCGCCCCCGAGATGGGGTGGCAACCACCCCCAAGGTTTTAGCGTACAGCGGCATGATATAGAAAATGATCCTTCTACTATTCCCTACCTTCTGTGAAAATTTCAAGTAAATCCATGCTGGACGAAAAAATTGCGAGCCAAAATGCTTCATTTCCTCGACTATAAGACAAACCCACGAGTGCAGTCACGGATTGCAACGAACGAAATGGCAGGGATGCCCTAGCGGTAACTGCTAGCAAAAAACTAAATTTTCAATCTAATAGCACATAAAACAACATCCAAAAATGTTATTCTACATCCTACCAGACTGAAAATAATGGGAACCTTCTCTGGTGACACCTCCGAGGCTTCTACAATTTGCAAGCCATAACGGATGCTGAGACTAAGGAAGATGAGGGAATTTTACAATTTATAATTCACGTCCCATCTGCTCAGCGCGGTAAAGTTCCAATGAGAATGGTTCCCTTCGTACTCGAAGGGACTTCGGACTTTCGCGATAAATATGTAATTTTGCATTCTGCGTTTAAATTTTTCAAAAATATTTATTAGTTTTCTGAGGATTTGAAAAAAATGAATACGTTTAAATAGCATTGAACCAAGATTTTACGCCTGCCCCTTCCTGCTAATAATGAATGTATGCACTACTTTTTCAAATATTTTTCAAAAACTGGATTATTTCATACATGGAAAATACTAATTAGCTTGATACATATTAAGCTTGGAAGACCTACATTTGAAAACGTTAACAATGGGGTCTGAAACAGAACTTCGACTTTGTAGATAATCTCAGGTAACTCTACCAAACAAAATGATGGCGTACATTATATAAATTTGTATATACAGAGAGAGTCTGTAATTTGGAATAAATTCAATACCTCAAATACTAATTGTTTTTTTGAAAAATGCTCAGACCCGTCGATTAGTATTTCAAATTGTCCTTTTTGACATACAATAATAATGTATAGAGGGCGTCCCAATTTAGAGATATGACGTCATCGTTGATTTTCTTAAATGGCAACACTGTCATTTTGATAGCTATTTTGATAGGGTGTGTAAAGTTATACACAACTTCTTCTTAAAGTTCCGCTCCTATCGGAGATTGGATATCATTCTGGCAATTATAATTTTGTTAGTTACGCGCCGGAACAGTTCAATTGAGCTGCATCCAAACCATTCACGGAGATTGCGTAGCCACGAGATTTTACGTCTTCCTACGCTTCTTCTGCCTTTGATTTTGCCCTGCATTATATTCCTTAATAGTTCGTATTTTTCACCTCTAATGATGTGCCCCAAGTACTCTAACTTCCTGATTTTTATGAAATTTAAAACTTCGCATTGTTTTCCTAGTTGTTCGAGCACTTGTGCGTTTGTTTTACGATCTGTCCATGATATTTTCAGAATACGTCTATAACACCACATTTCGAATGCTTCCAGGTTTTTAATGTGGAATTGTTTTAGTGTCCATGCCTCAACCCCATACAAAAGGGTGGAGAAAATATAACAACGAAGCATTCTTATCCAGAGCGTTATATTGATATTGCGATTACAGAAAAGTTTCCTCATTCTGTTAAAAATGGATCGTGCAATTTCAATGCGGCATCTTATTTCTTTTGTCTGATCAGTATCTTCTGTGATCCATGCTCCAAGGTATTTGTACGAAGATATTTGCTCAATTTCTGTATTATCCAGTACTAGTCTAACTCTGATGTTTTGTGCTTTTGTAAATACCATGAACTTGGTTTTCTTCAAATTTATTTTTAGTCCATAATCGTTGCAATGTATATTTAGTTATTGAGTAAGGTGTTGCAATTCTTCTAGTGTTCCCGCTAAAAGTACGGTATCGTCAGCATATCTTATATTATTAAGTGGCTCACCGTTTATTATTAGGCCCTCATTGACTTCGGCCAACGCTAATTCTGAGATGGCTCTGCAAAATACACAAAATGCTTACAACTGCAAAATATCAAATTTTTATTCTCTACCATTTACAAGATAATAGAAAATAACAAAGTTATGTCTGTAATTTGGAATAAATTCAATAATTAAAATACTAATTAACTTCATTTAAAATATTAATTGTTTTTTTGAAAAATGCTCAGACCCGTCGATTAGTATTTCAAATTGTCATTTTTGACATACAATAATAATGTATACTGGGTGTCCCAATTTAGAGATATGACGTCATCGTTGATTTTCTTAAATGGCAACACTGTCATTTTGATAGCTATTTTGATAGGGTGTGAAAAGTAATACACAACTGCAAAATTTCAAATTTTTATTGCCTACCATTTACAGGATAATAAAAAATCACAAAGTTATGTAAAAATAAGTAATTAAATAATAATTAAATTTAATTATTTCAATTAAGCAAATACTCATAATGTTGCCCTCAATTATTGTCAAATTGTCAATGGGCAACGTTATGAGCATTTGCTTAATTGAAATAATTAAATTCAATTATTATTTGATTACATGTTTTTCATAACTTTGTCATTTTTTATTATCTTGTAAATGGTAGGGAATAAAAATTTGAAATTTTGCAGTTGTGTATAACTTTACCAGGTCGAAGAAGAATGTCATGGCTTAAAAACCTGAGAGAATGGTATAACAGATCCTCTGCATCCCTTTTCCGAGCTGCCGTTAACAAAATTGCTATAGCCAATTTGATAGCCAACGTTCGATAATCGAGCACGGCACATGAAGAAGAGAAAAAGAGTATAACTTTACACACCCTATCAAAGTAGCTATCAAAATGACAGTGTTGCCTTTTAAGAAAATCAACGATGACGTCATATCTCTAAATTGGGACACCCTGTATACATTATTATTGTATGTCAAAAAGGACAATTTGAAATACTAATCGTCGGGTTTGAGCATTTTTCAAAAAAACAATTAGTATTTGAGAGATTGAGTTTATTCCAAATTACAGACTCTCTCTGTATTTATATAAATTTATGAAGACTTTAGAATAGAGACTACTATTGATTATGTCCAAAATGAGCCTTAGAACATTCTACAATAGACCATTTTAAAGGTAATGATTTTTGAAGTTATACTTCTTTACCGGCGATAGAGGGTGATTTTTTTATATGTTAAAACCTATCAGCCCGGCGCATGCGCATTATAACTTTGTTCTGATTGGATGTTCAAATGACATGTCAAAAATTATCCGATATGGCAGCTGTGGTTTGGAGGTAAAGGTAAAGGTAAACAAATGTATAATATATTAGTTTTATTGTTGTGAGGACAGAAACAAAAAAGTTTATAATATTGTAGTGACTTTTAAATAGTTTTTAAAAGCAACAGGTACGTAATAATTGTTAATGTATCATGGGTATAAACCTACCTATTTGATCTGCCAAAATACATAGTATGTAATACTTTTATTTATATAATTTGATTACCATCAAAATTTCTATCAATATTCACCTAATATATTGTTTTTTTACTCTATGTTTTGTTGTATTTTTTCAATTCTAAATCATTTCAATTCAAAATTAAAATAATTTGATCAATTTTCAAAATATCAAAATATCACAAGTTTAATCCGTTTAGTTAGTCGATCTTCGTAAATAATGACACATAATGTCCGTGGCTAAGCGGAGAAGGCGAATGAATTCCAATACCAACCGCTCTTATCAGCGCTGGTTCGAGTCCCAATAGAAACTTTCTTTTTTGTTTTTTTTTAATACATTTTATGATTGTAAGTATATTTATTATATAATTGTATTTTCAGAACATACGTATTTAGTTAAAAAAAATTTCGACAATTAATGTTCAGACATCATTTGTGGCTTGTTTAATGTGTTTGTGTGTGTTTTATTCTTTTATTATTTTAATTTTTGGCACTGTTCTAATAAAAATGTTTGAGAAGTAGTAAGTATAAATTAGTTTAATATTTAAAGAAAATATAAATAAAAAGTATATTAATTTCGTTTAAATCATATAATAGAAGTATAACTTCTTACGTACGTACAAAGTACACACACATTCTTTTTTCTTTCTACGTACGTATTTTTTTCTTATCTCTTTCTTTTTAAATGTAGGTACCATTGAATATACCCAAACTGCATAGAAAAAAGTTATACAATGTTTGCCAAACAACAGGGAAAATGGTCCAAAAATGGTGTGAGTGCCGAACTTTGAAAAATCGTATCTCGAAAACTATGAATATGCTTTTTCTCATGAGGATCTTTCAGTGCGTCACAGTTTTTCGATTTCTTTCTAACGCATTAAATTGCATGTAACATAAAAAAACGCACGTCGGTGATTACATTTCGTCGGTGACATTTATAACATTTATTCTAGTTGTCAATAGATGGCGCTATAATCGAAAAAAAATTATTTACGAATTATATACTATATCTACGAATATAATCTGTTCAATTTATAAGACTATACGCTCTGACCTTCGCTGGTGTCGCTCCTAGCGGATTAGTAATGCAACTTTCACCGATAATTTTTAAATTCATTATTTAATTGTTATCGCTTAATATTTACAACGCACAAAAGTAATTAAATTGTAATTGATGTTTTAAAGATTTTGCTTATCATTCTGACGTTCTATTGATGAAATATTAATTTCTTACTTCGGATACTTTCACAATTATCGTGTAGATGGCGCTAAGATTAATAGATTAATTTATAATTACATATTACGGAACATTAAAAAAACTTAAATTCAGTATTTAAAACGTAAGTATATTTAAGGTAAAAATATATACCACAGCTTTGACCAACTAATATTTTTTATAATTAATGTTTTTATTTTTAATTTTAAATTAATCACTTTGACATTTATGACAAATTTCCAGTAAACCTTTACAGACTTGTCACTACTGGCGCTCGCGAATTTTTAAATATCCCCTCTACGTACGAGCTCACAGCGTACACAAATCAAAGAAAATACTATTTTATAAATGCAATAAACACAATTGATTTGATTTTATGCCAAATTGCAAATAAAATGTGACAACTGTCAGATTTAACTAAAATGTCATGTCACTAAAATGTATATTATCACGGACTTACCTTTTTTTGTATCATTTGTGACGCACTGAAAAATGCTCATGAAAAGAAGCATACTAAAGACTTCTACCAAACATTATTTTGAAAGGGAAGGATAGAGGTTTTTTCTAGGAAATAATGCCTATACTCATGCCTTGGTAAGAAAAGTTATGGGGCAAAAAATTTGCGTTTTTTCGTGTTTTTTGCTTCGTTTTTTTAATATATTTTTATCAAAAATAGAATATTCTCGATTTTAGAGAGTAACATTTCGATAGGAGATTTAATTTTGAACAACTTTCTATAGATGAATATATACGAAACAGAATTAGAATTAAAATAAAAAACTGAAAAATGAACTAATTCAACCCTTTCTCAAAAAGTGCTCCCTTTTAAATGCATCCCTTAATACCTTTTAAATCCACTCCACGGTTTTTTATTTGGGGCTCCATTGACCATATGAAACAATTAAAACCCTTTAACGTTGTAGTTACTTTCTAAAGTATGTACATATTCAATAGCCTATTAATCCTGAAAATCCAACTAGGGTGTGTGGGAAGGCTTCAATCAAGAATATAGAGAATTGTACAGATCAACATGAATTTTGAGTCTGAGATCTGTACCTCTTATTTTGATTACTTAAGCCTAACTAAAGAAAGAAAAATATTTTGTCTAATAAAGTTTCCTTTTGTACTTACCAGAAGGAAATTTCCAATTTTATGAAAAAGCTTTATTTTTTTTATCTAAATTATTTTTAAAGGTAAACAAATTTTGTACCTATTATATATTTTTATTAACTTAATTAAAAAAGATGGCATATATTAAGCACATAAATACAAAAAAGAGTACCTACAAAAGTTTTTTTTAAAATAAACAGTTTTGGTATATGTTTGGTGTAAACAAGGACTCTCTCATAGGAGCCCTCAAACGTAGTTACCCATCATGTTCTCATTATATATTCTCCTTAAGCGAGCATGTAGCATGTGTACTTTAAGAGACATCCTGCAACCCATGACTTTTAAGCTGTCAAGTATATTAGAAACATGAATAAAAAACCGCTTAACGCCGTAAAAATGAGTGGCGCATACAATATTCCAGCTACAAAAGATCTGATATGAATATTACGTGGCGCGAAAATGTATTTCCATTTTGATGCAAAACAAAATTCTAGTTTTATTTTAAAAGATTTTTTTCATAATATTTGCCCAATTTGAAGTAAAACACGTCACAAAAGAGTAACTTTGATACAGTTTGAATTTTGAAACTCTTTTGTGGCGCGTTTACTTCAAATTTAGCAAATATGAAAAAAAATTTTAAAATAAAACTAGAATTTTGTTTTGCATCAAAATGAAAATACATTTTCGCGCTACGTAATATTTATATCAGATCTTTTGTAGCTGGAATATTGTATGCGCCACTCATTTTTACGGCGTTTAGCGGTTTTTTATTCTTGTATCAGGAGTTTTTCAAAGTTATTTATAACTGAAATGTATAAAGTTGAATGCAATGTTTCTCGATTACACGTTAAGCTTTATAAATGGTCGCTTTTGTCGCATTATCTCCCAAATGATCTAGTGTCCATCGAATGTACACTAGATTTTTTTTCTATTCGAAATAGATTGAAAAAAATATTGGGATGGCCGGTAACTGAACTCGGATTGCCCGTTACCAGATCAAATTAGCGTCGTAACCACTACAACTACATCAACCATTTAGGGAATAATCGTTAATTGGATTATACTTTTGTAGCTTAATAACTTCTAAACGGCTTAACCGATTTTGTTCACTAAACATGAATTTGAAACATTATGACAAGTAGTATCTTATGCATCTAAGGTCAAGTATGATAACTGAAGCTATTTCAGGAATTATTGACCTTGAAACACCGTTTTTCTCATAAGAAATAAATTTGATCATCGTTATGAAACATATAACTTAAAAACTCGAATTTTCCCGGATATAAGGTATACACCGTTAGATTCGTCTAGTGTCCTTCTACAAACGCTCAGTTATTGGCGTAATTCGTAAGTTGAAATTTTGAGTAATTGTCGAAAAAACAAAATTTTCCAAGTTTAGTTTTTCAGTTTTTCGGCTATACTGAGCCGTGTGTATGTGTGATCCTGACAGCTTGGACACCATTTGAAAGCTTAACTCAACGCTATTGATTTGGTGTATTTACTGTTCTCCTGTCTCTTGAACAGAAGATATATACCGCCAAAAAATATGCCGTTTTGTATCTACCAAATATAGCTGGCTTATGGGTAGTCAAAACTCACAAACTACACCGGTTCTGAATCGGCTCTCACCCTCTTTTCAAACACAGAAAAAAAAATTCAGATCGGTTTAACTTTTCCACACATATACATACATACATTACATAATACATACATATCCACAAACATTTTGCCTTTTTTAAATAAAAATTGACTCATATTTCTGAGCTCGGTAACTTTTGAACAGTATAACCGATTTTCAAAATTAGACATGCTTTGGAAAGGTAATGATCGCTTCTATTAGAAGCCGCAAAGGCCGGAGTTAAATTTTCGAAGTTTTTGGGAATTTTGGGGACGAGAACGAAAAACAGACCCTAAATAGGAAGATCCGTAAAATCCACACCCTTGGAACAAAATGGATGGTTGACATATGAATTGGTGAGTCTTTTCCTGAACTTTAAGATGGGAGTTAGCCCAATTTTCAATTCAGTCAGATTTAGAAAATCGAAAATTTCGTGTATATATAGTGTCACGTGTAGGGGGTGTAGGTGTGCGGCACTGGCGAGAACTGCCGTTCTCTGGTAATAAGCTCTTTGTAATTGTCAGCCTCTGACAGTTTAAAATTGTTTTAAATATTGAAAGGCCTTAGAAGCTTGACGAAGAGCCTTGACGAACTTCTTCATAAGATTTAATTTTGCTTGCAATGGAGGCATTAAAGCATGATGCGGCTCCACATTTGAAACTCGCTCCGATGAGACCATGAGTGCTACTAGTAGTGAAGTACATCGGCTCCACTATCCCATAAGCAAAGGCACCATGGGTATTTAGTGTATCCGCCTTACATTCGCAGCAGAAAACTAGCCATTTTGAAATCCCCTATCACTGGCCAGACGTACTCTTCATATTTTAAAACTTGCAGCTACATTTTAACAGTTGCGTAATTTTCTGAGCATTACAGAACGAACCAGAGAAAGTGATGGAAATCTGTTTCCATTGTGAAGAAGAACTGTTTAAAGATTCTTGTAGAGCTGTCAAACAAAATTTTTTGATTGCTATTTAAATGAATTCGCCACAAATATAGCAAGAAGATTCCACATCATTTTTACACTTTTTGGAAGACATTTTTAGGCCTTGCGACACATAAAATATGTTATTCCATTGCAATTCTTACATGCACACTATTCCACAATGTCAGTCTGACACTTCTCACCTCATACCCACAGTCCCCCCTCCCCGTCTATTCTTAAGGGGAACTGAGCAAAATGCAAAATGTTGCCGCCTGTCAAAATTTTCAATGATATAACACATTGTGTTTTAAATGTATTCATTTTTTTCGCAGATTAAACGCAAATTTAGACGCAGAATGAAAGATTACATTATTACCGAGGGCCGAAAGTCCCTGAAAACATCTATGTTTTTTTCTACGAGCGTGCAAAAATGTTTACTTTCGCGCACGCGTTTTAGTTTAGAAAGTTTTACTTTTCCGCACTTTTCCGCATTACTCTTCCGCACTGAATTTAGATATTTTAATATGGCCTTAAAATAATTATAATACATGCAATATGCTAATATTTAGATATTATTTACTAATTTATTTCACATGTATCTTATTGTGTTCATGTTTTAATGAAATTAGCGCGACAATTAGATGAAATAAAATTATTTTGACATAATATTCGAAAGTCAAATCAGTAGCAGTAGACAAAAACAGTGGTTTTGAATCGTCGTCATGGAAACCAAGATCGTCGTCATGCTAACCAATTATGCTGAAAGTTTGGTTTTGACAGCCTTGTCAAAGAATTAATTTGTGTGTGTATTTTCATATTAGTTAAATTAATTGATTAAGATTTGGTCATTTTTTAAAGACTTGTAGAAAAAATATTGTTCCTAACTCTTGCAGAAAGTCTCTTTTCCGCACTCTACTGCTTGCCGAACTCTCGCTTCGCGTTGTTCGGCAAACTGCAGTCGCGTGCGGAAAAGTATAACTTTCTGCACTTGTTAGGAAAATAACTATTTTAATAATTTACAGGGTTGAAAATAAAAGATAAAATTTAGTGTGATTTTTAATTGCAAATATTTCATTCAAAAGATACTTTTTATTTATTCTAAGGGACTTTCGGCCCTCGGTAATAAAGTAGTCTTTCATTCTGCGTTTAAATTTTTCAGAAATACTAACTAGTTTTCTCAGGATTCGAAAAAAATTAATACATTTAAAACAGATTGAAAATTTTGACAGGCGTCAAAATTTTGCATTTTGCTCCTTTCACCTTAAACAAAACAGAAAATATTTACTAAATAACAGACTCAAATAAATTTTTTGCACGATTGATCATTTTTGACTGTTTACCGTGACAGATTTTAAGTCAGTAGGTGACATTTACTAGCAACTCGACGGTAAGTAATCCAACTCGACGGTAAGTACTTTAACTCGACGGTAAGTAATTCACTTACCGTCGAGTTAAAAAATCTCTTAATTTTAATTTATTTTTTGAAAGAATAAAGAAAACTAACGAATTATTTATTAATATTGAAACTTATGGTACAATTTGTTAAATTATTTAATGAAATCCCACTTGTTTGGGCTGTGGTTTCACTTCTAACAGAAACTCCTGCAGAATCGCATACATTAGTAGTATCTAACATTTTTTCTCTTCAAATACGCGATCAAAGTTGAAAACATGGAAATATCAATGCCATCATACAAAAACGGTGGATTTAATCATTGAAAATTCTGCCCAGAGGCTTCCAGGAGCTTTCAACTGCATATGTCTTTGAACGAAATATGCCAATAGAGTCTTTTCTTCGATTCTTAAATTCTTGCCTTCGCACCATTTTTTAAAACTTTGGTAGGTATTTTGATAACGGATTTTGGATTTTTCGAGAATAATTGCGGAACACCCTTCTTCCCAAGCCCGTTCAATTTCTTCAAATTCACTTTCGCTCATATTTTAATTTATAATAATCAAAATTGTACTTAAAATTATTGACAACTAAATAAAAACTCAATTCTCCATTGTTGTTATGCACCCTAGTTACTACCTAACAACCAAAGTATCTATCTTGATAAAATGAATGAAACTAGTCAATATGACGAAAATGTTTAATTTTATAATTTATAATGGTATCAATCGTGCAAAAAACGTTATAAGCATGTCGAACGTTAAGGGTAACCGATCTCAGACAATAATTGGAGTCGTCGCCCCGCTCTTCCTTCAAACAATTGTCTTCGATCGGTATAAAACCCTTACCGTTCTCCATACTTAATATACCATTTCTATCAAATACAAATGTTTTTGCTGCTTTTTATTGGATATTGGATATTCATTGAATATTTATTATTCAATAAATTTTCCAATAAAACAAATCTTTCTATTAATAATACCTACTTACTTTCTATATTTATGCTCACGCGTCTTTCACAAACGTGCCTCTGAATATTAAGATAACATCTACTGTGTCGTTCTTCCAACTAATTATTCTCACCACTCAAAAGATGGGACACAAAACAGTGGTGCGTCTCTAAAGACAAGGTTGAATTGAGATTAAAGGAACATAACACAATGCTATCCTGATTACGACAAGAATAAGATTTCAGAGACGCGAAAATTCACAGTCCCAACAAGATTCGTGTATTTTTTTTAGGTCTATGAAACCTTTGTGTGATAACATTGAAAAACTTTTATTCAGTATTGTCTTAAATAAATCTTATATAAATGACTTAATATTGTTTCTCTAGTAAAAACACTCCTGGTCAAAAAAATCCGTAAAAATGGGTCATTTTTGATGTCTCGAATTTCGTAAACCTTATTCTTTAACAATATGGCTGTAATCATACTGTTGCTAGACAGGTAAATTGTAATTGTATACCAGGTGTACCAATCAAACTGAGTTTTTTCTCAAAGTTCGCCACACCCTGTGGAATATTCTTGCATTTATAAAATAATGAAATTAAAATCCAACTATAGCCTCAGGTTTTGGTTTTTTATTCATTCGCTTATGTTGGATAATAAAAAAGTTGGGTACTTTAACAACTAGCCATGTTTTTCATCAACACAGGGTGTTTTCAAATAAGTATAACAAACTTTAAGGGGCAATTCTACATAAAAAATAATGATAGTTTGCTTTACAAACGTCTGTTCGCAAATAATTTGATCCCGAGATACGGGATGTTGAAATCTTTCTTACGTACTGACGATTTAGGTATTGCTCTAAAACCGGTTAAAATATTCAAATGAAATTTGGTGGGTTTTAAGAGGTAGCTATTGCGCATTTTTTGACATACAATTAAGAATTTTATATTCTCCATTGGCGCGCATACGGGTAATATGACCCGTACCGGTAATGGTCTAAATTTTTTAAAGAAAAAAATTAGTACGCCACTGAAATATTTCAAATTAAAAATCATTTTTAAATTTCCCGGTCAATTTACAACAAAAAATTTTATTTGTCTTTTTTTCATATGAGGCGCCGTTTTTATGCAAAAAAATAAAATATCTTAACAACGCTTACAAAGTATTTCAATGTAGTTTCCATATGCATAGAAACTTTCATGTTTTATTTTTTTGTATAAAAACGGCGCCTCATATGAAAAAAGGTAAGAAAGATTTTTTATTGTAAATTGAACTAGAAATTCAAAAATTATTTTTAATTTGAAATATCTCTGTGGCGTACTAATTTTTCTTTAAAAATATTCAGACCATTACCCGTACGGGTCATATTACCCGTATGCGCGCCAATGGAGAATATAAAATTCTTAATTGTATGTAAAAAAATGCGCAATAACTACCTCTTAAAATCCACCAAATTTCATTTGCGTATATCAACCGGTTTTAGAGCAATACATAAATCGTCCTTTTGTAAGAAAAATTTCAACACCACGTATCTCGGAAATGAAGCATTTGCGAACATACTTTTATAAAGCAAAGCCATTATTTTTTCATGCAGAATTACCACTTAAAGTTTGTCATACTTATTTAAAAACGCACTGTGTTGATGAAAAACATGGCTAGTTGTTATAATAGGTACCTAACTTTTTTATTATCCTACATAAGTGAATGAATCAAAAAACAAAATTTTAAGAAAACCTAAGGCTATAGTTGGGTTTTAATTTCTGTATTTTATAAATACTAGAATGTTCCACAGGGTGTCGCAATCTTTAAGAAAAAAACTCAGTTTGATTGGTACACCCGGTATATAATGACAAGTTTACACTGTCTAGCAACAATATTACTACAACGATATTGTTAAAGAATAAGGTTATAATATATTAAAAGAATCACTAAAATCGGACAACAGGTTTAGGAAATTCGAGATATAAAAAATGTCCCGTTTTTAATGTGTCCGGATTTTTGAAGTTATACTTCTTTAGGCGCGATGGGAGGGAAATTTAATATTCGCGAATTCATCAAAAACTTTGTTCCCCGGCGCAGACGCATTATACCTTTGCTCTGATTGGGTGCTTAAATGCAAATGACATGACAATAATTGTTCGATATGGAGGTTATGCATAAACAAATATTGTATATTAGTTTTTATCGTTGTGAGGACACAGACAAAAGCAAGTTTATAATTGTAGTAACTTTTGAAATAGTTTTTAAAAGCAACAGGTACGTACCTAATTGTAAATGTTTCAGTATTGTAATAAAAAAATTACATACGTACTTACCTATTTGGAAAATGTATGTACCTAACTAGTAGATAATGCTTTGATTTACATAATTTGATTACCAACACAATTTCTACCACTCTTCATCTAATATACCTATTGTTCTCTTACTCTATGTTTTGTTGTATTTTAATATTTTAATTTCCTTTAGTACAATTCCCACAGTACAAGTTTTTGAAGTAGGTCAGGCCGCGCACTGAATCTGCATAGAGCGATCGGCTCGGCTAAGATCAATCGGCAGATTTTGCTATACATGGAAATAAACGAGCTACCGCGCACCGCCTAAGAACGTTCGACTGTCGAACGTTCTTAAGGGGTGCGCGGTGACTCTAACAAAGATTTATTAACAATAGTATTAATAATCAATCACCTTCAACCGCCTATGATTACCCCCGGTTTTACCCAAGTAAAGGTACTCATTTTATTCAGGCTGAGTCGACCTGGGGTCTGTAGACATTATGTTTTGTTGTATTTTAATATTTTAATTTCCTTTAGTACAATTCCCACAGTACAAGTTTTTGAAGTAGGTCAGGCCGCGCACTGAATCTGCATAGAGCGATCGGCTCGGCTAAGATCAATCGGCAGATTTTGCTATACATGGAAATAAACGAGCTACCGCGCACCGCCTAAGAACGTTCGACTGTCGAACGTTCTTAAGGGGTGCGCGGTGGCTCTAACAAAGATTTATTAACAATAGTATTAATAATCAATCACCTTCAACCGCCTATGATTACCCCCGGTTTTACCCAAGTAAAGGTACTCATTTTATTCAGGCTGAGTCGACCTGGGGTCTGTAGACATTTTTAAAAATGTATAGATGTTGTCTCCGGCGCTAGGATTCGATCCCCGTCCTTCTGCTTGAAAGTCAGACATCCTACTTCCTGAGCTATCGGGCCCAGCGAAATCCAAGTACTTGTTTTAAATATCCTACTCTTAATTTCCATTTTGAAGAACATATTATATTAATGAAGGCTTCAAATTTTCTTTAGTTTTTAAGCAACATTATAATAAATTGTGGTCTTAAAACATATGATTAACCCAACAAAAACTCACAAAAACTCGCTGGCTTTAGCCCGCCAGTCCCTTCCCCAAAAATTTCATTTTTTTTTCGGTGGGTTGCAATAAATTTAAGTTTCAAAAAATTTACACGTTTAGATTGTGATTGTGATCTCAAATTAATCTCGCAAAAATTCACAAAAACCCTTAAAATTTTTGAAGAAACCTTGTTTTTTGGGATTTGGACGTGTTCGCCAAATTTTTGAATGTCCTAAACAATTCTCCAAAAGAAAAATCCCCAAAAATCCTAAAAATCCAGTTTTTTAGGATTTTTAGGAATTGGGGAAAAATCTGGAAAAAACTAGAAATATATTTTTTAATTAACCCGTTCGCTGCCAATCACGCTCCAGCAAGTGCTGTGGTTACTTCAGTGAGGTGCCGTTCAACTAAATGGCTCGTAGTCGAGTTAAATACACAGAATATAAAAAAAGAATGTGTGTGTACTTTGTACGCACGTAAGAAGTTATACTTCTATTATATGATTTCAACAAAATCAATATACTTTAAACAGTTTATTTATATATTTTTTAAATATTAAACTAATTTTAATACTCACTACTTTCCAAAAAATTTTATTAAAACAATAAAAAAAATTAAAAAAATAAAAGAATAAAACACACACAAACACATTGAAAAATGAAACAAAGAAATGATTTCTGAACAATAATTGTTGACAAACATTTTAACTAAATATATATTTTCTGAAAAAAAAAATATAATAAATATACTTACAATCATAAAATGTATAAAAAAAATTAAAAAAAAATAAAAATTTGCATTGGGAATTGAACCTGCGTCTATAAGGTTGTTAGATTTTGAACTCACCGCACGCAGAACTTAGCTAGCGAGACATTTCAATGATGTGGGAAGATATAGCAACTAACCGTTTTAAACTTTTTTGACAGTTGCTTATTCTCTTAGTTTAATAAAATAAGTTTGATTCTTGTGGAATTAAAATATTAAAATACAACAAAATGTAGACTAATAAAGCAATTTATTAGATATGAAGATTGGTAGAAATTGTATTGGTAATCAAATTATGTAAATCAAAGCATTACCTATTATAGGTACCTACATTTTCCAAATAGGTATGTAGGTCCTAATATTTTATTACAATACTGGAACATTTAAAATTACGTACCTGTTACTTTTAAAAACTGTTTAAAAAGTCACTACAATTATAAACTTGCTTTTTCTGTCTGTCCTCATAATAAAAACTAATATACTACATACAATTTGTTTACCCATAACCATTGACGTATTAATAAAATAACCGACATATTGAACAATTGTTGACAGGTCATTGTAAGTACCCAATCAGAGGACGTATAACGTTTAAGCTGCGCCGTGTACCAAGATTTTGATGATTTCGCGTACATATAAATTTACTCCCAACGCTCTTAAAGAAGTGTAACTTCAAAAAAGTTTGACCTGCTGCAATCTCCGCAAAAATTGTACGCTTTTTCGAACAAAAAATGCATTTTTATTTTATACACTCCCAATCTATGAGCCTATGAAAAATAAGCAAGTTTTTTAAAACCCTCAACTCGGCGGGTGAATTTTTTAAATGAAATTTGAAATTTTTAAATTGGTTGCATTCCACTTAAAAAAAATAAAAACGAAAAGATGACTATTTGGCGGTAGGGGGTTGGGAGGTAGCGAGTTAAAATTGCGCTGTCATATTTTTAACCGCATAGAAGGTAAAAAAAGAATTCCGTGAGTAAGGGCATTTTGCCTATCTTAAATGGGTGCCCTTTGACCTCGGACTTCCGGTTCTGAGTTGCAACTGGAACTACTGTTTTAAAATCGCCGAAAGAGTACAAGCGATATATAATTCGACGCGCCTTTTAACAAGAAGAGAACTTTCTTCTTTTTAAGAAGAACAGAATATACTTTTACTTTAAATATTCCTTCCGGTTTCCGGTTAAACAGAGGCTACAAATTTTCTTTAGTTTTGTAGACTGTTGTTATTAATTATACCGAAACAAAAGATTACTATTTTTTGCCTTCTCTAAAGGAACGGCTAAGTGAATCTCATCTCATCCCAATATCGCCCCGGCGTATCCCGTTTTGTGTACTTAGTTTTTACGGGCCATCAACATCCACCCCTGTAGATGGAGGAAAAAAAGTTAATGAATTTAAATTGAATATGGAGCATGTTTGGTGCCTGAGGGGATGTATAAGCAACATTATAATAAATTTGTCGGTGGCGGTCGTGGCGGTGGTGGAGGTGGTAGTGGCAGTGCCGGTGCGGTCTAGACCACCGCCACCGCCGCATCGTATCGCATCGAAGAGTTTCGGGTCGATAGAGATGCCATCGCCATCCCAACCCAGCTGTTTCCAGGGGCGGCTTTCCTTATATTGGATTAACATCAGCTGGTTGCAGTGATATGGGAGATACCTGTCCCATATCACTGGCTGGTTGTCTGTGTATATATTATACTAATTTGATACCGCTTACCTAGAAAATATTTTGATAGCCTTTTCTTTTCTTTATTTCTTCTATTTCTGTTGTTGGAAATATTTTATATATAATATAAACTCACCGGCACAAAATTTCGCCACCCAAAATTTTTGATTAAGTTTGATAATTTATAACTTTATTATTTGTACTCCGATTTTCAAGATTCCTGCAACAGTTTATATGTATATGTTTTGGTGTCGTTTGTTATTATTTAGGTAACAAAAATTTTTTGCTTAGATGGCATTATAGAGGGTGAATGGAAACGTTGTATTCTTTCCAAACTTTAAAAAATTATGTGGAAAAATTGGAGAGTTGATTTTGTTTCATACTCCTTTAATGTTATCCTGGAGGTATCCCTAAGACTTTGTTTTTTGAATTATCCGAATATCTCTTTTCTTGTAAAAGAGGTAAATAAAACACTGCTTTGAAGGTTTATTTAATTAGAAATATGAAACGCAGTAAAATTAACAATAAAAAACAAAATTAACAACAAAACAAAACAATTCAATAGCGGGTATTCCACCCCTCGCAGCAACGACTGCTCGCAATCTGTTTGGCATCGAATAAAGATGTGTTATTCTTGCCTGGGGAATAGCCCGGTATTCTTCTATCAGGGCCATGACTGTACCAAATCTGGAGGCCTTCAATACACATGGTTTCAGTTTTCTTAATGTTCACTTGCAGATGGTTCTATAATTATCGGATTTATGGAAGCTGCCTTTTTATGTATTGACGTTATTGTAGATTTTGGCCAGTCATCGGGCCGTTGCTTGGAATGTCATATGTACAGAGCAAGTGAAGCTATTTTATCCCGGATTCTTTTATGGCCTTGAACACATTTGCTATTATCATATTTGTACATGGCACATTGTTATATTTGAGTTTACTGATCGCCAGGCTTATGTCATTCTCGAGTATATTAGGTCCTTCTTTCATTTCTTTAGGGATTTGGTGAACAAGTTCTTGGCATTGATCATTTTTATATAGGTCCTGGCAATATTATCTCCATTTCTCTGCTATATCTTCTATTTTGGTTTTCAGGGTTTCGTTAAACAGTCTTGCATTTTTGTTTTATTTCTCTGTTGAGGTTTTTAAACTCACTTTTTCCGTTTCACTATGTAGGTACACCACTTTGACAAAGATTTCTTTTATTCTCAATTATTTCAAGGGTTTCATCTGTTATCCAGTGTTTCTGTTTCATAGGATTATTTAGCTTTAAGCGATTAATTGGTGTTGTTACACAAAGTTTAATGGTATCCCACATTTCTTGTGATGTACCCTTACGAATAGAGGGCATACATTTTTTGCACTTCTTGGAGAAGATCGTCCGTCTTTCTTAGTTCTATCCTTTTATCTCCTTTAGTTTGTTGGACACTTTATATTTGAGCTTTCCTTTACTTGCGAGGAAAGTATGATCTGATTCGCATATCGTCCCTGGATTTGATCTGTCTGTTTGGATTGATTATCTACAGCAAATATTTGTGATGATATAATCGATTTGATTTCTAGATCTATCTCCAGGATTTTTCCAAGTATGGTGTATGAAGTAAGCGTACATGGTGTTTAAATCGAGTATTCATGATTTGCTTTGAATTTTCTAGATGTAGTAGAATGAATGGCTCTCTGGATTCACCTTATAGTTGGGAAGTTTGAGAAGGTGAATTTTGTGAAAGTTGAGGGCCCAACAAAGATTGTGACGGTGAATACTGTGGAGTGTGAGAGATGATCAGTGGGTCGTTTTGAGATTGTGATTGGATATTGCTCGATATAGAAAGGGGGATCAGAGGGATGGTATTGGATGGTGGTTGTAGCGGATTCCTAAATTCTGATTGTAAGGTTTGGTGTTCAGAATGAAGAAATTCATATTCTGTAGGTGTTATTTTCATGGCTCACTAATATTAACTCTGGTATGACAGAGGGACCCCAGACGTTCAGATACAATGAGCGTCTCTTTGCAAAGACAATGAAAGTAACAAGAGACTTACTCAACACACACACTACACATGACACTAGGTACCTAACTGCAAAAATTCACCGTACCTACCATGCCAATGGCCATTAGTTGTCGAGGCATTAGCTAAATAGAAAAATAAAAAAAAACTCTGGTATGACATAATTATTTTAGAGCTTCATTTACATGAATTTGTAGTTTTTCCGTATATTGTTCTCTAGAATTACAATTTTTTGTTTAAGTGCCGTCTATGCAAACATACTTTAAACTCATTGTGTCAACATCTACCATATCGTTCTAGTTTTCACATTTTGATATCTTATCAGTTAACAAATTATTCAACACTAATATTTAATCAACGAACGTATCTACATGAGATTGTGTCTTACAATAATTAATCTTACTTATTTTAGCACCTAAAAGAAGTAAATAAAAAAGATATGAGTCTGTCAAAATTTGCTATTTTAAATAACGTTTACTGGTAGTTAATATTTCTTGTGATTAACATGGGTGTCATCTTATCAACGTTAGGTATACAGGAACCAAAACTTTCGTTAAGGCCACAAAAAGTGGTCGTCGGAACTATACATGGAACTCAAATAACATTAGCTTATGTGCTTAACACTTTTGTAAGCATTTTTGGTAAGTTTTTATTTTACTTTATAGGTAAATAGGAAATTTTCAGAAAACCCATTGCCTTGACTACCTACGTTTCGGTACGGTCACACTTGCCATTGTCAAGTCAGGAAGTAACGCTCCTTGCTGCTGCTTGAAGTAAACTGTTTACTTGCTATGATCACACGCTGTAATGTTTTACTAGGACTCATCAGATCTCACCTTTTAGTTTCATCCCCCCTGTGGAGTATTGTGCGCTTAGGAGTTTCTTGGTTTCTTGGCCAAAAGTGTAAGATTGCTGACTGGCCGGGTCGCGAATTTACAAAAGCTATACTAATTTAGTCATGGGAGCGACTGAATTCGAGTAGGTTTTGTAAGCACAATATTAGTTACATATTCTATACTATTACGGTCCACAAATTAACTGTATTGGTGTAGGATTTGTAAGCAAAATTTTTGATTATTATTGAGTAAATGTCTATACTGTTTCAGTCATGTAAGTAAAACTAATCAAGTATGGACCATTCCACGAATATACGTCTGTTCCAGACCATCGCAACAACGAATATTTTAGTGTGCAACAGAAGAAGTACGAAAGTAAATGGCTCTAAAAATTATTTCAATAAACAAGAATGTAATTTGCAATTTAGTTTCGTACTTCTTATGTTGCACACTAAAATATTCGTTGTCGCGATGGTCTGGAACAGACGTATATTCGTGGAATGGCCCATATTTACTTAAGTGGATTTATTATTTTATCATAAAATTTAGATATATTTTGAAAATTAAAATGAATAATATGTATATATTTGGATATGATTAAAAATAAAAACAATTGAATAACTACTAATGTACGAGTATATACAGTACAGTATGTCCCTGTAAGTTGGAACCATATGGAAAACTTTTTTATTATTAATTTTACGAAAAAAATTAATTCTTCATAAAAAGTTCTGCGTGGTCTAAAACCTGAGATGCAATCATCTGCTATCAAGTTTTATCAATAGGATACGAGGAATGTCAAAAAATATGAATGTATCTCATGAGTAAAGTATCTACCTGTATATATTTCACAAGATTAAAAATTGTTATTACGAAAATTTGTTTGGACTTAAAAATAATGTTATGCATTACATTCTTCTAATTGAAAGGAAAATTGAAACTTTTTCTCAAATTACAGATAACCAACATCATTTTTATTTATAATGACTCCGAAATTATTAGTTTTACGAAAAAAAAGTTATTCTTTATAAAAACTATTTGTATGGTGTGAAAACTAAGATACAACCATAATTTATCAAATTGTATCAATTTTAAACGAGGTTTGTCAAAAAAATATGAATATCGTTAAAGAGTAAAGTACCTTTATAGATCCCAATATTTCTTAAAAGATGTAATTGTATACTCATACATGTTTTTTAAATCTGAACAACTTTTTATAACAAAATTTTTCAATATTGTGCAAAATAAAAGTACTTTACTCTTGAGCGAAAGTCATTTTTTGACACACCCCGTATAAAATTGATAAAATGTGAAATATTATGATTGACGCTTATTTTGTAGAACGTGCAAAACTTTTTATAAAGAATATATTTTTTTGGTCAAATTAACAATTTCGAAGTTATCATATTTAAATAAAAATTATGTTTTGTATCTTCAAAAAAATTGTTTTCAATTAGAAGAATGTAATTGCGCATTAGAACATAATTTTTAATTCCAAACAACTTTAGATAATAACAAGTTTCAATATTGTGGAATATAAAGGTGCTTCACTCTTGAGAGAAAATCATATTTTTTGACATACCTAGTATACTATTAATAAAATTTGATACCTGATGATTGTATCTTAGTCTTTATATAAACGTATAAATCTTTATTTATACATCCATGACTGAAACAGTATAGATATTTACTCAATAATAATCAAAAATTTCGCTTACAAATCCTACACCAATACAGTTAATTTTGGACCGTTATAGTATAGAATATGTAACTAATATTCTGCATACAAAACCTACTCGAATTCAATCGTTCCCATGACTGAATTAGTATAGCTTTTGTAAATTAGCGGCCGGGTCAGCGCACCTTCTATCTTGTTTATTGTCTGGATAAACGGTGTACTAGTTCCTTCCATTCTCTTCTATTTGTTGCTCTGTTTTTGACTTAACCCCATTTTAGTCCAATTTTTTCGTGTTCTCTCGTTGTGGTTCTTTTCCAGCTGTTGTTTGGTCTTCCTCTGTTTCTTTTCCACTACGGTTGGTATTCAAGCGCTTGTCTTGCTATGTTGCTTGTATCTTTCCTCAAAGTATGACCAATTCATTTCCATTTTGTTTCATTGACTGTAGTACATGTTAGTTTGCCCAGTAGATATATTCTCAGGGTTTTTCTTTAAAATTTGTTTACAAATATTTGCAGTTTTTTAGTTGTAGTTTCGTCCTCTTTCCATGTTTCTGCTCTGTAAAGTAATATTCTTTTAGCTCCGGTGATTCTACTTCATTGTCTACGACTTGTATTATTTCATTTCTTATTCTGTTTGCTTGTTTATACTCTACTTCTCGTATATTTCTTTGTGCTCTTTTTCTGTTAGGTTTCTTATGATTGTATATTATGTGTTCGCAGGACGTTTTCGTGTACTGTTTTATCTAATATATTTAGCATCTCATCTATGAACTTTCTTTTTTATCTTCTCTGGCTTGTTTTTTGCTCCTGCGTTTTGGCCTTGGATTTCCGATCCTTCCTTGTGCGAGATATTTTCTTTGATTTTTTCCTCCTTTCTTTCATCAGTTGTAAAGTATCGTTAGTTTTCCATTTTTTATTTTGTCTTTTTTTTCAATTTGATCGTTTATCTTGCTGTATTTATCATTACTTCTGTAAAATACTTCCATGTTTCTTAGACTGGCTTTCCAGTTTGTTGTGATATAGTTCGGTTTATTGCCAGTTTCTCAATGGATTTATTTCTTATACTTTCTTGTTTTAGGACATCGACGTCGTATTTGTTCCTTCTGTTGGTTTTTTGGTTTCCATCTCTAATTTCAAAATTTGGCTAATTTCATTCTTAAGTTCGCTCTAACTAGCATCTTGTCTGACCTCACATCAGCACCTCTTAAGCTCCTGACATCTTGCAACCAGCTTCTCTATTTATATTCCATTGTTATGTGGTCTGTTTGGTTCTTGTACTTCCCTTTTGGTGATTTCTATGTTTCCTTATGTATCAACTTATGTTTAAAGATACTTCCACCTATTATAAGTTCATTTTGTTCAAAAAATGAACATACAAAACTATTGTGTTCACTATTGTGAATAATATAGGTGTTTCTCTCACCTATTCCCTCCTTTTCCTTCACTTGTTCATATCCTGTATTATCATTGCCTATTTTAGCATTAAAGCCTTTCATCATTATATTCATATCTCTTCTATATTTATTATTAATCCCTTTGTTAGTAAAATTCTTTCTCATCTTCGTCGCTTTTATTTTTAGGGGCATATACGAACATAGCACTACTAGGTTATAGTATATAGCCTTCAGTCTCTCCCAAGTAATTCTTTCAGATACTGGATCCCACTCTATTAGAGCCCTGCTTCCCTTTTGGGCTAACAGTATTGCCACTCAATTTTATTGTTTATTATTTACGTTTGTGTTGCCAGAACATATCATTAGTTATCCACGAGGAAAAAAAATTTCCTGTAGTTGGCTGTATACCATTTATTACAAAAAACCATAAAATTCTTTATAAAAATTTTTTATAGTTTTTTTTATATCATTAGTTGTTGGTCTCCTACTCGGGTTGATCTTCTTTTATTTCATTGTATTTCGCTTAATATAACATTGTCTAAATTATACTTATCAATATCTTAGTTTATTTACTCCAATTTGCCAGTTTCGTAAGGAGTTCTTACATTCCATGCTCCCATGAACATATCCTCTCTTGTGTCTATTGCGGGTTTATCTTTCGTTCTTGCTCTTTTCCTATTCTTAACATTGCTCAATTCCTTTTTCTTTGCTCATCAGATAGTGGTAGATTAAGATTAAAAGCAAACTTAACTAGAAAACAAAAACAAATATGTATACAGGGTGAGTCACCACTAACGGGACGGAAGATAACAGCGAAATGGTAAAAGATTTGAAAAAATTTTTAAATTAATAGTTTGTAAGTTGATCAAAGCTACATTTTAAAATTATTTTGAAATATACAGGGTGTCCCAATAAATGGCGGCGTATCAAAGTTATATTTTTTCTTATGGAACACCCTATATTTTATTGCATTTTTTAATTGTCCCTAAAAAATAAGGTATAGTTTCATAAGGCTTCCCTATACCTATGTATAGAGTGTTCAGAGGTATGTTGACTTTTCTTAAAATGTAGAGTTTTAAAAAAAGGCTTATTCCGAAGTTATTTAAGAAATTATAAAAAAATTGCTTGTACATCTAAATAGTTGAATATTGGTTTAATGTATTCCATGATTGATTATTACACATTTATTTACAGGGTGTTTGTTAAGTACATTGACTTTGAAATTTATTAGACTCTGCCAATTATTGTACAAGTGCGTATTACCGAAGATTGCCGAACGAAGTGACCCAAGTTCATTTGCCAGGGTTACTGGGTGACGAAAAAGTACATAACGACGAGAATATACACAAAACCAACGCTTCGATGAACGAACATTTTTACTCCTTACATTCAAGTTATTGTAATTTGTTTTAGATCTGTTGTATTAAAATTTACGTGAAATTCTGAAAATTCTTCACCACATCCACAACTATTGGTCCTTCGAACAACGAATCTACAGTGCCAGCAGAACTACAAAAGAAAATAGCAGCTTTACATTCTACGAACCGACGTCGTACTTGACCCGCTGTATCAACCCCAGGAAGCTACATTATTTACAACACTGAATACTGAATCCTTTTTATAGTTTCACATTTTTTCAGTCTCTATTTGATAAATATTTTAAGTACATGAGTTTCAATCTAAATTAATATATTTATTTCGAATAGTGACATATTTGACGTTTTACCTACTCTCGTATTCATTGTGAATGTGCTAGCTGATTTTTTATTTTATGATGACAGATCGTAACTAAACGTTAATAATAATTCTTACGTACATAATAATTGAATTACAAAACATTTATTTCCGTTTTCTGCACTTGAATAAATCATTTCTTTTTATTTAATTACATTCATCGAAGATCAAATATTTATTTCTTTAAACATCAAACACATTTTGATTGTTTATCTCTGTATAATAATATACGCCACATACATACATAATATTTAATTATTTTGCATCCTCATAAATTTTGGTCAAATTGTCAAAAATGTCAGACCAAAACAAAACAAAGAGAATGGCCACTAAAGGTGCTCTTACACGTTTAACAACATATTTTCGAAGTATAGAAAATAATGAAATTATCGACCTCGTAGATTTAGAAATGCGATTATTCAAAGCCGAAGGGCTTTTAGATGTTTTTAATGAGGTTCAGATGCTTATTGAAACTGATGATCCTGACTGCGAGGAAAATTATGACACATTACATGCCATTGAAAGGCAGACTTTTGAGGACAGATATTTTAAAATAATATCTGACATCAAAAAACTTATTTTATCTAGACGACCTACTGAAACGTCTGATTCACGTAGTGTCAATGGTTCAATAGCAGCTAGGCCTACAAATACAAGCAACATTAAGTTACCTCCATTGAATCTAGCTACATTTGATGGATCGTTTGATCAATTCCTCTTCTTTCGCGACAGTTTTAATTCTATTATTAATGATGATACTTCACTTTCCAATGTACAAAAGTTTCATTACTTACGTCTGTCATTACGTGGCATAGCTGCCGACACTATTAAATCTTTGCAAGTCTGCGATGCAAACTACGACATTGCTTGGAGTTTATTGATCGAAAGATTTGAAAATAAACAGTTACTTGTAAACAATCACATTAAAGCTCTCTTTAACCTACCACTAGTCACAAAAGAATCAAATCAAGGTCTCAGACAACTTCTAGACAATACACAAAAACATTTACGTGCTTTAGAAGTTTTAAAACGCCCCACTAAACACTGGGATGATTTGATTATTTATTTGTTAACAACAAAATTTGATAACTCAACAAGACGCTCTTGGGAGTCACAAAATTGTAAAGACAACCTACCAGTTTTAGATGATTTACTGAAATTTTTAAAAGAACGATGTCGTATCTTAGAGTCATTAGATAACTACAATGATAATAAACAGGATCAAAATTCACCACGATACAAAGGTAATAAGTCTGAAACAAGAGCCTTTGTTTCTAACACAGAGAATAGGTTTAAATGCAACTTTTGTAACAAGGAACATAAAATATATTATTGTCCTGACTTCTTAAAACTAAATCCTACTAATAGGTTAAACAATGCAAAACGTCTACGTTTATGCCTTAATTGTCTTGGCACATGCCATCGTACTAAGGATTGTCGTTCTACTGGTTGTAGAAAATGTGGAAAGATCCATCACACTCTGTTACACTTCGAGAATTCACAATCCTCAAATTCAGTTTCCACAGAAAACAATTCTTCTCAATCTTCATTACCTTCCAATGTTCCAAACACTGGGCTGCAGTCAAATGAATCTACTTCTACCTCTAACTTCTCTTCAACACATCATATAAGCTCAAGTGTTCACACTGCTATTAAACCGTATATTCTACTCTCAACTGCTGTTGTTAACGTTTTTGACAAGTTCGGCAACTCACATAAATGCAGAGTACTCTTGGACAACGGAAGTCAATCCAACTTTATATCTGAGAAATTTTGTGATATTTTACAACTTTCAAAGGAAAAAATCAACACTTCGATCTCGGGAATTAATCAATTAACTCACAATATTAACTTCCGGACATCACTAACATTTAAATCAGATATTAACAATTTCTCGAAAAAAATATCTTGTCTAATTTTGCCCAACATAACAAGTAATTTACCTTACATACAGATCAATCGTTCCCAGCTCAATATTCCAACAAAATTACTTCTAGCTGACCAGAATTTTGAAAAACCTGGTCCAGTAGACCTTCTTATTGGAGCTGACACATTTTGGGATATTTTAAGCGTGGGACAAATCAAACTTGGTCCTGGGTTACCGATCATTCAAAAAACCACTCTTGGTTGGATAATTTCTGGCCCAATTCCAACAAATATTCAACACCACCCCCAACATAATTGTTACTTTTCTTCTACCAGTGAATTAGATTCACAGCTCACAAAGTTTTGGGAATTAGAGGAGTGTCCTAAAACTAAGTTTGTTTCCGAAGAAGACATCTATTGTGAAAATCATTTTAAGCAGCATATTTCTCGCCATTGTGATGGTCGTTTTATCACTACTCTTCCACTAAAGGAATCTCCATCAGTTTTAGGGGATTCTCTAACTACTGCCAAAAAACGTTTTTTAAACTTAGAGAGAAAACTTGAAAATAACATTCAATTGAAATTAGAATATCATGACTTCATACGTGAGTACATTAAACTTGGTCACATGTCCCTAATAAATGACACTAATGATAATTCGGGATTCTTCTTACCTCATCACTGCGTTTTAAAAGAAACTTCAACCACTACAAAGTTAAGAGTTGTATTTGATGGTAGTGCGAAAACTACCACAGGCTACTCATTAAATGACATCATGTATGTCGGCCCTCATTTACAAGATAATTTATTTTACATTTTACTTAGATTTCGTCAACATAAATTCGTACTGGGTGCAGATATAACTAAAATGTATCGTCAGGTTTTCCTTACTCCTGAACAACGTTACCTTCAAAAGATCCTTTGGAGATTTAATAAAAATGATGAAATTTCTGCTTATACACTGAATACTGTTACCTACGGTACTGCATCAGCAGCGTTTCTTGCCATTAGGTCTCTTCATGAAATTGCTCATCGACATATTTCCGAATACCCAAAAATTTCCTCTATAATTTTGCACGATTTTTATGTAGATGATCTATTAACTGGTTGTGACACATCGGAAGAACTCCGAGAAATCAAGGAAACTATTTCATATTTATTATCTTCCTACGGTTTTCCTCTGAGAAAATGGACTACCAATGATTCGTCTCTACAAAATCATTCTGATCCTGATTTTTTGCATTTTGGTTCTGACGAACATAAAAAAACACTAGGATTACTTTGGAATCCGTCTTGTGATTCCCTACAATATTCTATAAATATCTCCACAATTAACTTAAAGATTAGCAAAAGACAGATTTTATCCTGTACAGCACAAATATTTGATCCTTTGGGGTTACTTTCACCCGTAACAGTTATATCGAAAATTATTCTTAAAGAGCTCTGGAAACTCAAGATAAGTTGGGATGAATCTGTTCCTGAAAGTATTTACACACTTTGGTCGAAATACTACTTCGAACTTACAAAATTAAACACTTTAAAAATACCTAGACATGTACTTTCTTCTAACCCAGTTTCTGTTCAACTTCATGGGTTTTCTGACGCCTCGGAGGCGGCTTACGGTGCATGTATTTACATATGCTGCACAGATACATTTGGAAATTACACTTCAAATCTTTATTGTGCTAAAACTCGAGTTTCTCCTATGAAACTTGTAACCATTCCAAGACTCGAACTTTGTGGGGCATCACTACTTTCTGAACTTGTCGAAAAGGTCACTTCATCTGTAAATGTCTCCTTTAAAAACATTACGTATTGGACTGACTCTAAAATTGTTATTTCATGGATAAACACCTCTCCCCATTTACTTAAGACTTTTATAGCAAATCGAGTATCACAAATACATAAACTGACCAACCCTGAATTTTGGAAATATATTAATACTTATGATAATCCAGCAGATCTACTGTCACGAGGTATAAGTCCTTCTTCGCTCAGTAATTCCCACATATGGTTTCATGGCCCTTCTTGGCTCACTTTGCCTCAAGAAGAATGGCCTCAATATACAAAACATCAAGAAGTTTGTATAACTTCTGAATTACCTGAACTGCGTAACAAAACTCTTGTGTTTCATCACATCAACAACGAATTTACCTTTTACTACAAATATTCTTCATTAAATAAACTAACACGCGTCTTTGCTTATGTCTTAAGATTTAAAGACAATCTGTCGATTCATAAACATTTACGAATAACAGGTCCCTTGACCACAATAGAACTCAATAATTCCCTTTTAACCTTAATTAGGTTCGTACAACGTCAGTCATTTCCATATGATTATGATGCACTTTCCAATTCCAACCAAATTGACAAAAGAAGTAAACTTCTTGGCCTAACTCCATTCTTTGATACAACAACAAAATTAATACGCGTTGGCGGTCGTTTACATCATTCGTCATTTGATTTTAACAAGAAACACCCCATAGTCCTACCTCAGAAAGATCGCCTCACGATACTCATTGCTCGCCATGAGCATTTGAAACTTTTACATATTGGTCCTCAAGCACTTCTTGCTTCCTTAAGAGAAAATTACTGGCCAATATCAGGGCGCAATTTGGTTCGAAAAATTGTTCGTGATTGTGTCCGATGTTTTAGATTTAACAATAAACCCGAACAGTATCTTATGGGCAATCTTCCGGAGTCACGAGTTACCCCTTCACGTCCCTTCACGGTTTCTGGTGTCGATTATGCTGGTCCCGTTTTATTACGAGATAGAAAGGGTCGTAATTACAAAACTTCTAAAGCTTATATTGCTCTCTTTATTTGCTTCGCCAGTAAGGCTATACATTTAGAAGTTGTCAGTGATCTCACGACAGAATGCTTCTTAGCGGCATTACGCCGATTCACGGCCCGACGCGGTAAATGCTCCGAAATATTTTCAGATAACGGCAGCACTTTCGTGGGAGCAAATAATGAACTCAGACAATTTTTTAACACAAATGCTGATCACATTATTACAGACCTCTCAATCGACGGTATTCAATGGCATTTCATTACTCCACGTGCTCCCCACTTCGGTGGATTATGGGAGTCAAACATTAAATCAGTTAAGCACCACATGAAACGTGTAGTAGGTAATGCAATTTTAACATTTGAAGAATTTACCACGGTTTTATATCAAATAGAGGCTTGTCTCAATTCTAGACCACTCTATCCTCTTTCTAATGACCCAAATGACCCTAACCCTCTTACTCCTGCACACTTATTAATTGGATCTTCATTGACGAGTATACCACAACAAAACTTAATGGACATTAATGAAAATCGTCTTTCAAGATTCCAAAGGGTGCAACAGATATTACAGCACTTTTGGACAAGATGGTCCAAAGAATATGTATCCCATCTTCAGCAGCGGGTCAAGTGGAAGGAGAATTGCCAACAGCTGATCCAGCCTGGACGCATGGTTCTAGTAAAGGATGATGGACTTCCTCCCTTGAAGTGGCAGTTAGGCAGAATTTTAAAAACCTACACCGGAAGTGACAATATTGTGCGGTCGGTTGTGATAAAGACAAACTCTGGTGAGATTAAACGACCGGTTGTGAAATTATGTGTTCTGCCTAACCAAGATCAATAACTTTTGTTTGAAAACTATAATTAATATGATCTTTGACTTTTTCTTTAAGACTTTTTATTGAAACCCGGTCTTTGGGGTTTCAAGGTGGGGGAGTATATGTTAAGTACATTGACTTTGAAATTTATTAGACTCTGCCAATTATTGTACAAGTGCGTATTACCGAAGATTGCCGAACGAAGTGACCCAAGTTCATTTGCCAGGGTTACTGGGTGACGAAAAAGTACATAACGACGAGAATATACACAAAACCAACGCTTCGATGAACGAACATTTTTACTCCTTACATTCAAGTTATTGTAATTTGTTTTAGATCTGTTGTATTAAAATTTACGTGAAATTCTGAAAATTCTTCACCACATCCACAACTAGTGTTCACAATTTACAGTTTCATTATTGGATCATTCAATGTGTCATATGATGCTTATTTTAAATAGAATACCATGTATATGAGTAAACAATTATACTAAACAAATTTACCTCTTTCTAATGGTATATGGATGTCCTATACCTAGGTCTCATAGTTTTTGCGTAATTTACAATTCTTTAAATTATTAATCTGTAAATCCATTTTAAAACAAAAGATGTAGTTAATTAATGTCATTGTACCGCATTGTCATTTCATGACAGTACGGTCTGGCAATTATCTTATAATTAATGTATTCCATGATTGATTATTACCCATTTATTTACAGGGTGTTCAAAATTTACAGTTTTATTATTGGATTATTCAATGTGTCATATGGTGCTTAATTTAAATAGAACACCGTATATAAATGATTTATTATACTAAACAAAGGTTTCTCTTTCGAATGGTATATGGATGTTCTATTTCTATAACTAGGAGTCATAGTTTTTGCGTAATTTACAATTTTCTTAAACGGTAAATCGATTTTAAAAATATTTGTTTTAGAGTCACCCTCGATTTTTAAACCCAATATCTTGGCATAGTTGGTATAAACGAGTGTAGTTGTAAATAAAAATGTATACTTTTATATGCTGATTTGTAAAATAAATTTTTTCGTTATTGAAAATAATTAAATACATAACGAAACAAAGAAATTTATAAAACAAATACATAAATAATACAAAATGAACCATCAATTACTATAAGTAAAAAATTATCAGTTATGCAATAAATGTTAAAAATGTTTGCTTTCTTGTGCAATACAACAAGCGATATTATCTTTAAATGATTTGCTTACATTATTTTACATAGAGGGTGTTATAGACGAAAAAGCGTTTGAAATTCTTAATTGCATATCATCTGGAGTAGGTAGTAGGAAGTGTAGTATAATATACAATATTTCTAATAAAACCCCGTTTAAAAAATCCATCTTTGTCAATCCTGGATCTTGGTGACCTAGGTGGCTTTCGGAGATAGCGTGATTGTTCATTTTTAGTAACAATTAAATTTGAATATCATACACAAATGTTTATATTTTTGATAATTACCTGACCGTACTGTAATAAAATGACAATGTCATATATACAATGACCTTAATTAACTACATCTTTTGTTTTAAAATCGATTTACCGATTAAGAATTTAAATAATTGCAAATTACGCAAAAACTGTGAGACCTAGGTATAGGACATCCATACATCATTCGAAAGAGGTAAATCTCTTTAGTATAATTATTTATTAATATACATGGTGTTCCATTTAAAATAAGGATAATATGACATATTGAATAATCCAATAATGAAACTGTAAATTTTGAACACTCTGTAAATAAATGCGTAATAATCAATAATAGAATACATTCGACCAGTATCCAATTATTTAAATTTAAAAGTATTTTTTTTGTAATTTCTTAAATAACTTGAGAATAAGTCTTCTATTAAAACTTTAAATTTTAAGAAAAGTCAACATAACTCCGAACACTCTGTACATAAGTATAGGGAAGCCTTATGAAACTATACCTTATATTTTGCGGACAATTAAAAATGCAATAAAATACAGGGTGTTTCATAAGAAAAGATATAACTTTGATACGTCGCCATTTATTGGGACATCCTATATATTTTAAAATAATTTTAGAATGTAGCTTTTATCAACTTACAAACTATTCATTTAAAATTTTTTACAAATCTTTTACCATTTCGCTGTAATCTTCCGTCCCGTTAGTGGTGACTCACCCTGTATACTGTTATAAATTTAGAATACATATTTTTTTACAGCTGTATTGATGATCGTTCTCTTGGAGTTTGGTACAATACCTGCAGTACAACAAGGTTTTTATTGTGGAGATCCTCTTATATCACATAAATATACCGGTGATACAATTACTCCAGTCACATTGGGATTAACAGCTCCTCTTCTAGTGATAGTGATGGTACTAGTTACAGAACTGCTGGCCCATCAGTCGATAAAGCAAATCAACCTGCATGCTGTAGCATTCTACGTTAGTGAATCTTCAGTAGGCGCGACTTTAACTTTACTGGTTACGTCAATAGGGAAAGTATTAGTTGGTGAACACAGGCCCCATTTTTTGGATACCTGTGAGCCGGACACTGCGAAGAACTGTTCTATAGGGACGTTTATAGAAACTTATACCTGTACGTCAACAGAATTTGAACCTTCATTTTTGGTTGACTCCTCTTTGTCATTCCCATCGGGACACTCTTCAATTGCTTGGTTTATTGGAATATTCTCAGCAGTAAGTATTTCTATAATTTTTTTTCTTAAAGTAGAGAGCATTAGTTTTAAAAATTGGAATAAATCCTTTGTAAAAGGTATAAAATTTATTAAAATCCCTAAAGGGCTACATCAGAACAAAACGTTTTCGATTTTATTACAAAATCATCATCAGTGTAAGACAGTCTGGATGCTAACTGAGCCACCAAAGAAATATAGGGGTAATAACCCTTCAAATATAAAATGTATGCTTTACAGATGCATATTTACTTAAAATGCCTTGTGATGGGCAAAAGGCAACAGGAATAATGCCCTAAGGTAAGGTATTTAAATTCCCAACATGTGGGATGCAAAAAAATTGAACAGGAATAATGCCCTAAGGTAAGGTATTTAAATTCCCAACATGTGGGATGCAAAAAAATTGAGTTTATATTTCGATGACTTTATGGCAACTGTGTATACAGTTGTATGCAACTGAGCAGTTGCCATAAAGTCATCGAAATGTAAACTCATTTTTTTTGCATCCCACATATTGGGAATTTAAATACCTTACCTTAGGGCATTATTCCTGTTGCCTTTTGCCCATCACAAGGCATTTTAAGTAAATATGCATCTGTAAAGCATACATTTTATATTTGAAGGGTTATTACCCCTATATTTCTTTGGTGGCTCAGCTAGCATCCAGACTGTCTTACACTGATGATGATTTTGTAACAAAATCGAAAACGTTTTGTTCTGATGTAGCCCTTTAGGGATTTTAATAAATTTTATACCTTTTACAAAGGATTTATTACAATTTTTGTGATTGATGGTATACAGCCAACTACAGGAAAACTTTTCTTTCCTTGTGGATTCATTAGTTTTACTTATTTGTGAATGGATTTGAAGAAAATGTTTGACGCATAGAGAGAGGCAGGTAACATAGAGAGAGTGAGCGAATGGGAGAAACACATAAAAAGAGAGAAATTAAAGAAGAATGATGCGCGAATTAACAACTGGAACATCTGTTTACTATTAAACTTGTAATCAAGAACAACAGTGCAAAGAATTGGAGAGATAGGTACCTACATCAGTAACGTTTTTGACGATGCGTCTCGAGAAAATGCTACACATACCTACATACATAATATGTATGTATACTAACTTACTGTGTTAACAAGTTAGAGAGAGGTCCCAGTATACTGATATTAGAAGTTAGAAAAGCCATATAGTAAGCTTAAAATAATAAATTACCTGGACCAGATGAAATCCCGGTTGAGCTACTTAAACTTTTGGACGAGGAAAACATTACCTACTTAACCACTTTCTTTAATAAAATTTACAACGAAGAAAAATACCAAATGATTGGTTGGAGTCATTGTTTACAACATTACCAAAGAAAACAGGCCCACCAAATGCAGCGATTTTAGACTAATCAGTTTGATGAGCCATACACTTAAGATACTTTTACGAATTATGCAAAACAGAGTATTTCTTCTGTGCAAAAGTATTGTGATAGAGTGTAGAAGTGATCTAGGAACTAACTAGAGAGGCACTATTTTGTATGCGCGTTCTCTTCCAAAAAAAAAAAAATGTTGAGTTCCGAAAGAACGTTTATGCTTGTTTCACCGACTTCGAAAAGGCATTCGACAGAGTTCAACACGATACATTTTTCGATTGCCTGCGGGCTGCAGAACTTGACCAGTACGATATATAAGACTGCTAAAATACTTATATTACAATCAAGTAGCCTCTATGCAGATTGGAGACGATCGTACTGAAAAACTACCCAATAAACGTGATATGTGTAAAAAATCTTTATGGTGGCTTTGGATGACAGACAAGATGGAGTAAAAGGCTAGGTGGAGAAGAAGTCAATATCAGATAGGCTGACGATACAATCAATTTTGCAGAAAATTTGCAAGTCTTTAGTAACTCTAGTAAGTTAACGGAGAGGCCTTAAAATTTAAGTTTCAAAGACAGTGGATGGCAATTGGAAAGATTAATATACATGAAGGTCTACTTTCTCTTAATGGAGAGGAGATAGAAGGTGTAAACTATTTTAAATATCTTGGCAGCTGGTTAAATATACATTGTGACTCTGATCAAGAAATAATAACCATGATCTAAATATTACGTAATGATTTATGACCTAGAAACCAGTATTATGAAACATAAATCTGTCGATGGATATTTGAATTCTTCTTCTATCAAGGTTCTATCTTCTATTGAAGGGTGGATATTAACATAGCAATTCTTATTTTACTTACAGCAGCAGCTCTAAATATATTAGGTATATTCGCATGAAAGTCCTCAAATGTTATAATATGTGGTCTATGCTATTATATGATTGTAAGAAGTGAACATTAAAAACCACAAGGCTTAATAAATTAGAAGCATTCTAAATATTGTGGGTTTCTCACACTTCCAATGAAGAGGTTCTTAAAATAATGAATTCAGAACCTCTGCTCGTAAAGATCATAAAGAGGAGACAAACAAAATACTTTGGCCATTGAATTAAAAGACCTAAATACCAGCTCGTTCTCCTTGTAATATAAGGAAAATTGGAGGGAAAGAGGATGCATAATATTACACAATGGTGTCGTTTCACAGTAGAAGCAATATTTCGCACAGCAGCCGATAGAGAAAGGTTTCAGGAAATTGTAAACATGATGATGGCCAACGTCTGAATATAGAAACAGCATCTAAATAAGAAAGAAGAATCACATCGTATCAATAAGTTTAAATATAATAGGTTTATAAATAGTCTATTATTTTACTTTATTTTTATTGTTGGGAGAGCTATTAAGAAACCTCATAATCACACTATTTTTTTAGTAACAATGTATGTAAGTTCATTTTGATTTTCAGTACGTAGTTCACGTAAGAATGACAACTGTCAACTCTGGTTACATCATGCGACCATTCCTAATTTCTGTTTGTCTTACCTGGTCCATGGTGTGCTCATTGTCCAGAATCACCGACAGAAGACATCATTGGTGGGACGTATTGGCAGGTAGCGTGCTTGGAATTGTCTTTGCGGTATACACGATAAAAGTGCTGCATGAAAAAATTAAAGAAAACAATGTTCCTATTTGCAATATTTGTTTGGAACGGGAAGTGCCACTTAATGGAAATGGTGTTAACACTAATTTAAGTTTTGAACTCTAAACAATAATTATTTGTTGTTATTGTATTTATTTATTTATATGTATTTTAGGTAATACAATATTTTACTTTTTTATTTTGAATGTTTATTGCGTTGACATATTGTTTGATGTGTTTCTTAACATAACGAAAACAACTTCCTTTAAGTAGATATTAGTTTAAATATTGATTTTTTAATACACCCGATATTTTTAAATGCGATGGCTCGAAGATTATCACCGACTTGATATTCGTGACCCCAAAAATCCCCGACTAACGACTTTGCACTGACTTTATATTGAATTTCCAGAAAATCCCAGGAGACGTGGTCGTTTTCTGGGTACGTGTTTATTATGAAATCATCATCATTCTCTTTGCCTTATCCCTATGCGGGGTCGGCTTCCCTAATTGCATTTCTCCATACAATTCTATCTTGGGTCATATCAATGTTAATCCCCTTTACCGACTTGTTTTGCCTAATCTTCTCCCCCCAGGTCTTCTTTGGTCTTCCTCTCCTACTCCTTCCAGGAATCTGAACTTCAGCAATTCTTCGTATTGAGTGATTAACGCCTCGACGTTGAACATGACCAAACCATCTCAACCTATGCTCTCTCATTTTGGCATCAATTGGTGCCACACCTAAACTTCCCCTAATATACTCATTTTTAATTTTATCCTTTTTTGTCACTCCACTCATCCATCTAAGCATTCTCATTTCCGCCACATGCATTCGTTGTTCCTCTTACTTTTTCACTGCCTAATATTCAGTTCCGTACATCATAGGCGGCCTTATGGCTGTTTTATAGAATTTTCCCTTCAACTTCATTGGAATTTTCCTATCACACAGCACACCACTACCTTTCTTCCACTTCATCCATCCAGCCCTAATTCTACTGCATGCATCTCCATCTATTTCTCCATTACTCTGTAATACCGATCCCAGGTACTTAAAACTATTGATTTTTACAATCAGTTCACCATCCAAAGATACCTTTTATTTGTAGTAACTCCATCTTTAAATGAGCATTCCAAATACTCTGTCTTTGTCCTACTAAGTTTTAAACCTTTTTTCTCGAGAGCTTGTCTCCACTGTTCCAGTTTTTGTTCTCTTTCAGTCTTTCCTACTAACACGACATCATCAGCATACATTAAGCACCATGGAATGTTACCCTGTAGTTTCGCTGTTATCTGGTCCAAAACTAATGAGAATAAATAAGGACTAAGCACCGAGCCTTGGTGCAATCCTACTTTCACATTAAATTTATCAGTCTCTCCCACTCCTGTCCTAACACTAGTCGTCACTCCCTCATACATATCCCTCACAATCTTTACGCATATTCACTAGGGACTCCTTTCTTATTGAATGCCTACCATATAATCTCTCGAGGAACTCTATCATATGCTTTCTCAAGATCAATGAATAACATATGAGCGTTTGTTTCTTTACTCCTGTATTTTTCCATCAACTGCCTTATAATGAAAATTGCATCTGTTGTTGATCTGCCCTGCATAAAGCCAAATTGATTCTCGGATATTTCGGTCTCTTCACGTATCCGTCTATCAATTACTCTTTCCCATATTTTCATGGTGTGGCTAAGCAGTTTTATAGCCCTTTAGTTTGTACATTGTTGTATATCGCTCTTGTTTTTGTAGACAGGTAGTAGTATACTGCTTCTCCATTCGTCTGGCATTTGTCCAACTTCCATAATTCTATTAAATAAACCTGCTAGCCACCTTGTTCCTGTCTCTCCCAATGCTCTCCATACTTTCCCAGGAATATCATCTGGTCCTAACGCTTTTCCTTTCTTTATTTTTTTAAGCGCTTGAGCCACTTTCCCGTTTGTTATTTTGGTGACCATTGCTGCTACTGTCTCCGTTGATTCCACAGGCTGTCTGTCAAATTCTTCATTTAATAAGCTGCCTTTCTCCAGTACTTTAAGTTCTTTCTCCATCTCTTTTTGACATCCTTTTCGTGAACTAGTATTTTATTATTTTCATCTCGGATACATCTAATCTGATTAAAATCTTTTGCTTTATTTGCTCTTTGTTTGGCTATTTTATATATCTTCGTTTCGCCTTCCCTGGTATCGTGGTATTGTGTTTATTATGAAATATGAATGAGAAATGAAACAATTTGGAGATAATATATATTGTATATTTAGATGTATTTGGTGATGTTTAAAATTGTACATTATTTTATTACAAATACTTACATAAGCACTGACAATTTAGCGTTAATAAAAGATCTAAAAGAGAATATAACGCAAAACTATAATACTCATTAGAGCAAAACTAAATGTAACTGTGGTACTTCCACTAATAGTGGTCTCTACAATACCAAAAGCAAGAACACTGCTGGTCTCTAATTCACTGAGAAGGCTCAGTTTTCTGTCGTTTTTAACTGCTGTTGAATCGAAGGTTGTGTTAAATATTGGTTCTAATTTAGTAGTTAGCGTCAATGGTACGAAACTGTTGGCATTAGCAACTGTACTTTCAACCAAAATGCTGCTGAACTTTGTACTGGGTTCCACTGTGCTGTTACCGCAAGTACTATCTTGTGAAGTTACACAAGCTACAAGGGAGCACACCCTCTGGGTTTTCTTTTGGGTTCCGAAAATATCTACTGAACCACTGTACGCAACCAATCTAAAAAAAATTAAAATTAATAAAATATATTTAATATACAGGGTGTCCAGAAACTCTACCGACAAACGAAGACAGGAGATTTTTTAGATAATTTTAAGATAAGTTAACCCAATTCACCTAGTCCGAAAATGCTTCCTAAGGGAGCTAGAGCTCTTTGAAGATGGCGTCATGTAATTAGTTTTTCTTATAACTCCAGAACGCTTCCATTTAGAAAAACGAAAATTGGTATGCGTATTTACTTTCCAGAAATGAATCGATTCCATCCATTGTGAATTTCTAGTACCGGTCATAGGCGTCCGTTTTGGGTAGGGCAACGGTTATTTTATCGCATTACTTTTTTGTTTTTAACTTTTAAGCATTTTTGACACTGGATTATTAAATTGTGAGGTATTGTAGTACTAAAAGGTACTCTTGCTTTAAGTCGATAGGACACACCGTTTTCTAGAAAAATCGATTTGAAAGTTTTTCGTTTTTGGAATTTGAAAAGAATTGAAAGAATTTAAAAAAACGATGTATTTTACTAACTTAAAGCAAGAGTAACTTTTAGTACTCGAATACCTCATAATTTAATAATCTAGTGTCAAAAATGCTTAAAAATTAAGGACAAAAAAGTTACGCTATAAAATAACTGTTGACCTAACCAAAACGGACGCCTATGACCCGTACTAGAAATTCGCAATTAATGAAATCGATTCATCTCTGGAATATAAATAAATGTACCAGTTTTCGTCTTTCTAAATAGGTTTTTTTTAAAAAAAAATTTTTGAAATTCAAAGAACGAAAAATTTTCAAATCGATTTTTCTAGAAAACGGTGTGTTCTACCGGCTTAAAACAAGAGTACCTTTTAGCACTAGAATACCTCACAATTTAATAATACAGTGTCAAAAATGTTTAAAAAGTAAAGACAAAAATAGTAGGTATGCGATAAAATAACCGTTGCCCTGCCCAAAACGGACGCCTCTGATCGGTGCTAAAAATTCGCAATAGATGGAATAGATTTATCTCTGGAAGATAAATACGTGTACCAATTTTTGTTTTTCTAAATAGAAGCGTTCTGGAGGTATTTAAGAAAAACTCATTACAAGACGCCATCTTCAAAGAGCTCTAGCTCCCTTAGGAATCATTTTCGGACTAAGTGAATAGGGTTTGATTGTCTTAGAATTATCTGAAGAATCTTCTGTCTTCGTTTGTCGGTAGAGTTTCTGGACACCCTGTATAATGTATAAAATATTCGGCAATGTATTGTTTGAAAGACTTTAACATTTTACATAGGATATTGTAGGTCAATACCAATGCGCATTTACTGCTGGAAAGTCAACTATACATCAAATTCAAGCACATAGGCAGATTCTAGAAAATTCACTAGAATATAATATAGATATACACTATCTCTTCGTCGACTTCAAAGCAGCCTATGACAGTGTTAAAAGAACTGCATTATATAATGCAATGATAGACTTTGGGATCCCATCTAAGTTAGTTAAGTTGACCCAACCAACAATGCAAAACGTAAGCTCGTGCGTTAGAATTGAAGCAGAAAACTCTACGTTCTTCGACATTAATAATGGTCTTAGAGAGGGAGACTCGCTGGCGTGTCTCCTCTTTAAGAAAAATCTTCTCCTTTTGCAAAAGGCAATCAGAAAATAAAATATTAGAATGAATGAAACTATTTTTAAAAGATCGACGCAAATTCTTGCATTCGATGACGATATAGTTATAGTGGGCAGAAGTATGAGAGACATAGTGTAATGTTTCACAAGGCTTGCGGACGCGACAAGTGAATTAGGACTTGTGGTAAACGAGGAAAAAAACCAAATATATGTTGGTTTCTTCAAACTTCCGAAATATTCAACAGACAATCCAAATTAAGGACCATACCTTTGAGCAGGTAGACTCCCAAAAATTGCCCTAGAAAACAAGCCGCCCGGTTCAAGACCCCCGGAAGACCACTTAAAAGATGAAGGGATAGTTGGCAATCTACCTCTCAGGAAATTAACCAGAGGCAGCTTCAGAATTAAACAGATCGAAAGATCTCCAAGAAGTACAAGAAGAAGAAGACCTTTGAGCAAGTCAAAGAATTCACATATCTTGGATCGCTAATAAACGCAACAAACACGATAAGCGACGAAATAAAATGACGCATAGCAATAGCAAACAGAACTGTTCAAGGTCTCCAGAAACATTTAACAAATAAAAATATAAAACGTGCAGTAAAGCTCAATATATACAAGAACTTAATATGATCGGTTTTGATATATGAGGCTGAAGGCGTGGACCTTATCTCAAAATGATGAAAGACTTCTTGGTATTTTTAAGAGAAAAATTCTTAGAAAAAATGTTGGGGCCGTAAATGAAAATGGGCTATGGAGTCGAAGATATAACTTTGAACTAGATCAGTTATACACCGATCCAGATATTGTTAAATTCGTTAAAGTGCATAGACTTAAATGGGCTGGACACATTGCTAGGATGTCAGACCACGAATACACGAAGATATTAACATTTTCAAAACCAGAGGGTACAAGAAGTAGAGGACGACCACAAAGAAGATGGATTGTGGAAGTAGACCAAAAGATTCTAAGGGTCAGAAGATGGAGGGAAGTTGCTAGGAGTCGACAGGAGTGGCGACTTCTTTGCGAGCAGGCCAAGATCCACAACGGATTGTTGAGCCATACTGTTGTAGTCCTGTCGCCAGGGGTGGTACAACGGCCTCCTTAATTCAGATGGGCTTACTTAAGTTTTTTTTATGTATTTTGACCCGTTAAACACGAATTTTTTGGGTAACAGTTGATCCGAATGTCGATAAGATTTTTATAAACAAAGAACTTGAGGAATTACATAACAGCGATATTTCGCAAAACAAAACATGTTTTTGTATTTTTTAAGTCATTCTAAGCAAAAAATGTTCTTACAAGTTCTTTCGTAGAATGCATATAGTTTTCGAGATAAACGCGGTTGAACTTTCAAAAAATCGAAAAATTGCAATTTTTGAACCCAAATAACCTTTGATTAAAAAATAAAATAATTCTGCTTACTGCATTTGAAAGTACCAGTCAAATTCTATCAGTTTTGATTATTTGCATTGCTAAAAATTAATTCTATTATTATTAAATAAAGCTATATACACATAGTGTTTCCCGTGCCCAATGCATACGTTTTAATGTACGTAATCTACTAGACGGAGGGGTTACTGAGAGGGTATCAAAGTTGCTTTCCTACGAAGGTAATTAAATCCATTTACTAAGGCTGAAAATCAGTACACAGATTGTAAATTAAATATAAATAAAAGTTATTATAGTCGGTCAGCTGTATGACGGGACAGAGCCGGTCGGTCGGCCCCAATAGTCTATTGAGGAAATAAAGCATTTTGGCTTCCAATTTTTTTGTCCAGTATGGATTTACTTGAAATTTTCACAGAAGGTAGGGAATAGTCCAAGGTTTCTATATCATGCCGCTATCATGATATAGAATATAATAACTGACCGACTATAATAACTTTTATTTATATTTAATTTAGAATGTGTGTACTGATTTTCAGCCTTTGTAAACGGATATAATTACCTTCGTAGGAAAGCAACTTTGATACCCTCGCAGTAACCCCTGTTCTACGTTTCGCTTGACCAACCGCAGTATGTTTTTCTACACACTCAGTAATCAACTGTAAAAAATCTAACTTTAGTAAATTCAAAGAGATTTTTCAGCGCTGCCTCTTGGTCTATACGTAGAAATTGTCTGTATGCGCGCCTACTCGTTCGATTTTAAACGAGAAATGTATTGAAAACATCATTTAAGCACTATGTGTTTATAGCTTTGTTTAACAATAAAAAAATTAATTTTTAGCAATGAAAATAATCAAAACCGATAGAATTTGACTTGAACTTTCAAATGCGGTAAGCAGGATTGCTATTTTATTTTTTATCAAAAGTTATTCGGGTTCAAAAATTGCAGTTTTTCGATTTTTTGAAAGTTCAACCGCGTTTATGTTGTAAACAATGCATCCTACGAAAAACTTGTAAAATCATTTTATGCTTAGAATGACCCAAAAAATACAAAAGAATGTTTTGTTTTGCGAAAAATTGCTGTTATGTGATTCCTCAAGTTCTTTGTTTATAACAATCTTATCGACATCCGGATCAACTGTTACCCAAAAAATTCGTGTTCTATGGATTAAAATACATAAAAAACTTAGGGTAAGTCCATCTGGATTAATGAGGCCGTTGTACCCCTCCTAGCGACAGGACTACTTATGATGAATAGGTATATTAATTTTTTGTCATACCTACTGTAAAAATTCAAAATATAAAAATATTTTACAATATCAGTAAACAATACTTACTTGTATACATCCGTGCTGGAATTTGTTGTTACATTGATATTAAATTGACAGCAGAAAGATCTATGGCATATCTTTTCTTTGATATTATGTTGGGAAAGATCTAGTGTTTTGATTGTATATTTTTTATTTTCAAATAATCTATTACTTTGGTACTTTAGAATTTCTGGTTTATCATCATCAAAATCAAAGCTTCCAAGACCACCCTGTAAACATTAGAATACTATAAAATTTATATAAAAAAACAAACTGAAAATGCGAGCATTATCATAACGAAAACTTTGTTAATTTACGTATTTAAATTCATAATATGGAAAATTGCTATTATGAAAAGTTGTTTAGAATTAAAAATTATGTTTCAATGTGCAATTATATCATTCCAATTTAAATGTTGTAGGGGAGCAAAGTATGCTAAATGTGCAGTCACTCGAGCGTTATGGGGACCTATTGGGTTGTGAAGAGTAGGTCCTAAAACCGAAAAAAGTTAAGTAACGTTTTCCATTTTAGTAGGGACTTTCCATTTTTAATTTAATTTTCCATTTCCAACAATCTTTTTTTATTATAGCGCCATCTATCTAAAATTCGAAAAAGTGTTTCGAATAAAAGTTGCTTATTTTTACGTAAACAATCCAAATCTGGAATAAAAATTTGGGGCTCACATTTAAGATTTTAAAGTAACCCCCCACCCCACATCCATGGGGGTCGTGTTTGGTGCCATTCGATAGATTTTCAAAAATATTGAATAAGGGTATTTTTCAGTTTTTCTATTTGATGTTCATTTCGCGAAATATCGCGGGATTCGTATTTAAAATTTTAAATTTACCCCCCACCCCTCTCCGTGGGAAGTCGTGTTTGGTATCATTCCATAAATTTTAGAAAAATATTGAGCACGTATATTTTAGTTTTTTGATCTGTCATTCATTTCGCGAAATATTCGCTTTTTTCTTGTGAAATTTTGGGACACACCCATTTCCTTACGCCCCGCTCAAATCGTTAGATTTTTGAAATACACACTGTTTTGCATGCACTTACCTTATCTTAATCTGACGATTTCGAGATTTTCTAATGATAGATTTTTTTTAGCCAACATATGGTAAAGGTACATTTTCAGGGTACAAGGTTTCTCCCCATGTAATAATCTGACGCGCTCGAGTAACTGTAAAAATCCCCGCTTGGGCTCCCCTACCATTGTGAACTGTAAAAGTACTTTAATCTAGATCGAAATTCATATTTTTTTATAAACCTCGTATAAAATTGATAAAATTTGATATATCATAATTATTGCATCTTAGATCTTAGACCATGAAGAGCTTTTTATAAAGAATAACTTTTCTTCGTCAAATTAAAAATAAAAGAGTTATAATAGAAAATGATGTTGATCTCCGTAATTTGAGAAAAATCTTCAAATATTTTTTTTTTCATTAGAAGAATGTAATTGCATATATTAAAACAATTTTTTATTCCAAATAACATTTCATAATAATAACAATTTTCAATATTGTGAAATAATTAAAGACACTTTACTCTTTAGCGAAATTCATACTTTTTGATATACCACGTATAATATTGGGACCGTGCAAGTTCGGCAAAGCGACCCCTATTTCTTCGCTCTGTACTATTATTCGCACTTTTAATTATATTGGCCAATTATATTAGTCCAGGTTACTGGATAATTGTCAAGGCCATAGTCCAAAAAAATAATAAGAAGAAAAAATAAGATTCAGGTTATGTTATGAAAACATCAACAATTGTATGTAGTAAATAAAATTAATTATTAAAATGCAGTACTGCAAGCAAAACACAATTAATTAAATTTACCTTTATATAATAATTGCATATCATATCGATATTGTGGAGCAATATATAATTTTTCTGCTTCATTGACAGAAGGTATGAAATATACGTCAATTTGACAATTTCAATTGACAATATGAATTATTTAAGATAGTTGCAATATTTCTCCGCGACTCGCGCAGGGTCGTTTCTCGTTTCCCTTTCCAAGTACTTGCACACCGCGAATAGATAACATTTTATATCTGATGATTGAATCTTAGGTTTTAGGCTACGCAGAACTTTGTATAAAGAATAATTTTTTTTTCGTAAAATTAAAAATAAAAAAGTTTTCCATAATAAATGTGCAACTTAAGTCACATCCTGTATATAATATACAGGGTGTTTGGTAAAGAATGGGCCATAGCTTAACCTCAGGTTCCTGAGGTTAAAATAGGCCGATTTAAGCTAACTTACTTTAGTACAATAACTTACTTTTTTTCATTTATTATTGAATATTTCCTGACAGGTATGAGATAACAACATGAAATTTGGTATGTGGGGGTTTTTTGGGTCAAAAAACTAAATTCTCTACCAAAAATTATCTATTGTCCAGAGGGCGCCACATACGCCTTTCAGCACTCATTTATTACGTTCAATTTTTTTATCCCTCACTCTGTATAATTTTGACATTAAAATTTTTATTCTCCTATTATTTTTACTTACAAAAGGTATACTTCTTTTATCTTCCTAAACTCAACCGTTTTCGAGATAAACGCATTTTAAATCTGCGATACACCATCATTTTTAGCATAATACCAATGTAGTTCCACCCGAAAAATAACTTAAAACCATAATAATTGTGCCAGTTCTCAAATTTATGTCATTGCATCGCATTTGAAGAAATTTGCGATACATTTTTGGATAATTTTATGGTTTTAAGTTAATTTTCGGGTGTAACTACAATGATATTATGCTAAAAATGATGGTGTATCGCAGATTTAAAATGCGTTTATCTCGAAAACGGTTGAGTTTAGGGAGATGAAAAAGTATATCTTTTTTAAGTAAAACTAATAGGAGAATAAACGTTTTAATTTCAAAATTATACAGAGTGAGGGATAAAAAAAATTGAACGTAATAAATGAGTGCTGAAAGGCGTATGTGGCGCCCTCTGGGCAATAGATAATTTTTGGTAGAGAATTTAGTTTTCTCGACCCAAAAAACCCCCAAATACCAAATTTCGTGTTTTTATCTCATACCTGTCAGGAAATATTCAATAATAAAAAAAAAGTTTAACTTTGACACCCTCTATCTCGGTTATTATAAACTTTGTACTTAGGTAAGTTAGCTTAAATCGGCCTATTTTAACCTCAGGAACCTGAGGTTAAGCTATGGCCCATTCTTTACCAAACACCCGGTATACATAAATATAATGTACGTACATAATAAATACATATCTATTCCACAAAAATGCGACTGTTTTGGATTACCTCGACAACAAATATTTTACTGTGCAAATTATGAAGAACGAAAGTAAATTGCAAAATATATTGTTGTTTATTGGAACAATTATTAGAGCCATTTACTTTGGCACTTCTTATGTTTCAAACTAAAATATTCGTTGTCGCGATAATTAAAGACAGTCGTATATTCGTGGAATAGCCTATGGTTGACGTTTAGCTGTGTCGGCAGAAAAGAAATATTTGAAGAAGGACTGTGACGTCACATTTTTGAGTTTGAGGTCGGTTATCTCGAAGATGGTTAGAGATATCGAAATGCCGTTTTCAGATTTGGATTCAGAAGACAAAACTACATGAGAATCCATCGGTAAATCGGCTCTAAGTATTTCAGCAGCGGCGAGGCGCGAACGAACGAACGAACTTTGCGAATTTATAAACGAAGTCTTCGTTGACAATTGCATAATATTGAAAGATTGCGAATGTTATAAGTGAATAAAATAAAATAAACAGAATTCGGAAAAAGAAGATAAACAAAATAAATATCTATACATTACCTTAAAGAATTTATTTGTAAAGTGTCTAGTAGCTGAAGCATTAATGACAGTATCGACAACGGTAGCTATTAAAATTTTTGAAGCAGTTGTTCCTGAAATGTAGGATTGGTAGGCGGTACCATTTGATCCAAATATACCACTACCCCCAAGTGCCACAGAAGGATTATTCAAATTTGCCGCCAAAAGATTCACTTTGTTCGCCACAGCGTATCCATGTTGCATTGATAGAGCTACAAATTAAGAAATTATATTTCATCTCATATTGTTCATATCGTATATTTGTATTTTTATCACCGACTATTTCACTAGACTATTTTTAACTGATAAAACGTCATAGCAACGCATAGATATAATAACCTGTAGATTAGGCTAGCTATGGGCCGCTCTGTGCATCGAGGTGTAACGCCGATATTAAGGACGGCATTGGTCAATATTCATTTTGAGTGGTCTAGCCATCTTTGTCCGTCATATGAGCGGTATCGCTTAGTAAAAAGAGATAGATAGACCACCGATCGACTGCCCGCGCCTTACGCTCTTTGCTCAGTATGCGCCTTGTCTACGGTTAACATGTCTCTGTAGCAACGCCACGTTTCCTACTGACAAAACTCCTTCCTGTCCGTGATTTCTCAGCGACAAAATTATGACAGATTTGTCAAGAAGGTGTCTGGTAATTCTATTGTTGTCAGTTTGACAAACTTCATTGAGGCGTAATCAATTTTGGACAGATATTCTTTTTCTCATCAGCATCTTTCAGTGCGTCACAGTTTTTCGATTTCTTTCTAACGCAATAAATTGTATGTGACAGAATAAAAGGCACGTCGGTGATTACAGACATTTATAACATTTATTCTAGTTGTCGATAGATTGCGCTATAATCGAAAAAAAGTTATTTACGAATTATATAATATATCTACGAATATAATCTGTACAATTTATAAGACTATGCAGATCAAAGAAAATACCATTTTATAAATGCAATAAACACAATTGATTTGTTTTTATACCAAATTGCAAATAAAATGTGACAACTGTCAAATTTAACTAAAATTTCATGTTAGAATAAATGTTATAAATGTGTATTATCACGGATTTACCTTTTTTTCTATCATTTGTGACGCACTGAAAAATGCTCATGAAAAGGACCATATATTGAATCCAGACGAAAAATCAAGATTTGGATGCCAGTCAGGTGAAGAAATCAAAAAATTGGTTTCGGAAAATGTCCCATTGAACAGGCAGAGGTCCAGAAGCTCTATTTGGACCCAATTTTCGGAGTTCGGAGTATGTACTGCCATAACGGAACTAGCAAAATTCTCGAGGATTATGCCTTTAACATGAAAAAAAGGCAATGGCGAAGAATATAAAGAAAAGTCAATGTGGAATACTACAGCAAAAATGGTACAAGAAAAATATTTTACGAGGTACGGCATAAAAATCGACCCAGGTATATCTTTCAGATAAATTCACAGATATATCTTTCCACTGTGCAAGATTGACCAGTGATACCAAGCGAAGGCAGTTTCAAAGTGTTCAAGAAAAAAGAAAACTCAGTTCAAAAGCATTATCCACCAAAGAACTATTAAAAATCATTCAAAGCTACGACGCGGAAACCCCCAATGGAGCACAAAAAAAGTTTTTTCACCTTTGCTAATTTGAACTTGCTTGGAGAGGCAATGAGGCCGTAAACTGCAATATTCACTTTTTCCAGAAGGAATTTGATGTTATGGGAGAATTTACGGGCCGAATTGAATACAACAGCATTTTTTTCCAAAACAAATCAAGGCGGCCGGCGGTTCAAAAAGTTTGGCAAGCAGCAAATGGCTGGTAAGAAATTCTTTGCCCAGTTAGATTATTTTTGAAATTAATGGAAAAAAATTGGACCAAAGATTTTATCAGACAGACTCTCTCTTACCGTTCACCCCAACTGGAAAGGTGGATCTTGGTTCAAAAACTGTCCACTTGAAATCAACACCGTATCTAAGTGGACAAAAATGGCAGCTGAAAAAATTGGAATAGACACAAAGAAACATAAAATAACAAACCATTCTCATCGATCTTCAGCTGTGTCAGCCTTGTTCAAGCAAGGTGTTTCTGAACAGGAGTTAATTAAATCAACGGGTAACTCAAATACAAGCTCTCTAAAACCATATCTGCAGCTGGATTCCAGTCACCACCAGAAGTTGATCGAAAATCTCAGAACAACAAATGAAGCTGGTCCATCGAGTTCCCAAATGCTACAGGTCAATAATACACAAAATCAGGCTTTGGTAGAAAAGAATGGGCAAACTACTATAGCTTATAATAATTGTACATTTAATATTGTTAACAAATAAATAAAGATTATGTTTCATTGATATAGTGCATTAATTGTCTCGTGAAATAGTCTTGTCGAATATCATTCGAGAGAAAATTATTTACCGGCAAAATTTTCTTCTGGTTCTATTTAAGTTTGTTGCCTTTTGGCAATTTTCGCTTATGAAATTTTGACAAAATCACTCGACTGATGTCTCGTGATTTAACTGTCAAAATCGCGAAAATTGCCAGGCAACAAACTTTCATACCAGTCAAAAATATTGCCCGCAAAATTTTCTCTTTTGTGATATTATATACGATTCTAATTCATTTATTTTTATTAATATTGGCAAAAACAAAAACTCTCCGTTTATTCAGGACGATTAAGAAGGTACAAAGTGAGTAACAACCGAAAATCCGACAATGCCCTTTTTGAGACTGCAGAGAAGGCGTTCTATCGAAAACTCAATTCCACCGTAAAAAATCTCGATAAGTCTTACCCAAGCCAAGAAGTAATTAATGATTTTTGTGGAAATCAGCTTTCCACACCAGCTGCTCTTAACAACAATGCTGGATGGATAGAAGATACGATACAGAACTGCCAACACTACACTACTACTCTCTACGAACCCTTCACCACTGAAGAAGTCTCAAATATCATCAAAGATAATAATTGTATTAATTTCATTATTATTGCGTACAATTTACGTATTAATTTTATTATTGTGATGGACGTTGATGTTGATGGACGTTTTGTACTATTTTTTTTTATATCTTTTGCTATACTCTGACAATTTTTAAAAGACGGTGATTTATTGTCACTCGTCATTAAATTTTAATGAGGAATGACAATGAATCCGTTAAGATTCGATGAGACCATCCTGTTAAAATTATCAGAATATAGGCCATATATTTTAATTTTGTAGATCTTAATAAATTATAATTAAATGTTTATATGACATTCTCGGTTTTATTTCAGTTGCTATGAATAGATTTTATCTCTTTACTCTTTATTATTTACTCTATTTTCTATGTAATCTATAGATATACTTACAGTGATAGAAAGGTAGAGTCGAGATCCAAGATGATGGATAAACGATATCCTTAACGTTGGTGTTTGGTTTTTCAGAAATCAGATCGTAGGTGGAGAATAATTGAAATGTAACACCAAATGTAGTTTCAAAAGTATTATTATTTTCGGAAGGTTTTCCAGGCGTCAAATTTGCTTCGTTAAAAAGATGTGTTTTTCGTGATCTAAAATTTAAATTAAATTAAAATTAAATAATATCGAAACAAACAAAAAACGGATTAATTTTTTTGGACTTGGTGTCGAACCTTTAGCCACCTAATTATAGTAGTAGTAAAGTCGACTTAAAGGGCTAAAACAGGAGATGGGCTGGTACCGACTCTGTCCCAAACATTACCAAAAAAATATACTGTTTAACAGGGCCGCCGAGAGGGATGAGCGGGCCCCGGTAAGAAGTGAAGAGCTGGCCCCCGGTAAAAAGTGAAAAGCGAAAAAAATTGTTTAATTTTTTGGAAATAAAATTATCAAAAGAAACATTTCAAATATAACTTTTATTAAATTTTAATTATATTTTTATAATAGTGAAAATATTTATAATACCGGTGCTTTTTTGAGTTTTTTGATTGGCAAAGATGTCTATAATTTTCGAAAAATCGCATGATTTTACCAAATCATTCTCAGTGCACAAAGTTGCTAGGTCAGTTAACCTGATCCTGTTTCATTTTAGATCTCATAGCCTTTTTTATGCGAGAAAGAAAACTAAAGGATCTTTTCCCTTTTTGCGATTTCCACCGGTAATGTGCAAAATATTCTTGACGCTATAACGACGTTAGGAAATAATGACTCCAATTTGGGATGTTTAATTTTATTAAGTAAATGAATTGGAGAAAGTTGAGATTCACAAATATTCTCCTTGTATATCGGGCTATCGTCTTCTTTATAAAACTTGCGTAATATATTTTTTTCTTTATATTGTCGTTATATTCATCTCAGAATGTCCATAAAATGTTAAATAGCGTATTTCAATTGCTGCATTAAATCTTCTGGTTAAGTTGCTTATTATACAATATGTGACCATATTAAATCTCTATCTCTCTATCTCTCTATCACTCTATCTCTCTATCTCTCTATCTCTCTATCTCTCTATCTCTCTATCTCTCTATCTCTCTATCTCTCTATCTCTCTATCTCTCTATCTCTCTATCTCCCTATCTCCCTATCTCCCTATCTCTCTATCTCTCTATCTCTCAGTAACTTTTTTCGGCACTTTAGAACGTTGCTATTCTTTTTTTTTCCTCATCAACACATCGTTGGGAAGTTCTGAGAGCAGCTACAGGCTAAAGCTTAAAACGCATCATTACCAAGACATTCTCGTCACTTTGGAAAAACTGACAGAGGCAGGTGAAAGCTTAAACACTAGGACAGACGCAGGTGCTTTACTAGTTTCGATGCAGTCATTTTCCTTTCTTTGTGTTTTGGGCCTGTGGCAACCGGTGCTACATGAAGTGAATGATGCACAAAAATATTTACAAACAAGGGGACTTGTTTGACATATTTCTTGACATAAGATTGTGCGCTTATAAAGTAAATGCTTTGCAGATGACATTGACAGAGAAAAGAGAGGAATGGGCAAATGGTGCTGTAGGTTATGCAAAAAATATTTGTGAAGAACTTGGAATTTACATAAAACCTCGGAGGCACATTACAAGAAAATATATTTTTTATGACGGAACTAGAGATGCTAACTTGTCTTGTGAAAATGAGTTGAGAAGAAAGCTGTTTTCTTCGTTAGATAGTTATTGTAGAAATTCGTGAGCGTTTTCAACAGCTACAGATAAGTTTGCATAAGTTTTAACGGATAAGTTTGCATATATAACGCCGGCTATATTATTAGATCCAGACAACACTGAATAAAATCTAGACTACGCATCTGACGAAATTGACGAGCAGGATTTCAAGCTGAAAAGACTTCGACTGCGGACTTTCGTTGCTTCTACAGACAACGAAAAGAAATTGATTAATGCAGACTCACTTGAATTATTTAAATTTATTGTTAAATCCAAGCTGGAAGATACTATGGCCAATATTTTAATAATGTTCCGAATATTTTTCACAGTTGTTATAAGCACTGCCAGCTATTGAAAGAAATTTTTCAAAATTGAAGTTGATTAAAAATTATTTAAGATCGACAATGAGTACTCTAAGACTAACTAATTTGGCTATTTGGTCTATTGAGCAAGATGTGTATGATGCGATAGATATTGACGGTGCAATAAAAGACCTATGGCCCTTAAAAAAAGTAGACGTATAAATTTTTAATTGAAGACGGAAGTTTTGTTTTTAATTCTAACAAATACGTGTACCTAATCTTAGGTGATATCAATACCTCTAAGTTATATCAATGTATCTAATTGGTTATAGTAAACGAATTTTTGTATTAATAAACGTGATTGTAAAACTTAGATAAACTTTTTTATTTAAAATCTAACCTGTATAATGCAAAATAATGATGTCTGTTCTCGCCGAAAAGTTCTCTATAATTAATGTATGTAATGTATATTACATTAAATTAAAATACCTATAAGAGGGCGGCAAAATTGTCTTCCGCCCCGGGCAGCCGGCACTCACGCTACGCCACTGCAATAAACCTTATTAATACTTTTGAAAGAAGGATGGATATTAAGGAGGATACTGGGACCCATTTGCGATAATGGTATATGGAGAATAAGGTTCAACCACGAGTTATGCCAATATTACAGGTAACCCTTTTCCTATTCTATAGCAAATTATGCAAAAATACAAGGATTGCTCTGAGCAGATCACCTTATAAGAATAGATAATGACAGAACACCTAGTATAACGTTTAGCGGAACTATGGTGGGACGTCGGCCAGTAGGAAGACCAAGGATAAGAGGTGGATAGACGAAGTGAGAACCGATGCTAAAGAGATATAGAGGGTGGACAACTGGAGGAGAGCATTCAGAGACAGATATACTTGGAGGCGGATGCTGGGGGAGGCCAGAGCCCGACTTGGGCTGTAGCGCCATAGGAGAGAGACAAAGTCGACTTAATTGCCTTTACAAATAGACGCTTATTAAAGACATCGCATGAAACTTCTTCTTCTGGTAGCACTATAAACCTGGGTGGGTCTTGGCTAACTACACAACTCGTAAATGACTATATTTGTTTCTTTCAAATAGTTAGTCAGTAATTTAATTATCACCATTTCATGACAATTTAGTAGATAGGTATTCTATACTAGTTGGAAAATACACTTGTGTTTTTGTTATTGTACCCTCGGAGATCACTGGGAAAATTTACACTCAAAATAACAAAATTCAGTTTGGCAACACTGTGTGAATGTTGATAGTAACATATCCCTTTTAAGATAAGCAGAACTGTAATTTAGTCCAGACAAATTAACATATTTTTTGCCAACAAAAATGAGATTTTTCAACCAAATGTTTCAAATATGATGTGCAAAATAATTTTTAATTGGGTTCTGCTAATGAGCTTGCTTTTTTTGTCATTAAAGTAGAAAAACTTTAAATCTCACTCATTAAATCATTATCGTCCAGTTATCGTCTTAATTATTTTAACTGTACTAATACCCTTCAACTAATTCTAAATGATTAATGGGTTGTTAAAACATTGTATCTGTAGCGGCTTCTGGAATGTCTTAAAAATATCGAATTTCATTGATAAAATGCGCATATATCCCACCGATCTTCGCTTCGATCATAGGTATACCATGTTTAATGTTACCATGATAACGATCATTATGAAAACGAAAAATAAATAAATAAATATATACTCACTTTGCAACAATTTCTCCGTTGGGATTAAATGCTAAATTTGTACTGTAGTACAGAGTTTTATTGTTATTATTGGTTTTCTTTTCCAATAAATTTAAAACAACATACATGTCGAAGCTTCGTGACAAGTCGGCAAGTTTTTCTAAGATCTAAAATAATTTTGTTAAAATATAAATTCCAGCAGTAAGTAACCATTATATTTATGATTATTTAACGTATTATATCATAATAGTGACCTTTTTCATCTGAACGTGATGACGCAATAGATGCCTTTTTTAATGGGAATATGGGTCGTGTGCTAGCCCATTTGACAAATTATTAAATTCTCTATTCAGTGGTATAAACATTAACATAATTATTTATATAGTGTAGCCAAAAGTTATTTAAAAGAAGCATGCACCTATCTAATTTACTTAATACAAAATAAGTTTTTTACTGCTGTCAGAAAACAGAAAAAAGTTTATTTGGCAAATTAAAATTAATTTTCGTTTAAACTAAATGTTAAAAATTCCACCCCACCCACCTGCCTTTAACAGTAAGTGCACAGACGATGACAATCTTCTTGAACTTTGTAGATTATCTTGTAGTTGATTGATGTAAGCTTTTTATTTTAAGACGTTTTAAGTAAGCTCATAAGAAAAAATAAAGTGGTGTAAAATCTGGAAATCTTGGGGGCCATTCTACTATTGCTTATTTACCAACCATTTGCCAGCAAAATATTTGATTAAAAAATCACGAACAGAAAGCCTAAAATGTGGAGGCGCACCGTATTGCTCAAATCATGTTTTCATTTGGCAACTTACGATCATTCTAATTACTTTCCTTGCAAAAAATGTCAGTATGGGCGGGTATAAGTTCATTTTGTAAAAAATCAAGATATATTTGCACGTAAAAGGCTCATGGAAGAAGAAAATCTCATAATTATATTCTCGACTATCCCTGCTCATACCTTTACCTTTCGAGGGTGCTGAGTATATCTGCCTTAGTTATGTCAATAGAACTTTGTTTCATCAGAAAAATATTTAACGAATATGTGGATTTTAATTACGTAAGTGTTGCACTACTTCCCAAAACTGGATTTGGCGATCTAAGTCATCCTCATTGATTCCCTGGATATTCTGAATTGTACATGGGTGTTCTTCCTCTTTTTTTAGTAGTCTTGGTACAGACCTTTTAGAAATGCTTGTACCGGCTGCAATTTGCGTTGAATTAATTTAAGAATTCTCTGCCACACTTAGCAATACATCAGTAATACATTATCATTTGCGGTGGACGATCAGCATTTGCAACATGTTTCACGTGTCCAGTTTCTCTAAATTCCTTCTCAATTTTACTAAGAGTGGATTGTGTTGTAGGCCCATTAGGATATGTTATATTAAATAAATGACATATTTCATCAAACATCTTCTTCTTTAGGTTCCTATTCATTTCGGATGTTGGAAATCATATTGGCAATCATAACCTTGCTCGATGCGGCTCGAAACAGTTGAGGTTTTCTTAACACGGCTACAACCCTGGGTGTCTGCTTGGATGTTATCTCTCCATCGCATTCTGGGACGTCCGAGTGGTCTTTTGCCTGTAGGAATCTCCTCCCATACCAGTCTTACAAGTTTCTCGTTATGAAGTCTGTGCACGTGGCCTGTCCATCTTAGTCGCTGTGATTTAATTTCTTGGACAATATCGGTGTCATTGTAGAGTTCTTTTAATTCGAATTTGGCTCTGATCCTATACTGGTTTTAGTGTCGTGGTGAGGTCCGAAAATTTTTCTAAGTATTTTTCGTTCAAAACGTCTGAGCTTTTCTTCGTTTGATTTGGTCATGGTCCACGTTTCGCTCCCATATGTTAGTACAGGACTGACGATGGATTTATAGATTTTGATCTTGGAACTTCTTGTAATATTTTTTGATTTTATAAGCCTATCCAGTGCGAATAGACAGAGATTCACTGATTGGATTCTGTCTTTTATTTCTTCAGTAACATCGTTGTCAGCTGTGATTACGGCCCCCAGATACTTACAACGCTGCACTCTTTCGAAATTGAAGGTGTTGACCGTCACATTTTGTCCAATCCTGTCTCTTCGTGTCGTTCTATTTATACACATATATTTCGTCTTCTCTTCATTAATCCTCAGCCCTACTTCGCTTGTTGCTCCTTCCACCTTGTTGAAAATGGCTTTTGTGGATATGATGAAATCTCCAACGAGATCAATGACATTTGCGTATGCTAGTAATAACTTGGGACCTTGAACCGATAGCAGTTCTGTTTTTATTTCGGCCGACCTCATGGCTTTCTCTAATACAAGGTTAAAAATTAGTGGAGATAACGCATCACCCTGTTTAAGTCCACTGTTGATTTCGAAGCTGTCAGACAGTTTCTTATCTACACGTACTTTTGATATCCCACCCTCCATACAGACTTTAGTCATCCGAATGAGTTTCTTTGGTATTGAGAACTCCGCCACGGCTTCCCATACTTGGCTTCTTTCTACGCTATCATATGCCTGTCTATAGTCTATGAAGAGATTGTGTATGGGTCTGTTATACTCCCATCCCTTTTCTAGAAGCTGTCTCAGCGTGAATAGTTGATCTATTGTGGATCTGTTTGCCCTAAAACCGGCTTGATATTATTCTAGGACATTTTCAGCCTAAGGGGTTAGTCTACTAAGAATGATGTTTGAGAGGATTTTATATGCCGTGTTTAAGAGTGAAATTCCTCTGTAATTCGCGCATTTTGTTTTGTCTCCTTTTTTGTGGATGGGCACTATGATGTTTTCCTTCCATCTTGCTGGTATCCTTTCTTCTAACTATATCTGTGTTATTAATTGGTGGATTTGGCGATATAGTGTTTCTCTACCATATTTCAGAAATTCTGCTAGTATCTCGTCCGTACCCGGCGCTTTGTGATTTTTCAGCTTATTTAAGGCCTTTCGGGTTTCTTCAAAAGAGGGATTTTCGACGGGCATGTCTGCTGTTATATAGATCTCTTCTTTGTGCTGTTCTTCCTGTATGGTGTTTAGAAGGTCCCTGAAATATCCTTTCCATTCTTCTGTTAGTTCTTTATCGTCGATTATCATATGGCCTTGATTGTCTCTCAGTGTATGAATAGAATTGGTTCTATGTCCTCTTTTCTCAGTGGAGATTGCTTTATAGAATTCTCTGGAGCCTGGTTTGGGTCGGTCTCTCTCCATAGCTTCATATTTTTGTTGTTCATAGTTTCTTTTCTTTGTGCGTATCATTTTTCTTGTTTCTTTTCGGTAGTCGACGTATTCCTTTTTACTTTTGTCTGTTTGTAGTTGTATCCATGTCTTCCTTAGTGTTTGTCTTTTTTCCAGCTGTTTCCTACATTCATCGTTATACCATGTTTTTTCCCTCTTCTGCCTACTCCTACCAAAGATCTTGTCAGTTGTCTTGGTTATTATTTCGGCAGTCGTTGTAAACTGTTTCAGAGTTCAAGGTTTGTTCAAGTTGTTCTATATATTTTTGATGTTTCTCTGTGTTCTGCATTTCGTCCATGTTCCATTGTGGTTCACTGTTGTTTTGGTGAATTTGTGGCTAGATATTCTGGATTTGACTTTTGCTCTGACTAAGTAATAATCTGTGTCTCCGTCTATTCCTCGTTTCTTAATTCCTCGTTTTTTAATAGTGGTGTCTGTAAACATTCACGCTTTCTCTCCGTACAATAAGATAGAGAAAACATAACATCTCAAATGTCTCATTTTTGTATCTAGGGATACATCAAACATAGTTAAAAAATATCATCACGAATAGATAATAATTTACCAAAAATAAAAAAAAAACATCAATATATTCCGGATTTTTCATTTTTCATATAATTTAAAAGTGTAATATAAGATCATGGATTATTATTAGTATACTTACCAAACCGTTAGTGGAATTAGGTTTAGTTCCTACATCGGGAATTTCAAGTGCATATGCAGTCACGTTGGGATTATAACCTGTTATTCCATAGTCTGGAAACACTATTATCACAGCTCCCTCTTTCTAAAACAGCCATTTAAATTTTTTGATTAAATTAATTACAAATGGAATCACCTGGATAATATTGGACAATTAAACAGAAATATTTGAGCCGTAAGCGTTAAAGAAGCGCAAATCTTTCTATCTTTTGGTAGGGGAGCCCAAGCAGGGATTTTGCGCGTTATTCGAGTGAAATGGGCTATTCGGTGTAGGTATCTGCTCGTTTGGGGTAGATTAAAAGGATGGCTAAATATTATGCCGTTTAATCAAGCGAAGAAAAATTATGACAATCAAATTCAATCTCACAGCGTCGGCTAAGGTTTTTGTTTTTCATTGAGCGTTGCCATGGGACTAAAGCCCCGTTCGCTCAGCATGTAGGGACAACGCATTAACCATCGAGCGCGTCAGAAAATAGCCATATAGATCAGCACACAGTCATAATTTGTAAAGATATATTGGTAATTTTAAACTATGACAGAAAAACGAAGACAGTTTGGTGTATTATTAAAAATTTTCCAATCTCAATTGTGTCAATATAAGAAAGAAAATAATTGTTTCGTTTTGATTCAATTCGAGTCTCTTGCCATCCTCTGACACCTGATGTTTCGGAATCTATTCCTTGTCAAAGAGGCTTTGCAAGAAGACTGAATTGGACCATAACGAAACGAAGAAGATGGTGCAAATATTAAAATATTTGCATCGGAGTATGGTTAGACCAGTGTTTTCCAACGTGGGGCCCACGCCCCACAGGGGGGCAATTTGATTGTTAAGGGAGGCAATTTGAATATGGTCGACCCGAGTTTAAATTTTGCGTCCCGGGCCATTTTAATGCAATAGTAGATTTCAGTGAAGGAGTGAAGATATTCATCACTAAAACTGGAATAAATCTTACTGTAAGAGAGAATTTAATAAAACCGTCAATATCAGCATATCCTAAAATGGTTCTTGAAAAAGATGACAAAGATGTAAAAGTTTGTTGGTCAGTAATAATACTGTTAGTAGAAGAATAGACGAAATAGGTGAAGATATTGAAAAACAATTTGTTGAAAATCTGAAAACAAGAAATTTCTCAGGCAAATGGATGAATCAACTTTGAGAGATAGTGAGGGAGTATTGATAACTTACATCTTGTGCTGCAGACGGTGCTCCTAATTTGATATGCAAAAAAATGCCTGCTTAAAATTGATGAAAGATGCGAATCCAGAAATGATTCTTGTGAATTGTGTTATTCATAGGGAAAACTTGGTAGCTAAAACATCTCGCCTGATCTAAATGAAGTACTACATTCCGTAATAAAGTGTTTAAGTGTGTTAATGCTATTAAATCTAATGCTAAATGTGAGCGTATCTTTAAGCTATTTTGTGAAGAACAAGATGAAAACGTAGACTTTTACTAGTAAGATGATGGGATTCTATAGGGAACTGCTTGAAAATATTTATAGAACAGTTTGATACTGTTAACAATCGATGGTAAAGTATTTTTGTGAGTTATTTAGCCGAATTCTTTGAAGAACTAAATATATTTAATAAGCTAATACTTCTAGGAACAAATAAAACTTTTGTCGATGCAAAGCGAAGATATTTGGTTTTATTACCCATATTGAGATATGTCAGAAACATATTAACAACAAAAACTTTGAATAGTTTCATCGGCTCCAAAAATGTGAGGTAACTGAAAATGTGAAATATAAATATTTTCTGAATTAAAACAAAATTATTTTTTCAACGTGGATGATGCAGCCAATGTTAATGATTTGTCTGATATATCAAATATGCAGTATTAAGAAGAACTCAAAGAATTGCAAAATGATCAGTCAGTTAAAAACTTTATTTAATATAAAAGGAGCGATGGCATGGATTTCTGATGAAATAGAAATTAAATATCCAAATTCAACCAAATCTACAAGAACACTAGTGGTAACCTCTCCATCTTCATATTTACCTAACCAACCGCGTGAGAGGTCAAACCAACTCCTTAGGTCTTTCAACCACGAGTTCTGGCGTCTTTCTGCTGATCTTTTGCCCTCTACTTGACCTTCAAATACGAGTTGGAGTAATTCATATCTTTCACCTCTCAACAATTGACCCAAATATTTTATTTTCCTCTCTTTGATTATTCTTAGTAACTCGTTTTGTTTACTCATGCACTAAAGTACCCCATTTTTAGTAACTTTTTGTAAACATGGAATTCTCAGCATACTTTTGCTGTTTCAGAGTCCAGTATCCAACTTTCACAGCCATGCTTCACAACACTTTTGATTATTCAGATTCTGAGCTCCAGACTAAGGTCTATTGTTGTCAAAAAATGTTTTCATGTTTATGAGTGTTTTCCTCGCTTGTTCGATTCTTGATAGGATTTCTTTTTTGGGATACACTGACTATTGACATTTGCTCCCAAATATATATGTATGTTACATAAGGGGGATAAGAATTTAACAAAGGCTAAGGTGGGGCATGGCACAAAAAAGGTTGGGAAACACTGGGTTAGACTGTCTTCTAACGGGGAACGATGAAATGAGTGAAAAATAATTTAATCACTCATTTCATCGTTCCCCGTTAGAGGACAGTCTAACCATACTCCGGTGCAAATATTTTAATATCTGCACCATCTTCTTCGTTTCGTTATGGTCCAATTCAGTCTTCTTGCAAAGCCTCTTTGACAAGGAATAGATTCCGAAACATCAGGTGTCAGAGGATGGCAAGAGACTCGAATTGAATCAAAACGAAACGATTTTTTTTTCTTGACATACCATACTCTGCATTAGAGTATAGAGTCATATAACAGATTACTTGATTCGTGGTCGAAATTATTTTTCACTCATTTTAATGTTCAATATAAGTTTGTTTATATTACCTTGGCTTGTTCTACAAATGAACGATATTGATTAGTATTAGTTTCCATTGTAGTATTTGGATTAGCTGATTCTGCTGGCTGATATTCCACCACAGCTGCTCTATAGTCCTAAAACATTAAAAAGCAATATGATCAGTAAATAAATTATAATTAAATAAATAATAATGAACGAAATAATATAATCAGTTGGCCCCCTAGTTAAACTAACAAGAAATTTTTTCGATAAAACCCAGCCAAATCACGAACTATATTCAAATGCGTTCAAAACAAAGAAAGAAACTAGACAGAGCTGCATACTATCACCATTATTATACAACATACATTCTGAATATATTTATAATGAGGAAAGTACTAGATCAATGAGAAGGAGGAATCACTATAGGAAGCAGAAAAATGAAAAATCAGCAACCTGTGATACGCGGATGAGACACTTATACTACACAGGCTTGCAGCCAGTGGAGACAGCTAACTAAAAATATTTAGTGTCACCACCCCTTACAAAGGCTCAAGGAATGAGGAGGAGGGGAAGGAGGTCCGGACAAATAATCCCCGGACAAATAATCTCGGACAAAAAATCCCCACAAAAAATCCCGGACAAACAATCCCCACAAATTTTTTTGGACAAAATATCCCCACAAAAAATCCCGGACAAAAAATCCCCAAGAAATATTTGCTGCCGAATAGTTCTCTAAAAGTTTTCCCGAAATTTTACTTACTTACTTACTTAATCAGTAGACCCATTTGTACCTTTCGGTGTTGGGCCATTTATAATACAATTCATTAAATTACAATATTTTACAATCTTCTGAATTGTCCTAGCTATTAACGAACTTTCTCCATTCCTTCCTATTGAATGCCATATGTGTTGCTTCCTGCCAAGTCTTACCCTTACTCTGCAGTATCTGCGAAATGTCACTGTTCCATTCTTTAATGGGTCTTCCTCTTCTATTCTTCCCTATTGGTTTGGCGTCCCACACTCTTTTTACTTGTCTATTATTGTCCATCCGGGTTAGATGTCCGAACCATGCCAATTTTTTCTCCTTGATTGAGGTTTGATTTTGAGTCTTTCTCTTATTTCTTCATTTCTGATTCTATCAGTTCTTTTTACTCCGATCGTTCTTTTGAGGTATTTCATCACTGCTGCCTGAATTCTGCTCTGATGTCTTTTGTTTAATATCCAATTTTCTGCTCCATATGTCTCCGTAGGTCTATATATTTTTCCCCATTCTTCTTCTATTGTTTCTGTTATTTCATGTTCATTGTCCATCTCTTTCTCTAGCCCTTCTGTGTATCTTATTTTCGTTGTTTCTTCCCTTAGTTTATAAATTTTTATTATTTCTTTGTGTTTTCTGTTTATGTTCTCATTTCTTTTTATTTCTTTTCTTTTGCTTTTGAATGTGGTTTCTAGTAGATAGTGATCACTACCAATTTCATAACTCCTTTTCACCCTTACGTCTCTTATCCAGTTCTTCTCTGTTTTTTGCAATATAGTACAGTCTATAATTGATTGTTCGTCTCTTGATTTTACTTCTCTTGTGATCTTGTGTATCCTTTTATGTTGGAAGTGTGTGTTCATAATCTCCAGGTTATTGTCTAGACAGAATTCAAGTAGTAATTTTCCATTTTTGTTTATTTTTTCCTCCCCATAAGGTCCTATGACATTGTTCCATTTTTCTGCTTCTTTTCCCACTCTACTGTTCATGTCTCCTGTGATCACAATTTTCTCTGTACAATAATTTATCACTTCTTGTAATTTGTCCCAGAACTCATTCTTTTCGTTATTTGTTGCGTCTTCATCTGGTCCATAGCATATGATTAGGTTTGTATTGGTTTCCTCTGTATCCATATATATGTCTACTCTTAGTATACGTTCGTTGTAATATATCCAGTTTTTTACTTTGTTGATACTGTCCATCTTAATCATGCACGCTACTCCTGCCTGAGCTCTCTTCGTTTCTTTCACTCCACTGTATATTAGTATCATTCCGTTTTCTAATATTATTGATCCTCTTCCTTTTTTCTTTGTCTCTGTTATAGCTACTATCTCAATGTTCTTATCTCTAATTTCTTCCCCCAGTTCTATTTCCTTCCCATTTATACCTCTTACATTCCATGATTCCATTTTCAAAATTGTTCTGTCCTTTTCTGTGTTTAAGTTGTACTTCAATTTGTTTTTTCTTCCGTTTGTGTTATTATCTTTAAATCTGCTCATGTCGCTGTTCTGTGCCTGTTTTGTTTCTCGGTCCGTCATTGTGTTTTCTTCAGCTAGTTTTTTGAACAAGTTGGTTCTGTATTGTATGTTACTTTTTCTATTTGGCTTGTTTTTTTGGTTCCATTTCCACTTAATGCCTTCAATAACTATGAAACCATATCCAATTTTTGTCCTTTTTCCATTAGTCTTTTCATCTGCTGCTATCTTCCTAAGATTTCTTTGTATTTCTATCTCTTTTAATGTTAGGTCACATTCTATATATACTCTATGTTGCTTATAGTTCATTAGTTTACCCTTGCCTTTCAGTATTTTCATTTTATCTTCGAATTTTTTAAATTCCATAACACACATTGTTTCATTTATCTTTTGTACCCTATTTATTTCTGATTTTACTCCCATTTTTGTTTCTATGAAATTCTCTAGTTGCTCTGCTTCTATTGTGTCTATTGGTAAGCCTCTCATTATTAGGTTATTTTTCTTCTTTTCTTTTAAAAATTAAAAAAAAACGAAATTTTAACAAAATTCAAATTACAATTCCATGCTGAAAACTTCAAATTTTACATGACAAAAGAGTGTGAATTTTTTCAAAAATCGTGGAAGATATGGGGAATGAGCTAAGGCCCCGTTTTCATGACAGGCGCTTAATGCGCGTTTTGATAACGCGCGATTACAACTACATATATTTTACCGAAGACCGTTCACATCATAACGCGCATTTTAGGTCATTAAGACGCGCGTTGACATGTGAACGGTCTCAAGTAAAATGTATGTACAGTCCATCTAATTTACTTACCGTTGCACGTCATTATCTACGCCAAAGATCTAAGTTGACATAGTTGCCAAAGTATAAAAAAAATTCTGAATCCATTTTAAATCAAATAGATCACATAATTATTGTAAACGTGGATTATCCAACAAAACAAATTAATATTCAATGTAAATAAGTAAAAACTTAAGAAATAGAGAACAAGAATTAAGTTATAATCTTTTAAGATTTGCAGTGCAATCGTTTTTGCACTGCATTGTTAATAATTAAAAAACGGCTACGAACTTTTGGCAGAAGCCGGTAGGTTTCTTTGTATATGTCTACAATAACAACTAAAAAAGTCGTCAGATACCTCGATTATTCCAAGTCGTGACAAAATTAGGTGAAATTTATATTTTATAGTAGAGGATCTTTTTATAGTAAAGTAAATAATAAAAACAGTAGATAGATATAATAAAACAGATACTTATAGTAAAGAATATAAACAAATATGAAGTGTCATCACCGCAACTGTCAAATAAATGTTACCAATTTATTCTAAAATGTCACCTTCGTTCGATTACAGGTACAGTGTGTTCCGAACAAATGTGTTTCATAAAAACGCTTTATAATCCATTTATACAAATTAAATGCAACATATTATTGAGTATTTCTTTAGGTTAACATTAATAGAAATCTTAAAATATTATTTCTACGCGTATATAATAAAATATGTCTAGTGGCTGTAATTCCAGTGGACTCGGCAAAGTGATTCTAAAAAAGAACACACCTACCGCCTAAATATTTCGTGTTGGTATCATGCGAGGTCACAGGCTATGACGCGGATGACGTGCAACGGTTAGTAAATTAGACGAAGTATAGTTGTAATCGCGCGTTTTCAAAATGAGCGATAAGCGCCTGTCATGAAAACGGGGCCTTAGCTCATTCCCCATATTTTCAACGATTTTTGAAAAAACTCGCACTTTTTTGTCACGTATAATTTAAAGTTTTCAGCATGGAATTGGAATTCGAAATTTATTAAAATTTCAGGAAAACTTTTAGAAAACTATTTAACAGCAAATAGTTCTTGGGGATTTTTTTTCCGGGATTTTTTGTGGGGATATTTTGTCCAAAAAATTTGTGGGGATTATTTATCCGGGATTTTTTGTGGGGATTTTTTGTCCGAGGATTATTTGTCCGGGGATTTTTTGTCCGGGGATTTTTTGTCCAGGGATAATTTGTGGGGATTTTTTGTTCGGGATTATTTGTCTGGGGATTATTTGTCCTAGCTTCGGAGGAAGAGGTTATGGTTATAGAATGTTGTTCTCTATTTATTGAAGGGACAACCAATGTCTGTACAAGTCAAAAGCCTCTTCATAGATCTATAGGTTAAAAAGTAATTTGCAGTATGTATGCATTGTAACGAAAAAGGTTATTTTGGAGCTACCACGTATAGCAGTTCCAACTCTTCAGCGCGTTTTCGAAGCGTAGGTGCTTGGCAAGGGGCAAGTAGTTCCAGATAGGAAGATTAGCCTGCACGATGAACTAGAGATGGGCGGAGCATTCCAGATAATTCTTTAAAACTCATATTTATGTAAATGAGAAGCGATATTGTTAGTTTAGAGTTAATTAATAAGATAATTTCGAACTGTAAACTTCTAAATAAAATAGTCTTATATAAATTCAAATCGTTAGTTTTATTTAAAGGACGTTACAATATTAGTTATGTAGGTATAGTATACCCTACATAATTATACTATGAACAAATTTTATCAAAGTATTTTTAAGTTTATCTATTTCAAATATAATATATCATTATTGATTTTATTTCTCACTGTTTATCAATAAGTACACAATGAGTGTTATTTGCACAGATAAGTTTTTTAAAAGTATGTGTAGGTACATGATATTATAGTCAAGTGTAATGTTACATAAAATGATTGTGTTAGCAATTGCTATAGCAAATTGTACACAGCGTAGAGTGTATCCCGGTTATATAGCTATGCCCACCTGGGGTAAAAATGGTAGCCCCCTACAGAGTACAGCAAAAAATAGATATATAAGTGATGAGCGCGTTAATAACGCAAAAGATGGAAAACATATTAAGTTGTGAGATAAAAAGAGATGAAACTAGTAGAGGTGGGAAATTTAGGGATAGAAACCTATAAATTTACATTCTATTGATTCTTTCTCACCTTTTGACTTATCAGAGGAGTATGCCAACTAACACTGTCACTGTCACAGTGGTAGTTGCCAAACTCGTCCAATACGTCTAAAGGTGGGAAACAATCAATATAATAAATGTAAATGTATAGGTTTATATCGCCCTCGCCTATCGCTAATTTATATATTATAAATTTCACACCTCTATTAATTTCATCTCTTTTCATCTCACAACTTAATATATTTTCCATCTTTTGCGCTAATTTGCCGGTTATTACTGCGCTCACCACTAGATGAATTAAAGATGTAGGTACACGCAAATAGAAATCAACCCTAAATAGATTTTTCTGGCTTATTGGAGTTCATACTAGAGAGTTGTTTCCTCTGGCAAACATAATCTTATAGTAATGGTCCTGCAAAAAGGGTGCGCTGCTCCTGTAGTAATCCTGTTTCAAATTAGTTTTATGCATTCTAATTTGTCAGCAACTTACTGATGATTTTTCGCAATTTTGTGGCTAAAAGTATGCCCTCCGGCCACTTAGCTCTATTTTCGCGCTATATAGCGGTTATCATGGTGTTTAAGACAAGCAGAACCACAAATTCAAAAGCAAAAAGGCGTGATGTTACCTTAACTCGCTTGAAACCTGCAGCTATATGTGTAACTATTTCAGTTAAAACGACAGCAAGAGATTTTGTGCCGAAGGACTTAGCAGGAGAAAGTTACGGGATCCCGAGTTATCCAGACAGTACAATAGTCCAGGGTAATAAGCTAGAAATAGACCATGTTCGGGACACTCAAAGATCCAGGTAGCTGACTACTTTTTTAGTTATTGTAGACCTATAGGAATAAAACCTACCTGTTTCCTGCTTAGAGTTCGCGTCCGTTTTTTAATTATTAACAATTTAGTGCAAAAATAGCGGTTTTTTCGATTTTTTGCACCCCATTCAAAAGATAAATAGTTGACATAAAATTACAAAATTTAATTTTTTAGAACATTAAAAAACCTTCAAAATGCCGATTTTTGAAATTTAAAAAGTTAATTTGTTGCTACGCAAACTGCAAAATAAATGAAAATCGTTATTTGTTAATAACTTTTACTAAAACTATCCATTAATTAGTTTAAGAGTTATTCTAATTGTTTATCCCAGAGACCTTTATTTTGCAATAACATAAGACAGAAAATAATGAAGATAGGGCAGTTCTGCGTATTCCAAATGAAAGTAGAAAACTGATGCTATCAAAATGTACTAAAAAAAGATAAAACAAATTATCTAATATGTAGTCACAAATCCTAATGCCGTGAAATTTTGTAGTTTATAAACATTTAGAATAACTTTAAAAATATTGTCCGTAGAAAAAATCATTTTACATATTAGAAAAGCTGGTATTTTACACGAATTTTTAAAAATGTAGTTCAATTGATGACTAGTCTTGGTAAGTGAAGGGGAGCTGGGAGCCGACAAATGCACGAGTTCAAAAACTAAAAAAGGCAAAAAAAAACAGTCTGGCAGGATGTAGAATAACATTTTTGGATGTTGTTTTATGTGCTATTAGATTGAAAACTTAGTTTTTTGATAGCAGATGCCGCTAGGTATCCCTGCCATTTCGTTCGTTGCAATCCGTGACTGCACGCCGGGGTTTGTCCTAGTTGGGTCAGAGAGAGCAGCATATGTGCCTCCTGATGAGAGACTAATAAGTTTCGAAACCGGTAGAGGTGCTTGCTGCACTCTATGATTAAACTGGAATAATGATGCGGCTGTAGTTTCGAGTTGCAACGAAATTGAAAATGGTTATTCATTTTTGATAAAAAAGACAACTTAAAACTACTATCATTTTCTATATCTCGGGATCTACTGAATATATTATTTTGATCGTTCTTTTTTTAGTTTGTATGTAATTTTTCTGTACATTACAAATATGTAATTTGTCTAGACATTTATTAATTAATAAACAGTCTAATTTGTTTAAACAACTTTTGAAAAAATAATTTTTTCCCAAAAATCCATGATTTTAATCATACTGTCGTTATTAATCATAGAAAAAGTTAAAGTATACATACTTTAATAAATAAATTATCTTCAATAAATAATTATCTAATAAAAATTATTTATTTATTAAAGTTTACTTTAACTTTTCCTATGATCATTAATGATACTATGATTAAAAAAATACATTTTTGTATATAATTGTTTAAACAAATTAGACTGTTTATTAATTACTAAATTTATAAAAAAATTGTATATTTGTAATGTAAGTAGAAATTACATACAAATTAAAAAAAGAAGACGAAAATCCATTGAGTTGATCCGGAGATCCAGAAAATTATATTCGTTTGAAATTGCTTTTTCGGTATTTTAACTCAGTGGATTTGTAGGTTCTCCCTAGTATCGTTTGAACTACATTTTTGAAAAATCGTAGAGGGTGCTGTAAAGGTACAATGTTTGTGCAAATTTTTTAAGAAAAAACACAAATCCCAGTCTTTAAAATGGCATTAATGAGATTCTTTAATTATTATAAACAAATTAGCTGTGAATTAAAAAAACATATGGCTAACTATGTCCCAAATGAACCCAGGCTAAATGTTTTTATTTGAAAATTCGTGTTAAAATACTATCTTTTCGAATATATAAAAAGATTGCTTCTACGGACAACATTTTTAAAGTTATTCTAAATGTCTATAAACTAAAAAATTTCCAAAATTTGGCATTAGGATTTTTAACTATATTAATTATTTTTGAAGTTATACTTCTTTACCGGCGATAGAGGGTGATTTTTTATATGTTGAAACCTATCAGCCCCGCGCTTGCGCATTATAACTTTGTTCTGATTGGATGTTCAAATGACATGTCAAAAATTATCCGATATGGCAGCTGTAGGACAGCTGTGGTTTGGAGGTAAAGGTAAAGGTAAACAAATGTATAATATATTAGTTTTATTGTTGTGAGGACAGAAACAAAAAGTTTATAATATTGTAGTGACTTTTAAATAGTTTTTAAAAGCAACAGGTACGTAATAATTGTTAATGTATCATGGGTATAAACCTACCTATTTGATCTGCCAAAATACATAGTATGTAATACTTTTATTTATATAATTTGATTACCATCAAACTTTCTATCAATATTCACCTAATATATTGTTTTCTTACTCTAGTTTTGTTGTATTTTTTCAATTCTAAGTCATTTCAATTCAAAATTAAAATAATTTGATCAATTTTCAAAATATCAAAATATCACAAGTTTAATCCGTTTAGTTAGTCGATCTTCGTAAATAATGACACATAGTGTCCGTGGCTAAGCGTTGAAGGCGAATGAATTCCAATACCAACCGCGCTTATCAGCGCTGGTTCGAGTCCCAATAGAAACTTTCTTTTTTGTTTTTTTTAATACATTTTATGATTGTAAGTATATTTATTATATAATTTTATTTTCAGAAAATACGTATTTAGTTAAAAAAAAATGTCGACAATTAATGTTCAGACATCATTTGTGGCTTGTTTAATGTGTTTGTGTGTGTTTTATTCTTTTATTATTTTAATTTTTGGCACTCTTCTAATAAAAATGTTTGAGAAGTAGTAACTATAAATTAGTTTAATATTTAAACAAAATATAAATAAAAAGTATATTAATTTCGTTTAAATCATATAATAGAAGTATAACTTCTTACGTGCGTACAAAGTACACACACATTCTTTTTTTTATCTTTTTTTAATACATTTTGATACTATCACTCTTCTACTTTCATTTGGCATACTCAGAATTGCCATATCTTCATTATTTTCTGTCTTATCTTATTGCAAAATAAGATATCTCTGTTTATCTCTGGGATAAACAAATAATAACTCTTAAACTAATTAATGGATCGGTCTCAAATTTTGAAGGTTTGTTAAGTACGCCAATACCCAACTTTGGGCGAAGCAATAAAGTTCTAAGGTAGTTTTAGTAAAAGTTAATAACAAATAACGATTTTCACTTATTTTGCAGTTTGCGTAGCAATAAATTAACTTTTTAACTTTCAAAAATCGGCATTTTGAAGGTTTTTCAATGTTCTAAAAAACTGAATTTTTGTAATTTTATGTCAACTATTTAGCTTTTGGAGTGCAAAAAATCGAAAAAATCGCGATTTTTGCACTAAATTGTTAATAATTAAAAAACGGACGCGAACTCTAGGCAGGAAACAGGTGGGTTTTCTTCCTATAGGTCTACAATAACTAAAAAAGTAGTCAGCTATCTGGATCTTTGAGTGTGTCGAGAAAATCCTTATTACTCTGGACTACAATATTGATCAAGTAAATTGGTGCCTTGAACACCAAAACTTGATTGGAAATTGGCAAAGTGTGCTATTTTCAAACAAAAGTAGGATATGTAAAATCAGATGATTATTATCGAATTCGTGTACTTAGAAGTCGAGGAAGACAAGCAAGAATAAAAACTGCCAGATCTGTTCACAGATATAAAAGAAGAAGTGAAATGTCCAAATGAATAATGAATGCTCTTAGTAAAACAAATTTCATTTTGTTTCGGTTTTTATAAAAGCAATACCTATTTTATTAAGAAGAAAGAACAATCATAGATGCCATCGAAAGACAACATCTAGTATGATGCAATAGAATAGAATAGAAATATGCTTTATTGTCACGAAAAATTGTACAATTTTATCGACAAAGCTTATAAAAAGTCAAGAAAACAAAACAATAACAATCAAATTTACTAAAATTACGTAAATCGTCAATATTTTTACAATAATAATAATAATGATGTTAAACAGAAATAATCAATTGCAAAATTTAAATAAATTGCAAATGCATAGTCTACCTAGTAATTAATAAGTTTAAAAGTTAAGCTGCTACATGTGACACCCAAATATAGACAAAGAAAAATAATAAAAATACTATTTGTGCAAAGGGTACTGTAATTTCTTAGTTATTGACTAAGCACATCTTCTACTGAATAATATGGTCTTTCAGATAGGTAGGCTTTTGTCAGTTTACGGAATTTGGGGAAGGATGCTGCAGATTTAAGTTGTAGAGGGAGATGGTTGTAAAGTTTTTTTGCGGAATATAATATAGATTTCTTTACTAACTCCGAGGACGGGGTTGGCAAATAGACGTTAAACGTAGAATTTCTCGTGAAGTAGTCATGGTTAGGTCTTGGTGGAAAGACATGTAGATGTTTACGAATTAAGCAAACAGTTTCTAAAATATACAAAGATGGAAGAGTTAAAATTCCGTGATCTTTAAAGTAACTTCTGCACTGTGTTGTTCTTCTGAGGCCCAACAGATATCTTATTGCTCTTTTTTGTAATTTGAAAATAACATCGAACTGGGCAGCTGTACCAGATCCCCAAAAAGGAAGACCATAACGAAGATGCGACTCGAACAAAGAAAAATATGTTATTTTGGAAGATTCTAGATTGAGTTCATTCGAAACAGATCTTATAGCATAGCAAGCTGAAGATAGTTTCTTTCTTAACAAATCGATATGGAGGGACCATTTAAGGTTGCTGTCTAAGAAAATACCAAGAAATTTTACAGAATCGACGGTACTGATCTGGCTGTTATTAAAAGGTAAGGGTTGAAGAGCTCCTTTATAAGACAATGCTACTGTTTTATCTACGTTAAATGAGAGTAAATTAGAGTCAGACCAGGTTTTTATTGTAAGTAGATCAGAAGTTATAGTAGCATGAAGAGTTGCAATGTTTGAGTTGATCAAAGTGATACTGGTATCATCAGCAAAAAGAAAGATTTTTCCATCGATTTTTAAACTAGTGATGCCATTAATAAAGATAAGGAAAAGTAGAGGACCCAATACTGAACCTTGAGGTACCCCACATACAATGTTTTTGAGACTAGAGTCTGTATCATTTGCTCTAAGCAGTTGTTTCCTATCATCCAAGTAAGATTGGAACCAATCTGAAGAAATACCTCGAATTCCGTAGAAATTTAGTATTTTTAACAAAATGTTGTGATTTACATAATCAAAAGCTTTGGCGTAGTCACAAAAAACGGTGGCAGTGTGAAGATTATTGTTCAGTGCTTGATAAACCTCATGTAGTACAGAAAACATGGCATCAGTGGTGCATTTATTATTTAAAAAGCCGAACTGATTTTGTGATAAAATGTTGTTTTTAACTAGAAAGGACATAAGTCGGGCTTTTATGAGTCTCTCAATAATTTTGGAGAGTATCGGTAGTAGTGCAATAGGTTTATAATTACAGGAATTAGATATTTCACCACGCTTATGAAGAGGAATAATGGCTGTCTTCAGGCACTTTTTAAATTTACCTTTCTCAAAAAAATCATTAATTAGTGAGATGAGGACTTCTAACACATTTTCTGGGAGATTAGAAAAAAATTTTATCGATAGACCATCAGTAGGTACTACAGGAAGATTTGCTTTTGATACTATCGATTGTTTGGATCAGTTCAGATTTATCGACTGGTTTTATAAAGAATGAATTCGAGACTTTTCTTGAATTAGGGAGATAGGAAAAGGGATCTTGTTGTGGCAAAATAGTTGATGTAATATTTTTACTCACATTAACAAAGTATTCATTTAGATTTTCAGGGTCTGGAAGGGAAAATGTTTGAGCAGTGTGGGTTTTATTTCGAAGATCGTTTATTATGGACCAAGTTTCTTTTGCAACACTTTTTGAGCTTCCCAGACCGTTATGGTAGTAGTATATTTTAGCTGATTTTATAAGTTTAAGATAGGTTGCCCTGTACTTGGTGATATATTCAGTGATAGAGACGTTGGTAGTAAATTTTTTGATATAGAGAAGATAACGCATATTCTTGAAAGATATTCGGATACCTTTAGTAATCCAGGGTAAAGTTCAGGGTTCAGGGTAAAGTAAAGTCCAGGGTCCAGTATACGGATACGTACGACGAATGGAGGACAGAAGAATCCCAAAACAAGTGTTAGAATGGAGCCCCACAGAAAAACGAAAACGAGGAAGACCAGTGACTAGTAACCACATGGATAAAGGGCATTTGAAAGGAGATGTCGCGTCGGAAAGAAATTTAAGAGCAGAAGACTGCCACAATAGAAAGGAGTGGCGATTAGGGACGGTACAACGCTATAAAACAGGTTTCAATATCCTGTGGTTAAAGGAACTACTTAACAAATGATACAATAGCTAAGACATAACACTGAACTTTAAAAAATACTCACCCCTACACATATTTGAGAGATGGAAATTACTATAAAAGTACACAAATATAAATTTGCTGAAGCCATGACTCGTGTCTTGGCAAAATCACACACTAAATTTAGATTAAGGTGTAACTATTGATATTATATAAACAGATACACCGTTTTCCGTTATCAGTAAGATATCAATTTAATCATCAGATAATTCCGAAAAGTATGCGTAACTTTTATTAGCAAGGATTCTGATAGGTCACATATTTTGTATGAATTTGGAGGGGAAAATTATTGAAAAATATAAAGGTCTTAGATTCCAAGGAAGGGTACTTAATTAAACGTTTTAGTTTCATAAGGCATTTTGAAAATGTTTATTATTTATTTACACAATTTATAAATTTAGTTATAAATAAATCAATCGTAACAAATCTCTCAGAAATGCCTTATCTATAAAAAGGGTTAGGAATTCTGGGAAAAATGTCCACTCTGCCCACAAATTCCATCCATTATCACATGATCGAAGGCACTAATCTGTAAGCACTAGGTGTATGGCTAGTGTGACCAACTAGTCCGAAAAATCCGGGACATGGCCCGAATTACGAAGTCGTGTCCCGGCGTCCTGGACAAGGCTTCCGGGCCATCCGAATTTTCAACGTTTTGGTAAAATTCTATTTTGAAATTTTGAATACGTTAGTTTTCTAAAGGCGCATTTAAATCAAAGCGAACACGAACGAACGAACGAAGGAACGAATTCGTAGGTGTTCGCTTGGTCATTCGTTCGCTACAAAGTAGGGCCATTTACATTGATGCGAACGTTCGCATTCGTTGATGATCGGGAGTGCATATTGCCCGCAGATGTTTTTAAGATGGGACAGTGCCAGTCACACATTGTGTTTAAGTTTATTTTCGTGTTTCTTGCTGGGTAAATTTTAATACAATAATAGCGTAAAAAATAGCAGGTAGCAAGTATTATACGCTGTTTGAGGGAGCTTAGAAAATAACATAATAAAGAACCAGCTTTCTTAAAATTCTTCCTCGAAAAAGTTACTTGCTCTTGATATTATGACTATATTATGTTTAAATAATAAATTGTAAAATTGGTGTATCAAAATATATTTGCTTTTAATTAATTTTAGCAATTAATTTGATTTGGTTACCTCATTAGTGTTTCTGGGATGAAATTTATCCAATAAAAACATTAGGCTTTTAAAAGCAAACCACTTCAAACCCTCTTTTTGTCTTTCTCGTCTAAATGATGCCAAAAGCTAATTCATTTTTTTAGTTCAGAGACATCACAACCCATTCCTATAGAAATGTTAAAACAAGCATCAGTTTTTCTGTTTATTATTTTATAAAGCTTCGATTTTGGGTTTCATAGGCATATTCCATATTGCAAAATTATGTTTTCACAACTACACAATAAACAACCCTCTCAAACTAATGTTTGTAAATAAATTAAATCAGTACTTCTAGACGAATTCGTTCGCTACCGTCTATCCACTGTCCACATTGAACAACGATTTCCTTTGATGATTCGCTCACTTACCGACATCGGTTGGAACATGTGCGAATGCGAACGAATTCGTTCGGTCGTGCTCAATTCGCTGTACAAATACAATAAAGTTAACGAACGAATTCGTTCGTTCGTTCGTGTTCGCTTTGATTTAAATGCGCCTTAAGAATTCACATCAAGCTGAATTGGTGGGACGAAAAAAAGTCGACAGTTTCTAGAGTGTAATACTAATACCACATCCAAAACGCATGCATGTTATATCGTGGTATAGTTCTACGAAAACCAAAATGATTTAGTTTTTTTCGTTTCTGTATTTTAATTATCGTCTTCTGAAAAAAAAATGGCCCGATTTCCATTGAAAAGTCCCGGATTTCAGGTATTTTTTTCAGACTTGTCCCGGCTTCGACTGAATTGGAGTTGGTCACACTATGTATGGCGTACAATGGGTGTGCGTTATGTAGCACTTTTTCTTCTTTAAGTGCCGTCTCCTAATCAGAGGTTGACTATCATCATCACTATCTTTACTCTATGTACCGCTGCTCTGAAGAATTATATAGAACTGCATTTAAACCAGTCCCTTAAATTCTTCAGCCATGATACTTCTTCCTCTTCTTATCTTTTCCTGTATTATCAGTCTTAGCATTTAATACGCTGTCCCAAAATTACGTGTCCCAGATATTGTAACTTTTTTTATTTTTATTATGATTACTATTTCGTATTCTTTATTCATTTCTCGCAATACTTCCGTGTTCGTTTTCTTCTGTGCCCATGCTATTCTAAGCATCCTTCTGTAATATAACATTTCAAATGACTGTACCTTATTTATGTGTTCTTGCTTCGATGTCCAGCTTTCAAGTCGATATTGCAGTAGCGAAAACACGTAGGCCAGTGTAAGGAAAAAATATACCCTGTTCGTGACACTTCAACAGCCAGGGTACTGAAGCGTTTTTTCGACAGGTAATACCTATAAGAACAAATTGTTACTATTTTCTGCGTAGGATCTGACGGCCAGTTTTATTTATAAACAATTTAGTGTCAAAAAACGGCATTTTTTCCGTTTTTTTTTTCAAATCAATGGAAAACTGGGAAACTTATGGTTTTTTTAGTACAAACATCTTCGAGAGTATGAAAAAAGCTTTAAAATGGTGTATTAGAAAGTTTGATAAACTTACTCATTTATTGTTAATATATACAGTGAGCACGTAAAGGTTGGAATAAATTCATTTTATCGAGAATGAATGATTTTGGACAAAAATCCCGAAACAGGTCAATTTTTATTTTTAAATTACAACTTTTTGGCATATATATCATACTAGTGACGTCACCCATCTGGGCGTGATGACGTCATCGATAATTTTTTTAAATGAGAATAGGGGTCGTGTAATAGCTCATTTGAAAGGTAATTCAATTCTCCATTCAGTAATATTAACATTAGCATAATTATTTATACAGGGTGCCCAAAAATTTTTTTTTTTAATTAAATTTATTGACATAAAAAGAAGAATGTATGTATTTTATTTAGTTCAAAATACATTTTACTGCTCTCAGAAAAATAAAAAAAAATGTTTATTTGAAAAATAATCATTGCTTTTCGCTTAAATTAAATGTTCAAACTGTCACGAGGTTGGTGGGTGGCGGCTTTAATATTGAATTTAAGCAAAAAACAATATTTATTTGCCAAATAAACATTTTTTCCTGTTTTCTGATAGCAGTAAAATGTATTTTAAATTAAATAAATTACGCACATTCTTCTTTTTATGTAAATAAATTTAATTTAAAAAAAAATTTGGACACACTGTATAAATAATTATGTTAATGTTTATATTATTGAATAAAGAATTGAATTACCTTTCAAATGAGCTATCACACGACCCCTATTCTTATTTAAAAAATCATCGATGACGCCATCACGCCCAGATGGGTGACGTCACTAGTATGATGTATATGCCAGTAAGTCGTAATTTTAACATAAAAATTTACCTGTTTTGGGATTTTTTTCCAAAATCGTCCATTCTCGAGAAAATGAATTTATTCCAACTTTTACGTGCTCACTGTATAATTGCGAAAACAGTTCGAAATTGCAAAAAAATTAATTTCGCAATAACTAATGTAAAAATTAGTGTACAGCTTTAAATATTGTGTCAAATGAGGGTCCTTTGGTGTTTAATATGTGATAAAAATTTCAAAGCGATTAATTCAATTGTTTAAATTTTATTCAAATTGTTTATACCAGAGAGCATTTTTTGCAATAACATAAGTCAGAAAAAATGATTTTAGAACCATTTTACAGGTGTCAAATGAAAGAGCATGAGCTGACTTTCAAAGTGGTTTAAAAAAGTGAATAAAAATGCATTTATTAGTAATAAATAATTATGCAAAAGTATCGTCAATTTTTCAATAAAAATTTTTTGAATAACTTTTTTCAAAAAAATCTATTTGTTTACCCTGTTTTAGGTGCACAACTACCAAGTAATGATATTTATATAATAATTGATAAAAAATTGTAATAAATGTATATAATTTATCATATAAAAAATAAAAAGTTTATAAGGAAAGATTGCCGATACTTTTGCATAAATATTTATTACCAATAAATGCATTTTTATACACTTTTTTTAAACCAAGTTGAAAAAATAGCTCATGCCCTTTAATTTGACATCTATGGAATGTGGTTCTAACATCATTTCTTCCTGACCTATGTTATTGCAAAAAAAATGCTCTCTGGGATAAACAATTTGAATAAAATTTAAACAATTGAATGAATCGCTTTGAAATGTTTATCACATATTAAGCACCAAAGAACCCTCATTTGGCCAAAATTTCAAAGTTGTACACTAATTTTTACTATAGTTATTGCAAAATTGATTTTTTCTACGGCCGTTCTAAAAGAGCCACTTTCACGCACGCATTTCGTTTCCAAAGGTTGCACTTTTAGCACGGCACCGGCGTGCGTAAAAGTAAATTTTCTCGCACGGCGTGCGGAAAAATAGAATACCTTCTAATATGGCATTATAATATACTATAAAACATGCAATAAACTAATATTTAGATATTTTTTACTAATTTATTTCAAATGTATCTTATTGTGTTCGTGTTTTAATGAAATTAACGCAATAATTCGATGAAATAAATTTATTTTGAGATAATATTTAAAAGTCAAATCAGTAGACAATTACAATTTATTAATTTATTCAGTTAATTAATATATTTTTTCACTACCTATCTATTCAGTGATTATAATAATTTATACACTATACAATAAAAACTAATACTTAATCGAGAAAAGAGGAAAACTTATAAAATTATTTTTTAATAATATATTGTTACTATGGAACGCTTGGTTAAATTTTGAACATATTCAACAACAAAATACTTAAATCACAGAATATACCCTGGTGTATTCTGTGCTTGGATCATCCATAAATAATAAACGATAAATAACTTTTGATTAATCTGACGTCTTAAATCAATTATTTATCAAATACACTATCAATATTATTTAATAAACAACTCAAAATATACCTGAAGCTGTGTCAAATATTTAAAATGGTCACTGTCTTGTGAGCACACTTTGTTCGACTGAGTGCGTTGTATGATAAAGCTAGCGAATGTTCGATTTGGAAAATATCACCACGGACATGTTCATTTTTTTCGAATCCTGAAAAAACTATACCCTATTCCACGAACATACGCCTGTTTTGGATTACTTCGACAACGAATATTTTACTGTGCAAAATAAGAAGAACGAAAGTAAATTGCAAATTACATTGTTGTTTATTGGAATAATTATTAGCGCCATTTACTTTCGTACTTCTTATGTGGCACAGTAAAATATTCATTGTCGAAGTAATCCAAAACAGGCGTATGTTCGTGGAATGGCCCATAATAAATATTTTTGAAAATTTTAATGTTCATTTTTTTCGAATCCTGAAAAAACTAATATTTTTAAAAATTTTAAACGCAGAATGAAAGACCAAATTATTACCGAGGGCCTAAAGTCCATTAGAATAAATAAAAAGTTTCTTTTGAAAGTGATATTTGAAATTAAAAATCACACTAAATTTTCACTTTTTTTCACCCCTGTAACTTATTAAAATAAACATCATAGAAGTTTTCAGGCACTTTCGACCCTCGGTAATAATGTAATATTTCATTCTGCGTTTATTTTTTCAAAAATACCTATGAGTTTTCTCAGGATTCGAAAAAAATTAATCCCATTTAAGAAGCATTGGAGCCGAAAGTTTGCGCCTATCCCCTTAAGGAAAATAAAACAAAACCTAATATTTATTTTAAAATTGTTTATTGTTATGCAAGAAACATAAAAAAAATTCAATATCCCAGTTCCATTAAATCTCGTAAATTGTTTATATTTGTCTTAGGCTCAGCATCATCTGATGGTCCAGATACGTCATTGTACAATCTCTTGTTGCACCATAACCTTAGCGAGAGGTAATAAATAACTTCTGCCAATGTAAGGAGAGAAAATCCTGTAAAAAGACCTAGAAGACCTCCGAAATTTGAAATAAAATCAAATATACCATACAATTCATTTTTTTCGTGCGACAGAAACTGCTCTGATTTAAAGAAAATCTTTAAAGATGAGAAGTGCCTGAAAGAAAATATAATTGATAAAAACGATATGAACAAAACAATGAAATAACTTTCTGACATCATAATAGTTATTTATGAATTAAGAGCGAAAAGTGATACATTATTGCTTGAGAGTAAGAATAAGAGTTACTACTCGAAAGCAATAATGTCACTTTGCGCTTGTAATGCATACACACAACATTTTTTCTACAATCACATACTAAAATGAAACTACATATTTTTAAATCATTAACTTTATTGTTACTATTTTATATCTGTCATTATAATGTCATAAAGTCATAACAATAACTTTTATATCTTTCAGTTTGGATGTTCAATGTGTTTGTATAGGGCTTTTCATCGATTGTCATTTGTTTCGAGCTTCTGTCAAATTTCGTATAATCCGTGTATAATATTAATATACACGAATTATACAACATATGATAGAAGCTCGAAACAAATTACTGTGAATGAAAAGCCCTATTGTATGGTTGTACGGTTGCTACGGACGACGAGCGTAAAATCAAACTTTACCGCACTAGAGCGATAAAGTGACGGGACACAGTAAACGTCAACTTTTCGTTGCCATTGACAAGCCAAAAAGTCTTATTTATCAAGTGTAGAAAAATATACATTATGTTTCTATCTACTCTATCTGAAAAGTCCAAATTATCCTCTGCTGAGCGTAGACCTCCATAAGTTATTGTCACGCCTCTCTATCGTGTGCTCTTTTAAGACGTCAGTATAATTTTTCTATGGTCAATCAGGCACGTAGCCAGGAAATGTGCTTGAGGGGGGTCCAAACACAACTCAAATTTTTTGTCCGATTGGGCGGTAAGGTATTAAAAAAATTTTAGATCCATATGAAAAATTTGAAAAAAACTATTTTAACCGTAGAATACTAATACTCTTAAAATATACGACGCCAAATTATTTTCTGCTTAATTTCTGAGCAACGGAAAATCCTAAGAACTTGGGTTCCAGAGTTCTTTAGTACTAGTGTAACCTTGGTGTAGAAACGTCAGTTAAATTTTGTGTCAATTAGGTACACTGTCGTAAATATTACGACGCACTAGTATTAACGATAGTAACATAAGCCGTCTATGTACAAGCAGAAAGATTGCTAGGCTTTACGATTCATTCTCCAAATATATGATTGATGCCAGTCCCTATCTTGGCAAAAACTTCGATACCGGAGGATTACCTCTTACAAATGTTTATGTGAAGGAATTGACAAAATCGGTCCATGGTAGCAACCGTAATATTACCATGCATACGATACTGTGTGTGTTTTTAAGGGATAATAAACATAAGTACTATCAATCATATGTGGTATATTTCCATAATTCTCGCAAAACTAACAGGAAGCCAATTTTCCACTCTCAGTTTATGTTTTATTTGGACAAAAGCCTTGCTGAGTCATAGATGCGTAAAAGATTAACCATATTAAAGTTACGGCGCAATATTCGACAGGATATAAACGAAATCCTAAATAGACAATCAGTTTCTCAACCGAATAATCCTATCAAAAGAAAACGGACAGTATGCTACGATGCTACTTATGCCCTAGCCGTCTAAGAATAATGACAACAAACTTTTGTGTACAGTGTAAACGAGCAATCTGCGGACAAATATTTCTAAATTTAAAATATTTTTTCTACAACCGTGTTAAAAATGCAATTTTTAGCACTCCATACGAGCGTTAAAAATGCTTTAAAATTTTTAAGGCACTGCAGTTCGTATTGACCGTATAGACAATTTTGATGTAATGTCAAAAAAATATAAAAATGGAATGTCAGTCAAGTTCAAGTAAAAAAGTTTTTGTAGATATTGTCCTGTAATTACGTTTGTAGAAAAAATATTGTATGATATGCGTGTTAAAAAGTACATTTTTAAGGCACTCATGTGAATTGCAGAACTCGCTTCACTCATTCTGCAAACTTTCACATGCGTGCCTTAAACGTGTACTTTTAACACTTATATCATAAATAACTATTAACCATGTAAAACTTACATTTTTTTAAAAAATTCAAATTACTTTTACTAAGTGCAAGATAGAATGTACGGAATCGGAATGTAGAACGGAATCCTATATTTTGGTCCAAGAGCTGTAAGACATTTTTGAGTAGGTATTTTAGGCAACCTGAAAATTTTTCAGGTGACTCTTCCATGTAAGCCTAATACAAAAATGCCGGTCTGGCTGGAGGGCAGCGGTTATTTTCCCCAAAAATCCCCCCCAAAATTAGACAAAAGGGTAAAAATTGTTATTACAAAAAATATCATTGACGTGACTTAAAAGTAAATTTAAATATTCAAATATAAAGAAAATAAACAGGCCAGGCGATTTGAGGGCGATTTTAACTCTGCAAGATACTTGCATGGGCGCCCCAGGATTATTTTCAGGGGATGCATCTGAACTTCAGAAGATTTCATATGAATCTGTACATACTATTAACGAGTATAAAAGACACAACTATACATGCATAACTATGTACATTCCTTCCGGATAGGGAGGTGCAATTGTTATTTTGACAGGGTATTTTTTAATATTAAAAATAAACATTCTAAAAAAGACCGTTTTTTTGGTGAAATTTTCCAACTGCCAGGTGATCAAACAAATTACGCGTGTATATAAATGAAAAGTGCTATAGGTAAGCAGCAGTGTGAGAAAGAGCGTATACCGATAGCTGTTTGCATCCTCTGTTGTAGCTGAGCGAGTCCGTTCGCTCGAGAAAAATCACGTGACCTGGCGATATCCATGTTGTTGTTCCTTGAAACGTTAGAGTATTTATTATAATATATTATAGTTTTTAAGTAACTTTTTCTTAATTAAAGAAAAATAATACGTACTATAGAATAGATTTTGCAAATATGATAGAAAAAGACAAATTTATTATTATAAATATATAGGTAGAAAAGTATAAAACTATAAACTAAATTAATTCTGTGTCCGAATCTTGTACTTCTTCTTCAACCTCCTCAGCTGAGCTTAAATATTCATTCTCTTCTTCCTCGTCAGACTCCCCTCGAGACTCAGATTCCTCTTCTACATGATGTGTAAATAGTTGTAATATGTATTTAGAATTAATTAAAAATTATTTAGTGATTAACTAGTTGAGTTGCTACGTATTCTCTGTCCTTTTATACGGAGTCGAAGCCTGGACAATCACGGGCGCATCTGAAGAAAGACTTGCCGTTGTTGAGATGTGGAGTTATCGAATAATGTTACATATATCATAAACATACGTAACAAACACGGAAACATTAATAAAGATGAAAAAGACAAAAAAAATACTGAACACTATGAAGAAAAGAAACATGAGCTACTTTGGTCATACCTACACTAGGAAATAAAAAACGTAATGTGATTGGTTATATAAGGAAAAGTATTAAGCATTGGTAATTTTTCATTAATTCTAAATACATACTACAACTATTTACAGATCAGGTAGAAGAATCTGAGTCTCGAGGGGAGTCTGACGAAGGAGAAGAGAATGAATATTTATTTTAGCTCATTTTTCTTTCCTTCATAGTGTTGAGTATTTCTTTTGCTTTTTCATCTTTCTTAATGTTTCCGTATTTGTTAAGTGTTGTGTCCATGATATTTTTTACATTATTCGATAACACCACATCTCAACAATGGTAAGTCTTTCTTCAGATGCGCCCGTGATTGTCCAGGCTTCGACTCCGTATAAAAGGACAGAGAATACGTAGCAACTCAATTAATTAATCACTGATTAATTTTTAATTAATTCTAAATACATATTACAACTATTTACAGATCATGTAGAAGAGCAATCTGAGTCTCGAGGGGAGTCTGACGAAGAAGAACAGAATGGAACATTTAAGCTCAGATGAGGAGTATGAAGAAGAAGTACAAGATTCGGACACCGAATTAATTTAGTTTATAGTTTTATATTTTCTACCTATATATTTATAATAATAAATTTGTCTTTTTCTATAATATTTCCAAAATTTATTCTATAGTACCTATTATTTTCGTTTAATTAAGAAAAATTACTTAAAAAACTATAATATATATAATAATTATTCTAACGTTTCGAGGCACAACAACATGGATATGGCCAAGTCACGTGATTTTCTCGAGCGAAGGGACTCACTCAACTACAACAGATGACGCAAATAGCTATCGGTATACGCTCTTTCTCACACTGCTGCTTACTTATAGCGGTTTTCACTTATATGTACGCGTAATTTGTTTGATCACAGAGCAATTGCAAAATTTCACCAAAAAAACCTGTCTTTTGTAGAATATTTATTTTTAAAATTAAAAATACCCTGTCAAAATAACAATTGCACCTCCCTGTCAGGAAAGGAATGTACATTTGTACATAGCTATGCATGTATAGTTGTATATGTTATACTCGTTAATAGTATGTACAGATTCAGATGAAATCTTCTGAAGTTCAGATGCACCCCCTGAAAATAATTCTGGGGCGCCCATGCAAGTATCTTGCAGAGTTAAAATCGCCCTCAAATCATCGCCTGGCCTGCTTATTTTCTTTATATTTAAATATTTAAATTTACTTTCAAGTCATATCAATGATATTTTTTGTAATAACAATTTTTACACTTTTTTAACTTTGGGGGGGATTTTTGGGGAAAATAACCGCTACCCTCCAGCCAGACCGGCATTTTTGTATTAGGCTATCATAGAAGAGTCACCTGAAAAATTTTCAGGTTGCCTAAAATACCTACTCAAAAATGTCTCACAGCTCTTATACTATTTTGTTAGTAGTCACTAATCATCAGTAATGCTAAAATGATATTAAAGCTACAATGGTGAAATTAGGTATTAAAAACAACTTACTAAGGTAAGATATAAAATCTACATATATGACGACAATCTCACCCTAGTAATAAGTTCTATTTAATACCTAATTTCACCATTATATTTTTAATATCATTTTAGCGTCCCTGGCGATGTTAGTGACTACTAACGAAATATAGGATTCCATAGAAAAGAAGAATACTATCGTTTTTGGTAAATCTGATGTTTAAATTGGATATAAATTGATCCGTACACTGAACAAAAATAGAAATAATCCTAGTAAAAAATAATAGTAATTTCGTTTACTTTTTCAAAAAAAAAATAATGACTTGTGGATAAACTTGCTGCCTTGGTATTTGGTACCAAAGCCGAGACAGTTTTGGGATCCGTGGGGTCCGGACCCCTCCCTTGGCTACGTGCCTGTGGTCAATAATGTATTTAGTGCAGAGAGTGTCCCGCGTTCCCAGTCCATTTCTGAAGCCAAATTGTGTTTCATCCTGGTCAAATGGACATTTGAATCTTCTTCTTCTTTAAGTACCGTGCCTAAGTTTAGGCGTGGGTAGCTTCCATGACGATTTGCCGATATCGTCCTCGATCTTACACAATTACGCGGCATGTAACAATTCTTCTACTGATAAGCCAGTCCATTGACGAAGGTTTCGGAGCCATGAATATTTCTTCCTACCAATTCCACTTTTTCCGTCGATTTTTCGGTTGAGTATTAACTGCAGCATCCTTTATCTGCTACCTCTCATTATATGCCCGAGATATTCAAGTTTTCTGTTTTTTATCATCTTGATTAAGTCACCTTCTCCTTGACCTACTCTGTTTAAGACTTCTCTGTTTGAAATGCGTTGACATTTGAATAGCTTAGTTAAATTATAATAAATTGGATTTTAGTCCAGTCGGGTTAGACGAATAACAGGCCTAACCTTGCATTTGGAGCTGCCCCAAATTTTATTTTTCTAATCTTTAGGAGGGCTAAATAGTAGTCTAAATTTAAAATCTCGACTGAATTCCGCCATTGCGTTAGCCGCCATCTTGATTTTAAACGAGAACCTTTTTTGCTCAATATCTCCGCCATTTTCAACTTTTCGACAAAAAGTATAACAACCAAAATTGTTGAAAATGTAATTTTCTATCATTTCTATTTTTATAATTTTTTTATGCCATCGATATTTTACGAGTTATAGCGGAAAATAGTGACAGTTATATATATAAATAGAGCATAATTATTGAATTATCTCGTTTATTGTTAGTTTTACGACAAAAATGTTTCTATACACAATTTTAGTTTCTTTCATTTTTTGATAAAGTTAATATTTAAGGTAGTATTTATGCGATAATAGCGCGAGCATAAGACCTTATTGATTTTGTAGCAATGTCAACTTAAATTGTTCCAAATATGATTTCCTACAATTTCTTTTTTTTTAACAATTTTTTTCATGCGGTTGATATTTTTCGAGTTAAGTGGGAAAATAGTAAAAAGTGGTGGGGGGAGCATAATTACTGAATTGAATCTTTTTTTAGAGCTGCCCCAAATTTTATAATTCTATCCTTTAGGAGAGATCAATAGTAGTGTAAATTTAAAATCTCGACTGAATTCCGCGGTTGCATTAGCCGCCATATTGATTTTAAAGGAGAACCGTTGTTGCCTAATATCTCCGCCATTTTCAACTTTTCGACAAAAACGGTAGGAACTAAAATTGTTGGAAACACAATTTCCTACAATTTCTTTTACACAATTTTTTATGCGATCAATATTCTCCGAGTTAAGGAGGAAAATAGTGGAAGCGGAGGGGAAGCATAATTATTGAATTGTCTCATTTATTATTAAATTTACCACATAATTGTACATAAACAAAAATAAAGAGAATGATATTTTATACAATTTTTGAAACTTCCAATGAAACACCAACCAAACTAAGTACATAAAAGACATAAATAATAACTTATATGCATAAGTTCACTTAATTTTATTGACTACCTGGTTTTATTGGTTGAATTTTAAGCTAACATATTTTAATATTTTAACAATTTTTTTTTTATTTTGGACCCCGTTGGGGGGAATTTTCCCATTCCCCCCTCTTATATCCGCCACTGGTTCTCTCGAAAAATTGTAGTAAATCATAATTGCAACAATTTCAGTCCTTACACTTTTTGTCGAAAAGTTGAAAATGGGGAAGATATTGAACAAAAACAAATGCTTTAAAATCAATCGGGTCTTACGCTCGCGCCTTTACCGCATACGTACTACCTTAAATATTGATTTTATCAAAAAAATTAAAGAGATCAAAATTGTACAAAATTTAATTCTCTTCATTTTTGTATTGATTAAAATTTGTTGTAAAAGTAATAATAAACTAGATAATTCAATAAATCAATAATTATGCTTTAACTGTCACTGTTTTTCTCCATAACTCGAAAAATATGGACCGCACGAAAAAAATTGTAATAAACGAAATTATAGAAAATCGTATTTTAAACAATTTGAGTTTATTTTTTGTCGAAAAGTTGAAAATGGCGGAGATATTGAGCAAAAACGGTTGTCGTTTAAAATCAAGATGGCGGCTAACTCAAAGGTCAAATTCAGTCGAGATTTTAAATTTATACTACTATTAACCCCCCCTAAAGATTAGAAAAATAAAATTTGGGCCAGCTCCTAATGCAAGGTCAAATGGTATCCCGACTGGGCTATTTATACTTACACTGCATTTAGTCCATTGTCTGTGTAGTTGAACATTCGTTGTAATTTTTTATTTGCTAGAAAATATTCTTTCCATTTCCAGTTATATGTAGATGTAATTGCTTGGTAGTGTAGCTGGGTACATAGAGGTAAGCAATGGCAATGGGTATTGAAGCCCTTTGGATCAGTATTAATTTCCAAAATTTTAATTTCTCCTAAAATAAATTAAAGATTTATAGGTTTTTCGAAGAAAAGACTGTAGGTCAGGAAATTAAGCTGAAGAAATGGCAAAACCTCGCAATTTTTCGTCCAGCATCGATTAGTACAAAAATTTGAGATTAGGCTCACTTCACCCTCTAGTTCATTTTCTATATTGAGCCGTTGTACGCTTTTGTTTTTTTTTTAAGCGTAAAAAGTACCCCTAATTGTAAAAGATTATAAAATATTTTAAACTTTAATATGGTCATCGTTTGGTTTTTATTAGTTAAACAATGATTGCTTTATTATTTAGATATAATATCATAATATTTCAACCCTTAAAACCACCGTTGTTGGAGCTATATATAAAAAATTTATTTATCCTAAAAGAATGGTTTCGGCTTGCATCGATTTGCATAAAAATTTGGGATTAGGATCATTTCACCCTGTACTTCATATTCTATATCATGTTCAAGGGCGTTGATTATTTTTGGGGGTGTAAACTACCACTTATTATCAAAAATTATATAAAAACATTGTAAACTTTCGTATTGGTAAAATTTGGGTTTGATTGGTTAAATAGTGATTGTTTTAAGACCGCGTCCCACCATCAAATAATTTGATCAAACAGTTTGAACAAACTCCGGAAGTACGTCAAAGTGACGTCACAATTGCAGTTTTTTTGAAATTCTAAAAATCTGTGCTCTCACTATCAGTCCAGTTTGATCAAATTTTTTGTATTGAGTTGTCTAACTTGTTTGTACTTAATTTAAAATTAAAATTTTTCATTATTATCCACAATGAACACTCAGGATGTGACGTCACTAACTGTCACTTTCAGTTTGCTCAAACCAGTTTGATCAAATTATTTGATGGTGGGACGCGGCCTTTATGCTTTAGGATATAACGTCATAATATTTCAACCCTAAAAAACCATCTTTAATAACATTGCAATTTTATTAAGTAATTATTGCAAGTAATTTAGATCTGTACAAAAAAAGTAAAATTACGTACAAAAACATTTATTTACACAAAAATACGAATTTACAAATACACATACAACTACAAATAGTTTTTTAGTCATCTTCATCGAGATCGATGTCAGATTCTGTAGTATTATATAGGTACATTGAAAATGCTCTATTACACTCCCAAGCGGGCTATTAGAATTTTTCGAAAAAAACTGATAATAGATATTAGAATTTGGTGATAAAAAGTTTTGTCGTAAATGATTTTGTATTGTTTTTTGAAGAGCTATAAGACTATATAAATTCAATTTCGTAAGATCCCTTAGTTTTTAAGTGGGGTGCATTTAAAAGGCTCGAATAAGGGGGTGTTTGCTCGTAAATAGAAGTTTTAAACAGCTATACCTCGACCTCGGTAAATATTCACTGTAAATCAAATCTATGCATAGGAAATTTTAAATATTAATAAAGCTACAGTTTAGTACTTTATTATTTTTTTCGTATCTTTAGTATTTTCGGAGAGATTTTTAAGGAAAGGGTGTAAAATACGAAATTGCAAAAAATCAATTTATGTTTAAACTACAATTTTTCTTAAATTAGGCCTTTTAAATGGGTCAATCTTCTTGAATGTATTGATAATACATATATAAAAAGAATTACAGAAAGGTGAAGATTATTTTTAATTAGGAGGGTAGTTAGGATGTTGTTTTCACTGATTTTTTCGTAGAAAAAAGTAGGTACCGACCTTGTTTTGATCATAAGTCGATTAATTTTTATGCCAGAATCCCTTTATTTATTTTTTTCAAATGGTCTAACTGTATGCTTGAAAAAAGATTCTGCAAGTTTTTCTCGAAAAACGCAAAGTTTTCCCGTTATTTGGCTTTGAATTTGAATATTTCAAATTATGCATTTGGCGCAAAAAGCTAACCTTTAACATGCCGTATCTCGGTTAATATTGGTCGTAGAAAAATTATAAAAAAAGAATTATGTTTGTGTTTCTAAAAGATACAATTTTGATATCTAGAGTTTTTTTCATTAAATGCATATTTTTCGTGTTATTCTTAAAAAAAAACCCTCTAAGAAAGTCGATTTTTTCGTCGAAAAACTTACTTTCAACCGCGAATTACTAGAAAAATATTAGTTTTACTAACGAATTGCAAAGAACATTTTTTTCTTAGAATTACTTTTTACATCGATTTCCATAGCTAAAATGTAATGACAAATTCCCACCCCCGACATGGGGTGGCAACTACTCCCAAGGTTTTAGCGTAGTACATCGGCATCATATAGAAAATTATCATTGGGCTATTCCCTCCCTTCTGTAAAAATCTCAAGTAAATCCATGTTGGACGAAAAAATTGCGAGCCAAAATGCTTCATTTTCTGGCCTAGTGAGTCTTTTATTTCGAAAACTTTTTTATTAACGTTATTAGAGACAAAAACAGAGTTATTTGGGATCAATCATGGAAAGGAAAGGAGGATGCATGAAAGACATACAAGCAAGAATAACGAAGGCACAATTCGCCTTCAATGCGTTAAATAAAATCTGGCAAACAAGTGAAGTAACAGAGTCAACAAAAATCAATATATTATTCAATACTTGTGTGTAAAAAGCATATTACTCTACGGAGCAGAAACTTGGAAGCACGACGAAAGCACAATAAAGAGGCTACAGACTTTTGTAAATAGCTCCTTAAGAAAGATCCTAAAAATTTACTGGCCTAATAAAATAACGAATGAAGAACTATGGAAACGAATGAAGCATACCAGTATAATAACAACAATCAGACAGAAGAAATGGAAATGGATCGGCCATACGTTAAGGAAAGATCCTAGTGACATCACAAGACAAGCACTCGAATATCAATCTGAGGGGACAAGGAAGAGGGGACGACCAGATAATACCTGGAAGAAAACAGTAACCAGAGAACATAACAGAATCGGCTTAAGTTGGGCGAAAAACAAAGCAAGAAACAGAGGAGAATGGAAGGAGTTGGTACGCAGATTAACCAGAGAATAAACACAAGAAGACGCACTGAGCTGGCCACCAGCCGTCTTACACTGTCGGCCAAGAAACGCAGATGCGCCCAATACTCCACTAGGAGTGATGGTCTAAGAGAGAGATTAGAAACAGAGGTCGGATGACTACAGTTTCAAAAAAGATTCAAGAACAAAGACTGCAATGGCTTGATCACGTCAGAAGTAAAAATGAAAACTATGTGGAACGAAGGATAGAGCTGTAAAAAGTTGATGGAAAGAGAAGTAGAGGATCACCTAGGAGAATATGGAAGGACTGTACGGCAGAGAACTTGAAAGAGAAAGGTTTGGATAATGAAGACACGAAGGACAGAAATAAGTGGCGAAGAAGAGTAAAGAACAGCGACCCCCTAAAAAGAGAAAAAGCTGAGGAAGAAGAAGAAAAGAACTTTATTTTTTCGTTTTCGGGTCCAAATGTAAAGTTTTCTTTCAATTTGGATGGCAGCCTATTCCAGTAAGTTTGCCAGCAATTAAGTTTAAGAAGATTACAGATGTTTTAGACATTGGTCAACTTATCTGCAGGTCGATTAGCGGTTTCGCTACCTTTGAATTCAGATATGAATTCCCAGATGGTGGTCTAGGACATTCCTTAGGAGGTGAGAAAATGGATATAGTTATGGATAGATTGAACGATTGGATGCCAAATATACTTACTTTCTGCTTCTGAAAGACACCTAAAATTGGAATTTCCACATATTTCTGTGGTGTTGTCATCTAGAACATATATAAAAATTAAAATATACGTTCCATATAGCCCAGTCGGTATACCATTTGACCTTGCATTAGAAGCTGCCCCAAATTTTATTTTCCTAATCTTGAGGGGGGTTCAATGGTAGTATAAATTTAAAATCTCGACTGAATTCCACTGTTGCGTTAGCCGCCGTTTTTGGTCAATATCTCCGCCATTTTCAACTTTTAGAAAAAGATTGTAGAAACTGAAATTGTTGTAAATGCGATTTTCTGTAATTTCGTTAATTATAATATTTTTCGTGCGGTCGATATTTTCAGAGTTATGGGGGGAAAATAGTGACAGTTAGAGCATAATTATTGAATTATTGAATTATCTCGTTTATTATCAGGTTGACAAGACAAATATGTACCTATACAAAAATGAGAAGAATTAAATTTTGTACAATTTTGATATCCTTCATTTTTTTCATAAAATCAATATTTAAGGTAGTAGGTACGCGGTAAAAGAGCGAGCGTAAGACCTGATTGATGTTATAGCAATTGTTTTTATTCAATACCTCCGCCATTTTCAACTTTTCGATAAAAAGTGTAAGGACTGAAATTGTTGCAATTACGATTTACTATAAGTTTTTCAGAGAACCAGTGGCGGGTCTACGAGGGGGGATGGGGAAATTTCCCCCAACAGAGTCCAAAATTAAAAAAAAAATTGTTGAAATATTAAAATATATTAGCTGACATGAAGCTTAACATATAGACAGACAAATTCAACCAATAAAACCAAGTGAACTTAATGCATATAAGTTATTATTTATGTCTTTTATGTACTTAGTTTGGTTGGTGTTTCATTGGAAGTTTCAAAAATTGTATAAAATATAATTCTCTTTATTTTTGTTTATGTACAATTATGTCGAAAAGTTAATAATAAATGAGACAGTTCAATAATTATGCTTCCCCTCCGCTTCCACTATTTTCCCCCTTAATTCGGAAAATATTGATCGCATATAAAAATTATAACTTGGAAAATATCAACCGCATGAAAAAAATTGTTAAAAAGAAATTGTAGGAAATCATATTTGGAACAATGTTAGTTGAAAATGGCGTAGATATTGAACAAAAAAAATTGCTATAAAATCAATCAGGTCTTACGCTCGGGCAATTTCCGCATACGTACTATGCGGAATAGGGATAAAAATTGTGTAGAATTTAATTCTCTCTATTTTTGTATAGAAACATTTTTGTCGTAAAACTAATAATAAACGAGATAATTCAATAATTATGCTCTGTCACTATTTTCCGCCATAACTCGTAAAATATCGACCGAACGAAAAAATTATAACAAACGAAATTATAGAAAATCACATTTTCAAGAATTTTGCTTCCTATACTTTTTGTCGAAAAGTTGAAAATTACGGAGATATTGAGCAAAAACGGTTCTCGTTTAAAATCAAGATGGCGGCTAACTCAACAGCGGAATTCAGTCGAGATTTTAAATTTACACTACTATTGACCCCCTAAAGATTAGAAAAATAAAGTTTGGGGCAGCTCCTAATGCAAGGTTAGGCCTGTTATTCGGCTAACCCGACTGGACTAATAAGTGTGGATTTATTAAACGTTAAAGAGACCTATTAACAAGGCCAAAGTAAATTGCCGTTTTGGAGTGTTATTTTCCTCGTCACGACATTTTTGCATTCGCTTGAAAATTTGGATTTGTTCCTTTTACCATCTACTTGTAATGATACGACGCAGGCAGCACGTCGACAGATCGAACCGTGGGAGTTTCACCGTTCGCGCAACATGAGACCCCACTCATTTCCACTTCTCCAAAACAGCCCAGGCAGAGAGCGTACTTAAAGAGGACACCGAGCAGAGATTCTTCAGTCTTATAGCGACAGCTCTGGACTCCAAGTCCAGCCAAGCGGAGTGAGCAGGCAGGCCGACCTGAGTAGCGAGGTGCACCGTATTGAAGTGATTCGCATACTCGTAATTAAACGGTAGCCGTGGAGTGAACATGCTTCCGATAAAAATCATATGGCTCCCGTATGATTATTAATGTTTTGATCGCGTAAATGTTTGTACCTTACATTGGAGTGAGATGTAAGGATATTTCATTTTGATATTAATTTTATTTTTCTTTTGCAGACTTCTATCTAGTGGGACTTCTCTGCAACGGGGCAATAAATAGAATTATATTTTATTTTACTTATTTTGAACTATATATAAATATCTTAAATATACGAGGGTCGTTTTTTTTCAACCTCCGTTTGTCCATAAAAAATTCCCGTCAAGCGTTTCGCCATTGCGGTGCGCAGTGGGCGACAGCGCATCTCCCTCGCTACACTCTACATTAATCCCGACTTCCAGGCATCAGTCTGTACTGTGCTACACACGAAACAACATGGCCGCGACAATTAGTTCTCCCGCCAAGTGTGAATTACGCGCTGTCATTCGCTTTCATTTGACATACACACTTGACACATCAAGGATATGTCAAATGAAACTTGTGGAAATTCCATTGCCAACGATGTTAAAGTGAAGCGACGGTTGTTTCTCACCGCTTCATCAACACGTTGAACAAGCTCATCTGTAACGACAGAATTGCGACCTTGACCCCCTTCGTCCTTCTTTGAATTTTCGGCACCATTCACGCACAACTCCATCACTCATAAACCCTTCTCCGTACACTTGACACATCCTTCGATGAATTGCAGCTGCACTATTGCCTTCTGCCTGAAAAAAGCGAATGACAGCTCGTAATTCACACTTGGAGGGAGAACTAATTGTCGCGGCCATGTTGTTTCGTGTGTAGCACAGTACAGACTGATGCCTGGAAATCGGGATTAATGTAGAGTGTAGCGGGGGAGATGCGCTGTCGCCCACTGCGCACCGCAATGGCGAAACGCTTCACGGGAATTTTTTATGGACAAACGGAGGTTGAAAAAAAAACGACCCTCGTATTTACTTTGATAACCTGTGTTTTACTAAGTCTGTCGTCTTGAAAGAGCTACCCGTCACAAACTTTACTTTTGGACTAAAGTCTTCTTCTTTGCGTGTAATCTCCGCGACGAAGGTTGGTAATCATGGCTATTTTGACCTTCGAGGCAGCTGCTCTGCATAGTTGCCTTGAGCTGCAACCAAACCATTCTCTCAGGTTCTTCAACCAGGAAATGCGTCTTCTTCCCACGCTTCTCCTACCATCTATTTTTCCTTGAATTATGAGTCTTAACATGTTATATCTTAAGATGATAAATTTACTAATTCTAAGTAACTTATTGATAGGTTATCATTATTATTATATACATTTGAAATCAATGAGTTAATGCTACTCAAATTGAAAATCAAAGAGATACTAAATTGTTACTTACGTGGCATAAAAAAATTAACACATAAACATTTATCCAACGTATAATTGGTTACACATTCCAAGAAGCAATTCTCTTGAGTATATGTTACAAAATATTTTAGTTTTCTCTCTTCAGCAAAGTAACATTTTCTATCTTCGGTTTTGTATGCTTTTACCACTTTAGATGTTGTCATTAGTTCCGGATTAAGCATTATATGAGAAGCACTATCAAGAGGCAGTATAAAAAAGTCTTTACGTGTTTGTGGAATTGCGTTCGGAGCATGAACAGTAATCTGGAAAACAAAATATTAATAGGTTCATCCACAGGCACGTAGCACCCCTCCCAAAACTGCCTCGGCTTTGGTACCAAGGTAGCAAGTTTATCCCCAAGTTATTATTACTATTTTCGAAAATGTGAACGAAATTATTATTTTTTTACTAGGATTATATCTGTTTTTATTCAGTGTACGTATCAAGTTATATCCAATTTAAAAATCAGATTTATCAAAAACGAAGGTAGTCTATCAGCATTTCAAATTCTTTTTTTTTCTGGATTTGCCTCTACAGAAAAGCAAAATTGCTAGAAAATTTGTCTGTCTATTACTCCCACGACACTTACAGCAATAAAAGCTGAATATATGTTATGTTGGAACTGTAATACAATATCATCTTTGGAACCAAAAATTACTGACTATATAGGAGTATTACTCCTATAGAGTAACTAGGTCCATTTTTCGTTGGAATTTACCAAACTGTAGACGGGGTAGTGAATTGCAACTTTTAGAATTCCCTCTTGTCTTCACTGCAGCATCCATCTGGCTTGCAATTTTTAGAAGCCATGGAGGTGTCACCAGGAAAATGGTCCAATAAGTTTTTCAATTAAATATCTTTTAAAAATATTTTTAAATATTTTTATTAGGTTGAAAAACTTTGACTTTCATTTAGAAGATGTCGCTAGGCGCCTACTCCATAAAGTCAGTTGCAGTGCGAAGACTAGTTCTCAGCGTTTCTCACTTGGGACAGAGAAGAGCAAACCTACTCCTCTCTGATGATGACTCCAAATAGAGTCGAAAATCGTCGATTTAGAGTGCTGGTTTGCGCTCTCTGTACTAATTGAAAAATAAGACAGTTTTACTTTCGCATTGCAACTAAATAAAAATGGTATACATTTTTATTTTTCCAAATATAAAAGTTTAATGTTCGGTTTTAGGGTTTTAAAATGTATTAATAGTTAAATATAGCACTTACAGTGTATCCAACGTCTTCACAACATAAATAATCTGTATCTTGGGACAGTTCAATAAATATTAAATTCAAAGCATTGTCCGCTCCTGACTGTAAAGCTCTTCTTGGATATACATCTTTGCCACTACTTGGACGATATCCTTCATCATTTGTCCATTCACTTTTAGGTTCTAAGGAATCATAGAATTGAAAACTATAATAAAATAAAATATGTAGAGTCAATTCTTTATATAAAGGGTGGGCCAAAGAAAAGAGTCCACCTCGATATTTGGCAGTAGTTATTATATTTTTAGAAAATGCCGAAACAGGTCGATTTTTATTTTTAGATTACAATTTTTAACGAAAACTTTTCGTTTATAAATTCGCAAAGTCTGTGTGTTATTGCGTTGCCGCTCCTGCAATATTTAGAGCAGATTTATCGGATGGACTCTTATGTAGTTTTGTCTTCTGAATCCAAATCTGAAAACGGCATTTCGATATCTCTAACCGTCTTCGAGATAATCGACCTCAAAGTCTTAAATGTGACGTCACAATCCTTTTATTTTCTTCCGACACACTAAACATCAGCTGAAATCGTTGCTAGTAAGTAGGCTAGTTTTTTAATCTGAATTTGTTAAGTAAAGCATAGGTTATTTACATTATTTGAGTTTGACACTTCGTGAATGTCAAACGAAATTTTAAATAAAGTATTAATAAAATATCAATGACATTTGATAGTGAATTTAATTATTATATAAAATAAATACGATGTTCAAGAATACAATTTGAATATATTTTGAAAGCAATAATTTATTAGCAATTTTAAAAAGGTTTATACGAGTATACGGCCTCCCCTTTAATGGACTGTTCTATTTGTTATGAAATGAAAATTATTATAGTCGATTCGCTAAATTCAGACACAACTGGCTAGTGATTTTAGTAGGTAATTTTTTTGTTTTTTGCCGTATTTGCCAAAATTGGCAAGATTACTAATTATTAACTATTTAGTAATTATTTTTTTTGCCAACTTGGTAAAATTACTGACTAAAATCACTAGCCAGTTGTGCCTGAATTTAGCGAACCGACTATATGAAATGTTGTTAGGAATAAAAAATTATGGTCTGATATGTGCAATTACATCCTTCTAATGGAAAAAAATATTTGAAGATTTTTCTCAAATTATGAATACCAAAAACATTTTCATTTATAACTCTTTTATTTTTAATTTAACGAAGAAAAGTTATTCTTCATAAAAAGCTCTTCATGGTCTAAGATTTATGACGTAACCATCATATATCAAATTTTATTAATTTTATACGAGGTATATAAAAAATATGAACTTCGATCAAGGGTAAAGTACCTTTATAGTTCACAACATTTAATTTAGAATGATATAATTGCACATTAGAACATAATTTTTAATTCAAAACAACTTTTCATAATAGCAATTTTCAATATTATGAATTAAAATACGTAAATAAACAAAGTTTTCGTTATGATAATGCTCGCATTTTCAGCTTGTTTGATATATATTTCATACTGGTCATCCATCTGGCCGTGATGACGTAATCGATGATTTTTTTAAATGGTAATAGGGATCGTGTGGTAGCTCATTTGAAAGGGTGTTCAATGCTCTATTCAGTAAAATAAACGTTAATATCATTATTTATTATTTATAGGTATTCATTATTAATAGGTACAGGGTGGCCAAAAAAATAATTTTTGAATTAAATTAATTGACGCAAAAAGAATGTATGTAATTTATTTAACTCAAAATACATTCTATTGCTGTCAGAAAATAGAAAAAAAATGTTTATTTCGCATATAAACATTGCTATTTGTGAAATAAATTTTTTTCTATTTTCTGACAGCCTACAATGTATTTTGAGTTAAATAAATTACATACATTCTTCTTTTTGCGTCAATTAATTCCATTCAAAAATTATTTCTTGGTCACACTGTATAAATGATGATATTAATGTTTATATTACTGAATAGAGAATTGAACACCCTTTCAAATAAGCTACCACACAACCCCTATTCATATTTAAAAAAAAATCATCGATTACGTCACCATGCTCAGATGGATAACGTCACTAGTATGAAATGTATGCCAAAAAATTGCAAAATGAAAATGAAAGTCGACCTGCTTCGGCATTACCTTAAAATCTAATAGTCACTGCCAAATATCGAGGTGGACTCTTTTCTTTGGCCCACCCTGTATATTGTGACGAATTTGGGATCTCTATTCTAGAACGTATTCTAGAACGTGTTCTCTAAGCATAGTTGCAGGATGCGAGTGGTGAGGAGTTTTGCAGAAATTATGATGTCGTGCGATGGAATATAACCCGGTCTATATAGACATTTGAAATAACAAAAATTGCCGGAGAGCCAAATTTTGGTGGAGAGCTAGGGTATACCATAACAAATAAAGTTTTAAAAGTCCCCATCGATCCCATGTGTGCAACAAAAGTTATTCGGGGTCAAAGGTCAAAATTTGAGATTTTTTGGATTTTTTTCGAAAACGGTAAGTTTTATCAAAAAAGAACCTTAAACCAAAGTTGTAGATCTTAAAATTCTCTACAAAAATAGTCCTTACTATTCTTTTCCTAAGAGTTACCATTCCTGAGATATCGCGATTCTAAGAGTCACATTATACATGAAATGCACACGTTTCCACACCACCTGTGAGGTAGGTACTCGGCGCGTTTTTTTACCGTGGTTTCCCCTGTAGGCCTACTCTACTAACTGTTTTTACAATTTTAGGATAATTTAAGGAAACAATACCGGTCAAGTTCTAGATATTACCTTATTACTGATATTGATTATTGATATTGCTATTGATTATTAGGTTAACTATTGTTTTGATTTCTTTAGATATTTTAATCAGGTTCATATTCTTGACAGTCTACTTCAACAGTCAAGTTTTCTTCGATTTCATCTTCTTCCTCTTCTTCTTGCTGGATGTTCAAAAATTGTTCAAATGTGACTGAGTCATTGGTCTCTTCATTAAAATCACAGGAGTCTTCCTCTGTTGTACTAAAGTGGACATTTGAGCAAGACTGACCTTAGCGGATGGTACACGCTAGAGAACACAGCAACCCAACTTTTTTACATCCACATTTGGCACTACAACCTTTTTTGCAATTGCAAAAAATAGTGTTAAGGAGTTTTTCTGGAGCAGGTGGGAGTAAGGCTTTAATCACTTCCAGAATATTATCTATTAATTTCCAATCCCAGTCTTCTGGATGATTCAGTTCATTGCCTAGCCATGTTTAAACTTGATAATATACTCGATACAAATGTTGAAAAGCAGATGCTGATGTTGAAGGAAGACATGATAGTTGTACTTGTTTCTCGTTTCGCGTATTTTTTACAAAAGTTGAGTATCGGTATTTATCAAGATAACTAATTTTTTTTGGAGCTCCATAAACCGCAAGAAGAAAGCGAATTCCTTCCGTAATTATTGTTTGCTATGTGGAATCAAGTTCTGAAAAAAACTTTACAGCAGTCAGTCAAGTCTCTTTTTTCGAATAATTTAAGTACTGACGTTTTGCCCATTCTGTACATTACTGACGTAGTGCCGCAGCCGGTTATCGCATGTAAAAATAAAATGTACTTTTGGCATTTGGGATAAGCCGATAAACTTTAAGAATATATCTCTGTTCGCTGTTGAGCCGAGCCCTTCCAGGTTTCAGAAAATAAATAACTTTATTTACTGGAGTCCTTGCAGTAAGCAGTACTAACAAATCAACATCTTCACCAACTACAATTATTGTTGTGTTTGTTGCCATAAATTTTTCAATTGCTGTCTCAATTATAAGGACATATGCGTCATTTTTAGCTTGTTTCACTTCAATATTCGCATCTGTTAATTTGTCAGTTAATATGGAAATGAAACGAGATTTATTATTAATGTTAGCGAAAAATTTGTGTTGGTTCGCTGGAACTGTTATATTTTCATCAAAGATAATCTCGGAACCCGATGATGTTTTTGTCGTTCGACGACGTTGTTCTGCAACTTTAATATTCTTTGTCGAGTCACTGTAGCCGTCAAATACCACTGTCACTCTAAGCTCGTAATATATGTCTGCTACATGGTAGACGCTTGTAATAAGTACTTATATTTACTTGAACTGAAACTTTACCACTAAAAGAAACAGATAATATTATGAACAAGACCTACGGACAATACTGCAGCCATTGTTTACAATAGACAATATGTTCTTTTTTAAACAATGGTATATCCAAATGTTTTTCAAGGCCACTTGGATAGAGGAAATTCAGTTTGGGACTGATTATCTTTTGAAGAAATATTTTCAGAATAGTATAATATATTATACAAGAGACACAAATAGGCATTTATACTTGAAGTGCCACATTATGTATATACGTGGCTTATATGTGCATATAATGTATAAAGTAACTTTTAAAATCGCGATATCTCAGGAATGGTAACTCTTAGGAAAAAAATTGTAAGGACAATTTTTGTAGAGAATATTAAGATCTAAAACTTTGGTTTGATGTTTTTTTTTTGATAAAACTTACCGTTTTCGAGAAAAATCCAAAAAATCTCAAATTTTGACCTTTGACCCCGAATAACTTTTGTTGCGCACATGGGATCGATGGGGACTTTTAAAACTTTATTTTTTATGGTAAACTCCAGCTCTCCACCAAAATTTGGCTCTCCGGCAATTTTTGTTATTTGCCAACTATTTTGATGTCCAAGTTGACCGGATTAATAAAAGTGGACTATTCTAGAAATAGCATAATATTATGTATAAGGAAGCGATGATATTAGTTTAAGTCGGTTAATAAGGTAAATTCGAGTTGTAAAGTTGTTAAAGTACATATACGTAAGCTAACCGATAGTTTTATTTATAAAACTTTCTATTGCATTTTGCTTATTTATAACATAAAATTTTGAATTTACTTACACGTCAGGTTTATATATTTCATCTCTGTTTAGCATGTTAAAAGTAAAACAAACTCCTCCATCTAATATTATAGGTGAGAAAATGTTTGAACAATTTTGAAGGGTGCCCATATAAATACACCCAAAGGATTTTATTAACTGACCAGTAGTTTCCAACTAAAAAACAAAGCACATAATTCTTACTTACTTCTTACTATAACTCAACAGACTGAAAAAAAAATCAAGGAATGAAGGCAGTCTTCTCTTATTTGTTGACCTACAATCCAATACCAGTAAAAAAATTACGGCAATTCCTGGAAATATTCATCATCATCATCGTCAATGGCGTTACAACTCTTTGTGAGTCTTTGCCCCATTTATTATTGCCTTCCATGTTTGTCGGTCCTGTGCCACTAATTCCCATTGTCTCACTCCCATTTTCTCCAGATCTTCTTTGACTGTATCTTTCCACCTTTTTCTAGGCCGTCCTACAGACCTTCCTCCATCTGGCCTTTCCCAGAACACATTGTTTATAAGACGATTATCGTTTCTGCGTATCACATGCCAAGCGCGGCTCCTCCTTAGGGTCAATTGGTCAATGACCCCCCTAAAATAATCTCATAAAAATACCAATTTTATTAAAAATATCTTTTATCTAAAACTTCACTCTGAAATATAAAATTCTCTCTCAGCAGTCTGCATTGGCAAAACAAATATAATAGATATAATAACGTCGCGCCTCGCGCTATACACAAGCCCGTGGCTGGGCCGTATTTTAAATTGTCTATATACAGTTCTTATGGCTTATGGACAAATGCATGTAAAATAGAAAAGAGACGGCAGATAGCAATTTCGTGGGCGAGAGTGGGAGTGACCTTTCCGTCGTATACCTCTAGTAGAGTCGACGGCCTCACGTTTAGTTAGTTACCGTCTGCTGACCGCACTTCACGGCAGGTCTATATCGATCGCGGCGTATTTGCGTAATTTATTTTGTTTTGTTGGATTTTTTTGTGATTGTAACAAAAACAAGATGAGTGTTGTTGACGAAATAATTGCCTTAAAATCTGCTGGAACACTAAATTATGAACGGCGGCTTGAGAAAAAAGAAAGTGGTCGACCAAAACCAAACATGAATTTAAAACAAACAACAAAGGATAGGGGTAAGGACATTCAAAGATATTTTAAAGAATCAATGTACAATTTGTGTGATTGGATTTGTGGCTGCAGTGTGAGAAATGCATTTTTTTGCTATCCGTGTTTACTGTTTTCGAATGACGCTGTATGGGCGAAAAATGGAGTAACTGACATTAAGCATTTAAAAGTGAAAATTACAAAACATGCCTCTTCAACTACTCATATAAATTCATCAATGAGTTACGCAAGTTTAGGACGTGTTAACATAAGACAGCAACTTGATAGTGTATATCGTAAATCTGTGCATGACTTTAATGAATTGGTATCTAAAAATAGGTATATTTTAAACAAACTAATCGACTGTGTAAAATTTTGTGGAGTTTTCGAAATTGCATTGCGCGGTCATGACGAAAGTGACAGCTCCAATAATCGTGGAATTTTTCTGGGCCTTATCGATTTTGTTTCTGAACTGGATTTAATGTTTAAAGAACACATTGAAAAAAGTACAGTATTTAAAGGAACATCGAAAACAATTCAGAACGATATTTTAGAATCAATGTTAGCCATTGTGCATACTCATATCATGAAGGAGATTGGCCAGACAAATTTTGTGGCCATTCAAGTAGATGAGACCACAGACAGCTCCAATAAAACGCAGATGATTATCATATTGCGATATGTATTAACTGGTATTGTACGTGAAAGATTTTGGAAATTTGTTAACCCCCTAGGTACTACAGCACAACATTTAACTAATGTAATATTGGAAGAACTTCAATTATTAAAAATTAATGAAGCACCTGAAAAATTGATTGCCCAAAGTTACGATGGTGCATCAGTCATGAGCGGTAAACTGGGAGGAGTACAAACAAAAATTAAAGAAATATACCCAAATGCACACTTCATTCACTGCTATGCCCATCAATTTAATCTTATCCTCCAAAAAGCGGCGAGTCAACACAAACCGATAAAAATATTTTTTGCAAATTTACACGGATTTTCGTCCTTTTTCGGCCGATCTCCAAAACGTACGATGGTTCTGGATAGAGTGGTTAAAGTAAGGCTACCTAAAGCTGCGCCTACTCGATGGGCTTTCAATACAAAATGTGTTGAAATTGTATACACTTATAAAGATGATTTAAAATCTTGCTTAGAGGAAATTATTGATGAGGAGCAAGATGGTAACAATATAAATCAAGCAACTGGTTTAAAAAGACATTTGGAAGATGAGCATTTTTTATTTTGGTTAAATTTTTTCCATAAAATAATGCCCCATGTTGATATATTGTTTAAACAATTGCAAATGCGAGACATTGATGTTATATCTGTCAAAAATTGTATCCTGTCTTTTAACAACAATATCCAAATAATTAGAAATACTATTTTGGAATCAGAAGTACCAAGCACATCAACAGCAAAAAAAAGAAAAACTACTGCAGAGGATCCAAAGCGACGAACTGCACTTGAAATTTGTGATATTATTATATCTGAAATAAATCACAGGTTTAGTTTCAATGATCATCTCATGATTTCACAGTTATTCTACATAGAGAAATTTGAAGCATACACTACCAACTTTCCGCAAAATATTTTAAAAATGGTGACGGCTAATTATCCCACAGTGAATATTTCCAAACTAAAATCGGAACTTGAAGTCTTATATTGTCGTGAGGATTTTCGCAATAGTGCTGGTGCAGTAGCCATACTTCAGCTTTTTATTAACATGAATTTGTCTGAAACATTTTCTGAAGCAGTGAAGTTATTAAATATTTTGTGCACACTCCCTATGACAACCGTGGAAAGTGAGAGATGTTTTTCTACTTTAAAAAGAGTAAAAACATTCCTGCGTAATACGATGGGACAACCTAGACTTAGTGCCTTGTCTATGCTGAGCATCGAGAAAACGCTTGTCAAGAGCATTCCAAATTTCAATGAGAAGGTCATAGACTATTTTGCAGAACTAAAGGATAGAAGAATTGACTTAAAATATAAAAATATTTAAAGTAAGTTTCGTTTTAATAAATTTACAATTTATTATACTATAAATATTCCTATCTATATATCAGTCAATAACCTGTTCATACCATTTTTCCTATATTTTTTAAAAGATTTACTCTAAAAAAAGACAAATTTAATTTTCGGAAAACTAGGGTAAATAGTATTGAGTTTTATCTAAGTCTGTATTTTTTATCTAAAATATAAATGCTAAAAGATCTTTTAAATACTTTAAAAAATCAACAGTTTGAAGTTTTCAAACCAAAATGACCCCCCTGAAGATTGACCCACGAGCCGCCGCTGTCACATGCCCTACCCATCTGAGTCTATTGCCCTTTATATACCTGACTAGATTTTCCTTTCCGAATAGGGACTCTAAAGGTCGCCTCATATTATAATGCACGTCGCGTTTTCGGCACGTAGCGTTTGCAGACCGGCAATCGGACTGCCCATTCACATTATCATACATAGAACGTTTACGTTGGTTTCAGTTTGGTGCGGTGCAGATGTGTTTATTGTCACAACACATGTTTACATGACAAATTGCCTCGAAAACTACTTTTTAAATTAGACCGGGCAGTATCGTCGCCCCGGCTAGCGAAATTATTCCGATTCGATATTTTTAAACAAACTTACTCAAAAAGAAGTCCTTATAACATATCCACAGGGTGCCGGGCGGTACCGTGGTCGAAAAATTGTTTAAACATTTTTTTTAAACAAATTCACAAAAATATTTTTTTCATTTCGAGCCATATTTTTTTAGATTAACTGGGTCATTCTGGGCAAAAAAGGTCTCTTGTCATTTTTCTCTAAAATTGATTGTTGTCGAGTTACATGCGATTAAAAATTTGAAAAATGCGAAAATGCCATTTTCAAGGCTTAATAACTCGATTAAAAGTATTATTATGAATTTCAGTAAGTGACCAAATCAAGTTTCAAACCCCTTCTTCAAGGTCCCAAAGAGATTTTTGTCATTATTTTACTACAAAGCTGTTATTTTTAGTTATTAACAATTAGCGCTATAGTCCAACTGTATCGTCGCCCCCGTTAGCGAAACTATTTCGATTAGATTTTTTTGCACAAACTTACTCAAAAGGAGTCCTTATAACAAACACATCCACAGGGTGCCGGGCGGTGCCCTTGTCAAAAAATTGTTTTAACAATTCTTATTAAACAAATTCACAAAAATAATTTTTTCATTACGAACGATTTTTTTTTTTAGATAATTTGGGTTATTCTTAGCAAAAAACGTATCTTGCAAAAATGCGGAAATGGCCATATAACTCGACAACAATCAATTTTAGAGAAAAATCACAAGAGACCTTTTTTGCCCAGAATAACTCAAATTATTATTAATTTGGGTTTAATTAAATTATTAATAAAAAATTATGTTTGTGAATTTGTTTAACAAAAATTGTTTAAACAATTTTTAGACCACGGCACCGCCCGGAACCCTGTTGATGTGTTATAAGGACCTCTTTTTGAGTAAGTTTGTGCAAAAAAATCTAATTTCGCTAACGAGGGCGACGATACAGTTGGACTATAGCGGTAATTGTTAATAGTTAAAAATAACAGCTTTGTAATAAAATAATGACAAAAATCTCTTCAGGACCTTGAAGAAGTTGTTTGAAACTTGATTTGGTCACTTATTGAAATTCATAATAATAATAATTTTTAATCGAGTTAAGCCTTGAAAATAGCCATTTTCGCAATTTTAGAGAAAAATGAAAAGAAACCTTTTTTGCTCAGAATTACCCAAATTATCTAAAAAAATATTGCTCGAATGAAAAAATATTTTTGTGATTTTATTTAAAAAAGATTGTTTAAACAATTTTTCGACCACGGCACCGTCTGGCACCCTGTGGATATGTTATAAGAACCTCTCTTTGAGTAAATTTGTGCAAAAAATCGAATAGGAATAATTTAGCTAGCGAGGGCGACGATACTGACCAGTCTAAATACTCTGTATCAAATTCAAAGAAATACCTAAATAAACAACGAGGGGAAAACGACCCGTAGCTGTCAACATCCGAAAAATATTGTTTTCGAATGAACCGAACGCAGACGTAACGTGTCTTATACGCTACGTTACGTGTCTTATACGCACAATATGAATGGTTCGATTTAAAAACCATTAAATTATATTTTTCGCAAACGAAACGCTACGTGCCGAAAACGCGACGTGCATTATAATATGAGGCGACCTTAACTCGTTATTGTATCTGCAGCCTCTGTACCTGCAAAGGCCATATTATTCGAAGGATTTTACGTTCCCATACCAGCAATTTATTTACTTCTCTTTTTGTTAGCGTCCATGTTTCGTTTTCATACGCGACTGCTGGTCGTATTATGGTCTTAAATATCTGGATTTTTGCACCTAGTGAGAAAAGTTTTGACTTCATTAGATGTTGCATTGAAAAGAAAGATCTGTTTCCTGCCATTATTCGCGTTTCAACTTCTCGCTATATTTTGTTGTCATTTGTGATTGTTGCTCCTAGATATTTAAATTCTTTAACCACTTCCACTTCGAAGTTATGATCGTTTATACAGTAATGTTTTGCCTTATTCGCCGTCGTTCTTGTTTTGAGACGACCATGTATTTTGTTTTGTCTTCATTTATTTTTAGACCAATGTTTAATGCAGCTTCTTCAAAGCTCCAGAAAATATCCTTAACTTCTAATGTTGATTGTGCCACTGCATCTACGTCATGGACAAAGACGAGTATGATTTTTGCTCCTCGAGTAGTGATGTCTAGTTTGATTTTTTAATAAATTTTTCGTATGACCTATTCTAAGGCCAGGTTAAACAACAATGGGGACAACGGCTCTCCCTATCTCGGTATTATTTTATATATAGACTGTGTAAATTGTTACTCTGTACAGTCTGATATAAAATAATTTTCATCCGTTAAACAAATTAGTGAAGGTAAAAATAAATTAAGGGTAGAGTGACGTTAACACCATTTTAACTGTTTATAATAACCATCCAAATAACATTTAGTTGTAATTACATTAGTCTTTCTCTTTTACTGCGACAAGTAAAAAGAACTGCTTTTCGGTCTTCTGCTGTTCGGCCTAGTGAGGTTTCGGTAAAGTGCTTTTCGGTCTAATGAGTTCGGTCTACTGCTTTCGGTTTAATGATTTCGGTCTCTTTACAGTAAACCCCCTATCTCAGTCTAGAATTTACGCAGAAAGCATATTCTCAAAAAAACACAAAATGTAGATAACCTGATCATCAATAACACAGGCCTACAGAAAAAAATTGCTTTGGTGCCGTGAATCCTTCAGCTGATTTTTACTATATTAGGGGCGATAAATCAAAATATGGATTTCGTTTTTTTGTATCAGCTCTAGTTTTATGGATATGACAAAATGCGAAATTAGAGCTTTAATATTTGAGATAATGAAGAATGTGCTATTCAAAGGAATGTACATTGTTAATTAAACTTATTCCTCAGTATATTTGTTGTCCTCACTGTATTATGCCTTATTTATGCAAGAAATAATACTATAATATCGTTACATTACTATTTTATAAGGAAATAAAACAGCTTGGAGAGTATATTTGTAAACATTTAAAATGATACATTTACCACTTGTAAACCCATTCAGCCTCCACCTAATAATGGCTCATAGCCCATGGACCATGCTTCGCCTACATAGGAAATAAGCTTCCCCAGATAAGTATAGAAAAACTTAAAGCTGGAATCTTTGATGGACTACAGATCAGACTTCTTACAGAGGATCCGGCTTTTGTGGGGTCAATGAATGAGGTAGAGAAAAAAGCTCGGAGTAAAGCTCTGGATATTATGAAAAGTTTTCTGGGAAATCACAAAAGTGAAAACTATGCTGAGCTGGTAAACCGTTTGCTGAATAACTTCCAATCACTTGGATGGAATATGAGCATCAAAGTCAACTATCTTCACAGCCACCTGTACCGTTTCGCTGAAAACTTAGATGACACAAGTAATGAGCAAGGTGAGAGACTTCACCAAGAGATAAAAACCATTGAGGACCGCTACCAAGGAATATGGGGCATGGGCAGCATATGGAAAACTCAAAGACATCTTTAAAAGCGATATACCAATTTCTTTAAAACGTAAAACATGTGACCAATGTGTGTTGCCTGTGGTGACTTATGGTGCCGAAACTTTGACATTGATAGCTACAACTTCTAAAATGCTGCAAATAGCTCAGAGGAAAATGGAAAGGTCAATGCTGAGTATATCGCTTCGTGACCAAGTTGGAAATTAAGACTTCGACTAAGAACATGAGTTACCGATGTAATTTCCCGAATTGTCACCCTGAAATGGAACTGGGCCGGGCACGTCGCCCGAATCAGTGATTGGAGGTAGACGAAGAGATTACTTGAGTGGAGGCCGAGATTAAAAAAAGAAGTAGAGGAAGACCACCTACTCGTTGGGACAGACGATCTCAAGAAAATGTCAAGAAATTGGATGCAAAGTGCTCAAAATGGAGCACAATGGACAAAAATGAGGGAGGCCTATGTCCAGCAGTGGACGCAAAGGCCTGGATGATGATGATGAAATGACTTAAAATATACGTATTTTTTAATTGTTTGGTTTTTATTTTAATTTAGTATATCCATATCAGCATATTCGTATTTTAATGCATAAAAGCTGGCGTGACCTACGTTATCTTGAAAACTAGAGCTGATAGAGCAAAACTAAGGCCATATTCGGAATCAGCACCCCAAATATACCCAAAATCAGCTCTAACCACTTCGGCACCAAAAACACTGTAGGCCTGTGTAATACAACGATCGAAAGAGTAACAACATATAAATATTTAGGAACGTGCCTAACCGAAGATGGAGATCAAACAAAATAAATCAGATCTAGAATAGAAATGGCAAGAAACGCGTTCATAAAATTTAAGAACTTACTTTGTAACCGTAACCTTAATCTAGAGATCCGCACAAGAATGCTACGTTGTTATGTTTTTTCTACTTTACTATACGGCATGGAAGCGTGGACAATAAAACAGTCTGAAATCAAAAAATTAAACTCCTTTGAGATGTGGTGCTGCAGGAGAATCCACAGAATATCGTGGACTGAAAAAGTAACTAATATAGAGGTGTTACAAAGATTGAAGAAAGAATGTGAAGTCATAAAAACTGTTAAAATTAGAAAGATTCAATATCTGGGTCATATGAGGGGCGAGAAGTACGTAATACTTAGGTTAATTACGCAAGGGAAGATACAAGGGAAGAGAAACCCATCAGGACCACGCAAAATATCCTGGCTAAGAAATTTGAGAGAGTGGTTCGGTTGCAGCTCATTAGAATTATTCAGACGTGCGGCCAATAAAATTAGAATAGCGATGATGATTTCCAACCTCCGATAGGGGAAGGAACCTGAAGGAGAAGTATGTATATTACCTACTGTATACCTCAAGGTTGCTAAACGCGTCTCGATCGCGCTAAATATTATTTCAGATCCGTGCAAAAACATAGAGGCATACCGAGAGATAAGAAGAAAATAACATTATTATAAAAATGTATTACATAGGGTGTTAGTAAATAAGTATGAAAAACTTTAAGGGCTAATTCTACATGAAAATTAATACCAGTTTGCTCTATAAACATATGTCCGCAAATGCTTAGTTTCGGAGATACGGGGTGTTGAAATTTTTATTTCAAACTGCCAATTTATTTATTGCTCTAAGACCAGTTGAGCTATGAAAATGAAATTTGGTGAGTTTTAGGAGGTAGTTATTACGAATTTTTTGACATACAATTTAAGAATTTTGTATTCATCATTGGCGCACCTACGGGCAATGGTCTGAATTTATTTAAAGAAAAAAATAGTACGCCACTGAGATATTTCGAAATAAAAATTATTTTTAAATTCCACATCTAATTTATGATAAAAAACCTTTCTAGCCTTTTTTTCATATGATGCACCGTTTTTATGCAGAAAAATAAAACATCTTGGCGCGTATTTTTCATTTCTTAATACATCATCAAGAACTATCCAATATAATAATACTAAACTAGAACAACAACAGAAAATATTACTAATAAGATTTCAACTAGGTGCAAAGCTGCAAGAAATGTTTAAAATGATCTAGTTTACAGATAACAGACGAATTTTATATTCATCATTGGCGCGTACGGGTAATGGTCTGAATTTTTTGAAGAAAAAAATAGTACGCCATTGAGATATGTCAAACTAAAAATCATTTTTGAATTCCTCGTTCAATTTACGACGAAAAATCTTTCTTTCCTTTTTTTAATACGAGGCGCCGTTTTTATACAAAAAAATAAAACATCTTAACGCTTACCAACTACTTTGTAAACGCTAGTTGTAGTATAAGTTGAACGATAGTTCAACTACTTTATAAACGTTAAGATGTTTAATTTTTTTGCATAAAAACGGCGCCGCATATAAAAAAACTGCAAGAAAGATTTTTTGTCGTCAATTGAACGAGGAATTCAAAAATGATTTTTAGTTTGACATATCTCAGTGGCGTACTATTTTTTTCTTCAAAAAATTCAGACCATTACCCGTACGCGCGCCAATGATGAATATAAAATTCTTCTGTTACCTGTAAAGGAGATCATTTTAAACATTTCTTGCAGCTTTGCACCTAGTTGAAATGGTATTAGTAATATTTTCTGTTATTGTTCTAGTTTAGTATTATTATATTGGATAGTTCTTGATGATGTATTAAGAAATGAAAAATACGCGCCAAGATATTTTATTTTTCTGCATAAAAACGGTGCATCATATGAAAAAAAGGCAAGAAAGGTTTTTTATTATAAATTTGATGTGGAATTTAAAAATAATTTCTAATTCGAAATATCTCAGTGGCGTACTATTTTTATCTTTAAAATAATTCAGACCATTGGCCGTAGGTGCGCCAATGATGAATACAAAATTCTTAATTGTATGCCAAAAAATTCTTAATAACTACCTCCTAAAACTCACCAAATTTCATTTTCATAGCTCAACTGGTCTTAGAGCAATAAATAAATTTACAGTTTGAAATAAAAATTTCAACACCACGTATCTCCGAAACTAAGCATTTGCGGACATATGTTTATAGAACAAACTGGTATTAATTTTTCATGTAGAAATAGCCCTTAAAATTGTTCATACTTATTTACTAACACCCGTAGTGTATAGGTACTCACTTACTTCATCAAGTCTGTTATAAAAGTTCTCAGTAAATGTATAATTTTTTGGAAATTTGTAATCATCTATCAAACCTTCACTGCATAATAAAGACATATATTGAGCTGTTTCCAACCTAAAATGATTAGCTATTCATTATTTTTTTAACTAATGGTAGAGGAAAGTAACCTAATATGGAATAGTGCCCTAATATGGAATTCCTTGATTTCTCCGAAAATATAAGTTAGAAGCGCACTACAAGACCATCCTCTATTCCAGTCGCCTTCTTTGTTATCGTATTCACACCTCTGTGTCAGATGCGCGAACGATATGTGTCTGGCAGGCGCGTTTTGTTTTATCGTCTCGCAAAAAATTTCAAAGGTAAATATTATACAGTGCGTAAATCATTCAGCTGGACATAGGGAACATACATTGTATATATTTAGATACATAAATACATACATTGTATTATATTACGATAATTGTGGCAACTTCGATCTCTCAATGACAATATAGTTGTTAGCATTAGGAGGCATTAACCTCAAAATTGACAATTAATTTCGGGTGACACAAAAAAACGTCAAAACATGACATTGTAGTAGAACTATTTTTGACCTAATGGGAAAACTGTGTCTGTTTAATTTGGAAATTAATTTTTAAATAAAAGATATTTTAAAAATGAAAGTAAAATTATTAATTCATCAGTCATAATCTTTGTTTTTGATTTATTTATGGACTGTCTTGCATTCAAAATCACTCATTCTATTCGTTCTAACAGCTCTATTGCACCAGAAACTCGTACTCGAACAGAAGTTTCAACTAACACAGGTTAGCGCAGTTGCCACAATGATCTCAATGTATATTCCCTATGTCCAGCAGAACGATTTACGTACTGTATCAAAAGAGTATTATAGACCAGGGCGCATCTGTAAAAATATTAGTACATTTGGACGTTGAAAGGTGACTCAAATTTTTTTGCAGAAATTGCTTGAAAATAAATCAAATAATAATATTTGAGTTATTCTCCCTCTCAAAAAGGTCCGGAACATTGTTTAAATAATCAAAATGTCAAAAAATTAAGGAAAAATTCGATTTTTTTCTTCGTTTTTTGATTATAACTTTAAAAGTATTCATTTCCGAGAAAAGTTGTATTGACATAAAAGTTGCGTAATTAAATTTCCTACAATATAGAATTGGTTAAGAATTTAAAAAATAGTCACCCTTGTTGCAAAATAGCAATAATTGCGAAAAAAACATACAAAAACAAGTATTCGCATTTTACGTTTTTCAACCATTTATGCTACACTTAGGACCTTCATATTTCACTCAGAAAAACTTTATGATACAGTAAAACAATACTGTAAATTTCAATAAGATCGGTTCAATAGATTTTGCAAAATAAATTTTGCAATCCAACTTTCGTAAAAAAAATTCATTTTTTCAAAATGTTATAGGACTGAAAATAAAGCAGAAAGCAAGTTGAAATTTTGTTTGCGTATAGAAGTGTACTGTACCTTTCATTTGCAATTTTATATTAATTAACACCACGGCGTCAGGAATTTTTTTAAATAAACATTAATTATTGGTGCTACGCGCAGGACAGCGAATAGTTTGCTCTGATTGGGCATTTCAATGACCTTTGATAATAATTGATACATTTTAATTTTTATTACATTTCGATATAAATAAATAAATTTGTTTATTGCAAAATAATAACACATACTCTATCCTTTGAAATAACACTTTTATTAGCAAAAACTTTCTTTGTTCTCTTTCTTTGTTTTTAAGTTAAAATTTTAACTTAAAAATAAAAGTTTATTATTTTTAAACATATGCAATTGTTTAAACAGTATTTCACAAACAATAATAAAATTAGTTTGATTTTTGTGGAATTAAAATATTAAAAAATAGAGAGTAAGAAAATAATATATTAGATAAAGATTGGAAGAAATTTTGGTGGAAATCAACTTGTGTGAATCAAACACCGCTGTCCTGCGCGTAGCACCAAAAATTATTGTTTATTTAAAATTTCCTGACGCCATGATAATTAATCGATTTTAATTTTGCAAATTGCAAATGAAAGGTACATTACACTTTTATAAGCAAAAAAAATTAAACTTGCTATCTGCTTTATTTTCAGTCCTGTAACATTTTGAAAAAATGAATTTTTTTGCGAAAGCTGGATTACAAAATTTATTTTGCAAAATGTATTGAACCAATCTTAATGAAATTTACAATATTGTTTTACTGTATCAGAAAGTTTTTCTGGGTAAAATATGAAGGTCCTAAGTGTAACATAAATGGTTGAAAAGCGTAAAATGAGAATACTTGTTTTTGTATGGTTTTTTTTGCAATTATTGCTATTTTGCAACTAGGGTGACTATTTTTTAAATTTTTAGCCAATTCTATATGGTAGGAAATTTAATTACGTAACTTTTATGTCAGTACAACTTTTCTCGGAAATGAATACTTTTAAAGTTATAATCAAAAAACGAAGAAAAAAATCGAATTTTTCCTTCATTTTTTGACATTTTGATTATTTAAACAATGTTCTGGACCTTTTTCAGAGGGAGGATAACTCAAATATTATTATTTGATTTATTTTCAAGCAATTTCTGCAAAAAAATTTGAGTCACCTCTCAACATCCATCTCAAAACAGATGCGCCCTGGACTATTATTGGTTATTATGCATGAATACAGACTTGTTATTCTATTGCGTATATCAATAGTACCTTTATTTTGACATTTTATGACCTTCTGTAATTAAAACATTACGACTTGAAAAAAATGTTGATAATACTAGTTTGAACTAATGTACAAATCCAAATATGGACAGTCGTTGGTGCCTCATTATGGAATAGTGGATTAGTGTAAGTGGGCTCATTATGATTGTGCTGGTCCAGAGTTTCATACATGAATCTGTGATGTCTGCAAGTGAATTAAGCTACCTCTTTCATTTTTCACAATTTTCTTATTTAAATTTATTTGATCTCAGATGTCTACGTCTATTTTTGTTATTGATATGTTGGTTTATGCCTGTATTCCATATATGGGTACCAATTCCATATTTGGTTACTCATTTGGGATTTTGTATTTTTGTTCGACTTTTTTTTGTTAATTAAGATATTTAATAGAAGGCTTTTAATTACTACATGAAAGTGTATGACTGATGTGTCATAACATTAAATTGTTTTCATTTCTATAAAGATATTATTTTATATCCCCAAAACAAAATGGTATTCCATAATTGGCAACTTTCCTCTATACATTATTCGGTCATTCGGTATTTTTATGCCATGTGTTGAGTGAACCTCTTTCACCTTTCCTACGTAATTGGCAAATACTATTTTACATTAGTTGATTACCTTAATTTGTAATTTGTGTAGGTGTATGTGTGTATGTAAAAAATAGTTTAAATAAAACGAAAGTGATCACAAATCAAAATACCACAATCGAGTTAGATGGAAGTGAGATCGAAAGTGTCGAAAGGCAGCGTTTAGACGCCGCGATAAATTGCTATCGTATCGATCGAGTTGTTTCAATTTATCGTCGTGTGTAAATGGTACATCGCAGCGATTTATTTTAACGATCGAGTTGTTTCAATTTATAATTAATCGAGACAATATATCGCAGCATCTAAACATCATCATCATCATCACACAGCCCAATTTGTTCACTGTCGGACATAGGCCTCCTCAAGATTCCTCACCCTTCTTGGTCTTGCGAAGCACAGTCGTTATAGAGGAAGGCCACAGAAACAATGGCTAGACGACATCAAAGCAAAAAGTGGGGAGAAACTGGAACAAAATAGCACAAAACAGAGAAGATTGGAGAACTCATGGGGAGGCCTTTATCCAGGAGTAGATGAAACGGGCTGAAGAAGATGTGTGTATGTAGAGAAGTTTGACATATTGAAACTTATAAAATAAATTTAAGTTTTTTGGTTGACTTACTCATAATTGGAGATCGTCAAATTATCCCACAGCCTATGAACAACATTGGTGTAGTTGAATATACTGCGATTAAACTTTGCAAAAGGGCAAATTGTGACAGCTGGAAATGGTATCTCATATATAGGTGTATCTCTTGTGGCAAAGCTTACAATAAATGGATTCTCCTCATATTTGTTATACTGCTCATTTATAAAATAGATAGATAACGATAATGCTACAGCAATTAATATCAGCCATAGTATTCTAAAATTTGATATACAGATTAAAAATTTAAATTAATTATAATAGTAGAGAGAAATAGAATAGATAGAATGAGAAAAGAATTGAATGATACAAAAGCTAGATTGGAGCGATTGAAGGGAGAGAAAAAAGAAAAAATGTTATAATTCAAGGAATGCCAAGCGACACAAGGATAGAAACGCGGAAATAAATAAGAAAGGGAAAAAATTAAATAAAGTTTAACAATAGTACATTGTTTACCGGGTAGGAAAAGCTTAACATTCCTGGACGACTGTGAAGATTGCTAAGTCGAGGCGCAAGCCGAGACTTAGCAACACAGAGTCCAGGAATGTGGCTTTTCCTACGAGGTAAACATACTATTTTTCCGCAAATCGTTTAAAATTCGACAGATATTGATTGATTTAAAAAAAACGCGATAATTTTATTCCCAAATAAATGGTGCTTTGAAATTCCTAATAAAATTACTTGGGTTACTATGGTTACTATGTTTTCTATCATTTATGTAGAACACTAACAACTGTACGGAAATATCATTTCCTTACAGTAAGGAAATGACATTTCCTTACAGTAAGGAAGTCCTGACTTTTTCTTCAAGAAATTTTGACAGGAATGTCAAAATTTCCTGGCGATTTGCGGAAAACTAATTATAGATAACGAAGAGGGAAGCGACATCCGACTAATAGCAAATATTTACTACAATCAGAAAGCAGTAGTGAGAGTAGAGAATAATACCACTGAAGAAACTGAAATAAAGCGAGGTGTGAGACAAGGGTGTATACTGTCACCAACCCTGTTAATCTCTATTCCGAAGACGTAATGAATAGAACACTCTCTGAGCAATCCATAGGTATTAAAATAAATTGTGTTAGATTAAACAATCTGAGATTTGCCGACGACACCGTTCTGATCGCAGAAACACTTAAAGAGCTACAGACATTGGTGAATAAAATAGCAGACTGCAGCGAAGAATATGGACTATCTTTGAACATAAAGAAAACTAAATTTATGGTAATATCGAAATCAACACGAAATGTCCAAAATTTATATTTACACAATGAAATAATTATCGATCGAGTTAGCAAATACAAATATTTAGGCACTTTTATAAATGAAAACAACGATAGCTCAGCAGAAATCAAAATAAGAATAGAAAAAGCCAGATCCATATTCACTAAAATGAAGAGAGTGTTCTGTGGAAGAGATTTGAGCCTTGAAATGAAACTTCGCTTGATGAGATGTTACATACTTTCTGTGCTGTTCTACGGAATGGAGTCATGGACGCTGAAAAAGATTGATGCCAAAAAATTAGAGGCATTTGAACTGTGGATGTATCGCAGAATCTTGAGAATATCATGGACGGAGAGAGTCACAAACGTCGAGGTCTTGAGAAGAATGAATAAAGAAAAGGAAGTCATATTTACGATCAAAAAACGAAAACTGCAATACTTGGGACACATTACAAGAGGCCAAAGATATGAACTGCTTCGAATAATTATGCAGGCACCACAGACTGACTGGCGTAATAGACTTGGGAAGGTCGAGACTCTTAGAATTGCAGAATTCGTTGCAGATATATTAGTCCGTTCTTTAACGGTAAAATATTTCAAAACCTCTAAATTTTAAAGAACCGCTTGGATTGACATAAAATTTGGCATACGTATAGCTTACATGTCAAAGAAAAAAAGTGATATTGTGCCGATGTGTGCTTTAGCCCTGGGGGTGACTTTCACCCCGTCTTGGGGGTGAAAAAATATTTGTCCAAAAAAGTCAGGAAATGGATAAACTGGCTAATTTTAAGTAACTTTTGTTCTATAGAGTTTTTTCACTAAGTCAATACTTTTCGAGTTATTTGGCAGTGAATATGTTCATTTTTTCAACAAAATAACCACGCTTTTAGACGGTTTTTCGCAAATAACTCTAATAGTAAGTATTTTGTTGAAAAAACATTCTTAACAAAAATATAGCCTGTAAAAAATTTAAAAAAATGTGTATATATCACGTCTCTACACCTAGTAGAAGCAGAGTTATAGCTAATGAAAAATAGGTTCATATTCGTCAAATTCCAAATGGAATACTTTAACGTGAAATAACCAAAAATGAAGCACATTTCGGGGAAAACTCATTACAACTTATTTAAAGTGTTTAAAAAGAGCTTCATTTTTGTTTTATAAAAAAATTTCTAGCATCAAAATTAAACAAGTTACGCTCAAAATAAAGTTAGTCCCTTTTGGTTTTGGTAAAAAAATCGAGAAAATCACCCCCTAATTAGTATCTTAAATGAACTTAATCGTTACGACTTCACAAGTTTCTTGACTCGTGTATATATTGTTTATATGATCTGTAAGTTTCACCGGTGCAAAGTCCTTATTATTGAAAGGGCTGTAGTTAAAATGGGTTGAACGAGTCACTGATCACGAATGTATGCAAATTTAGAAACACCAAATCCTAATCAATTTTTGTCTAATAGAAAAACAAAAAAATACATGATATTCAGAAAAGCAAATCTGACTTTTTTGTTTTTCGAGATTTTTGGTATCTCTAACAATTTTTAAGTTATTTTGAAAAAAATCATATTTTTCAAAATTTAAATTTTTAAAAATTTTACTTTGAAACCAAATTTTTGTAAAAATAAGCACTTTGAATCGATGAAACTTACAGATCATATAAACACAACATAAGTAAAATAATTTATGGAGCGGTAACGATTAATTTCATTTAAGTTGTTAATTAGGGGGCGGTCTTCCCGATTTTTTTTTGCAAAAACAAAAGGGACCAACTTTATTTTGAGCGTAACTTGCTTAAATTTAATGCTAGAAACTTTTTGTAAAAACAAAAATAAAGCTTTTTTTAACACTTTAAAAAGTTATAATAGGTTTTCCCCAAAAAGTGCTTATTTTTTTGGATATTTCACGTCGAAATATTCTATTTGAAATTTGGTGTATATGAATCTATTTTTCATTAGATAACTCTGGTTCTACGAGATCCAGAGAGCTAACGCATACACCATTTTTTTTACTTTTTTATAGGCTATATTTTTGCTAAGAACGTTTTTTCGACAAAATACTTACTTTTTGAGTTATTTGCGAAAAACCGTCTAAAAATGTGGTTATTTTGTTGAAAAATGAACATATTCACTCGCAAATAACTCGAAAAGTGTTGACTTGGCGAAAAAGCTCTATAGAACAAAAGTTACTTAAAATTAGTCAGTTTACCCATTTCCGGACTTATTTTGGACATATTTTTTCACCCCCAAGAGGGAGTGAAAGTCACCCCCAGGGCAAAAGCACACATCGGCACAATATCACTTTTTTTCTTTGACATGTAAGCTATACGTATGCCAAATTTCATGTCAATCCAAGCGGTTCTTTAAAATTTAGAGCAAAAACCGTGAAAGAATGGACTATATTGTGGACAGCCTTTTTTAAATCTCGAGTTGGTTTAGAATGGAAACGTTTGTCCTATGAGTTGTCCAAGGTATGCGCAGCATTCTTCTCCAGCACCACATCTCAAATGCATCAATTTTTTGGCGCTCGTGTCGCGCCCAAGTCACTGCCCCGTATAGAAATATTGAGAGTACAAGGGCATTCACCAGTCTCATCTTGATATTGTGTAATTAAATAGAATAAAATAAAATAAGACAGGAGTGAACAGAATCATAGAATCTATTAGAAGCGTGCAAAATGGAATACAAGATTTAAATGAGAATAAAAATTTCTTCTTCCTACTTACCGTTCTGTTTTAGATCTTTCTTCGGCCACATAATTAAAACCAGTTATGCTGGAGTGTTCGCAATAATCTCTGCAATATCTTCGAAATCTATAACTCATTATGAAATTTTTTAACTCTTACTGTATGTAAACATCTCGATATTGATCATATATTGTTATTTACAATCTACCGTTGTAATTGTGCAAAGACGATGATCATCATTCCGCTAAATTTATTTCAATTAAAGTAGACATGCACTCCTACTTCCTACGCAATAATTTATTTAATTGGTAGGTATAACTTTTTTGCAAATACATTCGAAGAATTTCTTTTTTTTTACAATATACACTGCGGGTCAGAGAAAACGGGCCACCCATAAATATTTAGAAATTTTTTTATCTTTTTATTTTTTTCTAATTTGTATCAAATTAAATCTATTAATAATCAATAAATAAGGCAACAATGTAGCATGTTCGGGATAATTGACCAGCCAGGTTGCAAATGGGTTTTTTGGGTACTATATAGGGTGAGGCAGATAAATTGCCTATTAGAAATATCTCGAGAACTAAAGGTAACTGAATTATGAAAATTGGAATAATGGGGTTTTGAAGACTGATCTATTTAATTAAAATATTGTCATCTACTTGGTACTTCCGGTTATACCGGAAGTTGCTTATAACTTCTTTTTTTTTAATGGGACACCCTGTATATTTTGACATTTTTGGATTCTCCTCGATTTCTTCTTTCTTAAAATATAATGTTTTGTAACATTATACAGGGTTGGTTAAAAGATAATTACGTTTTCGTATTAATTTCGTAGCAATATTCACACCCTGTAGGATTGTACTAGTTTGACATAATAAACTCTATTTATGTTCAAATGATTTTTAATATAGTCTACTATTGTTAACAATTATTAGTATAGCTAAATTTTTAATTTTAGTATACAGGGTGGGTCTAAACTCGGAACGAGTATTTTCTGAGTTTTCTTAAATGGAACACCCTATATTTTAGTATTGTAATGAAATGATATTTCATGGTACTTTTTTATTTCTTAAGCATTCCCTATACCTAACTGCTTTAATTTGTGCTTAATTGTTAATCGCACCAACAATCTTAACTTCGATGATATTTTGACAGTTCAACCATTATTGGCAATTTTAAATATGAGTCTAGATTAATATGTATTTATTTCCAAAAAATTATTTGTGATTGAATATTTTCACGGCCAACCTAATACAATTTCACATATTTTGTGTTGCAATTAATGGTTTGCTTGAATCACCAATAACTCACAAATTAAAGCAGTTAGGTATAGGGAGTGCTTAAGTAATTAAAATGTACCATAAAACAACATTTCATTACAATATTAAAGGGTGTTCCATTTAAGAAAACTCAGAAAATACTCATTCCGAGTTTCGACCTACCCTGTATACTAAAACGAAAAATTTAACTACACCAATAATTCCTACCAATAGTAGACTATATTAAAAATCATTTGAACATAAATAGAGTTTATTATGTCAAACTACTACAAGCCTACAGGGTGTGAATGTTGCTACGAAATTAATAAGAAAACGTAATTATCTTTTAACCTACCCTGTATAATATTACAAAACCTTATATTTAAAGAAAGAAGAAATCGAGGAGAATCCAAAAATGTAAAAATATACAGGGTGTCCCATTTAAAAAAAAACGAAGTTACAATCAACTTCCGGTATAACCGGAAGTAGCAAAGAGACCAAAATATTTTCATTAAATAGTTCACACCTCAAAACCCCTGTATAACAATTTTCATGATTTTCTTACCTTTTTGTTCTCGAGATATTTCTAATAGGCCCTTTATCTGCCTCACCCTGTATACCTAATACATTATAAATACAAAAATGTCCCTCACAGTTCGGGCGAGAATTTTAGTTATTAACAAATTTTTTCGCTTAAATCACTACAGGTAAAAATAGGATAATTAAATATATTATTTAAAGTATTCATCTTTTAGTAAATGAGCAAAGGTTTTAAAATGGCAGTTTTTGAATTTTGGCCCTACCATTTGTTGCTCGGAAATTGCAAAATAAGACTAAAATTTCGAAAATCAAGAATTTGCTATAACTTTTGAGAAAATAAACTTAGGACTTTGATATTGCATGAAAAGTTGAGTGAAACCATATAATGAACAAAAAAAAAGGAAATTCAAAAGGATTTATCAATTAGTTTAAATTTTATTCAATTTGTTAATCACACCGAGCTTTTTTGCAATGTTGTTGATCATAAAATAATATGTAATGATACAGCGATTTTGCGGATACCACATGAAAGAAGAAGACCAATATTTACATTATTTTTAATAAAAAATAGACAAAAATCATTTTCAACATTACAAAAATATTTTAATATAATGTCACTTTTGGCTTATAAATAATTTAAGTAATTTTGTTAATATTAACTGTAGACTAAATCCACTTTGTTATTTGTAAAGCTTATATTTTTACACAAATTATTACGAAAACAATTTCGCCTAGATCGATCAAGGTCAAAGTTAGCCACTTCTTTTTATTTAATTCACAGCTATTTTGTTTATAACAATTAATCAACGTAACTAGCGCCATTTTGAAGTACAAGGTATATAGTTTATGTGTAAACTTTGAATTAGGTTATTAAACTTTGTGGTTATTAAAGCTTTAAAAAAAGACGTCTTAACGAAATCGGCTCGGGGTCGGTGAAGGGAAATTATTAAAATCCGTTCACGCAAAAAATGAAATTGATTCTTCAAACATATATTGCGATTAATATCTTCAGAGCTTTTTGATGGATTTTGATCATTTTTTTTTAATTTGTATGTACTCGTAGTCTTGTCGAGTACGTTATGTACACATATACCCACCTAACATTACAAAATGTTAGGGGGAACAACCTTATTATACAGCGATATGAAAAATAGATTAGGACCAATTCTCAGACCTGCCGAATAATATACATTTTAATATGTTATTTAATAAAAATCGGTCAAGCCGTCTCGAATGAGTATGGCAACTACCTAACACTGTGGCAGGAGAATTTTATAGATGTAAATATATAGATGGCTATTAAAAAATAGGGGTTGGTGATAAAAGGGTGAAAATTAAGGGTTTTATGTATTTTTTAATTCTGCATCATATAAAATTATGGTAGACAATTTTGTCCAAAACAAAATGTCAGGGGGCAACACCCCTTATAACTTATGGGCATGAAAAATAGATTACGGCCTATTCTCAATTTTACAGGATATACATGTAAAATTTCATAAAAATCTGTCAAGCCGCTTCGGAGGAGTTTGTTAACTAACACTGTTACAGGAGAATTTTATGTATATAGAAGTAACTGTGAATTAAATACAAAACAGTGTCTAACTTTGACCGTAATTAACCTAGGTGAAAAGTTTTTTCAAATCCTAAAGTAGATTTAGTCCACAGTCAATATTAACAAAGTTGTTCACATTATTTATATGCCAAATGACTCTATGAAAATGTTTTCGGAATGGTAAAAATAACTTTTTATTGATTTTTTAAAATACTTCTACTTACTTAAAATACTATTCTTCTTTCATGTGGTTTCCACAGAATTGCTGTATCATTAATATTTTCTGAGCAATAACATTGCAAAAAAGCTCTTTGGGATAAAAAATTGCCTTGTATAGTCTGGAACTTTTGAAATTTTTTCTGTATTATACGAACTGTTTGACTCTACTTTCATGCAATATCAAAGTCCTAAGTTCATTTTCGCAAAAGTTATAGCAATTTTTTTATTCTCGAAAATTTAGTCTTACTTTGCAATTTTTTTCCGAAGCAACAAGTTATCGGATCAAAATTCAAAAATAGGCATTTTAAACCTTTGCTTATTTACTAAAATATGAATACTCCAAAGAAGATATTTAATAACCTTATTTTTACCTATAGCGATTTAAACGAAAAACTTCCATTTTTGACCTTCATTTGTTAATAACTAAAATTCTAGTCCGAACTGTGATGGGCACTTTTGTATTTATAATTTATTAGGTATATAGTACCCAAAAAACCCATTTGCAACCTGGTCGGTCAAGTGTCCCGGCAAAAACCTTATTTTTCTGGACTATGTGTACCACCCACAAACTTCTGCTTACAATATTACTAATTACTCCTCCATATTCATTTAGCTCGTAGCCACTTTTAGATATGTATAATAATATAACGTTTTGACCTTCAGGTTGAATTAAACTATGGGTAATGCTATTTAAGGCTTGATTATTGTAATATTGTTATTTTTAATACTGTATATTTCATATTTTTATCTGTTCATATTGTCTTCAGGATTCTGTAGAGTCGCTTTAGGCTGCTTTTGCTATTTTTTTCCATTTTATCTCCGAATTTTTTCCAATTATTTGTTACTACGAGTATTTTTACCCTTTTTCTCTCATGTGGCGTATAATCAATTTTAAAGGAAATAAAGTATAATAAAAAATAGGGAAAAATAAATTAGTAAAAAAATTAAATTTACATTAATTTATTAGTGCCGACTAGTATAATACATATAAAAATAAAGCACCAGACTTTACAAATATCTGTTACTCTAAATATGAATATAAGTAAAACATTTACTTGCTGAAAAATATTTTTTGTAATAGAGAACAAGGGGAAAACCGTGTAAATATTAACAACGACTATAGACGCATAAAGAAGCACACTTCAAAGTAATTTTTTGGTATATGCTGGGCGAGAACAATTTACTTTTTTACTTCTCTTTCTGCCACATCAGGGAGCGCTCATGTGATTCTCCTTCACCACCGCACCATCCCCCGTGTGCACACTACCCAGGCAACCACGTGACGTCAAAAACGTCAAGGAAACGTCAGTTTTTGGTTGAATATAATAATATATACGTGTTTGAAGATTACTTCGTATAAACGTCTTTTGTACGTGATTTTAAATACGTAAGATTAATGACTTTAAAATACGCCTAAAAACACGTTTTCATTTCAGTCAGCCTAAGTCTAACAGTCTGACGTCACAAAATTGGGAGGAGCTTAAAGACTTAATGCTTACGACTCCAAACAATTTCCATAAGAAGTGTTTCATTTATTGTTTAGGTCTTAGGTGCTTTGTGTGATAAAATAAGACATTTCATTTAGATATTTAGTTGAAGAAACGTGTTGATTAAGAGATTTTCATTAGTTTTTCTCAAGTGAGTAAAAACTACGATTTTGATATCACGTATTTAAAAGGTGATAAAAATGACGTCAATTTTAATTATGACGTTTTTTCAACGTTTTGTAAACGTTATTTGGTTGTCTGGGTATTATTGCTTCTGAAAACGTTGGGACTAGTAATGCTTAGCCTTAAATTTTTGTATTTTAGAAAATTAGGGACCAAATCCTACTCATGCACTACACTTTTTTGCATAAAATACATTTTTGTTTTAACTTTTAATATCTTTCGGTAACTGAATATTTTTAGAATTATAAACAATATTGAGATTCAAATTTTAATATAAATGAGTAGAAATCTACAAATAATAAATTTTATGCAGTCGCCATCTACTGGAGTATTTTGAAGTATACTAACCGTGATCCTTTCTCCCATTTTAAATGTGCTTCTATATGCGTTTATATTTATTCCTATTAAGTATAGTAACAAAACGTAGGCTTATTTGCTAATAATAATTGTACAACTATCTTCTTTAACCATTATTTCTTATTCTCTTTGGATATCAAAGTAATCAAATATATATTTGGTGATCTAAATTAAGTGAATACTTAAAAATATATATCTATATCAATATATGGAAATAAATTACTCTTTTTATTTCGATAGCAAACTAAAATTATGATTCAAGAAAATATTTGTAACAGTATACTAATCTATATTTGTATAATGGTATCTTGTAAGCAATTTGTTATGAGATTATGTAGTATAAACTGTTTAAATTCATTTTTGTTTACAGCTCAGTAGGTTTCTCCGCTGATAAGCATTATCAGTGGTTTACTTTAGTATGGTCAATGGAGTTTAACCCTCTAAGGACGAGTGTTAAAAAAGTCGAAAAATGTCAATCCAAAATGGTTTATGGGCAAAATATGACTGTAATGCTGCCATTTCCGAATGCCTGGAATTCGTAACATTACATTGTAGAGTAATGGAACGTGATTTTTATGGTGTGCAAAAGGAAACATGGCGCTTTATAAGAGGTCAAAGAACTGAAGTAAAGGAAGAACCAAAACATATACAAAAGAATACATTGATTGACTATCTAAAAAAGCTCTATGCAGGGGAAGAACAAATGACGCGAGAAACGGAAGCACCAGAAATTACCACAAATGAAGATATTAATATATGGACGTACAAAGGAAGTTCGAAAAACACTTTAAAAGCTGAAAAACAGAAAAGCTGCAGGTAAAGACTGAATACCAAACGAATTACTGAAACATTGTGAAGCAGCAATAACAAAAGAATTAACAACATTAATTATCAAAGTCATAAAACACAATAAAATGCCGGAAGAATGGAGAACGAGCAAACTAATTCTGCTATTCAAAAAAAGGAGATAAAAAGCAGCCAGAAAACTACAGAGGTATCAACTTGTTAAATACTACCCTAAAACTTACAACTAAAATCTTACAAGACGTAATGAATCAGAGGATAAGTTTAGCAGATGAACAACAGGGTTTTCGTACTGGAAGATCGTGTACAGATGCAATATTCGTCATAAAGCAAATTACTGAAAAATCACTAGAGTATAATAGACCAGCATTTCTATGTCTGATTGACTTAAAGAAAGCATTTGACAGAGTAAGACTCAAAGATGTAATCCATCTTCTGTATAATAGAGAAGTCCCCCTAGATATCATAAAAACTATTAAAAACATCTACCAAAACAACAAAATGGAAGTCATGGACAACTTACAGAACCTATAGACATAGGCAGCGGAATAAGACAGACTATCGACAGCGGAGACTCATTAAGTCTTATGCTTTTCAATTAAATCATGGATGAAATCATCAAAAGCGATAACAAAGGAAGAGACCCCGAATATAATCATATATACAGAATAGACCCCGAATAGAATCAGTGGGAAGACCCCGAAAACGATGGAACAACTTACTGTAGGCACATTGAAAACCAGACACAGTCATATCTACACAAAACGAAGAAGATATCGATAACGAAGAAGAGAAGATATCGATAATAGATTTTCATGAAGACCACAGTTAATTTACAAGCTTAAGTTACATCACAAGCTAAAAGAATCAGTTAATTCATTCTCGAATTTTGACGGTTCCAATTTTGAAAGCGAGACGATAACGACCAATCACGGCATACGTAGGATGTTGTCAGCTGTCATTCATCTGCGCGAAGGACTAAAATTTTTGATGCGCCGTCACCAAAGTGGAACATAGAGAACAAAGTATTTTCGCGGGTGACCCTACTGATTATTTAGCATTATACTGTGTCAAAACCTCCCTGAACGAACTAATTTAAAATAAAGTATATTGTCAAGGAACAATACGCTTAAATCTGTCAGCCAATAAAAAAATAACTTAAATATTCATAAATGTTTGACAAAACTCTGAAAATCAAAGGACGCAGTTCACTTTAAGAAACAGAATTACAAACTGAATAAGTACCTTATAGAAATATAAAATATTAAGAGTCCCATGCAGTATTGGTCACTTCTTTTCCCAAATCGGTCAACACCATTAGAAGATGGTTTATTTTGATTTTCAGTGCCTAAAAACAAGAACGCATTATAACTTACAAATTCATAGGGTGGATCTTATGAATTCATATGTACATATATACACACCGGTTTATTAGGCGTCAACGCCCTTTCGGTAAGAATCTATGGAGGAGTATCAGCGAACTGCAAGCCCTTATCCCTTGCCGTACTGCTCCCCCATAGACCGATCAGATACCAGCGTATTTCGGTCTGATCAGTAGATTCATTTTTAGAATTTTAAACTACTGCGTTAGCCTTTTAAGTTTTTCGTTCTGCGGCCAGGGTTCGAACACACATCCACTAGATTCACTTCAGCATCGAAGCGAAGTGACCGCCTGTCCTGCTTGGGTATCTGACCGACTTAATGAATTCATTAATAGATCTTGCTTGCCTCCTACTTTAACATTGCTTGTTTTAAGCGGTAGAGACAGACAATGGTACTATTTACAATAGATTGATACAAATCTTAGCATAAGCTGATGACATTGACATAATAGGGCGTAGCAAGCGCGATATTGAGCAATATTTCCTAGAATTAAAAACGGTGGCGAAACAGTTCGGTCTAGTCATCAACGAAGACAAAAGTAAATACCTGTTGGTTACTAAGGATCCTATAGCAAACGAAGAACGGGAAATAAGTCTTTGAAAGTCATACCTTTGAACGTGTTGACATACGTTGGCTTACTAGTGACTACTACCAACAAAACAATCAAAAAAATGAAAAAAACGAATAAACCTTACAAATATTACCTACTATGGATTTAAAAAAAATTTCACTACAGAAACATCCAAAGAACTAAAATTATTATGTACAAAACACTGCTGAGGCCAGTCCTCACATATGGGGCAGAAACATGGACACTAACGCAGAAAGATGCAAGACTTTTGAGAATATTCGGAAATACTCAGCAAAATATTGTTCAAAATGTATAGATATTTTCGCCGGCGCTGGGTGTTGATCCACGGCCCTCTGGTGAAGTCAGATACTCCTGAAAGTCAGATACCACCTTACGGTAAACTATTAACCACCCTTGATACAATCGATTTATAAATATGTTTTGTGCCTAATTCTGAATAATAATGTTAACCTTATCCAAAAGCAAGTGACCATAAGTAAACCTAAAACATTACTTGACCGTGAATGTAGGTGCTCTTGCAATGATTTATGTGTATAAAAAAAGGGCCAGAATTAGGTGTAAGGTGTCGTATTTATTATTAGACGAGAGCATGTCAAAATAGTGCTAGATAGATCAGTATTGTTATTTGTTTAGTTGTGGTCGATTTATATTATAAATATAATGTTATTAAACTGACGATGTTTACTATGAATTTAATTAATAAGTATCAAAAGGCAATCTAAGTACCAACCTCTGACTTTCTTTAATACAACTTAAGCTATCCGGCCCAGTACTAAAACTAACCAGTTATAATTAATTAATTATTGTAAATTTAATTTATAACTTTTTAAAGATTTCGTCTTTAGAGGGTTAATGGTTGAAAAATACCAAAAATATTTATAAAAATTTAGAAATATTTATTTTCGATATATCAGTATATATTTTCAAAAAATGTTTTTACTGCTATTAACTATAAAATTAACTCTGCTCAAAAAATATAGCTATAAAATACATAAAAATCTTTAAATTCATAACGGACAGAAATTTATCAGTCTATCAATTATGAGTACAAAACTAAGTCTCTGTTAGTAATAATCTCAAGTTTTTATTAAGAGGGTAAAGAGATTCATAGCCATAAGGATAATAACGCACAAAGTCTTTAAATGAGTACAAAACTTCCCTGTCACGTCTTCCAAAATTGACTGACAGAATTTTTTGCCGTAGGACATATCGGCTATAATACACACAGTTTAGATTTAATTTAGATATACGAACTTTAAATGGCAACACTGCGAGCTAGACGTAAACATTAGCAATTATTGTATTATAGTTACAGTCGGAAAAATGAAAGAATACCCATGAACGATCGTAGCAAGCACATATTTTGGATTTTCTGCCTTTTTCTATAAATAACAAACTAGAGAGATAGATTACTAAGTGTTGTCTACAAAGCAAAAACGTTATCCAAGACATACGCAGTTACATATTTATAATAGGGCTTTTCATTCACAGTCATTTGTTTCGAGCTTCTGTCATGTGTCACATAATATTAATATATCTACGTCGTATGTTATTGGTAATACCAATGAAACAAACCAAAGACGTATGACGTAGATATATTAATATTATTTGACACATGACAGAAGCTCGAAACAAATGACAATCGATGAAAAGCCCTATTGACACAGTGAGACGGCGATACAATTGTTCAACGATAATTTAGTAGAAAATTTAAACTCATACTTGACTATTTCTGTACTTCTAATGTCATTCTTAGAAAAACATTCAGCATGAGTAGAGATAATGATTATATAAACTACTATCTGAGTAATCGTGCTGGTCAACTATAATCTGACTGGTTCGATTTCTGTCAGTTTGACAGTGAAACTGGGTTAGGTTCGGTAGAGTTTATAATTTTAATAATCAGTCGTATTTACTTAAATTCAGTTCTTTTAAGAGCTATTTTGATATTATATTGTATTTTTGGTTTGGTAAGTATTTATTTAATTGAAATACGTCAATAAAATAAATGTAAATAATCATCTGTCAATATGGTTAACTTCTGTCTATGAGTTCGCCAAACGTGTACATATTACTCTGACTTTTCAATCATAGTGTATGTACATTTATATTTTTACGAATGTACATTTATTTGCAGATAATGTCTGGAAAATGACCTGGATACCTAATGATCTGAATTCATTAAGTTTACTTTCATTTTAATCACTTAATGCAGCTGACACAAACAACATTTTTTTTAAATTCCTGTTACTATTTACGTCCACTGGCAACTTTAACATGGAGAAATTCATAATACTATATTTGCTTACTCATTATATTTGTATTATTAATATATATCAAATAATTAATTACGGTAGTAATAGTAACATTTATCACCAATAAATATATATTATCAGAAAAAGAATAACATCACATCGATGACGCGTGGGTATTTTTTCATTTTTCCGACTGTAATTAGTTGCCCACGACTGAGTATCAATTTCGCGAGCAAAACAGAGACGGATATTTCGTTTGTTTTTGAATATTCTTGGACAATCCATACTTGCATAATCGCTTAGATTATTCATACATTTAATTAATAAGAATATTTTTCCACTCACTATGTATTCAGTGATTACAATAATTTATATTATATTATGCAATAAAAACTAATAAAGAAGAAATTGATAAAGTGATGTTAATAACATATTGTTACTATCGGAACGAGTACATAAATTTTGAACATCTTTAACAAATAGACCATTCCAGAATGACGTCATCTGACAGCGGTTGAGGGGCAAACATCTTGTAAACAAAGTACATTTAGTGTAGAAAACCATTGTTTAATTTAAAAATATGATTAAAATACCAGCGTTTTGTTCAGTTGTAAAGTGTTCCAGTAAAGGTAAAATAGATAAAGTGAGTTTTTTTTTAGAATACCGGCCGCATTTCAAGATCGAGTCATTTTAAATGCACTCTCAACAGAACAACGGGAATTGTGGGTCAAGATAGTCAAGAATTTTCTGATTATGCCGGGTTTTTGCATCCCCTGTGGAGGTGTTATAATATCCAATATTTGAAATTTTTGTAGTTAAAACCCCAGACTTTTTATAATAAAACGAGGAAATAGCAAAAATAGCAATGAAAACACAATATTTGCCCCTCAGCGGCGCTGTCAAAGTCACGTGAACCTGGAATGATCAATTAAAATACAATAATTATAGTATACAGCAATGTTGCCGATTTTATCGTTTCCTTCAGCCTCTTACATCTAATCAAAAACTAAACGGTCTGTATATGAGGGACAACGTTATTTCTGTAGGAATTACAGCCATTTCCTATAGATTTCTTGGGAGGCCACACCAAAAAAAGAAGATATATAAAAAATAGTTTTTCTTAGAGCGCCATAATTTTTTAATGAAGTTGGAAGATCATTCAAAAGTTATCGTGTCAGTTATATATGACCGACATGGCCTCACCTTAAAAATGTTCATCAGACATATCTGTCTGACATGGCCCCCAAAAGTTCAACAATTTTTGTGGTGCGGCGTCACATGATACTTTTTGAGATAGGCGTACGGCAGGGAATGTGTTAAGACTCCAGTAGTAATATTTAAGTTTATATTAAGAGGGTAAAGAGATTCACATCCATACGGATAATATCGCACAAGGTACACTGTAAAAATTTTTTAGTAGATCTGCCGATTTAAATACGGTAAGAAATTGTACGGCAAAATTACTATAAGAAAACTGCAAATGTACTACTCAATATTCCTGTCACACAAATTTAACCAAATTAAATTACATGAATTTACTCGTTGATATTTTCCCCAGAGGAAATTGAAATCAGACGTGGAGTGAGACAGGGATCCGTGTTGTCGACAATTTTTTCTAATGCCTACTCGGAAGAGATCTTAAAAAAGCTCTTGAGGGTGAAACAGCTGAAATAAAGATAAATGAAATTCCTAACAACAATTTTTTCTTAATATTTTCTTTTTACCATCCTTACCAGTAAAAATACTACTGAAATTATACGTATAGTAAGTCCTTATACAACATTTTTGCTCATAATTCAGTAAAATTATCGTATTTATAAAGGTAGTTTATGTAAAATAAGAGGGTAAACCTGCTAAAAAAAATTTTACAGTGTCGTTGCAGTTATATGCAAATAAATAAGTTAAGTGCTTAAGCAAATATGCAATGGTTTTAAATGTTTAATAATATATACACTTGCCAGCAAAAAGCGACTCATTTAGTTTTTTATCATTTTTATTATTTACATTGTGTTAAGCTCATTTTGTATATTACATAGTTTACCAAAATGTAATGTATATACAGATTGTTTAGATTTAACTTAGATATACCCCCTGTAAATGGCAACATAGCACTAAGCTATGCAGCGACGAGTATCAATTTCACCAGCCAAATAGAGATGGCTATTTCGTTTAGTTTTTGAATATTCTTGGGCAATCGATACTTGTATAATCGCTTAAATTATTCATTAATATAATTAACAGGATTATTTTTTCAGTAACTATGTACTCATTGATTACAATAATTTATATACTATACAATAAAAACTAATAATCAAGAAAATAGAAAAATTGATAAAGTTATTGTGATAACATACTGTTACTATCGGAAAGAGTAGATAAAAATGTTGAACATCTTTAACAATTAAAATACAATTGTATACAGTAATGTTGCCGAGTTAAGCGCTTCTTTCAGTGTCTTATATCTAATGAAAAAGTAAACAGCCTGTATAAGATATTGATAACGCTTTGTAAAATTAACTTGATGTACAGAATAGGAAATATTTTCATACATCGTGTGTGACACATGTTCCGTATATAAATGCTGCATGTTTCCGGTAATCTAGTTTCTTAACACTTGACCTGTGCGTATATACTTCGGATTGCAGTAAGTGAAAATCTTTAGGATGAATAACACAAGTTGTTAGAGGGCAATAGCCCAAGGCAGATCTCCATTCGATTGAATATATCTTAAGAATCGTGACAAGACATCTCGTAATGCGACAGTTCGTAACCACACAAATGGTAACGGACAATTCGTAACGCCGAAAATTCGTAACGGCGACAGTGATGTAAATATACATATTATACCTATTATATAGTATAATAGACTATACCTATACCGAAAGCGCTTCAAAAAATAAAGAAAGGAAAAGCGGTAGGACCAGATCATATTCCTGGGGAAGTATGGAGAGCATTGGGAGAGACAGGAACAAGGTGGCTAGCAGGTCTATTTAATAGAATTATGGAAGTTGGACAAATGCCAGACGAATGGAGAAGCAGTATACTGGTACCTGTTTACAAAAACAAGGGAGATATACAACAATGTACAAACTACAGGGCTATAAAACTGCTTAGCCACACTATGAAAATATGGGAAAGAGTAATTGATAGACGGATACGTGAAGAAACCGAAATATCCGAGAATCAATTTGGCTTTATGCAGGATAGATCAACAACAGATGCAATTTTCATTATAAGGCAGTTGATGGGAAAATACAGGAGTAAAGAAACAAACGCTCATATGGTATTCATTGATCTTGAGAAAGCATATGATAGTGTTCCTCGAGAGATTCTGTGGTGGGCACTCAATAAGAAAGGAGTCCCTGGTGAATATGTAAAGATTGTGAGGGATATGTATGAGGGAGTAACGACTAGTGTTAGGACAGGTGTGGGAGAGACTGATAAATTTCATGTGAAAGTAGGATTGCATCAAGGTTCTGTGCTTAGTCCGTATTTATTCTCATTAGTTTTGGACCAGATAACAGCGAAAATACAGGGTAACATTCCATGGTGCTTAATGTATGCTGATGATGTCGTGTTAGTAGGAAATAGTGAAAGAGACTTAGAACAAAAACTGGAACAGTGGAGACAAGCTCTGGAGGAAAAAGGTTTAAAACTTAGTAGGACAAAAACAGAGTATTTGGAATGTTCATTTAAAGATGGAGCTACTACAAATAAAATGGTATCTTTGGATGGTGAAATGATTGTAAAAAGCAATAGTTTTAAGTACCTAGGATCGGTATTACAGAGTAATGGAGAAATAGATGGAGATGCATGCAGTAGAATTAGGGCTGGATGGATGAAGTGGAAAGAAGCGAGTGGTGTGTTGTGTGACAGAAAAATTCCAATGAAGCTGAAGGGAAAATTCTATAAAATAGCCATAAGACCAGCTATGATGTACGGAACTGAATGTTGGGCAGTGAAAAAGAAAGAGGAACAGCGAATGCATGTGGCGGAAATGAGAATGCTTAGATGGATGAGTGGAGTGACAAAGAAGGATAAAATTAGAAATGAGTATATTAGGGGAAGTCTAGGTGTGGCACCAATTGATGCCAAAATGAGAGAGCATAGGTTAAGATGGTTTGGTCATGTTCAACGTCGAGACGTTAACCACCCAATACGAAGGATAGCTGAAGTGCAGATTCCTGGAAGGAGTAGGAGAGGAAGACCAAAGAAGAGCTGGGGGGAGACGATAAGGCAGGACATGTTGGTAAAGGGGATTAACATTGATATGGCCCAAGATAGAATTGTGTGGAGAAATGCAATTAGGGAAGCCGACCCCGCATAGGGATAAGGCAAAGAGAATGATGATGACCTATACCGAAAGTGATGTAAATCCGAAAAAAACAAAATTTGCCTCAACCGTGCACAATAAACGGGCTCATTTTAGAACACAACCTTTTGGAGGTTACAAGTACCTGGGACGTTGAAACGATACCCGTCTAAATTCTGATCTAGAAATACGAGAATAATAGAACAGACCAGAAAATCTATGTGATTGTCGAATAAAACTCGAAATCGAATTTATCAAAATTCTAGGGCTAGTCGCCTCTTCTCTATGCAGATGAAACGAAGACCCTTAAAACAATAACCGTAAATAAATCGGAGACCTTCTAAATGTGGATTTTACGGGAATTATCAAGATTTCATGAACATCGCCTACCTCAAACGAAGAAATGCTGCATATAATAGGTAATGAACGAGAACTTTTCAACACGGTGTTAGAAAAATATTATATTCTTGTTCTCATGATCATTTTTCAGTGCGTCACAGTTTTTCGATTTCTCTCTAATGCATTAAGTTAGACGAGACGGAAAAAGCGGTAGCTCCGTTATTAAACACAAAAATAATGCAGCATTATAATGGTTATACATATACATAAGATGTATATTCCTAACCTACGTTTGACGAAAACTTCGTTCATTTTGGCCATTTTTTAGAAGTGTCGAAGAGTCAAGTGACGGTTATTATTCAGGTCATTATTTTGTGTACCTGTCATTTTGAAATTTCGAATTCGACTTCCCTTGTGTTTCACAACGTTTTTGTACATTATTTTGTGTTTTGGTTTAGAATTTAGTTCGTTAAAAGTTAGTCATTGGCGTGAGGAGGCTAGAGACATTCAAGATGTACCGAAGATTGCTAAATATCTCATGAGTAGATAGAATAGCCAACGTGGAGGTAATGAGCCTTAGGCATAAGGAACGAGAAAAACTAACAAATAAGAAGAAAATTGAGATATATGGGACATGTGATGAGAGATGTATATCTAATACTCCAGATCATTATGCAAGAAAAAGATCCATAGTAAGGAGACGTAACTCATGGCTGAAGAACCTTAGGAACTGGTTTGGATGTAATAACAATGAATTATTTAGAGCCGCGGTTTCAGAAATAAAGATCTCTCTGATGATTGCCAACTTTTCAAGCGGAGACAGCACCTAGAGAAGAAGATAAAAACATAGTTTATGGATAGTTTTGTGTCATTTTTTAATGTTTCCATATTTATAAATTTAATTAACAATATTGTTTACTTTTTAATTTTATTCCCCTTTATAAAAAATACCTACATATTAACACATTTTGCGTAAAAATCAAATCTACTAAATTACTAATTAGTTTAATTCCACAAGCTTTTCACCTATGGCTAAGTACGATTCTGGCATCTGTCAGATTCGTCAATAATTACATGAAATAAGTCTCGACACACCCAATACAGTATATGACGTCATAATTAATGACGCTCTGAAAAATGATCATGAGAACAAGAATATCTAGCCACATCCTAACAAATAATAAGTACCAATATACTTAACTAATAGAGAAAGGAAAGATCGAGAGAAAGAAAGGACTAGGAAGGAGAAGACTGTCGTGGCTAAGAAACATCCGACAATAGACAGAGCTAAATTTGGAACCACTAAAGACAGAGAATAGTCTGCAATTGTAGCAGCCAACCTTTATTCAGGAGATGGCACTTTAAGAAGAAGGTTACATTGGCGACTATTTCATATTAAAGCGTGATAACGCACAGCACAGTGTCAGCTGTTATTCAATCAATGTAAATACAATGGATTCATTGATCACATATGGGATAGACTTAGACAGTTCGACCACAAAATTAAGTAATATGCTTCTTTTCATGAGCATTTTTCAGTGCGTCACAAATGATAGGAAAAAAGGTAAGTCCGTGATAATATACATTTATAACATTTATTCCAACATGACATTTTAGTTAAATCTGACAGTTGTCACATTTTATTTGCAATTTGGCATAAAAACAAATCAATTGTGTTTATTGCATTTATAAAGTGGTATTTTCTTTGATTTGTATAGTCTTATAAATTATACAGATTACATTCGTAGATATATTATATAATTCGTAAATAATTTTTTTTTCGATTATAGCGCCATCTATTGACAACTAGAATAAATGTTATAAGTGTCACCGACGAAATGTAATCACCGACGTGCGTTTTTTTCTGTCACATACAATTTAATGCGTTAGAAAGAAATCGAAAAACTGTGACGCACTGAAAGATCCTCATGAGAAAAAGCATAGCATTGTTTAAAAAAGAATTGTTGGTCAACGCAATGAATAAATTTGTAATTGAGACAGTCACCAGATGTCACCACCATTTCTGTCAGGGTTGCAATGTCACGCGTAACTACGATAAATCCAAAATGCATAGACACCAAGTTGGATACGACGCTATTCATAACACGCCAACTCGCATACATATTAAGAAAAATAAATATATGGGAGACTATATTGTTAAATAATTTTTATGGGGAGAATTTAGAGAATTAATTTTATATCAAAGACCACGAGATCGTAAACTTTCATCGCCCCGTATATAGCCAAAATTTGTAAATAATATAATTTAGCCATAAGCAGTGTTTCGTGGAAAGAGAAAAACGTTAGTGATAAAGATTCTACGTACGGATTTATGCAATTCAAACAATGAACTAAATTACGGTGGGTTTTAGAAAGTTAATGTGCCGCTTTGGAATAGACAATAGAATGTTTCTAAATGGTTTCCTAGAAGGAAAACAACGTAAACAGTTTGTTTAGTTATAGAATATAGGGTTTTTCTAGAATGTAAGAAAACATTTAATTTTAATATCTCCTGGAAATTTGACAAGACAGAAAATTTGTATACAACACTATTTGTTCTTAGGAAATGAAAGTAGGGATTTATGTGTAGAGAGAATGCTTGTGATTGGCGAAGAGATGGATGGAGGGAGAACAGAGTGATTGAGTCTCAGATTGATGAAGGAAAAAGATTTACTGTGTAATTTAGATTGGAAAGGAGCAGTCCAGTTTGAAAAATAGTAATTTTGTGTAAAGTGGTGAATTTGGTGGCCGTGTAAGCAGATTCCTGTTGAGACGAAATCGTGATCGAGTCGAGAAGTATAATCTCCTCGTGTCCGAATAGATTCCAGTTTTCTGTCTGGAACGAGAAGCCGGTTTGTATCAATTTTGCACAAGATATCGAACTGAGAGAAAAAATCTTGGAATTATGAAGATTGATATTGTTTGTATGGAGTCGGAAACTAAATAGAGGAGAGATTTCGAGCGAGTGTTGTTTTTGTTTGTTTGTGAAACAGTTTGGAGGAGAAAGACCGTAGCAGCATCCAAGGAGCACGTGTGGGAGAACTGAGGACAACACAATCCACGAGAAGAAGTAAAGAAGATAAAAAAGGTTAGTCAAATAATTTGTAAAAAGGAGAGAGTTTGTTGTATATTACATACCATATTTGTTTTTTGTCAATTTAACAGTTTTTACAGCATAATTTATTCATTCATAAATTCATAGAAGAGATAAATATAATCTATTTAAAAGGTAAATTAAATATTGTTTTTTTAAATAACAATAACCCTTTCGTGACCGGCTGACACGATCGTGAGCTCATGTTTATGTAGGTATCAACATCAAAATAAACATATTTTTACTAGGAAAGATGATATCAATATGTTGTGTCTATCGTGTATTATCAGAGTAACTGAAATTATTTAACGAATTCCCGCTTAGTTTGCAATAGAATACCATTTAAAGAAGGCTGTGTATTTTGACGACAAAACCGATAAAGGTAAGTAAAAGATATCTTGTTTTTTATAAGTGTTTATGTTATTGTAACGGGGTTGTGGTATAGATAAAGTTTCAACTTCAAGATTATAAACAAAATTTAAGAAATTATTGGTTTGTTTGTAGAGATCTTGTCCCGTAAAATTTGAATATCACGATAGTGAGTTGCCGTCACACATTCAATTTTCAAAGCAGGAAATTAAAATACTAAATATTTATTGGTGTGACTTTTTATTAATTTTTCTACATTTTAATGATAAAAGTAGTTTTTCTAATTATTACAGGTGTGCCTCTCACCCACGATTTGGCTCTAGAGTTGTGAAATGATGGTAACTAGTCCGAAATAGAATATTTAGATGGCGAAAATGATGTTGCTTTTGACGTTGAAATGTTTAAAAATAACACCGATGACAAGGATATTGAAGAAACTGTATTAGAAGAAGAACATGTATTGAATGAAGAACCTGTTCCTTCAACGAGCTCTTCTTCAGCAAAGAGGCAATGGAAAGACATGACATTTCAGCAAAAAATGTTTGTTCTATTTTAGTTAGTATGTAATTTAATTACACAATTAACAATTATAAAAATAATGTTTATTTGTCCCTAATGGTGTTTTACTTTTAATAAAAATGAATTTTTTTATACACTTACGATCCTGCATTCATAGAACATAAGCCCAGAGCGCACGAACGTGACATGTCATTTGTGACAGATTCAAACAATGAATTTTTTTTCTGCATTTTTTACACTTTTTTTAGATACCGTATATCAGGGGTTCCCAAACTTTTTTGTACCACGCCCCCTTTTGTTGAAATGAAAGCTTCTCGCGCCTCCCCTTTACAATAAATTGTATGCGCCTAAATAGGAACAAAATCAAAACAAATAAGTATTAGCTTGAAAACAAAACATTTATTTATTCTGTCATAAGATACTATAATATCAGTTTCCATAAAATACAAAAATTATTAATACAAGAAAAATATATTAGGTTGGTTAGTGAGATGGATGTGCTTTCATTTTATTTACTAGTATGCCTATTCGTGGCTGAGTTTTAGTAAGCTCACAGCACAAGTCACTAGCAACATCAAGTTTATACCGATACTTTGTTTTAATTGCCACAAGTGTTGAAAATCGCACAAATAGTTACTTGAAAAAGGCAAATATAAATGAAGAGCTTCCCGTGATACACTAAGATACACTTTGAAATATTTTAACCAAAATGAAGGTTTGTCCATTATAACAAAGTATTTGGCAGAGGAATCATTCAAAAAATCATTTGGATTTATTTGCAAAGCATCTTCTTGAAGTGATTCAGGCAGGGAGTCTATGTTGACATGGATTGGATCAGTTGACATGGAATGGATTCTGTAAATAAAATTGTCACAAGTGTTTGGGAAGTATTTCGGAACTCTTCAATTAGGCTCTCCAAATGGTTTGATATTTGGATTTTTAAACTTGGTCCTTCATAAATGTCCTTGAAGCGTGTTTCTTCTGAGATTGGCTCTACTTTAGAGAAATTTGAATAATTTCAGGGGTTTGCTGATATTTTACTCCTCCAAAGTTGAGTAATTAAGCCTCCATCACAATGAGTAACTACTATATTTGAGTTTCCACCCTGCAGTTTTAGGTAAAGGCTGTTCAACGAGTCAAAGATGTCTGACAAATAGGCCAATATTACTTGGGTACAATGTTTTTTGAAGGCCATGTTTAGCTCATTTTGCTTTTGATGTTCCAAGGTGATTACTTCATCTTAAAGGTCAAATAATCTTGCCAACATGTTTCCTTTTAATAGCCATCGTACTTCTGTATGAAGTAGCAGTGTTTTGTGATCACTTTCTAAATTTTCAGGACCAATAAATCCTTATGCAGTATACTGCAGTGTGAACAATCGGGGACTCAGGAAGGTCGATGACACCAGAGTTTTAAACAGTCGAGTATTCAACACACTGTTTTTTATGTACTTCACTACTTCAATACACAACTTTAAGACATCCCTAAGTTCATTTGGAAGGGTTTTTGCTGACAAGGCTTGTCGATGTATAAAACAATGTATCCCAATCACATCAGCATTTTTTTCTATTACTAATTACAAATAGCCTGAACGAAAACGAAGCATTGAAGTTGCGCCATCTGTACATAAACTGATCAGTTTTTGCCAAGATAGTTCATGTTTGTCAAAAAACTCTCACACTGCTTTCATAACATTAACAGCTTTTGTCGTGGTCTCCAGTCTCCAACTCTGTAGAAAAGAGTAGCTCGTCCTTCATTCTTTCGTTTTGAATATACCGAACATAAACAATTAACTGATAACATTGTGTTATGAATATGATAATATGATAATTATATGTTAGTACTCTCGTCTAGCTGAATAGCAAAAAATGGCGATTATTTTACTGCATCAACTACCTGGTTTTGTATGTCTTCGGTCATATATCATCAATGCGGCGTTTCACAGTATTGTCAAAAAGAGGTAGGTATTTGAGATAACTTTTGCTTACTCTGCGTTACCAGATACAGTTGAACAAGCGGTTAATTTTGAATTTTAGAAAAATAACTAAATTTAATTTAATGTTCAACTTGTCTCGCGCCTCCCTGATATGTCCTCACGCCCCCCAGGGGGGGCGCGCCCCCCAGTTTGGGAACCCCTGCCGTATATCGTATTTATTCAAAGGGAAACTTCATTTTCACTAAAAAAAATTCAGGCCTGAAAGGGATAAGAACAGTCTCCAAATCATTTAAATGAAAATTTGTTAAAAGAAAAAGGAGATAGTAGAATTAAAGTTTAATTTTATTAGATAAGAAATTTTGAAAACAGAATAAAGACAACAGTTTTAGCATACATTTTGAATCTTATATTTATGGTATAGATTGTATGAGCATATTTATTTTCTCTGTTTTGTCCTGGATAAAGCAAGCAACGAGAAATACTAGAAGCTACAAACTAAAGGTAATACATTGCAATCAATTAGCCGTGAAAATATTTATTTATTGGAAAGTTTTATTAAATTTTGGTTTTGTTTCCATGAGTAGTAATTAAAATAATTAATTAATTTATTCAATTAACAAGATGCTGATCAATCTCTTAACAGAGAGAAAATACAGAGCATAACAATATTTAGAAATTGAATTAACGATGTCATGCTACTATACATTATACATATAATAGCATGGCATCATTAATTCAATTTCTAAATATATTCTTCCATATACAGGGTGTTAGTAAATAAGTATGAAAAATTTTAAAGGCTAATTCTACATGAAAAAATAATGCCCGTTTTCTCTATAAACATATGTCCGCAAATGCTTAGTTTCGGAGATACGGGGTGTTGAAATTTTTATTTCAAACTGCCAATTTATTTATTGCTCTAAGACCAGTTGAGCTATGAAAATGAAATTTGGTGAGTTTTAGGAGGTAGTTATTACGAATTTTATGACATACAATTAAGAATTTTGTATTCATCATTAGCACGCCTACGGGCAATGGTCTGAATTATTTTAAAGAAAAAAATAGTACGCCAATGAGATATTTCGAATTAGAAATTATTTTTAAATTCCACATCAAATTTATAATAAAAAACCTTTCTTGCCTTTTTTTCATATGATGCACCGTTTTTATGCAGAAAAATAAAACATCTTGGCGCATATTTTTCATTTCTTAATACATGATCAAGAACTATCCAATATAATAATACTAAACTAGAACAATAACAGAAAATATTACTAATACCATTTCAACTAGGTGCAAAGCTGCAAGAAATGTTTAAAATGATCTCCTTTACAGGTAACAGAAGAATTTTATATTCATCATTGGCGCGCGTACGGGTAATAGTCTGAATTTTTTAAGAAAAAAATAGTACGCCACTGAGATATGTCAAACTAAAAATCATTTTTGAATTCCTCGTTCAATTGACGACAACAAATCTTTCTTGCCTTTTTTTCATATGCGGCGCCGTTTTTATGCAAAAAAATTAAACATCTTAACGTTTACAAAGTATTTGAACATATGGAAACTACCTCAAATACTTGGTAAGCGTTAAGATGTTTTATTTTTTTGTATAAAAACGGCGCCTCGTCTGAAAAAAAGGAAAGAAAGATTTTTTGTCGTAAATTGAACGAGGAATTCAAAAATGATTTTTAGTTTGACATATCTCAGTGGCGTACAATTTTTTTCTTCAAAAAATTCAGACCATTACCCGTACGCGCGCCAATGATGAATATAAAATTCTTCTGTTATCTGTAAAGGAGATCATTTTAAACATTTCTTGCAGCTTTGCACCTAGTTGAAATCTTATTAGTAATATTTTCTGTTATTGTTCTAGTTTAGTATTATTATATTGGATAGTTCTTGATGATGTATTAAGAAATGAAAAATACGCGCCAAGATGTTTTATTTTTCTGCATAAAAACGGTGCATCATATGAAAAAAAGGCAAGAAAGGTTTTTTATCATAAATTAGACGTGGAATTTAAAAATAATTTTTAATTCGAAATATCTCAGTGGCGTACTATTTTTTTCTTTAAAAAAATTCAGACTATTGCCCGTAGGCGGGCTAATGATGAATACAAAATTCTAAATTGCATGTCAAAAAATTCGTAATAACTACCTCCTAAAACTCACCACATTTCATTTTCATAGCTCAACTGGTCTTAGAGCAATAAATAAATTGGCAGTTTGAAATAAAAATTTTTACACCCCGTATCTCTGAAACTAAGCATTTGCGGACATATGTTTATAGAGCAAACTGGTATTAATTTTTCATGTAGAATTAGCCCTTAAAATTGTTCATACTTATTTATTAACACCCTGTATCTATTTTTCTTAATATGTATGTGAGTTGGTGTGTTATGAATAGCATCATATCCAACTTGGTGTCTATGACCAACTATTCTTTTTTAAACAATGGTGGTGGAAACATAGTACTAATATTTAAGCACATGACTTTTCGTTTTACTTTTCTGGTCATTTACCGCACGTTTTTTTAATCAATGTGATGTTAGGATTTTTAGATTACACAAAGGAGTTGTTTACGCTCAAATTTGTGTATAGAATTTACTTTAGGTATCTGGGTTTGATTTTAATAAAACTTCTTAAAATAGAATTTTATTTTAATTTGCAAATAATGTGGAAACAGTTAAAATTAAGAAGTCTAATGTCGAAAAGTATATTTTCTCGAAAGTGTATCAAAAACTTTATTTATCTATAGTGATTTTTATGGCAAATCTTCATTTCTTCCACCGCAACCAATGAGGTATATTACATATTCCCAACCAATTGCAAAAAAAGCCTAAAACATAGTTCACAAAAATCCTTAACAATTTTCAAAAGACAGTTTCTAGAGTTTAACGTGTTACAACATATAGTACTAACAGACCTTTTAAAATTTCTAATTCAGAAAATAACAAATAAACTAATTTCAATAAGCTTTAATATAAAAAAAACATTTTATAGCACATTTTTGTGCTACTTTAGAACATATGTACAATTATATGTTTTAATATAAACTTCCACTTCCAAATACAAAGAAAACATACTCTAAAAAAACAAAAACACGTTTCACATAAATTTTTAATAATCCTCAGCAATACCACCATAACGAAAAAAAAAGTTGATTAAGATCTTTAACACATTACGGCTAGATAATGTAACGTATTGTACATATAATAACGTAAATGTACCACAAAATATTATTACCCAACCAAAGTTATACTCTGAGAAACGAACAATGTACTGGAAGTAACTACATACGCTTACTAAGGCTCACTATTATTTTTTGCACCAATAGGATTGGAGACAAAAAAGGCTACTGAGAATCGGAAAAGTAAAAAACTTAATTTTACTATTTGCATAGAAGTCATGGATGACAAGTAACATTAGCGCAGGCAAGCTAAATAATTAAGAAGCTACATCAGCACGTCATCAAAATGGAAAACGCGTTCCAAGATTGCAGCTTTAATTTTGAATATTTTGTTGAGATATTTGGCACACTTGTTCGTAATCTAGTAAAGAATGGCGGTACAATTTGAGAAATATTTTAGTATGTGAAAATTACTGTATAATTAAATAGAATATTACAAAAACTAGCCTGTACTGCCATTAAGAACAAAAAAATAAACTTTCATCAAATAAACGTTTTTATCCCATGGCTAGATTTTGTGTCACATTAATGACAACTCGAATGACAAATCGAAAATATTATAACTAATAACTGATTAGGCAACATAGAGAAATAGTCACTGTCATTTTGACAAACCTGCGTCGGTCTTCTAAGTGTAATAGCACGATTCTCTTATCTGTATCGATATCTGTTGAGTGCAGTAGTGTATTATTTAAGATATTGGAATTCGTTAGTGTTGATCCATAGGGAAGTAGTGTTTGCTTATAATTAATTTATTATATTTTTGTGTCGGACTATTTGAAAAAATAGATTATTATTAATTGTGAGTTTTATAGGTAAATATAGGTATTATACGTAAAAATATTTCGAATTCTAATGCGAGTGCCTATATAAAGTTTTAGGAGGATTTTTTATTTTAGAAATATCATCAATAGTTTAAAAAAAATAGGAAAAGTTTATCAAATGAAAATAATGTGAGAACTTCCCAGTAAAAACCGTGATAAAATTATGCGAAAATCGAAATTAGAGCCACCACAAATTTTAATAATGTGAGTATAAGAAGTAATCTACTATTGTCATAAATAAAAAAGTATGAAAAGTTGTTTGCCATGAAAACGGAATTCGAAATAAATCTATATTTAGGTACAGAAATCCTGACTACAGTACAAATGCCAATTTTTTCAGGTAGATATATATTCATTGGCGACAATATTTTCGAACTTGCTTTAATCTGTCGTCCATTTCTTACGACTAAACTATTTGATACATACGTTTACAGTAAAACTTATAATTAGAGCTCGCTTTATTTTCTTTTGGTTTATTTCCATAAATATTTATTTAGTAATAAAATTGTTTTCTATTACTTTCATTTAGCGCGCCTATGGGTATATTGTCACAATATTGAGCCATCATCTTAGATAAGATCAAATACCGCCGACGCACTGTTGCCAAAGTTTCGCAGAACTTTCGAAAAAGGCTGTGATACTATCTCCCGAACTAATATTGATGGATCTCTGATGTGGCCTCTTAATGCTTTTGAAAAATGCTTTTTTGCATAGAAATTGATGTGTCTCATCCATAACTTGTATTACGTATTAAGGGATTATAAAATAATTTAAAAACAACCGCAGAATGTTTTTTATTCGAAAGCTAGAATTGTCTGTAGCAGTAAATATGTAGAACTTAGTTAAAAACTAGATGTAAACCCATATTAGTAAATCCATCATGTGTTTTATCTTTTTATTATAATTGATAGAATTAGACAAATAAATATTTGTCTCTAATAATTGTTGAACCTTTATTACATTTTTAATAAAGAAATAAATAAAAATAAGTAAAAAATAGTAACGTAAAAGATTCGAATAATCTCGAGACATTTTTTTCTATATACATATTTTAAAACTAAATATCCTTTTTATTTATTTTCTCTAAAGTGCACATTTTTATACATGGAAATAAATAAAAATAGTTATTTTTTATATAAGGGGCAAAAATAGCCGATTTTAGCGCGATACATGAAAGTTTCATGTATGTAATCATGAGAGCGCTAAAAGCTGCATTTTCCCCCGTGTATAATAAAGTTATTTTTCTATAACTAGCCGGCGCCACAAGTTTCAACAAATTTGCAGTAAAAAAAGTAAAATAAATAATAAGGTTTGTTCCAACTCGATACAAAACCGTTCTTTGAATCGTTACGCGCATGCGCAATAACGAATAATTATGCGCAGTAACATATTTTTCGTTACTGCGCACACTCGTAACCATTCAAGAACGGTTTTGTATCGAGTTGGAACAAACCTATAGAATATCAAGAAATAATCAGGAAAATAGGGGACGTTACCTAGGTAACAACTAAAATAACAAAAAAAATTTGTCATAATTTAGCAAACTCAACTTAATAATTTATAAATTTTTGACGTCCGCGAACAAGATAGAAGTACATCTTACCCCATGGGATAAAATGTAACGTTTCAGCAACTGACAAGAGGTGGCAAATTATGACATTTCATGTCAGTTATAGAAAAATAGTTAATTATTATAATATAGGGGTAAGGGTCAAAAATATCAGATCACACTGAAGCGTTTTGTTTTTACTTATTCATATTCATTTATAACCTTCTAACTTACATTTTATACGTTGCAATTAATTATTTAATTAAAAAACAAGTATCGAGCTTAACATTAAACATATACAGGGTGTAACAAAAATGCAGGTCATAAATTAAATCACATATTTCGGGACCAAAAATAGTTCGATTGAACCTAACATACCTTGGTACAAATGTGCACATAAAAAAAGTTACAGCCCTTTGAAGTTACAAAATGAAAATCGATTTTTTACAATATATCGAAAACTACTAGATATTTTTTATTGAAAATAGACATGTGGCATTCTTATGGCAGGAACATCTTAAAAAACACATTTGTACTAAGGTAAGTTAGGTTCAATCGAACTATTTTTGGTCCCAGAATATGCGATTTAATTTATGACCTGGATTTTTGTGACACCCTGTATATAACACTTAACAATCACTGGCAATCATTCATCATTTTACAAGCCTACATGCTAAATATGCTACATGCTACATGCTGGCAATCATTCACCATTTTATAAGCCTTCCATCTGTTTTGACACGTGTACACAGAATATTACCAATAAGATGTTATTTATGCACTTTTAGTAAATTCTTATTTAAATAAAAAATAAACTTAATTAGTCTTAACAATACCTTCTATAAAAACACTTGCAACTTTTTCCAAAGACTAAAATTTCCACAATCTAATGCTTTTCAAAACGAAAAAAATGTTTAACTACATTTTCAACTTATTTTTGGGTATAAATGCACTTTTTGTTGATATACGCAGTCTCTATTGTCTCAATTATAGCCTTGTGTTCTATTTCTCTACATCTGGCCCCAACCACTGCTCCTTCAGTCTTGTTATGAAATTAACAATGTCAGTCCTCTTTATTGTGTTTATCAACACTATCTATCTCAAATCATATTAACAGTGGCACAAAATAATTATTAGATCTTTACATTTTCTATACAAGTACACTTACAACACAAGGCTAGTTTGCATAATATGGTCCAATTCAAACAATTAGTCGTGCTGCGTAGATTTAATGGCATCAATAACTGAATGGTATATACTTGATCACAAACAAATTCAACACATTCTTCCTCATATATTCGTTTTTTCGCTACTGCCAAGTTTATCAGGAAAGCGCTGTTGCCAAATAATAAACATATTATTTATTTACCACCGCAGCTACTAGCCATACTATTTCTCTTTGACTTTAAGAGTGTGAAACAAAGATAAATATCTGTACTACACTGCGCGTCATAGAAAACGGGCACCCCAAAAAATTGGGTCATTTTTGATGTATCGTATCTCCTAAACCTGTTGTCTGATTTAAGTAATTTTTTCAATATTTTATAGCCTTATTCTCTAACAATATCGCTGTAATAATATTGTTGCTAAACAGGTAAATTTTCATTGTATACCGGGTGTACGAACCAAACTGTGTTTTTTCTCAAAGTTCGCAAAACCCTGTGGAATATTCTAGCATTTATAAAATACTGAAATTAAAACCCAACTATAGCCTCAGGTTTTCTTAACATTCTGTTTTTTGATTTATTCGCCTATGTTGGATAATACAAAAGTTAGGTACTTTAACAACTAGCCATGTTCTTCGGCAGTACAGGGTGTTTCTAAATAAGTGCGACAAACTTTAAGGGGTAATTATGTATTAAAAAATAACGACAGTTTGCTTTATAAACGTATATCCGCAAAATCCTACAAATTGACGATTTATTTATTACTCTAAAACCGGTATAGATATACAAATGAAATTTGGTGGGTTTTAAGATGTAGTTATTGCAATTTTTTTGACATACAAGTAAGAATTTTATATTCACCATTGGTGTGCATACGGGTAATATGATCAGTCATATTACCCGTATGCGCACCAATGGTGAATATAAAATTCTTAATTGCATGTCGAAAAATGCGCAATAACTATCTCTTAACACCTCCTAAATTTCATTTGAATATCTCAACCGGTTTTAAAGCAATAAATAAATCGTCAATTTGTAAGAAAAAATTTACCAAATTATTATAAAGCAAACTGTCATTATTTTTTAATGCAGAATTACCCCTTAAAGTTTGTCGCCCATATTTAGAAACACCCTGTACTGATGAAGAACATGGCTAGTTGTTAAAGTACCTAACTTTTGTATTATCCAACACAAGCGAATGAATCAAAAAACAGAATGTTAAGAAAACCTGAGGCCATAGTTGGGTTTTAATTTCAGTATTTTATAAATGCTAGAATATTCCACAGGGTGTTGCGAACTTTGAGAAAAAAACACAGTTTGATTCGTACACCCAGTATACAATGAAAATTTACCTGCTTAGCAACAATATTATTACAGCGATATTGTTAGAGAATAAGGCTATAAAATATTGAAAAATTACTTAAATCGGACAACAGGTTTAGGAGATATGGGACATCAAAAATGACCCATTTTTTGGGGTGCCCGTTTTCTATGACGCGCAGTGTATAAATGTTAAACTGATATTGTTCTATAGAAAGTTTTGTAAGATTTTTGTTTATAGATGTGAAGTTGGTTAGATATAAACTGCCTACACACTAAATTATTTTACTTTAGTTTCTCTATTTGATTTTGTTTCAAATTGTTGGATATTTTAATTGAATTGTATTAAAACAATAATATATCTGTAGTTCGTCTTCCCTGATTATAATTCGAAAACAATATTTTGATATTATATTATTTATCGTCCAATGTTATGACAGACGTCAGTTACCATTGCCAATTTCACATATTTCCAATCTAAATGTAATAATGACGTTATATAAACTCGTCACTAACTCTAGCCAATGAAATACTCGCTGTAATAGACATGTCATGTCTACACCTCTGATTGTTCCCTATATATTTTTTCAAATTTAGAATAATGCAACAAGGGGAAAATTACGTGCAACCCTTAATGTTTGACTTTTCCTATACAAGCAAAGGCACTTAATCATCATATTTTCAGTAGAAACTGGATCTTAAACTTTGGAAAACCCATTGCAATCTAAAACTAAGAGTACATAAAGTACATAAAAGTAAACATAACTAAGGTATCTTACTGTCAAGTACTAAAGAGATCAATAATAATAGAAAGAATGTTGACAGTATAATTTCCTTCAAGTAATATTTCAAGGAAAGCCTGATCCTGAAGAAAGCGTGATCCTATAATATACATAATATACTATCCTCCGTTTTAAGATTTTATTCGAGACATATGCGTTATGCTCTTTGGCTTAAAGACATCTTATTTTATTCTGTGTACCGTGTGAAACATACTCAGAATCAATAAATTAATTTAAAAGTTTCGCCTATTTTTCTCTTGTCTCTTTCTCCAAATGAAGTAGGCCACCAATAAGCCCACTAAAACTAGCACAAGCAAGATTATAACCACTATTAAAACTGTGTTACCACCTGGGGCTGGAGTGGGTGTTCCTCCCAAAATTTCTATTATACCCAAAACGACGATTTTATCGTTGGAGGTTGACATGATTGAATGGGAGTCAGCGTTGTAGTGAAAATCCGATGATAAAGATTTGTCGTTCAATCCTACGGGTATGGACAGAAGCACCTCGGCCTTGTCTATGTCGGTGGATATCGTAAGATTCTTGAAACTTATGGCATTGGCTATACTAGCTGAAGGAAGGGCAATGGCGCATATCAAAGAGTTGGTAGCTTGGTCAAGAATGGTTGTATTCACCAGTGCAACCCACCTGGTAAGAGAAAAAAAAAATTAATTTAGTTATATTTAGCAATAAAATCCACAAGAAAAATCATTTCCTATTGGCTGTGAGTTTCGACGGTAGCGCTATCTCGCGGTTTGAACCTTATACTTTTCTGATAAAATTTATGTATGTGAAATATACAAAACGAGAAAAATAGATACTTATCTAGAAAGACACAAATTATGAACTGAAATATTATTGTAACCTGATTACTAAACGAATACACAGAATTAATAGTAAAATTAATTATGTTTTTTTATTTTATTCATTATAATTTTAATATTTAATATATAAGTTCTTGCGACTGGATGACTGCTTACGCAAGAGACCATTGAGAAAAAGAATAAGTTTACATGAATTATTTAACATTTTAAAGGTTACCTCTGTTTATTTTTGTGTGCTTACTGCTTTGCTTATTAAAATTTGTAATTTGTATGAATTGTAATTTGTTTGAATTCTATCAAAATGGATATTAAACATTATACTGGATTCAAGTTTTATTTCCCAGCATGATATCCAATTTCAATCAGCAACACCAAAAAAGGAAAGGATTTAGTTGATGCAGGACATGTACGTAATGTTTCCGAATATAATAACTGCATCCAGTACTGTTATATTCAATATTTTTACATGAATCAATACAACAGCTGCAATATCTTGTTTTCTTTTTTGAAAAATCCATATTATCCGCCATTTCAGTTTATGAAGTTTATCAAATGCACAAAACAAAACTGCCAACTGCCACTAACACAGCGTTGCCACATTTTATTTAGAAAATCTACTGTAAGTTTAGCTTACTAAAATCTACTTATCAAAAATTAAAATATACTATAAAACTTGTATTAATATATTTGTATATAATTTAGGACTTTTTATAATAAAAATAACAGCTGACTAACTAGAAATTTTTTTTATTTAGCTAATGCCTCGCCAACTAATGGGCATTGGCATGGTGATGGTACAGTGGATTTTACCAATCAGGTAGCTAGTGTTATGTGTAGTGTGTGTGTGTTGAGTAAGTGTCTTGTTACTTTGCAAAGTCGAAGTCATTGTCTTTGCAGAGACGCCATTTGTATCCGAACGTCTGCGGTCCCTCCGGTGGGTACCGATCCCACAAGGATAGAAACTATTTTCATTTATTAATTTATAATAAACGAAAAATTCTCTACCCTGGTGAGATTCGAACTCGCGACCATTCGGACCTTTCGATCCAAAGGTAGGCGCTCTTACCACTGAGCCACAGAGGGAGTTTAACTAGAAATTAATATGACTGTTTGTAAACAAAAACCAAACTTTTTTATATCTTAACTGGGGAACAAAATGACCAACTATAATTAATTTTTATCAGTTTCATATTTAATATTTGTATATAATATTTTGTCATCTACTGATTTTAACATCTGCATGTCTGGATCACATTCTTCAAACAATTATTTCGCATTTTACATTAGAAACACGCAAAAACAACATTTGTTGTTTTGCAAAGTTACATTTATTATAATTAGACCCGGTCTTTTCACCTCCGAATAAATATGTATTAGGAAGTTTATCCAACAGATTACATGTAAATCTGTCAAATAAACCTCCGAATAACTTTTATTCGGAGGTGAAAAGACCGGCCCTTAGATATTTTAGTTTTCCATCGTTAGATTCTAACAGGCTCACCGAATGCCAGAACTCTTCAATAACACCTGAAATAGGTACTGATTGCACTGCTACTTGAAATCTCCAAGTTTGTTACACCAGAATCCAGTTTCATTTCTGTTTAATATTCATCATCTACGTCCTGAATCTTATTTTCGGTAATGACATTGGGAAATTGTAACAAAATGTCTAAAAATTAATTTAGAAATGGGGTAAATACTATTAAAAAGCAAATTTTATTTTAGTCATAAGAAAATGTTGAAATATACCAAAAATCTACTAAAAAATATTGCATACTAGAATTTTTTAAAAAATATCAAAAATCTACCAAAAAAGTAGAAATCTACTAAATGTGGCAACGCTGCACTAACAGCGCTGGAGAAAACCGTCAAATCCCCTCTCCTCACCCCATGGCGCGCCATTTAAATTTATCAGATAAATGCACAAAACTGCCACTAACAGCGCTGGCGAAAGCTGTCAAATCCCCTCTACCCATCGGCTCATGGCCAATAGTCGCTGTATACCGACTATAGAGGTATACCCCTATAATATATAGGGATGAAAACCCTCTAAATGTTGTACAGGTCTATAAAATTTACTTGTTTATATTACGAGCCTAGAAGGGAACAAATCTGTCTATCAGCATTCCTCGATATACAGCAAGCAATAGGGAACTTGCACATTTTTTTTTATTAGATAATAATGTTCAGTTTTGTTTAAAAATGAGATTTCCAAAATTTCACGCTTCAAAAACTCGTAATAACTTAGAAATACCGTCTTCTGCGGTATAAAATAGTTCAAACGGCCCGTGACGTCACACAGTTTTGCATTAGTTTTGATTATGGTTATATTTCGCTGTATCTAGGTACACGGTAAAGTGTACGCAAATAAAAAAGTTAGGTAGACGCGAATTAAACTTCATCAAGCCAGTTAGGTCATTATTTAGCTTGCGCAGTGACTATATATTTTGGTACATGCTATTTTGATATGTTTAGTGTTTGTTTGATAGAAAAAAATTTGTTAAGGGAAGGGAAGCAAAACTATTCAGATGTTTCAAACTTAATTATAATAAATTAATGTATATAATATAACAGTATATATTTAGGTTAGCAAAATAATTATATGTATTTAGTTGACATGACATGTAGGTACAAAATATTGTTAAAATAATTTTTATACGTAAGTGAATTATTATAATCAACTATTCTAAATGCAAAATAAGCCAAAATTTAACTAAAAAAATTATTTTATTAACGTTTCGACGTCCAAATCGGATGTCATTGTCAAAATACAAAAATTAGTCAGATTAAATAAATTATTAGAAAAAATGTTTTACTAAGCAACAACATTTTTGTTTAATTTAATAATATTTTGTATTTTGACAACGACATCCGGTTTAGACGTCGAAACGTTAATAAAATCAATGTTTTAGTTAAATTGTGGCTTAGTTCCCATTTAGAATAGTTGATTACAAAAATGCCACAAGGATAATAGCTTCAGAACAAGTTAATTATTATTGTGAAAGCTTTAGGTCTTCCTTTTATTTTAAACTTGGACGGTAATACCATTGTATAACTAGACCATATTTCTACTATTTCATTTATAACTAAAAAAATATATATTAATTTATAGTCTCTTATCTTTTTCGTACTATTTTAAAATGTTCTTAAACTCATTAAAAGAACTAAATAATTATTGTCCACACTCCATAGTTAATTTAAAAACAAACACTAAACAAATAAAAAATAAGAAATCACTGACACTCTAACTTTTTTATTTGCGTACACGTTAGCGTATACCTAGACACAACCTTATATTTAGGTATATTCTTCTTCTCCTTCTTTAGTTTATTGGCCTCCACCTACTTGGGTATTTGGCCAGCTCATCGTCGTGGAATAAGTCAAAAATATTTATATTCTAATGACATATATCGTATGTCATTGTAATAATATATACCAGTTTGTTAAAATTGGAGTTTTATACTGTTCTTGAAGGAAAGGAACGAAGGTTTACTATTGAAAATAAAACCATTTTGTAAAAGTACAAATTTTCTATGAATAGTTCAAACGATCAAAAACACTTGTAACATCACATAAATGTATTTTCTACTGACGTTTATAACGTCTAATTTAAAATTCTGTTTACTTTATTGGAAAAATGTAAACGTAAAACTGAGTGACGTCACGACGCGTTTTGGGCCACCTGTTTTAATTTGAATTTTTAATCGTCTTTAGGGTCCAAACGAAAGACAAACAAAATCTTTGATACATGTTTTAAATTATGTTCTGTTGTGATTTATAACATTTTTTTCGAATTTAAAAATTTATGCAAGCTCCCTATTGATAGAGTGTGGCACGAGGGTCTTCTCTTTAAAATAAAAACTCAGCTAACTGACCAAATCTACATCCTCCTTAAATCATACTTGTCCGACAGATACTTCCAAGTTAAATACGAAGGTACTCTATCCAACTACCACCAAATAAAATCCGGAGTACCTCAAGGCAGTGTACTTGCCCCATTCCTTTACCAAATCTTCATTGCTGATATTCCTATTAGCGAAAATACACTAATGGCAAAATTTGCGGATGACACCGGTATACTAGCATAAGACATCAACGAAATATTAGCATTTAACAAATTGCAAAATCATCTCAATGACCTAGAAGACTGGCTTAAATGCTGGAAAATAAACGTCAACACAAACAAGTCTTCATTTCCTCGCCTATTAATGTAACTAATATAAATACTCTGGGCTAATTAGCAAAATACAAGGAAAAGTTATTTACCAGCAATTTTATTGCTGGAATCGAATCTTATGATTGTATGTATTAATAATATAGGTATGCAAAGTCCGCAGATAGTGTGCTACTTTTTTTATAAACAAAATGGCTCCCGAAAATCGTGTTTTTTTTCAATTTTTGTTCTATAACTCGAAGGATTTTAACTTAACACCAAAAACACCCAAATAAAAATTCACCGCAATTAAATTCTCCATACAGACGCGTTTTTCCCGATTTACTTCGACGAAAGCTTTCCCCGGAAAATGCGGGTTTTTCCAACAAAATCTTTAATTTTCAACTAAAATTTTAGATAAGTAATTGGTAATCAATAATTAAATAACTTGGTAATGTAAAAGCAATTTTCATATAGATTATAATTCCAGAAGTAAATGGAAATTAAATGGACAGTTTAGCAACAATTGAATTGTTAATTAAACATTTACGGTCGCTATAATAACCACAATAATTACGATGCATAAGAATAACTATGATTTTTTTATAAAAAGACACTATACCTATCTAATGTACTTTACAGAATTGAAATTCGACCATTAAAGCGGCCTCAAGAATATTTTAAAATTATAAATAATTTTTTGGCTTATAAACAAATAAAATATCTCAGGAAATATTAAACTAAATTAAATTGTGAAAACGGTATTGGAAAAACAGCGGCATGACGCTTCTTTTAAAAGAAAAAACGTTTAATTACGATAAGTGGTTCCTGAGATACAGCCGGTCAAAGTTGACCGAAATTTACGGCAAAGATATAAACAATAGGATCATAATTTTCAAACCGTTACCTTTTTATTTTTGTCCTCTTTCTTCACACCAATTTTCATATCTTTAGAATACTCATAACATATATTATTATAATAAAAACTATCGATAATACGTGTGAAAATTGACAAAAATACCAAAATTCCAATCAAAAATTAGGTTGGAGAAAATGTAATCTCAAAATTCAAAATAGGTATACGTTAAAAAAATGCATTTTCTCGGCTTCCCATGGAGCGATTTTTTTCATTCTTTTTTTGTTTCCAAGTAACTCGAGTAGAGCCATCTAACTATTGCATTATTAAATGTCAAACCTGCTTTTGTTTTGTTATAATAGATTAATTTATTTATATGGAAAGAAAACTGCATATTTTTTTCAGTTGTAGACTTTTTTAGATAAACTTACTTCAAGTGTACCTTTTAATGTTAAAAATACAAATATTTTCATTTGAAAGCTGTATAATTATTTAAACAATCTATATTTAAAAAAATTAAAAAATTTTGTTATAAATAAATAAATTTATTATAACAAAACAAAAGCAAGTTTGACATTTAATAATGCGTTAGTTCGATGGCTCTACTCGAGTTACTTGGGAACAAAAAAAGAATGAAGGAAATTGCTCCATGGGAAGCCGAGAAAATGCATTTTTTAACGTATATAGATTTTGAACTTTGAGGGTTACATTTTCTCCAATCTAATTTTTGATTGGAATTTTGCTATTTTTGACAATTTTACTCGTAATATCGATAGTTTTTATTATAACAATATATGTTATTATTATTTTAAAGATATGAAAATTGGTGTGGAGAAAGAGGATGAAAACGAAAAGGTGATGGTTTAAAAATTATGATCGTATTGTTTATATCTTTGCCGTAAATGCTGATTTGACCGGTTGTATCTCAAGAACCACTCATCACTTACTTACTTACTTAGTCCAAATCTTTCTACCTTTAGGTGTAAGGCTGGTGGAGTTGAGTTTGGCATTGTAGTCTCCTTGCTTTCCGATCTTGCGTTAGGTTTCTTGCACTTTCCAATGTCAATCCCTTCTTCTCGATTTCTTTCCTGATTTCATCTACCCACATAACTCTTGGTCTCCCTCTTTTGTTTTTCCCCTGCACTCTCGTTTCGAACACTCGTTTTGTTAGCCTCTCGTTCGACATTCTACACACGTGCCCGAACCATCTAAGTTGTCCTTCTACTATTTTTTCATTGATTAGTTCTAGTTTTAGGTTTTGTCTAATTGTTTCGTTTCGTATTTTGTCTGTCCTCTTTTCTGTTTGCTATTTTCCCCAGGAACCTCATTTCCATAGCATTGGCGAAAAGGAAGCGCCCTGCCGCTTTTTTTCCAGTACCGTGTTCACAATTTAATTTAGTTTAATATTTCCAGAGATATTTTATTTGTTTATAAGCCAAAAAATTGTTTATAATTTTAAAATATTCCTGGGCCGCATAAATAGTCCAATTTCAATTATGTAAAATACATTATATAGGTACAGTGTCTTTTTATACAAAAATCATAGTTATTCTTATGTATCATAATTATTGTGGTTATTATAGCGACCGTAAATTTTTAATTAACAATTCAATTGTTGCTAAACTGTCTATTCAATTTCCATCGGCTTCTGGAATTATAATCTATACGAAAAGAGCTTTCATGTTACCAAGTTATTTATTTATTGATTAACAATTACTTATCTAAAATTTTATTAGAAAATTAAAGATTTTGGTGGAAAAACCCGCATTTTCCGGGGAAAGTTTTTGTCGAAGTAAATCGGGAAAAACACCTCTCTATACAGATTTTAATTGCGGTGAATTTTTATTTGGGTGTTTTTGGTGTAAACTTAAAATCTTTAGAGTTATAGAGCAAAAATTGAAAAAAACACGATTTTCAGGCGCCATTTTGTTTATAAAAAAAGTAGCACACTATCTGCGGACTTTGCATACCTATATTATTAATACATACAATAATAAGATTCGATCCCAGCAATAAAATTGCTGGTAAATAACTTTTCCCAAAATCGGCCTATTCTCCGATAATCAGCTCAGACTAAAATAATATAAATAATAAAAACTTACTTATATGGAGCTATTGAATTTCCTTCAATTTCAGCGCTAAACGAGCAACATCTTTTCATTGCTTTGTCAACACAATGCTTCTTTAACACTTTGCTGGTGTCGCTTAATCCATAATCCGTAAATGGCAAATTCGATAATGTAATTGGTTTAGTGCCAACATATGCAGCATTTACCTGTAATACATATTCATACTAATATCAGTTTTCTGTAAAAACTCATCGAATTCGAAAAAGCATTTGACTGGGCCCAACATAAAAAACTAATAGAATTATTGAAAAACAGATATAAACTAAAAGTCAAACAATTAGGAATGCGCGTTATAGATTTAATGACATCACAACCCACCGGTAGGAATAATTACTTCATCACTGTCAATTAGTGCAGACGTTTGAAAGTATGCTTCTTTTCATGAGCATTTTTCAGTGCGTCACAAATGATAGAAAAAAAGGCAAGTCCGTGATAATATACATTTTAGTGACATGACATTTTAGTTAAATCTGACAGTTGTCAATTCTTATTATTCGTAGATATATTATATAATTCGTAAATAATTTTTTTTCGGTTATAGCGCCATCTATTGACAACTAGAATAAATGTCATAAATGTCACCGACGAAATGTAATCACCGACGTGCGTTTTTTCTGTCACATGCAATTTAATGCGTTAGAAAGATATCTAAAAACTGTGACGCACTGAAAGATCCTCATAAGAAAAAGCATAGTTCAGTGGTATTTTCCAATTTTGGTTTTGTACGAACTGGTTTTTGAACTTAAGTAAAGTGTGATAATAGTGATAATTATAGTATAAAGTGAGAATAGGAATAAAAAATTACAAGCGAAAGAGGCTGTAAGTACAAAATTTTTGAAAATTAAATTATATTTAAAAACTGTCAATTTATAATATTTAACAACTGTCAAATAAAAACATTTGGATAGAGATAGGAGTAAACGCTTTCGAACTGTTAAGGTGGGCGTTACTCCTTACGCTATAATAATAAAATAATGGCTGATAAAACTAAAATACAAGTCAATATTCCGCCAGAACCACCTGACAGGGGAAAAATTCTATGCTGTCAACAAAGGAAAATGATAAGGTCAACAAAAATCTTTACACAAATAATGATAACTGACCTTTTTACGTATATATCGAAAATAAAAACGGTAATTTTGGAAAATTACACCGAATCGGGACGCAACTGTTCAGAGCAGCTGCCTCGAAGGTCAAAATAGGCATGATGATTGCCAACCTTCGTCGCGGAGATGGCACTTAGAGAAGAAGAAGAATGAATTTTGTATCAAAACTTTTAGGACTTACGTTATTGTAAACTTGTACTTACATTGACCTCTTTTAGTTTAGAAGCTTTCACAGGAACACTGCGGATGAGAACGGCGTGACTAGCGTTTCCTCCGGGAACATCTTCTGGATTAAAGGCAACGGTGCTGGTGCCGTTACTGTAAAATATACCAGAGCCAGACCTAGTAGGGTCTGTGAAAGCTGACACTAACAAATTAGCACCGTTAGCGACAGCGAATCCTTCGTACAAACTCAAACCTATAAAAAATGACAATAGAGTAATAGACCTGGATCCCGCGTAAGAAAGAAAAGTTGATTAATAGCAAGCTGAAAATTTGTTAATAGCTTAACGGTGTCTAGTCGGACAAACTTTGATGCACGGGAACACTGGAACAGGGGAAGTTTTAATTGTGGAGCATGATAAACGTGTCGTCCTGACAAGTTTATGATGGTGAAAAATAGCAAGTTGTTTTTAAGTTTATTCGATAGCCAACGTTATGTAATATATGCGAAAATGTTTGTCCGACGAAAATGTTTGTCCGACAAAAATGTTGGGCATTTTAACGAGTCCGACACGTAGAACATGTCACATCACAGGAATTATGTTGGTGATGAATAGCAGTCTGATTTTTGCATGAGAGTTTAATGAAAGGTTAAAAAAGCAATTGGAAGTTCTGTCCGACAAAATTAATGGGAAGTTTTCGTAGTCGGACATTCTAAACAGGTAAGATATAGACAAAAATGCTGGTGATAAATAGCTTTCCGACAAAGATGAAATTTAATAAAGTAAATTATTCCTTAGCAAGAATGACTGTTGTCGGAAAAAAATAAGGGGTAGATTTTGTAGTCGGACAATTTAAAAAAATAATTTTTGAAATTTTAATAAGGGGTGATTACTCTATGTCAAAAGCACCTGCAATCAATTACAATCGATATCTTTCGATTTATCTCAACATCATTTAGATACCTCACTGTAATACATTTATAGTAGATCAGGCAAATTATATTATGGATTGGGTGGTCTAGCTATCTTTGTCTGCCACATGCGCGGGATCGCTTGGTTAAAAGAGATAGATAGACCACCTATCGACTTTTTGCACTGTATTCCCTGTCTACCCTTATGTCTATGAATACATTTCCATTTAAGAAAAACTGTCACTTTTGAGAATAATTCATAATAAATTGCAATCGTAACTTCAAATTTAAACTAATCGATTTATTTTGGCAGCAAATTATTTCTTGCCCTGTGACATATTAATTACATTATTTCATTTGTAGAAAGTTGAGAAAAATTACGTTATACAATTTTAGTAATAATTTATTTAGGTACCCTTTTTCAATCAAGCAAAGCATTATAGCACGAAGAATGATATTCAATAGAACTTTCACAATAATTATCTGGCAACTGAACCTCATTTAATTGATGACCAAGTATTTTACTAACTTTGTAAAATGTTCGAAAATTACTCAAAAATGTTCCGTTGAATGGTTTCACTTTTGATTTGGCGACTTAAAATTTAAACTGTTGACACTCAAAAATAGACACAAAAACACTCCATAGTTAATATAAATTTTAATTTCCAACACACGTGGCAAACAGAAACTCAGAGACCATGTACTTTCAAATACTACTTTGTATAGCACAAAGTGTCACACTGACAAATGCAGCCTTCTAATACATACTTCTAAGCATAATGTGTCATATTTACGTATATTCTTATAAGCACCGAAGTTTTAGACTCTTCACATTTTTCAATGTCGTTTACAGGGTTAAGATTTAAGTATGGAAAAAAATGTATACAACGTTTTTTATAGGAAATTTTCCGTACTTTCTGATGCACCTAATTAGAAAACCCTAAGAGATTTCTTTCACATGTTCTTTGACATTTTTTATTGTCGTTTTGAGAATATCTAGAACAAACTCCACCCAAAAAAATAATTGTTTTGCAATATATACATGCATTGATACTTACCTCACTGTTTTTGGAGTGTGCATGTATATATATGCACATGCAAATATGTGAATATAAATAATAATATACAACTAAAATAGCTTTATCAATATGTGACTAAGTCATTCTGAAAAAATGTTTTTTATTTATTTCCTTCGATTTGCCCAAACTTTTTGTCCGACATATAACTTTTTGCGTTACAAAATATAATTTGTACATAAACAAATCAAAATTAGCTTGTTATTTATCACCAACATGTTTGTCTATATCTTACATGTTTAGAATGTCCGACTAGGAAAATTTCCCATTATTTTGTCCGACAGAAATTCCAATTGCTTTTTTAACCTTTCATTAAACTCTCATGCAAAAATCAGACTGCTATTCATCACCAACATAGTTCCTGTGATGTGACATGTTCTACGTGTCGGACTCGTTAAAATGCCCAACATTTTTGTCGGACAAACATTTTTTCATATATTATATAACGTTGGCTATTGAATAAACTTAAAAACAACTTGCTATTTTTCACCATCATAAACTTGTCAGGACGACACGTTTATCATGCTCCACCGTTAAAACTTCCCCTGTTTCAGTGTTCCCGTGCATCAAAGTTTGTCCGACTAGACACCGTTAAGCTATTAACAAATTTTCAGCTTGCTATTAATCAACTTTTTTTTCTTACGCGGGATCCAGGTCTATTTGTAGAAACAATATAGGCCAAGAAATGAAGCATTTTGGCTAGCAATTTTTTCGTCCAGCCTGGATTTACTTGATATTTTCACGGAAGGTAGGGAATATAGTCCAAGTAATGAAGCTTAAAATAGGACAAAACCTCGCAATTTTTACAGAATGGATCGATTTGCTTGAAAATTTGAGAATAAGTAGTAGATAGTCCAAGGATCAAAATCTATATGATGACAAAAGGCGCTTTTACCATGGGGGTGGTTGCCACCCCATGTCGGGGGTGAAAATTTTTTATTATATTTTGACCGCAAAAGTTGGTAAAAACATTCATTCTAAAGGCTGTATGACACTATGCATTTTCTTGTATCATTTCTAATATCGTTTCTGATATCGTTTCTTGTATACATTTTCTTGTATCATTTCTTGTACGTACATTTGTGCCCTGTATGACACTATGCAAGTTCTTGTATCGAAAACTGTATGAAATTCGGCACGTAATTGGTCGAAATTTTGTTTGTCGCCCTGTCACGTTACATTGGTATGGTAGTACTGCGTCTACAGCTGATTTTAAGGATTTTATAAACTTTTAAAAACAAATATTTTAATAATTGATGGATTCGACCGTTACTTGATGGAAGTTCATTTTATCTAACAATAAAACACTGAAAACGTTTGTTTTCAACAAACAGAGTAACAACACAAAATATCTGGTTTCTAAACATGTGCGTGAAAAACAACGTGTTCCCGAAATACATAAAGTTAAAAACCAACAACCGCAGTGCCGCTGCCATAGCAGGTATCCACCAGGGTCAAACCAGATGGCTGAAACGGGATAGGAGCACCCAGTACAGAAAACGAGATATTATAGCTGTTTATCTTAAGGTATGTCATTCAGAATTACATTATAGATTAGATAATATAGAATTTGATATCCTAGATTCTAAAGTAAGAACTGAAGTAGATAATATAATAGACAAAAAATTTAATACACAATGTAAAAAACTAAATAATCTAATTTGCAATAGTAAAAAACTCAATACTCATACAACAAATTTTTCAAATCATAGTTTTTTCAATAGATTTATAAACTTAACAGATACTAAATTCAATAATAGTGAAATAGAACTTTTAGAGAAAGGATTCAAACACAACTTGCCTCAACATAATAATCAAAAAAATTTAGAATATTTAGGTGTAGAATGTGAAGTAGCGTTAAACAAAACTGCCAAAAACATAGAAAAAAGCATCATTTCAAAATCTATTACTGATGTATGTAGTGAAACTAATAATTCCTGTTCCAAAGAAAACCAAATAGCCGTTTCAATTAAAAATAAATAAATAAAACATGACATAATATTTACAAAAGCAGACAAAGGTAACACTACTATTGCTATCGACAAACGAGACTATAATAACAAAACAATAGAATTTTTAACTAACCAAAACAGTATAAAACTAAACAAAGACCCCACAGAAAAATACAGAAAACAAATTAAACTAGCCATTGAAAATTCAAAATCAATACTAAATCCAACAGAACAGAAATACCTTAATATTATGAACCCACAACCTCCTAAAATATACTCTTTTATTAAACTACACAAACCTGACCACCCAATAAGACCTGTAGTTTCTTTTTATACAGCTCCGTCATATAAACTTTCAAAAAAAACTGTCAGATATTATTACAGAATACACTAAATTTTCACCTAAATTCACCGTAAAAAATACACTAGAACTAGTTAATAAAATACAACATTTTCAATTGCCCAACAACTCCAGACTAATTTCATTTGACGTAAAAAATCTTTTTCCTAGTGTTCCTCCTACAGAAACTTTTGTTTTAGTTAAAAATCTTTTAGACCATAATAGTACAAATCCGATCATTGCATCTGAAATTTTACACCTTCTTGAAATTTGCATAAATCAAGACTATTTTGAATTCAATAATCAAATATACACAAACAACAGTGCAGGACTTATTATGGGTAATCCTCTAAGCCCATTGCTATCAGATATATTTATGAACCAACTTGAAACAACAATTTCTAAACATCCCGTATTTAAACAGTTCTTATATTGGTGGAGATACGTGGATGATATACTAGTATGTTTTACAGGTACTAACAGACAACTTGACCAATTTCTATCATATATTAATTCACTTCATAATAATATTGAGTTTACAATAGAAACAGAACAGAATAACTCCATAAACTTTCTAGATGTAACGATTTCCAGACTACACAACAAACATGAGTTCTCCGTATATCATAAACCTACCCATACTGACACAACTATACACAATTCATCATCCCATCCTACACAACACAAATTAGCAGCCTACCATAGCATGATACATAGACTGACAGAAATTCCCATGACAAAAAATAACTTCGAGATAGAACTAAACATCATTAAACAAATAGCAGTAAACAACGGCTATAACGAACAAACAGTTAACAAAATTTTAAACCAAAAACTCCATAAGAAAGCCCTGAAATTAGTGTATCCACCACCACAGAAAGAACCCAGTACCTTCTGCTCTCTCACATATACTGGCAAGATAACAACAAAGATAGCCAGATACATAAAAAAGAAAGGAATAACACCAGCTTTCAGAACTAACAACAACTTAAGCATATATATTAAGAACAATAAAAGCCGAAAGAGAAAGCAACTACAGAGTGGTGTGTACAAACTAACTTGTGGTGACTGTCCGAAAACGTACATCGGTCAAACTGGCAGAACTTTTGACAAACGGATAGCAGAACACAAAAGGGCATTCAACAATAGAAAAACAGACACTTCTACATACGCACTTCACCTTCTAGATCATAATCATTCTTTCAATGAAGAGTTTCAAATTCTACATATTCAAAATAAAGGCCTTAAGCTATCTTTTTTAGAATCTATGGAAATTAATAAACTGAAAAATACAGATATAATTCTGAATGACCAACTCGAGACAAACAGCTCCCCACTCCTCAACCTCTTCAGTTGAAGACTTAAAAAGGCAAACACATTGTAAACTATATCACTTGAGAAAGGCACTCCGCCGAAACAGCTGTAGTCACTTAGTTATAATAAATTTTGTGGAAGTATAGAAAACAAACGTTTTCAGTGTTTTATTGTTAAATATTTTAATGTTATAATAACTAGAATTTTTACGTTGACTGTTGATTATTTGTGTTTTTTATTTTGTTTTGATATTTGTGCTAAAATATTTGCATTATAATTATCTTCAGTTTGATCCAAATTGGAACTATTGTATTTTCCTCTATTAAAAAAATATGCAATATGAAACCCAAAGTTATTCTAAATATATGGTTATTAGTAGAACAGTAGTCCATACCAAACGGTATATTAAATATCAATAAAATATTTATAAATAATACCTACAAAACACAAATAAATTCATCAAGACATAAATCATATGATCTCATTTTCAGCCGCCATTATGACATTTAGAAGTTTTACCAGCAGGTTTTACGTTTTTGCTCTTTGCGCAGAAATTGGCGCAGTTATTGTACAAGAATCTGTGCCTGACACAAATTCTTGTATCGTTTCTGATATCGTTTCTTGTATCTGTGTATGACACTATACATTTTTTTGACATATCAGAAACGATATTAGAAATGATACAAGAAAATGCATAGTGTCATACAGCCTTAAGCAAAAAATGTTCTATACATTTTTTTGATAAAATTAATACTTTTCGATTTTATTCGCTATCGAAAGTGTTAGTTTTATATTAAAAAAATTAATGTTTTTAATCAGTTTTCTGCAAATAATTCAAGAATTTTTTTTTTTTCAAAACAACTTTGCTTAACAAAAATGTACCTTTTGAAAAAATCAACAAAACCGTTTTTTTAAATTTTCTTTAAGACCAATAGTAATCGAGCTATACTTTATTATATGTTAGGTCTTCTTCGGCAAATGCTAAATATTGTAGTTTCAAAGTCAAAAGACGGGAAAACTATGCATTTTTCGAGGATCACTTGTTTAAACTAATTTGAAGTATTTAAAAATATCTATCTTCAGAAAAAAAGTCTTAAGCTCAAAAATTAGGTGGCTTATAATGAAAAGAATGTCAGACCCTATATTTTTCAGCGAAAAAGTGATCGAAAGCAAACCCCTAATCACCACCCTGATTAAAATTAGTCATTGACCTTATTTCGTCTTCTTTACTTATGTATTATTAATAGGTTCTAGAAGTTTAACTGGTTTAGAATGATTAGCTTTTAAAAAAATGGAGTCAAAAACAAATATCGAATTTTTGAAGTTTGGTAAAAAATTCCCTTTTCTTCAGAATAGAAAGATTATCATCAGAGATACAAAAAAATATTTAAATATAAAATTGTAGCTTATTTAATTCCCAAGAACTTGGTTTGCAAAAATTTTCTCTACGGTAAAAATTGAGTGAGCTATTGACAATTAAAACTTGTAATAACATGCAAAAATCACCTTTACCAACCCTTTCAAAGTCACCACTTTTTGCGACTGTGGATTTTAAAAGGATTTGGTATTAATAGTCTTATAGATCTTGTAAAAACCTACAAAATTATTTTTTAACAAACTTTCTAAGATAAAAATTAAAAAGGTTACGGTTAAAAAATCAATATATTTTTTACAAAAAAAAAAAGAAATCCAATTAGAAGCATAATAATGTAAGTTAGCTTTGCTTTTAGTCATTGGCCTTATTAATTCTTCCTTATTTATGTATTATTAATAGGTTTTAAAAATTTGACTGGCTTAGAATGATTAGTTTTTAAAGAACTAGAGTTAAAATCGAATAACGATTTTCTGTAGTTTGGTAAAAAATGCCATTTTCTTCAAAATAGAAAGATTAGCATCAGATATACGAAAAAATGTTTTTATATGAAATTGTAGGTTATTTAATTCCCAAGAACTTGGTTTGAAAAAATTTTTTCTACGGCAAAAATTGAGTGAATGGTAAATGAGTATATATCGAAAAACAATTGATTTTTCTATATAAAATTAACACTTTCGATAGCGAATAAATCGAAAAGTATTAATTTTATCAAAAAAATGTATAGAACATTTTTTGCTTAGAATGAATGTTTTTATCAACTTTTGCAGTCAAAATATAATAAAAAATTTCCACCCCTAAGATGGGGTGGCAACCGACCCCATGGTAAAAGCGCCTTTCGGCATCATATAGATTTTGATCCTTGAACTATCCACTACTTATTCTCAAATTTTCAAGCAAATCGATCCATTCTGTAAAAATTGCGAGGTGAAATGCTTCGGTTCCTGGACTAATAGCCCAAGGATCATTTTCTATATCATGCCGCTGTACGCTAAAACCTTGGGGGTGGTTACCACCCCTTCTCGGGGTGGAAATTTTTCGTTACATAAAAAAATGTTGTTTACATTTTCTTCGTAAAATATCATTTTTTTTTCAAAAACCATTCATTTTAAACCCGTCCAACTTTTTAAACATAGAAATAACACTATAATAAAAGGTATTGTAGAAGGAAAATGATGCATTTAAATTCTTGTGGATTAGGGGTTAAATATACTTCTCATTTTTTCTTAAAATACATTAGTCATCAATTTTTTTTCGCAGCATATCTCGATTAGTTTGAATGTAATCGACATTTAATATTGCTCATTTTGAAGGTCTTTTCAAGCACTACAAAAGGTATTGGTAGCATTATACACCTAAAATCGACCGTTTCTCTGTTATTTCAAGGTGAATACACCGATTTGAGCATGCACCAAAAAAACAAACTCTTTTCACCTATCATATCTCTTTTTGTATTATAACTAGAAGATTTATGGACGGAACGAATTTCTTTGTATTTTTATAAGCTACAAAAAGTTTTATAATGGGTGTCAATTTAAAAAGTTGCCACCCCTATAGAAAATCTAAAAACATACAAAAACATGTCAAATTTATTTGTGAGGGGGACATTTTATAGACAAGTTTTCAACTAAATTACACTAACCTCTAGCGGGGGCGGACACAACCCCCAAAATCTTTAATGGAGGGGGGTTGAGTGATACCTCATTTTAAAGGTCGTTCGATTACCTTTTCAAAAATACCACATACATTATATTTCTTTTCAGTAATTTTAATTTTTTTATAATTAATTTTAATAATTAAATATCGAGTTCAGAACTCCAAAAATTGTTTTGGAGTATTGAACTCCAAATTGATTTTTTTTTTGGGTGTTGAAGTATTTAGAGTATTTTTTTTTGAAGTATTTTTGGGAAAATCAAGTAAAACCGTAAAGATATTAAGTATAGAGTTCAGAACTCCAAAATTTTTTAGAGTATCGAGTCCAAGATTTTTCCAAAAGTACTGAAAAGAAATATAAGGCATGTGGTATTTTTGAAAAGGTAATTTAATGACCTTCAAAATGAGGTATCACTGAACCCCCCTTTCCATTAAAGATTTTGGGGGTTGTGTCCGCCCCCGCTAAAGGGTTGATGTAATTTAGTTGATATCTGGTCTACAAAATGTCCCCCTCACAAATAAATTTGAAGTGTTTTAGCATATTTTTAGATTTTCTATAGTGACCAAATTATAGGGGGTGGCAACTTTTCAAATTGACACACTGTATATTTTTTTAGTTAGATGCACAGTTTTTAACGCAGTCACAAAAAACCGTCCGCAAAGGTGTCATTTTTCAATGAAAATAGCCAATTTTCCACCACGAATAACTCAAAAAGTATCAAGTTTTCAAAAATTGTATAGAACAGTTTTTGCTCAGAATTAGCTTCTCTGGGCACTTCCGCGGTTATTTTGACCAAAAAAATTTCCACCCCCGTGAAGGGGTGGTAACCGCCCCCAAAATAAATGCGCCATAGTATATAGGGTAGACTTTGTTTCTTGAGCTATTCCCTACTTACTGTGAACATATCAAGTAAAACGATGTAGTAGGATGGAATTCGGATCCAAGTACCCTCATTGACTGCTCTATAATTTATTCGAACATTTTAAAACTATTAAAATACTTCTAATTTCGCACAAGTTTTAACTCCATCTTTGACGGCAACATGATCAACGCTATAAATATATGGCTCGAAAATTTCGAGCCGAGCTCGGCTAGAATTTGTTCCATATTTCACAGACACTGTATATTGAAAATACATATTTGTAGTCTGAATTACTAATTCACAAACAAAAGTATCAGTCGTAGCAGAAATAAATGAATTAGAAAAAGTATTAGAGTAATAGCTCAAATATTGACAAGTTCGTTAAGCAAAGCTCGGCTCGTTTAGAATTCAGATCGGCTCGGCTTGAAAAAAATTTGACTCGGCTCAAAGCTCGGCTCGCAAGAAACAAACCGGCTCGTCAAACGAGCCGAGCCGAATTAAGTTCGAGCTTGTGGCCATCCCTACACCCTGACGATTCCAGAGCAACAATGCTTATCACATTTCCGTAACACAGCTATAACAAAAATTGATTTTTTACCGTGTAGGTACATTACGAAACTACTTACCAAATTCTAAGGGCAATCTATTAACCATCGACGCAGTCATGATCAAATTTTCACTTTTGGATGCATTGGGAATGGGATACATCATATCTATTTCGAATAAAATAGCAAAATTAACCTTGTCATTATTTATGTTAGCAGTAAAAGTACATGGGTTTTGCTCTGTAGTAGTATTCAATTGGGTGCTGTTAATATGGTAATTCCTACATCTAAAATAAATACATTAGATGAGTATATAGTAATGTGGACTGGGAATATTCCCAGTGGAAAGGAATTTAAAAAATGGGAATATTCCCTCAGTCATTACATCTTCCCAAAAAATGGGAATTTATTAAAAATCCTGCTTGTATGTATGTATGTATGTGTCTCAGTGTGATCCGTTTCAACAAAAGTGTACATCTTATATATAAAAATCAATTGCTGTTCGTTAGTCTCGCTAAAGCCTGGGTTTCCTCGAAAGCGACACCGACAAACAGCAACCGTAGCACTGCGATGAATTACGTCAGATTACGGTGAAAAATTCAAGGTTCTTCACTGGGGCAATGGAATGTGCAAGCTCAGCAAGCGGTGGCTTCCAACGCATCCTTGGAAACCAACGCTATTATTTTGCATGGTACAGTTTTTTATGATGTCATTCATCGCAGTGTTACGATCGGAGGTTGTCGGCACCGCTTTCGAGGAAACCCAGCGCTTTAAACTCGAGAATGGCTGGACCGATTTGGCTAATTTTAATGTTGAATTATTTGTGGAAGTTCAGGGAAGGTTTATACGGTTTTATATAGTCATTTTAGTAGCCACCAAAAATTTTACATCTATATGTATAAAATGCTCTTTTTACAGTGTTTGTTGCCATACTCCTCCGAAACGACTTTACCGATTTTTATGAAATTTGGCAGGTATATTCGACCGGACTAGGAGTAGGTTGTTATCTATATTTATTTCATACCCGTAGGTCATAAGGGGGTTACCCATGACGCCATAACTCTCACAATAATGACGTGAAAAATACGAAATTAAGTAGGTAGACTCTTTGCTGAATTCCGAGCAGAACCGTACTAATTTTTTTTCTCTAGCGCAATCGGTGTCCGAAATACAATATCTTAAGAAGTAGAAATATTCTGAGGACAGAAGAAGAACGAGCAACAAATTTCATAGAAGAAAAGTGCAACTGTTTAACTTATGGACTTAAATTTGGCAAAACATAAATTTTTTAATTTTTCGAAATTTTCAAAAAATTTCCAAACAGAAGTTTGGGACCGTTCAAATATTACGTAACGCAGGTGGGGGAAGGGTCAAAAATCTTCAAAAATTGCGTTACGCAATAGTTAACCATTAGAGTGCGTTACGTAGGGGGGGTCAAAAATCTTCAAAAATCGCGTTACCTAATACTTGAACGCTCCCTTTCTGACGAACGGCAAGCAGGAGAAAAGTTCTGAGCACACGAAAAGAACAAGAAGCAAATTATAAAATTTTATTTAATTTTATTTTATTTTTTAAGTATTTTATTTATTTTATTTTATTTAATTTTTAATTCCATTTATTTTTTTATTTTATTTCATTTTATTAAATTTTATTTATTTTTATTAGATTCTATTTACTTTTATTCAATTTTATGAAATTTTATTTCATTTTATTTAATGATATTTAATTTAATTTTATTTTGATTAATCAACACCTATATAGTTGAACAACCCCGGACCCAATTATAAATACAGGGTTGTTTTGAATGTAGATGAAATAAAGCCGTTATATTCATTATAAGATAAACAAATTTAAGATTGTAACTGTTGCACTACAAACTCTATTTTGTTACTTCTAACTAAATTTATTACTTCAAACATCATGTGTAATTAATTAAAAATAATAATAAAACCTCATTCACATCGAGGATTTTTTGTTTATTAATTACGAATTCCTTGTTTATTTTAAGTTTATTGTATATAGGGTGAGGCAGATAACTGGCCTATTAGAAATATCTCGAGAACTAAAGGCAACAGAATCATGAAAATTGGAATAAAGGGGTTTTGAAGGATGATCTATTAAATGAAAATATTTTCATCTCTTTGCAACTTCCGGTTATACCGGAAGTTGCTTATAACTTCGTTTTTTTAAATGGGACACCCTGTATATTTTTACATTTTTGGATTCTCTTCGATGTCTTCTTTCTTAAAATATAAGGTTTTGTAATATTATACAGGGTATTTTAAAAGATAATTACGTTTTTTTATTAATTTCGTAGCAACATTCACACCCTGTAGAATTGTAGTAGTTTGACATCTAAAACTCTACTTACGTTCAAATGATTTTTAATATACTCTACTATTGTTAAGAATCATTAGTATAGCTAAATTTTTAATTTTAGTATACAGGGTTAGTCGAAACTCGGAATGAGTATTTTCTGAGTTTTCTTAAATGGAACACCCTGTATTTTTGTATTGTAGTGAAATGATATTTTATAGTACTTTTTTATTTCTTGTCTATCTCATATTCATGTGTGCCTCAACGGGCCACAATGAAAAACGTACTTTTTGTATATAGAGACTTGCCACTTGGTTATTTCGTCAAAATGAATGTATATTTAAGAAACTATTCTTCATATTATATCTTCTTTCTAGGCCATGTTGTTCTCTTAAGCGCTGGTTTCCTCGAAAGCGGCACCGTAGCACTGCGATGAATTACGTCAGATTACAGTGAAAAATTCAAGGTTCTTCACTGTGGCAATGGAATGTGCAAACTCAGCAAGCGGTGGCTTCCAACGCATCCTTGGAAACCACCGCTATTATTTTGCATGGTACAGTTTTTTATGACGTCATTTATCGCAGTGTTACGGTCGCAGTTTGTCAGCACCGCTTTCGAGGACACCAGCACTTTAGGATGCATTTAAAATTGCCGTTAATAAATAAATACAGGATCCGGATACCTGTCACATCCGGACCTCCTCATATCCTGACGGTTCTACCGTCTGCATCTACCGAGATCTACCAAGAAAGGCAGTCTTGCTGTTGGACGACGAACCCTTTCATCCCAACCTAAAAGAACTAAAAGATGGCGAAATAAAATGTCTTTTTTTGCCTCCAAATGTGACATCCCTCTGTCCATCTCTGTCGTCCTCAATTAAAAAGCGGTATCTGAAAAAATTGAAAATCCGAGATTCTGCTATATGTGGTTTCCTTGTGACCTTATTTATGCTTCTGCAATGTCTGAAAGCCGTATCATTTTATTTACTACCAAAATAAACAAATTGGAATATGCCGTATGTGCTAAATTTCAATAGTTTCTTAATTAAAATGCGGTATTTACAGAGTACTCAACTAAAAAGCGGTATGTGCTAACAAGTACTTTTAATTGAGCACAGCGCATTTACCGCGTTTTTATCGAGACTCGTGTTGTGACCTCGTATTGTGAAAATTTATGACATGTAGGTATTTTGCGTATATAATAAACAATTATAAGCTATTTATTTTTCTTTTTTGGTAACTATTCTTCCTTGTAAAAATCCTATTTGTAAATAAAATGCAGATACGCCACTATTTCTGATCCAGTAATATGTCCTCTGCTCAGTTAAAACGCGGTATATGACTTTTTATTTACAGCTTTGATAAAAACATGCTTTTTTTCAAGAATATTTTTTTAAATAATGTTCAACTATCATTAGAACATGTTTTGCGTTAAAAAGTTGTCAAAACATATAGAGTCCCGAGAAAAAACTTTGAGAGCCGATTTCTCGGTTTTAAGTTGGCTGCACATACCGCGTTTTATTTGAGGACGGCTGATCTATGGATCAAGGTGTGATAGAATCTATAAAACGTGTCTATCGACGAAAGTTAATTAACGGCGTTGATTGCTGGAATGGATCAAGCTGAAAACGTTACAGTGACTCTAAAAGAAGTGGTCTTGATATCCAGATTTTTTCATATCCGGATCGGTCGGTCGCCACATTGACCCGGATGTGGCAGATTTTACTGTAAATAAAAAAAGTGTTGGTCTCATGGGACCAATGTGGCCCATTAAGGCAACACTAGTGTCTAGTGTTGGTCCCATGGGACCAACTTGGCAGGGAACGTGTTAAATTAGGTCAATTCTATTTTGTTTTGTCAGAATCATATATATTTTATTACCTAATTAATCAGGATTAAAAGAAGAAGTTTAATTTACTGATAAAAAGACTATATTCACATCTTACTGAAAATCTTAAAACACATTTCCGCATGTTTTAATTTATTATCATACTATGATACTATATCTGCTGCTAGTGCAACTGCAAAGGGAATTTTCATAACTTACGGGAAAATCCTCCCCCTCTCTCTCTCCCTGTTTGCATCACTGGAGACTGCTAGTCTCTGTCAGCCATTTTGTTATGGATTGGGCTAGTTTAAAATCTGTTTAGGGATCCTGTCATCTGACATTCTTTGTACATGGCCGTACCATACGAGTTGTTTTGTTTTTATGTGATCAATTATTGTATGTGTGACTCTCACATCATTTCTCGTATTCTCTCATTTGGTATCCGATCTCTTCTTGTTTTGCCTGCTGCTCTTCTCCAGAAGTCCATTTCTGTTACTAGTAACAGTTCTCAGTTCTTTGTTTGAGTGGCCAAACTTCTTCTTCTTCTTTGAGTGCCTCTCCTATCGGAGATTGGATATCATTAGGGCGATTCTAATTTTATTTACTGCTGTTTTGAACAATTCGTTAGTGGTACAGCCAAACCACTCTCTCAAATTTCTCATCCAGGACATTCTTCTACGGCCTGGATTTCTTCGTCCTTGGATTTTTCCTTGCATTATATTTTGTAGGAATGTGTACTTTTGTCCTCTCATCAGGTGGCCTAAGTATTCAAGTTTTCTCTTTTTTATACTCCGTAGAACTTCTGGCTCGTTATTTATTCTGCGTATTACTTCTTCATTTGTAATTTTATCCACCCAACTTATTCGTAGTATATGGCGGTAGCACCACATCTCAAAGCTTTCAAGATTTTTAATATTCCTCTGTTTAAGAGTCCATGACTCCACACCGTAGAGCAAAGTACTGAATACATAGCATTTTAACATTCTAGTTCGTAGATGAATACTAATATCACGATTACAAAATAATTTTTTCATTTTTATAAAAGTAGACCTGGCAATTTCAATACGTCTTTTTATCTCGTGATTTTGGTCACCTGTTTCATTGATAAGGGTTCCCAAGTATTTGTATTCGTTTACTTTTTCAAGTTGGGTACCGTTTATTGTGATACTAGTGTCATTTATTGGATTCTTACTGAAGGTCATATATTTGGTTTTTTTGAAGTTCATCCTTATGCCGTAGTTATTACATATCTCATTCATAGTTTCAACTAAATGTTGTAGATCTTCCGCTGTTCTTGCCATTATCACAGTATCGTCAGCATATCGAATGTTATTGATAACTTCTCCATTGACTATTATCCCTTCGTTTGCATATGAGAGAGCTTCTTGGCATATTTGTTCGCTGTAGATATTAAATAAGAGCGGTGACAATATACAACCCTGTCGTACTCCTCTACGTATTTCTATTTCGTCCGATGTTTGTTCTTCTATTTTTATATTAGCTCGCTGATTCCAGTACAGATTTAATATTATTTGTATGTTTCTGGTGTCAATGTTCTTACTCTCCAGGATTTCTTTGAGTTTACTGTGGCGTACTTTGTCAAAGGCCTTTTCAAAGTCTACAAAGCAGGCGTGTACCTCTTGGTTAACATCTAGGCATCTCTGTGTTAGAACGTTCAAGGCAAAGAGAGCATCCCTTGTACCTAATCCTTTTCTGAATCCCATCTGTGTATCGTTAATATCGATGTCTAGTTTTTGATAGATTCGGTTGTGAATGACTCTAAGAAATATTTTAAGCAGGTGACTCACCAAGAAGATTGTTCGATGATCTGAACATTGCATTGCCTTAGTTTTCTTCGGTATGGTGACAAACGTAGACAGCAACCATTCTTGCGGTATTATACCAGTACTGTATATTGTATTGAATATATGCAATATTATGGTTACGGATTTATCATTCAAAAGCTTCAGCAGTTCTGTAGGGATTTCATCAGGTCCGTTTGCTTTTCCATTTTTAGCGTTTCTTATTGCGTATTCTACTTCTTCTTTCAATATGTCTGGCCCAGTTGCATTGATTATCTGAGTTAAGTTGTTTCTATCGTCTTCAAATAATTCATTCAGGTATTCTGTCCATCTTTTTATTTTATTCTCTAGATCTACAATAAGATTTCCATCTTTGTCTTTAAGTTTACCTATTTCGCATTTCTTTATTTCGGCCAAACTTCACTGCCATATAAATATGTAATTATACTTTTAAGTATGGTATTGTATATGAGCTGTTTGTTCGCTTTTGGTCCCACAGAATGCCGTTCATCATGGATATGGCTTTTCTACCCTGTATGTTTATGTCTTTTATAGCAGCATCGAGTGTTCCATCTTGATTTATCTTCATGCCCAGGTACTTATATTCATTACAGTGTTTAATTTCTACCCCATCGTCTAATGTAATGGACTGCTTTGTCCCTCCAATACACATGGCTTCGGTTTTCTTAATGTTGACTTCGAGACCCCATTTGTTATATTCTTCTATTAGCTTCCGCGTCATGCAACTCAAGTCGTCATGATCCTGAGCAATCAGAATTTGGTCATCAGCGAGATATAAAGTGTATAGTTTGTCTCGTCATTAAGAGGGGTTCCCATGCCATTACATTTTCTTTTCCACAGCTTGAGTGCTTGTTCCAGATAAATCTTGAAAAGGGTATGCAAAATACAGCAACCCTGCTTCCTGCTTCAATCCTTTCGTGACTTTAAATTCCTCAGACATCCTTGGTCCAGTTTTAATTTTTGCAGTCGTTCCATTATACAGACTTTGGACTGCTTTCATAAGACCATGTTGCTGTAGGGTTGGCCATAGTTTGCTGAGGGACACACTCAAGTGCCCCTTGGAGAAGGATACTCTCATGTAAAATCTCTGGCCCCCAGTTGGGGGGTTAAGGCACCAAGCTAACTCCTCGGTACTTATAAAATAAAACACGTACAATGATATGTATATGTATGATACAACCCTAACCAAAGCCTCGGAGAAAAAAATTGGAAACACAGCTGTTACGCCAGTCAATGGGAGCAAGAATAGGATATTACCTCAGAATTCTATCCTACTGCATGGATTTTAATAAAATTTTGGGAACAACCTCTACTTATCTCCTAATTCAAAGTCTACCCTATGCCGATGTGTGCTTTTATCTTGGGGGTGGTTCCCACCCCTTCTTAGGGGTGGCACATTTCTTGGTTAAAATTACCACGGAATTCGCTAAAGAACCTAATTCTAAGCAAAAACTGTTCTATAATTTTTTTTTTTTAAACTCAATACTTTTTGAGATATTCGTGGTTGAAAATTAGCCATTTTCATTGAAACATAATACCTTTTCGAACGGTTTTTTGCGAATACCTTAAAAACTATGCATCTAACTGAAAAAAACTATATTAAACATTTTTGTAGGTTATAAAAAACAAAGAGACACTAGCTTTCATAAATCTTCTAGTTATAATACAAAAAGAGATATGGTAGGTGAAAATAGTTTAGTTTGTTTTTTGGTACATTCTCAAATTGGTGAATTCAACTTGAAATAACAGAGAAACGGTCTATTTTAGGTGTATAATGCCACTTACCTTTTTAGTGCTTGAAAAGACCTTTTAAATGAGCTATATTTGTAGCATTTGAAAAAACTCCAACATAAATTTAATACCCAATTCTCAAAAAGAATGTCCATTTTTTTAATTTATTTTGTGAAGTTGAATATCATTAAAATATCCCAAGCCGCCCCTGTGTACCGCTATGAAGTATTGCACAACATTTCAATGTGTTACAATTTGTAAGAAGTGCTGATGCCTAGATGAACTTTCTAGAAGAAATGTTGAAACCCCCCCTTTGAAAAAAATAATGGTTTCGCCTAAAACTTGCAGAGTTGCAGCATTAAGGATCAAAATCGCTTGGTACTTCCGTCGTACTTTTCCCTGTTTGTAGCTTCAGAGCGAAGCGCAATTGAGTCCAGCTTTATGTCCCGAGGTGATAGCATCTTCTCCTCGGCTGGTACTCGCTCGAATTAAGCTAAGGGTGTAACGATGGCTATCTTAGTTGGTTGAAGCAATATTTTCGGATATTGTTTCAATTAGCTGGGGTAGTCCATAGCTTACTCGTTTCTCTGGCGCACCAACGCACTTGTCTTATCTGATAGAACGTTGAATTTTGGTTTGGTGCAAGCATACAAGCATTAATAAATACTATTTTCATACATTTCATTTTTATATTCAATTTTTGCAGTAAATCTATATATATTATCTATTTTGGTACTTTTTGACTACCTTTTTGACTAATTTTTATATATTTTCACATGTTATGGGTCAAAAAGTATTACCAGTTTCAATAATTTAATTGTATATTTCAGCATAATTGATTTAAAATACATTTACAGTTGCAAATATTGGTATTTTTAACATTTTGATACTTTTTACCTACTTTTTTTTGGCTAATTTTTATGTTAGGACCTTGATAGTAATGTCCACATGGTGTTTTTTTCTGTTTTTTTCAATTTAACCAGTTTTTTTTGGTAGTTCTTCTTTAATTACTCTTATTTTGTTGTAACTTTCCAAAACCCAAGAGAATTTTTCCATTTATTGTCATATTTTCTGTACTTTTTATACGTACTATTTCTTCTACGTTCTTTTCATAGGTACTTCTGTGTACTCTAAAGTGCATTTAAATCTTGTTTTATTACTTATTTTCAATTACTTTTTACTTATTCTTATATTTCCTAGTTGTTTTCATATATTTATTACCAATTTTGTACAACTACCAAAAATTTTGTTGTTTCCGTCGAACTTTCTGTTCGGATGGTATATACTACTTTACTTGTATAGTAAAGACTAGGACAATTTTCAAGTTCTTTTCTTTCATTGAGGTATTTTATTCTTATTCTTCTTCTTTACGTATTCAGAATATTAATTTAAATCATTCTTCTTCTTCTTGTGTTGAATCTCAAAAAATTTTTTTGTTCGTAAAGCATGATATTTTACATTTTTCAATTTTTTGCATTATTGCACTTATATTAATTATGATAAACATTATATTTAACATCTTTTTTATTTAACAATGCCCTATTTATCTATATATTATTGTTTTATTATTTTATTTTGGGTGTTATACTGATTTTTGATACAGATTAGCACGAAAGCCTCATCCGGCACTTATAAGTTGTGTATGGCTTATATATAGCTGCATAGACACCTAGTGTTTTTTTTTTCCTAGGGTACATATAAGTTATCCATAGGGTTGGGCCAGATCTATTGAGTCTGAGTTCCGTTTTTTTGGTCTTAATGACTGTTGATATACAGTTTAATGCTGTATATTATTTTTAGGATGATGTCTTTTATAAATTTTTTCTTTTGGAGTTCAAACATTTCTATGCATATCTACTTTTAGAAATCTGGTGTAGAATTGTGGCGCTTTGAAGTATGATTGTAGTTTAGCTACTAGCATTTGTTATTTTCCATCTTTGCAAATCATATTTATGCATTTTTATACATATATTTTGTTCTCTAGTGTAGATCCCTGGTATGCATTTGATGGAAGTAACATGTGCATTATGTATCATTATCTCTCTCTCTTTATTAACTTATTGGTTAAGTCTTTTAGGACTAGTTTTATGCAGTTTTTTTCAAACCCTTTGGTGTAGAACTTTGTCTTATTTGGCTTTCCATGTAGTTGGTACTTATTTTTTTTAATGGTTTATCTATAGTTGCACTTGCATTTCTTTTTATTATATTATATTTATATTATCTTTGTCTACTAATATGCTTTTACTTACCTTGTTATATTGATTATTATATTATTACCTTACTTTAGATACTCGTTATCCGAGTACTTGTTATTTTGTTCGAGATTCACTTCTTAGTAGCTCCACTAGCTATTTATTTATTGTATTTAGGATGTGATATCCATTATATTTACTTTTTGGTTATATGCCTTCTATATTATATAAATACCTGAATATTTGCAATTCATTTTTATAAATAACAACATTATTTGGCTTAGGTCAACTTATTTACCTTTAATTATTACTTACTTGGATTTTTAGTTGAATTTGATTAATACTTACACTTTATACTATAAGTCTTTATATATTTGAACTGATTTCATACTTTTTAAAGTACATCTATTTTTTATCCAGAGATAGATATTCTCTGATGTCATTTATTTATAATAAATATTTTATAGTGTGATGAATACTACAATTCATTGGGTAATATTTTTATTTTCCCCAGAGTAACATCTGAAAATTATTTTGGTACTTTAAAATTTTTTATGATTAATAATTTAAATTAACTATATACATTGACTTAATAATACTTACTTTATTATGAGTATTTATTTTTGGTTTGTTCTGAACGATTACTACTGCATATATTTATTTCTGGTTAGAACTTTGTCTTCTTATTTTCTTTGAGAAAAATTTCTCACCTCTGTTCGAAATTTTTCTGATGAGTGGAGGGAGTGTGTAACATTCCTGTTTTCTTTGAGAGAAATTTCTCACGTGTGTTCAAAATTTTTCTGATGGGTGAGAGGAGTGTGTAACGTTACAAACGTCACATCTTTGATATTTTATTTTTAAAATAATTATTTTACCTTATTTCCTTTAATATTTCATTAATAATTATCTTCTTCTAATTGGTTTACCCATTTTCCCCTTTAAAAATCGGTTGGCGCTCTCTTTTATTACCCTCTTTTATTATCTTCTACATATTTAATATATCTCTTTTATTTAAATCATCATACTGAACATACCTCGTATATTCATACTCTCCAAATATCTGTATTTTCAATACGGAACAGGCCGCTACTTCATAGTACTTGGTTGTCATTTTAAATGTCGTTTTCAATGACAGTGTCACTTCATCGACTTGACCCCCTACTCCCTGACATACACTGGAAGGGAAAAATTAATCCTTAAAAAGGCATGTAATTCGAAAAATAAATCATTTCTATTTCAACAAATCATCTTCCTCTTGGGGTGAGTTACACATAGTTTTTTTAATAATTTCTTACAGTAATTATATTTCTCCGTCTAACAGTTTTTCTAATGTTTTTTTTTATCTAACCTTCAAATGTTCAACCATGTGTTTGATTTCTATATTTCTTTTCATCTATTAATATGCACGTTTAGTAATCAGAATTTTAACTATTCTCATCTAAATTCTATGTAATTTACCCTTGCCAATTACTATTTCTGAATACTATTTGGCAAAGGTATATTTTGGTTTTTCTTCTTGATGATTGATATGTGTCTCTGTTTTATAGTTTTTTGGAAAGAGATCAACCTTTCCCTCTTCGGGAACCTAAGCCTCACATCACCGGTGATGCACACTTGAAGGCAAAGACAATGACATCCAGACTGCACAACCACCACCTCTAGCTGCAGGGGCCTTGCGCCGAAGATCCGCCCAGGCCTACGAGAAGTCTACAACAGCAGTACCATACGACATCAAGAAGATACCATCAGCTACCAAAAGCCATAAGTATAATCCAGAATTGTTAGTTTTTGGCAAGAATTTAAATACATTTGTTAATGCAATTTACTAAGTCATTTTATTTATTATATCTTTATGAACAATAAACATGATTAGTTAAAAACTATGTTTTGTTTGCTTCCATTCCAATTTTCATAGTTCATATCTAAGGTTAGGACAAGACGAACACACACCTGAGTGACTGAGCTAAGCTAAGGGTGTAACGATGGCTATCTTGGTTAGTTGAGGTAATATTTTCGAATATTGTTTCAATTAGCTGGGGTAGTCCATCGCATATTTCGTTTCACTTAATTCAAAATTATAAAGACATGTCGTTCCTGTTCCGTGATGTTTTGTTTCCAGTTCCCAGAAATGAAGTCTCCAAGTCCCCATTGTCCTGAAATTGAAGATTGAAGCCATGTCCTCGCCTGCCTCCGGTCGATGACCCCGTTTGTTTTTGTTCGTGTACCCCGTGTGGCAGTAAATAAAGGTATGATACATTTGCTAATTTTGCTAAATTTCAAGGGGATAATATACTAAAGTTTATTGGTAAAGAGTTTAAAAGTATAATAGTCGCTTTCAAAATGGAAAAGTTTCTTGTAATAACGTTTGTTGTTAGTTTGATATCTAAAGATCCCGTAATATAATATTTAAAAGTCCTGTTTTGCTATGATAGTTGTTTAAAATTGTTTTGTTTGAATATAAATTTGCATATCATGTAATTAAAATAAAATGACAGTGACTTTGACATTTGACAGCTACGTCAAATCTTGTGTTTGTGTTGAAATCGTTGAAATACACTGCTAAACAAAGTTAAATTTTGTTGTATTCAAGAAAAATAATGTAAAATTGAAGATTCTTTGTACTGAACTAATGTAAAAGATTTGTAGACATTTTGTCCTGTAGTAGAGTCAATCATTTCCTGTTAAAATTTTTTTGTTTAAAAAAAAATTATTAAAGTTTGAGGTTTTAAATAAATGTTTGTGAAAGTGTACCTATTTTATTTCTCTTGTATAACCCTTTGGAGAAAATTATTAACCAAATGTCTAATGCAACTGTATAAGTTTTAGTACAGAAGAAAAGAATATGGCATAGAAGCCAGTATTGAGAAAAGATGTAGCCCAGTATAACCCCAAAGAGGAATCAAAGATGAATGTCCCCCCATGTGGTACCCGTAAGTGAGAAAAATGTCCTGTAAGTACCCATATATGAACCAGAGGATTTGTTTCGAACGGCGTCCTGTTTTTTAAATAGTAGAAAGATCCTCTAGTCTGAGTAAGTACCCTTTGTATTTGGTTATGGTAGTTTAGTCATCTTAACACCCCTCCCCTTCCCTAACGAATCTACGACCTAGCTCCCGCACAACAAATGAGCTGCCGTCTCGCATGAAGGTTTGCGTGTCTGTTCCTTCTACTAGCCCCATTTCTACCCCCCAGTATTTTTATGGTTAGTTCTTTCCTTGTTCCCATATGAGCAGACATGTAAAACGCTTCATATTAAAGGTCCATTACATTAAAACTAAGCGAGATATGCTGCAAACAAAATTGATAACTAATGTATTTTAAAGAAAAAATGAGAAATAATTTTAACCCCCATCCGCCAAAATGTAAATGCATCATTTTCCTTCTACAATACCTTTTATTATAGTGTTATTTCTATGTTCAAAAAGTTGGACGGGTTTAAAATGAATGATTTTAGAAAAAAAAAGATCAAATTAATTATAGAGCGCATTTTTAAATTTTCTTAAAAAGCTTCCTTTTTCTCCATGTAACTTGAAACAGATAAGAGATACAGTAATGAAAAATAAAAAGAAAACTTTTATCTGAAAAAGCCCTACATTTTTGTGTGGTATCTTTTTTCGTATCTCTTATCTTTTTCGAGTTACATGGAGGAAAAGGAAGATTTTTACGAAAATTTAAAAATGCGCTCTATAATTTGATCTTTGATTTTTTTCAAAAACCATTAATTTTAATCCAGTCCAACTTTTTGAACATAGAAATAACACTATAATAAAAAGTATTGTAGAAGGAAAATGATGTATTTAAATTCTGATGGATGAGGGGTTAAATATACTTCTCATTTCTTCTTAAAATACATTAGTCATCAACTTTTTTGCAGAATATCTCGCTTAGTTTGAATGTAATCGACATTTAGTATTGCTCGTTTTAAAGGTCTTTTCAAGTACTACAAAAGTTATTAGTTTCATTATACACCTAAAATCGACAATTTCTGTTATTTCAAGTTGAATACAGCGATTTGAGCATGCAGCAAAAAAACAAACTCTTCTTACGTACCATATCCCTCTTTGTATTTTAACCAGAAGATTTACGAAGAAATATTTTATATAGTTTTTTCTGTTAGATGCATAGTTTTTAAGCTATTCGCAAAAATCCGTCCGAAAAGGTGTCATTTTTCAATGAAAATGGATATTTTTCAACCACGAATAACTCAAAAAGTATTGAGTTTTCAAAAAATAATTACAGAACAGTTTTTGCTTAAAATTAGGTTCTCTAGAATATTCCGTGCCTATAACCAAAACATTTTTCATACACTAGAAGGGGTGGGAACCACCCCCAAGATAAAAGCACACATCGGCATAGGGTAGACTTTGCTTCTTCAGCTATTCCCTACTTACTGTGAAAATATCAAGTAAATCGATGTAGTAGGATGGAATTCGGGAGCCAAATACCCTCATTGACTGCCCTATGTTTATAATTTCACTATAAAAATGTATTATAAAATATAATAAAAATGAAATGAGTAAACTTACTTAACAACAATAGTTCCGGTTCTGTCGAACCCAACGGTAGTTAGATAATACGCATTATCTTGTACTGACTCGAACAAATTTGCAATAACGTAGGCATTACTGTCTTTAGCAGCACATGCTAAATCCCTTAGCTGTATCTAAAATATTAAAAAAACAGTTAAGCTTACCACACTGTTGTCTTTTCGAAGTTAGATAAAAAAAAATTAGAGAGTGGCACTTGCGATGTGCCGACAGAAGTGAATACTTCTTATAAATTCGATTATATTCGGTTCAATTCGATTCGATTCCATTCGTATGGTTTAATTATATTCAATATAGATTATTATCCCTATAATTTAATATACACTGGGGTGCAAAATTAACCGGACACCTTAAAAATGGGTCATTTTTGATGTCTGGAATTTCCTAAACCTGTTGTCCGATTTAAGTGATTTTTTAATATATTATAGTATAGCCTTATTCTTTAACAATACTGCTCTAATAGTATTGTTGCTAAACAGGTAAATTTTCATTGTATACCGGGTGCACCAATCAAACTGTGTTTTTTTCTAAAAGTTTGCATTACCCTGTGGAACATTCTAGAATTTATAAAATACTGAAATTAAATTCAAACTGTAGCCTCATGTTTTCTCAACATTTTGTTATTCATTCGCTTACATTGGACCATAAAAAAGTTAGGTGCTTTAACAACTAGCCATGTTTTTCATCAATACAGGTTGTTTTAAATAAGTATGGCCAACTTTAAGGGGAAATTCTGCATAAAAAAATAGTGAGAGTTTGCTTTATAAACGGTATGTCCGAAAATGCTTCGTTTCCGAGATAGGGGTGTTGAAATTTTTATTACAAAATGACGATTTATTTATTGCTTTAAAACCGGTTGAGATATGCAAATGAAATTTGGTCCGTTTTAAGACGTAGTTTTAACTATTTAGAATGGGAAATGATTATATATATATATATATATATATATATATATATATATATATATATATATATATATATATATATATATATATATATATATATAAAATATATTATCACGGACTTACCTTTTTTTTCTATCATTTGTGACGCACTGAAAAATGCTCATGAAAAGAAGCGTAAAATAATACCTATCTAAAACCTTTATACATTTTGAAACGTCATTTTTTTGTATTCAGATTTAGTGCAATTCCGTTATCTGTTACGGCAACAGCGAAGTGATTCACGAACTATTGTGTCCAGTCTGAACACATGTTTACAGTGGCAAAAAAAGTGTACCAGTTTTTTTATGACGGGAAGTGTACGTACAGGACGCAGGTCAAATTGAATACTAAAAATGTGAATTTAAATTGTTTAGGGACTTGTGCAATTTTCACATTATATTTACTTGTATACAAGTGAAGTTATGCAGTTAGTTTTTTGTCTCTCCTGTAAAATAAAGTATTTTGGAATTATTTATTTTCATTTTTCACATTAGGCCCACGATTTTACATTATTTGGGCGTCGAAACGTTAATAAAAAAATCATTTTTTAATAATATTGTGGCTTATTTCCCATTCTAAATAGTTAAAATTGTAAAAAATGCCACAAGAAAAATAGCTTCAGAACAACATTAAGACGTAGTTATTGCACATTTTTTGACATACAATTAAGCATTTAATATTCACCATTGGCGCGCATACGGGTAATATGATCGGTTATATTGTCTTACCTGTATGTCAAAAAATGTACAATAACTACGTCTTAAAACCCACCAAATTTCATTTGCATATCTCAAGCGGTTTGAAAGCAATAAATAAATCGTCACTTTGTAAGAAAAATTTTAACACCCTCTATCTCAGAAACGAAGCATTTGCGGACTTGGGTTTATAAAGCAAACTGTCATTATTTTTTCATGTAGAATTACCCCTTGAAGTTTGCCACACTTGTTTAAAAACACCCTGTATTCATGAAAAACATGGGTACCTAACCATGGGTTAAAGTACCTAACTTTTTTATCGTCCAACATAAGCGAATGAATAAAAAAACAGAGTGTTGAGAAAACATGAATCTATAGTCGGGTTTTAATTTCAGTATTTCATAAATGCTAGAATATTCCACAGGGTGATACGAAGTTTGAGAAAAAAAACACAGTGTCATTGGTACACCCGGTATACAATGAAAATTTACCCGTTTGGTAACAATATTATTACAGCGATATTGCTAACGAATAAGGCTATAACATATTAAAAAATTATTTAAATAGGACAACAGGTTTAGGAAATTCGAGTCATCAAAAATGACCCATTTTTATGGTGTCCGGTTAATTTTGCAGCCCAGTGTATAATAATACTGATTTTACCCGTTAATTTGAGGTTTAACACAATTTCAAAAGTAAATATAAAGTTACATAAAGCTTTAAATTATTTTTTTTTTATTTTAAATTATACCTTTCAAACTATACTCAAATTGCATTTTTAAACATCTTATTTATTTTATAAAATAATTAAATTTACAATTAAATGTCATTTTTCTATATCCGTGTTAAAAATGCAATTTTTAGAACTCCATAGGAGCGTTAAAAATGCAACTTTAAAGCACTAGTGCTTTAAAAATTTTCATGCACTGCAGTTAAAAGTGAATTGTCAAATTGTGAAACGTCAAAATATTTATATTTCATTTATTAACATTAATATTAATAGTACAACTTGCGCAATTTGAAAAAGGTGGTTTAAAAGATTTTTTAAAATTTAATTTAAACTGTATTATTGCATTTTTAAGGCTATGGGTACATAATTCGCAAATATTTTACGTGTATCCCTACTTTTTTTGTCTTTACACGGCAAATTACGTGTAGTAAAATTCACACTGGTATGGATATGTAAACATTACTAGAATGTCATTCTACTTGAAAATGTCATCATTAATTTAAAGAGATGGGTTTTGAATGTTCTTGGATAACTGTTATTTTTATAATTGCAAATTATTAATTCAGTTAATAAATGTGATAATTTTTTCACTAACTATGTATTCAGTGATTGTAATAATTTATTTGTACAACAAAGACTAATACTCAATCGAGAAAAGAGGAAAAGTGTTAAAGTGATTTTTTAATAATATATTGTTATGGAACGCTTACAATTTTGAACATCTTTAACAACAAAATACTTGGATCACAGAATATATTATCCTGATGTATTCTCTGCTTGGATCTTCCACAAATAATACACAATAAATAACTTTTTATTAAGTTCACGTCTTAAATCAATTATTTATCAAATACACTATGAATCAATAATATTTAATCAATAACTCAACATATTCCCGATGCAATGTCAAATATTTAAAATTGTCACTGATTGTCAGTGTCTGACTGACAATGTATGCTGACAATATTATATTCGGCTGAGTGCGTTGTAAGACAAAGATAGATTTGGAAAATATTACCACGGCATTGTGTTCATTTTTTTCAAATCCTGAAAAAACCAATAAATATTTTTGAAAAATTTAAACGCAGAATGAAAGACTAAATTATTACCGAGGGCCGAAAGTCCCTTAGAATAAATAAAAAGATTATTTTGAATGATATATTTGAAATTAAAAATCACACTAAATTTTCTCTTAGTTTTTCACCCCTGTAACTTGTTAAAATAAACATTATAGAAGTTCTCAGGGACTTTCCGCCCTCGCTAATAACGTAATCTTTCATTCTGCGTTTAAATTTTTCAAAAATACTTATTAGTTTTCTCAGGATTCGAAAAAAATGAATCCCCATTTGAATATCATTGCAGCCGAAAATACGTACCGATCCTCTTAACACGTTTGTAGAAAAAAAACTATTAAAATGTGTTAGAATATACAACAATAAAAGTAAGATGTTATTCTATAGTTGTTATGTTTTACGTATTGACTTTATAGGCAGTTTTGATGTAATGTCAAGAAAAATATAAAAATGGAATGTCAGTCAAGTTCAAGTAAAAGTTTTTGTAGATATTGTCCTGTAATTGAGAATGAATAAATTATAATTGTTGATATATAGACGTTTGTAGAAAAAATATTGTATGATATACTTGTTAAAAAGTACATTTTTAAGGCATAAACTTTCACATGCGTGCCTTAAACGTGTACTTTTAACGCTTATATCATAAATAACTACAGTAGACTCGCGATTATCCGAGGTAACTGGGACCGTGACTACCTCGGATACGCAAAAACTCGGTTAACACTGAGATTGCTTATATTGATAGAAAAACACGTGAATAATCATAACTGTGGATATTGTAATGACAAAATTAATACAGTACTGTCTATAAAAGATAAAAACATTTACCGTATCAATATTACTGTTTAAAAAATTATTTGATTTTGCATAAGCTTTGCTCCTCTTTTTAATTTTGAAGCGTCGATGTTGCGCCATGGTTGAAAATTGTAACTCACCTGTTCTGACTTTTGCCTCGGTTAACCGAGGGGCTCGGATGACCGAGACTCGGATAATCGCGAGTCTACTGTATTATATTTGATTAATACCTAATTTAAAATTTAGTTTATTGACGGATCTGTCAAACTCAAACGTAAATAACGTATGCTTAGCTGATATAAATACAAGTTTAATAAGCTCATGTGAACTTCATCTGGTCCAGGGGCTCTGCCAGATTTTGATTTGTTTATAGCATGTTGGACTTCAGATTTTAATATCATTGGATCTTCAATATATTTAGTGCATACTTATTTTATTTCAATTGGGTTATTAACAGGTTTATTGTTTTTGTCAATTAATCATTTCAATATCATCCAGGCCTTTGCGTCCACTGCTGGACATAGGCTTCCCTCATTTTTGCCACTTTTTTTTGGAATATCGTGACATTTTCTTGAGATCGTCAGTCCAATGAGTAGGTGGTCTTCCTCTACTTCTTTTGTCTAATCTCGGCCTATGTCTAATTAATCAGTTAGGTGTGTCAAATTATAATGATCATGTTTCTTCTCCAATTCCTCCACTTCAATGCATGTATCTATCATCCACTTTTCCTTAGCCTCTTTTATTTTGTTCCTTATTAATTTATGTTGTTCTCTGTATTTATCTGGGTTTTTGTTTCCATATTTTCTTCTTTGTTCCATAATTTCTAGTATTTATTGAGTCATTCAAGGTTTTCGGCTTTCTTCTTTCTTTGGTAGAGTTTCTTTCTGTGCCTTTATAACAGAATTCTGTTCTGTCCCTTGCTTGCATCTTCCAGTTGCCGACCCTGATCTTCTCGGCATTTTGTGTTACCCAGTCCATCCATCTCAGCTTTGGTCTACCCCGTCTTCTCATTCCCACGGGTTGCGCTGTTAGAATCTTTTCTATTATGTTCGATTCAGGGGCCCGGGCTGCATGTGCTGCTCACTGCAGGCGGTTTCGCTTAGTTATAGTGATAATGTCTTTTCCACCTACCTCTACCGAAAGTATACTTTTCCTAACCTGATTGTAGGGAGCAAAGTTGTACTTTTCCTCCCTAGGGAGGAAAAGTAAAAGTGACGTCATGGTATTTCATTCATGAAATATAACTTATTGACGCCCTGTATAATATCTATTTTCTATTACGAAGTATCTATACATTTTAACGTTTATTTATAAAACATCCTGTATTTTGCAGAATGGTAAAAAACAGTAAATTGTTATTTTGATTTAACAATGTTTACTTTAATAATTTGACTTATATTTGACAGTTGACAGTTATATTGTACCTACTTGTTGTTTTAGTTCTAATAAATTTTGTTGGTTAGTTACATAAATAAATTAAGTAAAAATGAAAAAATGACTTGTTATTTGAGGAAGGTGGAAGGTGGCATATGTATAACATGGGAGTAAAGTGCCTTTTCCTCCCTTGAATGATTACTGCCCTCCGCTACGCATCGGGCAGTAAACTTCATTCTCGGGAGGAAAAGTTACACTTTCCTCCCTTGTTATACAAATAGCTATTTCCACCAAACGTATGCTTGTAGATATTCTGCAGTTCAAAGTTATATCTACGCCTCCATATTCGGTTCTCACAGATCGCTCCGAATATCTTGCGTAGCACCTTTCTTTCAAAAATCGATAGAGCGGATTGCGAGAGATGTCGCTGTTTTGCGTCTCAAAAGGTGGCAACATTGCATCGCGATTGATTTTTGTTTCAGAGTTGTAACTGCATAGCTTCACTGAGGATGCATAGATGCTGAAATAGCTATATGGAGATGGTGGTCCAACTCTGAATCAAATTAAAACAAATCTTTGTTTAAAACAAATCTGCCTTTATCTTTTTCATCTTTACTCAGATTTGAGTATGTACCTGAAACTGTCTTTCGGTCCTTTTCCTAGACGAAAAGAAGGTAAATACGTGGCTAGTGTCCTTTATTTGCTTTCTTCTATATTCGTCGTCTCTTGTGCTTATATATTGTAAAAGCCGGAGATACAGGATGCAGCCAGAAAGCAGTTTCTTAACGAAAAGTCTTGGATTTAAAATATTGTTCATTATATTTTTATTTCAATTATTCTAATTGTTTAAAAAGTAGTAAACTTTGTATCTAGGGCTTTTCGTCTTCCTCGTATTACGAGAGATGTCGCTGTTTTGCGTCTCAAAAGGTGGAAACATTGCATCGCGATGTTTTCCCTTTAATAGGCAGGATTGTTGATTTTTGTTTCAGAGTTGTGACTGCATAGCTCCACTGAGGATGCATAGATGCTGAAATAGCTATATGGAGATGGTGGTCCAACTCTGAATCAAATTAAAACAAAACCTGCCTTTATCTTTATCGGATTCATCTGTTTTAGTTAGCATCTATGTTTCTGATGCATATGTGAGAACGAGTTTTTTGAGACAGACGTTTGTTAGCTAAGTACTTTGATAAACCATGATAACACCTGTTTGCAATTATTATTCGCCTTTTTATTTCCCCTGATGTGTTATAACTGTCCCTAGATATATGAACTCTTTGACCGATTCGAAGTTTTGGTCATTGATGATTAGATCTGCGTTAACATTTCCAGCTCTTGTGTTTGTGTTAGTCGCCATGAATTTGGTTTTATTTTGATTTATATGTACCCCCATTCGTTCTGCTGCTGCTACTAGCTCGGTTAGGATTTCCGTAGTTCTCGCTCTGGTTCTTGTTATAATGTCCACGTCGTCTGCATATGCTGATGTAATATTTATAATAATATGAAATAATAGTGTTTGTAATGATTTTTCATTTTTCTTTTAGTATTTTATCAATGTGAGTAATCTAAAACCTACGTTGAATGTATAAACAACTTACATCCACCTTCTCCTTACTGCCACATACATCATAACCGACTTCATTAATGGTAGTACTGTATTGATATACACTTGTCAGTGATTTAGGTGGTATATTTGTGAGACCATATTCCGGAAGGACAAATATATCCGCCTGAAATTAAAAAAAAAACATAGTTTTAATTAATGTTTCTCTTGTACTGTTTTTGAAAAAATGTTCAAAAAAAATAATTGTACACTCACCGGTACAATTAACCGCCAGCCCTGTATTTATTTTAATTTGTAAAAATTCAATCTTGGACCACATTTTATGAAAGATACCGTGAAAACTAACTTTGAGGAAAAGAAAACAATAATATTATTGAAAAAAAGCCGAAGAACAGGCTTTCGCGCAGGTCGATCTACAATAGATCATGTTTTCTCCATTACTCAGATAATTGAAAAGAAAGTTGCTCGTGGCAAAGAAGCCCATCTGATGCAGACCTTAGAAAAGCACATTATGATAGTGTCCCGCTGGTTAAATTATGGGAGGCACTGGGGAAAACACATGTAAATATGGAATTGTTTGAAGCCGTAAAAACGTTGTACTACCAACAAACAACAAGAATTAAAACGGAAAATCTCATAACGCCTGAATTCACAGTAACTAAAGGACTAAGGCAAGGATGTTGTATCTCACCAACACTAATCAAAATATACCTCGAAGTAGCACTCAACAAATGGAAGAAAAAATGTACGAATATGGGCATACCACTAACGGACTCAACTTTGTACACGCTGTGCTTTGCGGATGAACGGCTGATCATCGCACAGGACTCTGAAGATCTTAGTTACATGATGCGAAAACTATTAGAAGAGTTTACAGAGTGGTTTAGAAGTTAATATTGAAAAAACTGAATACATGAGTATCGGAGGAGACCAACATAGCCTCCGAGTAAAGGAAAATCAAGAAATAAAATTATGTGAAGACTACAAATACCTGGGAGTAAAGATCACTCAAGACGGAAAATTAGATGCAGCTATTAAGGAATGAAATGTACAGGGAAGGAAAGGCTTACTGAACAGCGTACTGTGGGATAAAAAAATATCTAAGGAAACTAAAAGAAGAATATATAACACTATAATAAAAAGCATCACAACGTGTGGATGCGAAGTTTGGTCCCTAAAAGACAGAACGGAGAAAATGCTTAGAGCAACAGAAATGGACTTCTGGCGCCGTTCGGCGGGAATAACAAAATAACAAACGAGAGAGTCCGAGAAATTATGGGGGTTACACATACTATTGTTGACGACATCAAGACGAAACAACTCGGCTGGTACGGACACGTAAGGAGAATGCCGAAGAATAGAATACCAAGACAGATCCTCGAATGGCAACCAAGAGGAAGGCGCAGACCAGGAAGGCCTAGAAGAAGTTGGAGAGAGGGAGTTGATAGAGAAATCAGGGACAGAGAACTCGAGGACGATCTATGGAATGACAACGAGATGGAGATTGGAAATCGGAAGACGTCGAAGAATGTTGTAAACCGATTATATATTATAACCGAAACAAGTGGCTTAGCGAGTAGAGTCAATAATGTTGTTCTGAAGCTATTTCCTTGTGGCATTTTTATAATTAACTATTTAGATGGGAAATAAGCCACAATTAACTTAAAAAAAATAATTTTATTAACGTTTCGACGCCCAAATCGGGTGTCGTTGTCAAAAAGTAGTATTTTGTATTTTGACAACGACACCCGATTTGGGCGTCGAAACTTTATTAAAATTATTTTTTTCAAGTTAATTGTGGCTTACTTCCCATCTAAATAGTTAATTAGAGTCAATAATGATTTGGGGCGGTATCAGGAACAGTGGAACAGTGAAAGATATGGACTGCTGCAACTGGTCTTACAGGGAAAAGTAGAGGGGAAAGCGAGGACCAGGAAGGCGAAGGATTTCGTGGCTGAAAAATCTACGTACGTGGTTCAACACAACCACCACAAATCTTTTCAGAGCAGCAGTGTGCAAAGTAGATTGCCATGATGGTCGCCAACATCCGAAACGGATAGGCACTACAAGAAGAAGAAGATCAGGAGCGTCATTTGAAATTTTGTTTGTGGGGGGGCAAGCACTATATATAGGGTGAGGCAGATAACTGGCCTGCACTCGAACGCTCACTGTCCACGCTACGCTCAAAAGCCACCTCCTGACCGCCCACGAGGGACGCAGGTTCGCCTGTCGTTGTACAATGGTTTCTAGGGAGACTGGTCGAGAGCAAAGCACGGACAGTACACGTAAATGTCTATGGAACCAACAACAATCCATCAAAACTTTCTTCTCTGTTGACTTTTAGCCTTCTGGACACCACCGTCCGGCATAACCAAGGAAAAACACCAGGATACGACACTTGCCCCAGTGTGTTTTTCGGACTGTTTGCTTTTACTGCCACACAATACATTCACGACAAACCCTGAAGAGGACAAAATCCTAAACGGGGACGCACATTGAACGCATTTCTTCTTAGCAATTTTCTAGACAAGCAAATCAAACAATGTGGCTGGCTGGTAACTGGCCTATTAGAAAAATCTCGAGAACTAAAGGCAACAGGATCATGAAAATTGGAATAAAGGGGTTTTAAAGGATGATCTATTAAATGAAAATATTTTCATTTCTTTGCAACTTCCGGTTATACCGGAAGTTGCTTGTAACTTATTTTTTTAAATGGGACACCCTGTATACTTTTACATTTTTGGATTCTCCTCAATATCTTCTTTCTTAAAATATGAGATTTTGTAATATTATACAGGGTATTTTAAAAGATATTTACGTTTTTTTATTAATTTCGTAGTAACATTCACACCCTGTAGAATTGTAATAGTTTGACATTAAAAACTCTGCTTACGTTCAAGTGATTTTTAATATAGTCTATTATTGTTAAGAATCATTAGTATAGCTAATTTTGAAATTTTAGTATACAGGGTTGGTCGAAACTCAAAATGAATATTTTCTGAGTTTTCTTAAATAGAACACCCTGTATTTTAGTATTGTAATGAAATTATATTTCATAGTACTTTTTTATTTTATAAGTATTCCCTATACCTAACTGCTTTAATTTGTGAGTTATTGGTGATTCAAGCTAAACATTAATTGCAACAAAAAATACGTAAAATTTTATTAGGTTGGCCTTGAAAATAATCAATCACAAATAATTTTTCAGAAATAAATACATATTAATCCAGACTTATCCTTAAAATTACCAATAATGGTTTAACTATCAAAATACCTACGTAGTTAAGATTGTTGGTGCGACTAACAATTAAGCACAATTTAAAGCAGTTAGGTATAGGGAATGCTTAAGAAATAAAAAAGTACCATAAAATATCATTTCATTACAATACTAAAATACAGGGTGTTCCATTTAAGAAAACTCAGAAAATACTCATTCCGAGTTTCGACCAACCCTGTATACTAAAATTAAAAATTTAGCTATACTAATGATTCTTAACAATAGTAGACTATATTAAAAATCATTTGAACGTAAGTAGAGTTTTAGTTGTCAAACTGCTACAATTCTACAGGGTGTGAATATTGCTACGAAATTAATAAAAAAACGTAATTATCTTTTAAAATACCCTGTATAACATTACAAATCCTCATATTTTAAGAAAGAAGACATCGAATAGAATCCAAAAATGTAAAAATATACAGGGTGTCCTATTTAAAAAAACGAAGTTATAAGCAACTTCCGGTATAACCGGAAGTTGCAAAGAGATGAAAATATTTTCATTTAATAGATCTTCCTTCAAAACCCCTGTATTCCAATTTTCATGATTCTGTTGCCTTTAGTTCTCGAGATATTTCTAATAGGCCAGTTATCTGCCTCACCCTGTATACAATACATTATATATGATGTTATGATGAATATTGATGTATTTTCTGTAAATTTCAGTCATTTTCATGGCCAGGGGGGCAAATTCCCCCCCTGGAAGCCCAAATGACGCCCCTGGGCGGTATCCATAAACTAATTGACTGCATATGCACATGCACACTAGAACTCATCCCAGAAGATTGGAAAGTAGGAATCATACTTCCTCTGTACAAAGGGAGAGACAAAAGACTCTGTGAAAATTATAAGGGCATAACAGTTTTAAATGTCGTCTAGATAGTGTAGGAAACAAAGGTTGAACCTTGCAAAATGGACACAAGTCCGGTTTTATTTTTTTCCTGGTATATCAAGGGGTGCTTATTATAAGACTAACTTTTTCTGAAAAAATTTCGCCCCGGAACCTCCCTTTTCACCCCTTTAAAGGGGGTAATTTGTGGTTTTTGCGGAACGTAGCCCTTCCTGTAACTTTTACAAAAAATTTCTTTTATAGAAATATAAAGAGGTCTATATTTTCTACGATTTATTTCCGACACCATCTCTCTATCATCCACCGTTTAGCGGGGGTGGTGCCCTAAAGTTGACAAGTTTTTAAAAAAGATGTTTTTAAAAAATATTAATTTTTCCCTAACTGTAACGGAAATTAAGAAGAAATCCTGCTGCAATTATTCACAAATAATTGACTGATTTTGTGGTATAGGTTTCACTTAAGGGTAATTGTCCTTTTCTTAATTACAGGGTGTTACATTTTAAAAAACCTCTTTTTATACCATCTGAACCGTTTATGCTAGAGTAAAAAGACTTTCAGCGATTACCCATGTACTGGTGCTATTTACAAATTTGTATAATGCACCCCCATTTTTTCCCCGGAACCACCAAAAAAAAAAGAAGAATTAATAAATAAATTGATTTTCTTGGAATCCTTCACACACAATGCCCTTTATTAATATGCTTCATATATCCTTTTGTGCACGTTATTATTACGCATGTATGGACACCAAAAGCAATTTCCTAGTGGAACCCCTGTAGCAAAAAAAAAATAAATAAAATGGGGGGTTGAAAATTTTTTTTTGTTTTTTGCTTTTTGATCCATATGGGCATATGCTTCATCAATAGTGCTTTTCAAAAGTATATATGGTTATTGCAACATCTCTGCGAAAACCACCCCTATCCTTGAAAATATACTGCAGAAACTACCCCTATCCCTTGGCGAGCATGTTTTTACGATTTTCTCATTACCTATGTATTCTTTTTAAACAAAACTTATACAGGGTTAAAGACCACTATTTACTCTAAAAATTATGTCCCATTCATATTTTCGTATAAGCAACCGTTACGGCACAGTGGCGCCGTAAACCTCATATATGCATTGGCGGGCTCCAGTTTTTGTTTTTTTTTTCGTCATCTGTTCGTTTTATTGATAAAGTACTTATGCAAAATAAAACAACACAGTGTAACCTACAAATTATGACTTATGCACATTTTACATTCTTTGCTCCCCAAAGCCACAGTGGTGGCCCAAAATAAATTTTTGCATATTTTCGCCACCTACACGCATTTTATTGCGTTAATGCTACCTTCATAGCACAATATTCACCCCTAAGTGGTCGCTAAGCAGTGGCGGATCCAGGGAGGGGTGATGGGGGTGATCACCTCCCCCCCTCTCAAACCAAGTGATATTATATTCAAAGATTATAAAAATATTCATTTATTTTGATAGAAATTTAACCAATTGGCACCCCCCTCTTAACGATGCTGGATCCGCCACTGTCGCTAAAGCATAAAAAGTCATTCTTATAAAAATAATATTAATATAATATAAGTATTTCTATAAAAATAAATGAATATTTTTATAATCTTCAAATATAATATCACTTGGTTTGAGAGGGGTGGGGGTGATCGCCCCCATCACCCCTCCCTGGATCCGCCACTGCTTAGCGACCACTTAGGGGTGAATATTGTGCTATTAAGGTAGCAATAACGCAATAAAATGCGTGTAGGTGGCGAAAATATGAAAAAAATTATTTTGGGCCACCACTGTAGCTTTGGGGAGCAAAGAATGTAAAATGTGCATAGGTCATGAGTTGTAGGTTACACTGTGTTGTTTTATTTTACATAAGTACTTTATCAATAAAACAAACAGATGACGAAAAATAAACAAAAACTGGAGCCCGTCAAAGCATATATGAGGTTTACGGCGCCACTGTGCCGTAACGGTTGCTTAAACGAAAAAAATGAATACAACCTAATTTTTAGAGTAAATAGTGGTCTTTAACCTTGTATAAATTTTGTTTAAAAAAAATGAATAGGTAATGAGAAAATCGTAAAAACATGCTGGATAAGGTATAGGGGTAGTTTCTGCAGTATATTTTCAAGGATAGGGGTGGTTTGCGCAGGGATGTTGCAATAACCATATATATTTTTGAAAAGCACTATTGATGAAGCATATGCCCATATGGATCAAAAAGAAAAAAACAAAAAAAAAATTTCAACCCCCCATTTTATTTATTTTTTTTTGCTACAGGGGTTGCACTAGGAAATCGCTTTTAGTGTCCATGCATGAGTAATAATAACTTGCACAAAATGATATATGAAGCATATTAATGAAGGGCATTGTGTGTGAAGGATTCCAAGAAAATCACTTTATTTATTAATTCTTCTTTTTTTTTGGGTGGTTCCGGGGAAAAAATGGGGGTGCATTATACAAATTTGTAAATAGCACCTGTACATGGGTAATCGCTGAAAGTCTTTTTACTCTAGCATAAACAGTTCAGATGGTATAAAAAGGGGTTTTTTAAAATGTAACAACCTGTAATTAAAAAAGGGCAATTACCCTTAAGTGAAACCTATACCAAAAAATCAATCATCTATTTGTGAATAATTTCCGCAGCATTTCTTTTTAAGTTTTGTTACAGTTAGGGAAAAATATATATTTTTTAAAAACATCTTTTTTAAAAACTTGTCAACTTTGGGGCGCCACCCTTGCTAAACGGTGGATGATAGAGAGATGCTGTCGAAAACAAATCGTAGAAAATATAGTCCTTTTCATATTTCTATCAAAGAAATTTTTTGTAAAAGGTACAGGAAGGGCTACGTTCTGCAAAAACCATAAATTACCCCCTTTAAAGGGGTGAAAAGGGGGGTTCCGGGGCGAAATTTTTTCAGAAAAAGTTAGTCTTATAATAAGCACCCCTTGATATGCCAGAAAAAAAATAAAACCGGACTTGTGTCCATTTTGCAAGGTTCAACCTCTGTTTCCTACACTAAGAAGATATTATCAGAAATTATATACAGGCGCCTGGAATCGTTTTCGGCAGAAATGTTTGGTGAATACCAATATGGTTTCAGACCAAAGAGGTCAACTATAGACCAAATACATTATGTTAAGAGGTATACATGAAAAATGTGTTGAATATAACATACCAACTTACAACCTATACATCGATTTCAAACGGGCTTTTGATGGAGTAGATAGACAAAAGATGTTAAAGCAACTATCTATGTTAGGGATACCCAATAAGTTAGTTAAACTTATACGAATGACTTTGGACGGTTCCAAAGCTATGGTGAGTATAGATGGAGATATGACAGAGTCATTTGATATTGACAATGGAGATAGGCAAGGTGACGCCTTATCAACAACACATTTTAATCTAATTTTAGAAGCTGTTGTTAGAAAATTGGATATGAACGGCTGTATTAAGGTACTAGAACACTTTAGAAGACCCAAAATAATTATTGTTTTCAAGAGTTTTTTTTCTTAGAACCTGTATTAAAAATGAACATAAAACTTTTTACAGATTAATATCTAACTCTTAGAGAGTACAAAAAATATACACGTTACACTAATATTATAGAGGACGCAAAAGTCGAGGCCTGGAAAAATGATGGCGGACAGTTAATCTCAGGATTGGGATTTTTTTTGTTTTATGGCATAGACTTGGGTGTCAATTAGCCAGTCGCAACTTTTTTGTTTTCTATTCATACATAAAGAAGGCAATGAGGTCCTTATAGTTCCATAGCAAACTTTTCCACAGCTCCCTACTCAGTTCAAAAGCTGCAGGTGGCCGCTATGGACTGTCCAAGTTGCTCACCACATTTTTCCATTATACATCTTCTTCTTCTTCTTTTTTCATATGTACATAATATCAAATTTTCAGGATTAATAAATTTAGAGGTTAATTTTAGTTTCAGAGATAAATTTCATTAAACAATCATATATATTTTTGCTGTTCAGAGACAATAGATAGGATACATTGAAAGATGGAAAAAACAGGATTGGGATATCTGAAACAAAAAAATCGTACTGCGTTTGAAAAAGTAAGGTATCTTACGTGACAATTTACCACAATTTGACCAACAAATAAAAAATAAATATTTTTTAAACATGAAAAACTGAAGAAAAACGGGCGATTTTTTCACAAATTTTTTTAAAGTTTCCGTAAAATCTTTTTTGCGGAATTTTTCACTAACGGTGGTAAATTGTCACGTAAGAAACCTTCCTTTTTTAAATTCCGTACGATTTTTTTGTTTCAGCAATCCCAATTCTGAGATTAACTGTCCGCCATCGGAACTACTTTTTTTCGAGGCCTAGACGAATTTGGCGCCCTCTACAATATTAGTGTACGTGTATAAATGAAAAAAGATATATTTTTTAGATTCTCTAAAAGGGCCGGTTGTTCGAACGTTAATCAAAAATGATCATTATCAAATATTTAATTACTGTCACAACTGTCAATGTCAACTTTGATTTTGTTGCTGAAAACATAATTATTGAGTACATTTATGAAATTAGTTAATCAATTATTGTTAATAATTGTTATGTTAATTAATTAACTAATCTCATAATTATAATCAATTATGTTTTCAGCAACCCAACCAAAGTTGACATTGACAGTTGTGACAGTAATTAAATATTTGATAGTGATCATTGTTGATTAGCGTTCGAACAACCGGCCCTAATGCCTGGTTGCACCAACAGATCTTAAGTTGCAGATTAGCTAAGCTCTACTTATAAATAGGGCCTCCTTGAGTATCACTTGAGTTGCACCATAATTTTAGATTCTTACCTTATTATCAATTATATCTATTATTATATTATAGTATTCTTATTGTAATATATTATAACTATATTATATTAATTCTTATGATATTCTCGACTTAAGCTTAAGATCTGTTGGTGCAACCGGGCATAAGAGTTATATATTAATATGTAAAAAGTTTGATGTTCATTTTTAATAAAGGTTCTGAGAAAAAAAATCTTGAAGAAATGCTTATTTTTGGTCTTCTAATCTAAAGTGTACTAGTACCTTTGCAAGATATATGCAAATATGCGCATATGCGGATGATGTTGCTATAATAAGCCGCAACAAAAGGGTAGTAAGCGAAAAAGCTATAGAGCTGAAACGGGAAGCTGCTACGTTTGGTCTATATATAAATGAAAGTAAAACAAAATATATGGAGTGCACAAAGTCGAATCCACATGAGAATCTAAAGGTAGACAACCATGCCTACGAATATGCCTCCAATTTGCCCTACCTAGGCTCAATAATAAATGACAACAACAACACTAGTCAAGAAATACAAGCACGAATTCTTAGCGGTAATAAGTGTTTTTATGCATACAAAGACTTAATGAAAAGTTACTGAATCGTGAGTCTAAGCTTAGAATCTACAAAACAGTAATTAAACCAGTGGTCACATATGGATGCTCAACCACTGATGAAAATCAACTGAGAATATTTGAGCGCAAAATACTAAGGGAGATATTTGGACCCACACGTTGCAGCGATGGTTCTTGGAGAATTAAAATGAACCACGAGCTGTATGAACTAATGCAGAGGATATTGTTAGATTTGTAAAGTTTCAAAGACTAAACTGGCTTGGTCACTTAGAAATAATGCAGATAATCGAGCTGTGAAAGTTGGGAGCCTCAAGAATCCAGAGATGGAAGCCTCAAGGAAATAGAACAAGGGGAAGGCCCCGTAAAAGATGGGTAGACGACGTAGAGGGAGATCTTAAAACCATGAATATCAGGCAGTAGCAAAAGAAAGTATCCGACAGGGCAGAATGGAAGAACATTGTTAAGCAGAATACTCACAAAGGGTTGTAGCGAGATTAGAAGAAGAAGATTGAAGTATAATATGAAACAAAAGCAAATATTACGTATGTTTTAGCACCTTTTGCATTTAAATTCAACGTGTTGCTTATGTTGGTTAAGGGGGAGGGGATGGTTTGAAAGCAACATATCAAGCACATTTTTGTGAATTTTTTTCGAAGCTATGGTACAATTATTTTATTTTTAAATTAAATAAACAATATAAACAAAAAATATTGAAAAATAACCATTTGTGGCAAATTTTGACAAGCAGCTCAAAAAAATGGATTTTGCGGTGGACATCAGAACTTGTCACTGGATCATACGAAACAAAAAATTCAAAAAGATTTAATTAGCTTATGAGTTTCACGAGGTAACAACGTCGAGTTTTTTATTTTTAATGATTTTTGAATTTTTGGTATCACTCAAAAATCAAAAATACGAAATGTTTGGTAAAACTTTTGTGAAAATCAACAGATTTATTATTGTTGAACAAAAAATAAGCACAAAACGAAAAATATCTCCACGTTGTTACCTCATGAAATGTCTAAAGAAAATCTATGCAAAATTTTAGGTAGATCGGTCAAGTAGTTTTTCAGTTACAATGTCCACCGCATTTGAAAAAGCAGTTTTGAGAAAAATGCCTTTAAAGTTTTGACAACTGCATCTTCATCTTCTTATTTGTCTGCCAAATCGTAAAGTGATGCACATTGGAATATGTTTTTTGAGAATGCGAACAGTTGTTGAACGTTTCTCACTACGCTCAAGCGTGCGGGCGCGAAGCCGCGGCAAAGCGAGTCGATGGCAGGAATATTCAACACGCTGTATCTCTGGTAATTTTACTCCGATCAATCTGAAATTTTCAGAGAGTATTCTTGAAAGTATGAACTTTTATTTGAAATAATAATAAAAAATAAATATTTCAAACCATTCCCCCCCCCTTAAATAACTGAAATAAGATTCTTACCTGATCTTTATAGGACTTTATCAATCTTGCACTTATATTCGCGTTGATTTTTAAATTGGTGTCAGCTGGGCCAAGTATTGATACTGGTTTATATATAACAATACCAGCTCTATAAGACTAAAACAAAAATATAAAGGTATATTAAAAAGGTATATCTTAGATCCTTAATTTAAATCATATAATAGCAAAATTGAAGCAAACTTATATGTGCTTTAACCTGGATTATAAGTGTATTTTTTGTCATGAAGCAAAATATGCTATATAGTAATCTATTTGCGTGCATTTAGTGCCGAAAACCTTCCAAACTCCAGATGACGTGTCTTAGTAGTGACCCTGGGCACCAGGTGCTCCGAGGATCGATTCTAAAGATAGATATAAATTAAAAAATCAGAATTTTTAAAATGATCGTAATTTGCATTTCCCTTTGATAATATCTCCAAAAATACTCAATATACGGAGTATATATTATTTAGATATAACTAAATTTTACTTTTTTCTGTATCAAACATTTTGACGGTTTTAATATTTCTTTAGGGTAAAAAATAACCGAGATAGAAACGTTTAAAGCTTAAATTTTGCTGCGAGAACCATGTAACCGGCAACCGGGGACATTGAACCTTTTATTTTAAAAAAATTAAGGGGTTTAAAAGATTAATTTTAACGTGGTTTAATAGCCCTTGGAATTAGCTTTCAAATGGTTTTTAGGTAAATCATAAAAATTAACGTAGTTATTAAAAAAACCATTTTTTGGAAAAAATTTTAAAAGATAAATTTTGAAAAAATTTTGGAACATAAATATATTTAAGCTTGAATACTTAGATTTGGTTACTCACTGAAAAAAATATACATTCAATTACCTATATAAGTCATTAACCGAAAGAATTGTTAATGTTAAACATACTTAGAATTGCCACATGGAACGCTAATAGCCTGCTAAACCATAAGCAGGAAGTAATCACTTTCTTAAACCAGAATAAAATCGATGTACTGCTTGTTTCAGAAACCCACTTTACTGATCTAACTACGTTCAATATTCCGCTCTATACTACATACAGTACACCTCACCCCGATGGTACAGCTCATGGTGGCTCGGCCATAATCATACGAAGCTGTATATCACATCATGAATTGCCAAAATATACAACAGAAAAAATTCAAGCAGCAATTGTTCAAGTGAATGCAACGCCATGGCACTTTAACATATCTGCAATCTACAGCCCACCTCGTCATGCAATCTCCACAGATTAATACAAAGCCTTCTTTCAATTACTTGTGTACTAGTGAAGAGTACCACAGTTATAAAAAACACACCCCCTCCTCGACTAGCGTCAAAAAACACCAACTGGGCAGATTTTCAATACTACCTAGAAGAAAACATTAATCTTAATTTGCGAATCAAATCTCCAGACGAGATAGATACAGCAGCTCAATATTTCACCACCCTTGTGCAAGAAGCGGCATGGCAATCTACACCACGAACTGAATGCAGACCGACACATGCAATAAATGTTTCCCTACACATTCGGCAACTCATTGCTGAAAAACGTCGTGCGAGAAGAAACTGGCAAAGATCTAGAAACAACATAGATCAACATATATACAATAGACTACGTAGACAACTTGGAGTAGCCATCAAAGCTGCAAACAACGAAACCTTCGAACATTACATTACAAACCTTACAGCAAATGATCAGACGCTATGGAAGGCGACTAAGAAACTCAAAAAACCATGCACAACTATTCCTCCCCTCCATAAACCAAATGGTGAATCGGCTCGTTCCAACAAAGAAAAAGCGGACGTCTTTGCTGAACATCTTACGAGTGTATTTCAAACCGAGCCACCAGACCCTGATGAAGAAGTGGAAGAACTAAGTAGCGCAGCATGTCAAATGTCCCTTCCAATCAAAGTTTTACTCCTATAGAAGTCAAGAAAGAAATAACCAAACTCAACTCACAAAAAGCTCCAGGTTATGACTTAATTTCGGCACAAGTACTAAAACAACTTCCTCGTAAGGCCATTATTATGCTAACAGTAATATTTAATCGCATGCTAAGTTTATCATACTTTCCAAAAATATGGAAATTTGCAGAAATCATAATGATCCTTAAGCCAGGCAAAGCGCCCAATGAAGTAACATCTTATCGACCCATCAGCCTACTCCCAATCGTTAGCAAAGTTTTTGAAAGATTGCTTCTACAAAGAATATACGCAGATCATGAATTCCTAACATCAGATTTGGATATCTTTTGGATTCCTAACATCAGATAACTACCAGAACATCAGTTTGGTTTTCGGGAAAATCACTCTACTACACAACAAGTCCATCGAATAGTAAATGAAATATCAAAAACTCTCGAAGAAAAGAAATACTGCAACGCTGTATTCCTAGATATCTCACAAGCGTTTGACAAAGTTTGGCACAGAGGTCTGCTTTACAAAGTAAAATTAGCACTATCTAGTAACTATTTTCTCCTAATCAAATCCTACTTATCAAACAGATATTTCTCAGTAAAATTCAAAGACCAACAATCCAGCCTCTGTCCTATTAACTCCGGAGTTCCGCAAGGTAGTGTTCTCGGGCCGCTGCTTTTCTCACTCTACACAGCCGATATACCAGAGTCTCATAATACTACGATCGCTTCCTTTGCTGATGACGTAGCAATACTAGCGGTAAATAAAGATCACATACAAGCCTCACAAGACCTGCAACACCATCTGGACATACTCAGTGAATGGTACACAAAATGGCGAACAAAAGTAAATAAAACAAAATCATCTCAAATAACGTTTACAAACCGCCACAACACATGCCCACCTGTAAGAATGGAAAATGTACGAATACCAACAGTAACAGACGCTAAATACCTTGGCCTCCATCTTGACCAACGTCTTACTTGGAAAAAACATATACAGACTAAAAGAAGACAACTAGACTTAAAATTTCGGCAAATGTATTGGCTCCTTGGACGCACATCAAAACTCAACATCCAAAACAAAATTCTTCTGTACAAAGCAATACTCAAACCTATTTGGTACTACGGACTACACCTCTGGGGCTGTGCAAAGTCAACATCACTGAATATCATCCAAAGATTTCAGTCTAAAGTTCTAAGATCAATAGTGGATGCACCATGGTATGTAACTAATCAAACACTTCACGAAGACTTAAATATACCTTTCATCAGAGAAGAAATCCATCGAGCCCCGGAATCACAAAACGAGCGTACCATTCACCATGACAATGAGTTAGTAAGGGAATTATTCCATAATGGCCCTGTCACAAGGAGACTAGATAGAACCTGGCCTCAGGACCTATTTTAAAACTTTAACATAAATAGAATAAGATGAGACATCATTGGAAGTCTCTTCTTCATGCCCAAAAACATGGAACAAATTTACTTAATACTCTTTTAATGATGTAGATTGTAAATAAACATAATTACATAAAAAAAAAATTACCTATAACTCACTTCAGATTAACACTATTAGGCTTTTCTAGTAAAGAGTTTATTTCGATTTTTATTAGCTTCAATTTTGATAATAATTTTTTTGACAAAACTTATAGTTTTTGAGTTATTTTTTGAAAAATCGGTTAAAACATGCATTTTTCTCACGAAAAATTAAAATCTTCGATCTATAATAACTCAAAAAGTTTTGATTTATTTTAATAACTTTATATAACATATTTTGCTTAAAATTTGTCTCTCTTTCGATTGATGGGGTTATTTTTAATAAAACAATTTTCACCCCCGAGAAGGGGTGGCATCCAGCCCCAGGATAAAAGCGCAATTTGGCACCATATCACCTTTGTTCCTTGAGATATCCTCTAACCACTAACCAATTTTCATGCAAATTGATGGAGGTTAAACGAAATCGGAGGTAATAGCTTATTCAGGGTGAGTCATGAGGAACTGTACATACTCCTACCTCGTATAGAGGCCCCTATGGGGAATAACAAATGACCATTAAAAAGTGTCTGCTCCCATTGTTTAATAATATACAGGGCGAGTTTCGCATTTTGACAGAAATTTTTATTCGTCATAATTTTTGAACGGTCAGATCGATGTGTCTCTTATTTTGGTCAATCGTTAAACTATTGCCACCTAATCAACTGATTTATTCAAACTAGAAAAAAATCAGGTCCGGCTTTAAAAAAATTAGTTCGTTTTGGTCTTAGAAAAAATTTCACAGTGTATAAGCTTTTTGAAAACTCTAATATGAATTTTACAAATTAGACAAATAGGCAATTAAAATAAAATATTTATTTTTTTCCGCACACGATTGCTTAATTTTTTATAAAAAAATCAAATTTGATTATGAATTAAAAGTTTGGTAAAGTGAACCATAGATTTAACAAAATTAACTTTTATTACCAAAATTAATTTTTTTTGCACAAATATTTAATTTATGTTACCACCAATCAACTGCTTTATTCAAACAAGAAAAAAATCAGGCCCGGATTTAAAAAATAAGTTCGTTTTGGTCTTAGAAAAAATTTCACCCTGTATACGCTTTTTGAAAACTCTAATATGATTTTTACAAATTAGACAAATAGGCAATTAAAATGGCATATTTATTTTTTTCCCTACACGATTACTTAATTTTTTATAAAAAAAAAATCATATTTGACTATGAATAATTAAATGTTTGGTAAAGTGAACCATAGATTAAAATAAAAGTAACTTTTATTACAAAAATGAATTTTCTTTGAACAAATATTTAATTTATGTTATCACCCAATCAACTGAGTTATTCAAACTAGAAAAAATCAGGCCCGGATTTAAAAAATTAGTTTATTTGGGTCTTAGGAAAAATTTCACCTTGGATACGTTTTTTGAAAACTCTAATATGAATTTTACAAATAAGACAAATAGGCAATTAAAATGGCATATTTATTTTTTCCCCACACGATTACTTATTTTTTTATTAAAAAATCAAATTTGACTATGCATAAACAGTTTGGCAAAGTTTTTGCATAGATTTAAAAAAATTAACTTTTTTTACAAAAATTAATTTACAAAAACAACGTTTTTCTTAAAATTAAAAGTTTTACCTTTTTTTTTCTATAACACGTCTACATCTAAAACTTCCCATAACACTTCTTTTGGACTCTATAGTTTAACATAGACGTGATCAAATTGATAAATTTTAAATTTTTCCACCTAATTTTTGTGATTTAAAAGTTTGCAACTTTTAGAAGAAGAAGACTGAAAGTCTACAACAATTTTCATAGTCTTCACAATGGTAAGAGGTATGTGCTGTAAAAATTTCAGAAAAAAAATATTAAAATGTAACAGAGTTGTAGCGAGTTAAACCGTGAGTTCATTTTTTTTTTTTTCATTTTTAGGTTAAAATTCCGATTTTGACAAATTTGATTTTTTAATAAAAAATTAAGTAATCGTGTGGGGAAAAAAATAAATATGCCATTTTAATTGCCTATTTGTCTTATTTGTAAAATTCATAATAGAGTTTTCAAAAAGCGTATACAGGGTGAAATTTTTTCTAAGACCAAAACGAACTAATTTTTTAAATCCGGACCTGATTTTTCTCTAGTTTGAATAAATCAGTTGATTGGATGGTAACATAAATTACTTATTTGTGCAAAAAAAATTAATTTTTGTAATAAAAGTTATTTTTTTTAAATACATGGTTCACTTTACCAAATTTTTAATTCATAGTGAAATTTGATTTTTTTATAAAAAATTAAGTAATCGTGTGCGGAAAAAAATAAATATGCCATTTTAATTGCCTATTTGTCTAATTTGTAAAATTCATATTAGAGTTTTCAAAAAGCGTATACAGGGTGAAATTTTTTCAAGACCCAAACGAATTAATTTTTTTAAAGCCGGACCTGATTTTTTTCTAGTTTGAATCAATTAGTTGATTAGGTGGTAATAGTGTAACAATTGGCCAAAATAAGAGACACATCGATCTGACCGTTCAAAAATTATGACGAATACAAATTTCTGTCAAAATGCGAAACTCGCCCTGTATATTATTAAACAATGGGAGCAGACACTTTTTAATGGTCATTTCTTATTCCCCATAAGAGCCTCTATACGAGGTAGGAGTATGTACAGTTCCTCATGACTCACCCTGTATCCACCTTCAGTGACTGCACCAAATGTAACTTGTATTTTTTATTCAATATTTCATAATTTTGCTAAAGATTGTAAAAAGTGATTCCTGTCCAGTCGTGACTGTTTGTTATTTTAGTCAGACTCTTATCAAAACGATAAAAAATAAAATTGATAAATTCACGACAAAGCTATATATGTTTATTGGCAAGTTAATTAAACAAATAACGTCATTCTCCTAATTGGATGAGTAAGGATATAATTAAACGACATTTTCCCAAAAATCAGTAAAATCTGGACCCGCAGTTTTTAATAAAATTTTAAATAGTCATAGGCAACACTGCGAAGCATAAGTTAGGGATATAGAAAATTATGCTCATTTTCAAATAGACCAGTAAGGATCTGTGAAAAAACGTCTATTTTTGGATGTGAAAGGTGGCATTCGGATTTTTTCAGATAAAGTTAGGTGACACCTTCAGTAATAATAATTGACTTATGCTCCTTCTCAAATATGCCCGAAACATTAATAAAAGAATTAAAATATTTAAAAATTTCGAAAAATGTCGATTTTTTTCTGCTTTCTTTGCTTATAACTTTAAAACGATTCGTTTTGGAACAAAGTCGTAGAGAAATAAAATAAAGATAATTGAATTTTGTATGATATACGACTGGTCAAAAATGTCTTAACGTATTACCTTTTCTGCAATATAGCAATAAATACAAAATAAGGGGGCAAAATACGCCTGTTGTTATTCAATGTTTTTAACCACTTTGATGGCACTTAGAACCTTAGTAATTCGCTTAGGAAATTCTTTGTAACATACTTAAACCGTATACCAAATTTCATTAAAATCGACCTAATAGATTTTGCATAATAAATTTGCAATCTAAATGTTTTTAAAAAAGTTCAAATTTTTTAAAATCTTTCTGAACAAAAAGTAGACCATTTAGAAGTTGTCTAATTTTTTTACATATAAAGAGGTGCTCTATCTATCTAATACACTTTACAGAATTAAAATCGGATTATTTAAGGGGCCTCAGCAATGTTTTAAAATTATAAACAATTTTTTGGCTTATAAACAAATAGCTTTGTTTAATAATAAAAAAATTAATTTTTAGCAATGCAAATAATTAAAACCGGTATAATTTGACTTAAACTTTCAAATGCTGTCAGCAGAATTGCTATTTTATTTTTTAATCAAAAGTTAGTCGCGTTCAAAAATTGCAATTTTTCGAATTTTTGAAAGTTTCACTGCGTTTATCTCGAAAACTATGCATCCTACGAAAAAACTTGTAAGAACATTTTTTGCTTAGAATTACCCAAGAAATACAAAAACATGTTTTATTTTGCGAAAAATCGATGTTATGTAATTCCTCAAGTTCTTTGTTTATAACAATCTTATCGACATCCGGATCAACTGTTACCCAAAAAAATCGTGTTCTACGGGTCAAAAAATACATAAAAATCTTGGGTTAGTCCATCTAAATAAAGGAGCCCGTAGCACCCCCTCCTGGCCACAGGACTAATTTGTTTATATGCCAAAAAATTGTTTATAACTTTAAAACATTGCTGAGGCTGCTTAAACAATCCGATTTCAATTCTGTAAAGTGCATTAGATAGGTGGAGTGCTTCTTTATATGTAAAAAAATTGACAATCTTTGTATGTTCCAGTTTTTGTTGTGCAAGATTTTAAAAAATTTTAATTTTTTAAAAAAAGTTTAGATTGCAAAATTATTATTCAAATCTAGTAAGTCAATTTTAATGAAATTTGGTGTACGGTTTTAGCACATTACAAAAATTTTCTAAGCGAATTCCAGGTGTAACCTAAGTGATGGAAAATCATTGAATAATGACAGGCTTGTTTTGCCCCCTTATTTTATATTTATTGCTATTTTGCAGCAAGGGTGATAAATTAAGACATTTTTAACCAATCGCATCTGATAGAAACTTTAATTATCTTTGTTTTATTCCTATACGACTTTGTTCCAAAATGAATCGTTTTAAAGTTATAAGCAAAAAAAGTAGAAAAAAACGAAATTTTTTGAAATCTTTAAATATTTTATTTTTTTTTATTAATGTTCCGGGCATATTTGAGAAGGAGCATAGGTCAATTATTATTAACGAAGTTATCACCTAACTTTATCCGCAAAAATCTGAATGCCACCTCTCACATCCACCTAAAAACAGATCCTTACTGGTCTAAAAGTTTATTTTTTCGGATTCCGCTAATTTGGTTTCATTATGTTAGATGTTTTTTAGTATTTACGCAGTTGTGCAAAAGTTTACTCAAACTTCTTTTTTGTACTTATACCGGGTGGAAGAAATGAAATGTTTTTCTTATGTTAAGTTTGAGACATCTTGTAGGGAGGACGAGGTACAAAATATGAGTATACATCGGCATCGTATTGTAATCTTATGTTTTGTGAATATTTTGTTTTTGAATCTCCCTGTTATCTTTAAAAACAAAGAAAATAGGTGGTTTTACTCTTTAAAATGTGTTTTAACTGAACCAAAACTAAATTAACAATACAAAAATAACATTTAACAAAACTTTAAAAACAGAAAGGCACATAACGTAAACAGTTCTTCTCGACAGCTAAAAGAGTTATTTGTCGACCAGGTAAGCGGTATGCACAGAGCAATATAAGAGAGACGGGATTGTTTAATGGAGGCTCTGTGATATTTTGGGGTGGAATTTCTTTGACAGTGAGTACGGATTTGGTGTCAGGTGGAGGCTCTTTAAATAGCGAGAGATACACTACACAGATTTTTTTTCTTTGAACACTCTGTTTACTCTGTTTCTTTCGCACTATATATAGGGAATAATTTCATCTTAGTGGTATGATAAGACATTGCCACCTCACTTATCGCATGTCATCGGTTACAACACATATTAAAGATTAAAACCGTTTGTTTCTTTGGTATTAAAGATATCAGAGAAATTAAAAAAATAAAATGTTGAGACTACAACATGATATCGATGTATACCCACCTTTGTACCTTTTCCTCCCTACAGGATGTCTTAAACTTTTGTTTCGGTTAAAACATATGTTAAACTACAAAACCGTATATTTTCTTTGTTTCTAAAGATATCAGAGACATTCAAAAGCCAACATGTTCCCAAAATACAGGACATTTCGTAGTCGGTTCGTCGCTTTCCATGGATCGTGATGAGTTTGCGATGAGTTCGCTGGTACCCGGGTTTATTAACATTTTGTTACTAAGAGGCTACATCAGAGCGTCATCAAGATTGTAGCCGCACCGTTTTTCAGAAATTCTGCGAACCTTTGGCAACAGTGCGTCAGCAGTATGTGACACTATCAAAGACGAAGGCACAATATTGTAATAATAATATACACATAGGCGCGCTAAATGTTGCCAAATCAGTCAGTTTTAGTAGTTCCAATGTGACACAAATCTAGACATGGGATAAAAAAGTTAATTTGAAGAGTGTATTTTTTTGTTCTTCTTAATGGCGGTGCAGACTCGTTTTTGTAACATTTTATTTAATTATTGAGTAATTTCCCCATACTAACTTATTTCTCAAATTGGGCTCTGTATCGCCATTCTTTGCTACAATATGCGGCAAAATAAAAGATACTGAAATGAATATTGAAATGTTTATGACTATTTATACAGGGTGTAACAAAAATACAGGTCATAAATTAAAGTACATATTCTGGGACCAAAAATAGGTCGAATGAACCAAACTTGCCTTAGTACAAATGTGCTCATAAAAAAAGTTACAGCCCTTTGAAGTTACAAAATGAAAAGCGATTTTCTCGAATATATCGAAAACTATTAGAGATTTTTTATTGAAAATAGACATGTGACATTCTTCTGGCAGGAGCATCTTAAAGAAAAATTATAATGAAATTTTTGCACCCCCTAAAAATTTTATGGGGTTTTGTTCCCTTAAACCACCCCAAAACTTTTGTGTACGTGCCAACTATTTTATTATTGTGGTACCATTAGTTAAATTCAATATTTTCAAAACTTTTTTGCCTCTTATTATTTTTTCGATAAGGCAGTTTTTATCGAGATGCGGCTTCTTTTTTAATATGTTTACATAAAAAATTTATGGGGGTTTTGTGCCTTTAAACCCCCCAAATCTTTGTGTATATTTCAATTAAACTATTACTGCGTTACCATTAGTAAAACACAGTGTTTTTAAAACTTTTTTTCCTCTTTGTATTTTTTCGATAAGGCACCTTTTATCGAGATGTGACTTATTTTTTAACATGGTTCAAAATATACCTAAAAATTTAAATCATAAATAAATTTTCATATTATTACAAAGTCCCATAATCGTACTTAACCCATATTATATACAAATAAGTGGTGGATTTGACAAATATTCAAAATATCTCGATAAAAAAGTACTAAGAGGCAAAAAAGTTTTTAAAACATTGTGTTTAACTAATGGTACTATAATATTAATTAAATTGGAACGTACACAAAAGTTTGGGGGGGAGGTTTAAAGGAATAAAACCCCCCATAAAATTTTTAAGAGGTGTCTAAATTCCACTATAATTTTTTCTTAAGATACTACTGCCATAAGAATACCACATGTCCATTTTCAATAAAAAATCTCTAATAGTTTTCGATATATTGGAAAAAATCGATTTTCATTTTATAACTTCAAAGGGCTGTAACTTTTTTTATGTGCACATTTGTACTAAGGTAAGTTAGGTTCAATCGAACTATTTTTGGTCCCAGAATATGTGATTAAATTTATGACCTGTATTTTTGTTACACCTTGTATATCTAGTATACATGATATAGCCTCGCAAACATTATTCGCGACGACGCAAGTTCCCGATAAAACAGATATTAAAGACGCTCCACTGGCCAGTGGCGGATCTACGGGGAGAGAAAATGAGGAAATTTCTCCCCTAACAAGGTCCAAAATTAAAGAATAAAGATTGTTCGAACATAAAAATATATATTATCTGACCTGAAACCGAAATCAAGAAAGACAAATTCAACCCAATAAACACACTAGTTAGTGAAATTGGGAGCTTAATGCTTATTAAGTTATTATTTATGTCTTTTATGTAATTTGTGTTTATCTTTTTGTGTCTTTTGGTTGGTTTTCATTGGAAGTTCCCCCTAAGGCAAATTTCCCCTCCCAAGGCAAATTTCTAGATTCGCCACTGCCTCTGGCACGAAAAATCTTTAATTCTAAATTTCTAAAATTCTAAATTTTAGTCCGCAATTCCGAAATGGCAGACTGTGGATTTGTCTGACTCCTTCAGCATTCCAAATATGTACGCATCTGGTGGGGTTAGTTCTGGTGAGTGGCAACTTCCAAAATAATCGCGCTGTATTCGAAATGACTCCCAGGCAGTGTGACAGGTTGTCCCGTCCTGCTGATTTTAAGCTTAGACCATTTTCCTGACCTTTTCCGTATGACCTAAAATAGTACTCCACCATAAAAAAATTTTCTGCACCTAACATTATCACGACATTCACATACGTTATAACGACGTTCGGAAGTGCCTGACACATACAAATTAGAGGCATACGAATTTCTGTAATGTTTATTTTGCCGCATACCATATATTACGTATATTGTGTGTACCGTGTGCCAAAAAGCTCGACAAAATATTCTAATAAAATCTGCCATCTTGGAACGCGTTTTCCGTCTTGATGACGAGCTGATGTAGTCTCTTAAAACGCTTATTTTCTAAGTACCATAACTCTTTGGCTTATTAACTTTATATTATTCTTATATCCAACATGTTGTTATTAAAAAGCGTATTTTCCAAGTGTATAAGGCATTTGCTTATCAACTCAAGATATTTGTAACATTTCTTAATAAAAATGTAAATAAAAAATATAAAATGTTTGCTTAAACACTCACCTGGCAGCTTACAGCGACGAGGATCGCAGCTAATATTACAACTGAAAAAAAAATTGCGATTTAACATCACATAAAAGAAATATTATTTTATACACTGTGTTAGTAAATACGTGCGAAAACTTCAGGGGGCAATTCTGTATGAAAAAATACTGACAGTTTCTTATATGTTACAGTCAAGTTGATTATCCAGTTGATAATTCCTTGAAGAGTTTTATTCAACATTTCCTAGTAAAAGTACACTTCAACTAGAAAAGTAAACTCTTCCCATTGCCATTTAGTAAAAGTTGATTCTTTCCCAATTATTAGGTTAAAATTTACTAATGAAAGTACACCAGGATGAGTAGATATGCGTCAAGGGTAAGAACAGCACAAGTGGGTTGAGGTGGAGGTGTAGGTCGCGGTGGATGCTACTATGTAGTTAAGTCGCAGTCGATGTCGACAGCACATAGCAAGGAGGTCACCTGCGCTGTCAGTCGAGATAGAACCACTATCAAGTGAAGTAGTTTAATGAAATTTGAATGACAAAAAGACTGTGCTTTTGCGATGTTGTGTCAGTAGTGATGATAGTGATGAAATGTCAGCTGTAAATAATCAGATCCTCCTTCATATTTCAAAAATTTACTTACTTTAGAAATTCAAAAATAAACTGAATACAAAAAAGGGATTACATTATATTATAAAAAGTATCAACTCAGATAGCACAGTTAATGACAACTTGGTTTCGAACGGACCAATCACAGGGAAGCATCCTTGTAGGCCGCGCAGTAGACATCCATGTAAAACAAACTCATTTTATTTTCAAAAGTATCGATGTAAACCTCCTAGATGGCATCGCGCTAAACCTCCACCGCAACTTACCTGCTCTGTTCTCTTCCATTCACTGCAATGTGTTTGTTTTACATGGATATCGACATCGACCGCGACCTACACCTCCACCTCCACCGCGACCCATTTGTTCTGTTCTTACCCTTTAAGCAGCGATACTCAACCTTTTTCTTTCCTGGGCCACATAGTAGCTATTGCCACAGCTTGCGGGCCGCAATCAAGATGAAGTAGTATACAGGGTGTTTCATTGGGAAACGGAAATACTTGAATGGTGAATAGAGGTAAATGAGGCGGTTCTAGAGATACTAAATTTATTGCTCCACAGACTTTATAACTGTGTTACATGGTGTTTTATCGATTTTGTCCATTTCTTTCTGGACTCATAACTTAAGAACTACCTTGTATATTTTTTTGATATTTGGTACACATGTCACATTTTGAACCCAAACCACCCAACTACTAATCACAAGAAAAATCCAGGTCCGGATTAAACCAAATTTTAAATCCATTGTGACCTTGAAACAACATCCTGTATATTGAAATTTTCAAAACCCTTTTGCACATTTGAAAGGAGCTTTAATGGAGCTTCCATTTTTTGCGCAGGCAATTCAATGACTTTAATTTTGAAATTATGTCGAAATTTTTAAGAACTCGAACTTTCAAAACAAAAATTGCGATATAATTTCAAAATTAATGTCATTAAATTAACTGCCCAAAAAATTGAAGCGAGCAATTAAACTTAGTTTTTTGTGCTCTTTTCAAATGTGCAAACGAATTTTGAGAATTTTATATACAGGGTGTTGTTTCAAGGTCACAATTATTTAAAAAAAAATTGTTATTCCGGACCTGAATTTTTCTTGTGATTACCAAATGGGTTGTTGCAATGTAGTAAATAAGTATTGATTATTTTTAAAATGAGTATTTGTTCATTAACTTTAATAATTTATTATTAAAAGTTAATAATACCCTGCTTTTTAATCGGATTTCTTAAAAATTTCAATATAATTTAAAATTAAAGTCATTAAATTGTCTGCCTCGCGCCCAAACACGCCTCAAACACATCGGCACACTATCAAATAATTTAAAAAACGCGTGAAATTTGACAAATAATTTGATCAAAGGGCCTTTTAGTTAGCCTTCGGGCCGCAGTATTTGAGTATCACTGGTCTACAGAGTACACCTACTTCTTCTTCTTCTTCATGTGCCGTGCTCGATTATCGAGCGTTTGCTAAAACCTATAGTATAATAGTCAAATTGGCTATACATAGTAATTTTGTTGACGGCTGCTCGGAAAATGGATGCAGAGGATCTGTTAAACCATTCTCTCAGGTTTCCAAGCCATGACGTTCTTTTTCAACCTGGACTTCTTCTTTCGTCTACCTTGCCTTATATTATTAAATGGAGTATATTATATATCTCTGGGTGTAGCATATGGCCAAAATATTCGAGTTTCCGATTTTTAACTGTTCTGACGGCTTCCGTAACTTTTCCCATCCGATGCAAAACAACTTCGTTGCGAACTCTATCCACCCAACTTATTCGTAGGACTTTCCGATACACCCAGATGTCAAAGGCTTCCAGTTTCGTGAGAAGTGTATCCGTTCAAGTCCAGCCTTCGACACCATACAAAATAGTAGAGGATACATAACATCTCACTAATCTAATTTTCAGACTCAAAGTAATATTGTTTCCACGTAACAGTTTCTTCATCTTAAAGAATGCAGCAAAAAATGTTACTGGGTATATTCAAATCGTGATAAGTCAAAACATTCTACATTTACTGAATCGATCCAGGAATAGTCAACTTTAACTAGTAAGAGTTGGTTCTCTTTTTCCCGGGATCTACTTTTACTAACAAGGGTTAGGAAAAGTCTACTTCAACTAATAAAAGTTGAATTTAATTTTTTTCAAATCAACTTTTACTGCTCGTTTTAGTTGGAGTTGACTCGAACTAGGAATAGTCAACTCTAACTGAGAATCAACTCGCAAATGCTTCGTTTCCGAGATAAGGGATGTTAACATGTTTTTTACCCACTGGTAATTCATTTATTAGGTACACTGAAACGGGTTGATCTATGGCAATTAAATTCACTCGAATTAAGGGTTAGTTATTGCGCATCTTATAAAATTAAGATGTAAATTACCCAAACGGGTAAGGTTTTGAAATTTTTTAAGAAAAAAATGATATGGCACTGAGAAATTTCAAATAAAAAATTATTTTTTAATTCCTCGTTCAATTTAAGACAACAATCAAGTTATAATTTTTACATAAGGCGCTGTTTCCAGCGCCAAAATATCATTAACGAAATAATAGAAGAAATAAAAGAGAAAGGAGAGATAATACAGTATTTATTTTGACTACCACACATTATTTGCCAAAAATTTGCTAAAATTCCTTATGCTTTACTAAGTGTGACATTTTCATCACACTGTATAACATGAGAAACATCAGTGTTCGGTTGACAATCCTACCGAATTATGGGTTTTACTGAAATGGCATGCAGGCGTCGTCGGGTAAAATTAACCAACAAGTTGGTTTTATCACCGTTCTATTGGTTTTATCGACGTTCATTTATAGTTCTGTATATCCGGAAACATATTTTAGTGTATGAATCATGTACTATATAATTGTGTCACAAGTATTATTATTGTAGGGTTTCCCATTTTGTACGTAACGTTTCTATAATTTTCTTAGTAGAATAATATTGTACAGTAAAACCTTGATTATAACGGACGTCTATTTAACGTGAGATAATGGACAAAAAATGCTTAATTCGTCCCATACCAAGATACATTGCATAGCAAGGGGCCTCCTTGTTGCTTGCTCTCTTGCACGTATTTTTACAGGTCCTTTTTTCTATTTCCTATTGGTTTCCAATGTTTTTCGTATTAACATAAGAGTAAGAATAGAGCAAGGGTTTTAACAAACCTTGCTCTATTCTGCCCTGTTAAGGTAAAAGGCAGTAAGTGACATTTTTGTCAAAAATGAGATATTAATGTATCCTACCTAAGTAGTAACTGCTTTTACTTTTACAAAGGGTTTGGTGCACATTTATAGTCAACTTATACCAGAACTAGCAATGGCAAAAAGCAGTAACTAACAAAGTAGCTCTCAATGTGATGGTAACAGGCAGTATCCAACTTAATAAGAGATCAGAGTAATCAGAGGCCTACACAGAGATCTGGAACATAATTTTTAATGTGAATTTAAATGGCAGTATCTACTTAGTAAAGTTATTTTATTTTCCTCCACATTTGTATTTAAAGTTTGTATTATACAGGGTGTTTCATTGGGAAAGTAACATACGTTAACTGTAGAAAGAGGATAATTAGGCGGTCTCAAAAATACCATACTTAATGGGTCTTACTCCATTAATAACAGAGATACTGGGTGTTTTATCTATTTTGCCATTTTCTTATTTGGTTCATAACTTTTTAACCACACCGTATATTTATTTTATATTTGGCACGCAAATATCGCTTAAGGTGTACAATAAATTAATTTATTTACAAATGTAAAAAATCCAGGGCCGGATTAAAAAATATTAGAAAAATGTTCCGACCCAAAAAAACACCCTGTACATTAAATTTTTTTAAAATGGATTTTTTAGTTGAAAAGAGGATGAAAAACTAAATTTAGTGGTATACTTTGAATTTTTGGCAAAATGATTTTTCTGGTCAAATTTTGAATTTGAATTCTGAAATTATGTGAAGTGCGAGAGCTCTAAGTAGAAAAAAAATTAAATACAACTTACAACTTGTTAACCGCACTGTATATTTATTTTATATTTTACACGCGAATATTCTTTTAGGTGTCCGATCAATTATTTTATTTACAATTATAAAAAATCCAGGTCTGGATTAAAAAATATTGTAAAAATGTTCCGACCCCAAAAACACCCTGTATATTTTTAAAATGGATTTTTTAGTTGAAAAAAGGATGAAATACTAAATTTAGTGGTATACTTTGAATTTTCGGCAAACTTATTTTTCTGGTCACATTTTGAATTTGAATTCTGAAAGTATGTATGTGAATTGCGAGAGCTCTAAGTAGAAAAAAAATTAAATACAACTTACAAATTATTAACCGCACTGTATATTTATTTTATATTTAACACGCCAGTATTCTTGTAGGTGTTGAATCAATTATTTTATTTACAATTATAAAAAATCCAGGTCTGGATTAAAAAATATTGTAAAAAGGTTCAGACCCAAAGAAACACCCTGTATATTAATTCTTATTAAAATGGATTTTGCATTTGAAAAGAGGATGAAAAACTAAATTTAGTGGTATACTTTGAATTTTCGGCAAAATGATTTTTTGATAAAATTTTGAATTTGAATTCTGAAATTATGTCAATTGAGAGAGCTCTAAGTAGAAAAAATTAAAATGCGACTTAACTTTAATTAATACCATTATTTAATCTAAATTGGTAAAATGTTAAAACATTTCAGTGTTTTTTATTATCAGTGACAAACAGTTTATTTCGAATATTCATCTTTAAATAATGAATAAATTAATAATAAAGAGTCAATAAAGAATACATCACTTTAATCAACAAAGTATCTAAAAATTATAACAAAACAGAGAAAATGTGCAGCAGAACTATTCAAAACTAAAGTACTTATTCAAAATTACCACCATCAAAAATTATTGTTATGTGTCAAAATGTTAATATTTTACCAATTTAGATTAAGTAATGGTATTAATTAAAATTAAAGCATATTTTAATTTTTTTTACTTTGAGCTTCGCAATTCACATAATTTCAGAATCCAAATTCAAAATTTTAACAGAAAAATTATTTTGCCGAAAATTCAAAGTATACCATGAAATTTAGTTTTTCAGCCTCTTTTCAAATGCAAAATCCATTTTAAAAAAAATTTAATATACAGGGTGTTTTTTTTGGGTCGGAACATTTATACAATATTTTTTAATCCGGACCTGAATTTTTTTTTGTAAATAAATTAATTGATTGGACACCACAAAGAATATTCGCGTGTTAAATTTAAAATGAATATACAGTGCGGTTGACAAGTTGTAAGCTGTATTTCAATTTTTTTCTACTTAGAGCTCTCGAAATTCACATAATTTCAGAATTTAAATTCAAAATTTGACCAGAAAAATCAGTTTGCCAAAAATTCAAAGTATACCACTAAATTTAGTTTTTCATCCTCTTTTCAACTGAAAAATCCATTTTAAAAAAATTTAATGTACAGGGTGTTGTTTTTGGGTTGGAATATTTTTCCAATTTTTTTTAATCCGGACCTGGATTTTTTACAATTGTAAATAATTAATTTATTGTACACCTTAATCTATATTTGCGTGCCAAATATAAAATAAATATACAGTGTGGTTTAAAAGTTATGAACCAATTAAGAAAATGGCAAAATAGATAAAACACTCAGTATCTTTGTTATTCATGGAGTAAGACCCATTAAGTATGGTATTTTTGAGACCGCCTAAGTGTCCCCTTTCTGCAGTTAACGTATGTTACTTTCCCAATGAAACACCCTGTATCATGACATAAGGCAGTATCTTCTCAGATACTGCCATTTGCGTAAACATCACCTGATTTGCCATCCGTTAAAATAATAATAATAATAATAATAATAGCTTTTATTGCCCAACAGTTACCCATTTACAGAGCAAATTTTACAATGATTTTTATAACAGCACATACGAATAAAGATACTAAAGTAAAGAAAAATAAAAGAATACTAAAATAAAGAAACAGAAAAAATGAAATACATCAATTTATAACTTACTTTCACACATTCAAAATATGTGCCCGTGATTTATTTTTAAGTTCACATTCGCTGCAGGTGAATATATCACAAACACCTACTAATTTATTAGCATTACGACACATTAGGTTTAATGGTGATTTGTACAAAATATTAGTTTGCGCTCTGTTATATAAAAATATATTATTTTGTTGTCTGGATGTTAATCTAGGAACCCATATATTAATTTGTGAAAGTAACTTAGCACAATCTACCTTATTGTTTAACAATTTATGAAGAAATATGACAGAAGCTTGATTTCTACGCTTTTCTAACGAGGCAAAGTCAAACTGATTGAGTAAGTTCAAGTAATTACAACCTCTAGGAGGATAAACTCCTGTCAGTTTAAATCTTAAATGTTTTAAAAATTTCTTTTGAACTTTCTCAATAGTGGATGCATATTGAATGTATATTGGGTTCCAAATAATTGATCCATATTCTAATTTCGGTCTTATTAAACTATAATATAGTGAGGTTAGTACAAACAGGTTATGAAAATTTTTACAATTACGAGTAACAAATCCATACGTACGATATGCAGCATTGACAATTAAATTGATGTGTTCGTTAAAAGTAAGCTGTGAATCAAAATAAATTCCTAAATCTTTAACAGTGTTACTTCTCTCCAGTACTGTATCGTCAATCTTATAACGATACATGACTGGATTATTTTTACGACTACATGTTAAAATTTTACATTTAGAAATATTTAAATAAAGGTGATTATTCAGACACCACTCCTGCAACAAGTTAACTTGCCCCTGCAACCTAATATAGTCATTTAAACAGGAAATGGACATATATAACTTCAGGTCGTCTGCAAACATTAATTTGTTATCCTCAAGTATGTTACATAGATCATTTATAATGATTATAAATAACAATGGTCCTAGATTAGACCCTTGGGGAACCCCACTTGTAGCAAGGTAAGTGTCCGAACAAAAACAATTATAACAAACACACTGTTTACGTTGTGTTAAGTAGGATTGTAATAAATTATAATATGTATCATTGATACCCAGACTTTTAAGTTTCTGAAGTAGTACTGAATGGTTAATTTTATCGAAAGCCTTCGAGAAATCCGTGTAACGTCAACTTGTCCTCTATCGTCTAAATTTTCACATAGATACTGACTGAACACGGTTAAGTTGGTGACAGTTGATCGTGCGTTCATAGATCCATGTTGATGAACAGATATTATATTTTTAGCTGACAGATATATGCGGGAGTACACAACAGACTCAAAGATTTTAGCAAAATTATTTAAAATGGATATTGGTCTATAATTAGCGATGTTAGTACGATTTTCCGACTTGTATATAGGACAAACTTTAGCTGTTTTCCAGACATCTGGAAAAACTGATGATTTTAGAATCAAGTTGAAAAGTGTACAAAGTGGCCTAGTTAGTACATGCAGGCAATCTTTCAACAGAAATGAAGGTATTTTGTCAGGTCCTGAAGTAAATTTATTCTTCAATTTTTTTCCAGCTGCTAAAATTTCAAGTTCACTAATAGGTTCACAACTGATATCTAAAAATGTATTGGGATCAAAATTGAAACCTAAATTTCCCTCATGTATCTCAGGTAGAGAATACACACTTTCAAAAAATGTTCTGAATGCATTTACTATTGTCTGAGGAGTATTAAATATTTCATCATTATAAACCATTTGTCCAGGAATTCTAGAAGATTTTTATTATTTACAAATTTCCAAAACAATTTTGGTTCATCTTTTAGTTTCATTTGCACAGTTTGTAAATAAAGTGAATATGCTTCCTTAATTTTTTGTTTTACTAGTTTACACTCTACTGAACTGTACGTAATAATCATTATTTTTGGTTTTTTAAAAATTTTTATGTAATTTAGCTTTTTCTTTAATAAGTTTTATGATCTCACTTGAATACCAACTAGGATATTTATGCTTAAAATTTTTATAAACTGGCACATGGCTATCAATGATTTCATAAAACCTATCATAGAAATTTTGCAATGCTTGGTTGACGTTGCTGAAATTTTCCAGAAAAGTCCAGTCGGTGTAAAAGAATTCAATATACATTGACATATAGTCGGCTTTTTTAAAGTTATAAGTTTTAGCACTCATGCTTGCATCAAAATTGTTTTGTTTAGTAAAGATAGCTTTAAGTTCAATTGATAAAGAGGGGTGGTACGCATCTTCGTGTACCAGTGGAAGAGCATCACGAGATACAGAACAATAAATACATACAGAACATAAAATAAACACATGACAGAAAATAAACTAGAAATTCCTAGTAAATTACGCCATAATTGTAGAGGATGAATTGAAGAAGATGACGTAGAAGAACTAATAAATTTCGAATAGTTTTTTCAATATTATGTAATTAATTAAGACTTTTTTCTTTTCCTAATGTGAGTTATATTTGATTACGCTACCGCTTTATTCTGCATTTTTGTTTTACTTTTAAAACCGATATTTACATAAAGCTGACAATTTTACATTTCTGCTTAAGAAAACAACTTCATTATTAGGGCAAACAGCAGTAACTGCTGAATTTTTAGCCAAAAAACCAGTAACACAATTGTTTGATTTGTCAAAAATTAATACATATTTTTTAATTTTAACCTTTTTCTGCTTAAAAAAGAAATAATAAATTGTGTGAAAGAAAAATTCTTAAATTACAAATAACTCAAAACCATTATTTTGGCACTTACTGCTTTTTACCTTATCACGGCAGTATTGTTTCTTACAATTGTTGTAAGCATTGTTTCTTTTTGTTCTTTTGTCTTCTAAAGAGTACGAAAAAGCTAGAGACAAAGCATTGGCAGAAAGATAAGAGAGAACAGTCTGGAAGATGGCATGTGGAAAAACATAGAGCAATGGAGTTTTTACAAGATTTAATGTGCTATTCTATATAATGTGGTATTTTGAATCCATAGCAAAATCAAAATTTTGACATGAGAACGATTTTATGCGCATGAGTACTAAGTTTGTTGAAGTGTAGGTACTGTAAAAAGTAGAGTTATTAAAGCAACCTGCCAGTCTATTTGCTTTTTGTACTTGATTTTTCACTTCTTTGTCCAGGTATCCGTAGCTGGACAATGTAATTCCAAGGTATATTATTTCTATTAGGTACTTGTTCGATTAAAATATTCTATCGATTGAAATGCCCAGCCAGACTCATCATACTTCTATATTAAATATTTCAATCAATTATTAGCTATATATAATAAAAATATCCGTTGATAAAATAAATGTAATTCCTCGATATTTTACTTGCGTACAATGTCCAGATATAGGCCTGGATCCCGCGTACCAAAAAAAGTTGATTAATATCAAGCTGAAAATTAGTTAATAACTTAACTGTGCCTAGTCGGACAAACTTTGATGTATGGAAACACTGGAACAGGGGAAGTTTTAATTGTGGAACAGGTTAAAAATTAGGAACTTAAGATTATGAAACATTCTATGTATTTTGTCGGACAGAACTTCCAATTGATTTGTTACCATTTCATTAAATTCTCATGCAAAATTCAGACTAGTATTTATCACCAACTGATAAATAGCAGTCTGATTTTTGCATGAGAGTTTAATGAAACGGTAACAAATAAATTGGAAATTCTGTCCGACAAAATACATGGGACGTTTTCGTAGCATGACGTTCCAAATTTTTAACCTGTTACACAATTAAAACTTACCCTGTTCCAGTGTTCCCATACATCAAAATTTGTCCGACTAGACACCGTTAAGCTATTAACAAATTTTCTGCTTGCTATTAATAAACTTTTTTTGGTACGCGGGATACATGCCTAATAGATGTGTGTGGGAGTACAGCTTTAACTCGGCTGTAAAGGCGCACCCTTAAGGAGAATAATTAAAAAATCAATAAAAAACGTCACTGGCTACCGGCAACCAATGGAAAATATACATATTAATGTGGGTATTATTGATAAAATCGTCGTAAAAATAAATTGTTTTTTCGCTAAACAAACCGTATTTAAAGAAAATCTAGAAGTAAGTCGATGTTTCACGTAAATTTGCAATGAAAATTGTAAATTTAGATTTAACTGTTTAACTGATTATTATTTAACTGATTGATATAGAGCGGCCCGATAAGTACTTAGCCTCCAAAAGAATAACGAAATTTTTTGAAAAGTAGCGATCTATTTTTCAGTATTTTCTCCTTTTAGCTCGATACACTTGACCAAGCGATGCTCCAAATTCTTTAACCCGTCTGAAAAATATGTTTTCTCGAGGTCTACAAAGTAGGTTTCCATGGCGGCGATGACCTCCTCATTCGACTTAAATTTCTGCCCAGCGAGTGTCTTTTTCAAGTTTGGAAACAAAAAAAAGTCGTACAGGGCCAAATCTGGAGAATACGGTGGATGGGACAATGGTCCGTAGCCCCAATCGACCAGTTTGGCAATGGCGACGGCGGAGGTGCGAACTGGTGCGTTGTTATAGTGGAAGAGCGCTTTTTTCTTCCCCATTGGGACTACTTCTGCATGTCGGCTTTGAATCGACCCAATAATGCGGCATAATAAGCCTTGTGACCGTTTTGCCCTTTTTCAGGAAGCTGATGTAGATCACACTTTGTGAATCCCAGAAACCGGTGGCCATCACCTTTCCAACCGATAGGACAGTCTTCGCCTTCTTCGCAGTGCGTTCACGGGGTGACCATTAGTCACTTTGGTTTTATCAATACAACACCCTGTATATTGTAGGGAGGATCCAAGAATCTCAAAAGAAACAAAGAAGGGAAATAGACCAGGGCGCATCTGTAAAAATATTAGTACATTTGGACGTTGAGAGGTGACTCAAATTTTTTTGCAGAAATTGCTTTAAAATAAATCAAATAATAATATTTGAGTTATCCTCCCTCTCAAAAAGGTCCGGAACATTGTTTAAATAATCAAAATGTCAAAAAATTAAGGAAAAATTCGATTTTTTTCTTGGTTTTTTGATTGTAACTTTAAAAGTATTTATTTTCAAGAAAAGTTGTACTAACATAAAAGTTGCGTAATTAAATTTCCTACAATATAGAATTGGTTAAAAATTTAAAAAATAGTCACCCCAGTTGCAAAATAGCAATAATTGCGAAAAAACCATACACAAACAAGTATTCGCATTTTACGTTTTTCAACCATTTATGCTACACTTAGGACCTTCATATTTCACCCTGAAAAATTTTATGATACAGTAAAACAATACTGTAAATTTCATTAAGATCGGTTCAATAGATTTTGCAAAATAAATTTTGCAATCCAGCTTTCGTAAAAAAAATTCATTTTTTCAAAATGATACAGGACTGAAAATAAAGCAGATAGCAAGTTGAAAATTTGTTTGCACATAGAAGTGTACTGTACCTTTTATTTGCAATTTTGCAAAATTAAAATCGCTTAACACCACGGCGTCAGGAATTTTTTTAAATAAACATTAATTATTGGTGCTACGCGCAGGACAGCGGCTAGCTTGCTCTGATTGGGCATTCCAATGACCTTTGATAATGATTGATACATTTTAATTTTTATGACATTTCGATATAAATAAATAAATTTGTTTATTGCAAAATAAAAACACATACTCTATCCTTTGAAATAACACTTTTATTAGCAAAAACTTTATTTGTTCATATATTTTAACTTAATTAATAAAAGTTTATTATTTTTAAACATATGCAATTGTTTAAATAATATTTCACAAACAATAATAAAATTATTTTGATTTTTGTGGAATTAAAAAATTAAAATACAACAAAATATAGAGTAAGAAAATAATATATTAGATAAAGATTGGAAGAAATTTTGGTGGAAATCAACCTGTGTGAATCGAACACCGCTGTCCTGCGCGTAGTGCCAAAAATTATTGTTTATTTCAAAAATTTTCTGACGCCGTGGTAATTAATCGATTTTAATTTTGAAAATTGCAAATGAAAGGTACAGTACACTTTTATAAGCAAAAAAAAATTCAACTTGCTATCTGCTTTATTTTCAGTCCTGTAACATTTTGAAAAAATGAATTTTTTTTGCGAAAGCTGTATTGCAAAATTTATTTTGCAAAATCTATTGAAACGATCTTAATGAAATTTACAGTATTGTTTTAATGTATCATAAAGTTTTTCTGGGTGAAATATGAAGGTTCTAAGTGTAGCATAAATGGTTGAAAAACGTAAAATGCGAATACTTGTTTTTGTATGGTTTTTTCGCAATTATTGCTATTTTGCAACTAGGGTGACTATTTTTTTAAATCTTTAACCAATTCTATATTGTAGTAAATTAAATTACGCAACTTTTATGTCAGTACAACTTTTCTCGGAAATGAATACTTTTAAAGTTATAATCAAAAAACCAAAAAAAAAATCAAATTTTTCCTTAATTTTTTGACATTTTGATTATTTAAACAATGTTCCGGACCTTTTTGAGAGGGAGGATAACTCAAATATTATTATTTGATTTATTTTCAAGCAATTTCTGCAAAAAAATTTGAGTCACCTCTCAACGTCCATCTCTAAACAGATCCGCCCTGGACTAAAAAGAAAGCTGACAAATAACAAATAAATATAAAAAAATTTTGAATTAAATTTATTGACATCAAAAGAAGAATGTGTGTAATTTATTTAACTCAAACTCAAAATACATTTTACTCTTATCAGAAAACAGAAAATAATGTTTATTTGACAAATAAATATTGTTTTTTGTTTAAATTCAATATTGAAGCAGCCAACCACCTTTCTCTTCGGCCCATGCAACGAAGATTATCGTAACTCAAAAAACGTTACATTTGACTTACTATTATGGTATTATTATTCTTTTTAAGCTTTATTTGGTGGAAAAGTATGGTAAATCAAGTATGAATTTTAAGACAACCAGTAAAGCATTTGCATGTGTAGTAAGTTTACTGACCCACACTCCTGCAAGCGAAAACTATAGTAAGTTGAGTTACTGTAGTCTTCGTTGCAAGAAACAGCGGAAGGTATTCCAAGTTTGAGTTAAACTGTTTGACTTACTATAATTTTCTCTAGTTAGACTCTAATTTTAGTTATTCCGATTAACTATAGAAATGTTTTTTATTACAATTTTTTAAACAGTACTGTTTTGCTTCAATAAATCTGTTACTAGTAAGTCTAGTCTAGAATAAGTATTTTTTCGGTAACTGTTTCGACGAAAACTATAGTAGGTCTACAAAATTTAGCAAAAAATCTGTTTTTTGTTATGTTTGATCTGTAAATCTTACAAATTTAAATTTGTAAGACGTATTTCTTCCAAAGATAACGTCATTTACTGTTACTAAGTCTAGAGTAAGTATTATTTTTTCAAAATTGGAAAGAAATCCTTTGTAAAAGGTATAAAATTTTTTTATTAAAAATCCCTTAAAAGGGCTACATCACAACAAAACGTTTTCGATTTTTATAAAAAATCATCATCAGTGTTCGATAAACTGGATGCTAGCTGAGCCACAAAAGAAAAATATCAGTTGCCATTAAGTCATTGAAATGTGATCAACTCAATTTGGATCCCACGTGTTGGGGAAACCTGTATACTTTACCTTAGGGCATTATCCTCTTTGCCATGTGGCCATCACAGGCCTTTTTATTGAAGTATGCACTTTTAAGGCATCTATATTTTATGTAAAGGGTTTTTACCCAGATATTTTTCTTTTGTGGCTCAGCTAGCATCCAGTTTATCGAACACTGATGATGATTTTTTATAAAAATCGAAAACGTTTTGTTGTGATGTAGCCCTTTTAAGGGATTTTTAATAAAAAAATTTTATACCTTTTACAAAGGATTTCTTTCCAATTTTGTGATTGATGGTATACAGCCAACTACAGGAAAACTTTCTTTTCCTTGTGGATTTTATTATTTTTTCCTTAATTGCTTCGACGAAAACAATAGTAAGTCTACAAGATTTAGCAAAAAAATATGTTTTTGTTATGTTTAATTTGTGAAATCCCTTAAAACCCTTTAAATATAATATATCAGAAATTTCACTGTGTAAGGAGTATTTTTGTTGCAAAGATATCGTCATTCATTACGGCGAACTCTTTGTGAAAAATTTTCAAACGCGATTATCTCAGTTCAACCAAAATTGAGTTACAATAGTCTTCGTTGCATGGGTCGTCTTAATAGTTTGAACATTTAATAGCGAAAAGCAATGATTATTTTTCAAATAACCATTTTTTTCTTTTCTGAGAGCAGTAAAATTAGTGTTGCCCAAAATCGGTCTTGGTCTTGCAGTCTTGGTCTTGTTCTTGCGTTTTTGCAAGACCAAGACCAAGACCGCCTAATTTTAGCAAGACCAAGACCAAGACTTACCGTGCAAGACTTGAGCAAGAACAAGACTAAGCCTGCGAGACTCTTGCGTCTTGCAGTTAGAACTGAGGGTCGTTTTAGGGAGTATATAAGTTCGGCTATATTCTTAGATACTCTATAAGAAACAAAAAAAACTGTATCAAAAATTTTGAAAATTGGACTTATGCGCATTACGAACAATACCATAAACATACATAGCGAATCAAAATATCCATTAAAAGAACACTCAACACATTTGACATGTACTGAGAGGTGATTATTATAATGTAAAAATAAAATTTTTTAGTCATACATTCTTTCTCAGCAGCAGTGGCGTAGCTAGCCCGACAGGGGCCCCGTATCAAAGATTTTCGCGGGGCCCTTTTCAAGAACTGATATAAGGTAGTGCTAGAAAATGTTCGATGGAACACCGTACTTATGTGAATGTGTACTCTTTTGTATGGTGTCTAAGGTTAGACTTTAACGGATACCCTTCTCAAAAACCTGGAAGCCTTTGAAACCTTGGTGTATCGGAGGATCCTACGAATAAGTTGGGTGGATAGAGTTCGTAACGAAGTTGTTATACATTGGAGGGGAAAAATTACGGGAAGTCATCAGAACAGTAAAAACTCGCAAACTTGAATATTTTTTTGGCCATGCTATGAGGTGCTATGAGCTATCCGTATTATACTACGGGATGGAAGCGTGGACACTAAAGAAAATTGACGTGAGAAAACCGGAGACATTCGAGATGTGGGTGTACCGAAGAGTGCTGAAGATCTCATGGGTAAATAGAATAACCAACGTAGAGATAATGAGACAGACGTATGCATAAGGAAAGAGAAGTACTTCTAACAATTAAGAGAAGAAAACTGAGATATATGGGACATGTGATGAGAGGAGATAAATATCTAATACTCCACTTCATTATGTAAGTAAAATCCAGGAAAAAGATTTATAGGAAGCTGAAAACGCGTTCCAAGATTACGGCTGTAATTTTGAATATTTTTTCGAGATATTTGGCACACTTATTAGTAATATAATAAAGAATGGCGGTACAGAGCCCAATTTGAAAAATATAGTAATATGTGGAAATTACTCTGTAATTAAATACAATATTAAAAAAACGAGCCTGTACCGCCATTAAGAAAAACAAAAAAATACACTTTCTTCAAATAAACTTTTTTATCCGATGCCTAGATTTTGTGTCATTTTGTAACTACTAAAATTTTTTATTTCATTAGTAGTTCCAAAATGACACAAAATCTAGGCATCTGATAAAAAAGTTTATTTGAAGAAAGTGTATTTTTTTGTTCTTCTTAGTGGCGGTACAGGCTCGTTTTTTTAATATTGTATTTAATTACAGAGTAATTTCCACATATTAATATATTTTTCAAATTGGGCTCTGTACCGCCATTCTTTATTATATTACAAATACGTGTGCCAAATATCTCGAAAAAATATTCAAAATTACAGCCGCAATCTTGGAACGCGTTTTGGCTACCTGTTGATCGCTACTGTATCACCTTAACTCATGGCTGAAGAATCTTAGGGCATAGTTTGGATGTAGTAACAACGAATTATTTAGAACCGCACTCTCAAAAGTAAAAATCGCTTTGATGATTGCCAACCTTCGAAGCGGAGACGGCACCTAGAGAAGAATGCGCCACCCAGAGAATTATAATATACTCCATTTAATAATAAAAGGCAAAGGAGACGGAAGAACAGGGTCAGGTCGAAGAAAAACGCCATGGCTTAGAAACTTAAGAGAGTGGTTTGAGAAACTCCAGCTTCCATTTTCCGAGCTGCCGCCAACAAAATTACTATAGCCAATTTGATAGCCAACACTCGATAATCGAGCACGGCACATGAAGAAGAAGACATGTGTGAATAATTTTATTCCACTTTAAAATTCCTGAAATTCAATTACTCATCAGTACCAACTAACCAGCATCTGAAAGAATTACTAAGAAGTGCTGTCACCATTTATTCACTAAGATTTAAAGAATTATCAAAAGAAGTAAAATAAATTTATAATATTTAAATTTAGTACAAATAGGTTGTACTTTTATTTACACGTGTTCAATAAATGTTCTGTACAACATTCTGTAAAAAATTTTTTAACACCTCTTTTGCATAACTTTTTAATACGCATTTAATGACGGCTTCTAAAAAATTTCAAATTTCTATCAAAGAATATCAAGGACCTTGGCCACCCCTGTTACAGACGACAATTAGATAAGAATTAATTATTGTTTCATTAGTAGATAGACATCTAGATCTAGTACTTACCATTGCAATCTAAATCACTTTGAGAATCTGGTTGATGGAAAAATGAAGAAATTTTGGGTATTATTTTCTTCAAAACTTCTTCCTTTTTTTGTTTCATTTTTCTTTTCATCGCTCCACTCAGCTACACTCTTTTTATTTCACTAATTTTTTTCACTTCACAATATTTTCAGAATTTAAAATTTAAACTTTGTGAATCGACTGCACAAATTGAAAACAGATTCAGTTTTTTCAACAACACTTGTTATAGTCCTGTCGCCAGGGGGGGTACAACGGCCTCCTTAATTCAGATGGACTTACCCAAGTTTTTTTTATATATTTTGACCCGTAGAATACGAATTTTTTGGGTAACAGTTGATCCGGATGTCGATAAGATTGTTATAGACAAAGAACTTGAGGAATTACATAACAGTGATTTCTCGCAAAACAAAACATATTTTTGTATTTTTTGGGTCATTTTAAGCAAAAAATATTCCTACAAGTTTTTTCGTAGAATGCATAGTTTTCGAGATAACCGCGGTTGAACTTTCAAAAAATGGAAAAATTGCAATTTGTGAACCCGAATAACTTTTGATTAAAAAATAAAGTAGCAATTCTGCTTACCGCATTTGAAAGTTTAAGTCAAATTATATCGGTTTTCATTATTTGCATTGCTAAAAATTAATTTTTTTATTGTTAAACTAATCTATAAACACATAGGTTTCCCGTGCCTAATACATGCGTTTTAACGCATGCTACGTAGAAATTGCCTCGCTTGCACTTGTAGCTACTCTACCTACTCGTTCGATTTTAAATGAGAAATCATAGAAAACATCACTCACATACTAGGTGTTTACTACAGTTTACAGCTTTGTTTAACAATAAAATAATAAATTTTTAGCAATGCAAATAATCAAAACCGATATAATTTGACTTAAACTTTCAAATGCGGTAAGCAGAATTGCCACTTTATTTTTTAATCAAAAGTTATTCGGGTTTAAAATTTACAATTTTTCGATTTTTTGAAAGTTCAACCGCGGTTATCTCGAAAACTATGCATTCTACGAAAAAACTTGTAGGAATATTTTTTGCTTAAAATTACCCAAAAAATACAAAAAGATGTTTTGTTTTGCGATAAATCGCTGTTATGTAATTCCTCAAGTTCTTTGTCTATACCAATCTTATCGACATCCGGATCAACTGTTACCCAAAAAATTCGTATTCTGCGGGTCAAAATATATAAAAAAAACTTGGGTAAGTCCATCTGAATTAAGGAGGCCGTTGTACCCCCCCTGGCGACAGGACTATTATATAAGCCAAGGGTGACTGCACAATGAAAAAATGGGCTAAACAATAAATAGATTAAGTACACGCAAATATACCCAAAACAATACATATACACACTGTTCCAAATCGTCAAGGATTAAGCGATAACAAAAATTGCAATTTGGCCATTTTACAGTGTGTCACCGCCAACGGTAAATGAACCATGAAAAGTACCTAACTTGAAAACAAAAACAAAGCTTCTTTGTTGTTATGGAATATGGCGGCAAATGGATATAATATTATGATTTACAATACAATATTATAGATAAAGACATTATACGAAAAGGTCGACATCCAAACAATACACTGTTTCAAAGCGTTTTATTAGGGAAATTGTAGAATATTTTGTTCAATTTTTTCAATGGAAGTTTTGTTTCGACATGCAGCGCCAAGGCCCCGTATAATATGCCGGATATCGTGTAGACATAATACCGAAATATTATTTGAACGATATAGGTACACTTCTCCAAGCAATTAACGCACCACCCATCTTTATTTATACGTCCATGGCACCACCTTAAAAATGGGTCATTTTTATTGTCTCAAATTTCCTAAACCTGTTGTTATTTAAATTTAAGTGATTTTTTTTAATATTTGGTCTTATTCTATTCTTTATAAATATCGCAGTAATAATAGATATTGTTGCTAGACAGGTCAATTTTGTCAGTGTATACCGGGTGTACCAATCAAACTGTGTTTTTTCTCACTCTGTGGAATATTCTAGCATTATGCTAACTTATTATTCTAGCATGCAATAATAGCATACTGAAATTAAAGCCCAACTAACGCCTCATATTTTCTTAACATTATGTTTTTTTATTCATTCACTTATATTGGATAATAAAAAAGTTAGGTACTTTTTTAACTATCCATGTTTTTCATCAATACAGAATGTTTTTAAATAAGTATGGCAAACTTTAATGGGTAATTCTGCACGAAAAACTAATGACAGTTTACTTCATAAACGTTTACTTTATAAATGCTTTGTTTACCAAATAGGGAAGGGTTGAAATTTTTTTTACAAACTGACGATTTATTTATTGCTCTAAAATCGGCTGAAATACGCAAATGAAATTTTGTGGGTTTTAAGAGGTAGTTTTAACTTTAGTTAGAACATAACAGCGATCACTTTAGATCGTGGGTTCAAACCCCACCCGGTGTCAGTTGTTTAGATATTTATTAATTTGGCTAGTCTTTACTATATCTATGATATTCAAGCTTAAAATGTACCTCTCTGTTACGTTGTTCTAAGATATGCAATAGGCTAATGGGCAACTGCGAGACTTGCAAGACTCTTGCTGCAAGACCAAGACCAAGACTGGGAGCGCAATACCAAGACCAAGACCAAGACCAGGTGTACTGCCGCAAGACCAAGACCAAGACTGTCTAAGTCTCGTCTTGGTCTTGCATTTGGGCAACACTAAGTAAAATGTATTTTGAATTAAATAAATTATGTACTTGCATTCTTCTTTTTATGTCAGTAAATTTAATCCAAAATTTTTTTGGACACCCTGTATAAATAATTATGTTAATGGTTATATTACTGAATAGAGAATTGAATTACCTTTCAAATGAGCTATCACACGACGCCTATTCCCATTTAAAAAATCATCGATGACGTCATCACGCCCAGATGGGTGACGTCACTAGTATGATATATATGCCAAAAAGTCGTAATTTAAAAATAAAAATTGACCAGTTTCGGGTTCTTTTTTTCCAAAATCGTCCATTCTCGAGAAAATGAATTTATTCCAAGCTTTACGTGCTCACTGTATAATACAGCGGTAGGTAAAGATAGTGATGATGATATCCTACCTCCGATTGGGAGACGGCACTTAAGAAGAAGCCAATAGTGTTAAACTTGCATAATATTCGGAGTATTGGAGGGTAGATACCAGGGCCTCGATTTTTGACCCTTCGCTTCGTTATCGAACGTATGCGCTACGTATACTAAACAGATAGGAAGCGAATACGTTCGACAGCGAAGCGAAGGGTCAAAAATCGAGGTCCTGGGGTTTTGTAATGATATATTGTATACAGGGTTTATAGGAAGTGGTGTGAAAAAACAATTCCAAACCACGGCGTATAAACCCAGACTGCAGTACACCATTGCACACAATATTCGTTGTACGTCCTGATATCTTTTCAACATTACAAAATTATATAATATATAGTTTATTATTTAAATTATTTAAATTTGTTGATTATGAATCAAAGCATGCACACAGATGCATCGAATATAAATTAATATGTATACTATTTCAAATGATGTGCTATTAATATTCCTGTCAATTGATATTTGAGTAATAGTCCTTTTAAGTCAGGTGATTTTTTAAAGTAATAAATTATTATGCAGTATGCAGCTGCAAACTAATTTGAGCCAAACTATTACTAAGTTATTATATTATTATTATACCCTCACGGGCAAAAATATTGCATGTGTTGAAATTAATGTGTGAAATAAAATTTTTTGTGCTGCCCCCAGTCTCATAGGAACAGGATTTCTTTACGAATGTGATGTTTTGAAGTATCATATTATTATAGTTATTAAGGTACCAAGGGTATTATAAGGATAATAACGCTTGAGGTCAATTGTGTATATGCCGAGGGCCTTTGGCCCGAGGGATATACGTTGACCGAAAGCGTTATTATCTATAATACTCGTGGTGCCTTCAACGTTTAATTTCCGACTAAATTATTCTTTATATGCAAAAAATTTGAATGAATTTTGAAATTTTAGTTTTCAAATACATAAGTACATTTACATACCAGCAATAATCGTAACCTAATTGTGGTAACCATAGTTTTACTTAGGTTGTTATTTGTCAACTTGACAGTATTTAACAAGTTATTTAAATATAATGCCGTAGGCATTATATCATACTTAACTGACTTCGAAATCATGTTATTATTTGTCAAATAATATACCAGTCGGACATTAATGGTATAATCCGATTTAAATTTGATATGGTGGCCAACATAATTTTTAGATTGAATCTCATCAAGGTAAGTATTCACTATTCTATCGAGATGAAGACCTGCGTCATGGTGCATTAACACGAATTTGTTATCCAATATGGCTGGCAAATGGCAAAACATGATCTTCTAAAATGTTTTAAATGTACATATCAGCTGTCATTCGACCAATCACCTCCACAAGTTCTATATCTACTTTCCAAGAAATACCACTCCATAGCACTATGCCGCCACCACCAAAATTTACACTCTGTGTGAGGTTACATCTGGCATAGCGTTCATCATATTCAAGCAAGATTTACAAAACTTCGTCTACCGAAGTATTGCTTTGAAAGGACATACCGAACACGTGGAGGTGATTAGGCGAATGCCAACTTATATGTACATTGAAAACATTTAAAAAGATCGTGTTTTGCCATTTGAAAGCCATATTGGATGTGACATATTGGTGTTAATGCACATCTTCATGTCGCTAGCATGGTGAAGACTTACCTTGATGAGATTCAATTGAAAAATTATACTGGCCAGCATAAAGCCCAGATCAGATTTAAATCCGATTATAGCATTTATACGATACTTCAAAACATCGCATTCGGAAAATAAATCCTATTCCTATGATACAGTGGGCTAAGGATAGCAGCACAAAAAATGTCATTCCACATGCATATGCAATATTTTTGTTCGTGAGTATACTACTACATTAAACGAGTCAAAAGCAAAACCACCACCAGGTAAAGACGAAAAACACCGAAGAATAGTAAAAAATGTTGGATTTGAAGATATACCAGATACATATAACAGAGGACGAAATAAGAAACGCAATGAACAATATGCGAAATAAAAAATGGAAAATAGATGAAGATGCATGCAGTAGAAGGGCTAGATGCATGCATTAGGGTTGGGTGGATGAAGTTGAAGGAAGAGAGTGGTGCGTTTTGTGACAAAAAGATACCAATGAAGCTCAAGGGAAAATGCTATAAAACAGCTATGATGTACGGAACAGAATGTTGGACAGTTAAAAAGAATAAGGAACAACGAATGCATATGCCGAAAATGAGAATTAGAGTAGAAGAAGAAAAGAGAAAAAGAGTATTAGAGAGAATTAGAGTAGAGTAACTCACGAAGAAGAGAGGTCGACGTTGGGATTAACGCTAAGAAATAATAGGTGAGATAAAAAGTTCGTAGGCTGACACATAGATGGCACTACTGGTATTAAATCCATATCATGGATTAAATCTATGGATTTAATACCAGTGGTTACCAGACATTTTGATTTCAAAATATGCGTGTATAAACTTGACAGCTGTCGAACTATTTGTTTAGGAGATATAGCATTTTGAGTGAAGCAACTTGTGTTAGTTTAAAAAAAAATGGATCAAAAGTATTTCGTGTCTTAATCAAGGATTGCTTTTTGACGAAAAAAAATACTGTTGAAGCCAAAGCTTTGCTTGATAAACATTATTCGGAATCTGCACCAGAAAAATCAACCGTTGAGAAATGGTTTGCTAAGTTTAAATGAGGCGAAATGAGCACAGAGGACGATGCACGCAGTGTACCAAGGTATCAAAGGAACGTGTTGGATATATTGTGCATGAATATTTGGGTATGCGAAAGCTCTGTGCAAAGTGGGTGCCGCGAGAGCTCACAATCGATCAAAAATAACAACGAATTGATAATGCTGAGAAGTGTTTGAAGCTCTTCAATCGTAATAAAAGCGAATTTTTGCGTTGATATATTAAAATGGATGAAACATGGCTCCATCATTTCACACCGGAGTCCAATCGACAGTCTGCCGAGTGGACTGCACGTGATGAACCGACTCCAAAGCGTGGGAAGACGCAACAGTCGGCTGGCAAGGTTATGGCATCAGTATTTTGGAATGCGCATGGTATAATATGAATCGACTATCTTGAAAAGGGTAAAAATATTAACAGCGACTATTACATCGCGTTCTTGGAGCGTTTGAAGGACGAAATCGCGAAAAAATGGCCCGATTTGAAGAAAATGAAAGTGCTATTTCATCAAGACAACACACCCTGTCACAAATCAATGAAAACGATGAAAAAATTTCACGAATTGGGCTTCGAGCCGCTTTCGCAGTCACCGTATTCACCAGATATGGCTCCCATCGACTACCACCTGTTCGCAGACCTCAAGAGAATGCTCGCTGGAAAGGAAAGCACCAATGAAGAAGTAATCGCCGAAACGAATGCTTATTTTGAGGCTTAAAACAAATTGTAGGTATTATAAAAATGGTATTGAAAAGTTGTATGACCGCAATAATCGTTGTATCGGCCTCGAAGGTAATTATATTGAATAATAAAATCAAATTTTATCAAAAAAATTATTTCTATGTTAGCCTACGGACTTTTCAGCCCAACGATTAGTTGTTATTCAACAGGAATTACAAATGCTGTGGAAAGAATAGCACATAAGAAGTGAAACTGAACCAAACACGTGACAAGAATGAACGAGTGTCTTCGTAGATTTCAGACATATAGAGGTGGGCAAATACTTCCAACAAGTAGATGGATGTATAAAGAGAGCTACAGCAAACTAGATTCTTTTGGCACACAATTAGCAGCAGGAGGCCTATATTCAGCAGTAGATGCTGCATGAAGACCTATTTCAGCAGTATAGTGATGATGACGACTGCTGTTCTTTTCCATGAACGCGTTTTTCGGAGGTTTTTGGCATCCTCATCTACTTCCTCTTCCCATCTCTTTTTTGGTCTGTTAACAGGTTTTTTTCCTTGCATTTAGCATTCTTCTAGGGTTTATTTTAGGTTTGTTCCAACCCAACGAAGAACCGTCATGTAACGATCACGTTACTATATAATTAACGTTCCATGGGAACGAAATAATACAGGGTTGAAAAAAAACATGTTTTTTTTATTTTATACAAAACAAACGTTTTTTTTTTGTTTTAAACGGTTTTTTTTGTTTTAAACATGTTTTATTTTTCGTTTTTAAATTACGTGTTTTAATAAAATAAGTAGAAAAAAAACATTGTTTAAATCATATTTCATACAATGAGAAGGATCTGTTTGAGGAATTAGGCAGCACAGATACATACACTGTGTCCGTAAAGTATGGAACAAATTCTTTTTTAGCTAAACAGAGCATTTTAAGAAATAATCCTGAAACACGTCGATTTTTGATTTTAATTTACCGTATTTTAAAATAATACTCTAATATACAGGGTGAATTACGTTCGAGTAATGACGTCACCGTCATTTCTTTTTAAATGGAACACCCCCATTTTGTCTCAATTTCCGGATTACTCTAGCTGAGCTGATTCCAAAAATGTATCACATATTGATTCAAATTGGTACAGGGTGGACAAAAATACAATAGCTTTGTGTGTGTTCATAAAGTAACGCGTTAAGGCTGTATGACACTATACATTTTCTTGTATCATTTCTAATATCGTTTCTGATATGTCAAAAAAATGCATAGTGTCATACACAGATACAAGAAACGATATCAGAAACGATACAAGAATTTGAGTCAGACACAGATTCTTGTACAAGAACTGCGCCAATTTCTGCGCAAAGAGCAAAAACGTAAAACCTGCTGGTAAAACATCTAAAATGTCATAATTACTTACTCATAATGGCGGCTGAAATGAAAATGGGATCATGTATTGATGAATTTATTTGTGTTTTTGTAGGTATTATTTATAAATCTTTTATTGATACTTAATATACCGTTTGGTATGAACTACTGTTCTACTAATAACCATATATTTAGCTCCTAGTAAAGTTCAAACTATAAATTTAGGTTTCATGGTGCATAATTTTTTAATAGACGAAAATACAATAGTTCCTAATTTGGATCAAACTGAAGATAATTCTAATGCAAATATTTTAGCACAAATATCAAAACAAAATAAAAACACAAATAATCAACCTCAAACAGTCAACGTAAAATTCTGGTTAACATTAAAATGTTAATTAAAAGTTTATAAATTTTATAAAATCTTTAAAATCAGCTGTAGCTGTAGATGCAGTACTACCATAACGTGACACAGGGTGACAAACAAAATTTCGACCAATCACATGCCGAATTTCATACAATTTTCGATACAAGAACTTGCATAGTGTCATACAGGGCACAAATGTACGTACAAGAAATGATACAAGAAAATGTATACAAGAAACGATATCAGAAACGATATTAGAAATGATACAAGAAAATGCATAGTGTCATACAGCCTTTAGTTAAATTAACAATATTATCAAAAATACTTATTGTATTTTTGATATTTTATTTAATTTTTGATTTTACTTAATTTTTGATATTGTTTAATTTAATATTTTAATTTAATATAAAAAATTAATTAAAATTCAATAATATGAGCACACACAAAACTATTGTATTTTTGTCCACTCTGTACCAATTTGAATCAACATGTGATACATTTTTGGAATCAGCTCAGCTAGACTAATCCGAAAATTGAGACAAAATGGGGGTGTTCCATTAAAAAAAATGACGGTGACGTCATTACTCGAAAGTAATTCACCCTGTATATTAGAATATTATTTTAAAATACGGTAAATTAAAATAAAAATCGACGTGTTTCAGGATTATTTTTTAAAATGCTCTGTTAGCAAAAAAAGAATTTGTTCCATACTTTACGGACACAGTGTATAATAAATTATGGCTGTTCAGCCCATATTATGAACTTACTTGCCCACGATATAGAAGTGCCAGGAATAAAGAACAGTGTCAAAAAATTGCAAATATTTCAGAAATGTACATTCTGCTAGCTCAAAATTCCGAGAAGCTGGTGATTCTGCTCTTGTATTGCATTAGGATGTTCGTTGGAATACTTTATCGGAATGCTTAGAAAGTTAGTTGAAAAACTGGCCAATATTATTTCACATTTGCTCTAAACAATAGAATAAGTATTAAAAAAATTGGAAAAAAATCCTTTGTAAAAGGTATAAAATTTTTTTATTAAAATCCCTTAAAATCGCTACTCAGAAACATCACTCATTTCGCATCCAGTTGCCATTAAGTCATTGAAATGTAAACAACTCAATTTGGATCCCACGTGTTGGGAAATTTCAATACATTACCTCAGGGCATTATCCTGGTTGCCATGTGACCATCACAGGGCTTTTTATTGAAGTATGCACTTTTAAGGCATCTATATTACATGTAAAGGGTTTTTACCCAAATATTTTTCTTTTTCTTTTGTGGGTCAGCTAGCATCCAGTTTATCTAACACTGATGATGATTTTTTATAAAAATCGAAAACGTTTTGTTGTGATATAGCCCTTTTAAGGGATTTTAATAAAAAAAAAATTTATACCTTTTACAAAGGATTTTTTCCAATTTTGTGATTGATGGTATACAGCCAACTACAGGAAAAAAATTTTCTTTTCCTTGTGGATTTTTTAGAATAAGTATTGATAAAGATGTAACAACGCTTGTAAATGATACAAAGTTAAAGGTAAATGCCAAAGACTAGGTATTTATAAAAATTAAAGTATATTGTAGTGCAGGGACAAAGTCCAAACAAACACTTGCACTAAAGGAGAGGCTACAGAGATATGGCTAGAACTTCTGGAAGCATTCGAGACTGAACACGCAATGGCGAATTTTTGGTAAATGATACGAATAAAGTCAAGGGGCTTATGAAAATGGCTTTGATCCTGGCTCATTTCTTGACAAGTTTGCTTGCACATCGCTTTAGTGGAGGTAAATTTAGTCAAGAGCAAATAAAAACTGGTACAGAATATGTAGAAACTTCACTTCACATCCAGAAGCATTGCCGCCAATTATTATTAATTACCAGGCAAAGTGTGTACCCTTTAATCCATATATATTTTCTAAACATCTAATGTACAACCATTGGCATGGTGGCGTTCTATGGTAATACAACATAAAAAAACTCTTCTCATCATACGCTTTAGACTTTAGTCAATTCCAAACTATGTAACCGGCTAGGCAATGTCAAAGCTGCTAAGTTGGTTTCAATTTTTAAAGAGCTTAATTCTATAAGTGATCACGTGGCTGATAAAATTAATGATTTAGATTACAAGATTACTATGAGACTAAAACAATTTGAGAAAATTATTAACTCTTGTATGCAAAATATTCTGAGTTTTCCAATTTTTGTTGTGTTCCCATTATTCATAAATAAAAATATATTTGTTACAAAGTCTGTATAATAATATGTATAAGACTTTTTTCATATTTATGTATTATTCACAAAAAAAAAATGAAAAAAAAACGCTTGTTTAATTGAAGTGTTTTAAACATGTTTAAAACAGTTGTTTAAAACAAAATGTTTAAAACAAAACAACCCTGAAATAATACATGGACGGTTTCTGGTTGTGTTGGAACAAACCTATTCTCATGCACGCGGACCACGTGCTCTGTCCACCGTAATCTCTGCAGTTTTAGTAAATTGATCCAAAAGATGGCATAACCCAGACATCCAAAGTGAAAGTTCCCCTCCAACACCAAATTGTTCTATATGGTCCACATAATGTTCAGAAAAAAGTCACACCATTTTGAGCGTCGGGTTTGGGGGGGGGGAGGGGGGAGGGGGGAGAAATCGGTAAATTCGTAGTTTTTTGCGTTTTTCGTCAATATTTCTAAAACTATGCGGTTTAGCATGAACAACCTTCTATACAAAAATGGTCTACATTAAATTTGCAATAAAAAAGGTTCTATGCATAATCCTTCTAAAATGAAGGGTTCCAAAGTTACAGAGGTAGTATAGTATAATTGGTCCAAAAAAAGACCTAACCCAGACATCAAAAATAAAAGTTTTCCTCCAACACCAAATTGTTCTATATGGTCCACATATGGTTCAGTAAAAAGTTACACCATTTTGAGCGTCCGGTTTGGGGGGGGGGGGGTGGGGAGATGGGGGAGAAGTCGGTAAATTAGTAGTTTTTTTACGTTTTTCGTCAATATTTCTAAAACTATGCTTTAGCGTAAACAATATTCTATACAAAAATGTTCTACATAAAATTTAAAACAAAAAAGGTCCTATACATAATTGTTATAAAATCAACGGTTCCAGAGTTACGGAGGGTGAAAAGTGGAGGTTTTCGATACTTTTTATATTTTTTTGGGCAATTGATGATGGTTTTGGGTGGTGAGGTTGACGTTTCTTCAAGGGCTTATCACTAACATACCATCGGCCACTGAAATAGCAAATTTGATTTATAAAACCCAATTCTGTTAAAGAAAATCAGTAAGAAATTGACCAAAATATATAAAAAGTATAGAAAACATCCACTTTTCGCCCTCCGTAACTCTGGAACCGTTGATTTTATAAAAATTATGTATAGGACCTTTTTTGTTTTAAATTTTATGTAGAACATTTTTGTATAGAAAATTGTTTACGCTAAAGCATAGTTTTAGAAATATTGACGAAAACCGTAAAAAAACTACTAATTTACCGACTTCTTCCCCATCTCCCCCCCCCCTCCCCAAACCGGACGCTCAAAATGGTGTAACTTTTTACTGAACAATATGTGGATCATATAGAACAATTTGGTGTTGGAAGAAAACTTTTACTTTGGATGTTTAGGTTAGGCTTTTTTTGGACCAATTATACTATACTACCTCCGTAACTTTGAAACCGTTCGTTTTAGAAGGATTATGCATCGGGCCTTTTTTATTTCAAATTTAATGTAGAACATTTTTGTATAGAAGGTTGTTTATGCTAAATCGTATAATTTTAGAAATATTTACGAAAAACGTAAAAAAACTACGAATTTACCGATTTCTCCCCCCTCTCCCTCCAAACCCGATGGTCAAAATGGTGTGACTTTTTTCTGAACATTATGTGGACCATATAGAACAATTTGGTGTTGGAGGATAACTTTCACTTTGGATGTCTGGGTTCGGGTCTAGTTATACCATACTATTTAGTGTATTGTGCTAGAGTTGGTTCGCTATATTGTTCGTATATTTCTTTATTATACCTAATTCGCCAGTTGTTATTTTCACTGATTGGGCCCAGTATCCTATGTAATATTTTTCTTTCAAACACGTCTAATGCATTGGTAGATTTTTGTATCACAACCCATGTTTCACAACCATAACTTGGTATGGGCCTGATTATTGTTTTATAGACCCGAAGTCTTGTTTTCCGGTGTACGTCTCGCGATTTGAATATGTGGCCCATCGCGAAATAGGCTTTATTTGCCAGCATAATCCTTCTATTTATTTCCGGTTCTTCTTCATTGTTTGCGGCCAAGTCCATTCTTAGTTATGTGAATCTTTTCACATGTTCTATATCGTCTATAAAGTGTTGTTGTTGCGCCAGTCTATTTGATCTGGTTTTTATGAGTAGTTTGTTATATTTGTATTTATTGCTAGCCCTACAGCTTCTGCACTCTGTTTCAACTCTTCAACCGTCATATCCAGGTAAATATGTAATATATTGAAAACCATCCTGATTTGGAGTTCTCATATTTTTTTAAGGCTACACTGTAACTGTAGGAATGATTTTGACACCTCTGTATACTTAATTTCCTTGCGTAATACGAAACCCATTCTTATTAGGTACGTTTATAAATATATCTACCTTTTCGTATCAACACTTCCTTTGGCTATTATCTACCAATGATATTGCTGCGGTTTTGTACATCATAAACCGTACAACCTGTGTGACGCCATTCATGAAGTAACTTAAATTATTTTTTTGATAAGCAAACAATTCTACCCGTTTTTTAACACATTTTTAGACATTTTATGGTGTATTATACGAATATACGACTGTTTTGGATTATCGCGACAACGAATATTTTAGTGTGCAACATAAGAAGTACGAAAGAATTTTGCTCTAATAATTACTCCAATAAACAACAATAAAATTTGCAATTTACTTTCGTTCTTCATATTTTGCACAGTAAAATATTCGTTGTGGCGATAATCCAAGAGGGTAGTATATTCGTGGAATGGGGTATATAAAATCATCTTAGAGCGTTTTATCGAATTTATCATAATGGCATCCCAGAGAACAATAATAACTGAGCGTTTGTAAGAGGACTTTAGACGTGTCTAACTCGAATTTTTAAGTTATAGGACTCAATAAGTATAATTAAATTGAATTCCTATGGGAAAAACGGTTTTTCAAGCTCACTAAATCCTATAATACCTTCAGTTATCATATTTGACCTTAGATACATCAGACAGTACTTGTCAATACCTTTCGAACTCATGTTTAGTGATCAAAATCCGTTAAGCCGTTTTTAGAAGTAAAGGAGCTCCAAAAGTATACCTAATCCATTTAACCATTACCGCCGAAATGGTCTACTTATAGTGGTTACGACGCTAAATTTGATCGGTCAATGCGAATTAATTATTTGTCAGCCATCCCAATATTTTTTTTTCAATCTATTCCGAATAAAACAGAATATATTCTGCGTTGCGCAGTCACTTTTAGACCTGGATCCCGCGTAAGAAAAAAAAGTTGATTAATAGCAAGCTGAAAATTTGTTAATAGCTTAACGGTGTCTAGTCGGACAAACATTGATGCATGGGAATACTGGAACAGGGGAAGTTTTAACGGTGGACCATGATAAACGTGTCGTCCTGACAAGTTTATGATGGTGAAAAATAGCAAGTTGTTTTTAAGTTTATTCAATAGCCAACGTTATATAATATATGAAAAAATGTTTGTCCGACAAAAAGGTTGGGCATTTTAACGAGTCCGACACGTAGAACATGTCACATCACAGGAATTATGTTGGTGATGAATAGCAGTCTGATTTTTGCATGAGAGTTTAATGAAAGGTTAAAAAAGCAATTGGAAGTTCTGTCGGACAAAATTAATGGGAAATTGTCCTAGTCGGACATTCTAAACATGTAAGATATAGACAAAAATGTTGGTGATAAACAGCAAGCTAATTTTGATTTGTTTATGTAAAAATTATATTTTGTAACGCAAAAAGTTATATGTCGGACAAAAAGTTTGGGCAAATCGAAGGAAATAAATAAAAAACATTTTTTCAGAATGACTTAGTCACATATTGATAAAGCTATGTTAGCTGTATATTATTATTTATATTCACATATTTGCATGTGCATATATATACATGCACACTCCAAAAACAGTGAGGTAAGTATCAATGCATGTATATATAGCAAAACAATTATTTTTTTGGGTGGAGTTTGTTCTAGATATTCTCAAAATGATAATAAAAAATGTCAAAGAACATGTGAAAGCAATCTCTTAGGGTTTTCTAATTAGGCGCATCAGAAAGTACGGAAAATTTCCTACAAAAAACGTTGTATACACTTTTTTCCATACTTAAATCTTAACCCTGTAAACGACATTGAAAAATGTGAAGAGTGTAAAACTCCGGTGCTTATAAGAATAGACGTAAATATGACACATTTTGCTTAGAAGTATGTATTATAATAGAAGGCTGCATTTGTCAGTGTGACACTTTGTGCTATACAAAGTAGTATTTGAAAGTACATGGTCTCTGAGTTTCTGTTTGCCACGTGTGTTGGAAATTAAAATTTATATTAACTATGGAGTGTTTTTGTGTCTATTTTTGAGTGTCAACAGTTTAAATTTTAAGTCGCCAAATCAAAAGTGAAACCATTCAACGGAACATTTTTGAGTAATTTTCAAACATTTTACAAAGTTCGTAAAATGCTTGGTCATCAATTCAATGAGGTTCAGTTGCCAGATAATTGTGAAAATTCTATTGAATATCATTCTTCGTGCTGTAATGCTTTGCTTGATTGAAAAAGGTTACCTAAATAAATTATTATTAAAATTGTATAACGTAATTTTTCTCAACTTTCTACAAATGAAATATATTAATGTAATATGTCACATGGCTAGAAATAATTTGCTGCCAAAATAAATCGATTAGTTTAAATTTGAAGTTACGATTGCAATTTATTATGAATTATTGTCAAAAGTGACAGTTTTCTTAAATGGAAATGTATTCATAGACATAAGGGTAGACAGGGAATACAGTGCAAAAAGTCGATAGGTGGTCTATCTATCTCTTTTAACCAAGCGATCCCGCGCATGTGGCAGACAAAGATAGCTAGACCACTCAATCCATAATATACTTTGCCTGATCTACTATAAATGTATTACAGTAAGGTGTATAAATGATGTTGAGATAAATCGAAAGATATCGATTGTAATTGACTGCAGGTACTTTTGACATAGAATGATCACCCCTTATTGAAATTTCAAAAATTATTTTTTTAAATTGTCCGACTACAAAATCTACCCCTTATTTTTTTCCGACAACAGTCATTCTTGGTAAGGAATAATTTACTTAATTAAATTTCATCTTTGTCGGAAAGCTATTTATCACCAGCATTTTTGTGTATATCTTACCTGTTTAGAATGTCCGACTACGAAAACTTCCCATTAATTTTGTCGGACATAACTTCCAATTGCTTTTTTAACCTTTCATTAAACTCTCATCCAAAAATCAGACTGCTATTCATCACCAACATAATTCCGGTGATGTGACATGTTCTACGTGTCGGACTCGTTAAAATGCCCAACATTTTTGTCGGACAAACATTTTCTCATATATTACATAACGTTGGCTATCGAATAAACTTAAAAACAACTTGTTATTTTTCACAATCATAAACTTGTGAGGATGACACGTTTATCATGCTCCACAGTTAAAACTTCCCCTGTTCCAGTGTTCCCGTGCATCAAAGTTTGTCCGACTAGACACCGTTAAGCTATTAACAAATTTTCAGCTTGCTATTAATCAACTTTTTTTTCTTACGCGGGATCCAGGTCTATTTGCAGTGTGAGCAGCATATCCCATTATAAAACTTATGGAACCTTGCAGCTCAGTGTTGTCGGTTTTAAGCAGACGAACTTTAAGTCCGTCTAAATAGAATATTCCAGAAGTCCAAAACATCTTGATTTGAAAATCTGTGGGTTTTATTATTTTTAAATAATTCATAGATAGGTACTATGAAAGATATTTATACGATATTAAAGATATATCATTTAAATATTAATTATAATTAGCCTGTGATTAATATTATATTTAATAGTTATTTATGATATACGTGTTAAAAGTACAATTTTAAGGCACGCATGTGAAAGTTTGCATAATGAGCGAAGCGAATTCTGCAATTCACATGAGTGCCTTAAAAATGTACTTTTTAACACGTGTGCTTTGTACGCACGTAAGAAGTTATACTTCTATTATATGATTTCAACGAAATAAATAAACTTTCAACAGGTTATTTGTATTTAAAGATTAAACTAATTTTTACTTACTACTTTCCAAAAATTTTTAGTAAAACAATACTAAAAATAAAAAAAAGTTAGATAACACACGGATTCGAACCAGGGACCTCTCGATCTCCGGTCGAACGCGCAACCACCGAGCTAAACTCCCTTTGCTTTGACAGCTTACAAGATTTCTCATACATACTGACAAATTTAATAGACCAAGTGAGGTATAAAAATACTTTAAAATTTATTTAATACAAATATCTCTTGGCAACACTGTTTTTCATGAGAGTCTGTACTGAAAGGTGACCGTGGAACGCAGTATAGTGTACATTCGATGCACACAAAGAATTATATTGAAAAAAAAAAGTATTGCGATGGCTGGAATATCAACTCGAATTTAACTATTGCAAGTTTAGTGTCGTAATCACTAGATCATTTGGGCTATAACGTGACAAAATTTAAATAATTTTATTGACCTCATAAGAAGCGTAAAAAATGGAAAAATCCCGCAACGTTTATGGGTGATTCCATTTCAAATCACTCAATTTTGGAGCAAAAAAAATTTTGGATCTAAGATTTGTCTGAAAATTGGTATATAGCTTCTACGGGACGTAGAAATAAGATATTTAAGGTCAAAAAGTCTTCTCCTTTTTTTCTCAAAATGTTATTTTATGCGATTTTACAGTGATTTGGTGTTTATTTAAACAAATTTGCATTTTCTATCGTGAAGTATCAATGGAAAACATAATATTTTAATAGAATGGACTCAAAAATGTCATTAAATGGCATTATAACAAGTTACTTTGATTCAAAACAAGTTTTTGATCAAATTTTATAGTGTAGAAAACGTTAAAATACCGTTTTTACATTTTTCTCCATTCCCAAAATACATCATAATCAATTTGGCTGAAAATTTGACCACAGATAGAGAAAACATAGGACTTTAAGTGGTGAGATGGATTTGAATTATAATACAATACCAAAAAAGTTACATGCAATATCATAGTCAAAAATATAGGAGTCTACTGTAAGTATGTACAATTAACTCGAAAATAACGACCTGACGACAAAAACTGTTTTGTAAATACTATTTATTTGGAACAATTTCAGTTCCTACCATTTTTGTCGAAAAGTTAAAAATGGCGGATATATTGAGCAAAACAGGTTCTCCTTTAAAATCAAGATGGTGGCTAACGTAACGGAGGAATTCATTCGTGATTTTAAATTTAGGCTACTATTGATTCCCGTAAAGATTAGAAAAATAAAATTTTGGGCAGCTCGGCATGCAAGGTCAAATGCTATCCCGACTGGACTAATATACTTTTGAGTCTGATATTGCTGCATGTGTAAATTTTTTGGTATTGTAATATAATTCAAATCCTTCTAACCACTTAAAGTCCTATATGTTGGCTATTTGTGGGCAAATTGTCAGCCAAATCGATGATGATGTATTTTGGAAATGGAGGAAAATGTAAAAAAACGGTATTTTAACGTTTTCTACACTATAAAATTTGATCAAAAACTTGTTTTGAATCAAAATAACCTGTTATAATGCCATATAATGGCATTTTTCCTTCTATTGGCAGTTCCTTCTATTAAAATATTATGTTTTTCATTGATACTTTACGATAGAAAATGGAAATTTGTTTAAATAAACACCAAATCACTGTAAAATAGCATAAAATAACATTTTGAGAAAAAAAGAAGAAGATTTTTTGACCTTAAATATCTTATTTTTACGTCCCGCAGAAGCTATATACCACTTTTCGGACAAATCGAAAATCCAAAATTTTTTGCCTGAGTGATTTGACATGGAATGTACCTTATTTATTTACATACTAGTACAATTTAGAAGACCAAAAATAAGCATTCTTTCAAGATTTTTTTTCTCAGAACCTTTATTAGAAATGAACATAAAACTTTTTACATTTTAATATCTAACTCTTAGAGAATACAAAAAATATATCTTTTTTCATTTATGCACGCCAAAGTCGAGGCCTCGAAAAAAAGTAGTTCCGATGGCGGACAGTTAATTTCAGGATTTGGGATCTCTGAAACAAAAAAATCGAGCATTTGAAAAAGAAAGGTTTCTTACGTGATAATTATCTACCACCGTTAGTGAAAAATCCCGCAAAAAAAGATTTTGCAAAAATTTTTGTAAAAAAATCGCCCGTTTTTCTTCAGTTTTTTTTGGTTAAAAAATATTTATTTTTTATTTTTTGGTTAAATTGTGGTAAATTGTCACGTAAGAAACCTTCCTTTTGCAAATGCAGTACGATTTTTTCGTTTAGGATATCCCAATCCTGAGATTAACTGTCCGCCATCATTTTTCGAGGCCTCGACTTTTGCGCCCTTTACAATATTAGTGTACGTGCATAAATGAAAAAAGATATATTTTTTGTACTCTCTAAGAGTTAGATATTAATATGTAAAAGTTTTATGTTTATCTTTAATAAAAGTTCTGAGAATTTTTTTTTAAATGATTATTGTTGGTCTTCTAAAGTGTACTAGTACCTTAACTGCTTAAGGGATAGCGAATAGGGGATACGGATAAAGTACAAAATAATAGGGTTTCATATGGGTAATCTGCGATGCATTGTTGGAATATTTTCCTAGCGTCGCCCGTTTGGTACTTTAGTATCTGGGTTGAGTTAACAGATTACTTGATTCGTTGTCGACATTAATTTCAATCATTTCATCGTTCTCCGTTAGAGGTCGTTCTAACCATACTCCGGTGTAAATATTTGAATATTTATACCATCTTCTAGGTGCGTTTTGATTCAAATCAGTCTTCTTGCGAAGCCTCTTTGATAAAGGGTAGACCCCGAAACACGGAGTCAGAGGATGTCAAGAGACTCGATTTGAATCAAAACGAAACCGCTTATTTTCATTTTTATATTTTTTTACTCTTTCAATGTGCTGGACGCCTACCGTCATCGTCAGCGTAAAAACTGACAGTCAAAACTAATATCTGAGTCTTTTTTTAAATACCAAATGCACAGTTTTCAAGGAGATATATAAAAATTTATTAATTTAGTAATATTGCGTTGCGTATCGGGACAGTCATAAAATTTAAATTTATAACTAGACATAAAATATTTTCATACAACAGATTTTCATTTTATTGCTCAATTTAATTACGCTTTTGTTTTCAAAAACAATAAGACCAATCATTGTTTTCTAAAATAACATCTTATGTTTGCCAGCATCCTGAATTTTAATATTATTATTCATCATAACATAAAATTATACAATATTGAATCAGTTATTATAATTAAAACATTTCGAAGAACTATGGATATTAAGAAAAAAAGAAACCAATATAACCAGTTATAAGAAAATTAATGAAATTACCAGAAATCACAGTCTACGTTATCTAGAACAAAGAAGAAGTAAAGAACTCAAGAAGAGGTAAATTAGATAGCGAGGAAATACATACACCATTTAATTCAGTTGAACAATGTGAATGATTCAATTCGTGATTTTTATACAGGGTGTCCAGAAACTCTACCGACAAATGAAGACAGGAGATTCCTCAGATAATTTTAAGACAATTTAACCAAATTCACGTAGTTCAAAAATGCTTTCTAAGGGAGCTAGAGCTCTTTGAAGATGGCGTCTTGTAATTAGTTTTTCTTAAATACCTCCAGAACGCTTCTAATTAGAAAAACGAAAATTGGTACACATATTCATCTTCCAGAGATAAATCGATTCCATCCATTGTGAGTTTTTAGTACCAGTCATAGGCGTCCGTTTTGGGTGGGGCAACAGTTATTTTATCGCATAACTTTTTTGTCTTTAACTTTTAAGCATTTTTGATACTGGATTATTAAATTGTGAGGTATTCTTGTACTAAGTACTCTTGCTTTAACTGGGTTGGACACACCGTTTTCTAGAAAAATCGATTTGAAAATTTTTCGTTTCTTGAATTTGAAAAAAAATTGAAAAAATTTTTCAAAAAAAAACGGTGTATTTTACTTACTTAAAGCAAGAGTAACTTTTAGTACTAAAATACCTCATAATTTAATAATTTGGTGTCAAAAATCCTTAAAAATTAAAGACAAAAAAGTTATGCGATAAAATAGCCGGTGACCTACCCAAAACGGACGCATATGACCGGTATTAGAAATTCGCAATTAATGAAATCGGTTCATCACTGGAATATAAATAAACGTACCAGTTTTCGTCTTTCTAAATAGTTTTTTTTTTATAATCAAAAAATGAAAAATTTTCAAATTGATTTTTCTAGAAAAATGTGTATCTTATCGACTTAACGTAATAGTACCTTTTAATACTATAATACCTTACACTTTAATAATCCAGACTCAAAAATGCTTCAAAATTAAAAACAAAAAAGTTATGCGATAATATATCTGTTGCCCTACCAAAAACGGACGCCTATGACCGGTACTAGAAATTTGCAATGGATGAAATCGATTTATCTCTGGAAGATAAATCTGTGTATTAATTTTCGTTTTTCTAAATAAAAGCGTTCTGGAGATATTTAAGAAAAACTAATTACCAGACGCCATCTTCAAAGAGCTCTGGCTCCTTTAGGAAGTATTTTCGGACTAGATAAATTGTCTTAAAATTATCTGAGGAATCTTCTGTCTTCGTTTGTCGGTAGAGTTTCTGGACACCGCATACGGATACGGGTAGACGCGCATACGGGTAACATGATCCTTATGTGCGCAAATGGTAAACATCAAATTCTTAATAGTATGTCAAAAAATGCACAATAACTACCTCTTAAAACCCACCAAACTTCATTTGGATATATCAACCGGTTTTATAACAATAAATAAATCGTCAGTTTGTAAGAACAATTTCACCTCCTATCTCGGAAACGAAGTATTTGCGGACTATTTCTAAAGCAAACTGTCATTATTTTTTCATGCAGAATTACCCATTAAAGTTTGCCATACTTATTTAAAAAAAACTCCCGGTATTGACGAAAAACAAGGCTAGATGTTAAAGTACCTAACTTTTTTATGGGGATCCACAAGGAAGAACTTCCTGTAGTTGGCTGTAAACCATTAATTACAAGTGAAATTTAATAAAAAATTTTCTTCTTGGTAAAAGGTATATTAGTTTAAAAAGCCCTAAAGGGCTACAAACATATGAACGAACAAAACGTTTTCGCTCTGTAACAAGAGCATCATCAGTGTTACCTAAAATAAGTATAACCATATTAATTAAAGCAAAATGTTAAAGTTAAAATGATGACCAAGGTAAAAGTAAAGTTTGGTTATACTTACAAGAACATGGTGAGCCAACCAAAAAATACAAGGTCAAAGCCTTTCAAAAAACAGACAAAAGTCTAGTATAAATAAATACATCGAAAAATCATAAATACATCCTTTGGATTTTTCGATGTATTTATTTATACTACACTTTTGTCTGTTTTTTGAAAGGCTTTGACCTTGTATTTTTTGGTTGGCTCACCATGTTCTTGTAAGTATAACCAAACTTTACTTTTACCTTGGTTATCATTTTAACTTTAACATTTTGCTTTAATTAATATGGTTATACTCATTTTAGGTAACACTGATGATGCTCTTGTTACAGAACGAAAACGTTTTGTTCATATGTTTGTAGCCCTTTAGGGCTTTTTAAACTAATATATTTTTTACCAAGAAGAAAATTTTTTATTAAATTTCACTTTCTTATGGGGCTCTAGTTTGGTTTTAATTTCAGTATTTTATAAATGCTAGAAGATTCCACAGGGTGATGCGAACCCCGAGAAAATGTTAAAAAAATCACTTACATCGGAGAACAGGTTTAGGAAATTCGAGGCATTATAAATGACCAATTTTTAAGGTGGTGCATTAATTTCTTGGAGAAGTGTAGTTATTATGCAAACTTCGCAATAACAGATGTAAAAATTAACCCATTAGCTCCCAGCGTCCTAGTTTGAGGACGGTTTGTTTACGTGGGGATAAAACAATTTCTGGGTGAATATTTTGTGATTGCCAACATCAGTGGTTTAGTAGAAGCACTACCGTAGATATAAGTGCATGTATTCATGCTTTATTTTTATTTGACGAAATACTAGCCCAAGGCGAAAAGTACGATTTCTAAGTTTACTGAACTCTTCTTATATCGGTGTGCATAAGTTTTTTATATACAAAGTGAGTTCTAAAAATTTGTATTTTTTATTAGGTTAGATCCACAACCTGCACAAAAAATACAAAAATGACTACCCTGTAAAAAAATGTTAAAAAATTATAAGGATATAATGCGTACTCAAATGAAGACGCTGGGCAAATTCATATATTTTGTGTAAAAAGTCTACATTGGCATTTTTAGTAACTAATTATTTTCTTCGATTCTAGGATGAGACAAAAATATTTATTAGAGAAAATTATTCTAGAAAACCGAACTGAAAAGTGTTCTACCAAACAATAAAAATACCTAGAACAGAAGCCTTGAGGTGCATATGACTGGTGCTTTGACCACAACAATACAATAAATGTGTTTCTATTGGAACCAATTATGATACAGTTTTTTTTCACCAACCAAGTTCAACAATGGAGTAAAAAGGAAAAAAAAGAAAGTACAACTTTCCCAAATATTCGCTATTTCCAATATATGGGTGGCGTGGATCACCATGACAGGTTGTAAAAAAAAACACCATAATATATCTGTAAGAGGAAAAAAATGGTATTGGTGTCTTATTACACGAATGATAGATATGGCTATCGTAAATGGGTGCGTGCTATAAAACATGATACATACGGGAAAATATATCCATCAAATAATTTAGGCGACCAGTAGCTTATTCTTATCTAAAAATTGGACATGACGTAACAATAAGCAAAGGTCGTCCATTTAGTCTTCCAAGTACATCAAGAAGCAATATCTCTAAAGACATTAGATATTATAGTAAAAACCACATTGTAGCAAAACGACAAAAACAACGAATATGTCAAAATCGAAACTGTAGGTCAAAACCGCGAACATATTGCCGGAAATATAATGTAACGCTTTGCGTGTCGATTTGTTTTGAACAATTTCATAAAAAATATAGGATTTATATAAACATTTTTTAACTCCATAGTATATAATATGAATATAATTTGAAAAACTACTAAATAAACTTATTTTACTAAACTAAATTTGGTCTTTAATTTCACAGTAATTGAGCCCAGCGTTCTCAAATGATGACAGTTGTTTTTTCAAAAATTTGAAAACTAAAAACAAAAACTTTGATTGGATATCATTTTATACCTCAAAATATATTAGGAAACAAAAAATTACGTTAAAAATGCAAAAAAATGACGCAAAACGGAAGTGTGTGGGTTGAAAACTGTAGATTCTGGCTCGCTTGCAAAAATGATGCAATAATCATTTTTGTTCGAACAGACTTGCTCGTCGAACAAAACTGTCGAGCAAGAACGCAATTTATGGGCCGCTTGAGTACTTATACTAAATTTAAAATCAAGATGCAGCAGAAATGAACAAACCAAGACACGTTAAATGCTATTAGGAGCACTCCCGAATCATAACTTACAATGTATATATAAATTTTGGAAATCATTATTTGGAATTTACAATAACGTGTCTTGGTTTGATTATTTCTACTGCATCTTGATTGTAAATTTAGTATAGAGCCAATGGGAGTATGTATTACTAAACACCTACATATTTTTATATAAAAAAAAATCCGTATTTTTGACTTATGTGCTTGGCCTTACTCATCTCAGTTACAGATTTTATCTCCCCACCACATCCTTGGCAATGCTAGCGGTCGCTTTTCCTTTCTCTTCAATTGATTATTAAAACATTTAAATTGCTAGAACTATAACAATTTTAAATTTGTTTGTATTTAATTTTAAATTTATTTATTTTATTATCTTAATGTATACTAATAAGTTCTGAAGCTATTTCCTTGTGGCATTTTTAGAATCAACTATTTTTAATGGGAAATAAGCCACAATTTTACCAAAAAAATTATTTTATTTATAATACCAAAAAAATGATGTTATTTATAATAAAATCATTTTTTTTTGGTAAAATTGTGGCTTATTTCCCATTAAAAATAGTTGATTACTAATAAGTAAGCTGTAATAAAAAAAGAGATTATAATACATATTTGCAAATACTTAAATTACTTGGCAAATTTGTAAATTTTATAAGATTGCGTGCGTCATCAAAATCCCAAACGGTATTATTGAATGAATCAGAAATAAATTAAAAATCAGTTTTATATTTATGAAGTGTTTTAATAAAAAGATTTTTAAATCTATCATATATTATATTTATTTATTGATATATTAGGCTATTGATTATGTTCAAAATAAGAGAGCTAAAAGGAACTACAACGTTAAGAGGATCGGTACGTATTTTCGACTGCAATGCTATTCAAATGGGGATTCATTTTTTTCGAATCCTGAGAAAACTAATAAGTATTTTTGAAAAATTTAAACGCAGAATGAAAGATCACGTTATTAGCGAGGGCCGAAAGTCCCTGAGAACTTCTATAATGTTTATTTTAATAAGTTACAGGGGTGAAAAACTAAGAGAAAATTTAGTGTGATTTTTAATTTCAAATATATCATTCAAAATAAACTTTCTATTTATTCTAAGGGACTTTCGGCACTCGGTAATAATTTAGTCTTTCATTCTGCGTTTAAATTTTTCAAAAATATTTATTGGTTTTTTCAGGATTCGAAAAAAATAAACACAATGCCGTGGTAATATTTTCCAAATCTATCTTTGTCTTACAACGCACTCAGCCGAATATAATATTGTCAGCATATATTGTCAGTCAGACACTGACAATCAGTGAAAATTTTAAATATTTGACATTGCATCGGGAATATGTTGAGTTATTGATTAATGATTATTGAAATATAGTGTATTTGATAAATAATTGATTTAAGACGTGAACTTAATAAAAAGTTATTTATTGTGTATTATTTGTGGAAGATCCAAGCAGAGAATACATCAGGATAATATATTCTGTGATCCAAGTATTTTGTTGTTAAAGATGTTCAAAATTGTAAGCGTTCCATAACAATATATTATTAAAAAATCACTTTAACACTTTTCTTCTTTTCTCGATTGAGTATTAGTCTTTGTTGTACAAATAAATTATTACAATCACTGAATACATAGTTAGTGAAAAATTTATCACATTTATTAACTGAATTAATAATTTCCAATTATAAAAATAACAGTTATCCAAGAACATTCAAAACCCATCTCTTTAAATTAATGATGACATTTTCAAGTAGAATGACATTCTAGTAATGTTTACACATCAATACTAGTGTGAATTTTACTACACGTAATTTGCCGTGTAAAGACAGAAAAAGTAGGGATACACGTAAAATATTTGCGAATTATGTACCCATAGCCTTAACGGGATTTTATTGTCTCATATGGTCAATGGACCTCTAAATTTGAAAAAACCGCGGAGTGCACCATTTAAATGGGTGCGTTTTTGAGAAAGGGATGAATTAGTCCCTAGGCACAGGGTAAATTAGGGTGAATTCTATGAACTTTTGGTACAAACAGGTCTACAGAAAATTGTTCCAGGTTAAATTTACTATCGAAATATCACATTTTAACGTCAAAAATACATTTTTTTTACAAAAACATATTCAAAAGAAAAGCAAGAAAAAAACACGAAAGATAGCAATCTTGTTTTTGGCCCCATAACATTTTTTCACGGGGATATAGGTATATGCATTGCTTCAGCAAAAAATAATTTTCATCCTTCCTCTGTAAAACGATGTTTGGTAGAAGTCTCTAGGATTTACAGTTTCTGAAATAGGATTTTTGGGCCATTTTCCCCATTACTTCGCAAACATTGTTCTGTAACTCTGTTCTACGCATACAGTTGTATCATCTATATCTTTGATTAGAATGTCATATCGACAAAAATGAAAATGTGTTTTAAATGTGAAGATTGCAGCTTTGGTATGGTCCTTTTCATGAGCATTTTTCAGTGCGTCACAAATAATAGAAAAAAAGGTAAGTCCGTGATAATACACATTTATTCTAACATGACATTTTAGTTAAATCTGACAGTTGTCACATTTTATTTGCAATTTGGCATAAAAACAAATCAATTGTGTTTATTGCATTTATAAAATGGTATTTTCTTTGATTTGTATAGTCTTATAAATTGTACAGATTATATTCGTAGATATATTATATAATTCGTAAATTTTTTTTTCGATTATAGCGCCATCTACCGACAACTAGAATAAATGTTATAAATGTCTGTAATCACTGACGTGACTTTTTTCTGTCACATACAATTTAATGCATTAGAAAGGAATAGAAAAACTGTGACACACTGAAAAATGTCTATGAGAAAAAGAATAGGCAATGTTTACGTTTTGCCGAAAATAAAGTTATGTTTCTATAAAATTGTTAAACAAATAAACGTTGTGCGATTTTTGCCATTTTTTACTATTCTTATGAAATCAATAAAATTTATCACATACAGGTCATATTACCCGTATGCACGCCAATGGTGAATATAAAATTCTGGACATAAAATTCTTCTTTATGTCAAAAAATGGCAATAACTACCTCTTAAAACTTACCAAATTTCATTTGCATATCTCAACCGGTTTTAGAGCAATAAATAAATCATCAGTTTGTAAGAAAAAATTCAACATCCCAAAAGAATGTTTATAAAGCAAACAGTCATTATTCTTTCATGCAGAATTACTTATTTACTTATTTATTTATTTTACGGGCAAGTCCAATTCTATAAAAATACATCACATTTTTTAATTGAACATAAAGTGTTACATAAATACATAGTGTACAGATAAAAACAATAACATAATATAATATAAAAAACAGATATACAGAAATATAAATATAATATAGAAGTAAATATATAATAGGAAATAATATCACAAAAACAAGTTACAGTAGAGCGTCGATTATCGGAAAATCGATCAACTGAACGACCGCTTATTCGAACTATCGACTCCCGCGTCCCGCACTCGAATACCGAGCAAGCGTTAGTAATTGACGCTTAAAATATCTTCAATTTTCTTCAATATTGTATCCAAAAATAATTATGTTGTTGCAAAGACTGCACTTTTTTGTTTAGTTGCTAGTTGTCATTATCAAGATACTTATAAATAAATATGTAGGTATATAAATATGGCTTTTATTCACTTGTGGATAAATATGTATAACTATAAATATGTATCAATATATTCTAGTTCGATTATCCGAACAAATAGGTTTTCCGAACACCTATGTCCCCCAATTAGTTCAGATAATCGACGCTCTACTGTAACAAATTACAGACGTTTCACTCAAATATTGATCCCATGTAAATTTCTTTTAAAACAACTGACGGAGTTGTCGAACAGTTGTAAATTATAAAGGGAGTTTGCTAAATTCCCTGTTAAAGTTTGTAGCACTTATTTAGAAACACCCTGTATTGATGAAGAACATGGCTAGTTGTTAAAGTACCTAACGTTTTTATTATCCAACATATGCAAATGAATCAAAAAACAGAATGTTAAGAAAACTTGAGGCTATAGTACGGTTTTAATTTTGTTTAAAAAAAAAACAATTTGATTGGTACACCCAGTATCTATACAATTACAATTTACCTGTCTAGCAACAATAATATTACAGCGATATTGTTAAAGAATAAGGCTATAACATATTTAAAAAATCACTTAAATTGGACAACAGGTTTAGGAAATTCGAGACATCAAAAATGACCCATTTTGTGGGTGTCCGTTTTCTCTGACAAGCAGTGTATATTAACATTACAGATTAAAATATACAGCGTGTCTACTTAAGTTGGAAACATATGAGAAACTTTTTTATTATTAATTTTACGAAAAAAAGTTATTTTTCATAAAAAGTTCTGCATACTCTAGAATCTATGATTCAATCATCAGATATCAAATTTTATCAATATTATACGAGGTATGTCAAAAAATATGAATTTCGTTCAAGAGTAAAGTACCTTTATTTCTCTGAATATCGAAAATTCATATTATGAAAAGTTGATTGGAATTAAAAACTAAGATAAAATATGCAATTATATGCTTCTAATTAAAAAAAAAATATTTTCCAAATTTTTCTGGATACTTAACTTCGTTTTTATTTATTACACATGATAACTTTTTTATTATTACTTTTACGAAAAAAAGGTATTCTTTATAAAAAGCTCTGTATATCCTAAGACCGAAGATGCAACCATCAGATATCACATTTTATTAATTTTATACGAGGTATGTCAAAAAAGCAAGATCAGCTCCTGTCCAAAATCACAAACCAGGGATCAGAATTAATGCCAGAAGTAACACCATACGAAGTTAAAAAGACACTTTCAGAAATGAAAAATAATAAATCCCCTGGCGATGACGGAGTAGTGATCGAGGCAATCAAACAAGGTGGAAATAAAATTATCCAGGTTTTGGCCAAACTTTTCACCGAATGCATTTACCAAGGAACAACCCCTTCTCAGTGGAACAATGCAGTCATTGTTTTATTGCACAAGAAAGGTGACATAACAGATCTAAAAAAACTACCGTCCTATCAGTCTGCTATCACACATATATAAACTTTTCACAAAAATTATCAAAAAGAGACTGGAGGCTAAGTTAGACTTCTATCAGCCTAGAGAACAAGCTGGCTTCAGATCCGGATACAGCACTAACGACCACTTACTGGTAATAAAAAACTTGATCGAGAAGTCTGCGGAATACAACAAACCATTGGCACTGATATTCGTGGACTACGAGAAAGCGTTCGATACCATAAACCAGCAGAAAATGTTAAAAGCATTGACAGAATGCCGAATAGATTATCGCTATACTAACATGATAAAATATATCTACCACAACGCAACGGCTAGCGTAAGACTATCTGATCAACAAACAAATAAATTCTGTATACAGCGAGGAGTACGGCAAGGAGACACCATCTCACCAGGGTTGTTCACAACCCTTTTGGAACACAGTTTTAAGAAGGCAGATCTGAACGAATATGGTATCAACATAAATGGAGAGAAGCTCAGTCATTTGAGATTCGCAGATGACATCGTCCTTATAGCCGATCGTATGGATGATGCAATAATAATGTTGAACAAGTTATATCACGCTTCCTTAGAGGTCGGACTAAAGATTAACATCAACAAGACGCAAATAATGACTAATCTGGTGCTAAATCGTAATATTGTTCTTGATGGAATGAATATTGAGCAGACTGCATCTTATAAGTACTTGGGACATGAAGTTCGGTTGGGAAGAGATAACCAGACGTGCGAGCTCCCACGTCGCATAGGATTAGCCTGGGCAGCGTTTGGTAAACTGAGCTATGCATTTAAATCGGACTTACCCATATGCCTGAAAAGGAAAATCTTTGACCAGTGTGTATGGCCTGTACTCACTTATGGAGCGGAAACATTAACACTCACAAAAAAGGTAGTGAACAAGATTCGCATTACTCAAAGGGCTATGGAGCGCCAGATGTTGGGTGTCTCCCTGAGGGACCGAATCCCAAACGAAGAAATACGTCGTAGAACAAAAACAGCGGACGCCGTCGAAAGAATCGCGTCGCTTAAGTGGAATTGGGCAGGACACGTCGCCAGATTGTCAGACAACCGATGGACAAAACGTATTGTCGAGTGGAGGCCACGAGAAGAAGCACTACGGAGCAGAGGACGACCACCAACCAGATGGGCTGACGATCTGAAACGTATTGTCGGCAACTGGATGCAAGCCGCACAAAACAGAGAAAGATGGAAAGAGCTGAGGGAGACCTATGTCCAGCAGTGGACGCGTACGGGTTGATGATGATGATGATGATGATGATGATGTCAAAAAATACGAATTTCGCTTAAGAGTAAAATACCTTTATTTTTCACAATATTGAAAATTGTTATTACAAAAAGTTGTTTAGAATTAAAAACAATGTTTCAATATGCAATTACATTCTTCTAATTGAAATATTGTGAAATATAAAGGTACTATATTCATGAGCGAAATTCATATTTTTTGACACACCCCGTATAAAATTAATAAAAGTTGATATATCATGGTTGCATCTTAGACTTTAGACCATGCTGAGCTTTTTATGAAGAATAACTTTTTTTCGTAAAAGTAATAATAAAAGAGTTATCATGTGTAATAAATAAAAACGAAGTTAAGTATCCAGAAAAATTTAGAAAATATTTTTTTTCAATTAGAAGCATGTAATTGCATATTTCATCTTAGTTTTTAATTCCAATCAACTTTTCATAATTGTAATTTTCGATATTCAGAGAAATAAAGGTACTTTACTCTTGAACGAAATTCATATTTTTTGACATACCTCGTATAATATTGATGAAATTTGATATCTGATGATTGAATCTTAGGTTTTAGAGCATGCAGAACTTTTTATGAAGAATAACTTTTTTTCGTAAAATTAATAATAAAAAAATTTCCCATATGTTTCCAACTTAAGTAGACACGCTGTATATAAACAGTAGGTACAGGTACAAATTACATATCAATGGTTTAGTGTGAAAACCTCGTATCTCATTAAATTACAATTTTACAGGAGAGGCAAAAAACTGATATTCTGCATAATATAATCTAAAAACAAAAACTACTGTTACATATTTTAATTTGAGCACATTGCGACAAATATCTGATCTTGGCCCAGAGCTGAAAGTGTTAAATGTTGCTATTAAATTGAAAATACAAATATTAACTATGAAAAACATGTAAATATCCTTGTAGTATATAGAGCCTTTGCCCAAGTAACTATGATAACCTCGTATATCTTGATATACGTGTTTTTCATCTAAAATGAGGTTGTGTTTATGATTATTTATGAGGTTTTCATTTTTCATAGCTTATTGCACACCTCCAAATACTAGGTTGATACAGTACAAATCTGTTGATTTAAGGTTTATAAAATGTTTCTATATGCCGGACTACCTTTTGTTGTTCACAAAAAAACATTTCTCCGAGTCTCCATTTCTTAAACAAACACTCCAAATTAAGTACCAAATTCTTGGCTATAAATATACGTGGTATTCACACTAAATCAAGAGAGCAATTGATATACGTGGTTTCTTTTTTCGGCTGTAGAAAATAATCTGGTGTATTTGGATTTTTTCTAACAGTTGTAAATCGTGAGATACAAGGTTTTCAAACTAAAACCACCAAAATGTCATTTTCGAAAAAAAAATGAGATATGAGGTTTTCACACTAAGCCATCGATATGCTGATCAAAGCTCATAGGTCAGGTACTCCACCACAATATAGGGCTCAATGTTAACCAGGTGTTGAAAAACTTTTCTTTTAAAAGCTTTATAGTTTGTTTCCTGTTGAATATCAGATGGTAGACTATTTTAAATTTTAACACACCCATATCAGCAACTTCTCTCTGTTAGAGACAATCTGTGAAGTGGGAAATTCAAATTAAGACTTCTTTTATTATATTCATGATTTGGAAGCAGGTGATAAAACAAAGTAAAATTTTTAAAGAGGAACATAATACATTCATTTATATAGATAGTTAAGAAAGTGAGTATATTGAGTGATTTGAATCAGCCTCTACATGATTCTCCAGCTTTTAATCCTAAGATCACCTGGACTGGCTTTTTTGGACTATGAAGACAGTTGAGCTATCCACTGCAGAATCCCAGAGGATTATTCCATATCTTAGAACAGAATAAAAGTTTGCATAATATACTGATAGTAAGATTCCCTGGTTTCAACACTCTTAATGAGTAGCAGGCTCTATATAGTTTTTTGTCTAATTTTGCATTTGTTCACCCCAATTTAGGTTCTGATCAATATGAAGACCAAGAAACCTAACTGATCTAGAAGGTTCTGTGTTTTGTGACAGAAGATTGACTGCATCTGGGAACTGTTCTCATGATTGGCTAGTTCTAAAGTAAACAAAAACTGTCTTATCAGTATTTTTAAGCACCACTTATTTCCAGTGAACCACTGTTCAGCCTTGCCCAGAGTTTGTTCTGCCACTGTGAGGAGTGTTTCTAATGTTTTTCCTAGAACAGCACATTTGAGTTATCAGCGAAGTTTACAAAGCTTGAGGAACCCCTAACCACCGCATTTGGCAGGTCATTTATATACACTAAAAAGAGAAAAGGGCTTAAAACGCTCCCCTGTGGTATACCTAATTTTAAGTTGATCAGTTAAGAGTAAACCCTACATCCCTGTTTCTCCAAGCATACTTTTTGTGAGCTATCAGTGATAAAAATGATTTTATCCATTTCAATGAGGGTCCCAGTATTCCATAACGATATAAGTCTTGTAATAAGAGAGCATGATCTAGGCTATCGAAAGCCTTAGATAGGTCTAAAAACCTATCTACCAACTATCATGGACAACCGTTTCGAGATGCCAGCAAGTTATACATTCAATCAAGACCCACCCAGGTTGTAGTCCTACAAGCATTTACAGAAATATGCAAAAGACCTATGAGTTAAAATAAATGACCAGAATCAGAGATATTTGGAGATGGACAATACAGGACATCAGGATGACTGCTACACTCCTTTGGCGGGGGTCAGGACTGGAGACTGGAGAGAGAATGAAACAACTCAAATAAAAATTTTAAATAATTTGTAGCCTTTGTCAAAGGTTTTGTAAAACAAAACGAACAAAATTTTTAAAAATTCTTTAAAATTTCTTTATTGTTCTTTGGTTAGACCACATTTAGATTATGCATCATGTGTTTGGTCACCTCAATAAAACTGTCATATTAATAAAATCGAACAAGTTCAGCGTAAATTCTTACGTTATTATGCTTATAAGATGCATCTCACTGGTCAAAGTTATGAGTCTTTACTGCAAATTATTCGACTTGACTCATTACAGAGTCGTTGTCAACATAAAGATCTTTGCTTCTTATATAACTTAATTCATGGTCATAAATTCTGTATCCCACTTTTAAATAAAATTGGTCTACATGTACCTTCAAGAACCACCCGTTCTGTGACCACCTTCCACGAGGTCATTAACCGCACAAATTATAGTTCAAGTTCCTATCTCTCTAAAACTCTTAAATTAGCAAACACATTATCTCCGCAAATTGATTTCTTTGTGAACGACTTTACTGCGTTTTCCACACAATTATATTTATACTTAACTTAATGTTCTAATTTCAAGACTGATTTGTCAACTACTGTTATTGTCTTTGTTCTAGGATAAGTTGTATTTGTCAATTTCAAAATGTTCTAGCTCTCAATTGTTGAATGAGAGCAAGTAAGTTTATTCTTTATTATTGTTTGTTATGTATTTACCAATTTTGTATCTACTAGATCTTATTTTTCTAATTTGTGTGACATTTTAATTGTAAAAAATTTTAATTGTATCATGTACTAATGGACTTCGGTCCGTAAATGAATAATAAATAAAAAAATTGTTAAAAACAGTTGAACATTATGTTTATGTCAATGTGAATTGTACCCGCCTACAGTGGCGGCTGGTGGGGTAAAATTTTGGGTAGGCCAAGCCAGCAAATTACATATAGCTATGTGTAATCAGTGGCGGATCCAGATGGAGGGGTCACAGTGTCATGACCCCCCCCCCCCAAATATTTGAAAACCCACTTATCCTATTGGTGGTAAGACTAAAAGTGACCTTGCATCAGAGAAAAGTAATCACCCTCAAGATCCATGACCCCCAAAAAAATAGCCGCCAGTGTGTGTAATACATATTTTTTTTTGTGTGAGAGTGGGAATCTTCTAAAGACCGTTACCAGATGAATCGAACCTGGCGTGTGTTGGATTCAGAGTAAACGGAGTACATCCGAAAGCAGTTCCCCTCTGGGGGCCTTGTCCCCAGATGCGTGGCTACCAACTAAACCCACTCTCGGCTTACACGCGTGGCACGTCTTTCCAGACCGTTCTCTCGCGCGCACAGCCGCCCTTTTTCCGTTCTTTCCTTTTTCTCTCTGTTGCTTATATTGCTCTTGTTTACCCCTGTTGTCTCTCTCTTTCTATTGGGACCGTGCAAGTTCGGCAAAGCTACCCCAATTTCTTCGCTCTGTACTTTTATTCGCACTTTTAATTATATTGGCCAATTATATTAGTCCTGGTTACTGGATAATTGTCAAGGCCATATTCCAAAAAAATAGTAAGAAGAAAAAATAAGATTCAGGTTATGTTATGAAAACGTGAACAATTGTATGTAGTAAATAAAATTAGTTATTAAAATGCAGTACTGTACTCAAAATACAATTAATTAAATTTACCTTTATATAATAATTGCATATCACATCAATATTGTGGAGCAATATATAATTGTTCTGCTTCAATGACAGAAGGTATGAAATATACGTCAATTTGACAATTTCAATTGACAATATGAATTATTTAAGATAGTTGCAATATTTCTCCGCGACTCGCGCACGGTCGTTTCGCGTTTCCCTTCCAAGTACTTGCACACCGCGAATAATCAGTAGACAGTGATGAAAGCCGATTTTGCGTCATTGTATTTCGAAGAGACACCGAGAAGAGATGATTTTATTCGCTTTAAAGTGGAGAAGGTTCTTTCAACTGAAGCGCTTGTTGCAGGTATTGTAGCAAGTAAACAAAATAACTTGTAGCTTTCAAGAAGAATTTCATTGGTTTCGTTGTCAAAAATACTTTTAATTAGTTCTAACAAACTCTTATCGTGAAAATTTTCACGATGAATAGCAGAAAAAATCATCTCCAGTTCAGTTTCTAATAAGGATTTATTAAAAAGTAGTTCATATGTATCCATCAATGAGTCCAAAGCTTTTTGTGGAAATTTAGCGCCATATTCTGTGTGAATCTTTTATTATCGCCCAATTCCAGAAATAAATTCCGTTTGTTTAAAAATATGTTACAATAATTATAGATTATGTTACAGTTATATATTTTTTTATCATAACTTAAAAGAAAATTTATATTACAATTCGATAATTACGTTACAAGTGGCAACGATGGTTGGCGAAGGCCCGATCGTCTGGTGCCTAAACAGCAAGCATAACACGACAATATAAAAATCGTTGTCCGGCAAACAACTTAACTTCAAACGATTTTTGTACGGAGTGCCGAATGGGCCTATTAATGATATTTAAAATGCCTGGATACGATTCAATACTTTCTGTGATAATATATAACATAGTTGTTTTAACGGAAGCTAATATATTGAGTGATTTAGTACATTTAAAAGTTCACAAGGAAAAGAAAAAGTTTTCCTGTAGTTGGCTGTATACCATCAATCACAAAATTGGAAAGAAATCCTTTGTAAAAGGTATAAAAAAATTTTATTAAAAATCCCTTAAAAGGGCTACATCACAACAAAACGTTTTCGATTTTTATAAAAAATCATCATCAGTGTTCAATAAACTGGAGGCTAGCTGAGCCACAAAAGAAAAATATCTGGGTAAAAACCCTTTACATAAAATATAGATGCCTTAAAAGTGCATACTTCAATAAAAAGGCCTGTGATGGTCACATGGCGAACAGGATAATGCCCTAAGGTAAAGTATGATCAACTCAATTTGGATCCCACGTGTTGGGAAACCTGTATACTTTACCTTAGGGCATTATCCTGTTTGCCATGTGACCATCACAGGCCTTTTTATTGAAGTATGCACTTTTAAGGCATCTATATTTTATGTAAAGGGTTTTTACCCAGATATTTTTCTTTTGTGGCTCAGCTAGCATCCAGTTTATTGAACACTGATGATGATTTTTTATAAAAATCGAAAACGTTTTGTTGTGATGTAGCCCTTTTAAGGGATTTTTAATAAAAAAAATTTATACCTTTTACAAAGGATTTCTTTCCAATTTAAAAGTTATTTACATGCATTAACATAATTTTTTAATATATGTTTTTCAATTTTAAAGCTGTTAAAATTATTGGTTAGGCCCGGCCTATCCTGCCTACCCCCAAAAGCCGCCACTGCCCGCCTAGTTAGACTGCAAAAATATATCAGGAATTACAACCCTTCTTCTTCTTCTTGTGCCACTCCTATCGGAGATTGGAAATCATCAAGGCTACCCTGACTTTGTTTACAGCTGACCTAAAAAGTTCATTAGTGGTGCAGCCAAACCACTCTCTCAAATTCCGCATCCAGGACATTCTTCTATGGCCTGGATTCCGTATTAACTACAACCCCCTGTAATGTAAATTTCAATGTCCTCATTTACCATATTATTTTTAATAATTATCTATTTGCGGATTGTATACTGCATTGTTAGATAGTTACTTGTAATGGTTTTTATATTTCCGGTAATAGGTTAAAGGTGCATTTTTCTATTTTCATGAAATTATCTTCTATAATATCGTGAAATAAGACTTACCTTTGTATAAATACATGATGTTAAAATTCATTAACTCACAAATTCACAAACAAATTTCCTTTAAAACTATGAAAGCTACAGTTACGTCTCCTTTTTAAGAGCTCATTTCATACAAAACACACCTCAAAATGTCAAAACAACAACTAAAAACGAACGAAAGAAACCCGCAAAATTTGACATTTGATAAGATAAAGTTAACCTTGCTCCCTGATTATATCAGTTCTACCAACAATATATTTTAATACTACTGTTGCTTGCGAGATAGTCGATTAATCGGTCATTTTATGAAAAATTTCATTACAAAATTTCTGTGATACAGTAACGATCAACAGGTAGCCAAAACGCGTTCCAAGATTGCGGCCGTAATTTTGAATATTTTTTTGAAATATTTGGCACACGTATTCGTAATATAATAAAGAATGGCGTTACAGAGCCCAATTTGAAAAATATATTAATATGTGGAAATTACTCTGTAATTAAATACAATATTAAAAAAACGAGCATGTACCGCCAATAAGAAGAACAAAAAAATACACTTTCTTCAAATAAACTTTTTTATCCGATGCCTAGATTTTGTGTCATTTTGGAACTACTAATGAAATAAAAAATTTTAGTAGTTCCAAAATGACACAAAATCTAGGCATCAGATAAAAAAGTTTATTTGAAGAAAGTGTATTTTTTTGTTCTTCTTAATGGCGGTACAGGCTCGTTTTTTTAATATTGTATTTAATTACAGAGTAACTTCCACATATTAATATATTTTTCAAATTGGGCTCTGTACCGCCATTCTTTATTATATTACGAAAACGCGTGCCAAATATCTCGAAAAAATATTCAAAATTACAGCCGCAATCTTGGAACGCGTTTTCGCTACCTGTTGATCGCTACTGTTTCCTCTTAAATATTATAATATAATAAATTTATACGACAATCCAAAAATTTTCTGTGCGGAGATCGCAATCTGACGATACGAGTAATAAGAGTTGCATAAATTAGCGCACGATTATTCGGATTATTCGAAAAAGCCGATAATAAAAGCCGATAGTTTCGATCGTTGCCTTCTCGATTGCTCCCCTCCTTTTGATCTTTCCTCCTTCCTGTCCTGTCAAAGAAAAGCGGTTTGATCTGCAATAACAAAAGCCGAAAAAGGTATTTTGCATTATCTAAGACATCTTTATTTAATATAAGGTTTTATTAGCCAAAGTAGGTTTTGCAGATGAATATATTTTACTTAATATTAGCATTTTTACACAAACCTGTGTTTGTGACCGTATATGTTGATGATATCGTTCCAAGGTTTCGCAACTTTTCTATGACATTTTATGAATTAACTCTTGGCAGGCTGACACTTTTTTATTTATCGAACATTCGATCTTCTTTTGCATGAAGTGTATTAATATACTTTTTATTTCGTAGTTATAAAGAATGCCAGAGATGACTGAAGTAGACAAAACCGTGATCCAAGAGACAAAACCTGAACAAAGTGAATCGTCAACAGACAGTGACTCCGATGAAGACATCCCTGAGTTGGAAGATGCAGGAACTGCAAGCGCCGCTTCAGCTACATTCCCTGGAGCTGCAGCTGCAGGTTTGCCCATGGATATGGTCTCCAAGGCCAAACAGTCCAGAGGAGAGAAGAAAGCAAGGAAGATCATGTCCAAATTGGGCCTTAAACCTGTAAGTATGTATTGTATAAAACCTGTATTGAATAGCTGAACCTAAGCTTGAGAAATTTTGTGTGAATTTAATTTGTTTAAGTGATTTTTGTTGTATTTTGTTCATCAGGAAGAAAAGTGACACAAGTCACATAATTCCAGAGTTATCTTGTTAAATTGGTTCAATAAATACTACACTTTTTCCAGGAAAAGTGTCACAGATGTTGTGGACTTTCGAGGTGATAGTGTCATTATTCATTTGGCGGTAAAATGAATATTTTTATTCTAGAACAATGACACTTTTCAGTTATGCTATGGTGTTTTATGTATCGTTATTTATTATGAAAACCGTTGTATTTAGAGAAGTGTCCTAGGTATTTTTCGTTTATGTTTAAGAAAGTGACCAGTATTTTAAAAGAATAGTGACATAACTGAAAATGTTGATTTTTTCTTTGTTAAATCAGATATAGTTCTTTTTGTTTTGCTTCTTAAGCAATTAGAAACATTCACTTATCCATATCACTTATAAATTTCAGCAGTTATTGTTTAAAACATACAGTTAAATTAAGATCTAAAAAAGCTATTTTTGTCTCCCATGAAAAAAATTGTTTTTTGAATTGTGACACATTTCTTCTTGATGAGCAATTTGAATCTTATTGATTATTTTCGTTCAGATGTAACAGTGATTCTTTGTGAAGACAATGAATCTTACTTAACTTAGTAACAAGGCAATTACTCAACACCCTCGATGTAAACCAAGTCGATTTCTGATACTTTTCATCAATTTTTTTACATACTAAAAACTTAAGTCAAAATCAATATTTTTGACTTAAGACTTTTTTACTTATCAGCACAATAATATACAGATATTAATATTCTTTCCTGATTTATTATAAGGACATGGCAATACTGCCAAACACCAATATTTCATTCTATGAAGCTTTATTCGAGGCTAGCTTCACCTGGCTATATTGTTAATGTCTAGTTTTCTTACTTTGATGTATGCTGAGGTCTTGTGTGTTGCAAACTGGCAATTTTTGCTAACCAGTACAGATCTGTCTCCTCGCAGATTGTCAATATTATAAACATAGTTTAGGTGTAATTCGTTTTCCCAGTTGTTCCTTAATAATAGGGAACTTGCATAAAATTTTAAAGTCGAAAAACTGTTATAAATCACAACAGAACATAATTTAAAACATGTATCAAAGATAAAAAAGTTTTGTTTGTCTTTCGTTTGGCCCCTAAAGGCGATTAAAAATCCAAATTATACCAGCCAGCCCAAAAAGCCTCGTGTTGTCATCTGGTTATATGTTTACATTCTTCACCAACAAAGTAAACAAAATTGTATATAATTTTAAATTAGACATTATAAACATCAGTAGAAAATACAGTTATGTGACGTTACAAGTGTTTTTGATCATTTGAACTATTCATAGAAAATTTGTACTTTTACAAAATGGTTTTATTTTCCATAGTAAACCTTTTTTCCTTTCCTTCAATAACTATATCAAACTCCAATCTCAACAAACTGGTATATATATTATTACAATGACATATGATAAATGTCATTAGAATATAAATATTTTTCCTTTATTCCGTGATGGCAAGCTGGCCAAATACCCAAGTAGGTGGAGGCCAATAAACTAAAGAAGAAGAAGAATATACCTAAATATAACCATAAACGGAACCATATAGTTAAACTATGTGAAGTCATGGGTCGTTTGAACTATTTTAAAATACAAAAGACTTTAAATTTGTACTTCTAAGTTATTATGAGTTTTTGAAGAGTGAAATTTTGGAAATATCATTTTTATACAAAACTGAACATTATGCAATAAAAAAATGTGCAAGTTCCCTATTGTTTGCAGTTAAATAATATAAATAACATTGGATATAAATTTGAGTACTGGAAAAATGTCTACTTTGTTGAAAGCTAAAGTTATGTTAAGTTTCTCATATAAATTTAAAAATAATTTGAACAACTAGTTTAGGAGGTTATCATATTACAGAAAAATAAAAAAGGGTTGTTGTTTATCTAGTAGTCCCTGTGTTACCTAATTTATTATACCATGTGAACTTAGGTGTCAAAAGGGACATACAGTAAAATCCAACTTTTCCACAAGCTTATATGAAATTGATCATGTTTTGCTTACTAAGAATTGGATACACTAAAATATTTGATTTCATTCATATAATACAGTAATTTAATCTTAGTTAATTAATAATAGTTTTGCTTTGATTTGATAGTTTGCAAAAACAAAAATTTTGTATATTTTTAGATTCATCATCATCTTGTGCTACAGTCCTCAGAGGGCCACGACTTTCTCAAGCTTTCTACACCATTCTGTTCTGTCCCTTGCTTGCATTTTCCAGTTGCCGACTCCGATCTTCTCAGCATCCTGTGTTATGCCGTCCATCCACCTCAGCTTTGGTCTACCCCGTCTTCTCATTCCCACGGGTTGCGCTGTTAGAATCTTTTTTATCATGTTTGATTCAGGGGCCCGGGCTACATGTCCTGCCCACTGCAGGCGGTTTCGCTTAATTATAGTGATAATATCTTTTCCACCAAATGTATGCTTGTAGATATTCTGCAGTTAAAAGATATCTACGCCTCCATATTCCGTTCTCACAGACCGCTCCAAATATCTTACGTAGCACCTTTCTTTCAAAAATCGACAGAGCGGATTCATCTGTTTTAGTTAGCGTCCATGCCTCATTTTTGTATATTATTAGATTACAGAAAAACAATTTAAAGTTTCAATTTTTATCATTAAAAAATGCAAAGTATATTTGCTTGCACATGACATGAAAAAAAAAAAGAAGAAGATCTGTCAACCTAGAATATTTGACAAAATTTTGATTAAGTTTTAAGTTAAATTGTTTAAAACAACGCAGAGCCTTAATGGGTTCAAAGCTGCGTATTGGAGCTGATCTTACCCTATTGCAACGTGAGAAAGTGAAGGTAGTTTATCAGGAATTGGAACACAGGAAAACACAGGGTGAAACGGATTTGATGATCAAATACTTTAATGGGGTGCCAAGAATCGTAAAGAAATTCAATAATTCAAAAAACGATCGTTGAGATTATATTTTCAGAATGCTGGGGGTATGTGCACCAAACTTCCGAATTTCAGACAGGCTGTGCTTCTTTCTAGTTACGATATTATTGTTATCATTGAAACATGGCTTACTTCTAAAATCTTAGATGCTGAATTGGGTTTGGGTGACTTTAATGTGTTTAGGCATGATAGAGACACTCAAACTAGTTCGAAGACTCGTGGTGGTGGTGTCCTTATTGCCATCCATAAGCGTCTTCGTTCAATGATGGTTAAGCCCATCGATTCCTCTGTGGAACATGTGTTTGCACAGGTAATGTGTTCTACTAAAAAGTTAATCATTGGTGCTGTGTACTTTCCTCCGCGGTCATCTGGGTCATTATATGAGGAGCATTCCACCTGTATGTTGGACTTAGGCCCGGTTTTTCAGTGAGCAGTTAAAATTTTGGTTAGCTAACCTAGTTTAAATTTTAACCAATATTTTAACCCTTATATCGTTTTTCAGTGCTTTAAACCAAGATGTGTAATTCTATAGATTTTTGACAGAAAAATAAACAAAATAGAATTTCATAACCTATTTTATAAATAACATAACATTACAAAAATGATTAATGCATTCAAGTTCCGATTCTTCATCTGATGATGAAGATATAATCAAGAATATAATAATACATAATACAATATTGCCCGCGATAACACAAAATATCATAATTTAACTAACCTCTTCTGTCAGCAAATATAGATAAACGTCTGTCGGAAAATTCGGAGTTAAACCACCTATGATAGCGAGTATCGGTTAAAATCTTGGTCAACTTAAACGGGTTTAAGCGATAACCTGGTACTGAAAAACTGATTAACCATAAAAATTTCGGTAACCGAAAAATCTGGGTTAACCCAGCACTGAAAAACCGGTCCTTACCAGATAGATTCAGTGACTGTGAGTTTTGTATTTGTAGTGACTACAACCTACCTGAGGCATCCTGGTATAATCTCAATGATGGTGTAACAGTTGAGTGTCCGCAACACTATTCAGCAAATATTATTTGTACTTGCTACAATTTTCTTAATATGTCACAAGTAAATACTTTGCCTAACCTTAATGATACATTTTTAGATCTAGTTTTCTGTACGCAGAGGGATGCAGTTGTGTCGATTTCTACTGATATTCTATTGAATACTTCTCAGCATCATTCAGCTTATACTATATTGTTACCAGCAGCTAATTTAAATTTGTTTCTTAAATATGATGTCTTTTATCATGATTTTAAAAAATGTAATTATCAGGTTTTAAATGAACATTTAGCATCAATTCCTTGGAATGAGGTATTAGATGTATCAGATATTAATTGCTGCATAGATAATTTTTACCATGTTTTATATGACGCCATCAGTATGTTTGTTCCTGTCAATCGGTTTAAATCATTGAACTTTCCTGTTTGGTTCTCACGAGAATTGATTGAACTTGTCATACAGAAAAAAATAGCTCACCGGAATTTTAAAGCATCAGGCAACTCATATGAGGAATTTTCAGTGCTAAGGGAAAGATGTAAATCATTACAAGCAGTATGTTAGAAAAACTATTTAGAGAATATTCAAGCAAATCTTTCAAGCAATCCCCGCTCTTTTTGGAGACATGTTAATGCTACATGTGGGTCTAACACTTATCCTAATGTGATGTCTAATGAAGGTGGGGATGTAATAGCTCAGTGTGGTGAGGAGATAGTCAATCTATTTGCCAATTATTTTTCGGGTACATATAATGATAGTGAGTATAATTTACCTAACTTTGAATTAGACTAGTGTTGATATCCAAACTCTGGAATTTAGTCTGACTGATGTTTTTGAGGGAATTATGAGTTTAAAAACTACATATTCTTCAGGGCCTAATGGTATACCTGCAGCACTTATTAAGAACTGTGTGTTTTCCCTTTGTAACCCTTTACAACAAATTTTTAATTTATCATTATCATCATCTATATTTCCACATTATTGGAAAAATAGTTTTCTTACACCTATCCATAAATCTGGCAATCGCGAGTGTGTAAATAATTATAGAGGTATAACTATTCAATCAGCAATCCCAAAACTTCTAGATAAATTGGTATCGATGGGTCTTACCTGGGCTTGCCGAAACATAATTATTGATGAGCAACATGGTTTTTCTAACGGAAAGTCAACTGTAACAAACCTTGTCAACTACCAACAATACTTGTTGGGTGCATTTGAGAATAAGATTCAGGTCGACAGCATTTATACTGATTTTTCAAAGGCATTTGACAGGGTTAATCATAACCTGTTGGTTCATAAACTTCGTGCATCTGGCTTTGGTGAACCCATTGTTAATTGGATTAAAAACTTTTTGATGGGTCGTACACAACAAGTTCGTATCAACAATTATGTTTCTAAAGAATTCCATTGTTGTTCTGGTGTCCCACAAGGGTCTCATTGTGGTCCCTTGCTCTTTAACTTGTTCGTTAAACTCACACTTTCTACTATTTGCTGATGATCTTAAGTTATTTCGTTACATACAGGATATATCAGATAAAGATCTCCTGCAAGATGATGTTAATAATATATGTTTATGGTCGAAACAAAATGGTTTAAGCCTAAACCCGACTAAATGTTCTTGTATTTCATTTGGTCGTATAAATAATCTAACAGCTAATAGATATGTTCTTAATGATGTACTCTTGAATTCAGTTACTGAGATTAAAGATTTGGGTGTATTATTGGATTGTGCATTGACATTTAGAAGCCATTATCTTAAAATTAAGGAAACAGGATTTCGCAATCTTGGGTTTATTTATCGCAACAGTCATGATCTCTCACCTACTGTATTCAAATTACTGTACTGCTCTCTAGTGCGCTCAGGACTTGAATACTGCTCTGTTGTTTGGTCTCCATTTCATCAAGTCTACATTGATGGATTGGAGAGCGTTCAGCGGAAGTTTCTAAGATCTTTGGCTTATAAAGCACATACTAATATAAGAAATACTGAAAATTTTGTCATAGATTATTCTGGAATAATGTCTCAATTTAACATTGCTACACTGAAGAACCGCAGGTTGAGAGCTGATATGTTATTTTTATTTAAACTTCTAAACAATGATATTAATTGTCCCTCGTTGTTGGATAATGTGTACTTCAATAAAATTCATAGAACTCGACACACTGCACTCTTTCATATTCCTTTTCATAGAACTGAGTATTCTCGTCATTTTCCCTTGTCGAGAATGCTCAGTTTTTGCAATGACATGAAACTTGATCCATTCTGTCTAGGCATTAATGACTTCAAGAGGCAAATTGAGAATTTAATGAGTTAAATATGTGATATTTTTCATTTTCTAACTGTGATTTGATATATGTACTGTGTTATTTTACAAATTTTATTGGTTAATTGTCTTATATTCATTGTTTTTTATACATGATCTTACTTATTCTATTTTTTTTTTTGTTTTTGTATTTTGTAAATGGTTCTACCGTAGAAATAAATAAATAAAAAATAAATAAATAAAAAAAAAGACTACTAACATGCAAAAGTGACACAAATCGAAATCTACTGTTACATTAAATTTATTTAATTATAATTTTATTAAATTTATTTTATTTTTGGTACCTATATCAAAAATCATTTTTTTGATATCTATCCTAATACTAGAAATAAAATTAAATTTTAATACTTTCGTTGCCACAGGAATATTAACCCTTTCAGTGTGACGTTAAATCATAGGGAGTTGAGCTGTGCAGCCCTGCTCTGCTTAATTAAAAGTTAATGGGACAAGAGCACACTGGTGCACCTTTCGCATTTTATCAACAATTAACAAAGTGCACTGGTACGCTTTCTGCATTGAAAGGGTTAAGAAATCTGGTCGAAAAAGAAAAATTCAATCCTAGAAAAGAACGCAATCTATAAGTTGGCAGTCAACATGTTAATCAGTTGTTGTCTATACCTACCTGTCTCAGTTTTTGAGTTGTGTCACTGTTGCATGCAGTGGACAATTTGATATTACATGTAGTATGCAATACTACATATATAACCTTCCTTTTTAATATATTTGTTAATGACATTAAATCTCAAATTAACTTTAAATTTCTGCTATTTGCTGATGATTTAAAAATCTATAGAATTATCGAATCTGTCTCAGATTGTGAAAAACTTCAAAATGATATTAACAAAATTATGGCATGGTGCAATTGGAACCAAATGAGCATTAATGTTGGAAAATGTCACTTTATTAGTTTCTGTAGAAGAATTAATAACCTCTTTTATAATTACAAATTAGCTGAAGAACCACTGAAGGCTGTATCAACTGTAAGAGATCTAGGTGTTCAATTAGATTCCAAACTAAATTTTTGCGCTCATTTTGATTATGTGAATAACCAGGCATTTAAGATGTTATGCTTCATTATTAGAACTTCTAGATGTTTGCATAACATTAATTCCATCAGACTGATTTATTTTTCCCTAGTTAGATCTGTTCTTGAGTATTGCTCAGTTGTTTGGTCACCCACTTATGAAGTCCATATAGCCAAGCTTGAAAAAGTCCAAAATAAATTCATTAGGTACTTAAGTTTTAAATTACACAAACCTTTAAGTGACCATTCCTACTCAGAAATTAGAAATAAATTAAACCTTCCTAGGCTATCTTCCAGACGGATGTATGCTGATGTTTTGTTTCTTCATAAACTACTGAATTCAAAAATTAATTGCAATGATCTACTGTCTCTAATTGACTTTAATGTTCCCTCTAGAGTTACTAGAACATCCCAAAATTTTGCAATTAAATTTCATCGCTGCAACTTTGGTAGGCATTCTCCTCTGAGTAGAACCATTCTAAATGGAAATAGAATAGACCTTGATTTGTTGCTGTGCGCTTCGGAAAATGTTTGTAGACAGTGTTTAAAAAAAAAATTTGTAATCTTATGTGATTTATATTTGTTATTTACTTTGTATTATTTTAATATTTGTTTTTTCTATATAGCTGCATCGCCAGTTTTTGTCATACATATTTACTATATCTCTATATTTATTGTATCACTAGATAATTATAACATTTTGTGTATATATTAAATTGGGTGGTACCCCGTTAATAAATAAATAAATAAAAAATACCTTCAACAGTGTGTTCTTGTTGATGGGACATCCATGTCAAATAAATATTTGCAACAAAATGGTTTTACTGGCAAAATGGGATTTTCTGTCAGTTGTTTTTACACCAGTAATATTACATTGTCTAATAAAGGCTATATAAATGTCATTGTTGTTGCTTTAGGTACAAGGAGTAAACAGGGTAACAATTAGGAAGTCGAAGAATATTCTTTTTGTCATAAACAAACCAGATGTATACAAAAACCCTGTAAGTGACACCTACATCGTATTTGGTGAAGCTAAAATTGAAGATCTGTCACAACAAGCGCAGGTGGCTGCTGCTGAGAAATTCAAAGAAGTCAGTCCTGCTGGAGATAATGCTGCTGGTACAACAACCACATCTGTGGCACCAATAGCTGAAGAATCAGAAGATGAAGAGGTATTTGAATTTTTTTGAACTACAGGATGTTTGGTAATGAATGGGTCATAGCTTAACCTTAGATTCCTGAGCTTAAAATAAGTCGATTTAAGCTAACTTACTTTAGTACGAAAGTTGATAACCGAAGTACAGTGTGTCAAAAACTTTTTTTTATTTATTCTTGAAAATTTCCTGACAGGCATGGAATACCAGCACGAAATTTGGTAAGTGAGGAACAAGAAAACTAAATTCGCTACCAAAATCGATGTATTACCCAGAAGGCGCGACATGCGTCTTTCAGCGCTCATTTAATACATTCCATTGTTTTTATCCCGCACTCTACACTACTTTTTGAATCAAAAACTTTTATCCTCTTAAAATTATTACTTAAAAAAGATATACTACATTCATCTCGCTAAACTATTTTTTGTATAATAACATTACATCTGAAAAAGAAAACTTAAAACCATAATTGTGCCAGTTCTCATATTTATGCCATTGCATCGCATATTCCATTTGAAGGAATTTGCGATACATTTTTGGAAATTATTATGATTTTAAGTTTATTTTTCGGATGTAAATACAATGAAATTATGCAAAAAATTATTTTGCATGGCTCATTAAAATGCGTTTATCTCGAAAGGGTTGAGTGTAGCGAGATGAATGTAGTATACCTTTTTTAAGTAAAAATAATAGGGGAATAAAAGGTTTGATTGAAAAACTATGTAGATTGGGTAATAAAAAAATTTAATGTATTACATGAGTGCATGAAAGACCGTATGTGGCGCCCTCTGAGTAATACATAATTTTTAGAAGCTAATTTAGTTTTTTTTTCCAAAAAGCCCCACTTACCAAATTTCGTGTTGTTATCCAATGCCTGTCCGGAAATATTTAAGAATAAATAAAATAAAAGTTTAACTTTGACACGCTGTATTTCGGTTATTATTAGATTTCGTACTAAAGTAAGTTAGCTTAAATCAACTTATTTTAACCTCAGGAATCTAGGGTTAAGCTATGGCTCATTCGTTACCCTGTATATAGACCATAGATAGATAATACTCTAGATTGCGCCCTGTCATCTTAAAATGGGTGACGGTTGCGACAGAGATAAATGAGCCTATTTGGTCGGTAGTCTCTTTTTAATTTAAGGGGAATATCGACGACGTGACTATCCCACTTTATCGAGTAATATGTGTTGACAGTTAAGGCGGGTGGTGACGAGAAATGGTCTTTGGTCTTCGGACGTGGATAATCGTGGTTCGAATCCCATACCAACTTTACCTTTTTTATTTTTATTTAATCAATATTGCGTTTATTAGATATTTTTACATCTGAAAAATGGACCTAAGTAAATCTAGCAGATAATAAATGTATGTATAGTAAGTTAATATTGGAATACATAATTTGTGAACTGCATAGTAAAATAAAAGTCATTCGTTATTAATATAAATTCGTCCTTATTCGAATGATGTGAATAATGTTTGTTTAGCTTCTACTTTTTTAAAAAAATTAAAAAAAAAACAATAGTTTCATAAATAAAAATAATGTCTAATTACTTATAATTGAAACGGTCATTTCAAAAACAGCAAAGTCCACAATTTTCAGAAACTAACTTTTTGAGAGGAATAGACTCCTTTAAGATAAACGTTGTGTGCAAAAACGACATCAGTCCAGTAAAAACATTAGGAACAAAACTACAATATAACTCTGAATTTTGATGTCATCCATTTCATCCATCTTTCGACTATATAGTTAGTTTTCTTTGCTCTTCTGTAAAATTAGGAATATGTGACTCGTGTTGTTTTTGAAATGGCCGATTCAATTAATAAATCGATGGTACATTATGTTGATATTACCTAATTATTGGTAATTTTTTACGAATATTTTTAACAATTACTTTATACTATTCTACCATTAACTTATTAAAAAAAATAACATTGACTTTTATATTTTTAAAAATCTATAGGTACCTACACAGTTTTTCTTATTTGTTATATATTTCTTTGCATAGATTTATTTTAGAGATGTAATAATATCTAATAAATGCAATATTGATTAAATTAAAAATAAAAAAAGTAAAGATTGGTATGGGATTCGAACCACGATTATCCACGTCCGAAGACCAAAGACCAGTAGTTCTCATCGCCATCCGCTCAAACTGTCAAAAAATTTAAATAAGACTCGATATAGTAGGATAGTGACGTCGTCGATACTCCCCTTGAATTAGAAAGAGACTACCGACCTAATAGGCTCATTTATCTCTGTCGCAACCGTCACCCATTTTAAGATTGCAGGGCGCAATCTAGAGTATTATATATCTATGATATAGACTAAACTGTTAGATTTTTAGGAATATTATTTATAAACTATAAATTTGTTTTTAGGTTGACGAATCTGGAGTAGAGGAAAAAGATGTAGAGTTGGTCATGTCTCAGGCAAATGTTAGTCGATCTAAAGCAGTAAAGGCGCTCAAGAATAACCAAAATGACATAGTGAACGCTATAATGGAGCTTACGATGTAACCTTGAATGTTTTTTTGTTAATAAAAATTGCTCCAGTTGATCATAATGCAGTTAATTAAGTCTTCAGTATATATAAGTAAATAAAATTATAAAATACAGTCGGGCTTTTATTTAACCCTTTTACTGCAGGTTTATTCTAGGTAATTTAGATATAGATGGTCCGAATTGAACAAAACCCGGGATGCTATTCTGCAATATGGATATTTGACGTTTGATACTTGCAATGTTGCCAGATTTGTAGTTTTTCTGATATAATTATTCATTTTGGTTTTTTAAATCCAACACTTTCTATATTGTATTATTATTGGAATCCTCACTTCAGTACGAGTTCAAATGGAACACTTTGTATTTTATCTAGTAACGAAAATCTTAAATAAAACCTCAGGGCCAAATAGTTAAGAAATAATTCAGTAAATTATACAATGCTGTTAGCTGTGATTTTGGCATTACTTCATAAAACTAACAATATCTTTACATTTATTGAAAAGTTGCATAAAATAAATATTAATAACTAAAGCTGACACATTATTTTTAAAATCAAGTATATTCAAATGGGAAATAAGCCACAATTTTACCTAAAAATGATTTTATTAACGTTTCGACGCCCAAGTCGGGTGTCGTTGTCAAAATACAAAATAATAATAAACAAAAATGTTGCTTAGTAAAAAATTCTTCTAATAATTTATTTAATCTGACTCATTTATATCGGCAATTCAGTCACGTATTATACATTTTAAAGTAGACGACTTTAAAATGATATATTGCCAATATTGATGAGTTGCGTTCCTGGGACGACTTTACTAAAAGATAGTTCATTCGATTACATGAAATCAATCCCAACTCAAGAATATCCGCCACAAAAAATCATAGCATGTGATCTGTCTTTAAAAAGACAACCAAATGCAACGGTGGCAATGAAATTCTCGCGTTAGAGATTCCATAGTAAATCACGAGGGAAAACCAGGAAAAACCTCGTGATACTATCCCGACATGTAAGTATTTGGGTTTACATTTAGTTTACTCTCAAAACTAATACAAAATTCTGACTTGATATTTTAAATAATACTAAATATGTACTAACTCGATATGTTACTAATTGTGGTATTTTCTTTCTATTGACTTCCTCCTTTAATATGGGTAACCACATCCTACTGCATTCTACCTGTATCACAAGACAGATCACATGCTATGATTTTTTGTGGCGGATATTCTTGAGTTGGGATTGATCTCATGTAATCGAATGAACTATCTTTTAGTAAAGTCGTCCCAGGAACGCAACTCATCAATATTGGCAATATCATTTTAAAGTCGTCTACTTTAAAATGTATAATACGTGTCTGAATTGCCGATATAAATGAGTCAGATTAAATAAATTATTAGAAGAATTTTTTACTAAGCAACAACATTTTTGTTTATTTAGTATTATTTTGTATTTTGACAACGACACCCGACTTGGACGTCGAAACGTTAATAAAATCATTTTTAGGTAAAATTGTGGCTTATTTCCCATTTGAATATACTTGATTATAAAAATGCCACAAGAAAATAGCTTCAGAACAACATTATTATTAAAATTTCTACAATCAAGATGGTTTTTAATGAGGTTACAGCGATAGAAAAGGACCTTGTAGTGACAGTCAAATTGCTCAAAGGTACTTTCTCAAACCATTCTATTCATAAAGTGATAGTACAAAAAATTATAGAGCGGTTGGAAGAAACTGGATGAGTAAAAGATGGCATGCGAACAGGTAGACAAAAAACTGTAACAGTAATCCCTCGTTATCCGCGGTTGCGATATCTGTTGAATCTTTAATGAGAATATTTTATAATTTGACCAGTCGCGTTAAATTACTCATGATACGCCACTGGCGCTTGTTTTTAGTCTTAGTAGTAAGACTACGGCAATTAGTTTATGGTTCGGAAGGTTTAAAATACCGGCGACTGTAGACGCTGATCGCTGATATCAGCGTCTTTATTTTTGTTCATATGATAATACTATTTCACAAATATGCAATTTCATCATGTTTCATATTTCTTTCTATCCAAATTGGGATTATGTCATATATATTCTTCTTTGGATCGTGGATCCTTCTCCAACCGCGCCTTTCTCTTCGGAACGTAACCCCCGCGGTTGAAAAGGGATTACTGTAAACTACAATTACAATAGAACTTAAGTTTTAATGCAGAATTTCGTTGAAGGCCGTTAAGCAGAGCTCATTTTGGTGTAAATGTTCGGTGTTATTTATATCCCTGACGATGGATTGGCAGATAAAGTAGTATTGAATGGCCTCCTTGTTCACCCGATTTAAATCCTAAAGATTATTTTTATTGGGATACTTGAAAAGTAGAATTTATAAAACTACACCAGCTATTAGATAATAATTTGTATTTCGATAGCGATTTTAATAGTCATATTTTGAGCTAAAGTACATACAATACTATTAATATTATTTTATTTATCAATATGCAGATATAACATAAAACGGTTTTTTTAACGCTGTGTCTAGGTACACGCTAAAGTGTACGCAAATAAAAAAGTTAGGTACACGCTTAAACGTCGTCAAGTCAGTGACGTCATTATTTAGCGTGTACTATGACTGGGTTTTTTGGTACACGCTAATTTGAGCCGCGTGTATGCTGTGGTATATTATGTTATGTATATTATGCTGTGGTATATTATTAATACCATCAAATAATTTGAGCAAACTTGACGTACTTGAGGAAGTACGTCAAAGTGACGTCACAATTGCAGTTTTTTGAAATTCTAAAAATCTGTGCTCTCACTATCAGTCTAGTTTGATCAAATTTTTTGTATTGAGTTGTCTAACTTGTTTGTACTTTATTTAAAATTAAAATTTTTCATTATTATCCACAATGAACTAGATGTGACGTCACTAACTGTCACTTTCAGTTTGCTCAAACCAGTTTGATCAAATTATTTGATGGTGGGACGCGGCCTTTCCTTTAGAGTGTGGTTAGAATTTGTCTAATCGCGTTATGTTTACACTTTAATATTAATTCGTAAAGAGTTTCCTTATTTTTTACTTGTTTAGTGTTTTTTTTTTTAATTAACAGTGTGGACAATTATTTAGTTCTTTTAATGAGTTTAACAACATTCTAAAACAGTATGAAAAAGATAAAAGACAAAAATTGGTGATTTTAAGGGTAGCAGAAGTAATAAGATAAAATATACGGGGCATTTTGATTAGTGTGATAAAGCAATTTTAGCAAACTTTGAGCTTCATATTACAAAATTAATTAGAATGTCACTATATATTTCGATAATATATAGTGGCAGACCAAACTTATGTTTTTTAAATGGAACACTCTATATTTTATTTTATGTTCGAAATCTTCTTAACTTGCATATCACAAAAATATAAAGGTTTATTATGTTATACAGGGTATTTACAAAGTTATAACTAATTTTCTATGAAAATCGTAACAAGTTCAACTCCCTGTATAAATAAACACCAATATAAACTGGTATAATTAACTTACGTATAAAAATTATTTTAGCAGTACATATTTTGTATAATATCATGTTAACTAATATTTATTTTGCTAACCTGAATATACTTTTATCAGGGCCCCCGTAAGAACTACTGGCGCCTGTGTGCAAAAAATGATTTTGGCGCCCCTTAAGGCATTTTGCTAATTTTTTTATTTATTTTTTTTAAAGGTAGGTAGGTAGGTGCAAATAAAGCAAAATAGGAACAAATAACACTATAGCAAATCTTAATTAAATAAAGTTTAAGGGGCTTTATTGAATCAATTCTGCTGGACCATCTTCTCACACATAGAGGGTTTAGACTTAACCCGAGAACATTTTTGCTCACTTCACAACATCCAACCTTTTTGTGGATGGCGAACCCAGAGTAACGCGATTTTCAAATTTTGTCCATTAAGGTACGTTTTTACTGCAGCGGCTGGCTCGTTAATCGCTGAAAGATCGTCGCTGAATCTGAGCATTGATTGCGGTATACTGCTTGTGTGATTTGTTGGCGGTGCGTGTTTCGGAGTTTTGTATTTGAGAAATTTTTGTGAAGTGAAGCTTGTTTTTATAAGTATGTATCATTTCATAATTTCCTAATAAATGGTTGTTTATCACAATTTTGAAGTATCCTTCTTTATGTCTTCTTTTAAATATTGCATGTTTTTCTTATCTTGTAGCATTGGACAATTCTTTCTTTATCCTCTGTTTCCTCTGCTCGCATGTATTTTAACAATAATTGTTTTCTTTGAATAATAATATTAATATTGTCCGTCTGTCGTCTGTCCGTCCGTCCGTAAACATAACTCCTCATTATACCAGGTAGAATGAAAATTAGGTGTCCAATGAAAGCTTATGATCCAGGATACTACTACAGGTGAGAAAATTTGACCTAAGACTTCCGCTTTTAGAAATGCAACCGCAAGTACTATTTTAAAGTCAATAGTACAAGCGATGTAATATTCGACGCGCTATAGCAAGATGAGAACAAATATATACGTACTTCTGGTTTCATGACTGTCTGCCCGTCTGTTCGTCGTCCGTGAAAATAACTCCTCCGTCATTCCACTAGGTAGAATGACAGATGAGATGTCGAACGAAAGCTTATGATTCAAGGATGGTACTAAAGGTGAGAAACTTGACCTAGGACTTCCGGTTTTAGAAAGGCGACCGGGAGTACTGTTTTAAAGTCGTCGGAATAATATAAGCAATATATTATTCGACTCGCCCATACAAAGGTTATAGACGCTTCAGTCAAAACGGCTCCTACAATCCACACAACCACACGCACAATCAGATACACCGCATTCACTGTTCAGCTACAGAGTTGCCAGATGTGATTTTATAAATCTCCCACTTAGAAACTGAAATTCCCTCAAATTGAAGCTCAAATCTCCCAAATTTAAATTTTTGGCACATTTTAATGAAGTAGTAGTCATATGTAAAGAAGAGTAAACCAAAATTATACTACTTATTAACAGAGGCCCTGGAAATAATTCATAGGTCCTATCGTCTTCGATTATATGAGGGTATAATATACAGTTCTATGTACATTCGCAATTTTAATTCCTCTAGACGGTTTCAAATTACCAAGAAATTGTGGGAAAATACCCCAATCTGGCAACCCTGTTCAGCGACGATCTTTCAGCGATTAAACGAGCGAGCCGCGCCAGTAAAAACGTACCTTTAGACGGGACTTACCATAATACTTATAACAAATCCACAGGGTACCAGGCGGTGCCGTGGTCGAAAAATTGTTTAAACAATTTTTTTAAACAAATTCACAAAAGAAAATTTTTCATTTTGAACAAATTTTTTTAGATAACTATGGTCATTCTGAGTAAAAAATGGTTCCTTGTCATTTTTCTCTAAGGTTGATTGTTGTCGAGTTATACGCGATTTAAGATTTGAAAAATGCGAAAAAATGGCCATATACCTAACTCGACAACAATCAATTTTAGAGAAAAATCACTAGAGAACTTTTTTGCTCAGAATAACCCAAATTATCTAAAAAAAATTGTTCGAAGTGAAAAAATTATTTTTGTGAATTTGTTTAAAAAAGTTGTTTAAACAATTTTTCGACCAAGGTACGTCCTGGAACCCTGTGGATTTGTTATAAAGACCTCTTTTTGAATAAGCTTTTGCAAAAAAAAACCATCGAAATAATTTCGCTAACGGGGGCAACGATACAGCTTGGGCTATAGCGCTAATTGTTAATAATTAAAAACAACAGCTTTGTAATAAAATAATGACAAAAATTTCTTCAGGATCTTGAAGGAGGGGTTTTAAACTTTGACTTCGTCACTTTTTGACTTTCAGATTAATAATTTTTAATCGAGTTATTAAGCCTTAAAAATGGCCATTCTCGCATTTTTAAAGTTTAAATCGTGTATAACTCGACAACAATTAATTTTAGTGAAAAATGACAAGAGGCATTTTTTACTCAGAATGACCCAAGCGATCTAAAAAAATTGGTTCGAATGAAAAAAATTATTTTTGTGAATTTGTCTTAATAATTTTTCGACCAAGGCACCGCCTGGCTCTCTGGATTTGTTATAAAGACCTCATTTTGAGTAATTTGCAAAAAAATCGAATCGAAATAATTTCGCTAACGGGGACGACGATACATGCTGGTCTAATTAGTTATTTGATGGGTACGCGATTATCAAATATTGTCGATTCATCATTTGAGTGTCACACAATCGTTGGCTTATAGATGAGATAGAATTACCGCCCACACACTACTACTTACATGTTTAGAATTTTTCCACGAAATCAGTGCTTAGTTAGGTATTTCTTATCTACAGTTTTGTCTACGGAATTGGTGTTTGTTATTTTTATAGCAGGATTTTTTATTTTATATCTATAGAAAGACTAATAATGTCATCCAAACAAAGTAAAACTGATCTATTTAATTTCTCAACTTTTATTTTAAAATTAATTTTTGCTTTTTGATTTTTTTTGTAAATATTTTGCAATTTTTGATCCTCAATTTTTGCGCCCCTAAAGGATGGCGCCCGTGTGCATTACACACTTTGCACTTATGGTAGCGGGGGCCCTGACTTTTATATGCATATTGTTTTATTACAATTAAGTTTAAAACATCTGAATAGTTTTGCTTCCCTTCCCCTTCCCTTAATAAAAATATTTTCTATCAAAGAAACAACAAACAAAATAGCGTGTAATATAAAGTCACTGCGCACGCTAAATAATGACGTCACGGGCTTGATGAAGTTTAATTCGCGTGTACCTAACTTTTTATTTGCGTACACGTTAGCGTGTACCTAGACACAGCGTTTTTTTTAATAAATAGCACAAAACACTCAAATTTAATGTGCCGATTTGAAATGTCTTAATTGATAAGTGACAATTGACAGACAGTTACGACATTAAAATAACCACAATAAGTTTATAAATGGTTGCTTGTATTTTGACAGAAATGCTTAATTCAATATATTATCACACGCATTGAACCTTTTTTAAAACAATTTGTGTACATATATTGCTATTGTTGGTATCCTTTTATGAAAACTTTGTTAATACAACAGTGTTCAGTCAAGAAAAGATTGTGTGTTTTAGATTTTAGGTCTTCAGTTAAATATCGGCATTTGTATAATAAACTCATTATAAACGTGGATGTTCAAGAAGTACAATACAGAATATAATCTTCAGAAGGAAAGTAGAGTATATGATACATAATTAATATGTAAAATAGTATCACTGTATAGAATGTTTGGAAAGACCTACCAGTAATATTTACAGTTTCCTGATGGGGACCCAAACTATATCAGAAGGCGACTTTGATATCTTGCAGTTCGAGAAACAACTTACCACATTAAAAGACTCTCAAGAGGCTATCAACAACTGTTGCCAATGGTGTCTGCAATATAAAAATTACCACAAGAAAATAGTTAATGCTTGGCTAAATGTTTTGAAACGGGTGAAGGTGGAACAAAGACTTAATTTGTTTTATTTGGCTAACGATGTTATTCAGTATTCTAAAAGGAAAAACTATGATTTCGTTGAAAGTTGGGGAATTGCCTTGCAAAAGGCTACAACTATGGTTAGGTAAGAAAATTAACATGCATGTTACGTCTTATTGTTAAAATTGAAAAGAAAATTTACCGAACACTTGATTATGTACTGGTAATTGAAAATTGGTCGTTTCAGAAACCCAACATGTCCAAAAAAATCGATTTTTGTTTCTTTTGCATTTTTTACTACTTTTAGGGTCGATTTCTCATACCTGTGTTAATCTATGGTTCAGTTGATCGAAGTTCGCTGGTGAACTTCGGTTTTGTTTGGAATGCATTTCTCATTTCATGTTCATGTCAGTGCACATTCTACAGCTTTCGAGAAATGCCAATAGATGGCAAAAGGTAAAAGACTATCGCCATTTTGTACGACCTTTTTTATGCTGTTTTTGAATAAAGTTAAATTTAAGTATTTATAGTCAAATAGTCATTTTAATAATTATAAATAAATGTTATAAAAACAAAAATAATGTTTTTCTACAACCACTATTCAAAGTGCACTTTTCTGCACGGTTTTATGTTAGCAAACTTGATATTTTCTCACAGTATAAGATATTTGACATTAGTGTGCAGAAAAGTGACGTTTCTATGCCGCAAAGTGACGTTTCTGTGCCGCAAAGTTCTTTTCTGCACAGTTGACTACCTCATTCTGAGTAACGTTATATTCTGTTTACATCCGTGGACTACCGCATTCTGAGTAACGTTATATTCTGTTTACATCCGTGGTTAAACTTTAGACAAATATATAACCTATAAGACAATTATTATATTTAACTATAGCATAGAAACTAAATTATGGTTGTTACAACTGTTTTATTTTACAATTTTATTCTTATTAAACATTTTATAATTATCAAATAACCAATAAGGATTTAGCAACCTGTGCAAGAGACGTCGAATGAAGTAGGTTTTGTGTAAATCCGTGACTGCATAAATATAATGTCAATAATGTGTAATAATTGTTTAAATTTAAACAAATTAAGGCAGTGCATTAATTTTTTAACTGATTTCTGTGTAATTTATTTAGGTATAAGGAATTTAAATTGATTAGTAGGTATTAATTAAATACAGTTTAAAATTTATCATATAGGTACCTATTATAATTAATCGTCGTTTGGAAATTGTGATTTTTATTTTTAGGAAAAACTGTGCTTGTAGAAAAAGTATAGTGTGAAACACGTGCAGAAAGATAATTTCTCACTCGTTTGAATTGCGGCACTCGCTTGCGCTCGTACCGCAAGTTTTCAAACTCGTGAGAAATTAGTATCTTTCTGCACTTGTTGCACAATATACTATATCGTTTATCGTTAGGCTTAATATAATAAAATAGGTTATATTTATATTATGACAGCGTTTCGTGTTAATACAACACTTGTGTAATCCATGAAATCATCTGAACTGGGTTCTGAAATCTTGGAATGGCTGAATTCCAGCGCTCCAGCATCGTTCAAGTTTAAACTGCCATCAGTTGAACGTGAATTGAGAAAGACGATTTTGACTTTAAACTGACGTTCACTAAAAGTTCAGGTTAAACTGGAGTTGAACTCGATATGAGAAATTGGTCCTTAGATACAGAGTCACAGAGATGTTTTTTGTCCTTTTCCACAACTTTGCTTTTTTGGACATGTCGGGACTAAAACGACTGATTAAAATTGGCATATTACAATAACAGTATTATTTAAAACAAAAAAATTGCTTATACAGTAGAACCCCGATTATCCGGGCTGTGGCTTATCTGTGCTATGATTTTCTATTACTCAAATAGCATTCTTGAGGTTTTATCAAAATAGTGTCACTGTAAATCACTTGACAGAAACTCTATACACCGAAAGGGAGACTCATAATGAAAGATTTATTTTTTCTATCTTTTTGTGGTAGATTATATGTACAGTTGAGTCCGCGAGTCTTTACCCGTGCGTCATCATTTAAAGCATACGAAATAAGTCGGAAATTTACTGAACGCAATGGCAAATGGATATTATTCCGATCACGGGTTATTATAAAATTTGACGTTATCAAATAAATAGAATGTCAAATTTAAGTTTTGCTTTAAAATTTTGGTGCATCATTACAGCTACATTTGAAGTACCTAGCTTAATAAATTATTTTATTATCATTGATTAATAAATAAATAAACAATTTATAAAAAAATTCAATAACATGTTTTCTTTTTGTTCTTTTATTCACTTTGGCGGAACCTTAAACACAAGCATTCAACTGTGTCAACAATGAGGTTAGCTTTGTACGTCGTCAAAATTTATCTTAAAATAATATAAACTTATCACAAAATTTCTAACTCCAATATAAAATTAGTTGTGAAAACAACTGTTTGTATACTATAAAAAACTTCAAAATGCAAAAACTCGACAAAATAACAGCAAAAAATTCAACAACTGACAGCCACAAAAGTAAACAAACCAAAACGTCAGAAATTGTACTTAAAATATGTGAAGACATCCCCAATCGTCTTTCTTTGTACCTATCTCTTCAATACACTGAGCCTTAATCATTCATAAAAATAACATGTGTTTTTACTTAAATAACAGGCGGCAGCTGGTTTGTCATTAACTTCATGCATGCAAGAGAATGATGCTAAATAAAAAGTATGTGTTTTATCTCACTAGGTATTAATGATGCACGGGTAAAGACTCGAGGACTCAACTGTATGTGTATACATACATAATATGTGTTATACATAAGAAATACATGTTCGGATTATCCATGCTTTTCAATTATCCGTATCACCTTCAGTCCCGAGGAGCACAGATTACTACACTTATGACTTGATTGACCATTCTCATCCGTTCTTGTCCATTGCTTTCACCCTCCAATTTTTTTAGATCATCTTCTACAACAATTTTCTACCTTGTTCTGTGTCGCCATCTCTCTGACATAATTCAATTGTACTTGCCCGTAGTATTTTCGGTAGTCTACCCTCTGGCATCTTTTGTATGTGTTCTAGCTATATGTCTTTATTACTTTTTGTATGCTGGGCATATCTTCATTTGTCCTGATCCAAACACTGTTCATCATTTTTCCTCCAAATATTTTCTGTAGTACTTGTTGTTCCCATATCTGCTCCATTTCTTGTTGCTTTTTATTTAATGTCTCTGATGCATAAGTAACTATATAGGCCTAATAACTGTTCTGTATATTCTTAATTTGGTACCTCTTGGTCTTGGTATGGATTTATTTATTTACAACCTATTTAATGTCTTCTATATTTAGTTTTCGTGTTATAGTTATTCCTAGATATTCAAAACACTCACGTCAAAGATTCACATACCTAGGAATGGATCTGGTCGCAAGCAATGAAGAAGAACCGGAAATAAATAGAAGGCTTGTGCTGACAAATAAAGCCTATTTCGCGATGGACCACGTATTCAAATTGCGAGACGTACGCCAGAAAACAAAACTCCAGGTCTATAAAACAATAATCAGGCCCATAGTAAGTTATGGCTGTGAAACATGGGTGGTGACACAGAAATCTGCCAATGCATTAGATGTGTTTGAAAGAAAAATATTACGTAGGATACTGGGCCCAATAAGTGAAAATAACAACTGGCGAATTAGGTATAATAGAGAAATATACGAGCAATATAGCAAACCAACTCTAGCACAATACACTAAACTGCAGAGATTACGGTGGGCAGGGCACGTGGTTCGCATGCATGAGAATAGAATCCCCAAAAATTTGCTAAATGCAAGAATGCAGGGAAAAAGACCTGTTGGAAGACCTAAAAAGAGATGGGAAGACGAAGTCGATGAGGATGCCAGGAACTTCCTGGGAACGTGTTCATGGAAAAGAACAGCGCTAAATCGAAATGATTGGAGAAGCTTGTTGAAGGAGGCCAAGGCTCGATTTGGGCTGTAGTGCCATTGGATGGATAGATGGATTCAAAACACTCAACTTCCTCGAATCCTGTGTATCATTATTTGTTTGAACTGTTAAATACTTTGCTCCTACATATTCTTGGTGTATGTAGTCCATCTATTTCATTTGTATGTCCTTAATATATAGTCCTTTTTTATCGCTTTTCCTTCTGATTCTTTAGTTATCCGGACCTTTTCTTATTTGCTTCTTGCTACTATTGCCATATCATTAGCGAACGTCAGGCATTGATGCTTTTTGTGATATATAATTCCTTTTCTATTTATATTGGCTTCCTACAGCATGTTTTACAAGGAGATATTCATATTTAGTCAACTAATTTATTCCTGATGAAAATGATTGTTGAAAATGAAAAGATAACATAGACTGTTCAGCAGTTGCTTCCAACTCATTACCAATATTAAGCAAAATTTGCTGTGAATATCATTTTGCAAATAATAGTCTTCAGATTCAGATACACTGTCCTTCCATGTTTTTGTTGGCCTTTTCTTCTTTTTTTGTATTGGCTTTCGTGATTCGTACAATTTTTGGCATTATTTCCTTTCCTATTCTTTCAATGTGTCCTAAATATTTTTGGTTCATTATATAGTTCTTCGAGTTCTTTATTATTCCTTCTTCTCCACTGGCCATCTGTTTTCTCGCATCCATATATAGGGCAGTCAATGAGGGTATGTGGCTCCTAATTCCATCCTACTATATCGATTGACGTGATATTTTCACAGTAAGTAGGGAATAGACCAAGAAACAAAGTCTACCCTAAGCTGATGTGTGCTTTTGTCTTGGGGCGGTTCCCATCCCTTCTCAGGGGTGGAAAATTTTTTGCTTAAATAACTACGGAAGTTGCTAGAGAACCTAATACTAAGCAAAAACTGTCTATAATTTTTTTTCCAAAACTCAATACTTTTTGAGTTATTCCTGGTTGAAAATTGGCCATTTTCATTGAAACATAACACCTTTTCAAACGGTTTTTTGCGAATACCTTAAAAACTATGCATCTAACTAAAAAAACCATATAAAACATTTTTGTAGCTTATAAAATAACAAAGAGATTCTTTCCTTTATTAATCTTCTAGTTATAACACAAAAAGAGATATGGTAAGTGAAAAAAACTTGTTTTCTTGGTGCATGCTCAAATCAGTGTATTTAACTTGAAATAACAGAGAAACAGTCGATTTTAGAATTTTAGGTGTATAATGCTACCAATAACTTTTGTTGTGATTGAAAAGACCTTTAAAATAAGCAATATTAATAGTCGATTACATTCAAACTATGCGAGATAAACTTTAAAAAATTTGATGACTAACGTATTTTAAGAAAAAAATGAGAAGTATATTATTTAACCCCTCATCCACAAGAATTTAAATGCATCATTTTCCTTCTACAAAACATTTTACTATAGTGTTCTTTTTATGTTCAAAAAATTGGGCGGGTTTAAAATGAATGGTTTTTGAAAAAAATAAGATCAAATTATTGAGCGCATTTTTAAATTTTCTTAAAAATCTTCCTATTGCTCCATGTAACTCGAAAATGATAAGAGATGCCAAAAAAAAGATGCCATACAAAAATGTAGGTTTCTTCTAGATAAACATTTTGATTTTATTTTTTTAACCGTATCTCTTATCATTTTTAAGTTACATGGAGAAAAAGGAAGATTTTTAAGAAAATTTAAATGTGCGCTCTATAATTTGATCTTATTTTTTTGAAAAAACATTCATTTTAAACCCGCTCAACTTTTTGAACATAAAAATAACACTGTAGTAAAATGTATTGTAGAAGGAAAACGATGCATTTAAATTCTTGTGGATGAGGGGTTAAATATACTTCTCAATTTTTTTCTTAAAATTCGTTAGTCATCAATTTTGCAGCATATCTCGCTTAGTTTGAATGTAATCGACATTTAATATTGCTTATTTGAAAGGACTTTTCAAGCACAATAAAAGGTATGCATAGCATTATACACCTAAAATCGACCGTTTCTCTGTTATTTCAAGTTGAATACACTGATTTGAGCATGCACCAAAAAAACAAACTCTTTTACCTACCATATCTCTTTTTGTGTTATAACTAGAAGATTGAAGAAGGAACGACTCTCTTTGTTTTTTTTTATGAGCTGCAAAAATGTTTTATATAATTTTTTTAATTAGGTGCATTGTTTTTAAGGTATTCGCAAAAAACCGTTTGAAAAGGTGTTATATTATTTCAATGAAAATGGCCAATTTTCAACCACGAATAACTCAAAAAGTATTGAGTTTTCGAAAAAAAATTATAGAACAGTTTTTGCTTAGAATTAGGTTCTCTAGCAACTTCCGTAGTTGTTTAACCAAAAAATTTTCCACCCCCGAGAAGGGGTGGGAACCGCCCCCAAGACAAAAGCACACATCGGCATAAGGTAGACTTTGAATAAGGAGATATTTTCAGGCTATTCCTAAAATTTCATTAAAATCCATGCAGTAGGATAGAATTTGGAGGTTATAACCTGTTCTTGCACTCATTGACTGCACTAATATGGCTCTTCATATATTCCTCTTCCATCTTTCTAAAATATAATATATTTCTGATATTTTAAGCACCTAATTTTTGTTTTTTATAAGACATATTTGAATTTCATTAATGATCCCAATGCTTCATATTATGTTTTGTTTCCTTTTGCATTCTTGCCTTTATCTCCCCTTCCTCATGTCCCTTTTCATTTAATTTTACATCCTTCTTCTTCTTCTTCTTCTTCTTCTTCTTCTTTCAGTACTCTGTCCGATTATCGAACGTTGGCAATCACATTGGCAATAATAACTTTGTTTACAGCAGCTCTAAATAGATTAGCGGTGGTCTCTTGATACCACTCCTGGAGATTTCGGAGTCAGGATGTTCCTCTTCGGCCTGGGCCTCTTCTTCCGGCGATCTTGCCCTGTATCCTGAGGTGTAGAAGGTTATACCTCTCTGGATATCTCATTACATGGCTGAACTATTGTAACTTTCGAATTTTTATTGTTTTTGTTATTTCTGTGCTCTTATTAATTCAATGTAAGACTGTTGCATTTCTTATTCGATCAACCCAACTCTTATTCGATAAATACCCGTCGATAGATCCACATCTCAAAGGCCTCCAATTTTTTCATTAGTGTCTCTGTAAGGGTCCAGCTCTCCATGCCATACAACAATGTGGAGAATATATGAAGACCTTGGGACCAGAAGGGGACAAGCCACAATTTCGTCAAAAATGAGTTAATGTAGAAGTCGCACACTTTAAGGCCATATTAATGTCCCAAACAGAAAATTTCAGCTGATTTCTCATAGATGGCGCCGCTGTAGTAAGTCCCGTTATGTCACCATAACTTTATTTTGCAACAGAAGGAGACAAGCCACAGTAGTAATCAACATGGCGCCGGAACAATCCCGTGCATGTTAATGGAAAATAGACGTTTCTAAATTTGATTCTGAACACAGTGACCAAGATCCGTTTTTAAATGAAAAATCCGAAGATGTCAAAGACTATACAGTATGTGCAAGTAGCAGCGATTCCTAAAACATAAACTTAGGAACGGTATGTTTATTAAATGTGTGGCTTGTCCCCTTATGATATATTTTTCGAACCTAAAAATATTAGGATTGTTCTAAAGGTCGTTTGTGGCTTATCCCTTTTTAGTAAAATACTTACTTTATTGTAGGAAAATGAATAGGTTTATACCCCATAGATTTCTCCAGGTGTCTTGCCAACTCCAGAAAAGAAGGCGCCTTCTAGATGGAGACGTAAGGATAGCTAACGACATAAAAAAATTAATCGCAAGACTAAAAGAAATATAGGTTAAGGATATACAGAGAGAGTCTGTAATTTAGAATAAATTCAATATCTCAAATACTAATTATTTTTTTGAAAAATGCTCAGACCCGTCGATTAGTATTTCAAATTTTCCTTTTTGACATACAATAATAATGTATACAGGGTATCCCAATTTAGAGATATGACGTCATCATTGATTTTCTTAAATGACAACACTGTCATTTTGATAGCTATTTTGATAGGGTGTGTAAAGTTATACACAACTGCAAAATATCAAATTTTTATTCTCTACCATTTACAAGATAATAGAAAATAACAAAGTTATATCTGTAATTTGGAATAAATTCAGTAATTAAAATACTAATTGTTTTCTTGAAAAATGCTCAGACCCGTCGATTAGTATTTCAAATTGTCCTTTTTGACATACAATAATAATGTATACAGGGTGTCCTAATTTAGAGATATGACGTCATCGTTGATTTTCTTAAATGGCAGCACATCATTTTGATAGCTATTTTGATAGCGTGTGTAAAGTTATACAAAACTGCAAAATTTCAAATTTGTATTGCCTACCATTTACAAGATAATAAAAAATAACAAAGTTATGAAAAACAAGTAATCAAATAATAATTGAATTTAATTAATTCAATTAAGCAAATGCTCATAACGTTGCCAGTTGACAATTTGACAATAATTAAATATTATGAGTATTTGCTTAATTTTTTTTTATTTAGCTAATGCCTCGACAATGAATGGCCATTGGCATGGTAGGTACGGTAAATTTTTACAGTTAGGTACCTAGTGTCATGTGTAGTGTGTGTGTTGAGTAAGTGTCTTGTTACTTTGCAATGTCTATTTAACTTTGTTATATATAACTTTGTTATTTTTTATTATCTTGTAAATGGTAGGGAATAAAAATTTGAAATTTTGCACTTGTGTATAACTTTACACACCCTATCAAAATAGCTATCAAAATGACAGTGTTGCCATTTAAGAAAATCAACGATGACGTAATATCTCTAAATTGGGACACCCTGTATACATTATTATTGTATGTCAAAAAAGACAATTTGAAATACTAATGGACGGGTCTGAGCATTTTTTCAAAAAAACAATTAGTATTTGAGATATTGAATTTATTCCAAATTACAGACTCTCTCTGTATAAATACAAAAGGGAAGAAAATAGAACCAAAAAAATTAGGTGCACCTTGCGGTTGCACAAAACAGTGTAGACAGAAATTGGTGCTTGCCAACAGATTCTACCAGATACTGAGAATAATGAACCACTGGAAGACACTGAACATTTGGACCCCTTTTCAGCTGTTGAAAATATTGACAACTGAATTATTTTACTGCTGAATTTTATGTTCATTTTTAGAATATAATTTTTTATACAAAAGGGGATAAGCCTCATATTTTTTTCAAAAAGGTTCAAAAATTCAAAAACCGTTAAATAAACATTTGTGTTACTTTTATTGTGTATTTAATAACATATTTCCAAACGATTATGGGCCTTACTTCCGAGAAAAATGTAAAAATTGGATTTCAGGATTTGAAAATAAGTTTAAAATGATGTTTTCTCCAAAGTATTGTTTGGTGGCATGTCCCCTTCTGGTCCCAAGGGCTTCATATAGCAAAGTATTAATCTGATTTTAAGGTTTTAATTTTACTTCTAGATAAGTAAATTATCAAACTCTAAAACATGCATGTATTTTCTTCTCTTATCTCCAATCTAAAATTGTCTTCCTTTTTCTTTATCTGTTTCTCACATTATTATGTATTTTGTCTTTTCCTTATTTATCACAAGCTCAAATTGTTTTGCCCTTTTACTTGCTCTAAATCATTAACACATTATTTTTTTTTAGGGATGACAAAGTTAAACACAAAATACTTAGGATATTTAAAATTTGGGAGCAAAGAGGTGTATATAATAATGAATTTATATCTGATTTATGTGGGCTAATAAATGTTGTACCCAGCGCTCCAAAAAATGATGAACCACATGAATTTCAGGTGAGTGATCAATTATTAGTTCATATTTGTTTAATTTAAGAAAATCATACAAAGACAATATAGATCAGAAGATTGCAATGTGGATATGCTTTGATAATTTTCTTATTAGTCCATTCTTCGGAGGTTTGGTCTCTAAAGATGAAACATACAAGCTGGATTTTGCATATAATGTCAGTTTTGGGACACCACAAAAGGTACCCATAGGCATCCCCCTAAAAGGGGGAAAATGGAAAACATCAATTTATACTTATAAACATTTTTGTTTGAAATTATCTCAGCTATCTTGCTTAAAAGGTAAATAGATTCAAGGCCGTATTGTCAAATATCACTTGACGATGGTTATTATCAGTTATTATCAGATGTAGGTACCTACTTTTTATGTTTATTATTTATATTATTTGTCTGTGTACTTTCATGCTTAATTGTCTTGTAATTTTTAGCTTATAAATGTTTTATTTTGGTTTGAACTTTTAACATGTTAATTGTATTTTTTTAAATTATCGTACTTGTTTTAAAATTTTACTTACATATTTTGTAAAATGGGTTCTCCCGTAAATAAATAAATAAATAAATAAAACATTTTTCTATGGTGTTCAGATTCTTGGTAAATCTGTTTTCTGTTTAATATTTCTACCAGGCTTTCTTCTTGCGTCATGTATTTTCTCATCGGTCATAATATCCTTATACCAATATCCTGGATACAGGGCCACTGTTTATACAGTAGAATCCCTCTATAACAAGAACTGAAATGGCAGACTAATTACCTCATTATAAGCCAATCTCTTTATATCAGACAACAATATTGTGCATACATATGAATATGTAGTTTCTAAAACATTGACTTCGTATAGTGAAGCCATTCCGTGCAATTGCTAAATATTGTTTGGAGCTTTTGAAAAAGAGTCGGTGGATAAACAGGAAGACGTAGACAGGCAGTGGAGTTTATTACATCACTGGCCTTAATAAGCACACAGATTTTAGGCATTTCCGTATAAAAGCAGCTGGGGTATTTATTTTATAGCCATCACTGCTCCAAAAAGAGGTTAAGAAACATGTTCTTCAATCTCATTTTCCCTCATAACTAGTGTGACCAACTCCAATTCAGTCGAATCCGGGACAAGGTAGAAAAAAATACCTGAATTTCGGGACTTTTTAATGAAAAGCGGGCATTTTTTTTTAGAAGACGATAATTAAAATATAGAAACGAAAAAAGTCCACCGTTTTAGTTCTCGTAGAACTATAATGCCACGATATAAAATGCATGCGTTTTGGATGTGGTATTAGTATTACACTCTAGAAATTGTCGACTTTTTTAGTCCCACCAATTCAATTTGATGTGAATTCTTAGAAGAACAACGTATTAAAAATTTCAAAATAGAATTTTACCAAGCCGTTGAAAATTCGGATGGCCCGGAAGCCTTGTCCAGGACGCCAGGACACGACTTCGTAATTCGGCCCATGTCCCGGATTTTTCGGACTAGTTGGTCACGCTACTCATAACCAAACATGCCTCGTTACAGAGGTGTTATAGTTCTATAGGAATTTCATAGGACACCGAATCTACCTCGTTATAAGCTAAACCTTGTAATACCCGTGTTTGCTCTAGGGATATGCATATATTTTACTCTATATGCATAAGATGCAGCAAACTACACAAACATAGAAGCAAGTTGGGATCTCTCGTCTGACCACACACCAATCATAGCAACAATCAGCACCCACATAATCAAACGACCTGAAATACCCAAGTTGACTTCCCCTAAAACTAATTGGTGTGAATTCAAGTACCAGCTTGACACGAATATAAATCTTGGAATCAGACTCAAAGAAAAAGATGACATAGATAAGGCTATAAACCACTTCACCTGTCAAATTCAGCAAGCTGCATATCGAGCTACACCATCAACTCCAAAGCAAGAAAACAAAAATACCACTTCGAATTATATTAGACAACTAATAGTCGAGGCATAATCCTGTTTCTATGAGCTATGGTTTTAACCATAGCAGGGTTTTCGTACTGGAAGATCGTGTACAGATGCAATATTCGTCATAAAGCAAATTACGGAGAAATCACTAGAGTATAATAGACCAGCATTTCTATGTCTGATTGACTTAAAGAAAGCATTTGACAGAGTAAGACTCAGGGATGTAATCCACCTTCTGTATAATAGAGAAATCCCTCTAGATATCATAAAAACTATTGAGAACATCTACCAAAATAACAAGATGGAAGTCAGAATAGATGGACAACTTACAGAACCTGTAGATATAGGCAGCGGAATAAGACAGGGAGACTCATTGAGTCCTCTGCTTTTCAATTTAATCATGGATGAAATCATCAAAAACGTCAACAAAGGAAGAGGATATAGAATGGGAAACAAAGAAGTAAAAATACTCTGCTACGCAGACGACGCAATATTGATAGCCCAAGATGAAGATAGTCTGCAAAGATTAGTCCACAGATTTAACATAAGAGCAAAAGAATTCAATATGACAATTTCATCTCAAAAAACTAAAACTTTAGTAATCAGTAAAGAACCAATCAGATGCAAAATAGAAATTGATGGTATCAGTAGTGAACAAGTAATGGAAGTAAAATACCTTGGAATTACATTGTAAAGTTACGGAGACCTAGACAAAGAAGTGAGAAATCAAGTACAAAAAGCAAATAGATTGGCAGGATGCCTTAATAACACTATATGGCGAAACCGACATATTAACACTGAGATGAAGTCAAGAATTTATAAAGCCAGTGTAAGACCAATAATGACATATGCATCAGAAACAAGACCCGATACAGCCACAACACAAAGACTACTGGAAACGGCAGAGATGAGAGTACTGAGAAGAATTACAGGAAATACACTGAGAGATCGAAAGAGGAACGAAGATATTAGAAGACAATGTAACGTACAGTGTATAAACGAATGGACACTAAATAGAAAAAAAGAATGGAACAACCATATAACCAGAATGGGGGAGACACGTGTGATCAAAATAGCACGAGATAAATCACCAATCGGCAGAAGAAGTATCGGCCGACCGCGCAAAAGATGGAGCGACAACCTTCCATAGAGGTATCAATCCGCCAATGAACAAGCAGAATTGCTTATAAAGAGGAAGAAGAAGAAGAACTAATAGTCGAAAAGCGAAGAGCAAGAGGTAGGTGGCAAAGAAGCCGCAACATTAATGACAAACACGAATATAATCGATTAACCAGACAATTAAAAACAGCGCTAAATGAAGCACGCAATGCCACATTTGAACACTACATTAGTACCTTGTCTAAAGAAGATCACTCAATATGGAAGGCAACAAAACACTTAAAGAGACCTACAGAACACAACTCGCCAATTAAGAAAGATGATGGTACTTGGGGAAGATCAGACGAGGAAAAAGCTTCAGCATTTGCAGAATACTTAGCTGGTATTTTTAAAGAACACCAAGTAGAGAATAATGATGATGGAAACTTAATAAGAGACTTCCTGGATAGTGCTTGCCCTATGACGCTTCCAATAACACCATTCAATACATCAGAAGTTAAACTAGAAATAGAAAAATGCAATAACCACAAAGCACCTGGATTTGACCTAATAACAGGATTAATACTGAAACATCTTCCGAGAAGAGCATTGGTCATGCTAACTACAATATACAATAGTGCAATCAGACTGACATATTTCCCAATCACATGGAAATTTGCGCAAATAATAATGATTCACAAACCGGGTAAACCTCCAAATAAAACATCATCCTATCGGCCAATCATCTTGTTGCCGATAATGTCTAAGATCTTCGAAAGACTACTACTTGGTAGACTGAAGAATGACATTAACCTAGATGTAGAAATACCCACACACCAGTTTGGTTTTAGAGAGAGACACTCCACAACACAACAGACTCATAGAATTATAACAAAAATCCTTACTGCTATTGAGGAAAAAAAATATTGCACAGCGGCATTCTTAGATGTAGAAAAGGCATTTGATAGAGTATGGCATACTGGACTTTTATACAAACTCAAATGTATTCTTCCAACCCCCTACTACCTAATCATGAAATCCTACATTGAAGATCGTTACTTCCAAGTAAAATATAACACAGCAACTTCCACATATTTTCCCATTAAATCAGGTGTACCACAGGGTAGTGTCCTGGGCCCTCTCCTTTACCTATTATTTACCGCAGATATCCCAACCACTGAAACAACCCAAATCTCAACATTCGCTGATGACACCACCATAATCGCTGTCAATGAGGACCCTATTATCGCGTCTGCACAACTGCAAAACCACCTTGACCAATTGGGAACATGGCTCAACAAATGGAAGGTGAAAGTAAATGAAACGAAGTCAACCCAAGTTACATTTACAAACCGAAGAGATGTATGCCCAACAATAACACTAAATGATACACAATTACCAGTCAGCACACAAGTCAAATATTTGGGACTAACCCTTGACAAAAGATTAACATGGAAGCCGCACATCCAAGCCAAGAAAACCCAGATCAACATCAAAATACGACAAATGAGCTGGCTTATTGGTCGAAAATCAAAACTCAATATTGAAAATAAACTGCTCCTGTATAAAACTATGATAAAACCAATTTGGACCTATGGTGTTCAACTCTGGGGATGCTCAAAGCCATCAAATATCAAGATAATACAAAGAGTCCAATCAAAAATATTGAGGATGATATTCAACGCACCCTGGTATGTAAGCAATAAAACCCTACACGAGGACTCAGCTATACCCTTGGTAGAGGAAGAAATTCCAAGGATCACAAAGAGCTACCTTGATGGACTGAGAAGTCATCCAAATGATGAAGCAAGACTTCTGAACACTCCTCCCGAATTCGCAAGACGACTGAAGAAACTATAGCCAACAGATTTAATAAATTAAATATATACATATTGTGATCAAATGTAAAAAATTATAATAGGAGGGTTGCCACAGGGCAGCTTCTCCCTCATGTATTTAACATTCAAACTATTTGCTTATAGCTTCGATGAAGCAGATTGTAAATGAAAATATGTAATAAAAAAAAAATATGCATAAGATATTTGATCTTATGTAGAATTTTTTCGTTAGTGTTTATTTTCATTATGTTTTTGTATAGTAGTGGTCAAAATAATGTTTCTATTGTTTCAGCCAAGTTATGTGATAGGTAGGATTAAAACATGTGCAAGGCTGGAGAAAGATACAGATACTAAATTGAAAATATTGAAAGAACATAATCCAAAAATACAACTAGATGATGGTCTTTTGGCATCTCTGAAAGGTTGGTATTTACGATGTTATTTATGTAGTTTTATGTCAATGATAACAACATTTATATAAAAATTATGTTTTAGACTATGACAAAAAGTTTCCTCCTTTATAGCAAAGCGTAAAGATGCTTTAAAAATAAAGCACGAAATGCTTTAAAGTTTTAAGAATTAAACTTCACTTTTGATTTTAGATCGTGCTAATGTGGATGATGTAGAAAGAGAACTCGAAGTGTATATAGCACACATCAATGATTATATGCAGGCGTTAAGATCAGAAGTTAAACAAAGAGAAAATCTAATCAGCATCTTAAAGCAAGCAGAAACACAACTAGAAGCCGATCGGAAAGATGTCAAAGTCGTAGCAAATGTAAGTTCATCAAAATTTAATAAACATACAGTAATCCCTCTTCAACCGCGGGGGTTACGTTCCGGAGAGAAAGGTGCGGTTGGTGAAACAGTGGTTGGCGAGGGATCCACGATCCAAAGAAGAATATGACATATAATTCCAATTTGGATACGTATATTAGTACATAGAAAGAAATATGATGAAATTGCATATTTGTGAAATAGTATTATCATATCAACAAAAATAACGACGCTGACATCAGCGTCTACATACAAAGTGAGTTTTATGTATGGAAACACTCAATTATCTCGAAAACGGCTGGGAAGATTTTTATAGATTTTGGTAAGTAGGGGTTTTCTAATGCGGTCGATATTATAGTGCTAATTACATTGTTGTCATATTTTCCCTTTTTCTGGAAATCTAATGAACCTTCTTATTTCAAATGGAACACCCTATATATTTTTTGCGTTTGAAGTACTTAAGAAATACTGATTATTGTTCATGTTATATTCCCTATACCTAAATGCCATAATTTCGGAGTTATTGCTACATTTATTTTAAAAAAAAATTAAACAAATTATAAAAATCAATTTTTTTGGCCCGGGTAAACACTATTTTAGGTTGTTTGGATCATTGGGAACAAAACAGATCTTTTATAATTTGTCTCTAAAATTAATCGTTTCCGAGTTATAAACAATTTAAAACTGAAAAAAATCGAATAATGACGATTTTCAAGGTTTAAGAACACAAGTAAAAAATATAATTTTTGAAATTACAAAGTACCTAAATTCAAGTCCAACTCTTCTTCTAATAGCTTGCCATAATATTTTTTGCCTCGTTTTATTCTATAACATTGCTTTTTAATTTTTAATGAAGTGCATATGAGAAGACGGGCGATCGGGCTGCATTAATAACTAAAAAACAATGTTTTAAAATGAAACAATCTCAAATTACTTATCGGAAACTGATAAAATAAGACTTGAGCTTGAATTTGGGTACTTCGCTGTTTCAAAAATAACATTGTCAATTTGTGTTCTTGAACCTTGAAAATCGTCATTATTCGATTTTTTTCAGTTTTAAATTGTTTATAACTCGGAAACGATTAATTTTAGAGAAAAATTACAAAAGATCTTTTTTGTTCCCAATGATCCAAACAACCTAAAATAGTGTTTACCCGGGCCAAAAAATTTGATTTTTATTATTTGTTTAAATTTTTTTTTTAAATAAATGTAGCAATAACTCCTAAATTGTGACATTTAGGTATAGGAAATATAACATAAAAAATAATTAGTATTTCTTAAGGACTTCAAAACTCAAAAAATATACAGGGTGTTCCATTTGAAATAGATTTATAGTTCATTAGATTTCCAGAAAAACGGAAAATATGACAACAATGTAATTAGCACTATAATATCGGTCGCATTAGAAAACTCCTACTTACCAAAATCTACAAAAATCGTGCAAGCCGTTTTTGAGATAATTGAGTGTTTCCATACATAAAACTCACTCTGTACACCGGTACTTTAAGCCTTGGGAACTATCAACTAATTGCCGTAGTATTGCTACTAAGAACAAGCGCCAGTGACGTATCATGAGTAATTTAACGTGACTGGTCAAATTATAAAAAATATATAAAAATAATAAAATATTCTCATTAAAGATTCAACAGATATCGCAACCGCGGATAAGCGAAACCGCGGTTGATGAGTCCGCGGATAACGAGGGATTACTGATACTGTTATGCTCTGTATTTCTCTCTGTTATGAGATTGATCAGCAAATTCTTATTTTGATTAATTACTTAATTATTTCAATTATTACTTATGTAAAACAAAACCAAAATTAAATTAAATCTTCTAATAAATTTTATTCTCAGGGCTATTTTAATTTTAATGCACTACCTTCGGTTTGTGGCTTCTAGTATCTCTAGTTTCTTACTTCTTCCAGGGACAAAACAGGGAAATAACACACTCGATGTCATATAAATGTTATAAATATATTTTATTTATCCAATATACCATAAATATAAGATTTAAAAATTATACTAAACTTCAATTCTGTTGCAACCTTTTCTCATCTAATAAATTAAGCTTTAATTCTGATATCTCCTTTGTTTTAACAAAAATTTTATTTAAATAATTCGTTAGACTATTCTTACAAAAAATACTAAAATTTACTTTTCTCCTTTTGAATTGATTACTTATTTCTTCTTTAAATTTTGGAATGACTAAATTATGCTATAATAGAACTGTTCAATACAAAAATGAACAAATATGGTGTGGATATAAAAACAACTCTCTCCGTTTCACAATTAATTTGACTAACCTTTTTGTTTCTTCTTTAGTTCTTCTCCCGGATTGCGTAGTCCTCGATTCTCCCACACGTGCTCCTAGGATGTTGCGAAAGGTCCCTCTCGTCCAAACTGCTTCACTAACAAACAAACAGGACTCGCTCGAATTTTCTACTCAGTTTTCTCTATGCTCGATATCTTGTGCAAATTGATACCAATCGGCTACTCGTTCTAGACAGAAACAGGAATCTCCTCGGATACAAGGAAAATTAACTTCTCAACTCGGTCAACGATTTCGTTTGAACACAATTCTGCCCGCAAAGGCCAACTTCACCACTTTACACCGACTTCTCACTTTCCAAAAACTGGACTGTTCTCTCCAGATATTAATTACACAGTCTCATTTTTTCTCTCCTCAAACTCAGACTCAACACTCTCATCCCCACCATCTATCTTTCTCCGCCAATCACAAACATCCTCTCTTAAGTCCGTTCAGAGACCCATTAACAAACTACCTTAACGATTTCACTTCCCGCGAAAACACTGTTTACTAACTAAATTATAATATTTACAATTTTTGGTCATATACAGAGCGATGAAAATCTATGATTTCGTGGTCTCTGATATAAATTTATTTTCTAAATTTTTCCCAAAAAAAAATTATACAACAATACATACATTTATTATTTCTTTTAAATACAAAGAGGTGACAGAATTAAAAACTCTCTATTTGTTTTATATCATATATCTATAGTTTCATTTCTTTTAATTGTTAGGCATACAAGATGTTTGGTTTGAGGGTAAAAACCTTCCAAAGGAAACTAGAAGAACACAAACAAACACTGTCAAGTCCAATACCTTCACCAGATATCAATGCTCCATCACCTAGTCCAGATTCTGATCTTGATTTACCCGAAGAGGCAGCAGATGAAGTAATAAATACCATCAAAAAAGGTAATTTTTATATATACATATCATTTCATAATACTGAATCTTTAGAATCAATAATTTTGTACACACTAGTATCAAAACGGAAAACGCGTTCCAAGATTGCAGCTTTAATTTTGAATATTTTGTTGAAATATTTGGCACACATATTCGTAATATAGTAAACAATGGCGGTACAGAGCCGAATTTGAGAAATATGTTAGTATGTGGAAATTACTCTATAATTAAATAATATATTACAAAAACGAGCCTGTACCGCCACTTAGAAGAACAAAAAATTACACTTTCTTCAAATAAACTTTTTTATCCCATGTGTAGATTTTGTGTCACATTGGAACTACTAAAATTGATTATGTATTTATAAAAAGAAATCAAAAATATTATAACTGTGTTAATAAGTGTAATAGCACCATTCTCGGATCTGTTCTGTTATCTATATCGATTTCTGTTAAGTGCAGTAGTGTATTATTTTCTAAAATATGGGAATTCTGCCGAATTTTAATTTTGCGAATCTTCCGAAGTACACTAAGCATAAAAATTACCGCACCACCCTAAAAATGGAACATTTTTGATATCTCGTATTTCCTAAACCTATTGTCCAATTTGAGTGATTTTTGAAGTTATACTTCTTTAGGCGCGGTTGAGAGTAAAATTTCATAATACTGCGCGCATGCGCACACAGACAGTATGGCGTTTAGTTGCTATCTTTCAAGTTATGTATAAATATATCAGTGCAAGAAAAGGTGTGAAAAGAATATATTAGTGTTTTTAGTAAATATATTTATTATAATTTTTGTGTCTTTGGATTTGTCTTCCTCAGGAGTAAGATGAGTATTATTAAAACATTTTATTGTATATTTATTATATGTACTTCACCTTGCCTGTTTGTTACCGTGAATTCTCATTAGGTACGTCCGAACCGATACAGACACAGTCCTCGTAGCGTATTTGGTATAGCATTCGGCCAGAGATCGAGAGGTCTTGAATTCGACTCAGGAGCAATCCTATACTTTTTTTTATTTTTTTGAAAGCGGTAAGCACAAAATTAGTTTGGTGTTTAAAAAAAATAAAACAAACTGTTTATAGTATATTTATTTTTAAGAAATCATATAATAGAAGTATAACTTCTTACGTGCTTACAAAGTACACACACATTCTTTTTTTTTTAATATGTTATAGCTTTATTATTCAAGAATATCAGTGTATTAATATTGTTGCTAAACAGGTAAGTGTCATTATATACCGGGTGTAACAATGATAGTGTGTTTTGTTCGGAACACCCTGTGGAGTATTCCAGCGTATATAAAATATTGAAATTAAAACTCAACTGTAGCCTTAGGCTTTCTTAACATTTTGCTTTTTGATTCAATCGCTTATGTTGGATAATAAAAAAGTTAGGTACTTTAACAACTAGCAACGTTCTTCATCAATACAGGGTGTTTCTAAATAAGTCCGACAAACTATAAGGGGTAATTCTGCATGAAAAAATAATGACAGTTTGTTTTATAAACATATGTCCGCAAATACTTTGTTTGCGAGATACGGGATGTTGAATTTTTTCTTACAAACTGACGATTTATTTATTGCTCTAAAACCGGTTGAGATATGCAAACGAAATTTGGTAGCTTTTAAGAGGCAGTTATTGCGCATTTTTTGACATACAACTAAGAATTTTATATTCACCATTGGCGTGCATACGTTTAATATGAGCGGGTAATATGACCCGTATGCACGATAATGGTGAATATAAAATTCTTAATTGTATGTCAAAAAATGCGGAATAACTTCTTAAAATCTACTAAATTTTATTTGGATATCTTAACCGGTTTTAGAGCAATAAATAAATCGTCAGTTTGTAAGAAAAAATTTAACATCCAGTATCTTAGAAACGAAGCATTTGCGGACATATGTTTATAAAGCAAACGGTCATTATTTTTTCATGCAGAATACTCCCTTAAAGTTTCTCGCACTTATTTAGAAACACCCAGTATTGATGAAGAACGTTGCTAGTTGTTAAAGTGGCTAACTTTTTTATTATCCAACATAAGCGAATAAATCAAAAGGGTAGATCAACAACAGATGCAATTTTCATTATAAGTCATTTGATCGAAAAATACAGGAGTAAAGAAACAAACGCTCATATGGTATTCATTGATCTTGAGAAAGCATATGATAGAGTTCCTCGAGAGATTCTGTGGTGGGCACTCAATAAGAAAGGAGTCCCTGGTGAATATGTAAAGATTGTGAGGGATATGTATGAGGGAGTAACGACTAGTGTTAGGACAGGTGTGGGAGAGACTGATAAATTTCATGTGAAAGTAGGATTGCATCAAGGTTCTGTGCTTAGTCCGTATTTATTCTCATTAGTTTTGTACCAGATAACAGCGAAAATACAGGGTAACATTCCATGGTGCTTAATGTATGCTGATGATGTCGTGTTAGTAGGAAATAGTGAAAGAGACTTAGAACAAAAACTGGAACAGTGGAGACAAGCTCTGGAGGAAAAAGGTTTAAAACTTAGTAGGACAAAAACAGAGTATTTGGAATGTTCATTTAAAGATGGAGCTACTACAAATAAAATGGTATCTTTGGATGGTGAAATGATTGTAAAAAGCAATCATTTTAAGTACCTAGGATCGGTATTACAGAGTAATGGAGAAATAGATGGAGATGCATGCAGTAGAATTAGGGCTGGATGGATGAAGTGGAAAGAAGCAAGTGGTGTGTTGTGTGACAGAAAAATTCCAATGAAGCTGAAGGGAAAATTCTATAAAACAGCCATAAGACCAGCTATGATGTACGGAACTGAATGTTGGGCAGTGAAAAAGAAAGAGGAACAGCGAATGCATGTGGCGGAAATGAGAATGCTTAGATGGATGAGTGGAGTGACAAAGAAGGATAAAATTAGAAATGAGTATATTAGGGGAAGTCTAGGTGTGGCACCAATTGATGCCAAAATGAGAGAGCATAGGTTAAGATGGTTTGGTCATGTTCAACGTCGAGACGTTAACCACCCAATACGAAGAATAGCTGAAGTGCAGATTCCTGAAAGGAGTAGGAGAGGAAGACCAAAGAAGACCTGGGGGGAGACGATAAGGCAGGACATGTTGGTAAAGGGGATTAACATTGATATGGCCCAAGATAGAATTGTGTGGAGAAATGCAATTAGGGAAGCCGACCCCGCATAGGGATAAGGCAAAGAGAATGATGATGATAAGCGAATAAATCAAAAAGCAAAATGTTAAGAAAGCCTAAGGTTACAGTTGAGTTTTAATTTTAATATTTTATATGCGCTGGAATATTCCACAGGGTGTTCCGAACTTTGAGGAAAAAACACACTATCATTGTTACACCCGGTATACAATGACACTTACCTGTTTAACAACAATACTATTACATCGATATTCTTGAATAATAAAGCATATTAAACATATTAAAAAATAACTCAAATCGGACAACAGGTTTAGGAAATACGAGACATCAAAAATGTTTCATGTTTAAGATGGTGCGTTAATTTTGATGCTTAGTGTAATATTGATGATGCGTTGATGTGGCCTCTTAAATAACAAAAAGTATTTATTAGTATAACATACAGTGTAACCTATTTATATAGGAAACCCCTCTATAAAATTTGTTGATAACTGATTTTAACGATGTAACCGTTTTTAAGAAAAATTTCTCCCCTAATAACAAATTATTTATCAATTTCAGCTCCACTTGCAGATTACAATCCCAAGGCTGAGTTGCAGTTCAGTGCAGGTTATTATACACCGAACAAAACCACTGACTCCTCTTCCGCTGATCTGTCAAACGTCTCGAATAGTTTTCTAAGCACTAATGGCTTTGCTAGTTTTATGGGATCAGAATCGTTTAATTTAGAGGTAAGCAGATAATTGACATACTCATTAATACTTAAAAAGTTCTAAAACGAAAGTCTGGTTCATATTTGAAGGGGTTAGAAGTAAAACCGTTTAAGTTCAATTTTCACGAAAACGACTTTAGTGCTGTTTCACGTTCTGAATATCTTATATTGTTTGGTAGTAAAATCGTCTACGCTCTAACCCTACTTTATCGCCATCTTTCGATGAATAGAAAAAACAACCAAAATGAAATTCACCAACCGTTAAGAGCAGAAATCGCCTTAGCCTTGGTGCACCTAGGCTGTTTTACTTCCAAACAAGCGACTGGAAATAAATATATTTTTATTACTTATGTTGTTTGGGTTTCACTCAACGGTTTGGATTTATTTATGGAGTGTAGGTTATACTACTCTAGTAGATTAATAGCAGTGTTTAAAGTGATACTATTGTGTGCAGAAATTATATATTTTGTCATTACAATATTTGGATGATGTTTTTGAGTCAGGTAAGTTATAATGGTTTTTGGAAAAAGAGAAAATAAGAATCTATAATTAAGAAATGACCAAGTAAATGTGATTGTTTACAGTGTCTCATGCGGCGCACAGTGGGGCAGGAGTGCTAAAAAGTTGGCATAAAATAAAAATACTAAGTGCAGTATTTTCTGTCGCATTCATTTTAATTAAATAGTACACAATCCTGCGTATGATTTGGCATCATTTTTTTCCCATTAAATCCCCCTCCACCAGTTGCGACGCGTCGCAAAGGGCACATGGTCCCGTGTTAACAATGCATAGGCCGCGATAACGTGATTCGACTTACGTTTGATCCACTTATTTCAAGTGAAAAGTTAATTTACTAGTAAAATTGGCTACGGATATTTGATCTTCAGGAAAGTGACAATATTATTACAGATGTGATATAATAATTAAGTAAATATAGTCTCTTATAATATATTGTTTAAAATTACCTGTACAAAATATCAAAATATGCATTTTTCAAAAAGAGCAAGTGATTTGTTAGTGTTCCCAGACTGATCCAACTTTAATTTTGTTTTATTTTGAAAGCTTGAGTATTATTCTCTAGAAAGTCATTTTAACTTTTTGCTCATATTTGCTCCTTTTTTCATAATTTTATTTTTTGTGAGGTTATGTTGACCTAATTAAATTGAATAACACTCTATTCTAATTTTTCGTTATTTGCATAATTCAAGCATAATAATTCAAGAAAGTGTAGTAGATGCAAAACAAATTAAGATGCATTCCACTTTTTGTTGATTAGTAGTGATCCACTGATCACAAGCAAAAGAAACATAAGCATAAAAAGAAAGAAATTAGAACACCTGCCAGTGGAAGCACTGCATATTAGTGCATAATATATTATGTTCAAATCTCCAAATGTGCAAGATGTTGACGTCACATCTGATGATTCTGATGATGATTTGTAGTTTAAGTTTTTCAATATTTTACCTACAAAATTTTATGTTATTCTTATAAATATGCGGTAAATGGTTTTAAAGAACAATTTGGTTAAGCAATTTTTCAAAAATATTGTTAACACAATTGTTTTGAGATATAAATAATATTAGATAATAATAAATAAATAAGATATAAAATAAAAATGACTAAACTTCAAATATCATTTAACCTTTAACTACCCGCGCATCAAGTTATAACATAACTACACGCGTGGCGTACTTTATACGCCACAAGAAAATACACTCAAAAACAGCGGATTTGCTTAGTTGTTTGTATAAACCTTATTCGGCATCAGCGAATACTTGGAGTTCCTTCTCAGTAAGCCAATTGGGATTTATAACTGGAATCATGGAGTAACTGGATTCCATGATAAATAAAATTACTAATAAAAAATTTTTTGAAATGTGATTTTTTACAGGAGAAAAAGTATTGTTTACGAAGAAAAATATATTTTGTGCCAAAATGACTAAAAAACAATTGAAATATGTACTTATATTATTACTTATATTAATATAATCGTGGCGTATATTGTCCACCACCGGAAACAACAAATAATAAACTGTAAATTACGATCTTCCCAGTACGCCGATTATAACGAAACTAAAACCAAATTGTAAAGCACATTCCAGTGATAGGTTAGAGAGATAAACAAGGTCAAAAATTAAATTTTTAAATATATTTTTAGTAGAATTCTTATATCTGGCGTACAAAATACGCCAGCGCGTGTAGTTAAAGGTTAAATCAATATCGGTAGTAACTACGGACATTCAGCTTTGAAAATTTTGAGCAAAACATTTTTTGAACAATCCATCCTTCAAGGGAAAATATTTGTAAAGCGAGGCTCAGGAAGAAGAAGAGCATCCTGGTTAAAGAACTTCAGAACCTGCTTTAACACAACATCTGTGCAGCTTTTCCGCGCTGCTGCAGATAAAATAAAGATTGCCTTGATGATCGCCAACATTCGTCACGGATAGGCACATTGAGAAGAAGAAGAGAACTTTGAAAAACATCGTTTTTTTATGTACACACAACTTATAATATTTGAAAAAAAAATTGGCCATAATATATCGACAATGATTTAATGCCAACTTATGTTGTCTCTTGCCCCACTGTGCGGCGGTTAGAATAAGAATAAAAATATAAGCAAATTATTCATGCACATAGTTCGCACTACACATATTGTAAATATTGACCACAAATTTTTTGAACCTAGTCTCACCTATATGGAGTGTGGTCGGAGTTTCGCCCTAATAGAAAAACTGAAAAATAAAATCCTGAGATATTTGTACCTGATCACTGGTGTGACTAAAAAAAGTGTTCAAAAAAATTGGTTTTTCATAAAATGACAGATTTGTATCCCATTCAAATTTAAACAATTTCATTAAAGATCCAAAAAAGGCTAGCGAAAATCATGTGATCAAATGGAGAGACATTAAGTGGTTTAAATATAATGAAAACCAAACATACCAATTTTAGTCCAGGGCCCATCTGTTTTGAGATGGACGTTAAGAGGTGACTCAAATTTTTTTGCAGAAATTGCTTGAAAATAACTCAAATAATAATATTTGAGTTATCCTCCCTCTCAAAAATGTCCGGAACATTGTTTAAATGATTAAAATGTCAAAAAATTAAGGAAAAATTCGATTTTTTTCTTCGTTTTTTGATTATAACTTTAAAAGTATTCATTTCCCAGAAAAGATGTACTGACATAAAAGTTGCGTAATTAAATTTTCTACAATATAGAATTAGTTAAAAGTTAAAAAAAACTAGTCACCCTTGTTGCAAAATAGCAATAATTGCGAAAAAAACCATACAAAAACAAGTATTCGCATTTTACGTTTTTCAACCATTTATGCTACACTTATGACCTACATATTTCACCCAGAAAAACTTTATGATACAGTAAAACAATGTTCTAAATTTCATTAAGATCGGTTTAATAGATTTTGCAAAATAAATTTTGCAATCCAGCCTTCGCAAAAACAATTCATTTTTTCAAAATGTTACAGGACTGAAAATAAAGCAGACAGCCAGTTTAAATTTTTTTGCGTATTGAAGTGTACCGTATCTTTCATTTCCAATTTACAAAATTAAAATCGATTAACTACCACGGCGTCAGGAATTTTTTTAAATAAACATTAATTATTGGTGCTACGCGCAGGACAGCGGTGTTCGATTCACATGAAGTTGATTTCCACCAAAATTTCTTCCAATCTTCATCTAATATATTATTTTCTTACTCTATATTTTGTTGTATTTTAATATTTTAATTCCACAAAAATCAAACTAATTTTATTATTGTTTGTGAAATATTGTTTAAACAATTGTATATGTTTAAAAATAATAAACTTTTATTCTCAAGTTAAAATATATGAACAAAGAAAGTTTTTGCTGAAAAAAGTGTTATTTCAAAGGATAGAGTATGTGTTTTTATTTTGCAATAAACAAATTTATTTATTTATATCGAAATGTAATAAAAATTATAATGTATCAATAATTATCAAAGGTCATTGGAATGCCCAATCAGAGCAAACTATCCGGTGTCCTGCGCGCAACACCAATAGTTAATGTTTATTTAAAAAAATTCCTGACGCCGTGGTGGTTAATCGATTTTAGTTTTGCAAATTGCAAATGAAAGGTACAGTACACTTCTATAAGCAAAAAAAATTCCAACTTGCTATCTGCTTTATTTTCAGTCCTGTAACAGTTTGAAAAAATTTTCTTTGCGAAAGCTGGATTGCAAAATTTAATTTGCAAAATCTATTGAACCGATCTTAATGAAATTTACAGTGTTGTTTAACTGTATCATATAGTTTTTTTTTGGGTGAAATTTGAAGGTCCTAAATTTAGCATAAATTGTTGAAAAATGTAAAATGGGAATACTTGTTTTTGTACAGTTTTTTCCCAATTATTGCTATTTTGCAGCAAGGGTGACTATTTTTTAAATTTTCAACCAACTCTATGTTGTAGGAAATTTAATTACACAACTTTTATGTCAATAGAACTTTTCTCGGAAATGAATACTCTTAAAGTTATAATCAAAAAACGAAGAAAAGAATCGAATTTTTCCTTCATTTTTTGACATTTTGATTATTTAAACAATATTCCGGACCTTTTTGAGAGGGAGGATAACCCAAATATTATTATTTGAGTTATTTTCAAGCAATTTCTGCAAAACAATTTGAGTCACCTCTCAACGTCCAAATGTACTAATATTTTTACAGATGCGCCCTGGTCTATTTTGTTTTAATAATAGCTTAGACGAAGAAAAATGCAATAAGAATGTTGGACGACCGGTGAATAATGTTACTTTGGAGCGTCTTGGAGATCAAACAGAATTAAAAGTTAAGTATCAAAAATGGGATAATTTACAACAGCTGCTAGATTTCATACCCCCCATTTACCATCAATTTTATAACGATTTGCAGCATGAGTCAAAGCCGCAAAACACAATGAAAAAAGCAAGCACTGCTGTTGAGTCTTCCAAAGAAGATAGGCCAGGGTAATAAGACAAAAATATACCCTGTTCGTGACACTCGAGCAGCCAGGGTACCGAAGCGTTTTTTCGACAAGTAATACCTACAGGAACAAATTGTAACTATTTCCTGCGTAGGATCTGGCGGCCATTTTTATTTATAAACAATTAACTGTCAAAAAATGGCATTTCTCCCTTTTTTTTTCAAATCAATGGAAAACAGTGAAACTTATGATTTTTTTAGTACAAATATCTTTGAGATTATGGAAAAAGCTTTAAAATGACATATTACAAAGTTTGATATACTCATTTATTGTTAATATAATTGCGAAAAAAGGTCGAAGTTGCAAAAAAATATATTTTCGCAATAACTGTTGTAAAAATTAGTGTATAGGTGTGAAATTTTTGTGAAATGAGGGTTCTTTGGTGCTTAATATGTGATAAAAATTTCAAAGCGATTCATTGAATTGTTTAAATTTTATTCGAATTGTTTATCTCAGAGAGCATTTTTTTTGCAATAACGTAAGTCAGAAAACAATGACGTTAGAACCATTCCACAGGTGTCAAATGGAAGAGCATGAGCTATGTTTTTAACTTGGTTTAAAAAAACCGAATAAAAAATGCATTTATTAGTAATGAATAATTATGCAAAGGTATCGTAAATCTTTCCTTATAAACTTTTTGAATAACTTTTTCCAAAAAAATTAACTTTTTTGCCCTGTTTTAAGTGCACAACTACCAAGTAATGTTATTTATATCATAATTGATAAAAAATTGTAATAAATATACATAATTTCTTATATAACAAAATAAAAAGTTTATAAGGAAAGCTTTACGGTACTTTTGCATAATTATTTATTAGTAATAAATGCATTTTTTATTCGCTTTTTTTAAACCGAGTTGAAAATATAGTTCATGCTCTTTCATTTGACACCTGTGGAATGGTTCTAACGTCATTTTTTTCTGACTTATGTTATTGCAAAAAAAATGCTCTCTGGGATAAACAATTTGAATAAAATTTAAACAATTGAATGAATCGCTTTGAAATTTTTATCACATATTAAGCACTAAAGAACCCTTATGTGACAAAAATTTCAAAGTTGTACACTAATTTTTACATTAGATATTGCGAAATGAATTTTTTTTGCAATTCCGACCTTTTTTCGCAATTATATTAACAATAAATGAGTATATCAAACTTTATAATACGTCATTTTAAAGCTTTTTCCATAATCTCAAAGATATTTGTACTGAAAAAACCATAAGTTTCATTGTTTTCCATTGATTTGAAAAAAAAAGGGAAAAATGCAATTTTTTGACAGTTAATTGTTTATAAATAAAAATTGCCGCCAGATCCTACGCAGGAAATAGTTACAATTGGCTCTTATAGGTATTACCTGTCGAAAAAACGCTTCAGTACCCTGGCGGCTCGAGTGTCATGGGAAAAACCTTATCACCCTGGACTAAGATGCCAACGACGAACAAGACGAGTACATAGATTTTTTGTCAGATTATGAGTAACTTTAGTATTACAAAAAAAGTAAAATTTGTGTTTTTTTTAAGAAAAAATAAATATTAATTAAAAATTAAGCTTTTGTTTAGTTCCTTTTATGTGTTATAAAGTCATTTTTGCTTAAAGGTAAAACAACCTAAGTGCATTTTTTTGTCAAAAGAAGTAAAAAAAAATAAAAAAAATTTCTCCCCAGAAGTATCTTTAAAATTTTATACTTATTTTGAATTGTTAAATACTTTAAAATTTTTAATTTTAAACGTCCAGAATTTTTAAAGGAGCAAAAACTCCTCGGCGGCCTCAGATCTTGTGGGTGTTTATACAAATTGTGAATTTGTGATTTGCGGTGATTTTAATTTACCACAAGCTATCTGGGTTAATTCCGAGGATGGTTTGCAGGTTGAGGGAGCAGCATCTATAACATCCGCTAATATTTTGTGTGCCTGTTGCAACTATCTTAACCTTAAGCAGGTGAATTCCTTATCAAATAGTTTTGGTGTGTTTCTAGATCTTATTTTTTCAAATATGTGTAGTGTTGTAGTTAATTATGCTTCTGAAAACCTGTCCACCATAACAGAGCATCACCCAGCATATGAGTTTATCATCCCTCTTAAAAGTGATTTAGATTTAACATATGACGTTTTTTACTACGATTTTAAGAACTGTGATTTTAATGCTATTAACAACTATTTAGCTAGCATATCCTGGGATCATGCACTTGATCATGGTGACATTAACAAATGTGTGGAATATTTTTATAATGTTTTGTACTCTGCTATTGATCATTTTGTCCCGATTAAACATTTTAAGTCATGTAACTTTCCATCTTGGTTTAGCAGGGAATTACAGAGGCTAATCATTGATAAGAAAAAAGCACATTGTAAATTTAAGCAGACTGGGAATTATGAGGACTATCAATTATTTTCACAAAGTAGAGATAGATGTAAAATTTTACGCAATGAATGTCACAACAACTACATAATGAGAATAAATACAGAATTGTCCGTTAACCCTAGTCTGTTCTATAAACATGTGAATAATTTACGGAGATCAAGTGCATATCCTAATAGTATGTTTCTTGATAATGAGACTGCCGACAGTGGTCAAGAAATTGTAAATTTATTCTCAAAACATTTTGCTTTATCATATAAAAACAATGATGGGGAGATTCCTGACTATAACTTTAATTATAGTTTGGATCTTAATACAGTGCAATTTTCTTTAACAGAGGTCTTTGATGGTATAAATAGTTTGCAGAGTAGGTATTCACATGGCCCAGATGGTATTCCCTCTGTGCTGCTGAAGAAATGTGTTTGTACGTTGAGCCAACCCTTGCTGCATGTGTTTAACTTGTCCATTTCCACTGGTATTTTTCCCGACTTTTGGAAAGTCAGCTTTCTTACACCTATCCATAAAAGTGGCAATAAGAGTGACGTTCGTAACTATCGAGGGATTAGCATACTATCAGCTATTCCTAAGCTTTTTGATAAATTATTTTCCACCCATCTATCCTGGCACTGTCGCAAAATATTAAATGACGAGCAGCATGGATTTTCTCAAGGTAGATCCACCGTGACCAACCTTTTAACGTATCAGTTTGACCTGTTGAATGCCTTTGAGAGCTCCAAACAGGTAGACAGTGTTTACACGGACTTCTCAAGGGCATTCGATAGAGTTAGTCATAAACATATTGTTGCCAAACTAAGTGCAATGGGTTTGGGTGAGAGCCTTGTAAGATTTTCTTATAGTTTGTTAACTGGGCGTACTCAGTTCGTTCGGATTAACAATTACTTATCTAGCGAGATTCAGGTGCTTTCAGGTGTTCCACAGGGGTCTCACTCAGGCCCTGTCTTGTTTAACTTGTTTATTAGAGACCTGAGTACTATAATATTACATTCTGCACTTCTGGCCTTTGCGGACGATTTCAAATTTTATAAGGTTATTGAGTCCAAACTAGACACTGTACTGCTACAAAAGGATCTAAATAACTTATGTGTATGGTGTACTGATAATGGTCTAGAATTAAATGTTAAAAAATGCTTTAGTATTACCTTCAGTCGCTCTAACAATATCATTGTAAAAACGTATATATTGAACAATACTGTTATTGAATCTGTGGACTGTATTAAAGACTTAGGTGTTTTGTTTGACAAAAAATTAACTTTTATACCACATATTACAGACATGATTAATAGGAGTATGCGAAATCTTGGATTTATAACACGTAATAGTTCTCAACTGTCACCGAATTGTTTTTTAAGGTTATATGTTTCTTTTGTGCGCTCATTGCTGGAATATGCCTCAATTATATGGTCACCTTACTATGATTGTCACATTAGAAATATTGAGTCCGTCCAGAAAACATTTCTTCGTTCTTTGGCATTTCGAGCTCATATCAATATTTGTCAGGGTTTTAACATTAATTATGATCTGGTTAATCAAACATTTAAATTGGATAGCTTGGAAGTAAGAAGGGCTAAATCAGATTTAACAATCATTTATAAAATATTAAATGGTCTATATCATTGCCCAACTATCTTACAAGCTATAAGCCTCAATACTGTCCAAAGACGGGTTTCCCCAATTTTTCGCATACCTTATCATAATACGAACTATTGCTTTTACTCCCCATTGTCACGCACCTTGCGTCTAATTAATCATAATCAAAACAGTCTTGATCCATTTGTGGACAGTCTTCGTGTATTTAAAAGAAGCATACATAATTCAGTAACTGAAGTAAAGCACTAAGTTCCTATAATTTATTAATTATTTATTATTGTTACTAATTTAATTTTGTTGGTTTTTATTGTTGTCATTTTTATTATCTTTTGTTATTTGTTATTTTAGGTTAAAATTGGTTATCTTTACTGTTTACCATAATATTTCATTTTTTTTATACATTTTTTGTAAATTGGCTCTGCCGTTTATTGAATAAATAAATAAATAAATAAAACTTTAATGCTTTATTTCTCAAAATGTGTATTTTGCTACTTAGGCGGTTTTGCTTCTGACCCCTTCATTTCATTTCATACCAAAAAAAAGTTGATTAATAGCAAGCTGAAAATTTGTTAATAGCTTAACGGTGTCTAGTCGGACAAACTTTGATGTACAGTAACACTGGAACAGGGGAAGTTTTAATTGTAGAACAGGTTACAGGTTTCGAATGCCAGACTACGAAAACATCCCATGTATTTTGTCAGACAAAGCTTCCAATTGATTTGTTACCCTTTCATTAAATTCTCATGCAAAAATCAGACTGCTATTTACCACCAATATAATTCCTGTCATTTGACATGTTGGACTTATTAAAGTGCTTAACATATTTGTCTGACAATAATTTTTTTATATATTATATAAAGTTTGCTATTGAATAAACTTAAAAACAACCTGCTAGTTTTCACAATCATAAACTTGTCAGGAATAAACTTGCTATTAATCAACTTTTTTTTGGTACGCGGGATTCAGGCCTAACATTTTTGTTGTTATATCCGGGAATAGCCCATTTTCCAACACTCATTAAAACCTGTATTCATATTGTAACGAAAGAGAACTTGTGACCGACCCCCGTATAACGGTTCACAACTCTAGTATCATGTTGGAATGTAGCTATCGAAGGATCGAAGCGGTGTGCGTGTGAGGGGTAAAGAATGTTTCAAAATGTACGGCAGGTGTGCGAGAGCTAGAGATGGGCAGAATTTTCTAGAAAAGAACCTGTTCACTATAAATAGCGGGATGTTATTAGAATTAAGTTAGTCTATAAGATAAATTCCCTCTGTACAGTTGTATAAATAAATTTCGTATAAACGAACCGCTCATTTCATTTTAATTGAGGCCTATAGAATCAAAGCCTGCTAGATCCATGTGTTGAAATTTTGTCAGGAGGCAAAAAGAACATTAAAAATGTAAATTTTCTAAAATAAAGTGTCCGGCATTTTTCAATCAACAGGGCATTAATAAATATCATAAAATGGCACACTAATTTGTCATTTTTCTACATGCCCCTTATATTTTCAGAAATTTGTACTTTAGTTTGGATTTAACAGAACGAAAAATTTAGGATTTAGCAGGTTTTGATTCTGATGGGCTCAAAAGTTGTTACAATATTTAAGTAATATGTCATTATTTACAGACTTTTAGCAGCACTTTGTTTAGCAACGTCAGCAGTTTCAATAACACCAACGATTCTTCATTGGAAACAAGTTTTACTCCACCAATTTCTGATGACTTCAAGGCTCCGAATACCCAAGTTCCACCACCACTCATAGAGCCAACAACTCCTCAGCCTTCGTATGGATATGACACGAATACTATACCCTTGCTACCCCCACCAATGCCTCCGTTTTCAAAAGCTGAATTGGAATTTGGAAATAATGGCAGCTACGGTTCAGCAACGACGGAATCAAACAATGCATATGGTAAACAATTTTTTATAAAAGAGTTTAAGCTTTTAATCTAATAGCACAAAAAATGATATTTAAAATACCATTTTATATCCTACCAGATTAAAAACATTGAGACCATTCTCTAGTTACACCTCCAAGGCTTCTAACAATGCAAGCCAAACGGAGGCTGAGAAAAGGAAGATGAGGAAATTTTACAATTTATAATTCCAATCTCCGCTAACTCCACACGCAACATATTTTCAGTAAAAGCAAAAAACTGTATTTATTATTTCAGAGCACCTGTCTAAATGAATTGAAGTTATTCCATTAGGGAATGTAATTCTAATTTGTTGATAACCCTGATTTACGTAACTTGGTTAATAAAACAAAAGATAAAAATTTATTTAAGTATAAACAAGCTGAAAATGCGAGCATTATCATAACGAAAACTTTGTTTATTTACGTATTTTAATTTATAATATGGAAAATTGCTATTATGAAAAGTTGTTTAGAATTAATAATTATGTTTTAATGTGCAATTATATCATTCTAATTTAAATGATATGAACTATAAAGGTACTTTACTTTTGATCGAAATTCATATTTTTTATATACCTCGTATAAAATTAATAAAATTTTATATAATATGTTGGTTGCATCATAAATCTTAGAACATGAAGAGCTTTTTGTGAAGAATAACTTTTCTTCGTCAATTTAAAGATAAAAGAGTTATAAATGAAAATTTTGTTGGTATCCATAATTTGAGAAAAATCTTAAAATATTTTTTTCCATTAGAAGAATGTAATTGCACATCAGACCATAATTTTTTATTCCAAGCAATATTATTTCATAAAGTCGGTTCACTAAACTCAGACACAACTGACTAGTGATTTTAGTCAATAATTTTGCCAATTTGGCAAAAAAAACTTACTAAATAGTTAATAATTACTAAAAAATTAGTAATTTTGCCAATTTTGGCAAACACTTGTAACATTAAAAGTAAGTGAGTTACGCTCAAAATATTGTTGGACCCTTTTATTTTTTGTTAAAAAAATTGCGAAAATCACCCCCTAATTAGCATCACAAATAAATTTTATCATTACCACTTCACAAGTTACTTTGCTTATGTATTATTTATATGATCTGTAAGTTTCATCGGTTCAAAGTGCTTATTTTTGAAAAAGCTGTAGTTAAAATGGCTTGAACGAGGAACTAATCACGAGTTTAGGCAAATCTTGAACAGCCATAGCATAACCAATTTTTGTCTAACAAGAAAACAAAAAAGCAAAAATATTCAGAAAAGCAAAACATACATTTTATTACTCTTTAAGATTTTTGGTATTACTAATAATTGTTAAGTTAATTCCATGAACAATTCCATTTTTTTTTTCAAAATTAAAAAAATGATTTTTTAAACCCATTTTTTTTCAAAAATGAGAACTTTGAATCAATGAAACTTATAGATAATATAAACAATACATAAGTAAAGTAACTTGTGAAGCGGTGATTCATTTTATTTGGGAAGCTTATTAGGGAGTGATTTTCGCGATTTTTGTACCAAAAAATAAAAGGGACTAACAATATTTTGAGCGTAACTCGCTTATTTTTAATGTTAGAAGTTTTTTTTTAAACAAAAATAAACCTTTCTTTAAACACTTTAAAAAAAATTTCCCCGAAAAGTGCTCTGTTTTTTGGTTATTTCACATTGAAATATTCGATTTTGAATTTGACGAAGAAAAACCTACTTTTCTTTAGCCACAACTCTGCTTCTACTGGGTCTGCAGACCTCACGTGTACACCATTTTTTTTCAATTTTTTATTTATAAGCTATATTTTTACGATGAATATTTTTTTCGCTAGAATATCTAGCGAAAAACCGGTTTTTTATCTGCGAAAAACCGTCCAAAAACATGTTTTTTTTGTTAAAAATGAACATATTCACTCGCAAATAACTTGAAAAGTATTGACTTGGTGAAAAAACTCTGTAGAACAAAAGTTGCTTAGAATGAGTCATTTTATCCAATTCCGGGCCTATTTTGAACGTATATTTTTTCACTCTCGAGCAAATATTTTTCACCCCGTATTTCCCAATTTTTGTTAAATGGGGGGATGTAGAATTGTAAACATTTTTGTATATAATAATAGACAATTTCAACTACCTATTCCCAAATTTTCATCCTTCCTTTATTTTTTTCGGATGTTTTCGTAAAATTTTGTGTAAGTATCTATATATAGAAATAAGTGTTCTTTGGTCAAACAAAGTTGCGTTTTATTTCTTAAGGGAGTAGGCGCAAAATCTTGGTCCAATGCTATTTAAATGCATTCATTTTTTTTAGAATCCTAAGAACATTAATAAGTATTTTTGCAAAATTTAAACGCAGAAAACAGTTTACATTATTACCGAGGGCCGAAAGTCCCTGAAAACTTCTATAACGATTATTTTAATAAGTTACAGGGGTGAAAAAAAAGAAAATTTGGTAGAATTTTTATTTCATAAATTTCATTCAAAAGAAACTTTTTGTTTACTCTGAGGGAATCTCGGACCTCGGTAATAATATAATCTTTCATTCTGCGTTTAAATTTTTCAAAAATATTTATTACTTTTCTCAGGATTTGAAAAAAAAGAATGCGTTTAAATAGCATTAGACCAAGATTTTGCGCCTATCCTCTTAAATTCCCGTATGTCCAATAACCTTTTATTTTTGACGCAGTTACAGATTCTACATTTGCAAATCCTTCCTATCAAACTTCTAACATAACTTACCAATCGGAGGACAACTTCAGGGAGGATATGTTTGAACCCCCTGTGGGGGCTAATCCCTACCCGCCCAGTGAGGCTAATCCCTACCCGCCCAGTGAGGCTAATCCCTACCCGCCCAGTGAGGTTAATCCCTACCCGCCCAGTGAGGAATATAATCCCGAAGAAGATCTAAGCACATGGGAACCAGAAGCTGCTTGGAATCCTCCTCCTCCTACAACAGGTATGTTTATCGTAATTAATAAATGTAACTTTTTGTCATTGTAGTGTATTTTTATTATAAAGTGAGTCAATTTTTCAATTAGGCGCAGGCATATGTAAATAATAAATACGGCATTACTGTTTCGAATTTCGAATTTTCTCTATACTACAACTAATGTAAATGACCGAAAACTAAAACTAGGATATTATTTCTGTATAATAATTTATGGATTCGACCGTTACTTGATGGAAGTTCATTTTATCTGACAATAAAACACTGAAAACGTTTGTTTTCTATACTTCCACAAAATTTATTATAACTATGTGACTACAGCTGTTTCGGCAGAGTGCCTTTCTCAAGTGATTTAGTTTACTATGTGTTTGCCTTTTTAAAGTCTTTAACTGAAGAGGTTGAGGAGTGGGGAGCTGTTTGTCTCGAGTTGGTCATTCAGAATTATATCTGTATTTTTTAATTTATTAATTTCCATGGATTCTAATAAAGATAGCTTAAGGCCTTTATTTTGAATATGCAGAATTTGAAACTCTTCATTAAAAGAATGATTATGATCTAGAAGGTGTAGTGAGTATGTAGAAGTGTCTGTTTTTCTATCGTTGAAAGCCCTTTTGTGTCCTGCTATCCGTTTGTCAAAGGTTCTGCCAGTTTGACCGATGTAAGTTTTCGGACAGTCACCACAAGTTAGTTTGTAGACACCACTCTGTAGTTGTTTTCTCTTTCGGCTCTTATTGTTCTTAATAAGATTAAGCAACTTTGATAACCTATCAGTAACCCCTGTTCTACGTTTCGCTTGACCGACCGCAGTATGTTTCTCTACACACTCACAGTAATCAACTGTGAAAAATCTAGCTTTAGTAAATTCAAAGAGATTTTTCAGCGCTGCCTCTTGGACTAGAAAGCCATAGTAAACGTAGCAAAGGCTCACGAAGAATTGTAACGCCATTGATGATGATGATGTCGCGGGTGAATGTATGAGGATAGAAATAATCTTTTGAATAAATAAATAAATGATTAATTTTGTGAGAATTTCGAACAATGCCTAATTCTAAAATTAACGCACCCATAAACTATTATACAGGTAGTATTGGTACAGTATAATTCACAAATAGTAGTGTTTCTCAATAATCTTGACCATGTAGCCATGTAGCGCCTATTTTACTGTGAAGAATATTGTCATAGTCTAAATCGAAAACTGTTGTCTTGTGTGATTAGGAAGTGAATTAATTTTAAACACTACTACTTGTTGGTCAAAGTCTGGTATTGGTTTCTTTTTCATATAGTAGTTGACAAAACTTTTTGTGGAATAAAATGATGTGGTAAGTGCATTACATATAATGAAAATAAAACATGTACAACAAAGTACATGGTATTTGATTTAACTTTTTAACTTAAAATCTAGGAAGAAGCATTACAGATATCAGTAGTTGTAAAGAATCAGGTTTCGTTATAACAGCAAATCTATTAGTAAATTAGAGCTGGAAGGTCAGATAATAGAACAAGTGGAGTCTATTAGGCATCACACTATCTAGCCACGGAAAGCTCGAAACAGAAGTGGAAGATCAAGTGAATAGAGCAAACAGTGCCGCAGGTTGTCTCAATGAACAATATGGAGAAATAAAAATATCGGAAAAGAAATGAAAGGCAGAATTTACAAATCATCAGACCAATAGTGACATACGTGGCAGAAACACGAACTCATACAGCAAGGAAAAAATACTGCTAGAAATAGCAGAGATGAAAACCTTTCAAAAAATCTATGATACGACACTATGGGACAGAGCTAGAAGTACAGATATACGACGGAGATGCAAGGTGGAGAACATCAATACCTGGTATTGGATATAGAAATTGAGTCAATACTCGCAATCTTAAAGTTTGTATTTTTAATAGTTGTTACAAAATCATGGGGCAACCGGTTTCGATGCTTACAATTTCTGCCTCATCATCAGGCCCAGTACATAAAGTCTTCACAATTACAGACTACAAGCTAAAAATAACAAAAAGACAAAAATATACACATTTATATAAAAACAACTATGTCTTGATTTAAATTAAAATACATACGATAAAGCAAAACAACTGTAGAGTATTGAATTTAGTAGTTTATAGAACGTATATTTAGACATTTTGCCATTGGGAGTGACCAATCTGATGAGAATTGCTTGGTATATAATATAATATATTATGCTACCATCAATCCTTAAGTGGTTAAAGGTTGATGGAGTCTTAACAAGATGGTATATGATCAAAATACACCTACACCCTATGTAAGTAGATTGGTCACTCCCAATGGCAAAATGTCTCAATATACATTCTATAGACTACTAAATTCAATACTCTACAGTTGTTTTGCTTTATTGTATGTCTTTTAATTTAAATCAAGACCTAGTTGTTTTTATATATTATGTGTACATTTTTGTCTTTTTGTTATTTTTAGCTTGTAGTTTGTAATTGTGAAGACTTTATGTACTGGCCTGATGATGAGGCAGAAATTGTAAGCCTCGAAACTGGTTGCCTCATGATTTTGTAACAATTATTAAAAATACAAATTTTAAGATTGCGAGTATTGACTCAGTTTCTATATCCAATGGTATAATGGACTCGCATTGGCAACCCTTTCATCATCAATAACTGGGTAAGAAACAAAATTAGAATGAAAGGACCATATAAGCCAAATGACTACACAAAGAGTAAGGACGGCGAGAGACGGTTCCCCAATAGGAAAAATTATGGAACGACAACTTGCTGGAGGCACATTGAAAAAACAGAGTCACATCTACACAAAAAGAAGAACAATTAAAGAAACAGCCAAAACTATTTTAGTTTTATCTTTTATAAAGCTTCATTGAGATCACCCAACCATTCCTTTGTATATCCATCCATTGTTTAATTGTCCAACATTTAATGTTTTGTTGTTTCTTTTCCTTGTGGGTTTCCGACAGGTATATCTTCTGCCATTTCATTTTTGGTACCTATCTTGTCTTTAAGAATTGTTGTTTGCGTCAAACAAAATATGATTATATATACTCATGCTTTAAAACAGCGTAATAAGTGCTAAGCTGATATATATGTTTATTAAATTTTTTTAGACACCCCAGAAAGCCCTCCCATGTTCGAAAAACAAGGTTATACCAATCCGATAGAATACCATGAAAATCTAAGAAACAGCAGAGCTCTCGATGTAGATCACAGGATAATCCCAGGAATATCTAACGATATGGGTAAGTTAAATTCATGGGATCGATTTGATAAGCGTCAAAACGACAAGGTATTGGAAAGATATATCAAGATCTTGCAGCAGACGAACCAGGATTACCAATGCGTGATTCAATTCAGTGGAAAAACAATCTATACTATATCTACAACTAAAATTAGCTGTCTCAAAGAATCTAAGCCGATACAGTGAAGTATCGAAGGACCTGGCCGCAAATTAAGCTTGAGCCAACTTTTTTTAACCTGTAAAATACTAGTAATTTACACACCTGTGGATCTGAGACAATTCGACGATATCGGACGTGTATTTTTGCAAATTTTGTATCATTTGACTGGTGGTCTGGTAAGTTAGTAACCTCCTTTGGCGATTGGAGCATTACGATCTCACAAAAAGGCATTAGTTCTAGAAAGTCTAACCTTTTTTAGGCACACATGTCAAATTTTGCTTCAGCCCATGTCTATTTAATTTGATAATGGATGAAGTTATAGCCAGTGTTAACAAAATGAATCAGAGATACAGAATGATGCTATTTTATTAGCTGAAAACGAGGATGACTTACAACGCGTACTACAAAAATTTAAAATAACCGCCGAAAAATATAACCTGAGACTATCAACAGAGAAAACCCAATCGATGGTAATATCAAGAACCCAATTAGATGTAAATTAGTAGTGGATGACCATATAACAGGTCATGGATTTTAGATGCCTGGTTGTGGAAATATCTAGCGACAGGCATCTGTGGCAAGAAACAAAACAGCAGGCAACAAAAGCAGCGAGAATATCTGGTTTTCTGAGGCATATAATCTGGTGGAATAAATATACGAGAACCGAAAGCAAAGTCCACATGTATAAGACATGTGTTAGACCCGTACTGATATACGCAGCTGAGACAAGGGCCGAGACAACAAAGACCAAAAATAATGAGAAGATGAAAACCCTAATATCCGTAAGAGGTGTCACACTCAGAGATAGGATACGAAACGAAGACACATTGAGAGAGCTAGGCGTTCAAGACGCAGTGAGATGGACAAGAGCAGTAGTAAAAAATTATACATACAGGCACCATTAAGAAGGTTGAAATGAAACATGGTTTGAAGAGGTAACGATGTATTAAAAGAATATTATAATAAAACACTGAATATTAGTGAAATTAATTATAAATTATCACCTTCGTATTTGTAATACTCGCCTCAAGAGAGATTTAAAATATATAAATGAAAATTAATTTTGGAACTAAAATACCACTTTAAATAAACAAACGATATAAAAAAACTTTCACACCTCTAGGTACATCTTGAAGTAAAAATTGACATGACAGATTGGATATCAGAGTTGCTAATTGACAAGTATTTTAAAACGTTTTTATATACTTGGCTTGGTTGTTGTCACGGTCTCCGCAAATTTTGTAATCCATTTTAAAAATAGTTCTAGGCTACCTAGGTACCTGAAATTTTCACAATAGCTTAGAACTAGCTAACAATGCAATATTTAACTGCTATTATACAGGGTGATTGATTAGTGGGATAAAGCTCCGTAGATCCGTTATAGTAATGGATAGCGATAAAAGTTAATAACAAAAATTGTCGCCAACTTTGAACTTCACATTACAAAATTAGTTAGAATGTTACAGGATGTTCGATAACATAGTGACAGATCAAAGTTATGTTTTTTTTAATGGAGCACCCTGCATTTTATTTTATATTCGAAATCTTCTTAACTTCTCCATTAGAAAAATATAAAGGTTTAGTATATTATACAGGGTATTTACAAAGTTATAACTAATTTCATATGAAAATCGTAACAAGTTTAACTCCCTGTATAAATAAAAATAAGCACAACGGCAATGGTTTATTGATGCCATATTTTTTTATTTATTGTCAAAATTTTCTTAAATTTTGCTAATTTTCTTTATATTGAATACAGGGTGAGTCAAAACGCAAGTACATTAATTTCTCAGTAATTTTAAATGAAACGCCTTGTATTTTATATCACTATCGAAAAGTACCATTACCGTACTTTAATTTTTATATAACATTCCCCGTGTCTAAATTTATTAGTTTTCGAGATATTTTCATTTTTCAGAGCAAATTATTAATTACGGGTCTAAATCTATCCAAATTTTAGGTAAGTCATGACTGAATTGTCTAAAACTGACAATTTACGATTACTGATTATCAATTTGTAATCAAAGTTGGCTACAATTTTTGTTATTATCTTTTATTTCTATCTATTACTATAACGGATCTACGAAGCTTTACCCCACTAATCAAAAACCCCGTGTGGATAAATCGATTTTTTTTATTTCAAACTATTTTAAAAATGTGACTAACGCAATGTAGTTTAAAGTACGTTAATAAATCGATATCTACAAATTGATGGTGGGTCAGTGGCATTAGACTGCAGATCGAGAGTTCCCTAGTTCGAACACGGCTGTTGCGTATATTTTTTTAATTTTTTTAATAAATAATTAAACTTGATATACTTAAAATTCATATTTTATAAGTTAATTATTATATATACCATTTTAAACAACCGGAAAAAGTACTTTTTTATACTAGTGTAATTTTTGTAATTATAATTTTAACAGTTAATACACCTACTAAAAATTCATATTTTATTCTTTCCAAACATGTTGTGTCCTGTATAAAACAAAACCGTGTTATTAGAAAAAGTACTTTTTTATTATAGTGTAATTTTTGGAATTTTAAACATTTTATATCGTCAAATTATTTTATATTCTAACAACGTAGAATGAAGTAAACACTTCTGTTGTATGTAGGTATATAATTTATTAAAAAATTCTTAAAATTTATCCACAAGGGAGTGGAAGTACAACAAAACGTTTTCGGTCAAACTGACCATCCTCAGTGTAAACCTGGAAATAAGTGAACCACTTAGATTGAAATGCAAAAGGGTGAAATTTTGACAGTTAAAAAAGAAAATGTGGTTACTTACGTCCAGTGTACAAGTAATTGAAACTAGCCACTTGAATAGGTGTAAAACCTCAAAATAACATTATTGCTACATTACCCTTTTAAAGGTTTACCCTTTTAAAGTTTTAAAATTTTATATTCTCTCCTATAAATAATAAAAACGTTTTATTATAAAAAAAGTTCTTTTTTATAAAAGTGTAATTATTAGATGTAAGTAGCACAAGTTTAATATATGGGGTTTGAATGGGGGGAGAATTAAGTAAAGAAAATGTCTTATTCTGGGGCTGTATTAAACATCTAGTATACTGTGAAGATCCAGCAACAATTAATGACACGAAAGTCATAATTAGAAACACATTTAGTAATGTCAAGCCACAAATGCTTACAAACGTAAGTGAATCATTTGAAGACGGTCTTGAAGGCTGTGTTCATATTGTGGTAGCCAATTTCGAACACCTTCTACAAGGAAAATAACAATTTCTTTATTTATTTTTTTTTTTTGTGTGTTGCTCTAAAATATTTGTAAATAGTAAAGTAGGTAAATATAATAAGTTTAATTATATTCAAAACTATTAAGTTTAGTCATAGAAATCATTTAGTACTAGTTAGTAAAATAAAAGGTAATGTAGTAGTAGATTATATTATTTTTTAAAAAATATAATAATAATGATAATTATCCAGGTGGGTCTTATGAAAAATTCTTCAAGGACATGCAAACAAGGAGAAACTGCTCGCGACGTCCAGATGCGTGGGAACATTTTGGGGGATACTTCACTGTACCAGGTCCTCTAGCGTTATACAGGGTGTTTGGTAAAGAATGGGCCATATCTTAACCTTAGATTCCTGAGGTTAAAAGTTGATATTAACCGAAATACAGGGTGTCATAGTTAAACTTTTATTTTATTTATTCTTGAATATTTCGTACAAGCATGGGACAACAACACGAAATTTGGTAAGTGGTGCTGGTACTGTAAACCCTACTAAATTATGTTAAACAAACATTTCTGGCTACTACCAGAGGCGTACGACGAGGGAACGTGAATGGTTGACCCTTCCCAAATTCTACGCCACTGGCGGAATTTCTATTTTAGTGCAATTTTTTGATTCTCCAATACTTTCTGTGTAAATAAAATACTCGTCATTCGTAACGATAAAGCCATTAGTTTTCGAGATATTTGAAGATAAAAACGAAGGAGCATAATACATTAATCAAAATAAGTGTGTCTTTTTATTTTTAACTTAAATATCTTGAAAACTAATGACTTTATTGCTACGAGTGAAGAGTATATTATGTGCATAGAAAGTATTGCAGAATCTAAAAATTATGCTAAAATAGCAGTTTCATCATTGGCGTAGAATTTGGGAAGGGTCAATCATTCACTTTCCCCTGTCGTACGCCTCTGGTATTAACCAGAAACAATTATTTAACATAATTTAGTATGATGTACAGTACCTGCACTTTTTGCCAAGTATCATAAGGATATGTCAAATAGTTTTATAGTAACGGGCACACATATTTCTTAAGTCTTAAACAAAGTTTTACGGGCATAAGTTTTAAACAAAGAATAAATTATTTGAAAAAAAAAAAGAATACTTTAAAATAGTTTCTTTCAGAAAGTATAGGCACTGTACACCCTACTAAATTATGTTAAATAATCGTTTCTGGCTACTACCAGAGGCGTACGATAGGGGAAAGTGGATGATTGACCCTTCCCAAATTCTACGCCACTGATGAAACTGCTATTTTAGCATAATTTTTAGCTTCTCCAATTCTTTCTATGCAAATAATATTCTGTTCATTCGTAACGATAAAGTCATTAGTTTTCTAGATACCTATTTGAAGTTAAAAATGAAAAGGAACACTTATTTTGATTAATGTATTATAGACCAGTAAGGATCTGTGAAAAAACGTCTATTTTTGGATGTGAGAGGTGGCATTCGGATTTTTGCAGATAAAGTTAGGTGACACCTTCAGTAATAATAATTGACTTATGCTCCTTCTCAAATATGCCCGGAACATTAATAAAAAAATTAAAATATTTAAAAATTTCGAAAAACGTCCATTTTTTTCTGCTTTTTTTGCTTATAACTTTAAAACGATTCGTTTTGGAACAAAGTCGTACAGAAATAAAATAAAGATAATTGAATTTTGTATGATATACGACTGGTCAAAAATGTCTTAACGTATTACCTTTTCTGCAATATAGCAATAAATACAAAATAAGGGGGCAAAACACGCCTGTTGTTATTCAATGTTTTTAACCACTTTGGTGGCACTTAGAACCTTAGTAATTCGCTTAGGAACTTCTTTGTAACATACTTAAACCGTGTACCAAATTTCATTAAAATCGACCTAATAGATTTTGCATAATAAATTTGCAATCTAAATGTTTTTAAAAAAGTTCAAATTTTTTAAAATCTTTCTGAACAAAAAGTAGACCATTTAGAAGTTGTCTAATTTTTTTACATATAAAGAGGTGCTCTACCTTTCTAATACACTTTACAGAATTAAAATCGGATTATTTAAGGGGCCTCCGCAATGTTTTAAACTTATAAACAATTTTTTGGCTTATAAACAAATAGCTTTGTTTAATAATAAAAAAAATTTATTTTTAGCAAGGCAAATAATTAAAACCGGTATAATTTGACTTAAACTTTCAAATGCTGTCAGCAGAATTGCTATTTTATTTTTTAATCAAAAGTTATTCGCGTTCAAAAATTGCAATTTTTCGAATTTTTGAAAGTTCCACTGCGTTTATCTCGAAAACTATGCATCCTATGAAAAAACTGGTAAGAACATTTTTTGCTTAGAATTACCCAAGAAATACAAAAAAATGTTTTATTTTGCGAAAAATCGATGTTATGTAATTCCTCAAGTTCTTTGTTTATAACAATCTTATCGACATCCGGATCAACTGTTACCCAAAAAATCGTGTTCTACGGGTCAAAAAATACATCAAAATCTTGGGTAAGTCCATCTAAATAAAGGAGCCCGTAGCACCCCCTCCTGGCCACAGGACTAATTTGTTTATAAGCCAAAAAATTGTTTATAACTTTAAAACATTGCTGAGGCTGCTTAAACAATCCGATTTCAATTCTGTAAAGTGCATTAGATAGGTGGAGTGCTTCTTTATATGTAAGAAAATTGACAAATCTTTGTATGTTCTAGTTTTTGTTGTGCAAGATTTTAAAGAATTTTAATTTTTTGAAAAAAGTTTAGATTGCAAAATTATTATGCAAAATCTAGTAAGTCAATTTTAATGAACGGTTAGCACATTACAAAAATTTTCTAAGCGAATTAGGAAGGTTCCAAGTGTAACCTAAGTGATGGAAAATCATTGAATAAGGACAGGCTTGTTTTGCCCTCTTATTTTATCTTTATTGCTATTTTGCAGCAAGGGTGATAAATTAAGACATTTTTAACCAATCGCATCTGATAGAAAATTTAATTATCTTTGTTTTATTCCTATACGACTTTGTTCCAAAATGAATCGTTTTACAGTTATAAGCAAAAGAAGTAGAAAAAAAAACGAAATTTTTTGAAATTTTTAAATATTTTATTTTTTTTATTAATGTTCCGGGCATATTTGAGAAGGAGCATAAATCAATTATTATTAACGAAGTTATCACCTAACTTTATCCGCAAAAATCTGAATGCCACCTCTCACATCCACCTAAAAACAGATCCTTACTGGTCTATTATGCTCCTTCGTTTTTATCTTCAAATATCTCGAAAACTAATGGCTTTATCGTTACGAATGAAGAGTATTTTGTTTACATAGAAAGTATTGGAGAATCAAAAAATTGCACTAAAATAGCAATTCCGCCAGTGGCGTAGAATTTGGGAAGGGTCAACTATTCACGATGTCCAGTCGTACGCCTCTGGTAGTAGCCAGAAAAACATAATTTAGTAGGATTTACAGTACCACCAAATTTCGTGTTGTTGTCCCATGCCTGTCAGGAAATATTCAAAAATAAATAAAATAAAAGTTTAACTTTGACACCCTGTATTTCGGTTATTATCAACTTTTGTACTAAGGTAAGTTAGCTTAAATCGACCTATTTTAACCTCAAGAATCTAAGGTTAAGCTATGGCCCGTTCTTTACCAAACACCCTGTATAACAGAAAAAGAGCTCAATCTGGCTTAGGGCTCAAATCAACGTTGCAGTGATAATGTGGAATGTTCCGTTGATACTGATAAACTTTTGTGTTTAAATTTCCCCTCTTATTTTCAGACGATTCTCAAAGTAGCCTTGGAACCAAAGATGTTGATCACCGGAACTTGATAAGCCTTACAGGATCTCCTGGACATTCCAGCTCTCAAAATTCTCTGTCTAATAGCATTTGGAATAGTCAGTCAGATCAGGTAATTTTGTTTTATACATTGGTGATATTTTTATAATGGTTTATATTTTTTTCGCGTATTTTTTATATTACTTTGCTTAAGTAACACATTCAAAGCACGATTCTAGTAATACTACTAATACAGTATTATTTTGTAGTATTAAGAGATTAGTGCAACATAATAAGCATATTTAGACTACCGTTTTTTTTAAGTTGTCAAAATTGGTTTTAGGGTATGCTAACAACAATTTTTTTTAGATATTTATTCTTATTGCTATTATTTATTCGGCCATTAACTGAATGGATTACAGTCGTGTCTATTGTTTTCGTTGAAGGACCTAGTGATATACATACTATATTTTTTGTGGTGTTGCCAGGCGCGGTTTTTGTAAGAGTTGCGTATTACAATTTTTGCGCCACTTTTATTACAAATTATATTATTTTCCGAAAATCGGTCAGGAATTTAGACATTTTTGACATTTTGAAATAAATATTCGATATTTCCTTATACTTAGCCGTTGCCGGAAACGGAAAATAACTGTACGGAAATGTTATTTCCAACTGTACGGAAATGTTATTTCCTTACTGTAAGGAAATATTTTTTCCTTTTCTCCAAGAAGTATGTCATTACAACATTTTCTGAGAAAGAACTTGCGTTTTTATTCTTACGATAGTCCATGAAATGGTTGTATGAATAGTTATATTTGTCTCTGGATTTTGTTGGCAATAAATCTAATGGAGCATTATTCACTACTTCCACCAGTTCTGGAGGGGTACGGTACCAGGAATCGAACACTCATCATAACTCATGATTAAATTAGGTAATTTTGCTTTTTAAAAAGATTACAATCACAGAAAACACGAGAAAACACCAAAAATACGGCCAAAACTAAGCAAATGCGTCAAATTTGACAATTCAATATTTTTGTTTCTATAGTTACAAAACCTGTATTTGGTGGCATCACGAATATTTGAGTCAAAATAATAATATGTCGATTTAAAAATTTTAACATGTTTATTTTAATATAATTTAAATGTTCGATTTTCGGAAAAATAGTATGTATACCTTGTAGGAAAAGCCACATTCCTGGACTCTGTATTACCTTGTCTCGACGGCAATCTTTACATCGTCCGGGAATGTTAAGCTTTTCCTACTAGTACGCCAGTCAATGGGAGCAAGAATGGGATATTACCTCCGAATTCTATCCTACTGCATGGATTTTAATGAAATTTTGGAAATAGCCTCTACTTATCTCCTAATTCAAAGTCTACCCTATGATGATGTGCGCTTTTATCTTGGGGGTGGTTTCCACCCCTTCTCGGGGGTGGAAAATTTCTTGGTTAAAATAACCACGGAAGTGGCTAGAGAACCTAATTCTAAGCAAAAAACTGTTCTATAATTTTTTTTAAAACTCAACAGTTTTTGAGTTATTCGTGGTTGAAGATTGGCAATTTTCATTGAAACAACACCTTTTCGAACGGTTTTTTTGTGAATACATACCTTAAAAACTATGCATCTAACTAAAAAAAAACAATATAAAACATTTTTGTATCTTATAAAAAAACAAAGACATTAGTTCCTTCATAAATCTTCTAGTTATAATACAAAAAGAGATATGGTAGGTGAAAAGAGTTTGTTTTTTTGGTGCATGTGCAAATCGGTGTATTCAACATGAAATAACAGAGAAACGGTTGATTTTAGGTGTATAATGCTACCAATACCTTTTGTAGTGCTTGAAAAGGCTTTTAAAATAAGTAATATTAAAGGTCGATTACATTCAAACTAAGCGAGATATGCTGCAAAAAATATTGATGACTAACGTATTTTAAGAAAAAATGAGAAGTTTATTTGACCTCTCATTCACCCAGAATTTGAATGCATCACTTTACTTCTACAATACCTTTTATTCTAGTGTTTTTTCTATGTTCAAAAAGTTGGACTGGATTAAAATGAATGGTTTTTGAAAAAAATAAGATCAATTTATAGAGCGCATTTTTAAATTTTCTTAAAAATTTTACTTTTTCTACATGTAACTTGAAAATGATAAGAAATACAATAATGAAAAACAAAAACAAATTTTTTACCTAATAAAACCCTACATTTTTGTGTGTTATCTTTTTTTCGTATCTCTTATCATTTTCGAGTTACATGGAGAAAAAGGAAGATTTTTAAGAAAATTTAAAAATGCGTTCTATAATTTGATCTGATTTTTTTCAAAAACCATTCATTTTAAACCCGTTTAACTTTTTGAGTATAGAAATAACACTATAATAAAAAGTTTTGTAGAAGGAAATCGATGCATTTAAATTCTGATGGATGAGGGGTTAAATATACTTCTCATTTTTTCCTAAAATACATTAGTCATCAAATTTTTTGCAGCATTATCTCGCTTAGTTTGGATGTAATCGACATTTAATATTGCTCATTTTAAAGGTCCTTCGAAGAGCTACAAAAGGTTACTCTTTTATTTCAAGTTGAATACACCGATTTCAGCATGCACCAAAAAACAAACTCTTCTCACCTACCATTCCTCTTTTTATATTATAACTAGAAGATTTATGAAGGAACGAATCTCTTTGTTTTTTTATAAGCTGCAAAAATGGTCTATATAGTTTTTTTTCATTAGATGCGTAGTTTTTAAGATATTCGCAAAAATCCGTCTGAAAAGGTGTCATTTTTCAATGAAAACGACAAATTTTCAGCCACGAATAACAAAAAAAGTATTGCGTTGTCAAAAAAATTATAGAACAGTTTTTGCTTAGAATTGGGTTCTCTAGCTACTTCCGTGGTTATTGTAACCAAAAAATTTTCCACCCCCGAGAAGGGGTGGAAACCACCCCCCCTAGATAAAAGCGCACATCAACGTAAGGTAGACTTTGTTTCTTGAGCTCTTCTCTACTTACTGTGAAAATATGAAGTAAATCGATGTAGTAGGATGGAATTCGGAGCCAAATAACCTCATTGACTGCCCTATAGGTACACAATGTACTATTTATAATATAATAATGTATTTTATTGTTTTTTTAACAGGATTACAGGATTAATCGAATCCAAACCTTGCCGCCCGATGATTCTGCAAACGTCTCCGGCGACCAAGACTACAGATTTGGTTTTAACATAGATCAACTCAAACTCCCTCCTCCACCACCCCCACCACCGAAATTTCAGGAGCAGCAAATACCGCCGTTGTTGTTGGATAGAGACGCACCTTCGCCGCCTCTATCTCCGGACAACGTCGATATGGATCTGAGCGATGACGAAAATTATAGAGTAAAGAGCGATAATTTAAAGGTAAATATTATTCGAAGACTGTACTATGCAACCCATCTGACATCTTCATCATTCTGTTGGCTTTTATCCTTATGCGGGGACGGCTTCCCCAAATTACATATCTCCATAAGTTTCTATTTTGGGTAATATCAACATTAACCCTCTGTAGAAAAATACTGCACAAATATTTAGAGAGAGTAATTAAATTAATCTCGGAAAAGTATTTCCTATGCGCTAATTCAAAAAATATAAAATTAGTAGACGCGCGCACTTTGCATTAAGCGATTTTTTTATCCCGATTAAAGTTTGTACATGTTGAAAGATAGGTAGATAGACTGGTAGAAAAACAAACTCACCCTGCTTTGTGTTTTCTTCTGGTTCTGTTCTTGGTCTTCTTATCTGGCCAGATATCCTTGTGAAGCTGCTTGAAGAAAATTATATGCGGTTTGCGGGAACTGTTTAAAAAAACACATACTATTCGTTGCATGATAATTCGGATTTATATGTATTATTGTGGATCAATCTATCAATCAAAGATAGAATAAAAATTTTAATTTTTTTAATATAACGCGGGCACATAAATTTGATCCACCCTGTATATTGATTTGTAACTATTTATTATAAGTAGTTTTTAAGAAGTGATTTATCGTTAGTAAGTTTTTTCCCTGAAAAATAGAACAAATTAGGGGAGAAAGTGATGAATAGACAATAATTGTTCAGGGTATTTGGAGATTATAACGGCGTTTTGTTATGCACGAAGCCAATAGCCATAGTAATTAGTTCTTAGGAAATTAAGGTAAAGAAAGTTTGGAATTTTAAATATGTTTGTTTAATGATAGGAATATTTAGATAATTTCCGGAAAGTCATAAGTTTGGGTAGGAATATTTTGAGAGAATGACTGTTTGTTTTCAAATAAAAAAAAAGGAAGGTGGGGAGATAAATGTTTCTGATTGGCTAGGCACTTTGGAATGGGGAAAGTTTTGTTTGAATGTTGAGATAGTTTTGGAAAGAGGAACTCATTATGTTATTGGCATCGCTGAAGAGCAGTCAACGTTTTCGTGGATAGTTAGATAGCAAGTACCAGTGGGTGTTTTGATAGTGGAGAATAGAGCTGAAAAGTGGAACGAGAGACAGATCAAATTGAGACGAAATACCTCTTTGATTCTGTATTATTGTGAGAAGCAGAGGAGAGAATTTTTGGAGTTTGTGTTTTGTTGGAGAATTGGTGCTGGTATGCTGATAGATTTGAAGCTTGAGAACGGAGAGGGCTTTGATGGGTAGCCTAACATAGTCAACGAGGGAGAGCTGTTTTGGGTCAAGAGAAGACATCAGAGTGAGTGAAGCAAAAGGTCAGTCAATTTATGTGAAAGATATTTTTATGTTCGGAAACTAAAATTTTGAGTAAAAGCATATGAATTAAGATTCCAATATTTCAAAAAGTAAATAGGAAGTATAGGTAATTTTGCGAATACCTAAATTTGTTTGTTTTATCAAAGTCATCGGGAACAAACCGATAAATTGTTTTTTTAACTAGAATAAATTTAAGTGGTAAGAATTTCATTCGGACAGCTGTGTCCACAGGTTTTAAATTTAATCAATTTTTAGAGTATTGATTTTGATAATAAAAGACAATTCTGTATGCTTATTTTATATTTCTATTTAATTCCTTTTCCTAATATTTTTTCCCGATTAGAACCAACTAAGAGATACTGAAACCACGAGAGAAGATAAGTATAACATAAGATAATTTAGATATTTTTTTGTATTATAAAAAGGCACCCTGAGATTTTTACTTCAATTTTGTATGATTTGCGACAATTGGATAATTGATTAAATAATTAATTGGAGTAATCAAATAAAGATAAATTGATATTAAAGTAATAAAAAGTAGATCATAACAGTATATCTATTTAATATTCTATTATCCCATTTTAGTATAAATAATATAATTATTCATTTAAAACGTACTTCCGCATACTTAGTACACTTTAAATGAATAATTATATTATTTATACTAAAATGTGATAATAGAATTGATATAAATATAAATCCGAATTATCTTGCAACGGATAGTACACGCACTGTTTAACTCGAAGGCTTAGTTGGTTTAGTAAACCGGTAGTATTTTAGCGGTAAATTCGATATTGATAGCGGTAAATGCGGTATTGAGAAGAAGTGGTAGTTGTTACCTCTTGAAGTTCGAAAACGGAAGTGGTCGAAGCCAAGTCTTATCGGAAAGGAGCCATGCTTCGCGCAAAAAAATAGTTCTTATCCACGCCGCTAGAGTCTGTATCTAGGGGTTGTATTACGAGGGAGCGTCTGAAATTATTATTTTGGACGCTGGTTAAAATGTGTATTTTAACACCCTCTATACCGACATGTTCTGCCTAAGCGCCTCCAACCAGGTATTCTTTAGTCTTCCTCCTCTACTTCTTCCAGGAACCGGCAGTTCAGCAATTCTTTATATTGGGAGATTAACGTCTCGACGTTGAACATAACCAAACCATCTTAATATATGCTTTCTCGTTTTTCATTATTTCCTACTACCACTACATCATTAGAATGCAATAAGCACTATTCAGTTTCGCTGTTATCTGATCCAAAACTAATGAGAATAAAATAAGGACTAGGAACCGAGCCTTGCTGCAATTCTACTTTCACATGAAATTTATCAGATTCTCACACACCCATCCTAACACTAGTTGTTACTCCCTCATACATGTCTCTCACAATCTTTAGATATTTACCGGGACTCCTTTTTTGTTGAGTGCCCACCAGAGAAAGAAATGGAGGATATTAGAGCATCCTCCTTTTAGTCCAGATTTATGTCCTTGCGATTTTCATATCTTTGGGGCCCTGAAAAATCCTCTTGTTATTCTCCTATTTCTTTTTTGTGTATTTGCTTAGTCTTACGTAACCATTATTTCCAGGTTATTATCGATGGAAGTGAAAATGACGATCAGTCCTTTTTGCTAGAACCACCCCCACCGCTACCTGAACTACCTGATGATGAAACAAACAATTTCCTAGATGATCTCACTCATGGCGACGACCTCAATGAATTTGGAAATATATCAGATAATCTGGAAGGTAAGACTCATACCGGGTGGGGCATTAGTGTGACAAAGTCCAATTACTCTTTTGTCGTAAGAGTAAGAATACGAAAAAAAGTTATTTAGGTAAAAGGTGGGGCAAAGAGAGGATCATAATTTAAAAATATTTTCAAATATACAGGGCCACCCGTATTGACAGGGTGATACAAACTTATGTTTTTTTTAAGGAATACCCTGTATATTTTTACATTTTTGGATTCTCCTCGATGTTTTCTTTCTTAAAATATAGGATCTTGTAATAATATACGGAGTAGTTTAAAAGATAATTACGTTTTTTTGTTAATTTCGTAGCAACATTCACACCCTGTAGAATTGTAGTGATTTGACATCAGAATTTATATTCAAGTTCAAACGAGTTTTAATATAGTCTACTATTGTCAAACATTAATAGTATAGCGAAATGTTTAATTTTAGTATACAAGATTGGTCAAAACTCGGAATGAGTATTATCTGAGTTTTCTTAAATAGTACACCCTGTATTTTAGTATTGTAATGAAATGATATTTTATGGTTCTTTTTAATTTCTTAAGCATTCCCTATACCTAAATGTTTTAATTTAGAAATTATTCGTGATTTTTTAAGCCAAACATTAATTGCAACAAAAATTACGTGAAATTTTGTTAGGTAGCCGTGAAAATATTCAATCAAAAATAATTTTTCGAAAAAAAATTAATCATAATCTAGCCTGATCCTTAATTTATTAATATTGGATGAGATATCCAAATACATTCGTAGTTAAGATTGTTAGTGCGTAAAATATTAATAAAACATACAATATTCTCCCTAGATGGTTGACACAAAATTTGCTTAAAAATTTGACATTATACTATTTTTATAGTTCCAGTTGCTTTGTTGCCATTACTAATATGAATTTTTCTAATGAGGAACTGATTAATATGGTTTTTTTGCTAGTGGAGTAGAACAAAAATGTGCTACTAGCAATAAGAATTTTTCATCAGCAAATCCCTGAGAGACGACAACCAAGAAGAGAAACTTTTGAAAATGTACTAGAACGGTTTCAACGGACTGGACACTTAGATTACGATAAATCTGATCGAACAAAAACTATTGTAAATGAAAAAAAAAGGGATTAAATGTAATCCGTAGTGTCACTGAGGATCTGTATATTAGTACGACCTTTCTTATAATCTAAGTATCTAGTCTGTTGAAACAGTTTTATTATTCTGTCACAAGTTTCTTTTCTTGGTTGTCATCTGTCAGTGAATTGCTGATGATGAATTTTAATTGCTAGTAGCTCATTTTTGTTATACTCTCCTAGCACAAAAACCATTTTAATCAGTTCCTCATTAGAAACATTCATATAAGTAATGGTAACACAGTAATGGTAAGTTACAGCAACTGTAACTTACGACATTATAAAAATAGTATAATGTCAAATGTTATAGCAAATTTTGTGTCATAGCCAACTAGGGAGAATAGTGTATCTTTTATTAATATTTTACGCACCAATAATCTTAACTACGAATGTATTTGGATATCTCATCAAATATTAATAAATTAAGGATAAGTCTAGATTAATATGTATTTTTTTTTTCGAAAAATGATTTTTGATTGATTATTTTCACGGCAACCTAATAAAATTTCACGTAATTTTTGTTGCAATTAATGTTTGGCTTAAATAATCACGAATAACTCACAAACTAAAGCACTTAGGTATAGGGAATGCTTAAGAAATAAAAGAGTACCATAAAATATCATTTCATTACAATACCAAAATACAGGGTGTTCTATTTAAGAAAACTCAGAAGATAATCATTCCGAGTTTAGACCAAACCTGTATACTAAAATTAAACATTTTGCTATACTATGAATGTTTATGGACTATATTAAAAATCGTTCTTATAGAATTCTACAGGGTGTGAATGTTGCTACGAAATTAACAAAAAATCGTAATTATCTTTTAAACTAGCTCGTATACCATTACAAAACCCTATATTTTAGGAAAGAAGACATCGAGTAGAATCCAAAAATGTAAAAATATACAGGGTGTTCCATTTAAAAAACAAGTTTGTGTCACCCTGCCAATACGGATGGCCCTGTATATTTATTTATGATCCTCTCTTTGCCCCACGTTTTACCTAAATAACGTTTTTTCGTATTCTTACTCTTACGACAAAAGAGTAATTGGACTTTGCCACACTAATGCCCCACCCTGTATGTAGATGCAAGTGGTTAATCCTAAATAATCGAGTATGTTTTTAAAAAATTAAAAAAGGAAAATTACGAGTAAAGAAAAATACAAATTAACTCGCATTCCATTCATTAAAATCAGATAATACCGGGTTAAATGTTTTCCCCCTTTTTTCATATCTACTCCAGTGTACCACGGTAAAAATAAATTATTAGCCTCCGGTGTTAAAATCTACCCTATGCCGAAGTGTGCTTTTACCTTGGAAGTAGAATCTTCCTCAACGGGGGGTTGGAAGCTTTATATCAAAAATAATCTCAAGAATCGATAGAAAAATATATTCTAAACAAAAAATGTTCTATAGAGTTTTTTCTAAAAATCGATACTTATAGATTTATATTTGTGATTAAAAATTTCAATTTTTCTTGTCTTCAATCGATTTTTCACCGGTAACCCAAAAACTTGACATTTTATTGAAAAAAAAACTTTTAATGGATAAAATCTAGCTCAAAAAAATAAAAAGCTTAAATGTAACTCAAAAAAAAACAAAAAATTGGGCTTTTTACAGAAGATACTGTTATATAACAAATTTTGCGTATCTTCGATAGTTTTGTACTTATTTTGAAGAAAAAAAGACGGATTTCTGAAAATTTCTTTTTTAAGAGTGTAGGAATATTGCCAGAAAGCTGACACTAAAACAATTTTGTCTCTTTCTGGTAGTAGTTTAGATAGTAGCTAAAACCAAAAGAGTATATTATACTGTATATGTACTAACATTTAAACATTACAGATTCATTGAGCAACAATTCTATGAGCGTTCCACCACCGTTAATGATGAATTTTAATGAATTGGTAGCTCCGCCAATCATACCTGCATCATTGAACACGTCTCTACCCCCACCTCCTCCGCTCCATCCTCCACCAATGATGATGGGACAGCCTGGGCCTCTTGCCCCACCGCCGAATCCTTGGCTATCCGATGATGATCTAGACAATTCGCAAAACAACCAAGATCTAAGCGGTGGAGAAGACTGGGGTTCAGACGATAATTGGATGGGACCACCTCCTCCTCAGATGCCACCGCCATATATGAAAAATCAAGGTTTCCGAGGAAGGGGACACAACAATAGAGGGAATTTCGTTAAAAGAGGTATAAGAACATTTTTTTATTTATTCGAATTTGCTATATTATATAATATTAATTTAAACTATAAAGGTTTATTTATGTAGGATATGGCTTACATCACAGAGTAGGTAATTTACAATTATACATTTTACAAACCGTTACAAACAGATGTCCAGTTTTTGGAGTTATACTTCTTTAGACGAGTTGGGAGTAAATTTATATGTGCGCGAATTCATCAAAAGTCTTGGTCCTGGGCGCAACTGAAGTGTTATACATGCTCTGATTGGGTAATCACAATGACCTGTCAACAATTGTTCAATATGTCGGTTATGGGTAAACAAATGTTGTGTATATTAGTTTTTATTGTTGTGAGGACAGAGACAAAAGCAAGTTTATAATTGTAGTGACTTTTTAAAGAGTTTTTAAAAGCAACAGGTACGTAATTGTAAATGTTTCAGTATTGTAATAAAAAAAAGAATGTGTGTGTACTTTGGACGCACGTAAGAAGTTATACTTCTATTATATGATATATATACTTTTTATTTATATTTTATTTAAATATAAAACTAATTTATACTTACTACTTCTCAAGCATTTTTATTAAAACTGCCAAAAATTAAAATAATAAAAGAATAAAACACACACAAACACATTTAAAAATGCCACAAATGATTTCTGAACATTAATTGTCGGAAAATGTTTTAACTAAATACGTATTTGCTGAAAATAAAATTATATAATAAATATACTTACAGTCATAAAATGTATAATAAAAATAAAAAAATATAAGTTTCTATTGGGATTTGAACCAACTTACCAGCGGGGCTGGTATTGGCGTTGTATTGGGGTTCACTCGCATTAAACGCTTCGCCACGGAGACAGTGTGTCATTATGTGCGAAGATCGACTAACTAAACGGATTAAACTTTTGACATTTTTGAATTATGTAAATCAAATTATTTTGATTTTGAATTGAAATGATTTAGAATTGAAAAAATACAACAAAACATAGAGTAAGAAAACAATATATTAGGTGAATATTGATAGAAATTTTGATGGTAATCAAATTATGTAGGTACCTATGATACATTTACAATTATTACGTACCTGTTGCTTTAAAAACTATTTAAAAATCACTACAATTATAAACTTTTTTGTTTCTGTCCTCACAACAATAAAACTAATATATTTATACATTTGTTTACCTTCATATTGAACAATTATTTATTATTGACAGATCATTTCAACGCCCAATCAGAGCCCGTATAACGACTAATAAATTTCGCAATCACTTGCATCGTGCAAAGTGGCTAAAGTCTAGCCGGCTGAAAAGATGGACTGATCACGTGAACGGCACGCACTCTTAATCGTTCCTCTCCCGATGTCACCACTTTTCCCACGTTTACACCGCTCAACAAAACCAAATTTTAAGCACTGCCTAACGAAATTCACCACCGGAAGTGCGAAACACAAATAATGACGGTGTAAACAGTTCTTAGAAGGTCTGGCTTCGAACGTCCCATCGATGCTGGCATTTACTGATCACGCGACGTTGAATTCCATCTTTTAAGCGGCTCGAGATTATGTTCAAATATAACAAAATTTTATCAACTATTTTTAAAACACTTACCAGTGTAAGATTCTTTAGCTTTGAATAAGCGAGATACACAGTTCTCTACGCCTACGAGCTAATAGGTTTTTTATCAGTAATTTTGCGGCACTCATACTAGTCACAGTTTGATGGGCTTTCACATTGGCATGCAACAATCATCTCTTCTTAAGTCCAAAAATATAATATGAAAACTATTTAAAAAGGCAGTATAACCATTAACTAACTTTTTGTTTGTTGTTTATCTTCCTACAAATTTTAAAACGCAACAACCATACATATCCAAACCACAGTCCCACAGCTGTACCACAGCTGCCATATTGAATAATTTTTGTCATGTCATTTGAACATCCAATCAGAACAAAGTTGTAATGCGACTGCGCCGGGATCAAAGGTTTTAATCCTATTAAAATTTATGAAATATGTAATTTATATAATTTAGAAAATGTAAGTACCTACCTTGTAGGTAATGCTTTGATTTACATAATTTGATTACCAACAAAATTTCTACCAATCTTCATAGAATATATATTTTCTTACTCTGTTTTGTTGTATTTTAATTTGAATAAATTCAGAACTGACAAAAAGTTTAAAACGTTCAGTTGGTCTATATTCCCACATGACGGGCGTAGCTAAATGCTAAGGCGCTTTGATTTACAACCAAATCACCCTAACATAAGCGGGTTTGATCCCCGATGCAAATTTTTCTTTTTTTATTTTTTTTTTTATACATTTTATGAGTTTAATATTTAAATAAAATATAAATAAACTGTTTAAAGTATATTAATGGTTTTTTTCGCGATGGTTTCCCTTAAAATAGTCAGATTGTTTATATTCCTTCAGATTTGTGACTGCATAGCTTCACTGATGAGGCATGAGGATGCTGAAATGGCTATATGGAGATGGTGGTCCAAATCTGAACCGAATATAAACAAAAATCTGCATTTATCTTTTCCATTTTTACTCAGTTCTGAGTATTTAGAAACTGTCTTTCGGTCCTTTTCCTAGACGAAGAGAAGGTAAATGCGTGGCCTAAGTGTCCTTTTTGCTTTCTCCTATTTTCGTCGTCTCTGTGATTATATATTGTAAAATCCGGAGATACGGGATGCAGCCAGAAAGCATATTATTAACGAAAAGTCTTGGATTTAAAATATTGTTTACTGTATTTTATTTTAATTATTCTAATTGTTTAAAAGGTAGTAAACTTTGTATCTAGGGCTTTTCGTTTTCCTCTTAATACGAGAGATGTCGCTAGAATGCGTCTCAAGAGGTGGAACCATTGTTTTCGCGATTGTTTTTCCTTTAAAAAGTCAGATTGTTTATATTCCTTCAGATTTGTGACTGCATAGCTTCACTGATGAGGCATGAGAATGCTGAAATGGCTATATGGAGATGGTGGTCCAAATCTGAACCGAATATAAACAAAAATCTGTATTTATCTTTTATTAATTTCGTTGAAATCATATAATAGAAGTATAACTTCTTACGTGCGTACAAAGTACACACATTCTTTTTTTATCTAGTTTTTTTATATACTCTATTGATTCTTTGGTTGCCATTACAGAGTCTGTAGGATCGCCTGCGTATGCTCTGCGTGGGCAATCCTGTACTATGTGCCTGATAGCCTGTCTTGCAGCGCTTCAGTCACAAGAAGGCCAGGGAAGTTTACCCCAGCTGTAGAAGAAGTCGGCGCATCTTCCGCTGTTTGTTCTAATTCAATAATGGCTGCTCAAATCTTACGTCGACGTTCAAATCCGTCAGGATTGTCTGTGATGTCCAGTAGATTATGGTAATGCGGATCTGTCTTACTTTCCTACTCTTTTCTCCATTAGGCATTAAAGTCAAAATTGGTTTGATGTAGCGTTTGAGCGGATTTCAGGGGAAGTAACCTGAATTGGAGACGGTTTCCAAGAATATCGGGAATTTCGTTGTAGACTAGAAGTTGACGACTGTCCATAATTTGTAAAGTGCCTATTTCGTTCACTGCATTTTGGATGTGTCTAGTTGTTTCTTCGAATGTTTTATCAATTGTTAGTATTAGTGTCGAATGCAAATGTGGCCAGTTTAATATTTTCCGTAACAGGGATGTCACATGTATGTAATAAATATAGTATGGGTATCAGAATACTGCCCTGTGGAATTCCTGCTTTCATTGCTCGTAATTCTGAATATTCACCTTCCTGTTTAACTCTAAATGTTCTATCTTAAAAATATGAGTGTATTAATTAGAGTCTTGGGAAATGCCCACCTAACGTTCGAGGAATTTTATTCGTTGCTTGTGCAAATTGAAGCCATAATAAATTCCCGACCCATTCATCCTTTATCCTGTGATCCTAATTATCTCTCCCCTTGACTCCTGCACATTTTCTCATCGGAAGACCACCTACTACCAATCCAGATCCAGATCTTCGTCATAATCCAATCAATCGTCTCTCGAAATTTCAACATATCCAGCAGCTTTCCATAATAAATAAAGCCATAATAAATTCCCGACCCATTCATCCTTTATCCTGTGATCCTAATGATCTCTCCCCTTGACTCCTGCACATTTTCTCATCGGAAGACCGCCTACTACCAATCCAGATCCAGATCTTCGTCATATTCCAGTCAATCGTCTCTCGAAATTTCAACACATCCAGCAGCTTTCTCAGCACATATGGGAGCGCTGGAACAAGGAATACTTCTCCGAACTACAGAAGCGTACCAAGTGGACTACTACCCATGATGAAGTGACGGAAAACGCGTTAGTCCTTATTAAAGAGGACAATTTGCCTCCATTAAGGTGGAAGTTAGGTCGAGTGATTGAACTGATACGCGGCAGCGATGGTGTAGCAACAGTTTTCAAGATAAAGACAGACAATGGTATTATTACTCGTTCCTTCGCCAAAGTGTGTCCGTTGCCTATTTCGGACTAAGTTAGTTAAGACATTTGAACAGTTGTTTAGCGGTATTTGTTGGCAGTGTTTGCCAAGGCGGGGGTCATGTTTATGCCCTCTTCGACTCTATTTTAATTTAATGCCTTTTCTTATGACGTGCAGACGTGGTATTTTTATACCGATATATCCACATAATATCATCATACGATAAAGGCAGTCGCCAAGAAGTAATAGCCAAGAAAGGTTCTTAAAGCATTCATCGAGTCTTCAAACACCACGGCCAAGTCATATGGGTGAAACAATCCCTTAGCGTGCATCTCTTCAAAGTGGTTCGTGTCGTGTTTATCAAACTTTAGACAGTTCAACGTGTAACGGACTTATCCTATATTTTACTGTTTAATTTAGTGTTTTAGAGTCAATAAATTCTTATCTTTCACACGTTTGTATCACTTGCAACCAGCATATTATCGAAGGTTTTATCGCGTTACAAATCACACCCCATTTGATACAAGTTTGTAATATAGATGTATTATAATTTATAATATAATGTATTTATTTAATTGTATTTTAGCCCTAGGCCTTCAAGGCTTTGAACTTTATAAATAAATAAATACATACCTCCATTAGTATACACAACAAGACTAATGTCTTTATTATGTTTTTATAATACATACACTCTTAGGAAAAATATAGTATTAGTTTGAAATGTAGCATCAAACATATTGTGGAATGCATTAGTGGTATCTGTTCATCATATAATTTATTATTTTGGTAAGAGCGTCTACCTTTGGTTCGAATCTCACCTGATTGGAGGATTTTTCATTTATTAAAGATTAATAAGTGAAAATTGTTTCTATCCTTGTGGGATCGGTATACAATTAGCGTCTCTTTGCAAAGACAATGACGTCGACTTTGCTAAGTAACAAGACACACACTTTACTCAACACACACACACACTACATATTACACTAGGTACCTGATTGGAAAAATCCACTGTACCTTGCCAATGGCCATTAGTTGTCGGCATTAAGGGGCCATCCTAGTGTAAAAGTACGAAATTCATATACTTTTTTGGGAGTTTCTAAAATAAAAAGTACTGTATCAATTGTTTTAAAAATTTTGCATGAGCATTTATTATAAAAAGAAGTACATGTAAAACAATTTTCATAAAAAAATCTTGAAAATTAAACGATTTATGCGCCATCAACTGGCACCGTGAAAATAAAAACATAGCTCCACTGTTGCAGTGATTGGGATAATAGAGATCCTGATACATAAAATTTCAAAATTATTATTGAAATATAAGTTATTTTCTATACTACCAACTAAAGGTTTTTTGATCGGATAAAAAATGTCAATTTGGCGGTTTTTGAAACTGAAAATGACTAATTTAAAAAAAAATTCAAAAAAAAACAGTTCTTTATTTTTCCAAATTTTAATATTTTTTAAAAATCCTAGTTGATGGTATAGGAAATAACTTATATTTCAATACCCACTTTGAAATTTTATGTTTAAGGATCTCTATTAGTCCCAATCACTGCAGCAGTGGAGCTATATGTTTTTATTTTCATGGTGCATAAATCGTTTATATTTCAATATTTTTTTATGAATATTGTTTTACATATACTTCTTTTTATAATAAATGCTCATGCTAATTTTCAAAACAATTGGTACAGTACATTTTATTTTAGAAATTCACAAAAAAAGTATATGAATTTCGTACTTTTACACTAGGATGGCCCCTTAAGCTAAATAAAAAAAAAATATTATTTTGTTCTTTCCAACTACTAAACGAATTTTCTTTTTATAGGCAGGGGTCGAGGAGGGGGCCAGGGTTTTAATAATTTCAACTCAGATCAAAATTTCGGTGGCGGCAATTTTAGAGGAAATTCAAGAGGCAGATCAAGAGGAGGAAACCGAGGCAACAATAGAGGATTCTTCCCGAGAGGAGGCGGTGGTAACTTTAGAGGTGACTTTAGAGGAGGATTTAGAGGTGGCTTCTGATAATACTAGATTTTTTATGTTATACATGATATAGTAAAATATTTCATAAAGATTCTTGAACTATTAGTAAAAAGTGTGATCGGTCATATTCTTGGTGATAAGAAGTTTGCGTGAACGATTTTTTTTTATTTAAAACATGTAATGTTTAGTAAAATAAGTTGTATCTGCATATTTTGTCTTTAATGTACGTCATTAAGTTTTCTCTTTCTATTAACCGGGGTTTATTATGTATTAATTTCGAAAAAAACTATTTATTGGAATTTATTGTGTGACTTTTATGGTATATAAAGTTTACATTTTTTGGCTTAAGGCACTATTAAAATATGCAAAAAAAATTTGTCTATTGATTTTCATTATATTATAAATTCAAAATGGCTGATTTCCTGTGACTGTCCCAAAATTGACGTAGACCATGATTTTGTACTAAACCAAATTCAGAATGGACTAAAAAAAAGACTGAATGGCAGCAGTTCAAAGACAAATTTTCGATGTTTTGCAACTGTTGACAGTTTGACAACTGAAAAAGCTAGAATAAATTAAAATTTTGGCAATGGGATAAGATAGGAGGATTCCCTGAGTGTTTTATTGTTCAACCTGATCATGGATGAAATAATAAAAAAAAGTAAGAATTAAAAAAGGATACCAAATGGGAGAAAAACAACTTGAAATAATCGGCTATGCAGACGATGCAATACTAATCTCTCAAAGTGAAGATGATTTATGTGTCCTGCAACAATTTAATATAACCGCCAGAAAATTTAACATGTCAATTTTCCCAAAAAAGACAAAATGCATGGTTATAACAGCAAATCCAATAAGCTGTAAATTAGAACTGGAGGGTCAGATACTAGAACAGGTAATGGAATTTAAATGTCTAGGCATCACACTATCTAGTTACGGAAAGTGCGAAACGGAAGTGGAAGATCAAGTGAATAGAGCAAACAAAGCCGCAGGTTGCCTGAATGACACAATAGGGAGAAATAAAACTATCGGAAAAGAAATGAAAGGTAGAATCTACAAAACAGTCATCAGACCAATAATGACAGATGCGGCAGAAACACAAAGAGGACGAAAATAATGCTAGAAACAGCAGAGATGAAAATCCTTCGAAAAATTGATGACAAGACAATATGGGACAGAGGTAGAAGTACAGATATACGACGTTTAACATTAAGAACGAGGTAAGAAACAGAAGAGTAGAATGGAATGACCACATAAGCCGAATGACAACAAATAGAGTAGTAAGGACGGCGAGAGACGGTTTCCCAATAGGGCTTTTCATTCACAGTCATTTGTTTCGAGCTTCTGTCATGTGTCACATAATATTAATATATCTATGTCATACGTTATTGATATATACCAATGATACAAACCAAAGACGTATGGCGTAGATATATTAATATTATGTGACACATGACAGAAGCTCGAAACAAATGACAGTCGATGAAAAGCCCTATAGGAGGATGATCAGTTGGAAGACCATGAAATTGATATGACAACTTACTGGAGGCACATTGAAAAAACAAAGTCATGTCTATAGAGAAGGAAGAAGAAGAAATTAAAATTATAGCCTTATTTTAGTTCACGCGATAATCAAATGTATGACATATAATTGGTTAAAATTTCAGAAGGATCGGTCAAATAGTTGTTCAGAAATCGTCGCCGTATGTAAAAAAGTGATTTTAAAAAAAATCGATGTTTCTCGTGATTATGGTTTGTTTTTAAGCCAGGAGGAGTAATTTAAGTTTACCGCCCCGTAAATTTTTGTTTGTAATTGGTCCAACCCCAGGCAAGTTTACTGTTATAAAATTTGGACACTACTAATGACATTTATGAAACTTTGACATTATGTATTGGCATTTCATAGGTTAATTAAGTTATATTAGCGATTTTTTATGTTTTCTTCGTTATTCCTTTAATTTTTAGATTTATAGTCTGTTTTTATATAAAACAAGCTGAAAATGCGAGCATTATCATAACGAAAACTTTGTTTATTTACGTATTTTAATTCATAATATGGAAAATTTGCTATTATGAAAAGTTGTTCAGAATTAAAAATTATGTTTTAATGTGCAATTATATCATTCTAATTTAAATGTTGTGAATTATAAAGGTACTTTACTCTTGATCGAAATTCATATTTTTTATATACCTCGTATAAAATTAATACAATTTGATATATGATCGTTGCATCATAAATCGTAGACCAAGAAGAGTTTTTTATGAAGAATAACTTTTCTTCGTCAAATTAAAAATAAAAGAGTTATAAATGAAAATGTAGTTGGTATCCATAATTTTAGAAAAATCTTCAAATATTTTTTTCCATTAGAAGGATGTAATTGCACATATAAGACCATAATTTTTTATTCCAAACAACATTTCATATATTCGGTTCGCTTAACTCAGACACAATTGGCTAGTGATTTTAGTCAGTAATTTTGCCAATTTCGGCAAAATTGGCAAAAAACAAAGAAATTACCTACTAAAATCACTAGCCAGTTGTGTCTGAGTTTAGCGAACCGACTATAATAACAGTTTTCATTTCATAACAAATGGAATCATTAGGTAGTCCCATTAAAGGGTATACTCGTATAAACCCTTTTAAAGTTAATAAATTATTGCTTTCAAAATATACTCAAACTGTATTTTTGAACATCTTATTTATTTTATAAAATAAATAAATTCACTATCAAATGTCATTGATATTTTATTAATACTTAATTTAAAATTTAGTTTGACATTCACGAAATGTCAAACTCCTATGCTTTGCTTAACAAATTCAGATCAAAAAAAAACTAGCCTACTTACCATAAACGATTTCAGCTGACGTTTAGTGTCTCGGCGGAAAATAAAAGGATTGTGACGTCACATATTAGAGTTTGAGGTCGATTATCTCGAAGTCGGTTAGAGATATAAAAATGCCGTTTTCAGATTTGGATTCAGAACACAAAACTACATAAGAATCCATCGATAAATCTGCTCTAAGTATTGCAGGAGCGGCGACGCAATAACACACAGACTTTGCGAATTTATAAACGAAAAGTTTTCGTTGAAAACATTTATTTTTAGGAAACTTTAGCTATTAGTGGTATAATATAATATTTACGGTACGGACATGTCAGAAGAGCAAACCAAAATCGGTGGATAAACCGAATAACAGAGTGGAGCCCGATAGGAAAAAGGAAGAGAGGCAGACCCCGAAGATCCTTCAGAGATGAAGTAGACGAATCAATGGAGAGAAGAAATCTACAGGAAGAGGACTGGCAAGACAGAAAGAGCTGGAGAGAACGGTTGAGTGAAGGAATACAGTGAAAACTTGGAAATCCTTAGTATATATAATATTTATGAATTACCGTCGAAGGCCGATTTGATCAACCAAAAAAGAAGATGTATTTGGTGACTTTTCTAGTAACTTTATTGGGTGTGAATCTGTCTTTTTAGTTTACTCCTCCTGGTTTAAAAACAAACCATAGTATACTAAAAATAAATCTTTATGAATATTATGTTTCCGATATGTAATTCCTAAGAAGTACAAATTCATGGTCGCCGTCAATTTTGAGACGGTCACAGGAAATCGGCCATTTTGAATTTATAAGATGTTGAAAATTAATTTTTTTTGCATGTATTTAGAGAGTGCATTTATAAAGCAAAAAAAATGTAGAACCTTAATACCATAAAAGTCACAATAAATTTCAAAATAAATAGTTTTTTTTTTCGAAATTGATACATGATTAAAGCCCCTTAATCATCAAAAGCAGTTTAAACTGTTAACAATTTACCTTAAGGGTGTAAACGCAAAATTTCGGGCCAATGCTTTTTAAATGCATTAATTTTTTTTCGAATTACATTATTACCGATGGCCGAAAGCTCCTTAAAACTTCTATGTTTATTTTAATGTTACAGGGATGAAAAAGGAGAGCAAATTTAGTGTGATTTTAGATTTCAAATATCTCATTTGAAAAGAAACATTTTATTTATGCTAAGGGAATTTCGGCCCTTGGTAATAATGTAATCTTTCATTCTGCGTTTAAATTTTTTAAAAATACTTATTAGTTTTCTCAGAAATTTTGCGCTTACGCTCTTAAACTAAAATAATTAGTTGTGCAAAGCGTTTCTACCTAATTGTTAAGCGATTTTGTCTCTTCCTCGGGCATACATCTTTCACTCTCACTGTTGCACATTCATCCTTCTATGTTTTATTTTTATTTCGTCAGGGGGTTTATTTATTTTCTCTCCTCAGAGGCCTAAATAGGTTTTTGACAATATACCTAAAAATAAATCATCGGATAATTGTAATTATAATATCATATGAAGTTTTATAGTCTATTGAAGACTATCATGTGAAGAAAATTGCAGTATGTGGATCATGTCATGAAAGCTGAGGCTACGGCCAGACAAGCGACAATTTACAGCGCTGTAAGAGCAGTAAAATAAAGCGCGAAAATGGGTCCCGCGGTGACTGTAGTGGATGGCGAGACTGACCTGTAAAATATCACGCAGCAACGTAGTAATATAGGATAGGACCCATTTTTTGCGCTTTATTTTGCGCAGGAAAAGATAATGGGTGGAAGAAGCATAGGTCGACGACGTATATCCTGGCTAAACAATTTGAGACAATAGTACAATAATTGCAACTCTGTTGAGCTGTTTAGACCAGCAGTATCAAGGATGAAGATAGCCTGGACCTGACAAGATCTTTTGTGTATAACCTTAACAATTTTCTAAGTGACAGTAAAATTTAAAATACAGTTTTACTTTTTACTCCTTCTTCTTCTTTTTGTGTAGAATCTGTATGACTCTGTCGTTTTTGCAATGTGCCTCCAGTAAGTTGTCATTCTGTCGTTTTCGTGGTCTTCCCACTGATCGTCTTCCTATTGGGGAACCGTCTCACGCCGTCCTTACTACTCTATTTATTGTCATTCGGCTTATGTGGTCATTCCATTCTACTCTTCTGTCGGTTACCCAGTTATTAATGTTATCCACCTTGCATCTCCGTCATATATCTGTACTTCCAGCTCTGTCTTTTCTTTTTACAGAATACAGTTACTGAAAAAATACAAATTACAATTTGTATGCTTGAGAATTTGTTTTAATAAATTTGTAGTACCGTTAGTTTATAATGTACGAACTTTAACACATTCGCTGCCGATCACGCGCCAGCACATGATATCGTTACTTCAATCAGGGCCCTGATTCTAATTCAAATTTCGACTCAAAACAAGTCGCAATCAATATGGCGACGTTGAAATGCGATTGTGCGAGCGTTGTGGATTTTAGTTGAACTAACGAAATGATGTCATAAAATAGCGACTTATCGAAATTAATAGCGACTCCAAAAAAGTGGTTGATATTATAATTTCGAGTCGAAATTATTGTGACACGGACATGAATGAATGGCGAATGGACCGAAAGCGAGGTTAGGTTTAGTTTAGGAGATGTGTTTTGTTTGTTTCTTGCAAGGAAAGCTAAAGCAAAAGGTATTAATATGGCTGGGTTTTATGGAAATTTGCTGGTTTTGGAGGAAGTAGATAGAATAGTATTAAATTAGAAATATAATAATTGAGAATGAACGTGAATCATCAACTCGATGAAAGATGTGTAATAATCTGGGAAAATTAGTATAAAACAAGGAAAATTCGTACCAGCTATTTTATTGCTGGACATACTGGAATCAATTTTTTTTTAATTTCATTTTTTTTTCAATTATTGCTCTGTAACTGAGAAGATTTTAACGTTAAACCAAAAACACTCACATAAAAATTCACTGTAATTTAATTCTGCACATAGATATTTTTTTCCTATTTCCTTCGGCGGAAATTTTCCTCGGAAAATTCGGGCTTTTCAAACAAAATTCTTAATTTTCAACTGAAATTTTAGGGAAGTAATTATTTATCAATAATTAAATAACTTGGTGACATAAATCTTTTTTGTTATGAGTGTCTTGAAGATATGAAAATTTGTATGTACAAAAAGGACCGGAATAAAAAGGTAATGGTTCAAAGATTGAAATTCTGTTGTTTATAACTCTGTCGCAAATGCTGGTCAAATTTGACCGGTTATACCTGGAACCACTCAATTCGAGTTTTTTTTTCTTCGAAGAAGCCGTGCCCTGAGATCGCTCAAATAGTCCTATTTCAATTCTGTAAAGTACGTTGAATAGGTATATGTAGTGCTTTTTTATACGAAAATCATAGTTATTCTGGTGTATCATAATCTTTCTGGTTATTATTTCGACCGAAATTTTTTAATTAATATTTTAATATTATTGCTAAACTATTGGTTAGATTGTCGCCGGTCTCCTGAGGGACCGTTCAAGTATTACGTAACGCAGGTTGGGGGGGGGGGGGGGTCAAAAATCTTCAAAAATTGCGTTAAGTAATAGTAGTCCAATAAATGACCGTTTTGGAGTGTAATTTTCAGGGGCAGCTCCGAATTGCATGAAAATTTGGACTTAGGTTCTACTTACCCTCCACTTCAAAGTTGAATTTGTCCTATTGGTTGCTTTCACTTGGGGGGTGAAAGTCACCCCTTGTTAGGGTGTGAAAGCGCGGTGTTTAAAATAAGCCCGGAAATGGATAAATTGACCGATTATAAGCAACTTTAGTTCTATAAAGTTTTTTACGTAAGTCAATACTTTTCGCGTTATTCGCAATTGAAAATGTTGATTTTTCGACAAAAAAACTAAAGCGTTTTTCGCAAATAACTCAAAAAGTAAATATTTTATGGAAAAAATATTCTAAGCTTATAAAAAAACAAAAAAAAATGGTGTATCAGTAAAGTATATAAATTGAGAAAAAGCAAAGTTGTAGCTCATAAAAAATACGTTCTTATTCGTCTAATTCCAAATCGAATAAGTCAACGCGAAATCACCGAAAAATTAAGCACTTTTCGGGGAAAGCTTATTACCATTTTCAAAGTACTAAAAAAAAGATTTATATTTGTTTTTTACAAAAGTTTCTAGCACCAAAAATAAACGAGTTACACTGAAAAAAAAGTTGGCCCCTTTTTTGGTAAAAAAAATTGTGAAAACCTCCCTCTATTTAGCACCCTAAATAAAATTAATCGTTAACGATTTACCATTTATTTTAACTGTATGTATATTGTTTATATGATCTGTAAGTTTAATTGGCTTGAAGTGCTTATTTTTGAAAAAAATTGGTTTTATAGTAAAACAAAATTTTCTAAAAATTTTTGAAAAATTTCCTTTTTTCAAAATAACTTAAAAAATATTAGTGATAAGAAAAATCTTAAGGAGTAAAAAAATATTGGTTTTGTTATTATAAATATGCTAGTTTCATTTTGTTTTTCCGCAAGGCAAAAATTGGTTACGATATGGCTGTTCAAAATTTGCATACACTCGTGATTAGTGACCCGTTCAAGTTTTTTTAACTATAACCCTTTCAAAAATAAGCACTTTAAACCGGTGAGACTGACAGATCATATAAAAAATAGATAAGTAAGTAAATTGTTTGTAAAGCGGTAGCGATTAATTTCATTTGAGGAGCTAAACACAGGGAGATTTGCATGATTTTTTTACAAAAAAAAAGAGGGCCAACTTTATTTTGAGCGTAACTCGCTTATTTTTAATGCAAGAATCTTTTATGAACAATTCTAATAAAGCTTTTTATAAACACTTTAAAAAAGTTTAAATAGGTTATTCCCGAAAAGTGCTGAATTTTTCGGTGATTTCACCTTGAAATATTCGATTTGGAATTAGACGCACAAGAACGAATTTTTCATGAGCTACAACTTTGTTATTACTTGATTGATAGACTTTACTGATACACATTTTTTTTCAGTTTTTTATAAGCTACACTTTTGCTAAGGATATTTTTTTCGATCAAGTATTTACTTTTTGAGTTATTTATGGAAAACCGTCCGAAAACGTAGTTTTTTTGTCGAAAAATAAACATGTTCAATCGAAAATAACTCGAAAAGTATTGACTTACATAAAAAACTCTATAGAACAAAAGTTACTTAAAATCAGCCAATTTATCCATTTCCGGTCTTATTTTGAATATATGTTTTTTCATCCCCGAGAAGGGATGACTATCACCTCCCAAGTAAAAGCAACCAACGGCACAATTTCAACTTTGAAGTGGAGGGTAAGTAGAACCTAAATCCAAATTGTCATGCAATTCGGAGTTGCCCCTTAAAATTACACGGTATCACCGTATTTCCCGTTCATTTACTGGGCTATAGTTAAACTCCCATAAGAGTGCGTTACGTAGGGGGGGGGTTAAAATTCTTCAAAAATAGCGTTACGTAATACTTGAACGCTCCCTGATATATAATCTACTATAAAAAATCTTTCATGTCACCAAGTAATTACTTCCCTAAAATTTTAATTGAAAATTGCAGATTTTTTTGGGAAAACTCGGATTTTCCGAGTAAAATTTTTGTTGAAGGTAATCGGAAAAAAATAACTTTGTGCAGAACTAAATTTTTATTTGAGTGTTTTTGGTTTAAAGGAAAAATCTTAGCAGTTACAGAGTACTAAATGAAGAAAAAAAGAAGATTTAGGAGTGCTAATTTGTTTATAAATAAAATAACACACTTTCTGCGGACTTGTCATACCCCATATTACTAATACATATTATATATGAAAATTTATAATATTTAAATATTTAAAATTTAAATATTTAATACATAATACATATTATAGATTTTCACTTCGAAAAAAATCAAACAAGATAAAACTTTTTGTAATTTCATTAAGAAATGTTTAATAAACAACATATCAAAAAGTTCTACTCGAGAAGTGGGTGCTTCATTTTTTATTAAACAAATGAACTACGAAATTAGATGTCTTTTTAAATAACTCCGAAAATATAATTTTTAGAAAAAAACTGACTTGACCATTGAAAAATTCAGAAAATTTTACAAAAAAAAACCTTATATAAAGATTTTTCTAAAATTAAATCTCTAGCTTCTGTAATTTTTTATTTATAACGCTAAAGTCACCCTTCTCACACACATTGGCGCAATGTAAACTAGCGTTGGAAGAAGTGCACGGTTGAGTTTTTTTAATGTAATTCTTTAACTAATGGATCAAAAGAAATTTTACAAATTGGACATGGAAGAAGATAAAATAAGCTATCTTATGGTTGTAATAAAAAGAAATAAAATATATGGACATAAGTACGGTGTGGGCGGAAAGTGAGACTTACATGAATTTTGTTTAAAAATGATTTAAAAATGTGTAACTAATACAATTTTACTTACAAAGCTCTCAAATTTGCACAACTTACCTCTCAATCATCTTACTAAACGATGTTTCATTCAAAAAAAATCTCAAAAATTTAATTCAAATAATACGCTGTCTCAAAAAATGTAATTTTTGAAAACTTCGTAGTTCTACAGAATTCCCACCAATTTAAGACGGTATAACTCAAGTTTGAATAAATCTAATACAATTTTTTTAATATTTTTTTAAAGCCTAGGATGTAATATTTAAAAAACATTGAATTATTTTGGATTAAAAATGAAATAAACAATTTCTTTTTGAGAGAACTAAAAAAGATAACAAAAATGTAATACAAAAACCGAAAATTACCAGCTGAAAAAATGTATATACAGAGTGATAAAACTTTTTTCTGTAAAACTTACCTAAAATTAATTTAATAATAAGCTTCAAAAATAATAAATGTTCAACAAAAAAATATTTTTTTTAGCTCATACAGTATGTCTGCGAAACTTGGAACCTATTGATAACTTTTTTAATATCAGTTTTACGAAAAAAAGTTATTCTTTATAAAATACTCTGCATCGTATATAACATAAGATGCAACCATCAAATATCAAATTTTGTTAATTTTGTACGAGGTATGTCAAAAAATATGAATTTCACTCAAGAGTAAAGTACCTTTATATTTCACAATATCGAAATTTTTTATAAAGAAAAGTTGTTTGGAATTAAAAACTATGTTCCAATATGTAATTATGTCCTTCTAATCGAATATTTGTTTTTTTTAATATTGTTTCAAATTAATTATACCAAACATCATTAAATTTTCACTTATTATTTATGATAACTGATTTATTATTAATTTTATGAAGAAAGTTATTCGTCATAAATAGCTGTGCATTGTCTAACACTTAATATGCAAATATAAAATATTATATTTTATCAATATTATACGAGGTATTATGTAAAAAAAATTGCATAAAAGTGTAATTGCATATTGACACATCGTTTTTAATTCTGAACAACTTTCCATAATAACAGTTTTCAGTATTATGAAAAATATAGGTATTTTACTCCTAACTGAAATTTTTATTTATTGACATATCTTGTACAAAATTGATAAAAATTGATATTTTATGATTGCATTTAAAGTTTTAGAATATGCAGAGTTCTGTACTAAGAATAACTTTTTATTTATGATTCCATTGCAACAATTTTTTGAATATTGAAGAGATAGATTTTGAATAATTGGTTCTTTCTTTCTAATACATTTTAATTTTTAATATTTTTGTGAAAATTATTTGTTTATCTTTTTTTTAAGAATGAAATTCCATATTTGTTTGATTGGATTCTACTTGTTTTTCATTTAAATATCCGCCATTTTGGATCCGCCATTTTGAAATTTAAATTTTTAATCTTTAATTCAGATTCAACAACCTGTTAAAAATAAAGACAATAAATGTTTTAGAAAAATGTTCTTTTTTATGTTCTTTTTAGAAAATCCGCATTTTGAATCCGCCATTTTATAGTTTATAATGTTAACATTTAAGTTAGGTTTATCAAAGCTCTCAAAAATAAATATATGTAATAATAAATACATTTTATAAAGAAATTATGATTTTACAACTATTTTTTAAGTTATCCGCCATTTTGGATCTGCCATTTTATAATTTAAATTATCAAAATTTGATTCAGGTTCAGCAACCTCTAAAAAATATCCACATATACGTAAACAAACACGTTTTATAAAAAAAAATCTGATTTTACAACTGCTTTTTAAGTAATTTTAGGAAAAAATCCGCCATTTTGAATCCGCCATTTTGAATTTGCAAATTGTAATGTCAGATTCGGGTTCAGCATAATCAAAACTAAAATAAAAACATTTTTTATCAAAATAAAATGTTGAATTCACCCATATTCTTAACATTATTTATACAAAACAATTGTTATTGTTTAAACAATTAATAAACAATTAGCGGCGAAATTTGTGAGTAGAACTTTTTACTTTAACATATTTATAAACTAACAAAAACAGTTTTAGAAAAATATAACCTTGTTTGATTTTTTCCGAAACATTGTATCTTCTCGTTCTAATTGCACTCCCCTAATATGCAATCTTAAGATTCGATTTTAGCAATAAAATAGCTGGTAAATAACTTTTCTCAAAATGACATTTTTGCGATAATTTGTCCAGACTATCAACAAACGTTGCGGTGGTTGCATAGCCAATAAATCCAATAAACAGGAGGACCAACCCAAATTCTGAGCAGTGTCAAAATGATAACGTTAATATCCCCAGTTGGAACTAATATCGAAATGAATAAGAATCGCTATAAATTGCGACTGTCATGGCTGAGTCGAAATTAAATTGCGACCTCGAAATGAATTAGAATCAGGCCCCGTGGCGTTCACGCTCCAGCGAGTGATATGGTTACTTCAGTCAGGTGCCGTTCAACAAAATTTCTCCTAGCCAAGTTCCATCCTCTTTGGTAGGCAGCGAATAGGTTAAGCTAATTAGAATCAAGCTGTTAACATATTTAAGTCAATATCAGCTGTTTATTGCTATTTTGCTTTTAAACCTTATATGCCACTGACTTGTTTCATGCTACAAGTTCCACATTACCCAACATACAAACTCCTAGATTTTGAACAAGCATTGTTAATAAGAATATTTCGTTATTTAATACATAATTAATAATGTAAATTTATGTATTGTATATTCATTCAGATTGATTTCAATTGTTACAAACCTCTTTCATCATATAATACCAAAATCCAATATTAATTTTGTGTTTGAAATTAGTTATTAAGGGAAACGGAGCAAAATGTAAAATTTTGACGCATGTCAAAATTTTCAATGTATTCATTTTTTTTTTTCGAATCCTGAGAAAACTAATAAGTATTTTTGAACAATTTAAACGCAGAATGAGACTACTTTATTATCAAGGGCCAAAAGTGCCTTAAAATAAATAAAAAATTTCTTTTGAATGAAATATTTGCAATTAAAAATCACACTAAAGTTTCTCTTTTATTTTCACCCCTATAACTTGTTAAAATAAACATTATAGACGTTTTCAGGGACTTTCGGCCCTCGGTAATAATGTAATCTTTCATTCTGCGTTTAAATTTTTCAAAAATATTTATTGGTTTTTTCAGGATTCGAAAAAAATGTATACATTTAAAACACATTGAAAATTTTGACATGTGTGAAAATCTTGCATTTGCTCCGTTCCCCTTAATCAAAAGTTTGCTTTTGTAACCTATAAAAGTTAGTATGATGGATCACCTATTGAAATTAACATTTATAGGTTAAAATAAATTCTTTCGCAATTTTTTATTTCAGAAAGAAACACAATAAAAATTCTTTTTACAATTAATTGGGATTTATTTCCATATATAATATTCAAGTATCTTAAAATTATGAATGCTTATCGACTACACATTTTATACTTTTGTAATTTTTTTGGAAAATGGAATTTTTATTATTAATTAATTGGGTTTACTCCCATATAAAATATTCAAATATTGTATTACATATTTTGTACTTTTGTAATTTTTTTCAATAACCCTAACCCTCCTTTCACACGCTAAGAATTTGAACGTGCGATTGTTGGAACGCACGGTGGCATTCCAATGGTGGCTCGAGCAATCATATGGAACCTTTCTCCCTTCACAGAACGTTTCAAGCCATCGCGCGTTGAAAATTCTTAGTGTGTGAAACGAGCCTAACTTAATGTACAAATGCTGAATTAACACATGCTCAAGTTAGCAGTGGATTCAATTTAACCGTTTACTAAAACATTCGAACTTATTTACTTTTTCTATAAAAACTAAAACATCTCTGTAAGCACTACCACTACAAAAGCAAACTTTAATAAATATGTGGATCATGATAAATAGGGACATTATGAAATGATCTCGAGGAAAAGAATGTTTTGTAGAGTTGTGTAATAAATAAGAAACCTGTATATTTGTTCATTTGTGTTTTTAGTTATATAAGAACTAAAATACATAGACAAGAGGACAATGTTTTAAGTCCATAGTTTTATTTATGAACCATACATTAGCAAAGATGAGTTCGTCAAAAAATGACGAAATTAAAAAAATCGAAGAGAATGTATAATATATAAAGTACAATACGCGAGAGCAGCTTTTGGGGGAATGACAAACTTTTTTGGACTAAGACTGGGTATGGACTATCGTGTTTGTTATTTAAGCTTACCCTATACAGGGTGAGTCACCTCTAACAGGACGGAAGATTACAGCGAAATGGTAAAAGATTTGAAAAATTTTTTAAATTAGTAGTTTGTAAGTTGATAAAATCTACATTTTAAAATTATTTTGAAATATACAGGGTGTCCCAATAAATGGCGGCGTATCAAAGTTATATTTTTTCTTATGGAACACCCTGTATTGTATTGCATTTTTTAATTGTCCGCAAAAAATAAGGTATAGTTTCATAAGGCTTCCCTATACCTATGTACAGAGTGTTCTGAGTTATGGTGACTTTTCTTAAAATGTAAAGTTTTAGAAGAAGGCTTATTCTCAAGTTATTTAAGAAATTATGAAAAAAATACTTTTACATCTAAATATTTGGATATTGGTTGAATGTATTTCATGATTAATTATTACCCAATTATTTACAGGGTGTTCAACATTTACAGTTTCATTATTGTATTATTCAATGTGTCATATGATGCTTATTTTAAATAGAACACCATGTATATTAATTATTAATTATATTAAACGAAGTCACCTCTTTCGAATGGTATATGGATGTCCTATACCTAGGTCTAATAGTTTTTGCGTAATTTACAATTATTTAAATTCTTAATCTGTAAATCGAGTTTAAAACAATGACATCGTCATTTTATGACAGTACGGTCTGGTAATTATCAAAAATATAAACATTCGTGTATGATATTTAAATTTAATTGTTCCTAAAAATGAATAATCACGTTATCTACGAAAGAGTAGACATGGTACTTTGCATTGGGGAGTGTTTGCAAAATTGTTTCTTACCTTCTTAACACATTCACGGACACGCTGTCATTGTATACACGTATTCTTATGGAGTAAATGACTTCATATGCAGTCATGACCGTGAATGTGTTAAGTTTACGCTCAAAAGTATCCTGATAGAAGACACCCAAGAAAGGACGTTTTTGAGAGATTTCAATAGATTCCGTGCTACTGGTAATGTTGTATACGGAAAGTTAAATAAAAATAAACCAGTTATTTGTGATGACGTCAAGGAGCTTGATGTCCTGCTTTCTGTTACGGAAAACCTAGTAAAGAAAAAATTTCGGGTCAATTGTAAATCAGTCAAACGACTGTTACAATACTTAAGAGAAACCACTATTATCCGTATAAAACTCAACTACACCAGTATTAGACCAAACAGGACTATATAAATATTTAATTTATCGTTTATGGACTTTAGACTTTATAGAAGATCCTGATTTTTTTTAATGTATTGTATACAGACCAATTTACCTACTTTTCATAATAATGGTCTAGTAAATATACATAATTTTCATTTCATTATGATACAGTAAACAAACATTTATTTCGTACAGTTTAAAAATCGAGAGTGACTATAAATATTATTTTTAAAATCAATTTACCGTTTAAGAAAATTGTAAATTACGCAAAAACTATGACTCCTAGTTATAGAACATCCCTATACCATTCGAAAGAGGAACCTGTGCTTAGTACAATAATTTATTAATATACATGGTGTTTTATTTAAAATAAACATCATATGACACATTAAATAATCCAATAATGAAACTGTAAATTTTGAACACACTGTAAATAAATGTGTAGTAATCAATCATGGAATACATTAATTATAAAATAATTAGCAGACCGTACTGTCATAAGGTGACAATGTCATACAATGCCGTTAATTAACTACATCTTTTGTTTTAAAATCGATTTACAGATTAAGAATTTAAATGATTGTAAGTTACGCAAAAACTCTGAGACCTAGGTATAGGACATCCATATACTATTCGAAAGAGGTAAAATTGTTTAGTATAATTATTTATTAATACACATGGTGTTCCATTTAAAATAAAAATCATATGACACATTGAATAATTCAATAATGAAACTGTAAATTTTGAACACCCTGTAAATAAATGTGTAATAATTAATCATGGAATACATTCAACCAATATCCAAATATTTAAATGTAAAAGTAATTTTTTTATAATCTCTTAAATAACTTGAGAATAAGCTTCTTGTAAAAGTTTACATTTTAAGAAAGTCAACATAACTCAGGACACTCTGTACATAGGTATAGGGAAGCGTTATGAAACTATACCTTATTTTTTGCGGATAATTAAAAATGCAATAAAATATAGGGTGTTTCATAAAAAAAATATAACTTTGATACACCGCCATTTATTGGGACACCCTGTATATTTCAAAATAATTTTAAAATGTTAGATATTATCAACTTACAAACTACTAATTTAAAAAAAATTTCAAATCTTTTACCATTTCGCTGTAATCTTCCATCCCGTTAGTGGTGACTCACCCTGTAGAAAAGGTAATCCGGGAGTCCCAGATTAACTCAAATGGCACTATCTTTAACAAATCTATGCAAGTTGTCGGATATGCAGATGACATCGAGATCATAGCTTAGTCCACAGAGTCTCTGACCGATGCATTTCGATCGTTCAGGGCATTTGCACAGATAATGGGACTAAATATAAATTCCCCAAAAGTCCAAATATACAGGGTGAATCAGATAACTGGTCTATTAGAAATATCTCGAGAACTAAAATCCAACAGAATCATGAAAATTGGAATACAGGGGTTTTGAAGGATGATCTATTAAATGAAAATATTTTCATCTCTTTGCAACTTCCGGTTATACCGGAAGTTGCTTATATCTTCGTTTTTTTAAATGGGACACCCTGTATATTTTTACATTTTTGAATTCTCTTCGATGTCTTCTTTCTTAAAATATGAGGATTTGTAATGTTATACAGGGTATTTTAAAAGATAATTACGTTTGTTTATTAATTTCGTAGCAATATTCACACCCTGTAGAATTGTAGTAGTTTGACAACTAAAACTCTACTTACGTTCAAATGATTTTTAATATAGTCTACCATTGTTAAGAATCATTAGTATAGCTAAATTTTTAATTTTAGTATACAGGGTTGGTCGAAACTCGGAATGAGTATTTTCTGAGTTTTCTTAAATGGAACACCCTGTATTTTAGTATTGTAATGAAATGATATGATATTTTATGGTACTTTTTTTATTTCTTAAGCATTCCCTATACCTAACTACTGTAATTTGTGCTTAATTGTTAGTCGCACCAACAATCTTAACTACGTAGCTATTTTGATAGCTAAACCATTATTGGTAATTTTAAGGATCGGTCTGGATCAATATGTATTTATTTCTGAAAAATTGTTTGTGGTTGATTATTTTCATGGCCAACCTAATAAAATTTTACGTATTTTTTGTTGCAATTAATGTTTAGCTTGAATCACGAATAACTCACAAATTAAAGCAGTTAGGTATAGGGAATACTTATAAAATAAAAAAGTACTATGAAATATAATTTCGTTACAATACTAAAATACAGGGTGTTCTATTTAAGAAAACTCAGAAAATATTCATTCCGAGTTTCAACCAACTCTGTATACTAATATTTCAAAATTAGCTATACTAATGATTCTTAACGATAATAGACTATATTAAAAATCACTTGAACGTAAGCAGAGTTTTTAATGTCAAACTATTACAATTCTACAGGGTGTGAATGTTGCTACGAAATTAATAAAAAAAGTAAATATCTTTTAAAATACCCTGTATAATATTAAAAAATCTCATATTTTAAGAAAGAAGATATTGAGGAGAATCCAAAAATGTAAAAATATACAGGGTGTCCCATTTAAAAAAACCAAGTTATAAGCAACTTCCGGTTTATAAGCAACTTCCGGTATAACCGGAAGTTGTAAAGTCCTTTATTCCAATTTTCATGATTCTGTTTCCTTTAGTTCTCGAGATATTTCTAATAGGCCAGTTATGTGCCTCACCCTATATATGTGTTGTACTAGGTAAACGTGGCCACTTACACATAAGGATCAAAAACTGCTTAAACCTTTCGAGCGAAAAATCCTAAGAAGAATATATAGAGGAATGAGAGAGCAATGTTTGTGGCGCATGCGTTGCAACTTTGAGCTGTATAGAAGAGTCGGGGAACCTGACATTGTAAAATTAATTAAAGTAGTACGTCTTAGATGGATATGACATGTAATCAGGCGAGAGGAAGGTGCGACAGTCTGAAAAGTTTTTGACCGAAGAAGGCCGATTGAACAACGAGACAGAAGAAGATCGAGACTTGGGTATCACGATAACTTAGAGGGCAATTTAAAATCTATTAGATATAGAGCATGGGGCGGAGTTGTCAGAGACAGGGGTGAATGGAGGATTGTTCTAAAGAAGGCTTTCCACTGATGATTATGAAAAATTATCTAAATTTTTTGAATTGTCGAAATAAATGTCATGCTTTGTGAGCAATATACATAACTTAGAGCGATTTTTGACACAGTTGGTCTAAGCAAAATACTACAGGCGCTTAAAGAATGCAGGCTAGATTATAGGTATACAAAATTATTATGCTATATATACCTACAGGCACAACCACTGTCAAATTACATACTAATAGTAACCGTATAAAAATAGAGTGGGGAGTTAGACAAGGAGCCCCGATGTCACCTAAAGTTTTTAAGGGGGGAAATAGGTTGAGGTTTCAAAATTTTAAATTTTTGGAACTAGCATGAATCGATAGTATTACTATTCAAGAATGTGTTCTGAAAATTTCAAAGAAAAATTCGAAGTCCTTCCCAAGTTATGAGAATTATACGGAGCGCGCTCGCGTAGAGCGCAATCTATGAGATTTTTTTCAAACGCGTGTTTCTCGAAACGACTTTTTTTCAGCTTGCGTGACGTCTAGCTCAAAAAATAATAAACCAATTTTAAAAAACCAAAGTGGTTATTGTTCGTTATTAAATTGTCTTCGATAAGAACCTCCAATCGGAATAAAAAATGGGGTTTAAGTGCATTTTTAAGGTCAAATAACTGAAAAAAAACGGTAAAAATTGATGTTTTTTTTCAAACTTGCGTAATTTTTCAAATTTTTGATTTTTTTAGCCGATTTGAGGTTCATATTGAAGAGAAACTTGTAATAAACGTAAACATTTTTGGATTTTTGATTTTAGGCGGAAATTACGACCTCTACATGTCACGCAAGCGACATATTCGTGCGGCGCACGTCCACGGGTTGCGGCCTACAACTGCTCTATTTTTAAATATAATAACTCAAAAAAATTTGGACATATACTTTAGAATATGTATAAAATGATCCCAAAGTTGCAAATAAAAACAAAAATTTTCTTTCTACCTAAAAAAAATTCTCAAAAAAACATGAAAAGTCAGGTTTCTAAACCTATTTCCCCCCTTAATGCGGTGCTGGAACATGCTTTTAAGAATTTGGATTGACTGACAAATGTAATAAAAATAGATGGAGAATATCTAAACAACGGACGTTTCGCCGATGATATAGTCATAATAGCAAGAGAGATGGTACAGGAACTGGTTGTGGCTACAGAAAATGTAATAGTCATATCATTAAAAATAGATAAATATAAATACCCAGAACATAAAATTATGATTGGCAGAGATAATCAGACCCATGAACTAAGGAGAAGAATCGATTTTGGGTGGACAGCATATGGAAAACAGAGAAACTTTTAAAAGTGAGCTGCCCACATGCTTGAAGAAAAAAGTATTTGATCAGTGCGTCCTCCCAGTTTTGACATATGGACAGTTAATATGCCTATTTTCAGCAGTAGACTTTCGAGGCTGGATGATGATGAATATCTATGAACATCTTATTAAACGTAGTCTATTACACAGAGTAGAAACTTCGAGAATAAGGAAAGAAGACTGGAGCGACTGAAGTAGTCGAAATGGGTACTTTTAGAACAGTTGGAGTATCTCACAAAAAGAGAATTTGCAACGACGAAATAAGATAAAGGATAGTAGTTGCAGGCTAACAGATTTTGAAAGGAAATAACCCAGAAAATTATCTAATGTATACCACCAAACCTCAAAACGAGGAACAGTTAACAAATGCGGAAATAGAAAGATTAATCAAGGCTGTAACAGCAGGAATGCTGATGATATAGCAATAGTAGCGAGAAGCAAACAGAAAGTGATACAGATATCTAAAAAATTTGTAGAAAAAGTCATGAAAAAAGACTATATGTTAATGAATATCAGAATAAGGACGAACTGTGGTGGGTGCTCCTATTTACTTTTCAGGTGGGGAAATATACTCTTCCCAAACTTCGTCTGCAGGGGTCGCCCCCAAAATCGATAATGCCTAACTTCCCGCGCAACTTTTATACTAAAATTATAAAAAAAATATGCATGGAAATCCAGATTCCGTAATTGTTTGAGCATTATAAAATGAATACAAATACATACAGTAGGAAAAATGAAAGAATACCCATGAACGAACATATAAAACACGCTGTATTTTCCTGTCACCGTGTCACACAAAAAATTGGCCAACGCAAGTACATGTAATTATTATTATTACATGTACTTGCACTGGGCAATTTTCTTTGTGACACGGTGACAGGAAAATATAGCGTGTTTTATATGTTCGTTCATGGGTATTCTTTCATTTTTCCGACTGTACATATATTTTTTTGTAATTCCATCTTGAATTTACCCTGCACTCCTCGTAGACTTATTGTCGATAAGGTAGAGTCGTTATGTTTTGGACGGCGCCCCGTCTGCAGCACTGAAAAACAAACTATTAAACACCTGGTGGCGGACTCCCCTACTAGATCCTTCAGTGGCAACCTATCCGCTTTCTTAGTTGGGACAAAAAAAGGTCAACTGAATAAATATATTCAACTAAGTAAACTTCATATACTTCAAGTGAATAGAGCAAACAGCTGCAGGTTGCCTGAATGACAACGTGGACAACAATGTAGAAATAAAAATATCGGAAAAGAAATGAAAGGCAGAATTTACAAAACAGTCATCAGACCAATAATGACATACGCGGCGGAAACGCGAGCCGACACAGAAACAACAAAAAGATTGCTCGAAACAGCGGAGATGAAAACCCTTCGAAAAATCGATGGTAAGACTCTATGGGACAAAGCTAGAAGTACCTACAGATATGCGACGGAGACGGAGATGCAAGGTGGACAACATTAATAACTGGGTAAGAAACAGAAGAATATATTGGAATGAGCACATAAGCCGAATGACAACAAATAGAGACCACGAAAACGATGGAATGACAACTTACTAGAGGCACATTGAAACAGATAGAATCATGTCTATAGAAAAAGAAGAACTATGTAAACTTTATAGAGACTTTGAGATTAGTATAAACGATTCTACGTATCAGTGAGAATTATTTTCTAAGCCATAATTATTAACCTAATTAATAATTGTGCTATTTGTAATTGAGTGAGTATAGTTGAGTTAAATAAAGTTACTTAAACCACGTTGTGCTTGCCTTTAGTCTCTGAACCTACAGAACAACGTAACAAGTGGTGTCTTTTTTTTATTGGTATGGACTTTATGTCAATCAGCAAGTGGTGTCAAAAGAGGGATTAAGTGAAAAGAAATTATTTTCAAGAATTTGTATGGTCAAGTCGAGAGAAATATGAATGCAGCAATGGAACAACGTCGAAAAGAAGTAAAAGTGCCTCATGAAAAACGGCAAGATGAAAAAGAAAAACGTTGGCAAGAAGCCGAAGGGAGACATCACAAAGAAATAGAAGCTGAGAGGAGACGTTGCCAGGAAGACAGAGAGTTGTCACGAGTCTTACATCAAAAATAGAGACCTCAAAAATGATTAAAGAAGATATGAAAAGGGATATCGAAGAAACAATAGAAGATATGATTAAAGATATTGAAATGACAACAGGTTTAGTAGGGAAAAGATACAATGGGGTAACGAGAACTCTTGAAAACAATCGCCCAGTAATTGAAAAGACAAAGCAAATGAGAGTTGAAGGTATTGAAGAAGTGACTTTTTCCCATTCAACGGAATAAATAAGCATCCGATATTGAGATCTCCAGGCCAGCGTACAGAAAAATAAGGACAACAGCTCTCATATCAGCACTTCGAGGTAAAGCTGTCGAAATCTTCCAAAACCTCCCAGAGTAGAGGAGGTACAGAAGATTTTAGATCATTGTATCAGCTCTAGGACTAAAATACGGTAGCTAATATTTGAAACAAGTCCACCAGAGTCAATTGAAAGTGCATATCTCTAAGTCTTCAATGAATAAGCGCAAGAATACGGAGCGGAGGTAGAAAAGATGGCACGATAGGAAGATTTCTGCACCAATTTACCACCCAATACGTCCTCGATGGCCTACGCAATGTAGACCTCCAGCAGGCATTATGACTAGGCAGAGAACTGGACACCAACTTGCCTTCACCTCACTTAAGCAGACATTGACAACGGTTACAATACTGGCATTTCCTAAAGAACAGGGTATTTTCGTGCTAGATATGGATGCTTCTCAAAATGACAGTGGACCGTCTACAGGAGGGTGAGGAACATGTTATAGAATACTTTAGAGCAAACCTCTAAAGGAAAAGCAGAAGCTCTAACCAAACAAAACCTTCAGGCAGAGTAGAGGAAAGACCCGGATCTAAAGATAGTCTTTGAGTGGGTGGACGAGCTATACCACAGTGGTAGCTCCATTGACTTCAGTGGGACTCCTCCAGTGGGTAAACACCTTTTTCGTTACTTTTTTATTTACTACCGCGTAGCAAATTTTTCAACGTTTTCTGAGTATTCAATAACCTTGCGCAGTCGTGGCAACATACGTGTAAATTGTTGAATAGCTATTTCAGAAGACATATATACGTACAGCATGGTTTATTTTTGTTCTGAACAAGATTTAACTTTATGTGTATAATATGTGAGATTAACTTTATAATAAAACTTCTTATCACCTGAAATGTAATCTTATCAGAAGAGTTTTTTTACACTGTGTGATAGTTTAAAAACAGATTTGTTTCATTAGGACTTGTACAAATAGATAATTATAAGATATTTAATCGTACCTAACTATTGTTTCTCACTTTTTTCGTATATTTTGTGTTACAAATTTTGTTTCTTAAAAGAGTGGATTTTTGTATTGAAATCGTAGTTGTCAATAAGAAAGATAATTTAAAAAGAACTGTTAATTCATAGTGTCATTTTGGAATCACTATTTTAAGAGATAAAACAGTAATAGAATTAAGTAAAAATGTACAAAATTGTATTTGTAAATAAATTAATAAAATAATTTTTGTCTCTGCATTACGTTTGGCCGAATTATATTTATCATAATCAATAAAGAACAGAAACAGAGAAAGAACGAGTTAGACAAAGTTATAGAGAAGCGAATAAAGTTGTCTCAAACAGGCAGCAAAGAAAGACAAAATAAAGTGGTCAGAAAATCTTTTTGAAAAAGTACATGCCGCCGATAAACATAAAAACATGCGACAATTATATAATATCAGTAACCTTATGGGAATCTTCTTCATGTGCCTTGTCCGTTGCGGACGTTGGCTATCATCATAGCAATTTTAATTTTGTTTGCGGCGTTTCTGAATAACTCGATCGATGTTAGTCCAAACCATTGGCGTAAGATTTGAAGCCATGAGTGTCTTCTTCTTCCAGGTCCGCGTTTGCTTTCTATTTTACCCTGTATTATCAGTTGGAATATATATTTATCATGTCTCATATGACCGAGGTATTCAAGTTTCCGTTTCTTAATTGTGAAAGAGATTTCTTTTTGTTTTCCTATTCGGCGCAGTACCTCTACGTTGGTGGTGTGACTCGTCCAGGATATTTTGAGGATACGTCGATACACCCACATTTCGAATGCCTCCCGCTTTCTCATTAATGTTTCCGTCAGTGTCCATGCCTCTGCGCCATACAGCAAGACTGGAAATACATAGCACTTTAGCAGCCGTATTTTTAGTGGGAGAGATATGTCGGAATGGGTGAATATATTTTTCATGTTAAATGTTGCTCTCGCCTTTTCAATTCTAGATCGTATTTCGGTTGTTTGATCCAATTCCGAGTTGACGACTGTTCCAAGTTTTATATACGGGTCAACGTGTTCAATTAGTTGGTTTTTTATTTTCAATTGTCTGGCAGGTGTTTGAGTTTTGTTGACCAGCATCTATTTTGTGTTATTTATGTTGAGATTAAGTCCTCTTTCTTTACTCGCTCTTTGTACCCTGTCCATAAGATACTGAAGTTCATCGATAATACTGGCAAGTACGACTGTATCTTCCGCATATCGGATGTTATTTGTCAATTCTCCATTGATTTTTATGCCTTCGTTTGTTTCATCCAGTGCTTTTTTAAAAATTTGTTCGGAGTAAATATTAAAAATGAGAGGGGAGAGAACACATCCCTGTCGCACACCTTTTTTGATATCAATGCTCTGTGGACGCATTGCCGACTTTTAACCTGGCTGTCTGATTCCAGTAGAGACTTTTCACAATTCGGATCTCCTTATCATCAATTTCTATGCTTTGTAGAATTTCAATTAGTTGGTGATGTCTCACATTGTCAAAAGCTTTCGAGTAATCTACAAAGCACATGTAGACATCCTTGTTCATATCTCTACACCTCTGTATTAATACTTGCAGACAAAACACTGCCTCTCTTGCGCCCAAAGCGTTCCTAAAACCAAATTGTGACTCATTGATTTCCGCTTCACACTTGTAGATTCTATATAAATCCCAAATCATGATTTCCAAAGATTATATAAAAAACTTTATATAATCACTTTTTGCTTTTTGTATAAAAGTATAACGTGTCTTGGTTTATTTCTACTGCATCTTGAATTTAAATTTAGTATATATGGCTCTGATACATGGAAGATATAAATTAACATCCACAGTATACCAATTATAAGTTTTTATCAATAGAGTGTGACGAAAAATTCTTCGTATTTTTTGATCGAATCAAAATTTATGGAACCAAGCCAACGAATAAAATGGCTTAAGAAAATTGAGATGGTTGGACCACATACTCCGTAAACCCCTAGATAAGTTTGCCAGGACTGCACTGGATTGACATTTTGATATTGTTTGGCAACCCGGAATACTAACTTGGGCATCGTTGGTTGCCTAAGGTGTAGAGACGAGGATTATAATCATCATGGTATGGTATTATTTAATATATATGGATCTTAAAATAAAAGATAATAAAATGTCTTGTAGAGTTTAATCATTTTCGAAATATAAAGAATCTATATATACATAAACACTAATCAGTCATTTTCTTATTACACGACAAAAACGGGAAATAATAAGCATAAGATAAGGTTTATAAACATGAACAATTGCTACTATAGTTTCTGAAATTTTCCTCTTTTTACGTTTGTCAGTAACTATTTTAATTCATCGTTAGCGTTGACTATGTGTTTTAATAATTTCCTTAAATGTTTACCAACTTTGGTATTGATATGAGTTTTAAGCAGTCCAATTGTTTCCTGTATTTGAACATCTTCGGTAGATTTAAGTTTTTTCAAAATTTTATTTATCGATTTAATTGTTGTCAGTTCATTTGACTCATCAGTTGGTGAACCGACACACAAAGGATCACTGTGCAAATAGTTTTTTCCCAATTTGTTTTGTATGGGATTTGGATCATTAGGTATTTCTAGCTGTGATGTACCCTTAAAAGGCTTTAATTTTGCTTTTACTTCTTTTGATTTTTTCTTCGTTTTTGATAATTCTTGGAGACAAGATTCTCCATCGGGTGATGAAGTCAGATTCAATGGAAAGTCTACTTGTTTCTTTAATTGTCCTGTAAACTTCTGCTTCAGTTTTAACAGATTTGTTTTTTTCTTTTTCTGTTTTATAAACCCTATATCTTCTTCAGGTTCAATATTTGACTGATTTAAGGTATATTTTGCCGAGTCAATGGATTTATTTTTTAGTTTCTGATGTAATTTTAGGATATTAGTAACGGGAGGTAAATCTTTTGTACTTTTCTTGACTGTACTTTTAACTTTTAATTTAAGTTTACCACCATGTTCTGAGTTGAACTTATTTGGTTCATCTGATAGATTTTCTTTTAGTTGACTTTTGATGATATGTGCCAATTTGTTCTTTTTGTTGGAACTAATAGTTTGGGAGGGGAGTACTAACAGTTTGTCCTGATCTGATTTTTTTGTTTTAATATTTGTTCCAAAACTTTTTTGAGAATTTATCCCTTGTCCCACCGGAGTTTCTATTTGGTCAGTGGATTTTAATCGAATAACTTTTTTACATCGGACTTTTAAATTAAAAAGTATGCGTTTTTCCTTTTTAGTGAGATTTTCCTTCTTAAGTATTAAGTCAATTTTTTTTCTTAATGTTCTAACGTTCTTTTTTGCGTGTTCATCTCCTACTTTCAACTGCTTCAATGCTGCTTTCAAGTTAGTAACCTCTGGATGAAGCCTTTTCTCCAAGGTTGTTTTTGGCGGAATGATCTTTTGGATTTTCTTAGGTTGTATTTTATCTTGTTTTTTGTCGCTACCTGGATTATTCGAGCGCAGTGGAGTATGGTATGTTCCTGAATTATTCTTTTGAGAACTAAACTTTACCTCGCGAGATGTTCTTATCTTCTTTTTCCCAGTGGGTTTCATCGTATCTTTAGGTATATTATCTGAAATAAAAAAAATCATATGTGTTTCCAAGTTATTTCATTTTTTAACGAAACAATTCAAAAACACTCAGTGTTTGAACAAATTTATGCAAAAAGGACTAAATAAAATTACATATGCATAGCCAATGCGTTTCCTTCCTTATCATTGTGAACTGAACCCGATCGAGGGAAAACTTAACCTTTAAAATGGATGATGTGAAAGGTCTGCTAGCTATTGTTATAGAAAACGTCACGCCACTCATTACATTACACTCATTGCAGAGTAAAAACAGAACAAGTGAGTCGAGGTGCAAGGGCCGAATCCAGGGAGGGGGCCATGGCCCCCTCCGAGAATTTAGAATAATATAAATTTAAATATTTGCAGTTCAAATGTTTTTAATTTCAAACACATATATGTACAAAACAGGGGATAAATACGTTTTCTGGACTAGAATTGAAAAAAAGAAGTGCTTCAAGAATGACTTGGGTTTTTTATAAATCAAAATGTTGATAATTTTACAGCGTGCCAATTGTTAGAACGATCTTGACAGCCATGAAAATCGTATAAATTTGCATATTCTATACACACAAAGAATAAAAAAGAAGTGAAGCGTTACTTGGGTCACTAGCACTTAGAACAAAGGAGTTGGTTGGTATTTTCGCACAGTCAAAAGGAATTGTTTTACAAATATTGCGTTTCATTTTTCTAATGAGAAATATGGTCACAATAACGGGATGACAGTCCAAAGCCTTGTCACGAAACCTTTAACATCATTCGTTAAACTCATGAGCAAAGACGGAGCCATATAAACCCATGAAAAAACATCATACCACAAGGAGTGCGTTCAGGTTGAGCTGGATTTTCTAAAAAGTTATCGCAATCCTTAAAAGTCAGTCTATAACCAGATAGACTCTCAGAGGTCTAAACAGAAACAAAAAATAAAGAAAGACTACAACCAATAGTAGGGTCTATAGTGTTCTTAGGTCGACAAAATATTCCTCTAAGAGACCATCGTGATGATGGCCTTATGCTTCTGGACGAAAATGCTGGACCTAGGAATGAGGGGAATCGCTGTGGTACTAAGGCAAAACCCGATATGTCAAAAATTATCGATTTTTCGTTTTTAATACCAATATGTACATTGAGCGATGAAGAATGTGATGACAAAACCCTACATGGCTAAACGCATCCATGTAACCTGTAGATAATAAAATTGTTTCCGATATATCCACTATTACAACAACACCGCGAACTTTTAAACTCATCTGCTGCAAAATCATGTTTTTTGACATATCGGGTTTTGCCTTAGAACCAGTGTTAAGGTTTAAAATCGTATTAGGAGATAAGACTCTTAAATAACACCTATCCACAGCATCTTCCTGAGCAACATGCATTAGTAGCAGCAGTCAAAATCAATTAATAACATGTTGTGGTGAAGAAATAATTGAACAAATAATATTTGACGAAACGACTGACGTATCCCACGTGGAACAGCTTTCTCTAAATTTGGGATACATACACAATAACAACATTCGTGATGACTTTGTCAAATTCATTGACGCTTATGAGAACCTAAAAATAATTAGTGAAAATCAAGAAAGAGGGAAAGAACAAGGCCTGGCAGGAGAAGCATTGGAAAAAATAGTATTAAACTTGTTGAAAGAACTGCACTTGGATCCGAAGAAATGTGTAGGAATCGGTACTATGGCAGGAATGGTGAGTTTTAAGGAACTTCTCAAAGTGTGTAAAAAGTGACTTAAAACTCACCATTGTAACCCTAATTTTTAAAAATTACCCCCCGTACTTCTGGTACTCCTCCCCAAAAAAAGTTTATGGCCCCTCCCGAAAATCGGTCCTGGATCCGCCCTTGTCGAGTTGGAGGTATAGGTCGCGGTGGATGCTACTAGTTAAGTCGCGGTCGATGTCGACAGCACATAGCAAGGAGGTCACCTGCGCTGTCAGTCGAACTAGAACCACTATCAAGTGAAGTAGTTTAATGAAATTTTAATGACAAAAAGACTGCTTTTGCGATATTGTGTCAGTCAAGTGATGATAGTGATGAAATGTCAGCTGTAAATAATCAGATCCTCCTTCATATTTCAAAAATTTACTGAATTTAATTACTTTAGAAATTCAAAAATAAACTGAACACAAAAAAGGGATTATATAAAAAGTATCAACTCAGATAGGGCAGGTAATGACAACTTGGCTTCGAACGGACCAATCACGGGGAAGCATCCTTGTAGGCCGCGCAGTAGACATCCATCTAAAAACAAACTCATTTTATTTTCAAAAGCATCGATGTAAACCTCCTGGATGGCATCGCGCTAAACCTCCACCGCGACTTACCTGCTCTGTTCTCTTCCATTCACTACAATGTGTTTGTTTTACATGGATATCGACCGCGACCCACTTGTTCTGTTCTTACCCTTAGAAAAGAAAGAAGCATTAGTGTTGCCACGTATTGGATGTATTCCTATTTATATATCTAATTTAAAAGTAAATTCTTGTGTGCCTGGGACAAACCCGAATTGTTCTTGGGAAATCTGTGGTAAGAGAATTGATTTAGTCTTTCATCGATGATAATGATCGAGGATACATCGGTGAACCTTTTTTTGTATATGGGAATAAAAGTAAGCTTACCACTTTCTGGTGTTCCAGATTTCAGTTCAGATTCGAAGCATTACTTCAATACCTATCTCCCAGATCTTCGAGTGTCTCCGCTATTATTTCATCTGCTTCCCCTCTACTTTTTATTGCTGTCTCAATTTCTGATTCCAGTAATTGTGGTTCCTTTTCCCTGTATTATTGTCCGAGTCGTTGTTAGAGAATAGTATTTCTCAATATTGCTTCCACATCGCTGAGATACCTTCTGGGTTTATTATGGTATTTCCATTATTATCTTTAATGATCTGGGTCTGCGGTTTGAATCCTCTCGCTTGATATGTGACTTTTGAGAAAACTTCTGCAGCTTCTTGTCGACCAGCATGTTAGTCTAGTTTTATTTATGGACTATTTATTTTTGTGTTTTGTTTGTAATTGTCTTACCGTGTACCTTAATGTGGAATTTAACGAAAATAAAGAAACTTGGTTAAAAAAAACAAATGAATACATTGGCATAAAATATGGCAATAAATACGACAATTAATATAAAAGCACACGAAAACAAAAAAGTAGTAAAAACGGCAAGAGTAACAGCAAGTGAAAAATCATAAAAAAACAATAAGTATTCAGATTAGGATTCTCTTTCTCTCTATCCTATGGCGCTACAGCTAAATCGGGCCCTGGACTCCCCCGCTTTTAAGTATTTCTGTCCCTGGATGCTCTCCTCCAGGATTAACATTAGCAAAAAGGAAATAAAATAACATCGGTATAGAAACGAAGGGCAGATTCTATAGGCAGAAAAACAGCTACCTAATATACCTAATAATGTAAGTTAAAACCGAAAGGTAGAAAAAGGAACTGGTGTTGACATTTACAAAAATATGAATGTGAAAGTATAAGATATCGGATACTGAAACGTGGTAATGTAAAATATATATTAATGTTACTTTAACACGGCCATAATAGAAATGACAATACATTTTGTAATATTGTAAATTTAATAAAAATGTTTGCTAATTTACACGACATCTGATGGAACACACTGTTTTTTAAGACTAAACATTAGATAAATAAATGATTCACTTAAGGGTACAAACAAGCAGGACTAGATTAACTATCGCTTTCGTCTTCGCCAGCATTTGATGCGCCCTCAGAAGATTCTTCTTCAGCTCCCTCAACTTCATCATCGGATTTTTCCGCTGTACTTTCGGGTTCAGCAGATTTCTTCCCTACTGACTTAGTTACTTTTGTTTTGTTTAGTGCCACTGTTTCTTTCTTTGTTGCTGCTGCTGCAACTCTCCTTTCCCGTCTCTTCTCTGTTTTTGTTTTACCATGTTTTGTTTTTTCTGGTGGAGAATTCAGTTGACCCCCTTCCGCCAATTTTTTATATTTCTTTAATTGTCTCAATTTTCTTGTTGCTGTGTTAGTCAATTGACCCCTGCTTTCGATAGCATTGATTTTATTTTCCAATTCTTTGATAATTTTTTCCTTCTCGTGGTTGTCTGAAGAATTTACTTTTTGTTTGATGATAAAAAATGGATCTTTCTTTGGATTCTTGTCAGGATTTCCTATAAATGAGCCAGCTTGTACCACATCATTTTTAATTTCATTTTTCTCTACATCCGGTTTGACATCCTGAACCTGCTTTTTTGGAAAATTCTTATGAACATTCGGCCCCCCTTTATTTTTCTTGTTGTTTTTAAATTTCTGGTTTCTCTTTCCAATCCCTTGTTTACGTTTTTGGGAAAACTTACCTTTATCACCGAAGTTTCTCTTATTCGATTTTGGTTTAGTCATTTCTGAAATAAAATATACATATTTACTGCCCAGTATACAAAAAATATCTAATCTTATAAAAGCCTAATGCGACAAGTCCGGTGTTTGTCGATACATAAACATTAATTAATGACGTTTAATAAACCCCCTCTCTTCCATATCACTAATTTTTTTAGTCTCAGCTTACACTTTAGTATACATATTTGTATTTTTCCACCTAAACTTACGTGCATAGAAATCGGCCCACTTAAAAATTTGGTCATTTTTGATATCTCATATTTTCTAAACCTGTTGGCCAATTTTAGTGATTTTTCGAACATGTTATAGCCTGATTCTTCAACAATACCACTGTAATAATATTGTTGCTAAACAGTTAAATTTTCATTGTATATCGGGTGTACCAATCAAACTGTGTTTTTTCTCATAATTCGCATCACCCTGTCGAATATTCTAGCATTTATTAAATACTGAAATTAAAACGCAACTATAGCCTCAGGTTTTCTTAACATTCTGTTTTTTGATTCATTCGTTTATGTTGGATAATAAAAAAGTTAGGTACAACTAAACATGTTCTTCATCAATACCATAGAGGTATATATTAACATAGAGGGAGCCTACCTTCCGCGCTTCCTGACGACAAGATCTCATGGACTGGTTTGCGGCATCTCTTTCTAACACATTGTATCGAAAATCTATGATGACATTCAGTGTGAAAATAGGCACGGAAGAGGAGGACAACTGTAGCAGCTTTACTATGCGTAAGAGTGAAACAGCACTAATCCAAATAAAAAAGATGGTGTCGTCACTTCGCTCTGAATGACACTCTCTCTATGCTAATATATAACTCTATGATCAATACACGGTGTTTCTAAATAAGTGCGACAAACTTTAAGGGGTTATTCTGCATGAAAAAATAATGACAGTTCTTTATAAACCTATGTCCGCAAATGTTTCGTTTCCGAGATACGGGATGTTGAATTTTTTCTTACAAACTGACGATTTATTTATTGCTTTAAAAGCAGTTGAGATATGCAAATGAAATTTTTTAGGCTTTAAGAGATTATTGCGGATTTTTTAACATCAAATTAAGAATTTAATATTCACCATTGGGGTACATACGGGTAATATGATCGGTCATATTACCCGTATGCGCTCCAATATAACTAAATAAAATAACTCAATATGTATCTCCCTCTCTCAATAGTTCCATCCCACCCTGTGTAGTGTAAAGCACTTATTCGTTTCTTGACCAAATGTGTAAGATTTAACACAAACACAACATGTATAAAATAAAAAATGAATTATAGGCTAATAGAGGTCCCGTCATTTGGGAAGGCACTAAATTGCATTTTATGGCGCATCTAAAATGGTCTCAGAGCCGCTTTTAAAGTTGGTGATTGGTTACTAACATTGAATTCTAGCTAGAACCTAGATTAGGTTACTAACTGAGTATTAAGTTATTTGACGCTAAGGTGTGGCTTAAGAAGAAACTTCAAATTTTGACTTCAATACAAGTGCAATAATATGCAAATTAGTGCTGTCCCAAATGACGGGATCTGTACCTTACTGAGAAACCACCTATACAATACTAGAGACAAATAAACTCCTGGACAAAATTAACGCACCACTTCTGTTTTTCTCAATAATATTTATTTATTGATATTTTACTGTATTACAAGTTGCCTATGGACCTTGTTTGACAGTGACAGTTGTTATGTAAGCTAATAAGTCTTGTTTTAACAATAATTTGTATTAAACTTCGTTGTAGATCAAAAGTGACTTAAACTTTTCATAAAAAGTGCCGATTAAAGCAAAGTGCTAGTAAGAAACAAGTTTTTTATTGTGATATTTTTCATCACATGCATGTTTGGAAGTTCATTTGCATAAAAATCAAATAAAAAAATGAACCGCCAAAGAAATTTATCAATGGAGGAGGCAGGGCGAGCATCGACTCTCCTAGATGAAGGATATTTAATGTGATACGTTGCAGGTTTATTTGGAAGACATCATTCCAACATCAGTCGCAAGGTAAGGCGATATAATGAAACAGGCTCGTACCATCGAAGACAAGGACAAGGGCGAAAACGCTGCACTAATCAAATTGATGATCGTTTTTTGAGACAACATGCTCTCAGAGAGAGGAGAGTCACCAGCAATTTGCTAAAAACTGAACTAGCAGATGTTCGAAATGTCGCGATATCGTCTCGAACAGTTAGAAGACGTTTACATGAAGCAGAATTGAGCAACAGGAAACGGGCCAAAAAACCCTTGCTTACCAGAGAACACAGGGTTCAGAGATTAAATTTTGCAAGATTGCATCAAAATTGGACCATCGATGATTGGAAACAAGTTCTTTTCTCCGATGAGACTAGAGTAAGCCTAAAAGCCCCCAGAGGGTCGTGATCATGTCTGGCGAAGGCGAGGAGAAAGGTTTGCCAGCTGCAATATCTCTCCTAAAATACCTTTTGGTAAATGAAATGGCTCTGAAATGTTTTGGGGGGGGGGGGGAATTTATTTTGAAGCTCGTACGAGTTGTACGTCCCCATACGTATGAGGTCTATGAATGCACATTATTACATAAACAACATTATAATCGAACATAATGTAATGCCTTTTGCTCCGTTTCTTGGACCTAATTTTTTATTCATGCAAGACAACGCTTGTCCTCATGTGGCTCGAAGGTTATTGGCTACCTAAATGATGTTGATACTCCATTATTAGAGTGGCCTAACATTCCGGACATGAATCCTATAGAGCATCTATGGGACTATCTAAAAAAAAAAGATTCGAAGTCGTAGACCCCTTATTGCCAATCACAACCAACTCATTGAGGCCGTTATTGAAGAATTGGAGAATATTCCGCAAGCTTTTGTTGAACATTTGATATCAAGCATGCCTCGACGCATTTTATTGCGTTACTTTACTGATTTTCTTCTTTTTGCAATTTGGAGTTATGCTAGCTTATTTACGGATTTCCGGCAAAAACATTTTTTTAAAGAAACAATAAGGCAAATTAAGGTCATGATAAAGTCATGTTGGACTTATTTGTAGGTGTTTATTATTATTTCAATGTAACTTAGTTTTATTTTGTGTTCATATTGTAAATATTTAGATTAATTAAAGTGGTGCGTGAATTTTGTCCAAGGAGTTTATGTAGGTATACAAAAGGGGATAACAATAAAAATGAACATAAACCTAACATAAGTTTAATTAATATTAAAAAGGCTTAATAAACATCAATTATTTAACCTCCTCAGTCCCAAGAAAAGAGTTTTTATTATTTTAGCAATATTTTCTGTTTTCTCTCTTGATTTGTGAAAAAAATAAACAAAAATCTATAAAAACTAAAAAAAAAATATTTGACAGACATAATTATGACAGGTCCAGCATAATGGACATCAGGACTTAACTTTCATTTAATTTAAGTATGAAACTGAAAAAAACAATCTCATTCAGGAGAAATACAGTATATTTTGCATTTTACACAAAAGAATCTAGTCTTCTTAGCGCATTTACACTGAATCTAGTCTACAACTTACTGCATTTTTGTGAAGACGCCGCTCAGAACCTCACAAGTTTCACCACGTGTAACAACAAACCAACGAATTAGGCGCTGCAGTAAAATTTTGCAAACGAGTAAATTTTACTGATAAGTAGGAAGTCCAATATGCTGCACTAAAGGACGCAGCGATGCCCAACCCGATTAATCACCCGTGCAAAAAATTAGTAAACATTGTCCAGCGGGCTGCACCTATGGACTGAGGAGGTTAAAACAGCAATACAAAACATGATGTATAACATATACATATACACCTTATATGTAATTTTTAATCAGACTCCTCCTCTGATTTATCATCATCATCTTCATCAGAACTTTCTTCTTCGTCGTCGCTTTCTTTTTGACCACTATCATCATCATCACTATCAGCTTCTTGTTTCGTCACTACTTTCTGGATTTTAGCTTCACTTACTACAGTTTCCTCGTCATCGTCACTATTATCTTCTAGTTCTTTTTTCACTACTTTCTGGACTTTACCCTTTTGCCGTTTATTCTGCTTTCCTGCTACAGCTTTCTTCTTTTTAGCTTTGCCTCGAGATTTAACCAGTGGTGGGAGACCTTGAGCTCTTCTTTTAAACTTTTTTAACAAGTGCAGTTTACGGTTACCTGTCTTCGTTAACTCTGGTCTACTTTCTATAAGCTTAATTTTTTTGTCTATAGCTTTTATGGCTTTAGCTTTCTTGGCATTATCTGTTGATTTTACTTGGGATTTAAGAAAGGAATAACTAGGGAGTCTCTTCTTTTGTTTTTTACAATTTGGACTCTTTTTCCTTCTTTATTTTTTGTTTCATTTGGGCAGTACCTTTTTTACCTGGATTACCTGAAGCTACCACTTGTTGCTTAGGTGTCTGTTGTTTCTGCTCCTGTTTAACAGATATTTCTTGTTTGGGAGTTTTGATTTGGGATTTTGGTGTTTTAGGTGTTTGTTGATTCTGTTTAGGGTCTAGCTTTGTTTGTTGCTTAGGAGATGGTTGACCTATTTGTTTAATTGCAAATCCAGGCTGTTTAGGTGTCTGTTCATTTTCCAATTTAACTTTTTTGGTAGAGTTATTTTTAACACCTAAACTGATTCTCTTATTAGGAGTTTTTGGGGCAACATCCGTCATTTCTGAAATAAGAAAAGGTACACATTCCATCCTTGTACCAAACATAGCTAGAACTTAATAACTTACAATATAAAGCTATTAACTCAGAAAAAATGTTATATCTGCACACTAAGTAGAAACAGACATACGTGAATAATGATTTAAAGAGATTCTAAAACTGTTGTTTTGTGGCATGGTTCAGTAAAATTATTGTGGTTTGAGATTAACCCAGAATTGATTGCAATGAAAATTACATTTTTCACTTGTTTTTGACTTTCAATTTCCAGTGCCGAAACTGTTTTCAAAAAATTTTTATGAATTAAGAAATTACATTAAACTGAAATATTTTTTAAGTATACAAAAGGGGATAACAATAAAAATGAACATACACCTAACATAAGTTTAATATTAAAAAGGCTTAATAAACATCAATTATTTAAAACAGCAATACAAAATTACTTTTATACAAAACATGATGTATAACATATACATCTTATATGTAATTTTTAATCAGACTCCTCCTCTGATTCATCATCATCATTATCCTCTTCATCACCACTTTCTTCTTCATCGCCGCTTCCTTCTTCTTCACCACTTTCCTCTTCACTACCATCGTCATCATCACTATCAGCTTCTTGTTTCGTCACTACTTTCTGGATTTTAGCTTTACTTACTACAGTTTCCTCTTCATCGTCACTATCATCTTCTTCTGGTTCTGGTTCTTTTTTCACTACTTTCTGAACTTTACCCTTTTGCTGTTTATTCTGCTTTCCTGCTGCAGCTTCCTTCTTTTTAGCTTTGCCTTGGGCAGACTCAGATTTAACTGGTGGTGCTGGTGGAGGGAGGCCTTGAGCTATTCTTTTAAACTTTTTTAACAAGTGCAGTTTACGGTTAGCTGTCTTCGTTAACTCTGGTCTACTTTCTATAAGCTTAATTTTTTCGTCTATATCTTTTATGGCTTTAGCTTTCTCGGCATTATCTGTTGATTTTGCTAGGGATTTAAGTAAGAAATATGGCCGTCTCTTCTTTTTTTTATCATTCGGACTCTTTTTTTGTTGATCAGAGGACTGTGGAGTTTTTTCCTTCTTTACTTTTTGTTCCACTTGGGCAGTACCCTTAGGTACCTTTTTAGCTTTTTTACTTGGATTATTTGAAGTTACCACTTGTTGCTTAGGTGTCTGTTGTTTCTGCTCCTTTTTAACAGATACTTCTTGTTTAGGAGTTTTGAGTTGGGGTTTGGGTGTTTTATTTTTTTTAGGTGTTTGTTTATTCTGTTTAGGAGTGTCTAGCTTTGTTTGTTGCTTAGGAGATGGCTGTCCTTTTTGTTTAATTGCAGATCCAGGCTGTTTAGGTGTCTGTCCATTTTCCAATTTAACTTTTTTGGTAGAGTTATTTTTAACACCTAAACTTTTCCTCTTATTAGGGGTTTTTGGTGCAACATCCGTCATTTCTGAAATAAGAAAAGGTACATTCAGTCCTTGTACCAAACATAGCTAGTACTTAATAACTTAGAATATAAAGCTATTAACTCAGAAAAAATGTTATATCTGCACACTTAGTAGAAACAGGCAAATGTGAATAATAATTATTTAAGAAGATTCTGAAATTGTTTTCTTGTGACATGTTTAAGTAAAATTAGTGGTTTGAGATTAAACCAAAATTGATTGCAATGGAAATTACATTCTACACTTATTTTTGGCTTTCAACATCCAATGCCTGGAATTATGGAAATATGTTAACCTGGAATTTTAATTTTTAACCTGTTTTTAGTAAAATGAACAAAAACACATGTTTAACACGTTAATTGCCCAAATGAAGCGAAAAATATCCCACCCCCAGGCCCAACTTAGTTTTTCTAGTAAATCATTAGGTTTTCACACTGGATATGATGTACTGGCTGTTATAAAGTGCTAGGTTAAAAAAATTCTCTAAAAATGTATTTTAAAAATGACGCCCTACTTATGGGTTTCAGATCCTCTGACGACCGAGCGCCGCGAAACCCGAATATCGGTTGTCACTTTTTTCGAATTCTAACAGGTCTGTGTGTGCTAAAACTGCAGATGTTTTGTTTAATCTACAATCCATTCGTTGAAACTTGGTGGTACTTTAAGGAAAATTAGAAAAAACAAAGTAGAAAACAAAGGATGTATAGGCCCAAAAATTAAATAAAGGACACTTAAATAAAGGATATTAAAAATTAAATAATTTGCCTAAGCACTATTCATACGGACACAACCACTAAATAAACAAGAAGAAGAACATACCTAGAAAATCCATCTCTTATATTTGACTATAATTCATGTAAGTCATTCATAGATCTATTCGATCAGTTGAAATCATATTCTTCCCCTTTGTTCCCAAGTTGTATAGAAAACTTGCATTTGAAATATTACTTGGCTCAGCAGAGCAAACGCGTTTATAATATACAAAACGGTGACAAATACCAAAATATCAATAACAGATTTTAGACAGAGCATTGCTCTAAGTATGTTATAAATCGATGAAGTAGATGTCGGGAAAGTGCCGGAAAATTATAACAGAAAGCATATTTCACATGAAGTTGCTTCAAAAGATCGTCGAAAATGTGTGGAATGTTACGTGAAAATAAGCTTTGAAGAAGGCAGAAAAACCGCTTAGAAGAAGGGACCAAAATCAAAATTTTCATGTGATGTATGTAATAAGTTTTATTGTTTATGTTTTTTGATGTTCACCATTATTCTGTATAATTAATAAAAACTGTTTGTATTACCTATTTAATTAAAATAAAAATATTTTTTTCATAAATCCTTATAACTTTTTTGAAAAATTTTTTAAACATAGTAAACACATAAAAAGTGCCGAGCTCATTCACTAGTATTGCCTGCCAGGCCCCCCTGTAAACACTTTCTTATAGATAAATGTGTTTCGAAGCACTGCAGTTGGGTTACAGGCTTTGATGTTAACGCTAGTAGTGAAGGTTGCCCTATGGGTGTCGGGGCATATATGGCCACAGCATCTGAAACCCAAATGTCGGGTGTCATGGCGATTAACGTGTTAACATACAATATAATCCTTGGTACTTTGTGATTCAGTGAAGATTCATGTCCATGTCCAGTTGGATTTGGATTGCCTGTTTATTTTAAAATACCTATAGTTGTCAAAAAACTGTCAAATTAAACAGAAATTTTAACCATTCCCCAAAAATATTAAATTTTAACCTTAAAATTTCTGTTTTTAATTAACAGTTTTTTGACAATTAATATATTTTAAAATAAACGGCAATCCAAATCAAAAAATCAAGCGTTATTTGTTGGTGCAACTGGACATTAATATGTTTGTGCCAAAGTTTGCAAGTCAAATTTTTTCTTAACCCATTATAGGCCAGCATCCTATTTATAGATCACTGAAAATTTAATTTTTTTTAACCCTTAAAATTTGTTTAAATTTAAAGAAAAATTTTACATAGATATTTTATGCTATAGTAAATTAAATCAAATTTTTGTTGTACAGTGGAACCTCGATTGTCCATCAGGGCACCGGACCAAGGGTATGGCGGATAATCGAAAAGATGATTACAGAACACTAAAAAAATTAAAAATTCACAGAACAACTCTCAAATATTATTTGTATGTTTTGTTTGACAATATGTATTTGAGAGATTTGTGTTCGTACAATAGAATCAATTTGGTTTAAAATATTCTGAAATTTTTGTTTGTTGTACAAGGATTGATTTTGGGATTTTTGTGGAAGTAGCAGATGATATTGTAATTTTGACTTTTCTCCTACCAAAACAGTTACTAAAAAATGATTGTGAATAGTGGACCTTAGGATCAAGAGTAATACCTGATATGTTAAATTGCATTTCTGAACCTACAAGCAACTGGGTAGTTTTTAATAATTTATTTACCAGCAGAGATTTATTTCATTACAAAAATGTGAATATTGAGCAACAAGAACCTTGCCGGAAAATAGATTAGGGTAGTGTCTATTATAAGTTTCAAAATGAGTCTATTGAATAAAAAGAAGTATTTGCTTTTACTTACAAGTATTTAACTAATTACTTAATAGTAATTGAATAGTCATTTCTTTAATGCTTTATTTAATTACTATTAAGTAAATACTTAAATACGAGGAAGTAAAAGCAAATATTTCTTTTTATTCAATAGACCCAATCTCTTAATAAAGAAGCCTGTGGAACATATGATTTTCGATTTTATGTAAATGGAGAAATACTTTTTGTTAGAATGGAACGATAATAGGTGTTTTACTATACCTTCTAATTTTGATAATATAGAAACTTCCACACACGCTAGTTGGTGGAATCACAAGCTCAGAGGAAAACGTTTATTTCTTAATCATAAGTATAATACATTCATGATACTATAAATAAAGAGATAGTATTTTCCTGTAGCTCAAATATGTCTGAGTTCGCGCATTGATTACGTAACTGGAGACCGGAAGTTGAATTTGAATTCTTGTTGAAGTTAAATGGGATTTGTATGCATTATGTGATGAAATTATTCGAATTTATTTCGAGTATTCGAAAAGAATTTAGTGTCGAGATTTCAGTCAAAATAACTGTCAAAGATAAAATATAAAATACAACTGCGAACAATTCAAAGTAATCGGCCATTACGAATGATTACGAACCATTACAAACTTGCCTGTCTCCAGTTACGTCACAACTTCCGCATATGCAATATATTATCTTGTTATTTATAGTATCATGAATACATTCATAAAAGGCATGGACCAACAATACTGATTTGTTGAAAAACATGCCACTAAAATCAGAGCTAGAAAGTGATGTTAGCCAGTATGCACACTACTGATTGATATGGCATTAGTAATTATTGATAGATATGATGGCTTTTCTAAAAACGAGTCAAGAAGTAAAATATTACTTGATTAGATTTCCGTCGATGTGTAGCAGTTCCCTACCTAAGCTTGACTCTTAGTATAAGAAGTATAGTAGAAAAATTGAGAACATCAACACCTAATAGATCTGTTTGGTTCTTCAGTTTCCTCTATTAAACAAGAACTCGGGCGTCTTGAATTTTGAATTCAAAAAATTAATTAGATTTAACTGTTATAATGGATTCAGTTGTTTTCATCATTTAACAATATTTTATATTCTTTTATTTTTTATGTTTGTGTTTTATACTTAGTTGTAGTTTTACATGTATCTAAATTTTATATTTTCATTATTAGGACGAAAGCTCTGCTTTATTGTATTTAGTACGTATTGGGTTTATCCCGTTAATAAATAAATAAAAAATAAATAAATGTTTGCCAGTGATCTATTTATAGGAAGGGGCAAAATTAAGAAATGCAAATAATATTAAAACAATTTTATGAATATTTGCATACTAAGAACAACACTACAATGAAATTTTAAAATTTGAAAAAAAATTTGGGCGTTAATGTGTTAAAATATTGGTAGGTAGTAGGTACATCATAAACATTACAATTATACATACACACGTCCTGTATACACCTTCTGTGCAAATATTAGGTATGTTTTATCAAGATTGGAACTGGAAAAAGCTGTATGAAAAATTGAAACAATGTGGTTTGTGATATTTTGGCAAAAACGTGTAGACATAAGCGTTTGAGAAGTTTGTTATTGGAGTTATAAAAAGGACGCTATGTTGTAAGACATGAAATAAAGAAAGGTTCTTTACATAAAACGTATATTATAAAGAAAGAAAAAATATCGTAAAGTAAAATATAACTTACTTAGTAAATTTGGTTTTCTGCAGATATTTAAACAAAACGTGTGCTAAACTCAAGCAGCTAAACTTTGAGGTTAGTTTGGAATTTGATTTCCTGCCAGGCAGCGTTGGATTCTGTCTAAATCCTGACCCGTTGCTTAGCGGGGTGTAATTTGGGTTGCCTATATAAACTTAAATCGGCGAAATGGTCCTTTTGAGTTATTTAAAAAATATTACATACAAATAGAAATTAGAATAAAATAGAAAAATGGGAAAAGTATTAATTTATAGATATTACAAAGAAAAGGTATCTACATGGTTTTCGAGCAAGTCATGCTGTATAAAAGAATTTTATAAATAATAAAAATTTGCTATAATATTAACTAACCACTTTAAAAATTCACATTGTAAGGCATGAATAAATTAAATTATGTAGGTAGTACCTTTTTAGGTGTATTTACTGAAAAGTTATTGCTATAAAGATTGATCTGTGGCTATGCTTGACTTAAATAAAACAACGATTAGATAATATAAAAAATCACAAATTTTATTATATTTGGGAAAGTACATATCATAAATACAAATACCTACCAATGTTAAAAAGTATTTAAATAACAAGTATTTAGGTATAGACTCAAAATTCAAAATATATATTCAAAAATATTTGTGTCATTCATGCTTTACAATGTGAAATTTAAAGTGGTTATGTACATATATAGCAAAATTTTATTATTTATAAAATTCTTTCATGCAGCATGACTTGCTCAAAAACGTTTTTAGGTACCTTTTCTTTGTAATATCTATAAATCAATAATTTTCCCATTTCTCAGAAGTTTTCGAAATATATAGGTACCTCTAGTACCTACATTGCACACCATAGCCATATGAACATTATTATTATTAATAAATGAAGAATTAGATGAACTTTAAAATACTTATTTAGTTCATGAACCAGAAAAAAAACACAAAGTGATGTATTTATTTTTTAAATGTTTTGAATAATAAACAGGCCCATTTCGCGATTCAAGTTTATATAGGCAACACAAATTACACGCCGCTAAGCAACGGGTCAGGATCTAGAATCGAGTGCAGCGTTGTTCTACAACAGGATCACCAACCCAACAATTTTAGCGCTGTGTCATTGATACCAACATCAATAAAACTAATCGGTAGTACGTCGTTTTCAAGTTGAATTCGTTAAATATATGAGAAAATGTAAAATTGGATCAAATCACCGATTGCATAAATATTTAATAATCAGTTTTAACTGTTCTGAAAATTTAACTCTTTAAAATTAAATTAAAAAAATACTGTTCACTAGAAATTGCCCTACAATGTAAAATGACCTTAACAATTTGACGTCACAAAAGTTGTTCTGTGACAGATGACAGCAAAGAGTGGCAACAGAACTAGTGAAGTGAACAAAACTGTTATTAGACTGTATTAGACATATATGTCATGCCAAGAAAGATATTCTGGGATTTGGAAGTTAATTGAATGTTCTAACATAGTGCAAATTTACTGTGTTTTGTTGTATATAAAACTCTGGATAAATATATTTAGGTGAAATATAATATATTAAATTTAAATACAACATGTCTACTCCTGCCCGAAGACGCCTTATGAGAGACTTCAAAAGGTTGGTGATTCATTAATTTTCATTGGTCTTGGTCTTGAAACTAGTGTTTGGTAGATATTATTATTAGCTTTTGGTGAATAGATAAGAGAATATTGATTAACAATTCGAGAATTATGGTGTCAGTGTAGGTACTGGTACCCTCAGTGGAAATTGAAAAAATATTTTTCTTTTGTGCCATCAGAACAATAAGTATAGATCTTTTGTTTAAGTCATCCTAATTATGAATGTTAGAAAATTATTTAATTGTAGGACAAAGAATTCATAAATATATGCAACAACCAATTTGCTTTGTTATTATTTCCACATCCAAAATATTATTGGCAAATCCAGTACCTATCTAATCTTATGTAAAATATTATATTTGGATTAACCATTATTGCATGTAGTTTTTAATAATACTAAATTTCTGAAAATACAAATAAATGTTATAATCTTATAAAAAACCAATAAAAAAATCATAATTAGAGAAGGCCATGAAATAAAACTTTATTAAAATGGTATATAGTGTCATCCCTCCTTGTGGAGTATTGGGCACTTGTGTCAACATCATCCAGCATCAAAAGACCACTGCTGAACATATCGCACCTTGAAAACCATATGGCAATAACTGCAATTTTTTCATGAAATGACCTTTGAATGCAGTCTAATGGGAAAAAAAATCTATTTTTTAATGCTATATAGCAGAATCTGCAAAAAATTTTTAAGTTCGGCACCAGAAAGATACATCCCTATGGCTTTTATCACGATTCTTCTTTTTATACCATCAGGCATTATCTGCAGTTGATGCTCTACGGTTCTAAAATTGGAACAAAAACTTAGATCTATATGGCAATATGTGCAAAATGTGACCCACGCTCGTAAAATAAAAGCGAGATGTACTAAGGAAAAATCTTTTAAATGCAACAAAACATACGAGTGCTGCAGAGAGATTTCATTGCAACACTGGAAATAAGCGACAAGTCTATAACAAATTAATATACAACGTCGTACTGCAGATGGGTTTATCCCAAAAGAAAAGCGAGGAACTCATAATAATGGAAAAATAATCAACGAAGTCGTGAAACAAAACAAAATGATTTACATTGAGTCCATTCTTAGAGTGAAATCTCACTACCTAAGGAAACAAACTACCAGGTAATTCGTCAGCAATGACAAAACTCTGGCTGATATTCATCGCGATTATATAAAATTTTGCAAAGAAAAGTTTCGGTGTTCGGAAATTACGCTACGATGATAACCATATTTCACACAGAATTTAATATACACTCCTTTAAGCCTAAAAATACCTTTGCTTGATGTGAGAAAGTTACAGAAATTAATTAGATAAATCGACATTAGAAACAGTCTATAATACTCACCGTCAGGAAGTGGAACTCAATAGGAAAGAGAAATAAATGACTTAAAATCTGCAAAATCCAACAATTGCATCACTTCTTGTTTTGATTTACAATCATTACTACCGACGCCTTCAGGCGAAGTCTCTTTATTTTATTACAAAAGCAGATTATCAACATTATTTAATTTCACAATTTTTTACCGGACCACAAATGCAGGACACTTCTGTCTTTGGTTCAAGCGAATTGCTAATCGTGATTCAAATGAAATAGCGTCGTTCCTGTTACAATTTCTGAGGAACCATGCCAGGGAAAAAGAAATAATATTATACTCAGATAACTACTGTGGGCGAAATAAGATCAAGTATATTGTCTATCTTTATCAATATGCAGTACAGAAATTGAAAACATACCTAAAATTACCCACAAATTTTTGATAACGGGTCACTCCCAAAATACGGTAGATAACGTGCATTCTTTGATTGAGAAACAAAAAAAGGCTTTAAAAGATGACCAATTTATGTGGCTGCGCAATGGTTCACAGTAGTTCAAACAGCGAAAAAACAGGTGAACCTTATATAAAATTAATGAAAGGTGTACATCGGATATATTGGACTTTAAAAAACGATGTAAGGAAATGGGGAATAATTATAACATTGACGAAGAAGGAAATCAGGTCGTCTGTCGTCTGGAATTACATAAGATGAACTAGGTGGAGAAGACATTTAAAAATAAGTTTCAGGTTAAGGCAAGCTTTAACGATACAGAGTTCAGAACCATTAATATAAGGCAAAAACAACGAGGGATGGTGGCTAAGATGGAACTAAGTAAAGCATATTCGCATCCACCAGGAATATGCAATCTCAAAAAACAAGATGTAGACTCTCACTATGTAAGGCTAATGTTATTCAAGAGCACTATCATAGGTTTTATGCAGATTTACACGTGACCAATGCAACAATAGAAGACGAACAGACAAATTATAATATGCAACACTTTGATTAAGTGTTAACACTAAAAATTTGTAATAAATAAGTACAATCTTAAATAAAAAACTGTTATTTGATATGCATTTTTACTGCGTCATTTGCGAAAATCGATATATTTTTTAAAACCATATGGCCGTATGTGCTAAAATACCTATTAATTTTAGCAAATTTTATGTACTTCTTAATTTATATAAAAATATGCAAAATTAAAGACAATTATACCAAATATCAGGTTTGTAGTTTAATTTTTGGAACTAGAGGAAATAAAATTAACTTTACAAAAAATTAAAATGCTCATAACTCGATATTATGATTTTTGCAGTTACTGCCCTATGGTTTTCAAGGTGCGATATGAGTCTTCCTAGTGTTTCCAACACTGTCTATTTGCACGCTCTCATCCAGTTTTTATTTAGCCTTCTTAAATTGTCAGCCTTGCAGGTGGTTGATCAATGCTTATCTTTACTTTGCATTCCAATAACCTCTTTATCCATTGCCCATCTGACATTTTGGTTGTGTTCTACTTATCTCCATTTTAGTCTGGCTACCCTTTCGATGACGTCAGTCACCTTGGTTCTCCTGATCTCTTCGTTTTTTATTCTGTCTCGCAGAGTTCTTCCTAACATCAACAGTCTATTCTTCTCTGTGAACATTTGTGTGTTTCTGGGCCAAAAGATACCTTCTTTCTGCAGATTCTTGCTTGATCATTCTCTGGATAAACTGGATTAATTCCTTTCATTTCGTTCTATTTCAGTCAAACGTTATCGTGCTCTCTTTTTGTAGTTTTTTCCATATGTTGTCTGGTCTTCTTCTCTTTATTTTCTCCTTTGTTGGTATTCAAGTGCTTGTCTCATTTTAAATACAACTTTTCTTAAATACAATATATGCACTCCTGCACGAAGACGCCTCATGAAAAACTTAAAAAGGTTCAACAAAAAATAAAAGAGAAGTGTTTACAAATCTATTCATGATCAACTTGATGCCTGGGAATAAGAAACAAAGATATATAAAATAGCCAAACAGAGCAAAGAAAGCAAAAGATTTTAATGAAATAAAATGTAATAGCAGTGGTCACTAAAAGAACAAACAATTAAGGGGTTCAAGTAATTCTTGCCATATATACAGAATTTATTTGTTTCTAGTTCATATCTTATGCTAGGCGTGACATTTTGGTATATATATTTAAATATGTTAGTGTAGCAGTGGTCTATTTGACATTCTGTCAATACTTTCTGCTGTCATATGGCATCCATTTCTTGTAGTTAACAAATATAAGTGCCAATGGTTTGTTGTATTTTGCAAACTTTCTATCAGGTTCTTTATCACTAGTAAGCTTCTTTAGTGCTGTATCCTGATCTAAATCTAGCTTATTTTCTAGGCTGATACAAGTCTAACTTAACTTATCTTCCTTTCTTATTTTTTGATAATTTTTGTGAAAATGTTATATATGTGTGACAGCAAACTGATAGGACAGTACTTTTTTTTTATCTGTTGTCTCCTTTCTTGTGTAATAAAACAATGCCTGCATTGTTCTATTGAGAAGGGGTTTTTCCTTAGTAGATGAAATTGATGAAAAGTTTGGCCAAAGCCTAGATTTCCACCTTGTTTGATCGCCTCAATCACTTCTCCATTATCTCCAGAAGGTTTGTTATTTTTCATTTCTAAAATTGTCGTTTTGACTTTGTGTGGTGTTATTTCTGGCATTAATTCTTATCTCTGATTTGTGATTTTGGACAACTGCTGATATCTTTCATTGTTGCTCTTATATATTTTGTGATAAAAGTATTAGACAACCTTGAGGATTTTGGTTATATCTTTAGTAATCTTTGTTTCTTAATCTGTAAATATTTTGTTGCCTATGTTGTTAGCAATTTGCCTCAAAACTTTTAAATTTGTGTTTTTATTGAAATATTTTAGTTATTTCTCTTGTATTGTTTTCTCTGATGTCTTTTTGGATTGATCAGTGGATATCTTTATTTAATTTCCTTTTGTAGCATATTGTAGTAATCAAAGTATAGTTGGAGTCCCATTTTTCTTCAACTGTCTTCTTTTGTATATTAGCTCTTCACACTGTTGCTTTAAAATGTGTATTTTTACATGTAAAATTGGCCAATTTAACCCCTTAATAAAAATTAATGTTTTTTCTTTTTTTTTTTAGATTACAGGAGGACCCACCTACCGGAGTCAGTGGTGCTCCTACTGACAATAATATAATGATCTGGAATGCAGTTATATTTGGCCCCCATGACACACCCTTCGAAGATGGTACTTTCAAACTAACTATTGAGTTTACAGAAGAATATCCAAATAAACCACCAACAGTCAGATTCGTTAGTCATATGTTTCACCCTAATGTATACGCTGATGGTGGTATATGTTTAGATATATTACAAAATAGATGGAGTCCTACTTATGACGTATCTGCTATTTTAACTTCAATTCAAGTAAGTGTTTTATTTTTTCCTCATTGTATTTTCTAAAATTAGGAAACTTAGTTCAAACAGAAATCAATGAAAATTCCAAGATAAAACAAAAAGATATTGACTAAAGTGTTACTCAAAATTTTTTTTTTTGTTTTATAAGAGAACTATTGTAACTACTGCAATATATCTATATCTTTAACATATTTGCATTAAAACTATATCTACTGCAGATTCAAGGTTTTGCAATTTTCAACATCCAAGCAGATTTTTTTGCTAAAGAGGCAGTCTTAAAAGGATCAGGAACTTTATTTTTATACAATTATGGTATAAATACAGTTGGAAAAATGAAAGAATACCCATGAACGATCACATCAATAATTTATTTTGTATTTGCTGTCTTTTTCTATAAATAACAAACGTTTTTGTTATAGAAAAAGATAGTAAATACAAAATACAGTAGAGCGTCGAATATCCGAACGTCGATCAACCGAACGACTGGTTATCCGAACTCTCGACTCCCGCGCCCCGCACTCGAGTACCGAGCAAGCGTATGTCATGAGGAACTGTACATACTCCTACCTCGTATAGAGGCCCCTATGGGGAATAACAAATGACCATTAAAAAGTGTCTGTTCCCATTGTTTAATAATATACAGGGTGAGTTTCGCATTTTGACCGAAATTTGTATTCGTCATAATTTTTGAACGGTCGGATCGATGTGTCTCTTTTTTTGGTCAATCATTACACTATTACCACCTAATCAACTGATTTATTCAAACGAGAAAAAACTCAGGTCCGGCTTTAAAAAATTAGTTCGTTTGGGCCTTAGAAAAAATTTCACCCTGTATATGCTTTTTGAAAACTCTAATATGAATTTTACAAATTAGACAAATAGGCAGTTAAAATACCATATTTATTTTTTTCCTCACACGATTACTTAATTTTTTATAAAAAAATCAAATTTGACTATGAATAATTAAAAGTTTGCTAAAGTGAACCATAGATTTAAAAAAAATAACTTTTATTACAAAAATTAATATTTTTAACAAATATTTAATTTATGTTACCACCCAATCAACTGATTCATTCAAACTAGAAAAAAATCAGGTCCGGCTCTAAAAAATTAGCTCGTTTGGGTCTTAGAAAAATTTTCACCCTGTATACGCTTTTTTAAAACTCTAATATGAATTTTACAAATTAGACAAATAGGCAATTAAAATGGCATATTTATTTTTTTCCCCACACGATTACTTAATTTTTTATTAAGAAATCAAATTTGTCAAAATAGCCATTTTACCATAAAAATAAAAAAAAATTAAGCAACGTTTTTCTTAAAATTAAAAGTTTCACCATTTTTTTCTATAACACGTCTAAATCTAAAACTCCCCATAACAGTTCTCTTTGAAAAATTTTAAATTTTTTCATTTATTTTTTGCGATTGAACTTTGCAATTCACGAATCTGCACCTTTTATTTTTAAAAATTCATAACTTTTACGAGAAGAAGACTGACAGTCTACAACAATTTTCATAGTCTTCACAATGGTAAAAGATATGTGCTGTAAAAATTTCAGAAAAAAAAAATATTAAAATGGAACAGAGTTGTAGCCAGTTCCGTGATTTCATTTTTTTTTCATTTTTAGGTTAAAATTCCGATTTTGACTAATTTGATTTTTTAATAAAAAATTAAGTAATCGTGTGGGGAAAGAAATAAATATGCCATTTCAATTGCCTATTTGTCTAATTTGTAAAATTCATATTAGAGTTTTCAAAAAGCGTATACAGGGTGAAATTTTTTCTAAGGCCAAAACGAACTAATTTTTTAAATCCGGGCCTGATTTTTTTCAATTTTGAGTAAATCAGTTGATTGGGTTGTAACATAAATTAAATATTTGTTCAAAAAAAAATTAATTTTTGTAATAAAAGTTAATTTTTTTAAATCTGTGGTTCACTTTAGCAAAATTTTAATAATTCATAGTCAAATTTGATTTTTTTTTATAAAAAATTAAGTAATCGTGTGGGGAAAAAATAAATATGCCATTTTAATTGCCTATTTGTCCAATTTGTAAAATTCATATTAGAGTTTCCAAAAAGCGTATATAGGGTTAAATTTTTTCTAAGACCCAAACGAACTAATTTTTTAAAGCCGGACCTGATTTTTTCTAGTTTGAATAAATCAGTTGATTGGGCGGTAACAAAATAAATATTTGTTTAAAAAAAATTAATTTTTGTAATAAAAGTTAATTTTTTTAAATCTATTATGGTTCACTTTACCAAACTTTTAATTCATAGTCAAATTTGATTTTTTTATAAAAAATTAAGTAATCGTGTGGAGAAAAAAATAAATATGCCATTTTAATTGCCTATTTGTCCAATTTGTAAAATTCATATTAGAGTTTCCAAAAAGCGTATACAGGGTTAAATTTTTTCTAAGACCCACACGAACTAATTTTTTAAAGCCGGACCTGATTTTTTTCTAGTTTGAATAAATCAGTTGATTGGGCGGTAACATAAAATAAATATTTGTTTAAAAAAAATTAATTTTTGTAATAAAAGTTAATTTTTTTAAATCTATTATGGTTCACTTTACCAAACTTTTAATTCATAGTCAAAGGACATCGCACACATCTTATGGAAAATATAATTTCACTCAAATTCAATAAAATTTATACCAATAGATTCGTTTTAAATTAACGATCAAATCTTATCACTGTGCCAACTCTCTATTTTCAAAAATAAGAGCAGAAATTGATATAAATAAATCTGAAATCAAATGGGTAGGTACATAAGTTAGAGAGAGAAAAAATATTTTAAAATACCCAGATTTTCGGTACTCCATAAATCAGCGGATTAGTTTCACTAATCCGCTTAGGCCCAGCGGGATTTAAGCTGTTATGAATAGCACTCAGAGCAATAATGATTGTAAACTAACATTTTATGGACTCCAAAAATGTGATTTCGATAAACTTTAATTGCAATTTGCGCCGTAATTAATCATAATTAAGAGTTGGCGCAATGATAAGAATTGATCGTTATATTAAAACGAATCTAATCGTATAAATTTTATTGAATTTGATTGACATTATATTTTCCATAAGATGTGTGCGATGTCCTTTGATTTTTTTATAAAAAATTAAGTAATCGTGTGGAGAAAAAAATAAATATGCCATTTAATTGCCTATTTGTCCAATTTGTAAAATTCATATTAGAGTTTTCAAAAAGCGTATACAGGGTGAAATTTTTTCTAAGACCCAGCCAAACAAACTAATTTTTTAAAGCCGGACCTGATTTTTTTCTAATTTGAATAAATCAGTTAATTAGGTGGTAATAGTGTAACGATTGACCAAAATAAGAGACACATCAATCTGACCGTTCAAAAATTATGACGAATACAAATTTCTGTCAAAATGCGAAACTCGCCCTGTATATTATTAAACAATGGTAGCAGACACTTTTTAATGGTCATTTGTTATTCCCCATAGGAGCCTCTATACAAGGTAGGAGTATGTACAGTTCAGTGGCGGCTCGTGGCTTTGGAGACAGGGTCGGCAAGGTTTTTTGTCTCCTCATATAGGTATACCATCAAACTAAAAGGCTTAATTCATCATAGGAGATTTTGTTGTTTTTTGCTTTTTTTTTATTTGATGTACTTGACATTCTCTCTTGTTTCATGGTGTTTCGACAATACGTGTTGATTCTTTTGAGACAAGGTAAATCCCGTTTTTTTTTTAGGCAGAAATTGGTGGTAATAAGAAAATTGATAAACAGTTTGTTGTAATGAATTGCAGTACTTACTACATAGAATTATACATACATATTGTGCAACTTATCCCACTTTCTGAAAATATTTGGACCAGCATAATTTTTAAGTAACTAACTTGTAATAATAAATATCTTAGAAATTCTTTGGCGAACGTAACTTTTAAATTTTAAATCGTCAAAGAGGTCAAAAATTTGCAATTCGAAAAACGAGTATCTATTTGCATATAATAGTAGGTATCCAAAATTTCAAGATATACTTACTCGTTTTTCGAGATATGTATCATGTCGTTGTCTTTTTTGGGGTGGTTCGGAAATATCAAGCGAATCCAAAACGTCACTGCGTATATATTGGAAACTACTATCATTACGAAAATCTCTGAGATTTTGCACCAGCTTTCGTATTCTATTTTTAGAATAAATAATGTCAGTTGACTGATTTTGAACAACAAGGAATATCTTGGGCAAACTCTGTCTTAAAAATATTTAAAAAAATATTGAAAGAGTCATTAGTATTTAATAAAGTTCTCAAACCGATTGCTTCACGGATCGAGGTATCGCCACTTTCAAAATCATAGCCTTCGATAATAAAATCAAAAACTTCCAAAAGCTGTTCACGAAAATCTGCTACAGATACTAAAACTATAAGAGATAATCTGCTTAGATAAAACTAACCGAGATTTAAAATTTCATCGCGTCTGACAAACTGTTCGCTTTTTTTTTCGAAACAAATTTGTTCTAAAGCAGTAATCTGTTTAGGTGAGCTAAACTGGCAAGAAAAGACGATATTCTTTATTTTTTTACACGTATCATGTCAAACTAAATTCATTATATGCGCATAATAGTGAGTAAATAAAGCTTGTGATGCAATAGTTTTAACTTTTGCCTGGAGACTATTCAATTCACCACTCATCACAGCAACGCCGTCATAAGATTGCCCCAGTTTGCCCTACCAATTTATTTTTGGTATCAAAAAATTTGAATCTGTTCTTTAAAACACCAAAAATATATTCTGCCTTATTGCTTTTACTCACATCTCTGAACCCTAAAAACCTCTCATAAATATTACCACGTAACGCGTATCGAACAAAATAATTGATAATTGTGAATGACATGATAATCAGAAGTTTCATCTACTTTCAGTGAAAAGCAAATGGTTTTCTAACTCTCAGATTCAACAACGTTATTCAAAATTTAACTATTTGATTATATGTATTAGTTCATTCTGTATTACGAATACACTTCGAATCAGAAAGTAAATAGGTATTTCTAAAACAATTTTATTAATTCTCTATAATTACTTTGATTTTTAACAAATGCTTCGGTCCATCATGTCCACTAAATGATAATTCCTGACAACTTAAAAAAATTACAATATCGATTAAACGACGTAAAACGGCGTGATTATTTTTGACAATTTCTACCGATGCATGCTTCCAAATGAAACACCGACCGGCAGACCGAAATGTGCCGTACTTGCCGCTTAACCTGCCATGCCGTATCTGCTATTGCCCACGAAGAGAAGTAATGTTCGCTTGCTCATCGACTTATGTCGTTGAGTGTTACGTGTAAATTGTCAAGCTACGGATGTTAGAGACGGCTAGCCGAAAAGTTAGATAAATGGCTCGGATCATTCATTTTTTGAGAAGTCTGTTATGCGCAGGGATCACTTAACGCTCGGATTGATCAAATTCTTTTAAAAACCATGAATAAAATTTAGTCTGTATTGTCTGATAGATTTTTTTTATTTCACAGATACAAATATTTAAAAAATCTATATCTATAAATGTGTGGGTCGGCACTGCCGACCCTGACCGGCCGCCACTGGTACAGTTCCTCACGACTCACCCTGTATAGGTTGTTTTCTTTTGAATAATTTAATAGTATTTCCCTTCTATTATTTCTTCCTCCTAATCCGTAGGATCCTATTAAAATTTCATTTTTGTTTTCTTCTTTCCCTGTTTTTGCTTAGAAATCGCCTATTAAGATTACATACCTTGCTTTGGTTGCCATCATTACTTCATTCATTTCTTCATAGAATTGCTTTACTTCCTCATCTTCTTCCTTGTTGGGGCATAGGTCTGAATAATTTTACATGTATAACTTTGTTTAATTTCGATGTCTATTGATATTACTCCTTCCTTGATTATACTTTTTCCTGAATTACTGGATTTATTGCGTGATCCTGGATATCACTTTTGTATTAATAAGTAAGCCTAAATTTAAAAGTAGGGAACAAAAAATTGTACATAAAATCATTTTAAGTTATTGTTTTTGAAGGTTGTTAAGAAATCACATAAAAAATGTGGAAAGATTGATTTTTTAAATTCCAAGTAAGTTCTGGTTTGAAAGTGGTAATCTTGACACCAGCATTCAACAGAATAAAGAAAAAACAAATGATTCGTAAGTTAACCAAAAAATCAGAGTATTTCTTTGCCTAAAAAATGTTAGCGATTTTTTTGAGATTCCTTAGAAAAAACAAGCAATCGAATTTTTTAAAGAAAATGTGTTTTGAAATAGCTTTTAGGATCTAAAAGAATTTAGCTGTGGTTTCGAAATATGTGGGTTGGTTTTTTAGTTTTGCATATAGCCATAAAGACAAAAAATATATAGACTTGAAGTACTTTATTGCTTTTCAAAATATGTCCCACCAAGATCAATACACTTTGGCATATTATATTCAAACCAGTTGGTAAAACAGTTATTCCAGCCTTCAGTTGACACGTGCAAAATCGCTATTTTAAAGGCATTGATGGCTTCTTCTGGCGACTGGAATCGCTGCTCACACATTGAGTTCTTGATCTTTGGGAACGTGAAGATGTTGTTGGGACTTAGGTCAGGGCTATACAGTGGATGGTTTAACAATTTGATGTTTTGAAGCTCCAAAAACTCTACTGTCTTTTGGGTAGTGTGAACACTTGGAGTTATTTATTTATTGTGTATTTATGCATTGTCCTGATGTAGGATGATTCACTGTTGTGTGTTGCTTTGTCAGCGTTTCATGATAACTTCTGGTAAATAATAGTTATATACCAACCAGAAGTAACCATTTTTCGATCTTCTAAAGCAATTGTTGCCACATGATCAGAATTTGACACAAAAGTTGCGACCATTTTCTTTGACACACTTCGACAACCGATCACTTTTGTTGCTTTTTGCTAGACTGAAACACCCACACAGCGGATTCGCGTTTATTTTCCGGTTCATAGGAGTAAATCCAAGATTCATCGACACTAACAATACTATACATTTTTTGAACTTCCTTGAACTGTTTCAATGTTTTTTGGCACCAATTGAAGCCAACCGCTTTTTGCTCTTCTGTGACCAAGGAGGGATCCAACGTGAAACCAACTTCGTAACACCCAGTTCTTCACGTAGGACCTTTTGGATCGAGGTCTTTGAAATGCCCAAAGATGTCTATCTCCCGGTGGCATCTAAACATTCCGTATATGTATTTGGAACCTAGGAGTTTTCTATTGGTTCGTTGCAACACGCGGTCATATTTTAACCAATAGGCGGCGACGTCCCAAACGCATATACGGAATGTTATTCGGTTCCAAATTCATATACGGAATGTTAAATATTCGTACACCGAAAAAGATAAGTTTTTATTAGAGTCTGTTAAAAGGAGATTAATTTTAAAATACTTGTTACTGTATTATTAAATAAAAATAAAACAATTATAGTATTTGGAATGTTATTTGGTGCGAAATTCATGTACGGTATGTTAAATATTCGTAGAACAAAAAGACGATTTTTATTAAAGCCAATTAAAATGAGACTGGTTTTTAATAGTATATTATGCAACGAGCATTTAATGATGGTCATTATGAAGCGAGTATAAGGGATACAAAACGAGCCGCCTTGCGGCGAGTTTCGTATAGAGTACGAGCTTCATAATGATAATTAAATGCAAGTTGTTTACACGATTTTTTCTATGATCATTCACAAAAAAATGTATTCAAATTTATTAATTTTGTAACGCAAACAAATTAAGTAGTTTGTGAGTCTGACAGTTTGTTTACATATTGAGAACTGTCAAAGAGTATGTATTTGATTCGCCATTGGTTACTGCGCGTGTGTCACCTTTATCGCAAATGTCATATCGCGATTCTATTGGTTAAAAATCTGTGTCCTAATGAAAATATGTATCATAATGAAGTTAGTAATAAGTTCATTATGATACAGGTAGTGACATCATAATTGATATATTATAGTATGAGAATAGAAAAATTATTGTTAATGTATAATAAAGATCCACAATAGTCCATTCTTTCACGGTTTTTGCTCTAAATTTTAAAGAACCGCTTGGATTGACATGGAATTTGGCATACGTATAGCTTACATGTCAAAGAAAAAAAGTGATATTGTGCCGATGTGTGCTTTTGCCCTGGGGGTGACTTTCACCCCCTCTTGGGGGTGAAAAAATATATTTCCAAAATAAGTCCGGAAATGGGTAAACTGACTAATTTTAAGTAACTTTTGTTCTATAAAGCTTTTTCGCCAAGTCAACACTTTTCGAGTTATTTGCGAGTGAATATGTTTATTTTTCAACAAAATAACCACATTTTTAGACGGTTCTTCGCAAATAACTCAGAAAGTAAGTATTTTGTCGAAAAAAACGTTCTTAGCAAAAATAGAGCCTATAAAAAAGTAAAAAAAATGGTGTACACTTTAGGTCTCTGGATCTCGTAGAACCAGAGTTATAGCTAATGAAAAATAGATTCATATTCACCAAATTTCAAATAGAATATTCGACGTGAAATATCCAAAAAGTTAAGCACTTTTTGGGAAAAATCCATTTTAACTTTTTTAAAGTGTTTAAAATAGTTTTTACTAAAAGTTTCTAGCATTAAATTTAAGCAAGTTACGCTCAAAATAAAGTTGGTCCCTTTTGTTTTTGCAAAAAAAAATCGGGAAGACCACCCCCTAATTAGCAACTTGAATGAAATTAATCGTTACCGCTCCACAAATTATTTTACTTATGTTGTGTTTATATGATCTGTACGTTTCATCGATTCAAAGTGCTTATTTTTGAAAAAATTTAGCTTTAAAGTAAAATTTTTAAAAATTTTAATTTTGAAAAATATGCTTTTTTTCAAAATAACTTAAAAATTGTTAGAGATACCAAAAATCTCGAAAAACAAAAAAGTCACATTTGCTTTTCTGAATATCATGTATTTTTTTGTTTTTCTGTTAGACAAAAATTGATTGAGATTTGGTGTTTCTAAATTTGCATACATTCGTGATCAGTGAATCGTTCAACTCATTTTAACTACAGCCCTTTCAATAATAAGGACTTTGAACCGATGAAACTTACAGATCATATAAACAATATATACACGAGTCAAGAAACTTGTGAAGTCGTAACGATTAAGTTCATTTAAGATACTAATTAGGGGATGATTTTCTCGATTTTTTTACGAAACCCAAAAGGGACTAACTTTATTTTGAGCGTAACTTCTTTAATTTTGACGCTAGAATTTTTTTCATAAAACAAAAATGAAGCTATTTTTAAACACTTTAAATAAGTTGTAATCAGTTTTCCCGGAAATGTGCTTCATTTTTGGTTATTTCACGTTAAAGTATTCCATTTGGAATTTGACGAATATGAACCTATTTTTTATTAGCTATAACTCTGCTTGTACTAGGTATAGAGACGTGATATATACACCATTTTTTTAAGTTTTTTATAGGCTATATTTTTGCTAATAATGTTTTTTCGACAAAGTACTTACTATTTTAGTTATTTGCGAAAAACCGTCTAAAAACGTGGTTATTTTGTTGAAAAAATGAACATATTCACTGCCAAAGAACTCGAAAAGTATTGACTTAGTGAAAAAACTCTATAGAACAAAAGTTACTTAAAATTAGCCAGTTTATCCATTTCCTGACTTTCTTTGGACGAATATTTTTTCACCCCCAAGAGGGGGTGAAAAGCACCCCTAGGGCAAAAGCACATATCGGCACAATATCACTTTTTTTCTTTGACTTGTTAGCTATGTGTATGCCAAATTTTATGTCAATCCAAGCGGTTCTTTAAAATTTAGAGGTTTTGCAATATTTTACCGTTAAAGAACGGACTACAAGGAAAAAGGTTTTCCTGTAGTTGGCTGTAGACCATATAATACAAAAAAAAAAACGAATAAAGTCCTTTATAAAAAGTCTATATTTAAAATCCCTAAAAAGGGCTACATCACAGAACTAGTTTTAGATTGATTGATTAATCATCATCAGTGCTTTCGTAAAATGAATATAACCTGATAAAATGATGCAAAGGTTTTAAAATTTTGACTACGTTTAAAAGAAGTCGTAGGTTATACCTACTCACGTGTCCTTACCATGGTAACCACCAAAATATAATATTACAAATTTTATTTACATATATTACATAATTACAAATATTTTGGTGGTTAGCATGTAAGATCACGTGAGTATAACGTACAACTTTTTTTAACCATAGTCAAAATTTTAAAACCTTTGGACCATTTTATAAGATTATATTCATTTTAGGAAAGCACTGATGATGATTGGTCAACCAATCGAAAACTAGTTCTGTGATGTAGCCCTTTTTAGGGATTTTAAATATAGACCTTTTATAAAGGACTTTATTCGTTTTTTTGTACTATATGGTATACAGCCAACTACAGGAAAACCTTTTTCCTTATGGATCTTTAATAATACATTAACAATAATTTTTCTATTCTCATACTATAATATATCAATTATGATGTCACTAACTGTATCATAATGAACTTCATTATGGTACAGATTTTTAACCAATAGAATCGCGATATGACATTCGCGATAAAGGTGGCACACGCGCAGTAACCAATGGCCAGTCAAATATATACGCTTTGACAGTTCTCAATATGTAAACAAACTGTCAGACTGACAAACTACTTAATTTGTTTGCGTTAGAAAATTAATAAAGTTGAATATATTTGTTTTGTGAACGATCATAGAAAAAATCGTGTATACAACTTGCATTTAATTATCATTATGAAGCTCGTACTCTATACGAAACTCGTAGCCAGGCGGCTCGTTTCGTATCCCTTATACTCGCTTCATAATGACCATCATTAAATATACTATTAAAAATGTATAATAAAATGTATAAAAAAATGTGTATTCAATGTATAAATGTACTATTAAAAACCAGTCTCATTTTAACTGGCTTTGTTTAATTGTTTTATTTTTATTTAATAATACAGTAACAAGTATTTTAAAAAACTCTAACAAGAAGTAAAACCACTTCTATGTAAATTGGTATATTTATTAAAACTTAAAATCCCAATGGATTGAATAAAATAAGTCCAATTCAGAACGTTTTCAGACCTATCGGTCCATCATCAGTGAATGTGCATACTTGCTAAATAGCCCCAGAACCAAACAGTGGTTGAATTTAAAATTCGATTTACATTATTTAAAAATAATATTCAACAGGCTAAACGCCGATGTTACAGGATATTGCCTATGGGAACATGGTGAAACCCTACCAAAACCTCAAAGTTGGCCTAAGATGGTTGATTGAGGTTTTGGTAGGGTTTCACCATGTTCCCATAGGCAATATCCTGTAACATCGGCGTTTAGCCTGTTGAATATTATTTTTAAATAATGTAAATCGAATTTTAAATTCAACCACTGTTTGGTTCTGGGGCTATTTAGCAAGTATGCACATTCACTGATGATGGACCGATAGGTCTGAAAACGTTCTGAATTGGACTTATTTTATTCAATCCATTGGGATTTTAAGTTTTAATAAATATACCAATTTACATAGAAGTGGTTTTACTTCTTGTTAGAGTTTTTTAACTATATGGTATACAGCCAACCTAGGGAACTTCCCTTCTAGTTTAAGTATTTTAAAATTAATCTCCTTTTAACAGACTCTAATAAAAACTTATCTTTTTCGGTGTACGAATATTTAACATTACGTATATGAATTTGGAACCGAATAACATTCCGTATATGCGTTTGGGACCTCGCCGCCTATTGGTTAAAATATGACCACGTGCTGCAACGAACCAATAGAAAACTCCTAGGTTCCAAATACATATACGGAATGTTTAGATGCCTCCCGGTGTGTTACACACGGCAGTCATCCCTAATTAGCTGACGAACCGCATCAATGTTTTGCTGTGTGACTGTTATTTTGGGTGGACCTGGCCTTGTTTCGTCGCTGAGACTGGTGTGATGCTTCATTCCCAAACACAGAAACGATTTCAGCGAGACATTGCTGTTGGGATAATCCTCTCCGAAAATTGTAAAAAATTATTGCTCGAAAATGTTCTTATGTAAGATCCATTTTTCGATCGACCTGCTAATTTCAAAAATTCACAGTATCTACACGACTTGTTGTATCACAATGAAACTCTGGATTTATGTTAACAAAAGACTGATGTGTCGGAAGGTTTGTTTTATTGGTGGTGCCCTCTAAGCGGCTCTATGCAAAACTAAAAAGACAAACCTTATATAGCTTTTGATAGGGCTGTGAAACGATGTTATATATTCTTTTTGTTTCAGTCTCTACTGAGTGACCCAAATCCCAATTCACCGGCCAACTCCATGGCCGCACAACTGTACAAAGAAAATAGAAGAGAATATGAGAAAAGAGTGAAGGCATGTGTGGAACAGAGCTTTATCGATTAGCAGTTGTCTCATCGTCATTGTCGAATTATTTATTCGAACTGATTCTCACTTTGCGCTTCAAAATTACAGCTACTTCTTACAGAGGCCCTGCCTTCTCAGTAACTAATAGTTTTAATCAACTCGTTTTTATTTTTTTGTTCTTTTTTTTTAATAAAGATTGTTTTCCAAAAACTTAACTGAATATAAAATGTTTCGGAAAGTTCTATTCACTTTTACTGACTAATAGACGTTGCTCTGGTGTTGGCCATAATGAATATATAAAATAGTGAACATAAAATATTTTCAATATTCCCTTCAATACCCCACAGGTGCACAAAGTTAAAACTTTATTATAGAAAGTAATGTTTTTTGTTGATATAGTAGAAAGGTCACCAGAACTTAAATCTGGATTGTCAGGTGGATGACATAGGTATTCTACCACCTGAATGATATGGTGTCAGTAAAATTTTTGATGCAGTTTAATTCAATAACCCGACTTATTTTTATTTCATTAAAAACTTTCTTCATTTAGTCAGGAATAGAACTTATGAAACACGCTGTAGAAGCTTTCCTTTACAAAAATTTCATTTATAATTAACAGATATTGAAAGTACCAGTGCAAACAATGTGGATTAGTAATTGGTTTTTCTTTGTAGTAGGTGCAAGTTTTATGTTAAAAACAATTGTTAATATTTAATGTGTACAATAAAACATATTTTGTGTAGATAATTAAAAGTAAAATGCGCAGTTTTAAGCTAGCAAAAATTACAACAGTAATTTTGAAAAGAATTTTATTTATCACGTTTACAATAGATTGCAAATATTTAAAAAATCAAGTGACAAGCGGGGTACTATCTCAATTTTTTCCATATTTGTACATTTTGACCTTATAATTATTTAAAATGTGAACCCTTATTGTGTTGATAAATGATTTTGACTTGACACTAGTCATTGCAAAAAAAAAGAAAAATGTTTATTCGTTATAATCTGACACTACTCTGAGAGTAAACATGTATTGGTGAAATAAATATGTGTAAAGGTCTCAAATTAATACTAGGATAGTATGAAGTTCACTCGTACGTTACAAATCATGCATTACCACTTCTTATTATTTTTTCGAAAAATTTGCTTCTAATGAAAATGATTCAAAAATACATTGACTTTCAAATTTTGTTTCAAAAGTAAAAGTGATAAACTGATTATACGAGGACAGTTTGATAAGTACTTAGCATATAAAAGAAAAAGGAAAATTTTGGAAAAGTGGCGATTTATTTTTCAACTTAGTCTCCTTTCAATTGGATACACTTGACCCAGCGATGGTCAAACTTCTTTAACTCGGTCGAAAATACGTTTTCTCGAAGTTTGCAAAGTAGACCTCCGAGACATCGATGATTTCCTCAATCGACTTAAATTTCTGCCCGTCAAATGACTTATTTAGGTTTAGGAACCAAAAAAAGTCACGGGGAATCAAATCTGGAGAACAAATTGGTCCATGTTTCGACGAGGGCCGCGAAAAGACGCAGAAACTTGCTTAAACGGCAATGTGCAGTCCCCATTTCAGTGTCCGTTTTTATTTTTCGTTTATTTAGGTTCATCAAATTGTTCGGGATTATTTTATCAATATTCTTGATTATTTTTTTAGTCTGGATTTGCTCTTCATTTCGTTTGATTATTCTTTATCAGCCACTCGTTTTTCGTAACATCTTTAGTGATGCTACAGAAAGGTTTTTCTCAAGCCATGTTTTGCCAAGAGATCTGCTGGTTCATTCCCATGCATCCCTTGATGACCGGCACCCATATTAAAGACACTATTGTCTTTTGCCATGTTATTTTATCATTTTATCTTTTACCGAATACAAAATTGATTCTCTGTATTATTTAGCTACTGAATAACATAAATGGTGTCAAAATTCGGTGTAACTTAGGACATAAGTAACATGTTATGTTAAACTTAACTATTTCATCAGTTTCTCATTTTGGCTGGCCAAGAATGACTCATATGACCTTTGCAAATTAGCGATATCACCATTAAAATTATACAGGGTATTAGTAAATAAGTATGAAAAACTTTAAGGGATAATTCTACATGAAAAAATAATGACAGTTTGCTCTATAAACGTATGTCCGCAAATGCTTTGTTGCCGAGATGCAGGGTGTTGAAATTTTAATTTCAAACTGCCAATTTTTTTATTGCTCTAAGACCGGATGAGATATGAAAATTACTTTTGGATGGTTTCAAGAGGTAGTTATTGCGCATTTTTTTGCAAACAAATAATAATTTTATATTCATCATTGGCGCGCCTACGGGTAATGGTCTGAATTTTTTTAAAGAAAAAAAATGGTACGCCACTGAGATATTTCAAATTAAAAATTATTTTTGTATTTGTGTTTTTGTATAATTTATGAAAAAGAACCTTTTTTGTATTTTTTTCCTATGGTGCATCGTTTTTATGCGAAAAAATAAAACATCTTCGATCGTATTTTTCATTTCTTAATACATTATCAAGAACTCTCCAATATAATAATACCAAAGTAGAACAATAACAGAAAGTATTACTAAAAAGATTTTAACTAGGTGCAAAGCTACAACAAATGTTCAAAATTACCTCCTTTAAAGGTGACAGAATAATTTTATATTCACCATTGGCGCCCGTACAGATAATGGCCTGAATTTTTTAAAGAAAAAAAATAGTACGCCACTGAGAAACGTCAAATTAAAAATCGTTTTTGAATTCCTCGTTCAATTTACGACAAAAAATCATTCTTGTTGTTTTTTCATATGCGGCGCCGTTTTTATACAAAAAAATAAAATGTCTTAACGCTTACAAATTATTCGAGGTAGATTCCATATGCATAGAAACTTATATATTATTTCAAATACTTTGTAAACGTTAAGATATTTTTTTTTGCATATAAACGGCGCCTCATATGAAAAAAAGACAAAAACGATTTATTGTCATAAATTGAACGAGGAATTCAAAAATTATTTTTAATTTGATATATCTCAGTGGCGTACTATTTTTTTCTTTAAAAAATTCGGGCCATTACCCGTACGCGCGCCAATGGTGAATATAAAATTACTCTGTCACCTTTAAAGGAGGTAATTTTGAACATGTTGTAGCCTTGCACATAGTTAAAATATTTTTAGAAATATTTTCTGTTATTGTTCTCGTTTGATAATGTTCTTGATAATGTATTACGAAATGAAAAATACACGCGAAGATGTTTTATTTTTTTGCATAAAAACGGTGTACCATATGAAAAAGAGACAAGAAAGATTCTTCATCATAAATTAAACGTGGAATACAAAAATAATTTTTAATTTGAAATATCTCAGTGGCGTACTATTTTTTTCTTTAAAAAAATTCAGACCATTACCCGCAGGCGCGCCAATGATGAATATAAAATTGTTATTTGTTTGCCAAAAAATGCGCAATAACTACCTCTTGAAACCCACCAAATTTAATTTTCGTAGCTTAAAAGGTCTTAGTAATAAAAAAAATTTCAACATCCCGTACCTTGGTAACGAAGCATTTGCGGACATACGTTTATCGAGCAAACTGTCATTATTTTTTCATATAGAATTACCCCTTAAAGTTTTTCATACTTATTTACTAACACCCTGTATATTTCGAGGTATAGCATACCCTTGCTTGTTAATCGTAGCTTTACATGTAATTAAATTATTTTGTGTATTGTTTTTGTAGAATTTTATCATTCTAATCTGAAATGTTTTCATTGTGGTATGCGTTTTTTATTTTTAATTTGCAGTTCTTTCTATATTTCCTCTAATTTTTTATTTGTGCGTTAGACCACTCTTTTTTCCGTACTGCCTACCTTCGTTTTTCAGGTAGATGGATGTGTTATAATTAATGAAATATACTTAAATAAATTATTATAACTACTTGTTTTTTTATTAAACCTTACTTTTTGCAATTATAATGTAAGTATAAGTATAAAATGTGTACCATTCAAATGGCAATATAATTTTATATTAATAATACTTCAACAACAGGAGGAGGAAAATTATTAACAAGCTTCTACAACCTAATAATTAGAAGGTAAGAAACAGAAGAAAAGCCCGAGGACTGGAAAGAACGCAGAATTATACCAATCTTTAAGAAAGGGGAAGTAACAGACCCTCATCACTCATCAGACAAAAAACTCACTCAATTAGCAGAGAAAAAAATTAAGGATTAGCAGCAAGGATTCAGGGAAGGCAAATCCACTGCAGATGCGATCCACATAATTACACAAACAATTGACCAATGCCACGAACACAACATAGAACTCCACACCCCCTTCGTAGACTTCAGACAAGCCTTTGAATTTATTGGTATTCATCATAGCAGTAGAAGCAACGGTCAAGGCCACCGGATTTAAAGGAACTATAGCCCACTCCACCCTCCTCAACAAAAATAGTAGCAGATGCAGATGATATAGCTCTAATGGAAAAGGACAAGGAAAGATTAAGGGCCGGTTGTTCGAATGCTAATCAAAAATGGAATCAACTGATAATTATCAAATATTTCATTACTATCCACTTTGATTGGGTTGCTGAAAACATAATTAATTACAATTATGAGATTAATTAATTGATTAATCAATTATATTAATAATTGTATGTTAATTAATCAATTACGTTATTAATCAATCAATTATTATGTTAATTATCATCATCATAATTAGCATAATTGATTACAATCAACTGATTGGCGTACGAACAACGGATTTTGTTATTTGATGGTTGTTAAGGAGACTTGATTATAATCAACTTCTTGATTAGCGTTCGAACAACCGGCCCTAAAAGAAGCAGTAACAATCCTGGCAAATTAAGCACGGAAAAGAGGTCTAGAAATTACCGAAGGAAAACAAAATATCTAATTGCTCTAGAAGAAAAGATCAGATTAGAGAAGTCGATATAGAAAACCACACTTTTGGAGTTTAACAGTTTAAATATTTAAGAATAACTAGGTATGAATGGAAAAAATAAGAGGAGTGAAGCAGTAACGGAACGAATACTAGAAGGCAACAAAACATATTGGAGATACCATAGGCTAATGAAGGGCAAGAACTTATCCTAAAATAGAAAACTGAAAATATATAGTTGCATTCAGACCAGTAGTTACATAAGCAGCCGAGACAATGTGCCTCACCTATAAAGATAAAGAAAAATAATTAAGAATAGGTATTCGCGAAAGGAAAATCCTCAGAGGAATTATAGGCCCGATAAGAATAGAAACAAGGAAACAACCACGAAATAAGATTCAAAAATTTATTGACTACGTTTACAAAAAACAAATTTGAATTGTAGCAAGTCAATTTGATATAAGATAATGTGTATATACCAATAACATATATATAGAAATATAAATACATTCACGCACATTCACAAAATGAGACATCGGAAAACATAGTGAGTAATATTCATGTCTATGATACTGCTTTAAAATGATCAAAATATTCACTAACAGAGTAAAAAGCAAATCTTAGAAGATATTTTTTCAGAATGACTTTAAATTTATTGATTGTAAGGTTTTTAAAATCTTTAGGTAGGACATTATATTTATGTTAAAGTCAATAGTTTTTTTGTGATTTACTCGTGACGATATTTGACTGTTCTGATAAGATACAGGAAGGGAAAAATATAGATAGATTTATTAAGATACTTGATAGATGAGCTGGGCCTTATAGAAAGGAGGAAAAACGACCTACTGATTAAGGAGGTCACCAGATGGAAGCCAGAAGTTCAAGAACAAGGAGAAGAGAGAGAAAAACTTGAGGAAAGTGCACATATCGAAGTACAATAATACTGTAATAGCGTTGTATGGTATTTTAAATTACTTATATTCTAATTTACAGAATATGTACGTCATAAATTTAATAATCGAGTGACATACCTATATATTTATGACTAAACTAATTCAGAACTAACATACTTACTTTAGACATTACTCCCTAGATGTAGCATGAAGGTAGTAGATATAAATTTCAAGAATCATTAATAACGGAATATTTCAATATCAATAAAAGTTAATTCTGAATTGTTTGGCACAGTATCTTCAATAATTATTAATTGGATGTTTGCATCTGCTGATTCATGTCATGATCATGCATTTAGTTTTCTTCAAATTCATCTTCACTCCGTATTCATGACAGCATTCATTAAGGCGTTGCATTAAGTTACGTTAATCATTGTTGATATTCATTATTATTATTATTATCGTCTGCAAAACCTAATAGTGTAGGAGACAGAGGTTGAAGCTAGCAAAATAGACACAAGTCCGGTTTTATTTTTTTTCTGGTATATCAAGGGATGCTTATTATAATACTTTTTCTTACTAACTTTTTCTTAAAAAATTTCGTCCCGGAACCCCCCTTTTCATCCCTTTAAAGGGGGTAATTTGTGGTTTTTCGAAACGTAGCCCTTCCTGTACGTTTTGCAAAAAATTTACTTAATACATAGTAAAATGAAGAGGACTATGTTTTCTACTATTTATTTCCCAACAGCATATGTTTATCACCCACCGTTTAGCGGGGGTGGCGCCCCAAATTTGACAAGTTTTTAAAAAAGATGTTTTTAAAAAAAATTATTTTTCCTTAACTGTAATGAAAATTAAGAAGAAACCCTGAGAAGATTAATCACAAATAAGTGGCTGATTTTTTGGTATAGGTCTCATTTAAGGGTAGTTGCCCATTTTTTAATTACAGGGTGTTACATTTTAAAAAACCTTTTTATATACCATCTGAACCGCATATGCTAGAGTAAAACAACTTTCAGCGATCATCCATGTACTGGTGTTATTTACAAATTTCTATAATGCACCTCCATTTTTTCCCGGAACCACCCCAAAAAATGGAGAATTAATAAAAAAGTGATTTCCTTGGAATCATTCACACCATGCCCTTTGTTAAAATGCTTCATATATCATTTTGTGGACGTTCTTATTACCTATACATGGACACCAAAAGCGCCTGTAGCCAAAAAATAAATAAAGTGGGGTCGAAAAATTTTTTTTTGCTTTTTGACCCATATGGGCATATGCTACATCAATAGGGTTTTTCATAAATATATATATATATGATTATTGCAACATCCCTGCGGAAACTATCCCTATCCTTGAAAATAAGCTGCAGAAACTACTCCTATCCCTTGGAGAACATGTTTTGACGATTTTCTCATTACATATGCATTTTTTTAAAACAAAACTTGAACAGAATTAATGACCACTATTTTCTCTCCAAGTAAGGTCCTATGGATTTTTTTCGTATAAGCAACCGTTACGGCACAGTGGCGTCGTAAACCGCGGAAATGCTTTGGCGGGCTTCAGTTTTTGTTATGGATAACGTACTTATGGACAACAAAAGAACACACTGTCTGCTACACATTATGACCTATGCATATTTTATTTTCTCTGCACCCTAAAGCCACAGTGATGGAAAATCAATTTTTGATTATTTTCTTTATTCCATTTTTTTGGGTGCTTTCGGGGAAAATATGGGGTTCATTATACAAATTTGTAAACAACACTAGTACATGGATAATCGCTGAAAGTTTTTTACTATAGCATAGGCGGTTCAGATGGTACATAAAGGGGTTTTTGAAGTTATACTTCTTTACCGGCGATATGAGGGTGAATTTTTATATGTTAAAACCTATGATCCCGGCGCATGCGCATTATAACTTTGTTCTGATTGGATGTTCAAATGACATGTCAAAAATTATTCAATATGGCGGCTGTGGCACAACTGTAGTTAGATTATTTATGGTTGTTGCGTTTTAAAATTTGTGTGAAAAGAAACAACAAACAAAAGTTAGTTAATAGTTATACTGCCTTTTTAAATAGTTTTCATATACCTATATTTTTGGACTTTTGGACTATTTTGGACAAGGAAAACTCATTCTAATTTGGTAAGTAGTTTTTATTATAATCATATTGTAATTATACATTTGGATTAGGTTGAAATACAGTAGAGCGTCGATTATCCGAACTAATTGGGGGACATAGGTGTTCGGAAAACCGATTTGTTCAGATAATCGAACTTCAATATATTGATACATATTTATAGTCATACATATTTATCCACAAGTGAATAAAAGCCATATTTAGATACCTACATATTTATTTATATCTTGATAATGACAACTAGCAACTAAACAAAAAAGTGCAGTCTTTGCAAAAACATAATTATTTTTGGATACAATATTGAAGAAAATTGAAGATATTTTAAGCGTCAATTACTAACGCTTGCTCGGATAATCGACGCTCTACTGTACATTTATTTTCTCAAGAATGGGGATTTTAGAGAAAAATCCCAAATTAGGTCCGATTTTTATTTTTAAATTATGATTTTTTGGCGTAGATTTATTTATCTAGTAGGTATCTAATGCTTTGATTTACATACTTAATTTGATTACCAACAAAAGTTCTACCAATCTTCATCTAATATATTGTTTTCTTACTGTTTTGTTATATTTTAATATTTTCTTCCACAAAATTTAAACTACATAATTTAATTATATTCAAAACAACTGTCAAACAGTAAAACGTTCAGTTACCCTATTTTTCCACATGACAAATAATGTGGAATTGGACGAGTGAGTCTAGGCTTCGATTACGAATCAAAGCGCCCAGAAATTCACGGGTTCGATTCCCGATGTAAGTTTTTATATTTTTATGCATTTTATGATTGTAAGTATATTTGTTATATAATTTTTTTTAGAAAATGCGTATTTAAAATTTTTGCCAACAATTATTATCGTTCAGAAATCATTTTTTCTTTGTGGCATTTTTCAATGTGTTTGTGTGCGTTTTATTCTTTTATTTTTTAAAATTTTTGGTATTGTCTTAAAAATCACATAATATGTAGTAGAAGTAAAACTTCTAACGTGCGTACAAAGTACACACACATTCATTTTTTAAAATGTAACACCCTGTAAATGAAATCTATACCAAAAAATCCGCCACTTATTTGTGAATAATTGCCGCAGGGTTTCTTCTTAATTTTCATTACAGTTAGGGAAAAATATTTTTTTTTAAAAACATCTTTCTTAAAAGTTTGTCAACTTTGGAGAGAGCCACCCCCGCTAAACGGTGGGTGATAGACCTATGCTGTCGGGAAATAAATAGTAGGAAATATTATTTATTTTACTATTAAGTAAATTTTTTGCAAAACGTACAGGAAGGGCTACTTTTTGCAAAAACCACAAAATACCCCCTTTAAAGGGATGAAAAGGGGGTTCCGCGGCGGAATTTTTTAAGAAAAAGTTAGTTTCATAATAAGCACCCCTTGATATACTAGGAAAAAAAATAAACCGGACTTGTGTCTATTTTGCGAGGTTCAACTTCTGTTTCCTACAGTTATTCAAAACTTCTGCAGCGATAGATATATCTCCTATTGAATCTAGGAGCTCTTCTTTAAATAGTGCTTCATTGTAGACATTGAAGAGTATAGAGCAGTAGCACGCAACCCTGGTGGACTATTTTGATAACTCGGGTGTTCTGGTTGTCAACTCCTTGGCATGTTGACTTCAATATAGATATATAATTTTCATCACACAATATCGATATTTTTGCTTTTTAATAGATTTACAAGCTCTTTATGTTGCATAACATATGCCTTTTCAAAGTCTACAAAACATAAATACGCGTCCTGATTCATGTTCATGTAATGCATCATATTCAAATCGAACAAAGCATTTCGTGTGCCCATACCCTTTCTAAAGCGTTTTTACAATTGTTTGCCACCATATCATGTCGTAAGAGTTTTAACAACATTCTGCTCTTTATTAGGTATTTTCAAAAATGTGTGTGTGACTCGTCAAAGCTATTGTTCTGTGATATAAGCAACTGTTGCACTTTTGGGGAAATGCTACATAGGTCGATTGCAGCCATTGTCTGGGGATTGTGGCACTCTACTATAGCCACCTTATATCCATGATTTTCTGGAGCTCTTTACATTCTTTAGTTTCACTCTAATCGACAAAACAACCTGAGTTGTGATCGGAATTTTTATACTATCTGTTGACGATAATAATAATCTATTTGATTTCTTCCTGTTTTGTTGTTATTGTCAGCTGGTGACCTTCATGTATATAATCTACATTATTCTGAAATTAAAACAATTCAACCATTACATCACTAACATCTTCATCAATGATTTTTAATAATTCGATGGGCATATCACCTGGTCCAGTAGCTTTGCCCGCTTTTGTGTTTTGATGGCATAGATGCCATAATATTGGCGATCCGGTAGTCTCTGTCTTCTCTGACAGTTCTTTTATTTCACATCAGTAAAATATCCCCTTTAATATTTTTAAGGATATTCGTTCTTATGCTTTCTCTAGAATCTGTCATTTCTTTGATTTGTTGTGTAAATTAAAGCTATATCATATACCTTCTATCCAGATCATCTATTTCCTTGCATCTGTCGGAGAGCCAGCCACCTCTCTTTTGCGTCTCAAATTTTCTTTCTGATGTTTCTCTTAATTTCTTTTTTGTATTTATTCAGATTTTTTTGTTTTCTACGTTTTTCCAGAAGTTTTATCTTTCAGAAGTTTTTTTTAGAAGAACAATTTCTACTGTCATCCAAGGTTTTCTCTTTTCTCCAAGTTCTGATAGTTTATGGTACAACTGACACAAAGGGCATGTTGAATTTTTCTCCATAGTCATTTTTAACATATTTATCTTCTTTTCGTTCCCTTAAGTTCTCGTTTATTGCAAATTTCGTTTCCGCATATGTGTTGTCTTATTTGAGCCACCTTATATCCATGATTTTCTGGAGCTCTTTACATTCTTTAGTTTCACTCTAATCGACAAAACAACCTGAGTTGTGATCGGAGGATATGTGCGCCCCTGGATAAGTTTTGGATAATAATATAGAATTTATACTATCTGTTGACGATAATAATAATCTATTTGATTTCTTCCTGTTTTGTTGTTATTGTCAGCTGGTGACCTCCATGTATATAATCTACATTATTCTGAAATTAAAATAATCAGGAAAAAAAACAAAAGTTGATCATAATCATATATTATTATGGTTGATTTCTACAAGGATCTTTTACATTACATGGAACTTAAAAACTAAATGTTTAATTTATATTATACAATAAATGGTCAAAAAGGAAAGAGGTGTTTATGGCACCTACTAATGATGAATTAAAAATGAGGGTTAAAACGAAAGAATTGCTCCCAAAAATTGAACTTAGCTTATCGGAATATATCGGTCAGATCGTTCGAGTTGGACTTTGGTAAGGATTATATACATCACATTAATATCTCATCCTTCGAATCCATATATACAAATAAATAAGGACAACAATATAATAAGTCTTCCCCATATATAAAACCTATCCATATTTGTTCAACTGTTTGATCTACCCCTGTAACACAATACTACACTTCTTCGGGTTCATCTATAGCCTCCCTCTACGCCCCGCACCGCTGACGTATTTGGTTACTAAGTTCAATGGTAACATATAGCCCATATGGTAAAAATTAGCACTCGAGCACCACCCCTTAGCGGCAAAAGTTATATAAGCTCAATGTGCAATGTTAACGTAGTTTTATGTTTTTACGTAACATCGTTTTATTAAAAATTTGGAAAATGTTGGTCCTTCGATCCGGATCAATAGAATATGTGTGGTTTAATTACACATATAAATGTTTTTCCAAATTTTAATAAAACAATATTACGTCAAAATTTAAAACTACATTCACATTGTATTAACTTATATTTTAGTCTTTCGCAGCTAAGGGATGGTGGTAGAGAGGTGAGTTTTACCATATGGGCCATAATTGACCATTGAGTAATCAAACACGTCAGCCGTGCGGGCCGTCGAGAAAAGCTATCGATAACTCCGAAGAAGTGTAATATTGTGTTACAGGGTTCGATAAAACAGTTAAAAAATATTTATTTAAAAATAAGGTTTAAATTTTAACATATGGAGACTTTTACAGCTTAGTTTACAAATAACGACCATAAAATTCACACACTATTCAGAAATTTCTTTTCTGTTTTGCTGTTTATGAATGTTACAGTCAATGATTGTACCACTAAAGCTGTAATATATTTCAAACTACACAATTATCGAAAATTTACAATCAAAAGGCCACCGTCACAAATATTTGGTAAATTTTTACATCAATCATTACTGTGTAAATATATACTCCTATAATACTTCTCATGATTAGTATTTACTAGTTAGAATAAGCAAAATATTTGAGATTTTTCTATCACAATAGCTTAAACTGTATATTCGTAGAAAATGTTACAAGAATGACATAGCAACATGTTTATGATGAAGCCACACTATAAACTAACAATCAGTATTCTCACTCTGGTGCGGTACCTTTGATCTCTTTTGGTTTTGACGCCATATTGTGTGAGGATAAATCAGGCATGGCACTGCCCATTTGGACGTGACAGAGCCAACTTTAATTTATTTTGAAAATTATTTTAACGACACTGATCCTGCTTTCTTTGAGAGTTATTACAACAATTTCTAGCGACATAAGTGTTACTAGTCATTTTGTACATATCGAAAAGTTATACCACGTAATTGCCCAAATAAACATTTTAATTTAATTTTAAATAAATCTACAATCAATCCACTAAGAAAAAAAAATGAATAAATATAGTTAATCTGCTATAAACATATTAAATAATTCGGTCCAGTACAATGCAGAGGATTCAAAGTACTTAATAACAATGGCAAATTTTGCCCTCTGAGAAGATGGTGTCACTGCCTGTATAGTAAACATGTGTGATCTTTACTGCCAAATCAGAGTGGGAATACTGATTGTTAGTTATACTGTGATTATACGATGAACATATTTTTTTACATTACCTTTTTGTTGAGATCTTAGAGAAAATAAAAATAAAAAAAAAATTAAAAAGTAAAATTTAGCAAAATTAAAGTACCAAAATAATTAAAAAATATAAATGCATATAGCCGTAAGTGAAATAGATTTGAAAATGGAGAAAGTTGGAATAAAAGTTACCAATATTAATGTATTTTGCAAAACGCGCAGAAATAAATTAAATATAAATAATCTTGCTGCATGTACTAACAACTTATTAATTGTACATTATTTAAATAAGATATTCTTATGACAAATTTCTCCATTTTTGAAAAAAAAGAGGTGATTTGAGCTGTTAGGGTTGGATCCTTGGGTATTCCAAAAATACTCGGCCCACCAAGAAGCTCTGGTGCGCAAAAATTTATAAACTCTATAGGTGCAAGCTCACATCAAAGTTTAAGTTCAATGCCACTTAAACCTTTAGTGAACTGTGATATTGTGCTTTTGTATCGAATTCTAATGTAGTTCTTAATCTATTAGCATGCAAGGAAGTGAAGAGTGGGTGGGGTATATTAGTGATTGCCTAAATTACATTAGAATCAAAGTGAAATCGAGAATAAGAAATTGGAAAGGAAGGTGGGATGGTTTGTTAGTAAAGGTATTCACTTTTACCGATACAAAATCTATATTTTCGTAGGAAAGTAAAGACCCAACCACCAGGAAGAAAATAAGCGAATAAAATCATTTTAAATAAAAATATTTGTTTGATTATTTGTAATTTCAAAACAATAAATCTTGAACATTTCTATGGTAGTAGAAAGTATACATATACGCTATTTACTGAAGGATATTTCATTCAAAATGACCTTTAAAATTGGAAAACAAACCGTTTAGCTGTCGTTAAAATTGTGAACAGTAACTCATATGATATGGTTTAATTTTCTTATTAATATAATCAATATTATATAAATCTAATTCGTCTCTACAAGAACAGATTTGTTGATGAGTGTTTTTATACTATACGTTATTTCTGGGGTGTACAGGCAGTTGCTTTTCGTCTGCAACTGCGCAGACGAGACTTACGAAGAAATCATTCCAGATTACAGTCGATAAATCCCAAAAACAATACAACAATAACAGGTTTGTTAGCATAGGGGCAGATATCACCCTTTTATAAGTAATAAAGATATGAAAAGATTGGAATCATTCGAAATGAGGGCTTAGAAAGAAGAGATATTACATAAAATAATAGCAGCACCAGTATAATTGACTAGCTTAAAATATGATTATGATCAACGTCAGAGACGCTAGGAGAATTGTTAACATTGTAAAGAAATCAGTGTTTTTATTTACAAATATTTGAGGATAATCTTTTTATGCAACAATGCGTGGGGACTAAAAGGCTAAATAATACAGATCTTTTAAATGAATACAAAAAACATAGAAGTATAAGAAGCAAGACAGTTTTTTATATTTGGTTATGGATAACTCATTCTCTAGCTTCTCGTTGGATAAGAAGAGAACAGGAACACACAAACAAAACAGTCTGTTATCCGAAAATTATGAAACTTAATCATCCATTACAGATTATACTTTTGAAGATGAAGAGGGAAATGAGCCTGACAGCAGGATAAAAACCTGTCAAAAAGGCGCAAACATACGTATGCAGTGATGAGTGCGCTAATAACCGGCAATAACGTAAAAGACGAAAAACATATTAAGTTGTGACATAAAAAGAGATGGAACTAGTAGAGGTGGGAAATTTAGCGATAGACACCTATAAATTTACATTGTATTGAATGTTTCCCACCTTTAGACGTATCGGACGAGTTTGGCAACTACCACTATGACAGTGGCAGATTTAGTTGACATACTCCTCTGATACTTCTAAAGTTTGGAAACAATCAATATAATGTAAATTTATAGGTTTCTATCGCTAAATTTTCCACCTCTACTATTTTCATCTCTTTTTATCTCGCAACTTAATATATTTTCCATCTCATCACTGTATAGGGTATAGAAAAAATATTTTTCAAGACACAAGACACAGTACGGTAATCAACAAAAAAAATTTACACAGTATAGCCTGATCTGATCTTATAAACCTCATTATCATTGGAGTTTCCTGTACCACTATATCAATCAATGTAACATTTTCTTGAATATACCTATAACTAAACGTTAAATGTGAAAACCATTAAATACAAATATGGCCTCTAATATTAAGTACCTAGTATTTTTTAATACTATATCACTTAAGGGCAACGAAACTGTTTATCTAAAGTCAGCAGTAATGATCACAATAACAAGCAGCAACAATATTTGAATCTAACCCCTAATAACAAGTTACTATTAAGAATATACAGGGTAATACGGCTACTATGGGCACCACAACTTCGACAAATCATGTATAAGTAGGTAAGGTCGGAGAGTTCTAGGTCAAAACTTGTTATTGGTATCCTTTAGTTTAATGCACATAATATAACAAAATGCAATACTGTTTTTAATGTCCACTGAATACAGTCAATATCTTCAGCTGAAATATCAGTTTCCTCTTTCTATCTAACTAAATTTTTGTTATAGACAGTAATGATGACCTCCTAGCGCTATTTGTTCATTTAGAATTAAGTCTATATTTTTAAGACAGTTCAATCTAATATTTTGGACAAATCTAATTTAAGTCTAATTTCTTAGAGGTTAATCGTACTAAAACTATAAATTTAATTCTCAACGAACATACAAATCATAGAAAGTTACCGTTGGTATTTCTTACAGGTATTTCTCTCTCTATCCAATGGCGCTAGGGTATTGCCTGAAGGCCAACCGTTTCTGCTAAAGTATTGATTTAGTAGCAGCTCCAAAACAGGGTCTTATAGTGTTGAGTCCTGCCGCAGCGACTAAGTATTGATTTGTTGCTTTCCCGTTCCTTAACGGATCGAGTATTGATCCTCTTACCCAGAAGAAGTACTTTATGTTCTTTCTCCTTGCCTGTGTATATACTGACTAACGCGTCGTAAGTCATCTTTCTGAGGAAACTGATGTTTCAGTTAAGTTAAACTTATATTCTGTGAAGTTTAAAAACAACACTTTATTTTATATGTTATATTACATAACATAAATTTATATTAAGTAACTGTCAATTCCATAAATAGTTTAAATGCATAATATAGTAAATAGCCAATTACTAATTAATAAAGATTAAACGTAGTGAATAATAAACATAGTATTGTGTATTTCATACATATTTTATAATATCAGATAATGTTCACTATTTAAGGATAAACTTATTTGGAAAATATTCGCAATTAATTAAAAATAATATAATCCCAAACCAAGATGCCCTATATCTGAACGATAAAATAAAAATAAAAAATTTAAAAAAAAAGTTTAAAGAGTATCTATAAATTCTAATTCACAAATGATACCTATGACAAATTTTACTAAACAATAGGTAAATATAAAAAGTCAAAATATCTTTAAAATAAGTTATGATCACATTAAATTGTATAATACTTTTTTTAATAAATAAAACTACGTGTAAAGATTAACTAACATCTATAAATATCTTTTCCCTTATTTTTCTTTAACAAGATTTGACCTAGGCCCATGTTCACTCGTCTTCTCAACACCCTTGCGAAAGCAGCAGCATCCCTAAGCTCGGTTCACATTATTCCAGTCCAGCATTCCAGTCGAGCATTGGAATTACACAGGAGTATGTGAACCTTCACTGGAATGTAGCATTCCCGTGATCAATCCAGTCCAGTTGACAGCCGCCACTAGAATAGTGTGAACTGTCAATCCATGCATTGATTACACGTTGAACAGTGAATACGCAATATTGTTTTTGTGGAATTGACACTGCCAATCTGTATTCAAAGGCACATTCTGAATTCAGCTGTTGCACAAGCATTGTAAGCCTCCTTTTTCATTTCTTTCGCTAATCCAGTTTCTCACCCAAATTTGCTTTTTTCTTTTTAGTTCTTCTTCCACTACATCTTTTGAATGACTGGAATCGTTTTTATAGCATTTGAATGACTGGCATAGTGTGGATAATTTCATCTAGTCAAGCATCTGACTGGATTCTTCTTCTTATTATACCGTCTTCTAACGAACATCACTTCTTTAAATGCTTCCCTATCTTTTGCAACGTGAAGTATCTGTTCAACACTGAGGTTAGTCCAATCTCTGATATTCCCCAGCCAAGATTTCTTCTTTCTTTAAAAACCTTTCAGGTTTACTCTTCTTTGTATGATGACGTGTAGCAGGGAGTATTTATCGTTTCGAAGTATGTGGTCCAGATACGATGTTCGACTGGATTACTCGCTGGATTACTGGATTGGAATAATGTGAACCTGGCATTATGAATCTCCTTAACAACTCGCCGATCGTGGTTAGTCTTACGTTACAAGTGCAGTCTGTATAAAAATTTACAACTCAGCATTTAATCTACTTATGATTTATTTACAGTCAGAAACGTCCCTTGTCCGCAATCACCGCCGATTTGGGCACCAGTCCCTTTTGAGTGCCTCTGCAACACAACAGCCATTTTTCGTCGACTTCTAAGACTACGCGAAGTCTCTCACCTTCATTGTAGGACAGATGTCCGCTCTCTGACGGTAATCGATGACTTATCGTTCGCACAACCCTATAACATAGTTTGAATATACATATAATTGATACTTTTAAGAAAGTAAAAGAATGTACTCTGGGAAATACGTACCCTTCATCTAAAACATGTTACATATCAGAAGATCTTTATTTCTAAGTTTACCAATTTATCAGGTTTTCAGTTGCAAGAACAGAAAGTTCTTAAACAAAGTTACTTTAATGTATTTAAGGCAGTATGTCCTAGGATCACAATTTATCAGTCTGCGTTTGAATTGTAAACACAGCACTGCGTTATGACAAAATTTCGAACGTCCATGGCCGTGTTTATTTGAACAGCACATTGTATTAGATGTGGCAACACCGTCGAGACGTCAAATAGAGGTCCTATTTATAAATATAATGGTGGTCATATCCAAAGATATTATACACGGTAGATTAGGCTAGTCATACGCCACTCAATGCATCGAGGTGTAACGCCGACATAGGATTGAGTGGTCTAGTCATCTTTGTCGGTCACATACGCGGGGTCGCTTGGTTAAAAGAGATAGATATACCACCGATCGACTGTTTCCATGCTGTTTCCGCGTTACGCTTTTTTGGTGAGTATGCCGTGTCTACCCTTGACATGTCTCTGGTCATATCTCTGTTTAAAATTGTATTCTTCCCGCTGTAGAACCACTATTAAATTTATAATTAGGCCCTCTATTTGACAGCTCGACATTATTGCCCCATCTAATACGACGGCCTATTAAAATAAAGACGGCAATGGAGTGAACAGGAGAGATTTGTTGGTTTTCCTCACGGTTATTAGACTTTATTACGGTTGTCTTGTCCGACGGTGGTGGGGAGACTTATATTTTTGACTTTACGTCACAAGAGTTTACATTCCCATATTTTTAAATGATTTTCGATCATTGAATGTGTGTTATTGTGTATATATGTGTATTATTTGTGTTATTATGAAATAATTAGACAAATAGTACACATTTTATCTTATACCGGGAGGTGAATCGTAAAAAGGGCCATAGGAAACTCAATGTAAAATTCTGAATTGTTGAATTCCTGCTTCCCTAATTATTTTACATCAAAAGTCATGAGAGAATACTTGTAGAGTTAAAATCTGTATTAAAATCAACAGTTAAAATTGTTCTACGATTTAAATGCATTCCAAAATTTTGAAAAATATGATACATTTGCCACAATAGGTATGCGTGTAAAAGTAAGGCCACACGTTACTATTTAACTGACAATGCTCACACCATTGACTGAATAAAAAAATGTTTATTATTAATCCTTTCTCCTCAACTGAGGGTATCTTATCAACTGTATTTTTTTTAAACAATAGATGATAAAATAAAAATATTGACAGTTCAAAAATGTGAACATTATTGCATTGTGTGTGGCCTAAGTTTGGGCTGAAAACTAAAATGTATTACATTTTTACAAAATTTTGGAATATGTTTAATTACGTAGACCAATTTTAACAGTTATTTCCAATACAGATTTCAATCCTCTACAAATAGTTTCTAATATCTTTTGATGTACAATAATTATTATGGAAGCTGGAATTCAACAGTTCAGAATTTTACATTGAGTTAATGCAAAATTTTGACGCATGTCAAAATTCTCAATGTGTTTTAATTGTATTCATTTTTTTCGAATCCTGAGAAAACTAATAAATATTTTTGAAAAATTTAAACTCAGAATGAAAGACTACATTATTACCGAGGGCTGAAAGTCCCTGAAAACTTCTATAATGTTTATTTTAATAAGTTACAGGACTGAAAATAAAAAAGAAGTGTGATATTTAATTTCAAATATTTCATTCAATAGAATCTGCTTGTTTATTCTAAGGGGCTTTCCGCCCTCGGTAATAATGTAATCTTGCATCCTGCGTTTAAATTTTTCTAAAATACTTGGTTTTCTCAGGATTCGAAAAAAATCATATTACGATTCAAATGACAGTAAACTCTCGTGACGTAATCTCACCCTTAATGTTCATTGGTTAGTCGATTTAGGCAACCGTAGTAATGTCTAAGAACCGTGGGTTTTCCTCATACAACATCAAGATAGGGCTTTTCATCGATTGTCATTTGTTTCGAGCTTCTGTCATATGTTGTATAATCTGTGTATAATATTAATACACGGATTATACGACATATAACAGAAGCTCGAAACAAAAACGACTGTGAATGGAAAGCCCTATTATCGTTGTTCTCTAATTATACTGTCTTCAATACATCATATAGCATTATACTTAAATTTATTATCAATAGGACTTTTCATCGATTGTCATTTGTTTCGAGCTTCTGTCATATGTTGTATAATCCGTGTATATTTTTATTATACCACATTTGACAGAAGCTCGAAACAAATGACTGTGAATGAAAAGCCCCATACGAAAAAAGATTTTAGTAATAGAAATATAGGCATTATTTGAGTTTTACGCCACAAAAAGCACAATTATTGGTTATTATTCTGCAACAAGAGCAAACAGATGTTTAGATACTTAATCTAAATGGAATGTTAATTTTAGAATGCCGAAGATGATTTCATTGTCTACTCACTCAGGGGCTATAGAAACCGCCAAAAAATTTTTGCAAAGGACAAGGATTGTCCATATAAGACGGATCTATTATTACTGTCAACCTAATCACAAAAGAAATTTTAATTGTGGAAAATTGTGGATAGAACTCTAGAGATAATATACGAGTGTACTAAAAATAACATATTGTATCGAAAATTCATTCATTAACTTTTAAATTAATTAAGTAATATATAAAAGATAAAATTTTCATTTATATTTAAATCTCCATGGATTTTGTTATATGCAGTATTTCAGGAATATCCAGTTAATAATTAAGTTATTAATTATTAGTTATTTAATAATTAAATTATCCAGTTATTAAGTGTCATTTTGATAATTTCTTATAATCGCTTTTATACATAACTTTGTTCGCCAAAACCACGTTTATTTTCAATTTTATCAATCGTAGGTATATGCTTGTAAAATCTTTTGTTACTTTAACTGGTTTATTTTATTAATTATTATATTATTCATTTGATCCTTGCCAATTCGCTATTTTTATTTAATAATTTATTGACATTGTAATCTTAGAGCATTGTAAGCATGGCAAGGAAATCTTAAAACTTATGATGTCGCTAATACAGCAAAATTTTTGAAGTTATACTTCTTTAGGTATGAGGGTGAATTTTTACATTCCCCGGCGCATGCGCACACGGACAGTATGGTATTAAATAGTCGCCACATCTTTTAAGTTATGTAGCGCAAATAAGGTGTGCGTGAAAAGAATATATTATTAGTGTTTTTAGTAAATATATTTATTATAATTTTTATGTGTGTGGATTTGTCTTCCTCCTAATAAGTATTATTGAAAATGTTTATTTTCAATTAAAAGTATCTGTCACCGTGATTGTAATTATGTCCGAGAAATAATCGACTGAATACAAAAGCGGTGGTAGCTGATCGGTAGAGCATTCGCCTAGGGAAATTTTTTTTTAATTTTTGTATTGTTTTTGTTTTCTCTAAAATTAGTTTAATATTTAAATACAATACAAAAAAACTCTTTAAAGTAGATAGGTATATTGATTTCGTTGAAATCATAATATGAAGTTAGATTATATTATAATAGAAGTATAACTTCTTACGTGCGTACAAAGTACACACACATTCTTTTTTATTGTATCCGTGAATTAAGTCATCCTAACTATATTTCTTTAGTCACGATTGGGAAAATAGTTGAGAGTGCCTTTTTATAAAACCGACATCGACAGTATGAAATACGCGAATACCGACAGTATATGAAGTTAGTTGCTAAATCTTTTAAGTTACGTATGTATCAATGCAAATAAAGTGTGAAAAAATATATTGGTGTTTTCAGTAAATATATTTATTATAATTTTTGTGTCTTTGGATTTGTCTTTGTTGGGAGTAGGATAATTAGTATTAAAATATGATGAAAAGAAAATTAAAAATTTGTGTAGAAAATCTGACGTTTTTTAGATTTCGAAAAGATTCATCAAGGGAAAAGTAATTGCGAGGATGCTACAGTTCATGAAAAGTGACGTATTAACGTTATTTTTAAATTTTGGTAATATGTATTTTAAATATTAAAATTAGTTTAATATTTAAATAAAAATACAATTAAACTGTTTAAAATAGGTATATTTATTTCGTTGAAATCATAATAATACAAGTATAACTTCTTACGTGCGTACGAAGTACACACACTTTTTTTTTAAATAAAATCCAAAGAGTTGCCTTATTTTCGACAAAATATGTTACTTTTTTATTTTAATATTTAATTTGTTACTTACTTCGGTGTTGACTGAGTAAGTGGTTTTCTGCTTAATGAACTTGACGCTGCACGTCTGGGTGGTGTTATTTTGGACGTTTTTCCATTTGCTTGTGTGGGCTTGTTGTAAGGTAAACTACTAGGTCTTTGGGGGTGCCTAACTGCATCATGTGGATGGTCCAATTGGTCCATCCTACTCGCCCTTTAAAAGAAAATAAGCGATTAAATGTGTTAAGTGTTGAAATTTGAGAAGATTCGATTTTCAGTATGATCATATTTTTTGTTATCAACCTCGCCTTTTATAGAGCCCTTCTACTCAAAGTAGGTCTTTTAAAAGTTTACCGAAACCTAAGATAGCGTAGAATTACTCTCAAACTACACTAGTGGTATTAGGGGAGACTATTATTGAGGTTAGGAATACTATTATTGTTAGGAATATTGGAAGAAACCACGATCCTTAGTAATGAAGAAACGACAGGAGAGAGAGAGAGATTATTGAGGTATATTTCCATTAACTAAAGTCGATAATATAAAAATGTGACAATAAAATAGTTGCAGAACCATATTCATTCCTAATTATATTAGGTATTATTGTAAAATATAACCTAGACTTTAGCTATACAGTCGAACCCGCTTATTGGAATAGCCTTCGTGCCAAGCAAAAATATTCTCATAACCAGGATATTCTAATAACCGATCATTGGTGGCTAGACGTAATAATATACGTAATAATAGTACATTTTTATGTCAATAACAGGTCTTTTTATGTCAATAATACAATAGCGTAACGTATTTATTACAAAACCAAATTACATTAATATTATGTGGATGCATACAGTAATTAATATGAAATGTATGCAATACAGGGTGTCCCGGAAAATAGTGCGTTCCTTTAAGGTATGGAGAGAATACACAATTTGGAACAAAAAAGTCCTATACCATTTTTTTCTAAAGTTAAGCGTTTCCAAAAAAAAGTTAACATTGTTTTCCATATACCTGTATTTTAATGTTTGGAAATTTTAATAAACTGGCAACATCGTACGCACTACGGCATAATAACATAATAAGAACTCGTTTGTGATTGTGATTAACAGTATTTAAAATAATCCAACCTAATAGTAGGTAATACTACTTATGTATTTACTATTTGTTTACTAAAATTATTTTCTTTTGAAATGTATTGAAATACCTATTGCATAATTTTAAACGAATTACACATCTTTTAACATAAAAACACATCTTTTAACTAAACTAGTATTATGTATTTAGTAAGGTTTAAATGGGTTGAATGCTGAGTATTGCTGAGGGCTTTAACTGAATTACATAGTTTTAATAGTTTACAGTGGAACTTAAATACACCAGATAATGTCTCAGTAATTTGTTTACTTGTGAACTGAAATAACTAAGTTGTACTTACTTGAAAATAATTAATATACCGAATAGATGTTTCAAGTAACCTTTCACAAACACCATTCATAGGTAATAACATAATAGGTAATACACTCACTATTCGAAAACATTTTCGGCATTGACACTAAACAGGATTCTTTAAAACTATCTGTTTACTATCATCTTCTATCTATTTACATGGGACTGTCTATGCTTAAATTTGCGTACCGCACATAGTTGTCAGATTTAAATTTGGATACCAAAATACATTTTAATTTTTTGGTCAAACGGTTGCATTTAGAAAAAAATGTTATAAGAGTTTTTTTGTTCTACATGGTGCCTTCTACCTATACCTTTAAGGAACGCACTATTTTCCGGGACACCCTGTATATAGATTATGTAAATATTGTCGTATTAAAATACATAATGTAGGTACTTAATAAGAAAATTACTTATTTAGTGTTGAAAAATAATCGGAAATTGTAACTTGTTTTTTTGGTACATAAAATACTAGTCACTTTTGTTGCTCTGAATTATAAACATTAGAAAAATTTACAATGGTTTGGCCATCCCGAAAACGTTTCATAACTTTACAAGCGACTAGGATGGGCGAACTGTTTCTTAAAAATTTTATAACAGGCAAGTGAATGGCAATATGTATTGTTTGTAGACAAAGGAAATTATTTTACGACTGAATTTGTCGGTAAACGATTGAATTGGTACTCATAACAACGCAATAAAATATTTATTACCTATCTGACAAACCCAAATAATATAAATAAAATAGCACTACAGGCCTTCGAAGCCCTTGGCGAGAAACCATAATACAAGACATAATTTAAATTGTTAGGAAATTCGAAATTGTAGGTAAAAATTTATTCGTTGATCTGAAAAATACCTATTTTAATAAGCGGTATTGTTTGATTAATACGTATTCCAATAAACGGATAAATTTATTAAGGAGTAAATGGAAACGTTTCGGGACCTCGAATTTATATTCCATAAACCGGGATATTCCTATAACCGGCACTCTAATAAGCGGGTTCGACTGTATTAGAAGCCATAAACAGCGTCTTTTCTATCCGGGAATCAGAATCAAAGAGCTATTCGCATGTCTGTTGCCTGTTGGAGTCAACAAATACGAGAGAAAATGTTGGTCTGTAGTGACTAAGGCAATATCTGTACTTGGGTAGGGATAAGACTATTGAGGGAGGAAATTATCGAATGATACAGCGAAAACATAAGATTGTTTCTCGCATGTGAAAATGGAACACACTCAAATATTTACCTTGTATTGGGCACGTTTCTTTTCATTGGTGAGCTTTTAACATTCGGTAAAGATTTGCAATGCATAACTTTCCCACCTCCTGGCGGCGTGGTAACTTTTTTCACAGTCTTCGCGGTACTCACAGGTATTGGTATACCAGAGGGTTTGATGGGGGAAGTGATGGGTCTCGGTATTTTTGATTTTGTCACATGTGTTGGTGATGGTGGTGGAGATTCTGTTGAATTCTGCCCGCTTAGCATCTCCCAACGTTGTTGCAGTTTCTTAAATCTGAAAAAGATGACAGAGTCAGATAAAGGGATAAGGTAAACAACCATCTACATTAATCTGGTGTTATAATGGTAATATTTACCTTCTGCCATTTATTGGCTTTTCATCAGAAAAGTTGGAATCCAATGACTCGGGTTCCTGATCATCGCGCAAGGGAGGAACATTTTCTTGTGAATTTGATTCATCGCTCTTATCATTCCGAGGATTTTCTAAGCTATCCGTATATTCTTCATCCTCTTTAGCCAGTCTGTCGTAAGCTTGGTAGAGTTTGGAGGTTAAAGCAATTCCCGACCAGCGTTTCTTTGCTATATCATTTACGTCTTCCCCTAATTTAAAGCTGGGATGAGATCCACTGCTCTCCACACACGACCGAGGTCTTTCTTTTTCAGCCCGTAGTTTAGATTTTGATACTGGAGAAGTGCTTATCAGATCAGGGAGATCTTGATCTCTGCAGGAGAAATTTCTTACAGTGTTTGCTGTTGATATTTCCTCAGATTCTGAATTAGAACGTGATCTTGATAATTCCAGTTTTGCGGAGGTAAATTGCTTGAAGTTCGGCGATGGAGACTGCTGAAATACATACATAAATGTGTTAGGGTTATTTTAGTAGAAAACCTATTGTCCAATTATTAAAAGTATATTACTTATTATTAGGTATACAATATACATTAAATGTATGTTAAGGCAAGAAATTAAAGTTATCCATATTTGAAATAAATATACTAGCAGAACTACAGTGGGCAGAACAACTACATCAGGCCTAACATTCTATGATGATAAAAGAATTCCAACTGCCAACCAGTGGAAATAAGAATACGGAGTAGACCAATGTGGATAGACTTGGTAAACAAGATGCCAGAAGATCGGGGATCGATCTGTGAAATGCAAGTCTCAGAACAATTTGTAGTAAAAAAAGGTATTCGCCAAGTAGACCCGTTGTCCAACTTGCTATTCAATATAGTTCTAAAAAGAATTGTAAAGGATAGTGGGATAAATAGGTCCGGTAGTCTTTTCTATAAAGAGCACCAATCTTTAGCGTACGCTCATGATGTGGTTCTCGGTGTAAGAAACGGAAAAGAACTAGCAAGTATAGCAAAAAGATTGACTCGGGAAAGCTCTAAAATGGGATTGAAAGTTGATAATAAATCCAAGTACAATACATGGAAATCTTGAGCAAAAATGGATAAACACCAAAAGCTTCTTTAAATTAGAGCAGGTAGACTTAATAATAATATGTACTTAGGTACCCTTATTATTATACCTTATAAGGTACCTGATAAGGTACCCTTATATGTACTTAGCACCCTGATTAAGAGCAAAGGATGTGCTGGGGCCATGAACAAAATAATTAAGACCAAAGATATATCTCGTAATACAAAAATAAGAGTACCTATACAAAACTATAATTAGACCCACAATGCTGCCGAGACATGGACTATGAACAAAACCATACAGAAAAGATTGGAAGCATAGGAAAGAAAGACACTTCGCAGAATGTTTGGTGGAAAAGTAATAGAGGAAGAACAGAGAAGACGGACTAATGTAGAACATGCCAATTGTATACTAACCCTCCAATAACAAAAGTAGTGAAAAACGTAGACTAGAATGGCTCGGACATCTAGAAAGAATGCAGGGTAATATACAAGTCATGGATATCGGTTGGAGAGTACCTGGGGGCAAAAAAGTTAGGAAGAGCAAGTAATGAATACTGTTGATTTTATGGCGACAACAATATAATAAAAAATATAAAATGTAGCACTGTTCATCAAATGCGACAAAATTTCAAGATCAGTAAGGCAGTAGATGGTATCAATAAACTAAATATACAGTGTTTCCCAGTAAGTTGTATCCATATGGAAAACTTTTTTTATTATTCATTTTACGAAAAAAAGTTATTCTTCATAAAAAGCTCTGCATGGTCCAAAACCTAAGATTCAACCATCAGATATCAAATTTTATGAATATTATACGAGGCGTGTCAAAAAATATGAATTTCGCTCAGGAGTAAAGTAGTTTTATTTTTCACAATATTGAAAATTGTTATTAAGAAAATTTGTTTGGAATCAAGAACTATATTCTAGTATGCAACTACATTCTTCTAATTAAAAAAAGTTTTGAAATTTTTTTTAAAATTATTATGGATAACCAACAAACCAACATTATATTCAGTTATTTCAATTAAAATAAGTCTTTTATTACTAATTTTACGAAAAAAGTTATTCTTTATAAAGGGTTCTTCATTGTCTAAAACCTAAAATATACCCACCTTATATTAAATTTTATCAATTTTATAGGAGGTATGTCAAAAAATATAAATTTCGCTCAGGAGTAAAATACCTTAGGAGTAATACCGAAAATTGTTATTATGAAAAACTGTTTAGAATTAAAAATTATGTTTTAATATGTAATTACATCCTTCTAATTGTAATATTCTGAACTATAAAGGTACTTAACTTTTGATCTAAATTTATCTTTTTTGACATACCTCGTATAAAATTGATAAAATTTGATATAAGATGGTTGTATTTTAGGTTTTAGACCATGCAGAACTTTTTATTGAGAATCACTTTTTTTTGTCAAATTAATAATAAAAGAGTTATCAGAATTGAAATAACTGAAAATAATGTTTTTCCATAATTTTTCAAACATAAAATTTTTTCAATTATAAGGGTGTAATTGCATATGAGAATAAAGTTCTTAATTCCAAACAACTTTTCATAATAGCAATTTTCAATATTGTGAAAAATAAAGCTACTTTACTCTTGAGCGAAATTCATATTTTTTTACACTCCTCGTCTAAAATTCATAAAATTTGATATCTGATGGTTGAATATTAGGTTTTGAACCATGCAGAGCTTTTTATGAAGAATTACTTTTTTTCGTAAAATTAATAATAAAAAAGTTTTTTATATTGATACAACGTACAGGGACATACTGTATATAAAATATTAAATTGTATTTTCAAAATCTATTGTATCGCCTTTCACTTATAATTAGAGAAAAAATATAATATATTATATGTCTACTATAAATAATGCAGTAAATAGTAATAGTGATAAGTATTTCTAATCAATTTTGTGGTAACAAGGAAAATGTAAGTGTGGTGACAAACATAGCAATAGTGTTTTTATGTCAGTACGATTAGATAGAACAAGACTACTAGCTTTGTTAGTTATGATGCTATTCCACGATGTGACTCGAGGTAACACTTCTTCTTTTATCTCCTCACAGGGTAAAGCTAGTCGGAATCACAAAATCTAACAAGAAAAATTAGTGGAGCATTAAACTTATCACAAACTACCTCTCAAGCTTGCCTTATGTTTTCAAAATAATCTGAAAGTCCAAATATTTTTTTTCAAAAGTTTGTACTACATTTGTTAAAAGATATAATAACGTTTTATTGGATATAGCAGCACCTAAATATTTATTTTAAGTAACTTAATTTGTTATTTTCCAAGCTACAATTTTTACTTTCGAGAAATATAATAAATAAAAAATTCAATGTAGGTATTGAAAAAAGCTTCTGAAAGGTATCAGGTATGTTATTTTTAATAAAATATAGTAGCTTGGAAAGAAAACAGTGTAAGGTGTAAGTGGTCATGCATACCTTGTGCGTAGGACTAAACGGTTGATGATACGAATCCATTCTCTTAAAGCTTTGATGTAGTTGCTTGAATTCAAACAGCAAGTCCAACTGGAAAGGCAAAAAGGCAAGTGGCTGCAAAGCAGCGATCATCGTATCCAACAGAGATCTGATGTTTGCTCCTCCAGTATGCGACATCACCAACAACGAATCAGCAGTATAATGCTTCTTTAGCACGCTCTCCCTAGTTCTTAGAAAGCTAGCCCAAGCATCCAAGGACCTCACGTTGAGCAATCCGAAGACGAAAGCGTTGAATTTGACCAGGCCTTCCGTTATGGCATCTTCGCTGTTAATACGCATCACTAAATCATGCAGTGCTTTGGTAAGAGGTCCTTGCTGCGAAGAAGCCTCTACCACTTGCCATACAGAGTTATGTATAGCTCCAAAACTTGTCTCAAGGCTCGGCTTCAAGCCGTCACTTAATATTGCGTAGAGTGCCGGACAAAGAGTGGTTAAGGCCAATTTGGCGCATGCGGGATTGATGCTTGAGTCCCCCAGTGCGTTTAGTTCGATCTGATTGGATGCCAGTGAGAAATGGTGCATGATTTGCTCGACTGAATCGGTAACTGAACTGATTAGAGAACGTTTTTGAATGAGGTTATCGGAAAGGGTTTTGTTGAGGTGAATTGGCGTAGTTTGAGGACTAGAATAATTGGGACTGTTTTCGTTCTCTTCGCAGATGGGCATCTCGGTCAGGTTTTTAGTCTATAAAATATTGTTTAATTTTAAAAATATAATTTATAGTTTTCAAAAGAATATACACTCACCAGCACGAAAAACGGGCACCCCACAAAATGGGTCATTTTTGATGGCTCGTATTTCTAAACCTGTTGTCCGATTTAAGTGATTTTTTTAATATTACAGCCTTGTTCTTTAACAATATCGCTGTAATAATATTGTTGCTAGACAGGTAAATTTTCATTGTATACTGGGTGTACCAATCAAACGGTGTTTTTTTTTGAAGTTATACTTCTTTACCGGCGATAGAGGGTGATTTTTTTATATGTTAAAACCTATCAGCCCGGCGCATGCGCATTATAACTTTGTTCTGATTGGATGTTCAAATGACATGTCAAAAATTATCCGATATGGCAGCTGTGGTTTGGAGGTAAAGGTAAACAAATGTATAATATATTAGTTTTATTGTTGTGAGGACAGAAACAAAAAAGTTTATAATATTGTAGTGACTTTTAAATAGTTTTTAAAAGCAACAGGTACGTAATAATTGTTAATGTATCATGAGTATAAACCTACCTATTTGATCTCCCAAAATACATAGTATGTAATACTTTTATTTATATAATTTGATTACCATCAAAATTTCTATCAATATTCACCTAATATATTGTTTTTTTACTCTATGTTTTGTTGTATTTTTTCAATTCTAAATCATTTCAATTCAAAATTGAAATAATTTGATCAATTTTCAAAATATCAAAATATTATTTTAACTATTTAGAATGGGAAATAAGCCACAATATTATTAAAAAATGATTTTTATTAACGTTTCGACGCCCAAATCGGGTGCCGTTGTCAAAATACAAAATACTATTGATTTTACAAAATACAAAATAATAGTATTTTGTATTTTGACAACGGCACCCGATTTGGGCGTCGAAACGTTAATAAAAATCATTTTTTAATAATATTGTGGCTTATTTCCCATTCTAAATAGTTAAAATTGTAAAAATGCCACAAGAAAATAGCTTCAGAACAACATCAAAATATTACAAGTTTAATCCGTTTAGTTAGTCGATCTTCGTAAATAATGACACATAGTGTCCATGGCTAAGCGGAGAAGGCGAATGAATTCCAATACCAACCGCTCTTATCAGCGCTGGTTCGAGTCCCAATAGAAACTTTCTTTTTTGTTTTTTTTTAATACATTTTATGATTGTAAGTATATTTATTATATAATTGTATTTTCAGAAAATACGTATTTAGTTAAAAAAATTTTCGACAATTAATGTTCAGACATCATTTGTGGCTTGTTTAATGAGTTTGTGTGTGTTTTATTCTTTTATTATTTTAATTTTTGGCACTGTTCTAATAAAAATGTTTGAGAAGTAGTAAGTATAAATTAGTTTAATATTTAAACAAAATATAAATAAAAAGTATATTAATTTCGTTTAAATCATATAATAGAAGTATAACTTCTTACGTGCGTACAAAGTACACACACATTCTTTTTTTCTAAAAGTTCGGAACACCCTGTGGAATATTCTAGCATTTATAAAATTCTGAAATTAAAACTCAATTATAGCCTCAGCTTTTCTTAACATTCTTCTTTTTAATTCATTCGCTTATGTGGGATGATAAAAAAGTTAGGTACTTTAACAATTAACCATGTTCTTCATCAATACAGGGTGTTTCTCAACAAGTGCGCAAACTTTAAGGAGTAATTCTACATGAAAAAATAATGACCGTTTGCTTTGTAAAATATGTCCGCAAATGTTTCGTTTCCGAGATACGGGTTGTTGAATTTTTCTTACAAACTGACGATTTATTTATTGCTCTAAAACCGGTTGAGATATGCAAATGAAATTTGGTAGGTTTTAAGAGGTAGTAGACCAATGCACGCCAGTATGCACGCCAATGGTGAATATAAAATTTTTAATTGTACGTCAAAAAATGCGCTATAACTTTCTCTTAAAACTTACCAAATTTCATTTGTATACCTAAACCGGTTTTGGAGCAATAAATAAATCGTCAATTTGTAAGAAAAAATTCCCGTATCTCGGAAACGAAGCATTTGCGTACATATGTTTATAAAGCAAACGGTCATTATTTTTTCATGCAGAATTATCCCTTAAAGTTTGTCGCAGTTATTTAGAAACACCCTGAATTGATGAAGTACAGGGCTAGTTGTTAAATTACCTAACTCTTTTATTATCCCACATAAGCGAATGAATCCAAAAACAAAATGTTAAGAAAACATGAGGCTATAGTTGGGTTTTAATTTCAGTATTTTATAAATTCTAGGATATTCCACAGGGTGTTCCGAACTTTTAGAAAAAAACACAGTTTGATTGGTACACCCTGTATACAATGGCAATTTTCTGTCTAGCAACATTACTATAACAGAGATATTGTTAAAGAATAAGGCTTATCACATATTTAAAAAATCACTTAAATCGGACAACAGGTTTAGAAAATACGAGCCATCAAAAATGACCCATCTTTTGGGGTGACCGTTTTTCGTGCCGGTGAGTGTATACAAAATTTTTTATTATCAGTAATGGACAAGTTCAGTAGCATTTTTCGTAATACAGACTTCAAAATATATTCCCCATTTTCTACAAAACAATAATATTTATTTAACATTTGTTACTACATACAGTGGCAAGTTTGTAGCCCACAGTCTTATTGTATAGACCCAGATTTCAGGAAATTTAAAAAATTGGAAGATACTAGAAAAACAAAAAATATAGTGATGGATTCGACCCCGACTTGATGGAAATCCATTTTATCTAAACATAATACTTCCACAAAATTTACTACAATCACAACAGCTATTTCGCCTGAGTGCTTTTCTCAAGTGATGTATTTTACTGTATATCTACATTATATAGTCATTAACTGAATAAGTTGAGGAGGGGAGAGCTCTTTGTTTCAAGTTCATCATCCAGAATTATAACGGTATTTTTTAATTTATTAATCTCCATTCCCCCATTGTATGATGGGGAAGGCAGCGCAAGAGGATATGGTACAACCATGTAAGACGAATGGATGAGAATAGACTTCCAAAAATTTGCCTATAAAACAACCTGCCCGGTTTAAGACCCCCGGAAGACCACCTTAAAGATGGAGGGATAGTTGGCAATCTACCTCCCAGGAAATTAACCAGAGGCAGCTTCATAATTAAACAGATCGAAAGATCTCCAAGAAGTAAAAAAAGAAGAAGAATTTCCATTCTTTCTTTCTTGACTGGCTTTACAACTCGGGTTAGATCCAGTGGCGGATCCAGCATCGTCAAAAGGGGGGCCGATTGGCTAAATTTCTATAAAAAATAAATGAATAAATGAATAACTTGGTGTGAAGGGGCCACTGGGTAGATCTGACATATTTTACGACCTTGCGCTTCCATTTCCCATTGTTTTACCCCAATCCTAGATAAATCGACTTCATCCTTATCCTTCCATCTTTTTCTGGGATAGTCTACTGATCTTCTACCGTCTGGCCTATCAAAAAACATTGTCTTTAACACTCTTGTCTTCCTCTGATCTTACCACATGACCTGCCCATCTTATCCGGTTAGCTTTTATAAGTCTGACGATGTTTTTAGTACCATACAGAGTTGCATTGTGGCGTCTTCTCATTCAGCATTGTGGCGTCTTCTACACTGTCCTGTCAATTCATCTATTTGAGGACAAATATCATTCTGAGAGAACCTTAGTTTCAAATATCAGCAGCTTATTTATTTCCCGCTGATGTAGAGCCCATGTTTCACTTTCATATGTAACAACTGGGCGAACAATTGACATGTACAGTCTTAATTTAGATTGTCTTTTTAGTAGCTTATTAATTTCCACAGATTCTAATAAAGATAGTTTACGGCCTTTATTTTGAATAATAGGACTGAACTTATCTATTTTCTTTGATTGAGTGAATATAAAAATGCTTACCTGGTAATTTTTCTGTTGCACAAACGCAGAAACATTCGGTGAGTTGTTAGGTGGAATAAACTGTTTGGTCTCCAAATGTTTCGGTAAAACATTAACCTTTTCAGCAAAACTGACACATTTCTTTCCTCCGAAGTGTTCACTTCCATCCTGATTGATCTTCAAAGCCAAAAACTTGCTAACGTAGGATCTTAAGTGACCAAGACTCTTTTCTGAAATATCTTCTTGGTCCGATGACGAAATTCCGCTTAACTTCAAGAAATCTTCCAATTGAGCCAGTTCGTCGTTGCTGATATTTGATAAGTTGAACTCTGTATGATGGTGAGGAAGACTGTCTGGATGCTCATCAAGGCTGCTACTGGACGTGCCAGCGTCCACACCTTCGTCTTCTGTTTCAGAAAATCTCTTGTTTCGTAAAATATAGTAGGGTTCTGGGAAAGATTTCCTCTTGTAGTTGATGTCTTCTACATTTTCTTCCTCGCTGGTTTCATACATGCTGTATCTTTTGCTGGCGTCCACCTAAAAATGAAAAGAATTTTCATATAACATATCTGTTACGAGCTTAACGACATTGTAGACAGTCTACATAGATACAGGAGTGAGGCAAGGATGCATTCTTTCCCCGATGTTGTTTAATATATACTCTGAATATATCTTCGAGCAAGCGCTGGAAGAACTACAGGAATGCGTATTAGTCAACGGAGTGCGTCTAAACAACATTAGATATGCCGACGACGCAGTAATTTTTGCATATAGTCTAGATGGTTTGCAAAGAATGATGTTGCGCATACTAGATATAAGTACAGAACACGGACTTAATCTCAATACAAAAAAACAAAGTACATTGTAGTCAATAGGCGCGAAATATACCTTGGTACCAACATAAACAGCCAATGGGACCACTCCAATGAAATAAAACAACGTATAGGAAAAGCAAGACCAGCGTTCATACATAATGATGAAGTCCCTTTTCAGAAGTCGCGACTTACCACTTGATACCAAAATCTTTATCATCAGATGCTATGTATTTTCTACGTTATTATACGGAGTAAAGACCTGGACACTTTCCGAAGCTTCTTCAAGAAAACTCGCAGCATTCGAGATGTGGTGTTACAGACGCATTTTAAGAATTTCATGGGTGGATTGTGTGACTAATGTTGAGGTTCTACGTAGAATGGGCAAGAAATGCGAGATTTTTAACACCATCAAAGACCGCAAGCTAGAGTGCATCCCTTCATCCTCTTTGTCTTCTCACACCACTAATAAAAAAAACTGAGAAAAACTAAATGCATGGCAATAAGAAAGGGCGCATTTTTAAGAGTATAACTTCAAGTAGATACTGCTCCAATTAAGCAAGTGAAAACATTCAAATACTTAAGAATGACGGTGAGACAAAAACTGAGATAAAAACTAGAAAGATGGAACACTTAGGGTACATTATGAGGAGTGAAAAGTACGAACTTTTAAGAAATATCATGCAGGGCAAAATTAAGGGCAAAAGAAGTGTGGGAAGAAGAAAAATATCGTGGCTTCGCAATCTACGTGAATGGTTCGGGTGTTTTTCGATTGAACTTTTTAGGCGCGCTGCTAACAAAGTCGCAGTGGCCATGATGATTTCCAATCTCCGCTAGGAATGGCACGTGAAGAAGAAGATGGTGAATGACCAATGGGATCCTTAACAAGAAATAAAATGCCGTATCGAACAAGTTTTTATTAAATTTAAACCGGTACTTTGTAATCGCCACATTTTTTTCTGAGAGAAAAAATGTGGGAAATATTAAAGAGATATGGAATTCCATTAAAATACATAAGAATTATCAAAATGTTCTATGAAAACTATACCGCACAAATCATGCACAATGGGAAACTCACAGAACCAATCAGCATAGACAGTGGAGTCAGACAGGGGTGTATTCTATCTCCAACCATATTTTTGATCTTAATCGACTGGGTCATGAAGAAGGCAACGAAAAATAAAATAGGAATTAGATGGAATGCTTTTAGTCAGCTTGAAGATCTAGACTTTGCGGATGATATATGTCTGGTGTCCGAAAACAGACAACATATGCAGAAAAAAACAGAAAAGGTTACAAAAGAAGCAAGAAAAATAGGATTAGATATTAACACAAGAAAAACCAAACTTATGAAGATAAATACGGAAAGAGAAATGGGTATATTCATTGAAGGAGAAGAAGTAAAAAATGTACAGAAGTTTTGCTATCTGGGAAGCATAATTGACGCTAGCGGTGGAATAGAAGAGGAAATTAATTGAAGGATAACTAAAGCCCAAAATGCATTCTATATGCTAAAGAAAACATGGGAGTCCAACAAATTAACAACCAAAACCAAAATCAGGATATTTAATACAAATGTAAAGAGCAGTTTGCTATATGCAGGAGAAACTTGGAAAATAGAGAAAAATATTATACAAAAGGTTCAAACATTTGTAAATAGATGCCCTAGAAGAATATTGCATATATATTGGCCAAATCCGATAAGTAACAAGGAACTTTGGAGAAAAACTAATCAAGAGCCGATAGCCAAAACGATAAATAGACGCAAATGGAAGTTTATTGGACACACATTAAGGAAAAAATGAAGATGATATAACCAAACAAGCCCTGGATTACCAACCAACTGGAAAAAGAAAACAAGGCAGATCAATGACATCCTGGAAAAGAAATATTACCAGAGAGCTAGAAGACAATGAGTTAACATGGAAAGAGGTGAAAGCCCTGGCCAGAAACAGAGATGAATAGAGGGGGACTGTAGAGGCCCTATGTTCCAAATGGAATCAAGAGGAGTAAAGTAGGTAAGTATTTTGTAATCGCAATGTTTCCTTCAATCTCCGTCATAGAATGGTTAAATGCTATCTATGTAAGGTCCATACTGTTATACGGCATGGAGACATGGACGTTGAAAATATCTTCCATAAATAAGTCGGCGACCTTCGAAATGTGGACCTTGCGAAGAATGTTCCGTATACCATGGACAGATAGGGTGAGAAATGAGGAAGTCTTAAGAATAACAAATACTGAGAGAGAATTGCTCAACTTGATCAAGGCACGAAAAATGGATACCTGGGCCATATCCTATGAGAGGGGGCCGTATGAGAGGGGGAAAATACGCAATCCCTCATTCAAGGAACGATTGAGGGCAAGTGGCTGCGAAATATAAAGAACTGGACAGGCATAAATAACACTGGCGAACTTTTGCATGCTGTAAAAGACAGACGTCTGATCTTAAGATAATACTCGCATAAAGACGTTAGAAGGCAATAAAAGAAAAGAAATAAGAATAATAAATGAGAAAAACCAGCAAAAATGAAAAGATACCAAGAATTGTTCTACAAATAGTATAAATAACGAATAAACGTACATAAAATTTCATTTTGCTGTTAAGTAGAAGAGTAGCTATATCAATCAACATTTTAACATACACATAGTTTCAAAAGTTATGCATCACCCCTCGTAGTCACGATTTTTACGCTTTTATAAATCCGTATCTTTATCACATATTTAATGGGCCTTTTTTATAAAAAATATACCATTTTTGGTTTTTTATTTTATTTGATTACCCATTTAATTGACCTGGTTTTGCCAAGGTGTAAACATTTGAAAAATTTATTCTGGTGAAATTTTTGAAAACGTGATTAAAAATGAATCGTATCGTACCTACTTTAATTTCTGAGTTGGACTGTATAAGAGTTATTGATTTTGTTGAAGAAGGCCATTCACAGCGGTTCGTGGCGGAAAGAGTGAGTGTTTCTCAGAGTGATGTCTCACGGATATGGAATAGGTTCCTGGAGACAAACTCGATACGGAATAGAGCTCGGTCTGGTAGACCCCGAGTTACCAATGATCGACAGAATAGATATATCAGAATTTCCATCTGTAGAAATTATTCTATGTCTGCACCAGACCTCCAAAGAGAATTCAGGCATGCTACAGGAGTCAGAGTATCGTTGGCTACAATAAAAAGAAGCATTTTAGACTCAGGTTTGAGGAGTCGTCGACCAATAAGAGTTCCTGAGCTACAATCTAGACATGTTTTGAACCGCCTCCAGTGGGCTCAAGAACACATACAGCTCCCCAACAGTTTTGGAATTTTGTGCTTTTTTCAGACGAGACCAAAATCTGTTTAAATAGTGATAACCGGCGAATTCGTGTGTGGCGAGAGCCGAGAGCCAACAAGAGCTGCAGAACTAGCCACACACGAATTCGCCGGTTATCACTATTTAAACAGATTCTGGTCTCGTCTGAAAAAAGCACAAAGTTCCAAAACTGCTGGAGGAGATGTATGTGTTCTTGACCTCACTGGAGGCGGTCCAAAACATATCTAGGTTGTAGCTGAGGAACTCTTATTGGTCGGCGTCTCCTCAAACCTGATTCTAAAATTCTTCTTCTTACTGTAGACAACGATACTCTGACTCCTGTAGCATGCCTGAATTCTCTTTAGAGGGCTGGTACAGATATAGAAGAATTTGTACGGATGGAAATTCTGAAATATCTATTCTGTCGATCATTGGTAACTCGGGGTCTACCAGACCGACTCTATTCCGTATCGAGTTTGTCTCCAGGAACCTATTCCATATCCGTGAGACATCACTCTGAGAAACACTCACTCTTTCCTGCACGAACCGCTGTGAATGGCCTTCTTCAACTAAATCGCTAATTCTTATACGGTCCAACTCAGAAATTAAAGTACGACTCATTTTTAATCACATTTTCAAAAATTTCACCAGAATAAATTTTTCAAATGTTTACACCTTGGCAAAACCAGATCAATTAAATGGGTAATCAAATAAAAAAAAACCAAAAAAGTATATTTTTTATAAAAAAAGGATCATTAAATATGTGATAAAGATACGGATATATAAAAGCGTAAACATCGTGAATACGAGGGGTGATGCATAACTTTTGAAACTATCTGTAGTTAACGATTTTTTTAAAACTAAAATAAATATAAACATACCTTATCTAAACCTTTCCTCAAAATTCCTCTTGGCAACGGCGGTCTAGGAGGCAAACACTCCTCCTGATGAGTGTTAACACATCTTACTGGCACTCCGGGTGCAGTGGTGGTAATGCTGCGTTGCTTTTCGCTGGTCAACAAACTTGCTTCTGAGCTGGTAACACTATCATACCGATAAACGAACAAAGGATTGATGTTGTTATTGGGAACAGGACTGTTCTGAGAGTCAGTCAGCAAACTAGAAGAACCTCTGTATCCGGAGCTAGGTTGGGTGGCGGTGCTTGAACTGGAAGACTGGTTGATTTCGCAACTTAGCGGACGTCTTTTGGCGAATTTGTTTTGGATAAAAGATGGCTTTTCCCTTGCCGACATTTTGATATGTTCAGATACTTCCGGTACTTCGGATAAGATTTTTCGGTACTCCTGAGGAAGGAGCACATTGAGTGAATCCCAGTCTTGTACGTGACTGAATCCCTTCTTTTTCAAAGACTCCAGATCATTGCAGCTAAATGGTCTGCGTTTATTGCTCACTACTGGTGGTTTTTGAGGAAGTAGCAGGAGATCGGATCCGACGTTTTTGTCGTTAAGAAAATCTAAGTCAGGTAGAACATAGTTGGGATACAAAACATAGACTGGTTTTTCGCCTTCACCTTCTTTCTTCAGTTTATTTAGGAAAGACGGTTCTACTACTTTGATTTGTTTTTTAGTATTATCGAAGCAAGTTTTGTTAGCGTTTTTGAGATTAGTTATCTCTGAAAATTGGGATTGGGAAGTTTGTATACTTCTGTTCATTAGTATATTCTTAATATTCATCTTCATCGATTTTTCAGCACTAAAACTATTGTTATTATTCACATTTTTAGGTAACACTTTTTCAGGTTTTTGAGTATTTTCTTTTCCACTCAGATCCAATTTTGATAGGCTTTCGGCAAGTTGATCTACAACTTCGCACTTTGATGGTTCTTCTTCTGGTTCTTCTGCTATTAAGTCGTACGTTCTCGTGCAATCGTTTATTTTGAGATCTGCGCTTGCTTTCAAATTTTCGTTTTCTTTGGATTCATACGAAGAACTTTCCGCTGACTGACTAGGCGGCCAGTTTTCTGAAGATGACTGAAGTTGATCCATGGTAGTTGACATTCCTAAAAAATATACAAAATTATTAAAAAATGCATAGAAATGAGGAAAAAATAAACAAGAGATTGGAAAGAATCACGACGAGGAACTGAGAAATCGGAACTAATACAAACAATCATGATACCCTGAATCCTAGCTTAGAGGAACAACGAAAAATGAAAAATACATATTAGAAACAATACAGAAAAAAAATAAAGAGCGTTATAAAGCCAAAAGGAGAGGAGCTAAACGATTATGCAGGCAAAAAAAAAGAGAAAATTACTGGAAAAACAACTAAAAAAATAGAAGAATACTATGTGCAAAAAGAAGTCCAAGACACAAAATAAAACTACAATGTTTTGCAGAAATAAAGATGGTATGTTACTAGGAGACAAGCAGAGTATTTCGACGAGTTACTAAACGATAAAGGCCAAACAGAAAAAGAAATATAATAACGAATACAAGAAACAGAACAACAAACGCAAGAACTGACAGAGAAGGAGTTAATAGAAGTAATAATATGTAGATCTAAAGAAAAACCAAAGTGAGGGAGAAAGCGGAGTGCCAGCACAAATATTAAAAGTAGGAGAAGATATACTGCAGTAAAAAGTAAAAGATAGCTAGACTTATTGTAAAAATATGAACAAACGAAAAAATGACAGGGCAATGGATTACAGCACTCATCTGCCCAATTCACAAGAAAGGTGATTAAACTGTTTGAAAATTACAGAGGAATCGGACTATTAGAAGCAGTATATAAGGTATTAGCAAAAATTATAAGAAGTACTTATAAGAAAAACGTACAAAACAGAGACAATAGGAGAATACCTGACTGGTTTCAGACAAGTAAGAACAACAACCGACCAAAATTTAATGCTAAAATATTACAAAATATCAGTTATGAACAATATACAGGATTGCATATGCTCTTTATTGATTTTAAAAAGGCCTACGACTCCATCTCGTGAACCGGACTATAGAAGCAATCAGACCACTAGGAGTAACAGAGAAACTGATACGATTAGTTAAAGTGACGCTAACTAATACAGTCGATAAAGTCATGATGGAAGGAAGTCTTTCAAATTATGTTAACGTCAATAGGGGATTAAAACAGGGAAACCTCCTGTCGACAGACTTATTCAAACTAGTAATAGAAAAAATAAAATTAGAGTAGCCCAGATCCAGAGAAACTGCACGAAAAGACAACAGTGCATAGGTTTCGCAGATGACTTGGTATTTCTGACACGTTCAACAATAGAACTTCAACAACTGTTCACAACATCTGAAGAAGAAGCTAGAAAATATGGCCTGGCTATAAATCGAGAAGTATATTACAATCAAGAAGGATAATACAAGGATGGGCAGCATACAGAGCACTTGGAACGTTTTTAAGAGTGACATTCTAGTTAATATGAAGAAAAAAGTTTTCGACCAAGGCGTGTTACCGGTGATGACCTATGGTGCAGAAACATTATCGCTCATAAAGAAAAACGCACAAAAACTAAGAGTAACACAAAGAAGAATGAAGCGATCAATGATAGGGGCCACTCTATGAGACAGGATTAGAAACGAAGATCTTCGAGCTAAGATCAAAGTCATAGACGTCATTGAAAGAAGCTGTAACTTAAAATGGAAATGGGCTGGACACGTTGCCAAAATGAAGGACGGAAGATGGACTCGCAAACTAGTTGAATAGAGAACAAGAGCCGATAAACGTAGCAGAGGAAGACCACCAACACGATGGCAAGGCGACTTACGAAAGACAACAAAAAACTGGATACAGAAAGCACAAGATAGAACACTTTGGAGACAAACAGGGGAGGCTTATGTCCAGCAGTGGATCGAGAGAGGCTGATGATGACTATTACAATTTAAAAAATTCTTACCTTCCACACTCATGCTTTTCTGTTTCATAAAAAGTTTGACCAGATTAAAGTTTGGTTGTTTGGTGTTGACGTTATCACTAAAACTAGCATCTACTGAGGTGGCCATTTCTGAGACACTGCCGCTGCCGCTACTGCTGGCCTGATGTTGAATGTCAAACACTTTGACCGGACGTCTTTTCACCGTGCATGTATCAGTCTGAAAAACAGAGGGTTATGTTAAAAGACTTATACAAATGCATATAATACACACATAGTTTAGAAAAATATAAAACGTATACAATTCATATAAAAATTATTTAAAATAACAAGTGAAATAGAACTTAAAATAAAGTGAAGTGCTCAAAATGCATAAATGATGAAACCTTAGACATTATCGTAGACTTGTTTAACATGGTGTACAAAAAACAGGAAACATACCAAAACAATGGTTACTCTCTACCTATTGTGCTATCCCTAAAAATACAAACGCTAAAGATTGCAGTGAATACAGAACAATGTCATTAATAAGTAACATTCTCAAATTATTCTTGAAAATAATACATGGTCGTATAAATAACAAACTGGAAGAAGGAATAGATAGTCATTTTGGGTTCAGAAACGGACAAGTAACCAGAGAGGCGTTATTTGCTTTTAATTTGTTAGCTCAAAGATGCATGGATGTGGATGCAACGTTTGTTACGTTGATTTTGAGAAAGTATTTGACAAGGTAAGACATGAAAAATTAGTCCAAATTCTTAAGACAAAAGGGACTTGCGAATAATACCAAACCTTTACTGGAATCAAAGAGCACACATTGTAATAGATAACGAACCCAGTCCAGAAATTGAAATCAGGAGAGGAGTTAGGCAGGAATGTATTCCATTAGTCTTTAATGTATATAGTGAAGTCATTTTTGAGGAAGCATTACTATCTCAAAGTGAAGTAATAATAATTAACGGAAGATCTATTAACAACATAAGATATTCAGATGACACCGTGATTATGGCAAGCTCTGCTGGACAACTCCAATTACTATTAAAAAAAAAACAAATAGTTTCTGCGAAAAATGTGGACTAAAAATGAGTATAAAAAAGACCAAAAACATGATAATAACTAATAAAACAAATATACAAACAAGCATACATTTGGGAAATGTACCGATAGAAAGGGTTGATAAATACAAATACCTAGGAACCTGGATTTCAGAAAAAAATGAACAAACAACAGAAATACGGGACCGTTCAAGTATTACGTAACGCAGGTTGGGGGGGGGGTCAAAAATCTTTAAAAATTGCGTTACGCAATAGTTAAACTCCCATAAGAGTGCGTTACGTGGTGGGGGGGGGGCGGTGGGTTAAAAATCTTAAAAAATCGCGTTACGTAATACTTGAACGCACCCTAAGGACCAGGATAGAAATAGCAAGAAATCCTCTGATAGAAATAGCAAGAAATTAGAACTGAGAGTAAGAGCTTTGAGATGCTACGTGTTCTCGATACTGCAATATGGACTTGAAAGCTGGACATTGACACAAGAATACATAAAGCTTCTACAGACATTTGAAATGTGGTGTTACAATAAAAAAGTTACAATATCTGGAACACACGTAATGAAGGGACAGCGATATGAAATGCTAAGACTGATAATACAGGGAAAGATAAGAGACGGAAGGAGTATAGGAAGAAGGAGAGTGTCATGGTTGAAGAATTTAAGGGACTGGTTTAAATGCAGTTTAAATGTAAATGCAGAAAGCACAAAAAAATAGTGTAGACACAAACAGAGTAATCAGAATTTGATGTTACATAGGAAAGACACAAACATTTTGTAAAAACAAACCATAGAATTGGTAAAAACAAAACAATTGAATCAAAACTAGAAACAAAAGTTTGTTTCTTATTTACCGTCTGAAGTTTCATACCGAAATTTTGGCAACAGTTTAGGACGACGCGACAGGTCAATAGTTTTGGAATAACATTCGTCTCATTCATGCTTGATACAATAATATAACATAAATTGTTTAATGGTAGGTACAGGCTCCCAAAATAATCATACCAAGAACATAATTTAAACGTGGATTCACTTGATAGTAATTTGCATATCTCAAATACATAAAACAGGGCCAATTTTTGTGACCTATTGTGACTGACTGACTATACTCAGAACACAATGTTTTAGTAAAGATTATCTACTAAATTATCGATTACGTTAAAAGATAATTATTGAAGAAAAAAATTCAAACAGCTAAAATGTAGTCTACAGATTGTGGACAAAGAAGTCGTTTGAACTCAAAGACTATTCACATGCCACTTCTCAAGTATTTTGTATATACCCAAAATATAGTAAAGTAGTAGAGCATATTAAAAGTTCAAAAAATGTATACTTCTAAGAATGCTTTATCTTATCTAATGGTATGTTAACTAATGAGAAGATGCTAACTGCCCTGACTGGACATTATCAACTAAGAATGCAGGTAGAGTGAATAAACAATAATACAGCAAATACGAAATGGAGGAGAAAAGTACCATACATGTAATTTTAAGATTTAGGTTGATGAGATGCTACGTTCTCGACTTTGTTTTATAGAATGGAAGCTTGGACCTTGAAAAAACTAAAATCGCATCAAACGTGTGGAAGAACACGTCACAAACAAGGAGGTTCTGAGAAGAATGAATAAAGAAATGGAAATCTTGAATACAATCAAAATAAGAAAATTGGAGTATCGCGGACATGTGATAACGTGGAGAGAGATACAACTTGCTCTAACTGATTATGCAGGGCAAGATCCAAGGAAAGGGAAGTATAGAGAAACGTAGAATATCATGGCTCCGCAACCTGAGAAATTGGTACGGATGTAAATCAAATAAATTTTTCAGAGCAGCCGTCTCTGTCTGGATAGCTATGACGGTTGCCGATCTCCGTAGCGGAGATGGCACTTAAAAAAGATGGTTTCAAATTGACAACACTTACAAAAAAAAAACAACTCCAAGTAAGTCGCAGATACCAACTCAATCTAAATCTCAATTGTGTTTAAGAAAATAAAGTAAAACATTGTATATCACAATGCTTTTAATTATTTTATAAACATCCAATAAAAATCATGTTTAAATCAATGAAGAAAATATAACAGAAATAAATCAATGGAAAAACACTATTTATCAAAAGAAATTAACTTTCTAGGTCTAACTTTTGAGAGAACTTTAAATGGGGATTCGGATTAAATAAACTACAGCATTCCTGCCACAAGACATTAAATATATTCAAAGGTTAAAACTAGTCCAGCTAGTAGTATGCAAGTTCTAACTGGAGAACCACCGTTACATATAATACGACAGCAATTATACTTGAACTATATTGCAAAGAAATTATCTCAGAAACACCATCCTGTATTCCTGTATTCTTCTCCATCTGCAAACCTGGTCTTCCTCCCACCAAAAAGACTAAAAACTCTACACCCCTAATAGAAACAACTTTCGATACCGAATCAACTCGATGTACCGCTAAATATAAAAAATGCAAACTTTCCTCCATGAACAAGCCACCCGTTAACTATTAAGTAAAGACTTGCAAAGTAAATCAAATCAAGTATAAATTACATAATAATATTTTTGGAAGCCCTAATATTCTTCAAAAAGAGTAGAACGATGAAGTGCATTATTATAACACTCATTAAATTCATTATACCAAAAACCCTATTTTACAAACAACAAAAAACAAATTAGAAACATTTCGATCATTAGGAAAGGAAGGGGATTTTATTTTGTTACCTTCACATACAGGTATTTATGGACATGAAGAAGCAGATTAATAGACCTGGATCCCGAGTACCAAAAAAAAGTTGATTAATAGCAAGCTGAAAATATGTTAATAGCTTAATGGTATCTAGTCGGACAAACTTTGATGTATAGGAACACTGGAACAGGGGAAGTTTTAATTGTGGAACAGGTTAAAAATTTGGAAAGTCGGACTACAAAAACGTTCCATGTATTTTGTCGGACAGAACTTCCAGTTGATTTGTTACCATTTCATTAAACTCTCATGCAAAAATCAGACTGGTGTTTATCACCAACTGGGCATTTTAATGAGTGGAACACGAAGGACATGTCAAATGACAGGAATCATGTTGGTTAGTAATAGCAGCCTGATTTTTGCATGAGAGTTTAATGAAAGGGTAACAAATCAATTGGATGTTCTGTCCGACAAAATACATGGGACGTTTTCAAATTTTTAAACTGTTCCACAATTAAAACTTCCCCTGTTCCAGTCTTCCCGTATATCAAAGTTTTTCCAACTAGACACCGCTAAGCTATTAACAAATTTTCAGCTTACTATTAATTAACTTTTTTTTGGTACGCGGGACCCAGGCCTATAACTGGCAAACAAAAGTCGAATGAACTCAAATCACACTGCAAAGTTGAAAACATGTCCCTACACCGATGATCTACAGTTCTAAAGAACCTGGTTAGAATCATTGGGAAAAATTAAGTACAAAATTCAATGTAATCTACCCAAAAAATGCTGTCCTGGATAATCCTTCAAACAGAAGAAACCAAGTTATTATTAACCGTCTACGAATTGGCCATACTGTCTTAACACACAAATACTTAATAACAAAAGAACCACTATCAATCTGCTTCAGCTGCTCTGATCCTCTGATTCACGGAAGTAATAAGATCCCACGGAATCACATATGATGATCTCAAAACAGTTCTCACCAAAAAAATCACAAAAGTATTAACCAATTTAAAAGACATCAAGTTATACAATTCTATTTAATGTAATATTTCTTGTGTTTGTTAACTCCATTAAGAACGCTGCCCGGTTGATTTGGTTTTGTGTTTAAATAAAAAAACTATTTAAACACAAAGCCAAAAATTAGTATGATTATAGATCGTGACCATGAACATCTAGTACTCCCATATCCTTAAAAAACCACAATTTAATAGAATGTACTAATATTAAGTTATCAGAAGAGATAATGTAAAACAATTAGAACCAAAATAGATATAGCAAAGATCACGTAAGCGTATAACATGTTACAGGAAAGAATATATTGAAAGAAGTTGGTCTCAGTTTTTTTGAAGTATCTAATTTAGCAAAAATATTAAATAGGTATATACTTATACAGGGTGTCAAGAAACTCTCCCGACGAAGGAAGACCGGATATTCTTCAGATAATTTTAAAACAATTTAATCCAATTCACCTTGTCTGAAAATGCTTCCTAAGGGAGCTAGAGCTTTTTGAAGATGGCGTCTTGGAATTAGTTTCTCTTAAGAACTATCTCCAGAACGTTTCTATTTAGAAAAACGTAAACTGATACGCCTATTTATCTTCCAGAGGTAAATCGATTCCATCAATTATGAATCTCTAGTACAAGTCATAGGTGCCCGTTTTGGGTAGGGCAACGGTTATTATTTTATCGCATAACTTTTTTGTCTTTAACTTCTAAGCATTTTTGACACTGGAAAAATCGGTTTGAAAATTTTTCGTTTTTTGAATTTGAAAAAATTTAAAAAAAAAAACGTGTATTTTACCGACTTAAGAGTAACTTTTAATACATCATAATTTAAAACTTTAAAAAGGGGGTAAACCCTGTAGTTGGCTGTATACGTTCAATATAACAACGTGGAATGAAGTAAACACTTCTGTTGTATGTAGGCATATGAATTTATTAAAAAATCCTTAAAATTTATCCACGAAGGAGTGGAAGTACAAAACGTTTTCGGTCAGACTGACCATCATCAGTGTAAACGTCCAGTGTACAAGTAATTGTAACTAGCCACTTCAATAGGTATAAAAACCTCTAAAATACATTATTGTTACATTCTATATTAAAAAGTGGTCGACATTAAGTCGATGTCTTAAGATTTAAAGATTAATATGAGCAAGGATGAAATACATTCACATGTGATCTTTAAATTTTAAGACATCGACTTAATGTCGACCACTTTTTAATATAGAATGTGACAATAATGTATTTTAGAGGTTTTTATACCTATTGAAGTGGCTAGTTACAATTACTTGTACACTGGACGTTTACACTGATGATGGTCAATCTGACCGAAAACGTTTTGTACTTCCACTCCTTCGTGGATAAATTTTAAGGATTTTTTAATAAATTCATATGCCTACATACAACAGAAGTGTTTACTTCATTCCACGTTGACATCATAATTTAATCATCAACTGTCAAAAATGCTTAAAAATTAAGGACAAAAAAGTTATGCAATAAAATAATTGTTGATCTACCCAAATCGGACGCATATGACCGGTACTAGAATTTCGCAATTGAGGAAATCGATTTATCTCTGGAAGATAAATAAACATACCAGTTTTCGTTTTTCTAAAAAGTTTTTTTGAAGTTATACTTCTTTACGGGCGTAATGACGGTGAAATTTTATATGGGAAAACCTAGCGACCGGGCGCATGCGCATTATAATTTTGTTCGGATTGGATGTTCAAATGACATGACAAAAATTATCCAATATGGCAGCTGTGGCACAGCTGTGGGACTGTGCATGGTTTGGTTATAATGTATGCTTGTTGCGTTTTAAAATTTGTAGGAAGAGAAACAACAAACAAAAAGTTAGTTAATGGTTATACTGCCTTTTTAAATAGTTTTCATATTATATTTTTGGACTTATTTACATAGAAGAGATGATTGTTGCATGCCAATGTGCTCATCAAACTGTGCCTAGTATGAGTGCCGCAGATCTCGCTTATTCAAAGCTAAAGAATCTTTCACTGGTAAGTGTTTTATAAATAGTTGATCAAATTTTGTTATGATATTTGAACATAGCCACTTTGCACGACGCAAGTGATTGCGAAATTTATTAGTCGTTATACGGGCTCCGATACCTACCTTGAACCTACCAAAATACATAAGTAGTATGTAATACTTTTATTTACATAATTTGATTACCATCAAAATTTCTATCAATATTCACCTTGTCTTCTTACTCTATGTTTTGTTGTATTTTTTCAATTCTAAATCATTTCAATTCAAAATCAAAATAATTTGATTTACATAAGTTAAAAATGTCAAAAGGTTAATCTGTTTAGTTAGACGATCTTCGCACATAATGACAAGCTGTCTCTGTGGCGAAGTTTTAATGCGGGTATACAACGCAAATACCAGCCGCGTGGTAAGTTGGTTCGAATCCCAGTAGAAACTTTTATTTTTTTATTTTTTTTATACATTTTATGATTGTAAGTATATTTATTATATAATTTTATTTTCAGAAAATACGTATTTAGTTAAAAATTTTTCCGACAATTAATGTTCAGAAATCATTTGTGGCATTTTTAATGTGTTTTTTGGCACTGTTTTAATAAAAATGTTTGAGAAGGAGTAAGTATAAATTAATTTAATATTTAAATAAAATATAAATAAAAAGTATATTAATTTCGTTTATAATCATATAATCATATAATAGAAGTATAACTTCTTACGTGCGTACAAAGTACACACACATTCTTTTTTTTAATTTATTTTTAAATTCTACAAACAAAAAAATTTTTAAATCAATTTTTCTAGAAAATGGTGCATCCTACCGACTCAAAGCAATACTTCACAATATAATAATCCAGTGTCAGAAATGCTTTGGAGCTAAAGACAAAATAGTTATGTAATAGAATAACCGTTGCCCTACCCAAAACGGACGCCTATGACGATGACCGGTACCAGATATTCGCAATTAATGGAATCGCTTTATCTCTGGAAGGCAAATAAGCGTACTAGTTTTCGTTTTTCTAAATAGAAGCGTTCTGGAGATACTTAAGGTACTAGTACTCTTTAGAAGAAGTTATACTTCTTTACGCGCGATACGAGGGTGAATTTTTATATGTTAAAACCTACGATCCCGGCGCATGCGCATTATAACTTTGTTCTGATTGGATGTTCAAATGACATGTCAAAAATTATCCAATATGGCAGCTGTAGCGCAGCTGTGGTTTGGACGGTTGACGGTTTGGTTATGTATGGTTGTTGCGTTTTAAAATTTGTGGGAAGAGAAACAACAAAGGTTAGTTAATAGTTATACTGCCTTTTTAAATAGTTTTCATATTATATTTTTGAAGTTATACTTCAAAATGTTTTAATTTATGTATGTATCAGTCCAGAAAAAGTGTGGAAAGAATATATTAGTGTTTTTAAATATCTTTTTCTACAAACGTGTTAAAAATGCAATTTTAGGACTCCATAGGAGCGTTAAAAATGCTACTTTAAGGCACTAGTGCTTTAAAATTTTTAAGGCACTGCAGTTAAAAGTGAATTGTCAAATTGTGAAACGTCAAAATATTTATATTTCATTTATTAACATTAATATTAATAATACAACTTGCGCAATTTGAAAAAGGTGGTTTAAAAGGTTTTTTATTATAATTTTGTGTCTTTGGATTTGTCTTCCTTGGGCGTCAATAATAAAACATCTATTTTTATATTTCACTTGTCACTGTGATGTATAATTATGTATATCTGAAAGGTAACTAGCATGCGGCTTGATGGCCTTGTTGGTAGAGCATTAGACCAGAGATAAAAAAATCGCGAGATTGCGGGTTCAAATCCCGGACGATTCATAATTTTTTTTTTTTTTTAATATTTGGCATTGTTAAGTTTTGGTTCTTTTTTGGTAATTATTGTTAATTTTTTGTATTGTAACTGTTAAGTAGGTATATTTATTTCGTTGAAATTATATTATAATAGAAGTATAACTTCTTACGTGCGTACACAGTACACACACATTCTTTTTTTTTTTCTCAGAACCTTTATTCAAAATGAACATAAATCTTAAAACATATTTATATTTATTTTTGCACGTACACTAATATTGTAGAGGGCGCCAAACTCGAGGCCTCGAAAAAAAGTACATAGTTCCAATGGCGGACAGTTAATCTCCGGATTGGAATCTCTGAAACAAAAAAATCTTGCGGCATTTGAAAAAGGAGGGTTCTTTACGTGACAATTTACCACCATTAATATTTTGTGAAAAAATGACCCATTTTTTTTTTCAGTTTTTCATGGTTAAAAAATATTTATTTTTTATTTTTTGGCAAAATTGTAGTCAATTGTCACGTAAGAAACCTTCCTTTTCCAAATGCAGTACGATTTTTTTATTTCAGATAGCCCATCCTGAGATTAACTGTCCGCCATCATTTTTCGAGGCCTTGACTTTTTCGCCCTCTACAATATTAGTGTACGTGCATAAATAAAAAAAGATATAGTTTTTGTACTCTCTAAAAGTTAGATATTAATATATAAAAGGTTTTATGTTCATTGTTAATCTGTTAATAAGAAATCTGAGAAAAAAATTCTTGAAAAAAATGATTATTTTTGGTCTTCTAAAGTGTACTAGTACCTTAAGGAAAACTAATTACAAGACGCCATCTTTAAAGAGCTCTAGCTCCCTTAGGAAGCATTTTCGGACTAGGTAAATTGGGTTAAACTGTTTTAAAATTGTCTTAGGAATCTCTGGTCTTCGTTTGTCGGGAGAGTTTCTGGACACCCTGTATATTATTGTTATAAGCAATAAGATTATATAAAGGTTAGAAAATTGTGTACAAATAATATGGCGGCCATAACTTAATAAAATTTTCACGGAACTACTTACATATCAGTGTGTTATCTTACTTGAAAATAAAAAAAATCTGATAACTAAAAAAATCTACGCTAAAACATCATAATAAATGTACTTACCGAACTATTTTTGGAATATTCGCTAACCACCGACAGATTCTTCAGCTTCTGTTTGTACAAATTGGGCATACTTTGGCTCTTAGCTCCCACATCCGTTAAACCTAAATGACTAGCTTCACTTCCTGAATTGTTATTGTTTCCCGAAGGATGTCGTCGAAGATGGTTCTCGCTGCCCCGCTTCTTCAGCTTGCTCCACGTGGTGAAACTGCTCGAGTCCGATTTGGTCATTGAGTTGTCTAGCACTTTGAGATTCTTTTTCGGAACGTTTAAGTTACTCGACCAATGTGCACTGTCTGAATGATGGGAATTCGGGCTCTTATCTAAAAGTAATTAAGTCATAGAACCCTTGTTGTTTAGAAGACGATATTAGGAATGTTTATTTAAAGAGATAAATTTGTAAACATTCCTTTACGACAGCTGTAATGAGTCATTAATGCAAGTACATAGTACATAATAAGTTATGGTGGGATTCAAATGTGCATTGTACCTGATGCTAACCATATTTTTATAAGGCTATTTCTTTAGATAAACAAATAAACAACAAACAAACGTCCAAATAAAGAGATTAAAAAAGAAAGTAGTTGTTAGGCCGATGCCACATTATGCGTTTTGACCGGATGCGGTGAAAACGCATCCGTTTCCAACGCAACCGGACCGACCTGTTACACTATGCGTTTAGTCTGGTGCAGTTTGTAAGCGCGTACCGATGACTCAAAACGCATCCGTTTCCAACGCAACCGGACCGATCTGTCACACTATGCGTTTTCACCGGATGCGGCGGAAACGCATCCGGTCAAAACGCATAATCTGACATCGGCCTTATTGGTCAAAAACTAAAATGAGTGAAAACTTTATACCTACTGTTTATACTTTTATACCATTCAAAATATGATTGCCTAAATGGCTTAAGCTTACTACGATATTATATTTAGAAAATTTTGGTAAAGCCAAACCTAAAAATGGATTTTCACGTGGAAATTTAGTAGCTGAGTTGATAACCTTTTATTATAAAAGAACAGAGTATAAAAAGATACATTAACAACACAATAATTACCGATCTGAATAGTAAAGTATCAATCACCTGACCTAAATAATTGAGTTGAACTCATATTACATCATTCCCTTATGACCAAAATGGTCCAGTTTTCTCCTTTTCGGTTCGTACTATTTCCTGTTCCTTGTTCATTCTTCGCAATTGCAACATTTCTTCATTTGTTATACGGTCTATATATGCACGGTATGGGTCGTAGTATTCTTCTTTTTTATCTGCTTTTTTCAACGTCCATGATTCAACGCTATACAACAATGTGAAGAATACATAGCATCGTAATAGCCTCGTTCTTAATAATTCTAATGTTACATATCTATTGATTACTTACAGCATTTTCATTTTCAGGAAGGTGGATCTTCCTATTTCTATACGTCATTTTATCTCTTTTGCTTTCGTTATCCATACGCTAAGCTCTTTGTAGCGATCTAATCTTTCTTCCTCTTCTTCTTCTTTTTGTATACACATGACTCTGTATTTTTTCAATGTTCCTCCAGTAAATTGTTATTTCGTCGTTTTCGTGGAACCGTCTCTCGCCGTCCTTACTACTCTGTTTGTTGTCATTCGGCTCATGTAGTATATCCATTCTACTCTTCTCTCTCTCACCCAGTTATTAACGTTCTCCACCTTGCCTCTCCGTCGTATATCTGTACTTCTAGCTCTGTCTCCAGTGGCGGATGTACGGGTAGGAAAATGGGGAAATTTCCTCACTAACAAGGTCCAAAATTAAAGAAAAAATTGTGGAAACATAAAAATATATTAACTGACATGAAACTTAAACTACAGACAGACAAGAGCTAAAAATAGAAGATAATAAATTATACTCTAGCTAGGGCAAAAACACTTGCGATGGTCTTATAAGAGTATCGTCCGTAACCAAGGAAACGTAAAGTTCCTCCAAGGTTGTCGATCCTGATACGGCGTTTGTGGTTAAAGATAAAAAAGAAGACAAAACGAATTATTAACACTCAACTGGTATGGTGATTTACTTAACCATCTAAATCTAAGGTATGTTGGGTCAATGGTGACCCGCGAGTATAAATCCTGCCCGTTCTTACATATATGCGAAATATGTTATTTTGTAATTAGTTTATTTTATTAATTGAACGTTTGGGAAAAATATAAAACAATAAAATAAATGGATACAGCCAATATTCCTTAATATTATAAATTAAACATAATCATTGCATTTTTTTGCACGTTGACACAAATACTAACAAAATAATAATAGAAATATTTAAAAAATCCCAATTTGATTAAATACTTTTTTTAAATAAAAAAATTAAAAAATTAAGACTTTTAGTCAAAATGTCACAAAGTTTGGGGTGCTCTTTACCTTGAAATTATTCGAAAACTTAAGTTTTCAAAAAAAAACTGTCACCCGGACGAACAATTATTGTTGTAGGTTAGCTGAGAATACTGTAAAAAAATAGGAGAATTCATAGCTGTCCAGTGCCGTGCGTCGATTGCAATATTGGTTAAATTGTCAAACCAAATTTTGTTGGGTCAATATTGACCCAATATACCAGTTAAGGGTTAAGTCAATGACTCAATTGAGAAACTCACCTTTTTCATTGTAATCACTATCTTCCGAATACATGGTAACTGATCCTTCGAACGCAATGGTATAGTTATCTTTGTTAGCCTGGCAGGTTAACATCATATCATGAAAATCACAATCCAAAGAGTCTACGCTAAAATTCACAGGCACAGGTGTTTCTTTGACTGGACTGAAGAGCAATTCCGATTTGCAGATCGACATGGAGTTGGAGTTGGCTGAGCATTCGTCACCTTGAGAGCTACTGTGTGGGCTGATGGAACTGTCCAAGTCGAATTTCGCCATCATTGAGCCTGAAACGCTGGCGTAGCATTCTCCTTGTCGATTATTCTAAAACGGAAAAATATTGTTACAAAATTATCATTAATAAATAATTATTATCTTTATTTGAGTGCAAAGATGTATAAAGTCTAAAAGATGGTTTATTGTTATTGTTTTTTATTATGCCATCGACTTTTTAATTAACTCCCAGTATATTTATAACCTGTCACATATAATAGGACAACAAGAAAATTATCAGATGTTTACATTGGACATAATGTAGGAAATATTTCCAGTGAATTATTCTCTTTAATTAACCTATTTAAAACAGTTATTGGTTTGTTAACCCCCAAGAAACCCTTTAATTGATTCAACTCAAGAGAAAAATGTTGAGAAAAATTAAAATATTTCGTATCGAGGATATAATTCGTATACTGTATAAATTCTAAGAATAAACTCATAAAATACGAGCACTTAGATTATTGAGCTACAACCGCTTCACAATAAAACCTCCCCATCTTCTCGGGTTAAGAGATTGCGACTACATATCGTTTACGAATTTTTGAGTTCGCAAAATACGCGCATTTCGATTATTGAAGTGCAATATCTTTTGTAGGAATATTTTATATTTCTATTGTACGAAAAAATTATAAGTTATACTTTTATAGAATATTAATTTACATTTTATCTAATAGTGCAGTCACTGAAGGTTTTCACCTCCGATTTCGTTAGTGAGTAGTTATAAGATACATATATATCTCAAGAAATAAAAGTGACATGGTGTCAGCTTCTACTCTGGGGGGTGGATCTCACCCTTTACCGTGGATGAAGATTATTTTATTAAAAATAATCCCGTAAATCGATAGAGGAACAAATTTTAAGCAAAATTTGTTATGTCGAGTTATAAAAATAAATCGATACCTTTTTGAGTTATTAAAGATCAAAGGTATAAGTTTTCCGTGAAAAATGCATGTTTTAAAGCGGTTTTTTATAAATAACTCCAAAAATTATAAGTTTTTACAAAAAAGTTATTATTACCAAAATTGAACCTTAAAATCAAATAAATTCCCTACTTGAAAAACCTTTTAATATTAACTCAAAGTGAGTTATAGGTAATCGAATGTTTTTCGGCTAGTACTCAGCTTAAGTAGGTAACGGGAAAACGATGCGGTAAGCGGTCAACACTTTTCTCTTGAGTTAAATCAATTAAAGGGTTATTTGGGGGTTAAGCGGATCAACTCAAAAATCGAAACTATATCACCTCGAAAGCTCATAAATAGTTCGTAAATCTGCCGCAAAAGATCGATTTAATATCTCTATTTTTAAGTATCTGAGTCAGCTCCCCCTCCCCCACAATAATTTTAAATTCCTGCCCAGTGTAACGAGCTCAAAATTCTTAATCTGCGGGATATGAAAGCTCATAAATAGCTCGTAATTTACCGGTATTTGTTTACATGGGTGTTAGAATCAGCACGAATCAGGTGGGATGTGGGGACCGCCTCGTTCGTACTTGACGGCGCGCTGTTGCCACGTATAGGGTTCATCTAATTTAAAACTAAATAGTCTGTATATACAAAAGTATAAACAACAATTTTTACCTCTTGACTTAAATGATCCGTGCACATCGGTGGTAGATTCGTCAACAAAGCGTGGATATCTTCTGTTCGGAAACTTTCCATGTCAGCCTCTGCCAAATTTGCGTCCATGTTTTTCGCGAAAGCGTCGTAATAGTTGAGATCGCCGGCTTCGTATGATTCGGGGAGAGATAGAATACTAGTGTGGTTATTGGTTCCTCCATCTCTATACCTGAAACAATAATAACTATTATAAATTGGTGGTACAGAGCATTTGATAGAGGTAGCTACTGCTACAGAGGTAGCAGACACTGGATGCTGCAGTTAATACTCAACGGAAAGATCGACGGCGGAATTGGTAGGAAGAAATATTCATAGCTCAGAAACCTTTGTCAATGGATTGGCTTATCAGCAGATTAATTATCTCATGCCGCGCAAGATCGAGAAGGATGTCAGCAAATTGTCATGGAAGCTACCCACGTCTAAAATTTGGGCAGGGTACTCAAAGAAGAAGAAAAGAAGAGCATTTGGTGGTTGTATGATGTGTGTATATGTATTTTGAATTTTGTTTTTAAGAATGCAGAATTTTTATTTCTAACTAGCTGACCCGGCAGACTTCGTACTGCCTGAGTAGATAAAAACCTTTTGTATACAATAAATTTAAAATAAACAAAAGGAATTTATAATTAACAAACAAAAAATGCTCGATATGAATGAGGTTTTATTATTATTATCAATTAATTTACACATGATGTTTGACGTAATGTAGTTTAGTTAGAAGTATCAAAATAAAGTTTGTAGTGTAAGAGTTACAATCCTAAATTTGTTTTTAATATTTGAAATTATTAAATATATTTTTTTGTTTAATTTAATTAAATAAAAATAATTAAAATGAATTGAAATTAAATAAAATTTTATAATTTGCTGCTTGTTCTTTTTGTGTGCTCAGAATTTTTCTCCTGCTTGCGGTTCGTCAGAAAAGTTCCGTTTACAGATATTTTTTTCAAATTTCGAAAAATTAAAAAAAACATATTTTGTCCAATTTTGAGTATAAAAGTTAAAATGTTACACTTTTCTTTCATGAAATTTACCGCTAGTTCTACAGGTGTGCTCATAATTTTTATAAGGCTTATAATTCGTGAGAAAAAATTCAGTTTGAAGATACCAATTTTTTGGAAACTTCTCAAAATTAAAAAATTCATATTTTGCCCAATTTGAGTCCCAAAGTTAAACTGTTATACTTCTCTACTATGAAATTTGCCGGTCGTTCTTCTCGTGTGCTCAGAATTTTTCTACGGCTTACGGTTCGTATGGTAAATTTTAGTACGGTTCTGTTCAGAATTCAGCTGGGAGTATACCTGCTTAATTTCGTATTTTTCACGTCATTATTGTGAGAGTTCCGGTGTCATGGGAAACCGCTTTATGACCTACGGGTATTTAAAATAGATAACAACCTATTCTCAGTTCTGCCAAATACACGTGGAAAATTTCATAAAAATCGGTCAAACCGTTTCGGAGGAATACGGCAACTAACACAGAAAAGAGAATTTTATACATATAGATGTAAATATTTTGGTGGCTACTAAAATGACTATATAAAACCCTATAAACCTTCCCTGAACTTTCACAAATAATTCAACATCAAAATTAACTAAATCGGTCCAGCCATTTCTGAGTTTTAGCGAGTCTAACTAACTGCAATTGATTTTTATATGTAAGATGTAAAAATTTAGATGGCTATTAAAAAATAACGGCTGAAGATAGAAAAGTGAAAATTTAGGGTTGTATTTACCTTTGCCTTTCACATCATACAAAATTAAGAAAAAACAGTTTGTCCAAAAAGTAAAAAAATATATTAGGGCGGCAGTCCTCGTTATGACGTACGGATATGAAAAATAAATAACAACCTATTCTCAGTCCGGTGGAATATACGTGTAAAATTTCATAAAAATCTATTCAATCGTTCTCGAGTTATAAGTGTTGATAACTAACACGACTTTCTTTTGTTCATATAAGTAGATGTAAAATATTTAAATGGCTATTAAAAAATAACGGTTGACGATAGAAAAGTGAAAAATTAGGGTTATATATATGTATCTTTACGTTCCACATCATATAAAATTTAAAAAAAGAGTTTGTCCGAAGAAATTAAAAAGAAATATCAGGGGGGCAACCTCCCTTACCACCTACGGGTATGAAAAACAGATAACAACCTATTCTCAATCCTGCCGAATACACGTGGACAATTTCATAAAAATCGGTCAAACCGTTTAGAAAGAATACGGCAACTAACACTGTGAAAAGAGAATATTATAGATATAGATGTAAATATTTTGGTGGCTACTAAAATGACTATATAAAACCGTATAAACCTTCCCTGAACTTTCACAAATAATTTAACATCAAAATTAGCCAAATCGGTCCAGCCATTTCTGAGTTTTAGCGAGACTAATGAACAGCAATTGATTTTTATATATAAGATTGGAAAAACTACCTGGATTGGAGAAATAAACCAGGAAAAGTCAATGTATGTACAAGATACTCGAAAATACAGAGCAAAAAAAGAGGGACAGTTTACTTTAATATCTAATGATTTAAGGGAATATAATTTCGAAAAAGTGACTATTTTACGTATCTGGGGATTATTATAGAAGAGAAAGATGAGGAAAAATGGGAACTAAACGCCAAATTGCCAAAAGGGAAATAAAAAATATGAAGCCTAAGACCGCTGATGAAATCCAAATATGTATCGAGAAAAACAAAGCTAAGAATATATAAAATGGTAATAACGCCCACAGTGACATATGGTAGTGAAGTATAGGCAATGAAAAAAGAAAAAAACAGAGAAATAGGAAAGATGGGCAAGGAAAATGCTCAGAGCTATATATGGAGGCAAAAACAGGGTGAAAGGTTGAGTGCGACGAACAAACAGGGAGCTAGAGGATGTATAACGAACCAAGCATCAGTCGCTTCTTCATAAAAACTCAGAGAGTGATGTGGAAAGGAAGAGGATGGAACAGAATGGAAAGGAAGAGGATCCAAAACAGGGCCCAATCACGAAAAGAAGGAAAGGACGACCCAGACAAAGATGGTTTGATAGCTTACAGGAAGATCTCGAAAAAGGGAATTGACGGTTGGGAAAAAAGAGCAAAAAACAGGGATGGACGGAGGAGAATAGTCAGTGAATTTAGTAGGCAAGGAGCATGATTGGACAAATTGGAGAAGAAGCCATTCCAGTTGATACAAGTTTTGTAATATATAAGTATTATATTAATTGTTTGTTAGCCCTAGGCCTTTGACTGTTGAGCTTCGTAAATATAATAATTGGAAAAACTAAAATTGGGGATAAAAGTGGCTCAAGCCCAAAATATCGAATTTTGATAAATTCACCAAAAGTTTACAGATGTTTTGAGATGACATAATTCGGCTGAAGAATTAGGTACACAGTAAAAAAACTGACGTCATACACAAGCACACAATTATTATTGAACTTAAATTCTTCGGTTTTTAATATACAGTGCGCTGGAATAAGTGTTACCCCCCTTATTAACTTATTTATTTTTAGCACCTATGCAAAACGCTCGGAGAGGTCGATTTTTAAAATGATCATAGCATATTATATCATCAATGTTTCGAACTTTAAGCGATCGCTCTTCAGGTAACAGACATACATTCAGAGGCGGCTCTAGCCCATGTAGCGCCCGTGTGCAGTCGATGCACTGGCGCCCTTTGGTGGACGCGCAGTCAAAATGGAATAGTCGAATAGGTACATAGATTAATAATATAGTATTACCGGATAGATAGGCAACTCACTGTAAAAATTTGGTTCCTTTCGCCACTTGCGACCGTAGTGTTAACTAATCACCATTTGGCGGGAAATTTAAATGGACAAGCATTAATTCCATCCGTTCAGCGCCTCTTGCGGGCCCTTTCGTTACTAATTAAAATATCTTCTTATAATCTCACCTATATTATTAAAATAAAATACCAGAACTTACTAAGCTTGTTAAAGTATTTTATTTAAATAATATCTAAGTAATACTCATAAATTATTCGGAATTCCCAAGTTACAAAAATATGTTATTTTTGCTGTCAAATTTAGTAAGGGAAAGGGATATAAAAAAAGTTATGACAATGTTTTTCTAAATATAGGTACGTGTATTTATTTGTTGTTTCAGATAAAACAGTTATAAACTAATTACTATTTACCTATCTATGCATTTTTCTAACTTTTCTATGATTTGTACACAACGGTACACAACAATAATAAACCATGTTCAGTTTTTTTATTAACACAACACAAAAGTTCTTTCGTTTCGTAACTAAAACAAAACTACACTTTATCAACGAAGGATAAGGAACCAACTTAAATTGAAATTACTAAGAACAAATCGTTAAAGGTAATACAATAAAAAATAAAAACTGTAAACTAATGGAAAAATTTTTCCACTAACTGTCATTACTTTTGACAGAATTGACATTGCCGAGTTAAGCCTCGTTTGATTATTTTATTTATGACATTCAGATATGGCGTTAACATAAATGATTGGTTAAAGTCTTCGTGAGCGAGATAGGCTGTCATTTCTCTTTATTAGCTGACGGTAGTGAAAGTGATGGGGGAAATTCCCCAGTTTGTTCATATAAGATTCCGGGGCATGGAATAGGTACCTATCTAGTACTAGTACATGGGGTATTAGAGGCATTAGGTACGCTTATAATGTAAACAAAAATCCAGATGCAAATATTGCAATTTAAAGGTTGCGGAACTACCTACCCAAATCTGTTAAAAATATTTAATGAAAAATTAACTTTTTTATCTTTGAGGCAAGGTTAAAAATTGGTTGAGGAAATTTAATAGGTTTGAGTCCACGAGTAAATAGTACTTTTAGGAAGGAATTGGTTAACTGAATAAAAAAGAACAACGTTGTGATTATTTAAAAAACAATAATCATTTATTAACGAATTATTACAGGACGCACGTACTGTGTACTAACATATAATTATAAAAAAGATACTTTTCGTGCTTTTGCATTAGGAGTAGGGGAGTAAAATATGCTAAATGTGCAGTCAAGTCAGCAGTCACTCGAGCGCTTCGGGGACCTATTGGGTTGTGATTATTAGGTCCTGAAACCAAAAAAAGTTAAGTAAAATTTTCCATTTTAGTGGGGACTTCCCATTTTTTAATTTAATTTTTTATTTCCAACAATTGTTTTTCCGATTATAGCGCCATTTATCCATAATTTGAAAAAATGTTTCGAATAAAGGTTGCTTATATTTATGCAGAAAATCCAAATCTGCAATAAAAAATGGGGGCTCCCATTTAAGATTTTAAAGTAACCTCCCACCTCACCTCCACGGGGGGTCGTGTTTGGTACCATTCGATAAATTTTTTAAATATATTGAATAAATGTATTTTGCAGCTTTTGCGAAATATCGCGAGATTTGTATTTAAAATTTTAATTTTACCCCCTTCCCTCTCCGTGGGGGGTCATGTTTGGTATCTTTCGATAGATTTTTGAAAAATATTGTACACGTAGTTTTTAGTTTTTCGATCTGACGTTCATTTTGTAAAACTTTTTGACTCTCCCATATCCGTTCCGCTCAAATCGTCAGATTTTTTAAATATACACTCTTTTGCATGTACTTATTTTACCGTATCTTAATCTGACAATTTTGAGTATTTTTAAGGATAGATTTTTTTCCGGGCCCCCCTGAACGAACTCCCCTGGGTTAAGAGCCAATATATGGTAGAGGTAGATCTGCAGGGTACCACGTTTCTCCCCATATGATAATCTGACGCGAACTGCAAAAATTCCCGCTTGGTCTCCCCTACCATTAGCAAAATCTTGAATAATATCATTTACTTCAATTTTTATTTCATGTTCAATACTTACTAGTGATAAATTTGTCAATAGACTTTGCGGCAATGTTGACATTAGATAATTTTTAATTATTTTTAATTTACAAAATGATCTTTCACTGTGCGCTCCTGTCACTGGCAATGTGAGGTAAATTCTAAGAGCATTGAACAAATTTGTGAACACTGAAAGTAGTTTTTTTGTATATAAGTAATTTAAAATATCCAAAGGTGTAGTAGAATCCAATGTAATTTTTCATTAATCGTTTTAAATCATATTTTATGTTGAAAAACAAAGTAAAGGACCCGTTCTTTGGTGCTCGGCGCCCTCAGCATCCCGGCGCCCGTGTGCACCGCACACCCTGCACAATAGGTAAAGCCGCCCCTGCATACATTTGATTTTTTTTAATGGGAAAGTACATCATGTGACAATTCATTTAAAAGCTTTTGAAATACTGATTACAAAAATTTATAATACTTTAATCCTATTTAAGAGCGTAGGCGCAAAATTTCGGTCGAATTCTGTTTAAACGCATTAATTTTTTTTCGAATCATGAGAATACTAATAAGTATTTCTGAAAAATTTAAACGCAGAATAAAAGACTACATTATTACGGAAGGCCGCATAGTCTCTTAGAATAAGCAAAAAGTTTCTTTTGAATTATATATTTGACATTAAAAATAAGACTAAATTTGCTCTTTTTTCACCCCTGTGACTTATTAAAATAAACATTAAAAAAGTTCTCAGGGATTTTCGACCCTCAATAATACTATAATATTTCATTCTGCTTTTAAATTTTTCAAAAATACTTACTAGTTTTCTCAGGAGTTTTCTCTTACTGTAATCAGTATTTCAAAAGCTTTCCCACTTTCCTACTTTCCCATTTAAAAAATCAAAGTTATGCCTATGGCCTGAAGAAGGATCGCGAAAAGTTCGAAACATTGATGCTATAATATACTATGATTATTTTAAAAATCGACCTGTCCGAGCGTTTTGCTTATTTGCTAAAAATAAATAAGTTAGTAAGGGGGTAACATTTATTCCAGTGCACTGTATGTACTTAAATAATATATTATTAATATTAATATAGTCAGAAATTTTAATGTATCACTATAACGAATTTAATGTAGTGCGAGATGTTTGTTTAATTTATGTGTTTTATAAAAAATTAATGAAACCCAAAATTAGTTTGATAAACGTTTATATTATGTTATAAATATATTATAAATTGATAAACATTGCAATTTAGATTTAATTAACATGTTTAGACTGGCAAATCAAAATTTATTAATAATATTACATATCATATTCTCGTATAGAAAATGATAAATAAATATTAAATTTAGTGTTGTTGACATAATTGCACGAATTTCTCTCATGAATATTATATAATAAGCAATGACCCAGAATATTTCAGATAATAACAAAGCAAAAAGTATTGGAATAGTTGTCATTTCAATATATTCAAGAAACAAACAATCAATAACTGCTCACCTCCTATTAGGTTATTGATTATGTTCAAAAAAGAGGACACAAAGAGGACAAAAAAGAGAACCACAAAGGAACCACAACATTAAGGGTGTTTTATTGTTTCATATGGCCAATGGATCCCCAAATATGAAAAACCTGCGGAGTGCTACTACCATTTAAAGGGGTGCGTTTTTGAGAAAGGGGTGAATTAGTTCCACTTCAGTTTTTTATTTTAACTCGAATTTCATGCCTTTTTCGTAAATATAGGTACATCTACAGAAAATTTGTTTACAATTAAATTTCCTATAAAAATGTCACCTTCAAGGCAAAAATATTTTTTTTGTCAAGAATATATTCATAAAACGAAGCAAACAAAACACGAAGAAACGCGATTTTTCTTTTTTTCTTCGTAACTGTAGACATTACTTTACTGAAAATAAAATTTGGGCTCTCATAGTTATTTGGACTTTTCTTGTTATACATTAAGCCCCAACTTTCTGTGGTAATTCGAATGTTACACATTGGCGCTCAACGTGGCACAAACTTCAGACGGACGTAAAAGTCGATTTTTTTATTTAGCTTAATGCCTCGATAACTAATGGCCATTGGCATGGTACAGTTGATGTTGGAATCAGATACCTAGTGTAGTGAGTAGTTTGTGCTGAGTAAATGTCTTGTTACTTTAAAAAGTCGACTTCATTGTCTTTAAAATGTCCTACTCTTGATGAAATTTCGTACTCTTAAGAGGATGGGTACGTATTTTCGGCTGCAATGCTATTCAAAAGGGGATTCATTTTTTTCGAATCCTAAGAAAACTAATAAGTATTTTTGAAAAATTTAAACGCAGAATGAAAGATTACGTTATTGGCGAGGGCCGAAAGTCCCTGAGAACTTCTATAATGTTTATTTTAATAAGTTACAGGGGTGAAAAACTAAGAGAAAATTTAGTGTGATATTTAATTTAAAATATCTCATTCAAAATAAACTTTTTATTTATTCTAAGGGACTTTCAGCCCTCGGTAATAATATAGTCTCTCATTTTGCGTTTAAATTTTTCAAAAATATTTATTGGTTTTTTCAGGATTCGAAAAAAATGAACACAATGTCCGTGGTAATATTTCCAAATCTATCTTTGTCATACAACGCACTCAGTCGAATAGAATATTGTCAGCATACTGTCAGTCAGACAGTGACAATTTTAAATATTTGACATGAGATCGGGAATATTTTGAGTTGTTGATTAAATAATATAGTGTATTTGATAAATAATTGACTTAAGACGTGAACTTAATAAAAAGTTATTTATTGTGTATTATTTGTGGAAGATCCAAGCAGAGAATACATCAGGATAATATTATTCTGTGATCCAAGTATTTTGTTGTTAAAGATGTTCAAAATTGTAAGCGTTCCATAGTAACAATATATTATTAAAAAATCACTTTAACACTTTTCCTTTTTTCTCGATTGAGTATTAGTTTTTGTTGTACATATAAATTATTACAATCACTGAATACATAGTTAGTGAAAAAATTATTACATTTATTAACTGAATTAATAATTTACAATTATAAAAATAACAGTTATCCAAGAACATTCAAAAACCATCTCTTTAAATTAATGATGACATTTTCAAGTAGAATGACATTCCAGTAATGTTTACATATCCATACCAGTGTGAATTTTACTACACGTAATTTGCCGTGTAAAGACAGAAAAAGTAGGGATAGCCGTAAAATATTTGCGAATTATGTACCCATGGCCTTAATGAGATTCGAAATCACGACCCCTGAATACAAAAGTAGGCTCTCTTACCACTGAGCCACAGAGGTGCGAAAAGATGGGTTACAATTAATGCTATTGAAAAAAAAATACTGAAAAATAAAAATTTAATAGTAAAAAATTGTCAGCGTCGCGCGTCGTTTAAAACAACTTTTGTTGTTAAAGGCATTAGGTATTATACAGAAGACTTGCAACTAAAAGTACTAAGTTTTTTGTAGTATTTTTAGTATTAAAATTAGTTTAATATTTAAATAAAAATTCAATTAAACTGTTTAAAATATATTTATTTCGTTGAAATCATAATAATAGAGGTATAAGTTCTTACGTGCGTACAAAGTACACTCACACTTTTTTTAATTTGCAATAATTTTCAGAATAATTGGAGCGTCAGTTTTTGGAGCAGTGTACATGTTTTATTGTTGAACAAGTAATGACCGAAATTTCTAAAAAATTTCAGCCGACATTGTCTGGTTAGCTCTTTTTGTGATACCTTTTTCCAGGTGAGAAATCAATTATAAAACCTTTCTAATCCATCATCATTTTCTGTGCCTTTAATCCTGTGTGCGGAGTTGCCTACGTTAATTACATTTCTGCTTAATTACATTTCGATTAAGTTTCTTTCTAGGGATATACACCAGTCTAAAAAAAATGAGAAAAAATGTAATACTGGTGTGGTATCTGAAGGTTTAAAGTTATAATGGCTATATGTCATTTGATTAATAACACACAAATTAGCATTAGTTAAACTTCTGTTTAAGAAGGGTAATTATGAACTTCTGGAAAATTATCGTCCTATCAGTCTGCTCCCTTTTTTTCTCCAATTATTTGAATCAGTGATGTGTGTGATGCTTCTGAGGTTTTTTTATTCTCAAAATTTATTAAGTCATGCATAGCATGGCTATTTAAAGGGAAAATCAATCTAGACTACTGTTTACAATTTTATGGAAAATATTGTTGCCGAATTTTTATTCTTTTAATGAGTAAGTAAATTGTTTTGCTATTTAAACCAACATGCCCATTTTAAATAAGTATTATAATTTTGTATTAATATTATATTATACCTTTGTATCTCGACACTATAAAAAAAAATAGGCACTTTAATTGGAGTCATTTAAATATATTTGTCAATAATATATTATTTACAGATATTTCTGTTCTAATCCATTTAAAGAATTTAAACAATCTCATTGGTCTTATCTTGGGAAATCCTCTGAATGTAGTATTATTATAGTAGAATTTTTTTAGAGATAATAAAGATAAAATATTTCATAACTTTTTACATTTCTAGAAATTCTTATAAAATATCTTAAATATAAGTATTTGTTTAGTTTAAAAGATTTTTAGTATGTTCTAAATCTAATATATTGCCTTACTTTGAAGTGAAGATCAGATATTTTCATTTGAAAAACATTCGCCATCGTCATGTAAAAGTAATTTGTAAGTAATCTTTTTAAGTATATTATTCTGTTACTTATATAGATTTTCACTTCGGAAAAAATCAAACAAGATAGAACTCTTTGTAATTTCATTAAGAAATGTTTAATAAACAACATATCAAAAAGTTCTGCTCGAGAAGTGAGTGCTTCATTTTTTATTAAACAAATGAACTACGAAGTTTGATGTTTTTTTAAATAACTCCGAAAATATAAATTTTAGAACAAAACTGACTTGACCATTGAAAAATTCAGAAAATTTTACAAAAAAAAACCTTATATAAAGAATTTTCTAAAATTAAATCTGTATCTTCTATACTTTTTTATTTATAACGCTAAAGTCACCCTTCTCACAAACATTGGAACACTGTAAACAATAGTATTTTGTATTTTGACAACGGCACCCGATTTGGGCGTCGAAACGTTAATAAAAATCATTTTTTAATAATATTGTGGCTTATTTCCCATTCTAAATAGTTAAAACTGTAAACTAGCGTACGGCGAAGTGCACGGTTGAGTTATTTTAATGTAATTCTTTAACTAATGGATCAAATCAAATTTTACAAATTGAACCTAAAAGAAGAATAATTAAGCTACCTTATGGTTATAATAAAAAGAAGTAAAATGTATGGGCATAAGTACGGTGGGGGCGGAAAGTGAGCCTTACATGAATTTTGTTTAAAAATGATTTAAAAATGTGTAACCAATACAATTTTTCTTATAAAACCCTCAATTTTGCACAACTTACCTTTCAAGCATCGTACTAAATGATGTTTCATTCAAAAAAATCTCAAAAATTTAATTCAAATGATATGACGTCTTAAAAAATGTAATTTTTGAAATCTTCGTAGTTTTATAGAATTACCACCACTTTAAGACGGTATTACTTAAGTTTGAACAGATCTATTACAGTTTTATAAGTGCTTTTTTAAAGCTTAGGATGTATTCTTTAAAATTCACTAAATTATTTTACTTTAGAAATGAAATAAAATATTTCTTTTTGAGAAAATTAAGAAAGATAACAAAAATGTAAAACAAAAACCGAAAATTACCAGCTAAAAAAGTGTTTATATAAAGTGATCAAAACTTTTTTCTGTAAAACTTACCTAAAATACATTTAATAATAAACTTCAACAATAATAAATGTTCAGCAAAAATTTCTTTTTAGCTTTTATACAGTATGTCTGCGTAACTTGAAACCTATTGATAACTTTTTTATTATCAGTTTTACGAAAAAAAGTTATTCTTTATAAAATTTAATGAATTTTATACGAGGTATGTCAAAAACTATGAATTTCACTCAAGAGTAAAGTATCGTTAAATTTCACAATATCGAAAATTGTTATTAAGAAAAGTTGTTTGAAATTAAAAAATTTGTTTTAGTGTTCAATTACATCCTTCTAATTAAAATATTGTGAATAATAAAGGCACTTAACTCTTAAGAAAAATTCATATTTTTTACATACCTCGTATAAAATTAAAAAAGTTTAATATGTGATGGTTGTATCTTAGATTTTAGACAAGGGAGAGCATTTTATGAAGAATAACTTTTTTTCGTAAAAGTGATAATAAAATAGTTATCATAATCAACTATTTATAATGGGAATAAGCCACAATTTTACCAAAAGAAAAGATTTTATTAACGTTTCGAAGCCCAAATCGGGTTTCGTTGTCAAAATACAAAATACTACTAGAATAAACAAAAATGTTGTTGCTAAGTAAAAAAATTATTCTAATAATTTATTTAATCTGACTCATTTATATTGGCAATTCAGACGTATATTATACATTTTAAAGTAGAAGACTTTAAAATGATATCGCCAATATTTATGAGTTGCTATAATTATAGTTATCATAATTGTAATAAAATGATGAGTATCCGTAATTTGAAAAAAAAATTAAAAAATTTTTTCGATTAGAATAAAGTAATCGTATATTTAAACATAGTTCTTAATTTCAAACAACTTTTCATAATAGCATTTTTTGATATTCTGAAATATAAAGGTACTTTACTCTTTAACGAAATTTTTGACATAACTCGTATAAAATTGATAAAATTTGATATCTGATGGTTGAGTTTTAGATTTTTGACTATCCAGAGCATGTTATGAAGAATAAGTTTTTTTCGTAAAATTGATAATAAAAAAGTTTTCCATGTGGTTCCTAGTTACGCAGACATACTGTATAAGAGCTTCTGTAAGATAATTTTCAAATTGCAATGCCATATTCGGATTCAGTATAATCAAAAACAAAATAGAAACATATTTGATCAAAGTAAAATGATGAATTTAACGATATTTTTAAAATTATTAATACAAAACAATTGTTATTGTTTAAACAATTAATAAACAATTAGCGGCCAAATCCGCGAGTAGAAATTTTTACTTTAACATGTATATAAACTAACAAAAGAAGTTTTAGAAAAATATAAGCTTGTTTGAATTTTTCCGAAACAATGCATGTTTTCTTTCTAATTGCACTCTCCTATTATACGTATTTCGAGCACTTGCTCGCTATCAGGTAGGACTTGCAAAACAGGAAAGCTGTAAGATACCTTCTTTCGTGGACGGAATATCGAAAATCAATAAACATTGGCAATGCACGCAGATAATAAAATAGATGTACTGCTAAATGACGAAAAAATTATAGCTGTGTTATGTTATAACTAAAAACTGATAAGAGCTGAGATGCTGAAAGAATATTTTTATTAGAACAATATGAAACAATTATTGACATCAAGATTGGGAAATGAAAGAACCATTTAGATTATAACAAAAATTTAAACAAAGTAGGAGTTTTGTATACTAAAAAATAGTATTAATTTTCTAGTAGTAATTGACCTTAATAATGATTTATTGAATGAGATAATCCAATTGTGCAACATACCAAATACATCACGGTCTAAATCGCGTACACACACGCACATACACCACACAAACTGCTAAAAAATACTATATAAACACTTGAGAACGTTTTGGCTATAAGGAATATGTTTACCAAACAGCAACAACAGAACAAACAACAACTTAAGCAAATATATCAAGAACAAGAGTAAAAAGAAAAAGCAACACCATGGTGTATACAAACTTACATGTGATGACTGCCCATAAACTTACATCGGTCAAACTGGTAGAACCCTTAACAAACGTATAGCACAGCATAAAAGGGATTTCAATAATAGAAGGGATTTCAATAATAGAAAATCACACACACACACAACACGTGCACTGTTAAAAACTACTATATAAACACTTTACGTTTTGGCTATAAGGAATATGTTTACCTTTTTTTATTCACCCCGCCCATAATCACTATTAAACTTTTCTAAAATCATCTAAATTTTATACTACACAGATCGTATTCATGATCGTATTGAGGTTTCGTACTAAGGATGTGATGCATCGTCTCTTATCAGCAATGTATGGATGGAAACCCAGAATTTATAGACTTATAACCTTCATATAATAATGATATGATTCACACAAGTATTTTTACGTAAATATCACAATTATTATTAAAGACAATCATGTTTGTGTTTATACCAATAATTTAAAAAGATAGTTGACGATTTCTTAACAAGTTGGGAAATATCTTGGGAATAAATATATACCGGTGGACAAAAAAATGTTTGGTTTTAGAGATGGGTTTAAACTAGAGAAGCACTTTTTGCATTGCTTGTTTTGCTACAGAAATGTCATCAACGTAAAGATGCCTTTGCCGTTTTTATTGATTATGAAAAAGCATTCGATATAGCATATCATGACAGGTTATTTAAAATAAGTGAAAAGTGTAAGATTTGAAATTCTTTGAAAATCTTTGAAAATCACTTTGAAAATCTTTCTACGTATCATCCACAGTAGAATCAGAGATAAATGTGAAGAAGACCAGGATGAAACACAATTTGGCTTCAGAAATGGACTGGGAACCCGGGACGCACTCTTTGCACTAAATGTATTATTGCAGAAATGCCGAGATCAAAGAGAAGACGTCTTTGCTGTATTTATTGACTATGAGAAGACCTTTGATCGAGTACAACAACAAATTAATTAAAATATTAAAGGATAAAGGAGTTGATAGTCAAGATGTACGAATCATAGAAAAATTATACTGGCGTCAAACAGCGACAGCTTGTGTAAATGGAAAATCAACAGAAATATGCAAAATACAAAGAGGTGTCAGACAGGGTTGTATACCGTCCCCACTGTTATTCAATTTATATTCAGATAGAATATTTAAGGAAGCGCAGCATAATTTGGAATGGGGTGTGAAAGTTAATGGAATTCTGATAAATACAATCAGATATGCAGATGATTCAGTTATTTTAAGTGATGATATGAATGGATTACAACACCTTTTAAATGCCATTGACACAGTGGGAAGAGATTTTGACGTAAACATTAACTGTTCAAAAACAAAATACATGGTATTTAGCCGTTTGGCCCAACAAGATTCACGGTTATATGTTGATGGTCATATAATTCAAAGAGTACCCAGTTTTAAATATCTTGGTTGCCATATTGCTGAACAACTAGATCCAGATAAAGAGATCAAATGTAGAATCGAGATAGCCCGCACGACATTTTTAAAAAAGAGGTCATTCTTCTGTAATGATAACTTGCAACTTCAACTTCGAAAGCGCATGATTAAATGTTACATTTGGTCAATCCTCTTGTATGGTGTCGAAGCATGGACATTAAAAATATCCACCATTAATCGTTTGGAGGCCTTTTAAATGTGGCTGCACAGACGTACACTGAAAATACCATGGACGGCTATGCTGAGAAATGTGGCAGTCCTTGATAACATCAAATATAGAAAGATGGCCTATTTTGGACACGTAGTAAGGGGAGACCGGTATAATATTCTTCAACTTATTATGATGGGTAAAATCGAAGGACGCAGAGGAATTGGTAGAAAGCAGGCCTCTTGGTTGAAGAGTATCCGGAAGTGGACAGGAATAAAGAAAGCAGAACAACTATTTAGAATAGCTCAAAACAGAGACAGTTTCGCCATGTTAATCGCCAACGTCAAGGGGACTTGATAGGGCACGTTAAGAAGAAGAAGTAGGATTCAAGGTACTGACCTGTTTAGAGTTCGATCTTCAACTGAGACTAGGGTTTACTAAGTGCTACGTATGGTCGGTGCTGTTACATGACGTAGACGGCTGGACACTAAAAAACGAGGGATATAAACAGATTAGAAGCCCTCGAAATGTGGCTTTATCGCCGTATCCTAAAGATAGCATGGACGGCGAAAGTCACAAATGTAGATGTCCTTAAGAGAATCAACCAAGAACGCCTACTTTTCGAAACCATCAAGAAAAGGAAAACGGCATATCTGGGTCACATCATGCGAAACGAAAAATACCAGTTCCTTCAACTTATAATCGAGGGTAAAATTGAAGGCAAGAGAGGAATAGGACGCAAGAAAATGTCCTGGCTCCAAAACATAAGGCAATGGACAAGGATTAACGACATACAATCTCTGATACACATTGCAAGAAACAGAGTTAATGGAAAATGTGATCGCTAACATCCATTAGTGGTTTTGCATCTCAAGAAGAAGAAAGATTCAAAACGGAGTTAGGCAAGGTTGTGTGCTGTCTCCACTGGTGTTTATTTTATATTCAGATAGGATCTTTAGCGGAATTTCACTAACCAATACAAAATAAAATATCCAATAAAAAACCAATATAAAATATTGGCTTCGGTGTTACTAAAAAGATTACTACCAAACGCCGAAGAACTCGTTGGTGACTACCAGTATGGCTTCAGATCTGGAAGATCTATTGATCAAATATTTACAATTAGATGAATGCTTGAAAAGTATTGGGAATATAATCAAGGCGTAGATCAAATCTTTACAGATTTCAAACATGCTTATGAGTCTACTAATCGTCTATTTAGACTATGGAATGCAATGGTTGAGCTGGGCATATAGTCCAGAGAAATAAGGTTTTTCTCGTGACACATCCCCCTCCAGGCCGAAACCAAATTTTTTGAGTAGTATGGACATCTATATTATTAACCTATATGTTTTCTGCAGCCGATTTTGATGATATACATAGTTATAAACAAATGAAGATCGAAAAACGGTAAATTATCGCTTTTTTCGTCTATTACCAAAAAGTTAAACACTTTAAACAAATTTGAGGGTAAGAAACTCATAAATCGTATAAAAAACTTCAATATGGCATTCGCTGAATATGTCCAACCTTATTGGTTGCTTAGAAAATTGCAAAATAAATCATAAATATTGAGTTTTTATAAATATTCGTAACTTAGGTAAAAATTAACTTAGAATCTTCTTATTACGCGGAATGCCGAGACTTCTTGTACTTAAATTATATTTTAAATTTCAATGCAATTGGTCAAATAGTTTAAAAGTTATTTAATTTATTTTTCCCAAATTCATTTTTTTTGCAACACTATAAGTCAGAAAATTATGAGGTTACAATAATACTTCGGACAGTTTATGAAAGAAGAACATTTATACTATTACCTTAATTAAAAATAAATGACAAAAAATAATTTTAAACAGTGTAAAATTATTTTGCAAAAACATGTCCATTTTTTGCTTACTTATAAACAATTAGAATAACTTTTTAACCGTTACCCGTAGAAAAATTATTTTTTCATATTTAGAAAGACTGAATTTTTATACATATTTAAAAAGAAAAACAACTGTTCTAGGACATTTAGGGACAAAGTTAGCCTCCCCCCATTTTTTTAATTCACATGTTTTTGCAAAATTATTTTGCAATATCTATAATTATTTTTTGTCATTTTTTTTAAATTAAATTAATACTGTAAATTTTCTTCTTTCATAAACTATCCAAAATATTACTGTAACTTCATCATTTTCTGACTTACAGTGTTGCAAAAAAAATTAATTTTGGAAAAACAAATTAAATAACTTTTAAACTATTTGACCAATTGATTTGGAATTTGGGGTGTAATTTAAGCACCATAAGTCTCAGCATTCCATGTAATAAGAAGGTTCTAAGTTAATTTTTACATAAGTTATGAATATTTATAAAAACTCAAAATTTATGATTTATTTGGCAATTTTCTAAGTAACCAATAAGGATAGACATATCCAGCGAACGCCATATTGAAGTTTTTCATACGGTTTATGAGTTTATTACTCTCAAATTTGTTTAAAATGCCCAATTTTTTAGTAAGAGACGAAAAAAGCGAAAATTTACCGTTTTTGATCTTCATTTGTTTATAACTATGTATATCATCAAAATCGGTTGCAGGAAACATATAGGTTATTATTCTAGATGACCATATTACTCGAAAAATTTGGTTTCAGCCTGGAGGGGGATGTGTCACCAACACGATATTTTTTTTCCTTATTTCTCTGAACTAATACCTAAGGAACTAGCTGCGATAACGCAAATGTGTGTAGTAACTTCCATGCACAAATTAGAACAGGAGGAGGGAAAACATCAAATGCTTTTTGCATAAATTCTGGACTGAGATACGGAGATCCGTTGTCCCCATTTTTGTTTAACCTGGCCTTAGAAACGTCATGAGAAAAATTTAGCTGAAAATCAAACCAGATATATCTGCTCGGAACAAGGATCGTTATCGCCTTTGTCGATGACATAGATGTCAAGCTGAAATGAATATCGGCCTAAAAGTAAATGAAGTAGTGATGCAATGAAGCAATGATAACAAATAAAAACAAGAAGCTCCAAGTACTTTCTATATTGATGAACGATAGGTCGTGGATGAAATTTTAGATCCCCTCGACTAATTCATCACTCTGTATTGCATTATATTTACATCTTAAAGTGCATCAGAGGATAACAATTCGGATTTTTAGTTCCTGACTCCTTGAGCTAATTATTCATAGATGGTGCTATTGCATCCTTTGTAATTATTTTAATAATTATGTACACAGAAAAGATGAAGATATTTGATTCCAGTTCCAGTTCAGTGCCTCTACACGGTGCTCTGAGGAGGGTAAGGTTGAACCCGAAATACATATCTTATGGCGAGCACGCTACTGTGTGTGTTTTTATTCCAATATCTAGACTACATCGGAGATGAAAAACACACTCGCTGATAATTTCGAGGTGTCAATGATATGTACCACAGGATTATGAAAGATTTTAAGAAATAGTTTGTATATTCATTTTTTCAGTATCGTTTGGTACCCTAAACTGTTAACAACTCAATAAACTTGTGCATCTCCTTCAGTAGTTTCGTTACTTAATTCTCCAAATTTAATTTACTTAATTCTCCAATTTCGTTACTTAAGGCCACTTGTTCTGTAAAGTCACAAAGTAATTCGGAAGTTCTGGGGAGGCGCAACTAGCAACTTCGTGAAATCTTCTCAACCAGCGTCAGTGAAAAGCCACTCGACCCTGGAATCGGTGAAGCATTTTCACAGAAGAAGCAACAACATCCTGGCTACCATACCGACTACATACAGTTTAGAATTTCGACCAGTTCCAGTGTAAAGCCACTTGATCCAGCAGGTACAACGTTCTCCACCCGTTCTCTACCCGCTCCAGTGTAAATCTATTTGATCTGAGACGATGCTACGTTTTCGACCCGTTCCGGTGTAAAGCCACGTCCTCACGGAAGTACTTGAGGTTAGTCGAATTATATTAATTTTGTATTTGTTTTCATTTTTTTATTTACTCTGTTTCGATATTTTCAAACGTTTAAGATATATCTAGTATTTGCATTTTTTTTATTTGTTTAATTTATTTTTTGTTAATACAATGGCAACTAACGACGCAACAGCAACTACGCCAATAATTTCCGCCAGCACTTCTAATAATTATATTAATTGTGACAAAGCTATCAAGCTTATAAATGTTTTTGATGGGTCTTCTTCAAAATTATACTATTTTATAGATTCTGTTGATTTCATTTTTGCAAAATTTGACCCAGCGGAATTGCAAATTTTTCCTTTTATTGTAAAAAGCAGGTTAGAGGGAAAAGCTCTTGATTTCATTCGCTCGACAGAATTTTCGACATGGCAAGTGATAAAAAATGCTCACCTCTCTCAGTTTGGTGAAAATTTGGATTTGCAGTGTCTAAATTTTGAGTTATGCCACTTTAAGCAACGTTCTAATGAAAAACCTGTAAATTTCGTTGATAGAATCGAAAAAGAATGAATAAGAATCAATAAAGTTATCAAATACGATTCAAATTTGAACAATGTTGAGAAAAAAAGTTTAAATAATTTTCACAGTAAGACTGCAATTCTGACCACTATAACGGGCATAAAAGAACCTTTATGTCAAATGCTTCGCTCTTTAAATCCTTCAAGTCCTGCAGGATAAATACATTTCTTCAAGTACTGCAGGTTCGCAAAAAACATTTTCCGCTCCCGGTTCAACAAATAAATCGACAAATACACCAAAATAGGTATTAAATACAGGACCATATGTTGTTCTTGAAGTCAATGAAACCAATAAAACTCTAAAAATTAAGTTAGATAACGAGGTTACTCGAAAATTTCATTTCAATAATGTAAAACCATTTTATGATGCGATTAACTAAACGAAGTTGAAGTGTAACACAGCAAGTAGTAGATATGAGGTTTCATTATCCATATTATAAAGGGATTTTAATCAATAACTGCAACATATAATTCGATTACCTTGTAGTACACTTCATCTACGGCCTTCTCATAACAACAAAAATAGAATGAGTTATTGCCGGTTGGTTTCTTTGTTTCATGTGGCCTCACCTGCCCTGTGCGGAGCATGTCCAGAGAGGCTCTACACTACAAGCCAAAACTTCGAAGCTGCAAAAGAATCTCTTCTTGGACACCCCAGCTTCGGTCTTCAGGAGGGAGGTGTTATGGCGAGCACGCTATTGTATGCGTTTTTATTCCAATATCTAGACTACATCGGAGATGAGAAACACACACGCTGATAATTTCGAGGTGTCAATGATATGTGCCAGGACTGAAAGATTTTAAGAAATACTTTGTATATTCATTTTTTAAGTATCGTTTTGTACTCTAAACTGTTAACAACTCAATAAACTTGTGCATCTCCTTAAGTAGTTTGGTTACTTAATTCTCCAACGAACACACATAATTTTATACAGAATAAAAGTCATATAAGCACATAGTACATGCCCTATTCTCTAATCAAATCTGAATCATCTTTATTTTCGTAATTTTAATAATTTTACCTATTCTAATCTAAATTTTATTAAGGTACCAAAATTTAAACTGAAAATCTTGCATTTTCAACCACTCCTCCGAGTCAATCAGCTAATAAAATATGTTATCTCATCTGAGGTACACATACATAAATGTATAAATGTATTTTAGTACGGCTATGAAATTCATTGTGTAATTGATTTATTTATTACACTGCGTAAAATTCTTTTGCAGATTTTAGCTGTTGGAATGCGGAATACCTACACACTATTATTTTATATCAAGCTGAGTGATGATAAATTTCTAATAACACCAATGCCATTGCTGTAAGTCCTTTATATAACTTTTAAAACAAATTTTATTAAAAAACTTAATATTAAACTCAGTTAATTCTTAGGAGAATTCCGTCTACTTTGACCGGTTGGAAAAAATAAAAAAAAAAAAGATTACGAAACATCTAAACAACTTCATTTATAGTTGAACGAAGGACTTATCTACATCTCCCGATAAACCTATTATAACTCGATCGATCAAATGGATACGTTATCCTTTTAAAGGAGATATAAGGGTATCTTCGGATACTCTACTGATGAAAGAAAAGCTCATTAAGTTTTTCTCCGATAACTTTCTCAAAGTTATTTTTACATCATTGTTTTTTGATCGACTCTTGATAGAGTGCATGAAATGAATGTCTTGTTTTATCGGAAAAGGTTATTAAGTTATTATGGGTATGGTCTTTTAATGTGAAAAATACTTTTAACCTATTGAATGACACTTTTGTTGTGATTTTATTCTTTGGTCAATATTTTACTTGGTCATAGTTTGGAGTGTGACCCACGGCTTGTACTTTATTTAAAATAATGTCACTCTTGTGCGATATTAATCTTCCTGACATATTCCTGGACGTTTCTCCAATATATACTTTGTTGAAGTTGTTATAGGGTAGAGAGCACACAATATTGAAATTTCTTTAATATTTAAGGGTATTTTTAGTTTGGTATGTAACTTCGATACCGTTTTTTTTTTGTTTCTGGTTTCAATTTTGATATTCGGTACTTCTCTAAACATATTTATATTTGTACATTTGTTAAGCCTGGATAAAGGCTCTTGTTTTGATAAGGAGTTAAATAAACTCGAAAGCTCAAACAAACCTTAAAGAGTTTTACCTTATACTGAGAAGGTCTGACATTCTTACTACGAGTAAGGAAGGCGAGAAAAAGAAGAATAAATCTTCAGAACACAGTTGATTTGACCATATAATTTTTAAGTTCCTTTTTGATACCTTTTTAAAGTAATAATGAAAGTTTACTTACCCGTAGTCGATAAACCATTGGTAGTCAGAATTGTCTTGTATGAAGTCGATGTCTTGAGAAGAGGTATTGCTGAGGTAACTGGCTGATCCATGGTGGTTGCTGTTGCAGTCGGAATCCGGGCTTCCCCGGATTACCCCAACCTCGGTCATTCCTTTACCTGAAAAAAAAAAGAAACGCATTTTATAAATATACTGTATTAATATTCTGTTTACGAAGGTCTGTTGTTATTAAAACAGAAAATCCTGCTTTCTTCTAACAACATTAATTTCATCAACTAAAATAGAGAAAAAGCCGCTGATAAGTTTATGACACGCTTAGCGCCCAAATATATTTTATGCACGGTAGTTAAAAAAGCTATATCCCCTTGTATATACCTTGATGAACCCAGACGGTTCAAATACTGGAAACTGGTATGGTATATTAAAGATCTTAAACCCTATCCTGATGATTCAGATAATTCCTCGAGTGATGATCAATCCGTTCGTGAATAAAATGGTGTACTAAATCTGACTAAAATATGTTTGAGAAACTAAGAAATTCTTATGAATATGGATTCATCGATAATTCTTTGCCTTATATCTCCAAAACTTGCTGGTTAATTTTATAAATTCCATTTTTCAAATATCCCCAATAAAAATAATCTTTAGGATTCAAATCGGCTGAACAAGGAATTTATCTTCCTTTATTAAGGGTGGAAACTGGCGATATAGTCGATGAGGTACGATCTATTCAATAATAATGTTACGTTAACTACCTGTCAATGACCTACTAGAGAATTCGCTCGTCTACTCGTTAAGGTAACCGAGTTATTCCCGATTGAAACGGAATATAGAGGGCAGGTCGAATGCAGGAAAATTGCCGATATAAATGGTATAAACAAACATTCAGTTGAGGAACAGAACAATACCGATTTGATTTAACATATTTTAATGTACTCATCATGCTGAAATTTACTAAAAATTTCTTGATAGTGACCAAATTCCATTCAAATCAACAATTTTCTGGTTTGTTTATACCACTTATAGTAGTTTAAATTTATTCCACCAGAGGTCAGGTACTTTGTTTTTCATCGCGAATAGAGCCACCATGATGTCTCCGGTGCAATTCTATTTATTCCAAACAAGATCTTGGAAATTTCTAGTGAAGTCGAGAAGCATATTTAAATTGAGAATTTTTATTGTACGATTCAGTTTGAATTAATTGTATCTGATATAAGCACGTATTATCGGGAAATAAAATATTGTAATAAGTATGCATTAATTAAGTTTAAGTGTAAATAAATTAAAGTATTGTTTTTAAAACAACTGTATACAGGGTGTTTCATTAATAATTGTCCATATAGTAACTGGAGAAACTTTAGCACAAACTACGAAGATTTAACCTAAAACACTTAAATAAAATGTGGTCCCTTACTGAGTTTTATCTAAAAATTTAAAAACTATTTTTGCTCAGCATTTTAAAACTATTCAACGTATTCTTTTCATACTTGGCAGAAAGTGCGACTACTATACACCCTACTAAATTATGATAAACAAACGTTTCTAGCTACTACCAGAGGCGTACGACAGGGGATAGTGAATGGTTGACCCTTCTCAATTTCGACGCCACTGGAGGAATTACTATTTTAATGCCGTTTTTAGATTTTCCAATACTTTCTACGTAAATAATATACTCTTCATTGGTAACGATAAAGTCATTCGTTTTCCAGATATTTGAAGTTAAATATGAAACGGCACAGTTATTTTGATTAATTTATGATAATATGATTCATATGATTATAATTTAAAAATTATTTGTACCCAGTACTTTAAAACTATTTGGCGTATCCTTATCATACTTGGCAGAAAGTGTAGGTACTGTACACCCTACTAAATTAAGATAAATAAACGTTTCTGGCTACTACCAGAGGCGTACGACAGGGGATAGTGGCGGGTTGACCCTTCCCAAATTCTACGCCACTGACGAAATTGCTATTTTAGTGTAATTTTTTGATTTTCCAGTACTTTTTATGTAAATAATATACTCTTCATTCGAAACGATAAAATGATTAGTTTTCGAGATATTTGAAATTAAATATGAAGCGACACAATACATTAATCAAAATAACTGTGTCGTTTCATTTTTAAGTTCAAAGATCTCGAAAACTAATGACTTTATCGTTACGAACGAAGAGTATATTATTTTCATAGAAAGTATTGGAGAATCCAATAATTGAACTAAAATAGCAATTCCGCCAGTGGCGTAGAATTTGGAAAGGGTCAACCATTCACATTCCCCCGTAGTACGCCTTTGGTAATAGCCAGAAACGTTTGTTTATCATAATTTAGTAGGGTGTCTAGTAGTCGCACTTCCTGCCAAGTATAAAAAGGATACGTCGAATAGTTTTAAAATGCTGAGCAAAAATATTTTTTAAAGTTTTAGATAAAACACCCTGTAACTCAGTAAGGAACCACATTTTATTTAAGAGTTTTAGGTTAAATCTTCGTATTTTGTGCTAAGGTTTCTCCAGTTACTATATGGACAATTATTAATGAAACACCCTGTATAAATTAAATAATAACGACTAAATAAAATCTGTGTAAAATTTGTAATTAATTAGACATTAATTAGTAAAATCACGTTACATTAAAATTATTAATCAATTAAATATAAGATCATTGCAATAATATGTTAAATAAAAGGATAGGTACAGTGGCGGCTGGTCAGGAGGCAAGGGAGGCTTAGCCTCCCCATAAATTTTTTACACGTGATACACTGTTTTGTTTACTTTGCTATTTTGCTTCGCGTTAGAGATATCGGAAAAAGTTATTTGAACAAGTTGTTCCAAACATTATTCTAATCCCACATACCAAATTTCATCACAAAGTTCGCACTTTTAGGTTTTTCATTATTTGTAGTCAGTATCCTAAAATCGCAGAGGAGGCTGCTGGCAGGAAAATCTCACTTGCTAATGCTCCGCGCAGCCCAGGAGCGTTTAAGCATGGTAGTTTAAGGATACCCGGTCTCCTTAGAGCTGCATTATCGCTTAACGCACACGCTGCCCGGAGATTGGGCAAGGGCGGCTAATCGGCCAGCAGCCTCCTCTGCGATTTTAGGATCCTGACTACAAATAATGAAAAACCTAATAGTGCGAATTTTGTGATGAAATTTGGTATGCGGGATTAGAATAATATTTGGAACAACTTGTTCAAATAACTTTTTCCGATATCTGTAATAGTCCATGTGGTGAGACCGCTCCCGTCTGAAAAAATTTCTGATTCGGTTTCGTTGTGGATTTCTATTTAAAAATGTCCCCTTTAAACAAATCTGAAGGGTGCCGGGCGGAATTTTTAGACAGAAATCGTTTAAACAATTTTTTTAAACAAATACAAAAGATCACCTTTTTTGCTCTGGAACATATTATATTTTTAGGTTTTTTCGGTCATTATAAACAGGAAAGGTATCTTGTAATTTTTCTTAAAAATTGATATCGAGTTATAGGCGACTTAAAATCTGAAAAATGCGAAAATACGCATTTTCGAGACTTAAAAACTCATATTTAAATTAGTATTTTTGATGTTGCAATATAACTAAATTGAAGATTAAACATTCAGCTTCAAGATTCTGAAGACTGATCGTGTCTACCCTTAATTTATACCGTTGTTTTTTAATTGTTAAATACAGTAGAGCGTCGATTATCCGAACTAATTGGGGGACAGGGGTGTTCAGAAAATCGATTCTTTCGTATAATCGAACTGTATTGATATAGAAATACTATTTACCCATAGGCGAATGAATACCTTATTTACATACGATTTACATACTTACATATATATCTACATACATGTATATCTTTAGTGACAAATAGGATAGACATTAAACAAAAAAGTGCTGTATTTGCAACAAAATGAAAATTTTTTTTTCCATGAAGCATTGAGAAATCGTCCATTTTCTTTTGCCGAAGCAATCCTACCCATTTACGAGCGGCTGTGTTACGTGTTTTTTAACCATGTTTCGTGTATGAAATTTGATTTTCGGTGTCAGTTTGGCATCACAAATTAATTGGCATCACAAATTAAATGCAACAAAGCTAAAACTCCCTGGGATCTAGGGAGGAAACCTAGGTTCTCCCCGGGATAACCTAGAGTAAACCTTTTTGAGTAAACCGCTTATATACAGCATCATCTAAATCCGTGTTTAAGGCAAGTTTTATCGTATTACAATTTGTATATCCGTCAGAAGAATTAAGCCGGAACATAAAATTACTTATGTCTGTCTTTTGTTTTTTTTATCCATCTTACCAGCCTACCAACTTTGTATTCATTGGATAAATTGGTTGCAGATTCACCTCCCTCTAACCGTTTATTAATCTCGTGTTTATTTTTCATAGAAAGGGGTTACGTAAGGGGCAAAAAAACGTGATCATTTGTTATTTGTTTAAAAAAATTGTTTAAAACAATTTCTGCCCAAAAATTCCGCCCGGCACCCTTCAGATTTGTTTAAATACATTTAAAAACATTTTTGAATAGGAATCCACAAAGAAACCGAATCAGAAATTTTTCCAGACGGGAGCGGTCTCACCACATGGACTATAATGCAAAGCAAAATATCGGTAATTTACCGTATTTTTGGATTCGTAGTAGGCCGCTTTTAGAATTAAAAAAATTCAGTTGAGTATCTTAAAAAATGTGAACCTTCAACCTGAATGGACTGCAAAACTTCAAATCTGTATTTATTTTGATATGAATATCTACTTACAGAGATAGAATTGTTAACAAATAAACGACACAAACACAAACTTTGGTAATACACTTTTACAATTAGACTAATTATTTTTAAAATGATATGATATTATGAAATTGTGAATTATGATGATATTATAAAATGTCAATTAAAAATGGTCAAAAAAATGGGGCCTTAAATTAGATTTTTTTGGCTGATTTTTTTTGCTAGTGCAAATTTGTCTAGATATTTTACAGTTAGGTATGCCACTGGATAGGCCACTGCATTCGCATCCGATAATACAGGGTGTAACAAAAATACAGGTCATAAATTAAGTCACATATTCTGGGACCAAAAATAGTTCGATTGAACCTAACTTACCTTAGTACAAATATGCACACAAAAAAAGTTACAGCCCTTTGAAGTTACACGATAAAAATAGATTTTTTCCGATATATCGAGAACTATTCGAGATTTTTTAATGAAAATGGACACGTGACATTCTTATGGCAGGAACATTTTAAAAATAAATTATAGTTAAATTTGTGCACCCCATAAAAATTGTATGGGGGTTTTGTTCCATTAAACCCCCCCAAACTTTTTTGTACGTTCCAATTAAATTATTATTGTGGTACCCTTAGTTAAACACAATGTTTTTAAAACTTTTTTGCCTCTTAATATTTTTTCGATAAACCAGTTTTAATCGAGATGCGGCTTCTTTTTTAATATGTTTACATAAAAATTTTATGGGGGTTCTGTGCCTTTAAACCCCCCAAATGTTTGTGTACGTTCCAATTAAACTGTTATTGCGGTACCATTAGTTAAACAGGATGTTTCTAAAACTTTTTTGCCTTTAGTATTTTTCCGATGAGGCACCTTTTATCGAGATGTGGCTTCTTTTCTAATATGGTTCAAAATATACCTCAAACTGTAATTTATAAAAACAATTTCATATTATTACCAGGTCTCTACAACCGTACGTAACAGTATACAAAATATGTGGTGGATTGGACAAATATTCAACATATTTCGATAAAAACTAGCTTTTCCAAAAAGTACCAAGAGGCAAAAAAGTTTAAAAAACATTGTGTTTAACTAATGGTACCACAACAATAATTTAATTGGAACGTACAAAAAAGTTTGGGGGGGGGGGGGGTTTAAGGGAACAAAACCCCATAAAGTTTTTATGGGGTGCACAAATTTAACTATAATTTATTTTTAAAATGTTCCTGCCATAAGAATGCCACGTATCCATTTTCATTAAAAAATCTCTAGTGGTTTTCGATATATCGGAAAAAATCGATTTTTATCTTGTATCTTCAAAGGGCTTTAACTTTTTTTGTATGCTCATTTGGACTAAGGTAAGTTAGGTTCAATCGAACTATTTTTGGTCCCAGAATATGCGATTTAATTTATGACCTGTATTTTTGTTACACCCTGTATATGTAATAGTAGTCATTATAAGAAATCGTTATCAACACTCACTTCATCTTACCTCGTTAGAGGTCGCTAAAAGCATACGTTAGTACAATATTTAAGTATATTTACCAACGAGTCGGTGCATTTTGGTTTAATTCAGTCTTCTTGCAAAGCCTCATTGATAACGGGAAAACCTAGAAACACGTGTCAGGGAATGGCAAGAGACTCGAATTGAATCAAAACGAAACCTTCTATTTTTATTTATTATAAGAAATATTTGCGATAAATATTCCGTTAACAAACTCAATATACATAAACTATCACTTTTTAACAAACAATTTGGTTAGCAAAATAATCATAGGAAGTGGTCACTGGTCATAAATATTACAGTTAAACATTTTCCTTTATCGCATAGGCAATACTTATTTTCAGAAAGAAAACAACTGTAATTTTACCAGTAACAAGTAACATTTTACAAGTAACATTTATTTCACGAAATAAACTACGAAAGTTAAAGACAGCTTCACACGAAAACTCAACATTATTCAAAGATTACTATCAACTTTGTTAACTGAGTTATTTTTGGAAAGCATTTAAATGAAAAGACAATTGTTTTTGTATAAGCTAAATTAGATTCATTAAGCACACTTTGAACACATTAACGCATCATAAGCATAGTTTGTAGTATATTGGGGAAATAAATATATAATTTTCACTAAAAAAAATAAGTATAATAACGAACTTTTTAGAAGATATGTTGGTAAAAACACATGACTGACATCAGAACATAAATAAGCTTATGAGGCTTGGACTTTGACACATTATTTACTTTTTAAAATCTCAACTAGTGCCAATTGTAACAAACAATGCCAAGAGACAGAGGGCAACCTAATTGTATTTCTTATAACCTTTAATCGTTCAGAATATGTAATTAGTATATACGAGGTAAGACAAACGATAACCAAAAAAGTGCATTAAAACTTGTGAAAGTTGTTAATAAAAATATCATATTGTAGCATATTTGTATATCTTCTGCTTCTTCCTACTTATATATAGACTCCTAAGGCCTGTTTCTTCTTCAATGTTGCCTCGTGCATTGTTTAAATTATCACACCATCTATTTATTGGTCTTTCAACACTTCTCCGACCATTTGGTGATTTGTCTCGCTATGTTCTTACTATCCTATCTTCTGCTATTCTTCTAATGTGTTGGCTCCATTCCTGATTCTATTTTGTTACCTTTATCTATGTCTTTCTCTATCCAATAGACCTTTCCCTTTCCCTGATATTCTTACGAGAGTATTCTTATCTGAGTCGTTTTGTTTTGGATGTGTCGGGTCTCATCTCAGCCGTGTTTGTTATTATAGGTCTAATTGTGTCTTTTCTTGGTGCTTGTTTTTCCAGACTTCCAGTCTTTTCTTAGGTGCTTGTTCTCTTAATATTTGTTCTCAAACCCTTCCTTCAATATATGTCTATAACTAGTTATGTCTATTCAGATATTTAAACAAGTCCTGCCTTATTATTTTCACATCGATTTCGATTTTACATCGTAGTGTATATTTCGATATTGTCTTGCATTTGGTTTTTTCTGCTGAGATTATCATATTGTATTTTTTCCTTGACGTACGAGCATAAATATCCAATTTATTACATTATTTGCCAAATAGTCTTGATCCACTGCGTGTATGTCGATTTTGTTTAATTTACTTTGATGATATTAATATTACCAAATATTGCGTGGAGGCACAGCATAATAAACGAAACTGGTTACCTTACTGGAGGACTGACTGAAAGTCTCCACATAACTAAAAATATAAGCTAAGTCCGATTCTGATTTTGATACGTATGGTAAATAAATGATTCAAAAATATGTAATCTTATATATGGAATGGGTGTATCAAGATTGACAGGAGGAAAATTTCCATTTAGATATTCGAAAAGTATCTTGAGGCAAATTTGGAAGTAGATACACCGACAGGTATCAAAAATGAAGTAAAATAGAAGTATGTACATAAAATTGCATCATAAAACAACGAAAATCAGGAGAATTGACAATAAGGTAACCAGTTTTTCCGAAAATATTTTACTCTTTTATTTCAACGAGATATTATAGTTAATATTAATATCTATTTTTATATGTTGTCCATGAGACATAACATAGATAAAAGTAAATATTGGAAACTACAATCCTTATTAAAGAGAACATCTGAAAATTATAAATCTGAAAAAAGACCAAGTCATTCTCAACGAAGTAAATCGAGCAATTTACCAGAGAAGTCCCGGATCAAAAATATTTACTAACAAAAGTAGCTTCCATTTTTCGGAATCATGGGTGCGAACAGGGTGGCGTTTAATGCGTTAATAAAAAAAATTAATATCACACCATCGATATGACAAGAATTTCATCAACCAACTCAGTAAAATTGTCACCTCAAATTCATTTCATTGCCATTATTGTGCTTGAATTCTATACGACATTCGCCGCCACACGATTTGTGTCGTATTCCTCATACTCTCATCATAATAATTACCATTGTTAAATGCTCGTTACATAATACACTATTATGTCATCACTCCCATATTTTTTAACACTTCTGCCATTTATTTTTTGCCTATAGAAAACCTGATCCCAGATCACAAGTTTGGTTTTCGCTCAAATCACTCAACCATAGAACAATGCCATAGATTAGTCCACAAAATAAAAGAGAGCCTAGAAGGGAAACTGATCTGTATATCAGAATTCTTCGATATACAGCAAGCATTTGATAGAGTGTGGCACAAGGGTCTTCTCTTCAAAATAAAAACTCAGCTCAACTGACCAAATCTATCTCTTCCTTAAATTATGTTTGTCTGACAGATACTTCCAAGTTAAATACTAAGGTACCCTATCCAACTACCACCAAATAAAATCCGGAGTACCTCAAGGCAGTGTACTTGGCCCATTCCTTTACCAAATTTTCACTGCTTATATGTTTATTAGCGAAAATACACTAATGGCAAAATTTGCGGATGACACTGGTATACTAGCATCAGACATCAGCGAAATATTAGCATTAGCATCCAAAAATGCTGGAAAATAAACGTCAACACAAACAAATATTATCAAGTAAATTTCACAAACCGAAGAAGTAGATGGCCACATCCACAACTACACCTAATAGTTCACTTATAACTTATACCAATAAAAACAGAAGTAAAGTATAGGAAATCACATATTGTAGCCAAACGATGACACCTCGATCTAAAAGTTAAAAATATGAGCTAGCTAATCAACAGAAGATCGTTTTTCATTAGAAAACAAGCTGACCATATATAAAACAATACTCAAACCAATGTGGACAATGTGGACATATTATGTAATCGAGGTGTGGGGCTGTAGCAAACCATCCTACACCAAAATACTACAGACACTCCAGTCAAAGACTATTCGTATGTTAGCTAAAGCCCCATGGTACGTGTCAAACCAAACCCTTCATGCAGACCTCAACATTCCTTTCATCAATGAGGTGATCGCTGACCACTCCAGAAGATACATAAATCGCAGCACAAACCATCCAAACCATATCATAGATGAATTATTTAACCATCCAATGATTGACAGACGCCTAAAAAGACTTTGGGCAGAACACCTAGCTGCTAGTTGGATTCCAAAGAGTCGTCAATGGACGACATCTGCCACAAGCCAAGAACTTATATCATATTTACTTATATTATTACTTTATTGAAGTAGATTAGCAATAAATAAATAAATAAAAATATATATTTTTTGTGCAAATACATATTTATTAATTTTCTAGACAAGTGGTTGTAATGAATTTATTTTTATAGACATAATGTTCTTGAATTTTTCTAGACAGTTATGATTTATGAGGCACTTTCTCACGGTGAATTATTAGCAGTCACGGTTGTTGAACGTCTATAGAAATCTCTATTAACGACGATTTTATGTTCAGTGCAGTTTTAAATACCTAGAAATTATAATCGATACCGTTAATTAACAATTAATGGTCCTGTAACTCGTTGTAACTAAATATTGTACTAGGTACTGTAAAGTTTTAGGGCGCCTTATTGGTACCATGAAAAAATACCGTACAATGAAATAAAAGTTTTTGGAGAAAAACTAAGACAGTAGGAGAATTTAAATACCTTGGCTCCTCATCATCATCATTAGCAGTTTTAAGTCCACTGCTGAATGTAGGCCTCCCATAAATAATTCCACTGCATCCGATGTTTTTTAGCACCCTGAATCAAGTTGTGCTGGATACAGTTGATGTCTTCCATTTCAGCGTTGTAATTCTTTCAATTGCGTCACCAGTTTTTCTCCTATTTTATTTTAAACTCTGTCTGAGGGGTATATTCAACATTTACATCTCAATTGCTCTCTGTCTCTTCCTTCTTCTTGATGTGCCTATCCGTGACGAATGTTGGCGATCACCATGACAATCTTCACTTTATCTGAAGCAACGCGGAAAAGCTGCACAGATGTTGTGTTGAACCAGGTTCTGAGGTTCTTTAACCAGGATGTTCTTCTTCTTCCTGAACCTCGCTTTCCAAATATTTTTCCTTGTAGGATGGCATGTAGGAGGGCATATCTGGATTCATTTCGCATAATGTGTCCAAAGTATTCCAACTTTCGAGATTTGATGGTGGTTAGTACTTCTCGGTTCTTCCCCATTCTTCTCAGGACCTCCTCATTTGTGACTCGATTTGTCTCCTACATAATGTAAAATGGGATACTAGATCTAGAAATTGCCCACAGGATCTGGTGACTGGCTGGTTTAATTGTAAGCGATTGAGCGAGGTACTGTGAAATCAGCTCCTTGGGGACAAAAATGCTGGAGATGAGTTTACCTATCTGTGGTGATGAACTTAGTGTTTTCAAATGATGCTGGTGATCAGTTTGCTATATTCTCGGAGGGTCTAATAATTTTATGGGGGCTAGAAAGTGATCAGTTCATATACACGTTCTAGAAATATAATATTCTAATGCTAATGTCCAATAAATATAAATAAGTATGCTATTTGTTAAAATACTATATAACAATATTATGTACTTTTAGGATGTCACATGTTTGTATTTTATAGAGAACATTTGAATATAACTGGTTTGAAAGAAATTTTAAATTTCTATAATAATTTAGTTATAGATTAATAAAGGAAGCGAGGAATGTAGTAAACGTTTATAAAACTATAACGACCGTGGCAAAATGCAAGTGGTAATTACGTGGAACTAATTGATAACGCACTAAATGAACCTATTGATGATACCATGTTAATAAATGAACCTAATCACAGATTCTTAATAATGTTTTTCTATTTTCTATAATTATCGAAATATGGGTGATAAATCGGTGGGAGAAGCTCGTTCGTCTAGGAAATTAGATCGCATTTCTTGGACCCTTATCAGGGCGTGGCGCAACTCTAAAATATTTTTAGCTTGCTGTCTTCATTAGCTGAGATCATGTGCGAAATCGACGGCTTCATGTAGGGATTTTCCCACCAAAGTCTTCATTTGGCCTGTCCATCTTGTTGGAGATGTTCCACTTGGTCTTTGGCTTTCCACCTTTCCTTTTACCACCAATAGTTCCATGGTCCACGTTCTTCTGGCTATGGACCGAAATAATTTAGGTCTGCAAAGGTTTACTTTCTTTAATATGAAGCTTTTTATTATGATAGTCTTTTAAATGAAGCTTTGCCAGAATTGACAGGTTGGTTCTGTGTTCTGTCCAGGACACGCGTAGAATTCTTCTGTAGACCCACATTTCGTAGGCTTCTATCTTACTTCAATTGATTTTTTAAGACTCTTTAAGAAAAATAACGGCATTCACCAACCTGAGTTTAGCATTCTTTGTTATTGTTCGGTCTCTCCAAATTTTAATCGATGTAGCTGTTGCATTGTATGTTATCAGGGAGCCCAAATATACAAATTAGTCTAAGAGCTAGTGAACCCTCCGACTAACGGTCGTCCTGTAAGGCTAGAAATTTTTCTAGTGATAATTCATAGCACACCAAAGCTAAAAACCATGACCTGGCAGGCCTCAGCGGTGCACGTGTATCTACCAGATGAATCGAAAAGTGCAAATTTAGGGGGTAAAATAAACTTTCTCCTGTAAGGTTTAAATTTAAGTATGTGTTTGAGTAAGTCATTTAGAAGAAATGTGTACAATGACAGGCGATTCTGAAGAGCATAAGACCTTGCCAGGCGAGGGAAAAGATTAGGGGTGTTTCCTAAAATTATTCTTTTTGCATCAAACAATTTTTTTTAGGTTTTTTGATACATTCCAAACAGAAAACGTCTTTAGTGATTTTTCTCTTAAGTTAATAGTTTTTGTTATATAAGCGATTGAAAATTTTGAAAATTGCGAAATCGGCCATTTTAAACCCTAAATCGGACATTCGTCTAAAAATTTCAATGTTGCCAAGGTACGTAGATATTCTTTAAACATTGATTGATGAAATCCCGAAGAGTTATTTGCAATAAAATATCGAAAACCCCTTTGTTTTTTTAATTGCTAATCAAGCGGGCGCGTCACTGTAGTATTAGTGAGGACGTTTGAGTTTGAATAAATTCATTATCTCGAGAATGGGCAAATTTCAAGAGAAATCCTCAGATAGGTCGAATTTTATTTTTGAATTAGGACTTTTTGGCATATATATAATACTAGTGACGTCATCCATCGGGGCGTGATGACGTAATCGATGATTTTTTTAAATAAGAGTAGGGCTTGTGTGATAGCTCATTTGAAAGGTTATTTAATTCTCTATTCAGTAATATAAACATTAACATAATTATTTATACAGGGTGTACAAAAAAATTTTTCTTCTATTTGTCAAATCTAATCAAAGTTAATTTAATAAAAAAAATTTTTTTTGTACACCCTGTATAAATAATTATGTTAATGTTTATATTAGTGAATAGAGAATTAAATAACCTTTCAAATGAGCTATCACACAACCCCTACTCTCATTTAAAAAAATCATCGATTACGTCATCACGCTCAGATGGATGACGTCACTAGTATTACATATATGCCAAAAAGTCCTAATTTAAAAATAAAAATCGACCTGTCTGAGGATTTCTCTTGAAATTTGCCCATTCTCGAGATAATGAATTTATGCCAACTCAAACGTCCTCACTTATACCACAGTGTCGCGCCCGCTTGATTAGCAATTAAAAAACAAAGGCGTTCCGATATTGTATTGAAAAAAACTCTTTGAAATTTCATCAATCAATGTTTAAAGAATATCTACCTACCTTGGCAACTTTGAAATTTTTAGATAAATGTCCGATTTAGGGTTAAAAATGGCCGATTTCGCAATTTTCAAAATTTTCAATCGCTTATATAACAAAAACTATTAACTTAAGAGAAAAATCACTGAACACCTTTTCTGTTTGGAATTATTCAAAAAACCTAAAAAAAATTTGTTCGATGCAAAAAGAATAATTTTAGGAAAAACCCCTAATCTTTCCCCTCGCCTGGCAAGGTCCTATGCTCTTCAGAATCGCCTGTCATTGTACACATTTCTTCTAAATGACTTACTCAAACACATACTTAAATTTAAACCTTACAGGAAAAAGTTTATTTTACCCCCTAAATTTGCAATTTTCGATTCACCTGGTAGATACACGTGCACCGCTGAGGCCTGCCAGGTCATGGCTTTTAGCCTTGATGTGCTATGAATTATCACTAGAAAAATTTCTAGCCTTACAGGACGACCGTTAGTCGAAGGGTTCACTAGCTCTTAGACTAAATTTGTATACCTACAAATCTGTAGGTATACAACTTCGAAATTAGTCAGTTGGTGGTCGGCTTAACCTTTTTTTTTGTTGCCTTTTTTCTATCCGAATTGTCCAATAAAGGCCTCTCCCATTTCTCGCATTTCATCCCTGTTGTGTGAGAGGAGTTTTCCACATTGGTCCTGCGACTCTTTTGATGTCGTCGCTCCAGCGCATTAGTGATGTTGAAAAAGTAACTATTCGTTACAAAGTACTCGTTTAGGAACACGACTTAGGAATACCGAAAATAACGATTAGTATACAGAGAGGTAAATCGTTACTTTGATTACTTTGCTGATTATTCTGATTACTTCGTTACTTCGTATCAATCGTATGAGAGCGAGTATCTATTTTGATTTTGAGTATTGTGTCTACTCGGTTGATATCGGAGTCGGACCAGTATTCCACGAGTGTTCGGTATCAATACAGCTTACTAAAATTTTATCTATGAAGGGCGAAGGCTATGAAGAGTTTTATAGGATTACAGGGCGCTGAGAAGTAGCTGAAACAGAGGGAGGTATATCATTTAACACAGCATGCACCCAGAAACAGATGTCTATACGATTTATTGAGGTAGATAATTCACAGAATTTCTCAGATGTTAGTTCTTTTGAAAATAAAAATGCAACACATTAGATTTTAATAATAAATACACACTATTCTTATCAGGCCTAGAAAAAAATAGCTTAGATTGACCGGAAAATATGTAGAAATGATAATATTTCTAGACTATGATCATCAACTTTAATTTTACATGTAGGTATGACATTGTTTTTATTAGACCAGGACATTTAACACTAAAAACACAGGAATAAATCTATTTTTAAATATAGTAGGAACATAGAGACTTGCAACTTTTTGCATTGTATTTAGGATTAGGATGACGTCTGGTAGTAAAAAGTTTACAATAAAAAAATAGGTGGAAATGCATTATTACATTTTAAAGTGTATAAAACGCATCGAAAAATGCATAAACATGTTACAATCAGTATATTAAGGGTAAGATTTTCTTATTTAGGGGTATTTGGGGTCACTGAACACGATTTTGCAATCAGAACCGACCTCCGAAGCACCTGGGTTATTTCTAAGGTACGTCATCTAGAGTTTCGAGGGTTTGTTTAATTGATGCAAACAGATTACTCGAGATTACTGATATTGTGGAGCAGCAATGACAGAACAATTACATATCATTTAATTTCTATCCATTAAATAGATCTGTGAAGGTCGTTATATCGGATCTTATACTTATACGAAATACTGAGAAATGCGATTCTCGATATGATTACCGGTACTCAAATACAAGAGTAATCATAGTAATCAAAGTATCCTACTAATACTAATACAAAATATGTACTGAGAAATGCGATTCTCGATATGATTACCGGTACTCAAATACAAAAGTAACAAAAGTATTCAAAGTAATCAAAGTAACGAATACTTTAAATGATTACTTTATACAAAAGTACCGATTTGTAACGAATACTCGAAAGTAACTATAACCGCCATCACTACAGCGTATTTGATGTCTTCCTCTTGGTCTCTTCGCTTCGTACGGTCGTCAGTTCTTTGTTCCATGTACTGTACCTACCATTTTCGAGATGTTCGTTCGAGGCTCAACTTTACAGAAGTCAAAATAAATATATTTTTTTATTTAATTCTGTTGACTTTTCGTTGCTAGCATAATTTTCTTAATAACTGAACTTGATATATTTCTTTATGAAATTTCTAGTACGAGGTTGTCGTAATTTGTCCTGGTTTTCCGGTTAAAGCTTAAGTGAGCCATAATACATAAACAACTGTTTCTTCCAGACGGAAGTTTTTCTAATAGCGATATTTATAAATGTCAGCACCACCGCCATTTTAAAATTTATATTCAGCTGAGATACCCTAAAGTTGGCAGCATTGTATTAACGACATGCACCATAAAGTAGTGCTGACATTCAGGGATAACTTTTAATGGAAATTTATTTCCACGAAAACACGAACAATTCGTTATTTTCAAAACATGATTCTGTTGTCACTGTGCCAAATTTCAACGTGAAAATAACAAGTCGTCATGAGAAAAACGGCGGTTTAATATCATGGCTATCTGGTTGCGAATATCCGATATTATATAATAAATAAAAATAGGTTTGATCTGTTACATTGAACCATTGAACACATACACCATACACCCACAAAAACAAATATTAACCTCCTATAACTAACGCTTTTTGACACAATTTTCTGTAATTTTGATATTTTATTTTTAGCGTAACTACAGATTCACACGTGTAATAAAATAGTAATAAGAGAAGGGGTTATATTATTATATCACTACTTGTTCCGCGAGAAGTTGTGGATCTAAATTATTTCGAATAGGTATAAAAGAAAGAGGAGTAATCCCAGGAAGATGTAGAGTCGCAAGAATCTTCTTCTTCGCGTTTTTCCGATTACGATTTCGCCATTTTCGTTCTCCACAGCATACTATTCTCCCAGTCACCTATTCTGAGGTCTCTGCCACATGATCTCTAACATTCTTTGTACATGTCCCTAGAAGTGCAAGGCTCTGTTTTCCAACTTTTTTTTATAAATGATCATTGTTCCATATTTCCTCTGTTCTTACTCTATCCTCTCTGGTGACTTTTAGACATGTTCTCATAAAGTCCAATTCAACTGTTCTTATTTTATTTCGTATCGGCTATATTTCACTCCATATAATATAGTATGATAGAATTGATTCAAAAAATGACATATAATAACCCAGACATCCAAAGTGAAAGTTATTCTCCAACACCAAATTGTTCTATATAGTCCATACAATGTTCAGAAAAAAGTCACACCTTTTTAAGCGTCGGGTTTGGGGGGGGAGGGGAGAGGGGGGAGAAATCGGTAAATTCGTAGTTTTTTACGTTTTTCGTCAATATTTCTAAAACTATGAGGTTTAGCATGAACAACCTTCTATACAAAAATGTTCTACATTAAATTTGAAATAAAAAAAGACCCTATACATAATCCTTCTAAAATGAACGGTTCCAAAGTTACGGAGGTAGTATGTATAGTATAATTGGTCCAAAAACATGCCTTACCCAGACATCCAAAGTAAAAGTTTTCCTCCAACACCAAATTGTTCTATATGGTCCACATATTGTTCAGTAAAAAGTTACACCATTTTGAGCGTCCGGTTTGGGGGGGAGATGGGGAAGAAGTCGGTAAATTAGTAGTTTCTTTACGTTTTTCGTCAATATTTCTAAAACTATGTTTAAGCGTAAACAATGTTCTATACAAAAACGTTCTACATAAAATTTTAAACAAAAATGGTCCTATCCATAATTGTTATAAAATCAACGGTTCCATAGTTACGGAGGGTGAAATGTGGAGGTTTTCGATACTTTTTATATTTTTTGGGCAATTGATGATGATTTTGGGTGGTGAGGTTGACGTTTCTTCAAGGGCTTATCACTAACATACCATCAGCCACTGAAATAGCAAATCCTGTTAAAGAAAATTTCTTTCAATCAGTAAAAATATTATAAATTGCCCAAAAAATATAAAAAGTATCGAAAACCTCCACTTTTCACCCTCTGTAACTCTGAAATCGTTGATTTTATAACAATTATGTATAGGAACTTTTTTGTTTTAAATTTGATGTAGAACATTTTTGTATAGAACATTGTTTACGCTAAAGCATATTTTTAGAAATATTGACGAAAAACATAAAAAACTACTAATTTACCGACTTCTCCCCATCTCCCCCCCAAAACGGACGCTCAAATGGTGTAACTTTTTACTGAACAATATCTGGACCATATAGAACAATTTGGTGTTGGAGGAAAACTTTTACTTTTAATGTCTGGGTTAGGCCTTTTTTGGACCAATTATACTATACTACCTCCGTAACTTTGGAACCATTCATTTTAGAAACATTATGCAGAGAGCTTTTTTTGTTTCAAATTTAATGTAGAACATTTTTGTATAGAAAGTTGTTCATGCTAAACCGATCTCATGCTAATTTACCGATTTTTCCCCCTCTCCGCCCAAACCCGACGCTCAAAATGGTGTGACTTTTTTCTGAACATTATGTGGACTATATAGAACAATTTGGTGTTGGAGGATAACTTTCACTTTGGATGTCTGGGTTTAGATCTAGTTATACCATACAAATAGGGTAATATTCAGCACTATGCTCTGAAATTTAACAAAAGAAATAGAAGAATAGAATGGAATGACCACATAAGCCGAATGACAACAAATGGGGTAGTCAGGACAGCGAGACACGGTTTCCCAATAGGAAGACGATCAGTGGGAAGACCACGAAAACGACAGAATGACAACTTACTAGAGGCACATTGAAAAAACAGACAGAGTCATGTCTCATATCTATACAAAAAGAAGAAGAAGAAGCTCTGAATTTTTTTTTGTTTTCTTTGGTTAGAGTGTTGTTCCATATCACTCAATGGAGTACTTTTGTGGCTTGTTTTCCCACGTCCAATTTTTACTTCTATATCTTTCATACAATTACCATCTCGGCTTCTCATTGACCCTAAATATTTATATTCCATGTACTCCCTGTCTTGTATAAAATATTTGCTTATCGGCGAAAAGTAGTATTCTTTTGTACTGGTATGTCCATGTTCCATATTTTGTATACCATACAATATCTGGAACAATTTTCCATATTTGAAAGCAAACTGAAAATCTTCTTCAAGTGAAAATTTTCTTTGATAACCAGACTAAATAAAATTATAACATAAGCAGAAGAACAAGGGTTTAGGTCGGGAAGATCATGCACCGGCGCTATATTTATAACGAGACACATTTAAGAGAAGTCATTAGAATACAGCAAACCGGCATATTTAAGTTTAGTGGACTTTATGACTTTAAAAAGGCATTTGACAGGGTCAAATTAAAGTCCGTTATCCATTTATTGTATACAAGACAGGTACCTCTAGGGATAATTAAAACGATCAAAAATATCTACCAGAATAACACAATATAAGTAAAAGTATAAGGAGAACCTACTTAACTAATTGAAGCTGGCAATGCGATAAGACAGGGGGATTCTCTGAGTCCTCTATTGTTCAACCTGATCATGGGTGAAATAATAAAAAAAGTAACCACCAAAAAGGGTATCAAATGGGAGAACATTAACTTAAGATAAGCTATGCAGACGATGTAATGCTCATCTCGCAATTCTCGCAAAGCGAAGATGATTTACAACGTATGCTGCACCAATTCAACATAATCGCCAGAAAATTTAACATGTTAATTTTCCCAAAAAAGACAAAATGCATGGTTACAACAGCAAATCCGATAAGATGTAAATTGGAGCTGGAGGGTCAGATAATAGAACAAGTGATGGAGTTTAAATATTTAGGCATCACACTATCTAGCTACAGAAAGCTCGAAACAGAAGTGTAAGATCAAGTGAATAGAGCAAACAGAGCCGCAGGATGCCTAAACGAAACAATATGGAGAAACAAGAATATCGGGAAAAAAATGAAAGCAGAATTTACAAAACAGTTATCAGAACAATAATGACATACGCGGCAGAAGCACGACCTGATACAGAGAGGCAAAAAGAATGCTAGAAACAACAGAGAAAAATCGACGGTAAGACAGAGCTAGAAGGACAGATATACGACGGACGTGCAAAATAGAAAAACATTGAAAACTGGGTAAAAAACATGGAACGACCACATAAGCCGAACGACAACAAATAGTGAAGTAAGGACGGTGAGAGACGGTTCCCCAATAGCAAGACGATCAGTGGGAAGACCACGAAAACGATGGAATGACAACTTACTGGAGGCACATTGAAAAAATTGACAGAGACATGTCTACACAAAAAGAAGAAGATCTTTTCATAGCCTGTTCTATGTATATGTTAAAAAGTGAAGGTGATAGACCACACCTCTGTTTGAGGCTTTTTGTTGCGATGATTTTTTATTATTTCATTGCCCATCTTTATTTGCATCTATGTTTCTTTATACAGTCGCTGTGTTATATTCATCCATTTCTCTCTAACGTGCATTCTTCTTGTTTCCCATAGTTGTTTACTGGACATGCTGGAACACCACATGGCGGTGAAGAACAGCCGGATTATAAATAGTTAGATATTGTCTAGATAATATCATATTCATTATGATTATGAGACAACTGATAGAAAAGAATAAAGAGAAAAATATTATGACCTTTATCGACACATATATAAGGGCACAAAGGAAAATGGAATTTGGCGAAGAAGGTACAACTTTGAACTATACGAAATATACCAGGATCCAGATATCATAACATTCATTAAAATAGGACGGCTGCGTTGGATGGGACATGTAGAAAGAATGGAAGAAGGTGAAATACCAAACAAAATATTCAAACAGATGCCAGTAGGAAAAAGAACAAGAGGAAGACCGAAACTGAGATATTTAGAACAAATAGAAAATGATATAAAAACCTTAAAAATAAAAAAACTGGAGAAAAAAAGCACGAAACAGATCAGAGTGGAGAAGAATCCTGGAACAGGCCAAGACCCAGAAAGGGCTGTCGAGCCAATGATGATGATGATGACCTTTATCGACTTGGAGAAAGCATATGATAACGTGCCCAGGACTGCAAAGATCTCCTCAATAACCTGGCAAAAGACAACAAAGTGTCTTTAATATGGGTGCCGGGTCATGAAGGGGTGCATGGGAACGAACGAGCAGATATGTTAGCGAAACAAGGCTCGAGAAAAACTTTTGAAGGCCCAGAACCTTTCTGTGGCATCACTAAAGATGCTATGAAAAACGAGGTTCAGAAATGGCTGATAAAGAATCATCAAAATAAATGGAGAACCACTCAAGGGCAAATCCAGACTAAAAAAATAATCAAGAATATTGATAAAAAACTCTCGAACAGTTTGATGAACCTCAATAAACGAGAGATCAAAACGGTCACTGAAATGGTGACTGGACATTGTCGTTTAAGAAATCACCTATACAAACTAGGTAAGGTGAATGAACCATGGTGCAGAAAGTGCGAAATGGAAGAAGAAACTGCCATACACATACTTATGCTATTGCAGTGTGCTAGGTGATGTAAGGCAGAACTTCACTAGTGATGTTGATTATAGTTACTTTCGAGTATTCGTTACAAATCGTAACTTTTGTATAAAGTAATCATTTACAGTATTCGTATATATATACAGTAAACATATGATTACTATGATTACTTTTGTTACTTTTGTATTTGAGTACCGGTGATCATATCGAGAATCGTATTTCTCAGTAGGTACAAGGTATTTCTCAGTAGGTATAGATGGTGGTATTTCTCAGTAGATGATATAGATCTAGATAAAATATAGGGTTCTCGCATTCGATCTTTGTTAATGACATCCATTACATGTTTTACGTATACCATTATACCTCCCTCTGTTTCATCTTCTATCTTCTCCTCACCCTCGCACCGTTAAAACGCTTCATACCGATAACGATATTCGATAACACTCGTAAAATACCGGTCCCGCCGTTACTAGCTGGGATACGATTGGTAGAAAGTAATCAAGTGTACTGGTTGTAGATACAATAGTCGTTACTCGCTCTGATACGATTGGTACGAAGTAACGAAGTAATCAGAGTAATCAAAGTAATCAAAGTAGATACAATAGTCGTCACTCGCTCTGATACGATTGGTACGAAGTAATCAGAGTAGTCAAAGTAATCAAAGTAGTCACAATAGTCGTTACTTGCTGTGATACGATTGGTACGAAGTAACGAAGTAATCAGAGTAATCAAAGTAATCAAAGTAGGTAGAATAGTTGTTACTCGCTCTGATACGATTGGTACAAAGTAACGAAGTAATCCGAGTAATCCGAGTAATCAAAGTAACGATTTGCCTCTCTGTATAGTAATCGTTACTTTCGGTATTCGTAAGTAACGAGTACTTTGTAACGAATAGTTACTTTTTCAACATCACTAAACTTCACTGGTCAAATGAGGTTTGAACCAGAAGAGATCTTAAAACTACCAATAAGAAAACTGTTGGCCTTCGTTGAGGCCACAGGACTTATTAAAGTTTAAGGAGAAGAACAGGGTTTGGTACAAAGGTCTTATGACCAAGTGCCAGAGACTAACGAGTCTCGCCTGAGTTAAGAAGAAGAAGAAGAACGTGCCCAGGAGTTATAAGTATAAAAAGGGTAATAAACAGTAAAGAATAAACATCTGATTCTCTCTCAAAAGAAATATTTCATATTATATGTAAAAGTATTATTTTATAAAAGTTTTATAAAAATGATCGAAAGTTGCAAACAACTAGAAATGGTGTGCTTTCTAACAATAAAAAAATAATGCCAATTCATATTGTATAAACATTTTCCTGCTTTGAAATCGTTTCTTGGAGTCGGTTAAGTGTCTCGTGAGAAATGTTGAATCTGCTTTATATTTTTTACGACTCTGCAAAAGAATTCTTGATTATATTGTTCTACTTTTACGAATTCTTGGTATATTTATTTCCGAAAAGTATAAAAGACACCAATCTACTTCCGTGTTATTCTAGTACATAGACGTAGATAAAGTTTTCATTCCATTGTGGTTATACTTTTTAGTTTTTAACAGTAATTTCTTTCTGTCTTCCGCGAAGTCGAGTCCAAAGATATAATCAAAGAATTCAATTTTCAATTAGCGTGGCACCCTAAGGAAATTCAGAGGTTATCACAATGTATAATGTCGAATTCCATAGAAAATATCCACTTTTTTGATGGTAAAAACATTGATTTTGAAATTTGAGCACAGTCTTGGGAGCATTTTTTTTGTTCTTTAGGGCCAGGGCCCCCGTAACCGGGCGTGCAACGTGTGCGGCGCACGCGGGCGTAACCTCAAAGGGGCGCCAAACCGAAGGTTTGGTAAATAAGAAATATTTATTTTAAATGAGATAATCATTTTTAATATACAATTTTAATTATTTCATGAACAGCTAGAGACATCTCAAAAATCAAATATTGTGTTATTACTGAAAAAATAATTATTCCCGTCCTGAAATGTTGAACTACTCCGTCAAAAATATATTACATTTTCTCGTTCCTTCCTAATTTTTTTCTTTGATGTAGATTGAATTACGCTTGGCATACCATCCAATCGATTTTATGTTGTAAACTAAAGCGACACTCAAAATCAAAATAATGAAATAAACATCAAATCACACTCCTTGACGAGTAGAAACATAAATTAACAAACCATACTGAAGTAAAAACTTCTTTTGTATATTGGTATAAAAAGTTTTATTAAAAAAGTTTTTATACCAATATACAAAAGAAGTTTTTACTTCAGTATGGTTTTTTAACTATGGTATACAGCCAGCTACGGGGACTTTCCCATTGATTTTATAAATTAACACTCATAAACCGCAACTTAGCAGTTTTACTCCAACAAAAACATAACTTGCTGGATCAAGCAGTTTTACTCGTATTAATTGAATCTTTTACTAGAATTTATGATAATTACCCATAGTAAACAAATGCTCTATGAATTATGATTATATATTTGACTTGAGTATCTTTTCCTTTCTCGTCTATGCGTTTATTAGGCACAAACATTATTTACTGTTACTGGTGAATGGATGGTTTCCTGCAGTGAAAGGTTTAAAACTTTATTTTATATTTTTGTTAATAATTACCTACGACTAATATTGCAATATCCGTTGGGTTTGTCCTGCCCGATTTTAAACTTTTGTTTTCGTGTAAAAAATAATGAACAGTCTTTTTTATTTGTTGTTATTTTAAGTGGTGTGGAAATTAAATTAATTGTGAAAATGGTAAGTATCATAATCATTGCATAGAATAATAATAATTCATTTTAAATAGTTATAATTGGGTTTCCTCTAATAAAATCCACAATTTACAATTTATTTTGAAAAAAAAAAAACCAAAGAAAATAATGAAGACACTGTATCTGCGTAACTTGGAACCATATGGGAAACTTTTTTATTATTAATTTTACGAAAAAAATTTATTCTTCATAAAATGCTTTGCATAGTCTAAAAACTAAAACGCAACCAAATATAAAATTGTGTCAATCTTATGAGTATCAAAAGTATTAATTTCGATCAAGAGTACCTTATATTTCGAAAGAGAGATAATATCTAAAATTGTTATTATGAAAAGTTGTTTGGAAATAATTAAAAACTATGTAATATTTTAATATGCAATTACATCCTTTTAATTGATTTTTTTTTCTCAAATTACAGATACACAACGCCGTTTTCATTTATTACGAATAATGCGATAACTCTTTTATTGTTATTGATTAATTAATTAATAATAATAAAAGAGTTATCACATTATTTGTAATAACTGAAAAGGGCTCATTATTAATAATAAAAGGCTTATCACATTATTTCTAATAAATGAAAAGGGCGTTGTTGAAAAGTACAAATATTTTACGATAAAAAGTTCTTTCTAAAAAGCTTTGCATGGTCTAAAATCTAAGATGCAACCATCAAATCCTATTAATTTTTTTCAATTTTATATGAGATATACCTGTGTAAAAAATATGAGTTTCGATCAAAATTAAAGTGCCTTTCTAGATCACAATAGATATATTTAATTTCAATTAGAAGTATGTAATTGTATATAGAAACACAACTTTTCATAAAAACTTTTCAATATGGTGAAAACTAAACGTACTTTGCTCTAGTCCGAAGTTCATATTTTTTGACATACCTCGTATAAGATTAATAAAATTTGATATTTAATAGTTGCAGATAATAATAGCTCTGAGTACTAGACAATGCAGGACTTTTTATGAAGAATAACTTTTTCTCGTAAAATTAATTTTAACTATTTACAATGAAAAATAAGCCACAATATTACCAAAAAATTATTAAAATTAATAATAAAACAGTTTCCCATATGGTTCCTGATTATGTAAAAACCTTGTATAAAATTTGTTTGAAAACTTTGAACTACTGTACTATTTTTGAACTGAAAAAAATGCACTATTTTTTTTTGTTTCAAAAATTTTAGACTATTACCCGTACGCGCGCCAATATAAAATTCTTAATTGTGTGTCAAAACATGTGCACCAACTATGTCTTAAAACCCACCAAATTTCATTTGCACACCTCAAACGGTTTTAGAGCAATAAATAAATCGTCAGTTTGTAAGAAAGATTTTAACACCCTGTATCTCATAAACAACTGAAAATCAAATAACCACATAGAGTTATTTTTGATTATCTTTACGTATATTATACAGTCTTAAAGTTTGGCGCGTTCCTCCCCATTCACCCTGTATAGTAAATTTAAAGGGCGCTAAAATATATCCCGCACGCGGGCGCCAATCAGCCTTGCGGGGGCCCTGTTTAGGGCGCAGAAAAACTGCATCAACTGAAAACAAATCTTTAGATGTTTGTGTCCTAGACGTTTAGTAGAATACCGGGGTGTCTTAACGACATAATATGAAGAAACGGACCCTCGAAAATAGAACCAAAAACGCGAATATACAAATCTGTAACCCGACCTGTCACGACACATGCTGCAGAAACAAGAGCAAAACAGATTAGAGACCTATGCACAATAAACAACATTAATAAATGGGCTCAAAGAAGAAAAAAGAACGGAACAACCATATCAGTCAAATGGCAGAGAACAGAGTAGTTAGAATAAAGGGAAGTTGCCTATATAACAGTAGAAGAAGAATGAGCACAAAAAGAAGTAGCAGTCAAGAAATTTTTTGTGTTTACACTATATTTACTTACAATTTTTGTATTGAAAATTATCTGAAAAAATGTTATATCGCTTCTCTCATCAAATGCCCAGATCATAAAATATCTGAACTTTTATTTTTGCTTGGTAGTTGACTTGGTAGTCAACGTTAGCCTAAGATGGTTGTTTAAGTTTCCTGGTAGGGTTTCACCATGTTCCCGGAGGTTATATCTTTTAACATCGGCGTTTAGCCTGTTCGATATTACTTTGACATAATGTAGATCGAATTATAAATTCAACCATCGTTTGGTTCTGAGGCTATTTAGCAAGTATTCAAATTCACTGATGATGGACTGATAGGTCCGAAAACGTTCTGAATTGGACACATTTTATTCAATCCATTGGGATTTTTAAATTTTAATAAACATACCAATTAGATAGAAGTGGTTTTTACTTCATGTTAGAGTTTTTTAACTATATGGTACACATACGGCCAACCTAGGGAACTTCCCTTTTTAGCTTTTATTGTTGCATCTAGTTCTAATTTTATTAGTCGATACAACTGTCCCTATATACTAATATTTTTTACACTGAACAAAACTCATCCAAGTTAGAAACTACCAATAACAGTAGACAAAAACAAAAGTATAATAAATCAAGCTGAAAATACGAGCATTATCATAACGAAAACTTTGTTTATTTACGTATTTAAATTCATAATATGGAAAATTACTATTACGAAAAGTTGTTTAGAATTAAAAATTATGTTTCAATTTGCAATTATATCATTCTAATTTAAATGTTGTGAACTATAAAGATACTTTACTCAAAATTCATATTTTTGATATACCTCGTATAAAATTAATAAAATTTTATATGTGATGGTTGCATCATAAATCTTAGACCATGAAGAGCTTTTTATGAAGAATAACTTTTCTTCGTCAAATTAAAAATAAAAGAGTTATAAATGAAAATGATGATTTAAAATAAACCTTATTTTCGTTTTCAGCACCATCAAAACCTTAGGTTAGACGAAAATTAGCCATTCACCACACCGTGGTCAGTATCTTGAAAAATAAGCGTTAATTTAAGAGTGCCACTCGTCTATAAAGTCACGTAACTTTTTTCTTATTGCATACTTTGACTTGAAATTTTCCAAAAACTTCTTCATGAATTATATTTTATTCTTGTGTTAGTGAAAATTATAAACTAAAAAGTTTGTCACTCAACTTTTTTAAGTAAACATGAAACTAACGAAATCTGACGACAAAATGTTTAAAAATTAACAACTCCTCTTTTAATTTGTTTAAACAGTTTGAATAAAGCACATTGTTATTTAAATACTTCAAAGATAACACAGTAAAAATTTCAAAAGGAAATATTTACAGCGACCAAAGATACAGCGAGGTAAAGTCGACAAATCATTAAAATTGATTTTTCGCATTTTTGCAAAAAAATTTATTTTTTAACATGTACCACCAAGTCTAGATAAAAATAAACTTCATATTCGGATTCAGCGGTATGGAAAATATAAAGAATCACCAAAATTGGTCATTCATCTTAAAGTTGATTTTCGTGGTCGATATAACGTAATTTTAGGAGTTGCTACCGCTCGCCTAAAAATGGAACAGTGTATTTATCATTAAAGGGGCGGCCGTATACTCGTACAAACCTTTGATGTTAATACATTATTGCTTTCAAAATATACTCAAATTGTATTTTTAAACATCTTATTTATTTTATATAATAATTAAACTCACTATAAAATGTCATTTATATTTTATTAATAGCTAATTTAAAATTATTTTGACATTCATGAAGTGTCAAACTTAAATGTAAATACCAAATATCCTATGCTTTGCTTAAAAAATTCAGATTAAAACTAGCCTACTTACTAATAGCAACGATTTCAGATGACGTTTAGTGTGTCGGAAGAAAATAAAAGGATTGTGACGTCACATTTTAGACTTTGAGGTCGGTTATCTCGAACCTCGAAGATGGTTAGAGATATCGAAATGCCGTTTTCAGATTTGAATTCAGAAGACAAAACTACATAAGAGTCCATCGGTAAATCGGCTCTAGGTATTACAGGAGCGGCGACGCAATAACACACAGACTTTGCAAATTTATAAACGAAAAGTTTTCGTTGAAAAATTATTACGTAAAACAAAACAAAGCTAAAAAACAAACAAATATCTTCAATTTCCTCAAACAAACTCTAGTAGAAAGGGTGACGAACTACAACTACCTCAGCATCATAATAAATGAGGAATGGATCAGCAACCAAGAGATAAGAGTGCGCATCGGGAAATCGACATCCACCTTCAACCGCATGCCAGTCTTCTTCAAGAGCCTACCTACCTACCTCAATCTTGCTATAAAAGTAAGAATGTTGCGATGCTGAGAAGTACTAATTACCATCAAATGTCGAAAGTTGGAATACTTTGGACACATTATGCGAAATGAATCTAGATATGCCCTCCTACAAGCCATACTGCATGGAACTATATTTGGAAAGCGAGGTTCAGGAAGAAGAAGAACATCCTGGTTAAAGACCTCAGAACCTGTCTTAACAAAATATCTTTGCAGCTTTACCGCGCTGCTGCAGATAAGATAAATATTGCGCCAACATTCGTCACGGATAGGCACATCAAGAAGAAGCAACTAATAAGAATGCTTATAAATGAAGAACATCTCTCAAAGAAAGGTAAAGAAAGAAAACATCTCAATTTATTAAAAAAAAGAATAAGAGAATAGAAAATACAAAGTATTTAGGAACAATAATATAAGCAAAAATAAAAATTCTTCATCGGTATTGTTTCAAGTAATTTGACGTCAAACCGACCCTGCTCTTAATATGGCAGTGCAGTAACATTTTAACCTCTCGACCTGTGTGTATACGCATCTGGGTAGTTTAATCATGTTTTTGTTTATCAAAAAAATATTTATGGAGAAGTTTGTTTTCAACATGTGACAGAACCGCTATTGTATCTAAAAAAATATAGTTGATCGGAAAAACTGTTTACGTTCAAAAACATACAGAGTGACTACAAAGTAAGTAGGAATTTGTAGGCATGTAAACCTTTTTTTTCATGAACACCAACACCACAGAATGTTACCGTGGAGTTAACATTTTGTGTAGTCAACACTAATGAGAATTATGACTATTATGAGCTAATCAATGAGTATTAAACTTTCCGTGACCGTGCGGGGTATTTTAGGTACCCCAGATGCGGTTTTATTTTTATAACTTTTCAAAATATATTTTTTTTTCTCCCTCCATGTAATCTTGGAAAATACATTACCAAATCGTTTTTTTATAAAAATTATTAGATATAACTTCAATTTTCTACTAGCATTGAAATTATAATTAATTGGGGTACCTCGTTTGCCCCTCACGGCCTACTGTGATTTGAAATCAAAGGGTCAGTTGACACCGGAAATTAGACAAGATAGTAGACAATTTGTATGTCTTGACTGTAAAAATGAGGAAGTACTAAGGAGAATACAGAACAGCTGGGAGATACTGGATTCTATCAAAATAAGAAAACTTCAATACTTGGGTCATATATAACACATGGTGGCAGATATGAACTCCTAAAATTAATTATGCAGGGAAAGATTCAAGGAAGGCGCAGCATAGGTAGGAGAAAAATGTCCTGGCTGAGAAATCTCAGAGAATGGTTTGGATGCAGCTCAACTAAACACTTTCGGGCTGTAGTGTCAAAAGTGAGAATAGCAATGATGATTGCCAACCTTCGTCGTGGAGATGGCACGTAAAGAAGAAGAACTGTAAAAATAATGAATAAGAGCAAATTCTAATAAAAGGTCAAAATAAAAAAATGTACATTGTTTAATAATAAAAACAAATTATTTCAGTGACTAGTGCTATACTGTATAACTTTCCAAACAATAATGTATAATTTAAATGATTTATTAAAGTATTTTAGTGGGGTACCATAGTAAACCCCACACGGCCTGAAGCATAAGTTTTTTTAGCACAGTTCCGGAAAGGTTAAGCACTGAGCTCTTATGCGTTTCTACTTTCACATTCAATTTATCAATTTCTTCCATACCTGTCCCAACACTAACTTTTACTCAATCATAAATATTTTTCCTCCATCATTATACTTTTACTCCATCATTGTATATTTAGTGCTATAGAAGGATTTTGAAAATATCATCGATACCATGGATCTAACAATGCATGTATATATTTTTTATGTACTGACTCACAGCTTAAATGATGCAGTACCTACTCAATAAAACTAGCTTGTGCCAGTAGCTCAATATTTATTAGAAAAAAATTACATACTAAAATTAAATAACTATTAGTCTTATAAAATAGCATAAGTCATATTTTGGGTTTTAAATATGCCATACTTAAATAACAAAAAATATTTCATTATTTTATGTTTGATTTTAATGTCACAGCTAAAATGATGCAGACACGATAAATCATTATAAAACTAATCAATTTGAAATATGCGAAGTAGGCTTTAGATTAAATTCATAGTGCAGTTATTTCTGTTTAATTTGACATTTGACATTTCAAAGTATTTAATTGTCAAATAACAAAATTATTTAAATATGGGCCGCCGACCTACGATTAGTGAAATAAATTTAATTATTACTCACCATAGAAATGGATATAGCCAAAGAAACATATCCAAAATGGTAAATAGATGTTCATCAATCGTTCAGCACATTATTGAACGTTATCGAAATGAAAATAGAGTTGAAAATAAATCGAGGCTGGCGCCTAATAAAATTTTTACCGACCGCGAGGAAAGATGGATTCTCAGAGAAATAGCAAATAATCCTAAAAAAAGTGCACCAAAATTGTGAGATGAGGTGGAAAGGCAGTTTGGAAAAAGATGTAAGTAACCCCGAAACAATTAGACGAATATTACGAAAAAATAATCTGCACGGCCGAACTGCTAGAAATAAACCTTTTTCTACAACCACTATTCAAAGTGCACTTTTCTGCACGGTTTTATGTTAGCAAACTTGATATTTTCTCACAGTATAAGATATTTGACATTAGTGTGCAGAAAAGTGACGTTTCTGTGCCGCAAAGTGACGTTTCTGTGCCGCAAAGTTCTTTTCTGCACAGTTGACTACCTCATTCTGAGTAACGTTATATTCTGTTTACATCCGTGGACTACCGCATTCTGAGTAACGTTATATTCTGTTTACATCCGTGGTTAAACTTTAGACAAATATATAACCTATAAGATAATTATTATATTTAACTATAGCATAGAAACTAAATTATGGATGTTACAACTTTTTTTATTTTACCATTTTATTCTTATTAAACATTTTATAATTATCAAATAACCAATAAGGATTTAGCAACCTGTGCAAGAGACGTCGAATGAAGTAGGTTTTGTGTAAATCCGTGACTGCATAAATATGATGTCAATAATGTGTAATAATTGTTTAAATTTAAACAAATTAAGGCAGTGCATTAATTTTTTAACTGATTTCTGTGCAATTTATTTAGGTATAAGGAATTTAAATTGATTAGTAGGTATTAATTAAACACAGTTTAAAATTTATCACATAGGTACCTATTATAATTAATCGTCGTTTGGAAATTGTGATTTTTATTTTTAGGAAAAACTGTGCTTGTAGAAAAAGTATAGTGTGAAACACGTGCAGAAAGGTAATTTCTCACTCGTTTGAATTGCGGCACTCGCTTGCGCTCGTACCGCAACTTTTCAAACTCGTGAGAAATTAGTACCTTTCTGCACTTGTTGCACAATATACTATTTATTAGTCAAAGAAATAGGCGTATTAGATTGGTGTTCGCCAGGGAACATGTTAATCAAGATTGGAACTTTTGGAATTCAGTAATATTTGCCGATGAAACCAAAATAAACTTATTTGGATCCGATGGAAAAATATCAGTGTGGAGAAGGCCGAATGAAGAACTAAAATTAAAAAATATGAAAGCTACGGTAAAGCACGGTGGAGGTGAAGTGATGATGTGAGGGGTGTAAGTCGTCTGCAGGAGTAGGTACCATGCATTTTATTGAATGGAATATGAAGCAATTAGTATTTGGATATACTAAGGCAGCGTCTCGCAGCTAGTGCTCAAAAATTAGGTATCAATAACAATTACCGGTTTTATCAGGACAATGATCCAAAACAAACGTCATATCTGGTTCGTACTTGGTTGCTTTATAAATATGTGATTAAAACACCAGCCCAGTCGCAAGATTTAAATGTTATTGAGAATTAGTGGTTGATATTAAAAAATAAAGTAAATAGTGCCCCAATATCAAATCGAAATGAATTATAAGTCAAAATTACTGAAGCTTGGGACACAATTTCCCCAGCGTACACTAGAAAGTTGGTGGAATCCATGCCTAGACGACTACTTACTGTAATTGATAATGAAGGAGGACCTACAAAACATTAGCAATCATTTTTCAATGCGTTAAGTTTGTTTTCTTTAATAATTTTCTTCTTTCAAAATGTGCATCATTTTAGCTGTGACATCAGAATCATACCTACATAAAATAATTAAATATTTATTGTTATTTAAGTAAGGTATATTTGAAACCCAAAAAATAGCTCATGATATTTTAGAAGACTTATAGTTATTTAATTTTAGTATTTAATTTTTTTCTAATAAATATTGAGCCACTGACACAAGCTAGTTTTATTAAGTAGGGACTGCATCATTTAAGCTGTGAGTCACTGTATATCTATCTGACAGTTGAACAGTTGCTTAAATTAGCAAATATGCTGATTTATACAATTATTTTTAATATTTTAGTCAATAGGATTACCTAAACTTAATGTGAAGTATTGAACCCTTTATTTCTCATTTTTATGACGTTGATCAATTCTCGCTCTTTGTGCATGATCTCGAGCACACGTTCGTTGGATATGTATGCTGTCCATGATATTCTGAGTATGCGACGGTAACACCACAACTTGAACAGGCTCATAATGCAAGGTAAAATTAAGGGTAAAAAATCCATAAGAAGACGAAGAATTTCATGGCTGATAAATCTAGGAGAGTAGTACAGTTGCAGCTCAGGAGATCTGTTCAGAGCAGCCAAAAAGATCACAGGTGTTTATTCCAATATTGGTTAATATCTACAGGGTGTTTCATTAATAATTGTCCATATACTAACTGGAGAAACCTTAGCAAAAAATACGAAGATTTAACCTAAAACACTTATATAAAATGTGGTTCCCTACTGAGTTACAGGGTGTTTTATCTAAAAATTTAAAAACTATTTTTGCTCAGCATTTTAAAACTATTCGATGTATATTTTTCATACTTGGCAAAAAGTAGAGGTACTGTACAAACTACTAAATTATGTTACACAAACGTTTCTGGCTATTACCAGAGGCGTACGACGGGGGAAAGTGAACGGTTGACCCTTTCCAAATTCTACGCCACTGGCGAAATTGCTATTTTAGTTTAATTTTTGGATTCTCCAATACTTTCTATGAAAAAAATATACTCTTCATTCGCAACGATAAAGTCATTAGTTTTCGAGATCTTTGAAGTTAAAAATGAAACGACACGGTTATTTTGATCAGTGTATTGTGTCGCTTCATTTTTAATTTCAAATATCTAGAAAACTAATCATCTTATCTAAAAGTATTGCAAAATCAAAAATTACACTAAAATAGCAATTTCATCAGTGGCGTAGAATTTGGAAAGGGTCAATCAGCCACTATCCCCTGTCGTACGCCTCTGGTAGTAGCTAGAAACGTTTATTTATCTTAATTTAGTAGGGTGTACAGTACCTACACTTTCTGCCAAGTATGATAAGGATACGTCAAATAGTTTTAAAATACTGGGTACAAATAATTTTTAAATTTTAATCATATGGCGCATATCATAAATTAATCAACATAACTGTGCCGTTTCATATTTAACTTCAAATATCTCGAAAACTAATAACTTCATCGTTACCAATGAAGAGTATGCTATTTACGTAAAAAGTATTGGAGAATCTAAAAATGGCACTAAAATAGTAATTCCTCCAGTGGCGTAGAATTTGAGAAGGGTCAACCGTTCACCATCCCCTGTCTTACGCCTCTGGTAATAGCTAGAAATGTTTGTTTATCAGAATTTAGTAGGGTGTCTAGTAGTCGCACTTTCTGCCCAGTATGAAAAGGATATGTCGATTAGTTTTAAAATGCGGAACAAAAATATTTTTTAAATTTTTAGATAAAACACCCAGTAACTCAGCAAGGAACCACATTTTATTTAAGGCCGGCCATTGGTAATGTTATAAGTATAGGCGATCCCATCACCTTTATAAAGTACACCACTCATAATCTAGAGCATATATGTATACCGAAAAATGCTTAACCTACTAACAATATATGTCGCTAATTACAACCATATTTTTGATTTCCTACCTGTTGTGTATTGTTTATAAAAAAATGTGAAAGTTTTGCTTTTTTCTCAATAAATATAAGAGCGTTTATATCTAAATTACTCAAGTATTTAAATGAATTTCATGATAAAATTCCGTTTAGCACTACAGTAGAAGTAATGGAAGGATATAACGTTAAAAAAATGTGAATTAATAAAGTATTTTTTGCGTGGTGTACTTTTAAAATACATTTCTGAAATTAATAGAAATTGCCATGTGAAACGTAAATATTCGACATATAATACGAATACAGTATAGGAATCTGTAAGAATCTAAGCTCTGTTAATGTAGCCATTATGTATAAGATGGCGCTACGAAAAATATTATATACATGTGCAAAATTCAGGAGCGGTATGGCCCGTTTGAAACTTTCCTTTGGAAATTTCGGTACTTTATAGAGAGTAATAACGTTTTGAGGGATGCGGGTGGTTCATTATTGCGTACTTGGAATAATATACAATATATTACTTTTATTACTCTCGCTTGCAAACGGTTGAAGTGTAGAGTCGATTTATTAAATGAGGACACTGCTCGCAATAAGAAATGCATGGCGAGCGGTGCCCTTATCTAATATTTCGACTTTAAAAGGTAATGGATGTCTTCCAAAAAGCCGATATACTAGTTCAGAACGACTATTAGTTTGCGCAATATTAAAATAGAGGTACCAAAATTTATTTAATTTGTTAATAGCTTAATAACTGTGTCTAGTCGGACAAACTTTGATGTACGGTACGGGAACACTGGAATAGGAGAAGTTTTAATTGTAGAACAGTTTAAAAATTTGGAACGTCAGATTACGAAAACGCTCCATGTATTTTTTCGAACAGAACTTCCAATTGATTTGTTACTGTTTCATTAAACTCTCATGCAAAAATCATATTGCTATTTATCAAAAATATAATTCCTGCCATTTGACATATTCTTCGTGTTAGACTTATTAAAATGCCCAGTTGGTGATAATACCAGTCTGATTTTTGCATAAGAGTTTAATGAAATCGTAACAAATCAGTTGGAAGTTCTGTCAGACAAAATACATGGAACGTTTTCATAGTCTGATGTTCCAAATTTTTAACCTGTTCCACAATTAAAGCTTCGCCTGTTTCAGTGTTCCCGTACATCAAAGTTTGTCCGACTAGACACAGTTAAGTTAGAAATTTTCAGCTTGCTATTAATCAACTTCTTTTTTGTACGCGAGATCCAGGCCTATAATTCAAATTTAATTTATAAATAAGTGATTTTTACTCAGGTCAGCCATTATGATGAAATATTTTATTTTAGGGAATAGCGGGAACTGGTAATAGGAAATAAAGATCATAATATTTATTAAAAGTTCATTTCATCTGACATTGAAATAGATATGACAAACGTGATTCTCTGAGTTGGGCTAATTTTTTAAATTCACAGTCAAAGAAAGCCGCGGAACCATTAGTTTTTAATTATGTAATTTTTTACACCCCTCTTGACACTTGAGTTGAGGGAATTGACTCATCACTTTTAAGTTAATGTTATGATATGTTATGATTAGGATTGCCATCACAAATTTCCGGGGATTTTTCTTTCTTTGCAAAGTACCTAATTTTTAAACAATACAGGGAAGTATTAAATGAATTTTAATACAAACGTATTAAAAATACCAATGAAAATAATTTTTTGAAGTTATACTTCTTTAGGCGCGATTTCATTAAGGGTGAAATTTTATTAATCTGCGCGCATGCGCACACAGACAGTATGTAGTTCGTTACTAAATGTTTTAATTTATGTATGTATGTATCAGTCCAGAAAAGGTGTGGAAAGAATATATTAGTGTTTTTAAATATATTTTCCTAAAAAAAGGGGTTAAAAATGCTACTTTAAAGCACCAGTGCTTTAAAAATTTTAAGGCACTGCAGTTAAAAGTGAATTGTCAAATTGTGAAACGTCAAAATATTGTATGATATAGGTAGGTGTTAAAAAGTATATTTTTAAGGCACTTATGTGAATTGCAGAATGACCGAAGCGAATCTTTCACACGAAACCTTCACATACGTGCTTTAAAATTGTACTTTTAACATTTTATATCATAAATAGGTAACTATTATTATAACTTTTGTGTATTTGGACTTGTCTACCTCGGAAATAAGATAATAAGTAATAATAAAGTATTGTATAATTCACTTCGTCTGTTTGTTACTATGTCTGAGTAATCTTGTAGCCCGGATAAAGAAAAGGGTATAGCTCAGTGGTAGAGCGTTGGACTGGAGATCAAAAGGACCCCGGTTCGAATCCTGGCGTTTTCTAATCTTTTTTTAATTTTTGGTATTGTTTTAATAAAATTTTTTGGAAAATAGTAAGTAAAAATTTAATCCTTAAATAAAATACAAATAAACTGTCCGAAAGTATATTTATTTCATTGAAATCATATTTAGAAGTATAACTTCTTACGTGCGTACAAAGTACACACACATTCTTTTTCTGTTAACAATGTAGCAAAAATATTCAATATAATGGAAATTTCCAAACATCACTAGAATTGGGTCTATTTTGAAAAGTTATCACTATTTCACTAAATTGTTAAAAAAACACTAGATCTAGTGAAATTTCACTAGACCTGGTAACACTGGAGTCGGGCTTCTTCAGCCCTATTTAAATATTTATTTATTATTTATACATATGACCTGGCCTCTAGTGACTAATCCAGGTCGTTTTTTCCTGATGGGATTACAGATATTTTTTTTTTTTATTTTTTTACATTTTTTACTCAACTATTAAATCTATTTTTACAATAACAATTTGCCATAATCTCTTAATTACGTATAACAAACAAATTTAAATAAACAATTTAAAATATTTTTGGTACTATCAACTCCCTTCTAAGTTATAAAGACAGTCCCTCTATTTTCAGAAGAGAGTTGGTAGTTTTTTTTTTTTTATTTTTTTTTTTATTTTTATGAATTATGTATTGAATTATTATTTTTATTTATTTATTTTATATTGAATTACTATTATTATAATTGTAAATATCTATTTTTGAATTTATATTTTATTTTATTTATTTTAACTTTATCTTACTCAACTTCATCAAGGTTGGATTATTGGTTGTCTTCTTCTATTATTATAGATTTCTTGTTGTTTTTTAGATATTATTTGTGCGAGATTATTTAATATTTCAAAATATTCTTCATTTTGTAATATATCTCTTATTTCAATTCTTTCTAATCTTCTTCTCATTTCTCTGTGTTCTTCATTTTCTATAGTATTTTCACAATGTAACACTATATGTTCTGGTGTACCTAGTTCTCCACATTCACAATATGCATCATCTTTTAAGTTAAATCTTTCCAAATATGTTGGGTACGGTCCATGTCCTGTTAAAAAGTGTATTAAACCTTGTTTTGGATTAAAATAATTTGGAATGTTTTCTAATATTGGTATAAAATTGTATAAACGTCTAGATTTTGTTGAATTTTCCCATTCATTTTGTCTTTTTCTATTTATTATTTCTTTTAATTCTCTTTTATTTCTTATATCTAATCCTATTATTTGTATTATTTTTTCATGTTTTTCGTTTTTTAGCCAATAATTACATGCTCTTTTTTGTGTTTCTAAATGCATTGGCATTACTCCAGTTAAAACTGTGAGTGCCTGTGTTGCAGTTGTTCCAAATGCTCCCGTCATTCTTACAAGAAATCCTCTCTGAGCTCTATTTAATTTTTCTGCGTTTTTTTTATTTATTAATCTATGTGCCCATACACTTGAACCGTACCCTACAATTGATGCAAGTATTGTACTTAGGTATATTCTCATCTGTCGGAACGAAATTCTATATTCCTTCTGTGCTAGACTAGCAATGCTATGCATGATCTTTGTTGCCTTTTCACAGACACAATTCATGTGTTTTGTAAATAATTTTTGTTCGTCTATTATAATACCTAAATATCTTGTTTCCATTTTTCTTTTTATTGTTTTCCCTCTAATTTTTATAATTGGATCTCTTTCTAAATTTCCTTTTATTAAACTATATGTTGTTTTTGAATCTGATATTGTTAATTTTACTTTATTCATCCAATCATTTACTCTTATTAATACTTCATTTGATTTATTTTCTAATTCTCTTCTTGAGTTTGCATCTATGATCAACAACAAATCATCTGCATATGCTATGCTTCCAAGCACTTCAGGATCTATAGTCAATTGTTCCAGCAGTTCCTCTAGCATTACATCCCAGAACATAGGTCCACAAACTGATCCTTGTGGACATCCTTTTGTGATATGTTTTGTCTTTTTTCCTGTTGGACAGCTTAGGCTTGCATATCGGTCTTGACAGTAGTTTCTGAGACTTCCGTACAGATTCTTTGGACATCTCATTCTTCGAAGTCTTTCAAAGAATGACGGCCACCAAAGATTGTCAAAAGCCCCAGACACGTCTATAAAGATCATTAAAACATACTTTTTTATGCTTTCGTTTACTATTTCAAATACTTTATTTATTGCATCTTCTGTTGATCTACCTTTCCTAAAACCATACTGACCAGGATGTAATCCAATTTCTGTTCTTATTTGATTTAATTTTTTACATAGTAATTTTTCTTGTAATTTTCCCATTGTATTCAATAAACATACCGGTCTATATGATTTCGGTAAGGCAGGATCTTTATCTTCCCCTTTATGTATTATTATAACTTCTGCTTGTTTAAAATTATTGGGAAACCTTCTTTGTCTAAGACATTCATTATATAATGATGTTAATACTGGAATTCCCTCTTCTCTGATACAATAATTTTTATTATTTTTAAAGTATTTTTGTTTTATATTATGATTTATATTTTTTGTATTTTTAGCATTTAAAGTATGATTTTTTGTTCTCATGACTCTGTTTTTAACCATTGCATCACATTGGTTTTTATGTTTTTGAAATTTTTTATTTTTTATTATATTAATTTTTAATGTTATAAAATTTAATTTTAATTTAATTTTAATTTCAAATTTAATTTTAATTTTCATTTTAATTTTAATTTTAATTAAATTTTAAATAATATTTATGTACCATAGTCTGTTTTTTGAATTAGACGATTTAAAAGTAGAGCATAAGTTGTACAATTTTTATTTTCTTTATTACATTGTTTTCCTCTGTGTTTGCAAGGTATGCATACCTTTGGCTGTCCTGTTTTATTACAATTTTTTCTTTCGTGATTTTCACCACAATGGTTACATGTTGTTTCTTTATTACAGTGTTTGCTTACGTGTCCTAGATCATTACATTTATTACATTTTGCTACCACTATGTAATCTTTTGTGTTTACACTTGTAAAACCAACATATGTTTTATTTATTATTAACTGTTTTCTTATATCAGGTGACACTTCTAATACATAATGGACCGTAGATTTCTCTCTTGGTCCTGTCTTAAATTTTAATTTACAATTGTTTGTAAAGTCTTCTTTTGTTATATTTTCAAAATTTTGAGTATATATTTTATTTAATATAATTTCTTCTTTTTCGTTGCTTGGTAAATCATACATTATTACTAGTGGTTTTCTTTTTTTTGGAAGTTCACATTTAAATTTTTCTTTTATTTTTTCATTATTTTTTATTTTTTCAATGTCTTCTAGTGTTGGAGTTTCAATTATTAATACTCTTCCTGATGTTCTCATTTTGTTTATTTTTAATTTATTTTTTTCTGGATCTAGAACTTTCGTAAGTTCTTCTTGTACTTTTCTTCCAGTTTGTGCTGTTTCACTTGTTATAAAAAGAGTGTTTATTTGTTTTTGTGTCTCTATTAGTTTTTGATTTTCAGTTTTATTATTTATTGGTTTTGATGTTATTGCAGCATATGTTTGTTTCGTTTCTTGTGTTTGTGTTATTTTTCTTAATTTTTCATATTCTATTCTTTGTCTATTATTTTCTTCTTTTAATATTTTTATTTGTCCTTCCATATTTCCATATTCCATTGCTAATAACATTATTCTATTTTTTAAATCATCTTTTCCTATTTTACTTAATCTTTTACCTATTTCCATTTCACCTTCAATGAAGTCAAGTAAGTCTTTAATTTTTGTTTTAGTATTATCAATATTTTCATTCAAATTTATATTTAATTCAGTATTATTTATATTATTATCTACAATACTATTATCTAATATTTCATTATTATTATTTTGAGATAAGGTATTAATACTAATTCTAAAACTATTTTCAATTATGTCATCTATTTGAGATGAATTACCTCCAAAAGAAGTAATTTTCTTTTTATCTCCCATTTTTTCCACTTTTTTACCTACAATTTCTTCAGTGTGCTCTTAGCCCTACCACTGAGCTTATTGTGGGAGGACCCCGACTTATGGCAGTGGAGTGGTTGCCCGCCCCCTAACCACGTGGAGGTGGCAGGAGTACTAACTACTAACACTAAAGAAATACAGGATACATACACAGATGTTCTTACTAAAATAAATAGAAATGTTCTAACCTATTTGAATTTGGATGCCTGTTATAAAATCCTCCTCCATGGGGTTAACGTTTATATATATTACAACTAGTTGATGGGATCATCAAGGAGAGTTCGTTTCACACTTTCGTATGATTTGAGACCGTTAACGGGATTCTCTTAACGGGATATCAACAGATTTTATTAAAGTTTTGACGTCTATTTGTGTCACTTCTTCAGTAAGAGCTTCACTGATTTCTTGAATACTAACAATGTTTACCTTTATCTGGATATAAATGTAATCCTTTATCAAAAATGAATTAACCATTTCATTCTGGTGGGATATGTTATATGCCATTAGAGTGGAAACTTAGTCGTAATCCTTTATATTATGGTCAATTAAATCACTAAAAAAGGATACTAAACGAGACCAAATAAAGATTTTGATATCTATGTTTATCACCATGTACTAATATAGTTTTCTTTCAGTGAGGAATTCACTATTTCTTTGCGTAATAATAATTACTATATATATTTTGATATAAATATATTCTCTTGCACATTTACAGCTTCCAAAGTAACTAAAAAATCAATTTTTTTCTAAAAAACTTTGATAAGTACTTCGACGTCAATTTGACGTCGAAGTACTTATCAAAGTATATATTTAAATATATATTTAAAAATACTTTATATTTAAATAGCCCTATTTAAATATAAAGTTTCTTTTGAAAATAGCCGACAAATTAAAATATTAATTGCCGCCGCCCTACCGCAAACGGCTGCTGCTTAAAAAACACCGCCAAAAATCTTTAAAGGATTATCATTGATTTTACTGCTCGATCCTTGTTCCCAGTTGTTTACAGTAGGAATCGATTGTAGTGCCGCCGGTACCACCTCCTGCCAATTAGGCGTTCGCATGGCACGTGCCCATTGCTTTCATGTAAGCCGCTTTTGGGGCAATTTAAAGAAATAGTAAAATAAATGATAATTTACAACTTTTATTACACAAGATATTACCCAATTCATAAATAAATCAATTTTTAATATATTACAACATTTTAATAAAACTAGACATTTAGACAAAGAGTGATATAATTGTTCTTGCCTGGTATAATTTTATAATATTTGGACAAGGAAAGTAGGTAACAAACTATGATGAACCAATATGCGAAATAGTTCATGGGGTGAGACCGCTCCCGTCCGATTCCTATTCAAAAATGTCCCCTTTAAACAAATCTGAAGGGTGCCGGGCGAAATTTTGGGGCAGAATTTGTTTAAACAATTTTTTTAAACAAATACAAAAGATTACATTTTTTTTGTTCTGGAACATATATTATTTAGGTTTTCAAGGTCATTCTAAACAAGAAAGGTATCTTGCAATTTTTCTTAAAAATTGATAGTTTTCGAGTTATAGGCGATTTAAAATCTGAAAAATGCGAAAATACGCATTTTCGAGGCTAAAAATTCACATTTAAATTAGTATTCTTGAGGTTACCAGATACTTAAATTGAAGACTAAACATTAATCTTCAAGATTCTCAAGAGTGATCGCGTCTAACCTTAATTTATACAGTTTTTTTTTTTTAGTTGTTAAATATGCATGTTTATCCGATTTTTTGCCGGTGCGGCGAGCTCTATTTCAAAAATCTTCTATGTAGTTTCCTCCAAATAATATTTTTTCTAGATTTTTTGTGATATTCTAACTAAAATAAGTTTCTTGACATTTTTCTCCAAAGTTAATGGTTTTAAAGTTATAAGCGATTTAAAATCCGAAAAATGCCAAAACGCATTTTTGGATTTTAAATCGCTTATAACTTTAAAACTGTTAACTTTTGAGAAAAATGTCAAGAAACTTATTTTATTTAAAATGTCCCAAAAAATCTAGAAAAAAGATATTTTGGAGGAAAACTGGAGATTTTTGAAATAGAGCGCGCCGCACCGACAAAAAAATCGATGGACATGCATATTTAACAATTAAAACACGACGGTTTAAATTAGGGTTAGACACAATCACTCTTGAGAATCTTGAAGCTGAATGTTTAAACTTCAATTTAAGAATCTTGCAACCTTAAAAGTTCTAATTTAAATATGAGTTTTTAGGCCTCGAAAATGAGCATTTTCGCACTTTTCAGATTTTAAATCGCCTATAACTCGAAAACTATCAATTTTTAAAAAAAAATTACAAGATTTTTTTTTTTTTAGAATGACCCACTAAACTTAAAAATATATGCTCCGGGGCAAAAAAACGTGATCTTTTCTATTTGTTTATAAAAATTGTTTAAACAATTTCTGCCCAAAAATTCCGCCCGGCACCCGGCAGATTTGTTTAGAGGGGACATTTTTGAGTAGGAATCCACAAAGAAACCGAATCAGAAATTTTCCCAGACGGGAGCGGTCTCACCACATGGACTAAAATAGATTTCTCCAATACTTTTGGTTTAGATTTTACCACGAGATACGAGCACAGTATTTATCCGAGTAAAATTTTCAGCGAGACCACCTAGAAAATTAAAAGTTCGCACCTGATATATAAAACGATTTCGAGTCGTCTTAGCGAGGCCGCACCTGCATACTCTCTGTACTTAACTAAACTATCGACTCACTAAAAAGTTTGCCGTTTGCGGCCTCGCTTAGATATCTATTGCGTTATTTCTCCGATAGAGGCAGCATCTCTCGGGAAAGAATCTTTTCTCTCTGTTGCGCCGGCATTTGGGGACCTCTCTTTCATACAACGGCCGGCCTTAAGTGTTTTAGGTTAAATCTTCGTATTTTGTGCCAAGGTTTCTCCAGTTACTATATGGACAATTATTAATGAAACACCCTGTATATCATTTTGTAGTGTTTAGTGTATCGAACGCTTTAGGACATAGCCCGATCAAAGAAGAATCTGACCCCAAAAAAAATAAAGAAAGGATGAAAATTTGGGAATAGGTAGTTGAAATTGTCTGTTATTATACAAGAAAAAGGTTACATCCCCTCCATTTTACAAAAATACCCCCCTCTCGAAGGTGAAAAATATACATTCAAAATAAGTCCGGAATGGAATAAAATGACCAATTCTAAGCAACTTTTGTTCTATAGAGTTTTTTCCTAAGTCAATACTTTTCGAATTATTTGCAAGTTCATTTTTAACAGAAAAAAACATGCTTTTGGACGGTTTCAGAAATAACTCAAAAAGTAAGTATTTGAGCGAAAAAAATATTCTTAGCAAAAATATAGCTTATAAAAAACTGAAAAAAATGGTGTATGCTTGAGGTCTGTAGACCCAGTAGAAGCAGAGTTGTAGCTAATGAAAAGTAGGTTCTTCTTCATCAAATTCCAAATCAAACATTTCAATGTGAAATAACCCAAAAACGGAGCACTTTCGGGGAAAATTCATTTCAACTTTTTTAAAGTTTTATTAAAAAGGTTTATTTTTGTTTTTTTAAAAAACTTTTAACATTAAAAGTAAGTGAGTTACGCTCAAAATATTGTTGGTCCCTTTAATTTTTTGGTAAAAAAATCGCGAAAATCACCCCTAATTAGCATCACAAATAAATTTTATCATTACCACTTCGCAAGTTACTTTGCTTATGTATTTTTTATATGATCTGTAAGTTTTATCGGTTCAAAGTCCTTATTTTTGAAAAAGCTGTAGTTAAAATTGCTTGAACGAGTAACTAATCACGAGTTTAGGCAAATTTTGAACAGCCATAGCATAACCAATTTTGGTCTAACAAGAAAACAAAAAAGCACAAATATTCAGAAAAGCAAAACGTACATTTTTATTACTCTTTAAGATTTTTGATATTACTTATAATTTTTAAGTTAATTTCATGAACAATTCCATTTTTTTTTTCAAAATTAAAAAAATGTTTCATTTTAAACCCAATTCTTTTCAAAAATGAGTACTTTGAACCAATGAAACTTATAGATAATATAAAAAATACATAAGTAAAGTAACTTGTGAAGCGGTAATGATTAATTTTATTTTGGGAAGCTACTTAGGGGGTGATTTTTTCGATTTTTGTACCAAAAAATGGAAGGGACCAACAATATTTTGAGCGTAATTCACTTATTTTTAATATTAGAAGTTTTTTAAAAAAACAAAAATAAACCTTTTTTTAAACACTTTAAAAAAGTTGTAATGAATTTTTCCAGAAAAGTGCTCTGTTTTTGGTTATTTCACATTGAAATATTCGATTTGGAATATGACGAAGAAGAACCTACTTTTCATTAGCTATAACTCTGCTTCTGCTGGGTCTGCAGACCTCAAGCGTACACCATTTTTTTCAATTTTACTAAGACTATTTTTTTCGCTAGAATACTTACTTTTTAAGTTATCTGCGAAAAACCGTCCAAAAACATGTGTTTTTTTCGTTAAAAATGAATACATTCACTCGTAAATAACTCGAAAAGTATTGACTTAGTGAAAAAACTCTATAGAACAAAAGTTGCTTAGAATTTGTCATTTTATCCAATTCCGGACTTATTTCGAACATATAGTTTTTCACTCCCGAGAAAATATTTTTCACCCCGTATTTTCCAATTTTTGCAAAATTGAGGGGATGTAGAATTGTAAACTTTTTCTTAATAAACCGAAAGTATACAGGGTGTTTCAAAAAAAAGTAACCCCGTCTCTAGGGTAGGTAAAAAACTGAAAAATAATTGGGGTTTGCTTAGTAAAAAATTTTTGTAACGCCATCCATTTTCAAGATACAGGGCATTGAAGAAAAAAAAATTTACGCATTTTTGAAAATTGAAAAATTGAAACAAGGTTTAAAAACTCTAATTATTGTTGATTTATCGTCATAACAATCAATAAATGTCAGATTTCCATGGCACACTTGGAGAAAATAGAGGTATACCTCTTAGAACTTTATCATTACTACCAGCATCAAGAAATTATTACTTCATAATTTTCAAATCAAAATATTCCGAAAACGGTATACAGTCTCGAGTTTTACCAAGAGTACCTTTTTCGTGTAAAATTGAATGATGTTTAAGTTTACTTGAAATTTTGATTAATAGTTATACTCTTAAAAAAGTTAGTAGGATAATAATTGACTAATACTTAGTACGATCCGTGTAACTAGCGCCCTCTATGAGAAACAGATATAGAAATAAATTCATGAGATGTATCAGCTTCCAAAACATATTCGTATAAAATTTCATTACAATGTTGCCAGTAGTTTCGGCAAAATCGTAAAAAATGCGTAAAATTTTTTTTTTCTTCAACGCCCTGTATCTTGAAAACGGATGGCGTTACAAAAATTTTTTTCTAAGCAAACCCTAATTATTTTTCAGTTTTTTACCTACCCTAGAGACGGGGTTACCTTTTTTTGAAACACCCTGTATAATAATAGACAATTTCAACTACCTATTCCTAAATTTTCATCCTTCCTTTATTTTTTTGGAGGTTTACTTGAACGAGGACTCTAGCAAACGATCATTTTTTTACTAAAATACCTCAACCATTTCCTGAATATTGTTTCCAGACTAAAAATAAATTCCAACGTTTTAAAAATACACGCACAGGTTTCTCAAAGAAATTGAAGAGATCTGAAACTAAAAATTAAATTATGATGCCGCATTCTTTGATTATAAGGAGTGCAGTGTTGGTTGTTGAATTAAAGAGCATTCAGTTAAGCTTAAAACAAACTGAAGATAATTTTACTCGGCGATAATAAAATAAAATGACCTCATTTTCTCATTTAGAGCATTGGAACTACACGCAATAAAAAAAATTAGGATTATGACATCACTCATCCTACATCAGTGTAGCGGTTGAATAGTTTCTTTGTTAAACACAAATACATTTTTTGTTTCTCTTTATGAATGAATATACTAAGTACCTATAAATGATAGTATAATCCGTCTTTTCAGATTTTTAAAATTATTAATTCTTTCTCATTACTTTACCTTCCTATCCTATTCACAAAATTACAATAATTGAGGCCTATAGAATCAAAACCTACTATATCCATTTTTTTGAAATTTTTCAGGAGACTAGAAAACATTAAAAATGTAAATTTCCCAAAAAGTATCCGTCATTAATCAAAGTGGCATCAATAAATGTCATAAAATGGCACACTAATTTCATTTAATTAAAATGGAGTCATTATAATTTAATTAAAATGGAGTCACTAATTTAAAATGGAGTCATTTTTCTGCATGTCCCTTACATCTTCAGAAATTTGTGCTTTCAGTTCGGATGTAGCAGATTTTGATTCTAAGCCCACATAATATGCTCATTTTCAACTGCTTTTAGGCACAATTAAAGCACTAAAAGTAGGCATTGATCCATTTTGACAGGAAAACATACAAAATATACAAGAAAAAGAAGTATTTTATAGTTCATAAAACGGACATAGCAGGGTATGATTCTACGTTAACGTTTTAGTGGTATTTTGAAGAGGATTTAGAACGTTTTGAGCCGAAACCTTATGCCTGTAGATTAATAGATACTTGAACTTTAAAATTGTGTACAAATTTTGTGTACAAACGAGGTGTGTGGCTACGTTTGTATAGAAAACAAGTGTTATGGTACTGGTACTAAATATTGATGCAACTTAAAAAATATAAAGAATTAACTTCAAAACAAATTCGTAAGTGAAACATCAGATTATTAACACAAAAATCCTATAAAAGAAGCCAAATAAATTATGTCCTTTTGAATATTGTACACTTTTCATAACCTTAAAAATAACATTCGAAGCAGGTATTTATAATCAAAAAACAAAGGCAAATTACTTTCTTATCAAAATCCATATTAAACATTTTAAGTGGCCATACACTAATTGAAATATAAACGGAATAAAATAATGGAAAATATCGAAGTTACGAATAATGAAATATTGCATGAAATAAGAAAAGTTAATGTCGATTTAAAAAATTTAATTAGTGCTTCAGAAGTCAGATTAAGTCTACAAATTGAAGAAATACAACGTAAAGTAAAATATCTAGAAGAAGAGAATGAATATTTAAAGAAAAAAGTAGAAATAAATGAAAAATACAAAAGACAAAATAACATAGTGATTTTTGGCATTATTCGAGAAAAACACGAATTGCAAATTCACACCATCATTGATCAATTGAACAATCTTCTTGATTTAACCATCACCGAGACGGAAATAAACAATATATACACACTGGGTAGACAACTTAACAGTCCTATAAAGATAGAATTCGTGTCGTTCCTTACAAAATTAAAAATATTGAAAAAACTAACCAATTTAAAAGGAACAAATATAAATATTGCACAAGACCTTACAAAGGAGCAGCAGAACGACCAAAAAATTCTACGTAAGCATCTACTACTCGCTAGGCGGGACACAAACAATACCTGCTATATAAAAAATTATAAACTGTACATCAACGAGGATTCCTATACTGTAGCAGATCTTCAGAAAGAATCAAATACAGATTTATTAAATAGAACTATCAATAGTGATCTGGGGACACCCATTATTAGGAAAGACAAATCGAGGGTAAATCAAGAAGAAAATACAATAACAGAAGAATACAACGCTGAGGCGGGGAAGGTCCAGGAGCGGAAGGAAGAAAAACCATCAAAAGAAAAGAATATCAAGATCCAGTCCAATCCAAATACTGTACTTAGTAAAGAAATAAATCACTCAATTGCAGGAAAAAAGCAAATACTCCTACCCAAGAGGCATTACATACCAACCAAAAACCATTTTATAAATCAAGACTTAATTCAACTTCAAAAAAATAAACCAACTAGTGTATTCCACTGAAGATTAAATTATTTTTGTGTTTTGCATATAATCTATTTATATTTATATTCGTCTATATTCGTTGTTAATACTAATATACTTCCTTACTAAAGTTTGAACATGGACCCATTTATACGTGATTATGATAATAATGAAATTAACGCCCAAACAATAAATGCGATAGTAGAATTTAATCAACTTAGTAAAAATAGTAATCTTCCCTTAAAAATACTACAAATGAATATACGAAGCGTCCAAAAAAACTTTGACCAATTTATCCTTTTTTTAAATCAATTCACATCTGATTTTGAAATTATTATTTTAACAGAAACTTTACAGCTCTTTGATTGCAATATATTTCAAATACAAGAATACGAACTTATATATAGTATAGGTAACTATAACAGAAATGATGGTGTTATTGTATATGTAAAAAACAATTTAAACTATAAATACAACACTGTTAAGATCTCTGAAATGACAGCAATCGAATTGAACATTTACGGAAAAAAAGAAAATATTAAAATCGTATCTACATACAGATCACCAAGATCATGCCCAAAAGTATTTAATTTATGCCTTAATAATTATTTACGTAATACGAAGAGGTCAGACACTAATATTTTTGCAGGAGATATTAATATCGACTTATTAGTTGATGATGACTATGTATCGGAGTACAAAAATTTACTTAACATGTATGGATATGTATCATATATAAACCAAATTACAAGACGTCAAAGTAAAACGTGCCTTGATCATTTTTTTATTGAAAATTCACAAAAAAATAAATACAAACTTAGCTCTTACATTTTTGACTACGAAATAACTGATCATAGTCCCATTGCATTAATACTAGAAAATTTCAACACTTCAGTTAGTACCACAAATAATAAACAAAAGAACACAATGTCCAAAAAATATACTGATTACATACAGTTAAAACTAAATTTAAGAGCCGAAAATTGGATCTCTGTTTATAATTCCACAAACATACATTATATAACTGAGGAGTTTATTAATACACTACAACGAAATATTGACATAACAACTAAGGAAGTACCAATTCGAAAAAAATCAAGAAATAAAAAACCTTGGATAAACTCAGAATTAATAAAAGCTATTGAGGAAAAAAATAATTTGTATAAAAAATCTAAGAAACACCCCAGTGACATAAATATTATTAATGAATATAAATTATCCAAAAATTATCTCAACAGATTAATAACAAAAGCAAAAAAGAAATATTTTAATAACTTAATTGATAAAAATACTTGCACTTCAAAGGCTCTTTGGAAATGTGTCAATAATTTGTGTAGTGGAACAGCAGCTAAAACAGAAATTGCGCAGATAAAAACAGTTGACAATATAATAACAGATCATGGAAAAATTGCAGATTTATTTAATAATTATTTTAGTGACTTGGGAAAAAAATTTGCTGAGAAAATTGATACACCTCTCAATTATGTTGAAGATATTGAGTATGTAAAAAATACCATATATTTATTTCCAACTAATGAAGATGAAGTCATAAAAACTATACACACGCTAAAAAATAAAAAATCGCCAGGTATAGATACATTCAGATCAGAAATGTTAAAAGAAGTTGCAGAACAAATTGCTAAACCATTGACGTATATAATCAATAACTGTTTCCGATTAGGTATATTTCCCAATGTATTAAAAACAGGTATAATTAAACCGCTTTTTAAAAATGGTGATCGTACTGAACTTGGCAACTACAGACCGATAAGTTTAACTTCGAATCTCAGTAAAATAATCGAAAAAATAATAAAATCTCGTTTAAATAAATTTTTCAAGAAACATAATATATTATCCGAAAATCAATATGGATTTAGAGAGGGACGGTCTACAGAAGATGCAATAGGTAAGTTGACAAAAAATATTTATAATTCCTTAGATAATAAAAAAGCTTCTTTATGTATATTTGTGGATCTTTCTAAAGCATTTGATACTGTAAACCACAAGATATTGTTAAAAAAACTAAATAATTACGGCATAAGAGGTGTGGTATTGAATTTGTTAGAAAGCTACTTAAGTGATAGACAGCAACAGGTAACTGTGAATGGTAGGATGAGCGGGACCAGAACTGTGACTTATGGAGTTCCTCAGGGAACGGTTTTGGGGCCGCTTTTATTTACTGTTTACATAAACACCTTACTTGCATTACAGACCTCAGGCCAAATCATAAGTTTCGCTGACGATACAGCAATTTTTTACAGTAGTAACAACTGGGAAAATTTAAAGAGAACTGTCGAAATGGACTTTGTAAAAATAAAAAAATGGTTTCAACATAACCAGTTAACTTTAAACGTTGAAAAAACTAAATACGTGCCGTTTTCATCATACACCGCTGGGTTGCCAAGCTTCAACCAACTGAAAATTGACAACCATACAAAAATTCCAGATACAGAAAGCATTAAGTACCTTGGTATTATACATTAAATGACAGACACCTAAAATGGGATCACCATATAAAATATGTAGTCCAAAAAATACGAGGATTACTATCAAAATTTAAATATCTTCGCGACTTCCTGGATGTTCACCACTTGAGGACTTTATACTTTTCTCTAGTACAATCACAATTAGCCTATGGGATTATTGGTTGGGGTGGAGCTTACAATACTCACCTTAAAAATCTAAACATTATACAAAATTGGATTATTAGAGTAATATATATAGAAGGGGTATAAGGTCTTCAGTGGAGCAATTATTTACTGACAGTCATTTCATGGATCTAAACCAGTTGTACTCTTACAAATCTTTATTGTATTTACACAACGAGAAATCATTTCTGGATTGTACCCACTATACATACCAAACCAGAAATAGAAATTTAACAACATTAGTGCCAAAAAAAGAAAAAACAATCGGCCAACGTTGCATTGATTTTTTGGGACCAAAAATTTTCAATAACCTACCGTCTACCATTAAAGTAATATACAATTATAAAAAATTTAAAAAAGAGTTAAAAAAGTGGATCCATGGTAACAGACATAAATTACGTGAATTAGTGAATAGGTAGTAATGAGCTGAAATTAGATAAATAATTTTGTGTTTTATTAGTTTTAATCTGTCAAAAGATTGCATATTTATATTTTAATGTTGTAAAATTGTTGAAATTTAATTGTTATATGTTGTAAAAAGTAAAAAAGTAAGGAACTGAAATGTTAGATAAGTAATTCTTTTTTTCTACTAATTTTAATTTTAGTTTATCAGAAGTTTCCATATTTCTATTTTAAATTTGTAAAATTGTTGTAAAAATATTAGAATTTGTACTTAGAACAGTGTTAAAAAACTCAAACCTCACGTACAAGTTGTAGTCCATGTGGCTCACAACTTCTGTGAGAAACTGGGTTTATTTATATATTGTTATATATCTTTTGTATTGTAAAATTTTTTTGCTATAAATAAACTCTATATTATTATTATAAATAGGGAAAACGCAATATTTAGGATTTAGCAGGTTTTGATTCTGATGGGCTCAATTATCGTGTTACATTTTTTAATATATCAAAAAGTCAAAAGTGCTAATCAAAAGTCCCCTCCCCCTTCGTATCTTTTGAACGGTTTAAAATATATAAATTTGGAGGGAGGAAATAAACGGACATAAGCTTCTCAAATAGTTGTAACAGGTGACGTAATAGTGACATGACGTTACAGAGCCAATTTGACCGATAGTAGTAAATTGGAACTTATGGCAGAGTTGATTTTGATAACTAAATTAAATTAATATAAAATTGTAGTTTCGCATTCAATTAATAAAGATTCAAACGTCCGCCTATTTTTATTTGTCGTAAAAGTTGACGATGACGTAAAAAGAATTAAAGAATTGAAAAACGTCAACTTTTTTGACAAATAACCATAGGCAAACGTTTGAATCTTTATTAATTAAATGCGAAACTACAATTTTATATCTATTCATCAAAATCAACTTAGCCCAAACAAATGTTGAATAGGTATTTTCAATGCCTTTCAAACGAGATATCCCATAAGGTCCCATTTAAAATTATCAGTCAAAGTGGCTCTGTAACGTCATCTGTCACTATTACGTCACATGATGACTATTTGAGAAGCTCAGGTCCGTTTATTTCCTCCATCCAGATTTCACTATTACAAATATAACCGTTCAAAAGATACGAGAGGGTATCAAACACTTTTGACTAGCACTGTATATACAGATAATTATATGTTCAAAAACTTATTACAATTTCAACAACTATTTAGTCATATGGTACAACTATACATATATAGACAAAATTCCTTGACATCCTAATTGAAAAATACTTTTAAATGCACGTTTATGTAACAGCAACAGACTGGCAAGGTAATTTCAAATGATCTTTATTGTAAATTGAATATTGCAAAAATAAAAAGGCGTGTCAAAAGTTTACATTATGAAGATCCCCTTTGGCGTTATGTGTCTCGCAAGTATTTACTATTACGTCTAAATAATGCGAGAGAGAAAGCAACAATAAATAATAATTTAATTCATAGTGTGATTTAATTTTAACATTCACAACAAATGTCAACTTATCAGGAAAAATTTTAATGGGAAATATGATGTGCCCATAAACTTTCTTTACAATGCAACTGTATAGCAAACTATAGATCACATGTTGGACCATATACAGGGCACTAGATTATGAAGAATTAAACTTAGAACATTGATAAACTATGCTCGAAAGCACCGTTGCTCAGTCCTGGTAAATTATGGGCGGAGTCGTTTATAGAGGTAAGAAACGTAAGAAAGAATAGATACAAAACAACAAAAAAGAAATAGGGAAGAGAAGATCATCATGGTGCTAGAGCTCTTAAAGGGTCTCAACCTTGTTAAGCTTTCTGCGCCATTCTGCTCTGTCGCTTGCTTGGATTTTCCAGTTGGAAACGGCTGTCACACTAATAAAACATGTGCTCTGATGTTTCTTCCTCTAGGAATCTGCATAGGTCATCATCTGCCAAGCGTATCAGTTTCAACTGCCTTTTCAGCTTACAGTGCCCTTTTAGCAGACCTACTATAGCTTTGACTGTTTTCGTGGCTCTTAGTATATTTAAACTGAGGTGAAGTTCAGGAGCCTACATTGTTCAAGCGAATATAATAATTCTTCTGATAAACTGGTCTGATCCGTTTTTCACCGCCTTTTCTTTATTTTTTTGTTCTCTGCCGTCTTTCTTCATATCAAAATATACAGGGTGTAACGAAAAGATTGGTCATAAATTATACCACAGATTCTGGCGCCAAAAATAGGTTGATTGAACCTGACTTACCTATATACAATAGTGCACACAAAAAAAGTTACAGCCCTTTGAAGTTACAAAATGAAAATCGTTTTATTTTCATATATCGAAAACTATTAGAGATTTTTTATTGAAAATGGACTTGTGGCATTCTTATGGCAGCAACATCTTAAAAAAAATTAAAGTGAATTTGTGCATAAATCCCCCAAAACCCCCATAAAAATTTTATGGGAGTTTTGTTCCCTTAACCCCCCCCCCCCCCCCAACATTTGTGTCCGATCCAATTAAATTATTATTGTGGCACCATTAGTTAAACATAATGTTTTTAAAACTTTTTTGCCTCTTAGTACTTTTTCGATAAGCCAGTGTTTATCGAGATATTATAAATATTTGTCAAATCCACCACATATTTGTATATGGTTAAGTACGATTATAGAAACCTGTTAATAATCTGAAAATGTATTTATAATTTACATTTTTAGGTATATTTTGAAAAAGAAGCCACATCTCGATAAAAGGTGACATCAAAAAAAGACTAAGAGACCAAAAAGTTTTAAAAACACTGTGTTTAACTAATGGTAGGTACCGCAATAATAGTTTAATTGGAACGTACACAAAAATTTCAGGGGTTTAAAGGAACAAAACCCCCATAAAATTTTTATGTAAACATATTAAAAAAGAAGGCGCATCTCGATAAAAACTGGCTTATCGAAAAAATACTAAGAGGCAAAAAAGTTTTAAAAACGTTGTGTTTAACTATGGGTACTACAATAATGAATTAATTGGAACGTACACAAAAGTTTGAGAGGGGTGTTTAAGGGAACAAAACCCCCATAAAATTTTTATGGGATGGACAAATTTAACTATAATTTTGTTTTAAGATGTTCTTGCCATAAGAATGATACATGTCCATTTTCAATAAAATATCTCAATAGTTTTCGAGAGGTACCTACATTGAAAAAAATCGATTTTCATTTTGTAAATTCAAAGGGCTGTAACTTTTTTTATGAGCACATTTGTACTAAGGTAAGTTAGGTTCAATCGAACTATTTTTGACCCCAGAATGTGTGGTATAATTTAAGACCAATCTTTTCGTTACACCCTGTATAATAAATATTAAATAAGTTGAAAAAGCAAATAAATAATAAAAGCATAAAACACCTTTAAACTTTAAACATTTGCTTTAGTTAAAAACCTTCATACAAGAAGCCAAATAACAAACTTTTTAAGAAATTATAATTGAATTCTAGAAAAGCAATTTTATTTGTTGAAGCTTTAAATCCAAATAAACGTCTACAATTCAAAATATCTATCGTAACAATTTGTAAACAGCACGATTACGTAAATGGGTTTTAAAATATAATCCTGTCGCTTATGTCGCTACCAAGCCGAGAGTAGGGCGATTAGTCACTCTCAATATCAATTAGTACAAACACTCATGCAATGCTTTATGAGTCACAAATGCCAAGCTATAGAAAATGGAAAATTATTTCCTGAGTGCTAAAATACAGGGTGTTGTAAGAGTCAGATGGAAGAAGAATATGGAATGACATTCTTGATTTTGGAAGTATTTCCATACTAAATTATCTTTTTATAGGTTACATTTTGGTGACAACAAATTATAATTTTTTAAATGAAGTTTATGGTTCTTAAGAAACCAAATATTTTTATAACAGTGCACTTTAAAAATTTTCAAAAATATTTAGGATTGAATATTAGTTTTCTTTATTTTTTTGACGGTAGCAAAGCATTATTAAACGCACTGCTGAAGGTAAAAAACGTGTCTAGGGCTAGGGTAGCCAAGATTCGAACTTACGAAACAATAGTGAGATAAACGGTGCTGTATACATGTGAAACTCAGACAATAAATCAGAAAGAAGAAAACTGCTACAGATTTGAGACAGGAAAATCTTGAGAGAAAAGTTTTGGTGGTATAAAGTAAGCTAATAATGGCGGAGAAAAACAAACAATGAGCTAATGGAGATGTATGTATAAGACACCCAAAATAACACAGAAAATCAGGACGCAAAGAGTTACATGGTTGGGACATGTTTCATGATACTCTGGGCTAATTAGCAAAATACAAGGAAAAGTTATTTACCAGCAATTTTATTGCTGGAATCGAATCTTATTATTGTATGTATTAATAATATAGGTATGCAAATTCCGCAGATAGTGTGCTACTTTTTTTATAAACAAAATGGCGCCCGAAAATCGTGTTTTTTTCAATTTTTGCTCTATAACTCCAAAGATTTTAACTTTACACCAAAAACACCCAAATAAAAATTCACCGCAATTAAATTCTACATAGAGACATGTTTTTCCCGATTTACTTCGACGAAAACTTTCCCCGGAAAAAGCGGGTTTTTCCAACAAAATCTTTAATTTTCAACTAAAATTTTAGATAAGTAATTGTTAATCAATAATTAAATAACTTAGTAACGTAAAAGCCCTTTGCGTATAGATTATAATTCCAGAAGCCGATGGAAATTGAATGAACATTTTAGCAACAATTGAATTGTTAAATAAAAATTTACGGTCGCTATAATAACGACAATAATTATGGTGCATAAGAATAACTATGATTTTTTCATGAAAAGACACTATACCTATCTAATATACTTTACAGAATTGAAATTGGAATATTTAGGCGGTCTCAGGAATATTTTAAAATTATAAACAATTTTTTGGCTTATAAACAAATAAAATATCTCGGGAAATATTAAACTAAATTAAATTGTGAAAACGGTATTAGAAAAACAGCCGCAGGACGCTTCTTTTAAAAGAAATAACGTTTAATTATGACGAGTGGTTCCTGAGATACAACCGGTCAAAGTTGACCGGAACTTACGGCAAAGATATAAACAATAGGATCATAATTTTCAAACCATCACCTTTTTATTTTTGTCCTCTTTCTCTACACCAATTTTCATATCTTTAAAATACTCATAACATATTTATAATAAAAACTATCGATAATACGTGTGAAAATTGCCAAAAATAGCAAAATTCTAATCAAAAATTAGGTTGGAGAAAATGTAACCCTCAAAGTTCAAAATCGATATACGTTAAAAAAATGCATTTTCTCGGCTTCCCATGGAGCAATTTCCTTCATTCTTTTTTTGTTCCCTAATAACTCGAGTAGAACCATCGAACTAACGCATTATTAAATGTCAAACTTGCTTTTGTTTTGTTATAATAGATTAATTTATTTATAAGAACAGAAAACTACATATTTTTTTCAGTTGTAGGCTTTTTTTTTAGATAAACTTACTGCAAGTGTACCTTTTAAAGTTAAAAACATAAATATTCTCATTTGAAAGCTGTATAATTATTTAAACAATTTTTACTTAAACAAATTAAAATTTTGTGTTATAATAAATAAATTAATTTATTATAACAAAACAAAAGCAAGTTTGACATTTAATAATGCGTTAGTTCGATGGCTCTACTCGAGTTACTTGGGAACAAAAAAAGAATGAAGGAAATTGCTCCATGGGAAGCCGAGAAAATGCATTTTTTTAACGTATACCGATTTTGAACTTTGAGGGTTACATTTTCTCCAACCTAATTTTTGATTGGAATTTTGCTATTTTTGGCAATTTTCACACGTATTATCGATAGTTTTTATTATAATAATATATGTTATGAGTATTTTAAGGATATGAAAATTGGTGTGGAGAAAGAGGACAAAAATAAAAAGGTGAGGGTTTGAAAATTATGACCCTATTGTTTATATCTTTGCCGTAAATTCCGGTCAAATTTGACCGGTTGTATCTCAGGAACCACTCGTCATATTTAAACGTCTTTCCTTTAAAAGAAGCGTCCTGCGGCTGTTTTTCTAATACCGTTTTCACAATTTAATTTAGTTTAATATTTCCCGAGGTATTCTATTTGTTTATAAGCCAAAAAATTCTTAATAATTTTAAAATATTCCTGAGGCCGCTTAAATAATCCAATTTCAATTCTGTAAAGTACATTAGATAGGTATAGTGTCTTTTTATGAAAAAATCATGGTTAATCTTAGGCATCACAATTATTGTCGTTATTACAGCGACCGTAAATTTTTAATTAACAATTGAATTGTTGCTAAACTGTTCATTCAATTTCCATCGGCTTCTGGAATTATAATCTATACGAAAAGGGCTTTTACATTACCAAGTTATTTAATTATTAATTAACAAGTACTTATCTAAAAGTTTAGTTGAAAATTAAAGATTTTGTTGGAAAAACCCGCCTTTTCCGGGCAAAGTTTTCGTCGAAGTAAATCGGAAAACACACGTCTCTATGTAAAATTTAATTGCAATGAATTTTTATTTGAGTGTTTTTGGTGTAAAGATAAAATCTTTGTAGTTATAGAGCAAAAATTGAAAAAATACGATTTTCGGGCGCCATTTTGTTTATAAAAAAAGTAACACACTATCTGCGGACTTTGCATACCTATATTATTAATATATACAATCATAAGATTCGATTCCAGCAATAAAATTGGTGGTAAATAACTTTTCCCAAAAATGGCCTATTCTCCGATAATCAGCCCAGACTATGAATGCCACGAAAGAAACGCCCTAAGAGTTTTGCAAGCAGAGGAGAAAAGGGAAGAAAATAAGGAGACCACGAAGGAAGTGGTTGGATGCCGTCCGGACTGACATAGAAGAATTGGATTGGAGAGAACCAGTGAAGGACCGGAAAAAGTGAAAAAATCTAGTCAAGACTGTCGAAGACAAGGGCCTCTAATGCTGTTATAAGCAATTTCCAAACAACGATAATAAGTTATGAATAACTTTTTTAAAGTAATCACTTTATCCAAATAATAAAGTAGAAATAAATATACAAGACGTAAACACGCTGAATTTAAGAAAACAATAGGAAATGTTCACCAATAGAAATATTTGATGTAGTGAGATAACTGCACAAAATCATATAAGCAAATCGCGAGAGAAAAACACGTCTGTTACCCAAAACGACACCACCAGAAGAGCTTTTATCTGAATAAAGTTACCAGTTAGAGCACATGGCCAAATTTCTAATCTCATTAAATAAAAAAGGGCAGTAAGATTTATCTGACTATTTAAAAAAGCTCTATATAGAGGAAAACAAATGAGGCTAGAACCGGAAACACCAAAAATTACCACAAATGAAGAAGTTAATATCAGTACACAGGAAGATGGAAAAACACTTGAAAGGCTGAAAAACAGAAAATACCTACCTAAAGAATGGAGCTCGAATGAACTAATTCTACTATTCAAAAAAGGAGATAAAAAGACAGAAAACTAGAAAGGTATCAACTTATTAAATACTACCTAAAACTTATAACCAAAATTATACCAGAACTAATGGATCAGAGGATACGTTTAGCAGATGAATAACAGGGTTTCGTACTGGAAGATCATGTACAGATGCAATATTCGTCATAAAGTAAATTACGAGAACTCAGTAGAGTAATCGTATAATAGACCAGCATTTCTACGACTTGGAAAAGCAGAATAGATTGAAAGAAAGCATTTTACAGAGTCAGACTCAAAGATGTAATCTATCTTCTGTGTAAGAGAGACGTTCTCCTAGATATCATAAAAATTATTGAAAACATGTACCAAAACAACAAAATTGAAGTCAAAATAGATGGAACTTAGAGAACTTATAGACGTAGGAAGCAAAACAAGGCAGGGGGACTAATCGAGCCCTATTCTCCTTAATTTAATCACGTATAAAATCATCGTATGAAAGAACTGGACATAGAAGCTGGAAAGATAGGCCTTAATATGAATTACAGCAAGTCCAAAATCATAACAAATACAGCTGAGGACATCATAATGAGGATCGGACAAGATGAAATAGAATAAGTTCACGATCATATATATCTGGTGGTACCCATTGCATAATTATTTTAGGGAGTCTTGAGTTATCCATCTTTTGGACGTGTCCGTACCATATCAGCTGTTTTCTTTCTATGTCTGTTGTTAGAGAGCCGTCAACCCCCATTCGCTGTCTTATCTCATCATTACGTATTCTCTCTCTGCGTGACACTCCTACTGATCTTATAAAAGCGTCCATTTCTACTGCCTCCAGTTTTCTTCTGTTGTTTTCGGTTATCCGCCAAGTTTCTGCTCCGTACAATAGACTGCTTTTAATAAGAGATTCGTAGATATTGTGTTTTCTTCTTTTTCCTATTTCATGATTCCACAGTAAGCTGTTTAGACAACCTATTGTTTTTCTGGATTGTGTTATTCTTCTCTTTATTTCTTCATCATCTTTCCCCGTTGTGTCAAAAACGATTCCTAGATATGTGTAATGGTCGCAGGGCATGATGATTTCATTATTTTCTAATGTGATGTTCGATAGTTCGGTACCTATTGGCAGGTATTTTGTTTTTTCTGTATTAATTTCTAGTCCCCACTTTCTATATTCTTCTTGTAATTTCCTTGCCATGTACTCTAAATCATCTTTATCGTTTGCTATAACAACCTGGTCATCAGCAAACTGCAATGTATATAAGCAAATCTCTCCAAGGTCTACGCCCATGCCTCTGCATTTTCGTTTCCACTCTTTCAATGCTTTTGCAACATATATTTTAAATAAGGTCGGTGATACACAACACCCCTGACGTAGACCTTTATTAACCAGGAAGCTTTGCGATAATCTGTTTCCAGTTTTTATTTGTGATGTTGACCCTTCATACAAATTTCTTAAGGCTTTTATTAAGGTGATACTAATATTCGTCTGTCGTAACACGTTCCAGAGTTTGTTTACAGGAACTGTATCGTACGCCTTCTGCAAGTCAATAAACATGAGGTGGGTTTCTTGATTTGTGCTTAATTTTTTTTCTCAATGCGGTCTCTAATTATTCGTCCATACAAACGGCTGAATGTCCTAGTCACTGATATCCCTCTATAGTTTTCACATTTAAGCTTATCTCCTTTCTTATGGATCGACGAAATATAAGCAATTTTCCACTCGTCGGGTACGGGAGAACCATTTATAAATTGATTTATGCACCAAGTGACGGTTTCAAACAATTTTTGTGATCCACATTTTATTAGTTCGGCTGGGATATCCCCTGGTCCTGGAAACCTACCGTTTTTCAGTTCTTTTATACATTTTCTAATTTCTGTCTTTTGTATTGTTATCTTCTCCTTCAATGTTAACCTCTGTTGGTGATTGAGTTAAGTATTCGTCCCTATTTTCTGTCAGTAGTTCCCCATAGTACTTTTCCCATTTTTGTGTGGATATTAATTGAATGTTTGTGCTCTTCCTTTCGTTAGTTCTTATTTTATTGAGGAACTTCCATGTTTCTGTACATTTTCTGCCTCCCAGGTAGGTATTAATTTCCTGGCACTTCTTATCCCACATTTCTCTTTTTGCTTTTACTGTTGTTCTTCTTGTTATTCTTTTGAGTTCCAGGTATTCATCTCTATATTTTTGTTGTTTACTGCTCAGCCATCTGATATACGCTTGCTTTTTCTCTTCTACGAGTGCTTCTATTTCTTTGTTCCACCATAGTTTTTCACTTTGTCTTTGAGTGTTAAAGCCGAGTGCTTCTTCTGCAGCTTTTTTAACGCTAACGACTACGTTTCTATATACCTCCTCTACTGTTGATGTTTCAGTTATATTCATTAGTTTGCCATCCAGTCTTTGTTGATATAGTATTCTTGTACTCTCTTGGGTCAAACTATCCAAATTATAACTTCTTTTTTCCAAAGTTTCTTCTTGTTGGGGTTGACAATTTGTTTGATTATGTGTTATTTTATATCTAAATGGACAGGTTTTTACAAACAACAGAGATCAAAAGACGAGTTAGACTGGCATGGGCGGCATTTGGCAAACTAAGCTACATCCTTAAAACAAAAGATGTCCATAACATCTTAAGACCAAGATATACAATCAATGCGTACTCCCTGTTCTCACTTATGATTCCCAAACGTGGACGTTTACAAAAGCAAATATGGACAAAATCATAAAAACGTAAACAGCAATGGAAAGACAAATATTGCACATAAGACTAATGGATAAAAAGAAAAACGAGTGGATAAGAGAGAAAACAAAAATGAGGGATGTTAGACAAGAAGTTGCAAAATTGAAATGGATATTTGTCGGACACAACATAAGACAAAAATTAAGACCAATGGAACAAAATTCTTATAAACTGGAGACCGTGGGAATATAGACGAGGCAGATGAAGGCCTCACATGAGATAGGAAGATGATATCAAGAAGCACGTGGGTTCTAGGTGGATGACTAGCGACAGACAGAGAATAATGGAAAAGGATTGGGGAGACCTATGTCGAAAGATGGATCGAAGAAAGCTAATTAGATAGAGATAGATGAAATCATCAAAATCGTCAACAAAGGAAGAGAATACAGAAAATGGGAAACAAAGAAGTAAAAAATACTCTGTTATGCAGATGACGTAATATTGATAGCCTAAGATGAAGACAGTCTGCAAAGATTAGTCCACAGATTTAACATAAGAGCAAAGTAAAAAATACTCTGTTATGCAGAGTAATATTGATAGCCTAAGATGAAGACAGTCTGCAAAGATTAGTCCACAGATTTAACATAAGAGCAAAAGAATTCATTATGACAATCCCATCTCAGAAAACTAAAACAATAGTAATCAGCAAAGAACCAATCAGATGTAAAATAGAAATTGATTCAGTATTGAACAAGTAATGGAATTAAAATGCCTTGGAATTACATTGTCCAGCTACAGAGACCTGCACAAAGAAGTGAGAAATCAAGTACAAAAAAAAAAACAAATAGACTGGCAGGATGCCTTATTAACACTACATGGCGAGACCGACATATTAACACAGAGATGAAGTCAAGAATTTATAAAGCCAGTGTAAGATCAATATGACCAAGGCAGTAAAAAAATATTTCAAACCGACATGAGATACTCAGTAGCGCCGTATGCAGGGAATTAAATTTGTAAAAAAAATGAAAAAGAAAAAAATTAAAAAAAGTTACAGAATTAATAGGTGACAGTCCAATATTCCGTGAAAGTATATATACAGGGTGTCCAGAAACTCTACCGACAAACGAAGACAGGAGATTCCTCAGATAATTTTAGGACAATTTAATCCAATTCACTTAGTCCGAAAATGCTTCCTAAGGGAGCTAGAGCTCTTTGAAGATGGCGTCATGTAATTAGTTTTTCTTAAATACCTCCAGAACGCTTCTATTTAGAAAAACGAAAATATGTATACATATTTACTTTCCTGAAATGAATCGATTCCATCCATTGCGAATTTCTAGTACAGGTCATAGGCGTCCGTTTTGGGTAGGGCAACGGTTATTTTATCGCCTAACTTTTTTGTCTTTAATTTTTAAGCATTCTTGACTCTGACTTATTAAATTGTGAGTTATTCTAGTACTCTTAGTTTAAGTCGATAGGATACACCGTTTTCTAGAAAAATCGATTTGAAAATTTTTCGTTTCTTGAATTAAAAAAAAAAGATTAAAAAAAAACTATTTAGAAAGATGAAAACTGGTACATTTATTTATATTCCAGAGATTAAACGATTTCATTAATGGCGAATTTCTAGTACCGGTCATAGGCGTCCGTTTTGGGTAGGTCAACAGTTATTTTATAGAATAACTTTATTGTCTTTAATTTTTAAGTATTTTTGACACTAGATTATTCAATTATGAGATATTCGAGTACTAAAAGTTACTCTTGCTTTAAATTGGTAAAATACATCGCTTTTTTTTAAATTCTTTTAACTTTTTTTTTTCAAATTCCCAAAACTAAAAACTTTCAAATCGATTTTTCTAGAAAACGGTGTATCCTACCGACTTAAAGTAAGAGTACCTTTTAGTACTAGAATACCTCACAATTTAATAATCCAGTATCAAAAATGCTTAAAAGTTGAAGACAAAAAAGTTATGCGATAAAATAACCGTTGCCCTACCCAAAACGGACGCCTATGACTGGTACTAGAAATTCGCAATGGATGGAATCGATTAATTTCAGGAAAGTAAATATGTATTCAAATTTTCGTTTTTCTAAATAGAATCGTTCTGGAGGTATTTAAGAAAAACTAATTACATGGCGCCATCTTCAAAGAGCTCTAGCTCCCTTAGGAAGCATTTTCGGACTAGGTGAATTGGGTTAAATTGTCTTAAAATTATCTGAGGAATCTCCTGTCTTCGTTTGTCGGTAGAGTTTCTGGACACCCTGTATACCTAAGGTATCAAAAAAAGTATCGAGTAAAGTGTTAGCTTTTATTTGCACAAAAAGGAATGCTTTTAGGACTCTAGAAACTATTTTAGTATTGAAGTCCGGAAATACTTCCAAGCCATCAAGGATAAGTCTGCAACAAAGTTACATCGTAGATAAACGAGTAAAGCGCCCTGTATAACTCGATTACATACCTTTCAGCAAGATCTTCCGTCTGAAATTGTCTGGTAAAACTTCCATGATGAAGGGCCGAGCCCCTTTGACGTGCGCTGGCCCTCTTCTGCGACGAGTTAGATAAAACATGGTTCCTACTGTCTACTACGGGTATTAGTTTTTACAGGGGAGGTTAAATAGTCACAAACACTAGGGTTAGTCACAACTTTTACATTTTAGTTAACTAATTAAGATGTCCTATCACCATGAAATGTCTCATAACATTTTCTTGTTAGTTCACCATGTTTATTTTATTGTTTCCTATAAAAATTTTATGTTATAGCATTGCAAAAATAGGAATATACTAGGTATACTAATTTCGAAACATTCAAATCTAAACTAACTAGTATACGTTATCAAAAAACTATATGAATAAGATGTGTTACCATTTCCAAAAAAATCTATAAAGTAACGACAATAAACTCTATATCAAAAATCACTGGTTTCTGTACTTCTTTTTCTACTTTCCCATAGCTCGCCAATTTGGTTCTTAAGTATTGCGTTTCCTTTACTTTTTCTTGTAGAAAAACTCAAGAGAATACAGCAATTACTCTACCATTGGCTTGATGTCCCATCTACTAAGTTACTATAAAAGTCATTCACAACTGAATATGTATATGATAAACTGGACATGTGCATTAATGATACACAACTTGGGTTTCCCAAAGGCCTAGGAATGCGTGAAGCTCTTTTTCCACATACTAATACAAAGGTGCTTGGACGTCATTCAAGATATACATGCGTGTTTTTTGACTGTAATACAGCATTCAATAAAGTGCGATATAAACAATTAATGAATGTCCAGAAATCAAATAAGATGGACTACAATGACCTTGACAAGTCTAAAAACTTGATCTTCTATACGTAATTGAAGTATTTTTGAACGACAAAAAGCTGTTATTAAATTGCCTCTGCTTCGTATATTGTGTAAGAGTGTAAGTCATATGAAAAAGCTACTCAATATGGAAACTAAAACAATATAGCTCGGAACAGCCCTGATATCACCCTTTCGAGGTCAACTGTTTCACTTAAATTTAAAACTCCAATTTTTTACTGTTTTATGAAACCGCTTCTGTAACCACACTGAACTTTATTTATTTGTATAATATCCCGTTTCCCCCAAAAGAAAGGGGAATACATATACCAGCGTGAGTTTAGTAAATCTTTTTTCCCTGCCATAAGGTCTAAAAATAACTCCCAAATGCTGTTTATTTTATTCGCTTGGCGTAAAAGTTCATAAGTTCATATTTTCGTACGAAGTGAACGAACTTTTCGTGTTTCTTAATATTCAGAAGACAGTTTTGGAAAGCACATGATTGTCGTTAAGTTACCTCAAAATGTCGTTTAGTAAAATCGTTAGTATGCAGGATGGAACACTACCACATAACGTGGGTATTCAATTTTGCTTCAAATAAATAATTAGCCGAGTTTAATGAACAAATAATGATACTAGGAAATTAAGTTGAATAATAAAGATTTATTTTTCCGATGATTAAGCTCAAACACAATGAATGAATGTACAAAAAGACACTCATTCGGCATTCATACTAATACATTTAAACAGGAATTTAATAACCCAATATAGCGGAACTACTATAACACTATGATTTGAATGTCAATCTGCAAAAAGAAGACACCCTTGTAAACTTAATTGGAAAACACAGTTCTACATTAGTCCAGCCGTCACAGATGTGATCTCTAAAAACAAAACGAACAAGCTGAATTTCACTGAGAATGCAATTTTGGGACCCCAAAAAAGATGCAAAACAGTTTGCTACTCCTATCCCGGCCTTCCCCCTAAAACGACTCTCCTCATAAGTAGGCTTACCATAATTTCGAAGACCCAAACCGGGACGAAGAAGAGAAAGAGGCTCATTTTCATTTTTTGCTTTTCCCTTAAGAGTCTAGGCGACGTAGGCGCAAAATTTCGGACCATTGCTTTTTAAATGCATACATTTTTTTTTCGGATTCTGAGAAAACTAATAAATATTTTTGAAAAATTTAAACGCCAAGTGAAAGATTACATTATTACCGAGGACCGAAGCTCCCTTAAAATAAACAAAAAGTTTCTTTTGAATGAGATATTTGAAATTGAAAGTCACCAAAAATTAAAAAAAATTTTCGCACCCGTGTAACTTATTAAAATAAACATTATACAGGGTGTCCCGAAAAGATTGGTCATAAATTCTGTACCATCCGTGAATAAGTGGATAAGTTAAATCTTAAATTTTTTATTCTTCAAAACTAATAAAATGTTTAAAATGGCCATACCGAAAAGTTTGCATTTTTGAGTTATCGACTTATTCACAGATGGTACAGAATTTATGACCAATCTTTTCGGGACACCCTGTATAATGTTTATTTTAATAAGTTACACATTTTAATAAGAAACTCAAATAATAATATTTGAGTTATCCTCCCTCTCAAAAAGGTCCGGAACATTGTTTAAATAATAAAAATGTCAAAAAATGAAGGAAAAATTCGATTTTTTCTTCGTTTTTTGATTATAACTTTAAAAGTATTCATTTCCGAGAAAAGTTGTACTGACATAAAAGTTGCGTAATTAAATTTCCTAAAATATAGAATTAGTTAAAAATTTAAAGAATAGTCACCCTTGTTGCAAAATAGCAATAATTACGAAAAAAAACCATACAAAAACAAGTATGAGCATTTTACGTTTTTCAACCATTTATGCTACACTTAGGACCTTCTTATTTCACCCAGAAAAACTTTAGGACATAATAAAACAATACTGTAAATTTGATTAAGATTGGTGTAATAGATTTTGCAAAATAAATTTTGCAATCCAGCTTTCTCAAAAAAATTCATTTTTTCAAAATGCTACAGGACTGAAAATAAAGCAGATAGCAAGTTGTTTTTTTTGCGTATAGAAGTGTACTGTAACTTTCATTTGCAATTTGCGAAATTAAAGTCGATTAACTACCACGGCGCCAGGAATTTTTTTAAATCAACATTAATTATTGGTGCTACGCGCAGGACAGCGGATAGTTTGCCCTGATTGGGCATTCCAATGACCTTTGATAATGATTGATACATTTTAATTTTTATTACATTTCGATATAAATAAATAAATTTGTTTATTGCAAAATAAAAACACATACTTTATCTTTTGAAATAACACTTTTTTAACAAAAAATTTCTTTGTTCATATATTTTGATTTAGAGAATAAAAGTTGATTATTTTTAAACATATGCAATTGTTTAAACAATATTTCATAAACAATAATAAAATTAGTTTGATTTTTGTGGAATTAAAATATTAAAATACAACAAAATATAGAGTAAGAAAACAATATATTAGATAAAGATTGGAAGAAATTTTGGTGGAAATCAACTTGTGTGAATCGAACAACGCTGTCCTGCGCGTAGCACCAGAAATTACTGTTTATTTAAAAAGTTTCCTGACGCCGTGGTAATTAATCAATTTTAATTTTTCAAATTGCAAATGAAAGGTACAGCACACTTCTATAAGCAAAAAAAATTCAACTTGCTATCTGCTTTATTTTCAGTCCTGCAACATTTAAAAAAAAAATAATTTTTTGCGAAAGCTGGATTGCAAAATCTATTAAACCGATCTTAATGAAATTTACAGAGTTATTTTACTATATCATAAAGTTTTTCTGGGTAAAATATGAAGGTCCTAAGTGTAGCGTAAAGTGCGAATACATACTTGTTTTTGTATGGTTTTTTTCGCAATTATTGATATTTTGCCACAAGGGTGACTATTTTTAAAATGTTTAACCAATTCTGTATTGTAGGAAATTTAATTACGCATCTTTTATGTCAGCACAACTTTTCTCAGAAATGAATAGTTTTAAAGTTATAATCAAAAAACCAATAAAAAAATCGAATTTTTTCTTCATATTTTGACATTTTGATTATTTAAACAATGTTCCGGACCATTTTGAGTGGGAGGATAACTCAAATATTATTATTTGAGTTATTTTCAAGCAATTTCTGCAAAAAAATTTCTCTCAACGTCCATCTCAAAACAGATGCGCCCTGGACTATATATTATATACCCATTTGTCTTGTCTCGTCGCGATATATGCAGTATGCAGTAACAGAACAAAAACTTACATACATGACTTAAAGTCAATGCCAAATTGCCAAGAAAAAGAGAGCAATTCGAGAAGTGTGGAACGAGAATTGAGCGAATGACTAAACCACTAAACAAGTTAGAAAGTAGATGTCTGGTTGGCCGTGGCGCCAAACGCAACGCTGAACGTTAAAATTAAAAATAATTGTTTAAACTGATGCCTCGAGACAAGCGACCGACGCCTACAGTCTTTGGTTGAGATTTCGAATTACATACATCTTTCTAGCTATTCTAGTATTATAATAAAACATAAGGTAGAAACTTTTTTTCTCATAATATATTTACATATTATACGAGGTATACTCCATTAAATAGATATTTTTATCTGACATCTCATTATTTACTTCGCCTGTCAAATGAACCGCCTACTTGTTTTACTATCTCTAAACAGCCAGTGAATTTTATTGTTGGTATTATATTTGAGATTATTGCTCCCTAGATGGACATATACTTATTTGGAAAATTCATATTGTTTCATAGGCGTAACCAGGATGATCCTAAGGGGGGGGGGGGGTTACAACTACCTAAAAGGGGGGGTTACAACTACTGGAAGGTCTCTGAGGGCTATGGTGTTAAGCGTATAGAGCTCAAAGTACATCCCAATGGGGGGGGGGGGTTACAACCCCCAAACCCCCCCCTGGTTACGCCTATGTATTGTTTAGTGTTTATCCAAAACGGTCAAAGTAAACAGATTTGTCTCCGTTTAACACTGACGTGTAGGTACCTTCTTCAGACACAATTCGTAAAAAGAAACAAAAGCCAAAAATTACCCTGAAGTGGAGTAGTATAATAATTACACAGTGAAGTGGGGCAATTGGAATCGCGGGGCTATTGAAATCACGGACGCTACTGGGTATATATAACAAGATAAACATTTAAATATATATTTTCCTTGTAGCCCAACTTGTTTTCTATCTTCTACTATAATTGTTTTTTAGATAAAGGTTCAATTATTATGTTTATGATTTTTCAAAAAAATCTTGACATTTTAACTTTTACGCTTAATTTATTCTGAGTTTTTCCTGTTTTTTTCAGATTGACTCCTCATCATTTAGAAGACGAATAGATGATGGATTATAACTAATTTATTATGTAGAATCCAAAAAAAAAATGTGAAAACCCTCTAGGTCGAAGGACATATAAATTACAGCTGTGATCCCAATTGCCCCAAATAATATCAAATCGGGGCAATTGGGATCACAGCTGTTGGGGCAATTGGAATACATGATTCCAATTTCCCCAAGTAATTTTGTTAATAGTTTTCAGGCAAAGAAAGTGTTTTAAAAATTGATTGAAGGAGTTTTAAAGTTAAGAAACACATCATCAGTTGCAAAGTTTTAAAGTTAAACTAATGTTACATCATGGTGAGAAATTACAAAAGAAAAAACAATAAAGATAAAAAATACTCTAATGAGACTTTTCAGCAAGCTATTGACTATGTCAACAAAGGACATTCTGTTAGAAGTGCATCAAACAAGTACAAAGTTCCTTTTTCAACTCTTCTCCATGCAAAAAAAGGAACTAGAACAGTTGGAGTAGGGGCAGGAAGACCTACAGCATTATCTGAAAATGAAGAGGCAGCACTTGCCAACGGCCTCAAGACTTTGGAAAAGTGGGGCTGGGGGCTTTCAAGGAAAGAAGTATTCATTGCAGAGTACGTCATATCAAATAATATAAAAACCCCCCTTTCAAGAATGGTTACCCAGGAGAGGACTGGTTCTTGGGTTTCAAAAGAAGAAATCGGCTCTCAATAAAAAAGCCCCAGGCCCTAGAATTTGCCAGGAAGAAGGCGATGGACCCATTCATTGTGTACAACTGTCTTGACCTCATTCAGGAGACCAAGAAGAAGCTAGATCTAGAACATAAACCATCAAGAATCTACAACCTGGATGAAACCAGTTTCTGTCTAGATCCCTCCAAAACAAAAGTGGTTGGCGAGATTAATAAACCATCGGCACGGGTGGTTAGTGGACCTGGAAGGGAGAATACCACTCTGCTGTTTGCAGCGAATGCATTGGGAGAAAAGTTGCCTCCGCTAATTGTGTTCCAAGGAAAAAACCTCTGGGATTCATGGTTGGCTCCAGAGGACAAGGCATTTCCGAACACTTCGTACACAGCAACAGCAAATGGGTGGATGGAGACAGATGTATTCTATAACTACTTTCAAAAGACTTTCTTAGCAAACTGCGTACCCGAGAGACCAATCCTACTGATCTTTGATGGCCATTCTACTTATCTGAGTTCAAAGACCATAGACTTAGCTATTGCCAACGACGTGACCATCCTCAAACTTCCATCTTATTCAAGTCACTTACTCCAACCTCTTGACGTTTCAGTCTACAAGAGTGTGAAAGTTCGGTGGGATGAGAAACTTACAGCGTTTCAAAGACAGCATATAGGCGTGAAGATTCCAAAGAAAGAATTCGCCATACTAGTTGGAACAGTTTGGCGAGAAACGACTGCCAACATTATTGTACAAGGATTTAGGAAGACTGGAATCCATCCCTTTGACAAAGAGGTCATTGACAAATCAAAATTTGATCCTGAAGCACTGGAGCGGTACAATAATAGAAATAGGGAAACAGATCCTCAACCACAAACTGTTGAAGAAGAGAGACCTCCTGGAATTGAACCAGGCCCATCAGGATTTCAACCAAGGCCTTCAGAGTTCCCAGCAGAACCTTCCGGAACACAAGCAGGCCATCAGGAACTCAATCAGGATCTTCAAGTACGCCTACAATCACAACCGTCAACTATGAGCGAAGGTCTTTTGAAGATCTTTTATTGGACAGAATCAAACAAACACCTATTTTAAAGAAAACTACAAAACGGAAAATAGTACCTGGAGCAAAAGTTGTCACTAAACCTGAATCGAAAAGAATTCTTGACCTTAAAGAAAAAGAAGCTAAGAATAAGAAGGAGCAAGAAGAAGCGAGAATAAGAAGAAACCATGTAGGCCTACATTAAAAGGAAGTAATCAACCAAGATCCAAGTTTATTTTAAATAAAAAAATAATCTCAGAATCCAAGCCAAAATTGACAAAAAAACAACAAAAAAAGAAAATGTATTATGAAGAGAGTGATGACAGTGAGGAAGTGATAATTTCCAATAGCGAGGACGACTTTGAACAACTCACAATTGAGGATTTGGCAAAGTGTCTGAGCGATGAAGAGAAGGAAGTAGAACATGAAGAAGAACCTCAGGGGGCCTCCTAGACTATAAAGTTGGAGATTTTGTCTTGATCTCCCTACCTGGTAAAACCACTATCAAACACTATGTTGGGCAAATTATAGATTTCAGTGAAAATGAACCAGTCATAAAATTTGCCCGCAAAAGAAGTGGTAATACTGACAGTGTCTTTGTTTGGCCTGACCAGGAGGATGTGTCGGTTACAACTATGGAACACATACTAGTTCGGCTTCCAATACCGACAGTAGGCCGGAGAGAGGAACTAATATTCAAAGTTTCTTTTGCCACCTACAACATTCAATGAAAGAAATTTCAAAAAAACAAACATTCTTGTAAATATGTAAATAGAAAAAGACTTCATTAATAGTGAATTACATTTATATATTACTAAGTAGAAAAAGATTAAAAAAATTCTTTAATTTTGTTTAGAAGTGTAAAATAAATAAGAAGAAAAATTACATGATTTCTTTTCCAATTCAGCTTATTTTTACTTGAAACTAACTTAGGTAAGTAAAAACATTTTAACTATCCTTAATACAAGGTTATTTGAGGTTTATTTTGTTATTTTTTCAACGTACACATTAGAGCATGTCCCTTTGAGATTTACAAACATTTTCATATCTCGAGAACCATAAAAGATAAAACATAACTATAAAAAGCCCCTGAAAACAGAAATTAACAGCTATATTCCAATTACCCAATCAACTCAATGCATTGGATCATATGGGTTTCAGAGGCCTTGATTCCATTTACCCCAGTTAGCTGGGGCAATTGGGATCACGTGTAAACATTTTTTGTAGTTAAAAAAACGAACACTAACTATGGTTTTAAAAATATGTAAAAAATGTTGTGTGTAGAAAAATACACATATAACATTATGTTAAAGTTTCAAATCAATAGGCTTTTTCATAACCAAATAAAACAGCTTGTAATTCCAATTATATAATTTCCTGATCCCAATTGCCCCACTTCACCTTAAGTAAGTAATTTAAATAAGTAAGATGATTTTAAATATTTTTGAGTAATAATTGTGAATGGCAAAAATAAGAGAAGTGGAGAAGTAACAAGCGAATACTAGCAGGCAACAAAACATACTGGAGATATCATAGACTAATAAAGGATAAGAACTTATCCAGAAATACAAAACTGAAAATATACAGAGTTGCAATCAGACCAGTAGTTACATACGCAGCTGAGACAATGTGCCTCACAGAAAAAGATGAAAAAAAAATTAAGAATATTCGAAATAAAACTGATTTTTATTCTTTTATTGTCGATACTACACAAAATCTGTCTAAAGAAGATCAAAAATGAGTTTTGTTGTGCGTTTTATCAATTTGGCAGAAGACTCAAGTGTGATAAATGATAATTGTCCGAAATTATCATTAAAAATAGAAGAACCTTTTTTTTGGATGATTTTTTCATGTTCTTGATGGAGATGTCCAAGGTATTTCTACTTCAATTGTGCAAATATTACAGAATTTTTGCTTAAATATAAGTGCAGAGGCTAAGGATATGGGGCCTCTGTGATGTCGGGAGTATACTCAGACGTGCAGACCAGACCTCGGAAAATTGAAGAACGCGCTATATACATACACTGTGCAGTTCACAACTTCAATTTAGTTATCAATGATGAAGTTAGAAGTTTAAGGGATGCCGCGAACTACTTCGCTCTTCTTCAAAGTATATCTATATATTTTCTTTGGCCACAGTATCAATATGTGGGACGTATTGTCTTCATTGACAGGTGAATCCGATGTGGCTTTGAAGTTGAATCCAACAACGGTTCCTAGATCCGGTTTCCTAGTTCCTAGAACCTCGCGGTTCCTAGATCCGGGCCTGAGTTTTAGATATATTCAGAAATAGAAATGGTTTTAGAAAGACTAAGTTTTCACTCTAATGGAATATAGAACATCCCACCAGAATGAAAACAATGGGAACCTTCTCTATGCCATTTCGTTCGTTGCAATTCGGGACTGCACGCTGGGGTTTGTTTTGGTTGGATCATGGAGAGCAGCATATGTGCCTCCTGATGAGAGACTAATAAGTTTCGAAACCGGTAGAGGTGCTGCAGCACTCTCTGATTGGACTGGAATATGGTTCGGCTGTATTTTCGTTTTGCAACGAAATTGAAAATGGTTATTCATTTTTGATTTACATTTACTTTGTGTGGAGTATGAAGGAAACCATTCTCGTTGGAACTTTACCGCGCTGAGCAGATGGGACGTGAATTGTAAATTGTAGAATTCCCTCATCTTCCTTAGTCTCAGCATCCGTATGGCTTGCAAATTGTAGAAGCCTCGGAGGTGTAACCAGAGAAGGTTCCCATTGTTTTCATTCTGGTGGGATGTTCTATATTCCATTAGAGTGAAAACTTAGTCTTTTTGCTAGCAGTTGCCGCTAGGGCATCTATGCCATTTCGTTCGTTGCAATTCGGGACTGCACGCTGGGGTTTGTTTTGGTTGGATCAGGGAGAGCAGCATATGTGCCTCCTGATGAGAGACTAATAAGTTTCGAAACCGGTAGAGGTGCTTGCAGCACTCTCTGATTAGACTGGAATATGGTTCGGCTGTATTTTCGTTTTGCAGCGAAATTGAAAATGGTTATTCATTTTTGAAATTGAAAATGGTTATTCATTTTAGAAATGGTTTTGTTTACAACTTTGTAATGTAGAAAAACTCGTAGAGGCAGTACACAAGTTACTATCTAGCATCATCATTCTCGCTTTACAACCCTGTGTAGGTCCTAGCCTCCTCAAGAATTTCTCTCTGTGTTTCATCCGTATTAAATGTCCTACCTACCCCAGACGTCCTATCTTAATTTGTTTTACAATATCTGGTTCCTAGTATATTTTATATAAAGTTCGAAGTTGTATCGTCTTCTCCACACTCCTTTGTCATTTTCGCTCCATAGATTCACCTTAGTACTTTTCTTTCTCTTTTGAAACATCCTAACATGTCTTGTTTTAATTATTTTTTGTTAGAGTCCAGGTCTTTGAACCATATGATGGGACTGGTTGTATTATTGCTTTGTGGAATTTTACCTTTATATTTCCCGACATAATTGAGGAATTAATAAGATTAGTCCAAAATAGCAACTGTTGGCCGTTTTATCCCTGGGGAAGTATTATTTTCAGAGTTGCTGAGCGCTCCCAGGTATACACATTCGTTAACTTCTTCAATGACGTCGTTTTCTATAACAAGTGGCAGCAGGATTTGTGATTGTGTGCTTATTTCTCTTGTACTTCGTTTTCTTGGTGTTTGTTATTACATCCATTTTTGTAGCCGATTCTTTTCGTGCTACATATGCCTTTCGTACAGCGTTTTCCATTCTTCTTCTTCTTCTTCTTCTTCAGCCTGTGTTCGTCCACGGCTGGACATAGGCCTCTTCCATTTGCTTCCATCGATTTCTACTCTTGGCAATTCTCATCCACTGCCTGCCCGCGACTTGTTTGATATCATCTGCCCACCTCTTCTGCGGTCTGCCTACTAATCGCCTGTTCTCTCTTGGTCTCCAGTTTGTTAGTCTCTGTGTCCATTTTTTGGGATTATCTCAGGCAACATGTCCGACCCATTGCCACTTGAGCCTTGCTATACGTTCTGCGACATCAGTAATCTTTGTTCTTTCACGAATGTCGATATTTCGAATTTTGTCTCTCAAACTAATCCCTAGCATGGCCCTCTCCATCGCTCTTTGAGTTGTACTGAGCTGCTCTAAGGTTTTCTTTGTAAAGGCCATGGTCTCCAGTCCATAGGTAGTTACAGGCAAGATACATTTGTCATAAACTCTTCGTTTTAGACACATTGGTATATCTCTATTCTTCAAGATAAAGCTTAACTTGCCGAAAGCTACCCAAGACAATTGTATGCGTCTTTTTATTTCGGCTATTTGGTTTTCTTTGCCGATTTTAATGGTATGTCCAAGATATATATAGTGGTCTACATTTTCAAGACTGACGTTATCAATAACAAGATTAGTTTGTACATTACTCATTATTTTTGTTTTCTGAAGATTCATTTTGAGACCTATTTTATTTGACTGCTGGTTTAGTTCCTTCATCATTTGCTCCAGTTCCTTGATATCTGTACTGAATAATACTATGTCGTCCGCAAACCTCAAATGACTCAAATGTACACCATCAATGTTTAGACCTTTTTCCTCCCAGTCGAGCTGTTTGAATACATTTTCCAATGCTAAGGTAAAAAGTTTTGGTGAAATAGTATCACCTTGTCTAATACCTTTACCAAGGCGTATTTTTTCGGTTTTTTGGTCTTCATTGATTTTGATGTGGAATGTGGCCTGTTCATAAATGTTTTTAATGAGTGTAGTGTACCGTGAGTCTATTCGAGCATCCCTGAGGGCTGACAAAAAGGACCAGGTTTCAATACTATCGAAAGCCTTGTGAAAGTCAATAAATGCCATATGTAAGGGTACATTATATTCTGTGGTTTTTTCTACCAGTGTTCTGACGGTTTGTAAGTGATCGTTAGTACCAAACCCTTTTCGAAATCCCGCCTGTTCAACCGGTTGATATAAATAAAGTTTTTGTGTTATGCGGTTGGTTATTATTCTTGTTAGCAATTTGTATAAATGTCGACAACAAACTTATAGGCCTGTAGTTTTCAATATTAGTATTGTCTCCTTTCTTGTGTAAAAGTATTATTTCGGCGATTTCCCACAGATTGGGTATTCTTTTCTCTATCAGACACCTATTCAGCAAGACTTCCACAACCTCTACAACGGTGTTGCCACCCATTTTTAACATTTCAGACGTTATATGATCCTCGCCAGGAGCTTTTTTATTCTTCATTTGCTGTAAGGCATGTCTAATTTCCGAAGAAGTTATTTTAGGGAGAGTTTCCGAGCCGACGTTTAGAATTGTTCTATGGTCTGTTCCGGGGTTCTGTATAGTGGATGTATAAAGATTCTTGTAGAACGTTTGTATTTCCTTCAGTATTTGAGTTTTTTCTGTCACCGTATTCCCCTGTTGGTATTTGATTTTAGTTATCTTCGATTTTCCTTTAGTTAAATTTGATTTCAATACTCTCATGTTGCTATTGTCTTCGATGGTTTGCAATATTTGTTTTGTTTTATAAGCCCGCAAGTCTGACCTTATGCTCTTTTTAACTTTATTGTTGATAGCCTTATATTCTGGTAATTCTTTAGATGTTCTTCTTCTTTCTTCCATTAAATCCAGTGTTGTTTGTTTAAGTTTCGTTTTTCTCGGATTTTTATTTTTACCACAGATCTTTCTTGTAGTTGATGTTATGTCATTCGTTAATTTTTGTGTTATTTCATTTATATCTTTCGTGTTGAATACTGGTAAAGGTCCTAGTTTCTTTTTTAGTTCACTTTGATATTCCTCTTGATTCATTTCGAGTGCTTCTATGTTTGGTAATTTATCCTGTGTTAATAATTTTCTTCTATCGAATTTCGTATTTACTTCTATTCGCACCCTAACTAATCGATGGTCATTACCAGTGTCGACAGAATTTAGTACAGTAACATCTTTAGCAATGTTTTTGAAGTTAGAGAGTATAAAGTCAATTTCATTCTTTACTTTGCCGTCTGGGCTGTGCCACGTCCATTTTCTCTGAATCTTTTTCTTGTAGAATGTGTTTAAGCAGAATAGCTTTTCTTTGCTGAGGAAGTTTGCGAGCATATCACCCCTGTGATTTCTACTTCCCAGTCCAAAATTTCCAATATATTCGTTGTCGTTGTTATTTTCGTTCTTTCCTATTTTAGCGTTGAAATCTCAACAATATTGATATCATCAGCATAGGTAAGGATTTGCACTGATTTGTTTATATTGTTTGTGATTATGATTAAACATATTACATTGGTGGTTGTAATTTGTGACATACCTACGTAGTACTTTTTCTAGAGCCAGATTAAACAGAATATAGGAGAGGGGGTCTCCCTGACACAACCTGTTATATATGTTATTCGTATTGGTAAATTTACAGACTGATTTGGTACTCCTAACTTTTTTATTGCTCTGAACATTTCTCTTCTATTTACAGAATAGGAGGCTACCTTATATTCTATAAATATGTGGTGAGTGTCTATGCCAAATTCCAGTGATTTTTCTAAAATTTCTCTCAGGGTTGTAATCTGATGAATCGTGGATTTCATCATCATCATCATCATCCTCCTCCTCCAGCCCTTTGCGTCCACTGCTGGACATAGGCCTCCCTCATTTCTGTCCATTGTGCTCTATTTTGAACACTTTGCATCCAATTTCTTGACATTTTCTTGAGATCGTCAGTCCAACGAGTAGGTGGTCTTCCTCTACTTCTTTTGTCTAATCTCGGCCTCCACTCAAGTAATCTCTTCGTCCATCTCCCATCACTGATTCGGGCGACGTGTCCGGTCCAGTTCCATTTCAGGGTGGCAATTCGGGAAATTACGTCGGTAACTCCTGTGGATTTACCACCTCTAAAACCAGTCTAGTATTTTCCTACTATTCGTTCTGTATACCATAATATGGTGGCATAGTATAGTGGAGAAGATTATTCCATAAGCTTCATTTAGAAGCGTAATTCTCCTCTGTGGTTAGAGCATTCAAAAATATCCCTTTTTGTGTCTGGTGGAAAATATTGGTGAGGGATTCCTGTGTCCATATTCCTTTTATGATCTGCTAAACAACCAACCATTATGTATAGCTGCCAATATTTTATAAACTGTGACTCCCTCGTAGAAGTATACTCAAATCCATGCATATGGAAAAAACAACTAATTTGATATGCCTTTCTGACGTATTAATCTTAAATATTCATCGAGTGTCTGATCTGCGTAACGACTTGGGTTTAATTGATGAGGCCGATTAAGTATTTCTACTGTATAATTAATTTAACATTAGCCACGACAGATTTGTAACTGCTAAAATGTAGGCGTTCCTGTTGATGATATAGTAATATACAATAATTTACAGTTGCCAAGTAGATATATTCTCGATCGTGGCCCATAAAAAGACCATAAAAAGATGGGGGGTCTGCATATTATTAGAATTTTCAAAACGGTACACCAGTCAGGTGTGAGTCTGAAACGAAAGAAAATTTAAAAAAATACCTTTATATCACCGTTACTTCTCTGACTTAAGAGTATAGGTGCAAATTTTGGAGCCAATGCGTTTTAAATGCATTCATTTTTTCGAATCCTGAGAAAACTAATAAGTATTTTTGAAAATAATACTAAAATAAGACGGCTCTTGTTTCGATTCACAACAAACTGATTATTTATTATTTTTATTAGTTCTACTCCTATTTTGAGTACTGGGAACTAATCTTTGTTGGAATTTTACCGTGCTGGACAGGCGGGTAGTGAGATGCAACTTGATAGATCTCTCGGCCTTCTTTGCTCCCGCGATTCGTTGGCTTGCAAAATTTTTAGAAGCCACGAATGGTGTAACCCGAAGATTAGCTCTGATAAAGTTTTGTTTTTCATATTGTTGATATATTATTAAAAGTAAAACTTTCGTTGGTATTTTTGAAAAATTTAGAAAGATTACATTATTACCGAGGGTCGAAAGACCCTTAGAATAACCAAAAAGTTTCTTTTTGAATGAGGTATTTGAAATTAAAAATCACACTAAATTTTCTCTTTTTTTTTCACCCGTGTAACTTATTAAAATAAACATTATATGTATAAGTTTTCAGGCACTTTCGGCCTTCGGCAATAATGCAATATTTAATACTAATACCTAATACTTATTAGTTTTCTCAGCATTCGAAAAAAAAAAAATAATGCATTTAAAACACATTAGCGCCAAATTTTCGGCCTATGCCCTTAAATGATAGAATATACAGGGGTGGCCAAGCTCCTTGATAGCCAGAGCCACTTTTCATAAGTTAAAATTTTTCGCGAGCCGCAATTAAAAACGTATTCAAAAAGTATGTAAAGAAGGTAAGTATGTACAATGTTTTTTAACAGAACTATTATTTATTGAAAACAGAAATAAAATTACGAAATATTAAAACTTAACTACATTTTTGTTTTCATTATTCTTCTTCTCGTTGTCCTTATGCCCAATAAGAGAGTCGAATTTTGCTATCACCTATCACCTATCCATCTTTTACCCATTTCTACCACGCCTTCCGGTCTTCTTCCGATTTCCTTCACCTGTTGTGCTGTTTTCCGTCTTTTGGTTCCGATTTCCTGGATTTGTTCCATCCACCCCTTTCTACGTCTGCTCCTTCTTCTTTTCCCCTGTCTCTTGGCACCTGTCACCTTCTTTACTAGTCTGATCTCGTTCTTTCCAGTTATATGTCCAAACCAATTCAGGTTTTTTTTTTCAATTTTTTTCTCTGTTGGTCCCTGTCTTAGCATGTTTCTAATGTTTTCGTTCCTTTCCCTTACTGATATGTGTAAGGATTTCACAAATTTTAAAATGGAATTAAATGGCCCATACAAGTACGTTGTTTCTAATATGGAAATAATTCGACAAGCATTTTTTTTTAATTTAGAGTATGTACTTTGATTTTGGTACAAATTTCCAAAATTCGGTAATCGGCATCGACTTATAGTTTTATTTTCGAGCTTGATCTTCTTGCGTCTCTATTAATTTTAATTCACCAGATGTTGTTTGGGTCATATATGGGTAATACATACAAAAATTCACCTTATGGACTATATAGGGTGAGGCAGATAACTGGCCTATTAGAAATATCTCGAGAACTAAAGGCAACAGAATCATGAAAATTAGAATAAAGGGGTTTTGAAGGATGATCTATTAAATGAAAATATTTTCATCTCTTTGCAACTTCCGGTTATACCGGAAGTTGTATATAACTTCGTTTTTTTAAATGGGACACCCTGTATATTTTTACATTTTTGGTTTCTCTTCGATGTCTTCTTTCTTAAAATATGAGGTTTTGTAATATTATACAGGGTATTTTAACAGATAATTACGTTTTTTTATTAATTTCGTAGCAAAATTAACACCCTGTAGAATTGTAGTAGTTTGACATCTAAAACTCTACTTACGTTCAAATGATTTTTAATATAGTCTACTATTGTTAATAACCATTAGTATAGCTAAATTTTAAATTTTAGTATACAGGGTTGGTCGAAACTCGGAATGAGTATTTTCTGAGGTTTCTTAAATGGAACACCCTGTATTTTTGTGTTGTAATAAAATGATATTTTATAGTGCTTTTTTATTTCTTAAGCATTCCCTATACCTAACTGCTTTAATTTGTGAGTTATTGGTGATTCAAGCTAAACATTAATTGCACCAAAAAATACGTAAAATTTTATTAGGTTGGCCGTGAAAATACTCAATCCCAAATAATTTTTCAGAAATAATACCTACGTAGTTAAGCTTGTTGGTGCGATTAACAATTAAGCACAAATTAAAGCAGTTAGGTATAGGGAATGCTTAAGAAATAAAAAAGTACCATAAAATATCATTTCATTACAATACTAAAATACAGGGTGTTCCATTTAAGAAAACTCAGAAAATACTCATTCCGAGTTTCGACCAACCCTGTATACTAAAATTAAAAATTTAGCTATACTAATGATTATTAACAATAGTAGAGTATATTAAAAATCATTTGAACGTAAGTATAGTTTTAGATGTCAAGCTACTACAATTCTACAGGGTGTGAATGTTGCTACGAAATTAATAAAAAAACGTAATTATCTTTTAAAATACCCTGTATAATATTACAAAACCTCATATTTTAAGAAAGAAGACATCGAAGAGAATCCAAAAATGTAGAAATATACAGGGTGTCCCATTTAAAAAAACGAAGTTATAAGTGCAAAGAGATGAAAATATTTTCATGTAATACATCATCCTTCAAAACCCCTTTATTCCAATTTTCATGATTCTGTTGCCTTTAGTTCTCGAGATATTTCTAATAGGCCCTTTATTTGCCTCACCCTGTATATATTTCAAATGAATTCAGAAAAAAATGAAGAGACGATTTAAAATATTTTAAGTCTTGAAATAAATTTTGGACTTCGGTCAATATTCCTTCTGGCTTTTTTATTTACTCGTTAAGTTTTTCTAATTTAATATTGTAACAAATTTTTTTAAGTCGAGTAAAATGACTAAATCTGTATATGTACCTACAAATCGGTCTGGAGTGGGTTGATTACTGACTTTTATGTCGCGGCACTCTTAATATTCTTTCGCGCAGTTTTCGATTTGTTATATATATCACTCTTAGCTTGGATGGAAATGGAATTTGTTACAAAGTTTCATTTTTCTTTCAAAGTCTTTCATATTTGTTGTCAGTAATTTAAAAGACATTCTAAAACACATATGGAACGATAATAATTTTTTTAAATAATAACACAAAATTGAAAAGGATATCTGGTACATTTATCGAGAGTCACAAGCAATTCTTCAAAGAGCCGCATGTGGCTCGCGAACCGCAATTTGGCCACTCCTGGAATATAATCTAGTTAGACGGATTGTTAGAAAAAATTAAGTAAATAAATGTTGAACAATGTAAGATTCAGGAATGGTGGTGGTACCACCTGAAAGATCCAGCTGCAAAATATAGAGAGATAAAATACAACAACTTAAAAAAATTACATAATTTTTTGCGTTAAAAATAATTATGTGTTTGAATCTTCAATCACGAAATTATGTAAAGGGGAAAGTGTCGATCGACCGATTTCTTCTATTTTTAGTCAATTGAGTTATGAAAAAGAGTCACTTTCGCATTTGTCAACTATATTATAGTAAAGTAGAAAGTATTTATGTCGCCGTAAATGGACAGGTATCAAAGAATATTGTGACGTGAATACGGAATTAAGAAAAACTGTCATGTCGCCACATATGACTTGTAAATAAACATACCATAAACAACTCTAAATATTCATCATTTTATGGACTTTTTAGGAGGTATGCATATGTAAAATGGAAATAAAAAATCTGACATGCAAATAAAATTGATGAATAAGTATAGATACTGAGTGATAAAAAAAGGTAAACATCTACGTATGCTTATTAAGGCGTGATCCAAATGAGCGTGGCGTGGCACGTTTCACCAGTTTACGTCGGCAAAGTTATAAAATTTTCAGGTATATGTGATAAAGTTAAGTAATCCAGAGATGGAAGCCCCAAGGAAATAGAACAAGAGCAAGGCCCCGTAAACGATGGATAGACGACGCCGACGTAGAGGCGTATCTTAAAACCATGAACATCAGGCAGTGCTGAAGAAAAGTATCAGACAGGCCAGAATGGAAGAACATTGTTAAGCAAACCAAGACTCACAACGGGTTGTAGCGCCATTAGAAGAGGAAGAAGAAAAAGATCTGATCTGATGAGATTTCGTAATTGCTGCGTGAATTGTTTGGTGATAAAGAAGCATTAAGCTTTTCTGAATTTTCTGTTTTTGATTGCTCAAAATGTCTGGAGTGTGTAATCGCCCGGTGTCCCAGCTAAATTTGAGATATAGGAGTCTCTACGAGGATCAACATATCCTTGCACAGGGAACTGTAGTGCAAATGAGCGTGAACTCAAGAAGGTTCTGGACGTCACAGACGGACCACAGAGCAACAAAATCGCTGATTTTGACTGAGATCAGATGCTGATGCTGATTAAGACTTCTGATCTTAAGAGACTGATTCAGTGGTACTCGAACCATCGCAAATAAGCAGTCTGAAGCATGAAAGGATGCTTGGTATACGTACGGTATATCAATGAATACGACAGTTTGGCCTTTTTCTTATCGCCCATATTGGGTGCTACCACTCATAGCTGAACATCTGAGTAACCGCTTGGGGGGATGGATGATGATCAAGCAAGAGTCAGAAGGCAACATGATAAAAGACGTGACTCACAATTTGAAAGAGAGCCAAAACATGTGAGTTATGGTCTGGGGTGGTATTGCTTATGGTAATAGATCACCACTAATTTTCATCAGAGGCAATATGGCAGCCTTACACGCAGGGTTGGAAGGTTTAAACCAACGTGCTTAAAACCTTGGTTTAATGGTTTAAATCTGGTTTTTTTATTTTTATTTTTTTTTATTAAGCCTCCAAACTGGTGTTCTTATTTAAAGTTTTTACTACAGCTGCCGCAAATGGGAAAATTGAGATAAATAAATTCTATTTTTTTACTTTCGAACTTAGTTATCTTGAGTATTATTACGTTTGAAGATGTTTTTTTTTTGTTATATTAATTTTTTTGTGTGTAAATAAAAATAAAGGTTGTCTTAATAATTTTTTTCATTGTTTATTACTATTATTTTATAAAATAATTTATTCATTTTTAAAGTATTTAGACTGATTATACTTTGTATTAAATAAACCTGGTTTAAACCAAATAAACCTGGTTTAAACCAAAAAATCTGGTTTTTTGGGTTTTTCGAAAAAACCTTGGTTTTTGCCAACCCTGCACACTATATTCAGAAACTAGTGGAGCCTTATCTTGTTCCATAACTAAACACCATCCCGACTTTTCAGCAACATAATGCCAGACCGTATGTTGTCAGAGAATCATTACCCTTCATGGACCAATATCATGTCAACCATTTAACTTGGCCACCACAATCGTCTGATTCTGATCTTCAATCGTAACATTCAGTCTTCAATTAAACATATCTGGGACATAATAGGTAACAGGCGCTTTAATTTGAAACCGTTTTCACAGATTTTAGCAGCTCTTACTCACGAAGTTGCAGTAGCCTGGAATGAGATGCCCAATAGGATATCGACCACGATCAGAACGATACCCAGACGTGTCAATAGGGCTTTTCATTCACAGTCATTTGTCTCGAGCTTCTGTCACAGCTCCTATAACCCGTGTATATTAATATTATACACAGATTATACAACATATGACAGAAGCTCGAAACAAATGACAATCGATGAAAAGCCCTATGAGTGTATATGAAATCCTTGATCCCAAAACATTATTGGATAAATATATGTAACCCAAAATAGGATAAATTTATATGTAGGTGTTCACCTTTTTTTGTCACTCAGTATAACCATGCGATCTACCGCCTTCCTTCTGATTAATGGAATATTATATAAATTGTATTAATATTTAGACCTTTAAGCATGTACAATAATAATTATTGTTATGCACTCGTAGTACAACATAGTAGCACTTCTTTAACTGTATTATTTGTAAAATTCCACACCTGATGGTGTTTTAGCCTAGATCCATTTTCCACGCATGTAGGTGACGCATATGTTAACAATGTAGTTATTTCAGTAAATTTACGGTACGTAATAAACTTCGGATTGAGTCAAAACAGTAATGAACATATTTTGTCAATTCCTAAATGTCACATTTAAACTGTAAAATTCTGTTTTTGTTTCATAAAACTTGGACCTGCATGTATTTTATTGGGAGAAATATAAAATTGTGAAAACGGATTGTTAAAAAAAAGTATATTGAGCTCAACTCATAAAGGTTATTTTTATGCCGATTAATTGTCACTTTTCTGATATCATACTATTTATAAAGTCGCATGTCGGTTTCAATCAGTATCTTCAAAATAATTGTTTTATTTACGCTTAAATTCTGGAACATAACAAATCGTAAATATGACTTATATTTAGCTATTTATATTTATACTGTAGCCATGAGCCATATTTTTATATTATTTTTACCAAAAGAAGGCTGTTCTTATCTGAGATTGTATGTGTATACTATTTTGTGCATTAACGCATTCATAACTATTCAAAACATATTTCTAATAGCAAATACGTTACTCAACTGCTGCATTAATATAAATGTCACACTATTACACAAAAATCAACTTCTATTTGATTTTTTACGAAAAGAATTCAGATTGTTATGTTTTGACAAATATTTCCATATTGTTTCTAAATGCATTACAGGTACCTATTCCAAATTGTGTCCAAATTTAATCGCTCTTTTGTTGTATTCTCATACACAAAAATTGAAATGCATTAAATCAGGAGACCTTGTTGGCCAAACTGCTGGAGTTTTGATTCACCACTCTAGGACACTATTATTTTTAAGAAGAAGACGAACGAAAGATGGACTTTCAATATTAACAATATTGAAAATAAAACTTGAATAGAACTAATCTGGTTACACCATTCGTGGCTTCTAAAATTTGCAAGCCAACGCATTGCCGGAGCTAAGAAGACCAAAAGAGATCTATCAGGTTGCATCTCACTACCCGCCTGTCCAGAATGGTAAAATTCCAACAAAAAGTTCCCAACACTCAGAATAGGAGTAGAACTAATCAAAATAATAAATAATCATTTAATTGTGAACCGAAACAAAAGCCGTCTTACTTTAGTCAGTTCAGAGAGCGCCAAAAGCCTTTAACTAGTTTCTACCACCGGCGCCCATATAAAAATTTTCGGGGGGGGGGCAGACGTGAAAATGTTGTACATTATATTTTGTATACTTTGGATAACCATATACAGTTTAAAGCACCCGAAAAGCTCGGGGGGTCACGCCCCCCTGCCCATGGCTATGGGCGCCCATGGTTTCTACCCTTATTGGAGTTCATAAGAATTATCATTACATCATCATGGGTATCATAAGAAGATCATGATGTCATCATGATCTTTCGTTTGTGTTCAGAGAAAATCAAATATGAGGAAACCCCAATAAGGGTAGAAACTAGTTAGAGTGCTTTTCAAAATCACGACTAATCCTAGTACCTTAAACAAGCATTATGATTACCTTAACAAAGAATGTTTGATTTTTGTCCATGTTCAGCGAGTCGAAGACAGTTTTTCCGAAGGTCATTCTTTATATTTCTAAATAAGCTCCATGCCTTTATATTCCTCACCATTGTATTTGAGGGTCTGTTGTTAGTCGTTCGACATAACCAGTGTTTGTTTTTGGTTTTTATTAAAAATTATTCGTAATGATCCCTCAAGTCGCTCGTAAGTGGTTTGTACAATAATGCAGAGCTTTTCACACAGCGCTAAGTCCTCAATGTACGATAACATCTAAATAACCACTACGATGTAAAATCGAAATTGATGGGAAAATAATAAAGCAGGAAGCAAGGTTTAGATATCTGGGAATAGATATAACCAGTTACAGAGATATTATAGAAGAAGTACGACAACAAAGCTTAAAAGCAAGTAAAGCGGCGGGATCTCTTAATGACACAATCTGGAAGAACAAACACCTAAGACAAGACACAAAAGCAAGAATCTATAAAGCAGCAATTGGACCTATATTGACATACTCGGCGGAGACAAGACCTGACACATCTAAAACGAGACGACTACTAGAAACAGCAGAGATGAAAATACTCCGACGAATATCAGGGAAAAGTCTGTTGGATAGGGAGAGAAGCGAAAACATAAGAAGATCATGTAATGTAGAAGACATAAATGGATGGGTGACAAAACGGAAACAGAAGTGAAACGAACACATTAGTAGAATAGCAGAGGATAGGATAGTACGAATAGCACGAGATAAGTCACCAAATGGACGAAGAAGTATTGGCAGACCAAGAAAAAGATGGTGCGATAACTTAAACAATTTAGGAGGCTAATATTGAAGAAGAAACAGGCTTTAAAGAATACATACAAGAAGGAAGGAGAAGAAGACTTGTTTCTATAGCGACAGGTTATCTCCTATAGCTGAATAAAGTGCAGGAGCTAGAGGACATGGAAACCAAGATATAAACCAACACGATTTGGTCCCCGAATTTCCACGAATATTAATAAAAGCAATACAAGTCTACAAGAACTACAAAGTAGCTATTAAAACGAGCAATGGAAAATGTGGAGTCCATTGACGAAAAAGGGACTACTACAGGGCTGCTCCACATCTCCTACACTGTTCAAAATATTCCTGGAAAAAACCCTGACTTTGAAAAACCTTATAGATCCGGGCGGTGGTCTGATACCTAATGTTTGTTTATTAATAAATTAAGAAAAAAAAGGTACATATGATTTCTCACTCTTGTACTTTCTCCAAATTGAATAGCAAACAGAAAAATGTTCTTGACCTATGTTTTATTATTAAAATTACCGAAACACCTTACATAAGATATTCAAACAAACATCGCAGTTCCGGGAATTTACTCGTTCTGCATAATTGACTCCCCTTTAAATCTCAATTCAGTTTCTAATTGTTATGCTTAGAACAATAAAAAAAAGCTAATTGCATAATGACTGTAAACAACTGAAGTCGTGTGTAAACTTCAAATAAAAAAGTAATAAGAGGTTGGTATTTCTTAAGAATAACTTTGTGACAGTGCACTGCACTGGAGGTCATATTTGCAGTTTCACTTTTTCTAAGTAAGAATAAAATTTCATGCATAGATAGGCTCAGATTATAAGTTCCAATAAAAATAAGCTGAAAATGCCAGCGTTATCATAACGAAAACATTGTTTATTTACGTATGTATTTTAATTCATAATATAGAAAATTGCTATTATGAAAAGTTGTTTAGAATTAAAAATTATGTTTTAATGTGCAATTATATCATTCTAATTTAAATGTTGTGAACTATAAAGGTACATACTTTACTCTTGATCGAAATTCATATTTTTATATACCTCGTATAAAATTAATAAAATTTGATATATGATGATTGCATCATAAATCTTAGACCATGCAGAGCTTTTTATGAATAATCACTTTTCTTCGTCAAATTAAAAATATAAGAGTTATAAATGAAAATGTTGTTGGTATCCATAATTTGACAAAAATCTTCAAATATTTTTTTCCATTAGAAGGGTGTAATTGCACATATTAGAACATAATTTTTTATTCCAAACATTTCATAATAACAATTTTCATTTCATAACAAATGGAACAGTCCATTTATCATTAGGTACTCCCATTAAAGGGGAGGCCGTATACTAGTATAAACCTTTTTAAAGTTGTTAATAAATTGTTGCTTTCAAAATATACTCAAATTGTATTTTTGAACATCTTATTTATTTTATATAATAATTAAATTCACTATCAAATGTCATTTATATTTTATTATTACTTAATTTAATTTAGTTTGACATCCACGAAGTGTCAAACTCAAATGTAAATAACCTATGCTTTGCTTAACAAATTCAGATTAAAAAACTAGTCTACTTACTAGCAACGATTTCAGCTGACGTTTAGTGTGTCGGCAGAAAATAAAAGGATTGTGACGTCACATATTAGACTTTGAGGTCGATTATATCAACTTTTGTGGTCAAAATATAATAAATAAATATAATACAATATAATAATAATTTGGTGGGGTTGCCACCCGAGATGGAGTGGAACCACCCCCATGGTAAAAGCGCTTTTCGGCATCATATAGATTTTGTTCCTTGGACTATCTACTACTTATTCTCAAATTTTCAAGCAAATCGATCCATTCTGTAAAAATTGCGAGGTTTTGTCCTATTTCAAGCTTCATTACTTGGACTATAATCAGAATGTATTCCTTTTTGACATTCCTTAATTAAAATAAAAAATAAGCCAAAACTGTTGGGGTACATTTGCACCCCACTGGGTATTTAATAAGTTTTTGACCATGGGTTTATGAAGGTTAATAAAAAATATTTGTACAAAATATCTAATATTCTTTATTTTGCTAAATATAATCCTACCAATGAATAAAGTTTCAAAAAGTTCCTACTTTTAGTATCTTTATAACTGTTTGGGCCATTGTGGTAATCTCCATCGGAACTAAACAACTAAAGCTATTTCTCTAATTGCTTTCCGCGTATTACATCCCGTCATTCTCGGGATGACTCAATGGGAAACAACTTCCTCCTGATGGGGATGAAGGGAAGAATCGATCTAGTCGTCTTGGAAACGCAGTTTTTCCGCTTTCCGCACGTTTTTACTCCGATGTTGTTGTCTGACCAGAAGCACGTGGTAGGTCTCGAGCCAGGCAGATATGTTTTTCAAGCTGATTTATTTATAATGAATAGCGTGTAGATGGTAATTTAATAGCAGTAATTATAGAGTACAGATTACTTACATATTTTATAATAAACTAGTCTTGATATTCTTGATATTATCTACCGTACCACATAATTATTGTATCGAGTTATCTTTTATTAGGTTTATATGTGCACATTTTAATTTCTGCCGATATCACTGTGAGTATCAATATATTATTATATTGTAATATTATATTTACTCATACTTATAAGCACTTAAGTGCTGAAGTACTAAAGTTTTTGGGAGAAAATTAAATTAAAGCACTGTGTTGTCGTTTTAAGAGAATTTATGACACTGGGATATTAACAACTGATTGGCTAATGTCGACATTTGTCTCAATACCAAAGAAACATCGAGTAAAGATGCAGTGATCTATAGGTACTGGCACAGATTAACTGCTAAGTTAATCTGTGGTACTGGCATCAAGTCGCAAGAATAAAAGTTGAACAAGAACTGCTGTCTAATGAAATTAATATTAAAAGAGGAGTGAGACAAGGCTTTTATTCAGAGGAAATACTTAAGAAGTCCTTAAAGAAGACAACAGAAGATATTATTGTGAATGGAGTAACCGTGAACAATATTAGATAGGTTGACGATACCTTGGTGCTGGATAATTGCAGAGAAGACCTTCAAAGTCTAATAAACAAAATAAAACAAATCTGTAATCAGTATGGAATGGATTAAAACTTATGGAAATTAAAATTTGTTTAGAATGGTAGTTTATTTTGTCGGACAGAATTTCCAATTGATTTGTTACCCTTTCATTAAACTCTCATGCAAAAATGAGACTGGTATTTATCACCAATGGGGCATTTTAATAAGTCCGACACATAGAACATGTCAAATGACGGGAATTATGACAGGTTATCACCTGATAGCCGTTCTGATATTTGCATGAGAGTTTAATGACATGGTAACAAATCAGTTAGAAGTTCTGTCCGACAATATACATGGGACGTTTTCGTAGTCTGCCGTTTAAAATTTTTAACCTGTTCCACAATTAAAACTTTCCCTGTTCCAGTGTTCCCATGCATCAAAGTTTGTCCGACTAGACACCGTTAAGCTATTAACAAATTTTAAGCTTGCTATTAATCAACTTTTTTTTGGTACGCGGGATCCAGGCGTATTTGGAATGAATTACAGTTTTAAGACAGACGGAAATGAAAAATTAAAAAAAAATAGGAATCACGCTCTCACTTAAAAACACGCTTCGTTTATGAAATAAATACCTTGGGAAAAATACATTTAACAATATAATTTTATTACAATTACACAGTATGTAAGTAGACATATTTCAGTAATGAGTAATTAGTAATATCGCATATAGACCATAATGAAAAAAAATCTTGGGTTTTCTTTGTTCAAACCACCGTCTAAGTGATTTGTTCACGAGTATGTATTTGAAACGAATAGATAGATTTATATCTTGCCCTAGTTTATATTGCACAGGAATTTGTTAATGTTAAGTACATTATTTAAAATACCTGATGAGCTCTTTGTTTGTTAAACCATGAATGCATGTTTGTTGATTTAATGTTATCTAAATATTTAAGCTTCCGCAGCTAATCTATTATTTTATTATAAAGATTAATGTTTGCTTCTTAGTCTACGCAATTTTCTTTGAAAGTGCTACTACATAATATACTACTACTACTACTACTATACTATTATTGATTTTTGTTCTACACATTCATATTTGTTTTATAATGTACAATGTAAAGATGATTCTAGCTTTCATCTTAGCCTGCTCGCAGAGAAGTCGCCACTCCGTCCATTCCCAACAACTTCCCTTAATCTTCTGATCTTTAGGATCTTAAGATTTTCTTCTACATCGTCAATCCATTTTCTTCGCGCTACTTTTTCTGCCCTTTCACTTTTATTACCTTTTACCACTCTGGGTGACTCTGGTGTCGATTCGTTCTTCTTATTACTGCCAAAAGATGGTCACCACCTTCTTTGTACAATTCAGAGAAGATTTCTTAGATTCCTGGGGCTTTATTATTGTTTTTATTAAGTTTTTGGATGCTGATGTATGCTGTTAGTTGCTGATGTATGCTTAGTTAATTTTATATGTTGTAACCTTCTTTAAGATAATCTAAATTTACTGTTTATTTGTTAAGAACTGAGTTTAAATCAAATAAAATTTGACCGTTAATATCTCTACAACTTTGTATTCTTGGCTTAAATTCTTGACGGCTACTATTTAGGGATTTGTAGTATTTTTCTAATTCATTTTTATCAAATAAACTTCGTAACTCATTTAACGCTTTGTGTGCAGACTCACTCTTCGTAAGTCGATGGATATGCTTTTCTTCTCTTCTGAGGCGTCTATCCCCTTCTTTTTTCTTGGTATGCAATCTGGTTGAATAGCTTTCTGATTCTTCTTCTTCATGTGCCGGGCTCGATTATCGAGCGTTAGCTATCAAATTGGCTATAGTAAGTTTGTTGATCGCAGATCGGAAAAGAGATGCAGAGAATATTATGTTAAACCATTCTCTCAAATTTTTAAGCAATGTCGTTCTTCTTCGACCTGGCCCTCTTCTTCTGTCTAGCTTGCCTTGTATTACTAAATTTGCAGCTTTTTTATATGCTGCGTTTTTGTTGTTTGTTGCCATCTCGCACTCTTATCAAACCAATGACTCCTTTTTTCCACCCTTCTTTTACCAACTATTTCAACAGATTTCTGCTATACAATATCTCCTATTTTTATCCATAGCTGGTTAATTATTTAATATCTTTTTCTTCTTTTACGTTTTCTGTCCTTATTTTATCTTCATAACTTAAAGATTTAATATTTTCATCATTTTCAAATTAAGATGTACTGCTTACATACTATTTTACCAAAACCCCGGAGGAACATCATTGTTGATCAAATTTTATCTTCCTAGTCTTTAATATCTATCTTTAAATGGCCTACCTAACCAAAACGTTAATGATTTTCTTAATAGATAATTTTAACGGAACTGGTCTGTCAATTAATTTTTTATCAAAGAACTGTTAAAAACGGTAACATTCAACATCAACATAGTCGGATGAATGGTAAGCTACAATCGCATGACGATATAATTACGTGTTAAGGTAACTACTTATTAAACGTATGTACCGTACATCGTAAATTGTAAGACAGGAACAATATTTAACACGAAACTTTAAAAACTTTGATGCAGTAATTGTCATATTCTACTTACTCATGAAAACGTTAAGTAAATACGTGTAAGTAACACTTAAATCATTGCAAAAGAAGCAGAACATTTCATTGTTATAACGCAAATAAAGATTTTATATAATTTTCTTAATGATATAAAAAATATTACAGAAATTAATCGACATATAGGCCGGTAAGAAATAAAACAGCTGGAAAAATCTTCTAAAGGGATATAGTCTAGTCGCAACATAGGGGTCCCGTGGACACTTTTAGTTCGCCGCGATTTGATGGTGGTATTATAGGTTTTTTGGGTCGCTGAATCCAATGAAAGTGGTCTGGAAGCCCAAATGTGGTGCGTTTAATTGTTATTAACAAATTATGGTAAAATTAGGTAAATAAATTGATATTGTTAAGGTCTTCTCTGATGTATTTTTACTCAAAATGTGTTCGGTACATTCCATGTCAAATCACTCAGGCAAAAAATTTTGGATCTCTGATTTGTCTGAAAATTGGTATATAGCTTCTGCGGGACGTAAATATAAGATATTTAAAGTCAAAAAATCTTCTTCTTCTTTTTTCTCAAAATGTCATTTTATGCGATTTTACAGTGATTTGGTGTTTATTTAAACAAATTTGCATTTTCTGTCGTAAAGTATCAATGAAAAACATAATATTTTAATAGAAAGGACTCAAAAATGTCATTATATGGCATTATAACAAGTTATTTTGAATCAAAACAAGTTTTTGATCAAATTTAATAGTGTAAAAAACGTTAAAATACCGTTTTTTACATTTTCCTCCATTCCCAAATACATCATCATCGATTTGGCTGAAAATTTGCCCACAGGTAGCCAAAAGATAGCAATTTAAGTGGTTAGAGGGATTTGAATTATATTACAATACCAAAAAAGTTACATGCAGTAATATCAGACCCAAAAGTATATATTAGTCCAGTCGGGATAGCATTTGACCTTGAATGCCGAGATGCCCAAAATTTTATTTTCTGATCTTTAGGGGAGTCAATAGTAGCCTAAATTTAAAATCACGAATGAATTCCTCCGTTACATTAGCCGCCATCTTGATTTTAAAGGAGAACCTGTTTTGCTCAATATCTCCGCCATTTTTAACTTTTCGACAAAAATGGTAGGAACTGAAATTGTTCCAAATAAATCGTATTTACAATTATTACAATTTCTTTTTAACAATTTTTGTGGTGAGGTCGATATTTTCGAGTTAATTTTACTTACAGTAGACGCCTATATTTTTGACTATAATATTGCATGTAACTTTTTTGGTATTTTAATATAATTCAAATCCTTTTCACCACTTAAAGTTATATGTTTTGTCTATCTGTGGGCAAATTTTCAGACAAATCGATTATGATGTATTTTGGGAATGGAGAAAAATGTAAAAACGGTATTTTAACGATTTCTACACTATAAAATTTGATCAAAAGCTTGTTTTGAATCAAAGTAACTTGTTATAATGTCATATAATGACATTTTTGAGACCCTTCTATTAAAATATTATGTTTTTCATTGATACTTTACGATATGCAAATTTGTATAAATAAACACCAAATCACTTTAAAATCGCATAAAATAACATTTTGAGAAAAAAAGAAGAAGAAGATTTTTTGACCTTAAATATCTTATTTTTACGTCCCTCAGAAGCTATATACCAATTTTCAGACAAATAGGAGGTCCAAAATTTTTTTGCTCCAAAATTGAGTGATTTGAAATGGAATGACCCGATCTTATTTTGTTAATAACAAAATAATTGTTTATTCGCCGAAAAGCTCGAAATGCGATATCTACAGTAAGTTTGTAGTCGTTTTCACAGTATTTTTATACACTAAATCGATTGTCACTAGTCGTGATAGCTTGAACCACGTTCAATATTAATCCGCCGACTTTGTTATTAATAAATTATTGCAAAAATAACGGTTTATACTACGGTTACTCACGGTTTTTGCTCATGAAATTTGGCATGCACGTAGTTAACATGTCAAACAAAACAAGTGATATTGTGCCGATGTGTTCTTTTACCCCGGGGGGTGATTTTCACCTCGTTTCGGGGGTGAAAAAAGAAACCTTTAAAATAAGTCCGGAATTGGATAAACTGATTAATTCTAAGCAACTTTTGTTCTATACCGTTTTTTCACTAAGTCAATATTTTCGAGTTATTTGCGAGTGAATTTGTTCATTTTTCAACAAAAAAACCAAATAACTCGAAAAGTATTAGACCAGGGCGGATCTGTAAAAATATTAGTACATTTGGACGTTGAGAGATGACTCAAATTTTTTTGCAGAAATTGCTTGAAAATAACTCAAATAATAATATTTGAGTTATCCTCCCTCTCAAAAAGGCCCGGAACATTGTTTAAATAATCAAAATGTCAAAAAATGAAGGAAAAATTCGTTTTTTTTCGTCGTTTTTTGATTATAACTTTAAAAGTATTAATTTCCGAGAAAAGTTGTACTGACATAAAAGTTGCATAATTAAATTTCCTACAACATAGAATTGGTTAAATATTTAAAAAATAGTCACCCTTGTTGCAAAATAGCAATAATTGCGAAAAAACTATACAAAAACAAGTATTCGCATTTTACGTTTTTTCATCCATTTATGCTACACTTAGGACCTTCATATTTTACCCAGAAAAACTTTATGATACATTAAAACAATACCGTAAATTTCATTCAGATCGGTTTAATAGATTTTGCAAAATAAATTTTGCAATCCAGCTTTCGCAAAAAAAATTCGTTTTTTTAAATTGTTGCAGGATTGAAAATAAAGCAGATAGCAAGTTGAAATTTTTTTTGCGTATAGAAGTGTACTGTACCTTTTATTTGCAATTTGCAAAATTAAAATCGATTAACTGCCACGGCGTCAGGAATTTTTTTAAATAAACATTAATTATTGGTGCTACGCGCAGGACAGCGGATAGTTTGCTCTGATTGGGCATTTCAATGACCTTTGATAATGATTGATACATTTTAATTTTTATTACATTTCGATATAAATAAATTAATTTGTTTATTGCAAAATAAAAACACATACTCTATCCTTTGAAATAACACTTTTTTTAGCAAAAACTTTCTTTGTTCATATATTTTAACTTAGAGAATAAAAGTTTATTATTTTTAAACATATGCAATTATTTAAACAATATTTCACAAACAATAATAAAGTTAGTTTGATTTTTGTGGAATTAAAATATTAAAATACAACAAAATATAGAGTAAGAAAATAATGTATTAAATAAAGATTAGAAGAAATTTTGATGGAAATCAACTTGTGTGAATCGAACACCGCTGTCCTGCACGCAGCACCAAAAATTAATGTTTATTTAAAAAATTTCCTGACGCCGTGGTAATTATTCGATTTTAATTTTGCAAATTGCAAATGAAAGGTACAGTACACTTCTATAAGCAAAAAAAAATTCAACTTACTATCTGCTTTATTTTCAGTCCTGCAACATTTTTAAAAAATGAATTTTTTTGCGAAAGCTGGATTGCAAAATTTATTTTGCAAAATCTATTAAACCGATCTTAATGAAATTTACAGTGTTGTTTTACTATATCATAAAGTTTATCTGGGTAAAATATTAAGGTCCTAAGTGTAGCATAAATGGTTGAAAAACGTAAAATGCGAATACTTGTTTTTGTATGGTTTTTTTCGCAAGTATTGCTATTTTGCAACAAGGGTGACCATTTTTTAAATTTTTAACCAATTCTATATTATAGTAAATTTGATTATGCAACTTTTATGTCAGTACAACTTTTCTCATAAATGAACAGTTTTAAAGTTATATTCAAAAAACCAATAAAAAAATCGAATTTTTCCTTCATATTTTGACATTTTGATTATTTAAACAATGTTCCGGACCATTTTGAGTGGGAGGATAACTCAAATATTATTATTTGAGTTATTTTTAAGCAATTTCTGCAAAAAAATTTGAGTCACCTCTCAACGTCCATCTCAAAACAGATGAGCCCTGGACTATATCGACTTAGTGGAAAAAACTGTATAGAACAAAAGTTTCTTAGAATTAATCCGTTTATCTACTTCCGGACTTATTTTAAAGGTATCTTTTTTCTTTCTTAAAGGTATCTTTCACCCCAAAAAGGGGTGAAAGTCACCCCCAGGGTAAAAGCAGACATCGGCACAATATCACTTATTTTGTTTGACATATTAGCTACGTGTATGCCAAATTTCATGTCAATCCAAGTGGTTTTTTTTAATTTAGAGCAAAAACCGTTAGTGAACGTACCTACTATAAACAGTTATTTTTGCAATAATTTATGAATAACAAAGTCGGAACGTGGTTTAAGCTATCACGACTAGTGGCAATCGATTTAGCGTATGGGAGCGTTCAAGTATTACGTGTTCAAGTTCAACGCGATTTTTGACCCCCCACCTACGTAACGCACTGTAATGGGCGTTTAACTATTACGTAACGCAATGTTTGAAGATTTTTGACCCCCTCCCACAACCTGCGTTACGCAATACTTGAACGGTCCCTATACAAATAATATGAAAAAGACTACAAACTTGCTATAGATAGCGCATTTCTAGCTTTTCGGCGAATAAACAATTATTTTGTTATTAACAAAATAAGAACATATGTTGAGTAATCGTGAGTAGTCGCATTCGATTCAGCAACCAAAAATACACCAGAGAAGACCTTAACACTATCAATTTATTTACAGGGCTTCTAATAATTCCTGAAAAACATCTAATTTTACCATAATTTGTTAATAACAATATTAAACGCACCACATTTGGGCTTCCAGACCACTTCCGTTGGATTCAGCGACCCAAAAAACCTATAACACCATCAAATCGCGGCGAACTAAAAGTGTCCACGGTAAAAGTGACCCCATATGTTGCGACTAGACTATTATAGTAGAGTAGAGGATACGATATAAGGTCGAACTGCACCGATCTGTTTAATGGATAAAAATTATTTGATATGTAAATTAGTATGTTAAACATTATAAAAATCAAGGGGTGCCTGATATAATCCTGTTCTGATTATAATTAATTAATAATTAAAAAATGACTTTTTTTATAAATTTGACTGACGTGTTTAACAAAAAAATTGAAAACTATCGGTAAGTGCAAAGCCTATAGGATATGTAAACATAGGGGTGCCTATTTTTATCATGTCAAAACGATTGGGTTGCCAGGTGTAAACAGGTATCTTGTTCATAGGTATTTGCACCTATTAAAATACTTGTTTAATCTATCAACCAAACATAAAAATAAGCACTGTTTAATTGCAAATACGATGATATAGGGTTGCCCGTAAAAAGCCTGCTGTGAATGAGGGTTGCCTAATTTTTAAAATTTTACAGCGTGTCTAGTTATGGATAATTGAACATGTAAAACTTTTTTATTACCAATTTTACGAACAAAAGTTATTCTTTATAAAAAGTTCTGATAATGTAAATTCTATGATTCAACCATCAGATGTCAAATTTTGTCAATCTTATAAGAGTTATGTCAAAAAATGTTAATTTCCGTCAAGAGTCACTTCGGCCTTTTTTTTCACAATACTCAAAAAATAATCAAAATAATAATCAAAAAATATGTTTTAGTGCGCAATTACATCATTTTAATTGGAAAAAAAGTTTGCAAATTTTTCTGAAATTAGATTTCAAACTTCATTTTTTTTCTTACAAGTAGGATAACTCTTTTATTATTAATTTTGCGAAAAAAGATATTCTTCATAAAAAGCTTTGAATTGTCTAAAACCTAGGGTGCAGCCATCATCAATTTTATAAATTTTATACGAGGTGTATCAAAAAATATAAAAAATACGGAGAAAAGTTATTCAGCATCAAAAAATATGTTGCAATATGGAAATTATATCCTTATAATTGGAATATTCTGAAATATAAAGGTATAAAAAAAACTCTTGAGCGAAATTCATTGGCAAAATCGGAAAAATTGGCAAAGATTCATGATAAGAAATGTCTAGTTTAGTTTAGATAAAAGGCATATGTAGCAGAAAATAGAAGTCGATAAAGCTCTGCAAGTGATCACACTGTTTAACAACTATAATTGAAATTCCCGAATTCCAGAAACCAATATTTATTATCTTTCTATCAATTTCAGATACAACTAAAAAGCTGGGCGTTTATATTATTCTCAGTAAAAATAGTAAAACGAGAATTGTAGCTAAAATCCTGTAAATTTTATATTGCCTCTCCACGTTCACACTGCTCGTGCTCGTATACAAAGTCCAGAATTAGATCTTTGGGGTTTGCCAAGTCAACTAAAAAGAAATAAAGTTTGTGTAATTTATGGTCTGGCTAAAATGAGAGTGAAAAAGGAAAAAGAATCGGCGTCTTTAGAGTCCTGACTTTTACAGGAATTGTTTTTGTTTTAATCTCACACGGCAAGATGGGTTTTTGGTTTCACATGTATGTGTGGACGTAAGACACTGGATATCAGGACAAGATTAAATAGCCTAAACAACCTTATTTTAATTAATTGATGGATTCGACCGTTACTTGATGGACGTTTATTTTATCTAACAATAAAAACTGAAAACGTTTGCTTTCTATACTTCCACAAAATTTATTATAACTAAGTGACTACAGCTGTTTCGGTAGAGTGCCTTTCTCAAGTGATTTAGTTTACTATGGGTTTGCCTTTTTAAAGTCTTTAACTGAAGAGGTTGAGGAGTGGGGAGCTGTTTGTCTCGAGTTGATCATTCAGAATTATATCTGTATTTTTTAATTTATTAATTTCCATAGATTCTAATAAAGATAGCTTAAGGCCTTTATTTTGAATATGCAAAATTTGAAACTCTTCATTAAAAGAATGATTATGATCTAGAAGGTGAAGTGCGTATGTAGAAGTGTCTGTTTTTCTATTGTTGAAAGCCCTTTTGTGTTCTGCTATCCGTTTGTCAAAGGTTCTGCCAGTTTGACCGATGTAAGTTTTCGGACAGTCACCACAAGTTAGTTTGTAGACACCACTCTGTAGTTGTTTTCTCTTTCGGCTCTTATTGTTCTTAATATATTTGCTTAAGTTGTTGTTAGTTCTGAAAGCTGGTGTTATTCCTTTCTTTTTTATGTATCTGGCTACTTTTGTTGTTATCTTGCCAGTATATGTGATAGAGCAGAAGGTACTGGGTTCTTTCTGTGGTGGTGGATAGACTAATTTCAGGGCTTTCTTATGGAGTTTTTGGTTTAAAATTTTATTAATTGTTTGTTCGTTATAGCCATGTTTACTGCTATTTGTTTAATTATGTTCAGTTCTATTTCGAAGTTATTTTTTGACATGGGAATTTCTGTCAGTCTATGTATCATGCTATGGTAGGCTGCTAATTTGTGATGTGTAGGATGGGATGACGTACCTCAACCTCTTCAGTTAAAGATTTTAAAAAGGCAAACCCATAGTAAACTAAATCACTTGAGAAAGGCACTCTGCCGAAACAGCTGTAGTCACTTAGTTATAATAAATTTTGTGGAAGTATAGAAAACAAACGTTTTCAGTGTCTTATTTTAATTGTTTGACAAATTATGAATTAGAATATCACGACATACAAAGATCAAAAATAAATAATAATGGCAGTAACATGGCATGTTTGTATACAACAAGCGGATCAAGCGCGTGTGCATATTCAAGTTTCAGTAGATTGGTTAATAAGGTGACAAACTGTGATTGACAGTAACTTTCCAAAACGAAAAAACAAATTTTCCAAAAGCCCGGGAAATTAATTAAATTCAACGGAATTTTTATGAACAACTTGATGTATGCAGTTGACGCGCTTATTATACTGACAGTATTGAAAAGTTGTAACAAGTGCCAAAGGCTATAACCAGAGAAGACGAGACACAAAGATTAAAAATAAATACAGAGAAGAAAAGTGACAGGTTTCACACGCAATCTAAACTACCACCTTAGTACACAACAAACGAATAAAATTTATATCCGATTAAGAAATGCCAGATCAGATTTTTTGCCACATCAATTGAATGTTCGATATTTACGTCTTTAAAAGATATCTTGTAAGTTATTTAGTAAATAACATAGGTTTGTAAACACAGTCACTTATTTCCTATTAGTATATGTAGTCGAAATACGACTTTAGGAATATAGTCTAAGGCAGCTCGAGCTATGACAGTATGTAATATTATGTAGTTCAGGTTCGAATATACGCCTCCGCTTTGGCTTTCATTTTTATTTCATTTCGATTTTAATTCATCTTGAACTGCCATGTCTCTTTAAATCATCTGCCCACCTCCTGGTGAGATCTGTTCTTCCTTATTATTTTGTATTTCTATTGTGATATTCTCTAAGACATTCCTTATTGTTTTTGTTTTCTCACAGTTCATTCAAAGAATGATCTATCGTGCTTAATCTAGTTCCAAAAGCATTCTCTTTAACATCTCTTCATTACTCCCTACCAAGGAGTGGTAGAAAGTGATGAAGATTAAGTTGTTGGAGAAGAATGAAATCCGTGGTCCGACCATAAGACAAATAATTTAATTTTAAATCGACAAAAGAGACTCTCAAATTATTATTTTTTATTTTTTTGTAGCCTTTTTTCTATTCGAATGGTCGAATTTTTCCATTTCTCTCTCCCTTCTCTCGCCATTCATCCCTGTTGTGCGTGAGGCGTTTCCACATTAGTCCTGCGACTCTTTTGATGTCGTCGCTCCAGCGCATTTGAGGTCTTCCTCTTGATCTCTTCGCTTCTAGACGGAAAGGCAGCGCTGAAAAATCTATTTGAATTTACTAAAGCTAGATTTTTCACAGTTGATTACTGTGAGTGTGTACAAAAACATACTGCGGTCGGTCAAGCGAAACGTAGAACAGGGGTTACTGAGAGGGTATCAAAGTTGCTTTCCTACTTAGGTAATTATTTCCATTTACTAAGGCTGAAAATCAGTACACACATTCTAAATTAAATATAAATAAAAGTTATTATAGTCGGTCAGCTGTATGACGGGACAGAGCCGGTCGGTCGGCCCAAATAGTCGATTGAGGAAATTATGCATTTTGGCTCGCAATTTTTTCGTCCAGCATGGATTTACTTGAAATTTTCACAGAAGGTAGGGAATAGTCCAAGGATCATTTTCTATATCATGCCGCTATCATACGCTAAAATCTTGGGGTGGTTGCCACCCCATCTCGGGTGTGGGAATTTTTTATTACATTTTAACCATGTAATTCGATGGAAAAAGTGATTCTAAGAAAAAAATGTTTTTTACATTTTCTTCGTAAAACTAATATTTTTTGAGTTATTCACTCTTAAAAATAACAGTTTTTCGACGAAAAAATCGACTTTTTTAGAGGGTTTTTTTAGAATACCTCGAAAAATATGCATTTAATCAAAAAAACTGTAGATATTAAAATGGTATCTTTTAGTAACACAAACCAAATTCTTTTCCAATAATATCTTTAAGACCAATACAAACCGAGATACGGCATGTTAAAGGTTAGCTTTTTCGTCAAATGCATAATTTGAAATATTCAAAGCCAAATAACGGGAAAAATTTGCATTTTTCGAGGAAAACTTAAATAATCTTTTTTCAATTATATAATTAGACTGGCATGAAAATTAAGCGACTTATGATAAAAAAAATGTCGGTACCTGCTTTTCTCTACGAAAAATCAGTGAATAAAGCCCCCTAACTATCTTCCTAATTCAAAATTGGTCTTCACCTTTCTGTAGTTCCTTTTATATTTATATTATCAATACACTCAAGGAGTTTGACCCATTTAAAATGCCTATTTTGGAGAAATATTATATCTCACTGTGTACTGATTTTCAGCCTTAGTAACTGGATTTAATTACCTTCGTAGGAAAGAAACTTTGATACCCTCTCAGGTATGAGACCCCTCAAAAATGATTTTGTAGGATTTTTAAAGAGCTATAAGACTGTGTAAATTAAATTCCGTAAGATGCTTTAGTTTTTAATTGGGGCGGGTTTAAAGGGCTCGAATAAGGGGGTGTTTGCTGATAAATAGAGGTTTTAAACAGCTATATCTGGCGAACTTATTCACTGTAATGAAAATCTATGCACAGGGTAATTTTAGTCATTAAAAAAGCTACAATTTAGTAGTTTATAATTTTTTTCATATCTTCAGTATTTTCGGAGATATTTTGAAGTAAAAGGTGAAAAATACCAAATTGCAAAAAATCAATTTTTCTTTAAACTCCAATTTTTCCAAAATTAAGCATTTTAAATAGGTCAGTTTAACTCCTTGAGTCTATTGATAATATAAATATAAAAGGAACTACAGAAAGGTGAAGACCAATTTTGAATTAGGAAGGTAGTTAGGGGGTTGTTTTCACTGATTTTTTCGTAGAGAACATCAGGTACCGACATTTTTTTGTAAGTCGCTTAATTTTCATGCTAGAAACTTTTTATTATTTTTTTTTTAAAGGTCTAATTGTATACTTGAAAATAGATTATTTAAGTTTTCCTCGAAAAATGCAAATGTTTCCCATTATTTGGCTTTGAATATTTCAAATTGTGCATTTGACGAAAAAAGCTAACCTTTAACATGCCGTATCTCGGTTTGTATTAGTCTTAAAGATATTATAGGAAAAGAATTTGGTTTGTGTTACTAAAAGATACAATTTCGATATCTACAGTTTTTTTGATTAAATGCATATTTTTCGAGGTGTTCTCAAAAAACCCTCTAAAAAAGTCGATTTTTTCGTCGAAAAACTGTTATTTTCAAGCGCGAATAACTCGAAAAATATTAGTTTTACGAAGAAAATGCAAAAAACATGTTTTTCTTAGAATCATTTTTTCCATCGAATTACATGGTTAAAATGTAATAAAAAATTCCCACCCCCAAGATGGGGTGGCAACCACCCCCAAGGTTTTAGCGTATGATAGCGGCATGATATAGAAAATGATCCTTGGACTATTCCCTACCTTCTGTGAAAATTTCAAGTAAATCCATGCTGGACGAAAAAATTGCGAGCCAAAATGCTTCATTTCCTCAATCGACTATTGGGGCCGACCGACCGGCTCTGTCCCGTCATACAGCTGACCGACTATAATAACTTTTATTTATATTTAATTTAGAATGTGTGTACTGATTTTCAGCCTTAGTAAATGGAAATAATTACCTTCGTAGGAAAGCAACTTTGATACCCTCTCGGTAACCCCTGTTCTACGTTTCGCTTGACCGACCGCAGTATGTTTCTCTACACACTCACAGTAATCAACTGTGAAAAATCTAGCTTTAGTAAATTCAAATAGATTTTTCAGCGCTGCCTCTTGGTCTATTCGTACGGTCGCCAGTTTCCAACTTCTTTGCTCCATCTACTGCTCTCAAATTATTTATTGGAATCATAAATTAATCATAAAGACTAATGGTAACAGTGGCGGATCCAGTATCGTTAACCCGGGAGCAGTCCCTCTCACTTCTGTCACGTAAGTAGTCGCGCGTAGAGAAAAAATCTCACAATACAAATTTAAATACGAATTTAAAACAAATTTCTATTTTTTAATATCTTTATTTACTTGTTATGTTAAATATATCTATTTCTAACAATTTTAAAGCTAATTGGTTCTCACCAAAGCCATAAATTCCACAAAACAAATAAAAATAAAAAAAAATAAAAAAAGATTGGAATAAATTTGGGTGAAAATGGTATTGCGTAAGATGTTGTCTATATTTATTTACATTTATTAAATAATCTACAACTGTTTCAATTTATTACAATTATTTTAATGTTTAGGATTTAAAGTATGAAATATATTTAAAGAGTTTGAATTATTTATTGTTCCGGCCTCTGAATATCACTAACTAATTTGATATATCTATTCGCACTGATGATATTTTCATTAAATTCATACATCATGAACTTTTTACTTTAACTGTAAATGAATTCGTTAACAGTTTTAATTTTTTTTTGTATTTCGTCATGGTTTGAACACACGTCTCACGTCACTCATTAGTAAAATAAACAAAAATTACCTGTTGTTTTTGAAAAAATGCCAATACATATAATACCTCATATTATATAAAAATACGCATTTCGAAAGTTTTTATCTATTTTTATTTGTTTTGCAGAATGTTACTTAATATTTCACAAATGTTTTCCTTTACACATATGAAAGTTATTAAGTAGTAAATATAGAAAGCAAAAAGTAGGATGAAAATATGGACTGTAGAAAAGCACAGGCCGATACAAGATATCGAATAACATCTTTGTTAAATATTTTCCTGAATATTTTCTAGCATTCCAAGGATTATTTCGTCCGATGCTAGATTATTCGGGGTCAGAAGATCATGTAAAGAGATAAGTTTTATTTTATACATTACCTAAATGGCTCCAAAAGAAATAGTCCAATGATATTAGATCTGGTGATCTTCGGGGTCATTCAATAAACTCCCTTCTACCAATATAGCGGATTGGTATTCCATGGGAAGTAGTTGATTTAAAAAATCGATAGAGGAGGGTAGAGGATATCGGGTCACAGATTCGAAGATCGGAACTGATCTGGAAGGAGACTCTCAGAGGGAAATCATCCTTATGAAGACGAAGGTGAATAAGTTTACAAAATCTTGAAGCAGAGATGCAATTTTTGCATGTGAATGTAATTCTCTCATAATTACAGAATTATTAGTGAGAGATATCAGTCAAACGTAGACGCAGTAGATAAGGCTACGAGCAGAAAAAGAATCCACAGTTATTTTTTTATATAATAATTCAATAATAACATAATTCTGCCCATCTGTGACCTTTGATGTTTTTTAAAAAATCCTCTGTTTTTTTTCGGTACAATATCTACCTATCTATCTATTATCTATCTATCAGTACAGAACATCCATCTTTGGACATAGGCCTCTATATCTCGGTTTAGCATATCGTTTCCATTTCAGTTTTGCGTCAAGAAAGTCTAATGTTTGGCATCTATATTTCCATAGATATTTGCTTTTTCGTTATCCTATATTATCCTTGGTAAATGCCCAAGTTTGACAGTTATATTTATGTAAGAACATAACACATTGATCGAAAACCCTCGTTTTTAGGTACTTACTGGATATATTTTTTGTTCTTCAATATAAGGGAGAGAGAGCTGCCCAAGATAAATTGCTCTTTTAATTTCCTCTTTATACTAATTTTCCTCTTTTATTTCCTATTATCCGTTTTGTGATATGCCCCTACTATACATATTTATTATACCTATTCATTTTCTTGTTTTACCTTTACTTGTTCTACTGAATAGTCTTCCAGCAGGTAGCCTAGGTTGTCTGGACGTCTGGACCCCACTTGGATATTTTTCTTTCATATTTACCTTAGCCCCTGGAAGATTAAGATTGATTTATTCATTCTTTTAGTCTCATCCGGTCCCTTATTTTATCATTTTCACTTATAAGTCCACCTTATTCAACATCTCTATTCTCCTTATAGTAGCAATTTAATATAGATATCATTCAAATGTTTCGATAAAGATGTATTTAACGATTAGCCATGGTTGTTAACTACTAAGTTAAATTAGAAAGGAAAAGAACATTAATTTGTTTAACTGCTTAACGCGTTTAAGCATTTACCCATTAAGCCGCATTTCCGACATACTTTAACAATTGTTATAATTTATTTGTGGTTACAGTTCGTGAGCAAATTGTTTAATAATTTTTACGATGTTACACAACTTCGATATTTTAGATAATGCAAATAACATAAATAAAATAAAAGCAAAAATATTAGAAATATATGGTAAGTGTACGGTTTTTATCGGTGTTGTCTTGATTTTTCTTAGTACGCTACTTTCTACTTTTTGAATCCTGTGTAAAGAATAAAAATAATCACAGATTCTTCTTCTACTTGTAGCATTTCTTTAGACATTAACTAGTGCATTTAAGACTGTTTAGCTGATATCTCTTACTATTAAAAAAAAAACTGCAATTAGGAGAGAATAACATTCATATGCATGTGTGGGCCAATATTTTGTGAAATCAACCGCCTGGATCTTCAGAGGGATGATTTCCCTTTAACAGTCCTCCTCCAGATCAGTCTGGAACTTCGAATCCGGCGCCCTATATTTGCTCTAAATGATTTCTGAATCAAATACTTCCCATGGACTGCCAATCTTCTATTCTAGATAGATGTCCCCGAAGATCGGTAGATCTAATATTATTAGACGTTTTCCTTTTAAATTATTTAGGTCTTATTTTTAAAACGAAACCTATCACTTTACATGATCTCCTGACACCAAATAATGCATTGGACGAAACATTCCTTGAAATGCTAAAAAAGATTCCCCCCTTATGATGTGGAATATGAAAACTTAAGGAAGGGTACCATAGGTGGGTAGAGATATAATCTTAGAATCCCACGCCGGTAACCCAGCCTTCTAGGTGGAGCTAGTGGATAAAACAACATGATGAACCGAGATGGATGCAAATGGTGCAATATATAGAACTCTATCTGGAAAATCAGGAGAGGGGGCAGGCGTATGTCCAAAGATGGATATGTTCTTAGCTGATTATCTAGTAGATCTAGCACCAACGAAAATAGAATTATCTTTTAAAAACATCCACAGGTAAGCCAAAGAAATCGTTGACCTATACTGCTATTTTTTGTCAATTATCACCTCCACTCTGCCATTTTTTCAGAAACAGTTCCAACATATTTTTTACATTACATTTACCTTTTAACGATTTAACTAATAACAGAACACATTATTATGTCTGTAAAGAGAACTGAAAAGCTTTCAATGTGCCACTTGATCACACCCCTCCTATTTAAGATTCTTGAGGAGTTGCCACCCAGATCATGACCCTAGTTATTAATTTACCGTCAAAATATCAAAATTTTAGAACAAAATCAAAATGTCTTGAAGTTTTCCTTAAATACACTTGAGTCCACGAGTCTTTATCCGTGCATCATTAATACCTGGCGAGATAAAACGCATACTTTTTATCTAGCATCATTCTCTTCCACGCATGAAGCTAATGACAAACCAGCTACAGCCTGTTATTAAGTAAAAACACATGTTATTTTATGAACGATCTAGAAGACTCAGTACATTGAAAAGAGATAGGTACAAAAAAAGACAATTGGAGATGTTTTCACCTATCTTAAGTACAATTTCTGACGTTTTGTGTTGTTTACTTTTGTGGCTGTCAGTTTGTTGAATTTTTTGCTGTTATTTTGTCGAATTTTTGCATTTTGAAGGTTTTTTTAGTATACAAACACTTGTTTTCACAACTAATATTGAAGTTTTTTAATTTTATGGTAAGTTTATGTTATTTTACGATTAATTTTGACAACGTACATTTTGACACAGTTAAGGAATGCTTGTGTTTAATGTTCCGCCAAAGTGAATAAAATAACAAAAAGAAAACATTTACGCTACTGAATTTTTTTATAAATTGTTTATTTATTTATTAATCAATGATAATAAAAGAATTTATTAAGCTACTTCAAATGTAGCTGTAATTATGCACCAAAATTTTAAAGCAAAACTTAAATTTGACATTCTATTTATTTGATAACGTCAAATTTTATACTATAACCCGTGATCGGAGTAATACCCACTTTCTGTCACTTACTGTTGCGTTTAGTAAATTTCCGACTTATTTCGTATGCTTTAAATGATGACGCACGGGTAAAGACTCGTGGACTCAACGTACCTCTTCAATTAAAGATATTTCAAGCAGACAGTCTTCTAGCAGGTCACACTGTATAGTAAATAAAACACTGGTTCCAAAAAAATATTATTTTGAAATATGCGGAACAAATTTTAATAAATGGAGAAAAAAGGTGAGACAAATATAAAAAAAATATGCAAATTATGTACCGTATTGATGTTGTTGATGAGTGTTTATAACAGTATTTGTCATGTAATTACATAATTCATCAACCAAAAAATTAAAATCGTGACCTATCATTATAAATGGATATTATTATGTGGAAAATAAAACAATGGGAAACAGTTTTGTATATTTTCTATACTTTGTAACTATTTGTATTGTGTAAGGTAAATTATAATTCCAGTTAATATTAATTAAATTATTTTAATTTTAGGCAGTTTCAAATTTCAGTTTGCGAAAAAATGGGAGAAATGATCCAAAAATGGTGTGAGTTGCGAACTTTGAAAAATCGTATTTCGGAAGAAAGACAGAAGTTTTTTGTCTGTGAAACAATGCCCATACACATATCAAGAAAAAATCATATATTTTATAAATATGTACTGAAATTATATTTAGTAAATTATAGTGTTTAAAATTTGATTATGGTTTCTTTTTTGAATATTTTACAACATACCTACTATAATTTGAGAGATTAAAGCAAATGGAAAGTTCAGAAAAATTTTTTTCGAGATAAAAATGTTTACAATGTCTACAAATAAAACATGTTTAACATTTGGCAAGACTACTATACGAGTATAATACATTAGCTGGTTGCTACTAACAACCTTCGAGTGAAGGTTAATAAGGATGCAGCCTATTTAATTCACCACAGCATGAGCATGAGGTGACATGACGCGACCTATACATTAAAACATGTCGATGAAAACCAGGTCTCGGTACTCCCTAGATGGAATATAATTACTTAATCGATCTTCAAGACGTGTTTCCATTCATGTTAATGGTTATTATTCGAAGACAGCGACATTTGGTGTTACATATTAAAATGTGACGTCGTTGAAATACCAATCAGACATTTATTTCTGTTGATTCTGAACAGAATAAAAGAAATAGACCAGGACATTTAGGAAAAAATAAATCGATTTGAAATACAGGACTTACAACTTTTTGCATTGTATTCAGGATGACGTTAGGAAAACAGTCTATAATAGAAAAAGGGACGGAAGTGCATAATTGCATTTTAAGGTGCATAAAATGCATCCAGAAGTGCTTAAACATGTCAAAATCAGTATATTAAGGGTAAAATTTTGTTACCCGGTGGTTTTTGGAGTCGCTGAACAAGAATACGCCATCAGAACCGACCTCCGATGCATCTGGTGTAGTGCTGCCCAAATGCAAGACCCAAGACGAGACTTAGACAGTCTTGGTCTTGCGCCAGTACAACTGATCTTAGTCTTGGTATTGCGCTCCCGGTCTTGGTCTTGCAGCAAGAGTCTTGCAAGTCTCGCAGTTGTCCGTTAGCCTATTGCATATCTTAGAACAACGTAATAGAGAGGTACATTTTAAGCTTGAATATCACAGCCACAGTAAAGACTAGCCAAATTAATAAATATCTAAACAACTGATACCGGGTGGGGTTTGAACCCACGATCTACTAAGTGATACCTGCCGGTGTTCTAACTAACCCAAGTTAAAACTACGTCTTAAAACCCACAAAATTTCATTTGCATATCTCAACCGGTTTTAGAGCAATAAATAAATCGTCAGTTTGTAAGAAAAATTTCAACACCCCCTATTTGGGAAACGAAGCATTTATCAAGTACGTTTATGAAGCAAACTGTCATTACTTTTTTGTGCAGAATTAGGTAGGTACCCATTACAGTTTGCCATACTTATTTGAAAACATCCTGTATTGATGAAAAACATGGCTAGTTAAAAAAGTATCTAACTTTTTTATTATCCAATATAGTGAACGAATAAAAAAACATAAATGCTAAGAAAATATGAGGCTATAGTTGAGTTTTAATTTCAGTATGCTATTGCATGCTTGAATAATAAGTTAGCACAATGTTAGAATATTCCACAGAGTGAGAAAAACCACAGTTTGATTGCTACACCCGGTATACCTGATACAATAATTGACCTGTCTAGCAACAATATTATTACAGCAATACATATTTATAAAGAATAAGACAACATATTAAAAAAAATCACTTAAATCGGAAAACAGCTTTAGAAAATTTGAGACATTAAAAATGACCCGTTTAAGGTGGTGCGTTAATTTCTTGGAGAAGTGTATATCGTTAAAATAATATTTCGGTATTTTGTTTACACGATATCCGGCATTATCTGTATACTTTTGTCTCGTATCATTATCTTATGGATACTTTTAAATAATAGCCGCGCTGTTTTGTTTCGGCAAATTTTGTTTAGCCGAGTGACCTCATAGCACAGTCAGCATAAACAATACATAACAGTCTTACTATAATATGTATACCGATAAGATGGTGTTTGGATTCTTAGAAAACTAATAATGAAAAAAATTAATTACTTATTATTATATACTTACTAAGTATATTTTCGAAGGTGACACATTTTTAAAAAGTTTGTATAGGTACGATATTCGATATTACTGTAGGCGTCGCAACGCAGGAATGTTATGTTATGATTAGAAGACGACTACATACATATTCTCAAAAACTGGACAATTAATTTCAGAGCGAAGACGCCGGCTGCTGGGAAAGACTGTATGAAAAATATTTTATTTTTACATTATAATACTGACCTCTGAGTACATGTCAAATGTGTCAAGTGTTTTTTTAATTGATATTTTGATTCGCTATGTATGTTTATGGTATTGTTCGTAATGCGTATGAATCCAATTTTCAAATTTTTTTTTACAATTTTATTTGTTTCTCATAGACTTTATCTAAGAATATAGCCGAACTTATAAACTCCCTAAAACGACCCTCAGTTCTAACTGCAAGACGCAAGGGTCTCGCAGACTTAGTCTTGTTCTTGCACGGTAAGTCTTGGTCTTGGTCTTGCGAAAACGCAAGAACAAGACCAAGACTGCAAGACCAAGACCGATTTTGGGCAACACTAATCTGGTGGCCAAAAACCCTCGAAACTGACGTGCCTTAGCAGTGACACTAGGCACCAGGTACTTGAGAGGTCGGTTCTGATGGTGTATTCGTGTTCAGCGACCTCAAAACTACCTAGTAATTTGTTGGAATCAATTTAGTGCCAAACCCTCGAAACTCCAGATGACATGCCTTTGCAGTAACCCTGAGCACCAGGTACTCCGGAGGTCGTTTCTGATGGTGTACTCGTGTTCAATGACCCCAAAACCTCCAGAATAAGAAGATATACCTCTGAATATAATTTTGACATGTTTACATAATTTTGGATGCATTTTATGCTCTTTAAAAATATTCAATTCCACTATTTTTCTATTGTAGACTTTTTTCCTGCCGTCATACTGAACACAGTGCAAAAAGTTGCAAGTCGATAGGTGCTGTATTTAAAAATCGATTTATTCTTGGGTTTTTTGTTCTAAACACCCTGATCTAAAATACCAATCAGACAATTATTTCTCTTGATTCTAAAGCGAATAAAAGAAATGGGAGAAAATGCAAACATTTCTGTCGTAAAAGTTATAGTATTTACTGTTCAGAATTTGTAGTTTGAAAGGTATGAGACACAGTGCTGTGCCTATTATTTTGTTAAAGGATATTTCTATTTCTACTTATTTGCCCTACCGGTTGTGTACAAGAGGAGTGAGACGAACAAACTTCATATAGAATTGACCATACAACAATAAAAATAAAGTCCATCGATTGTAGCAAGTGAAAGAGAACTGATAATTAGGCAATTACAAACTAACCTAACAAAAGGCCCGGACAAGACAACATATATCCAGAAATCCAGAAATTGGTAGGCTCTCATATGTCACATCAATAAGATGACCACTAAAATAAAGTAATAACAATGAAAAAAACTAATAGTACTTTCAATGGAACATAACTTTATAGCAAGTACACAATTTGACCATAAAGAGGCACATAAAATAACCTGGATCTCTACTGATGGGAAAACGAGAAACTAAATAGACCTTGTCTTCATTGAAGGAAAACACAATAGATCCATGACTGATTGTAGAAGCTACAGAGGAGCAGATGCCGACAGTGATTATATAGTGACAATAGTCAAACTTAAGCAAAAAATTTCCAAACAACCAACAGAACACAACGGAAAAAAATACCAATTAGAAAAGCTCCAAGAAAAAGAGGTAAGAGGAAGTTAGAGGGAATGGTAACTAATACAAACAGAAACGATACAAGCGACAGACCTTAGCATTGGGAAAGCAGAAAAAGAAAAGATAGAACACTGGTTTGATGGAAATGAGAATGAAAGGATTGAAGATTGAAGGAGAAAATGCAGAAGATAAATGGGTCACTCTACGGACGAACGAGACAAATTTGAGAAGGTACCAGTTGAGCATCTTGGAATAACAGTTACAATAGAGGAGGCGAAGAGAGCAAAGCAGTAGGATCATTAAACACACTGTTGAAAGCAAAAATGTGTCCAGAAAACAGTCAAGGTATTTCGAGACAATATTTCACCAAGTTTCAAGGACCTTAAGGTATATTTACAGATTACCGCTCTTGATAACTAGAAATCCCACCCCTAAATAGATAGTACTAAGGATAAAAGCTTAAACATAAAAGCCTCTAAATTAATTTTAATGTAAGCCTCTTCATTTTATTTACACTGCACCTAAATGCTGCAATTGCGGCAATCAATTTTTATTTTATTTGATATTATCCTATTTTTATACAGGGTGAGTCATGAGGAACTGTACATACTCCTACCTCGTATAGAGGCTCCTATGGGGAATAAGAAATGACCATTAAAAAGTGTCTGCTCCCATTGTTTAATAATATACAGGGCGAATTTCGCATTTTGACCGAAATTTGTATTCGTCATAATTTTTGAACGGTCAGATCGATGTGTCTCTTATTTTGGCCAATCGTTACACTATTACCACCTAATCAACTAATTTATTCAAACTAGAAAAAAATCAGGTCCGGCTTTAAAATAAATTAGTTCGTTTTGGTCTTAGAAAAAATTTCACCCTGTATATGCTTTTTGAAAACTCTAATATGAATTTTACAAATAAGACAAATAGGCAATTAAAATGGCATATTTATTTTTTCCCCACGCGATTACTTAATTTTTTATTAAAAAATCAAATTTGTCAAAATCGGAATTTTAACCTAAAAATGAAAAAAAAAATGAACTCACGGTTTAACTCGCTACAACTCTGTTCCATTTTAATATTTTTTTCTGAAATTTTTACAGCACATACCTCTTACCATTGTGAAGACTATGAAACTTGTTGTAGACTTTCAGTCTTCTTCTTGTAAAAGTTGCAAACTGGTAAATCGCAAAAATTAGGTGGACAAATTTAAAATTTATCAATTTGATCACGTCTATGTTAAACTATAGAGTCCAAAAGAAGTGTTATGGGAAGTTTTAGATGTAGACGTGTTATAGAAAAAAAAAATGGTAAAACTTTTAATTTTAAGAAAAACGTTGTTTTTGTAAATTAATTTTTGGAAAAAAAGTTAATTTTTTTAAATCTATGCAAAAACTTTGCCAAACTTTTTATGCATAGTCAAATTTGATTTTTTAATAAAAAAATAAGTAATCGTGTGAAGAAAAAATAAATATGCCATTTTAATTGCCTATTTGTCTTATTTGTAAAATTCATATTAGAGTTTTCAAAAAACGTATACAAGGTGAAATTTTTCCTAAGACCCAAACAAACTAATTTTTTAAATCCGGACCTGATTTTTTCTAGTTTGAATAAATCAGTTGATTGGGTGATAACATAAATTAAATATTTGTTCAAAAAAAATTCATTTTTGTAATAAAAGTTATTTTTATTTTAATCTATGGTTCACTTTACCAAACTTTTAATTATTCATAGTCAAATTTGATTTTTTTTATAAAAAATTAAGTAATCGTGTAGGGAAAAAAATAAATATGCCATTTTAAATGCCTATTTGTCTAATTTGTAAAAATCATATTAGAGTTTTCAAAAAGCGTATACAGGGTGAAATTTTTTCTAAGACCAAAACGAACTTATTTTTTAAATCCGGGCCTGATTTTTTTCTTGTTTGAATAAATCAGTTGATTGGTGGTAACATAAATTAAATATTTGTTCAAAAAAAATTAATTTTGGTAATAAAAGTTAATTTTGTTAAATCTATGGTTCACTTTACCAAACTTTTAATTCATAATCAAAATTGAATTTTTTATAAAAAATTAAGCAATCCTGTGCGGAAAAAAATAAATATGTTATTTTAATTGCCTATTTGTCTAATTTGTAAAATTCATATTAGAGTTTTCAAAAAGCTTATACAGGGTGCAATTTTTTCTAAGACCAAAACGAACTAATTTTTTTAAAGCCGGACCTGATTTTTTCTAGTTTGAATAAATCAGTTGATTAGGTGGCAATAGTGTAACGATTGACCAAAATAAGAGACACATCGATCTGACCGTTCAAAAATTATGACGAATAAAAGTTTCTGTCAAAATGCGAAACTCGCCCTGTATATTATTAAACAATGGGAGCAGACACTTTTTAATGGTCATTTGTTATTCCCCATAGGGGCCTCTATACGAGGTAGGAGTATGTACAGTTCCTCATGACTCACCCTTCACCCTGTATACTAGGATTACTATTTTGCAATGCTGCCACCCAAGTATGTATTAGTAAACAGACTGACTTCTATTATAGCGTATTTATTGATAATAATTCCTGGTTTATATGCATTATCACCAGAGACTCTCTAATTGAACTATAGCTTCTGTTCTACGAATAAAGGAACTCCCACTTTTTTGGTCTGTGTCTTCCCCTATGTACTTTAGTGAATGGCTATTAAATTCTCTGAGGGTTATCACCCTCGTTATTTACGCTGGCTGTGTGTGATGAAATATGCACCGCCTTTCTCGCTTCACAGTGATGTATTGAGCACCCGAGTGTTCTCGTCTGCTGTAGTCTCGGATAGAAAATGGATATGATTCCCGAGTTTTCAATTAAGGTATGCCCATATGTATATATTTTTATTTTCTATTATATTTTCATGTGAAACAAACATCTGTTAGGGATTTTGCAATAAAAAAGGATCTATTTCTATAGGTTGAGCTCTACTGATTTTATACAATACTATTTTAATTGTGGTCCATGTGAGAGCCATAGGGGGTGGAATTTTTGTATATACTAATAAACTAAATATTCACTTGGCAGATCATTGTTTCATTTTATTCCAACTGAATGGAAACAGTTTTCACCCGTTCCATTATGTGTAAAACTGACGAATGGTTGTTCATTCTTCTGTGAACTAGGTTCCAAAATTAAGTATTGGTATTGTAAATGGCACTTTTTGTTGCCAAAATTACATTGTTGCTGTTACCCTTACTTGCATAACACTGTTATATCAATTATTTGTTGCGAATTCATATTGTTTGTGCTGAATTATATTTAATCTTTTGCGTTGTGCCGCGTATTTTAAAAATATTTTAATCGTTGAGAGCATTTTACGTTTGATTAAACATTATTCACTTTAATCCTATGTATTCTTATCACTGATTCTAGTTCATTTGTATTTATTAATAATTGTATTCATTTCACTATTATTGTATGTGTATTTTATTACGGATTCTACTTTTAAATTGCCTTTATTAATATTTATGTATATTAATTTGATGGACGTTTTGTATTATTGCAGCTTTGTATAATCTATAATTATTATTCTCAACCTTAGACAAATGTCTTTGAATCTTTTGTCACGTTGCATATTTCAATTTTGTAGATCTTAATAAATTAGAATTAAAAATATATATTATGATATTCTTGGTTTTATTTAGCTTCACAGTGATGTATTGAGCACCCGAGTGTTAGGTTCTCGTCTGCTGTAGTCTCGGATAGAAAATGGATATGAGTTTTCAATTAAAGTGTGCCCATATGTATGTATATATTTTTATTTTCTATTATATTTTCATGTGAAACAAACATCTGTTAGGATTTTGCAATAGAAAAGGATCTATTTCTATAGGTTGAGCTCTACTGATTTTATACAATACTGTTTTAATTGTGGTCCACAGGACATTCATGGTGATGTAGCTTTTGTATAAAGATACTATAACAAACTGAATTAATATTCACTGGGCAGATCATTGATATACATATTTGATTCTAACTGAATGAAAGCAGTTTTAATTCGTTTAATTATGTGAAAGACTGGCGTTAATTCTACTGTAAAGTAGGTTCCAACTTCCAGTTATTTGGATTCTGTTTTATCTACGTAATGTAAATCTTTCCTGTTCTTCTTTATCGAGAAGTAGAGGATGTCACAACAAAAATTGCCAAACCTAAATGGAGCTTCGCCGATCACACTGGTAGACAAAAAGACCAACGTTGGAATGCCACAATACAACATTGCAGACCTTGGTCGTCTACCTACAAGGTAGACGACCAAGAGGAAGATCACAGATGAGATGGGTAGATGATATAAAAAGAATAAATAAAAAATGAATAACCATTCTCAATTTCGTTGCAACACGAAACTACAGCCGCACCATCATTCCAGTTCAATCAGAGAGTGCAGCAAGCACCTCTACCGGTTTCGAAACTTATTAGTCTCTCATCAGGAGGCACATATGCTCCTCTCAGTGGCGGCTCGTGGTAATTTAAGGAGGGTGTTCAATTAAAAAATGTAATTTTTATACGAATGGTGAATAAGCGCCGCAGGCGAAAAAATTTTGGGGCCTCCCCAAAAGATGTTCTGTAAAATGTATCTTTGACCTGATTAGTCAGGATGTCACACACTTTTTTTGTTTTGTGCAGAATATAATACCTACTGAATGATGGCGCTTCTTCGGTGGTGAAGGTGGAGGCAGAAGTTACGAATAATGAAATGGCTTTGTCAAAACTGTTTAAAAATCCGTTTATTTTAACGGCATCCAAAGACCGAGATTGAAATTATAGTTTTATTCTTTGAAAATACTAAACATGGAAAACAAAATAAAGAATGTAGTTTATCACACCCACATATACACTAAGTTTTTCTACATTGTTCAACTTTAAAACAATGTTTAAACTTTTTGTTTCTTATTGCACATTCTTGTACCAAGTTTATCTCCGGCCAAGTTAGTCCATTCTTTTTATAAGAAGTCGATTTTCAAAACTATTTGCATTTTCTTTTATAAACTTCACTGAATAAGGCTCCATCCTAAAAAAAACTACCTACCAATATTGTATTTAATAAAATCCCACAACAGAAAATGCCAAACTGTGAATCGAAACGCTCCGCCCCGGTCTCTGTGTGCAGTGCACAAATCGTCAATGTTTTAAGATAGGAGAATCACTGGTTCACGGATTTAAGAGCTCTCGTTCTTCTATAGGGTTACTGTATAGTGGCTGGGTTCAATTTGAATTCTGCACTTACCACGTACATCTAGCGTAGCGGTGTTGTGCAAACAAATTATGTGATTAATAAATACAGTTATATTTTAATGATACTATGATATTTATGAGATTTAAGAAAAAATATTTTAATTATATTTATGAGATTTTTAAAAATATGTATTTTAATGAAATTTGATTGGGTGTTCACTGCACAAGTGAACCAATGGAGAAACCGCCCCTGGCTGCTCTCTCTGATCCGACCAAAACAAACCCCGGCGTGCAGTTACGGATTGCAACGAACGAAATGGCAGGGAAGGGGCCCTAGCGGCAACTGCTAGCAAAGCATCTACATCCCACCAGATTGAAAACAATGGGAACCTTCGAGGCTTCTAAAATTTGAAAGCCTAATAATCATTAATAAGAGATGAAGATGTTTTTTTCATGAATATCTTTTCTAAAGAACCCCACCCCCCTCCATTTCTATTTTGTACTAAACAACAGGCGATATAGTCTTTATGTATGTGCACCTACAGGGTGATCTTGTCTGCCTCCCCTTTAAGTGCTACAAAATGACACACAATTTGAACTACCTTCTAAAACCACCCTGTACAGTTAAATTTGTAAATTAGTTTCCAGAACTGATGGACCCGTTTCAGTGCACTTTTCAGCCAAAACAATCAAATCACTGTAGACACAATAATACAATACGATATAACAAAGTCGTGGTGGTTTTTTCAAGTTGAATGACTTTGGAGTCGTCATCATGTTAAAATTCAGAATAAAAAACAATATCAAGTAGGCAGAGGCACTCTTTATGTCAGGTTTAACCTTGGTCTGTGGCATAAATTAGAATAAGTTTTTAGTTTGCAACCGCAACTGCGAAAATTAGTTAATCGAATATGTAGGTTGGCGGTGGCAACGGGCAACACGCAGGATTGGCTTACACAAAACACAATGCTAATACCATACATTTTTTAGTGCTAATAAAAACCAACGTAAAAACCGAACAGACTTCGTTGATATATTCGATGTGAATTGACATGAAGAATAATCAAAACTGAGGGTATTCTTTCATCTATGTAATATCAAATGATATACACTAAAAAAATTCAATGAAAATGTCTTTAAAATAAGTATTTAAAATCATTTGCAGAAAGTATATATTTAATCGGCGGGCTGAAAAGTTCGTAGGCTGACACAAAGATGGCGCTACTGGCATTAAATCCATATGATTTTTAGTCAGGCCTAACATTCAAAAGACGCATTTATAAAGGACATCGCACACATCTTATGGAAAATATAATGTCACTCAAATTCAATAAAATTTATACGATTAGATTCGTTTTAATATAACGATCAATTCTTATCATTGCGCCAACTCTTAATTATGATTAATTACGGCGCAAATTGCAATTAAAGCTTATCGAAATCACATTTTTGGAGTCCATAAAATGTTAGTTTACAATCATTATTGCTCTGAGTGCTATTCATAACAGCTTAAATCCCGCTGGGCCTAAACGGATTAGTGAAACTAATCCGCTGATTTATGGAGTACCGAAAATCTGGGTATTTTAAAATATTTTTTCTCTCTCTAACTTATGTACCTACCCATTTGATTTCAGATTTATTTATATCAATTTCTGCTCTTATTTTTGAAAATAGAGAGTTGGCGCAATGATAAGATTTGATCGTTAATTTAAAACGAATCTATTGGTATAAATTTTATTGAATTTGAGTGACATTATATTTTCCATAAGATGTGTGCGATGTCCTTTGACAGCTGTCGAAATGTTAGTTTAAAAGATATAGCATTTTAAGTAAAGCAACTTATGTTACTTTAAAAAAATTGATAAAAAGGAATTTCGTACCTTAATAATTGATTGCTTTTTGGCGAAAAAAATACTGTTAAAGCCAAAAGTTGGCTTCATAAACAATATTCGTCTGTGCCAGGAAAATCAACCGTTGAGAAATGGTTTGCTAAGTTTAAACGAGGCGAAATAAGCACCGAGGACGATGAATGCAGTGGACGCCCCAAAAAGGCTGTTACCGATGAAAACATCAAAAAAATCCACAAAATAATTTTGGATGACCATAAAGTGAAGTTGTTCGAGAAAGCTGAGACTGTAAAGATATGAAAGGAACGTGATGGATATATTGTGCATGAATATTTGGATATGCGAAAGCTCTGTGCAAAATGGGTGCCGCGAGAGCTCACAATCGATCAAAAACAACAACAAATTGGTGTTTCTGAGAAGTATTTGAAGCTATTCAATCGTAATAAAACCGAATTCTTGCGTCGATATATTACAATGGATGAAACATGGCTCCATCTACTCCATCATTTCACACCGGAGTCCAATCGACAGTCTGCCGCCGGGTCGACTGCACGTGATTAACCGACTCCAAAGCGTGAAAAGACGCAACAGTCGGCTGGCAAGGTTATGGCATCAGTATATTCATCGGCTATCTTAAAAAGGAAAAAACCATTAACAGCCACTAATACATTGCGTTATTGGAGTGTTTGAAGAACGAAATCGCGTAAAAATAGCTCCATTTGAAGAAAAATAGAGTGCTGTTCATCAAGACAACGCACCGTGTAACAAATTACTGAAAATGATGGCAAAATTTCATGAATTGGGCTTCGAATTACCTCCGCAGCCACCCTATTCACCAGATATGGCTCCCGGCGACTACTACCTGTTAGCTGACTTCAATAGAATGCTAGCTGGAAAGAAATTTAGCACCAATAAAGAGTTAATCGCCGAAACTGAGGCTTATTTTTAAGCTAAAGACAAATTGTATTATAAAAATGGTATTGAAAAGTTGTATGACCGCTATAATCGTTGTATAACCCTCAAAGTAAACTATATTGAATAATAAAATCAAATTTTATCAAAAAAAATGTCTTTCTATGTTAGCCTACGAACTTTTTTCAGTCCGCCTGTTACTGTATGACACGCAAATAATTTCTGCTTCTTTTCCAAATCCTTTATTCCAGCAGTTTCTCCCTCAAGAGTAGGATTTCTTTTTAGGATCTCTTCCGAGTAGGCATTAAAGAGAACTGGCGACAATACGCATCCCTGTATATTGTATATTATATGATCATTACGGAGCGGACAAAATCTACAAAAATTAAAAATTCTTATGTACTTGAATAATTCAATTCTGTTTAGAGAATGACATGATGATCATGAATACACATTTCTAAGACAAGATAATTTCTAAGAAAAGAGAAATCATATCAAAAAACGAACAATGGTTATTGTCTATATACAGATGAAACAACGAAAATCAGATATAAAGGGAGTTAGAGAAGGAAATGGACACAGAAGGAGAAATGACAGAAGACAGAAATAGTAGAAGAAGAATGGGGAAAATTTAGATATAACAGTCACCAAATAGAGGTTTCCTTAACAAAAAAGAAAATTAATATAGGTAGTAAATTAAAAAAGAAAAATCAAGGAAAACGAAGATGGCAAAATGTATATATGAAATAATGAAACGTTGACCTACAGAGCAGAAAACTGTTAAACGTAAAGACACCAGAGTAGGATACAAGTAGCAGATATGAAATACCCCAGAAGAACGCTAGGAGCAAGAGGGACAGACAGACTCAAAACTGAAGAAATAAGAAACATACTTAAAATCAAACACATTACTTGACACAATAAAGGAAGGAGGAAGGACAAAAAATCAGCATGGTTCGGTCATACAACACGAATATTACGAAATAATGGTAAATCTTGGCAAGAAGCAACACAAATGGAGAAGAACAGAAAATAATTGAGAAAATTCATCAAAAAATGTAGACGCACCTCCCTCGACACCTAACGGTAGAAGAGGAATAATTATGTATGTAAGTTACTTGGATCATTTGCAAAAAGTATACATATACTCAGTACTGTTTTTGTGACGGTACGTGCCGGTATGCCGTACCGGTACCTTTTGGGACAAAAAACAAAAAAATATTATGTTGGTAACTTTTAAGAAACCAAAAGTTTGATAGGAATAAAAAATTTCAAACTGTCTGATAAATAATCTTGGTACTCTTATTTTATCAATGATTTAGCCAAGTAGGGATGGAGATTTTTTATAGTGTATAGACAAATTATAGACAAATTCATGAATTTTTTCTTTGCTCCCAAATAGCTTTAAAACTCCCTTTTTGAGGCTACATTTAAAGTTTTCCCGGAGGCGGACCCCCTTCTAAATACCCCCCAGACCCCCGGAACATTGCGTACCGGAACCTATATTGTTACAAAAACAGCACTGCATATACTTAATTTGATACTGTACATTTGTATAACATACTATTGCCACATATCTACTTAAAAAGATATAAAAACCTCAAAGGTAAGTGATGTCACTGGATAGATAAATATAATTATAATAAATTACTAACAATATTAAACAAGGAAAGACGAAATTTGAGGTATACGCAAAAGTAATAATAACGGTTGTAAATAAACAAAAACAAAACTCGAACAAAATATAGCCCGCGTAAAGGAAACAAGAGTTTTGGATCTTTTTTCAGTTTTGTTTTTGGTTTTCAAGTTCTAAAAATACAAAAAAAAAACGTATTCAGCTTCCGTTTAGTGGAAAATCGCCATTAGATCTTAGATAATCGTTTTAATTAAAGGAATAAAAGAGAACTCCATAGTTATACAGACAAACGTGTCTGTGTTAAAATATAATTCAATGTGGCAACACCCAAGATAATTTTTAGCCAAATATTTGTTTCCATATACATACCTGCACATTGCATACTACCATTTTTTTGTTTATTTTGTTCAATTTTTATTAATTACCATGATAACTGAAACATGCACAGTATCATTATTCAAATATGTTCTTTTTAAATACATATAACGCTACTGATGAAAATAAATTCACCAAATTATGAAATAAAAAAAATAGTTCCACTGGCATTTATCACTGCCAGGCTTTCAGTTTATTCAGTTTAATTTGTCCTGCTCGTTTGTGCTATTTGTACTAATTTATACACATATCGGTGAAATCAATAGTATGGGAATTATGGTAATTCATATTAAAAAACAAAATTGCTTATGGCGCTCACAAATATGGGATGGATATCCATTGTATAAATCAAACACTGAAATGCTGCTTGATACTTCCAATAATTTGTATGAATACCTTCCTACTATATCATTACTCAATACTCATTACACAAATGGATACATTGAAAAGCAAAATACATAATATCTATTATGAATGAGTTTACTAATAGTAGAAGAAAAAAAAGTGGTACAGTAGGCGATACTGTAGACGTAGACTAAGGCAAGCCGCACACCAAAGAAACATGAAACGAAAAACATGAAACATAAAACGAAAAACATGTTTCATGAAAAGAAAACACTGCTAAACAAATCTCAAAGTCCGCCTACCAATGAAACGAGTGTGATTCATGCTCATGACACATTTTTATTTTTGGAGAGTTTCATAAATGGCCGGACATATATTTGTTTAGCAGTGGTTTATTTCCATGAAACGTAATTTACGTTTCATGTTTCTTTGATGTGCGGCCTGCCTAACAAACTTATAGGTACTATGTTTGTTTGCTGTATTTTTAAAATTTAAATATTTTTAAAATTGAATAAAGTTTTTTTTTATTTTACGAGTTGTTTTACAATAATCGATTTACAACGTTTATTCTATTTATTTTAACAATTTTTTGTATATTAAAAGTATATCAAACCGCTGTTAGGAAGTAATATCCTTTTTATAGATTTTATTAAATATAAAAATTACATGTTGTATATCGGACTCCCCCCGTCGCGTAAATAAAGTCTTTCAACTATTGGGAAGATACAGATCAACGCAGAGAAGAAGAGAAGACCCAGTTTATCATATTTACACAGCAGACCATACCAACTAGGGAAGAATTAACGATGAGAGGAAATAGTATCTAGTCAGAAGAGGTTGTCAAGTACCTAGGACTCCATCTCGACATAAGATTAAGCTTTACAAAACACATCCAGGCAGTCAAAAAAAAATGCATTAGTGGCAAAGAACTCAAACCATGTAATGATATGATGCCTGCAGCCAGCGTTCGGCAGGTCAACCGCAGACGATCGAACGAGTGTCCATAGTGGCGCAGCCCCCTATGTACCACCACTAGGCGAAACCAAAGGAGAGATCGAGAGATGGCTACTGAGAGTGTATTTAATGCCTCCACTACACATCAGTAGATGCGTCTGCGGATGTATGTATATCACGTCGGCAGACGCATCTGCAGCACATCCGATACTTGTCGGTTTCTCCAGCACAGATCAAAGGATTTCAATGCCAAGACTGAACGACCCTTCAGACGTGTGGTCAGCGTGTTATGATACATCCGCGGACGCGTCTGCCGAGGTGTTGAGGAGGCATAAGACGAGCAAGGAGAATCATGAATCAGTTCTTCTTAGCGTACTGAACCAGGAAGAACTCAAATGGAAGAGATGCAATGGATTGAGTTGGAACTTTGCCGAGGTCGGCGCGCTCTGTAATGAAGAGGCGTTCCGCTGGAACTGTATCCGCAGTGAGCGGTAGTGGCCATATCCGATCTGGAGACGATGGAAGGGCGACTGTGTGTCGATGTTTGATTGTTATCGCATTGGATTGAAATGCGATAAACTACGAGTTTGAGTGAGCAAATAGATTGAATCTGTGTAGCGTGATCGCTATTGTATTATATACATTTGTGTTGTGTATTGTATCATTCTAGTATTGTTATTATGTTTTGATGACAGTGATAAGTTTAATGATATTTTTCCTGTGCAGAAGATAGAATTAAATTTTATTTATTTTGAACTGTATACAAATATCCTAAATATATTTACATACTTTGATTTTAACCTGTGTTTTACCAAATATACAAGGCCTTCGTTAGAACGGTGATATTATAATGCAGTCCCAGTATGGAGTTTAATGGAGACCAACTGGAATAATCTTGTAGGAACAGAAACGGTTGCTACAGGTTAATAGATGAATCGTCATGGCAAGACAGAATTTCAAACGCAACCATCCAAGAAAGGCATACACAGTACACAGTACAGGCATACACTTACACAGTACAGTACACACCACAGAGAGATGTGGCATTGGACAGAACCCAGAAAATTCTTCCACCAGGCCAGAAGAAGACTCCGTACGACCAGGGATATCCTCGCCGGAAACAGAGTGCAGAGGAAACATCGTGAAACCCATAAACTGTGGGTCTAGCCAGGTGATTGCCGAAGACAGCCAAGTAGGAAGCGGTACAAAAGCGGAACGTTGGCAGAAGAAGAAATAAGACTGTAATAATATATTGTAAGTAAATACTGTTTGACATGTACGGATTACCGCTATAAACGTTTTTAGTTTTTATTTTTATACTCTCTTTTAAGACAATTGAAAACTTTTGATTATTGTCTGATGCTAAGCTTTTAAACTTTTATATTTTTTATGTTTCTTTTTGATATATTGTTTAAGGAATTGCTTATTAATTTCTCTTAATATCCAACACAGCACATCAGGCAAAAATGCTCAATGTTGTACTAGTGACTTCATTTCTTTAATGAGGACAGTTTATTTTAAAAGTATCCTTGAATTTTTCGATGAATTTGAATTCTCATTTAGTCATCGATTTTTGTTCTCTTTCTCTCTCTCTCTCTCTCTTTGCCTAGTATTTGCCCACGTACATAATTTTCACAATGGGTTCTCGATATTCTTAAAGTACGCGGACATTACTATAAAAGAACTATGAGAGAAGAATTACGAACTTGAGCCTTACGAAAAAATTATAATTAATTGATTGACTTGGTCTTTTACTCTTTAAATTTCGTTTTTCGTGGAGAACTGCTCGAAAAACACGTCTGTCTTTAAAAGTTACTCATTGCCATTGCTAATCTTTTGTCAGATTTTAATATTGGCAAAATAAATACGAGTACGGGTGTTTGGTAAAGAATAGGTCATAGCTTAACCTTACATTCCTGAGCTTAAAATTGGTCGATTTAAGCTAACTTACCTTAGTACCAAAGTTGATAATAACCGAAATATGGGTTGTCAAAGTTAAACTTTTATTTTATTTATGCTTGAATATTTCCTGACAGACATAGGATAACAGCACGAAATTTGGTAGGCGGGTGTTTTTTAAATAAATAAATAAATAGTTTATTTACGGCCAAAATACCATTTACAAAAATACCACATATCACAATAGGTATAGGTAGTATCACAATCATAAATACATATTAAAATATAGAACAATATCACTATATAAAGACTGAAAAATCAAAAATATATACATATATATACATACATACATATATACACATATACACACATATATACACACATATATTAAATACAATTTAGCATTTTTTTTTCAATTTTTTCTTAAAACTAGGCAATGAACAGTCAAAAAAGTCAATATCGCTATTATTGGCCCCCTTAGACATTCTTCCAATTGCTTTGTTCTGTGCATAATTGGTGCAATGAAAGTCTACAAAAAATAGTTCTTTACTACGAGTATTACATTGAGGAACTCTATATTTTATCTTCTCAAGAAGTGTTGAGCAATCAACCAATCCATTAGCAATCTTATATAAGAAAACTAAATCAAGAAATGATCTTCTATTTTCCAGTGATGATAAATCTAATAAGTTAAGAATTTCACTATAATTGATGTTTTCAGATGGTATATTTAGTTTATATGCAATGAATCTTAGAAATTTTTTTTGGACTTTCTCTATATTATCGATGTGGCATCTGTAGTAGGGTGTCCATATGCAGCTTGAATATTCTAATATTGATCTAACTAATGCACAATAGACAGATTTAAGACAATTTATATTATTAAAATCAGAAAGACTACGTTTTACAAAACCAAGCATCTTCAAAGCTCTATTAACAACAAACTCAAAGTGCTTAGTAAAACTCAAAGATGAGTCAAAAATAATGCCTAAATCTTTAATGGATGTTAAAATTTCTAAGTTTCTGTTGTCAATCGAATAGTTAAAGAGTGTAGGTTGTAAGATTCTGTGATATCTCATTATTTTACATTTATCAATATTTAAATTCAGTTTATTGTCACAACACCACCTGAAAAAATTATCAAGATTCTCTTGTATTAGAAGACAGTCATTTATATCTTTAACTACCCTAAATATCTTTAAATCATCAGCATACAGTAATATTTTACAATCGGAAAAACAGTTTAAAACATCGTTGACAAAACAATTAAAAAGCATTGGAGAGAGATGACTTCCTTGAGGAACTCCTGATAAGACTTTAATTTCTGATGATAAGCAATCATGAATTTTGACAAATTGTCTTCTATTTGTTAAGTAACTTTCAAGCCATGATAATAATGATCCATGAATTCCTAATGCAGATAATTTTTTAACTAATATATCCTTATTCACTCTGTCAAATGCCTTGGAGAAATCCGTGTAGATCACATCAACCTGCCACCGGCTCTCCAAGGCCTCTAAAATGAATTCCTCCAATACAAGTAGGTTTGTAGATGTAGATCTACCTGACATAAAACCATGTTGTTCATTTATTAGTATGGATTTTATTTTTGGATATAATTTTTCAGTTATTAACATTTCAAAGATTTTAGCAAAAATAGAGATTTTTGAAACTGCTCTGTAGTTCTCAATAGATTTCTTATCGTTATTTTTGTGTATCGGGGTAACATAACTATCTTTCCATTTATCAGGAAAAACACCTTGAGACAAGGACAAATTAAAAACTTTACATAAAACCTGAGAAAGGATGAATCTACAATTATAAACAAATATGGGTGAAATATTATCAGGGCCGCATTTTAGATTAAGGTTTATTTTTTCTATGCTATTATATACATCTACTTCACTAATATCACAACTATTAATATCGACATAATTATTATATAGAAATGATTTTGCTGTCTCTAAACTAGAATTCCAAATTGTATATGCAGAGGCAAAAAAACTTCCAAAATAGTTACAAATTTGTTGAGGATCATCCGTTGAAATATCGCCATAATTCATAGTACCAGGTAATTCATAATGATTCCATTTACTATTTACAAATTTCCAAAATTCCTTTTTATTTTACACAATCCCTTCTAGATCCCTAACATATACATTATAGCTATTTACTGATTGAGTTTTACATTCTTTTCTAAGATTTGAAAAATTTTTATAATCTTCAGGTAATTTTGTTAACTTATATTTTTTGTGAGCTTGTTTTTTAGAAAAAATAAGTTCTTTCAATTCGGGTGAGTACCATTTTGGAAATTTGCGGTTTTTACATCTATGTTTTGGTATAAAAACGTCTATAGCATAATGTAATATTTCATATAACATGTGTATAGCTTTATTAATATTATTACTCATAAAAATATCATCCCAATTAAAAGAACCTAAAAATTCATTCACTTGGATATAATTAGCATTTCTAAAATCAGTATAAACATAGTCAAATTTTAACAAAGATATCTTATTAAGATTTAGATCAAAAATTAAGGCTGGATGATGTCTGTCACATTTAACAACTGGTACGGTCTTGGCTCGTGTTTTTATATTTTCAACATTTGTGAAAATCAAATCAAGGTAGTTACCGAGATAATTAGGTATAGTATTTACTTGAAAAAAATTTAAGTAAGCAAAAAGGTCAGATATGCATTCAACTTTATCCGTTAACATACCAATAGCTCTAGAACCAAATTCATCACTTTCCCATCTTATCTTTGATAGATTAAAGTCACCAGATAAAAATACTGACGAGAAATTCTGACTTGCCAATATTTCTTCCACTGATCTTGCATAGGTAGTCTTCATAAATTTCCAATGACGCATCTGGAGGAATGTAGACACGTTTGGGACGAGAAATCTAAACTCGCCATCAAAAATGATCTATTACCCAGAGAGCGCCACATACGTCTTTCAGCGCTGATTTAATACGTTCAATTTTTTATCCTCCACTTTACATACTTTTTGAATCAAAGCTTTTATTTCTTAATATTTTTACTTAAAAAAGGTATACTACATTTATCTCGCTAAACTCAGCTGTTTTCGAGATAAACGCATTTTAACTCTGCGATACACCATCATTTTTAGCATAATATCATTGTAGTTACACCCGAAAAATCAACTTGAAACCTCCATAATTGTGCAAGTTCTCATGTATGTTATTGCACTGCAAATTCCATATGAAGAAATTTGCGATACATTTTTGAATATTATTATGGTTTTAAGTTTATTTTTCGGATGTAACTACAATGATATTATGCAAAAAATTATGTTGCATCGCAGATTTAAAATGCGTTTATCTCGGAAACAGTTGAGTTTAGCGAGATAAATGTAGTATACATGTTTTAAGTAAAAATATTAAGGGAACAAAAGTTTTTACTCAAAAAGTATGTAGAGTGGGGGATAAAAAAAATTGAACGTAATAAATCAGCGCTGAAAGACGTATGTGGCGCCCTCTGGGTAATACATCATTTTTGGTGGCGAATTTAGATTTCTCGTCCCAAAAAACCCCCGCCTACCAAATTTCTTGTTGTTATCCCATGCCTTCCAGGAAATATTCAAGAATAAATAAAATAAAAGTTTAACTTGGACTGTATTTCGGTTATTATCAACTTTCGTACTAAGGTAACTTAGCTTAAATCGACCTATTTTCAGCTCAGGAATCTGAGGTTAAGCTATGACCCATTCTTTACCAAACACCCTGTATACCTTTGATAATTCCAATTATGTAAAAAACATGTTTACATTGGTTAAAAATATATTTAGATACGGTTCTGTATATAAATAAATGGCAATGTTGGTGTTTAATACATAAAGCGGATTACCAATATGTCTAAGCATATAATTAGTAATGAGTAGGCTATGGCTATAAGCTAAAAGTGGCAAAAGAACGTTGGCGGATTCAGCAATAGGATACAACCAATATAAAATATGAACAATATTCTTTTTAAGTGTTGGCCAAATATGTAACATACAATGATACTACTAATAAAATAAATTGCCTGTTCACACAAAGAACAATACATTTATTTTTAACTTTTTTCGTTGACACATATTATTATTCCAAATGAATCCATTGTCTAAGTCTAGAGAGTTTGATAGGTGTCTATCAAACTTTCGCAAATGAATAACTGATAAAAGCCAAGAAGAATCCATGTTCGAAACGAAGTTTTTACTGATTACATTAATTTGGCATTGGAAACAACTTTTAAAGTAAAAAACAAAACCTATGTCACAGAAATGATCCAAACGAATAAAGACATCTGTCATTAGTGCAGTCATTGAAGCTTTTTAGCTCAGAAATTTTTTACTATGAACCGACTTACATGAAATTTTGGAATTATACTTATCCTACCCTTAACTTCAAAAGTGATATTGACCCGAACTCCGCTTTCACCCTGGGGGTGGTTGCCACCCCTTTTCAGTGGTGGAAATTTTTGTTTTCAAAATAACCTCGGATATAAATAGAAGACCTAATTTTAAGCAACAAATGTTGTATAAAGTTTTTTCAAAAACCCAATACTTTTCAAGTTATTGGCAATTGAAAATTCGGCATTTTCTCACGATTTTACAGTTTTTTGCAAATATCTCCAAAAATATGCATTTTAACGATAATATTACAATAAACAAAATTGTCGCAGGTAAAAAAATGAACAAATTGGTTTTTTAAAGAGTGTTCTAATAAGTGCAATATTAAGCGAGATATTGAAGATCAAAGCCGTTTTTTATTTTGTGTGGAATTTAATCGATGTATTCAATGCCATCTAGCGGAGACCAAATAAATTTTATGCATGCTAATGAGAAAGGATTTTATAGTGCTTAAAATAAGCTTTAAAAGGAGCATTGTTAAAAGTCTTTTGTACGTAAAATAAGTGAGCTGTAATGAAAAAAAGAGGAACATCTAATGTTTTTTTTTAAATCAATGGATTTCATAAGTGCATTTTCCACCAAAATTAAAATTAATGGTATTCCGTCTAGAATCAACTTTAATATAAAGAGTTTGATGGATTCTAGCAGTTTCGCTGCTTTGAAACACATATTTTTTAAAAAATCACTTAAAAATTTTTTTCGAATTTAAACAAAACCACCTTCTTTTCATAATATCTCAAAAATAATAACGTAAAAAAGTGTAATAATAAAAAAATAGGTTTTTTTGAGAAAATTTTGGTTGTTTTTTCTCTCACATACAAATTGACGAAGATAAGATTGATTAAAGAGCGCGCGGTAGCGCAACCACAGTCTCTCTCGAGCCCTTTAACCATTTTGGCGAAATAAAAACTAAAATGCAACCGGAATATGGGCCCCCCGTCCCAGCTATATTGTCTTTACCAATTTACCCACAGCCACATATTGGTACGTGAAAGGAACCACATTGTAGCCGAACAATGTATGTACTTGCATAAAACAGATAAGATGGTACTTGGAAAATTATTATTTAACTTAAAATAAGGTGATTTTAAAATTTTTTTTGGTCAACTAAAATAGCAATATGTAGGTACAAGAAACTTCAGTCATGAAATGCATTAAAATGAGTTTTCAAGGGGTTAAATATCAAGCATTTTTCCGGACCCTCCCCCCCCCCCCATTGCGCTTGAGGGGCCACCAGATGATCACGTTTGCCCCGGGGCCCCCAACATCGTAGTTACGGCTCTGATACATCGCCCAATAACAAGCAATATTGCTACCTAAGAAGACCGAAAAGTAATCTTAAAAGTTGTAGGTACTAATCATGATGACCATTACTCTTTAAATGAAAACGTCAACTTGAGAGGGACATGAAGAAATTATATACGGAAACTTTACCAATTTTATGAAGTCCCACTCGCATATATAATGGGTAACATTTAACTGGACTGGATATAACATTTTACCATCCGATATCGGATCCGCAGATTGAGTCTTTGGTTACTCAGAAATTTCGTCATCTTTAAAAAGGCTGCTCTTGATTGCTCTATTTATATGTAATAGTTATAGACTTCGGCATCTTTAATCAAGAAATGTTGTTACCTTTCAAATATCAACTAATTTTTTGCGTATTGTCGGGAATAATTCCTTTTTTGTTGTGTCTCCTGCTGTCCTGCTACCAAATTCCTGTAGATTTGTAGAGATTACTGAATACTCGTCAAAGATAAATCAACAAACAAATAATACTTTTTTGACTAGTAGGCTATCGTCACTTGTGACATTGTAACCTAAATTTAAGAAGGCTTTATTTTTGACTTTTCAATTCATTGTTCTTATTTAGACTTCTTCAAGGTTGTCAACGTTGCATGAGCATATAACTGAACAGCTGATCCATTACGTGTAATAAAAGAAATAATAATTATTCTATCAAGTATATTTACCTTCACAATATACAGAAGATATAAATTACTAGGGATATGAAATTTAAAAAAACTTTTTTGTTTTCAGACACACAACCGTCCATTATTAAAAAGAAGAAAACAATTTTGGGATCGTGCGTAGGATGCTGGCTAACAGCCCACATGTGATCATCAATCTTAATTGTTTATTACGCTTCTATTAGGCCAGAAAACGTTAAGTGATCGGCTTAGTAACACTGCATTCCTGATGGTCAAGTTCTTCAACGGTTTTAGTTAACTAATGAAATGACTATTCCAATGATTTAATCAACATTGTAATTGAATAAACGTTTTTAAGTCAGTAAAGAATCTGGTAAATAAAAATCCCGTTAAATATAAAATTATAACGATTTGGTATTGTCTTTAAATTATCTATCCTCTCCTGCGAATAATAATTCAAGGCAAAATAGAAAGAAAAATGAGTATGTAGAAAAAAAATGTCATGGTTATTTTTTATAGCCTTTTTTCTATTCGAATTGTCGAATAAAGACCTCTCCCATTTCTCACCATTCATCCCTGATGTGTGTGAGGCGTTTCCACATTGGTCCTGCGACTCTTTTGATGTCATCGCTCCAGCGCATTTGAGGTCTTCCTCTTGGTCTCTTCGCTTCGTACGGTCGCCAGTTTCCAACTTCTTTGCTCCATCTACCATTTTCCAGACGTTCGTTGTGTTCAGTCCAGGATGGTTATTTGGTGTTATTAAAATGAAATACTTTGTCTGATTTGGAGTCTGTACTGAAGATCTAAATGAGACGATCTCTACTTTTTGAGATGAAACTGAGTACCCAAAGACTTAATCTGCAAATTCGATATTCTTCTTCTTCTTCACGTGCCATATCAGAATTATCCGACGTTGGCGGTCACCATTGCGAAGGCTTCTCGATCTTCTGCAATATGGAATCATTGTCCAGCATTTGGTATCTGAGTCCATTCTCGAATGTTTTTTTAACCAAGAAACTTGTTTTCTTCCTACACCTCTACGGCCCTCGTATTTTGCCTTTAAGGATCAGTTGTAATATTTTATATCGACCTCCCCTCACTATATGTCCCAGATAAGACATTTTTCGATGTTTAACAGTCTTTAGCAGTAGCAGTTCTCTATCTTTGTTGACCCTCCTTAGTACTTCTTCATTAGTTTTCCTTGCTGTCCAAGGTATCTTCAGCATTCGTCTATGAATCGATATAAGATTGTAAAATCCACTCTACTCTTCTTTATGGTGCCGAAGCATGAACTTCTTGTTATTGTTTGTCTTAATGAGATAGTTGGAAGCTTTTGAGATGTGACTTTTTAGGAGAATTTTGAAAATACCATGGGCCGATCATTATTATAAACGAAATGGTGTTTCACAGAATGGAAAGACATTTCGTTTGGTGGTCAAAAGAGAACTTTTGACCACCATTAACAGGAAAAAGACAGCAGATTTGGAGCACATACCTAGAAATACAATATTCGCGACTGAACCAGGTTAAACACACATAAGCTTTTAGGAAAAGCAGAAGATAGAGACGAATTTGCAATGGCTATAGCCAACCTTCTTTAGTGGAGTCGGCTCTAGAAGAAGAAGAATTTGGTAATATTTAAAGGAATTTTGCAAATTTCAACATACAGGGCAGTGGCGGCTCGTGGCCTTGGAGACAGGGTCGGCAAGGTTTTTTTGTCTCCTCATATAGGTATACCATCAAACTAAAAGGCTTAAATCATCATAGGAGATTTTGTTGTTTTTTGTTTTTTTTTATTTGATGTAAGTACTTGACATTCTCTCTTGTTTCATGGTGTTTCGACAATACATGTTGATTCTTTTGAGACAAGATAAATCCCGTTTATTTGAGACAGAAATTGGTGGTAATAAGAAAATTGATGAACAGTTTGTTGTAATGAATTGCAGTACTTACTACATAGAAATGTACATACATATTTTGTAACTTATCCCACTTTCTGAAAATATTTGGATCGGCATAATTTTTAAGTACCTAACTTGTAATAATAAATATCTTGGAAATTCTTTGGCGAAGGTAACTTTCAAATTTTGAATCGTCAAAGAGGTTAAAAATTTACAAATCTTCAAAATTCGAAAAACGAGTATCTATTTGCATATAACAGTAGGTATCCTAAATTTCAAGGTATACCTACTCGTTTTTCGAGATATGTATCATGTCGTTGTCTTTTTTGGGATGGTTCGGAAATATCAAGCGAATCCAAAACGTCACTGCGTATATATTGGAAACTACTATCATTACGAAAATGTCTGAGATTTTGCACCAGCTTTCGTATTCTATTTTTGGAATTAATAATGTCAGTTGACTGATTTTGAACAACAATGAATATCTTGGGCAAACTCTGTCTTAAAAATATTTAAAAGAATATTAAAAGAGTAATTATTTAATAAAGTTCTCAAACCGAATAAAATCAAAAATTTCCAAAAGCTGTTCACGAAAATCTGCTACAGATACTAAAACTACCAGAGATAATCTACTTAGATAAAACTAACCGAGATTTAAAATTTCATCGCGTCTGACAAACTGTTCGCTTTTTTTCGACACAAATTTGTTCTAAAGCAGTAATCCGTTTAGGTGAGCTAAACTGGCAAGAAAAGACGATATTCTTTATTTTTTTACACGTATCATGCAAAACTAAATTCATTATAATATGTGCATAATAGTGAGTAAATAAAGCTTGTGATGCAATAGTTTTAACTTTTGCCTGGAGACCATTCAATTCACCACACATCACAGCAACGCCGTCATAAGGTTGCCCCAGTTTGCCCTACCAATTAATTTTGATATCAAAAAATTTTAATCTGTTCTTTAAAACACCAAAAATATATTCTGCCTTACTGCTTTTACTCACGTCTCTAAAACCTAAAAACCTCTCATAAATATTACCACGGAACGCGTATCGAACAACAATAATTGATAATTGTGAATGACATGATAATCAGAAGTTTCATCTACTTCCAGCGAAAAGTAAATCGTTTTCTAAATCTCAGAGTCAATAACGTTATTGAAAATGTAACTATGTATTAGTTCATTATTACGAATACACTTCGAATCAGAAAGTAAATATTTCTAAAACAATTTTATTAATTCTCTATAATTACTTTGATGTTTAACAAATGCTTCGATCCATCATGTCCACTAAATGATAATTCCTGACAACTAAAAAAAAATACAATATCAATTAAACGACGTAAAACGGCGTCATTATTTTTGACAATTTCTGCCGATGCTTCCAAATGAAACACCGACCGGCAGATTTAGATGTGCCGTACCTGTCGCTTAATGCCTACGGAGTGAATGTATGTTCGCTTGCTCATCGACTTGTTATTTCGTTGAGTTTTACGTGTAAATCGTCAAGCAACGGATGAGTTGGGGACGGCTAGCCGAAAAGTCAGATGAATGGCTCGGATCATACATTTTTTGAGAAGTCTGTTATGCGCAGGGATCACTTAACGTTCAGATTGATCAAATCCTTTTAAAAACCATGAATAAAATTTAGTCTGTATTATCTGACAGATTTTTTTTACTTCAGAGATACAAATATTAAAAAAATCTATATCTATAAATGTGTGGGTCGGCACTGCCGACCCTGACCGGCCGCCACTGATACAGGGTGATGTTTCAAGGTCACAACTATTTTATATTTCTTTATTAATACGGACCTGATTTTTTCTTGTGATTAGTAAGTGGGTCAATTGGGTTGGTTCTGAATGAGACACATGTGTACCAAATATCAAAAAATAGATACAGTGTGGTTCTAAAGTTATGCATTCAAAAAGAAATGAGCAAAATCGATAAAACACCCTGATTGTCCCTGATGTAGCTCGGTTATAAAAACGTTAGATCCAATAAATATGGTAGGATATCTAGAACCGACTCGGTGACCTCTATTCACCACTTAAGTATTTCCATTTCCCAATGAAACACCCTGTATATCATCTAATAATCACGGTGTTTTGTAGGTCACTAGATAATTATGAGCTTTCAAAGAATTTGCCTTTACACTAATTTCATAGGTAATGAAACGATAGCTGGAAATTCCAGTCGTGTATTATCCGTTTACATAGTTTAGTTTTCAGAATGTTCTTTAACAATAATTATAAATTTGTAGGAAAAATTTGTTTTTAATGAAAATTTAATGGGATATTTTTCAATATATGTATGTACAAGACGAGGTATAAGATCGAAGTAAGCTACAGCATCTTTCTTTGTAACAAAAACATAAATTTGAGTTTCATGTAACAAAAGAATAGAATTTTGAAGCATAAAGATGAACGGAAATACCTATTCCCTCCAATCAAGTTTATAACTACAGTGAATACCTCGATAATACATAAACCGACGATGAATATTCACAGGTCTTTGAGTTCTACAGGGTGAATCATTAAGAATGTCCAATCTCTAAGCTCTAGATCCTGGACCTCAAAATATGGTGCTTTCTACTTTAGTGGAGGTTAGCGACTACACTGGCAAATCTGACTGTCAAATGCGGCTCTAAACAAAGATGTTGAATCAAGGCCGGTCCAGTATCTGATGTTTCTAATCTGGCGCCTACCAGGACCCCGTTTTCCTTCAATCCTACCCTGGTTGAGCAGTCGAACGTTCTTAGACGGTGCGCGGTGGCTCATTTATTTCCATGTATAGCAAAATCTGCTGATTGCTCTTAGCCGAGCCGATCGCTCTTAGCCGAGCCGATCGCTCTATGCCGATTCAGAGCGTGGCCTGCTTAATAGTTTAACGCACACGCTACCCGGAAATTGGGCAAGGGCGGCTGATCGGCCAGCAGCCTCCTCTGCAATTTTAGGATCCTGACTACAAATAATGAAAAAACTAAAAGTGCAAATTTTGTGATGAAATTTGGTATGTGGGGTTAGAATAATATTTGGAACAACTTGTTCAAATAACTTTTTCCTATATCTGTAATGCAAAGCAAAATATCGATAATTTAGCGTGTTTTTCGATTCGCTGTAGGCCGCTTTTAGAATTAAAAAAATTCAGTTCAATATCTTAAAAAATGTGAACCTTCAACCTGTATGGACTGCAAAAGTTCAAATCTGTATTTATTTTGATATGCATATCTAATTATAGAGATAGAATTGTTAACAAATTAAACGACACAAACTTTGATAATACATTTTACAATTTGACTAACTATTTTTAAAATGATATGAAAATATAATGAAATTATGAATTATGATGATATTATAAAATGTAAATAAAAAATGGTCAAAAAAATGGGGCTTTAAATTAGATTTTTTTGGCGGATTTTTTTTGCTAGTGCAAATTTGTCTACAGTTTTTACAATTCGGTATAGCCTCCCCTCCCCTATGGTAAAAATCACGAGCCGCCACTGGTTCCGAGTCATTTTTGGTATTTTGATTTTTATTACTGACTGTAATGTTCAGTTTTAACTATTTATGGGAAATAAGCCACAATATTATTAAAAAATGATTTTTATTAACGTGTCGACGTATTTTGACAACGGCACCCGATTTGGGCGTCGAAACGTTAATAAAAATCATTTTTTAATAATATTGTGGCTTATTTCCCATAAATAGTTAAAATTGTAAAAATGCCACAAGAAAATAGCTTCAGAACAACACTGTAATATGTTCAGATATTGAACACCGACTTCTCAATTTAAATTGGCGTGATACTATTTTTTAGTGGCACCTGAACCTACAGATTTGTCCATAATAAGTGATATTTTGCACTGCTCCAACAAACAAGAAGTATTATTCCTAATCTACCAATACTAAACAAACCATTGCATCGATTAATGCCATAGTTCTACTAGTTTTCCTTTTTGTAAAACTAAACTAAATTATATTAAATCGTAGCTATAAAAATAAATCAAAAACCATTATATTTTGTATCTGTTTTATCTATGTAATGTAATATACCTAATATATGTAATAAATACATTATTGCAGACACAAGACAGGGACACAAATAGTTTTTGTGCACATTGATTCCATTGTATTGTATGTGTATGTGGTAACTACAATTAGATTAATTCTATAATAGCTCTGATGAAATTGGACATAATTGAACATTGTTGTCATATTTTTGCAATGCTATAACCCCCACTGACAATAATTAACAAAACTATAATCTAAATCCGATTTGTTAGCAGACCCCGCTGTTTATCATAAAAAAGTTTTACCATATAAGTTTTAGACATTAATCCAGTAATCCATGGTAATTAAATTCCAATAAGCACTTCCAGACGCGGGTACAGTCGATTTACTACACATTATTTAAATCGTTCACATTTTTTAAAGAGGATGTTCTTTTATTTTTGAATAACAATAACACGTACACTAATTAACCGAATTTTACCGAACAGATGATAATCCTTCACACTTTGCAGACAAAACGTACGACTGAAATGTATACATACGGGCGATGGGCGAACGATCTTGCTCTGTCTGTGCTGAAGCTTCTCTGTGCATCTGACACTGTTGCCAGGTGTAAAGTTTTTTCTGTGCAAGTATATGAATCATAACTATTGATCAGCACAAGAAAATTGTTTATTTACCACAAAAAATAGTTTAAAAAATAAAGACAGAAAGCAAGTAGATAAATTAAAAGTAAATAACGGATTTATATAAAAGGGATATCTACAGCTAGTGGCGTTTCCCTTCGGTCAGACAGGACTTCCATTTTTAACCATCTTCCCAGTCTCCGTCTTTTAATTCTTTCTTTGATATGGCTTCGTCGACTTCATTTTTACATGATCTTCTCGGCTGTTCTCTTCGTCTTGTTCCTCTTGGGCTTCATTCTTCGACCTTGTTTATCCAAGTATTTTCTGCTCTACGTACGTGGCAGTACCATTTTAGTCTTCTTTGTATATACTGCAGGGAATCTTTTCTCTTTCATTCTTCTCCTTACCTCTTCATTTGATATCCTTTCTCTTCTGGTCAGGCTACAATATTACATACTTCTCCAGTATTCTATTTCCGTCGCTACAATGCTCCTTGGGTATTTTGTTTATGATCCAAATTTTTGCTATAGGTACGTACCTATATGTATATGTCATGAATACTTCGAACTATTGTTTGGTATATCATTTTTGTTTTTTCTTTGCTGTTTTTATTCCAGATTACACTACAGAGTTGCCTTATACAAGATCTTGTTTGCTCCAATCTACATATTTGTTTTATTTCTAAAAAATAGAATTAACGGATTTAAAAACAAGTATATACATATATACAAGGTGCCATAAAAAGGTAATCTACTAAACTACGAGTTATGGGACAATACCCAAGAGATTAGATGTTGTATCGGAAAGGTAAAAAGTGCATTCTTGACTATGAGCTCTTCTTGAGTTCTTCTTGAATATGGTTGATGTCATATGTCATGTGATGCCAGGGGTTAATCTGGAAATATTTTTAACATCCTTTAAAATCGGATAATATAATGTAACCTCAACTGTTTAAAAACAACTCAAGGCTTTTTACCCGTATATTTTGGTGGCTTAAAGCATGTAAACTTGTGATAACACTGATGATGGAATATTGATTCCGAAAACGTTTTGTTGTGATATAGCCCTTTTTAGGGATTTTAAATATACCTTTTACAAGATAAGGTTTTTATTTTTTTATGAGCTCTGTGTTCAAGAGCCATGACCTCACCCTAGAAACAAAAATAAGGCTCCTTAAATGTTACGTGTACTCAGTGCTTCTATACGTAGTAGAAACGTGTACATTGAAGGCGTGTACAGTACAACTCTATCAAAACTTCAGACTTTTGAGCTATGGTTATACAGAAGGATCTTGAAAATATCATGGACAGACAAAGTCACCAATGAAGAAGTGCTATGGATGAACACAACCGTAGATTTGGTCAACATCGTGAAGGGCCGAAAGCTGCAGTACTTGGGACAAATAATGAGAAATTAAGGCAGGCAGGAGCTACTCCAATGCATTTTGCAAGGTAAAATTGAAGAAAAAAGGGCCCCAGGACGAATAAGAATATCCTGACTTGCTAACCTGAGAGCATGGTATAGAAAGACCTCAACACAAGTATACACATGATGACACATTTACACATAATATACAGATGAATATACACATTTGAAGAAATAAAGCATATTTATGAAATATACTGATGGCCGAAAAAAATGCAACACCCAGAAGGCCAATATTTTTTTAAATATTTATTTATGGAAGCATACATCATAATATTCTTATTATTTGATAACATTATAAACAAATTTGCAAATTTTCATTTTCGTCAAAAAATTAATGGCATGCAACCAGATTCATCTTTTGGCATGCAACAGGTCTTCTAAGTTGCTTGAGGACGTAGCAATCGATTTTGGTGTCGATCTACCATATCCCATACATTTTCGATGGGTGACAAATCAGCTGATCTTGATGGCCACTCCAAAGTGTCTATACAAGATCCTTGTATGAACTCCATGGTTTCACGGGCAATATGAGGTCCTGCGTTATCCTGTTGAAAGATCGCATTTGGAATGATTTGTAGATGGGGATGTAAAACCAGTTGCAGTACTTCACCAATATATCGTCGAGCTGTCAAAGTGCCGTTAATAAGAGGTAGAGGTAATCTGTTTCCCAAACATATAGTACCTACCCCATACCATAATGCTTGATTGTCTTGCTGACGTTCAACAGTCAAGTCTATATTTTTTCGTCTCTCACCTCGAACACGTCTTACTCTTATGCGCCCATCAAAGCCACCAAACAAACCCTAGATTGACCACAGAAGCAGACAAGTTATCTTTTTGGGCATTTTATCCGCAAAACACGTCAATATAAGTTTTTTTAAAAACAAAAGAAGTACTTTTATAAAACTTGAGAGAACAATATAGAAATGAAAAAGACAAAAATATTAAATACGTTTCTGTTTATAATTTTAGATATCTATGAGAAATTAGAAAAAATACATAGAAAATGTGGCAACGTTGAGATGTAACCCACCGTAAAATCTTTGTGAGGGGAAGGAGTGACTAACACGTGCTTCCAATGCTCCCATTTAACTTCGAACCGATTCAACGTCTGTAATGTATGTTGCCTATCTATAAGGGAACTTAATTTACTAATTTAAAATTAATCAACTGATAGAACGCTGATAGTGAAAAAGGAAAAACTGCTGTGTGTGTACATGTAATATTTCTCTAGAAGAAAAACTCGATTAGATCGTAATAAATAGCTTACCTTTTCTTCTTCTCATAAATCTCTTTCGCCTCCTGCCGGTGGGGGCTCCATTTTCCGGAGCTTTCCCAGAAGAAAACTCCACCAATTTCATTATACAGCACAATAATACTACGAGCATGTCTGTTATGAGTTCTTAGGGCATGTCGCCCTCCCGAAGTGAAAACATTTTAATACGAGAAGGTAATATTTCTGTATATTAAAACGAAAGTAAGAAAAAATCGATTTTTAATATAACTTGACCATGTTAGTCACTGTCTCTCCGTTTAAATGTGTACAATGGAGCATTAGCAAAAACCAATTTTAATTAATACGTATGACATTTTGAGTGACAGTAAGACAATATTTTTAATTTTGGGGAAGCTATTAGAAACAAAGGGCTTGGATTATAAACATATGAGAATCATTGGATGATCTTTTGGATGGTAATGCAGATATTCCTATAGACCTTCAAAACAGTTTTCTCTATAATAATTAGCTATTTTCACTATAACGTTTCAATAATGAAATTATAAGCTTACAATATTTTTTATTTTTTACTATTTAGTTTTAAGTTAGTTTTCAAATTTTTTTCCAATAGTTTTCCGAAACTTTACTGAATGCCACTGAATGGAAACCAATAAGGCATAGAAACACAAGATAAAGAAGACATGTACCAAGGCTTAAGATTAATGAGAAAAAAACTACAACCTATGATGCTGAAATACGTTGGACAGCAAGAAAAACTAATGAGAAAGTACTTCTTTTTCTTCTAGTGCCGACTCCACTAATGAAGGTTGGCTATAACCATTGTAAATTCGTCTCTATCTTCTGCTTTTCTGAAAAGCGTCTGTGTGTTTAACCCGGTGCAGCCGCGAATGTTTTTCAGCCAGGATATTTGTCGTGTATCAGGACCCCCTTTTTCCTTCGATTTTACCCTTTATAATCAGCTGTAATATCTCGTATTTATCATTTCTAAGTATGTGCCCCAAATATGCTGTTTTTCTCTTTTTAATGGTGATCAAAAGTTCTCTGTTTCTTTCCATTCGGTGCAACACCATTTCGTTAATATGATCGGTCATTCGGTCCACGGTATTTTCAAAATTCTCCTGAAAAGCCACATCTCAAAAACTTCTAGCTTTCTCATTAGGTCAACATTAAGAGTCCAGGCTTCGACACCATAAAGAAGAATAGAGTGGATATAACATTTTACCATCCGATATATCGGATTTGCAAATTGAGTCTTTGGTTGGTCAGAAATTTCCTCATCTTCAAAAAGGCTGCTCTTGATTGCTCTATTCTTGATCGAATTTTTGATTTCGGATTTAGACCTTCCATAATCCAGACTCCAGAGTATTTAATTTTGTCCACTTGTTCGATATCTTCATTTTTTATCTGGATCCTTGTTATGACTTTAGCCCTCTTGCTGGTCACCATGGTTTTGCTTTCTTTTTGTTTATTGTTAAATCAAACTGTTCCCCAGTATAACAAATTGTGTTCAGAAGCGTCTGCCGGTCTTTTTCACTTTCAGCGATAATGACTGTATATTTATATTTTCACCATTTATCTTGATACCTCTTGTGCTGTTTTCAAGTGTTTGTGTAAATAACTCTTCGGAGTACATATATATTAAATAGTAATGGTGAAAGTACACAGGCCTGTCTCACTCCTCTACTTATCTGTTATGCATCCGTGCTATTTCCATCTAAAGTTACAAGAGCCTCTTGGTTCCAGTAAAGATTAAGTACATACTAAGGAGGGTCAACAAAAATAGAGAACTGCCAAGGGCTGTTAACCCGGCACCTGCCACGTGGGGTGCTACCAGCACCCCATAACACATTTTCATCAAATATTTGGTATTTTATATAAATAAATTTTAATTTTCTTAGATATTTTACATCAGTTCATTTATTATGGGTTGGTACTTGCTAATTTGCTTATAACACCTTTTTAATTTTATTTTTTAACTTTTATAATATATTAGTAGCTAATAAGTTAATAAAACATGTTTTTTTTTATATTCTTGTGTAACTCAACACATTATTTTGTTTATAAACAAGTAGATCACAGAAAATTTTTAAGGGGTGCTGTGAGCACCCCACGTGGCAGTTGATGCTTTGCAAAGCCACGTGGTAGGTGCCGGGTTAAACACTGGAACTGGAAAATGTCTTATCTGGGATATATAGAGAAGGGAAATCGAAATAGAATATTACAACTGATCATTTAAAGACAAAATAGAGGGCCGTAGAAGTGTAGGAGGAATATAAGTCTTGGTTAAAAAACATTCGTGAAATCAAATGCATGACAAATACTCCAAGGTAGAAATAGACCATGATCGGGACACTCAAAGATCCAGATAGCTGACTACTTTTTTAGTTATTGTAGACCTATAGGAACAAAACCTACCTGTTTCCTGCCTAGAGTTCGCGTCCGTTTTTTAATTATTAACAATTTAGTGGAAAAATCGCGATTTTTTCGATTTTTTGCACCCAATTTAAAAGCTAAATGGTTGACATAAAATTACAAATTAATATTTTAGAACATTAAAAAACCTTCAAAATGCCGATTTTTGAAAGTAAAAAAGTTAATTTGTTGCTACGCAAACTGCAAAATAAGTGAAAATCGTTATTTGTTAATAACTTTTACTAAAACTACCTTAGAACTTTAGTTTTTCACCCAAAGATGGGTATTGGCGAACTTAACAAACCCTCAAAATTTGAAACCGATCCATTAATTAGTTTAATAGTTATTCTAATTGTTTATCCCAGAGACCTTTATTTTGCAATAACATAAGACAGAAAATAATGAAGATAGGGCAATTCTAATGCTAAATGAAAGTAGAAAACTGATACTATCAAAATGTACTAAAAAACGATAAAAAATTATCTAATATAGTCAAAAATCCTAATGCCAAATTTGTGAAATTTTGTAGTTTATAAACATTTATTGTATTTTACACGAATTTTTAAAAATGTAGTTCAATTGGTGACTGAGTCATGGTAAGTCTTTGATCGTTCTTTTGTTAAATATATTGATCGTTGTTTTTTTATTTGTATGTAATTTTTTTGTACATTGCAAATATGCAATTTATCTAGACATTTATTAATTAATAAACAGTCTAATTTGATTAAAAAATTTTTGAAAAAATAATTTTTTCCCAAAAATCCATGATTTGAATCATACTACCCCTATTAATCATAGAAAAAGTTAAGGTATACTTTAATAAATAAATCAATAAATAATTATCTAATAAAAATCATTTATTTATTAAAGTGTACTTTAACTTTTTCTATGATCATTAATGATACAATGATTAAAAAAATAGATTTTTGTAAAAAAAATATTTTTTCAAGAATTGTTTAAACAAATTAGACTGTTTTTTTAATTAATAAATTTATAAAAAAATTGCATATTTGTAATGTACGTAGAAATTACATACAAATTAAAAAAAGAAAGATCAAAATCCATTAAGCTGACCCGGAGATACAGAAAATTATATTCGTTTGAAATTGATCTTTCGGTATTTTAACTCGCTGGATTTGTAGGGTTCCCCCTAGTAATCGTTTGCTTTACATTTTTGAAAAATCGTAGAGGATGCTGTGAAGGTGTAATGTTTTTGCAAATTTTTTAAGAAAAAATACAAATCCCATTTTTTAAAATGGCATTAATAAGATTCCTTAATTATTATAAAGAAATTAGCTGTGAATTCAAAAAAAAACATATGGCTAACTTTGTCCCAAATGAGCCCAGGCTAAATTTTTTTATTTGAAAATTCGTGTTAAAATACTATCTTTTCGAATGTATAAAAAGATTGTTTCTACGGACAACATTTTAAAAGTTATTCTAAATGTTTATAAACTACAAAATTTTAAAAATTTGGCATTAGGATTTTTGACTATGTTAATTATTTTTGTATCTGTTTTTAATATATTTTGATAACATCACTCTTCTACTTTCATTTAGCATACTCAGAATTGCTCTATCTTCATTATTTTCTGTGTTATCTTATTGCAAAATAAAGGTATCTGGGATAAACAAATAGAATAACTCAAACTAATTAATGGATCGGTCTCAAATTTTAAGGGTTTGTTAAGTACCCCAATACCCAACTTTGAGTGAAACACTAAAGTTCTAAGGTAGTTTTAGTAAATGTTATTAACAAATAACAATTTTCACTTATTTTGCACTTTGCGTAGTAACAAATTAACTTTTTATCTTTCAAAAATCGGCATTTTGAAGGTTTTTCAATGTTCTAAAAAATTTGTTTGTAATTTCATGTCAACTATTTAGCTTTTGATTGGAGTGCAAGAAATCGAAAAAAATTGCGATTTTTGCACTAAATTGTTAATAATTAAAAAACGGACGTGAACTCTAGGCAGGAAACAGGTAGGTTTTCTTCCTATAGGTCAACAATAACTTAAAAAGGTAGTCAGCTACCTGGATCTTTGAGTGTCCCGAGAAAATCCTTATTACTCTGGACTAGAAAATCGAGAAAAATTGCAGAAGATCGAGAAGCTTTCGCAATGGTGATCGAAAACGTCGAATGATTCTGATATGGAACATTAAAAATAAGAAGAAATAGATGCAAAGATTTTTTGAAAGTGTAATTTCTGAGTTTATGAAATTTTACTTACAGACACAGTGGCTTGGGTATTTTCGCAATTGTTATATTTAAAAATCAATTTTTTTGCATACAACACTATTTCTATCTGACATAAATAACTACAAAACAAAACCGCAAAAGCTTTTTCGTATTTTCTAACACTTGATGAGTGCAAAGTCCGTTTTATCACTGCGGATTATAAAGTCTTCTAAACAGGATGTCAGTTATCTATTAAGTAATATGTCGTACAGTTTACCAGATGTTTACAAAGGCTATATTTATATTTATAATTTGATGTAGTCTAATAATAACAAAAGACCAATAAATTCCAATGAAAAAATAGTACATTGTTTACCGGGTAGGAAAAGCTTAACATTCCTGGACGACTGTGAAGATTGCTAAGTCGAGGCGCAAGCCGAGACTTAGCAACACAGAGTCCAGGAATGTGGCTTTTCCTACGAGGTAAACATACTATTTTTCCGCAAATCGTTTAAAATTCGACAGATATTGATTGATTTAAAAAAAACGCGATAATTTTATTCCCAAATAAATGGTGCTTTGAAATTCCTAATAAAATTACTTGGGTTACTATGGAAACGTATTGAGGTTGAATTGTCAAACTTGACGCTTATAAATTTAATTGCTGGTGTTCCCGAAAGTAAAATGATAAGTGATGATGAAATTTCCATTCCTGGGACTCCTCCAGAGCTGGTTGAGGCAGTGAATACTGCTTCATTAGAATTATTGCCAAAGAAATCAAGAGAAAAGTACGAAAATGCATACAGACGTTTTATGGATTATCGCATGAGTAAAAATACGAGTTCTTTCTCAGAAAATGTTGTAATGGCATACTTCCTAGACCTTTGTTTAAAGATGAAATCTTCAACATTATGGGCCAATTATTCAATGCTGAAGTCAACCCTTGCACTTAAACACAATGTAGATATATCTACATACTCAAAACTTCGTTCTTTATTGAAACGGCAAGCTCAAGGTTATAGGGCAAAGAAATCTAAGATTTTAACGAAGGAAGAAATTGAAAAATTTATCCAGGAAGCTCCAGATAAAGAAAATTTAATGATTAAGGTAATTTACAAGGTTTTAATAGCAATGTGTTTTCTATCATTTATGTAGAACACTAACAACTGTACGGAAATATCATTTCCTTACAGTAAGGAAATGACATTTCCTTACAGTAAGGAAGTCCTGACTTTTTCTTCAAGAAATTTTGACAGGAATGTTGTTGAAATTACAACATACTTTTGTTTCCCCTGTATACTTAAATTCTACCAAATGAATAAAATCTCGGTTACACACAACCAACGGGAACTACTATAATAAAACATAATTAGTTAAAGCCCCTTATTGATTCATAAAAATATAAAATCCATTTTAGTACCATATTCGTCAAAACCATGAACAATCATTTCCTTTTCTTTGGTAGTAAAAAATGAGTTAATATCTACACATGTCCCATTCAGTAAATTAAAATTAGGTCTCGTTCGCTTTTTCCGTAAATCGACATAAAATAAGGGGAATTTAAAACACTCTCATCTCAATCGCCAAACAGAACACACACACATTCTTTCACTTTCACGCATTTTTAAATCATAAAGACAGTCTCTATTTTCTAGTGCGATTTAATTAAGTTAAATAAGTTGTACGGTAAATTAGTGTAATATTAAACATTCTCGCTTTATAAATAAAATTTAGTTTGCATCTGGTGCTTTAATTTGGGTATTGGTGACAGTTTACCAGTAGCAGAAATCGACTCATTCTTATGTGTGGAAATTAATTACAAGATTCGCACATAATTTGGTACCCCTGGTGGGACACACACAGACACAGGAGAGCTGAATCCCGAGTCTTCTCTCAAGAATTCATGGTACCCCTGGCATAGGCAGTCAGAAGCTGTTATCACCTACAACCACTGTATAGCTGCTACCACCCCCAGGAGGCAGACAACCAGAGGCATCTTTCTTCTCATCGGAAGTGCTCATATTCAAAAGTTTTACTCAAGGTAACTTTCGAACTATTATTATTAACAGTTCTGCATACGCTCGAATTTTTATTCGCTCAATTATTATTAATATTGTATCGTTTTATTGTTTGCATTATACTCGCATTTTATTCGCTACTTTTTATTAATATTTTTTCTCTTTTACACTCATAATTATTTTTTACACTTTCTTCATTTATCTTTATTTACTGTTATTTCACTTACATATCATATTTTCGCATATATCGCACTGATAAATCTCTCTTTAGTTACCTATTACACAACAATTTTTGTATAATTTCACATTAGTGCAGTGCAATAAACCTTTTGAGTGAACTTTTCCCCTCATTATCGTTATATTTTGTCTAAATTAAAATGGATCAATTAAAGAGAGAAAAATCAACAACCAAATCAGCCATAACTCGCGTATTAACTTGGATCACTAAGTATCTTGATGCTCAAACAAACTCCTTTGAAATAGACGTCAGAAAATCAATGCTAATTAGCTCTTTTAATAATTATAATCAAATTTGCGATAATATTGAATCATTAGAAGGTGGCGATTTGGTTGCTGAAAACAGAGACGAAGTCGAAACTAATTATTGTTCTGCCATGGCAAGATTAGAAAACAAATTACACAGTCTTGCTCAGTCTCAATTCAACTTATCTCTGGCTTCTGAACGTAACCCTTTTATTCCCTCAAACGTAAAGTTGCCCCCCATATCAGTCCCCACTTTCCACGGGGAGTACTCCAAATGGGTTTCCTTTTACCAATTATTTACCTCTCTCATCACGGATAATCAGTCCATCTCAAATGCTCAAAAACTAATCTACCTAAAATCTGCTCTTCTTGGTGAACCCCTGACTCTTATCGAATCTCTCGAAATCACAAACGATAATTTTGACTTAGCACTAGACATTTTAAAGAAAAAATATAGTAACGATTTGGCAATTATCAACTCTCACATTAACTCTATCATTGACTACCCTTCTTTCTCTAAAAGTAACCGTCAAACACTAAGTGAGTTCATAAATGAGTCTAAAAAGCATGTTGACTCACTGAAGTTATTAAATGTGCCTGTAAAAACTTGGGATTTAATTTTAATTAATATTTTATCTCGCAAATTAGACTTTGCTTCAAAACGCTATTACGGAGAAAGAAGAAATCGCAGCTCTCAGCCAACATTAACCGAATTTTTCGATATTCTTAACGAACGCTGCAATATTTTATCTGATTTAACTCATCTCCCTGAATCTAAAAGGGATTCACACTCACAAAAATCCCACTTAGCCTTTCTCCCTGAACCTAACAGGGAACCACATTCGCAAAAAGCTCACACTAAAACACACTTTACTTCTCTACATTCAAATACCTCACAATCTACGCAGCAAACTTATACTCACCCCAAGTGTTCATATTGTAATGCCTTCTCACACAGAATATATTCTTGTCGGCAATTTTTAGCTCTATCTCATGATGAGAAACATAATTTTATTCGCTCAACAAAAATGTGCTCCAATTGTTTGGGCACTAAACACTCTCACAATGACTGTATTTCTAGAGGTTGTTCAATTTGCAACCGAAGGCATCATAGTCTCCTTCACCAAGATTCTTCTGAGCAAAATCGCAACCCTTCTGCCCCACGCTTTCAAACTCAATACAATACACGTTCTAATGTGAATTATCCCAAACATTCCACTCAGAAAGACATCGCTAACAACAATGTCAGAAACGAAGATATTAATGAATCTCGTAACGTGCAACGTACCTCACCAAATTCTCTACCATCCAATAGTTCAGAAGGCACTCAAATTAACTCTCATAGGCCTTCACATCATGCCCCAATCAATGACAACACCCATAGCTCATCATTAAGTGCTATGAGCGACACTTTAACTAATTCGTATGTCCTTCTCGCCACTGTAAAATTCACTCTGTTCACGAAATCAGGTAAAACTATTCAAGTTAAAGGTTTATTGGATAGCGGAAGCCAGAACTCTTTCATCACTAAAAGTCTGGTAAACAAACTTAATTGCGAAACATACGCAAGGACTTTACAAATTTCTGGAATATCTCAAAGCCCGATCACTTCAAATCTCACTGCCAAAATTACTCTCTTTTCTGATCAGTCAGACAACCAACTTACTTTGAACTGTGCGATCATTCCGATAATAACTTGTAAATTACCTCAAACGAATATTTCTCTAAGTAGCATACATATTCCCGAACACCTCAATTTGGCAGATGATAAGTTCTTTGAATCTTCCGATATTGACATTTTAATTGGCGCGGACAAATATTATGAAATTCTTCAACCTGGTCACTTTAAATTAGGAACAAATCTACCAGTTCTCTTTAATACCATCTTTGGATGGGTGATCGCAGGAAATTTTCCCATTAATTCTCGCTCCCAAGAAAATTTAACTCTTTCGGTACAAACAACCGAAATTCTTCCCAATGATAATGATTCTCGTCTTGATGTAGTCCTTGCTAAGTTTTGGGAAACTGAAGAATGCCCCACCACTAAAAAACTGTCCGAAGAAGACGAACTGGCTGAACTCAACTTCACAACTTGTCATAAAATTCTGAAAAATGGTCGCTTTCAGGTTGATTTACCGTTGAAGTCCCCTTCCGAGCATCTTAAACTCGGCAATTCATTTTATGTAGCAAAGAAACGATTTGAGTTACTTGAAAGAAGATTCAAAAGCAACCCTACGCTCTTTAATGAATACAAAAAATTCATCGACGAATATATAAACTTAAATCATGCTAAATACGTACCTTTGTCTCTTCACAGTACTTACTCTCTAAACAAATACTTTTTGCCCCATCACTGCGTTCTAAAAGATTCTCTGACTACCAAACTTCGCGTAGTTTTTGATGGTAGCTCTAAATCCACTTCTGGGCAGTCTCTTAATGATATTTTACTCACTGGATATCAAGTACAACCTGATTTGTTCGATATCATTTGTCGTTTTCGGCAATTTAAATTAGTTTTTATCGCAGACATCGAAAAAATGTATAGACAAATTAATGTCAATCCCGAACAAACTTTTCTCCAAAATATACTTTGGAGAGACAGCCCAAATGAGCCCTTAAAATGCATCGAACTCGCTTCCGTTACTTATGGAGTAACGTGTTCCAGTTTCTTAGCCACTCGTTGTTTAAACGAAATTGCAAATTTACATAAAGGAAAATACCCACTCGGTGCTGACGCTCTCTTGAATCAAACCTATGTCGATGATGTTCTCTATGGAGCCAACGAATTTTCTACTCTTGAAAACGCACACCATGAACTTAATGAAATGTTAAATTTTCATGGAATTCGTCTTCATAAATGGGTCTCCAACTCTCCACAATTTTCAGCAAAATATATAAGTAACCCTCCGTTAAATTATGAACTCGATGTTGAAAATACAAGTAGTAAGGTACTAGGCCTCTCCTGGCAGCCTAATGAAGACAACTTTATCATTTCTGTACCTATTTCTCCAGAACGCACTTCCCTATATACTAAAAGAACGGCAGAGTAAGGGTCGTAAAATTAAAAACATCAACTGGCGAATTAATTCGTCCTATCACTAAATTATATGTACTACAACAATAGTTTTTCAATTTCCTTAATCATCTCTCCCCTTGTTTTATAATTCTCTATCTTTAGCTCTTTATCGTTTCACAACCACATAATTTCCCATTTCCCGTGGGGGCCCAGTTATGTTGAAATTACAACATACTTTTGTTTCCCCTGTATACTTAAATTCTACCAAATGAATAAAATCTCGGTTACACACAACCAACGGGAACTACTATAATAAAACATAATTAGTTAAAGCCCCTTATTGATTCATAAAAATATAAAATCCATTTTAGTACCATATTCGTCAAAACCATGAACAATCATTTCCTTTTCTTTGGTAGTAAAAAATGAGTTAATATCTACACATGTCCCATTCAGTAAATTAAAATTAGGTCTCGTTCGCTTTTTCCGTAAATCGACATAAAATAAGGGGAATTTAAAACACTCTCATCTCAATCGCCAAACAGAACACACACACATTCTTTCACTTTCACGCATTTTTAAATCATAAAGACAGTCTCTATTTTCTAGTGCGATTTAATTAAGTTAAATAAGTTGTACGGTAAATTAGTGTAATATTAAACATTCTCGCTTTATAAATAAAATTTAGTTTGCATCTGGTGCTTTAATTTGGGTATTGGTGACAGTTTACCAGTAGCAGAAATCGACTCATTCTTATGTGTGGAAATTAATTACAAGATTCGCACAAATGTCAAAATTTCCTGGCGATTTGCGGAAAAAGATATTTTTACACGTAAGTAAAAAAAGTTGAATTATAGTATCTAGTTATTTATCATACAAAGGGGGAAAAATATATAGGGTGAGGCAGACAACTGGCCTATTAGAAATATCTCGAGAACTAAAGGCAACAGAATCATTAAAATTGGAATTAAGGGGTTTTGAAGGATGATCTATTAAATGAAAATATTTTCATCTCTTTGCAACTTCCGGTTATACCGGAAGTTGCTTATAACTTCGTTTTTTTAAATGGGACACCCTGTATATTTTTACATTTTTGGATTCTCTTCGATGTCTTCTTTCTTAAAATATGAGGTTTTGTTATATTATACAGGGTATTTTAAAAGATAATTATGTTTTTTTATTAATTTTGTAGCAACATTCACACCTTGTAGAATTGTAGTAGTTTGACATCTAAAACTCTACTTACGTTCAAATGATTTTTAATTACCTCTACTATTGTTAAGAATCATTAGTATAGCTAAATTTTTAATTTTAGTATACAGGGTTGGTCGAAACTCGGAATGAGTATTTTCTGAGTTTTCTTATATTTTCTGTATTTTTGTATTGTAATGAATTGATATTTTATGGTACTTTTTTATTTCTTAGGCATTCCCTATACCTAACTGCTTTAATTTGTGAGTTATTGGTGATTAAAGCTAAACATTAATTGCAACAAAAAATACGTAAAATTTTATTAGGCTGGCCGTGAAAATACTCAATCCCAAATAGTTTTTCAGAAATAAATACGTATTAATCCAGACTGGTCCTTAAAATTACCAATAATGGTTTATACCCTATTCCACGAACATACGCCTGTTTTGGATTATTTCGACAAAAAATATTTTACTGTGCAAAATAAGAAGAACGAAAGTAAATTGCAAATTACATTGTTGTTTATTGGAATAATTATTAGCGCCGTTTACTTTCTTACTTCTTATGTTGCACAGTAAAATATTCGTTGTCGAAGTAATCCAAAACAGGCGTATGTTCGTGGAATGGCCCATAGCTATCAAAATATGTACCTACGTAGTTAAGATTGTTGGTGCGATTAACAATCAAGCACAAATTAAAGCAGTTAGGTATAGAGAATGCTTAAAAAATAAAAAAGTACCATAAAATATCATTTTATTACAATACAAAAATACAGGGTGTTCCATTTAAGAAAACTCAGAAAATACTCATTCCGAGTTTCGACCAACCCTGTATACTAAAATTAAAAATTTAGCTATACTAATGATTCCTAACAATAGTAGAGTATATTAAAAATCATTTGAACGTAAGTAGAGTTTTAGATGTCAAACTACTACAATTCTACAGGGTGTTAATTTTGCTACGAAATTAATAAAAAAACTTAATTATCTTTTAAAATACCCTGTATAATATTACAAAACCTCATATTTTAAGAAAGAAGACATCGAAGAGAATCCAAAAATGTAAAAATATACAGGGTGTCCCATTTAAAAAAAAAACGAAGTTATAAGCAACTTCCGGTATAACCGAAAGTTGCAAAGAGATGCAAATATTTTCATTTAATAGATCATCCTTCAAAACCCCTTCATTCCAATTTTTATGATTCTGTTGCCTTTAGTTCTTGAGATATTTCTAATAGGCCCTTTATTTGCCTCACCCTGTATTGTATTTTTGTTCGAGGTTGTCAAAAGACCGAGATATTTTGAGAAAATTTTATTCAATCCAATATTTTTCCTCGGTTTAGTATTGAAATACTCAGAATCCAAGAGTCCAGGAAAGGATGAGGTAACAGCTAAAATGTTCAAACATGGAGGACCATTACTAATTTAGCAGTTGAGAAAGTTTCTGAAAGAAATATGGGAACAAGAATACATACCGAAAGAATGTACTGAAGCACATTTAAACTCTATGCCCAATTCACAAAAAAAAATCGACAAAAGTTTATGCTACACTAAGCACCAAAATTAACGCACCACCTTAAAAATGGGATATATTTGATGTCTTGTATTTCCTAAACCTGTTGTCCGATTCTAGTGATTTTTTTAATATATTATAGCTTTATTCTTCAAGAATATTGATTTAATAATATTGTTGTTAAACAGATAAGTGTCGTTGTATACCCGGTGTAACAATAATAATGTGTTTTTTCCTCAAAGTTTGGAACACCCTGTGGAATATTCTGGCGTATATAAAATGTTTAAATTAAAACTTGACTGTAGCCTTAGGCTTTCTTAACATTTTGCTTTTTGATTCATTCGCTTATGTTGGATAATAAAAAAGTTAGGTACTTTAACAACTAGCAATGTTCTTCATCAATACAGGGTGTTTCTAAATAAGTGTTACAAACTTTAAGGGGTTATTCTGCATGAAAAAATAATGACCGTTTGCTTTATAAAGATATGCCCACAAATGCTTCATTTCCATGATACGGGATGTTGAATTTTTTCTTACAAATTGACGATTTATTTATTGCTCTAAAACCGGTTGCGATATGCAAATGAAATTTGGGAGGTTTTAAGAGGTAGTTATTGCGCAGTTTTTGGCATACAATAAAAGAATTTTATATTCACCATTAGCGTGCATGCGGGTAATATGACCGAGTAATATGACACGTATGCACGCCAATGGTGAATATAAAATTCTTAATTGCATGTCAAAAATGCGCAATAACTACCCCTTAAAACTTACTAAATTTTATTTGCATATCTCAACCGGTTTTAGAGCAATAAATAAATCGTCAGTTTGTAAGAAAAAATTCAACATCCCGGATCTCGGAAACGACGCATTTGCGGACATATGTTTATAAAGCAAATGGTCATTATTTTTTCAAGCAGAATTACCCCTTAAAGTTTGTCGCACTTATTTAGAAACACCTTGTATTGATGAATAACATGGCTAGTTGTTAAAGTACCTAACTTTTTTATTATCCCACATAAGCGAATGAATCGAAAAGCAAAATGTTAAGAAAGCCTAAGGCTACAGTTGAGTTTTAATTTCAATATTTTATATACGCTAGTATATTCCACAGGGTGTTCCACACTTTGAGGAAAAAATCCACTATCATTGTTACACCCGGTATATAATGACACTTACCTGTTTAGCAATAATATTATTAGATCGATATTCTTGAAGAATAAAGCTAAAATATACTAAAAAAATCACTAAATCGGAGAACAGGTTTAGGAAATAAGAGACATCAAAAATGTCCCATTTTTAAGGTGGTGCGTTAATTTTGATGTTTAGTGTAATAATGTATAATGTAAAATGACAATAGCGCTACTAAATGTTGCATATTATAAAATCCTGGCAGTACAATCAATGTACAGCAATGCAGATATTTTTATCTTTTATATTTATTTTTTCTCTTAAAAACATTCTCTTCTAAGTTTCTTCAATAAAATATACGAAAGAGGGTATAGGTATAGTAACAGACTAGCTACTGTCAACTTTTGCAGTGATACCGAAAAAAAAAATAATAAACGCCAAACAGTGTAGAGATCATCGCACTATCAATCAGTTTGATAAGTCATGTACTGATTTTTTTAAGAATCGTGAGAATTTACAACAAAACAGAAGTATAAACTAAGTGAAACACAGTTTGGTTTCAGAAGCAACCTTGGAACTAAAGAAGCATTATTAAGTTTGCAAGTCATGGTTCAAAGATGTAGGGATATAGAACAACCAGTATATCGACTTTATCGACTTTCAAAAGGCATTTGACAAGTCACTTATGACAAACTGATAGGCGTCTTGCGACAGGTGGGAATTGATGATCAAGACCTCCATACTATTAAAAATTTGTATTGGCATCAATGTGCAAATATACGAATTGGCCAGAACATGACAGAAGCAGTGGGAACACGACGTGGAGTGAGGCAAGAGTGTATTTTATCGCCTCTACATTTTAATATCTACTCCGAATTTATTTTAAAAGAAGCCTTAGGTGAGGATGCAGCCATTGAAATCAATTAAAATAATGTCAACAATCTCAGATACGCAGACGGCACAGTACTGATTGCCTCCAATGAAGAATACTTGAAACGACTCATAAACAGGGTGAACAAAACATGTGATAAATATGGGTTAAAACTAAATACTTCAAAGACATACCTATTGTTAGAGCCAGCAAAAGTGTTACCACGCTGTAATCTACAACAACGAAAGGGAACCGCATCAACTATCAACGAATCTCTCTTCAGCTACGACCGGCAAGCGAGCAAGACGGTTTTGTTTGTATTTTGAACAACCTGTTAAATTCGTTAATAAAATTTTGTTTTATACAAATTTAGTTTTATATACAGTCCATTAAATACTACACATATCTTATGATAAGATATCTTATGATAAGATATCTTATGATAAGATATCTTATGATCCTTATAAGTAAAATAATAAATACAGGAAGAATTCCAGAAGAATGGAGAACCACTCAAATGATAGCGTTATTTAAGAAAGGTGATAGGGCAGACCACAGTAACTATAGAGGGATAAATTTACTGAGCACTATACTGAAACTCACAACAAAAATACTTATGGAGAAAATAATGGCGTGCATAAATATATCGGATGAACAACAAGGATTTAGAAGTGGAAGATCATGTAACGATGCAGTTTTTGTGATAAGGCAAATAGCGGAGAAATCATTAGATTATAACAAACCAGCCTTTTTCTGTTTCATAGATCTAGAGAAAGCGTTTGATAGAATCCAATTAAAAGATGTGATACACCTTCTATATGAGAAAAATTTACCACTGGATATCATAAAACTGATAGAAAACATATATGTAAGAAATATAATAGAAATGAAAGTCAATGGAATAATAACAGAACCCATAGAAACAAACACAGGAATCAGGCAAGGAGATTCACTAAGCCCTCTACTGTTTAACATAATATTGGATGCAATAATAAAACAAGCGAAGAAAAAAAGAGGGTACAAAATGGGCAATAGAGAGATAAAAATACTCTGTTACGCTGATGACACGGTGTTAGTAGCAGAATGCGAAGACGACCTACAAAGATTATTGCACGAGTTCAATATTAACGCAAAAGAAATGAATATGAAAATATCAGCCCAAAAAACAAAAAGCTTAGTAATTTCCAAAGAACCAATAAGATGCAAATTGGAGTTAGACAATCAAATTATACAACAAGTAATGACTTTCAAATATCAAGAGGTAAAAGACCAAATAATTAAAGCCAGTAGACCGACCGGATGCCTAAACGACACAATTTGGAAAAACAAACACCTAAAATTGGAAACAAAGGCCCGAATATATAAGTTAGTTATTAGGCCAGTTATGACTTACAAGCCGACAAGCCAGTGCTGGCGCGTGACCTTGAGCGAAAATACACAGCGACAAATGCAGAATACGAGAAGGTCAGCCGCCACCTCTCGCTTGTCGCTCTGTACACGGCCGAAACAAGACCAGATACAAGCAAAACACGAAGACATCTGGAAACCAACGAAATGAAGATCTTAAGAAGGATTGCTGGAAAAGGACTACAGGATAGGGTAAGAAGTGAGGAAATCAGACGCATATGTGGAGTAGACAATATAAATACCTGGGTAAAGAACAGAAAAGAAGAGTGGAATGAGCACATAAGCAGGATGTCTGAATCAAGGATAGTAAGAATAGCCAGGGACAAGTCACCGTTAGGCAGGAGAAGTATAGGACTCCCAAGGAAAAGATGGAATGACAACTTAGGGGCAGAATGAAAGGCACCGTTGAAGAAAAACAGGCAGTACTGCCTATATAAAGAAGAAGAAGAAGAAGAAGAAGATCTTATGATATGTATTTGCAAACTTTGTATTCTTTGTCTTTGTACTCAGCAAACCGAGTTACAACATCAGAGCGTATGGAATAAAGATGTAAAAATAATTGTTATAAAGATTGTAAACGATAACTGGGATATAAAGAAAGAAATAAGAATACGCATTGAAAAAGCCAGAGCCGCCTCCTATAAACTAAAGATATTATTACTAAAATTTTTATTAATAGATATATTACGTTAAACTTTAAAATCGGATTAATACGCTGCTATATACCTATTCTCCACATTGCTGTATGGCATGGAGAGTTGGACCCATACAGACACACTAATGAAAAAATTGGAGGCCATTGAGATGTGGATCTATTCCGAATCCCGAGTATCCCTAAGTATCCCGAATAAAGTACGTGCCTCCTAGTGGCGGGATACGGGCAACAATACATTGGCTTATAGGGCAGTCCTTACAGTAGGGATCCTGGCCTATACAGAAAAATGCAGGCGGGTGTGGGGTAATACTGCACTTTGGTTGCATTGGTGGTGTATTGGCTAAACGTGCAGGGCAGGGTATGGTGCTGATAGAAAAGGCATTCAGGCATCAAATATCCAAACAACATTTTTTCAGGCCATAATAATGAAAAGAACTTCTCCAATGATATAAAAAACTTATACTGAAATGATGGCATCTCCTGAGGTAAAATGTGCCGGAAGTAAAATGAGCCTCCGTTCGGATTTCCGGGTGAGGACTATCTCAGAGGGAACACCATTGCAGGTTAGAAAAATCAGGATAGGGTCGTGGAATCTTGGTAGTCTTACAGGTAAGAGTCTGGAGTTAGTGGATGCGCTCAAACGAAGAAGAGTTCAAATTGCTTGTATTCAAGAAACTAGGTGGAAAGGACAAAGGGCGAAAGAACTAGGTGAAAGATACAAATTGTGGTATGTAGGGAGTAGTAACACTAGAAATGGAGTTGGTATAATTGCTGATAGTGAAATGAAAGATAACGTAGTAGAAGTTGTAAGAACGAGTGATAGAATGATGTCAGTGAAATTTTTAATTGATAAAGAGGTATTGAATGTTGTGTGTGTGTGTGTATGCTCCCCAAACAGGTCTGGGTGAGAATGAAAGAAGAGCTTTCTATGATCAATTAGGAGACGTACTGAGTGATATTCCAGCAGAGGAGAAAGTTATAATAGGAGGTGATTTCAATGCACATGTGGGCCGGCCAAACCAAGACAGGATATGAAACAATACATGGGGGATTAGTCTTTGGAACTAGAAATGAATCTGGAGATGACATGCTTGAATGCCAACAGCATTGGATATGGTGATTGTTAACACATTCTTTAAAAAGAGAGAAACTCAACTTATTACCTACAAAAGTGGACAACATCAATCCCAAATAGACTACTTCATGATAAGGAAAGAAGACATACGTGAATGCAAGGTAATAGTTAGTGAGACAGTAAGTCAACAACATAAGTTGCTTGTTCTGGACATCGAAGTAAAAAGCGAAACTAAACAAAAATATCGGAGAGGACCACAAAAAATCAAGTGGTGGCCACTGAAAGATGAGAAAGAAGGTCTATTCAGGAAGAATAGTAGAAAAAATATGTTGAAACATGAAAGGAAGCCCTAATACAATTTGGAGAAAAATGGCCAGTAGTATTAGAGAGACTGCTATTGAAATACTTGGGAAAACGTCAGGAAAAAAGTTTGAGGATAAAGAGACTTGGTGGTGGTCAAACGAAGTACAAGGAAAAATAAAAGAGAAGAGAAAATTATATAAAAAATGGGCAAGAAACCAGATCCGACACAGAGCTTCAAAACTATATGGTGGCGAAAAAGGAAGCGAAAGTAGCACTAGTAAAAGCCAAAGCAGAAGCGTATTCAAACCTATACGATCAACTTGATACTAGGGAAGGCGAAACGAAGATATATAAAATAGCCAAACAGAGAGTAAAGAAAGCAAAAGATTTTAATCAGATTAGATGTATCCGAGATGAAAATAATAAAATACTAGTTCACGAAAGGGATGTCAAAAAGAGATGGAAAAAGTACTTTGACAGCTTATTAAATGAAGAATTTGACAGACAGCCTGTAGAGTCAACGGAGACAGTAGCAGCAAATGGTCACCAAAATAACCAACGAGGAAGTGGCTCGAGCGCTTCAAAAAATAAAGAAAGGAAAAGCGGTAGGACCAGATGATATTCCTGGGGAAGTATGGAGAACATTGGGAGAAACAGGAACAAGGTGCCAGACGAATGGAGAAGCAGTATACTGGTACCTGTTTACAAAAACAAGGGAGATATACAACAATGTACAAACTACAGGGCTATAAAACTGCTTAGCCACACCATGAAAATATGGGAAAGAGTAATTGATAGACGGATACGTGAAGAGACCGAAATATCCGAGAATCAATTTGGCTTTATGCAGGGTAGATCAACAACAGATGCAATTTTCATTATAAGGCAGTTGATGGAAAAATACAGGAGTAAAGAAACAAACGCTCATATGGTATTCATTGATCTTGAGAAAGCATATGATAGAGTTCCCCGAGAGATTCTGTGGTGGGCACTCAATAAGAAAGGAGTTCCTGGTGAATATGAAAAGATTGTGAGGGATATGTATGAGGGCGTAACGGCTAGTGTTAGGACAGGTGTGGGAGAAACTGATAGATTTCAGGTGAAAGTAGGATTGCACTAAGGCTTTGTGCTTAGTCCGTATTTATTCTCATTAGTTTTGGACCAGATAACAGTGAAACTACAGGGTAACATTCCATGGTGCTTAATGTATGCGGATGATGTCGTGTTAGTAGGAAATAGTGAAAGAGACTTAGAACAAAAACTGGAACAGTGGAGACAAGCTCTGGAGGAAAAAGGTTTAAAACTTAGTAGGACAAAAATAGAGTATCTGGAATGTTCATTTAAAGATGGAGCTACTACAAATAAAATGGTATCTTTGGATGGTGAAATGATTGTGAAAAGCAATAGTTTTAAGTACCTACGATCGGTATTACAGAGTAATGTAGAAATGGATGGAGATGCATGCAGTAGAATTAGGGCTGGATAGATGAAGTGGAAAGAAGCGAGTGGTGTGTTGTGTGACAGAAAAATTCCAATGAAGCTGAAGGGAAAATTCTATAAAACAGCTATAAGACCGGTTATGATGTACGGAACTGAATGTTGGGCAGTGAAAAAGAAAGAGGAACAATGAATGCATGTGGCGGAAATGAGAATGCTTAGATGGATGAGTGGAGTGACAAAGAAGGATAAAATTAGAAATGAGTATATTAGGGGAAGTCTAGGTGTGGCACCAATTGATGCCAAATTGAGAGAGCATAGGTTAAGATGGTTTGGTCATGTTCAACGTCGAGACGTTAATCACCCAATACGAAGAATAGCTGAAGTGCATATTCCTGGAAGGAGTAAGAGAGGAAGACCAAAGAAGACCTGGGGGAGACGATAAGGCAGGACATATTGGTAAAGGGGATTAACATTGATATGACCCAAGATAGAATTGTGTGGAGAAATGCAATTAGGGAAGCCGACACCGCATAGGGATAAAGCAAAGAGAATGATGATGAGATGTGGATCTATCGACGGGTAATGATCGAATAAGAGTTGGGTTGATCGAATAAGAAATGCAACAGTCTTACATTGAATTAATAAGAGCACAGAAATAACAATAACAATAAAAATTCGAAAGTTACAATATTTCAGCCATGTTATGAGACATCCAGAGAGGTATAACCTTCTACACTTCATAATACAGGGCAATATCGCCGAATGAAGAAGAGGCCCAGGCCGAAGAAAAAGCACAGGCCGAAGAAAAACATCCTGGCTCCGAAATCTTCGAGAGTGGTATCAAGAGACCTCCGCTAATATGTTTAGAGCTGCCGTAAACAAAGGTATTATTGCCAATATGATCACCAACATTCGATAATCGGGTACCAGGTTACCAAAAGAAGAAGAAGAATAACCCTCATAACAGACGGACGATTGTGGCCGGCCACTCTGTGGATCCACAAAAGTAGTTTCCGATGATTGACCGTGGGTTCTTATGTGGAGTGGACGTTGCATCACAGACGAGCGACTGTGGCCGGCCACAGTCGCTCGCATAAGAACCCACGGTAAACTACTTTTGTGGATCCACAGAGTGGCCGGTCACAGTCGCCCGTCTGTTATGACGCTCGACTTTAACTGTTTTTTGACTATGTATGTCGCTTTAAAGTCGATGACTAAACACTCTAACCGGTTGATTCCAGATTTATAAACGCACGCGATTCCCAGATTAACTCGCTAATAAGAAAACAACCCTTGGACCGTTTTTATTTAAACCTCACTCACATGAGTCACGCTACGATGCTGGCAAATCATCAGATGCACAAAAATATCTCAAAAAGGAAAACTAAACTTCGTAAATCAGAAAATAAACTCAATGACAATACTTACTTAATTTAGATGAACTTTTCGTGAGTCATTTATATTTAGAGACCACTTAGATAAAATGAGATAATAGGAAATGTACAAAACAGTATTATTAGATTTAGAATGTTTTTTTATGTACAATGTTAGGCAACAAGGCAGCAACTTGTTTAATTGTTATCGTATAGTCCGTCAAGGAAAAAAAAGCTGAAAAAATCTCATACAGGTATTTAAATGTTCTAAAAAGTATGTGAGGTATAGCTTTTAAAACAGTATTATGTAATGGAAAACTGGGAATAGGAATTAGAACTAGAGTATTGAGTTTCTGTCCTTTTATATGAAACCTGGACAATTACGGACGCAACTGAAAAAAGACTTGCCAGTTTTGAGCTTTGGCTTTACTGAAGAATATGGACAATATCATGGACACAACACAACAAATACAGAAACATTAAGAAAGATGAAAAAATAAAGAGAAATACTCAACGCTATGACGGAAAGAAAAATAAGCTACTTTGGTCACATACTAAAAAATGAAAAATATGAGTTGATGTGATTGGTTATACAAGGGAAACTGGAAGGAAAAAGAAAAACAGGATCGGAGAGACGACGCAGATCCTGGTTAAAACATTTAAAGCAGTGGAGTGGAAAACAACAATATAACTCTTCAGAACCGCTGCAGATAGGGTAAAATTGGCCATGATGGTCGCCAATTTCCTTAAAGGATGAGGCACATGAAGAAGAAGAAGAAGGTGATGACAATTTCGTGATGACATATCGCTCATTTTGCTTTGTTTTTTAAAACAATCGTTAAAAATTGAAAAAAGAGTTTTGCCTATAAAACGTTTCTTATATATTTTAGAGAAAAATAATAATATTTAGATTTTATTGATAAGTGTGCCTATATAAATATATGTATAATAATAGTTATTATAAATTTATACAATACATTTAATTCTTTTAGTTAATTTTATAATTTTTATTTTCAAAAAAAATAATTCATTTGAATATTATTGCAGTTAATGAAACTATATTACAGTATGTATTACAGTCCGTTATATAAAAATAGGTTTAAAATCAATCAACAATTTTATTTTGAAAATACGTACTGTATCTACACTCACCGGCAGAGAAAACGAGCACCCCAAAAAATGGGTCATTTTTAATGTCTTGTATTTCCTAAACCTGATGTCCGATTTAAGTAATTTTTTTAATATGTGATAGCCTTATTCTTTATCAATATCTCTGTAATAATATTGTTGCTAGACAGGTACATTGTCACATAAGCGTAACCAGGATGATCCTAAGGGGGGGGTTACAACTACTGGAAAGGGGGGGGGTTACAACTACTGGAAGGTCTCTGAGGGGTATGGTGTTAAGCGTATAGAGCTCAAAGTCCATCCCAATGGGGGGGGGGTTATAACCCCCAAAACCCCCCCTGGTTACGCCTATGCATTGTCATTGTATACAGGGTGTACGAATCAAACTGTGTTTTTTTCTCAAACTTTGGAACACCCTGTGGAATGTTCTAGCTTTTATAAAATACTGAAATTATAACCAAACTATAGCCTCAGGTTTTCTTAACATTCTGTTTTTTTATTCATTCGCTTATGTTGGATAATAAAAAAGTTAAGCACTTTAACAACTACCCCTGTTTTTCGTTAATACAGGGTGTTTTTAAATAAGTACGGCAAACTTTAAGGGGTAATTCTGCATGATAAAATAATGACAGTTTGCTTTATAAACGTATGCCTGCAAATGCTTCGTTTCCGAGATAGGGGGTGTTGAAATTATTCTTACAAACTGACGATTTATTTATTTCTCTAAAACGGTTTGTGATATGCAAATGAAATTTGGTAGATTTTAAGAGGTAGTTATTGCGCATTTTTTGGCATACAATTAAGAATTTTATATTCACCATTGGCGTGCATACGGGTATAAATATTTTAGATATATCCCGTATGCACGCCAATGGTGAATATAAAATTCTCAATTGTATGCCAAAAAATGCGAAATAACTAGCTCTTAAAATCTACCAAATTTCATTTGCATATCCCAAACCGTTTTAGAGCAATAAATAAATCGTCAGTTTGTAAGAACAATTTCAACACCCCTTATCTCAGAAACGAAGTATTTGCGGACATAAGTTTATAAAGCAAACTGTCATTCTTTTATCATGCAGAATTACCCCTTAAAGCTTGCCGTACTTATTGAAAAACACCCTGTATTGACGAAAAACAGGGGTAGTTGTTAAAGTGCCTAACTTTTTTATTATCCAACATAAGCGAATGAATAAAAGAACAGAATGTTAAGAAAATCTGTGGCTATAGTTGGGTTTTAATTTTAGTATTTTATAAAAGCTCGAACATTCCATAGGGTGTTCCAAAGTTTGAGAAAAAAACACAGTTTGATTCGTACACACTGTATACAATGACAATGTACCTGTCTAGCAACAATATTATTACAGCGATATTGATAAAGAATAAGGCTATAACATATTAAAAAAATTACTTAAATCGGACATCAGGTTTAGGAAATACAAGACTTTTTGAGGTGCCCGTTTTCTCTGCCGGTGAGTGTAGTAAAAAAAAATAAAGTTTTGCTTACTACTCTTTTACTTTTCTACTTCATCAAAAAACTCTTCAATGTACTCGTTTGGTTGTCAAAATTATTCACTGATCCACAAGTTGAATACGCGAAGTATTTTTTGGCAAAAACATACAATTAAAGTTGATGTCTTCTGAATGTCGAATATTTTCAGGGGGGTAAGTAGGAGCTTTGTCTGAAATCAATAAACATTTCACCTCTTTCGGCGGTATTTCCAGTTTCTTCTCTTGAAATTTTCTCAGTGCTGCTGGTACAAAACGGGCAGATGCTGCATTATATCTTTGACAGGTCTAAGTTTACGAGATTTGCCAACAATTATAGCAGTCAATCCGTGCGATACATCGGAGTTAGCACAAAGTAGTGCCGAGATCATCTTGATTTTTCTTACAGAGTTGGATTTTTCCTATTTTTTTTAATTCAATTTTTTTTTCATTTGATCGAATTTTTTGTCCGTTATATCCGAAGTCCGTTAAATAGAGGTCCGTTCTATCGAGGTTTTACCTAATATTTTTGAAGATAAGTAGCCAATAAGTATAAGTAATAGTTGTGTACTATTTAACAGTATAATATGTTTAATTTTACTAAACTAAACTTTAAACTTCAATTCTTACATAAAGTTTAAAAATTAAAAAAAAAATACGTGGCATAGAAGCACGTGATAATGCAGAGGATACTTCTCCCCTCCACTTTTGCGTGGCGGTATTTTATGAGTACTATCACTTTAACGGGTTATAACTTTTAAGGGTCTAGGACATTTCGCCGTCGCCGTTTCGCCGTCGCCATTTCGCCGTCGCCGTTTCGCCGTCGAGCCATTTCGCCGTCGCCGTTTCGCCGTCGAGCCATTTCGCCGTCGCCATTTCGTTGTTAGCATTCGTACTTATAATTTCGGAATGATCATTACTTGTATATAAGTTTTGAATGATTTTTGAACGGTTAAATACTATCACTTTTGCATAATGAAGTTTTTTATTTTTGATGCAGTAAAAACAATTGAAATTGAAATCTGTAAATATTTTATTTTTCAGACGAAAACAATGTATAGTTGAATACGAAAATATAACTTGGTTTTACTAGCAACATCAGCATTTTATTTACACTGACATTTAGTATAAAAAAAAGTTAGTATATTATCACGTTCTTGCGACATTTAGTATAAAAAAAGTTAGTATGTTATTACGTTCTTGTAAACTTAATAGGTCTGGATCCCGCGTATGAAAAAAAAGTTGATTAATAGCAAGCTGAAAATTTGTTAATAGCTTAACAGTGTCTAGTCGAATAAACTTTGATATGTGTGAACACTGGAACAGGGGTAGTTTTAATTGTGGAACAGGTTAAAAATTTGGAACGGTCACACCACGAAAACGGCACATTTATTTTGTCCGACAGAACAGACTTAAACTCTTCGAACAGAGACTAAACTCTCATGCAAAAATCAGACTGCTATTTATCACCAAATAGGCGTTTTAATGAGTGGAACATGTAGAATATGTCAAATGACAGGAATTATGACAGGTAATAAATAGCAGTCTGATTTTTTCATGAGAGTTTAATCTCTGTTCGGAGAGTTTAAGTCTGTTCTGTCGGACAAAATAAATGTGCCGTTTTCGTGCTGTGACCGTTCCAAATTTTTAACCTGTTCCACAATTAAAACTACCCCTGTTTCAGTGTTCCCATATATCAAAGTTTATTCGACTAGACACCCTTAAGCTATTAACAAATTTTCAGCTTGCTATTAATCAACTTTTTTTTCATACGCGGGATCCAGACCTATAACCAATGCCGGGATGGCGACGGCGAACTGGCTCGACGGCGAAACGGACGACGGCGAAGTGGCTCGACGGCGAAATTACTTACGACTTTTAATTCCTTCACTGTATATGCCATTTATAAGTTGGATCATAAAATATAGATCTTTATTTAGAAAAAGTTAAATTTTCAGCTCTTAATGTTAATAAACAATGGAAATATGATTTTAAGAAAAAAATGCCATATTGTTTTCTATTTCTCATAGAATTTTCGGTTTTTTGAAAAGTGTGTTTTGTCACCAGCTTTTCATTAAGCTTAATTACAAGTGTATGAAATAAAAAATATCAAACAATGTTTATAAGCTAAATAGTCAGTCTTACACATTTTTTAAAAACAAATTTAATAAAATTTTGAAGTTTTTTATTACGCCTTAAAAAATGAAGCATTCAAGAATCGATTGCAATTTACAAAATAATTCCTCTCCGGGATAAACAACTGAATAACTTATAAATTAATTGGTCGATCTGGTTGTTACACTTTAATAACTCATTAACTGCTACAATTTCAAGTAGTTAAATTATATGTCATTATGCAAAAAACAAAGTTATTAACATTTACAAATTACTGCAAAAATAATTAATGGTTTTTTGCAATTACCTCGGTCAATTTTTTACGTAATTTAATTTGGAAACTCTCAAAATTAAATAAGTTTTTGTGATCTACAACTTTGAACTCTTTTTCTATAAAATGTAGATACATACGAAACGTTTCATAGGAAAAAATATTTTTTCACTTTTTAAGATTCTTTAAAAAAACACAACAAAAGCAGCTGTAGTCTTCACGGATTTGCCATCAGCTATAATACCTTTTTCGGATAGCTTTATCACCAATAGAGGCCTGCGACAAGGTGACCCGTTATCAACAGATTTCTTCAATGTAATTTTAGAGAAGATTTTACGAGAATGCAACATCTATACTAAAGGCACAATATATCATCACAGGCATCAATGTGTAGCATACGCAGATGATATTACCTTAATAACAAGGAGACCTGCAGAATTAAAAGAAATCTTCAATAGACTAGGACTAGAGACAACAGCCAAGGAATGTGGTTTAGAAATAAACGAAGAAAAAACAAAATATATGGTGATGAAGGGAAATGAAAATCATCTGGGACAGTCCTTTAAGATAAAAAGCCCAAGTAAAGAATATAACTTCGAAATTGTCGGCCAATTTGATTACTTGGGAGTAACACTAACAAATAGAAACGAAGAGAACCAAGAAATCGAAAAAAGAATGGCGAAAGTAGTAAGAGTGCTGGGAGTCTAACTAAGATAATGAGGTCGAAGATAATATCCAGAATAACAAAAAAACAAATATATACAACAGTTATCCGACCTACAGTACTCTATGCTAAATCCTGGACACTAAATAAAGACATGGAAGTAAAATTAGATAGATGGGAACGAAAGATACTCAGAAGGATATACGGAGGTCTAAAAGAGGGAAATATCTGGCGAAGGAAAACGAATGAAGAAATAATGCAAATATATGGACAACCAAAAATAACAAGACTCGCCAAAATTCAAAGATTAAGATGGCTCGGGCATATAGCAAGAATGGAAGAAGGAAGAGTTCCCAATGAATTAATAAACACGGAGGCTGGTACAAAAAGAAAAAGGGGACGCCCCCGAAGAAGATGGTTGGAGTCGGCAAAAGAAGATCTGAAGTCGCTGAGGGTACAAGATTGGAAAAACCTAGCACAAGACAGAAAGAAATGGAAGAAAACCATTGAAGCCTTGGGCCCCTGAGGCCTCTAGAGCTGAACTATATATTATAATACCTTTTAGAATCTTCAGAAATCCGTATAAATTTTTTACGGGAAATCCATGATTTTTAACAGATATATAGGGTGAGGCAGATAACTGGCCTATTAGAAATATCTCGAGAACTAAAGGCAACAGATTCATAAAAATTGGAATAAAGGGGTTTTTAAGGATGATCTATTAAATGAAAATATTTTCATCTCTTTGCAACTTCCGGTTATACCGGAAGTTGCTTATAACTTCGTTTTTTTAAATGGGACACCCTGTATATTTTTAAATTTTTGGATTCTCTTCGATGTCTTCTTTCTTAAAATATGAGGTTTTGTAATATTATACAGAGTATTTTAAAAGATAATTACGTTTTTTTATTAATTTCGTAGCAATATTCACACCCTGTAGAATTGTAGTAGTTTGACATCTAAAACTATACTTACGTTCAAATGATTTTTAATATACTCTACTATTGTAAGAATCATTAGTATAGCTAAATTTTTAATTTTAGTATACAGGGTTGGTCGAAACTCGGAATGAGTATTTTCTGAGTTTTCTTAAATAGAACAGCCTGTATTTTTGTATTGTAGTGAAATGATATTTTATAGTACTTTTTTATTTCTTAAGCATTCCCTATACCTAACTGCTTTAATTTGTGAGTTATTGGTGATTCAAGCTAAACATTAATTGCAACAAAAAATACGTGAAATTTTATTAGGTTGGCCGTGAAAATACTCAATCCCAAATAATTTTTCAGAAATAAATACATATTAATCCAGACTGGTCCTTAAAATTACCAATAATGGTTTAGCTATCAAAATCCCTACGTAGTTAAGATTGTTGGTGCGATTAAAAATTAAGCACAAATTAAAACAGTTAGGTATAGGGAATGCTTAGGAAATAAAAAAGTATCATAAAATATCATTTCATTACAATACTTAAATACAGGGTGTTCCATTTAAGAAAACTCAGAAAATACTCATTCAGAGTTTCGACCAACCCTGTATACTAAAATTAAAAATTTAGCTATACTAATGATTCTTAACAATAGTAGAGTATATTAAAAATCATTTGAACGTAAGTAGAGTTTTAGATGTCAAACTACTACAATTCTACAGGGTGTTAATTTTGCTACGAAATTAATAAAAAAACGTAATTTTCTTTTAAAATACCCTGTATAATATTAAAAACCTGATATTTTAAGAAAGAAGACATCAAAGAGAATCCAAAAATGTAAAAATATGCAGGGTGTCTCATTTAAAAAAACGAAGTTATAAGCAACTTCCGGTATAACCGGAAGTTGCAAAGAGATGAAAATATTTTCATTTAATAGATCATCCTTCAAAACCCCTTTATTCCAATTTTCATGATTCTGTTGCCTTTAGTTCTCGAGATATTTCTAATAGGCCTTTTATTTGCCTCACCCTGTATAGACTGGGGTATATTGCTAAGTAGTACAGTGAGATCAAGTAACATTCAGAATATACCCAAACAGTGAACAGATCAATGATATAATTAATCAATATTATCAGAATAATGAATATCATTAAACAATTGGGTTAAAAAAATGAGAACAATGATACATTTAATGAATAACTAAAATAAACAATCAAAATACTCATATTATTTACTAATACATACTTCAGAATATTGAAGTATGTATTATTATATGTAATTGCATTTTTGTTACACCCTGTAAATTATACAGAGTGTAACAAAAATGCAGGTCATAAATTAAATCACATATTCTGGGACCAAAAATAGATCGATTGATCCTAACTTACCTTAGTACAAATGTGCACATAAAAAAGTTACAGCCCTTTGAAGTTACAAAATAAAAATCGATTTTTTTCCTTATATCGAAAACTATTAGAGATTTTTTATTGAAAATGGATATGTGGCATTCTTATGACGGGAACATCTTAATAAAATAACAGTGAAATTTGTGCACTTCATAAAAATTTTATGGGGATTTGTTCCCTTAAACCCTATCACTTTTGTGTATGTTTAAATTAAATTATTATTGTGGTACCATTAGTTAAAAATATGTTTTTAAAACTTTTTGTCTCAGTATTTTTTCGATAAGCCAGTTTTTATCGAGATGCATTTTCTTTTTTTTATATGTTTACATAAAAATTTTATGGGAGTTTTGTTTCTTTAAACCCCCCAAATATTTGTGTACGTTCCAATTAAATTATTATTGCGGTACCATTAGTTAAACACAGTGCTTTTAAAACTTTTTTGCCTTTTAGTATTTTTTCGATAAGGCACCTTTTTTGAGATGTGGCTTCTTTTTAATATTATTCAGAATGTACCTAAAAATGTAAATTATAAATAAATTTTCATATTATTACCAGGTCTTTATAATCGTACTTAACCACGTACTTAACAATTTACAAATGTGGTGGATTTGACAAATATTGAAAATATCTCGATAAAAACTGACTTTTCGAAAAAGTACTAAGAGGCAAAAACGCTTTAAAAACATTGTGTTTAACTAATGGTAACATAATAATAATTTAATTGGAACGTATACAAAAGTTTGGGGGGGAGTTATAGGGAACAAAACCCTCATAAAATAATTTTTATGGGGTGCACAAATTTCACTATAATTTTTTTAAGATATACCTGCCGTAAGAATGCCACATGTCCATTTTCAATAAAAAAATCTCTAATAGTTTTCGATATATTGGAAAGAGTCGATTTTCATTTTGTAACTTCAAAGGGCTGTAACTTTTTTTATGTGCATATTTGTACTAAGGTAAGTTAAGTTCAATCGAACTATTTCTGGTCCCAGAATATGTGATTTAATTTATGACCTGAATTTTTGTTACACCCTGTATAATATATTAAACTTTAAATAAGAAAATAATCACTATATAACAGATATACAGTTTAGGAACAGGCTTTAAAATGAAATCAAAGTCAAATAATATCAAGTTGGACATTGTACAAAACAAGTTTATAAACATTAACCAATCTAGGTTATAATTATATATTATTTATATTAACCATATTGACATAGTAAACAAAGAACAAAGAAATTAAAAAGTATTGGATAATAGCGAAGCGCAAAGCACATAAACTTAGAACTGAGGAATTAAGAGGACTAAAAGAATTAAGAATCTGGCCAAAATTTCCTTAGCAGGTACTTAAGAAGTCACTATATGCAAATAATATTACATGCTACTAAAAATTTCGATAATTTTCGATTATATTTACATTAAAAAACAAAGAGAAGTGTTTTATTTTTGCCGCCATTATGGGTACATTTAAAAAAAGACGAATAACAATATTGCCAATATGCGAAACTTAAACAGAAAAATGATTCTAATAACTAGATAAAAATCATGCTAAATATCCTAATAGAGAAACAAAATAATTAAAAATCCAACTTTGTATACATCTGGTAAGTATTTTTGTTTCAGTACGTTACAAGATGGCGAACATTGCAATAAAATCCCTCCAAACAAATCTAGGACACTATCTATAAAACAGTTTTCAGTAAAAGACGATATCGTTCCGCGAATAAAGTATATCTTTCACAAAATCACTATATTATGTTATTGAACAAAAGTCACTGAACTGTTTATAAACACTAATTTAATTAATTATAAAAAACAACATGGCGGTAACGCGTGTCGAGGATTTAAACTGAGGCCTGAAAAGCCGCGTCGATGCGCTCGGCACTACCGTTTCAGCAGGAGATGCTTATCTACGACCTACTGTCTCCTGAAATTGCAGGAACTACAAGCGGTTCAGCGGGAATTGGGTGTTTAGTGTCGATTCATACGAGTGTTAACCAGAATTTTTTATGATGACCTTTTTAAACATAAACACAGATGTTTTAAAAAATATTTGAGTTTGACCCACAAAAAACAATGTCTAGCCACAAATCCAAAATAAATACGAAAAGTCATTATTTTTGTAACAACTTAAAGCCTTTTGGACTGCGTATTTTTCATGAATGAAATGTATGAAAAAATAAACTTGATGTTCAAAACATAACAAAAAGTGTTTTGTATATTTGTATAGCATTAACTTTATTATTTATTGGTAGATGGATAATTTCCATCGTTTTCTGTTCTTGGCTATCAGCTTCCAATCTCTGATTCCCATATCACTGGCATCTTCCATAACTACATCTCTCCATCTCTTTCTTGGTCCTACTCTCCAACCAATATTTTTGAATTGTCTATTACCTTGCATCCTTTCTAGGTGTCCAAGCCGTAGTAGTGAACGTTTCTTCACTACATTTGTTATTGGAGAGTTACCATAAAATTGGTACATTTCTATATTAGTTTGTCTTTTCCATTCTCCCTCTACTACTTCCCCATCAAACATTCTGCGAAGTATCTTTCTTTCCCATGCTTCCAATCTGTTCTGTATGGTTTTGTTCATAGTGCATGCGTCGGCATTTTAGGTCTAATAATTATTAGAGTTTACTCTTATTTTTGTACTAGGAGATATACAGTAACAGCCACCCAACTAGATACATAGGAACATTGAGTATTTACAGTCCTGGACCCTTCACTTCTTGCAATGTTTATTTTTATGTCTAGTGTATATTTAGCCTTAATTCTTTTGTTCGTGGCCCCATTACATATATTGCTCTTGGTCACTCTCAGTTGATTTCGGTTTCTTCCTTACATGTCTGGTCAATAAGGGTAACTAAGTGCATATACATATTTTTCCACCTTCTCGAATTCTACGACAGAGCCATCCTCCATCTCCAATTTAAAGGAATCCTTGTTTATTCCTTTTTTGATCGTCATTTCCTTGTACTTTTGGTTCTGTTGGTTGTGAAGCCCTTGCTGTTCTTGGCAGTCTTTCTTTATCCATTTGTGTAGTAAGTTGGTTTCATTCCAATCCCGTCTATTTTACTCAGATCTTTTACTACGTTATTTGATATACTTTCCTTTTTGGTATGGTGTCTTCCTGGTCACTGATAGCAGGTTTCTTATTTCAGAAGTTTTAAGTATTATTTTTAGTTCTGCTGTATGGTCTCTTATTCCTATTGTATTTAGAATTATTGGTCTTTTATGTATGCTTACTTTGTGATTAATATGTTCTTTATGAAAACTGAAGACCATTATGTTACCTACTGTAGCGAGAGAAGAAAAAGTAAACTAAATTGTGTACTGTGTAGAAGAAGCTAGCAAAAAGTATCAACGTTATCAACTGTAAAGTGATAAAGGCTCAGTGTGTAGTTAGTCAACGCCGACCGGTGGTAGTAAATACGGAGATACCGGAGAGGTGTAAAGGCTGTATGACACTATACATTTTCTTGTATCATTTCTAATATCGTTTCTGATATGTCAAAAAAATGCATAGTGTCATACACAGATACAAGAAACGATATCAGAAACGATACAAGAATTTGAGTCAGACACAGATTCTTGTACAAGAACTGCGCCAATTTCTGCGCAAAGAGCAAAAACGTAAAACCTGCTGGTAAAACATCTAAAATGTCATAATTACTTATTCATAATGGCGGCTGAAATGAAAATGGGATCATGTATTGATGAATTTATTTGTGTTTTTGTAGGTATTATTTATAAATCTTTTATTGATACTTAATATACCGTTTGGTATGGACTACTGTTCTACTATAAACATATATTTAGCTCCTAGTAAAGTTCAAACTATAAATTTAGGTTTCATGGTGCATAATTTTTTAATAGACGAAAATATAATAGTTCCTAATTTGGATCAAACTGAAGATAATTCTAATGCAAATATTTTAGCACAAATATCAAAACAAAATAAAAACAAATAATAATTAACCTCAAACAATCAACGTAAAATTCTGGTTACCATTAAAATGTTAATTAAAAGTTTATAAAATCTTTAAAATCAGCTGTAGCTGTAGATGCATTACCATAACGTGACACAGGGTGACAAACAAAATTTCGACCAATCCCGTGCCGAATTTCATACAATTTTCGATACAAGAACTTGCATAGTGTCATACAGGGCACAAATGTACGTACAAGAAATGATACAAGAAAATGTATACAAGAAACGATATCAGAAACGATATTAGAAATGATACAAGAAAATGCATAGTGTCATACAGCCTTAAAGGAAAGCAAGTAAAACACCAGAAAGTAAAGTGATGGAAGTTAAAGCATAAATATTTGAAAAGAAAAAAGTATCATTTATTTGTGATTAATTGCCGCAGGGTTTCTTCGTAATTTTCCTTACAGTTAGGGAAAAACAATTTTTTTTAAAAACACCTTTTTTAAAAATTTGTCAATTTTGTGGCGCCACCCTCGCTAAACGGTGGGTGATAGACATATACTGTCGGGAAATAAATAGTAGAAAATATAGTCCTCTTCATTTTACTATTTTTTTATTTAAACAATATAAATACACCTAATCTACAAGATTATAGTATTTTTACTACAAAAACGTTATTACGTAGGTCAAAATTTTTGACGTAAGAGAACTGTCAAAACATTAGAATGTGACTTTTCATTATTGCCATGTTTATAATAATCATGGCAATAATGAAAAGTCACATTCTAATGTTTTGACAGTTCTTTTACGTCAAAAATTTTGACCTACGTAATAACGTTTTTGTAGTAAAAATACTATAATCAGTATTTTTTCTTTAACCTAATTTCCCTAAAAATGTTTGTAAACTAGATGTCACCTGGTCCATCCTAGCTTTTTTTTTACATGAAATGCCCACTTATTTGTTGTGGATACACAGCACAGCACTGACTCTGCTTTTCACTAATTTCTCACGTCTTTTTTGTGGCTACAATACAATGCAATTTTACTATTAAGTAAATTTTTTGCAAAATGTACAGGAAGGGCTACGTTTCGCAAAAACCACAAATTACCCCCTTTAAAGGGATTAAAAGGAGGGTTCTGGGGAGAAATTTTTTAAGAAAAAGTTAGTTTCATAATAAGCACCCCTTGATATACCAGAAAAAAAAATAAAACCGGACTTGTGTCCATTTTGAGAGGTTCAACCTCTTCCACAATGTATACCATCAATCACAAAATTGGAAAGAAATCCTTTGTAAAAGGTATAAAATTTTTTTTTATTAAAAATCCCTTAAAAGGGCTACATCACAACAAAACGTTTTCGATTTTTATAAAAAATCATCATCAGTGTTCGATAAACTGGATGCTAGCTGAGCCACAAAAGAAAAATATCTGGGTAAAAACCCTTTACATATAATATAGATGCCTTAAAAGTGCATACTTCATTAAAAAGGCCTGTGATGGTCACATGGCAAACAGGATAATGCCCTAAGGTAAAGTATACAGGTTTCCCAACACGTGGGATCCAAATTGAGTTGATCACATTTCAATGACTTAATGGCACCAGTTGCAATTAAGTCATTGAAATGTGATCAACTCAATTTGGATCCCACGTGTTGGGAAACCTGTATACTTTACCTTAGGGCATTATCCTGTTTGCCATTTGACCATCACAGGCCTGTTTATTGAAGTATGCACTTTTAAGGCATCTATATTTTATGTAAAGGGTTTTCACCCAGATATTTTTCTTTTGTGGCTCAGCTAGCATCCAGTTTATCGAACACTGATGATGATTTTTTTTTATTAAAATCGAAAACGTTTTGTTGTGATGTAGCCCTTTTAAGGGATTTTTAATAAAAAAAATTTTTATACCTTTTACAAAGGATTTCTTTCCAATTTTGTTCAACCTCTGTTTCCTACACTAATTGTTGGATCAGTTAGTATTTTGCCGTATTAAAATTAGGTATATTTTATGGATTAAATTTGTTTAATCTATCTTTTCTACAACCGTGTTAAAAATGCAATTTTTAGCACTCCATACGAGCGTTAAAAATGCTACTTTAAGGCACTAGTGCTTTAAAATTTTTATGGCACTGCAATTCGTATTGACCGTATAGGCAATTTTGATGTAATGTCAAAAAAATATAAAAATGGAATGTCAGTCAAGTTCAAGTAAAAGTTTTTGTAGATATTGTCCTGTAATTACGTTTGTAGAAAAAATATTGTATGATATGCGTGTTAAAAAGTACATTTTTAAGGCACTCATGTGAATTGCAGAGTGAGCGATAGCGAGTTTCACATGCGTGCCTTAAACGTGTACTTTTAACACTTATATCATAAATAACTATTAGTGGAGTCACTGAAGGTGGATATGAGCTATTACCTCCGATTTCGTTGAACCTTCATCGATTTTCATGAAAATTGGTAAGTAGTTAGAGTATACCTCAAGGAACAAAGGTGACATGATGCCAACTTGCGCTTTTACCCTGGGGGTGGATGCCACCCCTTCTCGGGGGTTAAAATTATTTTATTAAAAATAATACCATAAATCGATAGAGGGACAAATTCTAAGTAAAATTTGTTATATAAAGTTATTAAAATAAATCAAAACTTTTTGAGTTATTAAACATCAAAAATTTTAATTTTTCGTGAGACAAATCCATGTTTTTGACCGATTTTTCATAAATAACTCAAAAACTGTATGTTTTTAGAAAAAAGTTATTATTACCAAAATGGAAGCTAATAAAATAAGTAATAAACTAGTTACTAAAGAAACATTTTAGTGTTAATTTAAAGTGAGTTATAGGTAATTGAATGTATATTTTTTTCGGCGAGTACCCAAATCCAAATATTCAATCTTAAATTACGGGAAAATTTTGCATTTTATAACATAAAGTATTAAACATTTTTCAAAGTACTTAAAAGTATCTATCGAATGAGCCCCCGAGCAAGTCGATAGCGCTAAAAGTTTATGCACCAAAATTTTTTCAAAATTTATCTTTTAAAAATTTTTCCAAAAAATGGTGTTGTGTTTTTTTAATAACTCCGTCAATTTTTACGATATCAGATTCACCTAAAAACCATTTGAAAGCTAATTTCAAGTGATAATAAACCAAGTCGAATTTATCCTTTTAAACCTTTTACTTTTTTAAAAATAAAAGGTTAAATAGTCCCGGTTACATGGTTGTCGCAGCAAAATTTAAGATTTAAACGTTTCTATCTAGGTTATTTTTTACCCTAGGGAAATAGTAAAGACGGTAGAATATTTGGTATAGAAAAAACTAAAATTTGGTTATATACCATTTTTTACGTATATTGAGTATTTTTGGAGTTATTGAAGTTATACTTCTTTAGGCGCGATTGAGATTGAGGGTGAATTTATATTGATTTGCGCGCATGCGCACACCGACAGTATGGTATTAGTCGTTATACGGGCTCTGATTGGGTGTTGAAATGATCTGTCAATAATAAATAATTGTTCAATATGAAGGTAAACAAATGTATAATATATTAGTTTTATTGTTGTGAGGACAAAAACAAAAAAGTTTATAATTGTAGTGACATTTAAATAGTTTTTAAAAGCAACAGGTACGTAATAATTGTAAATGTAACATAGGTACCTACCTATTTGAACCTACCAAAATACATAGTATGTAATACTTTTATTTACATAATTTGATTACCATCAAAGTTTCTATCAATGTTCACCTAATATATTGTTTTCTTACTCTATGTTTTGTTGTATTTTTTCAATTCTAAATCATTTCAATTCAAAATCAAAATAATTTAATTTAATTAAAAAATGTCAAAAGCTTAATCCGTTTAGTTAGTCGATCTTCGCACATAATGACACATTGCCTCCGTGACGAAGCGTTTAAGGCGAATGAACCCCAATATACCAACCGCGCTGATAGCTGGTTCGAATGCCAATAAAAACTTTTATTTTTTTTATTTTTTTTATACATTTTATGATTGTAAGTATATTTATTATAATTACGTATTTTTTATGGGAAATAAGCCACAATTTTACTAAAAAATGAATTTTTATATAATATTTACTATTTATTATATAATTTTATTTTCAGAAAATACGTATTTTAGTTAAAAAATTTTCCGACAATAATTGTCGGAAAATTTTTTATTAATGTTCAGAAATCATTTGTGGCATTTTTAATGTGTTTGTGTGTGTTTTATTCTTTTATTATTTTAATTTTTAGCACTGTTTTAATAAAAATGTTTGAGAAGTAGTAAGTATAAATTAGTTTAATATTTAAATAAAATATAAATAAAAGTATATTAATTTCATTTAAATCATATAATAGAAGTATAACTTCTTACGTGCGTACAAAGTACACACACATTATTTTTATCAAAAGAAAATGAAAATTACAATAATTTTAAAAATTCTGATTTTTTTAAATTACATCTTTTTTCAAAAACATGCATTCTAAACCGGTCAAAATTATTGAAATAATTACTTATACTAATATAAAGAAATTCTAGTAAGAATTACTATAAATTTTAATTTTTGTGGAAATGGCGTATGTTTTATTTTTCACTTTTTCCTAAAAAATTCGGAAGGGCTCTCTTATTTTCATCATAACTTGCTTAATTTTGATGCAATTAACTTCTCCTGGAACTCATTTGATAGGTGTTCCCAAGTACTTTGATAAGTGTATTGCACGTATATTTTATAAAATGCATCGTTTTCCCGTTATATAAGCTTGAATACTTAGATTTGAGTACTCGTCTAAAAAAATATACATTCAATTACCCCTAACTCACTTTCAGTTAACATTAGTTTAGTTTTTTGCGAGAGAAGTTTATTTCGTTTTTTATTAGCTTCAATTTTGGTAATTGGAACTTTTTTGTAAAAACTTATAGTTTTTGAGTTATTTATGAAAAACCGGGTAAAAACATGGATTTTTCTCACGAAAAATTAAAATCTTTGATGTTTAATAACTCAAAAAGTTTTTATTTATTTTAATAACTTTATATAACATATTTTGCTTAGAATTTGTCCCTCTATCGATTTATGGTATTATTTTTAATAAAATAATTTTCACCCCCGAGAAGGGGTGGAATCGACCCCCAGGATAAAAGCGGAAGTTGGCATTATGTCATCTTTGTTCCTTGAGGTATTCTCTAACTACTCACCAATTTTCATGGAAATCAATGGAGGTTCAACGAAATCCGAGGCGAAAGCTTTCAGTGACTGCACTATTAGTCCAGGGCGCATCTGTTTTGAGATGGACGTTGAGAGGTGACTCAAATTTTTTTGGAGAAATTGCTTGGAATAACTCAAATAATAATATTTGAGTTATCCTCCCACTCAAAATGGTCCGGAACATTGTTTAAATAATCAAAATATGAAGGAAAAATTCGATTTTTTTATTGGTTTTTTGATTATAACTTTAAAACTATTCATTTGTGAGAAAAGTTGTATTGACATAAAAGTTGCGTAATTAAATTTCCTACAATCCAGAATTGGTTAAGAATTTAAAAAATAGTCACCCTTGTTGCAAAATAGCAATAATTGCGAAAAAACCATACAAAAACAAGTATTCGCCTTTTACGTTTTTCAACCATTTATGCTACACTTAGGACCTTCATATTTTACTCAGAAAAACTTTAAGAGATAGTAAAACAATACTGTAAATTTCATTAAGATCGGTTTAATAGATTTTGCAAAATAAATTTTGCAATCCAGCTTTCGCAAAAAGAATTCATTTATTTTAAATGTTGCAGGACTGAAAATAAAGCAGATAGCAAGTTGAATTTTTTTTGCTTATAGAAGTGTACTGTACCTTTCATTTGCAATTTGCAAAATTAAAATCGATTAATTACCACGGCGTCAGGAAATTTTTTAAATTACATTAATTTTTGGTGCTACGCGCAGGACAGCGGTGTTCGATTCACACAAGTTGATTTCCACCAAAATTTCTTTTAATCTTTATCTAATATATTATTTTCTTACTCTATATTTTGTTGTATTTTAATATTTTAATTCCACAAAAATCAAACTAATTTTATTATTGTTTGTGAAATATTGTTTAAACAATTGCATATGTTTAAAAATAATAATCTTTTATTCTCTAAGTTAAAATATATGAACAAAGAAAGTTTTGCTAAAAAAGTGTTATTTCAAAGGATAGACTATGTGTCTTTATTTTACAATAAACAAATTTATTTATTTATATCGAAATATAATAAAAATTAAAATGTATCAATCATTGCAATCAGAGCAATTGGAATGCCCAATCAGAGCAAACTATCCGCTGTCCTGCGCGTAGCACCAAAAATTGATGTTTATTTAAAAAAATTCCTGACGCCGTGGTAATTAATCGATTTTAGTTTTGCAAATTGCAAATGAAAAGTACAGTACACTTTTATAAGCAAAAAAAATTTGAACTTGCTGTGTGTTTTATTTTCAGTCCTGTAACATTTTGAAAAAATGAATTTTTTTTGCGAAAGCTGGATTGCAAAATTTATTTTGCAAAATCTATTAAACCGATCTTAATGAAATTTACAGTATTATTTTACAGTATCATAAAGTTTTTCTGGGTGAAATATGAAGGTCCTAAGTGTAGCATAAATAGTTGAAAAACGTAAAATGCGAATACTTGTTTTTTGTATGGTTTTTTCGTAATTATTGCTATTTTGCAACAAGGGTGACTATTTTTTAAATTTTTAACCAATTCTATATTGTATGAAATTTAATTAGGCAATTTTTATGTCAGTACAACTTTCATCGGAAATTAATACTTTTAAAGTTATAATCAAAAGACGAAGAAAAAAATCGAATTTTTCCTTCATTTTTTGACATTTTGATTATTAAAACAATGTTCCGGACCTTTTTGAGAGGGAGGATAACTCAAATATTATTATTTGAGTTATTTTCAAGCAATTTGTTCAAAAAAATTTGAGTCACCTCTCAACGTCCAAATGTACTAATATTTTTACAGATGAGCCCTGGTCTATATATTAATAAACTAAATATGCTTATTTAATATTTATAAAAAATCGTTCCATGCGTTAAACATTTTAATTGAAAAATCGGTGAATGCACCACAACTCTTGTTTGTTGATCTTGAAAGTAGCCACAAGCTTCGGCTCAACGTACGTCGTAACTTATCGATGAGTAGCTCTGACTCTGAATCGAAACACAGAACTTTTTAATTCTTAAAATAATTATTCATATACGCATGTGTGCCTGCCATGCAGGAGAGTCTGGTTTTTTAGTTTGAATTCGTTTCAACCTGGCTTGGGATTATTTTTGGATTTGTGGATGTTGGATAAAACAAAATCGAAGTGTTTATGATAGAGATTTAACTTAAGATATCTACATTGGTATTAGTGAGGAAGAACTTTCAATTAAACATTTGTTTTCGACAAAATAACACCGATGAATGGCATAAAATTAGTTTAGGCATTATTCTGTACATTTTATTTTATTTAATAAACACCAAAAGATGCTTAAGAGCATTACAATCTTATCAAACAATATGATCAATGAGCAATTTTTTCTAATTACAAATATTTCTAAAAACTTGAGCCTAAGGGCAACCTCAATAATATTCCTTAGGTTCTGTTAATTTATTGCACAAATAAGGGAAAGTGGGGGAATGGTGCGCACTTAAGCAGAAATCAATTCTGTTGTAAATTCTTTTAATCTATCATAACATCCAGTACGTTAGAGTAAGCCCTAACTATTCTACTTTGCATATGTAAAATAAGTTTTAGAGAAATACAAAGTGCAAAAGCATAATATTAAAAAAAGAAAAGAAGTGCCTTTGCGCACGATTCCCCACCCATGAGGGTAATCATGCACACAGATTGGGAAATGGTGCGCACTAAATTAATGTTAGAAAAAAAAACATTAATTTAAAATTAATGTAATAAAAACACTTCTTTCAAAAGTATAAAAATATTATGAAGAAATAAAAAATGTATGGTATACTTAAATGTAATATTTTTAACGTAAACAAAAGTTGCATTTATAATTTTCTGGGGTATTTACAGCTGTACATTCTGCGTGATTTCCCGAGGCATTTAACACACATGTATATCATAATCCTTTTTTCCTTCTTTCCCCACAAATAGAGCATGTCTCGTTACGTGCAGCTGGTTTTTTAATGGTGGTGGAATGAAGCTTCATTCAACATCATCTAATTCGTCTTCATCGATAATATCTGACAAATAACCGTCTGTTACATCAGACGACTCAGGTGTTAGCTCTTTCTGCACTGTCTTCTTTTTTTGTTTGCCTTTTTTTGTTTTTTTTTTCTTTTCTCTGTCTGGTTCGTGGCATCTGGCAATAAAAATGGTAATTTTTATATTTACCATTTCATTGTTTGTGGGGTAATCGTGCGCACTCCTGCGCACTATTACCCCTTTGTGCCCTAAATACTAATCATCATCACAAACGGAAAACTACTGAACCATATCAACCAACAGATGCACCAAAATACACGTTAAACAACACGATTTAAATCAATAATAAGTCCAAAGCAATCGAATAAAGACTAAGGACTTACCATCCTATTTTTTGGAGCAGAAAGACTAGAAGAATTCTTGTAATTTTCAATAATCGAATCTGACTCAGTCCACGTGCAATGGTCGACTGAAAATAATGGCGTAAACCGTTCATGAGATCGGCTGAAAGGTGTACGACTGGTTTAGTTCGTAAAATCTTCGACGGAATTTCAAATACAATGCAGCGCACGATTACCCGCCGCGCACCATTCCCCCACTCTCCCTTACTATTGTTCTGAAGTTATTTCCTTGTGGCATTTTTATGATTAACTATTATATAGGGAAATATGCCACAATTAAATTGAAAAAAATAATTTTATTAACGTTTCGACTCCCAAATCGGGTGTCGTTGTCAAAATACAAAACACTACTAAAATAAAGAAAAATGTTGTTGCTAAGTAAAATATTCTTCTAATAATTTATTTAATCTGACTCATTTATATTGGCAATTCAGACATATATTATATATTTTAAAGTAGAAGACTTTAAAATGATATTGCCAATATTTATGAGTTGCGTTCCTGGGACGACTTTACTGAAAGATAGTTCATTCGATTACATGAAATCAACCTCAACTCAAGAATATCCGTCACAAAAAATCATATCATGTGCTCTGTCTTTAAAAAGACAGTAAAATGACAGTAAAATTCTTGCGTTAGAGATTCCATAGTAAATCACGAGGGAAAACCAGGAAAAAATCTCGTCCCGTCATCGTAATATTTGGTCTTGCATTTAGTTTACTCTCAAGAAACTAATACCAAATTCTGACTTTAATATGTTTAAATTATAAATAATATTAATAATACATAGATATACAATAAATAATACTAAAATATAAAATATGTACTAACTCGATATGTTATTGACTTACTAATTGTGGTATTTTCTTTCTATTGACTTCATCTTTCAGTATGGGTAACCACATCCTACTGCATTCTACCGAGGAATTTGCGACACAATTGGTTTCATTTAGCATAATTAGAGCCGCTTCTTTGATTTTTTTCTTTTTACTATCTGACTCTTTCAGGACTATACTTGAATGTGTCCACTGAATTCTATGTTCATTATCCCATGCGTGTTGACATATTTGAGATCTATCAAATTCTCTATTTTTAATATAAGACTGATGTTCACTTATTCTAACGTTTAATGGTCTTGATGTTTCACATCTAGTAAAAAGAGAAAAATCAAAGAAGCGGCTCTAATTATGCTAAATGAAACCAATTGTGTTGCAAATTCCTCGGTAGAATGCAGTATGATGTGCTTACCCATACTGAAAGAGGAAGTCAATAGCAAAAAAATACCACAATTAGTAAGTCAATAACATATCGAGTTTGTACATTTTTTATATTTTAGTATTATTTATTGTATATCTATGTATTATTAATATTATTTATAATTTAAACATATTAAAGTCATAATTTGGTATTAGTTTCTCGAGAGTAAATTAAATGCAAGAACAAATACTTACGATGACGGGATAGTATCACGAGATTTTTTCCTGGTTTTCCCTCGTGATTAACTATGTCGTTTCATTTGGTTGTCTTTTTAAAGACAGAGCACATGTTATGATTTTTTTGTGACGGATATTCTTGAGTTGGGGTTGATTTCATGTAATCGAATGAACTATCTTTCAGTAAAGTCGTCCCAGGAACGCAACTCATAAATATTAGCAATATCATTTTAAAGTCTTCTACTTTAAAATGTATAATATATGTCTGAATTGCCAATATAAAAGAGTCAGACTAAATAAATTATTAGAAGAATATTTTACTTAGCAACAACATTTTTCTTTATTTTAGTAGTACTTTGTATTTTGACAACGACACCCGATTTGGGCGTCGAAACGTTAATAAAATTATTTTTTTCAATTTAATTGCGGTTTATTTCCCATATAAATAGTTAATGCACAAATACTAACCTGTACCATCACTTCCATTATACTCTGCTTTTCATTTAACCCTAACTAATTCAAAGGATTCCTTCCTTTTGAGTCTTCTAGCCAGATCCGGGTTTTCAAGAGGCTGAGTAGCCTTAAAATTGACGTATTGAAGAAGTCCTTATTTGTAACTGTTGGAAATTTTCAGTGGTCTTGTTAACAATATCTATTTCTAGGTCCCTATGGAGGTCACTGTTCTTATAGTACCAGGGAACATTGGCAATGCTCCCTAGCACTTTGTTAAGGAATCGCTGAATAATGCTTTTAGAATCTCTTTGTATAAAAGTATTTTGTTGTAGATTGACTGGGTGGAGTGTCTTCCCATTAGCCAATACATTTTTTAGCCAATATGGATCCTTCAGCGTTGCCTAGCGTCTAATATAATACCCAAACATTTTGCGGTATTGGCAGATGGTATCTGAGTATTATATATGTTATAGTCAAAGCCCGAATTTCAGGCACTCCTAGGTTTGACTAGGCAATCCTCAGGTCAGACAGACTGCCTTAGTCGAAGCCCGAAATAAATTATAGTTTCGGCCTTTGACTAGTCAAACCTAGGAGAGACTAAGTTGGTCAGGCAAAGGTCGAAATTTAATTTTATGAAATCGGGGTTTGACTAGTCAAACCCCGATCAGCTATTAAAATGTCGTAATTTGTTAGATTTTTTAATTTTAATATTTATTTTTTTTATATTGTCGTAATTAAAATAAAAAAATTAGGGTTTATTCTCACATGTTGAGGCATTACAGCATTTAGAGTTGCACAATACGTTAGACCTTTTACACTTACAAAATTTTGAAGAGCATTTCTTATTGCACTAGCATTTTATAAAGCCTTGTCCTCCAAATTTAGAACCTTTTGTACAAATTTCTCTTTATAGAGACAGCTTAACATCTGGAACATCTTCGAAATTAAGAAAATTCTCTTTGCATTCTCTTATTTGATTTATTGAAAAACGTAATTTGGTTTGACTAAGTATATGAATTTTATTTTAGCACAAACATATGGACTGGGAATGTCATCGTCAACTGTGAAAGAAGATATTGCAATCGGAGAAAAAACTAACGATTACCATAATACTAAGGAAGCCCCTGGACCGTCGTCACTAGGAGAGGAAGAAAATTGTCAAACAATTCAGATTACTTCTTTAGAAGTGGTTTGTTGTATTTGCCAAAAAGAGAGCTCTGACGCACATACGTGCATAATTTGTAATAGGTGGTACATGTTGTGTGCACTGACAGCACAGTTGGTGCATACTATGAAGGTTTTGACAGAAAAGGTACATGCATGCGTTGTGCACAGACAGAAAAGATTAAAATAAATAAAGGAAAGGCGATTGAAAGTCTTCATGCCCGAGATAATGCTATGAAACAATTAAGTGAAAAAAAATTTCCTTCTATTTCGATCGGAAAAACTGTAATCATACCTCTCCCCATCTTTGATAGGGTCAAAGGAGATGCTCGAAATATTTTGAATGTCATACAAGATAAAGCAGTTGACTTTTTATATAGAGTTGGTACGAAATTAGGAACAATAAACACACTTTTTTCAAGAAATCAAATAAGAGAGTGCAAAGAGAATTTTCTTAATTTCGAAGATGTTCCAGAAGTTAAGCTGTGTCAAAAAGAAATTAGTACAAAAAATTTGCAGGACAAGGCTTTATAAAATGCTACTGCAATAAGAAATGCTCTTCAAAATTATGTAAGTGTAAAAGGTCTAACTTATTGTGCAACTCTAAATGCCATAATGCCTCAACATGTGAGAATAAACACTATTTTTTTATTTTAATTGCGACAATATAAAAATAATAAACATTAAAATTAAAAAATAACGTTTTATTAAACCTAATCTAACAAATTACGACATTCTAATAGCTGATCGGGGTTTGACTAGTCAAACCCCGATTTCATAAAATTAAATTTCGACCTTTGCCTGACCAACTTAGTCTCTCCAAGGTTTGACTAGACAAAGGCCGAAACTGTAATTTATTTCGGTCTTTGACTAAGACCGTCAATCAGACCTGAGGATTGCCTAGTCAAACCTAGGAGTCCCTGAAATTCGGGCTTTGACTATAACATATACATAAAACATAACTGTTTCTTGTTTTATAAAATTAATATGTACTGACTTCATTTCGTTTAATTTAATTCTTCAGCATTTTGTCCAGTTGTTAGGTCTGTTAACAGAGGTTTGTAGTTTTCTTGTTTCTTTTTCATGGTCTTCACCTACGACCAATAAATCACTCATCAACCGTATCATCAGCAAAGGTAGGTAGCTATTGTGTTATAATCTAATTCAGGGGTATTTCTAGTTTATAATAGGTACAGGACTGGTCCTATCACACTACCTTGTGGTGCACCTGCATTCATTTCTTTTAATTCCGAGTAGGCTTCTTCTGGCTTAACACTAAAAACTTTATCTGAAATTTATATGTATGAGTCCAATAATTATGTGTATTTACTTGGCAAAATCCTGCTTCTTTTATATTTAAGCCCTTCGTGTCATACTTTATCAAAAGCTTATGCTACGTTGGGGAAGACAGCGGAGCAAACTTTGTTTTCTTCTAGTGGCCTATCTATTATATCCGTTATTCTATGGACTTGATCCATAGGAAAACGACTTTCTCTAAACCCAAATTGGTGTGATGGAATTAGAGCCTTCAATAGATTCTAGTATAGCTTAAAATTACAGGTAGTAAGAAAATCGGCCTATACGACTATGATACTGTATTTGGTTGCTTTCCATGTATAAGGATCATTATGACCTCTGCTACTTTCCATATCTTGGGAATATATCTTAATCTGAACGAGGCATTTATAAGATATGTCAGCTTTACTATGGCCTTTCCAGGGGGTTGTTTTAAGATTTCTCCAGTAATTAAATCAAACCCAGATGATTTCCTGACACCTTTTTTGGAGTTTAATTTCAGATATCTTAGATAATAAATAATTGATTCATTTTTATTATTTCTAATTTTCCTTTTAAGCTGTTAAGGTATTATTAAGTTTCAAGACTATTTGTACTATTTATGTAAACAGATATTTATTATATAAATTTTTTACAGGGTGGTCCAAAGTTTTATACGTTCTATTAGCATAAGTTGTAATAAGGTACTTATTTTAAATGGGGACACCTAAAAAGGATAATTGGAAAGACAAAATGGGATAGATTAAGCAATGAGACTATTAGGAGAATGGCCAACCAAGAACCAATAATGAAGAAAATAGCAAAGAGACAAATGAACTGGTATGGGCATCTTTTGAAGATGAAGAAAACAGAACTACAAGAAAAACCAATGAAGCAAAGAATATCGTAAAAAGAAAAAAAGACAGACCAAGAAGAAAATACAAGTAATAGAGTAAAGTAGTAGAGGCGGGAAAGTTGAACAAAAATCACTGGAGGAATTGAAAATAATGGCAGGAAATAGAAAGGAATGGAAGAGGCTGCTAAATGGAAATATAATAGGTTAAATAGATAAAAAATCTCCTTCCCAAATTCGACAAAGCGAAGGGGAGAAAGAAAGAAAATTTTAAATGGAACATCCTGTATTTTATTATTCTGTCTTGTGACAAATTTACTTAGTTTCAAACTATGTTATTCATTGCAAAATGTGTTTTACATCCAAACTTAATGTTACGCCATCATCGCTAGTAACAACACCTTTTGAATTTTATGACTGTACTCGGTATACAAACATGCTTGATACATTATGTGGGTATGGTTTAAACTTGTCATATTTTAATAACGACTATAATAGTCTAATGTAACTCATTTACTGGACAAAAGGTTAATAAAACTTTAATCGGGCACAACTCATGTTTATTGCAGAGAATGCATTATAACACTGAGAAAAGTGATAAACTAAAATGTACTTATACGATTAGGCTAATGGCATCATTATATTAAAAAGAGAAAGACGCATTAAAATCTGGTTAACTTAGATCTCAAAGAGCCTTAAATTTTTTATCACTTTTTTTAACATATATGTGCCATAAAGTGTGACAGAAAATCCTCAAATAAATTCAATGCCGCAACTGATACAAACATGTCTAAAAGGTTGATTTTGGGTATATTAAAAAAAGGGATATATCATCCGTATATCATCTGTTGGTATGATTTGCGTGTATTAAAAAAAGGGTATTAAGAGAGGATGATCCAGATCGTCCAAAGCACTTCTGCGATTCATGTAAACAAAATCCATCCTTCACTCATCAAATCCTTTCTTCTAATGAGGCAACCTTCTTTTTAAATGGAACAATGAATCGGCAAAACTGCAGATATTGGAGTAAAGAGAATCCTCATTTGATGACTGAGGCATATCCTCCCATACTTGCATTTTTTCGCTTCCTTCTAAAATTGTTTCCTTTGTTGTTAGCTAGATAAGGTCCTTGATAAGGTTTTTTTTTATTTTTTTGTGCAGGTTGAATGTATCATGTTAATTGTTTAGGTTTTCTATTTCGTCACACATTTGATTTATCCACTTTTCCTTTGCTTCTTTGAATTTTGAGTCTACGGGTCTTTAGTCTTTATAGAGATGTAAATTGGTTTTGTGTTTTATTCTCTCTTCTGTGTCTTCTAAAATGTCTTCCGTCATCCATTTTTCCGTTTCCTATTTGTCGTATTCTTAAGTTCTTGTCGTTGTATGCAACTATAGTTTTTTTTTATGGTTTGCCATGTATTTTCTATTTCACTGTGTTATGATTGTTTTTTTAGATCATCATTAAGTTTGGTTTCTACTTTCTTTATTTCTCTTTTGGTTTGCTTCGGCGTATTGTTTTATTTTTCCTCTGAGATTAACAATGATTGAGATTGATAATAACTCTACTGACACTAATTATAAATGAATCAAAGAATAAAGCTGATGCACTTATATTTTTTTCCATCACACTACGACCTGTATCAACAGCAGTTTTTTACTTATAGGTATTAAAAGATAGGGTCCTTTAATTTCATCAAATTAAATTAAATAGAAAACTCAATAAATTAACATACTCAAATGTTTAACATCACAACTTTGAGACTCGAATAACTCGAATAAAAATAAATTAATTTAGTCAACTTTCATGCCCATCAATCCTAAATGTCTAATATAACGCAGCTGTTGGTATTACGGGAAGATATTCAATATCTACGAACCTATTTATAGGATTAGTAGGATTACATTTTCACTGAAATAATCAACCAACGTTTGTTGTCATGTTCTTAAAGTTTCTTTATGTGGCCCAGGGAATTTTTTCAATTAAAAGATTTTTTATGGAAATGTTAACTACAATAAATACCAATATTTATCAAAAAAATCCTAATGCTATTGAAATTCAGAATGGATAAAGATCAATTTTATTAAATATAAAAATCTAAATATATAATTCTGTCTAATTACCTCTAATAAGTCTAAATATAAATCTCAAATATCTTATTGTTGGCTCAAATAATAATATGAGGCTATCACTGCAAAAGTGGTTAACCCACAACTTACAATTTTACCAAAACGCTTTTATTACATTAAAGTTATCCCTTATTTAAGTACTTTCAGATGCAGAGTGGCTCAAGCATTGGTTGCTCCCTACACTGTGCATCTGAAAATACTAAAATAAGGGATAACTTTAATGTAATAAGAGCGTTTTGGTAAAATTGTTAAAATGGGTTCCACCACTTTGTGGGCCAAGGAAAACAGTCCACCTCGATATTTGGCAGTATTTATTAGATTTTAAGGAAATGAAGAAACAGGTTGATTTTTGATCCAAGGGGGACACATTTTTATGGTACAAACATCTGTCATTTGTCAACTCCCTCCCTTCCACTTCCCCCACCCCGTATTTTTAAATAGGGAATAGGGGTCGTGTGATAGCTCATTTGAAAGGTTATTCAATTCTCTATTCAGTAATATTAACATTGTTATAATTATTTGTATAGGGTGTCCAAGAAAAAATATTTTGAATTAAATTAATCGACACAAAAAAAAAAGAATGTATGTAATTTATTTGACTCAAAATACATTCTACTGCTGACAAAAAACATAAAAAATGTTTATTTGATAAATAAACAGTCGCCATGTTGAAACAGCGGCAATTCAATAGTTTATTACTGGTTTGGAACTCATTATTATTTTCACAATTGGATCATCATTAGAAAAAAATCATTGATGGTAATAATAATGATAGGAGATGATTAAAAATTCGACCAGCTATCACGAATGGAATACTACTATCATCCTCGGAAGAGCTTTAGTATCTCATTATTCTTCATGGTTCTTTTCTTATTATCTTTCCAACATTGTCATAATTTTTCTCTTTTGTCATAGTTTTTAAATATCAAATTAAACAAAATTTTTTAAATAATACATTTTTTGATATTAAAAATTATAGAATAGTTATTTCGATTCTTTCACTTCCTGCCTAGAAGCGTTCTCTTCATTACGTGGCACTCAAAGTAAAGTTATTTTCAGAAATAACATTTAGAACACCAGCAATAAAATGAATATGACAGATAATAGTCTTGGGCCTTAGGGAATATTTCATTAAAAATATGGAAATGCAGACTCTATTATGGGGCAAAGAGGGGATATAACATACCTAGCATAAAATAGAGCGTCTTTAATATAATGCACTTTAGAATTTATGGTTAATGTGTCTAATAAGATTTACCTACTAAAACACCAGTTTAAGATGAACTAAATCAGCTAAATATCACGATGAATAAAATAAACGTAAGATAAAATGAAGATACCCAATAGAGAACTGTTGAGCAGATTAAAATATTGACATTTGAGACATAACTTACATTTAAAAATTATGTAGAACATTGTATTTCAAATGAATGATGTTTAATAGTCAAATATACAAACAGCCACAAGATAAAACCCTGAAATAAATTCCATTTTTTTAGAAGAGTTTTTAGTCAAACCTAGAAGTTCCTATAGACCGGTGCTAGACTCAAAAATAGGAGTGAGGCTACAATAATTACCATCAAGCTGAAAATTGGCAGGATTGTTCAAAATACCATCATAAATGAAATCTAAAAAGTCCTCATAAATCCGAACCGTGCTAAAAAATTTACGCGTGGTCAAACGTCACCAAATATGGTTTTTAGTGATTTTCAGCGAAACGGTAAGTTTTATCATAAAATTAGTTCTAACAAAAAATGTACGTTAGATGATTATCTATAAAAAATATTTTAATAGTTTTTTTCCTAAGAGCCACTGTTTTTGAGATAAAACGATTCAAAGAGTTGAAAGACTTCTAATCGTCATAGTACACCAGGTGTATACATCACTGAAGCTGTAATTGCTGTAATACAAGTAAACATAATATTCTATCGGTCAACTTAACTTATATTACACATAATAATATAAGATTATAAATATGATAATGTTTCTACTATACAGCTTGCGGTCTACCGAGGGATGCAATGTATAAGCTGTATTATATTACAGTGCTAACAAAAAAATATTTACAAGTGAATGTAACGCGAAAATAATAAGAATTATTAGAATTTTACAGCTTAATCCCAACAAAAATAGTAAATTGATATGACAAAGTATTAAGCTATAATAATTATTTTTATTTATGCGCCTTAGTTCAATTTGTAAAGATGGGTTTTGTCGGAATAAACACGTTCGTCGGCTAATCTAATCACCCTACTAGACCAATCAAGTTAGTAAAAAATACGCCGTTTTTCGACATAACTGAAAAGACGAGGTTTGACAGTTGAAATGTGTAGTATGAGATATTACAAAAGGGCTACCATCTTGGGATTCATCAATTTTTTAGTGGAACAATTTTTAAATAAACAATCAAAACGTCAAATTTAGTTTTGTGCTCATAACTTAAAAACTTGTTTATTTAGAGATTTGACGTTCACAGGTAACTTTTTTAGAATAAAAAGATACATCGAATGAGATACGCCAAATGAAAATCGGTTAATAAACAAAAAAGTTATTGCAAAACAGACGACAAAATCATTGTTTTTTAATATTGTTAATAACAATTTTATTGTTTATTACAATATGTTTAAATATACCTAAACTTGAGGGCATTATGGTGTTTGAATGGTGTGCAAAAAATGGTCCAGATCTGTTTAATAGTTTTCGCAAAATTTAATTTGTTTATAAATTTTTTTGAAAAACGAGCTAATTTCTGAGGCTGGTCCAGTTAATATAGCTGAATGTATCTCAATAATCCGGAGCTCATTTCCTTCGTTAAGATGTATACTAACAGTCTATGAAAAAAAAAGTAAAAAAAATTACATATACGTACACAAAATTATTTGTTAATAAATAGCAGTTTTTAAGCTTATAAACAATTACAATAATTTCGTAGAAATTAGATCAAATTAAATGGCAATAAAAAATACGGAAAGCTGGTTAAAATACACAACTTCTAAAAAAAAATTTTAGGTCGTACGACCCTTGGGGTCTGAGATAGCCCCTTTTTTTGAAAAAATCACTGTTACGTTAATTAACAACACTAAGATCTGAAATTAACCAATATTTTATAAGAAAAGTCAAAGTTTTTAACAAAGTTTTTAGCAAGAAAAAATGTTAAAAATTGTTAAAACGGTAGTGTTATAAACAAAAAGTATTTTGCGTTGCGACTAAAGTAAAAAAAAATAATGGGCGTAGCCGAATGAGAATAAATCCGCGGACTACCATTCGCTACTTCGCTAGTGCTAGACCGTTGCAGCCCATTTTTAACATTGACAGTATACCGGATTTGAAGCTTAATAATATATTTATATATTTTGGTAGAAACTTGCATTTTATGAATATTATTATCTTGCACATTTATTTAGTAAAATTATATTTTAAATAATTAAATATAAAAAATGACAATAAAAAGGCCACTTAAAAAAGGTTTATACATCCTATTAGCTGCTTTGCTTTGGATAATTTTGCAATGAAAATAAGATTAACATGATCATTTTAATGTGGTACCATAGATAAAAAAAATAGTAAACTTGGTACAGTAGAACCCGATTGGTAGGTATAGGCCATTTTTTATTCTCTATTTTGAATCCGTGTGTAGTCCAGGCTGTATCGTCGACCCCGTTAGGTAAATTATTCCGATTCTTATTTTTTGCACAAACTTACTCAAAAAAAAGTTCCTTATAACAAATCCAAAAGGTACCAAGAGCTACCGCGGCCGGAAAATTGTTTAAACAATTTTTTCATTAGTTTTCTGTTAACTTATAAAAGTTGGGTGACAAACTGTTTAGTTTATAATTTTAATCAAAGCAGCATTAAAACATAGGTCCTGAAGAAGTTTTCTGGAAAATTTCAAGTCAAAATATGCAACAGAAAAAAAGTTACGCGACCTTATAGACGAGTGGTACTCCCCAAAAAAAACGCTCATTTCTCGAGATATCAACCACACTGTGGTGAATGGCTAATTTTGGTCTTACTTTATGTTTTTGATGGTGCTGAAAACGAAAATGAGTTTTATTTTGAATTTTAGATGGGGAAAGATTCTCAAAATCGAAATTTTACCCTAAAAATAAAAAAATGAAATCACGTTTTTCTTAAAATTAAAAGTTACACCACCTTTTTTCTATAAAACATTTTGTTCTCTGTACTCTAGATTTTAACATAAAATTAATTGAACAGCTAAATTTCAAATTTTGTCACTCAACTTTTGCGATTAAACTTTGCAATTCAAGAATCTGCACCTTTTACTTCAAACAATTTATAACTTTCTTTATAGCAAGACAGAAATATTGAAGCAGGTCCCATTGTTTTCAGAATGGTGAGAAATAAATACTATAAAAATTTCAGAAAAAAATATTACAATGGAACTGAGTTGTAGCAAGCTAAACGCAAAAAACGTGATTTTTATTTTTAGGGTAAAGTTGCGATTTTGATAATGTTCCCCCACGTAAGATTCAAAACAACCCTAATTTTCGTTTTCGGCACCATCAAAAATATAAAGTACCTATTACCAAAATTAGTATCAGTATCTCGAGAAATAAGCTTTTTTTGGGGTGTGCCAGTGTGCCGCTCGTCTATAAAGTCACATAACATTTTTCCTATTGCATATTTTAAATTAATTTTTTTTTGGAAAACTTCTTCATGAATTATATTTTATTTCTGTGTTAGTTAAAATTATAAACTAAAAAGTTTGTCACTCAACTTTTTTTGTAAGCATGAAACTAACGAAATCTGACGACAAAATGTTTAAAAATTAACAACTTCTCTTTTAATATGTTTAATCATTTTGGATAAATCTCATTGTTATCTAAATGCTTCAAATATAACACAGTAAAATTTTCAAAAGGAAATATTTACAGCGACCAAAAATACAGTGAGTTAAAATTGAAAAATCATCAAAATTGATTTATCGCATTTTGGCATAAAATTTGATTTTTGAACATGTTCCACTAATTCTAGAAAAAAATAAGCTCCATATTCGGATTCGGAGACCTCGAAAACATAAGGAATGATGAAAATTTGTTATTCACTTTAAAGTTGATTTTTGTGGTCGGTATAACGTAATTTTAGGAGTTGCTGCCGGTCGTCAAGCGCGCCCACTATTCAGTCAGTCGACTACGCCGGATATTTTTTACTTTAGTCGGAACGCAAAATACTTTTTGTTTATAACACTACTGTTTAAACAATTTTTAACATTTTGTCTTGCTAAAAACTTTGTTAAAAACTTTGACTTTTCTTATAAAATATTGGTTAATTTCAGATCTTAGTGTTGTTAATTAACGTAACAGTGATTTTTTCAAAAAAAAGGGGCTATCTCAGACCCCAAGGGTCGTACGACCTAAAATTTTTTTTTTACAAGTTGTGTATTTTAACCAGCTTTCCGTATTTTTTATTGCCATTTTTTTTGATCTAATTTCTACGAAATTATTGTAATTGTTTATAAGCTTAAAAACTGCTATTTATTAACAAATAATTTTGTGTACGTATATGTAATTTTTTTTTACTTCTTTTTTCATACGCTGTTAGTATACATCTTAACGAAGGAAATGAGCCCCGAATTATTGAGATACATTCAGCCATATTAACTGAACCAGCCTCAGAAATTAGCTCGTTTTTCAAAAAATTTTATAAACAAATTCAATTTTGCGAAAACTATTTAACAGATCTGGACCATTTTTTGCACACCATTCAAATACCATAATGCCCTCAATTTTAGTTATATTAAAACATATTCTAATAAACAATAAAATTGTTATTAACAATATTAAAAAACAGTGATTTTGTCTTCCGTTTTGCAATAACTTTTTTGTTTATTAACCGATTTTCATTTAGCGGATCTCATTCGATGTATCTTTTTTTTCTGAAAAAGTTATCTGTGGACGTCAAATTTCTAAATAAACAAGTTTTTAAGTTATGTGCAAAAAACTAAGTTTGACGTTTTGATTGTTTATTTAAAAAATGTTCCACTAAAAAATTGATGAATCCCAAGATGGTAGTCTTTTTGTAATATCTCATACTATACATTTCAACTGTCAAACCTCGTCTTTTCCGTTATATCTAGAAAAAACCTAACTTGATTGGCCTATACCTATTCTTTTCTCAGAAGGGTTTGAACATAATAATGAAAGATAACTTTCTAGGCAAAATGTTTATTGCTAAGTACTAATAAATACTTATGTAAATTACACCGTAATCTTCCTGGGTAATTAAAAAAACAAGTGCAGTTATCTTGCCTTCCTCCAACCTCAGCGGCTGCTCATCAACATCGTTTTCGGGTATATTACCAAGTTCAAGTGTGGCTTGGTTATCAGCTAGATCCAAAAGACTGGGGATGGAAATTAGTCGACAGTTCATTAGAACCAATTCAAACTTTACTCCCCCTGCGCTGGAAAAACTCCTGATCACAATTTTTTGCAACTGTAAAAAGGGATGTAGCGCTAAATGTGGTTACAAAAAAGTTGGACTGTTTTGTTCGGTAGCATGCACTAATTGTCAAAACCGGTCGTGCTCCAATGTTGAATCACCAACAATTGAGGATTCATTTGATTCTATCGAGGAGCCATGCGATGTGTCATTATTGGGACAATTTACTTGCACCCAGGATGAACAAGAAGAAGAAGAAGAACAAGAAGAACTAGAAGATGAAGAAGAGGAAGAAGAACAATGAGAAGAAGAACAAGGGAAGCAGAAGTATTAGAAAATTATGAACCAGTTTGATAAATTTCTTTTTTTTTAATTTATACCGCTTTATTTTTATCATTTTTAACCCTTGCCAATATCAATTATTAAATAGCTTTAAATTAAACAGAATCATAACAGATCCGTGAAAAAGGCCTACTGGGGAAACCACGTTAAAAAACGCGCTAAGTACACTACCTCAAAGGTGGTGTGGAAACGTGTGCGCATATTATGACGATTACCACTTTTTGAATCGTTACATCTCAAAAACGGTGGCTCTCAGGAAAAAAGTAATAAGGCATTTTTTATAGATAATTTTCTAATCTACATTTTTTGTTAGAACTAATTTTACGATAAAACTTACCGTTTCGCTGAAAATCGCTAAAAACCATATTTGGTGACCTTTGACCCCGCGTAAAATTTTTAGCACGGGTCGGATTTATGAAGACTTTTTAGATTTCATTTATGATGGTATTTTGAACAATCCTGCCAATTTTCAGTACTAGCTTTTCAGGAGTACTAGCTTTTCAGTCAAACGTCGACAGAAAAATAAACTGTTTCAGGCTTTGCCTAAATCTAGATAATCCTAGAAGCGACTGACAGACTCGGTCAAACGTTGATCTGTACTGTACTAGTAGTATGTTTAAAAAATGTTTGCTAACGATTCTAAATTTGTAGGACAATGTTTAAAGTGCTACTGCAATAAAAAATCCTCAGATTATAACATTTTAATAGCTGATTATAGGATATAAGTTATATCACCACAAATCATATACTATACAAGTAATAAGAATACAAATCGCAAAATCAAACGAATACAATATAACACTCTGGATAGCTATGGTAGATTACGTGAAGACATTTCACTCCATATAAATTTGGGCAATCCTTAATGGCTTAAGCAACAATATAGTTTATGACCGATATAAAAAATAATTATGTATCTATAGCGATACGCTTTAATTACTATTTTTGCTAATTGTAATTTTAATATTTTTTCTCAAAAACAAAACAACGTTAGTCATTCAAACTGCATATTCAAATACGAAGGTTATGGCCTTACCCTGTGACATCTGTTGTTCGTCTATGCGGCAACAAACTGCATCCTCATTAATTAAGTATTTTATCAGACAGTTAAGGTGTCAACAGCTAGCTATGCATTCGAAATTGTTTTCCTTAAAACCGTAAAAGTAGACGCCAGACTTGATAGTGATTTATGTGATCATCTGGTCAGGGGAAAAGGAATACAAACATTATCATCGTTTGTGGTTGCTTTCTTTAGTCACTACGCAGCATGCGAACCATTCCCACATACCGACGCGACCCTCTCCGAGAGACCTAAACGAACACATTTTCGTTGCAAAAATAAAATTACCGTTTGTTTTATTATATCCATTTTTAATTAAATTCCGCAACTCACCCATCGGAATATATCTATGTATGTATAATGTAATATGTTACTTGAACATCGAAAGTAAAAACAGAAGAAAAACCAAAGCAGATAAAGCTACAGAAAGATTGGAAAAATCCTTTGTAAAAGGTATAAAAATTTTATTAAAAATCCCTTTGAGGGCTACATCACAACAAAACGTTTTCGATTTTATAAAAATCATCATCAGTGTTAGACAGATTGGATGCAAGCTGAGTCACCAAAGAAATATTCGGGTAAAAACCCTTTAAATATAATATGGATGCATTAAAGGTGCATACTTAAATAAAATGCCTTAGGATGGATACATGGCAACAAGGATAATACCCTTAGGTAAGGTATTGAATTTTCCAACACGTGGGATGCCAATTGAGTTGTTTACATTCCAATGACAATGAAATGTAAACAACTCAATTTGTATCCCACTTGTTGGGAAATTCAATACCTTACCTAAGGGCATTATCCTTGTTGCCATGTATCCCTTCTAAGGCCTTTTATTTAAGTATGCACCTTTAATGCATCCATATTATATTTAAAGGGTTTTTACACGAATATTTCTTTGGTGGCTCAGCTCCAATCTGTCTAACACTGATGATGATTTTTTATAAAATCGAAAACGTTTTGTTGTGATGTAGCCCTTAAAGGGATTTTTAATTAAAAATTTATACCTTTTACAAAGGATTTTTTTCAATTTTTGTGATTGAGGGTATGCAGCCAACTACAGGAAAAATTTTCTTTTCCTTGTGGATTTTCTACAGAAAGATATTGGACAAGGAAGGAGGTTGTCACTCATTCTATTCATTTTAGCTCTACAATATATGTTTCGAACTTTAGAATGGGAAAATAAAGGAGTGAAGATAGATAGCGAAAGTTTGAACCAACTGAGATTTGTCGATGATGTTATGCTAATAGCAAAAGACAGAGAAGAATTGCAGGAAATGCTATTAGACCTAAATACAAAATCAAAGGAAATAAGATTAATAAATATAAATCTAGTAAAAACGAAATAGCTAAATAGCTGCTTTATCTAACAAAACAAACGAATCTCTATGTATAACTGAGGATATAACTCTCGACAATATATTATAATAATATAGAAAATTAATTAGTCCAGAAAGCCACTGCGCATCCGCTAGGAAAAATATTCTAATTCGGATTCTTTGCACAATCTTACTCAAAAAGGACTCCTTTTAACAAATTTGCATGTTGCCAGGACCAAAAAGTGGTCAAAAATTTTTTAAACGTTTTTTTTTTGTTTTTTTCCTAAAATTATTTTTTTTGCACGGAAAAAAGTTTTTTTAGATTTTTGGATCATTCCAAAGAGAAAAGGTCTTTAGTGACTTTTCTCTAAAAATGATAGTTTTTGACATATAAGCGATTAAAAATTGAAAAATTGCGAAATCAGCCATTTTTAACCCTCAAAAACTATGTGAAAAGCTGAAAATTTGAATGTTGCCAAGGTAGGTAGATATTCTTTAAACATCGATTGATGAAATCCCGAAGAGTTTTTTGCAATACAATATTTAAAACTCATTTGTTTTTTAATTGCTAATCAAGCGTGCACGACACTATTTTCCACCGACAGTATGGTGTAAATGAAAGGAATAAATTCGTTATTTCGTAAACCGGCGACTTTAAGGAAAAATCCCGAAACAGGTCGATTTTTAATTTTAAAATATGATATTGTGGCACATATGGTATACTAGTGACGTCATCCATCTGGACGTGATGACGTAATCGATGATTTTTTTAAATGAGAATAGGGGTCGTGTGCTAGCTCATTTGAAAGGTTCTTCAATTCTCTATTCAGTAATATAAACATTTACATAATTATTTATACAGGGTGTCCAAAAAATTTTTATTAAATTAAATTATTTGACAAAAAAAGAAGTAGAAGGACACCCTGTATAAAAAATTATGTAAATGTTTACATTACTTGATGGAGAATTGAAGAACCTTTCAAACGAGCTACCACACGACCCCTATTCTCATTTAAAAAAATCATCGATTACGTCATCAGGCCCAGACGGATGACGTCACTAGTATACCATATATGCCACAATATCATAACTTAAAAATAAAAATCGACCTGTTTCGGGATTTTTCCTTAAAGTCGCCGATTTTCGAAATAACGAATTTATTCCTTTCATTTGCACCATACTGTCGGTGGAAAATAGTGTCGCGCACGCTTGATTCGCCATTAAAAAACAAAGGAGTTTTGAATATTGTATTGCAAAGAACTCTTCGGGATTTCATCAATCGATGTTTAAAGAATATCTACCTACCTTGGCAACATTCAAATTTTCAGTTTTTCACATAGTCTTTGAGGGTTAAAAATGGCCGATTTCGCAATTTTTCAATTTTTAATCGCTTATATGTCAAAAACTATCATTTTTAGAAAAAAGTCACTAAAGACCTTTTCTGTTTGGAATGATCCAAAAAACCTAAAAAAACTTTTTTCCATGCAATAAAAATAATTTTAGGAAAAAACAAAAAAAAACGTTTAAAAAATTTTTGACCACCTTTTGGTCCTGGCAACATGGAAATTTGTTAAAAGGAGTCGTTTTTGAGTAAGATTGTGCAAGAAATCCGAATTAGAATATTTTTCCTAGCGGATGCGCAGTGACTTTCTGGACTAAATGCGTAGTGCTAAAACAAAAAATCGAACTGTCAAACGTTAACTTAAAGATGTTCATGGGTCGCATTCGGATGATTACAAACAGTATTTAAATCAAAATTATTACTAAATATCTCAAAGTCAAAAATTTTCGATCAGTAGGTACGTATTGCCGGTTCTGACATATGGAACTGAAACATGAGCTTTTAGCAACAATGTAGTCCCCAAACAAGTGACTTAGAGAGCTTTGGAACGGAGAACGCTCAACATTAACCTCAGCGATCGTAAATCCAATGGAGAAATAAGAAGTCGATCAAAAGTAACAGACAATTGAAAATATTGTCATGAGCAGGACATATAGGAAGAATGGAAGACAACCATTAAACGAAGAAAATTCTGTAATGGCGACCAAGGGAGAGCAAAAGAAGTAAAGGCAGACCTCAAACAAGCTGGACTGATGACGTCAAGCAAATGGCTGACCACGAATTAATGCAAAAAACAATGAACAGGAATAAATGGGCACACCGAAGAGAGGCTTACATCAGATGCTGTATCGAACAGCTGTTATGATGTTGAATACCCAATTGGAGTTTGACTGGTCGCCAGATTTGACTAAACACAAAGCCAATAGAAAATAAGGGTACGAACATGCCGAAGATACATGGTAGGTCGCGATCGCGGTCGACGTTTACATCGATGACGGGTAGAACATACCGAAAATTCCTTCCTTTCGGTTTTCTTTGCGGTTTCCATACAACCAAAACTTGTCGCAACCTGATTACAACAAGAAATGACTAAAATACACCACCCGTATCTCCGGCGAATGTCACGTGGTTTAAAAAACCACCAATAAACTTTAGTTTACCGCGCGGCAGCAGCTCGATCGCGATGTAAAACAAACTACTTTGTTTTGGCATCGACATCGCTGTAAACCGCGATAGGTCGCGAGGGTGAACGAGTGACACATCCTCGGTATGTGCGATCTTATAAGAAAATGAAGGTTTGTTTTGACATCGATGTACCGACCGCAATCGCGACCTAAGCCGCACTCATCCATGTATCTTCGGCATGTTCGTACCCTAACGCTTTGGCAACACGGGAGATTTTTTACGGCGCGATAATTTACGACGCCCATTGGTTTGACTACCTCCTCCACCAATTTTAGATGAAATCATTTCATGTAAAAAATCACCCGTGTGGCCAAACCCTAAGAGGTAACACAGACGGGGCGGCGTACGTCGACTGAACCCCCGCTGAGATGTCGACAGCGACGCATCCCTTACTATACTTTGATGCAGTAACACACACCAGACGCTCTTAAAATTTTCGATGCAGCGGCTTACTGGCGACATATCCTGGAACCCATCCACCGCCAATCGGTTTTATGACTTCGACGGCATATCTACGACACACGTTTGAGCTGTTTTCTAGCGAATTCTGTAGTGAGTGTTGTCAGATCGTGTTTTTGTGATGGGAAATACACATGTAGAAAAATTAATTAATGAAATTCAGATGAGACCAGCTATTTGGGATATGCGCATTGATGAATATTCAAACAAAATAATAAAAAAAACCTTATTTATTATTATTTATTATTTTATTTATTTATTTATTATTTTATTTATTATGCTCTACAGGCCTTGTATTTACAATTTTAGATAATACAGTTTATGCTAATAATTTATATATAATTTTATTTGATGTCTATGTAAAAATTGCTGAACTATGGTTCTCCACTATATCCTATTTTTCAGCTCCTCTTTCCAGTGTGTAATTTCCATCGATACTACACCTTCCTGAAACTTTCTTGCCGTCTTTTTCTTGGTCTACCTCGTCTCCTATTCCCAACTGGTTTTCTGTGCAGTACCATCTTTGGCATTCTTCCCTTATCCATCCTCTCGACATGACCTGCCCACCTGATTCTTTATGACTTTGTGTATCTTGTTACACTTGGTTCCTTGTAAAGCATCCTTAATTCTTGATTGGTGCTTCTATGCCAGCCGTCTTCTGTATCTGTATTCTTTCCCCTGAAAATAGCTCTTAGCACGTTCCGTTCTCAACTCTATATCTTTTTTTCTTCTGTTTTATTTAGCACCCATGTCTCACATCCGTAGGTGGCTGTTGCTCTTATTACGGTTTTGTATATTCTGGTTTTCGTCTTTCTCGATACGTACTTTGGCTTTAATTTGAATAATTTATTTAATCAATTTAACACCTGTATTTGCTCAGTGGCGTACCATAGAATGGAATGCCTCTTAGCGTTATAAATAGTTTTTCTTAGGTGATATGCTTTCCCTCATAACGGTGTTATTTCTTGAACACGGCTTTTATTTTAATAATAAAATGGATTTTAATCTAAATAAAATATTATAAAAATATAATAATAAAATATAGTAATACCCACTAATAATTATTTTATTAATGTTAATATAATGTGTATAAAATTCCTTATAATTTCGTTCCTTTATGATCGGATGTATCCAATATCTGCGTTTCTTTTTTTTTAATCTAAGATAAAATACACTTGTATTTATTACAAAAGACAAATCGTCATAACTTTCAGACATCTTATCGTACAGTAGCCAACACGCGACTAAATTTGGCAACAACGAAATACAAATACTTTAAATCGTAGCATAGCTGCCGCTGTTATACCGCGCCATGTGTTTTACGCTGCCTCGACGTCGATTCGACGCGTGCCGCCTGGTGTGTCCTTGCTCTTAGTCGGCGCACACAGTTGAAGCGGTTTCCGCTAGCGGGCAACGCTAGCGGGACCCGCTTTTAAACGTTTTCAAAAAGAATGCACGTCTTTAAATGTACACGAACATAGTCAAAGCAGGTCCGCGCGGGCCAACCGCCTCAACCCGCCTGACCGCTTTTGCTAGAGGGAATTTAGTTTTTTCCGCGCGGTTTTAATGTTTACTGCAATGATAATTTAGTTTATTCGCTCTTTTATAATAAGAATTAATAGTTCTCCATGGATTAATTTTATAAATAATTGTACATTATAATAAACAAAAGTAATAAAGTCAATCTTATTGAAACCGTAATTTTGTGTGACTTAGGTATTTCTAAAACCATTCCAGTATTAACTATTAACTAAATCAGTACTTGAAAAATAAATTTACAACAAAACTACTTACCTCAATGTTATAACAAGCCTTTCTTCCGGAAGGATAGCCTGCTTATGTAAATTACACCAGTTTTTAATTAAACGATACTCCTTCTTCTTCTTAAAGTGCCTATCCGTTCCGGATGTTGGCGATCATCATGGCTATCTTGACTTTGTCTACCGCAGCGCGGAACAGTTCAGTGGTAGTGGTATTATACCACTTTTGTAAATTTTGAAGCCAGGAAATGCGTCTTCTTCCCGGTCCTCTTTTACCATTTACATACCTTCCCTTGGAGAATCAGTTGGAGAAGGCCGTAACGTTCTTGATTTCTCATTACATGTCCTAGATATTCTAATTTTTTTGTTTTGATGGTTATGAGAAATTCACACTCTTTCCCCATTCTACGCAGGAATTCCACGTTAGTAATTCGGTCAACGCAGGATATACGTAAGATGCTCCTATAACACCACATTTCGAAAGCTTCGAGCCGATTCATAGATGTAACAGTTAGTGTCCAAGCTTCCATTCCGTAGAGCAGAACTGTGAATATATAGCATTTCAACAGACGGTATTTTGTTTTTAATGATATGTCTCGACTGTTGAAAATGGGTCTCATTCTAAAGTATGCTGCTTTCGCTTTTATTATTCGCTGTTTAATTTCTGAGTAGTCCCATTCGCTATTTAAATTCGTACCCAGATATGTATATTCTCAACTCTTTCGATATTCTGTTGGTTGACAGTAAGTTGAGCGTTTAATATTGTTTTTAACGATACTCCACTTTCTCCAAAATATATTTAAAAGTCTCTTGAGTCATTATCATATACTGGAAGAATCGTTCATTATCTTTTAATTTTTGAAATAGATGATGATATTCTCCATAAATTAATCTTTCTCGATTAATAGGATGTACATCAACTCTCTTTCTTTTCAGTTTAGTCAAAACAGAATCTAAAGCAATTATATCATCATCGGAAGACGACATTTTGCTACAAGTAGTAGACGCAACTGCCAGATTTGAACGATCTCTCTCGCTTTTACCCGTCTTCACTGTGTTACCATACCCGCGCGCGAGAACCGCGCGGTTTGCCCGCTAGCGTAAACCGCTTTCACTATGTGTGCCGCCTTAGACACATAAATCTTAGCGAATCCTGAGCTGTGCTACAAAAATATATCTACATAAATATAAGTTATATGAAAAATTGATAAACCTGGAAATCAATCCATGGTTATATTTTTATTACAAGGTTGCTGCTGCATGAATTATTCACAAAAGAATAATAACATTTATTAAATTATGCATATTACTGCATAAAAGGGATGAAAAATGAAGACCAAATAACAAAAAATAAACAAGATCATTTCAAGTTTTTGTCTGTGGCATGGGTGTAATCTCCATCCACTTTAGGCTATATACATAATATGTGTATGTCACTATGTGTATGTATATGTACACAACATAGTTGTAAGTTGTCTTCAATGGTAAACACATTTGGGGCACAAAGCGACGTTACTATTATTATATTATTATCTATCGCGACGCAGATGTTTCCATGTGTCTAACAGTTTATACGAAATGTTTGCTGCTAACATTCATTCAAAAAGAACTTACCTGTTATAGAATATCGTTTGTTGTAGGAATAGTTATCCGTCATCAATTCCTGCAAAAATTCAAAGGATTATAAGTAGATCTTAAAAAAAAATAAAATGTTTCTGTAATAATGTTTATTTAATATAGTCGAGGAAATGAAACTGAAAAAATGGCGAAACCTCGCAATTGTTTCGTCCAGCATGGATTTGTACAAAAATTTTGGATTAGGCTCATTTCACCCTCTAGTTCATTTTCTATATTGAGCCGTTGTACGCTTTTGGTTTTTTACGGGTGAAAACTACCCCTAAAAAACTACTTGTAAAAAATTATAAAATAACATTTTAAACTTTAATATTGTCAACAGTTGGTTCTTATTAGTTACATAATGATTGTTTTATTTCAATCCTTAAAAACCACACTTAAGAACATTAGAATTTTTATAAGTAGATAATTTAATAGATCTATACAGAAAAAAAGTAGAATTAAAAAATTAGAAAAACATTTATTTACGCAAAAATACGAATTTACAAATGTGTAGAAGTACAAATACAAATAGTTTTGTGGTAGTTTACGAACCAGTTCTGTGGTATTATACATGCATTGAAAATGTTCCATAAGCGGACTATTCGAATATTTCGAAAATAAAAATAAGATTTATAAACATAGCTCCTTCATTTTTGGCGATAAAAAGTTTTTTCAAAAATGATTTTGTAGGATTTTTAAAGAGCTATAAGACTATGTGGGGTTCTGATGGGGTAGTGATGCGTCTCAAATAGCCTCTCCTACTCAAATGTCAACCTCACCTTCACGTTGGTGAACCCTGTTACCACAAACGAGGCTCTGACGACCGAGTATTAGCGGAATAACTGTAATAACTGGAATTAAGGAAATGTAATTCCGATAAAAACCGGCCAACACGTCTTGGCAAGCGCGGCAGGTTTTAAAATCACGCCAAATACCCCCTAAAACAAAATGAAAATGTCATTATCTAAAAGTGAAGTACCCCAGGCGAGTAGGAAAAAACTTCCAGAATCTCGCACTAAACTGATAGTCTGTCCCACGAACTCGGATTCTGGGGGGGACAAGATTATGACAAGTAAACATACCAAACCTAGAAAACCCTTAAAACTCAACGTCGCTACATAAATGCTAGATCCCTGGCAACTGAAGAACGAATTATAGAGATGGAAGCAGAAATGTCGAAAATTAAATGGGATGTGATAGGCGTCAGCGAGGTAAAACAGAGAGGAGAAAGCCTGAAAAAGCTGAAATCAGGTCATTTATTCTATCAGATCGGTAGTGAAACTGAAACAACAGGAGGCGTTGGCTTCTTTGTACATAGAAAGCATGAAAGCAACATCATATCAGTAAAAAGTTTCTCTACTAGAGTAACTTCTTTAACCTTAAAACTAAATAAACGGTATGCCTTAGAAATCGTACAGGTATATGCCCCAACAAGTGACCATGCGGACTACGAAGTAGAGGAATTCTACGATGACATTGTTCTAGCCTTAAATGATACAACAACACACTATACCATAATATGCGGTGACTTTAACGCTAAAATGGTAAGAAAGGCAGACGATACAGAAACATCACTGGGAAAATTTGGTTTGGGAGATAGAAACGAACGCGGTGAAACTTTACTTAGTTTCCTGCTGGAGAAAAATCTATTTCAAATGAATAGCTTCTTCTATTCTGGACGTGGCAGAGCCCAAATGAAAAACTAGAAACGAGATCGATTTTATAATCACCGACAAGAAGCAAATATTTAAAGACGTTACAGTTCTAAACCAGTTTTCAACAGGTAGCGACCACATAATGGTAAAAGCCTCTATAGAAATAGACCTTGGGAAAGAGAGATACCGCATGATCAAAAAGAAGTCCACAACTACCTGGACCGAGCCTAAAAATATAAATGCATTTGAAGAACATATCAACAGCATTCTCGAAAGCGACAGGAATACAGACCTAAATGTTAACACCCTTAATGACATTATAATACAAGCTATAGAAGAAAGCCAGAAGATACACTGCCAAAAAACATCACATAACAAAAGAGTAAGCCCCCAAACACAAGCAGACAAGCATTAATGGAAGAGCGGAGAAAAATGCAAAGTAATAGAAATAAAGAACACCACGAACTTAGAGAGATAAGTAAAAGAATACAAAAATCTATTAGGACGGACAACCGAAAATATAAAAATGAACAAATTCAACAAACAATTAAAAATAACAAGAGGCTCAAAGTTCTAAGAAGAAAATTAACAAATGGCAAAAAATAAATTACCAAATTAAAGGATAGAGATAAAAAAATCATCATCAACAGAGATGAATTATTAAGGGTAGTAGAAGAGTTCTATATAGAACTGTACAACAGCCAACAAAGCCATGATGAGTCACTAGAAGATTTAGGAAAAAGGTTAGTCAACCAATCTGGAACGAATTGAGAAAAATGAAAAGAAATAAAGCTACGGGAGAAGACAATATCGTTATAGAAGCCCTAAAGATTGGAGGAGACAGACTTTTAAACAACATAAAGGAATTGTTCAACTTATGCCTGCACCAAAGTGAAACACCTACAAAATGGCACAGTGCACTTACCACCTTATTACACAAAAAGGGCGATCCAACAGACCTCGAAAATTACCGGCCCATAAGCCTATTAGACCACCTCTACAAGTTATTCACAAGAATAATAACAAATAGACTGGAAACAAAATTGGATTTTTACCAACCTAGAGAACAGGCGGGTTTTAGGAAAAACTTTGGCACTAACGACCACCTACACTGCATAAAAGGAATTATAGAAAAATCTATCGAATACAACCGACCATTGGTCCTGGCTTTCGTAGACTTTCGCAAAGCATTTGATGCGATTGAAATTAACAGCATAATGAGAGCATTGGATGAAAGTCGTATAGATTATCGGTACTCCAAACTGATAGCGAACATATACAATAATGCAACCATGGCCGTCCGACTACACAAAGATACCAAATTAAAAATCAAAAGAGGAATTAGACAGGGAGATACGTTATCTCCCAAACTCTTTACGGCAGTCCTTGAACATGCTTTCAAACAATTGGAGTGGTACGCCAAAGGAATAAATGTCGACGGTGAAAGGCTCTCCCACCTACGATTCAGACGACATAGTTCTTATAACAGACAACTTAAAAGAGATTAGAACTATGCTTACTGAGTTAGATGCCGCCTGTAAAAAAGTTGGTTTAAACGTAAATTTTGGAAAGACACAATACATGACAAACCTGGTACCAAGCGAAAATCCAAAAGTCGACGTCAACGAAATAGCATTGGTCCATAAATATAAATACTTAGGGCATGAAATCCAAATTGCCAGGGACAATCAAACTGCTGAATTACAGAGAAGGATTACCTTAGCATGGGCCGCATATGGAGCTCTATCAGACATCTTCAACAGCAACTTGCCAAATTATTTGAAAAGGAAGACGTTCAACCAATGTGTGCTTCCAGTCATGACTTACGGCGCTGAAACATTATCGTTACCCCGGGCCACAGCAACGAAACTTAGAGTGGCCCAAAGAAGAATGGAACGGTCACTACTTGGACTGACTCTCAGAGACAGGGTCAGAAACGAAGAAATCAGAAGAAGGACAGGCGTCACAGATGTCATAGAGCGAGTAGCATGGCTGAAGTGGAATTGGGCGGGTCATGTAGCCAGAATGAAGGACGGGAGGTGGACCCAAAAAATTACAGTGTGGAGACCAAGAGAAGACAGAAGAAGTAGAGGTAGACCACCTACACGATGGACAGACGACGTCAAAAGGATTGCTGGGAATTGGTTGCAGAAAGCCCAAGACCGACAAAATTGGAAGAAATTAGGGGAGGCCTATGTTCAACTTTGGATGCAGAAGGCTGGATGATGATGATGATGATAAGACTATGTAAATTAAATTCCGTTATATCCCTTAGTTTTTAATTGGTGGGGAGGGTTTAAAGGGCTCGAATAAGGGGGTGTTTGCTCGTAAATATAGGTTTTAAACAGCTATATCTCGCTAACCATTCACTGTAATGAAATTATATGCCAAATACAATTTTAGTTATTAAAAAGGCTACAATTTAGTAGTCTATCATTTTTTTCTTATTTCCTGTATTTTCGGAGATATTTTGAAGTAAAAGGTGAAAAATACGAAATTGCAAAAACTCTTTTTTCCTTTAAACTCCCATTTTTCTAAAATTAGGCCTTTTAAATAGGTCAAATAAAATAGGTACTTCTTGGGTATATTGACAATACCAATATACAAGGAATTACAGAAAGGTGAAGACCAATTTTTAATTAGGAGGGTAGTTAGGGGGTTATTTTCACTGATTTTTTTGCAGAGAAAAGCAGGTACCGACTTTTTTTGATCATTAGTCGCTCTATTTTCATGTTAGAAATTTTTTATTATTATTCTATGAAAGGTAATGAAAGATGATTTAAGTTTTCCTCTGAAAATGCAGAGTTTTTCCGTTATATGGCTTTTAATATTTCAAATTATGCATTTGACGAGAAAAGCTAACTTTTAACATGCCGTATCTCGGTTTGTATTGGTATTAAAGATATTATAGAAAAAGAATTTAGTTTGTGTTACTAAAAGATACAATTCTATCTACTACCTATTCAATATCTACAGTTTTTTGATTAAATGCACATTTTTCGAGGTATTCTTAAAAAAACCCCTCTTTTTTCCGACTCATCGATTTTTTTGACGAAAAACTGTTACTTTCAAGCTCGAATAACTCGATAAAGTATTAGTTTTACGAAGAAAATGTAAAAAACATTTTTTTCTTAGAATTACATTTTACATCGATTTACATGGTTAAAATGTAATAAAAAATTCCCACCCCCGAGATGGGGTGACAACTACCCCCAAGGTTTTAGAGTAAAGCGGCATGATATAGAAAATGATCCTTGGACTATTCCTTACTTTCTGTGAAAATTTCAAGTAAATCCATGCTGGACGAAAAAATTTCGAGCCAAAATGCTTCACTAATCGACTAATAACTAATTTTATTTAATCCACAAGAAAAATAATTTCCTGTAGTTGGCTGTAAGCTATAAATCACAAAAATTTATTAAAATAAGACGTATATTTATATTAAAAAAACCTTTTCGGGCTATGTAACAGAACGTTTTCGTAATGACATTCCATCATCAGTTCTGCTTACGAGGTATACATGGTTGAGTTACTAAAAATATCTGGGTGAAAACGCTCTAAATGGTTGCTAACTACATAGCTAGAATCCAAATGGTGAGGTTTGCCTTCAGGGCCACTCAGGGCAAGTTACCCACATGGTTGGGAGTTCTACGTTGCCGTGATATAAAATCAAGGAAAAAGTCAGACGTCAGATAATATTAAATAAAAAAAAATGTTACTTTATTACTGCTTTATACCATTTAAAGGGTTTTTACCCAGATATTTTTGGTATCTCAAGCATGTATACCTCGTAAGCAGCACTGATGATGGAATTGTCATTTCTAAAACGTTCTGTGGTGTAACCCGAAACGGTGTTTTTTAATATAAATATACCTTTTATACAGGATTTTTAATAATTTTTTAATCTTTGTTTCTATATTATTTATTTCAGAAGCGACGGAAATATATAGTAAAGAGACCTCAAGACTAGTTAGATCAAGAATGTAGAAAAGCTTTGGCAAGAAAAAACAAAGTAAAATTAGAAAATGACAGAGGAAATACCCAAAATACGATCTAAAACGATGTGGCTAGAAGAAGATAACTCAAAAAAAGTTGCAGAAGGGAGAAAGAACAGCTAGAAAAGCAATTGAATACATAGAAGAAGCTTACAAAAATAGAGGTGAACAATCTCTACCGAGCAGTTAAGAAATCCAGAAAAATAAAAAAATAATAATACAGCGTATTGCAGAAACGAAAAAGGTTTACTTCTAGGAGAAATTAAAAAAAATAAACAGATGGGCCTAGGATTTCGAAGTTCTTCTAAATACAGACCAACATGCGGTCCTGGAGGGAAATTAGAATTAACAAGATGATGGTGTGGAGACTTGGGAGGAGCCAACTCTGAATGAAGTTAAAGAAGTAATAAGAGACCTAAAAAATAACACAAGGACAGTAGAAAATCGTATTCCAGCTGATATTTTCAAAAAAGCCGGCGAAAGACTTCCAAAATGAATCTTCTGCTTAAAATGAGCAGTTTGGTAAAAAGAGGAAATGTTGAAACAATAGAATGGCGCTCTTATTTGCCGGATTTATGAAAGACGACCAAACGGGGTGCGAAAATTATAGAGGTAGGTAGTCTATTATAATAGAAGTGGTCTATAAAATACTATTCGTTCCTTTATTTTTAATAGGCATATTGGTAGGGGAGCAAAGTATGCTAAATTTGCAGTCACTCGAGCGTTATGGGGACCTATTGGGTTGTGATTATTAGGTCCTAAAACCAAAAAAAGTTAAGTACAATCTTCCATATTAGTGGGGACTTTCCATTTTTTAATTTAATTTTCCATTTCCAACAATCGTTTTTTCCGATTATAGCGCCATCTATCCATAATTCGAAAAAATATCTCGAATAAAAGTTGCTTATTTTTACGTAAAGAATCCAAATCTGCAATAAAAATTTGGGGGTCTCATTTAAGATTTTAAAGTAACTCCCCACCCACCTCCGTGGGAGGTCGTGTTTGGTACCATTCGATAGATTTTTCAAAAACATTTTGAAAGTGTATTTTGCAGTTTTTCGATTTGATGTTCACCCCTCTCCGTGGGGGGTCATGTTGTGGTCATGTTTAGTACCATTCGATAGATTTTTGAAAAATATTGAAGACGTATTTTTTAGTTTTTCGATCTGACGTTCATTTCGCGAAATATTCGTTTTTTTTTTGTGAAACTTTTTGGCTCACCCATTTCCTTACGTCCCGCTCAAATCAAACTTTTGCATGTACTTAACTTACCTTATCTTAATCTGACAATTTCGAGTATTTTTAAGGATAGATTTTTTTTCGGGCCCCCTTAACGAACTTCCCTGTGTTAAGAGCCAATATATGGTAGAGGTACATCTTCAGAGTACCAGGTTTCTCCCCATATGATAATCTGACGCGCTCAAGTAACTGCAAAAATTCCCGCTTGGGCTCCCCTACCATATTTATGTATGTATATGTATTAACTAAACATATTTATCGAGTCTCTTGCTAATCTTCTAATAATACTTTTGCTATTAATGGACCTTTCAATTTAATACAGGTAAATGAATAGGGTCTTGTTAAAAAGTAAATAATAATATTGACATATAGTTTACCTTAGACGTGATCATCCACAGTCGATGTGAGGAAACATGATGTTTAGAAATACATCTGAAAAAAAAACTTTCATTAAAAAAAATTCAAACTGTTAGTCTTGAATTATTTTACTTCTCATTTGCTTCTATACAAGAGTAGTGTTACTAAATTCGATTGTCGTAAGATGTACGAAAAAAATTATAAAGGTAAAAGTTGAAGCAAAGATAGGGTCATAATTTAAAATATTTTCAAATATACATGGCTACATGTATTGACAGGGTGAAACAAACTTATCTTTTTTAATGGAACACCCTTTCTTAAAATATGAGAGTTTATAATATTAAACGAGGTAGTTTAAAAGATAACTAAGTTTTCTATTAATTTCGTAGCAATATTCACACCTGTAGAATTGTAGTGATTTGACATCAAAAAATTTATTTATGTTCAAATTATTTTTAATGTAGTCTACTATTGTTAAAAATGTCGAAACTGGAATGAGTATTTTCTGAGTTTTCTTAAATGGAACACCCTTTATTTTAGTATTACAATGATAGGCTATTTTATTGCAATTTATAATTTCTTGCATCCCTATACGTAACTGCTTTAATTTGTGAGTTATTTGTGATTCTTTAAGCCAAACAATTGCAACAATATTTTAGTGATATTTAATTACGTTGGCCGTGAAAATATTCAATCAAAAATAAATTTTCAAAAAAAAAATACATATTATTCTGACTATAGTCTGATTCTTAATTTATTAATATTGAATAAGATATCAAAATTCCTACGTAGTTAAGATTGTTGGTGTGTAATAGTTATTTATGTACCAAGTTAGTAAATTGACTCTTTATCGAACGAGTCTGATATTACGAGAAGAACAAGCGAGGCGAATAACAGACGAGTTCGATAAAGAGTCTTTACTGACGTGATGCATACAAAATTTTATCGTCAACATAATTTGATATTGGTTTTAACACTTACTTGCAATTTACAATTCAAGAACTTTCTAAATTTTAGACGTAATAATAATTTCATGACAATGGCAGTGTATTAAATGTCATCATAAGTTTTTCAAGATGGCCGCTTTCGATTTTTAATCGATAGTTGTCAATATTGAATAATTAGCCAATCGGTAAAGTAAAATACCAGCTTTTCGAATATGTGAAAATATTTTTTCTACGGATAATATTTTTTATATGAATATAATTACAAAATACTACAGAATTTCACTATTTGACATAAATGTAATTGATAATATCGCAAATTTTGTACAATATTTTTAATAAATAAAGTAAATAAATGTTAAGTTAATTCAAATAAATAATCGATTACTGCCATGGACCACTTTACATTCAATCTCGGTTAAATTGATTAAAAATCGCGGCAGGTAAACTAAAATTCTTCTTTCAGTACAATAAAGTGTTACTTTACTGCCGTGAATGAGGGCAAATGAGTACAATAATGAATGACTTTGGTAACGGTTGGCGATAAAATATATTATAAATTTCTTAATGAAAATTATGATGTATTAAAAATATTACATTTTATATGTTATCATCAATCTATGAAAGAATTACTATAGCTAAAAATAAAAACTATATAGATATACAGTCAATGGAAAAGATACTGGTAAACAACGATAGATACGAGTAGCATAGTTAATGAGCTTCGAGTCAAAGAATTTTAGCTATCCTGTTTTAGGCAACTCTCCGCTATTCTCAAGGAATCTGGTAAGTGACAAAAAATTCATTAAGTTTACTACTGTCTTGAATGCGTAAAACTCAACAATTGACTTATCATCTACACTGCTCTTGAAGCAAAAAAGAAGGTTTGTTGTTATTATTTCCTACATTTCTAATCTGACGATAATGCAATTTTGGTATGCTTCTTTAGTCGCTATTGAACCAGTTTAATAGACCTTAAGTATAATAAGTGTACAGACTTTCTAATTAGTATTGGTGTCATCAAGGGCGGATCCAGGACCGATTTTCGGGAGGGGCCATAAACTTTTTTTGGGGAGGAGTATCAGAAGTACGGGGGGTAATTTTTAAAAATTAGGTTGTTCTGAAGCTAAATATAATATTTATGAAAAAACAAAAGATGTAGATCTTTGAAACACACTCAGTGATCAAAAGATCCACAGGTACTGGTTTAACGACCACTCGTACGAAATCAAACAAATGAAATAGAGAATGTGGAAAAATCCCCTTACGAATAACTCACACATCCACTATTTGTGGCTGGGAAAAATTTTTCGAATAGAATCAAAGATTTAAACACCAGTTCTTAGAAATGTGTTTCGCCCTCTTCAACCTCCGTGGGCTCATCGGTAAAGATGAGAGGTTGAATATCTTTAGACACATTCCATCAAAAAACAACATCCGAGACATAGACATAACAGGAGCGTAAATCTACGCCCAACCTGAAAATGACAGTCTCAAGTTTTAATTCCCTAATTACTTTAGAGTAAGTAAGATAATGTTTATGAAAAAACAAAAGATGTAGATCTTTGAAACACACTCAGTGATCAAAAGATCCACAGGTACTGGTTTAACGACCACTCGTACGAAATCAAACAAATGAAATAGAGAATGTGGAAAAATCCCCTTACGAATAACTCACACATCCACTATTTGTGGCTGGGAAAAATTTTTCGAATAGAATCAAAGATTCAAACACCAGTTCTTAGAAATGTGTTTCGCCCTCTTCAACCTCCGTGGGCTTATCGGTAAAGATGAGAGGTTGAATATCTTTAGACACATTCCATCAAAAAACAACATCCGAGACATAGACATAACAGGAGCGTAAATCTACGCCCAACCTGAAAATGACAGTCTCAAGTTTTAATTCCCTAATTACTTTAGAGTAAGTAAGATAATGTTTATGAAAAAACAAAAGATGTAGATCTTTGAAACACACTCAGTGATCAAAAGATCCACAGGTACTGGTTTAACGACCACTCGTACGAAATCAAACAAATGAAATAGAGAATGTGGAAAAATCCCCTTACGAATAACTCACACATCCACTATTTGTGGCTGGGAAAAATTTTTCGAATAGAATCAAAGATTCAAACACCAGTTCTTAGAAATGTGTTTCGCCCTCTTCAACCTCCTTGTTCCCATATAAATAATTAATCTTAAAAATTAGGGTTACAATGGTGAGTTTTAAGTCACTTTTCACACGCTTTGAGAAGTGCCTTAAAACTCACCATTCCTGCCAAAGTACCGATTCCTATACATTTCTTCGGATCCAAGTGCAGTCCTTTCAACAAGTTTAATATTATTTTTTCCAATGCTTCCCCTGCCAGGCCTTGTTCTTTCACTCTTTCTGGATTTTCACTAATTATTTTTAGGTTCTCATAAGCGTCAATGAATTTGACAAAGTCTTCACGAATGTTGTTATTGTGTATGTATCCCAAATTTAGAGAAAGCTATTCCACGTGGGATACGTCAGTCGTTTCATCAAATATTATTTGTTCAATTATTTCTTCACCACAACATGTTATTAATTGATTTTGACTGCTGCTACTAATGCATGTTCCTCAGGAAGATGCTGTGAATAGGTGTTATGTAAGAGTCTTATCTCCTGATGCGATTTTAAATCTTAACACTGTGGTGCTAAGGCAAAACCCAATATGTAAAAAAACGTGATTTTGCAGCAGATGAGTTTAAAAGTTCGCGGTGTTGTTGTAATAGTGGACATATCGAAAACAATTTTATTGTCTACTGGTTACATGGATGCGTTTAGCCATGTAGGGTTTTGTCATCACATTCTTCATCGCTCAATGTACATATTGGCATTAAAAACGAAAAATCGATAATTTTTGACATATCGGGTTTTGCCTTAGTACCACAGCAATTCCCCTCATTCCTAGGTCCAGCATCTTCGTCCAGAAGCATAAGGCCAGCATCACAATGGTCTCTTAGAGGAATATTTTGTCGACCTAAGAACACTATAGGCCCTACTATTGGTCGTAGTCTTTCTTTATTTTTTGTTTCTGTTTAGACCTCTAAGAGTCTATCTGGTTAATGACTGACTTTTGAGGGTTGCTATAACTGTTTAGAAAATCCAGCTCAACCTGAACGCACTCCTTGTGGTATGATGATTTTTCATCGGTTTATATGACTCCGTCTTTGCTCATGAGTTTGGCAAAAGATGTTAAAGGTTTCGTGACAAGGCTTTGGGCTGTCATCCCGTTATTGTGCCCATATTTTTCATTAGAAAGATGAAACGCAATATTTGTAAAACAATTTCTTTTGACTGTGCGAAAATACCAACCAACTCCTTTGTTCTAAGTGCTAGTGACCCAAGTAACGCTTCACTTCTTTTTTATTCTTTGTGTGTATAGAATATGGAAATTTATACGATTTTGATGGCTGTCAAGATCGTTCTAACAATTGGCACTCTGTAAAATTATCAACATTTTGATTTGTACAAAACCCAAAAGTCATTCTTGAAGCTTCTCCGTTACTTCTATTTTTCAATTCTAGTCCAGAAAACGTATTTATCCCTGTTTTGTACATACAGTGCGGTGGAATAAGTGTTGCCCCCCCCCCGTTAACTTGTTTATTTTAAGAATATAAGCAAAACTCTCGGACAGGTCGATTTTTAAACTAACCATAGTATATTATAGCATCAACGTTTCGAACTTTACGCGATCCCTCTTCAGGTGACAGCCATAATTTTGATTTTTTTAAATGGGAAAATACATCATGTGACACCTCATTTAAAAGCTCTTAAAATAATTATTTCAAAAATGTATAATACTTTTTTCCTGTTTGAGAGCGTAGGCACAAAATTTCGGTCGAATTCTTTCTAAATGCAAACATTTTTTTCGAATCCTGAAAAAACTAATGAATATTTTTGAAAAATTTAAACGCGGAATGAAATACTACAGTATTCTTGATGCTCCAAAGTCCCCGAGAACTCCTATAATGTTTATTTTAATATAAGTCACAGTGGTGAAAAAAAGAGAAAATTTAGTGTGATTTTTAATTTCAAATATATCATTCCAAAGAAACTTTTTGTTTATTCTAAGAGACTGTCAGCCCTCGGTAATAATCTAATCTTTCATTCTGCGTTTAAATTTTTCAAAAATAATTATTAGTTTCTTCAGAATTCGAAAAAAATCAATGCGTTTAAAAAGAGTTCGACCGAAATTTTGCGCCTACAATTTCAAAAAGGATTAAAGTATTAAACATTTTTGAAATCAGTATTTCAAAAGCTGTTAAATGAGGTGTCACATGATGTACTTTACCATTTAAAAAAATCAAAATTATGGCTGTCACCTGAAGAGGGATCGCGTAAAGTTCGAAACGTTGATGCTATAATATACTATGGTTAGTTTAAAAATCGACCTGTCCGAGCGTTTTGCTTATATTCTTAAAATAAACAAGTTAACAGGGGGGGGGGCAACACTTATTCCACCGCACTGTATATATCGTCGTCGTGGATGTGAAGAGAGCTAACCCACATTTTCTCAAAAATGAGTAAACTGCAGCATCGCAATCAGAGAGAAAGGTTCCATGTTGTAGTGAAGAGAGCTAAGTGAATATGTTGTTTCATTCAAAATGGAACATTTTCAAAACATGGAACCTTTCTTTCTGATTGCGATGCTGTAGTTAACACATTTTTGAGAAAATGTGGTTTAGCTCTCTTTACATCCACGATGACGATATGTGTTTGAAATAAAAAACATTTGAACGGCAAATATATAAATTTATATTATTCTAAATTCTCGGAGGGGGCCATGGCCCCCATGGCCCCCTCCCTGGATCCGCCCTTGGGTGTCATCTAGGTTGTAATAAGTATTTCAGAAATATTTACCAATTGGACAATTCGATGCAAATATCAGGTTCGAATTGTTTTCTAATGCCCTGTGTCCGTTTTTTCTCGATCGACGATGATAAATAAATGTTTGAAGTCGTGGAGTAAAAATATGGTTTTATTGACAGCTACTGATTATTACTAGTTTACTGATACTATTACTAGTATTACTGATTATTACTGGTTAGGTAACTTTCTATAATAGACTGCGCTCAAAAGAGCTCAAATCCCCAATTTGTACTTTCACAAATAATGTATACATCTGCACAGAGGTTAATGCATCTATCATACTAACAACTTTGAACTCTTAGCTTAAAATACAATTTAATCGAGGACATGATTGCAACACTTGGGAAGTTCAATTAGAAAATATATTATTTCGCAATTCATTGAGTTTGCAGGTTAAATGGACTCTAATTATTAAAATATTACTAGATATGTTTCAATTATACACGGTGAAACTATAAAAATTAAGGAAGTTAAGAATAATGCGAGATTACAAATTAAGGGATTAATTTGTGATTAAACACCAATAATTGATATATCCCCTCATACTCTAGTTTTCAAAAAACTAAGGAAATTTGTTTCTAACATTTCTATTTTTATTTTTTATAGCCCCCTTTTGGGAATGCCACTTTCTGATTTTAGTTTTCTTGCTTTGAAAGTTGTTTTTAATCATACCATCTAGTCATATTTATTATTGGATTTGTGGTGCCCTAAATAATATTGGTTCATATCTGTAACACGTAAAAGCTAAGATCTTGAATGAAAAACAACCAAAAAGCAGTTTGAATTTTGAAGTCTTATTAAATAAGTATGTATTGCTTATAAACAGATACTCATTTATATCAAACAATTTTTGGAATATGTAAATGAAATAGGAAAAAATTAAAATCGATTTGTCCTTTGTTGACAACAGGTATATGTCTTCCTAGTATTGATTGCATTACTGTTTTTTGTATTACTGAATTGCAAACACATGTATTGGACTATCTCGTTATCAAAATACATACAAATATTTAAGTTTTCTTTAACCACATTAATATTTTACATTAAAAAACGTTCCAAAAAACAATTTTTGGTATTAACTCTTTTCAAATGACCTCTTTACCTTAAACAATTTATAACACACAACAATTCAACTACACAACACTCTCATAAACACTATCAACAAGATTTAACAGTCACAACCTATGATTTAATTGTTTATCACTCGAAAACAATGTCTTTATTGTATTTTGATCGGGCGGGGTTGTTTTCTTACAATAATTGATAAAATCGCACGCGGAAGAAAACGCGATTCAGCGCCCTCTGGAGGGGAGCTTTTCACTACGTGGTTTCTCTGAGCTGTCCTATTGATTTTTCTAACGTGGGGTAATGTAGCGTGTGCGATATTTGCCGGCGATTTCTTTTGATTTAGAGGATTTGCGTGGTTTGTTTTGTCAATAAATTGTGGGATAAACTAAAAATAGTTGGGGTTGGTATTTTCTTTTCGCATGGCATTGAAATTTTGGTAATAATACCACGTAGTCTAATAAAATTACTAATTTTAAATTCGCTTAACAATTTTCCTAAGAATTCTTCTCAAAAGAATTAGAAATTAGAAGCAAATGCGAAGACCTTGAAGGTATCCTATTTGTTTTTAGAAATGCTATGATAACCAGAGAGGCACTTTTTGCGCCAAACATCATATTACCAAAATGCCGTGATCAAACAAAAGTTGTTTTTGCATGTTTCGTGGATTTCGAAAAGGCATTCGATAAAGTACAGCATGTAAAAATTAATGCAGATACTAAAAAATATAGGAAGATATATATGACAAAAATATTCGTGTCACTAACTTTTGTCTCCAAATTTGGGCTCCTCTTCTCACTAATTCAGTTACTGTTAAATGTTTATCGGACCTACGATACTCTCTCATAAAATTCAAGGAAGGATTGCGAAACATTTTCTATAAGACTCCTCTGGCGGGACTTTGTTTTCTATGGGAATTATCATGACTTTTTGAATGTTTTAATGGAGCCCAAGTTAAAAAAGTTCACCAAATGAATATATTAACTTCTTCATTTTTGGTTATTTTCTGGTATTTCCGGTTCTAGAGTGATTTGTTCTTCCTCTGCATAGATCTTTTTTAGATATCCAATCCATTTATAGACGCTTAGATGCAAAATCTCGTAACCCACAAATGGGTTTTTGTGCAGGAAAGTAAAAAAAATTCTGCTCATGCGAAAGTCGTTAGACCTAAATGGAGAATTGTTGATTCAATATCAATGTAATATTAATACTTTGATTTAGGTATTCTCTATTTAGGTTTGGCGATTTTCGCATGCAGAGAATATTTAACTGTTCTGTTGTGGAAAAACTTATTTGTGGGTTGCAAGCTTTTGCATCTTAAGCGACGTTACACTTTCTATGTGTTTTGGTTCTATAAGTTCTTTTACCTCCATTCTTTGACCTCTTATAAAGCACTATAATTCCTTTTGCCTAACACAAAAATCATTTTTCATTTATTTCAAACAACCTTGCCAGTGATCATTTTTTATTCCACTTATAATTGCATATATTTCTTGGTTGACATATATTCCAGTTAAGCTTTTTTTCTTTACATTTTTCTTTACATATCTGTCAATAATTGTTCAAATGGAGATTCTGGATAAACAAAATGTTGTGTATATTAGTTTTTATTGTTGTGAGGACAGTGACAAAAAGCAAGTTCATAATTGTAGTGACTTTTTAAATAGTTTTTAAAAGCAACAGGTACCTTCCTTATTGTAAATGTTTCAGTATTGTAATAAAAAATTACAAATTAGGTAAATACCTATTTGGAAAATGTACCTACCTAGCTAGTAGGTAATGCTTTGATTTACATAATTTGATTACCAACAAAAATCTCCATCTAATATATTGCTTTTTTAGTCTATATTTTGTCGTATTTTAATTCCACAAGAATCAAAGTTATTTGATTAAACTAACAGAATAAGCAACTGTCAAAAATTTTTTAAAACGTTTAGTTGCTAGGTATAGCTTTCCACTTCATTCACATGTCTCGGTAGTTAAATTCTGCGTGGGGTGAGTTCAAAATAATCTAAACCTGATAGACGCAGGTTCAATTCCCAATGAAAGTTTTTATTTTTTGTATTTTTTTATACATTTTATGATTGTAAGTAGATTTATTATATTTTTTTTTTTCAGAAAATACGTATTTAGTTAAAATTTTCTCAACAATTATTGTTCAGAAATAATTTATTTGGTTTCATTTTCCAATGTGTTTGCGTGTGTTTTATTCTTTTATTTTTTTAATTTTTCGTATTGTTTTAATAAAAATTTTTGGAAAGTAGTTAATATTAAAATTAGTTTAATATTTAAATAAAATATAAGTAAACTGTTATATTGATTTCGTTGAAATCATATAATAGAAGTATAACTTCTTACGTGCGTACAAAGTACACACACATTATTTTTTTATTTATATTTCTTTCACCAAGAACTTGCTTGGCTAGGGCTAAGTTATTAAACTTAATTTTTGTCCAGCTTTCTTCGACTCAATCGCCTTCTGTGATATATCTATATGTTTCTGCTTCTTTCTGTTATTCTTTTTTGGAATAGACATCCTATGGAGTTATGTAGCCAAATCAGGAGATGCAATATAAATCTCTATTGCCGACTTATTTTTTTGATGCATTGAAGCAATAAGAGTAAAGTCAAGATTTTTCCAAGCTTTCAAAAAACAATGACCAATGTCTTTCAGATATATTTAATTTTAGTTATATAATTTTAGTTACCATACCTATATCGAATAAATATTAGTGTAAATGAGTTACTTACTTTAGCAGCAAGAGAGAAACACATTAGACCTTCAACACTCTGAAAAAAGTTTCTACAGTTAAAAGCACTATTTTGTTCAGAAGAATACCCAATACCATAAGCCATAACCTATCCACAAAACAAACAAAATTTGTTAGACCAACCCTGTTGCAGTTAACTTTAGGTAATACTGGTTGCATAAAAAATAGGTGCAATAAAACAATATTAAATCTAACCAGTTTGTAAAGAAAATAATATACAAATTCTATATTTTAGTAAAGTTTAATACCTAATATAAGATTTGCAATATTTTTGAATAACACTACTTACAGCAGTGATGTGGGTACAACGGGTACAACTCTCTCCCACATCACTGACACTGGGCCGGTTGTTCGAACGCTAATCAACAATGATCATTATTAAATATTTAATTACTTTCACCAAAACTGTCAATGTCAACTTTGTTTGGGTTGCTGAAAACATAGAGTTATATATTAGCATAGAGAGAGTGTCATTCAAAGCAAAGTGACGACACCATCTTTTTTATTTGGATTAGTGCTGTTTCACTCTTACGCATAGTAAAGCTGCTACAGTTGTCCTCCTCTTCCGTGCCTATATTCACACTAAATGTCATCATAGATTTTCGATACAATGTGTTAGAAAGAGATGCAGCAAACCAGTCCATGAGATCTTGTCGTCAGGGAGCGCGGAAGGTAGGCTCCCTCTATGTTAATATATACCTCTATGGCTGAAAACATAATTATTTACAATTATGAGATTTATTATTAATTATGTTAATAATTATTGTTATTTTAATTGATTATAGTCTCAGAATTGTAATTAATTATGTTTTAACAATTGACATTGACAGTAATTAATTATTTGATAATGATCATTGTTGATTAGCGTTCGAACAACCGGCCCTAAATGTTCTGTTGAGGCAAATAATCTGGGTTACTAATGATTATGCAGCCAGATATACATAATGTTCTATGATTTTCTATGATCCTTACTTTATACTTTCTTGACGATGTTTCCTGTAGACAGCATGCAATTTATTTCCGTTTCAATGGTTTAATTTTCACTTATCTAAGTATATGCAGTTTTCTTTGTTTTATTTAAATAAAAAATCACACATTTTATTTAATCCTTTGTATTTATTCTTAAAGTAATGCTTATAAAAACTTATGTACACCGAATATTATATACAATTGATACTGATTTTAATCTACAAAGATATCGTCGAAAGGTACTATAAATATAGACTTGAAAACTGTTACTACAATACTACTGACTATTGATATATTTGTTTCCTTTGAAATGTCATCTACTTCTTTAGAATTCTCATTGAGCACGTTGTTAAAGATGTCCTCTAAAATAAAAATCAAATATGTATTAGAAATATTTATCGACTTTTTGCTAGTAAGTTATTAGGTCTGGATCCCGCGCATGAAAAAAAAGTTGATTAATAGCAAGCTGAAAATTTGTTAATAGCTAAAGGGTGTCCAATCGGACAAACTTTGATATATGGCAACACTGGAACAGGGACAGTTATAATTGTGGAACAGGTTAAAAATTTGGAACGGTCAGACCACGAAAACGGCACATGTATTTTGTCCGACAGAACAGACTTAAACTCTCCGAACAGAGATTAAACTCTCATGCAAAAATCGTACTGTTATTTATCACCAAATGGGCGTTTTAATCACTGGCGGATCCAGGGGGGTGTCACGGGGGTCATGACCCCCCCCCATAATTGTAAACCCACGTATCCTAGGGTTCGTAAGACTAAGTGACCTTGCATCAGAAGAGAAAGGTAACTAAATCACCCTCAAGACCCATGACCCCCCCCAAACAAAATTTCTGGATCCGCCACTGGTTTTAATGAGTGGAACATGTAGAATATGTCAAATGACAGGAATTATGACAGGTGATAAATAGCTTAAGATTCAGATTGATTTACATTAAATATCAATTAACTTTTCATTATAAATTTAGGAAACATTAGAAAAATAGAAACAAATTAAAAAAAACTGAATATTCGCATTCACATCCGCATTCGCGAATGTCGGTAGCAGATATTCGCATTCGCATTCGTATTCGCGAATGTTCAAAAATGACATTCGTTACATCACTAGTAAATATAATATAAAAAGTGAAAATTCTATGTATGTTATATATGTTGCATTGAGGATATTGTAATTCTATGCATTTTAACGAGCCTTCCATTTGGTTTTACTTAAATGAAAAAATTGCAATACCAACAATGCCCATACGAATAATTGAATTAGTCTGCAGAATAAAGAATAACCTTGTAAGCGCCACATGGTTTGTTTTTGAGAAGTCAAAGAAAAAGTTTTAATATTGTGATAATGGTGTGTTTATACATTTTAAGTGTTAGTGATACAGTTTTTAAATACAAAATACAAACTGTATTACTCACCTTTAAAATGTATAAACTCAACATTATCACAATATTAAAACTTTTTCTTTGACTTCTCAAAAACAAACCATGTGGCGCTTACAACGTTATTCGGCGGGCCCATTTAATTATTGTGTATTTCTAAAACCAAAAAATGAAAAATAAATCTAAAAAACGACGCAAAATCGACGTAAAATCTACGTTTTTCATATCACGTATTTAAAAGGTGATAAAAATGACGTGATTTATGGTGGGACATATTCACGTGATTTTCGAAGTCTAAACAACGTGATAAAATGACGTGGTTTGGTGATAATTATGACGTTTTTTCAACGTTCTGTAGACGTTATTTGGTTGCCTGGGGAACGAACATATAAAACACGCTGTATTTTCCTGTCACCGTGTCACACAAAAAATGGGCCAGCGCAAGTACATGTAATAATTATTGTTACATGTACTTGCACTGGACAATTTTCTTTGTGACACGGTGACAGGAAAATACAGAGTGTTTTATATGTTCGTTCATGGGTATTCTTTCATTTTTCCGACTGTATGTTTCAGTTATACAGTTATCAACAGGACACAAATCTCACTATTTTTTTTCAATCGTAATCTCTTTCTTAAAAAAAGTGTCAGTAGACAAGGAGAGGGCAATCGACTCCATTGACCCCCCTTGGATCCGCGCCTGCTTTTGTATGTACTTAACTAACCTTATCTTAATCTGACAATTTCGAGTTTTTTTATGGATAGATTTTTTTTCGGGCTCCTCTTAACGAACTCCCCTGTGTAGAGCCAATATATGGTAGAGGTACATCTGCAGGGTACCAGGTTTCTCCCCATATGATAATCTGACGCGCTCGAGTAACTGCAAAAATCCCCGCTTGGGCTCCCCTACCATTACAACATGAGATAAATATATACCTACAACACAATGAGAAGTCCTAGATCCAAAAATCTAAAGACTTCTATCGTTGAAACCAACATTGTGGTGGGAACCCAAATCCATGCTTTCTACAATTTACAAAGCAAACGACGATAAAAAGCAGACAAAAGGGACTCTACAATATGCAGTAACCTGCAGTCAATTAATCTGGGTAAAATTCCATCGAATGTTGATTCCATGTACTCACAATGTGAGTAATTAAACTAAGAGAAAATTAGAGACAGTTTAAGAAAACAAACTTTCTCCCTAAGTAAAATTATACAATTAATTCGCTTTTAGACGCTGTAACGACATCTGTTAACACAATGAGAAAGCATAGTGCAGAAAATTTACAGACTTCTATTATATCGTTGGGACCAACTTTGTGATGACAACCTAAAACCGTGCTGTCTGCAATTTACGAAGCAAACGGATAATAAATAAAGCAAGCAAAAATACAAAAATATATACAGGGTGGGCCAAAGAAAAGAGTCCACCTCGATATTTAGTAGTAGTTATTAGATTTTAAGGAAATGCCGAAACAGGTCGATTTTTATTTTTAAATTACAATTTTTTGATATGTATTTCTTACTAGTGACGTCATCTATCTGGGCGTGATGACGTAATCGATGATTTTTTTAATGGAAATAGTGGTCGTGTGGAAGCTCAGTTGAAAGGGTATTCAGTTCTCTATTCAGTAATATAAACAATAATATCAGTATGTAGGTACACACGGTGGCCAAAAAAATATTTTTTGAATTAAATTAATTGACGCAAAAAGAAGAATATATGTAATTTATTTAACTCAAAATACATTCTATTGCTGTTAGAGTTTATTTGGCAAATAAACATTACTTTTCGCTTCAATTAAATGTTTAAACTGTCAAGAGGTAGGTGGGAGGCTGTTTGTGATTTAATTTAAGCGAAAAAAAATGTTTATCTGTGAAATAAACATTTTTTTTTCTATTTTCTGATAGCAGTACAATGTATCTTGAGTTAAATAAATTACATACATTCTTCTTTTTGCTTCAATTAATTTAATTTAAAAAATATTTTTTGGTCACCCTATATAAATAATATTATTATTAAAAAAAGACTAAGTTTTCAATCTAACAGCACATAAAACAATATTAAGAATATTACTCTACATCCCACCAGATTGAAAACAATGGGAACCTTCTCTGGTTACACCTCCGAGGCTTCTAAAATTTGCAAGCCATAACGGATGCTGAGACTAAAGAAGGTGAGGGAATTTCACAATTTATAATTCACGTCCCATCTGATCAGCGCGGTAAAGTTCCAACGAGAATGGTTCCCTCCGTACTCCAATCAGAGTAAACATGTAAATCAAAAATGAATAACCATTTTCAATTTCGTTCAACACGAAACTACAGCCGCATCATATTCTGGTTCAATCAGAGAGTGCAGCAAGCACCTCTACCGGTTTCGAAACTTATTAGTCTCTCATCAGGAGGCACATATGCTGCTCTCTCTGACTCAACCAGGACAAACCCCGGCGTGCAGTGACGGATTGCAACGAACGAAATGGCAGGGATGCCCTAGCGGCAACTGCTAGCAACAGACTAAGTTTTCAATCTAATAGCACATAAAACAATATTAAAAATATTACTCCACATCCCACCAGATTGAAAACAATATCATTTTTTAATAATATTATTGTTTATACTACCGAATAGAGCATTGAACACCCTTTCAAATGAGCTACCACATGACCCCTATTCCCATTTAAAAAAATCATCGATTACGTTATCACGCTCTAATGGATGACGTCACTAGCATGAAATATAATATTATCAAAAAATTGTTTAAAAATAAAAATCGACCTGTTTCGGCATTTCTTTAAAATCTAATAACTTCTGCCAAATATCGAGGTGGACTCTTTTCTTTGGCTCACCCTGTATAATTTTCCTTCTTACTTACCTAAAACTTTATTTCCCCCAAAGAGATTTCCCAAATAATAATGAGTTTTATCATCGTTTAGGTCCAAATGGGATTTGAGTGTGTCTGGATCTACATACCGCTTTCCATCCTTTTTGGTGATTAATTTGTAATCTACCGTACATATTGCCGAGGTATTTTCTGAAATGTTATAAAAAAGTTAAATAAATAAAAGTAAAAAATTATAAAAAATCAATGGGAAAATCCCTGTAGCTGGCTGTATACCATAGTTAAAAAACTAATACAGTCCAAATAGATTAAAGCATAACGTTTTCGATCGGATTCAGATCATCCTCAGTGCATTCCGTTAAGTACATGAAAGTGATGACACACTAATGAAAGTGATGACATCAAAACATATTAGTTTACATAATTACATTTTTGCAGAAACTAAAATGACCCTAAATCGATGGTAATGGATTCTATTCTAATACTTAAAGAGCAACATGGTTCCTTGCTCGACTGGAACACGTGGTTCTTGTCAGTTCAAAAGATATAGACCAACTAAAATAATTATGTAATTATTGTATACCGGGTGATTGATTAGTAGGGTAAAGCTCAATAGCTCCGCTATAGTAATAGATAGCAATAAAAGTTAATAACAAAAATTTTAGCCACCTTTGAGCTTCACATTACAAATTAGTTAGAATGTTACAGGGTGTTCGATAACACAGTGGCAGACCAAACTTATGTTTTTTTAAATGGAATACCCTATATATTATTTTAAATTCGAAATCCTGTTAACTTCTCCATCACAAAAATATAAAGGTTTGTTATGTTATACAGGGTATTTACAAAGTTATAACCAATTTTATATGAAAATCGTAACAAATTCAACTCCCTGTATAAATAAAAATAAGCAAAACAACAATGGTTTATTAATGCCATATTTTTTAACGTATTGTCAAAATTGATATTGCTAATTTTCTTTATATCAAATACAGAGTGAGTCAAAACGCAAGTACATTATTTTCTCATTAATTTTAAATGGAACACCCTGTATTTTATATCACTATTGAAAAGTACCATTACCGTAATTTAATTTTTAGATAACATTCCTTATGTCTATATTTATTAGTTTTCGAGATATTTTCATTTTTCAATGGACCAGTAGCGTGGCCACCCAAATCACCAGAATTTAATAAACTGGACTGATTTTTTTGGGGTTACGTTAATAATGAAGTTTATAAAATACCTCCAACAACAAGGGATAAGATGAAAAATAGAATTCAAAGTGTATTTCGATGTGTTAATACTTTACAAATGCTCCGTAGAGTAAGTAGCTCATTCAATGATCGTTTTTAGGAGTACATAAATGTGTTAGGAGATAATTTTGAACACCTTATGTAATTAAATATAAAAAATATTTTATTAAAAGTAGTTTCTAATTGTTTCAAACATATTTTTTTGCAAAATGTATTACTGATAAATTATGTTTCGTTCTTTATTTGTTACATTGTTACATTTACATACAAAAGTAGTGTTTAATTGTCTTCACAAAATATTGTATTTTGTGTTTGTGTATTTTTTTGTAAAATTTATTACTAATTTTCTTTGTTTATTTGTTGCATTTACATAAAAAAATAGTTTTTAATTGTTTCAAAAATGTTGCATGTAGTGGTTGTGTTTTTGTTTGTAAAATGTATTACTAATAAATTATTTTCATTTCTTTATTTGCTACAGTGTTACATTGATTACCGGATTGATAATCGGTAATCTTCAATTGTCAATTCAGTCATGGCTTACTTAAAATTTAGATAAATTTAAAAACCTAAAATAATTTGCTCTGAAAAATGAAAATATCTCGAAAAGTAATAACTTTTGGCATAGGGAATGTTATATAAAAATTAAAGTACGTTAATGTTACTTTTCAATAATGATATAAAATACAGGATGTTCCATTTAACATTACTGAGAAAATAATGTACTTGCGTTTTGACTCACCCTGTATTTGATATAAAGAAAATTAGCAATATCAATAATTCTTAAAAATTTTGACAATAAATAAAAAAATATGGCATTAATAAACCATTGCTGTTGTGCTTATTCTTATTTATACAGGGAGTTGAACTTGTTACGATTTTCATACAAAATTGGTTATAACTTTGTAAATACCCTGTATAACATTACAAACCTTTATATTTTTGTGATGGAGAAGTTAACAGGATTTCGAATATAAAATAAAATATAGGGTGTTCTATTTAAAAAAAACATAAGTTAGGTCTGCCACTGTGTTATCGAACACCCTGTAACATTCTAACTAATTTTGTAAGATGAAGCTTAAAGATGGCTAAAATTTTTGTTATTAACTTTTATTGCTATGAATTACTATAACGGATCTACGGAGCTTTACCCAACTAATCAATCACCCTGTATAGTTTCTATAGGGTATCTTGCCAACATATCTTCTACTTTAAATGTCATTTTTATATGAAATTAGTCACAGTATGGTTGCAATGAAAATTACATATTTTACCTAAAAATAATTAACGTTTCGATTTCCACTCCGTAAATGGTTATCAAAAGAAAATTAATAGAAATTTGTTGAAAAGGTGTGTACAACCACCAATTGTTGTTATTAGTGTCAATATGGAGAGGTCAATATATCCCTTAGAGACAGATTTTCAAATAAAATAGAAGAAAGACTGGTATTACGGACGCAGTTCAAAGAAGACAAATTACCAGTGGCGAAGCGTGACTTTTTCTGAAGTGTTACCAAAACCAGATGCAAAAAGCTTATCTAAAAACAATGAAGATATGGATAAATGTATATATAGCTTCAATAATATCATATTGTATATCACTTGAAACTCTCGAAAAAACAAATGTTTCTAGATGTTAGCAAAATTTTTGATCTTTTTTGGCAATTAATGTTAATTCCCTGTAATTGCCTCGATTGTAAGAGTCGTCGCCCTCAAAATGACCAAGAAACGCTAGTTCTTGTTTGCTTTGGCCCAAAAACATACGGTATCTATTATAAGTGTGCTAAGGATATACCTGTCTATCTTTTTTAACAAACTCATTATATTTAGCAGTATTTGCTTTAAAAGCTTGGTTAAGAGAACTTTCGATTCTTGTTTTGCCAAACTGAATCAAACTGTACCCTTTTTTAACTAACACTATTTAAATCGTGAACCTGGTCCACCCATTTTTCTGTAGAAACCAGAAGACATGGCCAACAATACAGTCTATTTTTCTTGCAACCATATAACAAAGGATTTTCACTGTACCAACTAAATTTAAAATATCGAACTACTTTTTTTATTTCTTTTTAAATTGTTTAAAATAGGTCTTCCATTTTCAATAATCTCATTTTTTTCTTCAAAGGAGAATTACTTTTCAAATAGTTGATCGATTACGCAGTGACACTCATCCATGGTTAACTGCACGCACACTTTTTATAGGTACTGTAACCAATTTTAAATCTGGTAACAGGGCTACTGATATACACAGCGCGCTAACGCCGTCGCTTCTTCAAAATTTTCAGTCACTAGACGGTCCCGAGCGCCAGCGCGGGTATAGCCATTGTAACCAGAAATGAGAGTGGTAACAGATTATAATAATATAACCTTATATTGAAGTGGCTCAAGAGCTATCTTACGCAAAGATCGCAAATTGTCAGGGTTAATCATCACTATTCTCATACCATCTCTGTTACCTCAGGTGTATCACAAGGATCACACTTGGGACCTCTGTTGTTTAATATATTTATCAATGATCTAATACCCTGTTTCCAAGTAAGTGAAACTTTGTTATTCGCTGATGATTTAAAATGTTTTAAAATAATTACATGTGAGGCTGATTCACTTAGTCTACAAGGTGATATTGATCGTCTATCTAACTGGTGTATGCAAAATGGTATGTGTTTGAATGCATCCAAATGCCATATTCTTCGTTTTCATCGAACTCATCATCCAATCATCTTCGAATATAGTATAAATAACCTTACATTCTGCCTCTGAAACTAGGGATCTAGGTGTGATCCTTGACTCCGCCCTTAGCTATAAATCACACATTTCCAGTTCAATACAGAAGTCTATGAAGATGCTTGGCTTTATAAAAAGAACCACCAGAGACTTTACAAACATCTCAGCTATTAAATCACTTTATTTCTCCCTGGTTAGATCTCATTTCGATTACTGTTCCACAATTTGGTCCCCCTATTACTTTACTCATAAACTGAAACTTGAAGCTGTCCAACACAATTTTCTGAGATATACTGCTACTAAGATGCATGTATACTATGACTATTCTGTATTAGAGCGCATACTGAACTTACCTCCTCTTGAGGTACGCAGAAAACAAAGAGACTTAATAATTTTATTTAAAATTATCAACGGGCTGTGTAACTGCCCCGAGCTTATCTCCAAAATATCTCTATTTGTCCCCAGTCGTTCGACTAGGCAGGTGCAAACCTTTTATGTCTCTTTTCATAGATTCAATTATTCTTAAAACACATTTATTCCTAGAGCTCTTCGATTAGCTAACTCATTTAATAACCTCGAATTTTTTAATATATCAGTTTCCCGCTTTAAAAACCATATTTCTTCCCTAACTTTTTAACTTTTTAATATTTTCGGCCAGAGCTTTTGTATTGTGATTAGTGTTACATGCCATGTATGTATTCGATAACTCAAAACCGTTATACCTTGGAACATTTCTGAATTGATTTAGGTGATATCTTTTGTTTGTAATTGTACTGGCCTATATGTTATCTTATTCTTTTTTTTTCTTTTTCTAACTGTACTACTCATATTATTTTCTCTCAAACCACTTTGCTATGTTATATTATGATAATTTATGTTATATAATTGGTTAACATTAATGTTATACAGGGTGTAACGAAAATACAGGTCATAAATTTAATCACATATTTCGGGACCAAAAATAGTTTGATTGAACCTAACTTACCTTAGTACAAATGTGCATATAAAAAAAGTTACAACCCTTTGAAGTTACAAAATGAAAATCGATTTTTTCCAATATATCGAAAACTATTAAAGATTTTTTATTGAAAATGGACATATGGCATTTTTATGACAGTAGCATCTTAAGAAAAAATTATAGTGAAATTTGGACACCCTATAAAAATTTTATGGGGGTTTAGTTCCTTTAAACCCCCCCAAACTTTTGTGTACGTTCCAATTAAATTATTATTGTAGTACTATTACTTAAACCAAATATTTCTAAAACTTTTTTGGCTCTTAGTACTTTTTCGAAAATTCAGTTTTTATCGAGATATTTTGAATATTTGTCAAATCCACCACATATTTGTATATGGTAAAGTACGATTATGGAGACTTGGTAAAAATATGAAAATGTATGATTTACATTTTTAGGTATATTTCGAACCGTATTAAAAAAGAAGCTATATCTCGATAAAAGTTGCCTTCTCGAAAAAATACAAAGAGGCAAAAAAGTTTTAAAAACATTTTGTTTAACTAATGGTATCGAACATAAGCGTAACCAGGATGATCCTAAGGGGGGGGTTACAACTACTGGAAGGTCTCTGAGGGCTATGGTGTTAAGCGTATAGAGCGCAAAGTACATCCCAATGGGGGGGGTTACAACCCCCAAAACCCCCCCCTGGTTACGCCTATGGTATCGAAGTAATAGTTTAATTGGAGCGTGCACAAACATTTGGGGGGTTTAAAAGAACAAAACCCCCATAAAATTTTTATGTAAACATATTAAAAAAGAAGCCCCAACTCGATAAAAACTGCCTTATCGAAAAAATAATAAGAGTCAAAAAAGTTTTAAAAATATTGAATTTAACTAATGGTACCACAATAATAATTTAATTGGAACGTACAGAAAAGTTTGGGGGGGGGGGTTTAAGGGAACAAAACCCCCATAAAATTTTTATGGGGAGCACAAATTTCACTATAATTTTTCTTTAAGATGCTCCTGCCGTAAGAATGCCACATATCCATTTTCAATAAAAAATCTCTAATAGTTTTCGATATATTCGAAAAAATCGATTTTCATTTTGTAATTTCAAAGGGCTATAACTTTTTTTATGTGCATATATGTACTAAGGTAAGTTAGGTTGATTCGAACTATTTTTGGTCCCAGAATATGTGATTTAATTTATGACCTGTATTTTTGTTATACCCTGTATAATTGTGTAATTATGTTATATAATTTAGAACACTGTAAAATTTATATCTGAATAGGGCTTGCCCGTGAATAAATAATAAATAAATAAATAATAAAGTGCAACAAAGTCACATAAACTCACCAATATTTTCGTGTCTACGAGTAATTGGCTATTTACTGAGTTAGGTACTATTATACCACATAATATAATAATATATGTATTTCTTTTGCTAAATGGAATTATTCATCATCACAAAATATTTATTTGCAAGATTTTTAACTGTTACCGATGGTAACTGTGGTTACATGGACGCTTCGCCAGTGCAAATTACAACTCTGAAATGGAACAGGGCGGAACATGTTGCCAGGTTTAAAGAAGGAAGGTGGACTAAGAAAATTTTAGAATGGAGGCCCAGACACAATGCTTATCGTAATCGAGGATGTCTAACAAGATGGTCGGACGACATCAAGCTCATCCAGCACAACTGGATCCAGGGTGCTCAATATCGGATGCACTGGAATTATTTACGGGAGGCCTATGTTCAGCAGTGGACTCATAATGGCTGATGATGATAAGTTGGGAGTTTTTTTTAAATTTTTTATCTTTTAATACCTTTTTATTTGCATAAACATTTAAATATACTGTACTTACATCTCCTAATTGATGCAGGCCCCTCTCCATTAATATCTATGGCGAATAGTTTTCCCACTATTGTATAATCAGCTTCGGTCCTTGTCTCAGGTATGAATACGTCTACTACTATTTGATTATTCTTTATATCGGTTCTAAAAATAATTATGTAACTCAATCAATATAATTAGACCAGTTTTTATTCTACTTATTAGTTATGTCTCTAACACCTCTATTCATGGGCGCCGGTAGCGAGGTGAAAGGGGTGCAATTGCACTCTCAATGCAATTGCAGCTGAAAAAAAGTTCAATTCCCATGTGTCTTCAGCTAACGGTTTATAACCAATGTGCTTTGTGTGTACAAACTTATGAAGCAGAGACTTTGACACTGATGCAAAAATCTGCGAATAAACTCAGAGTTACACAACAAGCCACGGAACGTGCAATGCTGGACGTGAGCCTTCAAGACCACATAACAAACTAACCAATCAGGCAAAGTTCAGGAGTTCAAGACGTCGTCGAAAGAGCTAAAGTTGAACTGGGCAGGCACTTAGCTAGAACACAAGATGGACAGTGGACACGACGAATCATGGAATGGAGGCCCAGAAACTATAAAAGAAGCCGAGGATGACCGACTACATGCACTCAAAAAAATTTAGATCGTAATATTGATTAACAGTGATTATTGAATAGTATTTCGTTGTAACAACAATTTAATTTGTTGGTTCAACGAACTTTTAGATATTGACGAATGTATTTGGTTATTGTCACAATTAGACCTGGATCCCGCGTAAGAAAGAAAAGTTGATTAATAGCAAGCTGAAAATTTGTTAATAGCTTAACGGTGTCTAGTCGGACAAACTTTGATGTACGGGAACACTAAAAAAGGAGAAATTTAAAACTAACTTTTTAACTGTGGAGCATGATAAACGTGTCGTCCTGACAAGTTTATGATTGTGAAAAATAGCAAGTTGTTTTTAAGTTTATTCGATAGCCAACGTTATGTAATATATGAGAAAATGTTTGTCCGACAAAAATGTTGGGCATTTTAACGAGTCCGACACGTAGAACATGTCACATCACAGGAATTATGTTGGTGATGAATAGCAGTCTGATTTTTGCATGAGAGTTTAATGAAAGGTTAAAAAAGCAATTGAAAGTTCTGTCCGACAAAATTAATGGGAAGTTTTCGTAGTCGGACATTCTAAACAGGTAAGATATAGACAAAAATGCTGATGATAAATAGCTTTCCGACAAAGACGAAATTTAATTAAGTAAATTATTCCTTACCAAGAATGACTGTTGTCGGAAAAAATAAGGGGTAGATTTTGTAGTCGGACAATTTAAAAAAATAATTTTTGAAATTTCAATAAGGGGTGATTATTCTATGTCAAAAGTACCTGCAATCAATTACAATCGATATCTTTCGATTTATCTCAACATCATTTAGATACCTCACTGTAATACATTTATAGTAGATCAGGCAAATTATATTATGGATTGAGTGGTCCAGCTATCTTTGTCTGCCACATGCGCGCGATCGCTTGGTTAAAAGAGATAGATAGACCACCTATCGACTTTTTGCACTGTATTCCCTGTCTACCCTTATGTCTATGAATACATTTTCATTTAAGAAAAACTGTCACTTTTGACAATAATTCATAATAAATTGCAATCGTAACTTCAAATTTAAACTAATCGATTTATTTTGGCAGCAAATTATTTCTAGCCATGTGACATATTAATTACATTAATATTTCATTTGTAGAAAGTTGAGGAAAATTACGTTATACAATTTTAGTAATAATTTATTTAGGTACCCTTTTGCAATCAAGCAAAGCATTATAGCACGAAGAATGATATTCAATAGAATTTTCACAATTATCTGGCAACTGAACCTCATTGAATTGATGACGAAGTATTTTACTAAATTTGTAAAATGTTCGAAAATTACTCAAAAATGTTGCGTTGAATGGTTTCACTTTTGATTTGGCGACTTAAAATTTAAACTGTTGACACTCAAAAATAGACACAAAAACACTCCATAGTTAATATAAATTTTAATTTCCAACACACGTGGCAAACAGAAACTTACAGACCATGTACTTTCAAATACTACTTTGTATAGCAAAAGTGTCACACTGAAAAATGCAGCCTTCTAATACATACTTCTAAGCATAATGTATCACATAGATAAATAAAAACAAAAATAAAAACTTTTTATTTCTCTATGATGTGTCATATTTACGTCTATTCTTATAAGCACCGAAGTTTTAGACTCTTCACATTTTTCAACGTCGTTTACAGGGTTAAGATTTGAGTATGGAAAAAAATGTATACAACGTTTTTTGTAGGAAATTTTCCGTAATTTCTGATGCGCCTAATTAGAAAACCCTAGGAGATTGCTTTCACATGTTTTTTGACATTTTTTATTATCATTTTCAGAATATCTAGAACAAACTCCACCCAAAAAAATAATTGTTTTGCAATATAAACATGAATTGATACTTACCTCACTGTTTTTAGAGTGTGCATGTATATATATGCACATGCAAATATGTGAATATAAATAATAATATATAACTAAAATAGCTTTATAAATATGTGACTAAGTCATTCTGAAAAAATGTTTTTTATTTATTTCCTTCGATTTGCCCAAACTTTTTGTCCGACATATAACTTTTTGCGTTACAAAATATAATTTGTACATAAACAAATCAAAATTAGCTTGCTATTTATCACCAACATTTTTGTCTATATCTTACATGTTTAGAATGTCCGACTAGTAAAATTTCCCATTAATTTCTGCTATTCATCACCAACATAATTCCTGTGATGTGACATGTTCTACGTGTCGGACTCGTTAAAATGCCCAACCTTTTGGTCGGACAAACATTTTTTCATATATGATATATCGTTGGCTATTGAATAAACTTAAAAACAACTTGCTATTTTTCACCATCATAAACTTGTCAGGACGACACGTTTATCATGCTCCACCGTTAAAACTTCCCCTGTTCCAGTGTTCTCGTGCATCAATGTTTGTCCGACTAGACACCGTTAAGCTATTAACAAATTTTCAGCTTGCTATTAATCAACTTTTCTTTCTTACGCGGGATTCAGGTCTAAATGATTGAATAATAATTGTGAAAATAACTAGAGTACATTAATCAATAACACTCAATTTATTCGGTCAATAACTTAGTTTCGTATATTTAATAAATAATGTTAATTGTGACAACAACTCACTTTCTTGATTTCGTACATGACAAGCAATTACCTTGGTTTATTGTGACAACGAACAGATTTCATTAAAACAATGTACAAATGTTGTTAATATAGAGTAATATATGATTATTGTATAGATGTAAGCTGATGTTGTGACAACGAATGCATTAATCAATCTACTATTGCGTTCAATACCCACAATCAATGCGATCATTGTGACAATAATCGTAGTTGTTGAGACAATAAATGTTTTGCTTGACCATTTAAAATGTAACGGCTTTTCCTTATCGTGATACCCCTAGCTTCTCTGTGTTACCATTGTTTAAGAAAGAATTCTTTGTTAAACAATGCTGTTACCTCTACCGAAGTGCCGAATAATAATTTATTTCGTTTCCAAGTGTAGTCCGTAGTAGAAGGAAGTTTTCGTGTGTCTCTTATCGTGAGAAAACTAATTAGTATTTTTGAAAATTTAAACGCTGAATAAAATATTACAGTATTATCGAGGGTCTGAAGTCCCTGAGAACTTCTATAATGATTATTTTAGTAAGTCACAGGGGTGAAAAAGAGAAAATTTAATATGATTTTTAATTTCAAAAGAACCATTCAAAAGAAACTTTTTGTTTATTCTAAGGGACTTTTTGCCCTCGTTAATAATGTAGTCTTGTATTCTGCGTTTAAATTTTTCAAAAATACTTATTAGTTTTCTCAGGATTCCAAAAAAAATGAATGCGTTTAAAAAGAATTCGATCGAAATTTTGCACCTGCGCTCTCAAAAAGGATTAAAGTGTTATACATTTTTGGAATCATTATCTCAAACGCTTTTAAATGAGCTGTCACATGACGTACTTTCCCTTTTAAAAAAATCAAAGTTACGCCTGTCACCTGAAGAGGGATCGTTTAAAGTTCGAAATATTGATGTTATAATATACTTTGCTTATGTGCTAAAAATAAATAAGTTAATAGGGGGGGGGGAGTGTAACACTTATTTAAAAAATTATTATTAATCAATTAATATCATACAGTGGGCTAATGCATTCAGTAATTATTAATAAAAAATAAAATAAGAATGAATAGAATTGCTTGTAAGAAAAACCGTATTTATTGTGAGAATGAACGAAATTAATTGTAACAATAAACGGAAATAATTGTAGAAATAAACGAAATACGTCAGGAGAAATAACAATGTTATTGACACAACGAATAGTCTTCGTCGCTCAATTAACGACGTTGTTGTTTCAATAAATAGTGTTCGTTGACTCAGTGAACAGAGTTCGTAATATCAATAAATAGTGTTCGTTGACTCAGTGAACAGAGTTCGTAATACCAATAAAGTGATATTATGGTATACATAATGAATGTTCATCCATTCAATAAACGTAATACATTGGCTCAACTAACGAAAATAATGAATTGATGAACATCGCTTTGTTGTTCCAATATAACCAAGAATTGGACAAATTTTAAGTATTGCGTTTGTTGTCTGAATTAACATTTTTATTGATATTACGTACCTTTTTCGTTGAGTGTGGGCCGACGACATAAAAAGGGTAGCGTGAAACCGGCTACAAGCGGCCCAGTGTAGAGAACACTGGATAGAACTGAGGGAGGCATATGTCCAGCAGTGGATGCGATTGGCTGATTGATGATGATGACGAAGTTCAGGACACGCGATAGGTTAGAAAGACCTTGGATAGACTTCGGGAAAAAACTAAGGTTACAATAAAAATTTATTAAAAATCCTTTATAAAAGGTATATTTATTAAAAAAAAAATGGTAGTACTTACTTAACTGCTCTTACTACTGTTTTGTCCAAACCGTACAGGCGTAAATTCTTGAGATTTAAGTTGATACCACTCGTACCACTTGTTTCCACAGCCGGTATTACGTATGGGTCGAAACTAGGAATTTTATATGCTTTGTCCCCTGAAAAAGAGAATGGAAATAATATCAAATAAATTTAAATAAATTACCAATAACATTTATTATCAATTTCGATAATTTGTAACCACGTGTGTAACGATTATGTCGCCATGCGCACTGCTTGCTTTAGAGCGCTGTGTACATAGGCATTCCCATCTTACTTTCCACCACTACCATCGGTGCGTTCTAGGAGATGGATCACCGACAACGATATAAAACCAGGTTCGCCACAACAGAGAGGATATTTCTGTCGGGTGGTGTAAAAATCTGGTCACACCTCCACTGACCCTAGGGTATTGCCTGAAGGCCAACCGCTTCAAGGTTCAAACCGTGCTACCAAGTATTGATTTGTTGCTTTTCCGTTCCTTATCGGATCGAGTATTGATCGATCCGTCCAACTCTGGCCCAGATTAAGTACTGATTGTTCTTTTAGGACAAAAGAAACAATATTATAAACGGAACAACATCACTCCTGTACTAAGTAATAAAATATTGTATGTATATAAGCTGTACACTCCCGTGGAAGTTATAGCTGTTTTTCACTTTAATGATCCGTTAAGACATGTGGGATCAGTCCACTTTTCTTCTAATCTGTCTCCTCAAAGCTTTTGGTGTGTCTTCGTTTCCGTCACTACTTTTCTCCACTCATTTCGGTTCTCAGTCTTTCTTTTCAGTTTCGAATTCCCATAACTCTTAAGTCGTTTTCGACTTGCTGTTTCCATCTTTATTTTGGTCTGCCTCGTGCTGTTGTCTCAGTGGGTATCCAGTTGGTAATAACTTTAATGGGATCATCTTCACTTTTTCTACTTATATGACCATACCACCTTATTCTTTGTGCTTTTGCTTCTTTCAATATGTTTGCTCATTCCATCCATTGTTCTATTTCGTGGTTCATCTAGGGTCTTCTTTCGTTTTCATTTATTACTTTTGGTCCCAGAATGTTACGCATTATTTTTCTTTCAAATACTTTCAGCTGTTCTTCTTCTTTTAACGTTAGGGTGTTGGTTTCTATGGCATACATTACCACTGGCCTTATGGTAGTCTTATATATTTGCATCTTTGTATTTCTGCTTAATTTTTTATCTTTTATTATTTTTTTATTTTTGTGGTAAGCTCTATTTCCTGCTTGTAGTTTCTGTTTCAGGTCTATTTTTTCATTATCTCTACTAATCATCGTTCACAAGTATTTGAATGTATCTACTTCCTCAAATCTGTAATTATCTATTATCATTTGTGTTAGTCTTGTTTTCTTGAATCTGCTTGCGTTCATGTACTTTGTTTTTTCCATATTTATGTCTAGTCCTCTTCTTTTTGCCCCTTTTTCTATTTCAGAGAATGCCTTAATTAATGATCTTTTGTCCCGGGCTATTATAACGATATCGTCTGCATAACCTACTATTTGTACTGCATTTTTATTAATTATTCCGTTATTTGTTGCTTCTTTTATTGCACAATCTAGAGCTGTAATGAATAACTCAGTTGACAGGGCATCCCCTTGTCTGACTCCGTTTTGGACCCTAATCTTCTCTGTTGTCTTTTGACCTAAATCTATTACTGCTTGTGCCTCTTTCATTGTCATTTTTATTAACTGTATTAATTTTCCTGGTATTTTTATGCGTGTTAGATCTTCTATTAGTTCTCCTCTTTTTAATTTATCGAAGGTCTGTTTAAAATCCACAAAAAGCATATGCAGTTCCATGTTGTGTTCATATGCTTTCTCTATGATTTGTCTTATTATGTGAATAGCTTCTATCGTCGATTTTTCTTTTCTGAATCCATATTGGTAATTTCCTATGATTTTTTCGGTATGCTCTGCTAGTCTGTTCTTTATTATTCCCGTCATGACCTTATATGTCACATTTAGCAAGGTGATTCCTCTATAGTTTTTGCATATTTTTTGGTCTCCATTTTTGGGTAACGTTATAATTATTCCCGTTTTCCAGTCTTCTGGCATTCTTTCCTCTTTCAAATCGTTACAATTAATTCATGTATTTTTTTAGTTAGAGTTTCTCCACCATATTTGATGAGTTCTCCGTTTATGTTGTAATAACCCGCTGCTTTTTTGTTCTTGATCTTCTTGATACTTTCTGCTACTTCTTCGTATGTAGGTTCCTTGTATTCCTCCGCGTCCTGTCTTATCCTTATTATGTCCCCTTCCTGTGTCATCTCACCTGATGCTTTATATAATTCCTCGAAATGTCTTATCCAAATGTCTTCTTCTATGGCTACCATCGGTTTTGGTTTTTTGCTAATTTTAAGTAATTATATAGTGGTTTAGAATTATTTCTCATGTTTTCTCTTTCGATGTCCATCATTATTTCTTCAAATTTTCTTTTCTTTTTCATTTTACATGTTTGCTTTGCGATTGCTCTCCTTGCTCTCCTATATGTTTCCATATCTTCTGCTGTTCCTGAGTTTATCCATTTCAATCTGGCTTTATTCTTTCTTTCTATTTGTTCTCTACATTCCTGGTCAAACCATTCATTTCTTCTGATGTTTCTTATTGTGCCAGCCAATTTCTGTATCCGCTGCCTTTTCTAAGGCTTGTTTAATTCGTTTCCATTGTTCTTCTATTTCTTCTTCTTCGTGTTGCATTCCTCTTTTAAGTTCTTCTTTGTATCTATCTTTTATTTCATCCTCCTCCAGTTTTGTATGTTCCATTTCTTTTTCGCTACTCTTGTTTCTTTTGGTTTTGCCTTAATTTTGCATTTTGCATTCACCAGGAAGTGGTCGGAGTCTATGTTCGCTCCTCTATATGATCGTACATCATTTATTGACTTCGCTTGTTTTTTCTTGATCAGAATGTGATCGATTTGGTTTCCGGTATTAGTTCCAGGTCTTAACCATGTTATTTTGTGTACGTGTATTTATTGTGTAATAAAATATTAACGTTTCTTTTTCTTACCTTTTATAAGAGAGGGCAATGCCTCTATAGCATGTTGCTTGGCACATTCATTTAATTTGGGATCAGTTTTTTTACAAGGTGTGATGTAAGGAGCTAAAAAAAACACAATTAGACATATTTAAATCAAACTCAAAGAGTGCAGTGTTTTATAGTGATTGCATTGCGTACATTATTTTGTGATGTTGTTTTCTAAGTTTATATTTTAGGGGAGTGCATATAGATTTTCACTTCGGAAAAAATCAAACAAGAACTTTTTGTCATTTCATTAAGAAATGTTTAATAAACAACATATCAAAAAGTTCTACTCGAGAAGTGGGTGCTTCATTTTTTATTAAACAAATGAACTGCGAAATTAGATGTTTTTTTAAATAACTTCTGATTTTTTAAATTATACCTTTATTCAAAAATATGCATTATTAACCGGTGAAAATTGTTAAAATAATTACTTATGCTAATTCAAAGAATTTTTGTAAGGATTAGTATAAATTTTAATTTTTGTGGAAATGGCGTATGTTTAATTTTTTACTTTGTCCTAAAAAATTCGAAAGGGTTCTCTTGGTTTCATCATAACTTGCTTAATTTTGATGTTATTAGCTTCTTCTGGAGCTCATTTGTTAGGTATTCTGAAGTACTTTGATAAGTGTTTAACAGGTATATTTTATAAAATGCTTCATTTCCCCGTTATTTAAGCTTGAATACTTAGATTTGAGTACTCATCGAAATAAACATACATTCAATTACCTATAACTCACTTTGACTTAACATTCGTTTAGTAGTTTAAGTGAACAGTGTATTCAATTTTTATTGTCTTCAATTTTGGTAAGAGTAATTTTTTTGTTAAAGCTAATAGTTTTTGAGTTATACGTGAAAAACATCTTTAAAACATGCATTTTTTTTTACGAAAAAATAATATTTTTGATCTTTAATAACTCAAAAAGTATTGATTTATGTTAATAACTTAATATAACAAATTTTGCTTAGAATTTGTCCCTCTATCGATTTATGGTATTATTTTTAATAAAATAAATTTCACCCTCGAGAAGGGGTGGCATCCGCCCTCAAGGTGAAAGCGCAAGTTGGCATCATGTCACCTTTGTTCCTTGAGGTATCCTCTAACTGCTCACTAATTTTCATGAAAATCGATGGAGGTTTAACGAAATAGGAGGTGAAAACCTTCAGTGACTGCACTACTACTGTGGCAAAAACATTATATTTTTCAAAATTTTGAAATGTGTTTAAATCATAGAACAATTTTAAATTTTGTTTTTAATACAGATTTCAATCCTCTACAAACAGCTCCTCATGACTTTTGATGTAAAATAATTGGGGAAGCAGTAATTCAACAGAATATAATTTTACATTGAGTTTCCTATGGCCCGTTTTGCGATTCACCACCCTGTATATGTTACGGGCAATAACGTAAATCCGGCCAATACCGTTAATAACCGGTCAATATCGACAATGGCCTATTGAACTAGCCATTGTCGACAATGGCAGGATATTAACGTTATTGTCCACAGAAACTGGGCCTTGATGATAATTTTAAATTCTTGATAACATTTCCATCATTGTTCGGTCAATGTCAACAATGCTCGTTGTTAATCGGTCAATATTGAAATTTAGACTAAAAGATAGGTTATGTTTATTATTTGCTTAATTTCTGTACTCGTGCTGAAATTACTCGTAGTAAATTTATATAAAAAGTGTTACAAAATGCCATGGTTCACTATCTTGTCAAAATAAAAATGATTAGCCTTCAAAAACTATATCTTATATAAACAAAAAATTTATAGGACATCATACCTAATTTTATTTATTTATCAACATTGGCCATTTGCTTTTGGCCACTGTCGTTATTGACTGGCTATTGATAAAACTCCAATTTTAGGTTATTTTTTTTTTCAACATTGGCCAATAGCTAATGTTATTGTCGTTAATGGCCGGGCATTGTCGCTAATAACCAGGGGAAATGGACATTCACGACAATGCCCGGTCTTTAACGTCAATGGCCAATTTACATCATTATCCGTATTACATAAAAAGAAATGCCATTATATCAATTATGATTTAATAAAACTTATTGACAAAACATTAAAAAAAACTAATTAATTTAGTTCGTATCCATTATACAACACAAAATGAAGCATAAAGTAATAATAATAATACATAATAATTGTTTTTCTTTGCAAATTTTTGTCAAAACTTAAATAGTATTTAGGAAAACTAACTTCAAGATCCTCGCATCACGTATTTTTACATTTTTCGGAATACTAAAATATACATAAGTCTGTACACAAGGCTTAAGATCAAACACGCCATTAAAACCTATTTCATGTACCTAGGTACTTTATGTTACATTGTGTTTTGTGCATATTTAAAAGAATAATTGTCAAAATATACTACAGTTTAATTTATAATAATTTACCCAATGCAAAAAAATGATAATTCAAATATAACAAAATAACTTTGAAGAATAAGGTTACATTTCACAAAACTACTTTTTACTCACATTGCATTGTTTCTTTTTTATGATTATCCAAAAAAAAAAGTTACAACTAAGAAACCCTTCTATCAGAACATACTGTCCACTTCTAGTTTTATAACTTTTAAGAAAAATGGGTATATCTTTACTCATAACTCTATATCCCAAAAATAAATCACCCTTTTTAATTAAATTAACTTATTTTTGTCTATTATATTCCAAGATAATATTATGTATTCAACATAACTGTATTCTCTAAAGCGAATAACGTTCTGTAGAGAAAGGTAGGTGGAAACCAAAGAGTTACATCTGCCATCTCTCGGATACTAGTGTACTTACGCATGTAACTATTTTTTCCATAGTAGAAGTCATTATTTCGAAGCCATTGATGCAATAAAAAAAACTTTAACATTTTGAGATGTAACCCTCTTCTTCCAAATGAAGGATATATGTACCTATCACAATTTTTGATACAGCCACACGCCTTTGGTTATGTTCTAAATACCATCATTACAGTTGAGTCCGCGAATCTTTACCCGTGCGTTATCATTTAAAGCATACGAAATAAGTCGGAAATTGAAATTTACTAAAGCAACAACAAGAGACAGTAAGTTACTTGCTGTTGTGTTTAGTAAATTTCAATTTCCGACTTATCATCGACTTATTTCGTATGCTTTAAATCAGGGGTCACCAATTAGCGGACCGTGGTCCGCATCCGGACCGTGAGCTAGTTTTATACCTAGTGTTTGACAATTTTGAAAATGTTTGGCCATGAAATTGTGTACTATGTTTGGCTCAACTTATGTGTACGAAGCCGCTTTATCAAGGATGAACTTTATTAAAAATCGGTAGAGATCTCACTTAACACATGAATATCTCAACTCCCTAATGAGACTCAGTTGCACTAAACTCACTCCAAACTTCAGACAGGTTGTACATAAAAAAATGTCATTTTTCTCTCTGATAATTTAATTTTGTAGAGTTTTAGTTTTGTAAGAGTTTTCCCACTTATTGTTATACTTACTAATCATTAATTTTGAAATTAAGTTAGCTGTAATATAAAATTGTCATGTGCATTTTTTTATATTCATTTCCTCTCTACTATATGTTAAGTGGGAGTACTTTTCAGATGTGCTTTAAATTAAAATAATTTTCAGATTTAATAAGTTTGCAACAAACACCTTGCATTGAAACTAATGTAGAAAAGATAACATGTTAATTAGCATTTTGTACTATGATTATTTATTTTAAATTCCTCAGTTTCCTTTCTACAAAATTGAAGATGTCTAAAAACTTCATTAGCATTCAAAATATAAATTCCTAATTTTTAAAATATTCTCAGTAATAATTTACAATACTGCTGTTTTCAAAATATACTGATAATAACATCAAAACAATATAAAATGAATTTATATTTTATTTATTGTACCAGGAAAACTTACAGAAAAGTATACAGTAATTAAAAAACAATCAGATATTATTAGTTTTTCTTTCCATATTAGTACATGTGTGAAGCCACTTTCGTATGAAAAATGTTTCTGACTCGATTTCTTTGCGGATTCCTGTTCAAAAATGTCCCCCTTAAACAAATCAGAAGGGTGCCGGGTGAAACAATTTTTTAAGCAAATGTAAAATTACTTTTTTGCCTCGAAAAATATATTTTTAGGTTTCTTGGGTAATTATAAACAATAAAGGTCTCCTGTCATATTTCTGAAAAGTTGATAGTTTTCGAGTTATAAGATATGCGATTTAAAATCTGAAAAATGCGAAAATATGCATTTGCGATGCTTGAAAACTCGTAAGTTTTAATAAAATGACAGATCTTTTTTATTTAGGATTACCCAAAAATGCTAAAAACATATTTTCGTGGGCAAAAAAGGTGATGTTTTGAATTTGTTAAAAAAAATATTAAACAATTTCTGCCCAAAAATTTCGCTCGGCACCCTTCTGATTTGTTTATAGGGGATATTTTTTAACAAGAATCCACAAAGAAACCGAATCAGAACAGTCAGACACAGGCAGCATAAATCCGGCCCCCGGAAGTGTCATAGGTTTTCGAAACGGACCCTCAGGGAAACTAATTGGTGACCCCTGCTTTAAATGATGACGCACGGGTAAAGATTCCCGGACTCAACTGTATACTATTTTAAAAATATATCGTTTTAATTAGCAAATGATTTAGTTGTAAAAACCTACCAATGAGTTGGACATATAAAATTCGATTATTTTATAGTTTTATAGTTAAACTCCCATAAGAGTGCGTTACGAAGGGGGGGGGGGGTGGTAAAAATCTTCAAAAATCGCGTTGCGTAAAACTTGAACGCTCCCTATCACAATGAATGTTCTAGTTTAACTAGAACCCAGTAAAAATTTAAATTTTTTAATGTGACACATAAACAAATTGACTTAACTATACTATATAAGTATTGAAGTATTGAATATTATTTCTAGTATAGTTTCGACTTTTTTGACAACTCTTCAGTTAGATCTAATTAGAATCAAGAACAAACCGAGAAAAAGAAACACGGATAGATCAGCAAATTTCGATCACATCGAGAATAGTCTCGTTTAGAAGCTATATCTAATTCATGTTGCTTCATGGCAGAAAATAGACATAGTATCTCTTGGTAGAGGTATCCTGCTTAGTGGGTTTGCTCCGTTGTACTCTTGTACCTACGGCATATTATGCCCTTTCACTTACCAGGCTATCGTGCAAGTTATTTTTGTCTTGCTGCGTATTATGAGGTCAAGTTTCTTGGGTGGTAACCTCAGTAATCTGTTTATTATACTTTTCATTGAGGACTTGATCTACAATTATTGCCTCTCGATTGTGTATCTCCCGATCGACTTCGTTTCTGATGGTATAGTGTGTCTAGTCTCTGGCGTAAGATTGTTTCGTATAATAACCCGGTATTGATCTGATACTCGTTGTTCAGATACTTGAATATGTTGTCGGTAGCCGATCGTTTCTTGACCAAGGTTTGTCACCTTGTAATAGAAGGGCAAAATATTTTCATTCATGGACACAGTCCATTTCATGCGCTGCCTAGGTTGCCCCGCTTGCGTCAGCGCCTGCTGATGTTCCAGCGCGGCACCTTCAGCGTGTGGAGCTATTGCTGTTGTTTGGCTCACTTCTGGTTGTTGTTGGTATGTAAATAGCTGATTGTATGACATGGGCCTGCCTCCTTAACGCTCTGCACCGACTATTAATGTTATATTATTGGTCATATTTGATATATAGAAAAGTTTAATGCTAATTAATTCCACAATGTAAGACGTGACCTTTGTAATAGCTAATTTGTTTTTGAAAGTTAATAATATATACTAATTAAATTGAGTACGAAATTATTACATTGCTGTAATTTGAATGATTTTATTTGCAGTACACGTGAAGTACATCGTTGTTTAATAATTAATTTAATGGAAAATGGTTGTTATTAAATCCAGAGCATATAATAAATAAACAGCATAAATACACGAAACAAAAACTCATAGGCTATTGATTATATTCAAAATAAGATAGCTAAAAGGAACTACAACGTTAACGGGGTTTTATTATTTGATATGGTCAATGGACATCTATATATGAAAAAACCGCGGAGTGCTACCATTTAAAGGGGTGCGTTTTTGAGAAATGGGTGAATTAGTCCCTGGGCACAGGTTACATTAGGGTGAGTTCTATGCACTTTTGATACAAATACTTCTACATAAAAATTGTTCCTGGTTAAATTTCCTATCTAAATATAACTTTTTAAAGTCAAAGATACTTTTTTTTACAAAAATATATTCAAAAGAAAAAGCACAAAGAAACCCAAAAGGAAGAAATTTTGTTTTTTGTCCCATAACTTTTGTCCACGGGGATATAGGTATAGACATTGCTTCACAGAAAAAAAAAACTTACATATTTTCTCTTTAAAAAGATGTTTGGTAGAGGTCACCAGGATTTACAGTTTCCGAAATATGATTTTTCAAAGTTCGCCAATCACAGCAATTTTGGGCAATTTTCCTTGTTATTTCGCAAATATTGTTCTGTAACTTTTTTCTACGTAACTTTAGGTATATGCAATGGTACATGTAAGAGGAATAGAAATCAATTACCTTTAAAATGGTCTACTGTATAACGTTGTACGACTTTTGTTAAAGAGATTGTGGTTTATCAAGTTTTTATACTTTTAACGATTTTTTTATAATATAATATAAAAATAAAGCAAAATTATTATATAATATATTATATATTATATAATACCTAATATAAAAAAATATTGTTTTTTACATTTTTTACGATTATTTTTGAAATTTCTCATTATAACTTTTTTTCTTGTATATGAATATACTATCTATATATTGCGCAACAAAGGGGGCTTACTTTCTGTTCTTTAAAATGGTGTATCATCTATATTTAAATACATAATTGAAACCGAGTGATTCTTTGATATTTTTTTACCTGTATTATTTAAAATATTTCTTTTACAAAAATTACAAAAACATTAGTCTTAAAAAACATCACTTTAGTTAAAATTATTTAAACGTTGACATTTAAAAAAATTTCAAAATCAAAGTCCATCTCTTCATTAGCATTAGCTTCAATATCTTCCTCTGACACCTCAGTTATCTTAGAGTTCCCACAATTAGTACCCATGCACATGCACCCTTTGCAGAATATTGAACAACTAATTCCTATCTTCCTACAACCGCAGTTTTTTGTACATCCTTTGGTACATTTACATGCTATTTTTTCAATCAAAGCTTGTGGTGCAGTAGCTTTGACAGTAAATATTGGAATTAATCCATATTTTCAAGTTTGCCCGGCCGAGTCAAGTGGATCAAAAGTATTACCTATAAAAAATAAGATTCAATCATAACATACAATCACATAAAAAAGTTATAATGGGGAATTTAAAAAATAATCCTAAAATCAAAAATCGTTGCAAGTACTTATTACAATTTGAAAAAGCATATTTTATTCAAAAATAACCCTAGAATTTTTTTTAATACACCATTTTAAAGTAAACAGAATAAGCTTTCTTTTTTATTATATAATATATACCATATAGAAAAAAAAGTTATAATGGGAAATTTAAAAAATAATCGTAAAAATATAAAAACTCGTTAAAAGTCTTGAAAAAGATAACCTCTTTAAAAGAAGTCGTACAACATTATACATTAGACCATTTTAAAGGTAATTGATTTCTATTCCTCTTACATGTACCATTGCATATACCTAAAGTTACGTAGAAAAAAGTTACAGAACAATATTTGCGAAATAACAAGGAAAATTGCCCAAAATTGCTGTGAGTGGCGAACTTTGAAAAATCATATTTCGAAAACTGTAAATCTTAATGACCTCTACCAAACATCATTTTAAAGAGAAAATATGTAAGTTTTTTTTTTCTGTGAAGCAATGTCTATACCTATATCCCCGTGGACAAAAGTTATGGGACAAAAAACAAAATTTCTTTCTTTTGGGTTTCTTTGTGCTTTTTCTTTTGAATATATTTTTGTAAAAAAAGTATCTTTGACTTTAAAAAGTTATATTTAGATAGGAAATTTAACCAGGAACAATTTTTATGTAGACGTGTTTGTACCAAAAGTGCATAGAACTCACCCTAATGTAACCTGTGCCCAGGGACTAATTCACCCATTTCTCAAAAACGCACCCCTTTAAAGGGTAGCACTCCGCGGTTTTTTCATATAGAGACATTCATTGACCATATGAAATAATAAAACCCCGTTAACGTTGTAGTTCCTTTCTATAGTACATAATCAATAGCCTATCAATAGATATATGGAAATAAGAAAATCTACGGTTTCGTTTTGATTCAAACTGTCTCCCTCCATCCTCCGATAGTACTATTTCTAGGTCTACCTGTTGTCAAGGAGGCTCTGAGGAAGACAAATTTACCTACATCAACACGACCGTAGTTTCTCGATATAAATTAAAATTATTGATATCGCAGTATGGATAGAACGCTCTCTAACGGGGAATAAGTGAAATGAATTTCGACTCGATTCAAGTTCTCTGTTTAACCCAGGTATGACAATACCAAAAGGCACCGTTAGGAAAATATTCCAATTTACGTAAATTTCGACTCGATTCAAGTTCTCTGTTTAACCCAGGTATGACAATACCAAAAGGCACCGTTAGGAAAATATTCCAATTTACGTAAATTGGAATAATTGGAATAAGTGAAATGAATTTCGACTCGATTCAAGTTCTCTGTTTAACCCAGGTATGACAATACCAAAAGGCACCGTTAGGAAAATATTCCAATTTACGTAAATTGCCGTGCCTTTAATAATTAACGGTGCCTTTTGGTATTGTCATACCTGGGTTAAACAGAGAATTTGAATCGAGTCGAAATTCATATATAGAAATGCGAGGAGACATAATAAATGATAGTTAATATATCAAACTGAAAGGAGCAGAGACTGTCTATAGTTTTGAAAAATTGTTCAAATTTGAATGCTTAAAAGTAACCATAACGATTACGGGAAAAGGAGGAAAAGAAATAGACAAAAGATTAATGAAGGGGGAACTAGCGGGAGTAATCAGTCCCACTGTGATGGATGCCAGCTGCCAGCTAAACGTGGATCATGAACCAGAAGTAAGAAAAGAAAGTAGAAATCTGGGAAAAGAATGGTCTCAGAAAAATCTTCAAAGAAATACAGACAACAGAGGATATTTATGGCAAAAGTACGAACCGAAGAGCTAGATGGCTTGGTCTCATTATACAAAAGCCAGGGGACCGAAATGTTAAAACAATATAGAAGGGGGGAGAAATGAGGAAAAGAAGAGGTCCTACAAAAAAAAACAAAAAAAAAATGGTTATAAACAGTAAAGCAAGACTTGTCAGAATGAGGCGTGATAAATTGAAGAGAAAAAGCAAAGGACCGGAAAAAATGGAGAGAAAAATAAGAAGAGTATGAGCTATGGGGACTCAAAATAAATATGTGTAAAACCGAATGATTATGTATTGGATCCGAGGTTGCAGATTTGAATTTAAGTTTAGAAGACACTATTAAGAGTTGTAAGACTTTTAAGTATTTAGTGTTAATGATAAGCCGATATGGTACTTGTATGAAAGATATAGAAACAAAAATAACACGAGGAAAACCGGCCACGACAGCACTCATGGTGTGGTATGGAACAACACTTTCACCAAAAAATCAAAAAACGCTGAACGGAAGGGCCGCCCGAGAATTTTATCGTACCGATCTATTATCGTTATCGTACTAGATACTGGAATTCTATAAAAATAGCAAAGTTACTCGTTATTTTGATATTTTAGAAACACCTTGTATACTTGAAAATATTTTATGGTTCTACGCATCATTAATTCCTGCATTTGAGAAAATGTTCGATGCCATATTTCGAGGACACACTATAGATGTATAGATTATTGCATAAATCAATAGAATATTATAGTCATACTTTCATTTCAAATTAGTTCATTTTTCTGAGAAATTAATAGTTTACAATATTTGCATTTCATTCTATTTCTATTACGCCAGTCAATGCGCGAGATTAAGAACAAGATATTACCTCCGAACTCTATCCTACTGCATGGATTTTAATGAAATTTTGGGAGTAGCCCAATCTACTAATTCAAAGTGTATCCTATATAATATACTACGGCGCTTTTATCACGGGGGCGGTTCCCACCACTTCTCGGGGGTGGAACATTTTTATTTTCGGATTACATGGAGAAAAAGGAAGATTTTTAAGAAAATTTAAAAATGCATTCTATAATTTGATCACATTTTTTTCAAAAACCATTCATTTTAAACCCGTTCAACTTTTTGAAAGTAGAAATACCAGTATATTAAAAGGTATTGCAGAAGAAAAACAATGCATTTAAATTCTGGTGGATGAGGGGTTAAATGTATGTACTTTTCATTTTTCCTTAAAGTACCTACATTAGTCATATATTTTTTTTGCACCATATCTCGATTAATTTGAATGTAACCGGCATTTAATAGTGCTCGTTTTAAAAACCTTTTCAAACACTACAAAAGGCGTTGGTAGCATTATACACCTAAAACCTACCGTTCCTCTGTTATTTCAAGTTGAATACACCAATTTGAGCATGCACCAAAAAACAAACTCTTTTCGCCAACCATATCTCTTTTTGTATTATAAATACATAGAACATTTACGAAGGAACGAATCTCATTGTTATTTATAATCTAAAAAATGTTTTATATAGTGTTTTTAGTTCGATGCATAGTTTTTAAGGTATTCACAAAAAACCGTCCGAATTGGTCATTTTTCAATGAAAATGGCCAATTTTCAACTACGCATAACTCAAAAAGTATTGAGTTCTCAAAAAAAAGTATAGACCAGTTTTTGCTTAGAAATAGGTTCTCTAGCCACTTCCGTGATTATTTTGACCAACAAATTTTCCACTCCCTTGAAGGGGTGGGAACCGCCCCAAGATAAAAGCGCCATAGTATATAGGGTAGATTTTGTTTCTTGAGCTATTCCCTACTTATTGTGAAAATATCAAGTACATCGATGTAGTAGGATGTAATTCGGAGCCAAATACCCTCATTGACTGCCCTATAATAATAATGCTCTGCTATGATCGCGTGAGAGAGGACACATACAAGATTATAGCAAAATTTCTATTTACTGTAACTTTTCGAGTTTTTGAGCTAAAGCAACGAGTTTTATGTCATTGGAAAGGTAATTTTACATTCTTTCAAAATATGTAAAAACATATAGGGCGTATTTGAAAAAATTAAGATTTTTTTTTTCATTTTCGGTTCAACCGGAAGCCACATTTTGGGTAAAATTTATTGTGATAATAGATAATAAAGTACCATAAATGTCTGCAAAATTTCAAATTTTAGTTTCTATTACAAAGGAAGTTACGGGCACTCGAATATTTTTTTTATAGAAAATTCATAATTTACCGATAGGATATCAACAATATATCAAAAAATAAACAAATTCCTTGGAGCCATTTTTGAGAAAATCTAGTTCAAAGTTATGTCAAATTTTGACCCCTTATATGATAGGCAACCCATAACTTTTTCTGAAAAACGATAATATTCTTCTTATAGCCCCATCTTTAGGCTATATAACAACTTTATCAAATTAAACTTATCTTAAACAAGTTTTTAGATAGTTAGGGAAATGTGTCGGGTGGGCGGTCGGCCATGTTGGCCGCCATTTTGAATTTGGAAATAACTCCGTATTTCTATTTACCTATCGATGAGCTAACTTTGAGTTAAATTTCATTCGCTTCGGTCAAAATTTGCAAAAATGTGCACTAAATAACCCCCTATTTCGGCCCCCCTTTGAGAGGTTTTTTTAAAAGCTTAGTTTCTCGACAAAATTCTCTTAAACTTACTCATACCGAATTTCATCGAAATCGGTCCGGTAGTTGTTGTTGGGCGGTGGCGACATACGTACGTACATAATTCCGACATGTTTTTTTATTTGCTTTTTAGACTAAGGGCGACTCAAAACGTCAAAAAAAAAATGAAATCTGAAAAAATTTTGCACGATCCTATAACTTTATCTATTATACTATACTACGTATGTAGTACGATGAAGTAATAAGGATCTTTCCAAATCTAAGCATAGTGATGAATATTACTCTCAATATGGGGCGGAATTATGGCCAATAACAACGACAATACGAAATAAAATACGAACAGTTGAATTGGACTTTATGATAAGATGTCTACAAATCACCAGAAAGGATAGAATAAGAACAGAGAAAATATGAAACAGATTGGAAGTAGAATGCTATGCTCAATTACAAACAAGTTGGAAACAGAGCCCTGCAGTGGTACGGGCGTATACAAAGAATGCCAGAAAGACCTGCTGTGATAAGGAAGACTTATATAGGAAATTCTACCAACGAATATGGACGCAAACCTTCTATATTCGTTGATGCTATGATAGATAGAGCCCTCAGAGAAGGTGACTGGCAGAATAGAGTCCTCTAGAGGACAAAAATGGCAAAGCCTTAATATTTTTAAAGAAACATTTTGTTAGATTATCTGTCTTTAACCGTTTGCTTAGTTAGTAATGTGGCTTTTTTATATCATTTTAAAAAATGTTGTAATAAATATCAAATTGTCTGAGCTGGTCTCGAGAACTAGTTTATGGCATTGATTAACAATACTTAAGCAAAGACTTGGAAGCTATAACAACATTCGCAAACAAGCATATAATTGAACTAAGCCAGGGTAATAAGACAAAAATACACCCTGTCCGTGACACTTCAATAGCCAGGGTACTGAAGCGTTTTTCCGACAGGTGATACCGATAAGAACAAATTGTAACTATTTCCTACGTAGGATCTGGCGGCCATTTTTATTTATAAACAATTTAGTGTCAAAAAACGGCATTTTTCTCTTTTTTTCAAATTAATGGAAAACAGTAAGAATTATGGTTTTTTTAGTACATACATCTTCTAAAGAATGGAAAAAGCTTTAAAATGGCGTACTTATTACAAAGTTCGAATTTGTTAATTTGAAAGTTAATTGCAAAAAAGTTCGAAATTTCAAAAAAAAAAAACGCTGGACGGAAGGGCCGCCCGAGAACTTTATCGTACCGATCTATTATCGTTATCGTATTAGATACTGGCATTCTATAAAAATACCAAAGTTACTCGTTATTTTGATTTTTTAGAAACACCTTGTATACTTGAAAATATTTTATGGTTCTACGCATCATTAATTCCTGCATTTGAGAAAATGTTCGGGGACACACTATAGATTATTGCATAAATCAATAGAATATTAGTCATACTTTCATTTCAAATTAGTTCATTTTTCTGAGAAATATATAGTTTACAATATTTGCATTTTACTGCATGGATTGTAATGAAATTTTGGGAGTAGCCCAAAGCCCAATCTCCTAATTCAAAGTCTAACATTTTTATTTTCGAATTGCATGGAGCAAAAGAAAGAATTTTAAGAAAATTTAAAAATGCGCTCTATAATTTGATATTATTTTTTTCACCCGTCCAACTTTTTGAAAGTAGAAATAACACTATATTAAGAGGTATTGCAAAAGAAAAACAATGCATTTAAATTCTGGTGAATGAGGGGTTAAATGTATGTACTTCTCATTTTTCCTTAACGTACATTAGTCATATCTTTTTTTGCACCATATCTCGCTTAGTTTGAATGTAACCGACATTTAACGGTGCTCGTTTTAAAGGCCTTTTCAAACACTACAAAAGCATGAGCACTTTGAGCATGCACCAAAAAACAAACTCTTTTTACCTACCATGTCTCTTTTTGTATTATAAATAGAAAATTTACGAAGGAACGAATCTCTTTTCTATTTATAATCTTAAAAAAATTTTATATAGTGTTTTTAGTTTGATGCATAGTTTTTAAGGTATTCACAAAAAACCGTCCGAAAACGTGTCATTTTTTAATGAAAATGGCCAATTTTCAACTACGCATAACTCAAAAAGTATTGAGTTCTCAAAAAAAAGTATAGATCAGTTTTTGCTTAAAAATAGATTCTCTAGCCACTTCCATGCTTATTTTGACCAACAAATTTTCCACCCCCTTGAAGGGGTGGGAATTGCCCCAAGATAAAAGTGCCATAGTATATAGGGTAGATTTTGTTTCTTGGGCTATTCCCTACTTACTGTGAAAATATCAAGTACATCGATGTAGTAGGATGGAATTCCGAGCCAAATACCCTCATTGACTGCCCTATAATAATGCTCTGCTATGATCGCGTGAGAGGGGACACACACAAGATTCTAGCAAAATTTCAATTTTCTGTAACTTTTCGAGTTTTTGAGTTACAGCAACGAGTTTTATGTCAATAGAAAGGTAATTTTACATTCTTTCAAAATATGTAAAAATATACAGGGCGTATCTAAAAAATTAAGATTTTTTTTTCATTTCCGGTTCAACCGAAAGCCATATTGTGAGTAAAATTTATTGTGCTAATAGATAACAAAGTACTATATATGTCTGCCAAATTCCAAAGTTTAGTTTCTATTACAGAGGTAGTTACGGGCACTCGAATATTTTTTTATAAAAAATTCATAATACCCCTCCTATGAGGAGTTAAGAAATCAATCTGACCAGTGTTATTCAATTTACCGATAGGATATCAAAAATATATCAAAAAATAAACAAATTCCTTGGAGTCATTTTTGAGAAAATCTAGTTCAAACTTATGTCAAATTTTGACCCCTTAAATATAGGCAACCCATAACTTTTTCTGAAAAACGATAATATTCTTGTTATAGCCCCATCTTTAGGCTATATAAATGTTTTTTCAAATTAAATCTATCTCAAACAAGTTTTTAGATTGGTAGGGAAATGTATCGGGTGGGCGGTCGGCCATACTGGCCGCCATTTTGGATTTGGAAATGTCAAATTCCGTATTTCTATTTACCTGTCGATGAGCTAACTTTAAGTTAAATTTCATTCGTTTCGGTCAAAATTTGCAAAAATGGGCCCCAAATAACCCCCCAAATAATTTCGGCCCCCCTTTGAGAGGTTTTTTTCAAAAGCTTAGTTTCTCGACAAAATTCTCTTTACATACCGAATTTCATTGAAATCGGTCCAATAGTTTTTGCTGGGCGGTGGCGACATACGTACGTACATACGTACGGAGGTACGTACATACTTCCGACATGTTTTTTTTTATTTGCTTTTTAGACTCAGGGGGAATCGTCGAAAAAAAGTGAAATCTGAAAAAAAAATTTTTGCACGATCCTATAACTTTATCTATTATACTCATACTGCGTATGTAGTACGATAAAGTAAAAATTAATTAGTTGACATTTTATAAAATATTTAAACCTATGGACATTACAAACACTGATTTTGACGAACACACTTTTTTAAAAAAATATTAGCCGGCAAGTTTTTAATCATTTGAACCACACTCTAAGAATGAGGAGTATGTTTTTCTAGGTAACAACTATAAAAATTAAGTATTTGTAGTGGGTTTTTACTTCTTTTATATTTTATAAACGGTTAAAGTTAAAAATTATGATTGTATTTTACGCCTATATCTATATAAAAATAAGAATAAGAATTGAGAAAACGAATCTTTAATTTCTATAACAAAAGTAAAATATTTAAAACTTTAAAAACTACTATTTCAAAAATACAAAATGAAGGACAAAATGAAATACCTAGGTATTTAGCAGTCTGGATTATGGAAGATCTAAACTCGAAATCAGAAATTGATCAAGAATAAAGTAATTTTAAAGATCACGAACTTCCATCAAGTTCATAGAGAACTTTTGATCACGATTAAAAGGAGAAAAACAGCATATTTTGAGCACATACTTAAAATTGATAAGTATGAGTTGTTACAGCTAATTATGAAGGGTAAAATCGAAGTAAAAAGGGGTCCTGGTAGGCGACAAATATTCTGTCTGAAAAACATTCGCGACTGGACCGGGTTAAACACAGAGACGCTTTTAAGAAAAGCAGAAAATAGAGACGAATTTGCAATGGTTATAGCCAACCTTCATTAGTGGAGTTCGTACTAGAAGAATTTCAAACGAAACATTTCGTTAGATTCACTGGGCTTTAACCGTTTTCTTAGTTATTAACGTAGCTATTTTTATATCATTTAAAAAGTGTGGTAATAAATATCAAATTATCTTAACTAGTCTCCAGAAGTAGTTTATGGCATTGATTATTAACAATACTTACGCAAAGACTTCGAAGCCAGAACAACATTCGCGAACATGCATATAATTGAACATATAAAAAAACCTTGTCATATTGACTAGTGATCACTCGCACTGACTGACCCGATATACTCGTATGATTTTATGGTTATGGTACTACTTCACAGTCCGATGTTTGAAATCGAAATGAACTTGTACCACCTAAAGGATGAAAATATATTTATTGAACTGGTTTTGAATTATAAGTACGTTGAAGTTTTATTTGTTTATTACTTCTTTCCAGAGGCGTGCGGTCCATGGAAGCGGGGGAAGCGCCGCTTCCCTATACCTACTTCGATATAAGAAAATATATCTATTATTAATTAATACCTATTTAATAACAAAAATTTTTCCCTAATCTAAGTAATCTACATATTACCTAGGCATACGCATTGAAAAATATTAAAAATTAATCGCGTATGAACGAAATCAATATGCACACAATTCAACTACATATTCGGTCCACTCCTGACAGAAGCGCATCTCAAAATCGCCGCTTGTCAAGCAGTTGCCCGGTTTAAAAATTGGTCAAGGTTCAATGACCGCAACCCACTAGTCGCGCGAATTTTGGTACTCTGGAAGCGATCTTTCTAGCGCATCCTAGCGCCTTCTGACTGTTACTGCTGCAGCAGTGGTTAGGTACGTACATGTACATTCGCTTAAAGAATATGTATTTCGATTTAAAGTTTTTGCAGATATTTTTCCTTTTACTGATCTTTTATCTGACATTTTACAGATTAAGTCAAATGATATTGCATTTTGTATAAGACAAATTGATGACTTTATTAATAGGCTATTGATTATGTACTATAGAAAAGAACTACAACGTTAACGGGGTTTTATTATTTCATATGGTCAATGAAACTCTATATATGAAAAAACCGCGGAGTGCTACCATTTAAAGGGGTGCGTTTTTGAGAAATGGGTGAATTATTAGTCCCTGGGCACAGGTTACATTAGGGTGAGTTCTATGTACTTTTGGTACAAATACGTCTACATAAAAATTGTTCCTGGTTAAATTTCCTATCTAAATATAACTTTTTAAAGTCAAAGATACTTTTTTTTACAAAAATATATTCAAAAGAAAAAGCACAAAGAAACCCAAAAGACAGAAATTTTGTATTTTGTCCCATAACTTTTGTCCACGGGGACATAGTTATAGACATTTCTTCACAGAAAAAAAAATTACATATTCTCTCTTTAAAATGATGTTTGGTAGAGGTTATTAGGATTTACAGTTTTCGAAATATGATTTTTCAAAGTTCACCACTCACAGCAATTTTGGGCAATTTTCCATGTTATTTCGCAAATATTGTTCTGTAACTTTTTTCTACGCAACTTTAGGCATATGCAATGGTACATGTAAAAGGAATAGAATTCAATTACCTTTAAAAGGTTCTACTGTACATATAATGTTTACGACTTCTTTAAAAGAGTTTATCTTTTTCAAGATTTTATACTTTTAACGAGTTTTTATATTTTTTACGATTATTTTTTAAATTTCCCATTATAACTTTTTTTCTACATTTAGGTATATATTATATAATAAAAAAGAAAGCTTATTCTGTTCACTTTAAAATGGTGTATTATAAAAGATTCTAGGATTATTTTTAAATAAGATATGCTTTTTCAAAATGTAATAAGTATGTACTTGCAACGATTTTTGATTTTAGGATTATTTTTTAAATTTCTCATTATAATTTTTTATGTGATTGTGTGTTATGATTGAATCTTATTTTTTATAGGTAATACTTTGGAGCAACTTGACTCGGCCGAGCAGACTTCAAAATATGTATTAATTCCAATATTTACTGTCAAAGCTCCTGCACCACAAGTTTTGCTTGAAAAAATAGCATGTAAATGTATCAAAGGATGTACAAAAAACTGTGGTTGTAGGAAGATAGGAATTAGTTGTTCGATATTCTGCAAAAGGTGCATGTGCATGGGTACTAATTGTGGGAACTGTAAGATAACTGAAGTGTCAGAGGAAGATATTGAAGCTAATGCTAACCAAGAGATGAACTTTGATTTGAAAATTTTTTAAATGTCAACGTTCAAATAATTTTAACTAAAGTGATGTTTTCTAAGACTAATGTTTATGTAATTTTTGTAAAAGAAATAATTTTAAATAATACAGGTAAAAAAATATCGTAATCACTCGGTTTCCATTATTTAAATACAGATGATACACCATTTTAAAGAAAAGATATAAAAAAAAAAGATATAAAAAATATATATAGTATATTCATTTACAAGAAAAAAAAGTTATAATGAGAAATTTCAAAAATAATTGTAAAAAATGTAAAAAATAATATTTTTTTATATTACGTATTGTATAATATACAATATAATATTATATTATATATATACTATATATAATATACTATTATATGATATATAATATATTATATAATAATATTATTTTATTTTTATATTATATTATAAAAAATCGTTAAAAGTATAAAAACTTGAAAAACCATAATCTCTTTAAAAAAAGTCGTAGAACGTTATACAGTAGACCATTTTAAAGGTAATTGATTTCTATTCCTATTACGTGTACCATTACATATACCTAAAGTTACATAGAAAAAAGTTACAGAACAATATTTGCGAAATAACAAGGAAAATTGCCCAAAATTGCTGTGAGTGGCGAACTTTGAAAAATCATATTTCGAAAACTATAAATCCTAATTACCTCTACTAAACAAAATTTTAAAGAAAAAATATGTAGATTTTTTTTCTGTAAAGCAATGTCTATACCTATATCCTCGTGGACAAAAGTTATGGGCCAAAAAACAAAATTTCTTTCTTTTGGGTTTCTTTGGGCTTTTTCTTTTAAATATATTTTTGTAAAAAAAAGTATCATTTACTTCAAAAAGTGATATTTAGATAGGAAATTTAACCAGGAACAATTTTTATGTAGGTATGTTTGTACCAAAAATGCATATAACTCGCCCTAATGTAACCTGTGCCCAGAGACTAATTCACCCATTTCTCAAAAACGCACCCCTTTAAATGGTAGCACTCCGCGGTTTTTTCATATATAGATGTCCATTGACCATATGAAATAATAAAACCCCGTTAACGTTGTAGTTCCTTTTAGCTATCTTATTTTGAACATAATCAATAGCCTATAATACGATAATTAAAAAACGAGAACAGTTTAAAAATATTTGGGATAAAAATGAAAATATGGGGTTTGAACATGAAAGAAAAATAATGAAGATTGATAATGTCGGCAACAGAGAGACCTTTTGATAATATTCTATAACAAATGAATTCTAACTTTCAAAATTTTAACGATTTAAAATTTGTAGAATTATATATAATCTTAATATTTCTAATTATAATTCATCAAAATTTCCCACAGAGGAATTTATTTCACTACGATTAAATAATGAAAATCTTTTGATATCCCAGCTTTGCATTCTCAGTTAAGTGTCGTTTATGAAACAACTGACATTAGTGATAAAGAAATACCCAGAAATCTGGGTTTAAACAAGTATAACTACTGGTTTAAACAAGTCACTGTGTGAAGTGATCAAGTTGTGTGAAGTAGTAGGTACAGTGGAACCCCGATAAGTCGGCCCCCGATAACCCGGAAGTCCGGCTAACCCGGACCGATTTTCATCAGATAAACATTTTGATTTTCAGTACATATTTTGTATTTTGACAATGACACCCGTTCTGGGCGTCGAAATGTTAATAAAATTATTTTTTCAATTTAATTGTGGCTTATTTCCCATCAAAATAGTTAATTATCAGATAAACATTTCAACAATAAAAATGTATGTATGTAATATAATATTTGAGAGATAATGTGTATTTGTGTATAGTACCCTCGGAGATCCGTGGAAAAAATTTACACCCAAAATAACAAAATTCAGTTTGGCAACACTGTGCGAATGTTGATACTAACATATCCTTTTTAAGATAAGCACAACGTTAATTTAGTCCAAACAAATTAATATATTTTTTTTGCCAACAAAAATGAGATTTTTCAACCAAATAATGTTTCAAATATGATGTGCAAAATAATTTTTAATTGGGTTCTGCTAATGGGCTTGCTTTTTTTGTCATTAAAATAAAAAAAAACTAAATTTTACTCATTAAATCAATGTTGTCCGGTTATCGTCTTAATTATTTTAACTGTACTAATATCCGTTGAGTAATTATGAATGATTATTAGGTCGTTAAAACATTTTATCTATAGCGGCTTCTGGAATATCTTAAAAATATCGAATTTCATTGATAAAATGCGCATATTCCACCGATCTTCGCTTCGACAATAATTTGAACTATAGATAGTAAAAATGACTCATGGGCACAAGCCGGCAGAAACAACAGGCACCTGTCTGTATTATTCCTTTATTTTTTATTTCAAACTGTGTTAGCATTGTTTAAGAAAGACTATTTAAAAAATTCTTTTTTAATCAAATAATCAATGGTCTTAGTTTTCACTGTTCTTAATACATAATAACAAAACATCCTTCGGATTGTGAGTATGAATACAGTATTGTGGTATTGTTCGCTTCGGTTTGCTTTGCTTAGGTTTGTGTTTGCGTGTTTTTAGTAATTAATATGTGTAGGTACTGTGCATATTTATATATATTTCATGTTATTTCAATTCTAACGGAGTTTATCTGTAAGTACTATACCGTATTTTATTAATTTTTACCATATTCTCCGGCTAACCCGGATTTTCGGTAACCCGGATCGGCCGCGGTCCCGATTAATCCGAGTTATCGAGGTTCCACTGTACCAGCTATCCCAGCCACAACTGCATAAGGCATTAAAAGTTTCAAATTAAGATTTTAAAAGAAATTCAACAAGCGAAATTTAGCCCTATTATCCATTGAAAAAGACTGCATTCAACAATTATCAGAAGTGATAGGAGAATAGACCTCAAGTATAAATAAGTGTCATATTGTTGAAAGTTGTGTGTTGTGGAAAATGCCTCGGAATATAATTTTTTTTTAATAGAACTCTTCTTTAGGAAACAAAGCCCGGCGCGAGGACTCAAGGCCCGAGCTAGCAATATAGATCAATGATAGGTCGCTAGTCACTAGAAATAGCGGGAATAGAGTGCCTCACGCATTGATCGGGGTAGTGACCTTGTAGTGTGTAAGTCCTTGTACCCAGGACGTCTCACATAAGCACTTTGCTGATAGAGAGCCCCTATAGCTCATCAGAGTGTTATCAGGTGGGAAGTGGCTCGACCCTCGACCCTTAAGAAAATATTTTTATATCCTTATTGAATCGCTTCCCCTTCCGAAGAAGTCACCGCACGCCACTGCTTCTTTCACAAGATAATTGTAAGTTCCATAATTTACCTGAAGGTTGTTGTGGGTTTGGATATCGCACCCTCAGTAAAATATAAGGGCTCAACTCAAAATTTGTATTAACTGTGATTTTAAGTGATAACGATACAAAATGAAATTCTCTACCGGTTACGCTGACAGAGAGAGAAAAAGAACATTAATGGTCCGGTAACTATATTTGTGCCTCTCTCTCACTCTACAATCCCACCTCTTGCTTTTACTACTAGAAGATAACAATCAGTAACGTGTCTTTCTATGACGAAATTCCAGGGGAGATTGTGTTTTAATAAATTTTGTATTATATAGAACAATTTTGAGTTGAGCCGTTATATCATGCAAAATGTGATAAATAATTGGGCCTAATTCATAATAGATCGCTATATTGCATAAACAGTGAAGGTATATTAATAATATAAGGAATCAAACTTTAACAGTTCCTTATTTCTGTTATGTTTTTTGTACTATATGGGACTAACTTGAAAGATTTTTTTCCATTACTTGTAATTAATGGAATTTTATATTATTATTTTTTGTCATTGCTATTTTATTCTACACTTATCAAATAACAAATATGCCAAATTGCACATTTATATCTTAAATAATAAGCATGTTATTTGAAAAAATAGCTGCAATGTAGGAAACCAAAAACTTTAAACGCGATTTCCCAAAAATCTACTTTTTTGAATTGTGCCTCTATATTACTAAGGGTGCGATATACGGGCCCGAAAAGATTGGTCATGAATTATACCACAGATTCTGGGGTCAAAAATATGTTGATTGAACTTAACTTACCTTAGTACAAATGTGCACATAAAAAAAGTTATAGCCCTTTGAAGTTACAAAATGAAAATCAATTTTTTCAATTTTTCGAAAACTATTAGAGATTTTTTATTGAAAATAGACATGTGGCATTCTTATGACAGGAACATCTTAACAAAAAATTATAATGAAATTTGTGCACCCCATAAAAGTTTTATGGGGGTTTTTGTTCCCTTAAACCCCCCAAACTTTTGTGTAAATTCTTATTACATTATTGTTAAAGTATTATTAGTTAAACACTCGAAAAGCCAGTTTTTATAGAGATATTTTGAATATTTGTCAAATCCACCACCTATTTGTATATGGTTAAGTACGATTATAGAGACCTGGTAATAATATGAAAAATCTCTAATTTACATTTTTATAATATGAAAATATACTAATAGGCAAAAAAGTTTTAAAAACACTGTGTTTAACTAGTGGTACCACAATAAAAGTTTAATTAGAACGTACACAAACATTTGGGGGGTTTAAAGGAACGAAACCCCCATACAATTTTTATGTAAACATATTAAAAAAGAAGCCGTATCTCTATAAAAACTGGGTTATCTAGAAAAGACTAAGACGTAAAAAATTTTAAAAATACAGTGTGTCTAACTATTGGTACCATAATAATAATTTAATTGGAACGTACACAAAAGTTTGGGAGGGGTTTAAGGGAACAAATCCCCATAAAATTTTTATGGGGTACACAAATTTCACTATAATTTTTTGTTAAGATGTTCCACCCATAAGAATGCCATATGCATATTTTCAATAATAGATCTCTAATAGCTTTCGAAATATTGGAAAACATTGATTTTCATTTTGTAATTTTAAAGAGCTATAACTCTTTTTATGTGCACATTTGTACTAAGGTAAGTTAAGTTCAGTCAACATATTTTTGGCACCAGAATCTATGGTATCATTTATGAGCAATCTTTTCGGGACACCCTGTATAATATACACTCTCCAAAATAAGAAGGAAGAAGGTGTTTAGGTATGTCTCAGCAATGTTTTTAATGAAAACTAAGTTCAGTCAACATATTTTTGGCACCAGAATCTATGGTATCATTTATGAGCAATCTTTTCGGGACACCCTGTATAATATACACTCTCCAAAGTAATAAATGAAGAAGGTGTTTAGGTATGTGTCAGCAATGTTTTTAATGAAAACTAGAATTAAAAAATATGAAAAAAATATTTTTTTCTACAACCGTGTAAAAAATGCAATTTTTAGCACTGCATAGGAGCGTTAAAAATGCTACATAAAGCACTAGTGCTTTAAAATTTTTAAGGCACTGCAGGTAAAAGTGAATTGTCAAATTGTGAAACGTCAAAATATTTATATTTCATTTATTAACATTAATATTAATAGTACAACTTAAAAGGTTTTTTAAAAATTAATTTAAACTGTATTATTGCATTTTTAACACGTTTGTAGAAAAAACTATTAAAATTTGTTAGAATATACAACAATAAAAATAGATGTTATTCTATAGTTGTTATGATTTACGTATAGACAGTATAGACAGTTTTGATGTAATGTCAAGAAAAATATAAAAATGGAATGTCAGTCAAGTTCAAGTGAAAGTTTTTGTAGGTATTGTCCTGTAATTGAGAATGAATAAATTATAATTGTTGATATATAATTATAAGTTTGTATAAACTTTTACATGCGTGCCTTAAAATTGTAATTTTAACATTTATATCATAAATAACTATTAAGAAACGCTTTTCTTTAGTTACGAGTGACTAACATTAAACATATAAAAAAATCAACTAAAAAGCAAAAAATAAAATAAATTGAAAAAATCTAACACATTCGTCAAAGAAAAGCGTGGCGCGTCTTCATCGAATACACGGTTTTCGTATCACGCTTTTCTTTAACGAATGTGTTGATTTTTTTATAATATGTTTAATTTTAGTCACTCGTAACTAAAGAAATGCGTTTCTTAAATTTTTTTTTTCATATTGTTTTATTTTTTACTTTTTAGTCTTACACTTTTCAAACATTAAAATATATAGTCATGTTTATTAAAATATGTATAAAACATAATATGTTTTCATCATGAATTTATATCTTTTATTTTACAAACTACGATAAACACTTAACTACATTATTTTTATACGTTACAAAATAACCACGGCTTTATTCCAGATTACATTAAAACATAATAATTTATTTTAGTAAAGTAAAGGTTTTCCAAACTTAAAAAAAACTATGACCAATTTCTTTCAGATATTTTTTATTTTGATTTATCATACATCCAATAAATATTTAGTGTAAAATAAGTTACTTACTTTAGCAGCAAGAGACAAATACATTAGACCTTCAACACCCTGAAAAAACTTTTTATTGTTAACAGCAATATTTTGCTCAGAAGAATACCTACACCACCATATCCATCCTCTCTATTAATAAAACAAATTTACAAATTCGACCAACCCCGTTGCAATAATCATTATGTAATACTGGTTGCATAACAAATATATACAATGATTTCAGAATTAAAAAAAAAAAAACAGAATTATCTAACCAGTTTGTAAAAACAAACAATAAACAAATTTTATATTTTACTATAGTTTTCGATTATATTGCAATATTTTTGAATAATAATTAAAGTCCTGTAAATATTCTATTCAGGCAAATAATCTGGGTTACTAATAATTATGCAGCCAGTTATACATAATTTTTGTTTGACGTCTTAGGAGTAACTGGAGTAATGTCCAAACCTAAAAATAATTGAATGTGGTTCTGTACTATGAAAATAGAGAATATAGAAACACTTATAGAGAATATTTTGAGCATATACATTATATCTAATACCATTGTTTAACTACACAGTTAGTCAGTTATATTGTCACATTGTACGCATTGTCTAGTTATAAAATGCTAATACCTATTATTATGGTTTTGTACATATTATAAGAAACTATTTCAATTTCTATAACTTTAACTGTGGCGACTGAACAACAGATGACCCAAAGTAAAGAATGGCTTCCATTTTGCCAAAGAAATGTTTATTTAAATAGATCTTCTTCTTACGGTGCTATACGTTCCGAATGTTGGCGATCAGCATGGTTATTCTAACTTTGCTTGCTGCTAGTCGGAATAGTCTCGTTGTAGATGTATGGAACCCATTGAACCACTCTCTCAGGTATTGAATAGATATTCTTCTTCTTCCAAGATATTCATCTTCTCCCTGGTCCTCTATTTCGAAATACCTTGCCCTGAATAATGAGTTGCAACAAGCCATATCTTTGTTCATTCGTCATAATATGCCCAAGCCCAAGATATTCTAGTTTGCGCTCTTTGATAGAGTTAATAATCTTGCTCATTCTATCTCGTCCTTGCCCATTCTAGTTCTACGTAGAATCTCAATATTAGTCACACGATCCATTCATGTGACTAATTTCTTACCATTCTATGATGCCTACTTTATACTTTCTTGACGATGTTTCCTGTAGACAGCATGTAATTTAATTCCGTTTCAATGATTGAATTTTCATTTATCTATATATGCAGATATTTTTGTTTTTTTGAAATAAAAATAACATATTTTGTTTAATCTTTTGTATTTATTCTTAAAGTAATACTTATGATACTTAAAAACTTATGTACACCGAATATTACACAATTAATACTCCTTTTAGTTTTAGTCCACAAAGATATCGTCAAACGGTACTCTAAATATAGACTTTAAAACTGTTACTACAATACTACTGACTATTGACCTATTTGTTTCCTTTGAAATGTCATCTACTTCTTTAGAATTCTCGTTGAGTACGTTGTTAAAGCTATCCTCTAAAATAAAAATCATATTATTAGAAATATGTATTGTCTCTTTAGTAAGAATTTATAATAATTTGCGTTTAAGGTCATCGATGCACCATGCTATGATTTTCAGTCTTTTAAAAATCATCTACCTACATTCTAGATAAGGCAGAATCCGCTATAGGAAACTTTGGATTTTGTGAGTGAAATGAGAGAGGTAACAGGCTTCTTGACTTCTTACATCAGAAGAATTTCTTTGTGATGAACTCGAATCATTCTTCAGGATGAAGCCCAACGTAAGTGGACATGAAGGAGTCCGAAACAAAGAAGAAAAAATGAGATTGATTTCATAATATCAAATCGGAGAAATATAGTTCAGGATGTAACAGTATTGAATAAAAAAAAAATAAAATCAATGGAAAAATCCCAGTAGCTGGCTGTATACCATAGTTAAAAAAAACATACAGAAGTAAAAACTTCCTTTTGTATAATGGTATAAAAACTCTTTTATACTTTTAAATACTTTTTATACTTTTTTAAACTTAATAAAACTTTTTTATACCATTATACAAAGGAAGTTTTTACTTCAGTATTGAATAACTTTTCAACAGGGAGTAACCATAGATTAATTAGATCAAATCCACTTTTAACATTGAAGTGGAAAGAACAAAAATGGTCATCAAAACGAAGCTTGGCAGTACTCAGACAGAACATATCCATTGGAAGAAAAATGTCTACAAATTTAGAATTAAATAGGGGCAAATAATTGAGGATCTTGCGTTTCGCAGACGACACTACACTTCTAGCCTCTACTCCAGAAGAAATTACTGAATTATTAAAAAAACTCGAGGTAGAAAGTGCTAAATTTGGACTCATGGTTAACTACAACAAAACCAAAATCATGGTTATTGATCGCCAACAACAGTTTCCTGCGAGGATGCGAGGTAGTCTCATCTATGATATATATTGGAGCTCTAGTTAACAACACAGGCAGTTGTGAACCCGAAATTAGAAGACGCATTCAACTAGCAAGAGCAGCAATGAGTGAACTAAACGGGGTCTGGCGTGATCGTCACATTACTATGACAAACAAAAAGAGACTCGTTTCAACTCTGGTCTTTTCCATATTGTACTATGCATGCGAGACATGGGCAGTCAAAGAAACAGATAGACGACGTATAGACGCCTTTGAAATGTGGACATGGAGACGCCTGCTTCGAATTCCATGGACGGCTCGCCGTACAAATATCTCGGTTCTGGATGAAATTAAACCGGATCAGCGTCTCTCCAGTACCGTTTACTATAGAATTTTAAAGTTCTTTGGTCATATCCATCAAAGTGATCACAAAATGGAGCGGTTGGTGGTCCAAGAAAGGCCTCAGACTCAACGCCAACGCGGAAGATCTCCACAGCGATGGGCGGACATTACTACAAAGCTTCTCAACAAACAGTAGACTGAGGCAATACATGTAACTGATGACCACGACCAGTGGAGAAATATTATCAATCAAACTGTCCGAGCTGCTGAAGCCCAATTATGAACCACAACACATCCACTAAGATGTTAATGACTATGATGATGATGAATTGAGGATAGGGATCAAGTTATAAACACTATAGAGACTATTTATAGATAACCATATCTTCTTCTTCTTCAGGTGCCATCTCCGCTATGTAGGTTGGCAATCATCATAGCTATTTTAATTTTTGAGGCATTAGCTCTAAATAGTTGTTTTTGAGCTGCATCCAAACCATTCTCTCAGGTTCTTCAGCCATGAAATTTCTTACATTATGAGTCGCAGTATGCCATACTTCTCGCCCCGCATCACATGTCCGAGATATGTATCCAATCCAGCAATGTATAGAAACATTTTTACCGAATGTTACACAGACACCAACATAAGAAAGAAGACAAGGTTCTTCTTATTATTGATAATGCTCTAACTTACCCAGCATTAAAGTTTTAAACAAACTTTTCGATCAAGTAATATTCCTCCTACCAAATGTGACCGGTCTAATGCAACCAATGGACCAAGGTGTTATAGAAAAAATGAAAAAAATATAAAGAAAACATATGCTTTATGCAATTTAGATCCTAGCTAATACATGGGATACTCTTATTGAAACTAACTTTTAGAGAGCTGTATTAGTTACAAAAAATATATACAACACAATGAGAATCACGCCTAAATCCCAAAATCTAAATACTTCTATCGTTGGAACCAACTTTCTGGTGACAATCTAAATTCGGCTTTTTACTAAATATTTACAAAGCAAACGGACGATAAATAAAGCAGACAAAAGGGGCTCTGCAATATGAAGTCACCTCCAGTCAATTTATCTAGGTAAAATTCCATCGAATGTTGATTCCGTGTACTCACAATATGAGTAAATTAAGAGAAAATTAAAAACAGATTATATTTAACAAAGTAAGTTATCAATCGAAGTAGCACAGAAAACGAAAATAAATAACGTTCCCATACCACCATATTGACAACAGGTGGAATACTTTCTTTGGTTACACCTCCTGAGATTCTCAAAATTTATAAATCATACAGGATGCCGAGGAAATTAAGATGAGAGAATTTTAAATAATTCACAACTTATCTGCTCAGCGTGGTAAAACCTCCAACAAGAAAGATTCCTTAATACTCAAACAAAAGAGTAAATGAATTAAAAAGAGACGATATTTATTGTCGTTTTCTGTGCTACTTCGATTGATAGCTTACTTTGTTTTTCGGTAGATGGATCTAGTTCATCCGTGACATTTCTTTCTTTGCAATTCGGGAAGGCCCAAAGTATAATACCTGGGGAAATCGGAGAGAAGAGGATATGGGACTACTGACGAGGGGTAAAAGACCTCCGAAAGCGGTATAGACTCTTCTTGCACTCTCCGATTTAACCAGAGTATTATGCAGCTGCTGCACTTTCGTGTTGCAAAGAAATTGAAAATGTTTATACAGTTTACATTTAATTTTGTTTAAGATGCGACCATCATTCTCTCAGGTACGTTTTACCCTTTTGTGCTCTTCAGGGAGGCTTATGGTCGGCCTTTCGGTCTGCTCTGTATTAAAAAGAAAACAAACTTTCTCCCTAAGCAAAATTATACAAATTAATTTGCTTTCAGATGCTGTAGCAACATCTATTAATACAATGAGAAGGCCTAGAGCCGAAAATCTACAGACTTCTGTTATATCGTTGAGACCAACATTCTGGTGACAACCTAAAACCGTGCTTTCTACAATTTACGAAGCAAACGGACGATAAATAAAGCAGACAAAAAGACAAAAACATATAAACATACTTTTTCTTCTTACCTAAAACTTTATTTCCACCGAAGAGATTTCCAAAATGATAATGAGTTTTATCAACGTTTAGGTCCAAATGGGATTTGAGTGTGTCTGGGTCTACATACCGCTTTCCATCCTTTTTGGTGATTAATTTGTAATCTACCGTACATATTACTGAGCTATTTTCTGAAATTTAATAAAAGAGTTAAATAAATCAAAGTAAAAAATTATGTAATTATTGTATAGGTATAGTTCCTACAGAGTATCGTCGAAAGTCTGGCCAAATCTTCTACTTTCAAATTTGTGTTTATATGGAATGTAGAAACTCTCTATTAGAATTATAACCAATAGACTTACAAATAAAATGGACAGTTATCAGCCAGTTGACAAGCAGGTTTCAGAAAAGGGTTTAGTACCATAGATCATCTCCCCAATATGAAAATATTGATAGAGAAGGCAAACGAATACAACCTAGATTTATGTTTAGCCTTTGTAGACTATGAAAAAGCGTTCGAGAGTGTCGAGATATGGGCAATAGAAAAAGCTCTAAATATTATCAGAATAGACTCCAGGTACAAGCAACATAACATCTATAAAACAGCAACTACGACAGTCGAATGGGAAAATAAAACAAACAAAACGAATCCCATAGAAATACGTAGAGGCGTAAGATGTAATATTCCCAAAACTCTTCACCTTAGCTCTGGAAGACGTCTTTATAGAACTGGAATGGGTATCAACATAACCGGGAAGAATCTCAATCACCTCAGATATTGCGATGATGTTGTCCTTATTACAACCAATCAATTAGAACTAGACACAATGCTGACTCAACTAGCATACGCATCAGAGAAGATAGGATTAAAAATGAATATGAGTAAAACCAAAATCATGACAAATACAAACGACAGAATAAATATAAATATAAATAATGTCTATATCGAGGTTGTTGACGAATATATATGTTATAGTCAAAGCCCGAATTTCAGGCACTCCTAGGTTTGACTAGGCAATCCTCAGGTCTGACTGACGGTCTTAGTCAAAGCCCGAAATAAATTACCGTTTCGGCCTTTGACTAGTCAAACCTAGGAGAGACTACGTTGGTCAGGCAAAGGTCGAAATTGAATTTTATGAAATCGGGGTTTGACTAGTCAAACCCCGATCAGCTATTAAAATGTCGTAATTTGTTAGATTAGGTTTAATAAAACGTCATTTTTTAATTTTATTGTTTATTATTTTTATATTGTCTTAACTAAAATATAAAAATTAGTGTTTATTCTCACATGTTGAGGCATTATGGCATTTAGAGTTGTACAATACGTTAGACCTTTTACACTTACGTAATTTGGAAGAGCATTTTTATGGCAGTAGCATTTTATAAATCCTTGTCCTCCAAATTTAGAATCTTTTGTACTAATTTCTTTTAGAGACAGAGACAGCTTAACGTCTGGAACATCTTCGAAATTAGGAAATTTCTCTTTGCATTCCCTTATTTGATTTCTTGAAAAAAGTGTGTTTATTATTCCGTATTTCGTACCAACTTATTTTTTCGTATCTTTTAGACTTATCTGTCGTTCATTTCGCGAAATATTCGCTTTTTTTGTGAAATATTGTGACTCACCCATTTCCTTACGCCCGCTGAAATCTTCAGGTTTTTGAAATTTTAACTCTTTTGCATATTTTAACTTATCTAAATCTGACGATTTCGAGTTTTTCTAAGGATATATTTTTTCCCCTTAACGAACTCCCCTGTATTAAGAACCAATATATGATAGAGGTACATTTACAGGGTACAAGGTTTCTCCTCATGTGATAAACTGACGCGCTCGAGTAACTGCAAAAATCCCCGCTTGGGTTCCCCTACCATTATATACCTAGTCCAGTCGGGATAGCATTTGACCTTGCATGTCAAGCTACCCAGAATTTTATTATTCCAATCTTTAGGGGAAGTCAACAGTAGAGCAAATTTAAAATCGTATCAAAAAGTATCAAAAAGAATCAAACTCGTATAAAAAAGTATCAAAAGTAAGGTCACCATAGTACTAACTAAGGCCCTGGACCGTCGCGTCGTCACTAGTGGAGGAAGAAAATTGTCAAACAATTCAGATTATTTCTTCAGATGTGGTTTTTTGTATTTGCCAAAAGAGAGAGCTCTGACGCATATACGCGCATAATTTGTAATCGGGCGGTACAGACATGCGTTGTGCACAGGCAGAAAAGATTAAAATAAATAAAGGAAATGCGATTGAAGGTCTTCATGACCAGCCTATAATGCTATGAAACAATTAAGTGAAAAAAAATGTCCTCCAATTTCGATCGGAAAAACTGTAACAATACCTATCCCCAGCTTTGATAGAGCCAAAGGAGATGCTTGAAATATTTTGGGTATCATACAAGATAAAACAATTGACTTGGTTTATATAGAGTTGGTACGAAATACGAAATAATAAACACACTTTTTTCAAGAAATCAATTACAACAAAACAAAACAAAAAGAGAATGCAAAGAGAAATTTCCTAATTTCGAAGATGTTCCAGACGTTAAGCTGTCTCTGTCTCTAAAAGAAATTAGTACAAAAGATTCTAAATTTGGAGGACAAGGATTTATAAATTGCTACTGCAATAAAAATGCTCTTCCAAGTTACGTAAATGTAAAAGGTCTAAGGTATTGTGCAACTTTAAATGCCATAATTGCCTTAACATGTGAGAATTAACACTATTTTTTTTATTTTAATTACGACAATATAAAAATAATAAACATTAAAATTAAAAAATGACGTTTTATTAAACCTAATCTAACAAATTACGACATTTTAATAGCTGATCGAGGTTTGACTAGTCAAACCCCGATTTCATAAAATTAAATTTCGACCTTTGCCTGACCAACTTAGTCTCTCCTAGGTTTGACTAGTCAAAGGCCGAAATTGTAATTTATTTCGGGCCTTGACTAAGACCGTCAGTCAGACCTGAGGATTGCCTAGTCAAACCTAGGAGTGCCTGAAATTCGGGCTTTGACTATAACATATATACCTGGGTCAAATAATCAAAGCAAATAAAGAGAACCAATCAATTGAAAAACAGAGAAGAATCCGATTAGCGTGGGCAGCATATTAAAAGTTGAGATGGATACTATAAAACACAAAGATATAGCACCTAAAAACCAGTGTATTTGACCAGTGCATCCTTCCTGTTCTGACGTATGGGTCAGAAACATGGACATTAACAAAGGCCAACATAAACAAATTTGAGAAAAATGGAAAGATCCATATTAGGAATAAAACTACAAGACAGAAAATCAAACAAATGGATAAGAGAGAAAACAAAAGTAAAAAATGTAACTGAACATATATGTAACAGAGTTAAAATGGAGATTTCTGGGCCACAAGGCGAGACAGGAGGATAAAAGATGGAATGCTGAAATACAAAACTGGAGACCGTGGACAGGAAGAAGAGGAAGAGGAAGACCTTAGATGCGATAGAAGGACAATATTGTAAAAGCTGCAGGAACTAACTGGAAAAGCGCAGCCAAAGACAAACGAAAATGGAAAGATTTGGGGAAGGCCCATGTCCAAGATTGGATAGAAATGGGCTAAAGAAGAAGAAAATGGAATTAGCCACCGTTAGGTTGTAATGACAATTGGATATTTTATTTTAAAATACTTAACGCTACTTCTTCCACTCCGGAAATCGTTATCAGAAGAAAGTTAAGAGGAAGTTGTATACAACCGCCAATTATTTTTATTCTTGTCAATATGGAGAGGTCAATATATCCCTCAGAGATAGAATTTCAAAGAAAAATAGGAGAAAAACTGGTATTACATACGCAGTTAAAAGAATTACAACGCTGAAATGGAACCGAGCGGGACATGTTGCCAGACTCAAAGATGGAAGATGTACATACCTAGAAAATTTTAGAAAGGAGACCTAGACACGATGCTTATCGTAATCGAGGACATCCTCCAACTAGTGATGTTGAAAAAGTAACTATTCGTTACAAAATGCTCGTTACTTACGAATACCGAAAGTAACGATTACACAGAGATGTAAATCGTTACTTTGATTACTTCGTTACTTCGTACCAATCGTATCAGAGCGAGTACCTATTTTGATTTTGAGTATTGTATCTACTCGGTTGATATCGGAGTCGGACCGGTATTCCACGAGTGTTCGGTATCAGTACAGTTAACTAAAATTTTATCTATGAAGGGCGAAGGCTATGAAGAGTTTTACAGGATTACAGGGCGCTGAGAAGTAGCTGAAACAGAGGGAGGTATATCATTTAACAAATCATGCACCCAGAAAAAGATGTCTATACAATTTGTCGAGGTAGATAATTCATAGAATTGCACAGATGTTACTCCTTTGGAAATAAAAATGCAACACATTAGATTTTAATAATAATAAATACACATTATTCTTATCAGGCCTAAAAAAAAATAACTTGAGTGACCGGAAAATATGTAAAAATGATAATATTTCTAGACTATGATAATCAACTTTAATTTTACATGTCGGTATAGTTTTTATTAGACCAGGGCATTTAACACTAAAAACACAGGAATAAATACAGGGTGTAACAAAAATACAGGTCATAAATTTAATCACATATTCTGGGACCAAAAATAGTTCGATTGAACCTAACTTACCTTAGTGCAAATGTGCACATAAATAAAGTTACAGCCCTTTGAAGTTACAAAATTAAAATCGATTTTTTTAAATATATCGAAAACTATTACAGATTGTTTATTGAAAATGGACATGTGGCATTCTTATGGCAGTAGCATCTAAAGAAAAAATTATAGTGAAATTTGGACACCCCATAAAAACTTTATAGGGGTTTGGTTCCTTTAAACCTCCCCAAACTTTTGTGTACGTTCCAATTAAATAATGATTGTAGTACCATTAGTTAAACAAAATGTTTTTAAATTTTTTTTGCCTCTTAGTACTTTTTCGAAAAGTCAGTTTTTATCGAGATATTTTGAATATTTTTCAAATCCACCACAATTTGTATATGGTTAAGTACGTTTATGGAGACTTGGTAATACATAATATACGATTTATTTATGATTTACATTTTTAGGTATTTTTTGAACCATATTAAAAAAGAAGCCACATCTCGATAAAAGGTGCCTTCTCGAAAAAATACAAAGAGGCAAGAAAGTTTTAAAAACACTGTGTTTAAGTAATGGTACTGCAGTAATAGTTTAATTGGAACGTACACAAACATTTGGGGGGTTTAAAGGGACAAAACCCTCATAAAATTTTTATGCAAACATATTAAAAATAAGCCCCAACTCGATAAAAACTAACTTATCGAAAAAACACTAAGAGCACAACACAAGAGCACTGATAGCACAACAGTAATTTAATTTGGACGTACACACAAGTTTGGGGGGTTTAAGGGAACAAAACCCCCATAAAATTTTTATGGGGTGTCCAAATTTCACTATAATTTTTTCTTATGATGTTCCTACCATAAGAATGCAACATGTCCATTTTCAATAAAAAATCTCTAATAAGTTTTCGATATATTCGAAAAAATTGATTTTCATTTTGAAACTTCAAAGGGTTATAACTTTTTTTATGTGCATATTTGTACAAAGGTAAGTTAGGTTCATTTGAACTATTTTTGGTCCTAGAACATGTGATTTAATTTATGACCTGTATTTTTGTTACACCCTGTATATTTTTAAATATAGTAGGTACATAGAAACTTGCAACTTTTTGAATAGTATTTAGGATTAAGATGACGTTTGGAAAAAAGTCTACAATACAAAAATAGGTGGAAATGCATTATTACATTTTAAAGTATATAAAACGACTCGAAAAATGCATAAACATGTTAAAATCAGTATATTAAGGGCCAGATTTTCTTATTTCGGGGTATTTGGGGTCACTGAACACGAATTTGCAATCAGAATCGACCTCCGAAGCACCTGGGTGCCCAGGGTTACTGCTAAGGTACGTCATCTAGAGTTTCGAGGGTTTCTTTTTGGCACTTAATTGATGCAAAGAGATTACTGGAGATTACTGATATTGTGGAGCAGCAATGACAGAACAACTACTTCTTCTTCTTCTTGTGCCACTCCTATCGGAGATTGGAAATCATCAAGGCTACCCTGACTTTGTTTACAGCTGACCTAAAAAGTTCATTAGTGGTGCAGCCAAACCACTCTCTCAAATTCCGCATCCACGACAGTCTTCTACGGCCTGGATTCCGTTTTCCTTCTATTTTTCCTTGCATTATATTTTGAAGTAATGCGTATTTATGACCTCTCATCAGGTGACCCAAATACTCGAGTTTTCTTCGTTTTATCGTTAATAAAATTTCTGGGTCTCTTCTTATCCTTCGTATTACTTCAAGATTTGTGATTCTTTCAACCCAACTTATCTTCAGCATTCGACGGTAGCACCACATCTCGAAACTTTCAATATTTTTTATGTTGTTCTGTTTGAGAGTCCAGGCCTCTACACCGTATAATAGCGTGTTAAATACGTAGCCACTTAGCATTCTTAATCGTAGAGGGATGCTTATATCTCTGTTGCAGAAGAATTTTCTCATCTTTATGAAGGTGGCCCTGGCAATTTCGATACGTCTTTTTATTTCATTGTTTTGGTCTCCAGTTTCGTTTATTAAAGTTCCCAAGTATTTATAACTTGATACTTTTTCAATTTGAATGCCGTTTATACTAATATGTGCTGGTTGTGTCATGATTTTACTGAAGACCATATACTTGGTTTTTTTGATATTAATGTTTATGCCATAATTGTTGCAAGCAATATTTATGTTTGTAAGTAATCGTTGTAATTCTTCTACTGTTCTTGCAACTAGTACAGTGTCGTCTGCGTATCGAATATTATTTACAACCTCTCCATTGATTACGATTCTTTCATTTGCTTGCAAAAGGGCTTCCTGACAGATGCTTTCACTATATACATTAAATAGCAGTGGTGACAAAATGCATCCCTGTCTTACTCCTCTATCTCTTAGCCTATCGTGGCGTACTATGTCAAACGGTTTTTCAAAATCGATAAAACATGCATGTACTTCTTGATTAACGTCTAGGCATATTTGTGTAAGAACATTTAAACCGAAGAGAGCTTCTCGAGTACCTAGTCCTTTTCTGAACCCCATCTGTGTGTTACTAATATCTGACTCCAACTTTTGATAAACTCGGTTGTGGATGATTTTTAGAAATATCTTTAGTAGATGGCTCATTAAAGATATTGTTCGATGTTCTGAACATTCTTTTGCATTGGATTTCTTTGGCAGTGTAACGAATGTAGACAGCAGCCACTCTTGAGGTATAATACCAGTATTGTGTTAAATAAGTGCAATATTATACCTATTGATTCATCATTCAAGAGCTTTAGTAATTCAGTAGGAACCTCATCGTAGAACAACTACAATATCATTTAATTTCTATCTAGATAGATAGATCGGTGAAAGTCGTTATATCGGATCTTATACTTATACCAAATACTGAGAAATGCGATTCTTGATATGATTACCGGTACTCAAATATAAGACTAATCATAGTAATCAAAGTATCCTACTAATACTATTGATAATACAAATTATGTACTGAGAAATGCGATTCTCGATATGATTACCGGTACCTACTCAAATACAAAAGTAACAAAAGTAATCAAAGTAATCAAAATAACGAATACTTTAAATTTTAAATGATTACTTTATACAAAAGTAACGATTCGTAACGAATACTCGAAAGTAACTATAATCAACATCACTACCTCCAACAAGATGGTCGCACGACATCAAGCGCATTCAGTAGGTACAACTCGATCCAGGGTGTTCAAGATGGAATGCAAAGGAATTATTCACGGGAGGCATATGTTCAGCAGTGCACTTAAAACGGCTAATGATGATGATTAGTTTGGAGTTTTTATTTAATTTTTTATTATTTTAATATCTGTTTATTTGCATATACATTTCAATAGGTATGCTGTACTTACCACCCCTAATTGATGCAGGTCCCTCTCCATTAATATCTATGGCGAATAATTTTCCCGCTACTGTATAATCAGCTTCGGTTCTTGTCTCTGGTATGAATACGTCTACTACTATTTGATTATTCTTTAAATCAACTCTAAAAATAATTATTTAAATCAATCAATGTCGAATTTAATTAATCAGACCAGTCTTTATTCTACTTATTACTTTATGTCGCTAACATCTGTATTCATGGGCGCCGGCAGCGAAGTGCAAGGGGGTGCATTTGCACCCCCTGTTCGGAAAGAATGCACGTAGATATATTGTATATGTATAGATAGTTTATTTATTTATTTATTAAGCTCAACAGGCCTTGTAGGCCTAGGGCTAAAATTTTACATATCTGATTACATTGTATTTTAGTCTCATCAATTTTATTTAATTTCACCTCAGACTTTTTATACACTCCTTCACCACCTTCCTCCATCTCCTTCTGTCCAATGTTAGTACTTTTCATCTCTCAATGTTACTTTTCTTTTTCAGGTCTTTGTATACACTGTTCTTCTTCCATCTTTTTCTTGGCCTGCCTTTCCTTGTCTTTTGTATTGTCTTAGTGCCCCAAATATTGTATTCTGTATTCGTATTTGTCTTTCTATGTGACCCAAATATCGTATTCTTTGTGCTTTGATTGTCATCGTTATCGTTGGCTATTTATACAGTCCTTCCAATTCTTTATTGTTTCTTCTTCTCTACTGATCTTCAAAAACATTGAGGCATTCGAGATGTGGTGTTACAGGAGAATGTGGAAAATACCATGGACAGAAAGAGTAACAAATCAAGATGTTTTGCTGAAGATTGGGAAGGAATGCGAAGTCATAAAATCAATACAAACGAGAAAACTGGAATATCTAGGCCACATAATGAGAGGAAAAAAGTACTCTCTGCTAAGACTCATAATCCAAGGAAAAATCTCGGGAAAGAGAAATGTGGGACGTAGGAGGATTTCCTGGTTGCGAAATTTAAGGGAGTGATATGGGTGCAGTTCAATACAGTTGTTCAAAGCTGCAGCCAACAAAGTTAAGATTACTGTGATGGTAGCCAACCTCCGATAGGAGACGGTACTGCAAGAAGACTGATCTTCTATTTTCACACCTCCATATATTGCTCTTTGCATTTTTCTCTCCCATTTTTCTAAAAGATCTGTTTCTGACTTTTTCAGTTTCGCATGCGTTTCTGTAGGTCTGATAACGGTAGATATGCATGTATATGTATAGCTCTATATTTTATGTTGGTTAATAGTATGTGTGGATGATGGTAGAGCATTCATGCCTGTATTATGAAGTTATTGATATCATATAGAGTATAGAGAAATAATAATAAAATCCATCTATTGTATACATATTTTGTATAAAATGATATATTAAATGGCATGATAGTGGAGAACAAACAAAGGATGTATGGTATGTGGTTTTTACAACTTATCATCGAAAATTGATTTTTCTTTCAAAATGTATTTTGTAAGAAGTTCAGGAGACGGGAAAGGTTAGAAAGGCCTCTTATAGACTTAGGGAGAAAACTAAGGTTATAATAAACATTTATTAAAGATCCTTTATAAAAGGTATATTAAACAAACAGTATGGTAATACTTACTTAACTGCTCTTATTACTGTTGTGTCCAAACCTGACAGGCGTAAATTCTTGAGATTTAAGTTGATACCACTCGTACCACTTGTTTCTACAGCAGGTATAACGTATGGATCGAAACTAGGAATTTTATATGCTCTGTCCCCTGCAAAGGAAAGTGGAAATAATATCAAACAAATTTAAATAAGGTAACAATAAAAATTATTATCAATTTCGAGTATTTGTAACCACAAGTGTACACACGCACTCCCATCTTACTTTCCACTACCATCCATCTAGGAGATGGATCATCGGCAACGATATAAAAGGTTTGCCACAACAGAGAGGAGAATTCTGCCGGAGTAACAATCTGGTAACAAGGTTAAGTATTAATTTAGTAGCAGCACCCAACTCGGATCTTAAAGTGTTGATTTAAGACCAAACCGTCCTGCCGCGGCGACCAAGTATTGATCGGTCGCTTTCCCGTTCCTTACCGGTTACTAATTGTTCTTGAATAACCAAAATTACAAAAATTAAAATTAAAAGCAAGTACTCAAAAAACAGAAATGTTAAATCTAGATATCATCAAAGGACAAAAGAAACAATCTCATAGAAGTACCACGATCCCGTAATAAGTTTATTAATATTACGTTTATTTTTCTTACCTTTTATAAGAGAGGGCAATGCTTCTATAGCACGTTGCTTGGCACATTCACTTAATTTGGGATCAGTTTTTTTACAAGGTGTGATATAAGAAGCTAAAAAAGAATAAAATTATATAATTTAAATCAAACTCAAATACATAGTAGTGTTTCGTAGTGATTGCATTGTATGTATTGTTTTATAATGTTGTTTTCTTAGTTTATAAGTTTAGTAATGATCTGAAATTATGTATTTCTGACATTTTGTCTGTAAATGCGGCAGAATTTATCAAAGGCAAAATCCACTTTCAACGAATTCATTCAACCCAGTATTAGAATAAATCGTAAGAAGATCAAATAGGATCACAAAGAGGACTATTTTCAATAGCAATGAACAGGGCATAGCGTACGCCGATGATGTGGTGATACTAGCGAGAACAAAAAAACATCAAGAATAAGTTTTACAGAATAGTTTGAGGAAGCGAAAAGATACGGACTAAAAATAAATCAAACAAAAACGTAAAATATGGAAATGAGAAGAGATATAACAAATGATACTAAATATAATATCTACTTATATGTAGTTTTGAAAAAGTTTCAAAATTTTAATACTTATAGCCCAGTCGGGATAGCATTTGACCTTGCATTTAGAGCTGCCCCAAATTTTATTTTTCTAATCTTTAGGGAGGGTCAATATTAGTATAAATTTAAAATTTCGACTGAATTCCACCGTTGCGTTAGCCGCCATCTTGATTTTAAACGAGAACCGTTTTTGCTCAATATCTCCGCCATTTTCAATTTTTTGACAAAAAGTGTAGAAACTGAAATCGTTGAAAATGCTATTTTATATAATTTAATTTATTATAATTTTTTTCGTGCGATCGATATTTTCCGAGTTATGAGGGGAAAATAGTGACAGTTGTAGCATAATTATTAAATTATTAAATTATCTCGTTTATTATTAGTTTTACAACAAATATATACCTATACAAAAATGAAGAGAATTAAATTTTGTACAATTTTGATACCGTTCATTTTTTTGATAAAATCAATATTTAAGGTAGTACGTATGTGGTAAATGTGCGAGCGTAAGACCTGATTGATTTTGTAGCAATTGTTTTTGTTTAATATCTCCGCCATTTTCAACTTTCCGACAAAAAGTGTAAGAACTGAAATTGTTGCAATTACGATTTACTACAATTTTTCGAGAGAACCAGCGGCGGGTCTACAAGAGGGGGGGGAATTGGAAAATTCCCCCCAACAGGGTCCAAAATTAAAAAAAAAAAAATGTTGAAACATCACGATATTTTAGCTGACATAAAACTTAAAATATCGAGAGGCAAATTCAACCAATAAAACCCGCTAGTTAATAAAATTAAGTGAACTTAATGCATATAATGTCTTTTTATGTCTTTTATATACTTAGTTTGGTTGATGTTTCATTGGAAGTTTCAAAAATTGTATAAAATATAATTCTCTTTATTTTTGTTTATGTACAGTTATGTTGTAAAGTTAATAATAAATGAGACAATTCAATAATTATGCTTCCCCTCCGCTTCCATTATTGTCTCCCTTAACTCGGAGAATATTGATCGTATAAAAAAATTGTGCCAAAGAAATTGTAGGAAATTGCATTTTCAACAATTTTCTCTTCCACAATTTATGTCGAAAAGTTGAAAATGGCGGAGATATTAAGCAACAACAGTTCTCATTTAAAATCAATATGGCGGCTAATGCAACAGCGGAATTCAGTCGAGATTTTAAATTTACACTACTATTGATCTCTCCTAAAGGATAGAATTATAAAATTTGGGGCAGCTCACAAACAAAATTCAATTCAATAATTATGCTCCCCCCACCACTTTTTACTATTTTCCCATGTAACTCGGAAAATATCAACCGCATGAAAAAAATTGTTAAAAAGAAATTGTAGGAAATTATATTTTGAACAATTTTAGTTGAAAATGGCGTAGATATTGAACAAAAACATTTGCTATAAAATCAATCCGGTCTTAGGCTCGCGCCATTAACGCATACGTACTACCTTAAATATTAATTTTTAGCAAAAAATGAAAGAAACTAAAATTGTGTAGAATTTAATTCTCTTCATTTTTGTATAGGTACATATTTGTTGTAAAACTAACAATAAACGAGATAATTTAATAATACAATAATTATCGCATTTCCAACAATTTTAGTTTCTACACTTTTTGTCAAAAAATTGAAAATGGCGGAAATATTGAGCAAAAACGGTTCTCGTTTAAAATCAAGATAGCGGCTAACGCAACCGTGGAATTCAGTCGAGATTTTAAATTTGGACTAATATTGACCCTCCCTAAAGATTAGAAAAATAAAATTTGGGGCAGCTCCTAATGCAAGGTTAGGCCTGTTATTCGTCTAACCCGACTGGACTATTAGGAGTAACCATAACCAACACGGGAAAAGATGGAAAAGAGAGAAAAACGATTAATAAAGGGGAGCGGAGCGATAGGATCGCTAAATTCAATACTGAAAGCAAAAAATGTATGATATCTTCTTCTTCTAGTAGTGCTATAACCCTTTTTGAGTCTTGACCTGCATAACAATGTTCTTCCATGCTGCCCTGTATACTTTCTTTTGCCACTGCCTGATGTTCATGGTTTTAAGAACTCCTTCTACGTCGTCTATCCATTTTTTACGGGGTTTCCATCTTTGAATTACTTTTACTCGATTATCTGTTATTTTTCTAAGCCACCAAGCCAGTTTAGTCTTTGTGCCTTTACACTATCTGAGCTCTGCATTAGTTCATCCATCTGCGTGCTTGATATAGGAGTGAGAGATTGGAGAGAAAAAGCAAGGGGCCAAAAAATGGAGAGAACTAACCAAGTCAAGGAAACCAGTGGCCTACAAGGCCTGTAACGTTGTGGTATATATACATAAAACGAACTGTGGGTTTAATTACCGTCACATTTTTGGCAATTTTTGATATACCCATACACCTATGGTTATATTCTACACTATTCTAAAAATAAATAGTTTTATTAGCAAATAAATGATTTGATTGCAAAAACCTACCATTGAGTTGGACATAATATGTTGGACATTATATTATAAAACTCGATTAGTTTGTGACTATGTAATAGTACCGATTAGATACTATTACAACGAATGTTCTGGTTTAACTTGACCCAGTAAAAATTTAACATTTTTTATTGTGACATAGAACCAAATTGAATTAAAAACGAATTTTTTAAACATGTTATAAAAAAGTGGTATATTTTATAAGGCTAATATATTATGTAATAAGAATATTATTTACTAATGAAGTAAAAACCTCACATGTAGGTAGGTGGTATATAATTTATTAAAAATTTTTTTCTAAAAATGATCCAAGATGGATAAAATCACAAACGTTTTCGGACCAATCAGTCCATCATCATGTGGTAGAAACTTCAGATCCAAAGTAGTTGGAACTAGCTACATATTTAGGTCAAAAGACCTTAATGTAATAATAATTATGCCATTTAGGCTACAAAAATGTCGACAATAAGTCGATGTCACAAGAAATTAAATTGCAACGGTATTACAAAGTGGTCTTCATCTTGGCCTCAAACTGACAGACTAAAATATGACCGTCATATTTTAGTCTGTCAGTTTGAGGCCAAGATGAAGACCACTTTGTAATACCGTTGCAATTTAATTTCTTGTGACATCGACTTATTGTCGACATTTTTGTAGCCTAAATGGCATAATTATTATTACATTAAGGTCTTTTGACCTAAATATGTAGCTAGTTCCAACTACTTTGGATCTGAAGTTTCTACCACCTGATGATGGACTGATTGGTCCGAAAACGTTTGTGATTTTATCCATCTTTGATCATTTTTAGAAAAAAATTTTTAATAAATTATATACCACCTACCTACATGTGAGGTTTTTACTTCATTAGTAAGTTTTTATTATGGTATACAGCCAATGAGAGGAATCTTTTCCTTTATATTTTAAGAATATTATTGTTTCCACTTTTCGTTTTGAACTTTTATGGCAACTCTCCAGTTAGATCTAGCACCGAAAACAAACCGAGAGATAGAAACACGGATAAATAAGTAAATTTCGATCACATCGCCAGTACACTCGTTTAAAAGCTTTATCTAATTCAGATAACAGAAAACAGACACCACTGTGTCATTTAACTACGTAGTCCCGACGAAATATATGTACCTTTATCTTCTTGTGTTCTTCCTTTATGTTTTGGATTTAGCTCCGCTTGACGAGTTCTCAAAAAAGACGAAACCTGTAATTTTGGCAGTGTTAACGAAGTGGTATTTCTTGTGGATTATAAGTAACATGATTAACTAGCATTGATAAAGACTGATGAACACTTCAAAACTTTTTGAACTCTGTCTGATCCAGGAGATTTCTAGTTATGAAACTCTTCGATAATCTTCGAAACGTCTTCCAGTGGTGAAGGGTTCGTAAGGAATATTATTGCAGTGTTGACAGTTGTTGTTCGTCGTATGGTCAATTCATCCAACATTGCTGTTGAGAGCTGACTTCCCCAAAATTCATGAATTTCTTCTTGGATTGGTTACGATTGATTATCGTCTTCTACAGTGGAATTTAGTTTCCTATAGGACGCCTTCTCTGAATGTTCAAAAAGTGTCTTGTCATTTCTGGTTGTTACTAATTTTGCATATCTGTAAAAGACTTGATAGACCAGGGCAGATCTGTGAAAAAACGTCTATTTTTGGATGTGCGAGGTGGCATTCGGATTTTTGCAGATAAAGTTGGGTAACAACTTTACAGTTCTCATCTAACTGCCAGTTTATAGAGTTAGAAACATTAATAAAAAAATTAAAATTTTTAAAAACATCCACTTTTTCTACTTTCTTTGCTTATAACTTTAAAACGATTCATTTTGGAACAAAGTCGTAGAGAAATAAAATAAAGATGATTGAATTTTGTATGATAAACGACTGATTAAAAATGTTTTAAAACTATTACCCTTTCTGCAAATAGCAATAAATAGAAAATAAGGGAGCAAGAAAGACTGTTTTTATTCAATGTTTTTTAACCACTTTGGTTGCACCTAGAACCTTCATAATTCGCTTAGAAAATTCTTATAGTCGGTTCGCTAAACTCAGACGCAACTGGCTAGATATTTTAGTCGATATTTTTTTTGTTTTTTGCCAATTTTGCAAGAATTGGTAAAATTACTAAATATTTAGTGATTATTAACTATTTAAAAATTATTTTTTGCCAATTTTGCTAAAATTGGCAAAATTACCGACTAAAATATCTAGAAAGTTGCGTCTGAGTTTAGCGAACAGACTATACAACATACTTAAACTGTCCACCAAATGTCATTAAAATCTACCTAATAGATTTTGCATACATATAATAATTTTGCAATCTATTTTTTTTTAAAGTTCAAATTTTTTAAAAACTGTCTGAACAGAAAGTAGACCATTTAGATGTTTGCTAATTTTTTTTTGACATATAATGAGGTTCTCTACTTATTTAATACACTTTACAGAATTAAAATCGGATTATTTAAGCGGCCTCAGCACTGTTTTAAAGTTATAAAAATTTTTTTGGCTTATAAACAAATACGTTGTGGACGTTTGAATTTGCAAAAATTCATTTTCTCGAGAATAGGCGTCTCTGGAGATAAATCCAGAAACAGGTCGATTTTTATTTTTAAATTCTAATTTTTTGGTATATATATCATACTAGCGACGTCATTCATCTGGACGTGATGACGTAATCGATGATTTTTTTAAATGAGAATAGGTGTCGTGTGATAGCTCAATCGAAAGGTTATTCAATTTTGTATTCACTAATAGAAACATTAACATAATTATTTATACAGGGTTTGAATTAAAAAAAAAATTAAATTAAATTAATTCCAATATTTAGATTACGTCATCACACCCAGATGAATGACGTCACTAGTATGATATTTATGCCAAAAAATTATAATTTAAAAATGAAAATTGATCTGTTTCGGGATTTATCTCCATTTTCAAAAAAAAATTATTTTATTCCAACTCAAACGTCCTCAATGTATTTGTTTATAAGCCAAACCATTGTTTATAACTTTAAAACAGTGCTGAGGCCGCCTAAATAATCCGATTTTAATTCTGTAAAGTGTATTAGATAGGTAGAAAACCTCTTTATATGTAAAAAAATTAGCAAACTTCTAAATGGTCTACTTTTTGTTCAGAAAGTTTTTAAAAGTTTGAACTATTTTAAAAAAATTTAGGTTGCAAAATTATTATGCAAAATCTATTAGGTAGATTTTAATGAAATTTTGTGGACGGTTTAAGTATGTTGTAAGAATGTTCTAAGCGAATTATGAAGGTTCTAAGTGCAACCAAAGTGGTTAAAAAACATTAAATAAAAACATTCTTTTTTGCTCCCTTATTCTCTATTTATTGCTATTTTGCAGAAAGGGTAATAATTTAAGATATTTTAAACCAGTCGTATATTATACAAAATTCAATTATCTTTATTAGTACGACTTTGTTCCAAAATGAATCGTTTTAACGTTATAAGCAATGAAAGTAGAAAAAAATCGATATTTTTCAAAAATTTTAAATATTTAAATTTTTTTATTAATGTTCCGGGCATATTTGAGGAGCATAAGTCAATTATATTTATTGAAGTTGTCACCTAACTTTATCTGCAAAAATCCGAATGCCACCTCAAAACAGATCCGCCCTATGTCTTTGAATAAACAATTGGATTTTATTTTAATTTTGTCAAGTTATTGTTCCGCTGTGTTGTTTTCTGGATCGTGTGGTGAGTGTCTTGAAATATTCAGCAGTTCAGCTCTTTAGATAACTTTTTTTGCTTCTCACTCCTCAAATGTATTCCGTAACTTGTCCAATATTTCTACTCAAGAATTACTCAAGAATTAAATCTTCCCCAGCAGTCGTTTTTCTTAGAATGCAATTCTGTTATCAGTCATTCCATTATAAGTACCGCGTCGTGTTCTGATCTTAATGCTCATAACATTAGCAATTGCAGTTATTGCAAGCTACAAGTAAATCAGCATATGCAGATATTCAAACGTATGAGCTTCTAGCACATAATTGGGTAGGACTTCAGTGTTCACAATTTGTAGAGGCGCACCAGTTTATTACAAGAGTTTAGTCTTGGTAGATGTGGTCTGTTCAGTTCTGTTGAACTCTTGTACGGGCATCTGTCATTTCACTTACCAGAATAGCGTGAAAGTCATTTTTGTTCTGCTGTGTATTATAAGGTTGAGTTTCTTGTGTGGCAATCTCAGGAATCTGTATATACATTCCATTGAGGACTTGATCTACAATCATTGCTTCTTGATTGTGTATCTCCCAATCGACTTAGTTTCTGATGGTATCGTGTGTTTAGTCTCTGGGATAATATGGTTTGGTAAAATAACCTGGTATTGATATGCTACTCGTTGTTCAGATACTTGAATATCTGGGTACGTCCTGCAAAATTCGGTATACAGATGTTGTCGGTTAGCGATCGTTTCTTGACCGAGGTTAGTTACCTTATAATAGAACCACAAAATGTTTTCGTTCATGGGCAGTCCATGTCATGCGCTACCACGGTCGTTCCGCTTGAGTGAGCGCCTGCTAATATTCCAGCACAGCACCTTCAGCGATTGCTGCTATTGTTGTTGTTGTTTGGATCACTTGTGGTTGTTGTTGGACTGTAGCTGATTGCTTGACAGGGGTCCGCTTCCTCAACACTCTGCCACCGACTGTTAATCTTATTATTAATATTATTGGTTTTTTTCCAATATAGGAAAGTTCAATGCTAATTAATTAATTCCACAACGTGAGACATGACCTTTGCTATATTGCTAATTTGTTTATGAAAATTTATAATACAATGTTTAATTGTACATCATGTTACTCTATGTAGTTATTGGTCTATATACATATTAAATTGTCGTAGTAGTAGGAAGTGATACCATTTATGTAATTTTAATGATTTTATTTGCAAGTGCGTCGTTTTTTAATTAAGTTAATGGAAAATAGTTGTAAAGTCTATTCGATAATCTTAGACACAACTGTCTATTGACGTTGGTAATTTTTTTGAGAAGTTAGGTTGCTAGACGTGACTGGAAATTACTACACAATCAAAAATACCTGCTCATAGCCAATATTATTAATAGTAAACAGACATAAATAACATAAACCTTACGCCAATCAATAATTATTTATTTGCACCATTGATAACAGATGAGCACATTTTTTATGGTACAAAATAAAAATATGTTGTAGAAATTAATTCCACAAAATTTTATAAGTTTATTATACCTACACTCCCACTATTTTCAATAATTCTTATTTTTTTAATGAAAGATTAGGTTGATTTGAGTGTCTTGAGTTAATAGTGTTAGGTAGGAATTTTTGTGTTGTATGTTTCCTATTTCGAATGTGTCAAAATGAATCTCGACCAACGAACTGTCAATACTGACAGTATTGACAGTTCATTCATGTCGACTGAGCGAATTCAGTATAAATAAACCAAAACATTCGCTAAATAAACAGCATAAATAAACTAAACAAAAACGCAATATATTAAAATAAGAGGAACCATAACAAATGACAGTTAATATATAAAAATGAAAGGAGTAGAGACTGTCTACAGTTTTAAAACAGTGTCAGAATTTGAATTTAAAAATATCCATGACGAACACGGGAAAAGGAGGAAAAGAGGTAGACAAAAATTAATGAAGAGGAGACTCACGGCAATAATCAGACCCACGGTGATGCATTCCAGTGAAACGTGGATCATGATCCAGCAGGAAGAAAAGAAAGAAAGGTACTCAGAAAAATCTTAGAGGGAATGTAGGATATTTGGAGAAGACGAACAGATAAAGAAATAATGGTGATGTATGGAAAACCAATAATTACAACAAAAATGCGAACAGTAGAGCAAAACAGCTTCGTCGCATAATATGAATGCCAGAGGACCGCAATATTAAAACAATTCTGAAGAAGGGAGAATGGAGAAAAAATGAGGGCGTCCAAAGAAGAAATCGTTGGAAGCAGCAAAGCAAGATTTGTCAGAAATAGGTGTGATAAATTGGAGAGAAAAAGTAAAGGGAAATTACCAAGTTTACTATGTGTATAAATGGCATTGTCAAGTAACGGTTTTTAGATGTGCTCATGTAGTTTTAAATGTTAATATTAATAAATAAACAAATTATTGGTAAAAAATGGTCTTAGAAAAACTTTTTTGAAGGTATGAAAAATTGTCAGGATCACGGATATCAAAATGGTATTTCAAAATTTTTAATCCCCGGGATGTTATTAAAAAAAAACAAGTTGTAGACAAATTAGAACAATTTTCAAACGTCATTTTCAAGAAGAGTTTGAAATTTTGATTTCTGATTGCATTTCTCGAAAATATACATAAACACAAAAAAATGAGACTCTATAAACTTGTATCCTCTATTGGCAACAACCGTGTTTTTGCATTTGAAATAATAGTAAAATTTCTATATTCAACATTTTTCGACTAAATTTTTTTTTGCTTTATATTCGTAAAATATTGCAACTCTTCTTGCAAAATGAAATATTTATAGCGGTTTTTATACTTAATGCAAATAATAATTTTTTGTAAATTTGTTTTTCAATCTTTATTTATAATTAGTTAAATAAATTAAGGGTTTTTAATTTAACAAGTCTTATATAAAAACTTTTACCTTTAACTTTGTAGAAAAATCGTAAAAACCTTCATAAAAACATGAATTACCGCAGCAGTTAATAAAGTAAATTTTGTGCAAAAAGGAACCATTTTTCAATAGTTAAACAATGGTCCCGTTATCATATACTTTCTTGAAAATATCTTTTGTTTTCACCTAAACTTTGATATAAAATTTGATCCAAACTGACCAAATTACATTTTGATTTACGTCTATTATAATTTTATTTGATCAGACTATGGTAAAAGTTGTGCAAGGAAGTATCCAAAATCTTGGGGTCTCAGTTAACGGAACTAATGATAGAAGCATAGTAAACAATGAATAAATATATCCAGGCAGTAAAAAAAGAACCTATTGGAAATACAACAACTTACTCAAAGATAAGAAGCTTACTGAGTCATGTGTCTGACACAGAATGATGAAGAAAGAGTGAGGATCCTAGAGAGAAAAATAATTTAAAGAATAGCAGGCCCACTAAACTTGGGTCATAATGAATTTAGAAAACTGATGAACTACGAAGTAAGAGCACTTTTGAAAGGAGAAGACGTCGTCAGATTTATCAAAGCCTAGATTCAGATGGATGATACATACAGAAAGGAGAAATTCAGAAGCAGTTATCAAGACAATCAGCAAATGAAGACCAGCATCAGGCAGACTACGAGATAGATCCAAAAACCAGATGGAAGAATCAGATAGTTGAGGACCTTAAGAAGATAGGAGTTAGAAAATGGGTAACCATAAGCAAAAACAGGAACGAATGGAGAAAATAGTAGAAGATGCCAAGTTACACAACCAATTGTAAAACCAAAGTGTTGATGTGGACTGATTCACCGTGACAAATGAATCGGAAGACTCCAAAGAGGGCGGCAATCATAAAGTGAGCGGCTGTAGCGCAACGGCATAATCGCTGGCCTCATACGCCAGTGCACGTGGGTTCAATCCCTGCCAACGACAAACAATTTTTCATTTCTAAAAATGTTACGTGCCATCTCACCGTGCCTCGGAGAGCACGTTAAGCCGTCGGTCCCCCTGGGCTAGTGTGTACATCGACATTAGTTACTTGAAACAGGGTTAAAGATGTAAATGGCGCCGGAACCTGTCCGAAAGGATCTCCCCGGCAAAAATGCCATATGATATTATTATTATTATATCATTCCGCTAGGAGTGTAGATGACATGATGATAGTAAAAGTAAAAATTTTAAAACTTTAAAAGATAATATTCTGAAAGAAACAATAATTTGTTAGATTCACTGTGCTTTAATCGTTGTCTTACTTGTTAACTTTTATACTACACTAAGCATCAAAATTAACGCACCACCTTAAAAATGGGACATATTTGATGTCTCTAGTATTTTCTAAATCTGTTGTCCGATTTTAGCGATTTTTGTAATATGTTATAGCTTTGTTCTTCAAGAATATCGACGTAATAATATTGTTGCTAATGCTAAACAGATAAGTGTCATTGTATACCGGGTGTAACAATGATAGTGTGTTTTTTCCTCAAAGTTTGGAACACCCTGTGGAATATTTTAGCGTATATAAAATATTGAAATTAAAACTCAACTTTAGCATTATTCTTTATTAACATTTTGCTTTCTGTTTTATTTGCTTATGTTGGATAATAAAAAAGTTAAGTAGTTTAACAACTAGCAACGTTCTTCATCAATACAGGGTGTACCTAAATAAGTGCGACAAACTTTAAGGAGTAATTATACATGATAAAATAATGACCATTTGCTTTATTATACATATTCACACATTGAAAAGAATACTGTCACTATACGAAATTTATAATTTTTTAAGATACTTAAAAAATGATAAATTTTGTATAGTGACAGTATTCTTTTCAATGTGCGATATTGTATAGTGACAGAATTCTTTTCAATGTGCGATGTGGAACATATCGCACATTGAAAAGGATACTGTCACTATACGAAATTTATAATTTTTTGATACTTAAAAAATTATAAATTTCGTATAGTGACAGTATTCTTTTCAATGTGCATGTCCGCAAATGCTTCGTTTCCGAGATACGGGATGTTGAATTTTTTCTTACAAACTGACGATTTATTTATTGCTCTAAAACCGGTTGAGATATGCAAATGAAATTTGGTAGGTTTTAAGAGGTAGTTATTGGGCATTTTTTGGCATACAATTGAGAATTCTATATTCACCTTTGGCGTGCATACAGCTAATATGACCGGGCAAGATGACGCGTATGAACGCCAATGGTGAATATAAAATTCTTAATTGTATGTCAAAAAATGTGCAATAACTACCTCTTAAAACCTACCTAATTTCATTTTCATATCTCAACCGGTTTTAGAGCAATAAATAAATGGTCAGTTTGTAAGAAATAATTCAACATCCCGTATCTCGGAAACGAAGCATTTGCGGACATTTGTTTATGAATCAAACGGTCAATATTTTTTTATGCAGAATTGCCCCTTAAAGTTTGTCGCACTTATTTAGAAACACCCTGTATTGATGAAGAAAATTGCTAGTTGTTAAAGTACCTAATTTTTTTATTATCCAACATAAGCGAATGAATCAAAAAGAAAATGTTAAGAAAGCCTAAGGCTACAGTTAAGTTTTAATTTCAATATTTTATACAGGGTGTTTCATTAATAATTGTCCATATAGTAACTAGAGAAACCTTAGCACAAAATACGAAGATTTAACCTAAAACACTTAAATAAAACATGGTTCCTTACTGAATTACAGGGTGTTTTATCTAAAAATTTAAAAACTATTTTTGCTCAGCATTTTAAAACTATTCGACGTATCCTTTTCATACTTAGCAGGAAGTATAGGTGCTGTACCAATTACTAAATTATATTAAACATACGTTTCTGGCTGTTACCAGAGACGTACGACGGGGAAAAGTGAATGGTTGACCCTTTCCAAATTCTACGCCACTGGCGAAATTGTTATTTTAGTTCAATTTTTGGATTCTACAATACTTTCTATGAAAATAATATACTCTTTATTCCTAACGATAAAGTCATTAGTTTTCGAGATCTTTGAAGTTAAAAATGAAACGACGCGGTTATTTTGATTAATGTATTGTGTCACTTCATTTCTAATTTCAAATATCTCGAAACCTAATAATTTTATTGTTACAAATGAAGAGTATATTATTTACATAAAAAGTATTGCAAAATCGAAAAATTACACTAAAATAGCAATTTCGTCAGTGGCGTAGAATTTGGGAAGGGTCAACCAGCCACTATCCCCTGTTGTACGCTCCTGGTAGTACTTAGAAACGTTTATTTATTTTAATTTAGTAGGGTGTACAGTAACTACACTTTCTGCAAAGTATGATAAGGATGCGCCAAATAGTTTAAAAGTACTGGATACAAATATTTTTTAAATTTTAATCACATGAATCATATCATAAATTAATCAAAATAACTGTGCCGTTTCATATTTAACTACAAATATCTCGAAAAGTAATGACTTTATCGTTACCAATGAAGAGTATATTATTTACGTAGAAAGTATTGGAGAATCTAAAAATGGCACTAAAATAGTAATTCTTCCAGTGGCGCAGAATTTGAGAAGCGTCAACCATTCACCATCCCCTGTCGCACGCCTCTGGTAGTAACTAGAAACGTTTGTTTATCATAGTTTAATAGGGTGTCTAGCAGTCGCACTTTTTGCCAAGTATGGAAAAGATACGTCGAATAGATATAAAATGCTGAGCAAAAATATTTTTTAAATTTTTACATAAAACACCCTGTAACTCAGTAAGGAACCACATTTTATTTAAGTGTTTTAGGTTAAATCTTCGTATTTTGTGCTAAGGTTTCTCCAGTTACCATATGGACAATTATTAATGAAACACCCTGTATACGCTAGAATATTCCACAGGGTGTACCAAAGTTTGAGAAAAAAACACACTATCATTGTTACACCCGGTATTGGGACCGTGCAAGTTCGGAAAAGCGACACCTGGTTTCTACGCTCAGCAACTTTATTCGCACTTTTAATTGTATTGGCCAATTACGTTAGTCCTGGTTGCTGGATAATTGTCAAGGCCACAGCCCAAAAAAGTTATAAGAAGAAAAACTAAGACTGAGGTTATGTTATTAAAAAGTAAACAATTGTATGTAGTAAATAAAATTAATTATTAATGTAGTACTGCAAGCAAAATACAATTAATTAAATTTAATTTTATATAATATTTGCATATCATATCAATATTGTGGAGCAACATATAATTTTTCTTCTTCAATGACATTAGGTATGAAATATACGTCAATTTGACAATTCCAATTGACAATATGAATTATTTCAGAAAGTTTCAAGATTTCTCCAATATTTACGCACGATCGTTTCTCATATCCCCTCCAAGTACTTGTACACCGCCAACACAATGTCAGTTACCTGTTTAGCAACAATATTATTACACCGATGTTCATGAAGAATAAAGCTAAATATAAGCTAAGCATATAATATATAAAATATCCCATTTTTGAGGTGGTGCGTTAATTTTGAAGCTTAGTGTAGGTATATCATTTTAAAAAGTTCGTTAATGAATAGCAAATTATCTGAACTTACGCATATAGAATATATCTAATACTTACGCAAAGACTTGGAAGCTATGACAACATTTGCGAACAAGCATATAATTGCACATATAAAAAACCTTGTCATATTGACTAGTGATCACTCGCACTGACTGACCCGATATACTCGTACTACTTATGGTTATGGTACTACTTCACTGTCCGATCTTTGAAATCGAAATGAACTTGTACCACCTAAAGGATGAAAATATATTTATAGAACTGGTTTTGAATTATAAGAACATTGAAGTTTTATTTGTTTGTTACTTCTTTTCACAAGATAATTGTAATTTCCATAATTTACCTGAAGGTTGTTGTGTGTTTGGATATGTAATATACACTCTCCAAAATAATAAGTGAAGAAGTTGTTTGTGTCTCAGCAATGTTTTTAATGAAAACTATAAAAATGATAAAAAATTAGGATAAAGGGATGTTAACTGATTGGAGTACTAGAATAAACATACATGATAAACATACCTTGTCATCTGGTAAGGTACCTACTTTTTCTTCTTCTTGACTAGCTTTACAACCCGGGGTGTCTTCGCCGCATCCACTATACCTCTCCATCTTCTGGGATCTGGCGCTTCCATTTCCCATTGATGTACACCAATTCTAGATAAATTGGCTTTATTATCAATCATCAGCCTTCTATATTTTTCTGGGTAGGTTTACTGATCTTTTACCGTCTGATATCTCATAAAACACTGTCTTTAACACTGTTACACATCTTACCATAATCATGTTTCATCATCTTATCCGGTTAGCTTTTATATGTCTCATGATGTTTTCAGTACCACACAGAGTCACCAATTCATCATTCAGCAAATATCATTCTGAGAACCTTCCTTTCAAATACCAACAGCTTATTTATTTCCCCCTGATGTAGAATCCATGTTTCACTTCCATATGTAACAACTGGGTAAATAATTGGCATGTACAGTCTTAATTTAAATTGTCTTTTTAGCAGCTTAGAATTTAATAATTATGATAGGGAGTATAATACTCTATGCCACGCAGCTATCCCTGCTCAGACCTCCTTTTCTATGTGGTTGTCATCTGTGATTACAGCCCCCAGATATTTAAGCTCTTTTACTACTTCGAAGTTGTGGTCATTAATAGTTATGTTCTGCCTAACTCTTGATCTTAGATTTTTGGTTGCTAGCATGTATTTCGTGTTATCTTCATTTATTCGAAGACCCAGACTACTTGTTTCCTTTTGTAGTTGTGAAGACACCCCTCTCACGTCTCTTGTAGAACGAGCAGCTGCGTCTAAATCATCAGTAAAGGCCAACAACAGTTTTGATCCTCAATCCTTGATTGTCGATTCGGTATCTATAGGCTTCAAGGTACTGGCGGCTTGTTTCTGTACAACATGATGATCAAAATTCATCATTTATGATGTTACTATATCCTGATTGAACCATTGTATTTCTCAAGTTCCCTCGCATTATATAGTGTCCCATTTTCGTCTCTCCCATTATAACCAAGTGCAGAAGGTTGAGATTTAAGTGGGGCTCTTTAGCTGCTATTAGTTGGCGTACATGGTGGAATCGAGGCGGACATTAAACATCGACTTAGAAAAGCACAACAAGCATTTGGAACACTCTCAAACATATGGAGGTCAACACAATTAGTCAAAACACCAAAATAAGACTATTTAATAGTAATGTTAAAACATTATTACTATATGGATACGAGACCTGGGCAATAACAGACGGAACTGTCAAAAACTCCAACTATTTGTAAACAGGTGCCTCCGAAAAATTTTGAAAGTATATTGGCCCAACATCATAACAAATCAAGAACTCTGGAAGAAAACCAAACAAGAGCCAATTGAAATTGCAATTAAAAGAAAAAGATGGAATTGGATGGGACACACCCTGAGGAAGGACAACGCAGATATAACAAAGCCCTAAAATGGACAGTAGCAGGAAGAAGAAAGCAAGGACGACCCGCAACGACCTGGAGAAAAACAATTGAAGCTGCCTACAAAGGTATGAGAAAGAGCTGGGGAGAGGTAGCAGCTATGGTCAAAGACAGAGTCCAATGGAGAAGCTTGGTGGATGCCCCATGCTCCTTTACGGAGTAACAGAAAATAATACATTTAGCTGCTATTGGTGTGCCCTTCTGACCTCCTTTAATTTTAAGGCAATATTTTGCTGCACATTTGGTCCCTATGCATTGATGTTGATTATTAGATAATATTAAGTTCATTATTGATGATTGGTTGGTATATTGATTTAATCAGCATAGATATTATAAATCCAATATAACACGTCTGGTTTTAGGCGTCACATTTTTCCATGAATATGTGGCTACCATAAAATAGTCATCAATCTTGGTTATTCATTATATCTACTGATTCCAAGTAAGCCTGCCTTTCTCATTAGATTTAGATTAATTATACTATTCAGGTTTAAAGAACTTAATCCTTTTAAGTGCGACTCTTATCTGTTTTGACTTGAGTTAATTCTACTTGGATTGCTTATTGGACAATGTATTCATTTTTTATACTGCTGCAACTGTTATTACTTTATCTACTTTTGTAAGTCAGTGGCAATGAAAATATATTTTTTTAGGCAGTGTATATAACTGGAGGTCGATTCCTTATAAGAAAAACAATGAGCACATTCTTGTTTTCTCGCACAGTTAGTCATCGGATAAGGTATAAACATTGAATTAATTGAATTATATTAAAGATGTGTTATTGTTTTTAATTAATTAGCGTCCGTTAACGTAGGTCACGAAAATTTCAAGATGAACTTCCGTTTTCTTTATTTCTTCTCAATCTGTCTTAGCGCTGGTTGAAAATCGCTTTAGGAAGATACAAATATTTGTAGGAACGTAAAAAATTATTTTAAAAACAAAAAACTGATAGAACTCGTCTAGCAAAGATATATTTTTCTAAACGTCTATTGTAAATTAATAATTCTGGGAATAATAATTACTAATAAACGTACCATAAACATAGATATTTAATAGTTATTTATGATATAAGTGAAAGTTTGCAGAATGAGCGATAGCGAGTTCTGCAATTCACATGAGTGCCTTAAAAATGTACTTTTTAACACGCATATCATACAATATTTTTTTTACAAACATAACAAGTAATTGGACTTCGTAAGTCCTAGGTTTTCACCCAAAGTAATCGAAAGTAGAACTGGAAGACGATATTTGAATTTTACTTGTAACTTTGCGTGGATTGATATACGAATTTACTAATTTTGAGTCATTCTTACTAAACTTTGACATTTGTCACCTCATTTGTGATTCTACCCGGTATAATGGCGGAGGAGTTATATTGGCGGTCGTACGGACCGACAGAAAGATTGCCCAGGTCAAATATCTCACCTTTAGTACCATCCTTGGATTATAAGCTTTCATTTGACACCTCATTTATCATTCTAGCTGGTATAATGATGGAGGAGTTATATTCGCGGTCGGACGGACCGACGGACAAACCGCCTAGGTAAAATATCTCACCTTTAGTACCATCCTTGGATTATCAGCTTTCATTTGACACCTCATTTGTCATTCTACCTGGTATAATGATGGAGGAGTTATATTCGCGGTCGGACAGACCGACGGACAAACCACCAAGGTCAAATATCTCACCTTTAGTACCATCCTTGGATTATCAGCTTTCATTTGACACCTCATTTGTCATTCTACCTGGTATAATGACGGAGGAGTTATATTCCCGGTCGTACGGACCGACGGAAAGACAGCCTGGGTCAAATATCTCACCTTAAGTACCATCCTTGGATTATCAGCTTTCATTTGACATCTCATTTGTCATTCTACCTGGTATAATGACGGAGAAGTTATATTCGCGGTCATACGGACCGACGGAAAGACAGCCTATGTCAAATATCTCACCTTTAGTACCATCCTTGGATTATAAGCTTTTATTTGACACCTCATTTATCATTCAAGCTGGTATAATGATGGAGGAGTTATATTCGCGGTCGGAGGGACCGACGCACAGACCTAAGTCAAATATCTCACCTTTAGTACCATCCTTGGATTATAAGCTTTCGTTTGACACCTCATTTGTCATTCTACCTGGTATAATGATGGAGGAGTTATATTCGCGGTCGGACAGACCGACGGACAGACCGCCAAGGTCAAATATCTCACCTTTAGTACCATCCTTGGATTATCAGCTTTCATTTGACACCTCATTTGTCATTCTAGCTGGTATATTGACGGAGGAGTTGTGATTACAGAAGACGGACGGACAGACGGACGTGGATAATACAAAGATTTCACATTTTTTCAAAATGGGTGAAAACAATTACAGGACAATATCTACAAAAACTTTTACTTGAGCTTGACTGACATTCCATTTTTATATTTTTTTGACATTACATCAAAATTACCTATACGGTCAATACGAATTGCAGTGCCATAAAAATTTTAAAGCACTAGTGCCTTAAAGTAGCATTTTTAACGCTCGTATGGAGTGCTAAAATTGCATTTTTAACACGGTTGTAGAAAAAAAATAATAAAATATACATTTAAAAAATACACATTAAAATAATTTTTGAAACCAAAAAATTGTTAAGAGGAAACAGTAGCGATCAACAGGTGGCGAAAACGCGTTCCAAGATTGCGGCTGTAATTTTGAATATTTTTTCGAGATATTTGGCACACGTATTCGTAATATAATAAAGAATGGCGGTACAGAGCCCAATTTGAAAAATATATTAATATGTGGAAATTACTCTGTAATTAAATACAATATTAAAAAACGAGCCTGTACTTCCATTAAGAAGAACAAAAAAATACACTTTCTTCAAATGAACTTTTTTATCCGATGCCTAGATTTTGTGTCATTTTGGAACTACTAATGAAATAAAAAATTTTAGTAGTTCCAAATTGACACAAAATCTAGGCATCGGATAAAAAGCGTTATTTGAAGAAAGTGTATTTTTTTGTTCTTCTTAATGGCGGTACAGGCTCGTTTTTTTAATATTGTTTTTAATTACAGAGTAATTTCCACATATTAATATATTTTTCAAATTGGGCTCTGTACCTCCATTCTTTATTATATTACGAATAAGTGTGCCAAATATCTCGAAAAAATATTCAAAATTACAGCCGAAATCTTGGAACGCGTTTTTGCTACCTGTTGATCGCTACTGTTTCCTCTTAACAGGATGGCACCCATTGAAAAGAAAGAAAATATAACAAAAATAAAATAAAAATATTTCCGGTAAAACTATTTTCTATGAAAAAAAAAACAGCAAAACTGTTGCTAATCAAAAGAATTTTTTGTGTTTACACTTTTTTCACATAAGCTCAAAATTTATGCGAAAAAATTCAAGTAATAGAGTTTTTAGGTGTTTATTTTTATATTCCACAAAAAAATTTAACGAAATTTGATGTGAGCTTACCATTTTATATGCCACATAAACTGTAATTTCTCTTATTTAAAAATATTTATTCTTCCCTTATTTTGATTTACCTAATATCGAAGGAGCAGTCTAATTTTAAATCGAAATTTCTTACCTCAAATATCTGCTTTTTGAGATTTTTCTAGGGCTTCCTTATTATATGAAGAGTTAAATTTAGTGCTAGCATTATAATAATAATTGTGAGCTGAAGCTATTAGTCCAGTCGGGTTAGACGAATAACAGGCCTAACCTTGCATTAGGAGCTGCCCCATATTTTTTTATTTTAATCTTTAGGGGGTCAATAGTAGTGTAAATTTAAAATCTCGACTGAATTCCGCCATTGCGATAGCCCCCATCTTGATTTTAAACGAGAACCGTTTTTGCTCAATATCTCCGCCATTTTCAACTTTTCGACAAAAAGTATAACAACCAAAATTGTTGAAAATGTAATTTTCTATCATTTCTATTTTTACAATTTTTTCGTGCCATCAATATTTTCCGAGTTATAGCGGAAAATAGTGACAGTTATACATATACAGGGTGAGGTTTTAGTGCGGGATCGGTCGATAATTCCATTACGGTATAGAATATCCAAAAAAGTTATTTAGAAAAAATGTAGGCAATGATATTCTCCACGCTTGGAAAATATGTTCATTTCTACAGGGTGATCAATAACAGCGTGGTATATCAAACATATAATTTTTTAAATGGGACACCCTATATATTTTTTCATATTTATATTCTACTCATAATTCTTGTTCATATAATATGGGTTTTGCATTACTATACAGAGTATTTAACAAGTTATGACAATTTTTATTTCGAAATCCCTATGAGATTAACACCCTGTATATAAAGAAGTAATTTATAGACAATAATTTGTTTTATGTAGTAAGATAAACAATATACTGTAGTTTTTAAATTAAGTCCAATTGAAATCATTGACGAATGTTTGTATACAGGGTGAACTACAAAACCAAATTACGATTTTTTCTATTTTTTTTAATGGATCACCCTATATTTTATTTTTCAAAAATATTTTATTTATTATACTCTTTCATTTTTATATAGCATTCCCTATATCTAAACTTATTACTTTCGGAGATATTTTTAGTTTTCTTCAACTTTCGGGAATACATTCAATTTTTCTATTAGAAATAAGTTAGTATTGAATGATAATTAAACAAAATTATTTTTATTCAATAAATAACTAACACAAAATATAAACCATAGCAATATGCAATGAATGTATCAATAAATGTGATATTAAGGAATTATCATATTTCCCTAATATACAAGAATCATACAATTCCTACAAAAAAAATATAGGTATCTTGTGTATAATAAAATTACAAGATTATTTTTATTTAATGAACAACTCACACAAAACATAAATTAAAACAATATACAACTAACTTAATAGTTTTTAGATTAATAAATCAACAGCATTCTAAGCCAAGAAGTTTTTAGTAACACATTCCTAATTGCAGATTGTGACCCGCAGTAATTAATAATATAATTTTCATATTAAATTTCATTAATATGCATCAAGAAATCCCTACTTTGTTAACACTCAAACTAGGTGATCTATAAATGTTTAAGGTGATATTGTTAGAGATTATGTGATTGGTCCACATTTTTGACGGTTGAGGTTTTTATAAGACGGTGCTCCAGTTCTTCCAAAATTGATTTTTTTCAAGTGGGGCTATATAAAAAACCTTGTATACCAGAAGCATCCAACAACGCTTGATGATATGAAAAATAGAATAAAAGAAGCTTTTAATAATATTGACTTACAAAAATGTTAGAAATGTGGCTCGGTCATTTGAATATCGGTTACAAAATTGCATAGACGTTGAAAGTGGTCATTTTCAACATTTACTTTAGACTTATATCACATTAACTGGTACATTCATTAAATTTTGTTATGGTTTATTATTTTTTTGTTAGTTATTTATTGAATGAAAATATTTGTTAATATTATTACATAATACTTATTTGTTAAGTTATTTATATTTTTAAGAATTCAATGTATTCCCGGCAAATGAAGAAAATTAAAAATATCTCAGAAACTAATAAGTTTAGGTATAGGAGATGCTATATAAAAATGAAAGAGTATTATATATAAAATATTTAAAAAAAAATATAGGGTGATCTATTAAAAAAAAATTGAGAAAATCGTAATTTTGTTTTGTAGTTTAAAAGTGCTTATAAAAATGAATGTTCTACTAAAAAATTATTGGCTTAGAATGCTGTTGATATACCAATCTAAAAACTGTTACATCAGTTGTATATTGTTTTGATTTATGTTTAATTAAGTTATTTATTGAATAAAAATAATCTTGTTATATTATTATATACAATACAAAGATTTTTTTGTAGGAATTTTACGATTCTTGTATATTAGGGAAATATGATAATTTCTTAATATCACATTTATTGGTATATTCACTGCATATTGCTATGGTTTATATTTTGTGTTAGTTATTTACCTAATAAAAATCATTTTGTTTAATTATCACTCAATACTAACTTATTTCTACTAGAAAAATTGAATGTATTCCCGAAATTTGAAGAAAACTAAAAATATCTCGGAAAGTAATCAGTTTAGATATAGGGAATGCTATATAAAAATAAGAGAGTATATTAAATACAATAATGTTAAAAAATAAAATATAGGGTGATCCATTTAAAAAAATAGAGAAAATCGTAATTTGGTTTTGTAGTTCACCCTGTATACAAATATTCGTCAATGATGTGAATTTGACTTAATTTAAAAACTACAGTATATTGTTTATCTTATTACATAAAACAAATTATTGTCTACGAATTACTTCTTTATATACAGGGTGTTAATCTCATAGTGATTTCGAAATAAAAATGGTCATAACTTGTTAAATGCTCTGTATAGTAATGCAAAACCATATATTATATGAACAAGAATTATGAGGGGAATATAAATATGAAAAAATATATAGGGTGTCCCATTTAAAAAATTATATGTTTGATATACCACGCAGTTACTGATCACCCTGTAGAAATGGACATATTTTCTAAGCGTGGAAAATACCATTGCCTACATTTTTTTTAATAACTTTTTTCGATATTTTATACCATAATGGAGTTATCGACCCATCCCGCACTAAAAACTGTATAAATAGAGCATAATTATTGAATTATCTCGTTTATTGTTAGTTTTACGACAAAAATGTCCCTATACAAAAATAGAGAGAATTGAATTCTACACAATTTTAGTTTCTTTCATTTTTTTGGTAAAGTTAATATTTAAGGTAGTATGTATGCGATAATGGCGCCAGCGTAAGACCTGATTGATTTTGTAGCAATTGTTTTTGTTCAATATCTACGCCATTTTCAACTTAAATTGTTCCAAATATGATTTCCTACAATTTCTTTGTAACAATTTTTTTCATGCGGTTGATATTTTCCAAGTGGGAAAATAGTAAAAAGTGGTGGGGGGAGCATAATTACTGAATTGAATCTTTTTTCCGAGCTGCCCCAAATTTTATAATTCTATCCTTTATGGGAGATCAATAGTAGTGTAAATTTAAAATCTCGACTGAATTCCGCGGTTGCATTAGCCGCCATATTGATTTTAAAGGAGAACCGTTGTTGCTTAATATCTCCGCCATTTTCAACTTTTCGGCAAAAATGGTAGGAACTAAAATTGTTGGAAACGCAATTTCCTACAATTTCTTTTCCACAATTTTTTTATGCGATCAATATTCTCCGAGTTAAGGAGGAAAATATTGGAATTGGAAGCGGAGAGGAAGCATATTTATTGAATTGTCTCATTTATTATTAACTTTACGACATAATTGTACATAAACAAAAATAAAGAGAATTATATTTTATACACTTTTTGAAACTTCCAATGAAACACCAACCAAACTAATTACATAAAAGACATAAATAATAACTTATATGCATTAAGTTCACTTAATTTTATTAACTAGCGAGTTTTACTGGTTGAATTTGTCTGTCGATAATTAAGTTTCATGTCAGCTAACATATTTTAATATTTCAACAATTTTTTTTTAATTTTGGACCCCGTTGAGGGGAATTTTCCCATTCCCCCCTCTTAGACCCGCCACTGGTTCTCTCGAAAAATTGTAGTAAATCGTAATTGCAACAATTTCAGTCCTTACACTTTTTGTCGAAAAGTTGAAAATGGGGAAGATGTTGAACAAAAACAATTGCTTTAAAATCAATCGGGTCTTACGCTCGCGCTTTTATCGCATACGTACTACCTTAAATATTGATTTTATCAAAAAAATTAAAGAGATCAAAATTGTACAAAATTTAATTCTCTTCATTTCTATGTGGGTTAAGATTTGTTGTAAAAGTAATAATAAACGAGATATGTAATTCAATAAATCAATAATTATGCTTTAACTGTCACTGTTTTTCCCCATAACTCGGAAAATATGGACCGCACGAAAAAACTTATAATAAACGAAATTATAGAAAATTGCATTTTCAACAATTTCAGTTTGTATATTTTTTGTCGAAAAGTTGAAATGGCGGAGATATTGAGCAAAAACGGTTCTCGTTTAAAATCAAGATGGCGGCTAACGCAACGGTCAAATTCAGTCGAGATTTTAAATTTATACTACTACTGACCCTCCTAAAGATTAGAAAAATAAAATTTGGGGCAGCTCCTAATGCAAGGTCAAATGGTATCCCGACTGGGCTATATGCCCATTTCTAGATACGTATTTCTCCATGTATATTATATTCAACCTTCTTCTGTTTTCATATACCAACCACATTACTTATTCAAATTTCGATTTTTGTACATAAAATATTTTATTTCTTTGTTTTCGATATTTATTTACATCTCAATGATAAATTTATTCTACAAGTCACGCGTTAAGAATAAATCTATTGCCGAAATCCATACAAAGAAGCAGTAGTTCAAGGCTACTCATTGCGCAATAGATTTTAAAAAGGTTTATTAAAAGGTGTCCAAAAATTTAGAAAAGTTTTGAATTTGCCGCCATTTGTACAGTAAAGTGTTAACAACAAGAAAGTAAATAATTACACTTTTATAAAAAAAAGCACTTTTTTATAATAAAACGTTTTTATTATTTATAGGAGAGAATATAAAATAATTTGACGATATAAAATGCTTAAAATTCCAAAAATTACACTGTAATAAAAAAGTACTTTTTACAATAACACGGTTTTGTTATTAATAGAACTCAACATGTTTCGAAAGAATAAAATATGAATTTTGAGTAGGTGTATTAACTTTTAAAATTCCAAAAATTACACTAGTATAAAAAAAGTACTTTTTATAATACCACGGTTGTTTAAAATGGTATATATAATAATTATATATAATAATTAACTTATAAAATACGAATTTTAAGTAAGTATATCAACTTTTAATTATTTATTTAAAAAATTAAAGAAAGACACGCAACAGCCGTGTTCGAACTAGGGAACTCTCGGTCTGCAGTCTAATGCCACTGAACCACCATCAATTTGTAGATATCGTTTTATTAACGTACTTTAAAATATCATTGCATTAGCCACATTTTTAAAATAGTTTGAAATAAAAAAATCAATTTATCCATTCAGGGTGATTGATTAGTGGGGAAAAGCTCCGTAGATCCGTTATAGTAATAGATAGAAATAAAAGTTAATAATAAAAATTGTAGCAAACTTTGATTACATATTGATAATCAGTAATCGTAAATTGTCAGTTTTAGACAATTCAGTCATGGCTTACCTAAAATTTGGAAAGATTTAGACCCGTAATTAATAATTTGCTCTGAAAAATGAAAATATCTCAAAAACTAATAAATTTAGACATAGGGAATGTTATATATAAATTAAAGTACGGTAATAGTACTTTTCGATAGTGATATAAAATACAGGGTGTTTCATTTAAAATTACTGAGAAAATAATGCACTTGCGTTTTGACTCACCATGTATTCAATATAAAGAAAATCAGGAATATCAATCATTTATGAAAATTTTGACAATAAGTAAAAAAATATGGCATCATATGGCATCATATGGCAACCATTGCCGTTGTGCTTATTTTTATTTATACAGGGAGTTGAACTTTTTACGATTTTCATATAAAATTTGTTATAACTTTGTAAATACCCTGTATAACATACCAAACTTTTATATTTTTGTAATGGAAAAGTTAAGAAAATTTCGAATATAAAATAAAATATAGGGTGTTCCATTTAAAAAAAAATATGTTTGATCTGCCACTATGTTATCGAACACCCTGTATTAACTAATTTTGTAATATGAAGCTCAAAGTTGGCTACAATTTTTGTTATTAACTTTTATCGCTATCCATTACTATAACGGATCTACGGAGCTTCACCCCACTAATAATTAATCGCCCTGTATAATAGCAGTTAAATATTGCATTGTTAGCTAGTTCAAAGCTATTCTGAAAATTTCAGGTACCTACGTAGCCTAGAAGTATTTTTAAAATGGATTACAAAATTTGCGGAGTCCGTGACAACAACCAAGCCAAGTATATAAAAACGTTTTAAAATAGAGCGATACACGAGAGAACAACGAGTTTTCATTATTGAACAATATTTTTAAAAAAATCAAACTTTTGCGGTGACAGTTCGAAAATATCTTACAAAATATGGTCGTCCGGAATATTGGTTTAATCTCGAAAATTATGAAGAGAATAACTAAAAAACTCAGAGAGACTGGATAAATTGGTAACTCCAAGCCAAACCTGTGATGTGGAAGAGATCACCAAACCAGTGATCTCTTTTCCATATCATTGCGCTAAGCACAGTGGTCGTCCAAAAACGAGCCGCACAAATGATAATATCGATGCAGTATGCAGTGCGAAAGTGTTGGTGAAAGTTCAGGAATCAGGAACATCACATCAACGCCGACGTCATGTGCAATAGTAACAAATTTCAAGAATCTCTACATAGCGTATATTCACTAAAGATCTACATCTCCATGTTTACAATGTTCATTTGAAACAAGAACTGACGCCTAATCTGCCGTCCTCAATTAAAACGCGGTATCTGCAAAAAAATTGAAAATCGAGTTTTTGCTATATGTGGTTTCCTTGTGACCTTATTTATGCTTCTACAATGTCTGAAAGCCGTATCATTTTATTTACTACCAAAATAAACAAATTGGAATATGCCGTATGTGCTAAATTTCAACAGTTGCTTAATAAAAATGCGGTATCTACAGAGTACTCAACTAAAAAGCGGTATGTGCTAGCGAGTATCATGTACTTGCCTCGTTTTAATTGAGCACAGCACATTTACCGCGTTTTTATCGAGACTCGTGTTGCGACCTCGTATTTTGAACATTTATGACATGTAGGTATTTTGCGTATATAATGAACAATTATAAGCTATTTATTTTTCTTTTTTGGTAACTATTCTGGCTTGTAAAAAATCCTATTTTTAAATAAAATGCAGATACGGTACTGTTTCTGATCCAGTAATATGTCCGCTCGTCCGCTGCTCAATTCAAACGCGGTATATGACTTTTTATTTACAGCTTTGACAAAAACATGATTTTTTTTAAGAATGTATTTTTAAACAATGTTCAACTATCATTAGAACATGTTTTACGTTAAAAAGTTGTCAAAACATATAGTCGTGAGAAGAAACTTTGAGAGCCGATTTCTCGGTTTTAAGTTGGCTGTACATACCGCGTTTTATTTGAGCACGGCAGTAATGACCATGCACAGCGAAGAGAGTTCGTTGAATGGATTATTCCAGATCAACAATGATGTGGGAGAATGATTTTTCTAGCAAAATGCGATGAAACACATTTTCATCTTGATGGTTTTGTTAATCGTCAAAATTGCCTCTTTTGGGGTTTTGAGAACTCACCTGTGAGAAAAAATTCATCCCACTGTCTGATGCAGATTTTGGGCTGAGGGTATCATTAGACCATATTTTTGTGAAAATGAGGCTGGTCAAATAGCGACTATTACTGGTGATCGATATCACAACATGATTTATTGCTTCCTAAAATAGACGATATTTATGTGGTCGACATATGGTTTCAACAAGACGATGCCACATGTCATACAACCAGTGGCGGTTTATCCATAAGTGCACATGTGCACGTGAACCCCCTAAATTATTTTCAAACAAACATTAATTTGTAAAATTTATCATTCTATAAATAACATTTTAATCTAACTAGATATACAGTAAATTAAATCACAAACCACAAATCTAAGGAGTTTATAAGTAATAGGTAATATTTAATTATTTTTATTCTATTTCGACCAGGAAACTTCACGGATGCGAGGCCTTAGGTAGAACCTTTCGTTCACCGCTCTCACAGTGGCTCCAATGACTTGTCATCGGGCAAAATACAACTCACCACACACCCCGCTTCCCGCTATAGCCCACAAGTTTAGATGTCCACAAGAGCACAAATTGACTGTGATCTTACAGTGATCTTATGGTATTTTTAACGTGCACGGCGGATATGTACATTTAAATTTTGCTTTTGTGAAGTTCGAATTTCGGAACAATATTAAGAATGGAGGGACTTATGGATGTGAATGTTAACGTGGAATATTTAACATCATATAAATTTTTGTTCTTTATATTTAGAAGAAAAATTAAAAATATCTAAACCAAATTTCTTAAGTAGGAATGTACCAAAGTGCAAAGGTCGGGATTATAAATGATCATTTGACATGGAGATTTGTGAAAAAACTTACTGATTGTGTAGGTGCTACTATCAATACTTTTTACCGCTTTCCGTGTTTCCTACATATTTGGAGAAGAAGAATCATAAAGAACAAAATAGAAGATCCGATTTTAACTATCCGGGGCAGTCCACTTAAGTAAATTTTTGATTGAAAATAATTTAAAAGATGATTTTTCTAAAATAATTGGAATTCTTTACTTGTTACGAGGCCAGTGACAACTGCAGAAACAGACTGTTTCTCTGCATTGAAACGTATCAAAACCAAAACTTTCCTTAAAATGGCTATGGGCTAGAATTGACTAACAGCAGTCGCAATGTTTTCAATAAAAAAAATGATTCAAGACATTTCAAATTTTACTGAATTGGTTATTGAAGAATTTATCTAAAAAAAATAACAGGCGACTTGACTTTCGTTACAAAACTTCCTTGTCACATTTAAACATTAAATTATAATTTTAAGTCAATACAATACATTATTTATCATAATTATTAAAAAGGTCCTTTGATTTTTACAATTTGACGACACTCAAAAAATTTTATCTAGGGAAATAGGGCCTCAAGGGTTTTTTATATCTTAATATTATGTGTGCACCCCCAATACTTTACACCAGGCGCCGCCACTGCATACAACCCGTGAAACAATTCAATTATTGCTTGAGATACCTATTTCCTGGACGTGTAATCTCTCATTTCGGTGATCAGAATTGCCCCCTAGATCGAGTGATTTAACACCATTAGATTTCTGCAACTAGCCGTGCATTGGAGGAGGAAATTCAACGCTGCATCAATTAAGTTCACCCACATTTATGCAAAATAATCATGGAAAATTGCACCAAAATATTGCGTTATGTGCCAGCAAAGCAGTGGAGGCCATTTTCCTGATGTGCTATTCCATACATAACTCTATCCTAAGTTCGTTATGATTCAATAAAAAATTACAATCTAAAAAACAGTACTTTCTATTATGTACATATTCAAATATTTCTTAACTTTTTTGACACCCTATATTTTATCGTGGCCATTGGGTTTTATGATATGTAGTGACATCTACCGTGTAACGGATGTTCATAAACTATAAATATTATAGAAAATATTGGAAGTAAAAAGTATGTGCTATCACTCAACAGATGGCGCTAAGTTGTCTGATGAAATTTTAAAACAGATTTTAAAAAAAAATGTAAATATGTATTACAGTTAGGTCCCCAGATTAATTTTATATTATTATCTCTATGCACATCTTAAAGAATTTTGACTAAATTATTTGAATACCATTCCTTCAACGGATATGTACAATTAAAAATTATATAACATTCCTCTAAATTTGAAGTATTTGAAATGTAGATATTTTAATGTGACGAATTTGTTAACAAATATTCTCACGCTATTTTTTGATAACTGTTTTCTGGATATCTCTTAGCCTACTGCCAGATGAGCGACAATAACAGCGCTGTAAGAGCAGTAAAATAAAGCTCGAAAAATGAAAAATGGGTCCTACAGTGAGTATAGTATAGTTGTGGTATACTTAGTGCAAGGGTCACCAATAATTGGCGGACCGCGATCCGCATCCGGACCGTGGGCTAGTTTTGTGCGGACCGCGATTGAATTCAGAATATAGTGTTTGGTAATTTTGAAAATGTTTGGCCATGAAATCGTGTACTACGTTTGGCTCAAACTTATGTGTGTGAAGTCGCTTTATCAAGAATGAACTTTATTAAAAATCGGTACAGATCTCAGCTATATAACAGATATCTTACTTAACAGATATCTTAACTCCCTAATAAGAATCAGTTGCACCAAACTCACTCAAAACTTCAGACAGGTTGTACATAATAAAAAATTTCATTTTTCTCACTGATAATTTAATTTTGTAAAGAGTTTTCCCCTTATTGTTATACATACTTATTATAATCAATAATTTTGAATTTAAGTAAATTTTTTATATTCATTTCCTTTCTGCTATAAGTCGATTTAACTGGGAGTACTTTTCAGCTGTGCATTTAATTGAAATAGTTTTCAGATTTAATAAGTTTGCAACAAATAGCTTGCATTGAAACTAATGTAGAAAAGAGTAAAAAACTAATGTAATTATTTATCTTAAATTTCTCAGTTTCAATAACTGAATTAAAAAAAAGGGTCATTAACATTCACAATATAAATTCTGAACTGTGTCCAAAATAAAATTTTTCTGATTCGTTTTTTTTTGCGAATTACTGTTCAAATATGTCCCTTTTAAACAAATCAGAAGGGTGCCGGGCGAAACAATTTTTTTAAACAAATTCAAAATTACCTTTCTGTCTTTATTTGGGCAATTTTAAACAAAAAATGTCTCTTGCCATATTTCTGAAAAGTTGATAGTTTTCGAGTTATCAGCGACTAAAATCTGAAAAATGCGAAAATAAGCATTTTCGATACTTGAAAACTCATATGTAAATTATTAGTTTTCAGGTGGCTAAGTACCTAAATTAAAGTTTATTTATTCAATTTCAAGATTCTAATGAGTAATCCGGGCTTATTTCGCGCGAATTATCGCGCATAATTAACAATTAAAAACAACGGTCTAAATAATTGAAATAAGCCCCGATTACTCATCAGAATTTTGAAATTGAATGTTTAAACTTCAATTTAGGCACTTGACAACCGCAAAAATAATAGTTTAAACATGAGTTTTCAAGCTTCAAAAATGCTTATTTTCGCATTATTTGTCAAATTTTAAATCGCTTAAAACCCGAAATCTATCAAGTTTTGGAAAAATGACAGATCTTTTTTGTTTAAGATGGCCCAAAAATGTTAAAAACATATTTTCGGGGGCAAAAAAGACGATGATTTGAATTTGTTAAAAAATTGTTAAACATTTTCTGCCCAAAAATTTCGCCCAGCACCCTTTTGATTTGTTTATAAGGGATATTTTTTAACAACAATCTGCAAAGAAACCGAATCAGAACATCCAGACACAGGTAGCATTAAATCCGGACCCCGGAAGTGTCATAAATTTTCGAAACGGACCCTCAGGGAAACTAATTGGTGACCCCTGGATAGTGGATGGCCAGAGAGCGCTGTCTGGCGATATCCCAATATCCCTGCTGTCTGGCAATATCCCTGCAGCGATTCACTATACTCACTATGTAGGACCCATTTTTCAACTTCATTTTACTGCTCTTACAGTGCTGTAATTGTCGCTCATCTGACCGTAACCTTATAGCTCGTAATAACGCGCTGTAAAATAATAGCTAATAAAAAAGTGAAAAAAATTGGTAAGTGTATGTGTGAGGTCTGGAGACCTATAAAAGCAGAATTGTAGCTAATGAAAAATAGGCTCTTATTTGTCAAATTACAATTCGAATATTTCAACGTGAAATAACCAAAAAATGAAGTAATTTTTGAGGAAAGCTCATCACAACTTTTTTTAAATTGTTTTAAAAAAGCTTTATTTCTGTTTCTTAAAAAAGTTTCTAGCATCGAAAGTAAGTAAGTAACAAGTAATAAGTAATATAAACAATACATAAGTAAAGTAAATTGTAAAGCGCTGATGATTAATTTCATTTGGGATGCTAATTAGGTGGTGATTTTTACGCTTTTTTACAAAATAAAGGGACCAACTTTATTTTGAGTGTAATTTGCTTACTTTTGATGCTAGAAACTTTTTAAACAAACAGAAATAAAGCATTTTTTAAACACTTTAAAACAGTTATGAGTTTTTTCACGTTGAAATATTCGATTTGGAATTTGACGAATAAGAACTTACTTTTCATGACCTAAAACTCTGCTGTTACTGGGTCTACAGAGTTCATACATACACCATTTTTTTAATTTTTTTATAAGCTTTATTTTTGCTCAGATTTTTTTGAGATAAAATACTTACTCTGTGAGTTATTTGCGAAAAACCGTCTATAACGTATTTTTTTGTTGTTGAAAAATGAACATATTCATTCGCCAAATACTTAACCCACAAAAGTATTGACTTAGTGAAAAAACTCTATAGAATAAAAGTGGCTTAGAATTAGTCAGTTTATCTAAGGGGCCGTTCAAGTATTACGTAACGCAGGTTGGGGGGAGGGGGAGGGGAGTCAAAAATCTTCAAAAATTGTGTTACGTAATACTTAACGCCCCATTACGGTGCTTTACATAGGGGGGAGGGGGGTCAAAAATCTTCAAAAATCGCGTTACGTAATACCTTAACGCCCCCTAATCCCAGACTTATTTTGGACGTATATTTTTTTACCCCGGAGAAGGAGTGATATGGTGATACCCACCCCCAGGGCGAAAGCACACATCGGCACAATATCACTTTTTTATCTATATGCAGTTATGTGTATGCCTAATTTCATGTCAATTCATGCGGTTCTTTAAAATTCAGAGCAAAAACTGTAAGTTGATTATATTGACCTTCTCAAAAATGACGGTACTGTCATCAGTTAATTATCGCAAGAAGATCTGGAAATTCGAGATCTGGATATTTTGGTGACGAAGGAGGAAATCCTTTTTGTGTTCCTGAGGAACACAATCATAATGGGTGCGTTCGGACGACCACAGCGGCTGGACAGCTGAGCCAGCAGTAGCTGTCAGACGTCACCGCTGGAAGCCAGCCGCTGAGAGATTTACTAAGCTTTCCCTATCACGGCTGGATACAACCACTCAGCCGATTTCTGCTGACCGCCAGCCGCTATGGTCGTCCGAACGCACCCATTATTTCAAAAAGCCTATAGAGGCACTCATAATATTGGCAGTGGGAATGTCGGATTTTATGGTTTAGTTCGTAGATTGACATCACCAACTGAGTGAGTCAGGTTCTAGAAAATTTTGTAAGACCAATAGAGCAATAGTATTGTGACAGCCCAATGCCCCCTACTGTGTTGCTAATTTTTACTTTATATATTCGTGTTTTATCCAGAACAAAGCTATTATAAGAATATTTGTTAAAGTGAATTAAATGTTTATCTACTTATTCTATTTATTTTCAATTTTAGGATGGAGATTACAAGAAGAAAGAGAAAACCAAAAAGGAAAAAACTCAAGAATGTTTCTTGATTGATCTGAAAAAAATAGTGGGATAAGCAGTATAGTAAGTATACCCTATTCCACGAACATACGCCTGTTTTGGATTACTTCGACAACGAATACTTTACTGTGCAAAATAAGAAGAACGAAAGTAAATTGTAAATTACATTGTTGTTTATTGGAATAATTATTAGCGCCATTCACTTTCCTACTTCTTATGTTGCACAGTAAAATATTCGTTGTCGAAGTAATCCAAAACAGGCGTATGTTCGTGGAATGGCCCATACTAGATTATTATTTTGCTTTTTTGTTTAATCGTTTCTTTTCTTGTTATTATTCTAAGATGGCTCAAGTAGGTACTCTCGGTGTAGGGTGTAGAGTCTGATTTTTTATAAAAACATTAGGTTTGTTCTAGCATCAGTTTCAAACGGTTTGAAACCATCAGCGAATAGTGGACCAGCGCGAGTAGAGGGGATAGCACTGGTGACTGTATTATGTTCTCTCACTGACCAACTATTTGCTGACGGTTTCTAACTAGTTTGACTGTTTGCTAGAACAAACCTATTAGTCCTGTCGCCAGTGGGGGTACAACGGCCTCCTTAATTCAGATGGACTTAATCAAGTTTTTTTTATCTATTTTGACCCGTAAAACACGAACTTTTTGGGTAAGAGTCGATCCGGATGTCGATAAGATTGTTATAAACAAATAACTTGAGAGGAATCACATAACAGCGATTTTTCGCAAAACAATACATTTTTTTGCATTTTTTGGGTCATTCTAAGCAAAAAATGGTTTTACAAGTTTTTTCGTAGGATGCATAGTTTTCAACATAAACGCGGTTGAACTTTTAAAAAATCAAAAAATTGCAATTTTTGAACCCGAATAACTTTTGATTGAAAAATAAAATAGCAATTCTGCTTACCGCATTTGAAAGTTCAAGTCAAATTCTATCGGTTTTGATTACTTTCATTGCTAAAAGTTAGTTTTTTATTGTTAAACAAAGCTATAAACACATAGAGATTGAATGATGTTTTCAATGCATTTCTCATTTGAAATCGAACGAGTAGGCGCGCATACAGACAATTTCTACGTAGATTACGTACATTAAAACGCATGCATTGGGTACGGGAAACACTATCTGTTTATGGCTTTGTTTAACAAATAAAAACTTAATGTTTAGCAATGCAAATAATCAAAACGATAGAATTTTACTTGAACTTTCAAATGCAGTAAGCAGAATTGCTATTTTATTTTTTAATCAAAAGTTATTCGGGTTCAAAAATTGCACTTTTTCGACTTTTTTTAAGTTTAACCGCGTTCATCTCGAAAACTATGCATCCTACGAAAAAACTTGTAAGACCATTTTTTGCTGAAAAGCACCCAAAAAATACAAAAAATGTTTTGTTTTGCGAAAAATCGCTGTTATGTAATTCCTCAAGTTCTTTGTGTATAACAATCTTATCGACATCCGGATCAACTGTTACCCAAAAAATTCGTATTCTACGGGTCAAAATACATAAAAAAACTTGGGTAAGTCCATCTGAATTAAGGAGGCCGTTGTAGCCCCCTCTCGACAGGACTATATTATAAATTATAATAAGTTTTATGTGTTTTATGGTGTTTAGGTAAGTATAATATATTTTATATAGTGTTAAATATAAGTTTTTATGTTTTCAAAATATTAGACCTACCCGGTAAAATGAACTTTTTGATTAAAAAGGGTTTTTATTGATCTACAAAATTTATTTACATATTTATTTCTCTTTTATTGGGTTACGACATTTTATGAATAGCAATAAATAGATCGGTCATAAGTTTGACGCGTCAATATGTAATTCGTTCCCCATTTTGTGGTAGCTCTGTTTTTCTCAATTCATCGTTGTAATAACATTTTTTACTTCTCTAGTAGATTATGTAGTAAGTAGTACTTAGATGAATTTTATTAAATTACAAAAACACTTAGGTTCTACTCTACAATATAATTGCGTTTTTTTCTGCCCTCTTAAATATGTCAACTTTGTTTATTCTACAGCAATATTGGATATTGCACAATTCAATTAAGAATGTCTGTTTCTTCTACATAGATTAGCTCTTGTATTCCGTTTTATTTTGGTATGGAATATCGTTAACATCACAACAACAACTGTCCCCAATATCGTTACTTCTTTTATTTGTTTTACAATATTTAAGTCTGCTCTTCTCAATATTTTTCGTAGATAATGTGCTCTGTCCATTAAATGTTTAGTAAACTTCAGAGTACTTTCTCTCGAATGCTTTAATGCTGTTTCACGTTCTTATCTTTAGTGATCAGGTTGCTACGCGATGTGATAAAATGGGCAGATCTAGCATTTAATACCTTCGATTTAAGTCCCGTGGAAAACAACGAATAGATACAAAAATCAACCACCGGAAATTAATGGCATACCTAAGGGAGGCTTACATCCGACGATGAATGATGAATGGAAGAGCTTAGGGAGGCCTCTGTCCAGCAGACGACGCGATTGGCTGATTGATGATGACTTATTTTATACTTAAACATCCTACATGCTATTAACATGAGAACTGACAAGATAACTGACTGATTAGTAACGAGTCAAATGTAATAGGTAATAGGTACTCCTTAATTTTACATAATTGAAGTGAACTTTTTATTCAGCTTACAGATTGCATATCTTTTGCTTTTATAGACCAGGGCGCATCTGTAAAAATATTAGTACATTTGGACGTTGAGAGGTGACTCAAATTTTTTTGCAGAAATTGCTTTAAAATAATTCAAATAATAATATTTGAGTTATCTTTCCTCTCAAAAAGGTCCGGAACATTGTTTAAATAATCCAAATGTCAAAAAATTAAGGAAAAATTCGATTTTTTTCTTCGTGTTTTGATTATAACTTTATAAGTATTCATTTCCGAGGAAAGTTGTACTAATATAAAAGTTGCGAAATTAAATTTTCTACAATATAGAATTGGTTAAAAATTTTAAAAATAGTCACCCTTGTTGCAAAATAGCAATAATTGCGAAAAAATTATACAAAAACAAGTATTCGCATTTTACGTTTTTCAACCATTTATGCTACACTTAGGACCTTCATGTTTCACTCAGAAAAACTTTATGATACAGTAAAACAATACTGTAAATTTCATTAAGATCAGTTCAATAGATTTTGCAAAATAAGTTTTGCAATCCAGCTTTCGCAAAAAAAATTAATTTTTTCAAAATGTCACAGGACTGAAAATAAAGCAGATAGCAAGTTGAAATTTTTTTTGCATATAGAAGTGTACTGTACCTTTCATTTGCAATTTGCAAAGTTAAAATCTATTAACGACCACGGCGTCAGGAATTTTGTTAAATAAACATTAATTATTGGTGTTACGCGCAGGACAGCGGATAGTTTGCTCTGATTGGGCATTCCAATGACCTTTGATAATGATTGATACATTTTAATTTTTATTACATTTTGATATAAATAAATAAATTTGTTTATTGCAAAATAAAAACATATACTCTATCCTTTGAAATAACACTTTTTTTAGCAAAAACTTTCTTTGTTCATATATTTCACTTAGAAAATAAAAGTTTATTATTTTTAAATATATGCAAATGTTTAAACAATATTTCACAATTAAAAATAAAATTAGTTTGATTTTTGTGGAATTAAAATATTAAAATACAACAAAATATAGAGTAAGAAAATAATAAATTAGATAAAGATTGGAAGAAATTTTGGTGGAAATCAACTTGTGTGAATCTAACACCGCTGTCCTGCGCGTAGCACCAAAAATTAATGTTAATTTAAAAAATTTCCTGACGCCCTGGCAATTAATCGATTTTAATTTTGCAAATTGCATATGAAAGGTACAGCACACTTCTATAAGCAAAAGAGAATTCAACTTGCTATCTGCTTTATTTTCAGTCCTGCAACATTTTAAAAAAAATATTTTTTTTTGCGAAAGCTGGATTGCAAAATTTATTTTGCAAAATCTATTAAACCGATCTTAATGAAGTTTACAGTGTTGTTTTACTATATCATAAAGTTTTTCTGCGTAAAATATGAAGGTCCTAAGTCTAGCATAAATGGTTGAAAAACGTAATTATTGCTATTTTGCAACAAGGGTGACTATTTTTTAAATTTTTAACCAATTTTTGTTATAGGAAATTTAATTACGCAACTTTTATGTCAGTACAACTTTTCTCAGAAGTGAATAGTTTTAAAGGTATAATCAAAAAACCAATAAAAAAATCGAACTGTTCCTTCATATTTTGACATGTTGATTATTTAAACAATGTTCCGAACCATTTTGACTGGGAGGATAACTTAAATATTATTATTTGAGTTATTTTCAAGCAATTTCTGCAAAAAAATTTGAGTCACCTCTCAACGTCCATCTCAAAACAGATGCGCCCTGGACTATTTAATAATTTTGAATATATATTATACTTTATTTTATGAAATACATACAGTTAGAAGAACCCTTAATTCTTATGGGTGACTTTAATGCACGAATCGGAAATGAAATAGTTCCAGGAGTAAAACAAAGATTCAATGAAAACCATGTCAACGCAAATGGAGAACTCATGGCTAATCTCTGCGCTTTTAACGAACTGAGAATCAATAATACATTTTTCGACCATAAGCTTCAGTATAAATATACGTTTGAAACCTGCAGGGGGCACAAATATATGATTGATTTTATAGTCACTAATAGAAAAATCCACCCAAAGCAGATTCTAGATATTCGAACTTTATAAACTCAGCAGACGCAGGGAGTGAACACAAACTAGTCCTAGCAAAAATAAGAATGAAAATAACAACAAAATATTTTCTACAGGAAATCACCGAGGAAAAATTCAATTTAGAATCACTGTGGAACGACTCTACAAGAGAAATGTTCCAAAGGAGGCTAGCACAGAAGATAAAGCTGAAACGAATAGACGACATCGAAGATATAAACGCGAGCTGGGAGAAAATTAAAAACAACATTGAAGAGGCAGCAACAGGAGCTTTAGGAAAATGCAAAGTCATACTGAACAAAAGAAACAACAACAATACACCATGGTTCAGAAAAGAAATAAAACAGAAATGTAAAGTGAAACGAGAGGCCTACAGCCCTACATGAAGTATAAAATATCAAATACTCCAGAATACAGAGACACCTATAGAAGAATGCGAAATGAAACAAAGTAGTTGGTAAGAAGAACAAAAAATAAACACTGGGAACGGTTTACAAAAAGGATGGAAAGCGACTTCTATGGTACACAAAAACAAATATGGAGATTCATAAGAACCAACGGAAAGAAATGGCAGAATTGAAGGAATACAATAACATACCAGCAAACGTATGGGAAAGATACTTGACGGAACTGTTTAAGGGAAGGAAAATAATAATCAACACAATAACGTACCTGAATTAAGACACAAAATAGAAATCAGTTTTCAGGAAGTAGAGATAGCCATAAACTCACTCAAAAATAGAAAGTCACCAGGACCAGAGGGAATAACCAACGAGCTTCTAAAATACGGAGGAGAAAGTATAACCCTGGAGATAACAAAACTTATAGAAAAATTAATATTGCACTGTAAGATACCAGACGCATGGAGAAACAGCATAATGATACCAATGTTCAAGAAAGGAGACAAAGAAGACCCCAACAATTATAGAGGTATAAATCTACTGAACACCGCACTTAAGTTAACCACAAAAGTCCTAACCAACAAAATCAATAAACTAACAACTTTATCAGATGAACAACAAGGATTCAGATCTGGAAGATCCTGCGTAGATTCCGTATTTGTACTGAGACAAATCAAAGAAAATGCCATCGAGTACAATAAACCAGCATATCTATGTTTTATAGACCTAACAAAGGCTTTCGATCGCATCCAAGTCGAAGACGTCTTATGCTTACTTTATAGAAGAAACATACCAATCAATATTATACAAACCATCGAAAACATCTACTTGCATAATCGAATACAGGCAAAGATAAATGGAAAACTAACACAGTTTATACCAGTACAAAGCGGAGTCAGACAAGGTGACTCGTTAAGCCCACTTCTCTTTAATATAATAATGGACGAAATAATAGAAGCAGTACGTAAAGGTCATGGTTACAGAATGGGGAAATGGGTAAAGAAATCCAAATATTATGTTATGCAGACGACGCCGCATTAATCGCCGAGACAGAAGACGATCTCCAAAGATTAACACACATATTCAATACAACAGCTAAGAAATACAATATGGTAATATCAGCAGAAAAAAACAAATGTATGACAACATCTAAATACCCACTACGTTGTAAAATCAAAATTTATGGGAAAATAATAAAGCAGGAAGTAAGGTTTAGATATCTGGGAATAGATATAACCAGTTACGGATATGTTGAAGAGGAAGTACGACAACAAAGCTTAAAAGAAAGTAAAGAGCCGGGATGTCTTAATGACACAATCTGGAAGAACAAACGCCTAAGACAAGACACAAAAGCAAGAATCTATAAAGCAGCAATTAGAACTATAATTGATGGATTCGACCGTTACTTGATGGAAGTTCATTTTATCTAATAATAAAACACTGAAAACGTTTGTTTTCTATACTTCCACAAAATTTATTACAACTAAGTGACTACAACTGTTTCGGCAGAGTGCCGAATCACTTGAGAAAGGCACTCTGCCGAAACAGTTGTAGTCACTTAGTTGTAATAAATTTTGTGGAAGTATAGAAAACAAACGTTTTCAGTGTTTTATTATTAAATTAGAACTATATTGACATACACGGCGAAGACAAGACCTGACACATCTAAAACGAGACGACTACTAGAAACAACAGAGATGAAAATACTTCGACGAGTATCAGGGAAAAGTCTGTTGGATAGGGAGAGAAGCGAAAACATAAGAATATCATGCAATGTAGAAGACATAAATGGATGGGTGACAAAACGGAGACAGGAGTGGAACGAACACATTAGTAGAATGGCAGAGGATAGGATAGTACGAATAGCACGAGATAAGACAGCAAATGGACGAAGAAGTATTGGCAGACCAAGACAAAGATGGTGCGATAACTTAAACAATTTAGGAGGCTAATATTGAAGAAGAAACAGGCTTTAAAGCCTACATATACGAAGGAAGAAGAAGAAGAAGAAGAAAACATACAGTTATCCTTCAGTTTATTTGACATAAGAAAATCTTCTACAAAGCTTGCAATACTTAATGACCATATCCGCAATACGAAACTTATTAATAAATTTACCGTTGAGTTTAACACCTTTGCTTTTTTTTCTAGCGATGTTCGAAAGATTTTTCACAACACATGGTGAATAGTGTCAGTAACAAACTCGTTTTAGAACAGACATAAGATTCTCTCGACAAATGGTTATTAATTTACGCTTCTGCCATTTTGATTACATCGTATATTAGAAATAATTTATATGTCTTTTCCATTTATAAGAATTTGTCGTTGATGTCTTTGTATCGGCAAGTCGTGCTAACCATTACCGAAATCACGCCAAGGTATTACCTCGTAAATTACCACCAGTTTTAACGAGAAGAGAGCTTCTCTGGTGGTCACTAAACCTTGAGTAAAGCGAATATTGTGTCATCACTCTTGTACTTACATAGATCTTCTTGCTCTATTATCGTGATTTATGCGAAAAAATATCTTTAAAAAAAGTCTGAAATCTTCGCAGTGCTTATGACTTAAAACCAAATTAAAAATCGCAATATTTGGGGGGGGGTATGGTTTGAAATTAACATATCAAGCACATTTTTGTGAATTTTTTTCGAAGCTATGGTACAACTATTTTATTTTTAAATTAAATAAACATATTAAGTACAATTCAAAGAATATTTAGAGAAAATTCAATCCAAAATATTGAAAAGTAAGCCATTGGTGACAAATTTTGACAGGCAGCTCACAAAAAATGGATTTTGCGCTGGACATCAGAACTCGTCCCTAGATCATACGAAACAATAAATTCAAAAATATTTAGTTAGCTTATGAGTTTCACGAGGTCCAAAAACGTCGAGATTTTTATTTTTAATGAATTTTGAATTTTTGGTATCACTCAGAAATCAAAAAAATGTGAAAATCAACTGATTTATTATCGTTGAACAAAAAATAAGCAAAAAAAGAAAAATATCTCGACGTTTTTACCTCATGAAATGTCTCAATAAAATATGTGCAAAATATCAGGTAGATCGGCCGAGTAGTTTTTCAGTTACAATGTCCACCGCATTTGAAAAAGCAGTTTTGAGAAAAATGCGTCTAAAGTTTTGACAACTGCATCTTCATCTTCTTATTTGTCTGCCAAATCGTAAAGTGATGCACATTGGAATATGTTTTTTGAATCGAGGGGTAATCTACAAAAGAGAAGGCGAACAGTTGTTTAACGTTTCTCACTAAGCTTAAGCGTGCTGGCGCGAAGTCGCGGCAAAACGAGTCGAAGGTAGAGATATTCAACACGCCGTATCTCTGGTAATTTTACTCCGATTATTTTGAAATTTTCAGAGAGTATTCTTGAAAGTATGCACTTTTATTTGAAATAATAAAAAAATTAAATATTTCAAACCATACCCCCTCCCCTTAACAAATCTAAGGGTTTTCAAAGTGTCGTCCTCCAAGAATTATGGACCCTAATAAAAAGATCCCTAAACAACCCTAAAGAAAATATACAATTGTGTATGGTGTATAGGCTCAGCTGTGTGTAAATTATGTTAAAGTATATCCTATAGACAGTGTTCAAAAGTGTTATCCTTCTGTGATATGCCACATTCAAGCTGCTGTATCACTTGTTTAATTATATTTCCTGCAATTACAATTTTAGATCGCAAAGGATCTTTAACAAACTACATACGTTTTTGAAACCTTAGACAGCTTTGAAAGTACTCCAAACAAAAGTTTCCCCAAATCAGGATTTACTGTCGAAAAAGAAAAATTGTGTATTCATGTATGAGTTTATGCCTAATCAAATAGTACGTTCTTTAACGGTAAAATATTGCAAAACCTCTAAATTTTAAAGAACCAATTGGGTTGACATGAAATTTGGCATACACATAGCTAACAAGTCAAAGAAAAAAGTGATATCGTGCCGATATGTGCTTTTACCCCGGGGGTGGTTTTCACCCCCTGTTGGGGGTGAAAAAATATTCGTCCAAAGTAAGTCCGGAAATGGGTAAACTGACTAATTTTAAGTAACTTTTGTTCTATAGAGTTTTTTCACTAAGTCAATACTTTTCGAGTTATTTGCCAGTGATTATGTTCATTTTTTCAACAAAATAACCACGCTTTTTGACGGTTTTTCGCAAATAACTCAAATAGTAAGTATTTTGTCGAAAAAACATTCTTAGCAAAAATATAGCCTGTAAAAAATTTTAAAAAAATGGTGTATATATCACGTCTCTATACCTAGTAAAAGCAGAGTTATAGCTAATGAAAAATAGGTTCATATTCGTCAAATTCCAAATGGAATACTTTAACGTGAAATAACCAAAAATGAAGCACGTTTCGGGGAAAACTCATTACAACTTATTTTAAGTGTTTAAAAAAAGCTTCATTTTTGTTTTATAAAAAATTTCTAGCACCAAAAGTAATCAAGTTACGCTTAAAATAAAGTTAGTCCCTTTTTTTTTGGTAAAAAAAATCGGGAAAATCACCCCCTAATTAGTATCTCAAATGAACTTAATCGTTACGACTTCACAAGTTTCTTGACTCGTGTATGTATTGTTCATATGATCTGTAAGTTTCATCGGTTCAAAGTCCTTATTTTTGAAAGGGCTGTAGTTAAAAGGGGTTGAACGAGTCACTGATCACGAATGTATGCAAATTTAGAAACACCAAATCTTAATCAATGTTTGTCTAACAGAAAAACAAGAAAAATACATGATATTCCGAAAAGCAATGCTGACCTTTTTTGTTTTTTTTTGAGATTTTTGATATCTCATAACATTTTTTAAGTTATTTTGAAAAAAGGCTTATTTTTCAAAATTAAAATTTTTAAAAATTTTAATTTAAAACCAAATTTTTTCAAAAATAAGCACTTTGAATCGATGTAACTTACAGATCATATAAACACAACATAAGTAAAATAATTTGGGTGCTAATTAGGGGGTGGTCTTCCCGATTTTTTTTGCCAAAACAGAAGGGACCAACTTTATTTTGAGCATAACTTGCTTAAATTTAATGCTGAAACTTTTTATAAAAACAGAAATAAAGCTTTTTTTAAACACTTTAAAAAAGTTATAATGGGTTTTCCCCAAAAAGTGCTTAATCGTTTGGATATTTCACGTCGAAATATTCTATTTGAAATTTGATGATTATGAATCTATTTTTCATTGGCTATAATTCTGGTTCTACGAGGTCGAGAGACCTAACGCGTACACCATTTTTTTTTACTTTTTTACAGGCTATTTTTTTGCTAAGAACATTTTTTTCGACAAAATACTTACTTTTTGAGTAATTTGCGAAAAACCGTCTAAAAATGTGGTTATTTTGTTGAAAAATGAAAATATTCACTCGCAAATAACTCGAAAAGTGTTGACTTGGCTAAAAAGCTCTATGGAACAAAAGTTACTTAAAATTAGTCAGTTTGCCCATTTCCGGACTTATTTTGGACATATCTTTTTTCACCCACAAGAGGGGGTGAAAGTCACCCCCAGGGCAAACGCACACATCGGCACAATATCACTTTTTTTCTTTGACATGTAAGATATGCGTGTGCCAAATTTCATGTCAATTCAAGCGGTTCTTTAAATTTTAGAGCAAAAACCGTGAAAGAATGTACTAAAAAGGTAAAGATAATTACAAAATTGGTAGCAACGACAACAAAAATGTGTTTGACTATAACGAAATGTTTGAAAATTGAAGGAGGAAAGATTTGTTGAGAACATAGTAAAATACAAGGTGAATTATTAGGAACTGTACATACTCCTACACTCCTACCTTTTATATAGTACGTTTGGAGAATAACAAAATGACTATTAAAAAGTGTTAAAAAGATGTAAAAAAGTACCTCCATACGAGGTAAAAATATGTACAGTTCCTCATGGTTCACCCTGTATAATAAACCGATATATGTACACATTTTCTGTATCTCGATTATAATTCCTTAAAATCAGGTTCACTTTATTTTGTACATATTTATAATCTCTATAATAGTATTAATTCTACAGGAATCTCTTTATTGCGATTTTCAATTTAAAGCTATAATTGAATATGCTTAATTACGATATTTGAAAAATAATTAAAATTTAATCATTTTCACATGTTTCGAATGTAATATTACATACTAAATTGTTGGTGTGGTAGAGATTAAAATTTATTATTTAGCCATTTTTTCTAACACTGAGTTAATGGGTGAAGTTTCTCGGTTTTCCGTATACTACCTATAAAATATTTTGCAGCGACCTACAAAAAAATTAGAAATGAATTTCTACTGGAGTCAGATGAAAAATACACCTGCAGATAAGTTGCCAACGCCCAAGAATGTGGGTATGGTACTTCAAAGAAGAATATTTATAATTTACTGTTCTGTCTTTTCAGTTTCTTCGTAGAGTAAATAATGGACTTAAAGCTAGTTACAGTGTGGCATTATTGTTTTCGGTTCTTTCAAGTTAATTTAAATATTAAATCAATATAGTATCATTATGCATGATACCCACCCACATTTAGTAATACTCTTATTAGATATTTGATTAAATCTATACTATTATTATCCAAAGAAAAAGTAAAAGAAAATACAGGATGATACGATCTGGGAAACAGATATGAGTGATAGATCAAAAGATGCATGGATGTGGATGTGCATAAATGTTATGTTGATTTTGAAAAAGCATTTGACAAAGTGGGACAGGAAAAATTAATCCAGATTATAAAGACAAAAACATAAACAAAAGGGACTTAAGAATATTAACAAAACTTTATTGAATCACTGAGCACAAATTGAAATAGATAACGAACCTACATAGTTCAGAAACTGAAATCAGGAGAGGAGTTAGGCAGGGATGTATTATGTCTCCATTACTCTTTAATGTATATAGTGAAGCCATTTTTGAGGAAGCATTACTATCTCAAAGTGAAGGAATAATAATTAACGGAAGAACTATTAACAACGTAATATACACAGATGACACCGTGATTATGGCAAGCTCTGCTGAAAAACTCCAACTACTACTAAACGAGACAAGCAGTTTCTGTGAAAAATATGGACTAAAAATGGATATCTTCTTGTTGATGTGCCTATCCGTGACGAATGTTGGCGATCATCATGGCAATCTTCATCTTATTTGCAGCAGTGTGGAAGAGCTGCACAGATGTTCTTCTTCTTCCTGGACTCCGCTTTCCAAATATTTTTCATTGCAGGATGGCTTGTAGGAGGCTATATATGGATTCATTTCGTATAATGTGTCCAAAGTATTGTAATTTTCGAGATTTGATGGTGGTCAGTACTTTTCGTATATTCGTATTTCGTATTTCGTATTTTCTAAAATTCATATATGGGAAAACTATATCCAGGAGCTCTTTAATGACGAAAGACCCATGAGTGTAGTTTATACAGACGACCAGCTGACTGGCCCTTCAATCACTAAAGAGGAGATAGAAAAGGCAATATTATATTCAAAAAATAATAAGGCACCTGGACCAGATGAAATCCCTTCAGAAATACTCAAACTACTGGATGAAAGGGGAATTTCAGCACTACATAAAATATTTAATTTTAGTTATGAAACTGGTTGCTATCCTGAACAGTGGTTGCTCTCTACATTTATTCCCCTACCCAAAAAAGGCAATGAAAAAAATTGTGAGGATCACAGACTCAATAGCCTGATGAGTCACACTTTAAAAATATTCTTAAAAATACTACATCAAAGATTATACAAAAACTGTGGGACATCAGTGATTCTCAGTTTGGGTTTAGGCAAGGTTTAGGAACAAGAGAAGCAATAGTAGCAACACAGGTGTTGGTCCAAAATTGTTACGATCAGAGGAAGGAAGTGTTCCTGTACTTTTTAGATTACGAGAAAGCGTTTGATCGTGTCCAGCATCACAAGTTAATGCAGATCCTCAGGAAGCTTGATATAGACCAAAAAGACATAAGATGCATTGAAAACTTGTACTGGTATCAGACAGCACAATTAAAAATAGACAATTCTATATCCAAACCCATACATATAAGAAGGGGTGTTCGGAAGGGATATGTGCTTTCCCCTCTTTTATTTAACATTTATTCGGAAGCCATATTTCAAGAGGCTTTGGAAGATGCAGAGATGGGAATCAAAGTGAATGGGGTATTGATCAACAACATACGATATGCTGCTGATGCTGTCTTAATTTGTGACAACATAGCAGATCTTCAACAACTTGTCACTATAATCGGAGAATAAGTAAGCGAATGGGATTAGAGATTATTACCAAAAAGACCAAATTCATGATCATCTCCAGAAACTTGGATGCATTTGAAAACTCCACCATAACATTGAATACTAAGTCCATTGAAAGAGTGAGCAAATTTAAATACTAGGGAACGTGGCTTTTTGAAGACTGGATACCGGGTAAAATGTCGCATTGAGCAAGCTCGACAAGCTTTCGTAAAATTCAGGAAGGTACTTACCTCTTCAGAGTTCGATCTTACACTGAGACTAAGGTTTACTAAATACTACGTGTGGTCGGTGCTGCTATGGCATAGAGGGCTGGACACTCAAAACGAGGGATATAAACAGATTAGAATCCTTCGAAATGTGGCTTTATCGCCGTATCCTAAAGATACCATGGACAGCGAAAGTCACAAATGTAGATGTCTTTAAAAAAATCAACCAAGAGCACCAACTTTTCGAAAACATCAAGAAAAGGAAAACGGCGTATTTGGGTCACATCATGCGAAACGAAAAATACCAGTTCCTTCAACTTATAATCCAGGGTAAAATTGAAGTTAAGAGAGGAACAGGACGCAAGCAAATGTCCTGGCTTCGAAACATAAGGCAATGGACAGGGATTAACGATATAAAATCTCTGATACACATTGCAAGAAACAGAGAGTTAATGAAAAATGTGATCGCTAATATCCATTAGTGGATTTGCATCTGAAGAAGAAGAAGTACTTTTCGGTTCCGCTTCATTCTTCTGAGGACTTCCTCATCTCAAATGCTTCCAATTTTCTGCACGTATCTTCTTTCAAGGTCCTCGATTGAATACCATAAAAAAGAACAGAGAAGACGTAGCATCGGAGCATTCTTACTTTATACCAAGAGAGAGGTTGGGGCTCTTGAAGAAAGCCCTCATCCGGTTGAAGGTAAATCTGGCTTTTCCGATGCGCGCTCTTATCTCTTAGTTGCTGGTCCATTCTTTATTTATTATGGTTCCGAAATAGTTGTAGTGCTGCACTCTTTCTACTAGGGTTTTGTTGTCGTAGAGTTGACCTGTTATTTTGTCTTGTTAATGATCATAAGCTTTGTCTTCTTTACGCATATAAGGACTTTTAGGTCTTATAGGTATCTGAATTTTGTTTAGCCGGTACTCATTTAGTAGAATAACTTTTTCAGTTTCGTGCAAAGCTTCGATAAATATTCTTTCAGAGTAGAGATTAAAGGTTAGAAGAGATAAAATACAGCTTTGCCTCATTCATACATGGTCTTCACATATTCAATTCTGATATTTGAGGTCTGATTCCAGTAAAGGTTTCTAACCTTTACTGCATTTTCGGGATTTTCAGATCTTGGTTATTAATTCCTGATTTTTTTTTAGTATTTGAATCATCTTGTCATGCTATACTCGATCAAACGCTTTCTCGTAATCAACCAGACATACGTATATGTTGCACTTGACGTCTCCTCATCTCACTTTGGAATAAGACTTGTACTGAGAAGAAAGTCTTTCTCGTACCAACAGAATTTATGGACCCAAACTGGTTGGGAGAAATTTGACTTTGAATTTGACAGAGCTTGTAAATTCTCTTATGGATTATCTTTAGGAACAATTTTAGGAGATGACTCATGAGGCTTATCGTACGGTATTATTTACATTTTTTTGGCCCCTGGTTTGTAATAAACTCAGCCTTCAGCCATTCTGTTGGTATTTCTCCAGAGTTGTATATGGTGTTGAGTATACAGGGTGTCCCGAAAAGAATGGTCATAAATTATACCACACATTCTGGGGTCAAAAATAGTTCGGTTGAACTTAACTTACCTTAGTACAAATGTGCTCATAAAAAAAGTTACAGCCCTTTGAAGTTACAAAATGAAAATCGATTTTTTTCAATATGTCGAAAACTCTCAAAGATTTTTATTGAAAACGGGCATGTATCATTCTTATGACAGGCCCACCTTAAAACCAAATTATAGTGAAATTTTTCCACCCCATAAAAAATTTATGGGGATTTTGTTCCCTTGAACCCCCCCAAACTTTTGTGTACGTTCCAATTAATTCATTATTGTGGTACAATTAGTTGAACACAACGTTTTTAAAACTTTTTTGCCTCTTAGTATTTTTTCGATAAGCCAGTTTTTATCGAGATGCGGCTACTTTTTTACTATATTTACATAAAAAATTTATGGGGGTTTTGTTCCTTTAAACCCCCCAAATGTTTGTGTACGTTCCAATTAAACTATTATTGTGGTACCATTAGTTAAACACAGTGTTTTTAAAACTTTTTTGTCTCTTAGTCCTTTTTTGATAAGTCAACTTTTATCCAGATGTGGCTTCTTTTCAAAATACCAAAAAATTTAAGTTATAAATAAATTTTCAGATTATTAACAAGTGTCTATAATCATACTTAACCATATACAAATAGGTGGTGGATTCGACAAATATTCAAAATATCTCGATAAACACTGCCTTATGAAAAAAGTACTAAGAGGCAAAAAAGTTTTAAAAATATTGTGTTTAACTAATGGTGCCACAATAATAATTTAAATGGAACGTACATAAAAGTTTGGGGGGGTTTAAGGGAACAAAACCCCCATAAAATTTTTATGGGGTACACAAATTTCACTATAATTTTTTTTTAAGATGCTGCTACCATAAAGATTCCTCATGTCCATTTTCAATAAAAAAACCTCTAGAAGTTTTCGATATATTAAAAAAAATCGATTTTCATTTTGTAACTTTAAAGGGCTGTAACTTTTTTTATGTGCACTATTGTATATAGGTAAGTGAGGTTTAATCAACCTATTTTTGACCCCAGAATCTGTGGTATAATTTATGACCAATCTTTTCGGGACACCCTGTATATCTTTGTGATTATGGCTGTTGATTCGTTGTCCCTTAGGTTGAGTAGTTCTGCTTGTATATTATCGTTGCTTTGTCATCCTTCGTAATATTCTTGGTCGATCATATAATTCTCCTTCTAGCTCAAAGGTATTATCTCTTCGGTCTTAAAATGGTTTTTCTATGTATTCTTTCCACGTTCTTAATTTACTCTGTTTGTCCAAGATGATGTTTCCATCAGAATCAGTTAGATTTCCTTTCTATCTCCGTCTTGGGCATTGACCCACCTTAGTTAGTTGTTTAACGTTCCTATGCACATTGTAAATATCGTACTTTGACTGAAGAGTCTCAATTTCTTCGCATCTTTCCATTGTTTCATTTTCTTTCTCTTATCTGATTTTCCTTCTTATTGATATATTTATCGTTTTATATGTGTCTGGGTCATGGACATAAAAAAGACTAAATATATGATAATAACAGAGAAAATAAATATAAAAAACATACATTTAGGAGATATATCGATAGAAAGGGTTCATAAATACAAATACCTCGGAACTTTTATTTCCGAAGTTAATGACAAAAATAATGAATAAATTTTTATTTGTCAAAAACATTTTGTGTTTTCAGTAACAGTGACATGTATTTTGTGTTCAATAAATTACATACGTACTTCTGGTCATGTAAATTAATTTATTTAAAAAAATTACATACTTTTGGCCACCTTGTATAAATAAGTATATTAATGTTTATATCACTGAATAGAGAATCGAATATCGCTTAAAATGAGCTGCCGCACTACCCCTATACTCATTAAAAAAAATCATCGATTACGTCATCACACCCAGATGAATAACGTCACTAGTATGATATATTCTAAAAACAAATAAAAATCGACCTGTGATATGTCTCTAAAGTAGCCTATTCTGGCAAAAAGCAATTGATTCCCAGATTCCATAATTTTGGCCCTCACTGTATATTGTCCAGTCTTCATTTGACCTACGAAAATAGGATGTGTTATTGAGTACACCTCGTATAGACCTCGGTAAAGATTTTCTTCTCGTGAAGAATTCAAGTAACCCTCTTCTTCCTCTGATTCTTCTTCTCTTGAGTGTCGGATGGTCGTGTACCGTTGCCGCAGTGACGTCGCTCGACCTATCATACACACAGTCCTGTAATCTAACTGGTCTCCAGGTGTACCGCTAACCCGCCGGAATCCGTTAAGTCTAGAGTGTCAGTGACCTTTGGTGGCTCCTCACCTGGCCGAGCTCTGTAGCCACAGTCAGTGGTACACCGTGCGACAACAGGTGCCTTCCGAACTCATAAACTCTTTTACCGAAGGACACCTCTACTACCCTCTCGACAACCCGCCAGTGCGCAACCCTTTCTGCACGAGACTAGCTTGTTGTCCTTCGCCCTTGAGCGGACACGGAATCTTTGCCGGTTGACTTGACGGACGATCCGGGACTTTACACGGAACAACAGATTTTCGAACGAAGTGACATTTCGAAAAAAGGGGATTGTTGGTGGTTTTCTGAATTGTTGTGTTAGTGACTTGTGTGCTACTTTTTTTTAATTCACTTGTCTATTTTGGAATATTTATACACTGAAATAAATTGCTGGGTAAGATTTTTTTATTTATATTTATTTATAGTTTTAAAATTGTATGATTAGTTTCAATTTTTCTACATTTAACTGAATTTGGTTCTCGGGATCCGATTATTATAAAAAATGTATTATTGTTTTTGTAGTACAATTTGCAATCAATCCTAAAATAATTTTTGCACACTACATTATATTTTTATAATGTAGGGTGTAGTACAAAATAAACAGTAAAAATAAAAAACTATAAAGGTTTTATTTTTATAATAATTCTTCATACAAATTTTTAATTTTTTATAATTCTTTTTTATTATTTATTTATTCCTCCATATTCCTTATTCTAAAATAAAACATTAAGGGGGTATGCACAAAATCTTGGTCCAACGCTATTATGCATTCATTTTTTTTTTCGAATCCTGAGAAAACTAATAAGTATTTTTGAAAAATTTAAACACACAATAAAAGATTACATTACCCAGGGTCGAAAGTTCCTGAAACTTCTATATTGTTAATTTTAATGAGTTACAGGGGTTCAAAAAAAGAGAAAATTTAGTGTGGTTTTTAATTTCAAATATTTCATTCAAGAGAAACTTTTTGTTTATTCTAAGGGACTTTCGGCCCTCGGTAATAATAGTAGGGGAGCGAAGTATGCTAAATTTGCAGTCACTCGAGCGCTTTGGTGACCTATTGGCTTGTGAAGAGTAGGTGATAAAACCAAAAAAAATTAAGTAAAATCTTACATTTTAGTAGGGATTTTCCATTTTTAATTTAATTTTTCATTTCCAACAATCGTTTTTTCCGATTATAGCGCCATCTATCCATAATTTGAAAAAATGTTTCGAATAAAAGTTGCTTATTTTTACGTAAAGAATCTAAATCTGGAATAAAAATTGGGGGCTCCTATTTAAAATTTTAAAGTAACCCCCCACCCCACCTCCGTGGGGGTCGCGTTTGGTACCATTTGATAGATTTTTCAAAAATATGGATTAGCCATATTTTGCAGTTTTTCGATCTACTGTTTATTTTTGCGAAATAATACGGGATTTATATTTAAAATTTTAAATTTACCCCCACCCCTCTTCGTGGGGGGTCATGTTTGGTATCATGCGGATAGATTTTTGAAAAATATTGAACACATATATTTTAGTTTTTCGATCTAACGTTCATTTCGCGAATTATTCGCCTTTTTTTGTGAAACTTTTTAACTCGCCCATTTCCTTACTCAAATGCTCAAATTGTGAGCTCAAAATCGTCAGATCTTTGAAATATACACTGTTTTGCATGGCCTTAACTTACCTTATTTTAATCTGACAATCTCCACTATTTTTAAGGTTAATTTTTTTCGGGCCCCCCTTAACGAACTTCCCTGTGTTAAGAGCCAATATATGATAGAGGTACATCTGCATCTACATCTGCAGGGCACCAGGTTTCTCCCTTGGGCTCCCCTACCATAATGTAATCATTCATTCTGCGTTTAAATTTTTCAAAAATATTTATTAGTTTTCGCAAGATTCGAAAAAAATGAATGCAACAACCGTTTAATATTTTTCGACTAAATATATAATCATAAATATTATATAGTTATACTTTTATCTTCTATTCTTTTTTGGCATTTCATTTTTACCTTAATGTAACGTAAAACTTAGATATGCAAACTATCATGCCTGACTCATATTTTTCATGGTCATGCTTTTGCAAAACCTTCTGATTTGATCTGTCAGTTTGAACCAAAGTGGCCTTCTCATATACATATTTAATTCTTCTTTATCGCATTCGGTCTTAAATTCCTTTTTGTAATAACAATATTATTATGGTGATTATCCCGTCTCATGCTAATTTCAGGTCCATAGATTTTGGTATCTTCTTCTTCTTGTTGTAGTGCCCCTCCGTTTTGGATGTTAGCGACTATCATGACAATCTCTACTTTACCCACTGCTACTTTAAAAAGATTTGTGGTTATTGTGTTGAACCACGTACGTCGATTTTTCAGTCAGGAAATTCTTCGCGTTCCTGATCCTTGTTTTTCTTCTACTTATTCCTGTAAAATTGGTTACAGCAGTCCATATCTCTCGCTGGTCCTCAGGATGTCACCGAGGTATTCCATTTTGGTAGTTTTATTGTCACACTGATACTTACTTATCTGTGACTTGTGGCTATAACTAGACAGCCTGCTTAACAAAGTGTAGAAAATATGTAGACCAGGGCGGATATGTGAAAAACCACTATGGAGTGACTCTCCATTTCTTTTGACGATGCCTTATCAGCTACTTCTGTACCTCGTTTAGTGATGCCACAGAATGGTTCATACAACCCCCTAACTACCTTCCCAATTCAAAATTGGGCTTCACCTTTCTGTAGTTACTTTTATATCTATATTATCAATACACTCAAGGAGTTTGACCTATTTAAAATGCCTGCTTTTGGAATAATATTATATCTCACTGTGTACTGATTTTCAGCCTTAGTAAATGGATTTAATTACCTTCGTAGGAAAGCAACTTTGATATCCTTTCAGTAATGAGACCCCTCAAAAATGATTTTGTAGGATTTTCAAAGAGCTATAAGACGGTGCAAATTAAATACCGTAAGATGCCTTAGTTTTTAATTGGGGCGGGTTTAAAGGGCTCGAATAAGTGGGTGTTTGCTGGTAAATAGACGTTTTAAACAGCTATATCTGGCTAAAAACTCACTGTAATGAAAATCTATGCACAGGGTAATTTTAGTCATTAAAAAAGCTACAATTTAGTAGTTTATAATTTTTTTTATATCTTTAGTATTTTCGGAGATATTTTGAAGTAAAAGGTGAAAAATACCAAATTGCAAAAAATCAATTTTTCTTTAAACTTCAATTTTTCCAAAATTAGGCATTTTAAATAGGTCAAACTCCTTGAGTGTATTAATAATATAAATATAAAAGGAACTACAGAAAGGTGAAGACCAATTTTGAATTAGGAAGGTAGTTAGGGGGTTGTTTTCACTGATTTTTTCGTAGAGAAAAGCAGGTACCGACATTTTTTTGTAGGTCGCTTAATTTTCATGCTAAAAACATTTTATTATTTTATTGAAAGGTCTAATTGTATACTTTAAAAAAGATTATTTAAGTTTTTCTCGAAAAATGCAAATTTTTCCCATTATTTGGCTTTGAATATTTTAAATTGTGCATTTGACAAAAAAAGCTAACCTTTAACATGCCGTATCTTGGTTTGTACTGGTCTTAAAGATATTATAGGAAAAGAATTTGGTTTGTGTTACTAAAAGATACAATTTCGATATCTACCGTTTTTTTGATTAAATGCATATTTTTCGAGGTATTCTCAAAAACCCTCTAAAAAATCGATTTTTTCGTCGAAAAACTGTTATTTTCAAGCGCGAATAACTCGAAAAATATTAGTTTTACAAAGAAAATGTAAAAACATTTTTTTCTTAGAATCACATTTAACTTCGAATTACAAGGTTAAAATTTAATAAAAAATTTCCACCCCCAAGATGGGGTGGCAACCACCCCCAAGGTTTTAGCGTATGATAGCAGCATGATATAGAAAATGATCCTTGGACTATTCCCTAGCTTGTGAAAATTTCAAGTAAATACATGCTGGACGAAAAATGGCGAGCCAAAATGCTTCATTTCCTCAATCGACTATTGGGGCCGACCGACCGGCTCTGTCCCGTCATACAGCTGACCGACTATAATAACTTTTATTTATATTTAATTTAGAATGTGTGTACTGATTTTCAGCCTTAGTAAATGGAAATAATTACCTTCGTAGGAAAGCAACTTTGATACCCTCCCAGTAACCCCTGTTCTACGTTTCGCTTGACCGACCGCAGTATGTTTCTCTGCACTCTCACAGTAATCAACTGTGAAAAATCTAGCTTTAGTAAATTCAAATAGATTTTTCAGCGCTGCCTCTTATTCTAAATCTTTTTGTCCTCTCTGTGTCGGGTGGTGTTTCGACAAGATTAGTTCTAGTGTCATCATATCTGAATTCAAAATAGAGACATGTTCCTCAAGTTCCAGTGGTATTTTTGTGGCTATTCAATACATAATTCAGCCTCCAAGGATTGTTTGCTATAAATTTCAAGATGGTCATAAAGGCTACCGCCGATATATATAATTCCAGCAGAGGGATACCTGTGATATCCTCTAAAGATGCCGTTTTTGTACTATTCAAGGCTCCTGTTGTATATTCGGAGGCTCTTGTCTTTCTAGGGTGATGAGAGAGATCGCACAATATTGCAAAGCCGTCTTTTTCTACCAAAGTACGGAACTTTCGGTAGTATCACTGATTTGTATAACTAACAGATTACCTTTGGTTTTAATTCCCAGGTTTTTATGGATAGCAAATTATGGATTATTTATACATTTATGTTGATATTACAAACCAATTAGCAAAATTATTCCCCGCAGATACAATAATAGCAGAAATGTAGGATAGACGAAAAGAAAATTAGCGTATTCATAAGATATACTAAGATTATAGATTTTATACCATAAACAGGTAATGCGATGAGTAATACATTCATCGTTATTGCTATTCTTATAGTTGAAATGCTCTTTGACAAGGTTAACGAGGTCATGAACTCGAAGATTTCTTTAAGATAAAGCATATACGTAAATTTATTGATTACTTTTCAAATAAAATTACCGTACGATATCTGTAGTTTCATGAGTCTATAAAATTAATTTAAATTCCTAATAATACTGAACGGAAAATTGAATAGATCAGAAAATAACAAGTTCAACAAAAGTAAATATGAATGAAAAAAAAAATAACTGAAATTGAAACAAAGAGGTCATCTATTGGCTCTGGGTATAAAGAAAAAGAGATGAGTGTAGTGAGACTGGACTGCATGTGGAGGGGGATTGTTTTTGGTATGGGTATGACCCAAAAAATGTAATTAGGAAAGTCGACCCCGCGTGAAGATTAAGGCAAAGAGAATGATGATGTTGAATAAAATTTAACAAAACAACAAATCTTAAAAATTGAAATATACCCTATTCCACGAACAAACGCCTGTTTTGGATTACTTCGACAACGAATATTTTGCTGTGCAAAATAAGAAGAACGAAAATAAATTGCAAATTACATTGGTGTTTATTGGAATAATTATTAGCGCCATTTACTTTCGTACTACTTATGTTGCACAGTAAAATATTCGTTGTCGAAGTAATCCAAAACAGGCGTATGTTTGTGGAATGGCCCATATCTACAAAGAGAACCAGAAAATGATATTTTAAGTGAAAATTTCATCTTCAAAAGGTTTAAAAAGAGCACCAGAAAAGCATATTGAACCAAAGCTAACCTATCAAAATAGTTATTGGAAGAAATACTTTCATAGTTTATCTTCTTCTTCAAGTGCTATTTCCGCGACAAATGGCAGCAATCGTCATAGCTATTCGGACTTTACAGACGGCTGTTCTGAAAAGTTCGTATGATGTAAGTACATCCGTACCATTCTCTCAAGTTGCGCAGCCAGATATTCTACGGTTCCATGACTTCTCGTAACGCGGACAAATGTAACAGTTCGTAACCGGACAAATGGTAACGGACAATTCGTAACAGCGACAGTTCGTAACTATACAAATTCGTAACGGACAATTCGTAACGTTCAAATTGAATTATTCTGTTTATTTTTGTTGACGTGGAAACTAACTGTTATTATAGTTATAAATGAAATTATGTTTATCAATTTAACGAATCAGTATCATCAAATCAGTATCAGTATCACAATATTTATTATAATAATAGGTAATTATAACCTTTTCTTTACAAAATGTTTACTTAGAAAATTGGGAATGTCTAAAGACGGTTGTCGGCTTAAGATTTCACGAATTACTTCATTATTTTTTGTCTAGATATATGCAAATTTAAGGAACAATAAGAGGAATACACTTTTAAAAATATTGTTAAAAGTTTGTATGTATTTAAATATTTGTTTGTGTTTAAAGACTTTTAATATATTCTGAAACACGAAATATAAAATGTGTTAAACATGTTTACACCGGTACTGATTCGTTAAATTGGTAAACATAATTTCAATTATAACTGTAATAACAGTTAGTTTCCACGTTAATAAAAATTAACAGAATAATTCAATTTTGATGTTACGAATTGTCCGTTACGAATTTGTATAGTTACGAATTGTCGCCGTTACGAGTTGTCCGTTACCACTTGTCCGGTTACGAATTGTCGCGTTATGAGATGTCTGGTCACGAATTCTACGTTTGCACGCTTCTCTGTCCTTGGATCTTTCCCTGCATAATTAGTTTGAGCAAGCTGTATTTCTACACGTCTAATATGTCCGAGATATTCCAATTTTTTTGTGTTGATTGTATTGAAGATTTCCATTTCTTTATTTTTATCGATATTCGATAAAAATCCCTCGGACAATTTGATAAACCTCAATCAACGAGAGATTAAAACGGTCACCGATATCATGACTGGACATTGATGTTTTAAAACCGCTATTCAAACCGTACTTGCACTTGCATAGCCTCTACACCCATTTATTGTTTAACTCCAATACAATCTAGGTAAAGCGAATGAACTATAGTGCAGAAAATGGGAAATGGAAGAAAAGACTGCCGTAGACTTTCGTGTTGCAACGAAATTGAAAATGGTTATTCATTTTTGATGAAAATTTAATGTTTATTGTATAAAAGGTACCAATAATTGGGGAAAAATCGAATTGTTGTGATTTAGAACTCGCCTATTCACTTTTTGCTCGACGCGCTGAGGGGCATAATTAGAAAACAAAATTTTAGTAATGCCTCTGGGACTGTGGTTCCTAACCTTTTATGTCTGGCGACCCACCTTCTGATGTTTTTTCATATTCGCGATCCATCCCTCTGCTACTGTATTACACTACTGCTGCTGCTATTACAGCTACTGTAAGCTCCACGCAGCGACCCACCTGAAATTCGCTCGCGACCCACTAGTGGGTCGCGACCCACCGATTGGGAAACGCTGCTGGGATAATATGAGAGGACTATGAAACAAAATCAGCTCTTCCACTTTTCCACAGAATTTTTTAAAGTTAGGAGAAAATACAACGCTTCCATTCACCCCTGTATAATGCCATGCAAGCAAAATTTTTGCGTTACCGTGATAATACCAAACGATACCAATACATGTGCCTACAAACTGGTGCAACAATCATGAAAATCGGAGCAAAAAATAATAAAGTTATAAATTGTCAAACTTAATCAAAAATTTTGGGTGGCGGAATTTTGTGCCAGTGAGTGTATTAATAAAAGGATACGTCCTGAAGTGATCCCAGCAAAAAATAGACTCGTATGGAATATGTTTAAATTCAAAACAAATCCCGTCTGGACTAAAGCGATATTTTTTCATTTACTGGATATTTCCACCAAAATACAAATTTCAATCAGCACAGTAGGTTTTTAAGACTTTAATTCCAAAAAATTAAACATATTTTACAGAGAAACTCATATTTATATAATTTTAATAACAGCTCTTGGCTTCATAAGCGAATCTCCAAGAATTTACATAAAAAATTGTGGAGTGTGCGTATAATCTCTTCTTAGATCTTTCGCTTATTCGTTTCCTTAAGACTACGAACGGGTCGTGACCTCTATGGAATATTTTAATTGCGTAATCGATTTTTTTCGGTACAAGCTCTTACGCCGCGTATGAAAACTGACATGTTCGTGTAATTAATTCCTTTTTAGGAATTGGCGAAAAAATTTCTGTTTGTAGGTACAGTCCGTACAATATATATACCGTTGCACGTCAATATCTACGTCAGAGATTAAGTCGACATTGTTGCCCAACTACAAAAAATTCTTTAATTCATTTTATATCAAATATATCACATAATTATTGCGGAAGTGGATAATACTTATACAACAAAACAAATTAATATTCAATGTAAATAAATAAAAACATTCGAAATAGAAAACATATAATCTTACGTTAAAGTAAATAATAAAAACAATAAATATAATAAAACAAATACTTATAGTAAAGAATTAAAACAAATCTGAAGTGTCAAAATAGGGCTTTTGATTCACAGTCATTTGATTCGAGCTTCTGTCATGTGTCACATAATATTAATATATCTCCGTCATACGTCCTTGGTACATACCAATGATACAAACCAAAGACGTATGATGTAGATATATTAATATTATGTGACATATGACAAAAGCTCGAAACAAATGATTGTGAATGAAAAGCCCTATTGCAACTGTCAAATAAATGTTACCAATTTATGCTAAAATGTCACCTTTGTTCGATCGCAGTTAGGGTGTAATCCGAACAAGTGTGCTTTATAAAAACGCTTTATATTCCACTTATAGAAATTAAATGAAACAAGTTAGAATATGTTTCTTTAAATTTATATTAATAGAAATCTTCAAATATTCTTTCTACGCGTATATAATAAAATATGTCTAGTGGCTATAATTCCGCTGTACTCAGCTAAACGATTTTTAAAAGAAACACACCTACGACTTAAATATTTCGTGTTGGTATCATGTGACGTCAGGTGCTATGACGCCGATGACGTGCAACGGTATCTATATTGTACGGACTGTATCTAATAATTAAAAGTACGAATATGAGTTGTATTCAATAACGCGGATTCTGAACTAAAACTGATTATTATGTACTTACGTAACACTAAAATTTTTTATAGTCTTTTTAAATTTTCAACAAAAATGGTAGAAAATTGGTTCACCATCCGCTCTAATCACCAACAAAAATGGTAAAGATAAATATGGAAGATTTGTTCAACAAAAAATTAAGAAGATAAACAGTAAATTAGGATGGCGATCTCAGTACTAGTAGTAGTCTAGTCGCAATATAGGGGGTCCCGTGGGAAATTCTAGCTTGCCGTGATTTGATGGTGGTATTATATGTTTTTTGGGTCGTTGAATCCAATGGAAGTGGTCTGTAAGCATAAACATGGTGCGTTTAATTGTTATTAACAAATTATGGTAAACTTAGGTATTTTTCAGGAACTATTAGAAGCCCTGTAAATAAATTAATAGTGTTACAGTCTCCTCTGGTGTATTTTTGGTTGCTGAATCGAATGCGACTAGTCACGATTACTCAAAATATGTTCTTATTTTGTTAATAACAAAATAATTGTTTATTAATTGTTTATTAAACGATCTTCGTAAAAAAAACCCACGCAGCTCAAACATTTGCCCTTCCAAACCCTGAAAATCTAAACGAATACTTCATTAACGTGAGTAAAAATATAACATCCACTATTCAGTCTCAACAAGATCCCATTTCCTATCTCCCTAATTCAGAAATTGTCTCGAATTCATTCTTTATAAGACCAATCTATAAATCTGAATTGATCCAAACGATCAATAGTATCAAAAGCAAATCATCTTGTAGTACTGATGGACTATCTATAAAAATCTTCTCAAATCTCACAGATAATGTGTTAGAACTCCTCGTGTCACTAATTAATGATTCCTTTGAAAACGGTAAATTTCCAGAGTGCCTAAAGACAGCCATTATTATTCCTCTTCATAAAGGTGGCGAAAAATCTAATGCCTGCAACTATAGACCTATTGCCCTACTACCGGTACTCTCCAAAATTATTGAGAGGCTCATAAAAACCCGACTTATGTCCTTTCTCTTTGATAACAATATTTTATCACAAAATCAGTTCGGCTTCTTAACTAATAAATGTACAACTGATGCCATGTTTTCTGTACTTCACGAGGTTTACCAAGCACTAAACAATAATCTTTATACTGCCACTGTTTTCTGTGACTATTCCAAAGCTTTTGATTGTGTAAATCATAACATTTTGATTAAAAAACTTAATTACTATGGAATTCGAGGTATTTCTTTGAATTGGTTTAAATCTTACTTAGATAATAGGAAACAATTGGTTAGAGCAAATGATACTGACTCTAGTCTCAAAAACATTATATGTGGAGTACCACAAGGTTCAGTATTGGGTCCTCTACTTTTCCTGATCTTTATAAATGACATCACTAACTTAAAAATCGATGGAAAAATTTTTCTTTTTGCTGATGATACCAGTATCACTTGGAGCAACTCAACTATTGCAACTCTTCATGCAACTATAGCTTCTGATCTTCTTACGATAAAAACCTGGTCTGACTCTAATTTACTCTCCTTTAACGTGGATAAAACGGTAGCATTATCATATAAAGGTGCTCTTCAACCCCTGCTTGTGAATAGCAGCCAGATCTCTACCGTTGATTCTGTAAAATTTCTTGGTATTCTTTTAGACAGCAACCTCAAATGGTCCCTTCATATCGATTTGTTAAGTAAGAAACTCGCCTCGGCCTGCTATGCCATAAGATCTGTTTCGAAGGAACTCAATTTAGCATCTTCTAAAATAACATATTTTTCTTTATTCGAGTCTCATCTTCGATATGGTCTTCCTTTTTGGGGGTCTAGTACAGCTGCCCAATTTGATGTTATTTTCAAATTACAAAAAAGAGCAATAAGATATCTGTTTGGCCTCAGAAGAACAACCCATTGCAGAAGTTACTTTAAAGATCACGAAATTTTAACCCTTCCATCTTTGTATATTTTAGAAACTGTTTGCTTAATTCGTAAACACATGCATGTCTTTCCAGCAAGGCCTCATCATGACTACTCCACCAGAAATTCAACTTTTGATGTCTATTTACCGATCCCGTCTTCTGAGTTAGTAAAGAAATCTATACTATATTCCGCAAAAAAACTATACAACCATCTCCCTTTACAACTTAAATCTGCAACATCCTTTCTCAAGTTCCGTAAAATGACAAAAGCTCATTTATCTAAAAGACCATATTATTCAGTAGAAGAGTTTCTTAATGACTAACTAAGAAATCACAGTAATGTACAAGTAACTAAAGTGTATTTATCTATATTTGGGTGTCACATACAGCAGCTTAAACTTATTAGTTCCTTTGTTTGTGTTTTATTATATTATGTTGTAGGTTCAATTTTGCAATTTATAGTAATTTTGCAATATATTGGTTTTTGTTTTTTTACTTCACTTTTTTTTAACTTGTTTATATATTTTTTTTATTGACGATTTATCTAATTTTATAAAATTGTATTTGTTATTGTTATTGTTATGTATATCTTTTTCGTGAATCTATGTTAAGCTTTGTCCATAAAATTGTATAATTTTCAGTGACAATAAAGCATATTTCTATTCTATTCGCCGAAAAGCTCGAAATAATGCGCTATCTACAGCAAGTTTGTATCTTTATCGTAGTATTTTTATACGCTAAATCGATTGCCACTAGGCATGTTAAACCATGCCCCGACTTTGTTATTAACAAATTATTACAAAAATAACGGTTTATAGTACGTTTATTTACGGTTTTTGCTCTAGATTTTAAAAACTACTTGGATTGACATGAAATTTGGTATACACGTAACATGTCAAACAAAATAAGTGATATTGTGCCGATGTCCGCTTTTACTCTGGGGGTGAGTTTCATTACTTTTCGGGGATAAAAAAAAACCTTTAAAATAAGTCGAGAAGTAGAAAAATTGATTAATTCTAAGCAACTTTTGTTATATAGAGTTTTTTCACTAAGTCGACACTTTTCGAGTTATTTGCGAATGAATATGTTAATTTTTCAACAAAAAACCACGTTTTTAGACCGTTTTTCGCAAATAACTCAAAAAGTAAGTATTTTTTCAAAAAAAATTTTCCTAGCAAAAATATAGACTATAAAAAAGTGAAAAAAATGGTGTATGTGTGAGGTCCGTAGACCCAGTAGAAGCGGTGTTGTAGCTAATTAATAACAGGTCCATATTCGTCAAATTCCAAATCGAATATTTCAACATAAAATATCCAAAAAATGAAGCACTTTTGAGGAAAACTCATTACAACTTTTTTAAAGCTTTTAAAAAAAGCTTTTTAAAAAAAAATAAGCAAGTTACGATCAAAATAAAGTTGGTCGCCTTTTTTGATAAAAAAAAAACGGGAAAATCACCCCTTAATTAGCATCTCAAACGAAATTATTCGATACTGCTTCACAAGTTGCTTTACTTATGTTGTATTTATATGATCTACAAGTTTGATCAGTTCGAAAGTGCTTATAAAAGCATCAAGAACGTGTTTTTTTTTTGTTGAAAAATGAATATATTCACTCGCAGATAATTCGAAAAGTATTGACTTAGTGAAATAACTGTATAGAACAAAAATTGCTTAGAATTAATCACAGTTTCTCCACTTCCGGACTTACTTTAAAGGTTTCTTTTTTCACTCCCGGAAAGGGGTTAGGGGGAAAGGGGGCTATCACCCTGCATTAAATCTAAAGTTTTATTGTAATTCATAAAAGGTTATGGTCTATATAGTCTATAAGTCTATATCATCTATTCGGATGCAATTTTTTTACTCGTCTGATTATCAAAATACAAAATATTACTAAATTAAACAAAAATGTTGTTGCTTAGTGTTACAAAACGGTTATTAAAATATTATATTACAAAAAGTTTCGCAATTTATTTACTTTGGCATGATTCAGCCATTGTACATTATACAAAACTCCTGTTAGCTTCCAAACATGTAAAATCAAAAAATCAGTAGATATTTATTAATCCTGACAATCTCAAACGGATGAATGGATTTGCGCAACCGACCAATTATGTATTCTATTAAACTATCAATATTAAAAAGATTCGACAATCGGTCATGAGAAGAACCGCTATTTAAATCTTGAAAAGAAGAAACATTCCTCTGAAAAAGTTCAAAGACCTCTTCGTCTTCGGCAGGAGCAGCAGGCCAGCTTTTGGTGTTCGTTAACAAAGATACTGACTAAGCCGGAGGAAGAATTTTCAAGGAAGTTGTGAAATATTACGAATGATTTTTACAATTTAAAAATAATCTAAGAATTTTATATTTTAGCCCTAGCAGTTATGCCATATAATCACATTTATTTGTTTCACCGTGAGTTGATTTAATAGTTATTGTACAACAAGTGAGAAAAAAGATATATTTCTCACGAGCGCAGAAGCTTGTTGGCACGAGGCGAGTGCCGCAAATCAAGCGAGGGAGAAATATGTCATTTTCTCATGTGTTGTACACTGTACTTTTTCTATGGATGCGGTTTTGTCAAGAGTTCAAACTTCAAAATTAAATAATTTAGTATTTTTTATGGGAAATAAGCCACAATTTTACTAAAAAATGAATTTATTAACGTTTCGAAGCCCAAATCGGGTTTCGTTGTCAAAATACAAAATACTATTAAAATAAAACAAACATGTTGTTGCTAAGTAAAAAAATTCTTCTAATAATTTATTTAATCTGACTCATTTATATTGGCAATTCAGACGTATATTATACATTTTAAAGTAGAAGACTTTAAAATGATATCGCCAATATTTATGAGTTGCGTTCCTGGGACGACTTTACTAAAAGATAGTTCATTCGATTACATGAAATCAATCCCAACTCAAGAATATCCGTCGCAAAAAATCATAGCATGTGATCTGTCTTTAAAAAGACAACTAAATGCAACGATGACAGTACAAAATTCAAAATTTCAACAACATTCAAAACAACAAACACATTGAGATCTATTCTATCTAAAACTAAACCTAACAATGAACAAGAAAGAACAAAGAATTGCATTTATAGAATACCTTGTGAATGCGAACAATTTTATTTAGGTGAAACATCAAGACCATTACACGTTAGAATAAGTGAACATCAGTCTTATATTAAAAACAGAGAATTTGATAGATCTCAGATATGTCAACACGCATGGGATAATGAACATAGAGTTCAGTGGAGAGATTCAAGTATAGTCCTGAAAGAATCAGATAGTAAAAAGAGAAAAATCAAAGAAGCGGCTCTAATTATGCTAAATGAAACCAATTGTGTCGCAAATTCCTCGGTAGAATGCAGTAGGATGTGGTTACCCATACTGAAAGAGGAAGTCAATAGAAAGAAAATACCACGATTAGTAAGTCAATAACATATCGAGTTAGTACAAATTTTATATTTTAGTATTACTTATTGTATATCTATGTAATATTAATATTATTTATAATTTAAACATATTAAAGTCAGAATTTGGTATTAGTTTTTTGAAGGTAGATTAAATGTAAGACCAAATACTTACGATGTCGGGATAGTATCACGAGGTTTTTTCCTGGTTTTCCCTCGTGATTTACTATGGAATCTCTAACGCGAGAATTTTACTGTCATCGTTGCATTTAGTTGTCTTTTTAAAGACAGATCACATGCTATGATTTTTTGCGACGGATATTCTTGAGTTGGGATTGATTTCATGTAATCGAATGAACTATCTTTTAGTAAAGTCGTCCCAGGAACGCAACTCATAAATATTGGCGATATCATTTTAAAGTCTTCTACTTTAAAATGTATAATATACGTCTGAATTGCCAATATAAATGAGTCAGATTAAATAAATTATTAGAAGAATTTTTTTACTTAGCAACAACATGTTTGTTTTATTTTAATAGTATTTTGTATTTTGACAACGAAACCCGATTTGGGCTTCGAAACGTTAATAAATTCATTTTTTAGTAAAATTGTGGCTTATTTCCCATAAAAAATACGTAATTATAAAAATGCCACAAGGAAATAGCTTCAGAACAACATTAAATAATTTAGGTGCTTTTAGGTATATTAATTATATGCATAAATTGAAATAAAATACTTATACAGGTAGGTATTTAATATGTACCTATTCTTAAATTTTATATAGGTACGTTATTTATTTAAAATTCTGATTAACAGTTATTTTTGAACATTTTTGAAATTCCTGGTAAGTTTTGCTTTAACATGTTTTGTTTGACAAGATTAATTTTTTGTATTGTACATGTTACCATGGAAACGGCAATCATATATGGAAAACCGTAGGAGAACCCGTGAGAAAAAATATTTCTCACTGCAATGGCCGACTTTTCTCACTGCGTGAGAAATTGTTCGTTTTGAATCTATGTCAGTAGTGAGAGAAGTTGCACATTGTATAGCATCCATAGAAAAAACTGTTATAACCGTAAATATTAAAAAAAAAATAAAATTATTTCACCCTTTCAAATATTGACAGTATACCTGGGGATCTGATAAGTAGCTTCCTTCACTGATTAGGGCGTTGCGGTCTCAAAAAAAACATTACGATCTCGTAGTTCTAGAATGTCTACTCTTCTTTAGGCACACATGTCAAAATTTAGCGCGATGCAGTCATTAGTATATTTTTGAAGTTGACGTGTTTGGAAAAATGATGCATATGGAGAAAATAGTTACTTATAAGACCGGAAAGTGGTTTCTTTTTCAGGTCGGGCCAAGCAGATTCTAGGGCGAGCCGCAGGGAGCCGCAAGCGAGCCCTGGAAGCTTGGGAGATCTATGAGAGATAATATCTGATAATAGATTTTACCCCATGGGATAAAATGTAACGTTTCAGAAAATTATGACATTTCATGCCAGTTGTAAAAAAAACTTTTATTTGAGAAATAAGGAAACAAAATAAAAAAAACTTGCAAGAAAAAAAATTGTTTTCTGCGAATAGTCCAAGTAATGAAGTTTAAAATAGGACAAAACCTTGCAATTTTTACAGAATGGATCGATTTGCTTGAAAATTTGAGAATAAATTGTGGATAGTCTAAGGATCAAAATCTATATCATGCCGAAAGACGCTCTTACCATGGGGGTGGTTGCCACCCCATCTCGTGGGTAGAAATTTTTCATTATATTTTGGTCGCAAAAGTTGGTAAAAATGTTCATTCTAAGCAAAAAACGTTCTATACATTTTTTTGATAAAATTGATAGTTTTCGATTTATTTGCTATCGAAAGTGTTAGTTTTATATAGAAAAAAATCAATGTTTTTAATAAGTTTTCTGCTAATAACTCCAAAAGTTTTCGTTTTATCAAAACAATTTTACTTAACAAAAATGTACCTTTTGAAAAAATAAACAAAACCTTTTTTTTAATTTTCTTTAAGACCAATATTAATCGAGCTATACTTTATTATATGTTGGGTCTCTTCTTCGTCAAATGCTAAATATTGTAGTTTCAAAGTCAAAATACGGGAAAATTATGCATTTTTCGAAGACAAGTTGTTCAAACTAATTTAAAGTAAATAAAAATATCTATCTTCAGAATTAAAAAAAGCCTCTAGCTCAAAAATTAAGTGACTTGCAATGAAAAAATGTCAGTCCCTATTTTTTTCAGCGAAAAGTGATCGCAAGCAACCCCCTAATCACCACTCTAATTAAAATTAGTCATTGACCTTATTTGATCTTTTTTATTTATGTATTACTAATAGATTCTAGAACTTTGACGGGCTTAGATTGATTAGTTTTTAAAAAAGGGAGTTAAAAGCGAATAACAAATTTTTGTAGTTTGGAAAAAATGGACTTTTCTTCAGAATAGCAAGATTAGCATCAAAGATGCAAAAAAATGTTTAAATATGAAATTTTAGCTTATTTAATTCTCAAGAACCTAATTTGCAAAAAATTTTTCTACGGCAGAAATTGAGTGAGCTATTAACAATTAAATATTGTAATAACATGTTAAGACCACCTTTACCAACCCTTTCAAAATCACCTCGTTTTGCGACTGAGGATTTTAAGAATATTTAATATTAATAGGCTTATAGATCTTGTAAAATACTACAAAATTATTTTTTAACAAACCTTCTAAGATAAAAATAAAAAAGTTAAGGTTAAAAAATCAATATATTTTTTTGAAAAAAAAAAGGATAAATCCAATTGGAAGCATAATAATGTAAGTTAACGGTGTTTTTAGTCATTGAACTTATTTATTCTTATTTATTTGTGTATTATTAATAGATTGTAGAAGTTTGACTGGCATACAATGATTAGTTTTTAAAAAACTGGAGTTAAAAGCGAATAACGAATTTTTATAGTTTGGTAAAAAATGCAATTTTCTTCAGAATAGAAAGATTAGCATCAGAGATACGAAAAAATGTTTTAATATAAAATTGTAGGTTATCTAATTTCCAAGAACTTGGTTTGAAAAAAATTTTTTACGGCAAAAATTGAGTGAATCGTAAATGAGTATATCGAAAAACATTGATTTTTTCTATACAAAACTAACACTTTCGATAGCGAATAAATCAAAAACTATTAATTTTATCAAAAAAATTTATAGAACATTTTTTACTTGGAATGAACGTTTTTATCAACTTTTGCAGTCAAAAAAGCAATTTCGTTAACGTAACCGAATTCAAAATTATTCTGCACATCATTTTTGAAACACTATTTGTTTAAAATATCTCATTTTTGTTGCCAAAAAATCAATTAATTCGTCTGGACTAAATTACGGTTCTATTGAACTTGGTACAGTGTTGCCAAACTGAATTTTGTTATATTAGATTTAAATTTTCCAACCGATTTCCGATGCGACTATACCCGTGTTGGCACCCAGAGCACCCATAACATAATAATTAAATAAGCTTTTTTGAAAACGACTTCTGAAGTGGAAATCGAAACGTGAAATTTTTAGTAAATTGTAATTTTCATTACAATCAGTTGTGCCTTAATCTCATATAAACACAATATTTTTAATATTTTTTTTATTTCCATTTATTTACTACCTTATAGAGATATATTATAATAATTTTTTAATAGTACCTAAGAACTAAATATTAGGATTACTTATATAGTTTTATGCATATAATATTCGGTGTCTATCCTATCTTGTCTTTCAATGTTTTTCAATATCATGGTGGAGAATGTCAATGACACTGAAATAACTTACCAGCAAATTACTATCGATTGCTTAAATTATACTTTACTCTTGTGTAACGTACTCGGACTTTGTGCGGTGTTTGCAGAATATCCATTTTAATTTGCCATACAAATTTACAAATTAATAATCCCGAAAAAAGACATTGTAAATATAAATATATTGATATTCATTATGTATTTGTATGATACATTTTTTGTTTATCCTAGAGGTCATATTATATAAAGGAAACAGTTCAATAACATTTATAGAAGGCAAATTATAGAGAATCAATGTCCAATGTATGAACGAAAGGTTATGGACCGGTGAATTTTTCTTTTGCACTTCCCTGGCAAGTAGGTCCGCTTTTTGTTCCCTTCGTTACCAGTATGTTGAGGCACCCACCCAGACTAAACATACTTCATCACTTTTTCCGAGCCAAATTTAATTTAAAAGACAGTTCCAAACTATGTAACTTGGAGTCAATTCGATTCGAATCACCTTTAATGCTGCATGGCTCTCCCATATAATTTTTATAGATCTGTTCCTGCTGTTCCTCTTTATTAGTTCCTGCAGGCATCTGTATAGCGCATAAATTTCCTCTTGCAATATAGTATCTAGAGTGATTACCTAGGCTTTCATTGGCTTAGCCTTAATTTACCGCCATATCCTCCAGAGCCAATTCCATCATCAGGTTTAGAGCGTATCAGCATGGATCTGTCAAGTATCTACCATAAGAAAGAGTTATATGTGAAAAGAGTGATTATACAGAGTGGGCCAAAGAAAACAGTCCACCTCGATATTTGGCAGTATTTATTAGATTTTAAGGAAATGAAGAAACAGGTCGATTTTTGATCTAAGGGGACACATTTTTACGGTACATACATCTGTCATTTGTGAACCCCCTCCGTTCCATTTCCCCCACCCCTTATTTTTAAATAGGGAATAGGGGCCGTGTGCTACCTCATTTGAAAGGTTATTCAATTCTCGATTCAGTAATATTACCACACAGGGTGTCTAAGGAAAATTATTTTGAAATAAATTAATTGACGCAAAAAGAAGAATGTATGCAATTTATTTAACTTAAAATACATTCTAATACTGACAGAAAACAGACAAAAATTTTTATTTGACAAATAAATATTGTTTTTTGCTTAAATTCAATTTTCAACCTACCAAGAGGCAGATGGGCAGCAGCTTTAACATTGAAATTAAGCGAAAAGCAATGTTTATTTATCAAAAAACATTTTTTTCTGTTTTGTGACAGCAGTAGAATGTATTTTGAATTAAATAAATTACGTACATTCTTCTTTTTGTGTTAATTAATTTAACTAAAATATTTTTTTCTTGGGCACGCTGTATAAATAATTATGTTAATGTTTATATTACTGAATATAGAATTGAATAACCTTTAAAATAAGCTAGCACACGACCCCTGTTCCCTATTTAAAAATAAGGGGTGGAGGAAGTGGAAGGGAGGGGTTGACAAATGACAAATGTGTGTACCATCGAGCATTTTGTGTAAATCGACCTTTTACGTCATTTCCTTAAAATCTAATAAATACTGCCAAATATCGAGCTGGACGGTTTTCTTTGGCCCACTCTGTATAAGTAATATTATCAATGTTCCGGGGGGTCTGGGGAGGGTTCATAAAGGGGGTCTGCCCCCGGGAAAACTTTTTAAATTTAGCCTCAATAAGGGCGTTTTAAAGCTATTTGGGAGCAAGGAAAAAATTCAGGAATTTGTTTATAATTTGGTTGTTTGGCGCCGTACCGGCGCGTACCGTCACAAAAACAGTACTGTTTCTAATTGTTTCAATTATTCACTCCTCAAACCTCATCAAGTCTGTGTATAATATCTTTCTCTTGATTGCGTTTTTCCCTTTTTCCGATCTGCTACCTACCACAGACAGTTTGCATGCATTTAAACTACAAGATCCATGCCAGTCTGAGACTTTGAGTCTGAGCTCTGTAGTACTCCGCACAATAGAGACTAGGTGGGGAATTCCTCAACTTGAGAGATTTATAGAGAACGTCCTATTGATGTATGGGACAATAGGATAGATATGAATAAGGTATAAGATTTAACATGACAGGGTACTGCAACTATGTCATTACCTGCAGATTTGTTGAATATGACACATACAATCAATCACACATGCACCTAAGTACAAACTTAAAATATTCATACACTAGGTCTGGATCCTGCGTATGAAAAAAAAGTTGATTAATAGCAAGCTGAAAATTTGTTAATAGCTTAAGGATGTCTAGTCTAACAAACTTTGATATATGGGAACACTGAAACAGGGGAGGTTTTAATTGTGGAACAGGTTAAAAATTTGGAACGGTCAGACCACGAAAATGTCACATGTATTTTTAGGCTATTGATTATGTACTATAGAAAGGAACTACAACGTTAACGGGGTTTTATTATTTCATATGGTCAATGAATCTCTATATATGAAAAAACAGCGAAGTGCTACCATTTAAAGGGGTGCGTTTTTGAGAAATGGGTGAATTAGTCCCTTGGCACAGGTTACATTAGGGTGAGTTCTATGCATTTTTGGTACAAACACGTCTACATAAAAATTGTTCCTGGTTAAATTTTCTATCTAAATATAACTTTTTCAAGTCAAAGATACTTTTTTTTTACAAAAATTCGAGTATATTCAAAAGAAAAAGCACAAAGAAACCCAAAAGAAAGAAATTTTGTTTTTTGTCCCATATCTTTTGTCCACGGGGATATAGGTATAGACATTTCTTCACACAAAAAGAACTTACATATTTTCTCTTTAAAATGATGTTTGGCAGAGGTCATTAGGATTTACAGTTTTCGAAATATGATTTTTCAAAGTTCGCAACTCACAGCAAATTTTGGGCAATTTTACTTGTTATTTCGCAAATATTGTTCTGTAACTTTTTTCTACGTAACTTTAGGCATATGCAATGGTACATGTAAGAGGAATAGAAATCAATTACCTTTAAAATGTTTTACTGTATAATGTTGTACGACTTCTTTTAAAGAGTTTATCTTTTTCAAGATTTTATACTTTTATCGAGTTTTTATATTTTTTACGATTATTTTTTAAATTTCCCATTATAACTTTTTTTTCTACATTTAGGTATATATTATATAATAAAATAGAAAGCTTATTCTGTTTACTTTAAAATGGTGTATTATAAAAAATTCTAGGATTATTTTTGAATAAGATATGCTTTTTCAAAATGTAATAAGTACTTGCAACGATTTTTGATTTTAGGATTATTTTTTAAATTTCTCATTATATTGTGGGAACTCTAAGATAACTGAGAAATGTCAGATATATTTGAAAATTTTTGATTTTGAAAATTTTTTAAATGTCAACGTTTAAATAATTTTAACTAAAGTGATGTTTTCTAAGACTAATGTTTATGTAATTTTTGTAAAAGAAGTAATTTTAAATAATACAGGTAAAAAAATATCAAAGAATCACTCGGTTTCCTTTATCTAAATATAGATGATACAACATTTTAAAGAACAGAAAGTAAGCCCTCTTTATTGAGCAATATATAGTATATTCATGTACAAGAAAAAAAGTTATAATGATAAATTTAAAAAATAATCCTAAAATCAAAAATCGTTGCAAGTACTTATTACATTTTGAAAAATAATATCTTATTCATAAATAATCCTAGAATTTTTTTATAATACACCATTTTAAAGTAAACAAAATAAGCTTTTTTTATTATATAATATAATATATACCTAAATGTAGAAGAAAAAAAAATATAATGGGAAATTTCAAAAATAATCGTAAAAAATGTAAAAAATAATATTTTTTTATATTAGGTATTATATAATATATAATATAATCTTTAAAAGTATAAAATCTTGAAAAACCATAATCTCTCTAAAAAAACTCGTACAACGTTATACAGTAGACCACTTTAAAGGTAATTGATTTCTATTCCTATTGCGTGTACCATTGCACATACCTAAAGTTGCGTAGAAAAAAGTTACAGAACAATATTTGCGAAATAGCAAGGAAAATTGCCCAAAATTGCTGTGAGTAGAGAAATTTGAAAAATCATATTTCGAAAACTATAAATCCTAATTACCTCTACTAAACCATATTTTAAAGAAGAAATATGTAGGTTTTTTTTTCTGTAAAGCAGTATCTATACCTATATCCTAGTGGACAAAAGTTATGGGACCATAAACAAAATTTCTTTCTTTTGGGTTTCTTTGTGCTTTTTCTTTTAAATATATTTTTGTAAAAAAAAGTATCATTGACTTTAAAAAGTAATATTTAGATAGGAAATTTAACAAGGAACAATTTTTATGTAGACGTGTTTGTGCCAGAAGTGCATAGAACTCACCCTAATGTAACATGTGCCCAGGGACTAATTCACCCATTTCTCAAAAACGCACCCCTTTAAATAGTAGAACTCCGCGGTTTTTTTATATACAGATGTCCATTGACCATATGAAATAATAAAACCCCGTTAACGTTGTAGTTCCTTTTAGCTATCTTATTTTGAATATAATAGGTCTGGATCCCTCGTATGAAAAAACAGTTGATTAATAGCAAGCTGAAAATTTGTTAATAGCTTAAGGGTGTCTAGTCGGATAAACTTTGATATATGGGAACACTGGAACAGGGGTAGTTTTAATTATGGAACAGGTTAAAAATTTGGAACGGTCACACCACGAAAACGGCACATTTATTTTGTCCGACAGAACAGACTTAAACTCTTCGAAATCAGACTGCTATTTATCACCAAATGGGCGTTTTAATGAGTGGAACATGTAGAATATGTCAAATGACACGAATTATGACAGATGATAAATAGCAGTCTGATTTTTGCATGAGTGTTAAATCTCTGTTCGGAGAGTTTAAGTCTGTTCTGTCGGACAAAATAAATGTGCCGTTTTTGTGGTGTGACCGTTCCAAATTTTTAACCTGTTCCACAATTAAAACTACCCCTGTTCCAGTGTTCCCATATATCAAAGTTTATCCGACTAGGCACCCTTAAGCTATTAACAAATTTTCAGCTTGCTATTAATCAACTCTTTTTTCCTACGCGGGATCCAGACCTATAATCAATAGCCTATTTGTTCGACGGAACTTCCAATTGATTTGTTACCCTTTCATTAAACTCTCATGCAAAAATCAGACTGCTATTTATCACCTGTCATAATTCCTGTCATATGACATGTTCTACGTGTTCCACTCATTAAAATGCCCATTTGGTGATATTATAGCAGTCTGATTTTTGCATTAGAGTTTAATGAAAGGGTAACAAATCAATTGGAAGTTCTGTCGGACAAAATACATGTGACGTTTTCGTGGTATGACCGTTCCAAATTTTTAATCTGTTCCACAATTAAAACTTCCCCTGTTCCAGTGTTCCCATATATCAAAGTTTGTCCGACTAGATACCCTTAAGCTATTAACAAATTTTCAGCTTGCTATTAATCAACTTTTTTTTTATACGCGAGATCCAAACCTAATATGCACAGCTACACTGTGCCTACTCAGCAAATAATTCAATCACAACTGACTTATCATATGGTGAGATTTGTGCTGCGACTAATGTACTTCCCAATCCCTAAATCTAACACAATGGTGACCAGCAGATGCATGTTATAGATGGAAAAGGGTTGCTTGCCTAAATTAAGGCTGCGTAAAAAATAAAATAGACACGAGATAAAGAGAAGGGGACTCAGAGTACTGTACGAGTACACAAAAATTATAAAGAGAACAAGCAAAAAGACGACTCTGGTTGCGGACTCTGTCTTTACTCCAAATAAATCAAGTGAGTCCATTAAAGTCCTACAGGGTACAGTAAGGTAGCTTCTGTAGAACACAGATATAACAGCCTTGCGTATATCAAGTTTTCGGGTGGTTTTGACTTTCTGTATTATTAGAACTAATTACATAAATACATGAACTCAAACAGGCCCTAGAAGCCCAAGGCTTTAATGGTTTTCTTCCATTTCTTACTATCTTGTGCAGGGCCGCGCCGTCCACGTGTGTAATGTGTGCGGCGCACACAGGCGCCAGCAATTAAGGGGCGCCACTAGAGTTGTTAAAAAAATTTTACGCCGGTAAAAACAGCACTTACTCATTTACCGACCTTGCCACCCTGTAAAACTCAACTTCAAAGGTAAGCAAATTACGTATTGATTTATACAGTCTGCATAAACAAAAAAAATCCTGTACAGGTTTCCTCGGATTTCGGACAGATAACAAATTTAATTTTGTTATTACCACAGCAAATGAAACTGCAAAGAAACTGGATGTGGAGCTCAGTTTTCAACCAGCCACAGCTACGGCGTCGGAATAAAAGCAGACAGTTCGATTACGAACATAAAGCCGAACTGCTTTTGGATCCTAAAATGTCATACACAGTTCATTTCTTTAATTGTGTTCTCGACCAAGCATTGATTTCAGTCAATGAAAGATTTTCCACATTGGAAAATCATGTTGATTGTTTCAAATTTTTATATAATTTGAACAACATTACAGAAAACTCACATTTAAAACTTTTTGAAGTTATACTTCTTTACCGGCGATAGAGGGTGAATTTTTATATGTTAAAACCTATCAGCCCGGCACATGCGCATTATAACTTTGTTCTGATTGGATGTTCAAATGACATGTCAAAAATTATCCGATATGGCAGCTGTAGGACAGCTGTGGTTTGGAGGTAAAGGTAAAGGTAAACAAATGTATAATATATTAGTTTTATTGTTATGAGGACAGAAACAAAAAAGTTTATAATATTGTAGTGACTTTTAAATAGTTTTTAAAAGCAACAGGTACGTAATAATTGTTAATGTATCATGAGTATAAACCTACCTATTTGATCTGCCAAAATACATAGTATGTAATACTTTTATTTATATAATTTGATTACCATCAAAATTTCTATCAATATTCACCTAATATATTGTTTTCTTACTCTATGTTTTGTTGTATTTTTTCAATTATAAATCATTTCAATTCAAAATTAAAATAATTTGATCAATTTTCAAAATATCAAAATATCACAAGTTTAATCCGTTTAGTTAGTCGATCTTCGTAAATAATGACACATAGTGTCCGTGGCTAAGCGTTGAAGGCGAATGAATTCCAATACCAACCGCGCTTATCAGCGCTGGTTCGAGTCCCAATAGAAACTTTCTTTTTTGTTTTTTTTAATACATTTTATGATTGTAAGTATATTTATTATATAATTGTATTTTCAGAAAATACGTATTTAGTTAAAAAAAATTTCGACAATTAATGTTCAGACATCATTTGTGGCTTGTTTAATGTGTTTGTGTGTGTTTTATTCTTTTATTATTTTAATTTTTGGCATTGTTCTAATAAAAATGTTTGAGAAGTAGTAAGTATAAATTAGTTTAATATTTAAACAAAATATAAATAAAAAGTATATTAATTTCGTTTAAATCATATAATAAAAGTATAACTTCTTACGTGCGTACAAAGTACACACATTCTTTTTTTGTTTGTAAAATTTCAAAATTAATATTTTTAAACGAATTTACTGCAGTTTATCCAAATTTAACAATAGCTCTTCACATTCTGCTCACTGCCCATATCTAATACCACTGCTGAACGATCTTTTTCTAAATTGAAACTTATAAAAAAAGATTATAAGTTATTATAAAATTTTTTATATTTTTATGTTTATTAAATTTTTATAAAAATTTATAAAATTCATCTCAGTATTAAATGAAAATTGATATTCACCATATTATAAAAAGATTTTCCGAACTGAAGGCGCGAAAAGTTAATTTTTTATACAATAGCCATTTCATGTTTACCTATATCTTTAGTTTTTTATGTGGTTACGCCAAAGATTTATTTTTATTTAATTATTTTAACTTACTTTATTTTCCTGTTGAATGTGTGAGAATTTTTAGATATTTTTGTTTGGTTACAATCCGTAACACACCTAGTATTTTCTTCTGGGGGGTGTTGGTTTCGGCACCGAATTTTTTTTGTATTGCTTATGAAAGACAAGTTACATTTTCCTACTATTCTTTATATATTTTTCATATGCCCTGGAGGGGATTTTAACCCTGAAACCCTCCGGCGTGCGCCACTGGTTACAATAAATAATTGTTAATTTTGAGCACCATTAAGTGTTTTGGACACAGGCGCTATCACGTGCTAGCGCGGCACTGATCTTGTGCTTGAGATTTCCAGTTTTGTACTCCTAACAATCCCAAGTCTTCTTTTACCGATTCCATCCATTTTCTTCATGCTCGTCCTCTTCTCATTTTTGTACCAACTTCAATATTTATTATTTCTTTGGGGACTCTTCTTTCCTGCATTCTATTTACGTTTCCGAGCCATCTTAGTCTTTGAACTTTCGCAAAAACTGATTGCACTCTCAACATATTTACAAATTAAGACGAACATGAATCTAATCTGATAGATTAAATAGATTAAATTAAGCTGAGATTGTTAAGTACCAATAAGGACACTATTTTTGTTAAATAAATCTTAATCGGTGTAGACTGTATAACAAAGTATTAGCTGACATAATTGCGGTTTCACCAACAAATTTCTAACGGTAAATCAAAATAGTAGTATCTATGGGCCACGATTTAATGTGATTGGAATAATTTAAAGAATGGCAATAAAAATAGTTCTGCAATAAAACGTTTGTTACAGCGTGTGTTTCTAATTTTTAATTATTTTATTTCATTTCCTAATTTGGATGTAGGAACCTACATATGCGAATAGTTTTTGCATAATAATTTTGCAATCCAGGGTCCGAAAAAAATTACAAACTTGTAAAAATATGCTGGGCCTAAAATAATCACTTCAAATAGTATTTTTTTTACTTATAAATCAAGGCTCAAACTTTCAAACGCCCTTTGAAAATTTGAAATCGGTCAACTAAGAGAGTCCAGGGAATTTTTTTTAAGTTATGGTAGTGAGGGTACCCTCCGCGCGCCGGGAAAAAGTAAATCGGCGAGTTCAAAATCACAACTCGCTTCAAAATTGCATTTTCTCGGCTACCTGTCACCCGATTTTGATGTTTTTATTTTTTTAAATCGATGTCTAGGGCGATAAGTATTTCAAATATGATATTTTCAAACACCTATTTTAATTGTAAAACGGAAAAGGGCCTAGCCGGGTAAGATGATGAAAAGTGCCTCCAAGTCGATTCGAATTCCATATACGTCAACGTTTAGATATATAGTGAAACTTACTTTCTGAAATTTTTAGCCCCCTAGGTGATCAGGTGACCCACCTAGAGCCTAATTAGGGTTTTTATGTTTTTATTTTTTATCTCAGCTGCATCGAGAACTAGCGAAAAACTTTAAATAAAAAGTTGTAAGCTTTAAAAAGTACTGTCCGGTTTTTTTTTAATTTTGGCGGGAAATTTAAATTTTAGAACGATTTTAAAATTTTAAATGAGTATAAAAAAATAACTAAGACATTCGTTTTCACGAAAAAAATATATAACGTGTATTTTGGCATAATATTTCACCCTGAATTTTTTCAAATTTTTAAAATTGGTGAAACGCACCTTTAAAATAAAAAATCGCATTTTTTCGGTTTTTTTTTTCGTTTTTTGATATAATTTTATACATATTTTTCAAAAAAGGTAACACCGTCACTAGAATAGGTAAAAAACTGAAAAATAATTGGGGTTTGCTTAATAAAAATATTTTGTAATGCCATCCATTTTCAAGATACAGGGCGTTGAAGAAAACAAAATTTTAAACATTTTTTACGATTTTGCCGAAACTACTGGCAACATTGTAATAACATTTAGCGAGTTTTAAGAAGTAGTTGTTGTGCATTTTTTGACATACAATTAAGAATTTTATATTTATCATTGGCGCGCATAGGGGCAATGGTCTGAACTTTTTAAAGAAAAAAGATAGTACGGCACTGACATATTTTAAATTAACAATCGTTTTTTAATTCCTCGTTCAATTTGTTACAAAAAATCTATCTTCCTATTTTTTCATAAGACGCGCCATTTTTATTCAAAAAATAAAACATCTTAACCCTTACAAAGTATTCGAACTTCTATGAAATAAAATATGTACTACTAATAATAATTAGTAGTTTCTACATCTTACCGTACATCCAATATAAAAACTAATTCGAATACTTTGGAAGCGTTAAGATATTTTATTTTTTGCAGCAAAACGGCGCCTCGTATGAAAAAATGAGAAGATAGTTTTTTTTATCGCAAACTGAACGAGGAATTCAAAAATGATTGTTAATTTGAAATATGTCAGTGGCGTACTATCTTATTTCTTTGAAAAGTTCAGACCATTACCCCTAAGCGCGCCAATGATGAATATCAAATCCTTAATTGTATGTTAAAACTTGCACAATAACTACCTCTTAAAACCCGCCAAGTTGTATTACAATGTTGCCAGTAGTTTCGGCAAAATCGTAAAAAATGTGTAAAATTTTGTTTTCTTCAACGCCCTGTATCTTGAAAATGGATGGCGTTACAAGACATTTTTATTAAGCAAACCCCAATTATTTTTCAGTTTTTTACCTACTACAGTAACGGTGTTACCTTTTTAAAAAAATATGAATAAAATTGTATCAAAAAACGAAAAAAAAAAACCGAAAAAATGCGGTTTTTTATTTTTAAAGGTGCGTTTCACCAATTTTAAAAATTTGAAAAAATTTAGAGTGAAATATTATGCAAAAATACACGTTATATATTTTTTTCGTGAAAACGAATGTCTTAGTTATTTTTTTATACTCATTTAAAATTTTAAAATCGTTCTAAAGATTTAAATTTCCCGCCAAAAATAAAAAAAAAAATTTCGGACAGAACTTTTTAGAGTCTACAACTTTTTTATTTAAAGTTTTTGCTAGTTCTCGATGCGGCTGAGATAAAAAATAAAAACATAAAAACCCTAATTAGGCTCTAGGTGGGTCACATGACCACGTAGGGGGCTAAAAATTTCAGAAAGTTAGTTTCACTAATATATGCTAAACGGTGACCTATATGGAATTCGAATCGAGTTGGGGGCACTTTTCATCATCTTACCCGGCTTGGCCCTTTTCAATAAACATTTTGCTTGGCGCGCCGAGTGGCTACCCCCATTCCCACAACTTTAAAAAATTCTCTAGGCCCTTCCAGTTGCCGATTTTAATTTTTCAAAATACGTTTCTTTATACGAAAAATAAATGTTAGACTATTTAAAGTGCTTATTTTTGACCCAGCATAATTTTGCAAATTTGCAGTTTGCAAATTTTTTTCAGATCTTTCCGTTTTACCTCCGCTCAATTCCTCAAGGCCGTTATCTTTTGTGTATCGCTGTATATTATATTATTATTTATCCGTTTTTTCTGGTTACTCGGTAATAGCTATTTGTATAACAAGGGAGGAAAGTGCTACTTTTCCTCCCGAGAATGAAGTTTACTGCCCGACGCGTAACGGAGGGCAGTAATCATTCAAGGGAGGAAAAGGCACTTTACTCCCATGTTGTACATATGGTTTGTCCACCTTCCTCAAATAACAAGTCATTTTTTCATTTTTTCTTAATTTATTTATGTAACTAACCAACAAAATTTATTAGAACTAAAACTAACAAGTAGGTACAATATAACCGTCAACTGTCAAACATAAGTCAAATTATTAATGTAAACAATGTTAAATCAGAATAACAATTTACTGTTTTTTACCATTCTGCAAAATACAGAGTGTTTTAAATAAACGTTAAAATATATAGATACTTACGTAATATAAAATAGATATTGTACAGGGCGTCAATAAGTTATATTTCATGAATGAAATACCATGACGTCACTTTTACTTTTCCTCCCTAGGGAATTTCATTCATGAAATATAACTTATTGACGCCCTGTACAATATCTATTTTATATTACGTAAGTATCTATACATTTTAACGTTTATTTATAAAACACCCTGTATTTTGCAGAATCGTAAAAAACAGTAAATTGTTATTTTGATTTAACAATGTTTACATTAATAATTTGACTTATGTTTGACAGTTGACAGTTATATTGTACCTACTTGTTAGTTTTAGTTTTAATAAATTTTGTTGGTTAGTTACTTAAGTAAAAATGAAAAAATGACTTGTTATTTGAGGAAGGTGGAAAAACCATTTGTATAACATGGGAGTAAAGTGCCTTTTCTTCCCTTGAACTTTCCTCCCTTGTTATATAAATAGCTATTTCAGATAGTTTCTTGGTTTTGGGTTTCAGTTGCTTTTTTCTATTTCATTTTCCCACTTTACCAACTATTATCAATTTATTAAATTCTTAATTTCCGTTTTTGCTTTTCTTATGTTTTCATTCAATATTTGTCTTATTTTTCCCAGTATATGTAATTTCTATTTTGTTACATCATTGTTTATGAATGTTTTATGTTCTTTAGTATGTTTCAGTTTATTTTTAATCGGCGTAATTATTTCTTTATTGCTGCTTTTCTATAGTTTAACTTTTTGAAGTTATACTTCTTTAGGAGCTATTGAGATTGAGGGTGAATTTATATTGATCCGCGCGCATGCGCACACCGACAGTATGGTATTAGTCATTATACGGGCTCTGATTGGGTGTTGAAATGATCTGTCAATAATTGTTCAATATGGAGGTTATCGGTAAACAAAAATATTGTATATATTAGTTTTTATTGTTGTGAGGATAGAAATAAAATCAAATTTATAATTATAGTGACTTTTTAAATAGTTTTGAAAAGCCGCAGGTACGTAATTCTAAATGTTTCAGTTGTATTCCAATAAAAAATTATCTTCATACCTATCTATTTGAAAAATGTAAAAAAAATAATGTAGTTAGTAGTTACCTATTCGTAGGCAATGCTTTAATTTACATAATCTTATTACGAACAAACTTTCTACAAATCTTCATCTAATATATCGTTTTCTTACTCAATATTTTATTGTATTTTAATTCGACAAAAATCAAACTAATAATTTGATTATAAACAAAATGTCAAAAAGTTTATGGTGTAAACGTTTAGTTTGTGTATATTCCCGCATGACGTATACGCTTAGGTGGTCTAGTGGGAAATCGATCGACTCTCGTACGGCGCGATAGACGTGAACTGGGTTCAAGTCCCAAGCAAGTTGTTATTTTTTTATTTTTTTTTATAGATTTTATGATTGTAGTATATTATTATATAATTTTTTCAGAAAATACGTATTTAATTAAAATTTTTGGCAACAATTATTGTTCAGAAATCATTTGTGGCATTTTTCAATGTGTTTGTGTGTGTTTTATTCTTTTATTTTTTTAATTTTTGGTATTGTTTTAATAAAAATTTTTGGAAAGTAGTAGAGAAACTGTTTAAAGTATATTGATTTCGTTGAAATCATATAATAGAAGTATAACTTCTTACAAAAGTACACACATTCTTTTTTTTTCTCCTTATCCTTAAAGACGTTTGCCATTACATTTGCCCATTTAGTCTTATTTGCAGCCGCCCTGAATAGTTCTATGGAGTCCATTGCCGTAGGTTTTTAAGCTAAGAGTTGCGTCTTCTTCCTGGTCCCCTTTTGCTATTGATTGTGCCTTCGGTTATAAGTTGGAGCAGTTTATACTTTTGATTTCTTACGATGTGACCAAACTATTGTGTTCTCCGTTCTTTTATTATAAGCATTTTTTGCATAAACCAAAATATAGGTTAGATAATCTATAAAAAGAAATTTAAGAACATCAATTTTAATAATATTTTTTTTTGTTTCAGATTCAGGACGTCAGGATGGAGCCCTTTATGAAACTATAAAGTTTTCGCCGACAAACATGTTTCGTGTAATATTCGGTACTTGCAAGAAAAAAAAGTTTTTGCAATTCTGATAAATACTAGTTCGTTGTATTAAAATCGATCTTGGCGTCGTATCCATATATCTTCGATAAGTATCTATGGATTTTGGAACGTAAGTCGGGCTTTATTTTAACGGTTTTAATACACGGTGATCGACACTTTATTTGTATGCTGCTCTAAGGAAATGATACGATGCCCAGCACTATTAGAGGTAAGTCAAGTTATGGTTAGTTTTTTTGATTGGCAGAGTAATTGAGATCATCTTAATTAAAATATTTAAATATTTAATCGGTTCATAACGTTCTACGACGTCTTCCGATTCCCAATCGCCACTACTCTATCGTACCACACGTCTTCGTTTAAGCCTCTTTCTCTAATTTACCTATGAATTCCCTCTATCCAGCTTTTCTTAGGTCTTCCTCTTTTCCGCCATCCTTTTGGTGCCCACCGTAGTACTTGCTTGGATAATCTTTCTTCTTCCATACGTTGTACGTGACCAAACCATCTTAGTTGCCTTATATGCTTTACATCCATTATCTCCAATATTGTAATTTCTGATTTTATCTCTTCTTGATATACCAGCGGCTCTTCTCCAGAAGTCCATTTCAGTTGTTCTGAGCATATTTTCGGATTTGAGTTGCCAAACGTCGCTACTTTTATAGATGTTATGCTTATTTTCTTTGGAAATACTTTGGTCCCATAGGATTCTGTTCAATAATGCGATAGCTCTCCTTCCTTGTGTGAACCTTTCTTGGATATTCTTGCCCAATGTTCCATCTTGTGTAATTTTAAGCCCCAAGTTTTTATACTCCCGACAGTTATTAATAGTTATTTCATTTTCCAACGCTAGATCCTGCTGTAAACCTCCGAGGCACATATATTCCGTTTTTTTTTGGTATTCACTTCTAAACCCCAGTTACGGTACTCTTTTATGATTTTGCGGGACCATGAGAATCTGATTAGCAAAACATAGAGTGTATAGCATGTTATCATTTATCGGTATACCCATATTTCCTCTTCCAGGATTTCAAAACTTGCTCCAAATATATTTTAAATCGCGTGGGTGATAGGCAGCAGCCAATTTAGTGTTTAAGTATTTAGTATTTAAGGTACCCATTTAAGCAAACAGTAGGAAAGAAAGATAATTAAAATTTAATTTCGATAGAGAGTACCACCATTCTCTTATGCTCATTTTATCTTTTTGGAATCCTCAGATTGTGCTCTCTCACACACCACACAGATAGCACACCACAGCTCTCACTGAGGATTCCAAAAGAATGAAATGCGCATAAACGAATGGTGGTGGTGGTACTCTGTACCGAAATTAAATTTAACTGTTTTTATTAATTTTCGTTTACTCACACAATGGAGTACTTGAAATCAAATTCGCTGGAGTTTTTGCCTAGATAGTATGGAATCAGTTCATTTAGGTATCATCTGTTTGCTTTGAAAATTATAGAGAAAGCACCGATTTAGGCTGTTAGAGGTGAACATACGCCATCGGCTCGGATATTTTTAAGATAATATAATCAGTTGATTATCCTTAAATTATAATGAAACTTAAACTATTGCTTTTTTGATATGATGTGGGTTGGTAGTTATCATGTCCTTTATGTATAAAGTTTGTGAAAGAATCAAATTTGTAAAATCTCTTCCAGATATGACACGCAACATGCACACTTCAATTAATTACATGGTTCAACGCTTGCCGTAAAATTGAGGAAGGGCATTTTAAACACATTATAAAGTTTTTGTAAATAAATACACATAAATAAATAGAAGAGTTCAATTATGTTGGATAGTACCCCCGTTAAGATAGGCAAATTGCCTTGACTCTCAGAATTCAATTTTTTCTTTTCAATTTTAGGGGATTTTAGGGATTCTCTCCCTCTTATAGACTTCAAAATAGATCAAATGAAGGTTTTGTTTTTTAGGTTATATATAATTTGAGATAACTGAGTCCTTTTTTAGGATATTCAAAATTGGGAGAAACTCCGTCAAACCCCCAAAAACTGGGGGTTTGGGATTCTTTTTGGATGTTTAAACGCGTTTCTCCCATTTTTGAATGCCCTAAAGGACTCATCAACTTAATAACCTAACCTAGCGTAACAATAACAAAATCTTCATTTGATATATTTTGTCTATAAAATGGGGAAAATCGCCAAAACCCCCTAAAAAGCCTGTTTTTCGGATTATTGAAGATGGCGCACCTTACTGAAAAATCTGAAAGAAATTATAAATATACATAGTTTTTTATCAAATATACAAAATAAAAAAAATAGACTTGCAGCCCTCTAAAAAAAGTTATAGGTTCTTCTTTTTATGAGATTATGTACACTCAACCTACAGGTCTATAAATAATAGACGTGTTTTGTAAAAGCCTCAACTATATGTGTGACCTGTTTTTGAAATATTTATTGAATCCCACCTAAAAAAAATAAGAAGGAAAATATGACGTTTTGGTGGGGTGGGGAAGTGGAGAAGTATTTCAATGAGTGAATTCAATTGAAAGAATTCAATGAGTGAGGGTATTTTGCCTATCCTAACAGGGGTACCCTTTTCTTAAAATTTTCGTGACATACGGAGCATCTTTTTATCTTGATTTCGTTTATCTTTTACAGTCTTAATTATTGCTTCCTTTTTCATCTCACTGAAAGGTTTATTTCAATTATTTTACTAATAAACTAGCTATTCTCCATTAAAATACCGCTTTGACGGGTTTCCCACCGCCTACCTTTTTGTAAATCGCCAAATTTATAATTAAAATATAACGCTACAAGGAAACATGATTTTTATAATCCATGTTGTTAGACCGCACCGGTATGAAAAATATTTCTGATCCGGTTTCTTTGCGAAATCCTGTAGAAAAATGTTCCGAGCAAAATTTTTGGGCAGAAATTGTTCAAACAAATTCAAAAGATCACTTTTTTGCCCCAAAAAATATTTTTGTAGGTTTTTTTTGCAGAAAAAAGGTCTCTTCTCATTTTCTCAAAAGATGATAGTTTTCGAGTTATAAGAGATTTATCATCTGAAAAATGCAAAAATAAGCATTTTCGAGGTTTGAAAACTCTTAAGTAGATTATTACTTTTGACTTTACCAAGTTCCTAAATTATTGAAGTTTTTAAACATTCAGTTTCAAGATTCCGAAAAGTAATGAGGGTTTATTTTAATTTAGACCTCTATTTTTTAATTATTAATTATACGCGTCCACTCGACTTTTAAGTAGCAATTAGGCACTATATGATTGGCGTATTTAATTAGCACATTGGCAATAATTACTTGAATAAACAAATAAATTATTAAAAGTAAACTATATTAATAATAAAATTTTAATAAATGTAAAGTATTTATTGGGAATTTTTCGCATAAGTAGGCACGTATAATATGTACAAGTGTGCCAGAGACGTACCATATAGAGCAACGTGCGGCGGCATGCCTTCAGAATCTTGAAACTAAATGTTTAAACTTCAATAGTTAGGCACTTGGATACCTCAAAAATCATAATTTACATATGAGTTTTCAAGCCTCGCAGATGCGTATTTTCGCATTTTTCAGATTTTAATTTGCTTAGAAAACTTCATAAACTTTGAATGACTCAAACAACTTTTAATATTCTCCGTTGCGAAAAAGGTGATCTTTTAAATTTTGCCCGGCACGCTGCTGATTTGTTTAAAGGGGACATTTTTGAAAAGGAATACACAAAGAAAGCGAATCTGAAAATTTTCCATACGGGAGTTGCCTCACAACATTGACTATTAGACATATGTACCGGGTGTCCCAATAAGAATGGCTCTCGGCCATATCTCAGGAACCGTTTATAGTAGAGCTTTGAAATAAAAAATTTTATAACAAAATTTGCCTCAGGAAAAGCCTGGAAATTATTTTAATAATTGTGGGACCACCGCTAGAGGGCGTAATTGAATATCAAAAATTAAAAAATCTAAATTTTACAAAAATTTCCTAATGAAGGGGCACTGGAAATCCGATCGTCGTATTCTTCATAAAATTCTACGCATATTTGATTTGACAAGTTTAGGTCTACCTTTGGAAATAAGAGGTGGGGGTGAGTGGGAACCTTGTTATGAAAAACTGGCTGTGAGTCCGGTTCTGCTTAATCAAATTTTGCAAACTTGGTCTTGCTGAAGACAGATCTTTTTCGTCAATGTAAAAGTTATGATTTCGAACCAACTTACTGAGTAATATGCCAGCTAGAAGGCGTTATTTAATTTTTTTCAGAAATCTAGTGTTCCTTGGAAAATATTAAATACAAACATGCATTTTTAATACCATATTACAAAATTAGATAAAATTAGCAACAGAATAGCGAAAACCGCATGTTAATACCTTTTTTCTATCTCGAGATATCTTACAAAACGTGTAAATTTAAAAACATAACTGTTACTGTCACCGGTAAACGAAATTCATTAAAAGTAGTGTGCTATGGAAACAACAAAGAAACATTTTCCAGCTGTCAACGTATATTAGGTCTTTTCAACGCTTCTCATTTGTTTCGAGCCTCGTTCATATCTCGTATATTAATATTATACACGGATTATACGGCATATGACAGAGGCTCGAAACAAATGAGAAGCGTTGAAAAGCCCTATTACAAAGAAATAAAAACAACTATTTAGTGATGACATAAACGTCTAAATTTTTGCCCATCATTTTCGTTGCAAACATTTACTCTTTCAAGAGTAGATTGAACAGCAGTCTCAATTTCTGCTCTCGATATGCTTTGAATGGCGTTTAGTATTCTCTGGATAATGTATTCTAGAGTAGTGTATGATGGGCAACAATTTGAATATTTAGGTCGTCACTAAGTAGTTCTTTTTGTTCTGTGTTATATTTAATTTGGATAGTATTGTTTCTCTTTATATTGTTGTTTTAATTAATTATATTTTTATACGTTGACATCTGGAAAATGTTATTTTGTTTTTTTCCACAGCACAGTACTTTTAATTAACTTAGTTTACCGGTGATAGTAACAGTTATGTATAAAATTTACACGTTTCTCGAGATATCTTGAGATAGAAAAAAGATATCGACATGCGGTTTTCGCTATTCTATTGCTAATTTAATCTAATTTTATAAAGTATGATTAAAAATGCATACTTGTATTTAATATTTTCCAAAGAAAACTAGATTTCTGAAAAAAATTAAATAACGCCTCCCAGCTGGCTTATTACTTATTAGGATGGTTCAAAATTATCACGCTTACATTGAAGAAAAAGATCTGTCTTCAAAAAGACCCAGTTTTCAAAATTTGATTTAGCAGAACCGGACTTACAGCCATTTTTTCATAACAAGGTTCCCACTCACCCCCACCTCTTATTTGCAAAGGTAGAGTTAAACTTGTTAAATCAAATATGCGCAGAATTTGATTAAGAATACAATAATCGGATTTCCAGTGCCTCTTCATTAGGAAAATTTTGTAAAATTTAGATTTTTTAATTTTTGATATTCAATTACGCCCTCTAGCGGTGGACCCACAATTATGAAAATAATTTCCAGGCTTTTCCTGGGGCAACTTTTGTTATAAAATTTTTTATTTCAAAGCTCTACTATAAACGGTTCCTGAGATATGGCCGAGAGCCATTCTTATTGGGACACCCGGTACAATAGCTACAGGAAACTTTTTGTTACCTTGCGCGAACGTTACTATGCCAGAATATATATTCTCTTTCTCGGAGGTTCTTCAACTTCAACTTGGGTCACCAAATCATTGACATGATGCCGCCGTCCAAAAAACAATTAATTTTTAAAGGAAAATCGAAGGAAGGTGTCTACCTTAAAGGGGGTTGGGGTTGGGATGAAAAAATAGCGGAAGTGCGTGGAGGGTAGTCCGTCGAACTCCTGAACTACTAGAAGATTTCTTGTAGAGATGGGCGGAGGACTATGGTATTTTTTAACTGGTTTTGTAGTAATAATATTATGTAGATTCGATGGTAAATTAATATTAAACCCGCTTAACTCTTTATCATCCTCACCACTATTATTACTTCCTAAGTTTATCTGTGAAAAAATCATCGATTTCATGTAAAAATCTTATACCGGGTTTTTGAAGGTTCTAAAAGGTATGTTAGGGATAGCTGATCAAAAATTCGTAAAACGTACATATAAATTTCCTTTGTTTTTCTAAACAATAAAAAAAGTGAAAAAACCATTTTTTTTCCTCTAAAAGTTTCTTATACATTTTATACCATCATCAAAAATGATAAAGCAGCGGATTTTGATGAAATTTTAAGTGAAATATATAGGCTTAAAAATGATAGCAATATTTTAGAGGTCTTAACTTCGTTTTTTAATACCATTTACACCAGCAGACACCTACTTAATGGTTGGTCCAATTCATTGTTCATAGCTCTACCTAGATTCTCTACATAGAAGAAGATAACAGCAAAAACCTGTACTGATTATATCAGTTCGTTAAGCCATTTATTGAAAACTTTTTTAAACATCTTTTCTTTTAAACATCCTAGTTTGATGTAACATTTTAATCTAATGTTTCCTTGACGGACAACCTTTACTGGGCTTTGACCCACATATTTTTGTCAAACAATATCTTGGTGGTTAGCATGTACATTGCACGCGAGTATAACCTATAATTTTCTTAACCGTAGTCAAAATTTCAATATCTTTGCATTATTTTATCAGGTTATATTCATTTTAGGTAAACATTGATGATGACTGGTAAACCAGTCGAAAACTAGTTATGTTGTGATTTTGATGTGGCCCTTTTGAGGGATTTTAAATATACCTTTTATACAGGATTTTACTGTTTTTTGTACTATATGGTATACAGCCAACTACAGAAAACTTTTTCCTTGTGGATTTTTTCTAAAAGTCTTATTATGGCCGTGTCTATAACAAATGAGAGGAATGAGGAATGAAGAATACCTAAATGACACACAGGTTGGCTTCCCTAACGGGTTTGGAACTGGAGAGACATTATTTGGGATGAACGTACCTGCTCAAAGATGTCGTGATATATCTGTAGAGATGTACTGTTGTTTTATTGACTTCCAAAAGGCATTTGATCGTATTACTATTAAGCACACTAAATTGATCAAAGTTCTAAGAGGCTTTGGCTTGGATGGCAGAGACATTCGCATAATTGCAAATTTGTATTGTAATTAAACAACATCAGTTTTAGTAGACGGTTTTGATCATCTTCTTTACGTGCCATCTCCGGGACGGAGGTTGGCAATCATCACGGCTATTTTGATCTTAGATGCTCCTGCTCTAAATAGTTTGGTTGATGTGTATCCGTACCATTCCCTCAAGTTACGCAACCATGAGATTCTTCTTCTTCCTACACTTGTCTTGCCCTGGATTTTCCCTTGTATAATTAATTGAAGTATGTTGTATCTCTCATTACGCATAACATGCCCCAGTTATTGCAGCTTTCGTGTCTTGATGCAGTGGCGGCTCGTATAACTTTAGGAAGGTAGTGCCAGAATCCGGGCAGCTGCCTAAATTTTTAGTGACGGTTTTACGATATTGTCAAAAAGGATATAAAATAGAAATTAAAAAAAAATAGGCGCAGATATTTTTATCTTATCTATATATTTACTATTTTTGGGATGCCAAAAAATTGACCAAACTTTATCAAAACAGTTCCGTAAATTAAGTAATTAACAATAAAAAAAATTCAACTTACCACCAGTATTTACTGCTGATGTACTTTTTTTTCATCACTAGGTGGGGAATCTGCAAACAGACATCGGAGGTAAACATTTCCAACAGTGCTGGGTTCCTGAGCTGAAACCTCATCAGTGTCACGTCGACCAGTTTGGCCCTAAATCGGACCTCCCTGCCCTCCGTAACTCCGATGTGGCCGGGACCAGCTAAACCCCACCCCTCTCATACTAGGGCATCAGGGTGGAATCGCCCGTTAGGGCATGACTTCTCCCCGATGTCCTTCTTTTGCCCGATTCTCAGTCGCTCGTCATCACGCATCAGCTTCCGTCTCTCGCACTCATCCGACCACCACGTCCTTTAATCCTATGCTGTCAACCTTTCATTCTTCCTACCACTGCTGATGTACGATATAGTTTGTTGTTACGATATGGTCTCTAGAGCCTATTTAGAAAATTATAAAAATAACACTATTCTATTATTTACACACACGCACAAAGTTATTTAATATCACTTTTAAAGTTTACGATATGTGAAGTCCATCCTTCTTTCTTTTTTGGAGGCAAAATTTTCAATGACTTTATTATTAAAATTGTCAATGCCATTTACAAAATGTCTTTCTGTAGACAGCATACCTAAAGCACTTAGTCGTTCTTCCTTCATGGTATTTCTGAGGAATGTCTTGATTCGTTTTAGCATTGAAAAACAACGTTCTGCTTCAGATGTTGACATGGGAATGGTTATTAATATACTTAAAAGTTTAACAGTTTCTTCAAATGTACATTTTAAACCTTCATCATTTAATAAAACAGATAACGGAACAGCCCCAGAAGTAGTACTTAATTCGTCTCGCTGATACAATACTTGTAATTCAGTTATAAGCCGAGTTTTGTTTAAAAATAAAAATTGTGTGCATGTTTCATTAAGAAATGATTCGGGGAACTTATCCTTATAAGCAGAAAACTTCTCTGACATAAATAAATGCGAAACAACTAAATGTCCGGAGAAGGTAAACCTTGTTTTTATTTGCAACAAAACTGCATCGCATATCTCTAAGGCTTCCCGTTTTCTGCTGGGCCTGTCCTCTTCAATTCGCGCCTTTTTTTATTGGTTCATCATTATCGGTTTGTCTCTGTGACGTGTTTATTTCTTCTTGAATATTATCAATAATGACGTCCATTTGCTCCCTTATACCTTGAATTGCTGCTTCAAAATTCTCCAAATCTTTTTTGTTATTATAAATTGTCCTGTCGTCTGGTCTGTGAGTTCTTTGCCAAATTGATCTAGCTTTTTGTTTTACTTTGACAGAATCAGTGCATACTTTTTGCAATTGATGAAAAATAATTTCTACGTGAGGCATAATTTTATTAAAAATAAATAACCAAAATACAAAATCTTTATCCTGGAGCTTTAATTTGTAACCATTTGCTTGATTAATGGAAGACAAATCACGTGAAGTACTTTGTATAATGTCCATAACTGCAATGAGGTCTTTTCTATTTTCATGACCAGTATGAACACTTCGTGATTGAAAATTCCAACGTGTTTGGGAAGATTTTGGCAACCTGCGATTAATCACCTCATCCAAAATTTTTGTTCTTTGAGGAGACGTTGAAAAGAATGAGCACAAACCAGATAAATTAGAAAAAAATATCCTAGCCTGTTTATTGATGGAACATGCACTTGTCATAATTAAATTCATTTGGTGTGCATAGCAATGAACGTAATTTGCAAGAGGATATGTCTCCTTAATAATTTTTTGCACACCATTTAAGCCACCACTCATAACAGATGCGCCATCATAACTTTGAGCAATTAATTTGTTTGGAGTATGTTTTAACAAGGGATTTAAAACATTTAAAATACATTCAGCGATTGACTTAGCATCATGTCCACCCGGCACGTAAAATCTCCAAAATCTCTCAACTGGTCGTCCTTTACACAAATATCGGAAGACTATAACTAATTGAAATTCACCAGCAACGTCTGTGGTTTCATCGGCAATCACTGCAACATAAGGAGAATTTTCAATTTCTTTCTTAATTTCCTCATGGTAAACATCTAACATGCACTCCAGTAGTTCATTTTGTGTTGTTTTTAAGGTACCTTTAAAAGATTTGGAACTTTGAATGTGAATCTTTAAGTCGTTGTCTAATTCAGCGCTAAAATTGACCAGCTCCTTAAATATGCCTCTGTTGTCTGAATTTTTCGTTTCGTCGTGACCTCTTAGAGCTAACTCAAAAGCTCCACAAAACCTTATACAATTTATGATTTGATTCAAGACATATCGATTCTTATCTACCTGTTCATTATGTTTAATTAGAGTATGACGATAAGCTGAATTTAATTGGGTTTTTATATTTAACTTACCAAGCATTGAAAAGCTATAAACGTTATTCTTGTGCACTTTAGATTTTTCATGAGATTTCAATTTCTCCCATACATGTGCAAGATCATCGGTGCCTTTGTTTGACCAAGTCTCGTCACCTCCAAACAAAACGCATACAAAACAGAACAGTTTATTAGTTTGTTCGCAACCACATAACCAGCTATTTTTATCATAAATAGTTTTATTAAACTTACGACAGCGAAGTTTTTGTCCATTTCCACTTTGTTTTTCAATTTTTAAATCGGGTAAAGGCCGACCGAGTTCTTTAATTTGTAGTTTTTTTCTAACGAAAAACCACCAAAAGAGTTTTTTAATATACTAATTTGATTCATTGTCAAAAAATAAATTAAACGTAGAAAATAATCAATATATTATTTTTATACCTACGACACCCACGACCACAACGCACTAATAATTACAAATTAAAAAATATAGTAGAGTATAAACACAAATATACAATACAGTAGTAGATAATAAACACAATAGCGTCAAGCGAACGCGTAAAGAGGCTAGAAATAGATCTAAAACATTGTATCTTAAGATCCACTAACTTCCTTTTCGAGATTTCGAGCCAGGCACGGAGAGTCCAATTTAAACGTATATTAAAAGTGCAATACCGCTCTATCTCTGTCACTTACACATGATGCTCATACAATCTTTCTCTTTTCTGCCGAGCCACTATGCCGTTCGGCACTGGGATTTTTGTGATCTTCATCCCTTATCCGATCAGCTGTGGGTGGCCAGAGTCGGTAGATTTGCATTGCGCTACACAGTTGCCAGATTTGATATAATTTATGAAAATAAAGAGAAATAATTACAAAAAAAATTAACAGGCATTAAGATGTTTTTAAGATAAAAAATATGTTTCTGCATAGTTAGCAAGGTAGTGCCATGGCTCTATGGCACTACCTCACGGGCCGCCACTGTCTTGATGGTTTCCAATATTCTTGTTTATCATAGGCTCTTAATATTAAAAGAGGAGCACGGTAGAGATACCTCTTGTCACCCTTGTTTTTCAACGTTTACTCCGAAAGAATTTTTAGAAATTCACTTTCTAAAAAACAACAAGGACTAATTATTGTGAACGGTAAAGTTATTAATAATTTGCGACATGCAGACGGCACAGTACTCCTAGCTTCTACTTAAGAAGATCTGCAAACATTACTTGACAGTGTCGTTGAGAGTTGTATGGTAGTAGGTCTGGATCTGAACTTAACAAAAACCAAAATACTCGTAATAAGTAAACAATAGAATATAAAACCGTTGTTTGCCTAGGATATCAGTTAAATTGTAGAGGGTCACGGTGAAATTATATCCAGAATTGAGCAGGCCAGAACCGGTTTTAGAAGGATGTGCAAGGTATTATGTAACAGAAACCTAAAATTGTCATTGTAGATCCGCTTACTTCGCTGCTACGTGTTCTCGGTCTTGATTTATGGTATCGAGTCTTGAATTGTGAATAAAAGTGATCTAAAGATTTTAAAAGTTTCCTGAGTGGAAAATATTCGAAACCCCACAATAATAGAACGTCTCAACAATACTACCGAGATTATAAAAAGCACGAAGAAGATAAAGCTAGAGTACTTGACATGTAATGAGGGGTCCCAAGTATAGGTTGCTATAAAATATTATACAAGGAAAAATAGCAGGCAAACGCAGTCCAGGACGAAGAAGAACCTCATGGTTGAAGAACTTGCGAGATTGGTATGGTATTGATACAAGCATGCTATTTAGGGTTGCAGTGACTAAAATTAAGATAATGATGGTAAACGTTTCTGAACAGACATGGTACATGAAGAAGAAGTAGTATTCGAGATACCATTTTCTAATTAATAGTGGGCATTGTACCTACATTGTAGCCACCCAATAACCTTAACATGAATCTGAGATGTCAAATTTTCTGAAAAAGCCCTACGACAGCTGATCTATAATTTGTGTATTTACTTGGCTTTTTAGCAAGATTCTTACTGTATGCTAAACACTGTACCTATTTGCGGAATGTTTAAGGTTATTTAGCATTCTTTGCAAGTTTGTTTGTGCACTCGGAGCTTTAGTGGTAAAATTTAAATATCTTTCAGGCCATACTTGATCCACCTGTAACCACTTACTTATTCCATATACAGGGTGAGTCATGAGGAACTGTACATACTCCTACCTCGTATAGAGGCCCCTATGGGGAATAACAAATGGTCATTAAAAAATGTCTGCTCCTATTGTTTAATAATATACAGGGCGAGTTTCGCATTTTGACAGAAATTTGTATTCGTCATAATTTTTGAACGGTCAGATCGATGTGTCTCTTATTTTGGTCAATCGTTACACTATTACCACCTAATCAACTGATTTATTCAAACTAGAAAAAATCAGGTCCGGCTTTAAAAAATTAGTTCGTTGGGGTCTTAGAAAAAATTTCACCCTGTATATGCTTTTTGAAAACTCTAATATGAATTTTACAAATTAGACAAATAGGCCATTAAAATGACATATTTATTTTTTTCCCCACACGATTACTTAATTTTTTATTAAAAAATCAAATTTGTCAAAATCGCAATTTTACCATAAAAATAAAAAAAAAACTTTTTTCTTAAAAATAAAAGTTTTACCATTTTTTTTTCTATAACACGACTAGATCTATAACTCCCCATAACACTTCTCTTTGGACTCTATAGTTTAACATAGACGTGATCAAATAGATAAATTTTAAATTTTTTCACTTAATTTTTGCGATTTAACTTTGCAATTTACGAATCTGCATCTTTTATTTGTAAAAATTCATAACTTTTACGAGAAGAAGACTGAAAGTCTACAACAATTTTCATAGTCTTCACAATGGTAAGAGATATGTGCTGTAAAATTTTAGAAAAAAAAATATTAAAATGGAACATAGTTGTAGCGAGTTAAACCGTGATTTCATTTTTTTCATTTTTAGGCTAAAATTCCGATTTTGACAAATTTGATTTTTTAATAAAAAATTAAGTAATCTTGTGGGAAAAAAAATAAGCCATTTTAATTGCTTATTTGTCTAATTTGTAAAATTCATATTAGAGTTTTCAAAAAGCGTAAACAGGGTGAAATTTTTTCTAAGACCAAAACGAACAATTTTTTTAAATCCGGGCCTGATTTTTTTCTAGTTGGATAAATCAGTTAATTGGGTGGTAACATAAATTAAATATTCAAAAAAAATTAATTTTTGCAATAAAAGTTAATTTTTTTAAATCTATGGTTCACTTTACCAAACTTTTAATTATTATTCATAGTCAAATTTGATTTTTTTATAAAAAATTAAGTAATCATGTGGGGAAAAAATAAATATGCCATTTTAATTGCCTATTTGTCTAATTTGTAAAATTCATATTAGAGTTTTCAAAAAGCGTATACAGGGTGAAATTTTTTCTATGACCCAAACGAACTAATTTTTTAAAGCCGGACCTGATTTTTTTCTAGTTTGAATAAATCAGTTGATTGGGTGGTAACACAAATTAAATATTTGTTAAAAAAATTAATTTTTGTAATAAAAGTTAATTTTTTTAAATCTGTGGTTGACTTTACCAAACTTTTAATTTATAGTCAAATTTAATTTTTTTATTAAAAATTAAGTAATCGTGTGGGGAAAAAAATAAATATGCCATTTTAATTGCCTATTTGTCTAATTTGTAAAATTCATATTAGAGTTTTTAAAAAGCTTATACAGTTTGAAATTTTTTCTAAGACCGAAACGAACTAATTTTTTAAAGCCGGACCTGATTTTTTCTAGTTTGAATAAATCAGTTGATTAGGTGGTAATAGTGTAACGATTGACCAAAATAAGAGACACATCGATCTGACCGTTCAAAAATTATGACGAATACAAATATCTGTCAAAATGTGAAACTCATTCTGTATATTATTAAACAATGGGAGCAGACACTTTTTAATGGTCATTTGTTATTCCCCATAGGAGCCTCTATACGAGGTAGAAGTATGTACAGTTCCTCATGACTCACCCTGTATATGACTCCATTATTCGATTTTCGTGATAACCTGCAATCAAAACCATGAATATATCTCGTTAATGATCAGATCGGTTGTCGGTTTCCTTAATAAGGTAATTTTTTAGTCAGCGTTGTCGGAGCGTTTTTAAGCAGGAACCGTTATTCAGTGTCCCAACTCGAGCTGCGAGTGCCTATGCCAGTGTAAGCTCCAAAGGTCACCGACCGGCCAGTCAACTGCCGAAATTATAGTGCCGAGTTTTTGGTTATGGCTTAGCCGCAGATCCTCTTGGATTCCTACGTATATGTATGTACAAGACATTTTGAGTTAAAGGAGTGGCGTAACACATTTTTATTTACCTACGTAGACGCCAGAAATACGCGAAATATAGCGCCATCCATCTACCGTTAGTAACTATCAGTGACAGGCATAATGGTAGTTGGATGTGTATTGTGTATGGGGTGTGAAAACTGTAAAGAAAACTTGCGTAACAAATTCTAAACTAGGCAAAATTCACTAGGCATCACCCCTATAAAGTGACAATAGGCATCACCTCTATAAAGTGACAAAATTGACCAAATATTATTTATTAGTACAATACATTACAATCCATAATAAGGCAAGGCAATGAATAATAAAGCAGCAAAAAGCTCAAAACCTACCAAATTTTTACAAATGGATGAATCTCAATGAAACTTTTTGCATTCGATTCGTAAGGACCTTAGGAAACTTTGTGAACAAAAATGAGGATGATGAAATGAAATTGCTTTATTGAACAAGGAAAATACATCTTTCCAAAATAAATTTCGAAGTGCTGAAACATTATAAATTTTTAATTGTTGACGGAAATCAATTCAATATTACTTCAGGAAGATTTTGGTGCCCAGGATAAGGCTCGTCTGTGAATTTTTTGGATCATATGATACACGAATATCATATCATATCGGATTTTTTTTTGGATCATAATATGATATACGAATATAATATCATGTAGGTTCGAAATACCGGACAAACAATCACAGACGTTTGAAACGCATGTTGGGCTGCGACAGGTAGATGTGCTGGCGTATCTGCTTTTCAACATAGCTCTGGAAAAGACGGTCAGATATGCCCGAATAGACAACAGAGGAAATATTTTTAATAAATCATCCCAAATTTTGGCATATACAGATGATGCGGACCTAGTTGCCGCACCACAACACGCAAGATAGAAGAAATGTATACCACCTTCTCAAATGCCTCAAGAAATATGGGCCTGCGAATACATGAGGAGAAAACTAAGATGATAGCATCAACACTCAACAATAGAGCCAGAAACATCGTTCACCAATTCACGGTTGATAACTCTACCTTTGAAGTGGTGGGCAAATTCACATACTTAGGCTCCCTTATCACCTAGGAGAACGTCATGACGGAAGAAATCAAGCGAAGGATAATTCTAGCAGACAAATGCTATTTTGAACTGAGTAGACATATAAGAAGCAGAAACTTAAGCCAAAAAAACAAAAATAACCATATACAAAACCCTTATGCAACCAGTGTTGACATATGGATAGGAGACATGGACCATCTCCATGGCGGATGAAAACCTTCTGCTTATATATTTGAACCAAGGATCCTGAGAGGAATATTAGGTGGCATCTGTGAAAATGGTGTTTGCAGGAGGAGATACAACTACGATAAACTACAGATATAAACATATTATTAAATTTGGTGGTAAAGACGTAGTATCTCCTTTAAATATAGGAAGACTAATATGAGCAGGAGCAGGACATCTAACAAGATCACGGTAGAAGAATCCTTATATCACAATCTGTGGGAAGTAGAAATAGGGGTACAAAAAAAACTCAGATAAAAGGATGGTGTAGACGAGGATGGTAGAAAAATAGGCGCAGCAAACTGGCAACAGTTGGCAATGGATAGAACTGACTGGCGTAATAGACTTGGGAAGGTCGAGGCTCTTTTATTAGGCTGTAGCACCATTGATGATGATGATATCATGTCGGTAATGGTTTCTTTGGACCTGGTGTCAAAAAACCTTCCTGACTTGTAATATAACATTAAATTATTATAAATAACAGACTATGAATTTATGAAAAAAAGTTTCTACCACCAAAAGAAATACAGTAGAACCCCGCAAATCCGAACCCCGCTAATCCGAACGTTCGGTAAATCCGAACCAATGGAAAGTGAACAAAATTAAAAAATTCAAGAAAAAAACTTAAAAACATGTTTATTATAGAGAGTAAAACCAGAAAATTTAACAATGTAGGATTAATAGGACTTTGACATTTTATAAAATTTCTTGAAAATGAATACGTACTTTATACGTAGTGCTTATAATAATATAGTATATAGGTTAAACAAAACTTCGATTCTATTGTAGTCAACTTGAGTCCAAAAATATTGTCCACACTCTTGTGAGAACGTTTTGTGACTCAAAATCAACGACAATGAAAGTATTGAATTATTAGTTAAGCTAATTTTCGGATAATCCGAACTTTTCGGAATCCGAACAGGCTGTCCCCCCAATTAGTTCAGATTTGCGGGGTTCTACTGTATTTTAAATTGGCTAAAAACGAATACGTATGTATTTTGAAACCCTCGAATAAAACTATTGAAAGAATGTCACTGGAAAATGACATAAACGTGTTGCAATATCACGAAATTCATTCCGGTAAGTTTTTTTTGACAGTCAAGTCACAGATATACTACTTATATTAGCAATTATAAAGTTGGCGCTTTTTAACTGATAAAACGGTAAAAGCTTATAAAGACCTGCTGCTTCTAATATCCATACAGTACTTACTGAAAACGTTATTCTTTATTGGGCCTAAATATCCGTTAACCATTAATTAACACTGCAATTATGAAACATGTATGCAAAAAGCGTGTATTAAAAATTAAGTAAATGTATATAGTAAGTCAATATATGTGTCAACATATACAGGGTGTGTGAAAAGAAGGAACGGTCAAATATTGCTCGAAATGAACACCGGATCGAAAATCTGAATAATGTGCGTTCAATATTTTTCAAAAATCTATCGAGTGGGACCAAACCTGACTCCCCACTCCACCCCCTGAAGGTTGAGTAGGAGCAACTTTTAAATCTTGAATGGGAACCCTCATTTTTTTAAACGCTTTTATTTAGTTCGATGTTTGCGTCAAATCTTTAGACGTTAATTTGACTGCCTTTTCTTCAATGCCAATGAATGAAAATTTGCAAACATTTGCGTTCGTGGGAACAATACACGAATAGTCAATAATTTTTTTTATGTTTATTAATTGTTTAAATAAATAAAAACGATTTTAATGGAAAATGCTTAAATTCTCTTGCTTTTTACAATGGAGAAACTTGAGACTTTTAAGGATTGTAGTTAATGATATGAACTATACATAATTTCACTTTTTACGTTAATTGTTTACGTTATGCTTCATAAATAAACAATAAGGTTTCAAATTTTGAACGCTCATATATTTGTTTATATAAAAATCGGCGCCTATTCGTGTCAAATTTCAATACGATACGAAACAAAACTTCAACCAAAACTCGAATTAAAAAAATTCGGGTTTTTATCGTAGTCTTATAAAAACCACCGGTAGAGACGTTTTGTGCTACAATTAACATTAGAATTCGTTTTGGCGTATTAATTAATTAAACGCTTTTCTTTAGTTCAATCGTTTGGGTCAAATCTTTGGACGGTAATTTAACTGCCTTTTCTTCAATGTAAATGACTAAACATTTGCAGACATATGCATTCGCGGGAACAATACAAGAATAATTAATAAAAAAAATTTTTATGTTTATTAATTATTTAAATAAAAAACGATTTTAACGGAAAATGCTTAAATTCTTTTGTTTTTTACAATGAAGAAACTTGAAACTTTTAAAGATTGTAGCTAAATATATGAACTATACATAATTTGACTTTTTACGTTAATTGTTTACGTTATGCTTCATTAATAAACAATAAAGTTTCAAATTTTTGCCGATTCCGACTACTTTCATGTTTGTACATCATATGTTTTATGCATATTTTAATAATCATGACGATATATTTTAATGTTTAAAAAGTGTAAGACTAAAAAGTAAAAAAAAATATATGAAAAAAAAATTTTTAAGAAACGCTTTTCTTTAGTTACGAGTGACTAACATTAAAAATATTATAAAAAAAAAGAATGTGTGTGTACTTTGTACGCACGTAAGAAGTTATACTTCTATTATATGATTTCTTAAAAATAAATATACTTTAAACAGTTTGTTTTAATTTTTTTTAAACATCAAACTAATTTTGTGCTTACCGCTTTCAAAACAATAAAAAAAAGTATAGGATTGCTCCGGATTCGAACTCAAGACCTCTCGATCTCTGGCCGAATGCTATACCAAATACGCTACGAGGACTGTGTCTGTATTCGGACGTACCTAATGACAATTCACGGTAACAAACAGACAAGGTGAAGTATAATAAATATACAATAAAATGTTTTAATATTACTCATCTTACTCCTAAGGAAGACAAATCCAAAGACACAAAAATTATAATAAATATATTTACTAAAAACACTAATATATTCTTTTCACGCCTTTTCTTGCACTGATATATTTATATACTTCGTCTAATTTACTAACCGTTGCACGTCATCCGCGTCATCCGCGTCATAGCCTGTGACGTCGCATGATACCAACACGAAATATTTGGCGGTAGGTGTGTTCTTTTTTAGAATCATTTTGCCGAGTACACTGGAATTACAGCCACTAGACATATTTTATTATATACGCGTAGAAATAATATTTGAAGATTTCTATTAATGTTAACCTAAAGAAATACACAATGATATGTTTCATTTAATTTGTATAAATGGATTATAAAGCGTTTTTATGAAGCACATTTGTTCGGAACACACTGTAACTGTAATCGAATGAAGGTGACATTTTAGAATAAATTGGTAACATTTATTTGACAGTTGCGGTGATGGCACTTCATATTTGTTTATATTCTTTACTAGTTATAAGTATCTGTTCTATTATATTTACTGTTTTTATTATTTACTTTACTATAAAAAGATCCTCTACTATAAAAATATAAATTTCACCTAATTTTATCACGACTTGGAATAATCGAGGTATCTGACAACTTTTTAGTTGTTATTGTAGATATATACAAAGAAACCTATCGGCTTCTCCCAAGAGTTCGGAGCCGTTTTTTAATAATAATTAAACAATGCAGTGCAAAAACGCTTGCACTGCAAATCTTAAATGATTATAACTTAATTCTTGTTCTCTATTTCTTAAGTTTTTATTTATTTACATTGAATATTAATTTGTTTTGTCGTTTAATCCACGTTTACAATAATTATGTGATCTATTTGATTTAAAATGGATTCAGGATTTTTTTATACTTTGGCAACTATGTCAACTTAGATCTCTGGCGTAGATAATGACGTGCATCGGTAAGTAAATTAGACGGACTGTACATAACTTGAAAGATTTAGCAACTAAACGCCATACTGTCTGTGTGCGCATGCGCATGCGCGCAGTATTATGAAATTTTACTCTCAATCGCGCCTAATATAACTTCAAAAATCAAACTAAAAAGCAAAAAATAAAAAAAATGAAAAAATCCAACACATTCGTCAAAGAAAAGCGTGGGGCGAAAACCGTTTATTCGATGAAGACGCGCCACGCTTTTCTTTGACGAATGTGTTAGATTTTTTCAATTTTTTTTATTTTTTGCTTTTTAGTTGATTTTTTTATAATATTTTTAATATTATAATATTTTTAATGTTAGTCACTCGAAAAACTAAAACGAGTAACTAAAGAAAAGCGTTTCTTAAAAATTTTTTTCATATTTTTTTATTTATTGCAGATTTGGATTCCTTATGCAAAAATAAGTAATTTTTATTCGAGACATTTTTTAGAATTATTGATACATGGCGCTATAATCGAAAAAAAAACAATTTATATATGATCTATAAACGATCTATATACAGTGCGGTGGAATAAGTGTTGCCCCCCCCCCCTGTTAACTTGCTTATTTTAGGAATATAAGCAAAACTCTCGGACAGGTCGATTTTTAAACTAACCATAGTATATTACAGCATCAACGTTTCGAACTTTACGCGATCCCTCTTCAGGTGACAGCCATAACTTTGATTTTTTTAAATGGTGAAGTAAATCATGTGACACCTCATTTAACAGCTTTTGAAATACTTATTTCAAAAATGTATAATACTTTAATCCTTTTTGAGATCGTAGGCGCAAAATTTCGGTCGAACACTTTTTAAACGCATTTATTTTTTTCGAATTCTGAGAAAACTAATAAGTATTTTTGAAAAGTTTAAACGCAGAATGAAATATTAGATTATTACCGAGGGCCGACAGTCCCTTAGAATAAATAAAAAGTTTATTTTGAATGATATATTTGAAATTAAACATCACACTAAATTTTCTCTTTTTTTCTCCACTGTGACTTATTAAAATAAACATTATAGGAGTTCTCAGGGACTTTAGACCATCGAGAATACTGTAATATTTCATTCTGCGTTTAAATTTTTCAAAAATACTTATTAGTTTTTTCAGGATTCGAAAAAAATGATTGCATTTAGAAAGAAGTCGACCAAAATTTTGCACCTACGCTCTCAAACAGGATTAAAGTATTATACATTTTTGAAATCAGTATTTTAAGAGCTTTTAAATGAGGTGTCACATGACGTACTTTCCCATTTAAAAAAATCAAAGTTATGGCTGTCACCTGAAGAGGGATCGCGTAAAGTTCGAAACGTTGATGCTATAATATACTATGGTTAGTTTAAAAATCGACCTCTCCGAGCGTTTTGCTTATATTCTTAAAATAAGCAAGTTAACAGGGGGGGGGCAACACTTATTCCACCGCACTGTATAAAACTATATACGATCGGAAAATTATGGAAATGGTCTATCTCGAGAAATACACTTGAAACTATACATGAAAAACCCATGTTCAATATTTTTCAAAAATCTGTCGAATAACACCAAACATGACCCCGCCAAACCTCCTGGGGTGGGATGGGGACAACTTTGAAATCCTTAATAAAAACCCCCATTTTTCATTACACATTAATGATTCTTCAAAACATTCTTAACAAACTGTATTCAGTACCATAAAAATTAATTTGCAGACTTCGGATCTGTAAAACTGTATCTATAGGGTTTTCTGTGATTACAGCGGCATCTATCACGATTCGAAAAAATGTTCACATAAAACTTGTTTACTTTTTCACGTAGAATGCCTATTTGCAATGAAATGTGTGGTTTTTTATTTAATATTTTAAATTTGTCCCTCGTCCCATCCAACCGGGGGTGGGAGGCCGGGGGCGTTTTTAGTGCCATTCGATATATTAAAAAAAATAATAAACACTTGTTTTTTTGGCTTTTCATTTGGAAGTGTATTTCTAGAGATAGTAGACCGTTTCAATAATTTACATATAGAGTACCACGATTAATGGAATACACTACTGCTACCCATCTGCCAGTTTGAACATTTAATTTAAGTGAAAATCATTGTTTATTTTTTAAACATTATTTTCTTTTTTCTGAGCTGAGAGCAGTAAAATATATTTTGAATTAAATAAATTACAAACATTCTTCTTTTTGTGTCAATTAATTTAATTTAAAAAAAATTCTTTGGCCACCTTGTACAAATAATTATGTTAATGTTTATATTACTATGTAGAGAATAGTATAAGCTTTCAAATGAGCCAGAGCACGTCCCCTATTCTCATTTAAAAAATCATCGATTACATCATCACTCCCAGATGGATAACGTCACTAGTATGGTATATATACCAAAAATAATTTAAAAATAAAATTCGACCTGTTTCGGGATTTATTTTCAAAGTCGTCCATTCACGAAAAAATGAACTTATTCCATACATTTGCACCATACTGTATATCCTTCGAAATCAAATTACAATTTTTGAAACCTATATATTTTATGGTGTATCTATTTTCTTTTATTAAAGTTTTAGGAAATCTAAACTGTACATATTTCGTGAAAATCATTTTTGTATCTATATTTTTCTCAGACCGTTTTGTCTTTTTCGCATCTCATTACAATTTCTTCTTATCTGCCCACTGGTTCCCAAAATAACAGTTTTTTTTTTCAAAACCATTTAGCAATCTGAAAAAGGATAAAATAAAATACAAGAGTAATTCTTATCACTGCTATTTGCATATTTATGCAAATGTACCGTTTCTGCAATTTAATTTATGTGGACTTCATTATCAGCAAAATCATCAACTCGCACGAGAGAAAAAAAAAAAGGAAAATTCATTGACCCCGTCTGGTCAGCTTATAAAATACTTTTACAGACTTTTGTTTTTAATGAATGTTTCTCTTGATGATATAATATCAAAACGTTATCAAGTATGGCTTAATTGTGTACTTTCATTAGATTCTATGTACATAGATATGACATAAAATGCCTGCTTGTATGGCTTAACGCATTCGTAAGTTCAATTAAGCGTTCAATTTAATTAAAAATATTATAGAATTTTATTAATAAAAAAATAACGTATTTAATTATACAGGGTGTCCCGGAAATATTGGTCATAAATTATATCCCAGATTGTGGGGTCAAAACTAGGTTGATTGAACCTCACTTACCTATATACAATAGTGCACACAAAAAAAGTTACAGCCGTTTGAAGTTACAAAATGAAAATCAATTTTTTTTCATATATCGAAAATTCTTAGAGATTTTTTATTGAAAATGGACATGTGGAATTTTTATACACTTTGTGCACCCCATAAAAATTTTATGGGGCTTTTGTTCCCTTAGACGCCCCCAAACTTTTGTGTACGTTCCAATTAAATTATTATTGTGGCACCATTAGTTAAACACAATGTTTTTAAAACTTTTTTGCCTCTTAGTACTTTTTTGATAAGCCAGTGTTTATCGAGATATTTTGAATATTTGTCGAATCCACCACATATTTGTATATGGTTAAGTATGATTATAGACACCTGTTAATAATCTGAAAATTTATTTATAACTTACATTTTTAGGTATATTTTGAAAAAGAAGGCACATCTCGATAAAAGGTGATTTATCAAAAAAAGACTAAGAGGCAAAAAAGTTTTAAAAACACTGTGTTTAACTAATGGTACCATAATAATAGTTTAATTGGAACGTACACAAACATTTGGGGGGTTTAAAGGAACAAAACCTCCAAACAATTTTTTATGTAAATATATTAAAAAAGAAGCCGCATCTCGATAAAAACTGGCTTATCGAAAAAATTCTATAAGAGGCAAAAAAGTTTTAAAAACGTTGTGTTTAACTAATTGTACCACAACAATGAATTAATTGGAAGGTACACAAAAGTTTGGGGGGTTTAAGGGAACAAAACCCCCATAAAATTTAATTTTTTTTTTAAGATGTTCCTGCCATAAGAATGATACATGTCAATTTTCAATAAACAATCTCTAATAGTTTTTGATATATTGAAAAAAATCGATTTTTATTTTGTAACTTCAAAGGGCTATAACTTTTTTTATGAGCTCATTTTTTGTACTAAGGTAAGTTAGGTTCAACCAAACTATTTTTGACCCCAGAATGTGTGGTATAATTTATGACCAATCTTTTCGGGGCACGCTGTATATTCTGTATTACGGATTTCCACAGTTTTCACTGTATTCCTTCACTCAACCGTTCTTTTTCTTTCTGTTTTCACAGTCCCCTTCCTGCAGGAAAGATCTTCGGGGTCTGCCTCTCTTCCTTTTTCCTATCGGGCTCTACTCTGTTATTCGGTTTATCCACCGATTTTGGTCTGCTCTTCTGACGTCCGTACCTGGTTAATCTCTTCTGTTCGATATAGTCTATTATGTCTGAGTTCACTCCCATTCTTCTCTTAATCTTTATGTTATTTATTCTATCTCTTCTTGTTACTCTGCAGCTTCTCATTAGAAATTCTAGCTCTGTTGCTTTTATTTTGTTTTTGGTTTTCTTATTTATTGTCCAATTTTCACACCCATAAGTGAGGATACTTCTTGTCGTGGTATTAATTATTCTTCTTTTTGTTGTTATGCTGATGTTCTTATCCCACAGTACCGGGTTCAATTTTCGTATGCAGCCTTTTGTTTGTCCTAGTCTATTTTTTATATCTTCTTCCGTTGTTCCTTTGATTGATATTATGAAACCTGAATACTTGTACTTGTCTGTTCCTTTGATTTGTTTACCTTCGTCTATTTCCAGCTGTTTTATTTCTGTATTCTCCGTTGTTAGGTATTAAGTTTTTTTTAGGTTTATTTCCATCGCATTCTTTCTATATTCCTGTTTCAGTGTTCTCCTTTGTACATTCGTTTCTTACTTGGATACTCATTCCTTCGCACTTTCTTTTCGATGGTTTCAGAGTTTCTTCCAGGAATATTTTGAACAGGGTAGGCGATGTGAAGCAGCTCTGTAACAGTCTTTTTGTCGTCTTAAATGGATCCTCTTGCCTGGTTTGATAGCTGCTTTGTTATTCTTGCAGATTGCTTTTGCTGCTTTTATTAGTATTCATGGAACTTCGGTGTCTTCCATTGCTTCCTATAGCTTGGTTCTAGGTATCGAATCATAAGCCTTCTTAAGTTCTACAAAAGCCGGATGGACGGATCTATTTTTGGATATTCTTTTTTCTATTAGTTGTTCGACCGTCGTAAATATGATGTAAGCATGCTTTTCCCTTTGTGAACCCTACCTTGTCTTCTCCGATTTCCTCCTATTTATGCATGAGTTCATTCTGAATAAATATAATAATTAATAAATAAATAATAATAAATAATAAAATAAATTATTTAATCCAAACTAAAAGAGAAGATAAAATGAGAAACAAGTAATAACTCCTGGGACCGGTCGAATAAATGCAAAATTTATATAAAAAATAGGTTATTACTAGGAATTTTATAACTTAACAGTCCAAACAGTCCTTATAGTCCATGTGGTGAGACCGCTCCCGTCTGAAAAACATGTCTAATTCGGTTTCTCTGCGGATTCATGTTCACTAATGTCCCCTTTAAACAAATCTGAAGGGTGTCGGACGGAATTTTTAGGCAGAAATTGTTTAAAAACATTTTTAAACAAATCCATAAAATCACCTTTTATTGCTCCAAAAAATATATTTTTAGGTTTTTTGGGTCATTCTGAACAAGAAAGGTATCTTGTGATTTTTCTCAAAAATTGACAGTTTTCGAGTACTAGGCGATTTAAAACCTAAAAAATGCGAAAATACGCATTTTCGAGGCTTAAAAACTCATATTTAAATTAGTATTTTTAAGAGTGCCAATAACCTTGATTAAAGTTTAAACATTTCTTTTCAAGATTCCGAAGGGTGATTGGGTGTAACTTCAATTTAGACCGTAGTTTTTTAATTGTTAATTATGCAAATGTGTTTTTTTTTTCTGTCATTTTTTTGATTTTATATCGCTTATAACTTTAAAACTATTAACTTTTGAGAAAAATGTCTAGAAACTTATTTTATTTAGAATGTCCCAACGAATCTAGAAAAAATATTTTTCGGAGGAAAATAGGAGATTTTTGAAAATAGTGCGCGCCGTACCGGCAAAAAAACCGGATGGACACGCATAATTAACAATTAAAAAACTACGGTCTAAATTGAAGTTAGACCCGATCACTCTTTGGAATCTTGAAAAGGACTGTTTAAACTTTAATCCAAGTTATTGGCACCCTTAAAAATACTAATACTACCTTAAGCCTTGAATATGCGTATTTTCGCATTTTTTAGATTTTAAATCGCCTATAACTCGAAAACTGTCAATTTTTCAGAAAAATCACAAGATACCTTTCTTGTTTAGAATAACCCAAAAAAACCTAAAAATATATTTTTTGGAGCAATAAAAGGTAATCTTATGTGTTTCTTTAAAAAAATTGTTTAAACAATTTCTGCCCAAAAATTTATAATGAAATGTTAATTAATTTAAGTAATAATTAAATTGTTTAAACAATTTATAATTAAATGTTTAATTATTTTATATTTATTTATTCACCTAATGATTACTGAGTCTATGCAGTTGAGACGTGGACCCTTAAGGGCACATAAAGTCCCATTTAACGACAATGTTAACATTATGTCACATAGCTCTGTAACCAAAGCACTTATGTAGAGACCTATTTTTATTTTATTTTGAAACTACATGCATTATTTAGTCCCGCGTAGATTTTTGTAAAGTTAGAGTGAAAGAAACATTTATTTTAAATTTTTTTAAAATAGTCTTACAAAAAAAACCCAAAAAAGTTTAGATTTTATTTTTTATTGTACTTGTTTTTGTACATTTTTCAATAAAACTTTAGGCGTGACTAGATATTATCTACCTACAACTACTGTAAAAATTTGGACCTTATATCATCTAAGAATCCAGAGATATCTGACATCAAAAGTTAAAAACGTAGTATTCGGGAAATCGCAAAAACATAAAACACTCTAATAGGCTATCTACCATACCGGTATATTTTTAATACACGGTAAGTTGAGTGCTAGTCTAAGAGCTAGTGAACCCTTCGACTAACGGTCGTCCTGTAAGGCTAGAAATTTTTCTAGTGATAATTCATAGCACACCAAGGCTAAAAACCATGACCTGGCAGGCCTCAGTGGTGCACGTGTATCTACCAGGTGAATCGAAAAGTGCAAATTTAGGGGGTAAAATAAACTTTCTCCTGTAAGGTTTAAATTTAAGTATGTCTTTGAGTAAGTCATTTAGAAGAAATGTGTACAATGACAGGCGATTCTGAAGAGCATAAGACCTTGCCAGGCGAGGGGAAAGATTAGGGGTTTTTCCTAAATTTATTTTTTTTGCATCGAACAAATTTTTTTTAAGTTTTTTGAATCATTCCAAACAGAAAAGGTCTTTAGTGATTTTTCTCTTAAGTTAATAGTTTTTGTTATATAAGCGATTGAAAATTATGAAAATTGCGAAATCGACCATTTTTAACCCTAAATCGGATATTTATCTAAAAATTTCAAAGTTGCCAAGGTAGGTAGATATTCTTTAAACATTGATTGATGAAATCCCAAAGAGTTTTTTGCAATACAATATCGGAAACCCCTTTGTTTTTTAATTGCTAATCAAGCGGACGCGACACTGTAGTATAAGTGAGGACGTTTGAGTTGGCATAAATTCATTATCTCGAGAATAGGCAAATTTCAAGAGCAATCCTCAGACAGGTAGATTTTTATTTTTAAATTAGGACTTTTTGGCATATATATAATACTAGTGACGTCATCCATCTGAGCGTGATGACGTAATCGATGATTTTTTTAAATGAGAGTAGGGGTTGTGTGATAGCTTATTTGAAAGGTTATTTAATTCTCTATTCACTAATATAAACATTAGCATAACTATTTATACAGGGTGTACAAAAAAAATTTTTTTATTAAATTAACTTTGACTAAATTTGACAAATAGAAAAAAAAATTTTTTTTGTACACCCTGTATAAATAATTATGTTAATGTTTATATTACTGAATAGAGAATTAAATAACCTTTCAAATGAGCTGTCACACAACCCCTACTCTTATTTAAAAAAAGCATCAATTACGTCATCACGCCCAGATGGATGACGTCACTAGTATTATATATATACCAAAAAGTCCTAATTCAAAAATAAAAGTCGACCTGTCTGAGGATTTCTCTTGAAATTTGTCCATTCTCGAGATAATGAATTTATGCAAGCTCAAATGTCCTCACTTATACTACAGTGTAGCGCCCGCTTGATTAGCAATTAAAAAAACAAAGAGGTTTTCGATATTTTATTGCAAAAAACTCTTCGGAATTTTATCAATCAATGTTTAAAGAATATCTACGTACTTTGGCAACATTGAAATTTTTAGATAAAAGTCCGATTTAGGGTTAAAAATGGCCGATTTCGCAATTTTCAAAATTTTCAATCGCTTATATAACAAAAACTATTAACTTAAGAGAAAAATCACTAAAGACCTTTTCTGTTTGGAATGATTGAAAAAACCTAAAAAAAATTTGTTCGATGCAAAAAGAATAATTTTAGGAAAAACCCCTAATCTTTCCCCTCGCCTGGCAAGGTCTTATGCTCTTCAGAATCGTCTGTCATTGTACACATTTCTTCTAAATGACTTACTCAAACACATACTTAAATTTAAACCTTACAGGAGAAAGTTTATTTTACCCCCTAAATTTGCACTTTTCGATTCACCTGGTAGATACACGTGCACCGCTGAGGCCTGCCAGGTCATGGTTTTTAGCCTTGGTGTGCTATGAATTATCACTAGACAAATTTCTAGCCTTACAGGACGACCGTTAGTCGGAGGGTTCACTAGCTCTTAGACTATGCAGACGTTCAGAAAACAAATAGTTTTGTAACCATGGATATTTTCTACTATAATGTGTTATATATCGTTGGAAAGAGAAGATTTCAAAAAACTTAAAATATTCAATTTTCGGACTTTGGTTGCTCTTAAAATAGCAACCGTAAATAAATTAGAGGCTTTTGAAATGTGGATCTACTGGAGAATACTCAAAATTTCATGGGTATCGCATATCTCAAACGAAGTGCTGCAAGTAACGAGAACTTTCCAATACAGTGAAAGTTCGAAAAGCATATAGACCTGGATCCCGCATACCTAAAAAAAGTTGATTAATAGCAAGCTGAAAATTTGTTAATAGCTTAACGGTGTCTAGTCGGACAACAGAGGAAGTTTTCATTGTGGAACAGATTAAAAATTTTGGAACGTCAGACTAAGAAAACGTTCCATGTATTTTGTCGGACAGAACTCTTCCAATTGATTTGTTACCATTTCATTAAACTCTCATGCAAAAATCAGACTGGTGTTTATCACCAATTGAACATTTTAATCAGTGGAACACGAAGAACATGTTAAATGACAGGAATCATGTTGGTTAGTAATAGCAGTCTGATTTTTTCATGAGAGTTTAATGAAAGGGTAACAAATCAATTGGATGTTCTGTCGGACAAGGTACGTTTTCGTAATCTGACGTTCCAAATTTTTAAACTGTTCCACAATTAAAATTTCCCCTGTTTCAGTGTTCCCGTACATCAAAGTTTGTCCGACTAGACACCCTTAAGCTATTAACAAGTTTTCAGCTTGCTATTAATCCATTTTTTTTGGTACGCGGGATCCAAGATTAATATACCTAGGCCACATACTGAGAGATAATAAGTACCAATATGCTCAACTTATAGAGAAAGGAAAGATCGAGGGAAAGAGAGGACTAGAAAGAAAAATACTGTCGTTGCTCAGAAACATCCGACAATGGACAGGGCACAATTTTGAACAGCTAATAAGAACAGCTGAAAACAGAGAAGAGTTTGCAACTGTAGTAGCCAACCTCCACTGAGGAGAGGGCACTTTAAGAAGAAGACTGAATGAATCCCTTTGAATAAATAAAAAAATTAAGCTTCCGTTTGAGCATTTACTCTAAACATTAAAGAAAAATATAGGACATTTTTTAAACAGCATTAATTAAATAATTTAATTGCGACAATTGAAAAATAAATACAAGACATTCAACTCCCAATTATCTACACCATCTTTAAAAATTCAAACAAATACTTAGTTATAGGCATTTTTTGTTCCTTAGTTTTTAGAGTTATCTACGCACGAAGACACAAAATCAATATAAATAGTTTAAGAGAAAAAAAAACCAATATATTTGAAAGGGCAATTTCTCTAAAAGTTAGTTGAACGGTGCGGCGCGGCATTGATAGCAGGAATAAACAGCAGGAACAGCAGCATTCTCTCGACACGCGATCGAAATAAGGATTCACATCCTTCTGACGCAAGCGTGCCTCTAAAGCCTCGTTTAAACTATACAAGAATGCCAGGATATTAGTCGTCATTCTTGTTTATAATAAATAAAAACTGTAAGGAAAAAATAAAGCAATTGTCGTTTTCCCATTGAGCGTCTTCTTATTGGGGAACCGTCCCTCGACAAAAATAAGAAAGTTACAATATTTAGCACACTGATAATAAAGGGAAAGATAAGAGGAAGAAGGAGTATAGGAAGAAGGAGAGTGTCATGGTTGAAGAATTTAAGGGACTGGTTTAAATGCAGTTCTATAGAACTCTTCAGAGCAGCAGTCAATAGAGTAACGATAGTGATGATTATATCCAATCTCTGATTGGGAGACGGCACTTAAAGAAGAAGAAGTCCCTCGCCGTCTTTACTACTCTATTTGGTTTATTCTGCTTATATGATTGTTTCATTCCACTCTTCTCTATCTAACCAAGTCCTTGATGTTTTCCACTTTGCAGCTCCGTCTTCTATCTGTACTTTTAGCTCTGTTCGATAGTGCCTTACCATAAATTTTCCTAAGGGTTCTAATTTTTGCTGTTTCTAGCATTATTTTTGTTCTTTGTCTGTCGATTATTGGTCTGATGACTGTTTTGTTAATTCTGGCTTCCATTTCTTTCCCGATATTTTTATTTTTTAATATCGTTTCATTCTGGCATCCTGCTGCTCTGCTTGCTCTATTGACTTGATCTTATACTTCTGTTTCGAGGTTTTATATTATTATTTTTCTGATATGTTTTAGTATAGTCTAAAGGATTTGTCAATTTTTAAAATAACACGTGTTTGTAGTATTTGAGTAAAAAATTTACTTCTTTCTAAAATTGTTTGCATGATAAGATCTTAAACCTGCATAATTAGTCCAGGAACCGAAGCTTTTCACCTCGCAATTTTTGCAGAATGGGTCGATTTGCTTGAAAATTCGAGAATAAGTAGTGGATAGTCCAAGGATCAAAATCTATATGATGCCGAAAGGCGCTTATGGGGGTGGTTGCCACCCCATCTCGAGGGTGGAAATTTTTTATTATATTTTGACCACAAAAGTTGATAAAAATGTTCATTCTAAGCAAAAAATGTTCTATACATTTTTTTGAGAAAATTAATAGTTAAAAGTGTTAGTTTTATATCGATCAATGTTTGTCGATAATACTCATTTACAATTCACTCAATTTTTGCCGTAGAAAAAAGTTTTTTAAAACAAGTTCTTGAGAATTAAATAACCTACAATTTCATATTTAAACATTTTTTCCTGTCTTTGATGCTAATCTTTGTATTCTGAAGAAAATAGCATTTTTACCCAACTACAAAAATTCGTTATTCGCTTATAACTTCAGTTTTTTAAAAACTAATCATTCTAAGCCAGTCAAACTTCTATCATCTATTAATAATACATAAATAAATAAGTATGAATAAGGCCAATGACTAAAAATATCGCTAACTAACATTATTATGCATCTAATTGGATTTCTCCTTCTTTTTTCAAAATAATATATTGATTTTTTAACCGTAACTTTTTTATTTTTTATTTTGTAGGTTTTTACAAGCTCCATAAGATTATTGATATTAAATCTTTTTAGTATCATCAGTCGCAAAAAGAGGTAACTTTGAAAAGGTTGGTAAAGGTGGTTTCTGCGTGTTATTACAAGTTTTAATTGTAAATAGCTCACCCAATTTTTGCCGTAGAAACAATTTTTGCAAACCTCGTTCTTGGGAATTAAATAGGCTACAATTTCATATTTAAACATTTTTCGTATCTCTGATGCTAATCTTTCTGTTCTGAAGAAAAGTCATTTTTTTCCAAACTACAAAAATTCGTTATTCGCATTTAACTCCGTTTTTTTTACTCTACCCCGTTGGGGATGACAACCACCCCATGCTAAAGTAAAAGCGCGTTTCGGCATCATATAGATTTTGAGCCTTGGACTATCCACTACTTATTCTTAAATTTTCAAGCAAATCGATCCATTCTGTAAAAATTACGAGGTTTTGTCCTATTTTCAGCTTCATTACTTGGACTAAATATCTTTCTCAATAATAAATAGATACCTATTGCGTTTTTTTCATCAATAATTTTTGATATGAAAAACTTGTATAACTTTTGTGATAAATTTTTTAAATTTGTATGCTTCTTGTTACTATTGCTATATCATCAGCGAACGCTAGGTATTGAGTTATATTGGCTTACCGCAGCACGTTTTCCAGGAGGAGACTAAAGGCTAACAGGACTTGTGCGTAGTCGGTTCAGTTCGGCTATTTCTATTCCGTTCCGCGGAACCTTAAATTCGTTATACGGCTACTGCTAGCGTAAATTTGTCGCCCGTGGAGCCTTAGCGTACGGCTCCACGGGCGAGAAATTGACGCTAGCAGTAGCCGTAAAGCGAACTTAAGGTTCCGCGCAACGGAAGAGGAATAGCCGAACTGAACCGACTACAGGATTTGTGCGTAGTCGGTTCAGTTCGGCTATTCCTTATCCGTTTCGCGGAACCTTAAGTTCGTTTTACGGCTACTGCTAGCGTCAATTTCCCGCCCGTGGAGCCGTAGCCTTATAGGAGAATAGATACAAGTGGACCACCTTGCTTTATTCCTTCATTTATTAGGAACTGATATTTCATTTTTACTTATCATTTATTTGATAATCAAGTATATTGAAATGGGAAATAAGCCACAATTTTACCTAAAAATGATTTTATTAACGTTTCGACGCCCAAGTCGGGTGTCGTTGTCAAAATACAAAATAATACTAAATAAACAAAAATGTTGTTGCTTAGTAAAAAATTCTTCTAATAATTTATTTAATCTGACTCATTTATATCGGCAATTCAGACACGTATTATACATTTTAAAGTAGACGACTTTAAAATGATATTGCCAATATTGATGAGTTGCGTTCCTGGGACGACTTTACTAAAAGATAGTTCATTCGATTACATGAAATCAATCCCAACTCAAGAATATCAGCCACAAAAAATCATAGCATGTGATCTGTCTTTAAAAAGACAACCAAATGCAACGGTGGCACTGAAATTCTCGCGTTAGAGATTCCATAGTAAGTCACGAGGGAAAACCAGGAAAAACCTCGTGATACTATCCCGACATCGTAAGTATTTGGGTTTACATTTAGTTTACTCTCAAAACTAATACCAAATTCTGACTTGATATTTTAAATTTTAAATAATACTAAAATACTAAATATGTACTAACTCGATATGTTACTGATTTACTAATTGTGGTATTTTCTTTCTATTGACTTCCTCCTTTAACCCTTAAACGCCCAACCTTTTTTAGGTTCCATGTACGCCCAAGGGTGGGTAAAAAATGTCCACCTCGAAAATAGCTAATATATTTATTGAGAGTTGTTGGAAATGGATTAAACTTAAGGATCTTATGCTTAATAAACACAGCATCTTGTAAAATATTAATATAAACAATTTACAAACCTTACAACAAAATTACAGTGTACATCAAAATTAACATACCAGTAAAAGCCAGTAATTCAAATTTGTCGATTTTCTTCACATTCTTCCTTTCAGCCTCCTGATTGGCGGATAATTATGTCTTCTTCTTCTTGTAGTGCCTATCCGTTTCGGATGTTGGCGACCATCATGGCAATCTGCACTTTGCACACTGCTGCTCTGAAAAGATTTGTAGTGGTTGTGTTGAACCACGTTCGTAGATTTTTCAGCCAGGAAATCCTTCGCCTTCCTGGTCCTCGCTTTCCCTCTACTTTTCCCTGCAAGACCAGTTGCAGCAGTCCATATCTCTCACTGTTCCTCATGATGTGACCGTGGTATTCGATTTTGGCTGTTTTTATTTTGATTAACAGCTCTTTTTCTTTTTTCATTCTCAGCAAAACACCCTCATTAGTAATGTGGTCGGTATAAGATATCTTCAGGATTCGACGATAAAGCCACATCTCAAAAGCCTCAATTTCCTTGCAGGTGGCGTCTGTGAGAGTCCACGACTCAACTCCGTACAACAGTATAGGAAATATATAACATCGTAGTAATCTGACTTTTATGGGTATCGACAAATCATGACATTTGAACAACTTTGCCATTTTTTGAAATGCAGATCTTGCTTTCTCTATCCTACATTTGATTTACATACATTATGTCGATTATGTATAATTATATGGATTATGTTCCTACCAACGAGAAATTATATAGAAACCTTTAGTAACAAGCCTTACCAAGGGTGTACTTTTTATGCCCACCCATAATTAACTCAAGCTATTACTTTCACTTTCAAAAATATCGGTAGAAACAATTTAACATTCGATAAAAGGCTGTCTTTTTAACAATAAATAATTTTTGGAAAATTTTTAAACACATAATAAATATGTTACAAGGGAATACGCATTAGGTGGACATTTTTTACCCACCCTTGGGCGTTTAAGGGTTAATATGGGTAACCACATCCTACTGCATTCTACCGAGGAATTTGCGACACAATTGGTTTCATTTAGCATAATTAGAGCCGCTTCTTTGATTTTTCTCTTTTTACTATCTGCTTCTTTTAGGACTATACTTGAATTTCTCCACTGAACTCTATGTTCATTATCCCATGCGTGTTGACATATTTGAGATCTATCAAATTCTCTATTTTTTATATAAGACTGATGTTCATTTACTCTAACGTCTAATGGTCTTGACGTTTCACCTATATAAAATTGTTCGCATTCACAAGGTATTTTATAAATACAAGTCTTTGTTCTTTCTTGTTCACTGTTAGGTTTAGTTTTAGATAGAATAGATCTCAATGTGTTTGTTGTTTTGAATGTTGTTGATATGTTGAATTTATTTCCTATTGTTTTAAGTTTCTCGGATAGTCCTTTTACACATGGTATTGATATTTTCCTCGTATTATTTCTTGTGAATGTTGTAGGATCCCGTTCTAAGTTGTTCTGTTCCATTCGATCCAATCTTGACAATGCCTTATTTATAATCTTATTTTAGTAAAGTCGTCCCAGGAACGCAACTCATCAATATTGGCAATATCATTTTAAAGTCGTCTACTTTAAAATGTATAATACGTGTCTGAATTGCCGATATAAATGAGTCAGATTAAATAAATTATTAGAAGAATTTTTTACTAAGCAACAACATTTTTGTTTATTTAGTATTATTTTGTATTTTGACAACGACACCCGACTTGGGCGTCGAAACGTTAATAAAATCATTTTTAGGTAAAATTGTGGCTTATTTCCCATTTCAATATACTTGATTATAAAAATGCCACAAGAAAATAGCTTCAGAACAACATTTATTTGATATTTCATTGGGAACTTTTACTTGGTTTTCAATTCTTATTAGTATTAGCTGTATCATTCTAATAACTTTTATGCTTATCTCTAGTTCTTCAAATGATTTATACAGTTGCTTCCATTTTACTTTATCAAATGCTTGTTTAAAATCAGCTTTTGGTATTGAAAGCTTTCCTCTAGTATTTCTTTCAGCAATAAAATCTGTTTTATTTTGCTTCTTTCTTCTTGTCTAAGGCTCGCCTGGTATTCACCAATTATATCTTTCATTCTTTTATATATAACCTCTAGATGTATTTTAGAGTATAATATCATCTATATGCATTGTGAATATTTTGTATGCGCCTTTTAGCAATGCTATGCCTCTAATTTTTGCATTCGCTCTTCTCCTTTTTTGTAAATGGGTCCAATTAACTATTTTTAATGGGAAATAAGCCACAATTTTACTAAACAAATGATTTTATTAACGTTTCGACCTCCAAATCGGATGCCGTTGTCAAAACACAAAAAATATTAATGAATTAAATAAAAATGTTGTTGCTTAGTAAAAATTCTTCTAATAATGTATTTAATCTTAGTTATTTATCTCGGCAATTCAAACATATATTATACATTTTAAAGTAGAAGACTTCAAAATGATATTGCCAATATTTATGAGTTGCGTTCCTGGGACGACTTTACTGGTTCATTCGATTACATGAAATCAACCCCAATTCAAGAATATCCGTCACAAAAAAAATCATAGCATGTGATCTGTCTTTAAAAAGACAACCAAATGCAACGGTGACAGTAAAATTCTCGCGTTAGAGATTCCTTAGTAAATCACAAGTGAAAACTGAAAAAAACCTCGTGATATTATCCCGACATCGTGTATTAGGTCTTACTTTAGTTTACTCTCAAAACTAATACCAAATTCTGACCTTAATATGTACAATATGTTATTTAAAATTATAAATAATATTAATAATACATAGATATATAAATAATACTAAAATATAAAATATGTACTAACTCTATATGTTATTGATTTACTAATCATGGTATTTTCTTTCTATTGACTTCCTCTTTTAGTATGGGTAACCACATCCTACTGCATTCTACCGAGGAATTAGAGCCGCTTCTTTGATTTTTCTCTTTTTACTATCTGTTTCTTTTAGGACTCTACTTAAATCTCTCCATTGAACTCTATGTTCATTATCCCATGCGTATTGACGTATTTGAGATCTATCAAATTCTCTATTTTTAATATAAGACTGATTAGATGTTCACTTATTTTAACGTTTAATGGTCTTGATGTTTCACCTAAATAAAATTGTTCGCATTCACAAGGTATTTTATAAATACAATTCTTTGTGCTTTCTTGTTCACTGTTAGGTTTAGTTTTAGATATAATAGATCTCAATGTGTTTGTTGTTTTGAATGTTGTTGAAATGTTGAAGTTATTTCCTGTTGTTTTAAGTTTCTCGGATAGTCCTTTTATAATATGGTATTGATATTTTCCTCGTATTATTTCTTGTGAATGATATTTTTTTATTTTGACAACGACATTCGATTTGGACGTCGAAACGTTAATAAAATAATTTTTTTAGTAAAATTTTGGCTTATTTCCCATTAAAAATAGTTAATTGCAAAAATGCCACAAGAACATAGCTTCAGAACAACATTAAATGGGACCAATATTATTGCCAACCAACCATCCTTTTGGTAATTTTTCGTCATTCCATATTTTTTTTATTAATATCTTCATTTCTTCATACATGCAATTTCCTCTATATTTGAACATCTCAGATGTTATTTGGTCGTTTCCTGTACTTTTTTTTTATTTTTTAGGCTCTCTATAATATTTTTATTTTCTTCTCTATTCGGAGGCATCTCGTGGGTATGATTTGTATTTTGTGAACTTGGATAGTCTTCCTTTTTATCTAAGTTTACTTCCAGATTTTCTTATCCATTCAGTAAATATTCGAAATATTCCTTCTATCTGTTTAACATGTCTTTTTCATTCTTTTTAGTTTTTTTGGGTCTTAGAGAAAAACTATAATAAACTGATATATTTATTCTAACATCAAACTACGCAATTCGTATTCACTATTAGGTAAACGTAATTAAGTGATTGATTTTATACCCCGTATAGTATTGATCCTAGTTACCCGACGATTTCGGTTCTTATAAATATTTTATACCAAAATGATTCGTCAGATATCTGTCACATACTTCTGAAATTAAATTTTAAAGTGTCAGCTGCCGTACATATTTTCATCCCTCGTCCTGTTTCGGGCCCGCTGAAATCCTGAAATTTGTCCGCTGTGAACCTACCTTCAATCGCCATCCATCCCCTAGCGGCACATTCCGAAACTAAACTGCATCGTATCCACAAGAGAAACTGAAAGAAAAATCGCCTAGGCCTCGAAAATATCGCGGAAATGGCCATTTATTTACTAAAACCCAAGTGCAAATGATCGTTTTTACAACTAGTGCGGATAATTATCGAGGAAACTTGCCGACAAACAAAGACCTAGTTTCTTGTTCTTCTAACCTGCATTTGAATCGATTGAAAAAATATTGATCTTCGCCGTAGTGTTTACCTAAACCTAAACCTTAAAGAAAACCCGTAAAACCCCATGTGTTCTTATAGTGTTTTTGATGTGTTTCTTAACTTACATTAGTCGTGATTTTGATCTTTTTTGATACATTTTTCTTACGCTAGAGGCCTTTATTGTAAACTCATTTTATTTCCGGGAAATAATAGCAATACTTTAACAAACAAATATTAATAAATTCTCAAAAGACTGCTCTTTTAAATACGACTGAACTCGACTGAAAGAAAAAATCGGTTTGACTGAAATATACACCAGGTTTACAACAACTCGTTTTTGGTGTTCATGGAGTCTCGAAATTTTTTTTCGTGTTTGGTGTTTTATACAGCGGATTTTTTCTAAAATTTGTACTCGACGTATTTTAGTAAACGGCTCCTTTCTATGCTAGAGGTACAGTATGACGTATGACACAAAAATCATTCTCCGCAACACACAAACATATTGACGGCAATGTATTTTATTCAAAATAAAATAATATCAAGTTAAACAAACGCAATACTAGTATGTATCAATTTCAAAATAACCTACGATAGTTGAATGGTCAAAGTCTTAGATACTACTTTATTGAAAATATGGGACAGATATTTCAGCTGTCAGCTGTTTTGGCAGCCCTATTTTAACAGCTGACGCTTAAAATGTGTTAATTGGACTTAAAATGGTTTCTAATGAATGGATATATTAATTATTTTGTAAAGATTATGATACTAGGATTGCCTACTTTAAATTGGCTTAGATAAAATGTGTAAAATATTCACTTACCCTTTATATTATAATCAGGATGAATTTATTAAACGACTAGGCGCATTGGCTCGTCCTGAAACAATAAAGAAAAAACTGTGAATCTAGAATGTAATTATACTCTTTAAAAAACATCTGGTAATGATTTAGTTCTTGAAAAAATTTTCATTTTTGACTTAAAAATATTAATTTTTACATCAAAATTAGGTGATTAAATTATGCGGTATAAAGAGAGATAATACCCAATCTGCAATAGTACTTCCCCAAGTAAAAGAGAACATGGACATTTCATTCTGTTTTGTTCAATATATTTTTAGTTATACAAAAAATTAAATCAAAACTGTTCTTTGGCGTACTTTTTTTGCATTTTTTAGGGATATTGTCAATTATTCATAATCTTGTCCATTTTTCCATTGGTTCTTTCTTTTCCATGCTAACGTGATAATCACACAATATTCTTAAACATGTCCTTGGACATTCCCATAATACTGTAAAAATTAGCACAGTATTCGTTTATTTCTTTCATTAATATTGTTATATTGTTTACTACTTAGTTTATGTTTCTTCTACCTTAAATTTTAAGTTTTCTTAAAACTATATCTCATTTTGCCCTTGTGTTTTCTTCTAAAGGTAATTATTTTGTAGAATAGATTATTTATTGAAAGGTAAAGTTTTGAATCTTAATAGCAACATTAATAATATTGAAAAATATTACTAAAAGATTTTTAAATTGAAAACTTATTGGTCCACTTCCCTGGTGACACCTCCAAGGCTTCTAAAATTTGCAAGCCAGATGGATGCTGCAGTGAAGACAAAGGGAGGGAATTCTAAAAAGTTGCAATTCACAGTCCCCGTCTGCAGCTTGGTAAAGTTCCAACGGAAAATGGACCTAGTTAACTTTTCATAAACTTTCACGGTTTGGTCACTTCGAGCAGAGAGCAACAGGCCTACGCCTCTCCGATGATGACTCCAATAAGAGTCGAAAATCGTCGATTCATAGTGCTGGACTGCGCTCCCTGTTCTAAGTGAAAAATAAGATTGTTTTGCCTTCGCATTGCAACTGAATAAAAGTAATTAGGTCATTAATTGACCCACTTACCAACTGTGGGAGTCATATGTTGCCCTAAAGCCGCATCTATAGGAATTTTATCCATCCTTTGGATTTCAGGATGTTTATATTTATATAAGACTTTTAGTCTATTTGTAAAAGGTTTCTACCTTTGTATTTTTGGGTGGCTCACCATGTGCTTGTAACACTGATGATGCTCTTGTTACAGAGCGAAAACGTCTTTTTTATATGTTTGTAGCCCTATAGGGGCTTTTTAAACTAATATACCTTTTACCAGGACAAAAATTTTTTGTTAAATTTTACTTGTAATTTAATGGTATACAGCCAGTTACAGGAATTTCTTCCTTGGGGATTTTTGAATAAAAATGGTATACATTTTTATTTTATATTAGTATTACTCCTATAGAGTAACTATAGGCTATTGACTATATTCAAAATAAGATAGCTAAAAGGAACTACAACGTTAACGGCGTTTTATTATTTCATATGGTCAATGGACATCTATATATGAAAAAACCGCTGAGTGCTACCATTTAAAGGGGTGCGTTTTTGAGAAATAAGTGATTTAGTCCCTGGGCACAGGTTCCATTAGGGTGAGTTCTATGCACTTTTGGTACAAACATATCTATATAAAAATTGTTCCTGGTTTAATTTCCTATCTAAAGATCACTTTTTAAAGTCAATGATAATTTTTTTTACAAAAATATATTCAAAAGAAAAAGAACAAAGAAACCCAAAAGAAAGAAATTTTGTTTTTTGTCCCATAACTTTTTTCCACGAGAATATAGGTATAGACATTGCTTTACAGAAAAAAAACCTACATATTTCTTCTTTAAAATGTTGTTTAGTAGAGGTAATTAGGATTTATATTTTTCGAAATATAACTTTTCTAATTTCGCCATTCACAGCAATTTTGGGCAATTTTCCTTGTTATTTTGCAAATATTGTTTTGTAACTTTTTTCTACGTAACTTAAGGTATATGCAATGGTACACGTAATAGGAATAGAAATCAATTACCTTTAAAATGGTCTATTGTATAACGTTGCACGACTTTTTTTAAGAGATTATGGTTTTTCAAAATTTTATACTTTTAACGGTTTTTTATAATATAATATAAAAATAAAATAATAATATTATATAATATATTATAATATATTATATAATACCTAATATAAAAAAAATATTTTTTACATTTTTTACGATTATTTTTGAAATTTCTGATTATAACTGTTTTTTCTTGTACAATTCATATTTGTTTCATATTCTGTTGAATATACTATATATTTAAAATAGTGTATCATCTATATTTAAATACATAATGGAAATCGAGTGATTCTTTGATATTTTTTACCTGTATTATTTAAAATTATTTCTTTTACAAAAATTACATAAACATTAGTCTTAGAAAACATCACTTTAGTTAAAATTATTTAAACGTTGACATTTAAAAAATTTTCAAAATCAAAGTCCATCTCTTCGTTAGCATTAGCTTCAATATCTTCCTCTGACACTTCAGTTATCTTAGAGTTCCCACAATTAGTACCCATGCAGATGCACCCTTTGCAGAATATTAAACAACTAATTCCTATCTTCCTACAACCGCAGTTTTGTATACATCCTTTGGTACATTTACATGCTATTTTTTCAAGCAAAGCTTGTGGTGCAGGATCTTTGACAGTAAATATTGGAATTAATCCATATTTTGAAGTATGTATTACCTATAAAAAATAAGATTTAATCCTAACACACAAACACATAAAAAGGTTATAATGAGGAATTTAAAAAATAATCCTAAAATCAAAGCAAGTTGCAAGTACTTATTACATTTTGAAAAACATATCTTACCTATTCAAAAACAATCCTAGAATTTTTTATAATACACCATTTTAAAGTAAACAGAATAAGCTTTCTTTTTTATATAATATATACCTACATGTAGAAAAAAAAGTTATAATGGGTAATTTAAAAAATAATCGTAAAAAATATAAAAACTCGTTAAAAGTATAAAGTTTTGAAAAAGATAACTTCTTTAAAAAAGACGTCGTACAACATTATACAGTAAAACATTTTAAAGGTAATTGATTTCTATTCCTCTTACATGTACCTTTGCATATGCCTAAAGTTACGTAGAAAAAAGTTACAGAACAATATTTGCGAAATAACAAGGAAAATTGCCCAAAATTGCTGTGTGTGGAGAACTTTGAAAAATCATATTTCGAAAACTGTAAATCCTAATGACCTCTACCAAACATCGTTTTAACGAGAAAATATGTTAGTTTTTTTTCTGTGAAGCAATGTCTATACCTATATCCCCGTGGACAAAAGTTATGGGACAAAAAACAAAATTTCTTTCTTTTGGGTTTCTTTGTGCTTTTTCTTTTAAATATATTTTTGTAAAAAAAAGTATCTTTGACTTTAAAAAGTTATATTTAGATAGGAAATTTAACCAGAAACAATTTTTATGTAGACGTGTTTGTACCAAAAGTGCATAGAACTCACCCTAATGTAACCTGTGCCCAGGGACTAATTCACACATTTCTCAAAAACGCACCCCTTTAAATGGTAGCACTCCGCGGTTTTTTCATATATAGAGATTCATTGACCATATGAAATAATAAAACCCCGTTAACGTTGTAGTTCCTTTCTATAGTACATAATCAATAGCCTACTAGGTCCATTTTCCGTTTGAACTTTACCAAGCTGCAGACGGGGGTTGTGAATTGCAACTTTTTAGAATTCTCTCTTGTCTTCTTTGCAGCATCCATCTGGCTTGCAAATTTTAGAAACCATGGAGGTGTTACCAGGGAGATGGACCAATAAGTTTTCAATTTAAAAATGTTTTAGTAATATTTTTAATATTTTTCAATATTATTAATGTTGCTATTAGGATTGAAATCTTTATCTTTCAGTTGCCAGATGACGCTAGTCACCTACTCCATACACATCAGTTGCAATGCGGGTATAAACTTTCATGGTTTGGTCACTTCGAGCAGAGAGCAGCAGGCCTACGCCTCTCCGATGATGACTTCAATAAGAGTCGAAAATCGTCGATTTAGAGTGCTGGACTGCGCTCCCTGTTCTAAGTGAAAAATAAGATTGTTTTGCCTTCGCATTGCCACCGGATGATTAAAAGTGGTATACATTTTTATTTAGATTATTTATTGTTTTCTCTTATTTTTCTTTTAGGTCATGTTCAATTTGGTTCTCTTCCTCCTTACAGCTAATACAGCTCGTCCATATGAGGGTGGTTTGCCAACGTCGACGTCGCGGTTTACCTGTTTTTCTTGGTAACTTCAAAGGCGGCATTAGGGTGTTATCAGGTAAAACAAGTAAAATGCGACGTAATCGCTGGAAAACCGCCCTCATATATACAAAGCGTTAATTTCAAATTAGATTCCAGCGTGTTGGTGTCAGATTTCATTCCGTTATTTTCCCAATGTTACAGAAAAACCAAATCTATTCATTCTCGATGTTGTTATCTTGGGAAAAATTCATTCTATTAGCTTCATCATCCAGCCTTTTGTGTCCAAAATTGAACATAGGCCTGCTCTAATTTCTTCCAGTTCTGTCGGTATGAAGGTTCTTGCGGCCAGTTTCCAGTGGTTATTTTCACGGTCGTCTCTCCATCGTGTACGTGGTCTACCTCTGTTTCTCCTATCTGCTCGTGGTCTTCACAATGTGACTTTTTCTGTTCTCCAGAACCCGTTATTTTTTCATCTGCCATTGACTTTCTACGTATCTCCTCGTTTTCTACTCTGTCTTTTAGTATTAGGTCATGCATTCTTGACCATTTTTCTTTGAGCGATTTCTAACAATTTGACTGTTTTTTGGTAAGGGTGTTTCGGGTCTTTGTGTTAGGACAGACTAGATAGGCCTGGATCCCGCGTACCAAAAGAAAGTTTATTAATAGCAAGCTGAAAATTTGTTAATAGTTTAACGGTGTCTAGTCGGACAAACTTTGATGTACGGAACACTGGAACAGGGAAAGTTTTAATTGTGGAACAGGTTACAGGTTTCGAACGTCAGACTACGAACACTTTCCATATATTTTGTCGGACAGAACTTCCAATTGATTTGTTACCCTTTTATTAAACTCTCATGCAAAAATCAGACCGCTATTTGCCAGCAACGTAATTCATGTCATTTGACATGTTCTACCTGTCTAACTTATTAAAATGCCCAACATGTTTGTTGGAAAACATTTTTCATGTTTACTATTGAATAAACTTGAAAATTTTTTGCTCAATTAGAAATCCAATGGAATCAATTAATTTGTGGTCATCTGATTGAATACAACCAATAAAACCAACATTATACTGAAAACAGATCCCATGGGCTGTTTTCACTCAATCATGTAGCTATGGATACCTACATTTCGTTTAATTTCGATTTTGACATTTCAAATATTCAATATTTCAAAATGTCACGATTTGGTTGTAATACTGATGAGAATATTAATGAAATTATCGAATCAAATATTATAACTGTTCATCAGTTATAGAAACTAACATGTCTGGATCTTCATTAAATTTTTCTAATTGTTCCTTTGTTAATTGCACATTTAAATAAATTGTTTCTGCTCTGTATTTTTTTTTTCATAACCAGCAAAAAATTTTCTATCCGAATAACCCTCGAACATTGATAAATGCTCAAAAAATTTTTAACAACTTTCTCAAGCTTGTTGCTTACAGGCAACAGACCTCCGCCTACGGCGTCGGTCTGTTTCCAAGCAACAAGCTTTCGAAATCTGTTATAAAATTTTTTCGAACAATTATCAATGTCCTTGGGTTATTACTACTGAAAATTTTTTGCTCAATTAGAAATCCAATGAAATCAATTAATTTGTGGTCATCTGATTGAATACAACCAATAAAACCAACATTATACTGAAAACAGATCCCATGGGCTGTTTTCACTCAATCATGTAGCTATGGATACCTACATTTCGTTTCATTTCGATTTTGACATTTCAAATATTCAATATTTCAAAATGTCACGATTTGGTTGTAATACTGATGAGAATATTAATGAAATTATCGAATCAAATATACCAAAGAATACTGTTTACAGTAAAAAATTTGTATGGAAAGCGTTTATGGACTTTTGCAATGATAGAAAATATGAATTAAATGGAAATAGGACGGTGGAAGAATTGTTAATTGCACATTTAAATAAATTGTTTCTGCTCTGTATTTTTTTTTTTTTTCATAACCAGCAAAAAATTTTCTATCCGAATAACCCTCGAACATTGATAAATGCTCAAAAATTTTTTAACAACTTTCTCAAGCTTGTTGCTTACAGGCAACGGACCTCCGCCAACGGCGTCGGTCTGTTTCCAAGCAACAAGCTTTCGAAATCTGTTATAAAATTTTTTCGAGCAATTATCAATGTTCTTGGGTTATTACTACTGAAAACAACCTGATAGTTTTCACAATCATAAACTTGTCGGGATGACACGTTCCACAATTAAAACTTCCCCTGTTCCAGTGTTCCCACACATCAAAGTTTGCCCGACTAGACACCGTTAAGCTATTAACAAATTTTCGGCTTGCTATTAATAAATTTTTTTTTGGTATGCGGGATTCAGGCCTAAAGCCTAAGATACACTGGTTAAACGACCTTTATACTAAAATTATAAACGAGACGGTTATACTTACTTCCTATTTATGTATTTTATTTTCTGGTTTCGTAAGTCTTAGCTTTATTAAATTATTTTTGGCAAAACTTTTAGAGCCTTTACTGCTTTATATATTTCTCTTCTTTTTAATCTATCAAAAGCGTGCTTAAAATGTATGAAGAGTGCAATTGTCGGTTTATTATAATATTTGAATCTCAGCTTTTTATTTTTTTAAGAATTTCTTTTTTTTTGGTAAAATTAATAATAAAAGAGTTATCAGAATTGAAATAACTGAAAATACTGTTAGTTACCCATAATTTTTCAAAAATTTTTTTTTCAATTAGAAGGATGTAATTTCATATTAGAATATAGTATTTAATTCCAAACAACTTTTCATAGTAGCAATTTTCAATATTGTGAAAAATAAAGCTACTTTACTCTTGAGTGAAATTCAAACTTTTTGACATACCTCCTATAATATTCAAAAAATTTTATATTTGATGATTAAATCTTAGGTTTTGGACTATGCAGAGCTTTTTGTGAATAATAACTTTTTTTCGTAAAATTAATAATAAAAATTTTTCCATATGGATACAACTTACAGGGACATACTGTATATACAACATTTAATACTGCCAAGCTCCTCTAATTCTGGCATTCCGCTTTATCTCCTTTTTTATAAAGAGGACATAGCCTGCTTGCTTCCATTCCATTGGTAGTTCTTCCTTGTTCCATATGTTCCTTAGCATTTGAGTATTTAGTCTGTCAGCTACGGCTTCTTTGTATTGTAATATTTACTGTGTTATAGAATCAGTTCCAAGATATTTTGTTGTTTTTTAGATTCTTAATAGTGATTTCAACTTAATTTAAGGATGGAGCTAGATAGTCCGTACGGTAGTATTGCATATTCACAAGTCTGCATCTTCTTTACTATCGTGGCACTTCTTGTCTTCTTCGTTACCGTTATATATGCTTTCTTCATTGTCATTATTTGTATACTCCCCGTTTAACAATTCATCAAAATGTTGTTTCCATCGTCTTCATATTTCATGGTCATCAAATATCATTTTCCTTCTTTATCTTTGTTATAAGTAGGCTGCGGTTTATATTCTCTTTAAACTATGCTCTACAGATTTAACTTCCTTCTTCGTCTTCTTCTTCAGCCTATTTCTATCCTTTCCTGGACAAAGGCTTCCCAATGAGTTCTCCACCCTTCTCTGTTTTTGTGCGATTTGGTGCCACTTTCTACCCATTTTTGTTTTGATGTCGTCTAGCCATCGTTTTTGTGGTCTTCCTCTACTACGACTATGCTCGCGTGGTCTCCAATGTACAATGCTTCTCGTCCACCTGTCGTTGTTTCGCCGTGCCACATGCCCTACTCAGTTCCATGTGATTTGCGCAATTCTTCCAATTACATCTTCCACCTTCGTCCTTCTTCGTATATGTTCCCTCAGAGATACTCATAGCTCGTTCGATCGACCTCTGTCGTTCTCAATCTATTGGCTGATACCTCTGTAAGTGTCATGGACTCCATTCCATAAAAATTGTCATTTTAATAAATAACTATTTAGCTTTATGATATGCTTTATTTGTATCCGAGTTTTTTGCAGAATGTACGAAAAAATTTTTTAATAATAACACAGTCGTCATTAAAACTAAATAAAAACTATTACAAACTTAGTACAAGAAGTAATTTCATTATTTTAGAACTAAATGAATATGAAGACATTTTCTTGACTTCTTTGAACTCAGTTCATTAAAAACAAATTACATAATTAGTAAAGGTAGATTATATGTGTAAGTATATGTATATACATAATTAAAAAAACATAAAACAAAGGATGTATAGACATATACAATAATTTATCAAATATTTTTGAAATCCTAAGATTTGCATCATTGACCTCGAAAATTTATAATTATTACTGCCATATCTTTTAACGATTTATACCGTTATACCGTTTTGTTTGATATTCAAATTCAGGAATTTCAAGTTTTTAACTATCCTCTATCTACATGTACGTACATTTTTGTGTATGATCATAACACTTGTTTGGTCTGCATTTTTAAATAGTTGATACCTGATATTTCCTAATGCCTGAATCTTTATTTATAATAAAAAAATAGTATCATTATTGTTTATAAAAAATTTTACCAAAACTTGGCTAAAGCAGTCAATAAGAAAAAACATACACTTTTTGAACTTGGCAACAAGAAGTGATAGCAATACTTTTTATTAATAAGTTTCCTAATGTTCATCATCTAGCCTCAAAAGTCCACTACTGAGCAGAGGCCCCTTCATTGTGTTTCTAGTCCCGTCTATCTTGTGCCGCTCTCATCCAATTTTTATGTAGCCCTCTTAACCTTTTCGTTCACCGTGTCCTCAATTGAGGACAACCTATTCTATAATTTTTTGTATGTAGCTCCATGTGTTTTTACCCTTGTTACAGATTGTTCTCGATTATGGACATCCTATTCCGGCCAATGAGTACTTGTGCTGCCATCTAACAGCTTTTGAACAAAATATTTAATTTGTTGAAATTGAAATATAAGTTTCTATACTTACTTATAACTGGTGCATGCAGCGGGAATTCATTTGAGTTTCTTTCGTTATAAATATGAACAATTGGTATTAAATATGTCTTATAATATTGATAAATAGTAGAATTTGTTAAAAAAACTATTGATAATAGCGGTTTTGCTTAGAATTAGCTACCGAGGATTTTCTGAAAAGCGTGTACTAGTTTGTGGACATTGTGAGTTAACGGAAAATTAATTTTTGGGTAAATATAAAAACGCGATATGTCCAAGAAGTATGACTCGATGGATTTCAACATTGGCTCATACATGATGATAAACCTAATGCATCCAGATGTAAATTGCCCGTTTTTAAGGGCAACTTTAACTTACGAATGACATGCAACAAATGCAATGTTCATCTATGTATAAGTAAAAAAATTTGTAAGATACCATACATTACTTCATGAATAAAATACTTTAGTAGTTGTTGTTTGTCAGTATTTAAAAAGAATTATCTAATATTTTTACTCCATTGGCTCACGATGTCCTCAAACGAGGACATATTGTAGTGACCAAACTGTGCATTTTGAAAATGTAAAGCTCATATAAAAAATTCGCAAAAAAATCATTCTCGCTATGTTGCAAATTTCAGATTTTTAGCTTAAAGAAATTTAATTCGTGAACGAATGGGTTAAATCGTCAGTCCATCGTATAGGTTGTAGGTGGTCGACTTACGCTTCTCTGGTCTTCCCTCCATTCCAATAACCTCTTTGTTAATCGTCTATCTGTCATTCTAGCTATGTATCCTGCTCATCTTCATTTTAGTTTGGCTATCCTTTCGATAACGTCAGTCACCTTGGTTCTTCTTCTGATCTCTTTGTTTTTTGTTTTGTCCCGCATAGTTATTCCTAATATAGATCGCTCCATTCTTCTCTATATGTCTCTTAGTTTGGTATGCTTCTATTAAGGTAAATGTTTCTACTGTGTATGTCAACACTGGGAGGACGTATTGATCACTTTCCTCTTCAGGTATGTGGGCTGCTCACTTTTAAAAGTTTCCCTCAGCTTTCCTTGCCTTGCCTTGCTATTCCAAGATCTTCAGCTATTATGACTAGATTATCGGCGAAACGTAAGATGTTTAGATATTCTCCAGTTATTTTGTCCCCTTTGTCAGCCAATCCAAATTATTAAAAGCATGCTCAGCTCCGTAATAAAAAGTTTAGGTGACCCCCTAACCCCCGCTCTCTTTTTTTGCGATGTCTATTAGTATGTAATTTGACAGTGGTTGTTGCCTGTTGGTATAGATAGATATATTGTATAATAATTGTGTATACTTATAATCTAACCTGCATGTTTTTAAGCGCCTCTGGTATTTTTCTTAGTTCAACTGTGTCAAAAGCTTTGTAAAAATTCACTAATTTGTATTCCACTACTTTCTCTATTAGGGTTTTTATACTTTATAGATGGTCATTAGTCCCGTAACCTTTGGTAATCCTACCTGTTCTCTTGTTTGATAAGTCTCTACTTTTCTTTCCATTATTTTAGCTATTTTTCTCGTTAACAACGTTAACAAGTAGCGTTATTCCAATCTGTTGGAATATTGGTGATGTGAAGGCAGATATTGAAAAGTAGTTTAATTTTTCCAAGTAATATATCTCTTCCATATCCAATTTTAAGTGCTGCTGACATTAGTGACATTATTCCATCTTCGCCTGAGGTTCGCTAAATTTTTCATTTTCTTCAGGGCCTCTTTGATTTCTGATTTTGTTATAAAGAGCATTAAATCTGATTCTTGGTTTAATACCCCAGTTTTTAATGTAATTTGAGGTTGCGTATTGTTATATTTTTTTTTATCTTTGACTATTGTTAATATCTCTATATTGTTATTGCTTTTCACAGTTTTGTGTTATTGTTCTCATTTGTGCTAGTTGTAGTATATCTATGTATTTTCTTTGATTATTCCAAATGGGAAATAAGCAACAATTTAACTTAAAAAATTATTTTATTAACGTTTCGACGTCCACATCGGACGCAGTTGTTAAAATATAAAAATTTTATTAACGTCGAAACGTTAATAAAATTCTTTTTTAAGTTAAATTGTGGCTTATTTCCCAATAATAAATTATATAAATGCCACAAAGAAATAGCTTCAGAACAACATTATGTATTTTCTTATTTTATATTTTCTTATATGCTCTAGTCTAGTTTTTATTGGAACTCGAAAGTATATGAAAAGTTTTTATGCAGTGGATCATGAAACAAAATAAATATTATAAATAAAGCTTGTATATTTTATTTTTCAATCGATCAGGTGCAGGTATAACATACCACCAAAATTCGTTCTCTAAACCGTTCCAAATAACGGCTACAAAATTTCTTCAACGGGGTTAATAATTAAAAAAGTGAAGCTGGCCGGCCAAGAGATCATCACCATCGAGCTGCAGGAGGTGGAGGATGCATCGGTCGCGGCTGCCGTCGTCTCTGAACCATCGCCTCCACCTCCAGCAGCAGCGGCGGCATCGGCGGCGGCACCAGCGACAACGACCGAGACACGTGTCGAGGTCACGCCCACCTCGACGGCGGCTGCTGCTGCTCCGCAAAGACCTACGCCATCGACTTCGCCGCCGAATACTATGACAGGTGAGTGTGACATGTTTTGTTGGAAGATAATGATAACATTTGTTTAAATACACAAAGCTCTATATATCCACCTACAACTAACTATATTTCATTATGAAGTAAACCATGTTCGTATCCATAGCATTTTAATATTTTAGAAAAAAATATTTTGTTTATTCCTCTTCCTAGTAGGTGGTCGAATTCGGAAATCACGCCACCTTGAATTTTTAATGATTTTTCTTAAACGGTCTTCAAAGTTCTCTATCCACTGCAACTCTGAAGCAAAGGTTTAGTGGAGTTATCCGAGGTAGAGTTCCGACCTTTTTTGCAAAGTGGTCCATATATCTTGGTGATTTTCCCTGGTCCCTCCCTCCTTGCACCACTCCATGTAATGTCAGCTTCTCCAGCCATCTCTACTCACCACATGAACAAACTCATCGGACTAGTTGGTTCCTCTTGCGGTCTAGGGTATTCGCAACATTTTTCGCCAGTAAAACATTTCAAACGCGTCCATAATGCGCTTATCAACTTCCTTCAAAGACCAGCGTTTTGACTAGCAGTGCGTATGAGCTGGTGAAATCCTTAATAATACAAGATATGCCGATAACACTGTCATCTTGACTTCAAAAGTCTGACAAACATACTGGAACGGCTGAACGAAAAGTGTTCCATATATGGTACTAAAATGAACTTAAAGAAAACAAAATTCATGGTCATTACAAAACATTCAAAAGACAATGAGACACTCCATATTAATACAATCCAGATAGAAAGGATAGATAAATACAAATATCTAGAAACATTGGTTAGTCAAAACGCAGAACAAACACAAGAGATTAAAAGCCGTATAGAGGTAGCAACGGCAAAATTTGTGAAAATAAAACATCTATTATGTAGTAGAGACCTAAGAATGGATCTAACGATATGGTAGGGGAGCAAAGTATGCTAAATGTGCAGTCACTCGAGCGTTATGGGGACCTATTGGGTTGTGAAGAGTAGGTCCTAAAACCAAAAAAAGTTAAGTAAAGTTTTCCATTTTAGTGGGCGCTTGCCATTTTTTAATTTAATTTTCCATTTCCAACAATCGTTTTTTCCGCTTATAACGCCATCTATCCTATTTAAGATTTTAAAGTAACCCCCCACCCCTCCTCCGTGGAGGGTCGTGTTTGGTGCCATTCGATAGATTTTTCAAAAATATTGAACACATACTTTTTAGTTTTTCGATATGTCATTCATTTCGCGAAATGTTCGCTTTTTTCTTGTGAAATTTTGGGACTCGCCTATTTCCTTACGCCCGGCTCAAATCGTCAGATTTTTGAAATATACACTCTTTTGCATGTACTTAACTTACCTTATCTTAATCTGACAATTTCAAGTTTTTTTAAGGATAGATTTTTTTTCGGGACCCCCTTAAGGCTATGGGTACATAATTCGCAAATATTTTACGTGTATCCCTACTTTTTCTGTCTTTACACGGCAAATTACGCGTAGTAAAATTCACACTGGTATGGATATGTAAATATTACTAGAATGTCATTCTACTTGAAAATGTCATTATTAATTTCAAGAGATGGGTTTTGAATGTTCTTGGATAACTGTTATTTTTATAATTGGAAATTATTAATTCAGTTAATAAATGTGATAATTTTTTCACTAACTATGTATTCAGTGATTGTAATAATTTATTTGTACAACAAAGACTAATACTCAATCGAGAAAAGAGGAAAAGTGTTAAAGTGATTTTTTAATAATATATTGTTATGGAAAGCTTACAATTTTGAACATCTTTAACAACAAAATACTTGTATCACAGAATATATTATCCTGATGTATTCTCTGCTTGGATCTCCCACAAATAGTACACAATAAATAACTTTTTATTAAGTTCACGTCTTAAATCAATTATTTATCAAATACACTATATTTCAATAATATTTAATCAATAACTCAACATATTCCCGATGCAATGTCAAATATTTAAAATTGTCACTGATTGTCAGTATCTGCTGACAATATTATATTCGGCTGAGTGCGTTCTAAGACAAAGATAGATTTGGAAAATTTTACCACGGCATTGTGTTTATTTTTTTCAAATCCTGAAAAAACCAATAAATATTTTTGAAAATTTTAAACGCAGAATGAAGGACTAAATTATTACCGAGGGCCGAAAGTCCCTTAAAATAAATATAAATTTTATTTTGAATGATATATTTGAAATTAAAAATCACACTAAATTTTCTCTTAGATTTTCACCCCTGTAACTTATTAAAATAAACATTATAGAAGTTCTCGGGGACTTTGGGCCCTCGCTAATAACGTGATCTTTCATTCTGCGTTTAAATTTTTCAAAAATACTTATTAGTTTTCTCAGGATTCGAAAAAAATGAATCCCCATTTGAATTGCATTGCAGCCGAAAATACGTTCCGATCCTCTTAACGAACTCCCCTGTGTTAAGAACCAATATATGGTATAGGTACATCTGCAGGGTACCAATTTTCTACCCATATGATAATCTGACGCGCTCGAGTAACTGCAAAAATCCCCGCTTGAACTCCCCTACCAATAAGGTTGTTGCGCTGATACGTTTTTACAACTTTGCTCTACGGATCTGAGGCCTGGACATTGAAGCAATTAAAGATTAAAAAATTGGAAGGTTTTGAGCGGTGTTGCAATCGAAGAATGCTACGAATAACATGGGTAGACAAAATTAGCAATATTGAATTCCTTAATAGGGTTAATAAGAGAAAATAAATTATACAGACAAGATCATGTAGTAAGAGTCTACTGCATTTGATTATAGAGGGCAAAATAAAAGGTAAAAGAGATGTAGGATGTAGGATGTAGGAAGAAGACGAACCTCCTGGTTATGAAATCTAAGGGAATGGTTTAGTCTGAGCTCTAACCAACTATGTATTTAGATGTGCTGTAAATAAAATAAGAATTGCTATGTTGATATCCATCCTTCAACGTATGAATTCATGATTGTTCTTGAGAGACCAGTTTGGGCGAATCTTTTTAATGATCTGTGAGATTTTAGTTTAAATTTCGGCTGAAAGGAACTGGTAATGGCTGTTGCAGTCTTTACCTGGGTCAATTTTTGCATCTTTTAAAACCGGTTTTAATCAAGCTATAATCAATTTGATTCCTGTATCTTTCGTCTGATGAGCACCATGTGTAATATTCTTGTATGGTGTTTAAAAGCTGTGTTGGAGATAAACAGATTTTTTTCTAAAAAAGTAAGTTATCAATCGAAGTAGCACAGAAAACGACAATAAATATCGTCTCCATACCACCAGATTGACAACAGGTGGAATACTTTCTTTGGTTACAACCTCCCGAGATTTTCAAAATTTATAAATCATACAGGATGCCGACAAAATTAAGATGAGAGAATTTTAAATAATTCACAACTCATCTGCTCAGCGCGGTAAAAGCTCCAACAAGAAAGATTCCTTAATACTCAAACAAAAGAGTAAATGAATTAAAAATGTATAAACATTATCAATTTCTTTGCAGCACGAAAATGCAGCAGCTATACCGAAGAGTCTATACCGGTTTCGGGGGAAGAGTAAATGAAGAGTCTATACCGGTTTCGGGGGTTGTTTCCCCCTCATCAGTAGTCCCAGATCCTCTTCTATCAGATTCTTCCACGTACCACACTTTGGGCCTTTCCGAATTGCAAAGAAAGAAATGTCACGGATGAACTAGAGCCATCTATCGAAAAACAAAGTAAGTTATCAATCGAAGTAGCACAGAAAACGACAATAAATAACGTCTCCATACCACCAGATTGACATAAGGTAGAATACTTTCTTTGGTTACACCTCCTGAGATTTTCGGAAAGGCCCAAAGTGTGGTACGTGGAAGAATCTGAGAGAAGAGGATATGGGACTACTGATGAGGGGGAAACAACCCCCGAAACAGGTATAGACTCTTCCTGCACTCTCAGATTTGACCATAGTATTATGCAGCTGCTGCATTTTCGTGTTGCAAAGAAATTGAGAATGTTTATACCTTTTTAGATTATTTTCTGTTGAAAAATAAGATGTGTCTTCCTTCATTCCTTTTTCCGAGACCTTATTTACCTACAACACTTTGCAGATCACCGTTCTCTAAAGTTCTGCGTATTTTGGCATTAAAATACCCAATTCTGATTGTCATGTCACGGGCTCGTAGCTTTTGTAAGGTATTTTTTAGATCTTGGTAAAACTGTCGATTATTGCATCTTCCGCTTGACCCGTTGGATCATGCTTCTGGATGATGTTTAGATCCATTGGATTAGACTGAAATTTTATTACAATAATTGTATCACTAACTGCTGTATATCCTTTAACAGATTCTTTGTTAGTTTTTAACAGATTCTTTGTTAGTTTCATGGCCCGAGAAATACATGATATTATTGTTGCATGATGTAAAATATCCACGCCTTTTCCAGTGTGTCTCTGAGAGACCTATAATACGAAATTTAATAACTTCGCTTTCTATTGCTGATAGGTTTCCTGTCTGTAATAATCCCCTCACGTTCCAAGTACTAATCTTAATCTCCTGCCAAAATTTTAACTTTAATTCCGATTTTATTCTTCTAGTAGCCAAGTTTCCAAGGGTTCCCTGGTTGCCTATATCCACGTGGCCGGCAGCCCATTTCTCACTGTCAAGCTTGGACCCCAAACCCTCTTTTGCTCATAGATCTGTTGATGTTATGTTGCCTTCTTTCTTCTTTCCTTCTCAGGGTAGAGATAAAACCACAGAACTTCATTTTTTAATCCCCAATGCACATGTTGTTGTTGCTATCTTAATCTGAGTCCACAATTTCGATGACGTATCACGGAAACACTGAATGGATGACTGACGTGCAGTCCATCTTCATGTAATGCATTCCTCAAAAGCTTGGTTACATACAGTAATGTTGTGGGTATTTTCTAAGGTCTCACAAAGTTCACGTGCAGTTAAAGATATTCATATTTTGATGAGCTAATCCTACCACATACCCATTCTGTCCAGGAGTAAGTAGTTGCACGTTGGCCACCTCCATGTCTTTCAGCGAGATTACCAAATTGTTCATAACGACGCCATAATCGCGAAATCACACTCCGAGATACGTCAAAATGGCGTGCAACATCAGCTTGTGGAAGACCAGACTAAATCATATTCGCTGCACTTACCATTTGAAAATTTGTTAAGTACCTTCGCTTCATGACTATTGCTGAGTTTAATAATCTTATTTTAGTACAATTTTAAAGTAAATACAGACTATCTTTCAAATTTGAAGCACTTTTTTTACAAATGAATCGTATGAATTTGAGACGATGTCACTTTTTCCTTAAGAAAACAGTGCAATTGACAGATTATTTTAGTGGTACTTATACATTCATTTGTAGTGAACAAGTTTTCAAATTGAATGGTAAATATTAACAAAAAAATGTTGAGGTTTTTATTGAAAACATGTATTTGATAAATGAATTCAGATACAAGTTCAATACAAGAATTCCCATTTAATTTAAGTAATTGTGTTAAGATAAGCAGGGCCCCCGCTACCATATGTGCAAAGTGTGCAATGCACACGGGCGCCATCCTTTAGGGGCGCCAAAACCCGGGGCCAAAAATTGCAAAAAAAGCAAAGAAACAAAAACCAAAAATTAATTTTAAAATAAAAGTTGAGAAATTAAATAGGATTCAGTTTAAACACACACTAAATTTGATTAGTATATCATCCAGTTACTGCCGATTCCCATTTGCGAGAACATGTCAGAAGTCAGGCATTTTAATTTATTTTGTTATGATTTTATTCTGTTTGTTTCATTTTGATATTTAGCGTACTAATAATAGTCCATTTACTCACGGTTTTTGTTGTGAGTTTTAAAGAACCGCTTGGATTGACATACAATTTGTCATACACATAGCTAACAAGAAAAGAAGTGATACCTACTGTGCCGATGTGTGCTTTTACTCAGGGGAATAAGCTCGAGAATACCTGGGGGAATTCTCTGGGGTGAGAAAACATTCGTTCAAAATAAGTCTGGAATTGGATAAACTGACTAATTCTACGCAACTTTTGTTATATAGAAATGTTTACTAAGTCAATTCTTTTCGAGTTATTTGCGAGTGAGTATGTTCATTTTTCAACAAAAAAAAAACCCGTTTTTAGACGGTGTTTCGCATTTAAAAATTAATTAATTTATCGAAAAAATACTCTTAGCAAAAATATAGCTTACAAGAAAGTGAAAAAAATAATTTATATATGAAGTCTGCAAAACCCAGTAGAAAGCAGAGTTGTAGCTAATGAAAAGTAGGTTCTTGTTCGTCAAATTCCAAATGGAATATTTCAACGTAAAATAACCAAAAAATTAAGCACTTTTCGGGGAAAACTCATTACAACTTCTTTAAAATGTTTAAGAAAAGCTTTATTTATATTATGATCTGTAAGTTTCATCGGTTTAAAGTGCTCATTTTTGAAAAAATTTGGTTTTAAAGTAATTTTTTTTTCAATCTTGAAAAAATTTCTTTTTCCAAATAACTTTAAAATTAATTAGTAATACCAAAAATCTCAAGCAGTAAAAAAATGTAGATTATGCTTTTCTGAATATTTTGGATGTTTTGTTTTTCTGTAAGACAAAAATTGGAAGATATGGTTCCATATCAAATCTCTGTTCAAATTTTGCATACACTCATGATTAGTGACTCGTTCAGCCCTTTCGCCCTTTTAAATATAGCCTTTTCAAAAATAAGCACTTTGAACCGATGAAACTTTAGATCATATAAACAATACATAAGTAAAGTAACTTGTGGTGAAGCGGTAACGATTAATTTCATTAGGGATGCTAATTAGAGGGTGGTTTACATGATTTTTTTACCAAAAAAGGGACCAACATTATGTTTAACTTACTTTTGATGTTAAAAAATATAGCTTCTTTTAAACACTTTAAAAAAGTTGTAATGAGTTTTCCCTGATAAGTGCTTGATTTTTTAGTTATTTTACGTTGAAACTTACGTAGGTAGTTTACGTTATTTGATTTGTAATTTGACGAATAAGAACCTCCTTTTCATCAGCTACAACTCTGCTTCTACTGGGTCTGCAGACTTCATATACAGGTACTTCCACCATTTTTTTTTCACTTTTTTATAAGCTATATTTTTTTGATAAAATACTTACTTTTTGAGTTATTTGCGAAAATCCGTCTAAAACCTTGTTTTTTTTTTGTTGAAAAATGAACATAAGTTTACTCGCAAATAACTATTGAAAACGAAACTAACGAAAACTATTGAAAAGTATTGACAGAGAAAAATATTTGTAGAAGAAAATTATTTAAAATTAGTCATTTTATCCAATTCCGGACTTTTTTGAAAGTATGTTTTTTCACCCCCGAGAAGAGGTGAAAGTCACATTCTAAAGTTCAGTTCTCTGAACTGTGCAAAATCCTTTTTTTGCACACAGGCGCCAGTACCCCTTAAGGGGGGCCCTGAAGATAAGAAGTATTGTTCCATTAGTGTGTCTCCGAGTGAATAATATTTTGGACGCGGCGAAGAGTGACCGGCTCGTATCCGAAGAGTTTTGTCTTCATCATAACCTGCAGTTACTGGATGAGCTCTCTTTCAAAACAATCGCATCGTGCATTCCCAATAAGGCTTTGTGCGTACATGTATACGTGAAATGTGAAATGAATATTGCGGGAATAGCGGTACTTCGACTCACCATCACCATCACCACCCATACCCATACCCATCAGCCATCAGGAGCGGCAGCGGCAGCGATCGTCCACTAGGTTAGCAGCACCTTGTCCGTAGTTGATTGTCGGTGAAATTACAGTTACGGGCCCCGTTACCGTTATGTTGTGTTGTGCTGTTGTATAACATGACTTGGAGGCGCGCCTCGATTACGGCCCCATGTATCGCCGCGTCTTTTCCAACTCAGAACCGGCTTCAGTTCCCAGACATATTTATGCCCTACGTAACATGGATAGATTTTTTTTAAATCCACAAGGAAAAGAAAGAATTTTTCCTGTAGCTGGCTGTATACCATCAATAACAAAAAGTTTATTGAAAGATAATTTGTAAAAGGTATAAAATTTTTTATTAAAATTCCTTTAAGGGCTACATCACAGAACGTTTTCGTTTTTTTACACAATCATCATCAGTGTTAAAAAATAAACAGGTTAAATGCTAGCTGAGCCACCAAAGCAATACCAGGGTGAGAACTCTTTAAATGGTATATCTATACAGTTAAGTCCGCGAGTCTTTACCCGTGCGTCATCATTTAAATCATACGAAATAAGTCGACGATAAGTCGGAAATTGAAATTTAATAAACACAACAGCAAGTGACAGTAAGTAGCTACGGGCGACTACGAACTCCCCCACGCTACCTAGATTTTAATGGGTTCAGTTTTATAGTAGGATTAAAAGCGACTACGAACTGCCCCACGCTACCTAGGTACTTAGATAATATTTTTGTGAACATATATATAGTTTTTATTTTACTTTATTGTATTCAAAAATGAACCCAATTCCCAAAGCATGAGCGAAAATTTTAAATGATTAAATAATGAAACTATAACAATATAATCGAATAAAGTTTATTTATAAATCTACATTAACTTATATACAATAACAAAAAATACAGTTTTTTTTTTTTTTTTTTATTTGTGACTTTAGCACTTAGCTATTTAGCCAGATACAACTTGATAATAATTAATACTAATACAAAAAAAACTATTAAACCTAATACAAATTATTAAAAAGAAAAACATATTATTCTAATTTACTTAATACTAAATAAAAAAGTGTCTATCTATACCTACTATTGCAAACAGATCAAAATAGTCAAAAGAAAAAAAAACCTCTTAAAAATTACTAAAAGACATTACTATAAATAGGGAAAAGGAGGGAAAATAAACAATTGGGTAAAAAAAAGGTTAACGAGATTGGCTAAAATTGATTACAGACATACATTTGTACTATGTATAAATTTGATTAGACAATCATATACTCTTTTGTCATTAGTAGCCAATAGGTTATTTATTTTGTACGGAGGAAATATTTGCAGCGTTTGCAAGCTGCTTAAAAGAGTTCCTGTATGCTGAATATATTTGGAACAGTTAAAAAAGATATGATTAAGATCTCCTTGTTCTTGACATGTTTCACATAAGTCTGAATTGTAAATTTTGATTTTAGCAAGATGAGTAGGATAACAAGCATGACCAAATCTCAATCTTATTAAGGTTGTTATATATTTACGGATGTTACTAAATTTCTTAAACCATCTCGAATTTGGAATTTGTGGTTGTATATAAATATATTGTGTTGTTGAGTGGTTACAAAAAGTTTGCCAATAAGTTTTCCAACGATCTATTTGATTTCTTTTAGAGATACAAAAAGTGTCAGGAATACAAATTCTCTCCTCTGGTACAATTTCAGCTGAAGAGGTTATTGCAGCTTTAGCTAAAGAATCAACATGCTCATTATATTTTATACCAACATGAGCTTTTACCCAAATAAAATTAGTAGTTTTATTTTTATTTTTAAGCTTGACAAGCATGTTCTTAATTTGGTAAATGAAAGGATTAGAATTATAATTGGGTAATTTTGAATTTTTGAGACATAATAAAACTGACAATGAATCGGATATTATTAACACTGAATTATTGTTTAAACTATCGAAATATATCAAGGATTCAAGAATCGCAATTGCTTCTGCACTAAAAATTGAGCAATTAGAAGGTAATTTGAACATTTTTTCTGTTGATTTAGATGGAATGTAGAAAGCACATCCGGTCCCTTCCGATGTTTTGGATGCATCTGTATAGATTACCGTTGCTTTGGGCCATTTGTCTATACAGGAATTCAAGATGCATGAATCTAATAATGAACTATTATAATATGTAGGTATATGTATATCAGGTTCATAAAAAAATGCGAAATAGTCGTTAGTATCAAGGTTGTTGATATTGTTGATATACTTATTGTTGCACATGGTTCTAAAGGCTGTACACAGGGTTGGTGTATTTTTATGAGTCCAGTAACTGTTTGTTAGATCATCTGTGTTTAGTGAGCTTATGCTAGAATATAATGAATTATTGATACATGCAATTTTCACAACAAATTTTTCACTCAGATAATCTCTTCTAAAATTCAAGGGAGGTTCTAAAGCTTCAACATGCAATGGTGCTATTGGAGTAGACTTCATTGCTCCCATACAGATACGTAGAACAGTACGTTGAAATACATCAATTTTATTTAAAATTTGTTTACTTGCTGATCCATAAAGTATACATCCATAGTCCAGAATAGATCTGATGTAAGATTTGTAAAATAGTAAAGCTGTTTCTACATCAGCTCCCCACCAAGTTTTAGAAATGGATTTTAAAAAGTTTAGACCTTTATTGCTTTTGTCAAGCATATACTCGATGTGTAATTTCCAAGTTAGCTTTTGATCTAGAAACATGCCTAGATACTTTATTGACTTGCAGAAATTTAAAGTTTGGCCATTTAATAAAATAGTATTTGTGTTAGGAATATTATGTTGTGAAAAAATACACACATTAGATTTACTAGTGGATAAATTAAAACCATTTTCACAAAACCATTTTGAGAAATGTTCGTGTAATTTTCTTAAGATTGTAAGGGAGGGTTCATATTTTGTCCTTTCTGTATATATGAGGAAGTCATCCGCATATTGGATTGTTTTGTAAGTAATACTTGGTGCATTAAGGCTATGAAAATCAGCCGTATACAGATTAAAAAGAAAAGGGCTTAAGACTGATCCCTGAGGTAATCCCCAACTATTATAACGTGGTCCAAGAAGTTCATTTTTATGGTTTCTAACGTATAGGCGTCTATCAGTGTAGAAATTAAGAATAGTTTGTGCTAGTTTTATGGGTATTTGAAACTGATTGATCATTTTGTCTTTTAATCGAGGTAAACACACACTGTCATAAGCGCCTTCTATATCTAGTGATAAAGTAGGCAAATAATTATTTCTAGAAAAATTACCCTGTATGTCCGCTACAAGTGTAGCTAAAGCATCTAAAGCTCCACATCCTCGTCTGTATCCAAATTGATTGTTTGGTAGTAACTTTTTAGTATGGACCCACCATTCTAGTCTGTTTTTTAACATACGTTCCAAAGTTTTAAATACACACGAAAAAAGAGAAATGGGTCGATAAGATTCGGCTGAATTTGGATCTTTTGTAGGCTTTAGAATCGGAATAACAATTATGTCTTTAAAAATATTTACATCAGAATTGTCTTGAACTATACGATTAAAAAGGTCCAATAGAAAATGTTTTGCTACTTCTGGAAGGTTTAAAAGCATGGAGTATTTGATATGATCGTATCCTGGACTATTATCTTTACGATTATTTATAGCGAAAATTAGTTCATTGTAAGTAAAAGGTTTTAAGAGAAAATGATTTTTATCAGCTGGGGTTGATGCTATGGAGCTGGGAATTATTTGAGGGTTCGCAGTTGGGGGTGCAACTTTAATAAGAAAGTCATCCATCCATTTCTGATCTAAAGATTTTATGTTTGATAGCGGTTTTCTGTAAAGTTTTTTAGCTTGATTCCAAAGAGTTGTAGCGGATGTATTTTTATTGAGCGAAGAGACCCATTCAATCCAATGCTTTTTGGCTATACTTTTTAATGTTTTTTTGGTTCTAGCTGCAATCTCCTGATATTGAACATAATTTTCAAAATTACTTTTTTTCTTGTAATTTATTAGAGCCAATTTTCGTTGTTTGATAATATTGTCACAATCAATATTCCACCAAGGAGGTGGGTGCCTTTTACATTTATAAGGTTTATATTGGGGTATAGCTGCTCCCGCAGCCGTATTTATATTATTTATGAAGAAGGAGTACTTATCAATTAGATTATCCGAGTGAAAATTGTTTGTATCGTGTAAATTTTGAATAGTAGAGGTATATAACGCCCAATTGGCTTTTTTAATATTCCATTTATTTTTAGGAGATATTTCATTTTCATTAATTGCAAAAAGAAGTTCTATAGATATGACATAGTGATTTGATCCTAGAGTGTCAGGAATGACATTCCAAGATGTCTTGTTAACCAATTCAGGTGAATAAAAAGTTACATCGACAGCCGAATCTTGTTGATCAGGACGTCTCAAAATTGTAGGTTCGCCATTATTTAAAACTGTTAAATTTAAATCATCTGCGACATTTATAAGTTGTGACCCTATGGTATCATTATTACGACAACCCCATATAGAGTGGTGTGCATTAAAGTCACCACCTATAATTAAAAAACCCTCAAATTGTTCAAAAATTTTAGTCCAATCGTCATATTTTGTTTGTATTTTTGGAGGTTTATAAATAGATAAAAAATTTAACAATAAAGTTCCATATTTAACTTGGATAGCACACACTAAAATATTTTCATTGTAATTTATATTGATTTTATGTTCAACAAAACGAAGAGATTTGTGTACCAAAATTGCCACACCAGCGTAGCCATCGTTTCTGTCATTGCGGACTATATTGTAACCACTAAAACTATATTTTTGATTTCTTTTGAACCAAGTTTCACTTATAATAGCAATGTCAATATTTTTATCATAAAGAAATTGTACCAGACTATTTTTGTTAGCTATAGCAGAACGTGCATTCCATTGCATTATATTTAAATTGCGTGTTTTGGGCATTTTATTGGTTTTTCAAAGTATCCTCCAATACCTGTTCTATGCTACTTGTAATTAATTTAATATCAATAGGTTGTCTATTGTTACTTGAAAGAATTTTATTTAAAAAATCCACGATAAAAATGGATAGGTTGCTAGCTATACTACTCTTCTTGGTTTCCAAACAAGCGTAGTTTGGTTTATTTGAATTTATCGGCAAAGGTTGTGAAGGTCCAAAGGAGAATGGAAATAATGGTTCGTGGATAGATGACTGGATAGTGGGAGAGTTTGATTTTCTCTTCTTTTTCATTGGAGGACTAAAGCTTACAGGATTGGGTTGGGAAAGGAAATTATTTTGATTGCAATTGGTATTTTTAGGAATTTGATTAGGTTGTGATAATGACATACGATGGTTGTTAGGAAGAACTGGAAAATTTTGGTCATAATTTGTTAGCGGTGAAAAAGAGTTGTGACTTACTAGACTGGATAAGGAGTTTTCAGAAATTTCTTTAGCTTCTTTAAAGGAGGTTTTTTGCTGTATCATTATATTTTTAATTTTTTTTTGATTATCGTAAGAGGGACACTTTTTTGAGATAGAAACATGATCTTTGCTTTTACAGTGTATACAAAAAGTTAAATTTTTATCACAATTATGTTTATCGTCTTTAATTTCTCCACAATTGATACACTTTTCTTCAGTACTGTTACACTGCTTAGATACATGCCCAAATTTAAAACATTTGAAGCATTGGGTCACTCTTCCTACAAATTGTTCGACAGGAAAAAAGACTCTATTAAAAGCTACTCGATCAGGTAAAATATTCCCCTCAAAAGTAACAACAATAGTTTTTTTTGGTACAAATTCAACTGTTCTGTCTTCTTTTTGGACTTTTCTATTTAATCTGTAGATATTAGTGACGCGTGAGTGTGATTCTATATTTTCCATAAGATAGTTGATATCGTAACGAGTATCAACATCTCTTACTAACCCTTTAATTTCAAGTAAGTGATTTGGAATAAATGCTTTTAAATTTTCTGACTTTAGGAGGGGATGTTTAACTAAATTATTTGCTTCTAATAATGATTTTAATAAAACCTTAATCCGGTTTCGGCCTATACTCTTAATTTCCAAAATGTTATTAAGTTTAAATTTTTTAAAAAGGATATGGGCAACTGTCATTGCATGCAATTTTCCTACATTATTTTCAGTGCTTTCTATGTATACCCAAATATTTTGTACATTGTACTTATCTGAAAGAATATTGAAAGTTTTCGGTTCCAACTGCTTTGTTTTCTGGAGGTTACTATCACTTGGATTATTACTAGTAACACTTGAAATTAAAATACTGTTATCCATATCAGCATCTGTCGTCACAAAAGACGTCGGTTGTGTAGTTTTGTCCCCCATCGGGGACCGATATTTATTAGTTGTCAGAATACACCTGTCTTCTTAATTGACTTTTCACTAAAATTTTAAAGTTTATCTATATAAATAGGTATACAATTTTATTCACTGACAAAAACTGTTACTTTTTCAACTCGTATGAAAGTTTAAATAATACTTTTTGAGGTAAAAATGTTAATTTTTACTAAGAGTAGATTTTACTTCGTACTATCAGTTTGAAGTTTAAAACGTCAATCGAAAAAAAAAAAAAAAAAAAAAAAAAAAAATACAGTTATACAATAACAATGCTTAATTCTAACGTCTGATAAGTGATTAAAATAAGTAAGAGTGAATATATTTTAGATTTTGAAAGTTAGCTGCATAATAATTGCAAACTGACTTAATGAAGTCTAATTTAGTAATGTTTTGATTAACGTTATATTCATTTAGCCGATTTTCAATCAAATCAACTTTTATTTTTGCCGTTTTATCAAGTTTTTTTCGAATCTATGTGCAGTTCTAATTTTCACATATACTTCTGCTTGAAAATTTAACAAAATGTCTGTAAATTTAAATATGCTAATTCGTTAAATTTCGAGTGAAATGATTCACATGCGTTTGTAGTAAATATAAGAGATGATGAATTTGAAGCCCACATGTAAGGTGGAAATGTTGAATCTTCCGTTAAATAATTATCAACTAGGTAATCACAAAATTGCAAAATTCTGTCATCTTCTGGTATAATATTAAAAAGTTCATCAGAAAAAAAAAAAAAAGTCATTAACATCATTTGGATCTAAATAAGGAATGCCGAAAAACAATTTTAAATATTTTCCAATAACAGTTTGATTTTTATATTCCGAGGACAAACCTAAATTTTGAATTTCTCGGTACCAATTTTGTGTTAAATGAAATTTGCAACTAAAAATAATAATGTCGGGCCACACTAACTTGGCTGCATTTTGAATTGCTATTTGAAAATCAGAAATTATTTGCTTCGGTTTGAAATTTAAATTCAAACCTGTACATATTGTTATTAATATATCAAAAGTCCTTTTGTACGATTGCTGTGATTTATTTGGTAACAAACAAAATACTAGAGGAACATAAAAACCATTTTTGTAGCCATGTATAGTAAACATCTGACAAAAATATTTAGAACAGTATTGAAAATTTCCATCTACATACAAAGAATCTACATTACACAAAAAGTAAAGATTTGTGAAACAACTAAACTAAAGGTTGAAAACTTTGCCTTTCTAAGTGGTCAAACGATAAAAAGGAAAAGTAATAATCAACAAAAGTAACAATTCCTAGAGGGTGCCGCAACGAGTGTATTCCTGGATGATCTGAGGAGAGCGAAAAACTGTATGAAAAATTCTGTGAAGACGGAAGGCAGGACACTGCAGACGAGTTACTCCACAGCAATAATACTGTTAAACGCGAGAAATGGACTGAGACAGTTGAAAATCGAGATTTCATAAACTCGAGCAGACAAGCATTGTCATTGCTTCTAAAACTAGGAGGCAGTAACTCACCAGACCGCCCAACCATCTAGTAACATCAAACCAAGTGGCGTCCCATATAATGCCTTCCTTAAGAACATCCAAAAACCGGTTACACTCTTTTTCTCATTTTATTACCCGCCTTCTCCTTTTTAAACGCTTTTCTTTACTTCAATAGTTTGCATCAAATCTTTAGACGTTAATTTGACTGACTTTTCTTCAATGCCAATGAATGAAAATTTGCAGACATATGCATTCGCGGGAACAATACACGAATAGTCAATAAAAAAAGATTGTTTATGTTTATTTATTGTTTAAATAAAAAAACTATTTTTAATGGAAAATACTTAAATTCTCTTGTTTTTTTACAATGTAGAAACTTGAAACTCTTACGGATTGGAGCTAATGATATGAACTATACATAGTTTCACTTTTTACGTTAATTGTTTACGTTATGCTTCATAAATAAACAATAAAGTTTCAAATTTTAAACGCTTATATATTTGTTTATATATAAATCGGCGTTTATTCGTGTCAAATTTCAATACCATACGAAACAAAACTTCAACCAAAACTCGAATTCAAAAAATTCGTGTTTTTATCGTAGTCTTAGAAAAACCACTGGTAGAGACGTTTTGTGCTACAATTAACATTAGACTTCGTTTTGTCGTATTAATTAATTAAACGCTTTTCTTTAGTTCAATCGTTTGGGTCAAATCTTTGGACGTTAATTTGACTGCCTTTTCTTCAATGCAAATGACTAAAAATTTGCAGACATATGCATTCGTGGGAACAATACACGAATAGTCAATAATTTTTTTTTGTTTATTAATTGTTTAAATAAAAAAAACGATTTTAACGGAAAATGCTTAAATTCTCTTGTTTTTTACAATGAAGAAACTTGAAAATTTTACAGATTGTAGCTAATTATATGAACTATACATCATTTCACTTTTTAAGTTAATTGTTTACGTTATGCTTCATTAATAAACAATAAAGTTTCAAATTCTTTGCAGATTCCGACTACTTTTCATGTTTTTACATCATATGTTTTATACATATTTTAATAAACACGACGATATATTTTGATGTTTGAAAAGTGTAAGACTAAAAAGTAAAAAATAAAAAAAATATGAAAAAATATTTTTAAGAAACGCTTTCCTTTAGTTACGAGTGACTAAAATTAAACATATTGTAAAAAAATTAACTAAAAAACAAAAAATAAAAAAAATTGAAAAAATCTAACACATTCGTTAAAGAAAAGCGTGGTGCGAAAACCGTTTATTCGATGAAGACGCGCCACGCTTTTCTTTGACGGATGTGTTAGATTTTTTCAATTTTTTTATTTTTTGTTTTTTAGTTATTTTTTTACAATATGTTTAAATTTAGTCACTCGTAACTAAAGGAAAGCGATTCTTAAAAATATTTTTTTCATATTTTTTTTATATCATTATTTTTTAAGTACGTTCCTGTTGCCATACGGCTACTTTATCTTGAAAACTTCGTGCTGATTCGGCTTTTCGCTCTTCTTCGACTTCGTTGTTTCTTGGGCCAATTTTCGATGGTTTTTTATTAAAGACCGGTGACCTGCAAACGGTATAATTTGGAAAAGGATAATAAACTATCCATTTTTAGTTGACCATTAATAAAAAAAAATCAACAATCATGAGAAGAATCTTTCTAATCGTCGCGGTCACAGTTAAGTGCCGTTGTCTAGTTAATTCCGTTTGTTCCATTGTTTAAGCTACAAAGAATTGTTAGTAAGGTGAAATCTCTTTTATTTTATTTAAACAAACAATAAAATTAAAAACCACATAGTTTCAATTAAAAACGAAAGAAATAATAATATCTCTTGCCCAAGACATTACGGCCTTATAAGTATATTATAAAGACTATTTATTAATAATCCTTTCTACATATATACTATCCACTGCATTTTCAGAAACCTTTTGAAATATAATAAAGATGCCTGTATTTTAATATGAACATGAACATACACATACAGTGTGGGCCAAAGAAAACAGTCCACCTCGATATTTGGCAGTATGTATTTATTAGACTTTAAGGAAATGAAGAAACAGGTCGATTTTTGATCTAAGGGAGACACATTTTTACGGTAGTTACATCTGTCATTTGTCAACCCCCTCCCTTCCACTTTCCCCACCACTTATTTTTAAATAGGGAATAGGGTTCGTGTGCTAGCTCATTTGAAAGGGTATTTAATTCTCTATTCAGTAATATTAACATTGACATAATTATTTATACAGTGTATCCAAGAAAAATTATTTTGGATAAAATTAATTGACACAAAAAGAAGAATGTATGTAATTTATTTAACTCAAAATACATTCTACTGCTGACAGAGAAGAGAAAAAAATGTTTATTTGATAAATAAACATTGTTTGTTGCTTAAATTCAATATTCAACCTACCAAGAGGCAGATGGGTGGCAGCTTGAACTTTGAACATTGAAATTAAGCGAAAAGCAATGTTTATTTATCAGAAAACATTTTTTTCTGTTTTTTGACAGCAGTATAATGTATTTTGAATTAAATAAATTACATACATTCTTCTTTTTGTGTCAATTAATTTAATTCAAAAAAATTTTTCTTGGACAACCTGTATAAATAATTATGTCAATGTTAATATTACTGAATAGAGAATTGAATACCCTTTCAAATGAGTTAGCACACGACCCCTATTCCCTATTTAAAAATAAGGGGTGCGGAAGTGGAAGGGAGGGGGTTTACAAATGTGTCCCCCTTAGATCAAAAATCGACCTGTTTTTTCATTTCCTTAAAATCTGATAAATACTGCCAAATATCGAGGTGGACTGTTTTCTTTGGCCCACACTGTATATTTCCTTGAAATATGTCCAAGATTTGATCCTGTTGACTTGAAAAATGGAACCCAAAAACAAAGCTCTTGCATCTTAAAGAATAGAAGATGTAACAAACGAGATCAAAGAGTACTAAATGTGTTTTACTAACAAACACAGCTATATAGTGGCGGATTTCGAGATAATTTCGACAAGAGAAATGAATTAACATACTCACCCACAAGACAGGAAATAATGGATGCTATTAAAGCACTAAAGAATAATAAAGGCCCAGGTAGGACACATACTGATAGATTTCATAAACTAATAACAGACGTATGGAATACAGAAGAAATTCCAGGAGGTTGGAAAAAAGCAATTATATGCCCAATCCACAAAAAGGGAGAAAAACTTAGCTACAAAAACTGTCGAGGCATATCGTGTGAGCTAGAAGGGGTTTACGTGCATCATAAACAGGAGATTCAGTCACTTCACTGAGCAAATCATATGAGAAATACCACGCCGGATTCAGACCAGAACGGTCTTCTATTGAACAGCTACTCAAAGTAAAACAAATATTAGGTAAAGCCTGGAAGCAGGATATAGATATCCACCAAATCTTTGTAGATTGTCGACAAGCTTATGATAACATAAACAGAGATAAAATTTACTTAATTATGCGAGAAATCAGTATACCAAAAAAATTGGTGAAATTTCACAGAGAAGCGCAAGTACGAGTTCAAAACCAATTGGCAGATCCCTTCCAGACCTTCTTTCCTTTAAGAAAATCAACTGAAATGATAGTAAACGTAAGCACTAATTAACAAATGAAGAACGAATTATCAGAAAATTTATTATTAAACAAATCTATATACTGTTTCGCTGCCAAATCATCTTTATTTCATAGAAATAAATCGACAATTTGTATAATCTGCAAAATATATTAACTCACTACATAATTGCATACAATTTGCAAAGCGAGTGGAACATAACAATTCAATAAATTTTCTCCAATTGGCAATCACAATAACAGAACGAAAAAATAAATTTTTTATGTATCGTAATACAACTTGGAATACTCGAATCTCGAATATACGAGTAACAAAAAAAGTGATTTAAAAAAGTGTTTGTTTAATCTAGGGATACTTTTGAAAACTTTTAGTAACGCTAGAATTTTTTACACGATGGTTTTGTAAGTATTTGGCTGCATTTGAAGTTGTAATTGTCCTGAAATAAAAAGCAATAAGAATGATAAAAATGATCAGTTGTACTGTAAATATCATGGCACAGATTTAAAAATTCTCTTATCATTTAGTGAACTTTAGAAAATATCTAAAAGTTATAATTGTTTAACATCACATGTAATGAAATCAGTTAAAAATTAAAACTTAAAATAGAAATCAAAAATCGACCTTCTGTATATCTTAACAACTTGTATGTAAAGTCGACCTGCGCATCTTAACAAAGATTATTATAATAGTCGTAATTTGTGTTAACGGTAAAGTCATTTAGTTCTTACTAACTGATAAATGACAACAGTTTAGAACGTACCTACTATTATTATTATTTATTTATAGAAAACCTCTGAGGCGCTGTCTCTTATAATTTCTTTCATCAGAAAACGGTACTTCCACTTTCCACAAGTTTCTTTGGTAAACATTACATTAAAATAACTACTACCTCTAACACGAAGGATGCTGGAGGTGAAATGGCATGGTCCGATGATGGAACACAACGAGACACCAAAATACCTCAGCGTAACTACGTCCGGATAGAACTGAAGCTGTCTCCATAAAAATAAGCACCAGAAATAATATCATCCGCAAACTAATTAATATAAAATGAGGAGCACAACCACATACTCTCCGCACTTCTGCATTAGCATTATGTTTTTCGGCTGCAGAGTTCGTTCTTTGACAAATATTTTGCAATTCTGCAAATTTTGGTTGCGCTATAAAAGTCGACGAGGCTCTAAATGAAACTGATAAATCGAAATCTAAATCTATCTAGATCTAAATCTATAATATTGGGGTGCCTGAAACCGACGACGAATTGGAATCGTTCCAATACCTATCAAAAGGCAGGTCATGTCAGAGGTAGAACAAAAGAAGCAGAAGATGGATCAAAGACACCACTTATATAATCACCAGACTCAGCCAAATAGACTAAGATCGCGAAAAAGCTTTCTGAAAAAATCAAGATCCAAGCGCCAGAAACACGCCGAATACACCTATGGCAAACGTCAGCTACCACAACAAATTTTGCCCCCTCAGAGAAAATAGCGGTTGGACACAATTTGCCATATCCGACATGGAAAGAATTAGCCAGACTAAGAACCGGCATTTCACATTGTGTTAGTAACCTAAAAAAGTGAAAATACCAGAAGGACGATACCTGCGACTGTTGGCGCAGTTCAGAATAGTCACCATCTAGTATGATGCACAGAGATGAGAGAAACCTGTACAGAAGAAGACCTAATTTTAGTAAATGACAGGGTCATCTATGTGGCCAACGATTGGAAGTACAAAATTAAAAGTTGTTGGTGTTTCGGACAAGGAAAGTAAAGTAGAAGCTTTAACACGGTAGAGACAATGTTTGTTAGAGGACTCCTAATACAATATTGTTCAATGGTTAATGATAAATCATTCTCTTATTCCTTGTTAGTTAATTGATGAATTTGGAAATGTTGAATATAAAGTAATAAATCCGAATATAGACAAATACGGATAAAAAGATTAGGTGTAAGGAGAATGGGAAAGAAATATATCGTGTTGATGAAAAAAAGCAAATTGGAAATATGAAATGGTTAATAATAAAAAGGCGAAGGTAGAAAATAAAAACAAGAGATAGAAGGTTTTAAGTCAATGAGATAGTAGAAAAAAAGAGGCAAAATAAAAACAAAGACCAGAATACTAAAAATGATAAAATAGTGATCTAGATTAAGAACAGAGACGGAACATACCATGAACAAAAAGGGAAAATAAAAGTAAAATAAAGACAAAAGAAAAAAACGAAGGAAAAGCGATAAAGAAGAAACTTAACGTAATGATTTCTGAGCATGAAAACTCGTCTCATTGCTCTCACTCCAGTCATTTCATCTACTTTGGATTCATCCATATATAATATGAAAGTGAATCCAACTTTCTTCAGGATTCGTAGGGGACCAACCAAGCAACCAGACTTGAGTCTGGTGCACGCTTAATGCATTAGTAGTTGCTTTCCTCATTACGCAATATTGCAAATGTAGGATGTTCTGCATTAACACTACAGCTACTGTGAAGTATGTTGGTATTACGTCTTTAGTTCCCATATAGGTCAGTCAATTTATTTGTCCAAGGTTTTACCACGCTACGAGTGATACTTAGGTTACCTTGATTATTTTTTCAGTATACCTAGAAGATTATTTTCCGTTTTTTCAAAAATCTTAGTATTTATACTATATTGATATCATCATTCAATCTTCGCTTGTCCACTGCTGGACATAGATCTCCCTCATAATTTTCCATCTATTTCGATCTTCTGCCACTTGTATTGCCAATTCCTATGACAACGTTTTAGATCATCAGTCCAACGTGTTGGTGGACGACTTCTGCTTTGGTAGACATCATCTCTTGGTCTTCGTTCCAGTATCCGCTTTGTCCATCTGTTTTGTCATTCGAGCCATGTAACCTGCCCAGTTCCATTTCAGTGTTGCTATTCTCCAGGAGCGTCATTTGAAATTTTGATAGGGGGGGCAAGCATTATATATACAATATATTTATATGCAAACATAATACAAAATTGATCTATTTTTTGTAAATTTCAGTAATTTCCAGGGTCAGGGGGGGCAAATGCCCCCTCTGACCCCTATCAAATGACGCCCCTGCTATTCTCTCTACTGCGTCAGCCACTCCTGACCTTTGTCGTAGCTGGCGATTTGGGATCTTTGGGATCAATATTGATATATTTTATCCAAATCTCCCTCTGAATGTATACAGTTATTTCCTTTGCAATAAAATATTTTTTAATATTTAACCTAATCAATGCAGAGTATTTGTAGTAGATTTACCTGATGGATAAACAAACTATCAGTAGTATGGCGGATTCCCCACAAGAATTTCGTCTCATATGATGGTAAATCACTTTCTTTTCCAAAGTGATTACAATGATTATTTCATTCATACAGATTATGACCAATAGAAACCTACAAGAATAAAAATTACAGCGATAAGAAACAGGCTTAGCAAATATTCAGGCGAAGATATCAATAAAATATTAGCTAAAACGATCTAAAAAGACAGTTTTATTCATGAAATAATCTTATCGAATTACTCTCGAGCTCGAATTATCGATTTGTTTTGCCCTCGTGACATTCTGACATAATTAAAAATTAAAAAACTGTCAAAGTGTCACTCGGGATACAAATCGATAATTTTAGAGCTCTCGTGTAATTACTAGTGATAATTATTATAAATTTATATAAATTTTTAATTAATGACACAAAACTTAAAGTAAAAAGAACAAAATAGATGAACTACTGTATTAATCATCTCAATTTGATAATATGGCAACAATGTATACTCTGTATACATTAATTAATAAAAGTGTAACTGTCTAAAGACCATAATTAACGCTATGTATAATATTATGCATTAAGTAATCAGTCGTTAACATAAGTATGTACTCACCGCTATCGGGTTATTTAAGTTTATGTATGTATCGAATAAAACAAAAATTGATCCATAAATAGAAGCCAGAAATATTTTATATTTTTGAGACGTTGTAAGCAATAGTAAATTGATTTTTTTCGTAAATTGAATTTTTTGTAAACAAAAAAGTCTGGACTAAAAATTGGAACAATTCGTCTATCCTTTTTTTCGAATATATAAAAAATTTTGACTTGTGTTTCAGCATGTCTTCTTATTATTTTTTTCAAAAATTAATAGCCATTTTCAATTCATTACTCTACATTCCACCAGATTGAAACCAATGGGAACCTTGTCTGGTAACGGATGCTGAGACTTAAGAAGATGAGGGAATTTTAGAATAATTTATAATTCACGTCCCATCTGCTGAGCGCGGTAAAGTTCCAACGAGAATGGTCCCTTCGTACTCCAATCAGAGTAAACATAGAGTAAAAAATGAATAACCATTTTCAATTTCGTTGCAACACGAAACTACAGCCGCATTATATTCTAGTTCAATCAGAGAGTGCAGCAAGCACCTCTACCGGTTTCGAAACTTATTAGTCTCTCATCAGGAGGTACATATGCTGCTCTCTCTTACTCAACCAGGACAAACCCCGGCGTGAAGTTACGGATTGCAACGAACGAAATGGCAGGGATGCTCTAGCGGCAACTGCTAGCAAAAGACTAAGTTTTCAATCTAATAGCACATAAAATAATATTAAAAATATTACTCTACATCCCACCAGATTGAAAACAATGGGAACCTTCTCTGGTTACACCTGCGAGGCTTCTAAAATTTGCAAGCCATAACGGATGCTGAGACTAAAGAAGATGAGGGAATTTAAAATATTTTGTATATTTATTTATTTATTGACGGGATACCACCCAATTAAATATATACATAAAATATTACAATAACTATTATCTAGTGATACATTAAACATAAATATAGTGAATATGACAAAAATTGGCGTAGCAGCCAATAGAAAAAATAAATATTAAATAAAATTAACATAAGATAAAGCACATAACAATATAAATTACCTAAGTTACAAACATTTTTTTACACATTGTCTACAATTGTGTTCGCGTGTTCGGAAGCGCACAGCAACAAATCGAAGTCTATTCTATTTCCATTCAGAATGATTCTACTCAGTTGCGAATGCCTACCAAAGTTGCAGCAATGAAATTTAATTACAAAATTTTGAGATGATCTATTGACTCTAGAAAGAACATTAAAATCAATTAGAGACAGAGACAGTAGATCATTGCGATTTATTTTAGAATTCAATACTTTATGTAGAAACAAAACATCAGCATAAATCCGTCTAGAAGATAGCTTAGAAACGTTTAGTACATTTCTAATTTCTGAGTAGGAATGGTCACTTAAAGGTTTGTGTAATTTAAAACTTAAATACCTAATGAATTTATTTTCTTTTCAAGCTTGACTATATGGACTTCATAAGTGGGTGACCAAACAACTGAACAATACTCAAGAACAGATCTAACTAGGGAAATGTAAATGAGCCTGATGGAATTAATGTTATGCAAACATCTAGAAGTTCTGATAATAAAGCCTAACATTTTAAATGCCTGGTTATTCACATAATCAAAATGAGCATAAAAATTTAGTTTGGAATCTAATTGAACACCTATAGATCTCTCACAGTTGATACAGCCTTCAGTGGTTCTTCATCTAGTTTGTAATTATAAAAGAGGCTGTTAATTCTTCTACAGAAACTAATAACGTGACATTTTCCAACATTACCTAATGCTCATTTGGTTCAATTTGCACCATGCCATAATTTTATTAATATCAATTTGAAGTATTTCACAATCTAAGACGGATTCGATAATTCTAAAGATTTTTAAATCGTCAGCAAATAACAGAAATTTAGACATAAAATCCTTTATAAAAGGTATATTTGTTAAATTTAGAGTTAATTTGAGATTTAATGTCATTAACAAATATATTAAAAAGGAAACGCCCTAAGTGGCTTCCTTGTGGAACACCAGATGTTACGGAAATTTCACTAGATTGAAAGTGTTTTATCTTAACAAACTGTATTCTGCTAGTTAGGTAACTACACAGCCAGTTATACAGATTGCCTGTAAATCCAATAGCTTTAAGCTTGTTACACAATAATTTATGATTAACGATGTCAAATTCTTTAGAGAAATCAGTATAAATAGCATCTACCTGTAGTCTCCTTTCCAAAGCATCAGATATGTATTGTGTGAAAAGTAAGAGATTTGTCGAAGTTGATCTACCTGGAAGAAAGCCATGTTGCTCTTCAATTAGTACATAAAGGTGTTTTAATAGAGTCGCATATTATATTCTCTAGAAGTTTAGGAATAGAAGAAAGAATGCTTATTGGTCTGTCGTTAGCTATATTACTCCTGTCACCTGATTTATGAATAGGAACAATAAAACTAGATTTCCATAAACTTGGACAAATACCTGAATCAAGAGAAAGAGAAAACAGAAAATATAAGGGACGGGTTAAAGTACATCTACGTTTTTTTAATAGTATCTATGGGTGGAATTCCATCTGGTCCAGAGCCCTTATAAATGTCTAAATTGGCTAATTTTTCAAATATGATTTCAATAGATACAGAAATTTAGACTTGCTGTTTTCTCATACTCTAAAATGGGCTGTATTAAATCATCATCATTAGCTCTGTAAACATTTTGAAAGCATTGCGCAAAATTATTAACGATATCCGCACCATTTTTAAGCACTGTGTTTCCAAGGAACATAGTGTTTGGTATATACCATTATTTTTGTGTTTGCTGTTAACAAAGTTCCAAAAATGCTTTACGTCTGAACTAATTCTAGATTCAGTTTGACTTATATAAATATCATGACATGACCTGCTTAATTCTTTGCAATCGGTTCTCAAGGAAGAGGAGAGTAGATAATCGTCCCAAGAATTTGTTTTAGTCTAAGAGCTAGTGAACCCTCCGACTAACGGTCGTCCTGTAAGGCTAAAAATTTTTCTAGTGATAATTCATAGCACACCAAGGCTAAAAACCATGACCTGGCAGGCCTCAGCGGTGCACGTGTATCTACCAGGTGAATCGAAAAGTGCAAATTTAGGGGGTAAAGTAAACTTTCTCCTGTAAGGTTTAAATTTAAGTATGTGTTTTAGTAAGTCATTTAGAAGAAATGTATACAATGACAGGCGATTCTGAAGAGCATAAGACCTTGCCAGGCGAGGGGAAAGATTATGGGTTTTTCCTAAAATTATTCTTTTTGCATCGAACAAATTTTTTTTAGACTTTTTGAATCATTTCAAACAGAAAACGTCTTTTATGATTTTTCTCTTAAGTTAACAGTTTTTGTTATATGAGCGATTGAAAATTTTGAAAATTGAGAAATCGGCCATTTTTAACCCTAAATCGGACATTTATCTAAAAATTTAAATGTTGCCAAGGTACGTAGATATTCTTTAAACATTGATTGATGAAATCTCGAAGAGTTTTTTGCAATAAAATATCGAAAACCCCTTTGTTTTTTTAATTGCTAATCAAGCGTGTGCGACACTGTAGTATAAGTGAGGACGTTTGAGTTTGCTTAAATTCATTATCTCGAGAATGGGCAAATTTCAAGAGAAATCCTCAGACAGGTCGATTTTTATTTTTGAATTAGGACTTTTTGGCATAAATATAATACTAGTGACGTCATCCATCTGGGCGTGATGACGTAATCGATGATTTTTTTTAAATAAGAGTAGGGGTTGTGTGATAGCTCATTTGAAAGGTTATTTAATTCTCTATTCAGTAATATAAACATTAATATAATTATTTATACAGGGTGTACAAAAAAAAATTGTCTTCTATTTGTCGAATTTAATCAAAGTTAATTTAATAAAAAAAAATTCTTTGTACACCCTGTATAAATAATTATGTTAATGTTTATATTAGTGAATAGAAAATTCAATAACCTTTCAAATGAGCTATCACACAACCCATACTCCCATTTAAAAAAATCATCGATTACGTCATCACGCTCAGATGGATGACGTCACTAATATTATATATATATGCCAAAAAGTCCTAATTTAAAAATAAAAATCGACCTGTCTGAGGATTTCTCTTGAAATTTGCCCATTCTCGAGATAATGAATTTATGCAAACTCAAACGTCATTCCACCAATCAATGTTTAAAGAATATCTACGTATCTTGGCAACATTGAAATTTTTAGATAAATGTCCGATTTGGGGTTAAAATGGCCGATTTCGCAATTTTCAAAATTTTCAATCGCTTATATAACAAAAACTATTATCTTAAGAGAAAAATCACTAAAGACGTTTTCTGTTTGGAATGATTCAAAAAACCTAAAAAAAAATTGTTCGATGCAAAAAGAATAATTTTAGGAAAAACCCCTAATCTTTCCCCTCGCCTGGCAAGGTCTTATGATCTTCAGAATCGCCTGTCATTGTACATATTTCTTCTGAATGACTTACTCAAACACATACTTAAATTTAAACCTTACAGGAGAAAGTTTATTTTACCCCCTACATTTGCACTTTTCGATTCACCTGGTAGATACACGTGCACCACTAAGGCCTGCCAGGTCATGGTTTTTAGCCTTGGTGTGCTATGAATTATCACTAGAAAAATTTCTAGCCTTACAGGACGACCGTTAGTCGGAGGGTTCACTAGCTCTTAGACTATTTGTTTATATATCTTATGAACAATTTTTTTCCTAAATATTAATGATTTTAAGTCATTAGTCATTCAACGAGGAAATTTGGGATTTTTTAATCTTATACGCGGTATTGAACAATTGATACCAAACTGCTATATGGAGTGGAATAGTTCCGTGGCTTCGTTAATATCCCTGCAAATATCTAAAACGTTCTCCCAGGAGATACTAGCAAGATACATATTAAGATCAACATAGTCTCCTCTCCTAAAATTGAAGGCAAAACTATCATATTGAAGCCCAGGCATATTATCTTTATTAGCTAAAGAAATAGATAACGCAGGATGATAACGATCACAAAGCAATAAATAGTCATTAGCAATTGCAACTGTTACATTTTCATTATCATTTGCAAAAACTAGGTCAAGTAAAACGCCGTTGCAATTCGTGATTTGATTTAGCTGAAATAGGTTATAAAATGCAAAAGTATCAACTAAAGTGTCAGTAGCAGTGTTACTAGTATTACTGAAGACACCTCTTTTATTATGAAACCATTCGCTATTGGGCAGATTGTAGTCTCCTGTTAGAACGAAGTTGTGTTCAGGAAAGTTGTTACAGACAGATTCTATACTCTATACTAATACAATGATTCTCATAGGATATTAAGGCTGAATTAGGAGTAAGATGAACTGTATCAAATATATAGCATTCATTCAGAGTGCAAACTTCGACACACAGTTCCTCCAAGTGAACATGTGGTAATAGAATAAACCTCGATGAGTAACATTTTTTAACTGCAATAAGAACACCCCCTCCAATAACTTTATCACTAGTTAATGAACAGCGGTCGTTTCGGTATATATTAACATTTAAAAGTCCCAATTCGTCACTACTAATACCATCACACAACATTGACTCAGTAAATATGAGCACATCATAGTCAGTTGTAGCAGCACTTTCTTCAAGAGCACTAAGCTTGGTTCTGTTTAAAATGTTATGTTTAATAGTATAGTACCCTATGGATGGGAAACATGGCAACTTATTAAATCCCAGGAACGACGCCTTCTTGCCTTAGAAATGGACTTCTGAAGAAGATCGGTTAGAAAATCAAGGCTTGAAATAATACAAAATGACCAAATCAGAAATATAATGGGAGTCAAGTCAACTATCATACATGAAATTCAAAGGAGACATCTGATCTGGTATGGTTAAGTAGAAAGAATGGATGATGCCAGGCTGCCAAAACAAATTTTAAAATTTATGTCAAAGGAATGAAGGAAGAGAGAAAGGCCCAAACGATCCTGGCTAGACGGCATTCAGAAGGCAATGTCGGAAAGGAACCTTCACCCAAGGGCGGATCCAGGACCGATTTTCGGGAGGGGCCATTAAATTTTTTGGGGAGAGGGTACCGGGGGCAATTTTTTAAAAATTAGGGTTACAATGGTGAGCTTTAATGCACCTTTCACATACTTTTGAGTGTCATAAAGTCACTCAAAACTTATCGTTATTAAAGTATTATTAAAGTCAGTTCTTTCAATAAGTTTAATATGTACTATTTTTCCCAATGCCTCTCCTGTCACACCTTGTTCTTCCCCTCTTTCTTGATATTCACTAATATTTTTTTTTCATGTAATGAAATAAGCGTATAAAGCCCTCATAAGCGTAAATGAACTTGACAAATCTTCACGAATGTTGATATTTGTATATATGTATCTCAAATATATAGAAAGCAGTTCCACGTGGGATACGTCGGTCGTTTCGTCAAATATGATAGAGTAATAATTTGCACTTTATTGAACCTGATCATTATTTGTTCAATTATTTCTTCACCACATGTTATCAATTGATTTTGGCTGGTGCTACTAATGTATGTTGCTCGGGAAGATGCTGTGGATAGCTGTTGTTTTTGAGAGTCTTATCTCCTGATGCGATTTTAAACTTTAACAATTCCCCTCATTGCTAGATCCTTTGTAGAAAATCTAGCCCAGCCTGAACCTACTCTTTGTGGTATGATGTTTTTTCATGGGATTGTATGGCCCATGAGTTTGGCGAATGATGTTAAAGGTTTAGTGACAAGGCTTTGGGCTATCATCCCTTTAGTATGACCATATTTTGATTAGAAAAATAAAATGCCATACTTGCAAAACAATCCTTTTTGAATGGGCAAAAGTACCAACCAACTCATTTGTTTTAAGTGCTGATGACTCAAGTAACGCTTCATTTCTTTTTTATTCTTTGCGTATGCAGAATATAGAAATTGATAGAATTTTGATGGTTGCCAAGGTCGTTCTAATAATTGACACTTTGTAAAATTATCAACATTTTGATTTACAAAACATCATATGTCATTGTTGAAGCTTCTGTTGCTGCTTTTGTTCAATTCTAGTCCAAAAGACATACTTATCCCCTGCTTTGTACATTTAATATGTGTTTGAAACTCAAAACATTTAAACTGCAAATATTTAAATTTACCTATATATTTTTTAAATTCTCGGAGGGGGCCATGGCCCCCTCCCTGGATCCGCCCTTGCCTTCACCCTGGCGAATGGAACGACCGACGAAGCTGGAAACTAGGAACCGGAAGTTGGAGAACGCTATAAAAACAGGCATAATAATAATTATAAAGAAATTTTCCATAAAGAAATCTAACAAATATTTGAATTCCCAATCCCCCGCCACTGGAATTGAACAACAAAGAATAATTGAAAGAAAGCCTACAAGAATATCTGGGAACTCGAGTAAAATCGAGCAGGGGCAAACGTCCTTTTAATTATCGAATATACGTAATATAACACTGGAACTTCTTTCCTTCTTCTATATTTTATGCTCTGATTTTATAGTCATATTCAGGGGAATCCGGCAACAATGCTTTTAATGGAGTGAGTCAAACGTGGTATTCGCGTTAGCAACGTCCGCAGCCTGCTAGCAGTCGTTGCGCCCGTGACGTCACTGCTTCCGTATACGTCATTCGGGTCAATAAACTGCCTTGAAAGGTCGCGAGGTCGCGTCACAACTTCAGCTACCCGACGCTGGTCGGCGCTGTCGTTGCGCTGCTGTCGATTTTAGAAGTAATCCTGCAGGACCGAAGTAGGCTTGTTTTAACTATTCATTAACAGCCAAAGGCTAAAGGCAAAAAGGAAAGATTTGATGTTCCAAATATTCTCAATCATTTTATGACTTCAAATGAAAAATTACTGGCGACTGTAGAAAAGGCGTATCATCTTGAGGGTATTGACATTTTTACTGTGTCATGGTTTTTTATTAACATTTAACCAAAAGAATAATTAGAGTTGAACCGAGTTCCTTTTTATTGAAAATAGAATTTTCCTTATTTTCCGCAATTTTTCTAAGGCAAATTTTTTCGTTTTCACGACCTGGCGTTACGCCTTTTTTGCAGGTTCAAGTGGCATGGGGAAAATCATGGACACTGACCTATTAATATTACATGTTTAGGTCATAATTAACACCCTTAGGACATCAGAAGCCCCTTATGTTAAAAAATTTTCAAAATGCAATCAATACTCTATCGTTTTGTAAAAGGGCATAAGGGAGAAAATCGACGCAGCATATGCGATTTTCTTTACAAAAGTAAATTCAATTTTTACGCAGATTTGTCTAGAAAACCCCAGTTTCCACATATTTTACTCTCCTTGATTTCATCTTTCAGTACTCTCAAAGGCATAAGGGATAAAATTGTGGCTGAAGGAGTTGTGGAGTAATGAAAATTATAATACTTCTATTTCAAAATTGATTACCCGGGCAGTACGAAATCGGGCCCAACAACTATTAATGCAAAAGGTGTATAAACACTTATAGATAAGGCTAATAGGAAATTGGGCCCAGAGATGTTAGCAGGTAGAAGGAAATGTGTAAATATGTCGAAATTATTATTTAGTTTCTCTGTTTCATTCAAGTAGTGTACTTGTTGTTTTGTACTGTTAAATATGTCGCAGTTGAGTGAAATGATAAGTGAAAGGGGTAAAATATTAGTTATTCATGAAAATTATAAATTTTGTTTTCATCGCCTAGTACCATCCGGAGAAAGCAGGTGGAGATGTGTTAAAAAATCATGTAAAGCCTTTATTTTAACGAACGGAGAAGGCCAGGAGCGACTTTTATGTTCTGGGAGTTTAAATCATAATCATGATAAATTGGACGAAAATGTTATAGAAAGACAAAAAGTGTCTGTCAGTGCCAAAAGGAAAGCAGTAGAAGATATTCGCGACAGATCGTCAAAAGTTATGTGTTCTGTGTTAAGAAGTGACTGCAATCATTTAAATATTAATGATGTGAAGTGCATTAAACAGAATATATATAATGCAAGAAGAAAGTCAATGCCAACCTTACCCAAAAGTGTAAGAGAAATGCATTCAGCATTAGAGGTTTTAAAGCCAGTTACTAATCAAAGTGAAAGTTTTGTTTTGGAAAATAATATTTTCTACAACATTATTATTTTTGGGACCCAAACTAACTTGTGTGTGGTTGTCCAAGACAGAAATATTGCATGTAGATGGAACTTTCGATTACTGTACTAAATTTTTTAAGCAACTGATTACGCTTAATGGCTTTTTTAATGGACACTATATCCCATTGTTATTTTGTTTGTTACCTAACAAATCCGAACTTTCCTATGAAGCTTGTTTTCGACTTATTTTAAAAACTGTGGTGGAACGTAAAATGTGTTTTAATCCCAAGTATGTTGTAGTGGATTTTGAAAAATCCATACATAATGCAGTAAATAATGTTTGGCCAGAATCGAAGTTAATAGGCTGTAGATTTCATCTAACCCAAGCTTGGTGAAGAAAAATACAACAATTGGGATTAACAAACGACTATAAGGACAAAAGTTCAGAAATTGGAAAGTGGCTAAGATATTGTTTTGGACCATTATTTTTAGAACCGGAAAAAGTGAGCGACACGTTTGTTTTCGAATTATGTCCACTAAATCGTACAACAAATGCCTGCGAATCATTCGCACTTAAATAATTCATTTTATCAAAATCATCCCTCATTGTCTATTTTCGTCGATGTTCTTTTACAATGTCAAACTGAAACTTACATCAAGATTAATAGTGTTAACATTCCATTTAAATTTCAGAACAGTGTATCTAAAAAAGGCATATCTATTTAAAAGACCAAATTTGTAAATACCAACAAAAATCCATAAGTACCCTTGAGTTTGTAAAGTTAGTGTCATTCTACTATTCCTGATTATGTTAATAATAAATTCTATACATACATTTTTGTTTATGAATTACTACCTGTAATATTAGTTGTAGATTTTTTTTAAACAATAAATAACTTCTTTATTAACAAAATACAATGCTTTTTTATGTATTTATCATCTGGGCCGAATTTCGTATATACCTTTGCATAGAAATTTTGGTCCTGGTCCCAATTTCGTACACATCAACAGTTTGTTACCTGACTCTGGGCCCAATTTCGAATCTCCCGATTACCCCGTTCCATCCAGGAAACATTGATTTGGCTATTGTTTTTCAATGATGGTTTGTCGTCCTAAAGTAGCCTGAAGAGAATAACAATTTTTAGTAGTTGGTGCGTTAGCTTTGAAGGAGAAGTACTCATGTTTTCTCATTTCTTTTCCTTTTATCCAATACAGGTTAAATATGATATTTACATTTATATTTTTTACTGCTTCCAACCGCATTTCTGAAGTTCTGTTTTTTCGCCACTTGCACAATTATTTTTCACGTTATAAGTTAAAAATTGTTCACTTACTTTCGGTTTCTTAATTATTCTACGAGAAGTAGGAGAAAGGGATCAAAAGAAAGATGACGAATAAGACTATTTCCACCTGACATAGTTTTCATGTTGTAGGTGCAATTTCTGTTCTTTTACATTTTTCTTGTTTTTATCCCTTTCGTGTCAGAAGTAATATTAAGAAAGATTAAATCCTTTCATATTTATGTTACGTAATTAATTCTGTCCAAGTTCATATTTTTTTATTATTATTTTTCTTTGCTCGTTGTCATTTTAAGTATTAATATTTAATTTTTTTTTTCAGGTACGTTTCGATTATTTTACTTAATCTTCAGGGATTCTATTATGGTAAGAGACTCTATGTGTATGTTGTAACATTTTTATTTTATTTTTTGATATTTTTTAGTATTCGCTAATAATAGAATAGCACCTTAAATTTTCAAAAATAATAAGTTATTTTTTTTACATGTATTTTTTTCACCACAAACAGGGGAATAATATATTAATCCAATTAGAAGATGAACTGGATAAAATACTTTTATGAACTAAAAATACCCATTAAATAGGGTAATAAACACCCCTCGTTAAATTCGTTTGATTTGATATTTGACAATGACCATCTGAGCTTCAATACACATTACTGAAATCGTCACAGACGAAAATTCCACTGAACCTCTATAAATTATACGAAGAAGCTAAATTTGGCTGAGAATGTCAAATTTGGGACATCAAAAAAGGTGCAAAACGTTTGCCACTACTTCCCCAGGATTCCCCCTAAAACCACCCTCGTAGCGGGGAAAACAGAAAACATTTACCAAGAATCGATATGCAGCAGACAAGAAAAGTTTCAGACAAGAAATGGAGCTGAGATAATTTTGAATGAAAATATTTTTTAGTAATTTTTTGTAGAATGAACCGTTCTCCCAGAAACAACGCTTGAAGCGATCGGCGATTTTGAATGTCAGTTACGCGCGTGAAATGAACGTTTTTAAATAAAATTTGTATAAAGTAGACAGTAAATATTCGATATCTTTTGATAAGAGTCTCCTTTGGACAAAAATCAAAATGCGCTTTAATGGCGAAAAATGCAGCTTTCTTATGCAATTAAAGTCAGTTTCTATTTTGTTAAAAAAATAAATGTTGGACGATTTGGACCATTTTTTACCATTCTCATGCGATCAATAAAATTTATTACTTTCGTTGACCGGTCTCTATGGAATTTCCATTAAGAGCCTAGGCGCAAAACTTCGCGACAATGTGTTTTAAATGCATTCATTTTTTTTTCAAATCCTGAGAAAATTAATAAGTATTTTTGAAAAATTTAAATGCAGAATGAAAGATTGCATTATTACCGAGGGCTGAAAATCCCTTATACTCAACAAAAAGTGTATTTTGAATGAGATATTTGAAATTAAAAATCACGCTCAATTTTCTCTTCTTTTTCACCCCTGTAACTTCTTAAAATATACATTATAGAAGTTTTCAAGGACGTTCGGCCCTCGGTAATAATGCAATCTTTCATTTGCGTTTAAATTTTTCAAAAATACTTAGTAGTTTTCTCAGAATTTGAAAAAAATGAATGCATTTAAAACACATTGGTACTAAGTTTGGCGCCTACGCCCTTCATAGAATCTAATCATCAAAACATATAACATCAAATTTCGATTTTAAATTTTGGCAATAAATTTCAAATATGCCTACAATATGCTCAATTCAACTTCGCTCGCTTCGCTTCGCTTTTTCTATTACCTGTCTGGTGTTCAATATCTGCTCAACCTTTATTTTTCCTGGTACGAGTCCGCACTGGTCCTCGGCTGTCTCAGGAAGTAGAAAATTTTTGAGCCGTTCATTGATCCCTGGGTTTTTTTTTTTGTTTCTAAGTTGGTTGAAAGCCTTCTCCACTCCTGTTCGTACAATTATTGGGCCTGCCTCTCTGATTGCATGTTTCTTGTGTTCCGAGACTGATGCATCTTTATTATGTATTATGGCACCTTCTCCACTCTCCTGTCAATTCATCTCTTTGAGGGCCAAATATCATTCTGAGAACCTTCCTTTCGAATATCAGAAGTTTATTTATTTTCCGCTGATGTAGAGTCATGTTTCACTTTTATATACAGGGTGTTTGGTAAAGAATGGGCCATAGCTTAACCTTAGATTTCTGAGCTTAAAATAGGTAGATTTAAGCTAACTTACCTTAGTACGAAAGTTGATAATAACCGAAATACAGGGTGTCAAAATTAAACTTTTATTTTATTTATTATTGAATATTTCCTGACAGACATGGGATAACAACACTAAATTTGGCAAACGGGGGTTTTTTGGTATGAGAAATCTACATTTGCCACCAAAAATTATGTATTACCCAGAGGGCGCCACAGACGTCTTTGAGCGCTAATTTAATACGTTCAATTTTTTTTATCCACCACTCTACGTACTTTTTGAATCAAAATTTTTTTAATCTTTTTACTTAAAAAAGGTATACTACATTCATCCCGCTAAACTCAATTGTTTTCAAGATAAACGCATTTTTAATCATATCAAGAGAATAAAAATTTTGATTCAAAAAGTACGTAGAGTGGGGGATAAAAAAAATTGAACGTATTAAATGAGGACTGAAAGAAGTATGTGACGCCCTCTGAGTAATACATCATTTTTGGTGGCGAATTTAGATTTCTCATCCCAAAAAACCCCCGCTTACCAAATTTAGTGTTGCTATCCCATTCCGATACTACAATATGGACTTGAAAGCTGGACATTAAAGCAAGAACACATAAATAAGCTACAGTCATTTGAAATGTGGTGTTACAGAAGGATGCTTAGAATAGCATGGACACAGAGGAAAACGAACACGGAAGTACTGCGAGAAATGGGTAAAGAATGCGAAATAATAAACACAATAAGAATAAGAAAGTTACAATATCTGGGACACGTAATGAGGGGACCGCGATATGAATTGCTAAGACTGGAGTAAGATATAAGAAGGAGTATAGGAAGAAGGAGAGTGTCATGGTTAAAGAATTTAAGGGACTGGTTTAGATGCAGTTCTATAGAACTCTTTAGAGCAGCGGTGGATAGAGTAAAGATAGTGATGATGATATCCAACCTCCGATTAGGAGACGGCACTTGAAGAAGAAGAAGAAGATCCCATTCCTGTCAGGAAATATTCAAGAATAAATAAAATAAAAGTTTAACTTTGACACCCTGTATTTCGGTTATTATTAACTTTCGTACAAAGGTAAATTAGCTTAAATCGACCTATTTTAACCTCAGAAATCTAGGGTTAAGCTATGTCCATTCTTTACCAAACACCCTGTATGTAACAACTGGTGAATAATTGATCTGTACAGTCTATTTGGCAGCTTAGATCTTAATTATAAGTATAATGCTCTATTCCCCGCAACTATCCTTTCTGAGATCTCTTTTACATATCATATTTCCTAATATTGCCTCTCATATACAGTGAGCACGTAAAGGTTGGAATAAATTCATTTTCTCGGGAATGGACGATTTTGGAAAAAAATCCCAAAACAGGTCAATTTTTATTTTTAAATTACGACTGTGGCATATATATCATACTAGTGACGTCACTCATCTGGGCGTGATGAAGTCATCGATGATTTTTTTAAATGGTAATAGGGGTCGTGTGATAGCTCATTTGAAAGGTAATTCAATTCTCTATTCAGTAATATAAAGATTAACATAATACTTTATACAAGGTGTCCAAAAAAAATTTTTTTTGAATTACATTTATTGACATAAAAAGAAGAATGCATGTAATTTATTTAATTCAAAATACATTTTACCGCTCTCAGAAAACAGAAAACAATGTTTATTTGAAAAATATTCATTGCTTTTCGCTTAAATTCAGTGTTCAAACTGTCAAGAGGAAGGTGAGTGGCTGCTTTAATATTGAATTTAAGCAAAAAACAATATTTATTTGTCAAATAAACATTATTTCCTGTTTTCTGAGAGCAGCAAAATGTATTTTTGAATTAAATAAATTACACAGATTCTTCTTTTTATACCAATAAATTTAATTAAAAAAAATTTTTTTGACGCCCTGTAAAAATAATTATATTAATGTTTATATTACTGAATAGAGAATTGAATTACCTTTCAAATGAGCTATTACACAACCCCTATTCTCATTTAAAAAAAATCATAGATGACGTCATCACGCCCAGATGGGTGACGTCACTAGTATAATATATATGCCAAAAAGTCGCAATTTAAAAATAAAAATTGACCTGTTTCGGGATTTTTTTCCAAAATCGTCCATTCTCGAGAAAATGAATTTATTCCAACCTTTACGTGCTCACTGTATAATTTTAGGTACCTGGAATATCATTAGGTGAACTTATTTTATTTTTTCTTCAAATGAAACCTACATTGATTAATTTTACTCGTTTTAAAATATGTTTTTCATAAATAAAACATTGTGCAAACAGATTATTATTAAACATGTTTGAAACGTTCAATTATCGTGTAAAAATGAACATAACCTGTTAGTGGTTAATAAAGCGAGGCAAATAATCGCTTAATTACCGGATCGATCGATAATAAATCCAGTTAAAATGAATATGTGTATGTGAGTGTGTGCAGTTCCAAACGATTTGCAAGATAAGTATGAGCCTCTCGCATGTGCCAATTTCTATAATTAAACAAACGTTGCGTTACGCCATGAAATCGAAATCTGCCGTATTCGCGTGTTTTCATGAATTACTTTTAAACTCGATTATGTAATCATTTTATTTATTGACTTAGTCATGGCTTTACTTTAAGATATCTACTGTTGTTTACGACCTGATGCGACAACTAACTCGTTCGTTAATGTTTTATCGGCAACGAGCAACTGCAATGGCTTTTAGATTATAAATTTTGGTGGATGTGCTGGGGATTGATGTTATCCAGAAACAGCGGCGCCCACTCTCCGTTTTTAGTGGTATAATAAATTTAAAAATTGGAAGATAATAATGTAGATACGTCCATCATCTACTATTCCATACTAATACATATCTGGACCTCGGAGGTAAACTACACTATGTCATTTCGAGCAACTGTGTTTAGCCTGTGTTTGCAACAAAGTTTAGAGCACTTTAGGATGTTACCTAATAAGAATCTGATATATCCCATAATTATTTGAAAGACAATATGACCATATTTTAATGATAATATATAACCAATTTGTATAATCCAACTAATAAAATACGTGGATTAAAGGAACTTGTTCAAAATAACACCATGTCGACATAGTGTAGTGTACCTCCGAGGTCCAGATATGTCTAAGTTCTTTATACCTCAAATACACCAGATATTTCCACATATAATGGAAACTTCCTATGAAAGTTAAGTTATTCCAAAGCTTATCGAACAACCAATACAAAATGTACAGAATGTAGGATCGGAGAATATACCAGATATTTACATCAAAGGAAGAAATTCAACATGCCCTCAAAAATATGAAAATAGTACAGCTCCGAGGAAAGATGAAGAGTCATTGAGACCATTAAACTAGGATGTCCACTTTCGATATCAGGAATATCTGCATAATCAAAACATTCTAACTTAAATGGAAGAATTCGGTTTAGCTTGCCTTTCGGACCTACTAGCTTGCTAAACCACTTATACAAGTTCTTTACTCCAATACTGGCAAACTGATTGAAAGTAATACTCGATTTCTATCAGTCAGTAGAATAAGCAGGATTTTAATCAGGCCACGGGCTGAACGACCATCTGCATTGTCTTAAAACTCTATTCGAAATGTCTTTCGAATATGATAGATCACTGGTTCTTATTTTTGTAGATTTCCACAAAGCATTTGACATAGTGGAAATACTTGTCATCTTGAAAGCACTACCAGAATACATAATAGACTATAATATGTATGCGAATATTATTCGAAATATATACGAAAATGCGACATCTGTAAACCTTAATTGCATGACTGAGAAGATAAAAAATTGGCAGAGGGGTGCGGCAGGGAGATACCTTGTCACCAAAACTATTTATAACAGTCATGGAGTACACATTTAAACTAGAGTGGGACTCAAAGGGTATTAGCATCGATGGAAAAATACTAAATCATCTTCGATATGCCTTTGACATTGTTCTTATAACGGACAACTTATGATAAGCTAGAGTTATGCTACAACAACTACAACAGCAAGTAACACAAAGAAACAGTTTAAAGATAAACTATGGAAAAACAAAAATGATGACCAATCTCGTCCCCAATAAGCTAAAAGAATTCGAGAAATCGCCTATAAAATTTGTGGAAAAATATGTGTGTTTGGGTCACGAAATAAGGTTAACGTGAGACAACTAAACATGTGAAGAAACTCAGAAGAGTAAGTTTAGTTTGAGCTGCATTCGGAAAAATCAGAGACGTATTTAAAACATATATCCCAATTCATTTAAAAAGGAAAGCTTTTATCCAGTGCCTTCTACCAGTCCTCACATACAGAGCAGAAACCTTAACTCTTCACAAAAACATCAGCGGAAAAATTGAGAAGGGTACAACGAAAAATGGAGAAATCAATGATTGGAAGCTTAAAAAATAAAGTAAGAATCGAGAAAGTTCGTAGACGAACAGGAGTGGAAGATATTATCAAACGTATTACAAGGCACAAATGGATAGATATGGGCGAAACATGTTGCAAGAATGAAAGGCAACAGGTGGACAAAAAATTGCTTTAGTGGAGTCCACGGACAGACAAGCTAAGCCGGGAAAGACCTCCAAAGCGAAGGACTGACGACCTCAAAAGAATTGAGACCAATTTAATAGCAGAGGCGCAGCACAGAAGAAGAGTAAAATATCTGGAGGGGGCCTATGTTCAACAATGGACAAATAAGTTCATTGATGATGATAAAGGTACCTACCAGACGGATGGAGTGGTGGAATATCAATTGGAGGAAAGAAAATCAGTAATCTCAAATATAATGACGATACATTAATATAATCGCTTCAGAACAAGAATAAACGAAAGCATAATGAGACAGCTAGAGGAGAAACGCTAAGAGTATGGGTTAATATGAGGAAGGCAAAAATCATGATAATAGTCCGAGCGCAGAAAAATCTTCAGCTTATTAAAGTGATCGGGGGTTTTGAAGTAGTAGATAGTTCCATATACCTGGGGTCTGTTATAACAAACGAAGGAGGACGTGACAGAGGGATACGTAGAAGACTCACTATCTCAAGAACAGTTATGATGAAGCTTATAATAATTTGGAAAAATTCAACCATAACACTGCACACAAAATAAAACTGGTAAGGGCACTCAATTTTCCAATAGCTACGTATGCATCTAAAACGTGGACAATAAGGAAAGGAGATAAGAACAAAATAGAGCCTTTTGAGATGTGGGTATACCGCCGCATGTTGAGAATATCCTGGGTTAAACATTCAACAAATGTATCCATATCTGAATATTTGCGTCACCTGATGAGATTACATAAATACGCATTACTTCAAAATATAATGCAAGGAAAAATAGAAGGAAAACGGAATAGAGGCCGTAGAAGAATGTCATGGTTGCAGAAATTGAGAGAATGGTTTGGCTGCACCACTAATGAACTCTTTAGGTCAGTTGTAAACAAGGTCAGGATAGCCTTGATGATTTCCAATGTACGATCGGAGTGGTACAAAAAGAAAAAGAAGAAATGTATCCATAACAGAACAACTCAATATAAAAGATAGGCTGTTTAAACAAATAATTACAGTATTTTGGACACATTGCCAGAAGAACAGGCACGATGGAAAGAAATTATAAGAATTTGATGGGGTCGCCACATCCCTAAAGGGATTAAGGGCCGAAGAGGATGAGATTTTACCAACCTATCAACACTGGCGAAGCGTCCGTAACCACTGTTACCATTGGTAACAGTTAAAAATCTTGCAAATAAATATTTTATGACTACTATGAAATATCCATTTATATTTTTTACTAACAGAAATATTTATTAATAGTACCTAATTCAGTAAATAGCCAACTAGACGCACGAAAATATTGGCGAGATTATGTGAATCTTTGCACGTTATTAATTGCTGTTACCACATTTGGGTATGGTAACGCAGGAGAATACTCGCTGTCCCTCGGGACTAGCTCGTTTCTGAAAATTTTGAAGGAGCAACGACTCTAGAGACGGCGCTTTGGCACGTTGTGTATATCAGTATTGTAACCATATTTTGGTTTGGTAACGTTTGTTTAGAACTTATTACAGATTACAATGTGCGTGCATTTAAACATGGAAGAGTGTTGCTGCGTATTTCGTAATCGATCAACTACTTGAAAAGTCATTCTCCTTGTATATTTTTTTTATATATAATTTTGAAGAAAAAAATGGGATTACTGAAAATGGAAGACTTAAAATACAAACAATAGTTTTCAATGTTCTTTTTCCGACTTGTTCATTTTTTTTATGTTAATTTTATGGTAGAATAATCTATTAAGTTTGTTTATTATTTATTATTATACCTATTACATATACAAATTACATACATATAATTTGGGAATAGTGATTTGTTTAATTTTAACCCACAGGAAAAAAAACAAAAACTTATATTTGGGAGGTTCAAAATAACTTTTTTAATTAAGATTTTTACATCTGCTTTTGGTAATACTTTCGAAAAAGTCACGCGTCGCCACTACTATCAAATCCAACAAATTGGATGATATGCCTTATTATAGAGCATTTACTTAAAATTCGAAATATTGGTTGTGTCGTAAAGATTGAGGTACAAACACTTTTCGGTTGCATCTTAGCGGCCTTAGACGATGATTAGAGATGATAGTTAATGATCTTTCACGATTTTTGTGCATGCCCATCGATAATTCAATCGTTTTCAAACCATCATTTATTCCAGTCGTGCAAATTTATTAAAACACCAATTAACCAATATTTGCATACGATATTAAATTTGAAAGCACTGATTAAAATCAAGAAAAAAATCATGATAAACAAGTCGATGTGAAAAAGTGATGAAGAAATGTAGGCAGGTACAATAGTACTCATATTGTCGTTTTCTGTATAATCCACTATCGGTTCTTTTTATACTATTTCCGCTTTTAGACCAACTGAATTTGTGATTTTGTTTTAATACTTTATTTGTGACCATAAAATCAAAGTTCGTGTGACCTTCTGGCTCAATCCGAAAATACATAAGAAAAAAGAAACACAAAATTTAAAAGTTTTGAGGCGAAATACGAACAACATAAGTAACAAAAATATGTACAGATAGAATAGAATAGAATAGAATATTCTTTAAAAAACTCTAACATGAAGTAAAAACCACTTCTATGTAATAGGTATATTTATTAAAATTTTTAAAAAATCCCAATGGATTGAATAAAATATGTCCAATTCAGAACGTTTTCGGACCTATCAGTCCATCATCAGTGAATTCAAATACTTGCTAAATAGCCCCAGAACCAAACAATGGTTGAAATTAAAATCCAATCTACATTATGATGAAGTAATATTGATCAGGCTAAACGCCGATGTTAAAAGATATAACCTCCGGGAACATGGTGAAACTCTATCAAGAAACTTAATCAACCATCTTAGACCAACATTGACTACCAAGTCTTTTGTTTACACACGCTTATAACTTGGTAGTCAACGTTGGCCTAAGATGGTTGATTAAGTTTTTTGATAGAGTTTCACCATGTTCCCGGAGGTTATATCTTTTAACATCGGTGTTTAGCCTGATCAATATTACTTCAAAATGATGTAGATTGAATTATAATTTCAACCATTGTTTGGTTCTGGGGCTATTTATCAAGTATTTGAATTCACTGATGATGGACTGATAGGTCCGAAAACGTTCTGAATTGGACATATTTTATTCAATCCATTGGGATTTTTAAAAAAATTTTAACAAATATACCTATTACATAGAAGTGGTTTTTACTTCATAATAGAGTTTTTTAACTATAATATGGTATACAGCCAACCTAGGGAACTACCCCTTTTTAGAATATTCTTTATTTATCCAATGAGATCTCAATGTGATATATGACAAGTCATATAATTACATAAAACATAATCAACAAGTCATATAGAACAATTACATAAAATACAATCAACGAAATATAAATTAATAAAAAAAAGATATGCAATGTAGAGCGTCTCTGAACCCCGTCGGTCGCCATTTCCTGTAGTCTTTTATTAAGTCAAAGTAATCATTTAGGCTTCTTCTTCTTTAAGTACCGTGCCCAAATTTTTACGCGTGGGTAGCTTCCATAACAATTTGCCGATATCGTTCTCGATCTTGTGCGGCATGTAATAGTTGATCTGCTGAAAAGCCAGTCCATTGACGAAGGTTTCGGAGCCATGAATATTTCTTCCGACCAATTCCTCTTTTTCCGTCGATCTTTCCATTGAGTATTAACTGCAGTATCCTGTATCTGCTACCTCTCATTATATGCCCCAGATATAGGACATATATTATATTATGTATATATTTAGGTTGTAAACGCATAATTGGATCAAGCATGATTTTAATTTGTTTTTGAATTTTTGATTATTATTTTCATTTCTCATACTAAGTGGCAAACAATTGTAAAATTTAGATCCTGCAAAATCAGGGCTACTTTCAAAAAGAGTTGTGGAATGTTTACACACGCTTATCAACCTCCTGTGCCTTGTCGGGTAACTATGATAGTCACAGTTGAGGGTAAAATTTTGAAATTTAGTTTTAACATGAATAGTACACTTAAATATATAAAGCATGGAAAGTCAACAGTCTGTGTTCAATAAAATATTTACGACATGATTGTCTATTATCAATATTCAATATCAATCTAAGAATTCTCTTTTGAGTTATAAAAACTCTAGAAGAGTTCCTAGTTTGCCCACAAGACAAGATTATAGGTCATATAATATATATGAGTAAACCAATGCATACTATGCACTTATCAATTGATTGGTATTAAACAGAGTTTTCAACTGAAGGATCGCATAGTAACCCTTATTCATTTTTTTTCAGACTTTAGTAACATTTTCATCCCATGTCATATTACTTTCTAGAATGCTACCAAGATATAATGTTTTATCACTAAAAGGTATTTCCTCAGAACTAACTGTGATCTTATAATCATAGGATGGCTTACTGCGCGAGTAGAACTGCATTCATATAGTTTTCTTTGCATTTACCATTAAAGAGTTCCTTTTACACCAGGTTGTAAATTCCTGTGCTACTGTTCGACTTCAGTTGACCCGTCAACTATAATTGTTGAATCATCTGCATAGAGAACTGTATGATCTGCAGTTAAAAAATTTATCAAGTCAAATTTATCAAAGCCAAGATAAGCCCCTGTCCAAAATCACAAACTAGGGAACATAATTAATGCCAGAAATAACACCACACGAACTTAAAACGAAAAAACGAATCTTTTAGAAATGAAAAATAACAAATCCCCTGCTGATGAGGAAGTAGTTATCGAGGCGATCAAACTAGATGCAAATAAAAATATTCAGGTTTTGGCTAAACTTTTCACCGAATATATCTACGAAGGAAAAATTCATTTTCAATGGAACTGAGAAAAAAATATTCTCAGACTGTTACCCCTCCACCACTTGTTGTTATTTAATATTATTGTCATCAATTCAATGTAAATATTATACCACAGATTTAAAACATACCTAAATAGTGCTAATTCTTCCAAATTTTAAACAAAAACATTGTTTGTGTAAGATTCATCAATCACCGTATCTTTAATCCCAAAAATATACCTTCCAATGCATACGATTTATGTAAATCAGTTAGACAGTTCACCGAAAAGATTTTAATGCCTGTGTACATAAAAAATTTAATTTTAGCAAACTAAAAAGAACAAAAGATGCGATGTGTCTGAATTATCCACATGACTAACGAGTCATAAAAAGTGAACGAGCATGTGCACAGGATAAAAAAATATTTACACATAATTTAGACTTCATTTGCCAAAGACTTAATACAAATGGCACGATGAAACACGACCCAAGCTAAGATTTTCAGAAGACAAATTAAAAGCATTTATGACATCCGTGTTTTTTAAAATGCAACCGAGTCGTTAAGACAAGCGTTAAATATAATTACTGCTGTTATTACTCCATCAAAGTGACACCATATATTTAAATTTAAATACCTTGGAGGCGATATTCAAAAAGTTCAAAAAGACACATTGGAGGAACCGTGTTAGAAATACTCTATTAGTCTATTGTTACATTTCTAGCCAAGATTATCGACGTTTTTCCTCTTTCCATTTTCGAATCTTCTGTTAAACTGGATCTTTCTTTTGTTCTTCCTTCATCTTAGTAGGCGTGCACTCGTCGTTGACCACTGTTGCCTTTAGCACCGCTGCTTCCTTTCATTCTGTTTTGTTGCAGTGGAAACACTCTGCTGGGCACGGCCTTCTATAAAGAGAATCAGCGTTCCTGTGGCTAACTCCGACCCGATGCTCAATTTTGAAATCGTATTCTTGAAGTGGTTCAATCCCACCTGGCTATCTGGCCCTCTAGATTCTTAAACTTCATGTACCACTTAAGGGCGGCATGGTCAGTTCGGATTAGAAACTTCCTTCCATAAAGGTATTGATAGAAGTGTTCCACTGATCTTACTACTGCTAGAAGTTCTCTTCTCGTAACGCAATAATTTCGCTCGGGTTTTGAAAGCACTTTACTAAAATATCCAAGGACTCGTTCTTGCCCTGCTTGAATCTGAGATACCACTCCTCCAATTTCCACATTACTTGCATCCGTATCTAAGATAAACTCTCCTTCTGGCAGTGGATACTCTAGTATTGGCGCTGTGATTAAATGCCTGTTCAAGGTTTCAAAGGCCGTTTGGTAGTCTTTATCCCAGCAATAATCGCTTGCTTCCTCTGTAAGTCGCGTTAATGGCTTAGCGGTATATGCAAACTTCTTAATGAACCTCCGATAGTAGGTACATAGCGCCAGAAAACTTCTCACTTGATGTTTGTCAGTCGGTTCTGGCCATTACTTAATGGAATCGATTTTTCCTCTATTCACGCTCACTCATTCTGCTGACTTACTTTGAAATAGCTCACTTTTTGGGGTTTAACTTCAACTAGGCAGCTTTAAGTCGATTAAAAACGTCTTCTACATTCTTCAAATGGTCTTTAAAGGTCTCCCCCAAAACGATTATGTCGTCTAAATACACCAAGGACGTTCTCCAAGATAACCCTCTCAACACATTTTCTATTAGCCTCTCAAATGTTGCAGGAGCATTACAAAGTCCAAATGGTATAACGTTAAATTTCCACAATCCAGATCCTGTGGTGAAGACTGCCTTCTCCTTATCCACTGGGTTCATTTCTACCTGCATGCCAATATTCAGACATCAAGTCTAACGTAGAAAATAATTTACTTCCAGCCAATGTTTCCAACGTGTCGTCGATCCGAGGCAGGGGACAGCTATCTTTCTTGGTAACATTGTTCAACAAACTGTAGTTCACCTCGCTGTTTCGTCTTTCTTCTTGATCAGAACCACCGGAGAGACCTGTGAGTTCGTAGAAGGTTCTATCACCCCGTCTTTCTTCATTTCCTGAACAATACATTCAGCTTCCTCTCTCTTACCAGTGTCAATTTTATGTTTGAAAACGGTAGTTCTTCCCGTCTTTCCTCCTTTCGGTACGAAAATGTCACGATACCGCCGAAGAAATTCCCTTAATTTCCGTTTCTCTACCTGATTTAGAGACTGACCTGAAACCGCAACTCGTTGGAATTATCAGATGTTGTCGTCTGACTGATTATAAACGTCACTGGTACACAAGTTCCTACTTTTGTCTCCTTCTTAATGGTCACCGGGTAGTCATTGGCACTAATCAATCTCACGGGAGATTGAGTAGCAGAATTGCTACTCAGATTGAGTCAATTTCTTTAGCAGAAGTAACCAATTCCTTTCCAATTATGATTGCTCGACCAACCTCCTCGTCGTGGTTCCATGGCTCCATCATAACAGTTTTCTTCCACAATTACCTATAACCGCGCTACTACGATCGTTTCACTCCTTGCAGGCACAATTGTATCTTCTTTAATGGCTGCTTGCATAGTGCTGTCATTATGTGGATGAAGAAATACCTCCTCGTTGCCAACTTTGATTACCCTGTTCTTAAAATCCAATTGAAATCCATGCAAATTCATTACGTTCATTCTTAATGTAACATCCTCTTCGGTGTCGGCAACTATGACAGCAACTATGACTCCAATTCCTAATTCTACCTGGATTTCTCCGTGGGTGTTGGTATTTTCAGTCGCAACCTCGTTGGTAAGAGTTCTTTACGGCTGTTTATAACTGACGGTCGTATAATGGTCCTGGTTGCTCCAGTATCCACCAATAATGTATACTTTTTACCATTTTTTTCTCCATCTACATATATACTATCTTAACGACATTTCAAAGATGCTATTAGAGGTATGTGGACGATATTGTTAGCCTGCTCAGAAGAGAACTGGTCCAAATAATAAGCAAGCTTGTCACGATGAATAGGGAATCTGGTCTTATTATGTTAAATAAGAAAAAGATTCCAATTATGATTAGACTTTAGATAAGAGAATAATACTCCCAAAATATCTTTTAATTTCGTTTTTTAGAAGAATTTTGGTCATTGTATCGATTGTGATCGGAAACGATTATGAAGACCGAACAAAAAATACATACAGGGTAGAAAAATTCGGGAAGTATACCTGGCCATATTTCAAAATAAGATGACAAACAAGTCTTTACCAAATTGTGTTTCATTAGGAACTATAGTTTACTGTCATTTTTATTAGATTAATTTTCGTGTTAACAAAATATGTAACATTCACTATAATAGCCCTGGATACCGCGTACCAAAAAAATTTGATTAATAGTAAGCTGAAAATTTGTTAATAGCTTAACGGTGTCTAGTCGGACAAACTTTGATATATGGGAATACTGGAACAGGGGGAGTTTTAATTGTGGAACGTGATTTTAATTGTGGAACGTGTCATCCTGACAAATTTATGATTGTGAAAACTAGCAGGTTGTTTTTATGTATATTCAATAGAAAACTTTATATAATATATGAAAAAAAATTGTCCGACAAATATATTGGGCGTTTTAATAAGTCCGACACGTAAAACATTTCTAGTGACAGGAATTATGTTGGTGATAAAATAGCAGTATGATTTTTGCATGAGAGTTTAATGAAAGGGTAACAAATTAATTGGAAGTTCTGTCCGACAAAATACATTGGACGTTTTCGTAGTCTGACCTTCGAAACTTGTAATCTCTTCCACAATTAAAACTGCCCCTGTTCCAGTGTTCCCATATATCAAAGTTTATCCGACTAGACACCCTTAAGCTATAAACAAATTTTCAGCTTGCTATCAATTAACTTTTTTTGGTACGAGGGATCCAGGCCTACTATTAATATTTAAATTTGAATAAACTTTCGTATCAATAATTATTTCTGTTATTTTTTCTAAAACATATGTCCAAAAGGTTAAATTCGACAAAATATGTGCAGTATTCCTCTCTTCGTAATCACCTTTCTTTTTTGTTTATAAATTGTATTTCATTCAATTATTCTCACCGTAAATGTTTCTACGGGTTCCTTCATAAATAAAATGCTAACGATCTCCAGAAAGTACGTACAGTACAGTTTAAAAATAAACAGCGTTTTCCCGAATGAAATTTTTATTTCAGGATACATAAATACCGTCACACTAGTTTCTTTGTAAAAATTTGCTAATGCAATTTTTAAACGAGTTTATGTGAGTTTATGTACTTCAAGGAATCATTATTTTGTCAGATAGCAAGATGTTTCCCACCAACATCTTTTTGTAGAAATTTTAAAGGTAGTTTTGTTTTGAAATACAACGTACTCGTATATTTAAGAAGACTTCTTTATAGATAAGACGTTTAGAAGCCAAGGGATACATGTGCATTTTTGGTACTTTTGAGAAAATCAAGTTTAAAGTTTAACATCTTTTCTAAATTCTACCGCTTGTCTTTCAAAATAGTTAGTGATTGGCTGGCCTTTTTTACTTTAAAAACTTTTTTGTAATAGTACAATTATATCAGATTAAAAAAAACTTAGCATTTTACAAGCTATTTTAAAATAAGAAACAGCACTTATACCCATTGTCTTCCAATTGTAATACTGGGACTGTACTTGTATCCTTATTCTTTTAAATACAATTTAATTAACAAAACACAGATTTTTTGTGAAAAAGTTAAAAATTGGTATATAATATGAAAAAAGTAGGAAACACAGTAAAAATAAACTTAACTAGTCATCATCGCTTTCAAAGCAGTTATCTGGTTCGTCGGGTTCTTCCTGAATATTATCCCGAGTGGCTTGATCTGGGATTTGTTGTCTTTCACGTTGTTGATGAGGCAAATTTCTGTAGAAGTTGTAATGGATGGGAGGCTATTAAGGGGGGATTATTAAGGGATCTAGAGCTCTTTAAAGATGGCGTCTTGTGATTAGTTTTTTTAAAATACCTCCAGAACGCTACCATTTAAAAAAAAACGAAAAGAAGATGCTATAGAAGAAGAAGAATAAATGCCTATTTATTCTCCAGAGATAAATCGATTGCATCTATTGCGAATGTATAGTAGTGGTCATTGGCGTCGGTTTTGGGCAGGGCAACGGTTATTTTATCGCATAACTTTTTTTGTTTATCTTTTAAGCAATTTTGACCCTGGATTAATAAATTATGAGGTATTCTATTACTAAAAGTCACTCTTACCTGAAGTCTGTAAAATACACTATATTCTATAAAAATAGATTTGAAAATGAAACTGGTACGTTTATTTATTTTCCAGATATGAATCGATTTCATCAATTCCGAATTTCTAGTACCCATCATAGGGTTATGGTATCGCACAACTTTTTGTTTTAAATTTTTAAGCAATTTTTACACTAGATTATTAAATTATGAGGTATTCTAGTACTAAAAGTTATTCTTGCTTTAAATCGGTAAAATACAGCGTTTTATTTTGAAAATATTTTAAAATTTTTCTCAAATTCAAAAAACGAAAAGTTTTCAAATTTATTTTTCTAGACAACGGTGCATCTTAGCGACTTTCATCAAGAGCACCTTTTAGTTCTAGAACACATCACAATTTGCTATTACAGTATCAGAAATGCTTAAATGTTAACGACAAAAAAGTTATGCGATAAAATAACCCTTGCCCTACCCAAAACGGACGCCTATGACCGGTACTAGAAACTCGCAACTGATGCAGTCGATTTATCTCTGGAAGATAAATAAGTTTAACAGTTTTCGTTTTTCTGAATAGAAGCGTTCTATAGGTATTTTAAAAAAACTAATTACAAGGCTCCATCTTTAAAGAGCTCTAGCTCCCTTAGGAAGGATTTTCGGACTAGACGAACTGAGTTCAATTGTCTTAAAATTATCTGAGGAATCTCCGGTCTTCGTTTTTCGGGATATTTTCTGAACGCCCTGTATGACTAACACTTATTTGGAGGCCAACTGATATAAGCGTACTCATATCCAATGGCTGCCAAATGATAAAAAAACTATTTTCAGGATATAAGTGAAATATCCATATATGCCACTGCTGGTTTTAAATTCACTTGTATCCTTTGTCCACAACATTAAAATGGGTATTGGCTATCTATTTCTGTACTTATCTCCAACTTGACCAAAATTGTACTTATACCCCTTAGCTTCTAGACGCCTCTAAATAATATAATTATCCCATTCTTTTACGAATTTTGCTCAGGATTTTAAACATCCGCTTCTATTGACATGAAATTTGAAATACGCATAGGAAACATGTCAAAGAAAAATGTTATATAGTGCTGATGTGTGCTCCCCCCCCCCCCCCCCATGGGTACTAGGAATGAGTATATTAGGGGAAGTCCAGGGGTGACACAAAACTGTTCACATTATTGGAATACATGTGTAAGAGTGCAAACCTAGACAAAAAGGACATAAACATAAATGGAGAGCAACTTAGTCACCTCAGGTTCGCGGACGACATAGTCTTAGATAACAGATCGCATTGACTGTGCCATCGAAATGTGTGAAAGGCTCTACCATGCTTCTACACAAGTGGATTTAAAGATCAACCACTCAAAAACACAAGTGATGACAAACCTCGTTCTGAGTTAGAACATCAGCATAGCTGGAACAAGTATAGAACAAACGTCAGCCTACAAATATCTGGGGCATGAAATTCGTTTAAGTAGAGACAACCAGACCAATCAATTAATACGTAGAATAGAGTTGACTTGGGCGGTTTATAGAAATCTAAGAGACGTTTTCAAATCCGTTCTTCCCATTTGCTTGAAGAGAATGGCCTTTGATCAATGTATGCTAACGCTAACGTTCACTAAGACGACCGCAAACAAAATTCGAACAACACAGAGGGCAATGGAACGGTTCATATTGGGATTAACCCTGAGAGACCTAATAACCAAACAGAATTGCGCCGTAGATTGGGAGTACCGATCGGGAGTACCGAGATTGCGATAACCGACGCCGACGCAATCAAAAGAATATCGACCTTAAAATCGAACTGGGCAGGGCATATCGTGCGAACGAAGGACGGCAGATGGACGAAACGTATTCTTAAGTGGAGACCCTGATAGGACGCCTTTCGAAGAAGAGGACGACCACCAACAAGATGGACAGGTGATCTGAAGCGGATATGTCAAAATTGGATGCAGGAGCTCAGGACAGGAATTTGTGGGGTAAACTGCGGGAGGTCTACGTTCAGCAGTGAACAAGTATAGGCTGAATGATGATGATTCTGCAATATTATAGGGTTTACTGTAAAGAGGCCGAAATCATTAGACCGAAAGCAGTAGACCGAACTCACTTGGACCGAAAAGCACTTTACCGAAAGCTCACTAGACCGAACAGTAGGAGACCGAGAAGCAGGAGACAGAAAAGCATTAGGTACACAATACAGGGTGCTCAAACAGGATTGTAATCTGAGCAAGGTTAACATCAACCTCCCTTCACCCTTTATCCAGGCTTCGGACAGGCAGTACAAAGTACTGGCGAGTTTATAGGTTGTTTTTTTGCTTTGTTTTTCGTTTATTTTTTTGTTTTTATTTGTTTTTGGTTTATTTTTTATTTATGTACCGGGTGTCCCAATAAGAATGGCTGTCGGCCATATCTCAGGAACCGTTTATAGTAGAGCTTTGAAATAAAAAATTTTATAACAAAAGTTGCCTCAGGAAAAGGCTGGCAATTATTTTCATAATTGTGGGACCACCGCTAGAGGGCGTAATTGAATATCAAAAATTAAAAAATCTAAATTTTACAAAATTTTCCTAATGAAGGGGCACTGGAAATCCGATCGTCGTATTCTTCATAAAATTCTACGCATATTTGATTTGACAAGTTTAGGTCTACCTTTGGAAATAAGAGGTGGGGGTGAGTGGGAACCTTGTTATTAAAAACTGGCTGTGAGTCCGGTTATGCTTAATCAAATTTTGCAAACTTGGTCTTGTTGAAGACAGATCTTTTTTGTCAATGTAAAAGTTATGGTTTCGAACCAACTTACTGAGTAATATGCCAGCTAGAAGGCGTTATTTAATTTTTTTCAGAAATCTGGAGTTCTTTGGAAAATATTAAATACAAACATGCATTTTTAATACCATATTACAAAATTAGACAAAATTAGCAACAGAATAGCGAAAACCGCATGTTGATACCTTTTTTCTATCTCGAGATATTTTACAAAACGTGTAAATTTAAAAACATAACTGTTACTGTCACCGGTAAACGAAATTCATTAAAAGTAGTGTGCTATGGAAACAACAAAGAAACATTTTCCAGCTGTCAACGTATATTAGGTCTTTTCAACGCTTCTCATTTGTTTCGAGCCTCGTTCATATCTCGTATATTAATATTATACACGGATTATACGGCATATGACAGAGGCTCGAAACAAATGAGAAGCGTTGAAAAGCCCTATTACAAAGAAATAAAAACAACTATGTAGTGATGACATAAACGTTCAAATTTTTGCCCATCATTTTCTTTGCAAACATTTACTCTTTCAAGAGTAGATTGAGCAGCAGTCTCAATTTCTGCTCTCGATATGCTTTGAATGGCGTTTAGTATTCTCTGGATAATGTATTCTAGAGTAGTGTATGATGGGCAACAATTTGAATATTTAAGTCGTCACTAAGTAGTTCTTTTTGTTCTGTGTTATATTTAATTTTAATAGTATTGTTTCTCTTTATATTGTTGTTTTAATTAATTATATTTTTATACGTTGACATCTGGAAAATGCTATTTTGTTTTTTTCCACAGCACACTACTTTTCATTAACTTAGTTTACCGGTGATAGTAACAGTTATATATAAAATTTACACGTTTCTCGAGATATCTTGAGATAGAAAAAAGGTATCGACATGCGGTTTTCGCTATTCTATTGCTAATTTAATCTAATTTTATAAAATATGATTAAAAATGCATACTTGTATTTAATATTTTCCAAAGAAAACTAGATTTCTGAAAAAAATTAAATAACGCCTCCCAGCTGGCTTATTACTTATTAGGATGGTTCAAAATTATCACGCTTACATTGAAGAAAAAGATCTGTCTTCAACAAGACCCAGTTTTCAAAATTTGATTTAGCAGAACCGAACTTACAGCCATTTTTTCATAACAAGGTTCCCACTCACCCCCACCTCTTATTTGCAAAGGTAGAGTTAAACTTGTTAAATCAAATATGCGCAGAATTTGATGAAGAATACAATAATCGGATTTCCAGTGCCCCTTCATTAGGAAAATTTTGTAAAATTTAGATTTTTTAATTTTTGATATTCAATTACGCCCTCTAGCGGTGGACCCACAATTATGAAAATAATTTCCAGGCTTTTCCTGGGGCAACTTTTGTTATAAAATTTTTTATTTCAAAGCTCTACTATAAACGGTTCCTGAGATATGGCCGAGAGCCATTCTTATTGGGACACCCGGTACAATACTAAAAATTAATTACTAAAAATCGTTTAGAGGTTATTTTTTTGCTTTGTTTTTTGTTTATTTTTTGTTTTTATTTGTTTTGGGTTTATTTTTTTATTTATTAATATAATAAGACAAATGTAATTACAACTAAATGTTATTTGGATGATTATTAGAAACAGTTAAAATGGTGTTAACATCACTCTAACCTTAATTTATTTTTACCTTCACTAATTTGTTTAACGGATGAAAATTATTTCATATCAGACTGTACAGAGTAACAATTTACAAAGTCTATATATTTATAAAATAATACAAAAAAATACATACAATAAACAAAAACAGATATACAAAATCTTAGCATAATTTACTGCTATCTTTTTTAATTTATGTACCGTTTCGGTTTAATGCTGTTCGGTCTAGTGAGGTTTCGGTAATGTGTTTTTCGGTCTAATAAGTTCGGTCTACTGCTTTCGGTCTAATGATTTCAGTCTAATTGTCGTGTACCATTTTATAGTATCTTTATTCTCAGCATGCATATGCTATTTATAAAATTTAGTAACATATTCTATTAACTCTATTCTAAAAAATTTAATCATTTACACGTACTTGAATTATTTTCATGAAATCATTCCATAAAAAGAACCGTCAAAGCAACTTTCGTCTATCTAAACATTTTTTTTAGTCGTTCCGATTGGCACATACACCCCCAAATAAATAAAATTCCACTTTCGTTTGTGAACATATTTGTCCAATAGGTAATTAACGGTATTCGATCGATTAATCTTTTATCTTTCAGTCAAATCAAAATAGAAAGTACCAATCACTGTTGTATATTGCTATTTAAGCCTTTAGGGAAGCTGTTGGAAAGTACAAGTGATTAGTCGAGGAGATTGATACGAAATTGATGGGAGAATGTTGGGAACTTGATCATCAGAATCTCATAACTCTAATATTTTTTTACGATTATGTTTAATACTCGTCTGCCGTTCTTATGCAGTTTTCATTCTCGTGTATTGAAATTTATTATATATTTAATTATATTTCTATGTTTATCCTTTCTTCATCTTCCTCATTTTCTCCTATCACCCCTCATTGTATTATCCATTTAGGTATACTATAAATAGCGTTGGACTTAATTTCTTCTTGTAACAAACTCTCGTTTGTAGTAAATGGTTTTGATCTTCTTTTTTGACTGATGATATAATACTTGCTGTTGTAAATGTTCTTAAACTTTTATCGTTTTGTTTTTAATACCTCTCTTCTCATTTCCCATAATATTTCCCATAATTTTTGCCTTGGTACCATGTAAAAACTCAAAAGACAGATCTACATATAAAAGCCAGTTACATCTTTTTTTCCTGTTGCTGATATGGCTATTATTTGTTGTTTGGTGGTAAACATAATATGATCATGGGTGCTTCTACCTTTTTTGAAACCGCTTTGTAAATCTTCAAGTGTGCTGTCAATTTTTCCGGTTATTCTTTTGTTCAATTTTTTTTTGTATATTTTTATGACAGTATTTAAGAGTGTTATTCCTCTGTAATTGTTGCCATCTGTTCTATATGTTTTTTTTGTAAATCGGTACTATCCGAGCCTTTTGCCAGTCAATTGGTATATGTTATTCTCTCCATATGGCATTAAATATGTTTAGTAATAACTCTGTTGCATTTTGTCCCATTTTTTCATCATTTCACTTTTTATTCTGTCATATCCTGGTGCTTTTCCGTTTTTCATTTCTGCAATAGCTTCTTGTAGATCATTTATGGTTATAGGATCTACATTATCGCCTTCTATTCTTTAGTTTAACAGGTTGATTTCTTCTTGATAGTATTGAGTTTGTAGCACCTCTTGGAAATATTCTCTGCATTTGTTTATTATTTCAGTTTCTTTTGTGAGAAGTTCGCCCGTTTTATTCTTTATGATTTTTATGTCTTTAATTTTTTCTTCTGTCATTGATTTAAAAGCTTCATAGAACAGTTTCTGATTATCTTTACGGTTTGTTTTCACCTTTTCTTCTTTTTTGTCAATTTGTTCCTTTATGCTTTTGTAACAAATTATTTTACTAATCTTCTGTATTTTTGTATTCTTCATAGTTTTCTGGGGTTTTATGTTTTAGGTATATTCCCCAAGCGAATTTCTTTCTTTTAATATCCTAATGTTTTTCTGAAGCTATTTCCTTGTGGAATTTTTATAATTAATATCCTAGTCTTCCCTAGTCTTGAGGAAAGCTGTTGGAAAGTACATACAGTAATTAGTCAAGGAGGTTAATACGAAATTGATGGGAGAATGTCGGGAACTTGATCATTAGACCAGTAAGGATCTGCGAAAAAACGTCTATTTTTGGATGTGAGAGGTGTCATTCGGATTTTTGCAGATGAAGTTAGGTGACACCTTCAGTAATAATAATTGACTTATACTCCCTCTCAAATATGCCCGGAACATTAATAAAAAAATTAAAATAATTAAAAATTTCGAAAAACATCGATTATTTTCTGCTTTCTTTGCTTATAACTTTAAAACGATTCGTTTTGAAACAAAGTCGTAGAGAAATAAAATAAAGATAATTGAATTTTGTATGATATACGACTGGTAAAAAATGTCTTAAGGTATTGCCTTTTCTGCAATATAGCAATAAATACAAAATAAGGGGGCAAAATAAGTCTGTTGTTATTCAATATTTTTTAAACACTTTCGTGGCACTTAGAACCTTAGTAATTCGCTTAGGAAATTCTTTGTACCATACTTAAATCGTGTACCAAATTTCATTAAAATTGACCTAATAAATTTTGCATAATAAATTTGCAATCTAAATGTTTTTAAAAAAGTTCAAATTTTTTAAAATCTTTCTGAACAAATAGTAGACCATTTAGAAGTTGGCTAATTTTTTTACATATAAAAAGGTGCTCTACCTATCTAATACACTTTACAGAATTAAAATCGGATTATTTAAGGGGCCCCAGCAATGTTTTAAATTTATAAACAATTTTTTGGCTTATAAACAAATAGCTTTGTTTAATAATAAAAAAATTAATTTTTAGCAATGCAAATAATTAAAACCGGTATAATTTGACTTAAACTTTCAAATGCTGTCAGCAGAATTACTATTTTATTTTTTAATCAAACGTTATTCGCGTTCAAAAATTGCAATTTCTCGATTTTTTGAAAGTTCCACCGCGTTTATCTCGAAAACTATGCATCCTACGAAAAAACTTGTAAGAACATTTTTTGCTTAGAATTACCCAAGAGATACAAAAAAATGTTTTCTTTTGCGAAAAATCGATTTTATGTAATTTCTCAAGTTTTTTGTTTATAACAATCTTATCGATATTCGGATCAACTGTTACCCAAAAAATTCGTGTTGTGCGGGTCAAAATACATAAAAAACTTGGGTAAGTCCATCTAAATAAAGGAGCCCGTAGCACCCCCTCCTGGCCACAGCACTAATTTGTTTATAAGCCAAAAAATTGTTTCTAACTTTAAAACATTGCTGAAGCTGCTTAAATAATCCGATTTCAATTCTGTAAAGTGCATTAGATAGGTGGAGTACTTCTTTATACGTAAAAAAAATGACAAATCTTTGTATGTTCTAGTTTTTGTTGTGCAAGATTTTAAAACATTTTAATTTTTTTAAAAAAGTTGAGATTGCAAAATTATTATGCAAAATCTAGTAAGTCAATTTTAATGAAATTTGGTGTACAGTTTTAGCACATTACAAAAATTTTCTAAGCGAATTAGGAAGATTCCCGGTGTAACCTAAGTGATGGAAAATCATTGAATAAGGACATGCTTGTTTTGTCCCCTTATTTTATATTTATTGCTATTTATTTTGAAGCAAGGGTGATAAATTAAGACATTTTTAACCAATCGCATCTGATAGAAAATTTAATTGTCTTTGTTTTATTCCTACAGGACTTTGTTCTAAGATGAATAGTTTTTAAGTTATAAGCAAAAAAAGCAGAAACAAAACGAAATTTTTTGAAATTTTTAAATATTTTATTTTTTTTATTAATGTTCCGGGCATATTTGAGAAGGAGCATAAATCAATTATTATTAACGAAGTTATCACCTTTGATACTTTATAACTTTATAAACTACTTTATAACTTTATAACTAACGAATTTATAACTTTATCCGCAAAAATCTGAATGCCACCTCTCACATCCACCTAAAAACAGATCCTTACTGGACTACATGAGAATATCATAACTATAGAATAATTTTTTACGACTATGTTTAACCTTGTCATTCTTATGCAGTTTTCATTCTCGTGTATTCAGATTTATTACTTCTTCAAAATTATTCATGCTTTCTTTTTATAGTTTCGAGTTTTTTGCCGATCCACAAATAATATTTATCTGGGAATGGCTGAAAGGAAAGATATACTGCGTTGGTGTCGTGGCGGTGAAGTATGGCCTATTAAAAATATTCAGAAAAAGAAGATGAAGGTATCTGAAATGAAAACGTTCGGTGGAGGCTGGGTAAGATTAGAAGGGACAGGATCAGATACGACTTGATAAGAAAAAGAACCGACTACAGTCTCAAAAAAAATTCAAAAACAAAGGCTGCAATGGTTTAGTCACTTCGACGTAGAAATGATGTGGGACGAAGCATAGAGCTGTTAGTCTAGGCGCCAGAGGGGTCACCGTGTCATATTCAATTCTGATGGACAAACTCAACGGTTTCTTATGGATTTTTGGCTGCTGATTACGAATTTCGAGGGGGGATTTCGATCCGAGTGGTCAAACAATTGTTATAAACAATTTAATTGATTATAAATTGTTTATAAGGCTCTGGCTCATAAACTAAAAGAGATAATAAAAATGTTTCAAATAAAATTTGTTCCTTAATAAAAAACGAAGAAAAAACCGTTTATTAAACTTAAATCTAACAATTAGAACTCAAGATATTGTAAAATTAGTGCACAATGCAAATTGCAATTTGCAAAATAAGTATTTTTCGAAGCTTTATCGATCGTAACTCGGCTTCTACGCAAGTAAATAGGTCTTAGAAGGTTTCGTTTTAAAGCTTATTTAACAGGCTTCCAAACAAAGTTTGTTAAATTACTTGATCTTCATTTGTTTTAAAGTTATACCCGTTTGAAGTTACAATTTTCTTAAAAATATTGTACATTCATTTGTTTATAAGGGTTTCAAGCAAATTTGAGCTTTAAACATTTATACTTTATGAACAATAATGATAGAAAAACTCAAAAGGAATAATTTGAGGTTACGAAAATGTTCATAAGTTTATTTTTGGCCAAGATGTCGATATTTTAATGGCGCGAGCTATGAGGCGCAAGATCGGCTCACCGCGTAAAGGTTCACGCGCTAACTTCTCGATGCAAATTATAATTTCTATGTATACATACGTTATCTTCATTTTTCATTTTTGAAGATCCTAATAAAATTTTATCATATAATTCATATAATTACATCATCATACTGTACCTCGTATCACCTTTCATTCTATTTACATTGTCTTCTATTTTTTGCACTAAATAAAAAAAACATACTGAAACTAATATTTCAGAAGTATAAGAAAAAGGTAAGTTGATATTATTTATTAATACTATTTTTACAATCATTTTTTTCATGCATCTGCAAAATATGCATAGAGATATACAGGGAATATCAGCTTTTTTACATCTGCATAAGTTCTTAGCGAAATTTTAACAGTTACATGGTGGTACAAGTCTGTTCTTGTAGGCAGTAAAACTAAAACTTTTTGAGGCTTCAGAGTCTAATTATCTATATGATATCCATATAAAGTGGATCTAGTTCTTTTGCAGCATCATCAAGGCCCGTCAATTGTGTGTATGCCGCCACATCATAAATGCTCGTTTTATATGCAATGATGATGCTGCAAAAGAACTCGATCCATTTTTATATGGATATCACATATTGGCTCATTTTCATGCGTAGAAGCCGAGTTACGATCGGTAAAGCGTCGAAGAATACATACTTACTTGACTGTGAGCCAATCTTGCGCCTCATAGCGCGTCATTAAAATATCGACATCTTAGCCAAAAATAAACTTACGAACATTTTCGTAAGCTCAAATTGTTCCTTTTGAGTTGTTTTATCATTATTGTTAATTAAAGTATAAATGTTAAAAATAGCTCAAGTTTGCTTGAAACCTTTATAAACAAATTAATGTACAATTTTTTTAAGAAAATTATAACTTCAAACGGGTATAACTTTAAAACAAATGAAGATCAAATAACTTAACAAACTTTGTTTGAAAGCCTCTTAATTAAGCTTTAAAATACATCTTATAAGGCTTATTTGCATGCGTAGAAGCCGAGTTACGATCGGTAAAGCTTCGAAAAATACTTATTTTGCAATTTTCAATTTGCATTGTGCACTAATTTTACAATATCTTGAGTTCTAATTGTCGGATTTAAGTTTAGTAAACGGTTGTTTCCTCGTTTTTTATTAGGGAACAAATTTTATTTGAAACATTATTTTTTATCTCTTTTAGTTTATGAGCCAGAGCCTTATAAACAATTTATAAACAATTAAATTGTTTATAACAATTTTTTGACCACTCGGATCGAAATCCCCCCTCGAAATTCGTAATCAGCAGCCCAAAATCCATAAGAAACCGTTGAGTTTGTCCATCAGAATTGAAAATGACACGGTGACCTCTATTTGGCGCCTAGACTATGTTAGAAGTTGATTGAAGTAGAGCTAGAGAAAAACCGAGGAGAAAATGGAAGGAATGTGTGGCAGAGGACTTGAGGAAGAAAGCCTTAGATAAAGAAGACACGATAAATAGAAATGGGTGGCGAAGAAGAGTAAGGAACAGTTTTCCTGAAAAGGGGAAAACTGAGGAAGAAGACGAAGAGTCCATTATTTGTTTTTAAAATGTTTGTGCTTACATAGTTTGTAACATATTTATTATGATTGGAATATAAAAAAAAACCAATAAAAATTGACAATTCGAATTTTTGTAGCTAATTATTATTTGACCCTTAGCTCATTAGGGATTATTCGCAAAATGACGCCGCCGCTGTAGACCAGTGCAAGATTATAAACTTCGGTCGCATGTCACTATACTATGTGTATAGTGTATATATAATTAGAAAGAGGTAGTTAACCCAGGTAAAAGTGGTTTAATTTTAGTTTGCTGACCTATATCCGATCAGCGTCTGCGATATAATCTCTATATAAAATCTTTACAAGATAATAAACATACTGTTATGATCTGCTTCTTATTAATTTTATATTAATTATTATTTATTTGATTAATTATTTAATTGTCGCAAATCATACATAAAAATTGAATAAAAAATCTCAGGGTGCCTTTTTTTATACTATTAAAAAAATCCAAATTATCTCACGTTATACTTATCTTCTCTCGTGGGTTCAGTATCTCTGAGTTGATCCTAATCGGGATAAAATAGGGAAAAGAAATAAAGCAAAATATTAAAATAAAAATACAGAATTGTCTTTTATTTATCAAAATCAATACTCTGAAATCTATCGAATCTAAAAACCTGTGGACACAGATGTCCGAATGAAATTTATACCACTTAAATTTATTATAGTTAAAAAAAAGCAATTTATCGGTTTGTTCCCGATGACTTTGGTAAAACAAACTAAACAAAACAAATTTATGTATTCGCAAGATTACCTATATTTACTATTTTCTTTTTGAAATATGGGAATTTTAATTCATATGCTTTTTACTCAAAAATTTAGTTTCCGAACATAAAAATCTCTTTCACATAAATTGACTGACCTTTTGCTTCACTCACTCTGATGTCTTCTCGTGACCCAAAACAGCTCTCCCTCGTTGACTATGTTAAAGGCTACTCATCAAAGCCTCTCTCCGTTGTCCAGCTTCAAAACTATCAGCATACCAGCACCAATTCTCCAACAAGCCGGGTCTCTTTTGACACGTACTCGATTCAAACAAAACTCCAAAAATTCTCTGCTCTCCTTCTCACAATAATACAGAATCAAAGAGGTATTTCGTCTCAATTTGATCTGTCTCTCGTTCCACTTTTCAACACTATTCTCCACTATCAAACAGCCACTGGTATCTGCTAACTATCTATCCACTTAACACGTCGAACCGCTCCTTAGCGATGCCAAAAACATAATGACTTCTTTTTCAAACTCCTCAATCATTCTAACTACTTTTCCCCTTCCACATTGCCAAACATCAGAAACCTCTACTTTTCCATTCGACAAACAAAACAGTCATTTTTTAAATTATTCCTACCATCCTAATTACTTTCGTGGAAACTCTACAACATTCACTCGGATTGACACAAAGATATTAAATTTTCAACTTTCTTTTAATTATCCATTTCTAGAAATTGATAATTACCTATACCCTAAACAATCTTTTTCCATTTTAAATCTAGATACATCGTTCTTTTCACTTTAATTATTCACAAAAGTCTTTAATGGTTCATCGGAAAGCTTATTAAAAGAGAAATCTACTTACATCCAACCTAAATTCTAATAAATTTTAAAACAGCTCAATATACAGGGTGTATCAAATTTATGTGCCCGCGTTATTTAAAAAAAATTTAATTTAATTTTTATTTTGCTTTTGATTGATAAAATGCAAACACAATAATACATAGCTTATATAAATATATAATTTATATATTACAGCTATTCTTTTTCTCATGATCATCTTTCAGTGCGTCACAGTTTTTCGATTTCTCTCTAACGCATTAAATTGTATGTGACAGAAAAAAAGGCACGTCTTTGAATACTTTGGTAATTATTCTAGTTCGGTGATTATTCTAGTTGTCGATAGATGGCGCCATAATCAAAAAAGAATTATTTATTAAATAAAATAATAATATTATCAATATAATCTGTACAATTTATAAGACTATACAAATGAAAGAAAATACCATTTTATAAATGCAATAGACACAATTGATTTGGTTTTATTCCAAATTGAAAATAAAATTTGACAACTGTCAGATTTAACAAAAATCGTTAGAATAAATGTCATAAATGTGTATTATCACGGACTTACCTTTTTTTCTATAATTTGTGACGCACTGAAAAATGTTCATGAAAAGGAGAATATATATTTATACATAATATACATATATGTACTTATATAGCTATTAGATTAGATTTTAGCTAGATAGGTAATATATCTACAATGTGGACACCACTTATCGAATAAAATTTATTCCCGTCAACTTTTAAATTTAAATATACTCTTTTTAAACATATATTTAAATGTACAGAATGGTCCATGCAAGTCTAGCACAGTCCATAATATTTGATATTAAAGGAACACCCTGTATATTTGTATATTTTTGGGAGCTCCTTAACAAACTGTCCTCAACGAACTACAGGGTGTATCAAAAATACAGGTCATAAATTTAATCACATATTCTGGGACCAAAAATAGTTCGATTGAACATAACTTACCTTAGTACAAATGTGCACATAAAAAAAGTTACAGCCCTTTGAAGTTACAAAATGTAAATCGATTTTTTCCAATATATCGAAAACTATTAGATATCTTTTATTGAAAATAGACATGTGGCATTCTTATGGTAGTAGAATCTTAAGAAAAAATTATAGTGAAATTTGGACACCCCATAAAAATTTTATGGGGGTTTTGTTCTTTTAAACCCCCTCAAACTTTTGTGTACGTTCCAATTTAATTATAATTGTAGTACCATTAGTTAAACACAATATTTTAAAAACTTTTTTATCTCTTAGTACTTTTTCGAAAAGTCAGTTTTTATCCAGATATTTTGAATATTTGTCAAATCCACCACATATTTGTATATGGCACGATTATGGAGACTTGGTAATACAGTAGACTCGCGATTATCCGAGTCTCGGTCATCCGAGCCCCTCGGTTAACCGAGGCAAAAGTAATAACAGGTGAGTTACAACGTTCAACCGTGACGCAAAATCGCCGATTCAAAATCAAAAAGAGGAATAAAGCTTATGCAAAATCAAAGACTTTTTTAAACAGTAATATTGATAAGGTAAATGTTTTTATCTTTTATAGACAGTACTGTATTAATTTTGTCATTAAAATATCCACAGTTATGATTTCCTATCAATATAACCAATCTCAGTGTTAACCGAGTTTTTCCGTATCCGAGGTAGTCACGGTCCCAGTTACCTCGGATAATCGCGAGTCTACTGTAATATGAAAATTTATTTATGATTTACATTTTTAGGTATATTTTGAACAATATTAAAAAAGAAGAAATATCTCGATAAAACGTGCCTTCTCGAAAAAATACAAAGAGGCAAAAAAGTTTTAAAAACACTGTGTTTAACTAATGGTATTACAGTAAAAGTTTAATTGAAACATACACAAACATTTGGGGGGTTTAAAGGAACAAAACCCCCATAAAATTTTTATGTCAACATATTAAAAAAGAAGCCGCAACTCGATAAAAACTGCCTTATCGAAAAAATACTAAGAGGCAAAAAAGTTTTAGAAATATTCAATTTAATTAAAGGTACCACAATAATAATTTAATTGGAACGTACACAAAAGTTTGGGGGGGTTTAGGGGAACAAAACCCCCATAAAATTTTATGGGGTGCACAAATTTCACTATAATTCTTTTTTAAGATGTTGCTGCTATAAGAATGCCACATGTCCATTTTCAATAAAAAATCTCTAATAGTTTTCGATATATTCAAAAAAATCGATTTTCATTTTGTAACTTCAAAGGGCTGTAACTTTTTTTATGTGCATATTTGTACTAAGGTAAATTAGGTTAATTCGAACTATTTTTGGTCTCAGAATATGTGATTTAATTGATGACCTGTATTTTCGTTACACCCTGTATAATATGTAGGGGGGCTATTATGAACGAAACAAGGTGAAATTTTGAAATTATTATTAAATTTCTTTAAGACAATCTTGCTGTCGGCGTATCTGTTTTGTTGGAAATAAGACAGTCTCCGGTAAAACTCATCGCGAACTTCGATTAAAGTTTGAGGTGAAATATTACGTATTTCTGTAATTATTCATTCTTTGAGGTCTGAAATCCAACTTGGCTGTGGTGCATATACTTATATACTAACCCGCAGAAAAAAATTCAAAGCCGTAAGGTCTGGCGATCTAGCTGACCACTCAATAGTACCTCTTTTTCTTTTTTTATCTTTCGATTGTAGTCGATACAATAAAAAAGAATAGTTTAAAGGTAAGAGCGCCTAACCTTTGGATCGAAAGTTCCGAATGGTAGTGAGTTCGAATCTCACCAGGGTCAGGAATTTTTTCATTTATTATAAATTAATAGATGAAAATAGTTTCTGTCCTTGTTCGATCGGTAGATACTCACCGGAGGGACCGCAGACGTTCGGATACAATTAGCGTCTCTTTGCAAAGACAATGACGTCGACTTTGCAAAGTAACAAGACACTTACTCAACACACACACACACACTACACATTACACCTGAGTTAGTGATAAGTTATACAATTACGTGGCTAAAGGTTCTAGTTCTAAACCAAAGCCAGAATCAGAGAGAAAAAAAGTTTAAAGGTTAGAAGACAGTAAATGATCATCATCTGGTTACCAACTTATTTATTTATTTATTTAATTATTTATTAACCATACAGACTAAATGTCTCATTACATGGCTAAAAAATAAATAAATTTACAATTCTATATTGTTCAACAGATTACTTTCTGACGTACAAAATTTATACAAATTATCTTATTATTATCATTTCCAGCATTGTAGGAGCTTGAATACTTTTTTACACAGAGGTATTTAATCAATGTAGAGTATGGTGCAAATGTCTGGAATAAATTCGATATTTCGTAAACCGGCAACTTTAAGGAAAAATCCCGAAACAGGTCGATTTTTATTTTTAAATTACGATATTTTGGCATATATATCATACGAGTGACGTCATCCATATGGACGTGATGAAGTAATCGATGATTTTTTTTAAATGAGACTATGGGTCGTGTAACAGCTCATTTGAAAGGGTATTCAATTCTGTATTCAGTAATATAAATGTTAACATAACTGTTTTTATACAGTGTGCAAAAAAATTGTTTTAAATTAAATCAATTTACAAAAAAAGAAGAATGTATGTAATTTATTAAACGCTTTTATTTAGTTCAATAGTTTGCATCAAATCTTTAGACGTTAATTTGACTGACTTTTCTTCAATGCAAAAGAATGAAAATTTGCAGACATATGCATTCGCGGGAACAATACACGAATAGTCAATAAAAAATTTTTTTCATGTTTATTAATTGTTTAAAAAAACGATTTTAATGGAAAACGCTTAAATTCTCTTGTTTTTTACAATATAAAAACTTTTACGGATTGTTGTAAAGCTAATGATATGAGCTATACATAATTTCACTTTTTAGGTTTATTGTTTACGTTATGCTTCATAAATAAACAATAAAGTTTTAAATTTTTGGCCGATTCCGACTACTTTTCATGTTAGTACATCATAATATGTTTTATACATACATATGTTAATAAACATGACGATATATTTTAATGTTTGAAAAATGTAAGACTAAAAAATAAAAAATAAAAAAATATGAAAAAAATTTTTTTAAGAAACGCTTTTCTTTAGTTACGAGTGACTAAAATTAAAAATATTATAAAAAAATCAATTAAAAAGCAAAAAATAAAAAAAAATTGAAAAAATCTAACACATTCGTTAAAGAAAAGCGTGGAGCGAAAACCGTTTATTCGATGAACACGCGCCACGCTTTTCTTTGACAAATGTGTTAGATTTTTTCAATTTTTTTTATTTTTTGCTTTTTAGTTGATTTTTTTATAATATTTTTAATTTTAGTCACTCGTAACTAAAGAAAAGCGTTTCTTAAAAATTTTTTTTTCATATTTTTTTATTTTATTCAAAATACATTTTACTGCTGTCAGAAAACAGAAAAAAAATGTTTATTTAAGAAATAAGCATTGCTTTTCGCTTAAATTAAATGTTCAAACCTCCAAGAGGCACTTGGTTGGAGGGAGCTGGTTTGAACATTGAAGTTAAGCAAAAAACAAAGACTATAGTAAAATGTATTTTGAATTAAATAAATTACATACATTCTTCTTTTTTGTCAATTAATTTAATTTAAAAAAAAATTTTGGACACTGTGTAAAAACAATTATGTTAACATTTATATTACTGAATACAGAATTGAGTACCCTCTCAAATGAGCTATCAGACGACCTCTAGTCTCATTTAAAAAAATCATCAATTGCGTCAATGACGTCACTCGTATGAAATATAATATGAAAAAAAAATCGTAATTTAAAAATAAAAATCGACCTGTTTTGTGAATTTTCCTTAAAGTTGCCGGTTTACGAAATATCGAATTTATTCCAGACATTTGCGCCATACTGTATATAGAAATAATGACGAAGTTATCGGGTTCACTTCAGTAAAGTAATCAGTACTGTCGATGTCGATGCTAAACTGAAGTGCATAGAAATCGGCACTCTTCAAAATTTGCTCATTTTTGATATCTCGAATTTCCTAAACCTGTTGTCAGATTTAAGTGATTTTTTTAGTATGTTATAAGCCTTATTCTTTAACAATATCGCTGTAATGATATTGTATCTAAACAGGTAAATTTTCATTGTATACCGGGTGTACAAATCAAACTGTGTTTTTTCAAAAAGTTCGCATCACCCTGTGCAATATCCTGCATTTATATTTCTGCATTCTGCTGAACATTTATAAAAACTGAAATTGAAACCCAACTATAGCATCATGTTTTCTCAACATCCTGTTTTTAGATTCATTCGCTTATGTTGGACCATAAAAAAATTAGGTACTTTAACAACTAACTAGCCATGTTTTTCATCATTACAGGGTGTTTTTAAATAAGTATGGCAAACTTTAAGGGGTAATTCTGCATGAAAAATAATGACAGTTTGCTTCATAATCGTATGTTCGTAAATGCTTCGTTTCCGAGATAGGATGTGTTGAAATCAAACTGACGATTTATTTATTGCTTTAAAACCGGTTGAGATAATGTAAATGAAATTTGTTGGGTTTTAGTGGTAATATAACGTTTTGGCGTCATATTACTCGCTCAAACGAAGCAGTTAAGACCATTTTTAAGACTTTTGTAATCATCTTCCAAAAAGAACGATGTACTGTGGACTATTTATCATTGACAAACTATAACTGCTTTAAAATTATTTCATCAAGTTAAAGTACCCCGCACAAACATTATGGAAATTAGGTCACAGTGGATTTAGTTTATACTTTGGGAAAAATACCCTTTGAATCATCCTGATAAAAAGTTCTCATGGGCACATCTCGATCGTATGGAGGATTTTCAAGATATAGAGGCACAAACTCGGAAAATTATAAGATTTACCGGTTATTCCAATTCCCTGAGTTACTGGTTATCTGGCAACAAGTAGAAGTTTGGATTAAATAAAAGTACCATAGTAATCTAGGATTTTTTCCTGGCTATCCAATGGCGACCATTACTTTGACCTTGACCTTTAACGGACCTGATCTTCTAGAGTTCCGAGGGTTTTCAGCATTGATATAAACAGATTACTCATGGGTTTTTGGGCTCGCTAAACACGAATATGCCATCAGAATTGACCTCCGTAGGACGTTGTGGCTAGGGCCACTGCAAGGGACGTTATCATCTAGAGTTTCGATGGTTTTCGACATTTAATTGATGCAAATGAATTACTGGAGGGTTTTTTGAGATCGCTAAACACGAATATGCCACCTGAACCGACTCCCGTCCCGGAGCACCTGGTTTCCAAGGTCAATGAAAGGGGCTCCTGTAGTTTTTAGGGTCTTCGGTACTACATTGATGCAAATGGATTATTCATAGATTTTTGGAGTTGCTGAACACAAATACCTTATCAGAACAGACATCGGAGTACCTGGTGCCTAAGGCACGTCATGCTTTGGAGATTCGAGAGCTTTCGGTACTAAATCCATGTAAACTGATTACTCACAGGTTTTGGAGCTGCTGAACGTTGTTTCGACAGGTTTCGGCATTAAATTGATGCAGATGGATATTACTCATGGGTTTTTGGGGCTGCTGTACACAAATACGCATCAGAATAGACACCGGTGTGCCTGGTGCCTAAGGCACATCATCTTCTGGGGTTTCGAGAGATTTCGGTACTAAATTGATGCAAGCTGATTACTCTTGTGGTTTTGCGGTTCCTGAACATGAACATGACTTAGATAAAAGACTCTGGAGTATCTAGTGACCACTATATATAACACTATCAAAATAGAATATAGTAAATCGATCTTAAGGAGGATGAAAAAAAACCATTGTCAGATATAAATTGAGTTCGAAACTCCAGAAGATGACGTGCCGTAGGCACAATGTGATTTGTGGGTCTGATAGTGTATGCATGTTCAGCAACCCCTAAAACGTAATCCATTTGATTCCTCCGAAACTCCAGAAGATAACCTGTCTTAGGCACCAGGTGTTCCTGTGTCTGTGCTGATCAGGTATTCGTGTTCAACAACCCAAAAAACCTATAACTAATCCGTTTGCATTAAAGTAGTACCGAAGACCCTCGAAACTCCAGGAGCCCCTTTCATTGACCTTGGAAACCAGGTGCTCCGGGAGTCGGTTCAGGTGGCATATTCGTGTATAGCGACCTCAAAAAACCCTCCAGTAATTCATTTGCATCAATTAAATGCCGAAAACCATCGAAATTCTAGATGATAACGTCCCTTGCAGTGGCCCTGGCCACAACGTCCTACGGAGGTCAATTCTGATGGCATATTCGTGTTTAGCGAGCCCAAAAACCCATGAGTAATCTGTTTATATCAATTTAATGCTGAAAACCCTCGAAACTCTAGAAGATGACCTCCGTTGAAGATCAAGGTCAAAGTAAAGGTCGCCATTGGATAGCCAGGAAGAAATTCTAGACTACTAGTACTTTTATTTAATCCAAACTTCTACATGTTGCCAGATAACCAGTCACTCAGGGAATTGGAATACATACCCAATAATCTTATAATTTTCCGAGTTTGTGCCTCTATATCTTGAAAATCCTCCATACGATCGAGTTGTGCCCATGAGAACTTTTTATCACAATGCTTCAAAGAGTATTTTCCCAAAGTATGAACTAAATCCACTGGGACCTAATTTCCATAAGCTTTATGCGGGGTATATGTAGAGAATATTATACAACAAAAACTCTTTAAATTATCCAGAAATACAAACTTTTGTATTCATTATTGAGAAATAGAATAAATTGCAAACAAAGTGAAAAAGGAAATTTGTGTACTTTGTAAATTTGCATTGTTTGTTGCATCCGGCCATTTTTTTCGATGAATATATCTGGTTTTCACATAAATTTTATATACAGTATATCTTAGAGTATTTTACCCATTAACACAAAGAAAAAACAGCAAGTTCACGATTTTGGAAGTTTTTTTATCGTTTTATATTCCAGACTGAAACATAAAATGTTCATAAAAGTGTTGCAAAACAATAATTATTTATTTATATAACATATTATTCTTTGTTTCTCTCGCCGCAGTATTTTGCCTTGTGAACCAAATTCTTTTGTATGTCGCCACTGATAATTTAAAAGAAATCACATTTTTCACACACAATTAAAGAAAAAAAAATTGTTATAGTAAGGAAAACGTAAAAAATTAGGAGTTTAAAACAAAATATTTTAATGAAAATGCTTAACTTGTTACACTAAAAACTAAAAGTGGCAGATGTACACTGGCTTAAAATAGCGAAGAGTTCATTTAATAAATTACGTTGAAAAAAAGGAAAATGGATCAAAAGTGGTTGACATATTATTATGCAATCCTAGTTTGCAATTGGTAATACATATGTATAAGATGCCAAAAATTATGCGAAGCCTTCGATTTGCTGGCTTGTTTTTTATATATTATTGCAAATTTTAACACAATATAATTTTATTTAAAATATTTAATTATTCTAAAATTTAGCAACTGACAATTCCATATTACAACAATCTAACAATCACTTTTGTTTCAGGTAAATATTTGCACTATACAAACTTGGTGATCTACATTTTCGACAGATGGTAAGGCAAATCAAATTATTTTAAATATGTTTATTGTAATAAAACTTTCTATTCCAAATACCCGACGATCTTTTTTCAAGTATGTATTTGCATTGCTGCTTGCTTATTGTTTATAGTCTAGCCCTAGCCCTAGAAGATCATCAGAATTACAAATTGGTCAACATATGGCATCAGTGTTAATGGTGAAAAGTTAAACTGCCTCAGATTCGCTAAAGATATCGTGACTATAGCGAGCACATCCGAGGAACAACAAACTATGGTGAAGGACAAACACAAACAGCCCCAAAAATGGCCTAAAAACCCAATAAGGTGCAAGCTGGAAGTGGACAGCAAAATAATCTAGCAAGAAAGAAATGCTGGGAGTACTAATACATAGTTATGCAGATGCAGAAGGTGCTCAACAAATAAACAAAGTTAACAGAATAGCAGGTGTCTTAAACACACTATCTGGCGCAACACATATTTACGGACAGAAACAAATGCCAAGATTTATAGGACCACAAGGACAAAAAGACTGATAGAAACGTGTGAAATGAAAATAGTCCGAGGTATCACAGGAAAATGATTATGGGACAGACAACGTAGCACAGACCTCAGGCAAAACTGTAATATACAGTGTGGAAGGCACTTATGGAATAAAACTATTTCTGTCCTTGTTTCAAAAAATTATAAAAAACGTTGAGACTCGTCGATTTTTAAATAAAAATGGGCACTTTTAAAACATAAATTTAAATATACAGGGTGATCCTTGCAAGTCTAGCAGAGCCCATATGCTTTATTTTTAATGAAACACCCCATATATTCTTATATTTTTAAAAGCTGCTTAACAACCTGATTTCAGTGAACTATATTATGTAGGGTATGTTATGAACAATACAGAGTGAAATTTTGAAATCAACAAGTATGGAAACCACTTATGGAATAAAATTGTTTGTGTCCTTATTTTAAAAAAATTATAAAAAATACTGGCATACGTCAACATTTAAATTCAAATAGGCGCTTTACAAACAAAAATTTAAATATATAGGGTGATTCACGCAATTACAGTATAGTCCATGATCTTTAGTTTTAATGGATCACCCTGTATATTTTTATATTTTTAGAATCTGCTACACAACCTCATCTAAAAAAAGTGTATTATGTAGGGTCTATTATGAATAATACAAGGTGAAATTTTGAAATTATTTATAAATTTTTTCAGGACATTAAATACAAAACCCAATAGATTTAATTTTAATGCTTAGTTTAGAAAATGTATGCCTTTATTTAGCTAATTTAAAAAATAATACTGTTATTTAAAGCATGATAAATTATTATTAATTTCAAAATTTTATGTAGGTATTTAATATCTTGACGAAAATTATACATAATTTTAAAATTTCACCTTGTATTATTCATAATAGATCCTACATAATAGGTGTACACTTTTTTAATATGAGGTTGTTTAGCAGATTCTAAAAATATGAAAATATACAGGGTGATCCATTAAAACTAAAGATCATTAACTATGCCGTATTTGCGTGAATCACCCTGTATATTTTCATTTATGTTTGTAAAACGTCCATTGGAATTTAAAAGTTGACGTGTCCCAGTATTTTTTATAATTTTTTAAAATAAAGACACAAATAATTTTATTCCATAAGTGGTTTCCATACTTGTTACTTTCAAAACTTCACCCTGTATTATTCATAATACATCCTGCATGATATAGTTCGTTGAAATCAGGTTGCTAAGCAGCTTTTAAAAATATAAGAATATACAGGGTGTTCCATTAAAAATAAATCTTATGGACTCTGCTAGACTTGCAAGGATCACCCTGTACATTTAAATTTATGCTTAGAAAGTGCATATTTTTATTTAAAAATCGAGGGGTCTCAGCATTTTTTATAATTTTTTGAAACAAGGACAGAAATAATGTTATTCCATAAGTGCCTTCCACCCTGTAGAGTACATAAATGACTGCACACTGAAAAGAAAAAAAGAATGGTACCGACATATAAGGAGAATGGGACAAGGAAGACTGGTAAAGATAGCACGAGACAGATCACCAAACGGTCGAAGGAGTATAGGAAAGCCAAAGAAGAGATGGAGGGACAACGTGGATATCTGATGAGAAGGGCGAGCCTATTAAGGAAGCAGGAAGAAGAACAAGAATGGTTCACCTAATACCATATTTATGAGTGTTCTGCAACAGTAATTCACGCGACAGTAAACACAGGCAAAAGCTTTGGTCACACAATTTCAAACACACATAATGACCTTCCTCCAACCATCAACTATATCTCTCAGAATTTTCTGTATAGCTAATGTAGTGCACACTTTTTTCTAAAGCCATATTGATTACAATGAAGCATTTTGTGTTTTTGTAGATATTCTATCAAACGATCGTTTAGAATATCTTCAAAAATTTTGCAAAAAATGGGAGTGTTTGAGATGGGACGATAATTTCCAATTTCATCCAAAATCCCCATTTTGAACAGTAGTAGGTATATCTGGGAAAATCCCTTTAGTAAGACAATCATTCTAGTAAAACTGATTTGTCAATAATGATATCGATGGTTTCAACTGTTTTGTTTAAGAAATAAAATTCGTACAACGGGAATTTTTCAAGCTCCGTAAAACATTCCTGATTTCAGTAGATATGGGTAAAAGGTAATAAAAATAAAGAGTGGCAAGGAGAGTGTACATCTTTCAAAAAATTTCATTTATGGAATTTCTGGAAAGAACTTCTAATTATGCTAATATGTTTAGCTACTGAAGTAAAGTAATTATTATTGAAATCGTTTAATTTAATTGCGTGATGGACCCAACTTTTTTATTTTGAAATTTATTTCTGTGAGTATGAGAGCACCCTGTATGAATTCCCAACACATCCTACCGTCTACCGCAAGACAAGAACAAGAAGTGCGTATAACTTTCCCTACCCATTTGCTGGCGGTTTTGCACTTCTGTAAATTTCCTTATCACCATCAACTTTCTCAATTATGCAATAAGAAAGCCGACGTCGCTGCTGTTCTAGCACGGTCAACCCGCGTTAAAAAATCTAATGATATTTATATAAGTTTGTTTACAATTTATCATTTCATAAAACATATTATATTTAGGACAGTATCTAAACTTTAAACCTAGATTTTTTGGTTCATGAGTTTAGTGCACTCGTTCCCATCTTAAAAAAATATGTTCTGAAATTGTCTTCTTGCGATATGTCTGAGTTAAATATATTTTTCTATGTGATTAAGCCACAATTGTCCTGCATTTGACATCTGAGTCCATTCACGTATGTTTTTTAACCAAGAAACTGTTTTCTTCCTACATTTCTACGACCTTCTATTTTGCATTTACGGATGAGTTTTAGTATTCAATATCGATTTCCCCTGACTGTATGTCCCAGATAAGACTTTTCCGGTGTTTAACAGTCCTTAACATTTCTCTATCACTGTTTTGACCCGCCTTAGTACTTCCTCATTAGTTTTTCTTGTTATCCAAGGTATCTTCAGCATACGTCTATGAATCCACATTTCCAATGCTTCAATTCTGTGCATGCTTGATCCTTTTTTAGTGTCCACACTTCTGCACCATACAAAAGTACAGACCCAACATAGCACTTAATCATTCTTTGTCGTTTTAAACTGAGATGATTATTACAAAGAAATATCTTTATTTTCATAAAAAGAAGTTTCATAAGAAGTTGGTCCGTTATGACAGTTCCCAAGTATGTAATTTTGTGAACTTTTTCAACTTGGACTGTATTTAATTGAAGCTCTGCATCTTAATGTGGGTTACCATTAAAGACTAAAAATTTGGTTTTGTTTGAGTTTATTTTAACGCCCATTTCCTTTCCTACTTCGTTAATACGATCGAGCAGATTTTGGAAGAACTACAATATTTTCTGACAGAATCACTGTATCGTCCGCGTATCCAATTATTACGTTAAGTAGTTCCCGTTGACTTTTATTCCAAATGACTGTCTACCAAGTGCCTTCTTATATGACTGGTCTAAGTAAACGTTGAACAATGTTGGGGAGAAACTGCAACCTTGTCTGACTCCACGTTGTATGAAGATTTCTTCAGTGTAGGTAGTTATCTCCAATTTTTACGATAGCAGTTTGATTCCAGTAAAAATTTTTAATGACACAAAAAATATCTTTGTAATCTATGCCGATATGTTAGCATCTGCATTAGTTTTGTTTGATGTGCAGTAAAACCCATTTACCTATCTGCAATCACAAAGAGAAGACACGACAGACGTTCGTTCATGTGGTGCCAGTGACCTTGAGGGTTTCAGTTAAATCTGTTCAGTTATACTTTACCAAATACTTTTTAGAAGGCCACCACGAATGCAAATATGTACTGTTATGATCTGCTTCTTATTAATTTTATATTAATTATTATTTATTTGATTAATTATTTAATTGTCGCAAATCATACATAAAAATTGAATAAAAAATCTCAGGGTGCCTTTTTATAATATCAAGAAAATGTCTAAATTATCTTACGTTATACTTATCTTCTCTCGTGGGTTCAGTATCTCTTAGTTGATCCTAATCGGGATAAAATAGGGAAAAGAAATAAAGCAAAATATAAAATAAACATACAGAATTGTCTTTTATTTATCAAAATCGATACTCTAAAAATCTATCAAATCTAAAACCTGTGGACACAGATGTCCGAATGAAATTTCTACCATTTAAATTTATTCTAGTTAAAAAAAAAACAATTTATCGGTTTGTTCCCGATGACTTTGGTACAACAAAATAAACAAAACCAAATTATGTATTCGCAAGATTAGCTATACTCCCTATTTACTTTCTGAAATATTGGAATTTTAATTCCTACGCTTTTTACTCAAAATTTTAGTTTCCGAACATAAAAATATCTTTCACATAAGTTGACTGACCTTTTGCTTCACTCACTCTGATGTCTTCTCGTGACCCAAAAACAGCTCTCCCTCGTTGATTATGTTAAAGGCTACTCATCAAAGCCCTCTCCGTTCTCCAGCTTCAAAACTGTCAGCATACCAGCACCAATTCTCCAACAAGCCAGGCCTCTTTTGACCAGTACTCGATTCAAACAAAACTCCAAAAATTCTCTGCTCTCCTTCTCACAATAATACAGAATCAAAGAGGTATTTCGTCTCAATTTGATCTGTCTCTCGTTCCACTTTTCAGCACGATTCTCCACTATCAAACAACCACCGGTACTTGCTAACTATCTATCCACGAAAACGTCGAACTGCTTCTCAGCGATGCCAATAACATACTGCCTTCTTTTTCAAATTCACTCAACATTCAAACCACTTTTCCCCTTCCAAATTGCCAAGAATCAGAAACATTTCTCTTTTCCATTCGACAAACAAACAGTAATTTTCAAAATTATTCCGACCATCCTAATTACTTTCGGGGAACCCTACAACATTTACCCGGGGTGAAACAAAGATATTAAAATTCCAAACTTTCTTTTAAACCACTTTTCTAGAAAATGATAATTACCTACCTCTACCTGTGGATTCTATAGTTCCCGTAATAAACAATCTTTTTCCATTTTAAACCTAAATACATCGTTCTTTTCACTTTAATTATTCACAAAAGTCTTTAATGGTTCATCGGAAAGCTCATTAAAAAAAGAAATCCACTTACATCCAAACTAAATTCTAACAAATATTTACAGATCAATATACAGGGTGTATCAAATTTATGTGCCCGCGTTATTAAAAAAAAATTTAATTTAATTTTGATTTTGCCTTTGATTGATAAATTGAAAACACAATAGTACATATTTTCTTCATGGCATTTATGTAACAGGATATTGAGCGCAACAAGTGCCTCCCTGGTTCCGATAGCATTTATAAAACCAAATTGGGTATAATAGAGATCTTCGCATTTTCATCTAATTCTATTGTGAAATATTCTTAGGAAAATCTTAGATCCATGTATAGAGATGTAAAAATCGCTGACTTTAAAAAATCAGCGGTCAGATATAAGATCGACTGGTCTATTACATTTAAATTCGTTTAATTCGTTACATGCGCGGATTTTATTAATTCCTACGTCTCTCGCAGTCTCGCGAGAACAAAATGAAATCTATGAGATCAATAACACGATGGCGAGTTGGCGAGTGAAGGTCCAGTCTTCAAACATTACATGGGGAACCGTTAATTTCACGATCAATATCAAATAGTTTCTGCTTTTTAGCCGACTCAAATTTTGTAAAACTTTTCTTTTTATTGGTTTCGATTATTTTTACAATCTAACTACTTTAGAATAAACGGTACATGGCAAATGTGGTGGTAAAGCATAAAATTTTAATCGTCCATAGTCCATAGACATTTCTATTGATTACTTCGTGTTCTTTAAGTCAGATTATTAAAATATAAAGATATATTATAATATATCAGATAATATTCCAATTGCGTTTTTCATAGTTTATATATACATATATTTGTTTTTTTCTTATCACCTGCCACATTTCTTTTCTTCAGTTCATATTGCTTCTCTTGTTTGGGGTATTTCACCTATAGATTTGTCCCATGACTGACTTGGTCTTCCTTTCTTTTATAACATGAATCATATCAGGATATGAATAATTCTGTTGTTGATGTACCACGGTAGTACATTGTTCTTGTTGATTGTTCGGAGGATCTTTGATTGGAAGCGTTGAATGATTTCGATGTTGAAGTGACTGGCTGTATCGTTGTATCCCATATTTATAACCCATATGACTAGATGGGCCGAAGTATTGCCTTGTAGAGCAGCAATTTATTATCCAGGTATAACTTTGGTGAACAACCCATTAACCAATACATATTTCTGAATTGGAGACCTAGTTGCTTTCTTTTGGTCCAAATATGTTTCCTCCATGTGTGACTCATGTCCAGATGTATACCCATAATATATTTTATCTCGTTGGCTGAAGATAGTTGCTGATTATTTAAAGTTACAGGGTGGTAGGTTCCGCTTCGTGTTGTAAATGTAACATGAATAGATTTTATTTCATTGTCTTTAATTTTCTATTCCAAAAACCACTCTTATATTATCGTCAGCATGTGAAATTAAGATTGCAGTATAGTTGGCAAAAGTTCCTAGTATCATTTCTTCTGTAGGTTGGCTCTCCTCTAGTGGTTCCTGAAGACTGAAGAGCTGTAGGTATATCTGCGGTAAACAATAGATACAAGGTAGGTCCCAGCACGCTACCCTGTGGCTATTAGATTACCCTATAATTAGATTTTTGATCCAGGGTTGGAGTCTTTTGACTAATAGTTTTTCGAACACTTTAGACGTGATTGGCAAGAGGCTGATTAGTCTGTAATATGTAGTTTCTTCTTGAGCTTTCCCCGGTTTTAGAATTGTTATTATCTGACATACTTTTCATTGATCGAGAAAGTAACCTAAATTCAGTTTTTGTGAATACAAAAAAGTGTTCAAAGCATTTTGAAATTTTAATTTCTTTCAATTTAGTAATAAACTTTTTCTCTTCTTTAAGTGTCATCTCTCAATCGGAGGTTGGATATCATCACTATCTTTACTCTATCTACCGCTGCTCTGAAGTCTTCTATGGATTTGAATTTAAAACAGTCCCTTAAATTTTTCAACCATAAAACTCTCCTTCTTCCTATACTTCTTCCTTCTCTTATCTTTCCCTGTATTAAAGTTCCGGTAGCGGGAAATTTGACATAAACGGGAGGGTGTATTGCTATGATTAAGTTGTAATGTGAGACAGAACATATTATATTGTCAGCTTCGTATGCTAAAACTTACAGCATCACGATTAATTCTCACAATACATGACATTTCTTTAATAAAGCAACAAAATCCCTGTAACATGATGTCTGTTGTTTTTCATTTACATTTTCTTGTGATGTAATATCTTTAAACATAAACATAAAACATAATTACATAATATATACTTTTGACGAGTGACGGATCCTTTATAACGTTTTTGAAATAAAACTAAATAGTATTATTTATATATTACATACTATGACTATGACCTATATCAATCAATATATCAATAATTGTTATAACCAATGTATTACTGAGATGACATTCTAGGTCTGGATCGCGCGTATGAAAAAAAAGTTGATTAATAGCAAGCTGAAATTTTGTTAATAGCTTAAGGGTATCTAGTCGGATAAACTTTGATATATGGGAACACTGAAACAGGGGCAGTTTTAATTGTGGAACAGGTTAAAAATTTGGAACGGTCAGACCACGAAAACGGCACATTAATTTTTGTCCGACAGAATAGACTTAAACTCTCCGAACAGAGATTAAACTCTCATGCAAAGATCAGACTGCTATTTATCACCTGTCATAATTCCTATCATTTGAAATGTTCTACATGTTCCACTCATTAAAACGCCCATTTGGTGATAAATAGCAGTCTGATTTTTGCATGAGAGTTTAATCTCTGTTCGGAGAGTTTAAGTCTATTCTGTCGGACAAAATAAATGTGCCGTTTTCGTGGTCTGACCGTTCCAAATTTTTAACCTGTTTCACAATTAAAACTGCCCCTGTTTCAGTGTTCTCATATATCAAAGTTTATCCGACTAGACACCCTTAACCTATTAACAAATTTTCAGCTTGCGGGATCTTTTTTTTTCATACGCGGGATCCAGACCTATTCCTGCAAATAGGTATTTAAAAAAAAATCGTACAAAATCGTTCTTAAAATATCGGAGTAAAAAATTGAAACGTCAAAATAAACGTATTAAGTGATGGATTTGTCCGTTACTTGAATGCTAGAAGGTTAAGTGCGTGCGTATAATCTATTTTTATATTATTGAAAGCTCTTTTATGTTCTGGTATGCGTTTGTCAAAGGTTCTGCCAGTTTGAACGATGTAAGTTTTTGGACAGTCACCACATATAAATTAGTATACACCACTGTGTAAGTGATTTTTCTTTTGGCTCTTGGTATTATTTGCTGAAGTTGTTGATTGATCCTGAAAGCTGGTGTTATTCCTTTCTTTTTATGTGTTTGTCTATTTTAGTTGTTATTTTTCCTGTATATGTAATTGAGCAGAAGGTACTGGGGTTTTCTCTGGTGGTGGAAAGACTAATTTCACGGCTTACTTAAGCACTTTTTGGCTTGAAATTTTATTATTTGTTCGTTGTATCCATTGATTACTGCTAAATGTTTAATGATACTCAATTATCTTTTGAAAGTAATTTTTTGACATAGGAATTACTGTTAACTCGGCGTGACAAAAAAAGACAAAATCAGGAAACAAGACCTAAGCATTACCCGACCGCATAAGATATTGATGAAGAATGGAAGAATATACAGATAGCGATGACAGAAGCAAACGGAACTATGTCTAGGAACAGTACAAGCAGAGAAACGAAGAGACTGGTTTGACGAGGATTGTAAAATAGCATTGATACGTAGAAATAAAACAAAAATAGAAAAAGACAGGAGCAGAAACTCTCACGCTCACAAAAACAACAGCACTAAAAATGAGAGTGGCACAAAGACGCATGGAAAGATCGATTCTCGGAGTGACAAAAAAAGACAAAATAAGGAACCAAGACCTAAGCATTACCCGACCGCATAAGATATTGATGAAGAATGGAAGAATATACAGATAGCTATGTCTAGGAACTATGTCTAGGAAAAGTACAAGCAGAGAAACGAAGAGACTGGTTTGACGAGGATTGTAAAATAGCATTGATACGTAGAAATAAAACAAAAATAGAAAAAGACAGGAGCAGAAACTCTCACGCTCACAAAACCAACAGCACTAAAAATTCGAGTGGCACAAAGGCGCATGGAAAGATCGATTCTCGGAGTGACAAAAAAAGACAAAATAAGGAACCAAGACCTAAGGAAAAGAACAGGTATCACTGATGTCGAACGTATAGCCAAGCCAAAGAATACTCCATCCAAGTTGGATGGAGTATTCTTTGGCCAAGCTGAAATGGAATTGGGCGGGTCACGTAGTGAGACTAAAAGACTCAAGATGGACCAGAAAACTAATTGGCTTGAGCACAAGAGAAGACAAACGCAGCAGAGGACGACTACCAACACGCTGGATGGACGACATTATACGAATGTCCAAGAAATGGCAACAAGACGCACAGAACCGTGGTGAGTGGCGAAAAATGAGAGAGACCTATGTCCAGCAATGGACGGAAGAGGTTGCGTGATGATGATGAAGATGGGCTAATGAATTGTCTATACTTATAACGGTAACAACCAAAATTGTTATTAATTAGTAAAACTTTTTTAGTTTTTGGTATCTATTATACAGGGTGTCCAGAAACTCTACCGACAAACGAAGACAGGAGATTCCTTAGGTAATTTTAAGACAATTTAATCAAATGTAAAGACTGAAATAAAGACAAAAGTACACTTTTCCCTGTTCACCTGTTACAATTTAATCAAATTCACCTAGTCCGAAAATGCTTCCTAAGGGAGCTAGAGCTCTTTGAAAATGGCGTCTTGTAATTAGTTTTTCTTAAATACCTCCAAAACGCTTCTAGTTAGAAAAACAAAAATTGGTATGCATATTTATCTTCTAAAGATAAATCGATTCCATATATTGCGAGTTTATAGTACAGGTCATAGGCGTCCGTTTTGGGTAGGGTAACGGTTATTTTATCGCATAACTTTTATCTTTAAATTTCAAGCATTTTTCACTTTGGATTGTTAAATTGTGAGGTATGCTAGTACTAAAAGATACTGTTGATTTAAGTCGGTAAGACACACCGTTTTCTAGAAAAATCGATTTGAAATTTTTTCGTCTCTTGAATTTAAAAAAAAATTGAAAAAATTTTCAAAATAAAACGGTGTATTTTACCAAGTTAAATCAAGAGTAACTTTTGCTACTAGAATACTTCATAATTTAATAATCTAGTGTCAAAAATGCTTAAAAATTAAATACAAAAAGTTATGCGATAAAATGACCGTTGACCTACCCAAAACCAACGCATATGACCGATGAAATCGATTAATCTCTGGAATTTAATTAAACGTACAAGTTTTCGTTTTTCTAAATAGTTTTTTTTTTAATTTTTCTTTTATTTAAAAAACGAATAATTTTCAAATCGATTTTTCTAGAAAATAGTGTATCCTATCGACTTTAAACAAGAGTACCTTTTAGTACGAGAATACCTTACAATTTAATAATCCAGAGTCAAAAATGCTTAAAAGTTAAAGACAAAAAAGTTATGCGATAAAGTAACCGTTGCCCTACCCAAAACGGACGCCTATGACCGGTACTAGAAATTTGCAATGGATAGATACGCATACCAATTTTTGTTTTTCTAAATAGAATCGTTCCGTAGGTATTTAAGAAAAACTAATTACTAGATGCCATCTTCCAAGAGCTCTAGCTCCCTTAGGAAGCATTTTCCGACTAAATGAATTGGGTTCAATTGTGTTAAAATCATCTGAGGAATCTTCTGTATTCGTTTGTCGGTAGAGTTTCTGGACACCCTGTATAAAAAATCATCTTTGTTTTTAAGGAGTCATGTCATATAGACTTAAGAATGTTACTATGTTAAATTGAACAGTGTAAAGAACAAAAAATGTGTTTTATTCAAAACCGAAATAAAAGTTTAGTGCCTCCTCTAGACCAACAAAGTGGATTTTTTCATGTCAAGGCGTCACGATTCGCAATGACACTGATTCTATTAAATGAACTAACCCCATAACCAGTCGTGGCACGTCCGCGAGCAAATTTTTCGCATTACTTCGCAAATTCTGAAACCAGGAAGCACAGCGTCGAACTATCGACGCTGTGACGTCATCTCGAGTCAAAACATGGCGTCTCCATAGAAACACACTGGCGCCAAGTGGGCCGTTGAAGGGCTCCATTCAACATTGGTGTGGCAGTACACAGAATGCCCTTTGTGCTATTCACCAGCCAATTTTATGGCCGACTTTATGGAATGAATAGAAAATATAAGTGACTTCTTAACGTATATGTTCAGTAGGGTTCAGAAATGAACGCTGCGAAACAAGAGGAAGGAAAATGTCATATGTGAAATTTGAATTATTCATGCGTTGGTGGTTTTGGGAGTGGAAAACTGTGGGTTTCAATTATCCCTAAAAGAAAGCAGTTTAGATCTTTATACTCTTATAAAAATGTGACGACAATAGGCACTCAATATAATACGCGTTTTACACAGTTATTATCACTAAGTTACTTACTGCCTCGTTAATGAAATTATTTTAAAAATACAAGAAGCAAATTCTTCACTTACTATTTATTTCCCATTTGTTTCTTTGTATCTACAACATTAACCATTTTCCCTATATTATTTTAAAAACTATAAACGTCTATTTCGAATGTGTTTGCAAATCAAAATTTGAATTAGCCATTAGCCCATTTTTTAAATATGATTTCTTACATCCTCTTGTGTTCATTCAATGGAGAAGGAATTCCATTCTTTGGTCCTTGAATATACATAGTAATTCTTTCATATAGTTCAATTGTTTACGAAGATTTAGTAAAACAGGATAGGCTGGAAGAATGTAACCACTATTGTAAAATGTATACCCATGCATGGCTCAAAATCGACTGCTTCTGTTGGCTGTGCCATTTACATATTAGTAGACAATATTCAGGATTATTTTCAACACAAATGAAAATCCGATTGCTCAATGTTCACAGGTGAATTAGTAGCCATTGTCAAGGCGTTGGATTGGATAATTAATAGTAAATTATATTTCAAAAGTTATATAATTTTATCCAACTCTCGGAGCACACACATATATACCACATAAACACATTTATACCAAGAGACTAATAATAAAATTATTGTAGATGCGCTTGAAAAACTAAGGCTCCTAAGTTCCCTAAGAAGATGTGTTAATTTTGTGTAGGTAAAAGGTTACTCCAATATTCTAGGTAATAAAAAAGTAGGCCATTTGGTCAAAAACGCTACTTTAATGGGTCTAGATCTAGAATACAATGCGTTGCCCAAATGGGATTTAATTACAGCTAGGAAGAAACACGTTAGACGTCGTTGGGAAATTGAGTGGCAATCCTTCACTAGCAATTGCAAAAATACATTCTGCAATACATATCCAACTCTTCCATCTACTACCCCAAACAAGAGAAGCTTCATCTCTTGGAAAATTTATACTATGTACGTTAGATGCCTTTTAGCTTTAAAAGCATACCTATATAAAATAAAACTGTCAGAAACAGATAAATGTGAATATGACGGCAGTTTTGATGACCTTAACAACTGGATGTTTCAGTGTAGGTATAGTCAAGAGGCCACAAAAATTTTATTTTAAGCCATCTCCCAACAAAAAAATCATACTACCTCAGAACTTTTTTTCTCTCCTCTATTGAAGTATGTAGTCGAAACGCAAAAACTGTTTACATGGTTTGAATAATTTTGTTTATCGCCAACCGTCACTAAAGTCATTCATTATTGTACTCATTTGCCCTCATTTGTGGCAGTAAAGTAACACTTTATTGTACTGAAAGAAGAATTTTACTTTACCAGCCGCGATTAATCAAATTAACTGAGATTGAATGTAAGTGGTCGATGGCAGTAATCGAATGGCGAGTATTTGAGTGGACTTACAATTTATTTACCTACTTTAATTATTAAAAATATTGTAGTACACAATTTGCGATATTATCAATTAAATTTATGTCAAAAAGTGAAATTCTGTAGTATTTTGTAATTATATTCATATAAAATAAATTAAAACTTTACCGATTTACTAATTATTCAATATTGATAACTATCGATTAAAAATCGAAAGCGGCCATCTTGCAAGTTATCTGTCATCACTGTCATGAAATTATTATGACGTCTAAAATTTAAAAAGTTCTTAAATTGTAAATTGCAAGTAAGTGTTGCAAATAATTGTAAATTATTTTATATCAATAAAACATATCTTAACCGATTGTCAAATATACCAGCAAAAGAGAAGTAAACTCAACCTTCCCAGGGATATATCTGAGCTTTTTAGAGACAATACAAATATCAACAATATCATACAGTTTTTAATGGAAATAGGAATAAAAGACATTTAATTGTATCACAAATTTTTTACGTATACTTTTTGTTAGTACATAATATGTATATGTATTTACTTATTATTACAATCTCGTTTTATTTTTAATATGTATTTTCCATTGTTGTTGTTTATAACCCCAGTGGTTCGGACGACATTAAATTTAAAAAATATATGTTGGCGATAAAATTTTGTATGCACCACGTCAGTAAAGACTCCTTATCGAACTCGTCTGTTACTCGCCTCGCTCGCTACGCTTGCTCTTCTCGTAATATCAGACTCGTTTGATAAAGAGTTACTTTACTGACTTGGTACATAAATAACTATTATTACACCGATTCATTTTGTCGTGATACATCTGTAGACAAGCACTGTGTTTTATTGACTTCCAAAAGGCATTGTCTGTAGCACTCTATATCGATCGAAGTTCAAGAGACATTGGCTTGGACGGCGGAGACGTTTGCATAATTGGAAATTTCTATTGGAATCAAATAACATTAGTTTTAGTAGACGGTTTGGAATCTTCTTCTTCGTCTTGACTGGCTTTACAACTCGGGGTGAGTCTTCGCCGCATCCACTATGGCCCTCCATCGTCTGCGATCTTGCGCTTCGATTTGCCATTGTTGTACCCCAATCCTAGATAGATCGGTTTCAACATCATCCTTCCATCTTTTTCTGGGACGGCCCACTGATCTTCTACCGTCTGGTCTCTCGAAGAACCCTGTCTTTAGCACTCTGTCTTCCTCTGATCTTACTACATGATCTGCCCATCTTATCCGATTAGCTTTTATATGTCTGACGATGTTTTCAGTACCATATAGAATCACCAATTCATCATTGCGGCGCCTTCTCCACTCTCCTGTCAATTCATCTCTTTGAGGACCAAATATCATTCTGAGGACTTTCCTTTCAAATATCAGCAATTTATTTATTTCTCGCTGATGTAGAGTCCATGTTTCACTCCCATATGTAACAACTGGGCGAATAATTGACATGTACAGTCTTAATTTAGATTGTCTTTTCAGCAGCTTAGATCTTAATAATGATGATAGGGAGTATAATGCTCTATTTCCCGCCGCTATTCTTGCTGATACCTCTTTTTCTATGTGATTGTCCTCTGTGATTACTGCTCCCAGATATTTAAACTCTTTTACTACTTCAAAGTTGTGGTCATTAATAGTTACGTTCTGCCTAACTCTTGGTCTTGGATTTTTGGTCACCAGCATATATTTCGTCTTCTCTTCATTTATTCAAAGGCCCAGGTTACCTGTTTCCTCCTCGAGCTGTGAAAACACCTCTCTTACGTCTCTTGTAGAATGAGCGACTGCATCTAGATCATCGGCAAAGGCCAACAATAGTTTTGATCCTCGATTTGCGAATCCCCCTGTTAGTTCAGACGATATTTTACTTATTGCGTATTCTAAAGCCAAATTGAATAGCAATGGTGATAAAGGATCTCCTTGTCTAAGCCCTGATGTTATACTAAATGGCATCGATGTTCTGGTTTGGAATCACAGATCATTAATATTAAAAGATGAGTATAGCAAGGATGCCTCGTATCGCCCCTACTTTTCAACGTTTACTGCGAAAGAATTTTCAGAAATGCACTTTCTGAAAAACAAGGAATAATAATTGTGACAGGTGAAGTCATCAATATTTGCGATATGCAGACGACACAGTACTCCTAGTACGAAAGATTCGAAACTCCACAATCCTAGAACGTGTCAGCAAGACTACTGAGATTATACAAAGCATCAACAAACGAAAGCTTGAGTATGTATTTCGGACATGTAATGAGAGGTCCCAAATATAGGTTGCTACAAAATATTATGCAACTTGCAAGGTAAACTAGCAGGCAAATGAAGTCCAGGACGAAGAAGGATTTCATAATTGAAGAACTTGTGAGATTGGTATGGTATTGATACAAGCATGCTATTTAGGATAGCAGTGAATAAAATTAAGATAGCCATGATGGTAACCAACGTTCTGAAAGGGCATGGTACGTGAAGAAGATTCATTTTAAATCCTATTCTTTTGTACTCAGGAAGGTCTTAATTCTCACTTTGATGGTTTATTTGATTAATAATCGATAAATTTCTTACATATTGTTCTTTCTTTAATATTAGCTTGCGTTAAAACATTATACAACGGCTATCAATATAGAATGACCCTCTACTTTTTAGTACCGTTATATGATTCAGGTATATTTTTAGCAACTTAAGAATCTAATAAAAAGCTTCAGATTTCGTTTGTCGTGTAATTCAAGACGGTATACACATTCAATACATTTACAGGTATACGAGAATCTGTAAAAAACGCTGAATTCAGAAGACGGCACCTACACCTTTTACCTTCTGCTTTTTAAACCGGTTGGTCTTTATTTTGGTGAAATCCACCTTGAGGAGGGGGAGATTCCCACGAATCATTGTAGATAATTATGATTGTTCGGTATAAGGAAGTTTCGGGTATAAATTTGATACTGCACAGATGGTCGCGAGGAGGGATCCGATCGTTTGTCTACCACCTTACCGAATAACTGTAAAAATCGAATGTGGTGGTTATCTTATCTTATTATAGAGGGTGATTCAAAACATGCGATACTAACTTATATTAAACATAAAGAATAATATTTCTGGTTTTTTCTGCTTGTTTCTAATCGTTGGCTTTCCTTTCACTTTCTTGTATTAGGTAGATATATTTCGTTAAGCACTACGTAGGTACTAATGTTACCAATGGATTTCTCTTTCTTCTTCTTTTGGCGTCATAACCCTGGATAGCTCTTTGCCTGTTTGGCTATTTACTTCCATTCAGATCTCTCTTGTCCTCTTCTCCTCCATTGTCATATTTCAAGGTTTTCAGGTTGTCTTTAACGTCATTCAACCATCTCGTTCTGGGCCTATTGTTTTCTTTTTTTTTTATCGACTTCCATTGTAATATTTTATTTGTTGTTTTTTATCTTCTGGTCTCTGGATATGTTCCGTCCATGAGATTCTTTGACTTTTCACAAATCTTAGGTTGACAATATCATATCGATAGATTTACTTTCATTAAATACTTTATGTCTAGTCCCATCCTCTGGTAATCTGTTAATACAGCTGTTTATTTCTCCATTTTTCTCTTTACAACTATTGGGTTGCAGTGTTTTCCTTTTGCATTCCCCTTTTGCTCCAGTTGGTACAAATACCTAATACATACTACTGTTTAAGCTTTACTGATTCTACCGACAAAGTGAAAAAAGATAAAATTCAAATAATATCACATCACAACATTAAAAAATATTATAGCCTTTTAGTGCAGTCACTGAAGGTGGATATGAGCTATTACCTCCGATGTCGTTGAACCTCCATCGATTTGCATGAAAGTTGATGACTGGTTAGAGGATACCTCAAAGAACTAAGGTGACATTGCTAAGGTGCTAACTTGCGCTTTTATCCTGGGGTGGATGCCACCCCTTCTCGGGGGTGAAAATTATTTTATTAAAAATAACCACATAAACCGATAGAGGGACAAATTCTAAGCAAAATCTCTTATATCTAGTTTTTAAAATAAATAAATACTTTTTGAGTTATTAAAGATCAAAAATTTTAATTTTTCATGGAAAAAATGCATGTTTTAAAGCGGTTTTTCATAAATAACTCAAAAACTGTAAGTTTTTGCAAAAAAGTTATAATTACCAAAATTAAAGCTAATAAAATGCAAAATAAATTTCTGGTCCGAGAAATCTTTTATTATTAACATAAAGTGAGTTATAGATAATTGAATGTATATTTCTTTCGGATAGTACTCAAATCTAAGTATTCAAGCTTAAGTAACGGGAAAACGATGCATTTATTTACTAAATAACATATACTTACTAAATATTTGTCAAAGCACTCAGAAATATCTATCAAATGAGCTGCCGAAGAAGTTCATACCATTAAAATGTATTTTCCAAAAATGTTTAAAAATTTAGGCTCCAAAAATTTTTCAAAAAAATTTATTGATTTTTTTTTGTAGAATAACCCCGTTAATTTTTACGATATCAGGTTTGTCTAATTACCATTTGAAAGGTAATTTTAAACGCTTTAAAATACATTTTAATCTTTTAGATCCCTTAGTTTTTTAATGATAAAGGTTTAAAGGCCCTATTACATGGCTCTCGCCGTAAAATTAAGGCTTTAAACGTTTCTGTCTCGGTTATTCTTTATGTAACAGGAATAATAAACCATGTGTTAAAGAAAAAACTAAAATTTGGTTTTTACATCATTTTTTACGTATATAGAGTATTTTTGGAGTTTTATCAAAAGAAAATGAAAATTTGAAATATCCTGATTTATTTAAATCATACCTTTTTTCAAAAATATGCACTCTAAACCAGTCAAATTTTTTGAGATCAATTCTTACAATAAAATGAAGAAAGCCTTATAGGGATTACTGTAAATTTTAGCTTTTGTGGAAATGGCACATGTTTTACTTTTCACTTTTTCCTAAAAAAAATCGAAAGGCTTCTCTTATTTTCATCATATCTTGCTAAAAATTGTGGTGCTATCAACTTTTTCTAAAGCTGATTTGATAGGTATTGCTAAGTACTTTGACAAGTTTTTGATAAGTATATGTTAAAAAATGCAACGTTTTCGCGTTATTTAAGCTTGAATACTTAGATTTGAGTACTCACCGAAAAAAATATACATTTGTCTATCTATAACCCACTTTAATTTAATATTCAGTGGTTTTTCACGTAAGATGTGTATTAAATTTTTTATTATATTCAATTTTAGTATGTAATTATATCTTTTTTGTAATAACTTATAGTTTTTGAGTTATTTATGAAAAACCATTTTAAAACACGCATTTTTTCACGAAAAATTAAAATCTTTGATCCTTAATACATCAAAAAGTATTGATTTATTTTATTAACTCTATATAAAAAAAATTTTCTTATATTTTGACCCTCTATCGATTTCTGGGGTTATTTTTAACAAAATAGTTTTCACCCCCGATAAGGGGTGGTATCCACCACCAGGATAAAAGCGCAAGTTGGCACCATGTCACCTTTGTTCCTTGGGGTCTCTTCTAACTACTCACCAATTTTCATAAAAACCGATGGAGGTTCAACGAAATCGGAGGTGAAAACCTTCAGTTACTGCACTATTTCCCTTTTTGTGTGTTCGAACTAATTTTGATATCTTGTCTCCATTCCTTTCCGTTTCTGCATTTTATTTCCACTGTTGAGCTTTATGATTTTTATGAAAATAAATAAAACGATGGAGTATTTAGCCGGTTTTCCGATTATGTGTCCTAACCACATCCAAGCACTATCATGTAATAATTACTCTCAGTATATTTTCTTTTCATAACTCTTTTTATATGTCCGTAAATTGTTTTCCTCGTGTGGGATGATGTCAGGCCGTATGATTGTTCTCAAGTCTTCTGAAGTTTCCTGGTTCTTCTTTGTCCTTTTTACTAAGTTTTTTGTTTTTAAGCATCTTTCTGTTTCTTTTGAATGCTCTGTTACCTTTTTCAATTCTTTCTCGAACTCTTTCTCCCTTATTTGTTTCCATGGCCACTCCCAGAATAAATTGAATGCCGTTGTTTGTTCAAATTTGAAGTCGTCGTTCTTGAAGTACTTCTCTTAAGGCACGTATCCATTAAGTTGGTGCTCCGTGTAACTGCTCCACATAGTGGATACGTTGGTGCTCCCGGAAGGGCGCTCACCCTCGGCGATCCAATCGGTGGCGGTTTATATGTAGAGGAGCACATGCCGTATCCATTGGAGCAGTTACACAAAACACCAACATAATGGATACGTGCCTTTAGGTTCCTTGTTTTTGTTTTATATGAATATTGTGAGTCCAGTACATACTCGAGACACATTTTGTTTGTTTTTTAAAGTACAACTTAAACCTATTATGCGCTCATATGAATTGTGGTCATCATTATTTGATTATTGAAATTATTATTGAGAGGAGATAGCAGTGGCGTGCTGGCCATATAAATGAATCGGTGCAATCACCGAGAGGCCGCGGCCTATTGAGGCCGGTTAAACTTTTGTACTCAACTCTTCGCAGGAGATCAAACATTTCTTACAACCTAGCTGCACCAATTTAACACAACCGCCAGAAAATTTAACATGTTAATTTCACCAAAAAAGACAAAATGAGGGGTTATAACAGCAAATTCAATAAGATGTAAATTGGTGCTGGGTGACTAATAGAACAAGTGATGGAGTTTTAATAACTAGACATCACACTATCTAGCTTCGAAGTGCTCTAAACAAAAGTGGAAGATCAAGTGAATAGAACAAACAGAGCAGCAGGTTGTCTGAATGGCACAATATGGAGAAATAAAAATATGTAAAAAGAAATGAAAGGCAGAATTTACAAAACAGTCATAAGACCAATAATATCATACGCGGCAGAAACACGACCTGACACAGTAAGGACAAAAAACCGTTCGAAAAATCGATGGTAAGACTCTATGTGACACAGAGCTAGAAGTACAGTTATACAGCGGAAATTCAAGGTGGACAATATTAATAACTGGATAAGAAATAGAAGAATAGAATGGAATGACCACATACGCCGAATGACAATAAATAGAGTAGTAAGGACAGTGAGAGACGGTTCCCCGATAGGAAGACGATCAGTGACCACGAAAACGATAGAACGACAACTTACTAGAGGCACAATGAAAAAACAGAAAGTCATGTTTATACAAATAGAAGAAGAAGAAGAAGAAATATTTTTGTCTTATAAATAAGAAATAAAAATTCTGATAATAGAAGATAAAATAAGCATGGGAGGCCGCTTTTCTATAAAATCACCGGGCCGCTTGAAAAGTTCCAGCACGCCACTGGGAGATAGAACCATTTTAAATACCTTGGCAGCTGGTCAAATGTAATTTGTAACTCTGATGAAGAAATAATAACCAGAATCGAAATATCACGTAAAGCTTTTATGAATAAAAGTTTTATTTAACAGAAACCTGTCGATGCATATGCACAAGAAGATCCTAAAATATTACGTGTGGTCTATTCTATAGGGCTTTTCATTCACAGTCATTTGTTTCGAGCTTCTGTCATGTGTCGTTTAGTATTAATATATCTACGTCATACGTTATTGGTATTGCCAATGATACAAACCAAAGACGTATGACGTAGATATATTAATATTATGTGACACACGACAGAAGCTCGAAACAAATGACAATCGATGAAAAGCCCTACTGCTGATTGTGGTCTATTCTATTGATCTTCAATGCTAAACAAATTAGAAGCATTCGAAATGTGATGGTATCGACGGATTCTAAAGATCTCGTGGATTTCGCACACTTCAAATGAAGATGTTCTTAAAATGACGAGTTCAGAACGTCTGCTCATAAACATCATAAAGAGGAGAAAAACAGAATACTTCGGCTATACCTATAATTAGAGGACCTATAACTATGTATAATATATATGACTTATAAATATCATTACTTCGCCTTATAATACAAGGAAACGTGGAGGAAGAGATGGATTGGTCGAAAGAAACTTTCATTGCTGCGTAATATTATACAATGGTGTGGTTCCACACTCCGCAGTAGACGAATGGTTTCAGGAAATTGTAAACATGATGACTGCCGGCGTCTAAATACGCACACGGCACCTAAAGAAGAAGAACACATATTATAATATATTAGGCATGTATTTTATTGATCTCCATACTTAGTTGTTTAGGTACTTATCTTTAACTTCTAACTGTATATTTATCGAAAAAACAAATTAATAAAAAAAATTACTAGGTATACAACCTCCTCAAAGTTCCAATAAACCCCACTACCTGAATACCCGCCCCGTTTTAATAAAAATCATGTTTATTGTAGGTCTAATCACCCACCACCTGTGCGTATCCCATTCAGATGCTGCGACGAGCTATGCAACAGTTGCAGCCGCAATTTTTGAAGAGTACCGTTAGAGGGTACGGTTATTACGGCGAAACGCTTTGAAGAATGCGATTACAAAGAGAACGAACTCGTAAATATTTGAAGAACCCTCCGGTAATCCGTCAACATTTAAATAGGATTATAATAAAACATAAAAAATTTATGGTTCTTCCATGTTAGCTGTTATGGGCATCATTTCTGAAGATATAAAATCTATTAAATTACTATCTCAATTTTAGAGCCTCTTTCAATTCATGTATGTTACGTATTTTATGTTTTAAAACGTGAATTACAATAATTACGAAATACATATATTGTTATGATCTGCTTTCTATTACTTTTATATTAATTATTATTTATTTGATCAATTATTTAATTAACGCAAATCATACATAAAAATATTAAGAAAAAATCTCAGGGTGCCTTTTGTCAAAAAAATTTAATTAAATTCTCTTAGGTTATACTTATCCTTTCTCGTGGCTTCAGTATCTCTTAGTTGATCCTTATCGGGATAAAATAGGAAAAGGAAATAAATAGAAAAATCATAAATAAACACATACAAATACCTTTATTATCAAAAGCAATGCTCTATAAATTTATCAATTAAATCTTGTGGGCATAACTATCCAAAAGAAACTTTTACCATATAAATTAATCGAATTCAAACAAATATTTATTGCTTTGTTCTTGATAAAAAAAACAAGCCTTAATAAAAAAACAAGCTAAACAAACAAATTTGGTATTTAATTCGCAAATTACTTATACTTCCTATTAAATTTTTGAAATGTTGGAATCTTAAATGCATATGCTTTTACGTAAAAAAAATTAACTTCTGATTATAAAGAAAATCTATCACATAGGTTATTGACTGACCTTTTTGATTCACACACAATGATGTCTCCTCTTGACCCAAACAGCTTCTCCTTGTTGATTATGTTAGGCTACCAATTAATGCCCTCTCCGTTCTCAGCAAAAATCCAGCAGCATACCAGCAACTATTTCTCCAAAACACCAGCCAGGCTTCCTTTGACCAGGACTCGTTCAATAAACTCCAAATCTCTCTCCTCTCTTTCTCTCAACAATAATCTCCTGAGACCCAAGTATCTTTTTTACTTGGTGTCACAAATAATTTTAATAACGATAATTCTTGTAACTTACTCTCTTGTACTTTACAGAATCAAAGAGGTATTTCTTCTCGATTTGATTTGTCTCTCGTTCCACTTTTCAGCTACTCTCACTATCAAACACAACCACTAGTACTTGCTTCTGAACTACTCACGAAAACTTTGGACTGCTCCTCTCGGCTGCCGGTAACACAATAATCCCTCTTTCCAAAACTATCTGAAAATTCAACCTTCTCTCCTTCCCATTCCAAATTGCCAAACCAATCAGAGACATTTCTTCTTCCCCCATTCTTTTTTCATAAACACCCACTCACACTTTCAAAAATATTCCTACCATCATAATAATTTCTTTCGGGAAATTCTACAAAATTTACTCGGGGTTAAACAAAAAGAGATTAAAATTCCAAACTTTCTTTACCTTAATTTTCTAAGAACTAATTACCTATGGCTTCTACCTTTCCCGTAATAAACAATCGGTTTAAAATAATAATCCTAAATACCTTTCACTTCACTTTTATTTACAAATGTTTTTAATATTCTCATGGAAAAACTCATTAAGGAGAAACCACCTTGCGTGAAAGCTAACTTCTAATAAATATTTACAAATCAATATACAGGGTGTATCAAATTTATGTGCCCGCGTTATATTAAAAAAAAAATTTTATTCTATCTTTGATTGATAAATTGAAACACAATAATATATATACGTAAACTAATTATTATAATAATTTATGAAGAGCAATTAACAAGAATAAAAAAAACCGCTAAACGCCGTAATAATGAGTGGCGCACACAATATTCCAGTTACAATAAAGAGCTGATATGAGTATTACGTAGAGTGTAGAGCAAAAATGTATTTTCATTTTGATGGAAATAAAATTTTAGTTTTATTTTGAAATATTTTTCCATAATATTTGCTAAATTTAAAATAAAACGCTCCACAAAAAAGTAACTTGGATACTCGCCACTTTTGTGGCGCGTTTTACTTCAAATTTAGCAAATCTTATGCTAAAATCTTTCAAAATAAAATTAGAATTTTATTTTCCATCAAAATGAAAAAACATTTTCGAGCCACGTAATATTCATTATCAGCTCTTTTGTAGCTGGAATATTGTATGCGCCACTCATTTTTACGTAGTTTAGCGGTTTTTTATTCTTGTATCAAGAGTTTTTCAAAGTTTTTCATAAATTAAATGTATAAAGTTAAATGTAATGTTTGTCGATTACACGTTAAGCGTTATAATATACAGTCGCATTATCTCCCAAATGATCTAGTGGTTATGACACTAGACTTGTGATAAGACAATCCGAGTTCATATCCCAGCCATCCTAATACTTTTGGCCGGCAAATGAACTCGGATTGCCCGATCAAACTTAGCGTCGTAAACACTGCAACTACATAAACTTACCTAAACCACCATCATCATTCTCTTTGCCTTATCCCTATGCAAGGTCGGCTTCCCTAATTGCATTTCTCCACACAATTCTATCTTGGGCCATATCAATGTTAATCCCCTTTACCAACATGTCCTGCCTTATCGTCTCCCCCCAGGTCTTCTTTGGTCTTCCTCTCCTACTCCTTCCAGGATTCTGCACTTCAGCTATTCTTCGTATTGGGTGATTAACGTCTCGACGTTGAACATGACCAAACCATCTTAACATATGCTCTCTCATTTTGGCATCAATTGGTGCCACACCTACACTTCCCCTAATATACTCATTTCTAATTTTATCCTTCTTTGTCACTCCACTCATCCATCTAAGCATTCTCATTTCCGCCACATGCATTCGTTGTTCTTCTTTCTTTTTCACTGCCCAACATTCAGTTCCGTACATCATAGCTGGTCTTATGGCTGTTTTATAGAATTTTCCCTTCAGCTTCATTGGAATATTTCTGTCACACAACACACCACTCGCTTCTTTCCACTTCATCCATCCAGCCCTAATTCTACTGCATGCATCTCCATCTATTTCTCCATTACTCTGTAATACCGATCCTAGGTACTTAAAACTATTGCTTTTTACAATCATTTCACCATCCAAAGATACCATTTTATTTGTAGTAGCTCCATCTTTAAATGAACATTCCAAATACTCTGTTTTTGTCCTACTAAGTTTTAAACCTTTTTCCTCCAGAGCTTGTCTCCACTGTTCCAGTTTTTGTTCTAAGTCTCTTTCACTATTTCCTACTAACACGACATCATCAGCATACATTAAGCACCATGGAATGTTACCCTGTATTTTCGCTGTTATCTGGTCCAAAACTAATGAGAATAAATACGGACTAAGCACAGAACCTTGATGCAATCCTACTTTCACATGAAATTTATCAGTCTCTCCCACACCTGTCCTAACACTAGTCGTTACTCCCTCATACATATCCCTCACAATCTTTACATATTTACCAGGGACTCCTTTCTTATTGAGTGCCCACCACAGAATCTCTCGAGGAACTCTATCATATGCTTTCTCAAGATCAATGAATACCATATGAGCGTTTGTTTCTTTACTCCTGTATTTTTCCATCAACTGCCTTATAATGAAAATTGCATCTGTTGTTGATCTACCCTGCATAAAGCCAAATTGATTCTCGTATATTTCGGTCTCTTCACGTATCCGTCTATCAATTACTCTTTCCCATATTTTCATGGTGTGGCTAAGCAGTTTTATAGCCCTGTAGTTTGTACATTGTTGTATATCTCCCTTGTTTTTGTAAACAGGTACCAGTATACTGCTTCTCCATTCGTCTGGCATTTGTCCAACTTCCATAATTCTATTAAATAGACCTGCTAGCCACCTTGTTCCTGTCTCTCCCAATGCTCTCCATACTTCCCCAGGAATATCATCTGGTCCTACCGCTTTTCCTTTATTTATTTTTTGAAGCGCTTGAGCCACTTCCTCGTTGGTTATTTTGGTGACCATTGCTGCTACTGTCTCCGTTGACTCTACATACTGTCTGTCAAATTCTTCATTTAATAAGCTGTCAAAGTACTTTCTCCATCTCTTTTTGACATCCCTTTCGTGAACTAGTATTTTATTATTTTCATCTCGGATACATCTAATCTCATTAAAATCTTTTGCTTTCTTTGCTCTCTGTTTGGCTATTTTATATATCTTCGTTTCGCCTTCCCTGGTATCAAGTTGATCGTATAGGTTTGAATACGCTTCTGCTTTAGCTTTTGCTACTGCTACTTTCGCTTCCTTTTTGGCGACCATATAGTTTTGAAGATCTATGTCCGATCTGGTTTCTTGCCACTTTTTATATAATTTTCTCTTCTCTTTTATTTTTCCTTGTACTTCATTTGACCACCACCAAGTCTCTTTATCCTCAAACTTCTTTCCTGACGTTTTCCCAAGTACTTCAATAGCCGTCTCTCTAATAATATTGGCCATTTTTCTCCAAATTGTGTTAGGGCTTCCTTTCATGTTCCAACATATTTTTTCTGAAACTTACCTAAACCACCAAAATGGATTTAATTTTGGAGCGCGATAACTTCTAAACGACTTAAACGATTTTGATCACTTGAACATGAGTTTGAAACGTATTGACAAGTAATATCTGATGCATCCAAGGTGTCAAGTATGATAAATGAAGGTATTACAGGAATTATTGAGCTTGAAAAACCATTTTTCCCATAATAAATATAACAGATTCCCGTACGCTATATAAGAAATAGATATATACGCCCAAAAAATATGCCGTTTTGTATCTACCTAGCCCTATAGCGGCTTGTGGTTGGTCAAAAGTCACAAACTACACCGGTTTTAGGGTAACGGTATCGAATCCAGGGTAACGGTAACGAATCCAGGGTAACGGATACATAAAAATAGCTATCAATGGTTCACATCAGAAAATTACTCTAATTGTTCTTATTAAATAGAATATACTCAAATTTATCACTTAATAATAGCAATTCTGTTTACTTGTTTAATTGCTGGACAATAAAAAAATATTTTATTCAATAGTCGGCTCGGATTTTCCGCTATAAACGCCATAACATCTCGTTTGTCTCGCTGGATTCCGTACTCTTTCATAAAATGAGTTCCATTATAAAAAATACTGTTACTCAGAGCAGTTGTTTAACTGTCTCTGGAACTGTTTATCTCGTAACGATCCCTCCGTTGTGATTATAGGTAAAGAACCAGTAAAGAACCATTAAAACAAACGTTTATCTTTGTTTACTTTTTATTGGGTGAAGAGGTGCCTTATAGATCGAGTACAATATGTCATTTAAGAGTAAGAATTGATAGACAAGAAAAATTGTTTCAGTAGATTGTATCTCAAGCATTATCTTCTACAATAGAAGTAATAAATATGATAAAATATAACAGAAAAAATAATAGGGGAAATCTTTGTTTGTCTCCTTCTTTTTACACAAAATATCAATATTGAAGAACTTTGAAAATCGGCGATGTTATTCATTATTTTATTAAAAAGAAATAAAAGAAAATAAGAATTATACTATTTTTTTGTTGTTCTTCTTGCCTGGCTTTACAATTCAGTGAGAGTCTATGACGCGTGCACTGTAGCCATCCGTATGCTACGATCTTGCGCTTTCATTTTCCATTGTTGTTCCCCAATCCTAGATAAATTGGCTTCAATATCTCATCCTTCCATCTTTTAGTGGGACGGCCTACTGTTCTTCTACCGTCTGATCTCTCAAAAACACTGTTTTTAACAGTCTGTCTTCCTCTGATCTTACTACATGACCTGCCCATCTATCCGGTTAGCTTGTATATGTTTGACGATGTTTCAATACCACGCAGAGTCACCAATTCAGCATTGAACTCCACTCTTCAACGCCACTTCTCCACTCTCCTGTCAATTCATCTCTTTGAGGGCCAAATATCATTCTGAGAACCTACCATTCAAATTTGTTCTTTACGATATTCTGTGTGTGGGAGTTTCGAATTGGGTTTGTGTATTGTGTATTTTCAGAAAAGGGTTTAGTACCATAGATCATCTCCTCACTATGAAAATATTGATAGAGAATGCAAACGAATACAGCCTAGATTTATGTTTAGCCTTTGTAGACTATGAAAAAGCGTTCGATAGTGTCGAGATATGGGCGATAGAAAAAGCTCTAAATAACAACAGAATAGACTCCAGGTACAGGCAACTCTTACATAACATCTATAAAACAGCAACTATGACAGTCGAATGGGAAAATAAATCAAACAAAACTAATCTCATAGAAATACGTAGAGGCGTAAGACAAGGAGATGTAATATCCCCAAAACTCTTCACCTTAGCTCTGGAAGACGTCTTTAAAGAACTGGAATGGGAAGACATGGGTATCAACATAAACGGGAAGAATCTCAATCACCTCAGATATTGCGATGATGTTGTCCTTATTACAACCAACCAAGAAGAACTAGCCACAATGCTCACTCAACTAGCACAGGCATCGGAGAAGATAAGATTAAAAATGAACATTAGTAAAACCAAAATCATGACAAATACAAACGACAGAATAAATGTAAGTATAAATAATGTCAATATTGAGGTTGTTGACGAATATATATACATGGGTCAAATAATCAAAGCTAATAAAGAGAACCAAACAATTGAAGTACAGAGAATAATCCGATTGGCGTGGGCAGGATTTGGAAAGTTAAGATGGATACTAAAAAGCACAAAGATACAACAGTACCTAAAAACACGTGTATTTGACCAGTGCATCCTTCCTGTTCTGACGTATGGCTTAGAAACATGGACATTAACAAAGGCCAACATAAACAAAATTGAAATAACTCAGAGATAAACGGAAAGATCCATGTTGGGAATAAAACTACAAGACAGAAAATCAAACAAATGGATAAGAGAGAAAACAAAAGTAAAAAATGTAACTGAACATATAGCAGGGTTAAAATGGAGATTTGCGGGCCATAATGCGAGACAGGAAGATAAAAGATGGAATGCTGAAATACAAAACTGGAGACCGTAGACAGGAAGAAGAGGAAGAGGAAGACCTCAGATGCGATGGATGGCCGATATTGTTAAAGCTGCAGGAACTAACTGGAAAAGCGCAGCCAAGGAGAGACGGAAGTGGAAAGATTTGGGGAAGGCCTATGTCCAAAGTTGGATAGATATGGGCTAAAAGAAGAAGAAGAAGAAGAAAAGTGTGTATTGCATATGTATTGTGTATGATTGAAGACGTGTATCCCACATTTTATTATCCGCTTTGTTGGTATACTTCTTTATTTTTTCTCTTTTTCATGCCTGTTTCATAGACGGATTAACTAAGGAAGGGAGAAGCTGCATGAATATAAAACAGACAATTTACCGAAAATTAAGAGGAAAGAAGAATATTAGAAGCAAAAAATTCAAAAATATATATTATATGACATTCAGGTGATACAATTCATTGGGCGTCGAGGATTAACTCGGAATCACTCCACCCTGCCCCAATGGTCCAGGCTATCCACTGGCAGTCCGTGACCGATGGCACTCTGTTGCGCTATAGGAGCTCTCTATCAACAAAGTGCTTATCATGTGGGAGTCCTGGGCACAAGGACTCCCACACGAAATCCTACCCCGATCAATGCAGGCCAACGTGAGGCGCTATATTTCTGTTATCTCTAGTGATTGTCATCGATCTATATAGGTTGCTGGGACCTCGAGTCCCCTCTCTGGTTCGGTAACTTGACACTCGATGGAGACCCCTTATGCTCGTTTTTTTGGGTTTTGTTAGTATTTTTTGTGGTGTTTATTTTGTTGTTGTTATTCTTCTGTTTTTGGTGGACGTAGCCGTTTTTTGTGTTTTTGTAGATTTTGATTGAAGATAAATCGTTATTTGTTTTGATTTCCTTTAAAAATATTACTCACCCTATACAAAATATGAGGAAAGTTTGTTCGACAAAGTAACTCAGGTATATAACATAGTGTGAGCTGTCACTATGTGATGTGATGGTATCGTGTTAAAGAAGCTTACGCCTCCAAAGGTGCCGACTTACACCAACGTATACTCATGCAATTTTTAAGAGCGCTATAAAAAGAAATTAGAAACCTCTCGTCGACAGTCGGCGTGCGTTGTATCGTTCCATGGAAGCCCCCATGCCCCATACGGCACTCGAATGAAATGTTAGTTGCTCCGTTGACTATAGTACATACTTGGTAGCGGCCATCAACTGCAACTGGTTTGGTTGTACTGTTACGTAACTGATACACCTAACGTATATGGTATTAACTTAATACTATTAATTTATTTGATTAAAGTGCGTCCCAATTCCAGGTCTCCGTTAATACTTGTGACTTGCGAACACCGATATATCGATACTACGTGTATTCAATCAACATCTATGAGTTGTTAGTACATTTTCTTGCAAACTGTTGATCTGAAGAAATAGTCAATAATCCTAATTTATTTATTTATTTATAGTCGCAAACCTTGTGTCTAATTTTTTATTTCCTAAGCTCTAAAAAATCGAAACTTTTTGCTTTTGCTCCCATATTCTTGCCTGTAACTCGAGAGATAAAGGCAAAAATTTTTCATTTTTCCATTTTACATATTATTTATCTAGCTAGAAATTGAAAATTTAATGTTTATTCTTTAAAAAATAGCAATAATTGGGAAAAAGTGCAAAAATGGACTTGTTCCTTTGAATTTTTTTAGCTCTTTAAATAAGTAGTCAAAGAAAGGCTCACGTTTTCAATTGCACTTTGAAAAATTGAAATTGGTCAACTAGGATAGCCTAGGGAATTTTGTAAATTTATGGTGGTTAGGTTAGAGTAGCTCCTAGGCGCACCGAGCAAAAACTGAATCGGCGAGTTCAAATCACAACTTGTTCCAAAAATTGCAATTTCTCGGCTTCTTGTCATCCGATTTTGATCTTTTTTTTAATCGATGTCTCTAGCAACAAGGATTTCAAATATGGTAATTTCAAACACGTATTTTAATTGCAAAACGGGAAATTAAATTGGATTATACCATATTTTAAGCGATTTATTTAATTAATTTTAATAGATTAAAAATAATTTATGCAGTTTTATAAATTTATAACGATTATTACTCTATTTAAATTTAAATTTATTTACAGGTAAAAAAAATCGATTATTTCAAGTGCTTATTTTGAATTTTGTAATTTCTGCGGACCCTGAATCGCAAAATTATTATACCCCATTCCACGAATATACGACCCTCTTGGATTATCGCGACAACGAATATTTTACTGTGCAAAATATGAAGAACGAAAATAAATTGCAAATTATATTGTTGTTTATTGGAGTAATTATTAGAGCAAAATACTTTCGTACCTCTTATGTTACACACTAAAATATTCGTTGTCGCGATAATCCAAAACAGTCGTATATTCGAGGAATACACCATAATATGTAAAAACTATTAAACCGATCCTAACGAAATTTAGCACATGTTTCAGTCGTATTATAAAGTCTTTCTAGACGGCATAATATGAAATCCGTAATAATTTATTTTTAAGGGGTAGAACAAATTTAACGAAAATACTCTTTTTTCCATTTTTTTCTCAATTATTGCTATTTTAAAAACAATAAAAATTAAATTTTCGATTTCTATCTACTCAAATATTATGTAAAATTGAAAAAGGAAACTTTTTCCTTTAAAAATTTTTTTTGTAGTAGCAGTATCCCTCGAGTTATAGGCAAAAATTTGGGCGCAAGAAGAAAAAATTTTCGATTTTTTCAAGATTTTGTTTCAGGACATATGCGAATTTCGCGTGTCAAAATGTTCAATATGTTTAAATATATTCATTTTTTTTTTTCGAATACTGAAAAGCTAAGTAGGTATTTTAAAAAAATTTAAACGCGCAATGAAAGATTACATTATTGTCAAGGGCCGAAAGTCCCTTAGAATAACCAAAAAGTTTCTTTTGAATGAGATATTTGAAATTAAAATTCACACTAAGTTTTCTTTTTTTTTCACCCCTGTAACTTATTAAAATAAACATTATAGACGTTTTCAGGAACACTTTCGGCCCTCGGTAATAACGTAATATTTCATTTTGCGTTTAAATTTTTCAAAAATATTCTGCATTTACAACACATTAACATTTTGACAGGCGACATTTTGCGCCTATGCCCTTAATGGAAAATTACACACAAGACTTGCAACTGGCGCATATCATGACTATTGATACAAGGTACATCTTGAATTGATTCCAGTATGAAATTTCTTTCTATGAAAAATGTCTCATATGGTCTTAGTCCAGAAAGCCACTGCGCATCCGCTAGGAAAAATATTCCGATTCGGATTTTTTGCACAATCTTACTCAAAAAGGACCCCTTTTAACAAATTTGCATGTTGCCAGGACCAAAAGTGAGTCAAAAATTTTTTAAACGTTTTTTTTTTTGTTTTTTCCTAAAATTATTTGTTTTACATGGAACAAAGTTTTTTTAGGTTTTTTGGATCATTCCAAACAGAAAAGGTTTTTAGTGACTTTTCTCTAAAGTTGATAGTTTTTGACATATAAGCGATTAAAAATTGAAAAATTGCGAAATCGGCCATTTTTAACCTTCAAAAACTATGTGAAAAACTTAAAATTTGAATGTTGCCATGGTAGGTAGATAGATATTCTTTAAACATCGATTGATGAAATCCCGAAGAGTTTTTTGCAATACAGTATTCAAAACTTCTTTGTTTTTTAATTTCTAATCACGCGTGCGCGACACTATTTTCCACCGTTGCATGTGTATACAGTATGGTGCAAATAAAAAGAATAAATTCGTTATTTCGTAAACCGGCGACTTCAAGAGGAAACACTAGCGATCAACAGGTAGCAAAAACGCGTTCCAAGATTGCGGCTGTAATTTTGAATATTTTTCGAGATATTTGGCACACGTATTCGTAATATAATAAAGAATGGCGGTACAGAGCCCAATTTGAAAAATATATTAATATGTGGAAATTACTCTGTAATTAAATACAATATTAAAAAAACGAGCCTGTACCGCCATTAAGAAGAACAAAAAAATACACTTTCTTCAAATAAACTTTTTTATCCGATGCCTAGATTTTGTGTCATTTTGGAACTACTAATGAAATAAAAAATTTTAGTACATAGTTCCAAAATGACACAAAATCTAGGCATCGGATAAAAAAGTTTATTTGAAGAAAGTGTATTTTTTTGTTCTTCTTAATGGCGGTACAGGCTCGTTTTTTTAATATTGTATTTAATTACAGAGTAATTTCCACATATTAATATATTTTTCAAATTGGGCTTTGTACCGCCATTCTTTATTATATTACGAATACGTGTGCCAAATATCTCGAAAAAATATTCAAAATTACAGCCGCAATCTTGGAACGCGTTTTCGCTACCTGTTGATTGCTACTGTTTCCTCTTAAGGAAAAAACCCGAAACAGGTCGATTTTTAATTTTAAGTTATGATATTGTGGTATATATGGGATACTAGTGACGTCATCCGTCTGGGCGTGATGACGTAATCGATGATTTTTTAAATGAGAATAGGGGTCGTGTGGTAGCTCATTTGAAAGGTTCTTCAATTCTCTATTTAGTAATATAAACATTTACATAATTATTTATACAGGGTGTCCAAAAAATTTTTATTAAATTAAATTATTTGACAAAAAAAGAGGTAGAAGGACACCCTGTATAAATAATTATATAAATGTTTATATTACTGAATAGAGAATTAAAGAACCTTTCAAATGAGCTAGCACACAACCCCTATTCTCATTTAAAAATATCATCGATTACGTCATCACGCCCAGATGGATGACGTCACTAGTATACCATATATACCACAATATCATAACTTAAAAATAAAAATCGACCTGTTTCGGGATTTTTCCTTAAAGTCACCGGTTTACGAAATAACGAATTTATTCCTTTCATTTGCACCATACTGTCGGTGAAAAATAGTGTCGCGCACGCTTGATGAGCAATTAAAAAACAAAAGAGTTTTGAATATTGTATTGCAAAAAACTCTTCGGGATTTCATCAATCGATGTTTAAAGAATATCTACCTACCTTGGTAACATTCAAATTTTCAGTTTTTCACATAGTTTTTGAGGGTTAAAAATGGCCGCTTTCGCAATTTTTCAATTTTTAATCGCTTGTATGTCAAAAACTATCAACTTTAGAGAAATGTCACTAAATACCTTTTTTATTTGGAATGATCCAAAAAACCTAAAAAAAACTTTGTTCCATGCAAAAAAAATAATTTTAGGAAAAAAACAAAAAAAAAACGTTTAAAAAATTTTTCACCCACTTTTGGTCCTGGCAACATGCAAATTTGTTAAAAGGGGTCCTTTTTGAGTAACATTGTGCAAAAAATTCGAATCGGAATATTTTTCCTAGCGGATGCGCAGTGGCTTTCTGGACTATCTACTTTTCGGCAGTTCCCACTTTGGATGGTATCAGCAATAATGATTCTACAGATATGTGTTGTCTAAGCAAAGCATCTCCCTTTATGTCTTCTTCGGTCATCCTCCCTAGCTTTTCCAGGATCTTGTAAGCCAATGATTATTTTTGCTACATCTCTACATCTCTACATCTCATAAATCAACTCCTTAACCCCTTAGTGTTACCTGTTTGTGTCTACTACTGTCAACTACTTCGTTTCAGTACCCTACAGCATAGCAAGTCTAAAGTCAGTTTTATAGAATTTGTGCTTCTTTTATTGTACAGTACACCACTCCCCTTTTCCCTCTTCATCCATCCCACACTAATTTTACTAAGTATATCCCCGTCTCTTTGACGAGTGACCTGTATATTTTCTTTCATCGTAGCTATTTTAATTTTATTCACTAGCACCCTAAATAGCATGCTTGTTTGTATCAATACCATACCAATATCGCAAGTTCTTCAACCATGAAGTTTTTATTCATCCTGACTGCGTTTGCCTGCTATTTTCCCTTGCATAATATTTTGTATCAACCTATATTTTTGCGACCTCTGATTACATGTCCGAGGTATTCCAGCGTCTTCTTGATGCTTTCTATAATCTCAGTAGTCTCGCTGAGACATTCTAGTATTCTGAAATGTCAAATCTTCTCCCCCCAAGAAACTGTTTAAATTCTTCATTTTGAAGCATCACATTTTGAAGCCTCAAATCGATTTAGATCACTTTTATTTACAGTCCAAGACTCGACACCATAAAGTAAGATCGAAAACACGTAGCAGAGAAGTAGGGAGATTCGTATGCCAATTTTATATTTCTGTTAAATAATACCTTGGACATCCTTCTAAAAGCGGATCTAGCCTGATCAATTCTAGATCTAATTTCACCTTGACATTCTGCGTTACAATTTACCTATCCTAGATACGTAGATACTTACTAAAAGCCATGTAGAAATACAAAGGGCAAAATTTGTGAAAATGAAACATCAATTATGTAGTAGAGACCTAAGAATGGATCTAAGGATAAGATTGTTGCGCTGCAACATTTTTACAGCTTTGCTCTAAGGATCTGAGGCCTGGACTCAATGTCAATTAGAGATTAAGAAATTGGAAGCTTTTGAGCGTTGATGTTATCGAAGAATGATACGAATATCATGAGTAGACAAAATTACCAATTAATAGTGTGTTTCACTCACTGATATCTGACGGCATAAAAAAACCTAAAAGAATTATTATTAAATAACTTTAAAAGAAAACAAAATTAAAAAGAAAAAGATTAATCGTCTTTTCGTATACAAGTAAAATGTCCGTTCTGTAATCTCCCAGTGTTTTTTCATTTTGGGAGCAGCAACCATTACTCACTTGTTGCAAATTGTATCCATCCTAGCTTTAGCTTTCTTGACTAATTCTCCTTGCCAATAAATCCTGCAACGTAGATATTATGCTAACATGTACCTGCAGTACCTGTGAAAGTTGATTTTTGAGCTTTTCATAAACCAGTCAGATTTTATGGCCAATAAACTTGATGCAGAATTATGAGTCCAGCTTTCATTTGATAAGGTTGTAATACGCCAAAGAAAATTACTTGCGGAATTTAATTTATTGTCAGCCAAAACACATGTGAGGTGGGATATCATGCAGATGCAAGGATTCAGTGCGTTGTACAGCTATTAAGTTACATGGTTTATTATGAAATAGTATATATTATTGATATAATCAAAGATTTTATTGTGGATAATAATTTTTCTTCATTATTCATGAAAAGAGCATATCGGTGCAAATATACAAAAATTATTCAGAGTGTATTGTGTATGTTAAAGGTAAATTTCTTCTCTTTATATATAGCTTTTACAAATAAAAATATTGGTTGGTAAAAGGTAAAGATTCTTGTTTTTCTTCTTTGGCTACTACAATTGTTAAATCATGCTGCTATAATCGTTTCGGATCTACTGACGATAAAGACCTGGTCTGACTCTAATTTACTCTCTTTTAATATAGATAAAACAGTAGCATTATCCTATAAAGGAGCTCTTCAACCTTTGCCTCTTAATAACAGCCAGATCAGTACCGTTGATTCTGTAAAATTTTTTGATATTTTTTTAGACAGCAACTAGACAGCAATTTTTATTTTTTCATATCGATTCGTTAAGTAAGAAACTCGCCTCAACTTGCTATGCAATAAGATCTGTCTCAAGGGAACTGAATTTAGCATCTTCTAAAATAACATATTTTTCGTTGTTCGAGTCTCATCTTCGATATGGTCTTCCTTTTTAGGGTTCTAGTACAGCTGCTCAATTTCTGTTATTTTTAAATTGCAAAAAAGAGCAATAAGATATCTGTTTGGCCTCAGAAGATCTACACATTGCAGAAGTTACTTCAGAAATCACGGAATTTTAACACTTCCATCTTTATATATTCTAGAAACGGTTTGTTTAATCGTTGGTTTAATTCGTAAACACCTTCATGTCTTTCCAGCAAGGCCCAATCATATTTACTCCACCAGAAATTCAATCTTTGATATTTATTAACCGATCCCATCCACTGAGTTAGTAAAGAAATCTATATTATATTCCGCAAAAAAGTTACAACTTAAATCTGCAACATCTTTCCCAAAGTTCCGTAAAATAACAAAAGCCTATCTATCTAAAAGAACATATTATTCAATAGAAGAATTTCTTAATGAATAACTAAGAAAATTGGGTTTCATACGCAGTAGCTTAAACTGTCAATTCCTAATGTATTTTATTTTTTGTAAGTATGTTCAATTTACAATTTATATAAATGTTGCAATTAATTGTTTTTGTCTTTGGTTTTATATCATATTTACTGTATATTGACACGATATATCTAATTTTAGTAAATTGTAGTTGTTATTTGTTGTTGATATTATTTTTCTTTTGACTGTATGTAAGCTTTGTCCATAAAATTGTAAAAATTTTCAGTGACAATAAAGCATATTTCTATTCTATTCTATTCTATTCTAACTCTTCTCTGTCTTCAGTTGTTCAAAATTTAGTAATGTCCATTGTCGGATGTTTCTTAACCACGACAGTCTTTTCCTTCCTAGTCCTCTATTTCCCTTGATCTTTTCTTTCACTATTAGTTAAGCATATTGTTACTTATTATTTCTCAGTATGTGGCCTCTGTATGAAGTTTTTCTAACTTTCACTTTGTTGAAAAGTTCTCATTCTTTGCCTAGTCTATGCAGCACTTCTTCGTTTAAGGTATGCGATGGCCATGAAATTTTGAGGATTTTCCGGTAGATCCACATTTCAAGGGCCTTCAATTTATTTACGGTTGATATTTTAAGGGTCCATGTTTCAACTGCATAGAGAGAGAAGAAAAGATTAGAAAATATATATGACATGTTCACTATGCATAAGAAAGTTCGTAAAGGGCTCTGTATAATAAGAACAACACTAATACTGTAGTAGATAATCTAGGAAACGTTATTATTGATGAATGAGAAATACTTGAAACATGGAGTACTTATACAAATGAATTGTTTCAAGATGACAGGCCAAATCTAGTTCCTTAAAAAACTGATACGACTCTTAGTAAGATTTGATTATTTTGAGCAGTGTAATTGATTGGTCTGACATTATATTATAGTTATTATGACAGACAAATAATAAAATAAACAAACAAACAACAAACAACTGATTACATATTATATATTAAAATAATATAAATATCAACATCATATATTAAAATGATTCTCTTCTAATCTCTCAAAATGCGTACGATCTTCATGAGCGGTAGATATTTTTGGTCTTCCAGAACCTTGCTTTCTTTCGAGAGTTTCTTGTTCTCTCCATCTTTTATTAATCTTAAACTGTTGTTCTGCTTATAGGTTAAAATGGTTCGCTACGGCAGATAGTGACCAACCATCTTCTAATTTCGTTACAATTCTTGCTTTTAGTTCTTTGCTAGCATGTGGAGCCATTTTTTGAACTAAATAAGTTATCTAAAAATTTTTAGGATTTGGCAGTGACAGTGACAGTACGTAAATAATAAGTGTTTGTTCAAGATACACTGCTCAATTTTCTACAAAATACGCTTTAAGAGTCGTATCAGTTTTTTTTGGAACCAGCTGTAAATCAAGAATGACCTGAAATTTTAAAATCAAATTTTTCATGCAATAAAATCAGCCAAAACCAAGAAAGCACCTGGATCAGACAACATTCCAGCTGAACTCTTAAAAATGATACAAGAAGGGCAACATCAGTGCTCTAGTTAAACTTTTTAATGGCGTGTAGGTATATTACTGATGAAACACCTCAGGAATGAGGTCAAAAAAGGCTGTTTTTATAACAATTCCGAAGAAGCAGAGGGCAAACAGATGCGACTAATATAGGTTAGTTAGCCTGACGAGCCACAAATCGAAAATTTTTCTTCTCATTATTCATAAAAGAATAAGAAGACATTGCGAAATAGACCTAGATGAAATCCAGTTTGGATTTACGAAGGCGCTGGGGCCGCTGGGCACACCTGAGACACTTTTTGACTTAAATGTACATACTTCTCAAAAAATGCCGCGACCAACGTAAATATATTTATGTGGCTTTCGTCGATTACGAAAAGGCTTTTGATATAAGAAGAAGAGTTTTAACGACTGCGATACATGTTTGGCGTGTACATTATTTACCAAAAAATATGCAATGGCCTTAGATTTGCTGACTTGCCTCATTTATAGATATTAATGCACCTTTCAACACGTATAATTAAAAAAAAATTTAAATAAAATAATTTTATTTAAAATACATATTTAATTATTCTAAAATTTAGTAACTGACAATTCGATTACAACAATCTAACAATCACTTTTGTTTCAGGTAAATATTTTCACTATACAAACTTGCTTGGTGATAAACATTTTCGACAGATGGTAAGGCAAATCAAATTATTTTAAATATGTTTATTTTAATGATTATTTTTTAAGATATTTGATTACGTGTTTAATTATGTCCAATCAGATTAAAATTATACTGAGAATTATCTACAGTAGAAAATTACCGATATTGTAATTTTTTTTAAGTAGGACTGTTTGTGTTTAATGGCAACCAGTTTCCTAGTTTTGACAACTGTCACATTTAAGAAAATATCCATAATATACGTATTAAAAAATAATCTTACGAATATCACACGACAGTAAGAATAAATAAGAAAATAATGCTTCATTTTTACTCAAATTTGTTGTCATTGGTCAAAAGCCACTCGAGCCCTGCGGGCTGTCGTGTCTATTGCCAGACAACAAATTTTCGAAAAACTGTCGCATTATTTTCAATTTATTCTCACTCTCTTGTGATATTATACCCGATTATTTCATTCATAGGAGATTCTGACCAATAGAAAGCTACAGAAATCTGAATTAAATCGATAATTTTTGATAATTGCTCGTCGTTAAGTATATTACGTCAGATCCCCTTCGTTGCTACGAAAAAATACATTCAGTGACATTAATGACAATTAATGTTTTAAAAATTATAAAAGTGATGACTTTCAATCGTCAAATATTTATAAAAACTTTGTGTTTAATTGTACTAATTTGTACTTACATAAATAAATTACAATAAAATTTTGGTGTTGAACAGTTTTATTCATGAAATAATCGCAACAAATTGCACTCGAACTCTAAAATTAATATAGAATTTTTGCCCTCGTGACACTTTAACATAATTTCACTCGCCTTTGGCTCGTGAAATTAAAACTGTCAAAGTGTCACTCGGGAAAAATTCAATAATTTTAGAGCTCTTGTGCAATTACTACTGATAATTTTTGATAATTTCCCGTCGTCAAGTATATTACGTCAGATGCCCTTCGTTGCTACGAAAAGATACATTCAGTGACATTAATGACAATTAACGTTTTAAAAATTATAAAAGTGATGACTTTCAACCGTCAAATTAATATTTATTAACCGTCAAATTAATATTGCTCCAATTGTGTGGATTTCTTTGCGGATAGTTCGCGATTTTTAAAAACGCTAAAGGATTGCACCCTCTAGTTTTATGTTCTTGAATATTTTAAACTTGTGATTATATATCTTTACCTGTTATTTTTACTTTATGACTTGCTTTATTGTCGTAGTGTTTATTGTATCTTATTGTATTTTACGTATATTTGTAATATTTTGTTAGTTCTTCATATCTTCTGTAATGTTTTATTGTAATGAGCTTTGCTCGTAAATATATATAAATAAATAAATAAATAAATAAATTTATAGCAACTGTGTGTTTAATTATTGTACTAATTTGTATTTACATAAATAGATTACATAAATAATCGCAACAAATTGCACTCGATCTCTAAAATTAATATAGAATTTTAGAACTATTGTACAATTACTACTGAGAATTATCTACTGTAGAAAATTACCGATAGAATTTTTTTAAGTAGATTGTTTCTGTTTAATGGCAACAAGTTTCCTAGTTTTGACAACTGTCACATTTAAGAAAATATCCATAATATACGTATTAAAAAATAATCTTACGAATATCACACGACAGTAAGAATAAATAAGAAAATAATGCTTCATTTTTACTCAAATTTGTTGTCATTGGGCAATAGCCACTCGACCCTGCGAGCTCTCGTGTCTATTGCCAGACAACAAATTTTCGAAAAACTGTCGCATTGTTTTCAATTTATTCTCACTCTCTTGTGATATTATACCCGAAATTTTTTTTTAAATACCTAACGATCTTTTTTCAACTATTTGTGTATCTGCTTACAACTAAATACTTTATTGATTGTTTTCTATAGAATAAAAGAGTATTTTTGTAACAGTCCGTCGTGCCACACTTTGTCAGATGCTTTTGCTATATTCAGGAATACTAAACAGATTTTATCCCCCTCCAATGCTTTCTCTATTTCAGTTATTATTCGATGGACCTGGTCAATCGTGGAGAGTTTATCACGAAATCCAAATTAGTATAATATTTTTTTTTTCAATATTATATTATACTTATATTTTTCCCCATTTTAACTGCATATAACTTCTAAACGGCTCAAGATAGAAATATGCGGTTTTCGCTGAAATGTTTTATTTTAGCAAAAGTTTTGTCTGAATTGATTGAATTTTTTATATCGCTTTCAAATACGAAAAAAAAATGGCGGATTTTTGAAAAAAAACGTTGTTGATTTTTTTTAATGGAACACCCAGTATATTTTTTTGTAAATTGAAAGAAAGGTCATTCACCTATCCAGCGATATAAAGTTTTTCAAAATCGGTTGTCAAATCACTGAGTAATTAATTTTTAAAATGAGAGGTGCAACATGGATATCACATACGTAAATAACATAACTAAGCAAATTGATAGGTGATTTCCACATTGCATCTCTAATTTTAAAAATGAATTGCTGTCATTTGACAACCGATTTTAAAAAATTGTATATCGCTGGATAGGTAAATGAACGTTTTTTTAAATTGTTAGTTAAATGACCTTTTTTTATGTCGCTTTTAAATACAAAATGGCGGAATTTTGAAAAAAATATTTTTCAGTAACTTGAAAAAATGGTCATTTACCTATCCAGTGATATAAAAATTTTTAAAATCGGTTATCAAATGGCTGAGCAATTAATTTTTAAATAGAGATGCAATGTGAAAATCACATAACATAATATCAATTTGCTTATAATGTTATTGAGGTATGTGATATCCACGCTGCACCTCTCATTTTAAAAATTAATTACTCAGTGATTTGACAACCGATTTTGAAAAACTTTATATCGCTGGATAGGTGAATGACCTTTCTTTCAATTGACATAAAAATATACTGGGTGTTCCATTAAAAAAAGTCAACAACGTTTTTTCAAAAATCCGCCATTTTTTTTCGTATTTGAAAGCGATATAAAAAATTCAATCAATTCAGACAAAACTTTTACTAAAATAAAAAATTTCAGCGAAAACCGCATATTTCTATCTTGAACCGTTTAGAAGTTATAGGCAGTTAAAATGGGGGAAAATATAAGTGGACACCCGGTATTATATTATGTATATTTATTGTAGGAAATAGTATATGTATTGTACAACAAGAGAAAAAAAGACATATTTCTCACGAGCGCAGTTTGTTGGCACGAGCCGAGGTACGAGGCGAGTGCCGCAAATCAAACGAGAGAGAAATATGTCGTTTTCTCACGTGTTGTACACTATACTTTTTCTATGGATGCATTTTTGTCATGAGTTCAAACTTCAAAATTAAATAATTTAGGTGCTTTTATGTAGATTATATGCCAAAATTGAAATAAAATACATATTATACACATATGTAGGTATTTAATATTCTTAATATTTATATACTTTTATTTATTTAAAATTATAGTTACCAGTTATATTTGAACAGTTTTGAAAGGTAATTCCTTTGATTTGACACATTTGATTTGACAAAAATATTTGTGTTTGTATTGTGCATGTTACCATGGAAACCGCGAGTCTACGTATGGAACCCGTGAGAAAAAATATTTCTCACTGCAATGGCCGACTTTTCTCACATCCTGAGAAATTGTTCGTTGTGAATATATTGTAAGTAGTAAGGGAAGTTGCACATTGTATAGCATCCATAAAATAACAATATTGCAGTAAAAAATGTGGACAAAAAGAAAAAAATTAGTTTTATTTATATTTTAGTTAATATTTTAAAGCATTTTCACATGAATGATGAATGTTGCATTCAAATTTATAGTTTTTCTATGAATGCTATACAATATGCAACTTCTCTCGCTATTTACATACATTCAAAACGAACAATTCCTCACGCATTGAGAGAAGTTGGCCATTGCAGTGAGAAATATGTTTTCTCACGGGTTCTCCTACGGTCTTCCATACTGTGATCGCCTTTCCATGGTAGCATGCACAATACAAACACAATTAATGTTGTCAAATAAATGTGTTAAAGCAAAACCTACCAGGAATTACCTTTCAAACCTTTTCAAAAATAACTGTTAATTAGAATTATAAAAAATAAGGTATATAAATTTTAAGAATATTAAATACCTACCTGTATATGTACTTTATTTCAATTTATGCATACAATATATCTAAAAGCACCTAAATTATTTAATTTTGAAGTTTGAACTCTTGACAAAACCGCATCCATAGAAAAAGTACAGTGTACAACACATGAGAAAATGACATATTTCTCCCTCGCTTGATTTGCGGCCCTCGCCTCGTCCCAACAAACTTCTGCGCTCGTGAAAAATGTGTCTTTATTCTCACTAGTTATACAATATACTATTTTTACTCAAAACTGGCATTCCATGAAGAAGAATTAACTAAAGTAACAAAACAAATTTTGCATGGGCAATGAATGCTTATTGCCGTGTGAACAGATTGCTGTACCCATTTTAGTTAAATAAGAAAAATTCCTCAGCAGAAGTAGGATCTGGTACCAGGTCTCAAAACGCAACTCAAAAATATTGAGAATATCATTTTAAAGTTATCTACTTTAAAATCTATAATGTCTGAATTGTCAATATAAATGAGTCAGATAAAATTAAATTATTATAAGAAGAGTTTTTGACCAAGCAAGAAAAACAAAATTTGTTTGATTTATTAATATTTTTTTTTTATTTTCAAAACGATTTCCGAAGTTGCTTATTCCGTACGAATGGTATGTTTATGTTTGTACGAATGTCATACTCAAATTTACAGTTTTTTATTCAAAACTGGCCTTCCTCGAAGAAGAATTGCTTAACTAAATGAGCAAAACAAATTTCGCAATAAACAATTGAAAACAATGCAAATTGTCAATAGTAAAACATGTCGGAACATAATATCACCTGTCATTAGTATAAATAAAAGAAACTGAAGTTACCAAAGGGATGACATTGTTCAAACAATCTGAAGAAAAAGTAAACTTATTCAAAACAATTCATGTACGCTTGCGTACAAGCCATAATCCTTGCAAATGCAAAGCCCACTTTCTACTTCGGAGATTTGATTCAGTGTGTACAAGACATCGGAGGAAAGTGGACCTAACCCGCGGTTCGAAATTTCGTGCTATCGTCAACGCCGACGTACATTGTGTTCCACGTTCCACCAAAAGGACTGACGACTCTATCCCGCTTACTCCGTTCACACGCGTTGCCGAATATGAACCCTATGATCGATAACACGTGATAGTGTGTGAAGAAGTGTTGTGGTTTTTCCAAAAAAAAATAAAAAAGGATTAACTTACATGTTTATTTATCAGAAGAAAGGTGTGTAAACTTCATTACATTAACGAAAGACAATACAAAAATTATTTTCTTTGACTGTAAAGGAAATATTTACGTACAAAGTTGTTTTGGCCAAATGTCAATGAACGTTATCTATTATCTTGTATTTATGAGCATCCTTACATAAAGGATTATAACATTTTGTTAGCAAAATATTAACAAATCCATAGTTTCTTTCTGCTCTGAGCCGTTAATCCCCTAGTAAACTTCGTAGTTATTAATAGAAAAATATAAATAAATAAAGTTTTTATTTGTACGCAAAATGTAAAAATACATCGGTTTTGGCAACGAGTCATTGAACTGTATTCACAATCATAACTGATTTTTATTTCTATATAATCGCGAAAATAAAACTTAAATTGAATGAAATAAAATTATTTGTAGTAGTTGGTACCCTGAAAATGTTAATGTTCTAAATAGATGGATTTTAAATCAGTATTTGATTTGGTACATACTTGCAGCGCGATTATTTATTGAGAAATATCTATTATGAGAAAAAATAAAAATATAATATTACATAAGTTTTTGAATATTTTATACTCTGTATAAATATACGACTCATGTTATGGTATGTCAGTCAGGTCTATGACATGGGTATCCTTTGTAAATTGAGCAATATTTTGGGTTATTATGTTCATATTTTATCTCGGTTCATGTTAGTTTTGTTTTTAGAATTAATTGAAGTATTAAATTTCTTAAATAATAATATATTATAGCACTTCGAGCCAAGCAGTCTTATGGCTTGTTTCTTCTTCTTTCATTTCTGTTTGTTCGCTTTTTCTTTCCAATTGCTTACATTGAGATACTTACCTCAAGTCGGCATGAACTTCATGACTCCATCTGGTCCTAGGCTTTCCTTTTCTCTATTTACCACCTATTGTAGCACTTAACGAGATTTTCGGTATTTTAACGTGAGTCATTCTTTGGACATGTCCTAACCATCTAAGTCTTTGTGCTCTTACTACTGCAGTTATACAGGGTTGCGAGAAAGTCTGGCAACAAGTTATTTCCTCGGAAACCGCTAGAACGATTTTTATGGATTTTGGTGGGTGACAATCTTTTAATGCGGCCGATATTATAGTGGTAATTACATTGTTGTCAAATCTTCCATTTTTCTGAAAATCTAACGAACTTTCTTATTTCAAATGGAATTCCTATATGTATATTTTTTGAGTTTTGGAATCCTTGAGGAATACTGATTATTTTTCATATAATATTCCCTATACCTAAATGCCATAATTTCGGAGTTATTGCTACATTTATTAAAAAAATTTAAATAATTAAAAAAAATCAATTTTTTTGGCCCTGGTAGACATTATTTTAGGTTCTTTGGATCATTGGGAACAAAAAAGGTCTTTTGTAATTTTTCTCTATAGTTAATCGTTTTCGAATTATAAACAATTTAAAACTGAAAAAAATCGAAAAATGACGATTTTCTAGGTTCAAAAACACAAGTAAAAAATATTATTTTTAAAACTACGAAATGCCTAAATTCAAGATCAAGCCTTATTTTATCAGATACCGACAAGCAATTTGGTCTTGTTTAATTTTAAAGTATTATTTAATGCAGCCCGATCGCCCGTTCTCTCATATGCGCTTCATTAATAATTAAAAAAAAAAAACAATATTTTAGAATAAAACGTGCCAAAAATTCTTGCAGGTATCTGATGGAAGAAGGTCTGATCTTGAATTTAGGTACTTTGTAATTTACAAAACTATTTTTAATACTTGCGTTTTTGAACCTGGAAAATCGTCATTTTTCGTTTTTTTCAGTTTTAAATTGTTTATAATTCGAAAACAATTAACTTTAGAGAAAAATTACCAAAGACCTTTTTTGTTCCCAATGATCCAAAGAACCTAAAATAATGTCTACCCGGGCCGAAAAATTGATTTTTTTAAATTATTTAATTTTTTTTTAATAAATGTAGCAGTAACTCCGAAATAATGGCATTTAGGTATAGGGAATATTATATGAAAAATAATCAGTATCCCTCAAGGATTCGAAAACTCAAAAAATATACATATAGGAATTCCATTTGAAATAAGAAAGTTCGTTAGATTTTCAGAAAAATGGAAGATTGGACAACAATGTAATTACCACTATAATATCGGCCGCATTAAAAGGCCCACTAAAATCTATAAAAATCGTTCTAGCGGTTTCCGAGAAAATAACGTGTTGCCAGACTTTTTCGCAACTCTGTATGAATAAGCTTCTTATTATAATTTTTCTAACTCTTTGATTGTTTTTGTTAGTGTCCGCTGATTGTTTATCATTTTCCCCAAAATATCCTTCGAAGTATTTTTCTTTCCCACACTTCTAACATTGATGGCTTTTGTTTTGACATTAAACGAAAACGTATCAATATTTCATCGTATCAATTTGGGAATCAAATAAAACCGGTTAAAATGTACACGAGACAACAAATTATGCAATAAATAAATAAGAATGTGTCTCAAAAACATGAAGCAAAATGAACGAAATCATCATGGAGAAATATTGGAAACAACATACAGAGAGAGAAAAAGAAGTATCTGGATTTTAAGAAGAAAGTAGTATAATATTTTTTATATATTTCTTTCCCTTTTTTTTGTTTTACAGATATGTTTTGGTTTAAATAAATAATCAATGGAGGCTGTAACAAACTCTTTTGTATTTTACGGTAACTTCTTCTGTCTTTTCCGTGGTCGACCCATAATTCTTTACCCAATAGTGATTTGTCTCTTGCTATCTTGATCACCGTATCTTCAGTCATTGTATCTTATAATATATGATTGTTCCATTCTCTCTTCCTATTCAGTATTCACTCGCCTATCTTTTCCACCTTGTATGTTGGTCTGATTTCGTCACTTGTTTTTAAATCCCTCAGTGTGTGTCCCGTTATTCATCCTAGATTTGCATTGTTATTGTGTCTAGCATTATTTGTGTTTTGGATGTATCAGATCTCGTTTCTGATGGCCGTGTATGTCATTATTGGTCTTATAGCCGCTTTGTAAATTCTTGTCTTCGTTTCCATCCTAATTTGTTTGTTACTTCATATTGTATTGTTTAGACATCCTGCTGCACTATTGACTTTCTGTATTTGTTCTTTGTTACATCTGCTTCTATAGCTACCGTAACTGTATCGTGCGATCCTTACATAGTTGATTTACCCGATCTGTTCAATGCTGGTTCCATTGAATTTCTATTTTACATCTAGTCGGTTCTTTGTTGATGACTATTGTTTTTGTTTTCTAAGTTGAAATGATCATGTTTAGCTTTTTGCTGTTATCCTGAACTTATTGAACAACCTTTGTAAGTTCTCCTCATTTCCCGCTGTTAGTATGTCATCGTCTGCATAGCAGAGGATCATAATTTCTTTATTTCCCATCTTATGATTTGTATCTCGCTTCGCTGTTTTAATTATTTCATCTATTATGAGATTAAATTAGAGAGCCCAATGAGGCTCCCTGTCTTATACCTGTGCCAGTGTCTATTTCCTCTGTCATTTGTCCACCTATTCTGGCCTGATTTTGTTGTCCTTGTATATTGTACATTGTACAGTAACTGATAGCGATAAATCTGATTTCTCACTAAAATGTTTATGTTTTCCAGAATTTGATTAGGCATTATTTTTTTAATTTCCGCTCAATCTAGAGATTACAGATTTGTTTGTATCTAGAAAGAACATTGATGAAAGTAAGAGATAAATCGCATATTTATATTAAAATTAGAATACATAGTCATGTTAATTAATGGTTTTAAAAAAGTATTTTGGGAAAATATAAAATATAAGATTAAACCATGTAGAAGGGACATATAATATTTTTGCAGATAAGACGGTACAGATGATTTTTGCATGACATCCTGTAGGACAAAAGCTCTATCATTAAAGATAAATGTTGTGAAAGTCTTCAATATTTGGGCTTACAGAAGAGGATTATGAATGAGCTGGGTAGATCTGGTTACACGTATCTAAATATTAAATAGAAAATAAAAAGGGAAAGAAGTTTTCATTTTTACATTTTAAAGTTTCCACTTTCAATACTATTAAATATAAAAAGTTGCCAATAATGCAAGGAAGAAATGAAGCCGATATTTGATGGCTTCCTAAATTATAAAAATTTGTGAATGTTTTGTTTTTCATATGTGCGTCGTTGAACTAGTGTATGTATGTATTTGTTTACATCGTAAATTATAATATATAATGATACATAACAACTATTTTTATCCCTAATCTCACCACATTTCATTTTTTATTCAAACTCTTCTATCTCCACCACAATGTTTTTAAGAAATGTGGTATAGTCGGTTCGCTAAACTCAAACACAACTGGCTAGTGATTTTAGTAAGTAATTTTGCGAAATTGGCAAAACAAATTACTAAATTGTTAATAATTACTAAATAGTTAGTAATTTTGCCAATTTTGGCAAAATTTGCAAAAAACGAAAAAAAAACTACATACTAAAATCACTAGCCAGGTGTGTCTGAGTTTAGCGAACCGACTATATCATACATATCACCATTGATAATATTATACCTACAAGATTAAATTGCTAAAAAACTTGTGATCCTGTGTATTGTAATTTCAAAAAAAGTCATCTGTGATATTCATTTAATAACTTTTACTTCTCTTGAAATTATAATTATATTTTGACAACTGTATCCGATGTGAAAGCCATCTTCTTCCTTCTTCTATGTTTATGAATTTTTTCGTTTTAACGTGCTCTATCAAGTCCGCTTGACGTTGGCGACTAATATGGCGAAATTGTCTCATTTTCGAGCTATTCTAAATAGTTGCTATGCTTTCTTTATTCCTGTCCACTCCCTGATATTTTTCAACCAAGAGGCCTGTTTTCTACCAATTCCTCTGCGTCCTTCGATTTTTCCAATCATAATAAGTTGAAGAATATTATATCGGTCGCCCCTTACTACGTGTATAAAATAGGCCATCTTTCTACATTTGATGTTATCAAGCTGCTCGCGAGCAGCATTTGCTCTCTAAAGAGCAAAGTATGTATGTATATGATGAGTATATTATACCCTTAAGAATAGCTTTAATGGAGGATTTATGCAGCGGGTTTTTGAAATTTTTTGGCCTCCTCTTTCTCCAGATTTTACGCCACTTGATTTTTTTTGTGAGGTTACCTACAGCGACATTCATATTTTTTCATGTACCTCGCATAAGATTGAAAAAAAAATTGATAACTGATGATTGCATCTTATATTTTAGACCATGCAGTCCTTTTTATGAAGAATAACTTTTTTTGGTAAAATTAATAATTACCAACTTTAGTTAATCTAAAGAACTTTATATTTGGATTTGAGGCAACAATTAACTGCTATAAACAACTTCTTGAAAGAAGTCTTTGTTTCTACAAAATTATTATTAAAATGAAAGAAGTCAGTGAACGTTATCTATAAATATTATAAAGTATTATAAAATATAATTACTTGTTATTTTAATCAGTCGTTTAAAAAAACACAAAGTTTGCATAATTTTGCCATATTTAGGAAGTACTGTTATAAAATTATTCAATCTATACAAGATTGTTTACGAATTTTGTGAGTCAGACATGGTAACTGTTAATTATTATAATAAAGTTGTGACGCCACTTTTTTTGTTTTTCTAGAAAGATATTCTTATCTTTGCAAATTTGTATATGTAAATTTAAGTTGGCCTTATTTCACCCTTATGAAAAGCTTCTCAGATACATTGACCTTTAAAATATCTCTTAAAATATTTTCGAATAAATGCTTTCTTTTTCGCTTCTGTTTATACATTTTTTATCAATTTAAGCAAGCCAAAGAATGTAATACTGAAGGCATTTTCCTGTGGCTTTTTACTTTTTATTAAAGTCTATAAAAGTATTATTGCACAGAATAAGAAATTAGTCACTTTAGGGAACTTTATAGCATTTCTATCCTTTTTTAACTATTTTCGGTTTTAACTAGTTTACTAAAGGATTTGTTAAACTAGTTTTTTAGACCGTGCTTTTTAATTGTTAATAATAATTATGCGTCTTGATCCGGTTTTTTTGCCGGTGCAGCGCGCACTATTTTCAAACATCTACTATTTTCCTCCGAAAAAATTTTTTCTAGATTCTTTGGGACATTCTAAATAAAATAAATAAATAAATAAACAGTCCGTCTAATATACTTACCGTTGCACGTCATTATCTACGTCAGACATCTAAGTTGACATAGTTGCCAAAGTATAAAAAAATCCTGAATCCATTTTAAATCAAATAGATCACATAATTATTGCAAACGTGGATTATACAACAAACAAATTAATATTCAATGTAAATAAATAAAAACTTTGCAAATAGAAAACAATAATTAAGTTATAATATTGCGTTAAAGTAAATAATAAAAACAATAAATATAACAAAACAAATACTCATAGTAAAGAATAAAAAAAAAATAAGAAATGTCATCACCGCAACTGTCAAATAAATGTTACCAATTTATGCCAAAATGTCACCTTTGTTCGATTGCAGTTATAGTGTAATCCGAACAAGTGTGCTTTATAAAAACGTTTTATATTCCACTTATACAAATTAAATGAAACAAGTTAGGGTATGTTTCTTTAAATCTACATTAATAAAAATCTTTAAATATTATATCTACGCGTATATAATAAAATATGTCTAGTGGCTGTAATTCCAGTGTACTCGGCAAAATGATTCTAAAAAAGAACACACCTACCGCTTAAATATTTCTTGTTGGTATTATGTGACGTCACGGGCTATGACGCGGATGACGTGTAACGGTAAGTATATTAGACAGAGTATAAGTTTCTTGACATTTTTCTCAAAAGTTAATAGTTAAAAATGACAAAAAAACACATTTTCGCATTTTAAATCGCTTATAACTTTAAAACTAGTAACTTTTAAAAAAATGTCAAGAAACTTACTTTATTTAGAATGTCCCAAAGAATCTAGAAAAAATATTTTTTGAAATAGAGCGCGCCGCACCGGCCAAACAATCGGATGGACATGCATAATTAACAATTAAAAAACTACGGTCTAAATTGAAGTTATACCCGATCACTCTTCGGAATTTTGAAAAGAAATGTTTAAACTTTAAGCCAAGTTATTGGCACCCTTAAAAATACTAATTTAAATATGAGTTTTTAAGCCTCGAAAATGCGTATTTTCGCATTTTTTAGATTTTAAATCGCCTATAACTCGAAAACTGTCAATTTTTGAGAAAAATTACAAGATACCTTTCTTGTTTAGAATGACCCAAAAAACCTAAAAATATATTTTTTGGAGCAATAAAAGGTGATCTTATGTATTTGTTTAAAAAAATTGTTTAAACAATTTCTGCCCAAAAATTCCGTCCGGCACCCTTCAGATCTGTTTAAAGGGGGGACATTTTTTAATATGAATCCGCAGAGAAACCGAATTAGAAATGTTTTTCAGACGGGAGCGGTCTCACCACATGGACTAAGTAGCGAGTATACTCTCCTCTGTAAGTGATAACAGCTTGCGAACGACGAGGTATGCTTTGGATCAGATTTTGGATCACATTCTGCGGAAGATTGTTCCATTCCTGTACCAATATGTCGCGAAGCTCTCTTGAATTTCGGGGGGCCTACACATGAGTCCGTAAACCTCTTTTGGCGCCGGACTCCACTTGCGATTTTGTAGTCGCGCGATTGTTTTGTCGCGAAAATTGAACACATTGTTTCAAATACAAGTCAATCCATTTGCGACTAAATAATCGTGGATTGACTTGTATTTGAAACAATATGTTCAATTTTCGCGACAAAACAATCGCGCGACTACAAAATCGCAAGTGGAGTCCGGCGCTTAATCTCGTCTCAAACATATTTTATGGAATTGATATCGGGACTGCGAGCAGGCCAAACAAATCGTGTGATTTGAGGTGACAGAATTATTCTGTCTCTTGCCATTGACCATAATGTAGCTTCCAGAATAATTATTTTAAATTTTTTGTCTGGTGTCTGTTATTTGTATAATTGTATGTGAATGTTTACTATATTCCTGGATGTGCTGGATAGCCTCCTATTTTTTGACGAAATGCCCCTGAAGATATTCTGAGAGCGAAAGTACTTGGGCAAGATTTAACTAAAAACTGCTCGATATTTGCCTTTTATTTGGAAAACTCATATATTCAATATATCTGACAGCTGACAGAACTAACAAAAAATATTAACTTATATAATAACTCAACATTTTCGTATCGACTTAAAATCTAATGATAAAATTCGATTTAAATTAATATTAATGGGTAATCTATAATTATGGCGCAAAATTCAAGTGTGTATTACCCATTAATCACCTCATAATTAAATTTCGTAAAATAGCACCGGCAAAGATGTGGAATAAGAGTTGCTGTTAAAATGTTACATAAATCCAATATACAAGTTCTGTCCATGATTTGAAACTTTCAAGAACCACGTTATGAAAACAGGTGTTTAATTTTTATAATTAGTAATATGCGATAGGTACCTACTGGGGAAATCTGAAAGAAATGGTGTTACGAATAATAAGCTGATAAAATATTATAGCTTTAATACCACTTTGTTTTATTTTTTTAATGTAAAAATGGAATTGTATCATTTCTTTGTCATAATTCTCGTCGTATTTTGTCGCTTCGATTTTCTTCTTAGGGTGCCATGTTCCTATAGGGAATGTCGGCGACTACCAAGGATAGAATATTTTTTGATCTCGGTCTTGAGCTACATAAATAGCAATTGGTCTGCTGTTGAACCAGTACAATCCGACAAGCGAGACCTGGCGGGTGACCTTCTCGTATTGGATATTTCTCGTTGTGTATGTTCGCGCAAGGTCACCCGCCAGCTATCGCTTGCCGCATAGTACACTGTCATAAACTCAACCAGAAGAGTTTCTTTCGTTCTATCCATTTCTTTCCTTTAATTTTGGTCTCAGATCTTGGTTCTCTGGTGATATGTTCAAGATATTCTAGTTTACGTCTTTTAATAATATTGAATAGAGTTCGTTGATGCCCTATCCTTTGAAAAACTTCTTTGTTTCTGGTTCTGCTGCCACGTGTTATTTTTCGTATTCTTCGATATAACCACATTTCAAAAGCCTCGCTTTTATTTATGGTATCGACACACAAAGTCCAAGTTTCACATCCATACAAAACCACATACATACTATACATTATTGTAAGATAGTATCTTGCAAACTTTTCACAGACAATAGAATACTGGACAATATGGGTCTGAATATTTTTGAAATGTACTTCTTGTTTGTTCAGTTTGACATCTGATTTCGAATGATGGTTCTAAATTTTGGGTGATCCAACATCCAGGATATTTCTGGAAACACAACATATTTGTGTACCACCATATATTTAGTTTTGCGGATATTTATCGATAATAATTTTTGAAATTGGAAAGAAATCCTTTGTAAAAGGTATAAAAATTTTTTATTAAAAATCCCTTAAAAGGGCTACATCACAACAAAACGTTTTCGATTTTTATAAAAAATCATCATCAGTGTTCGATAAACTGGATGCTAGCTGAGCCACAAAAGAAAAATATCTGGGTAAAAACCCTTTACATATAATATAGATGCCTTAAAAGTGCATACTTCGATAAAAAGGCCTGTGATGGTCACATGGCAAACAGGATAATGCCCTAAGGTAAGGTATACAGGTTTCCCAACACGTGGGATCCAAATTGAGTTGATCACATTTCAATGACTTAATGGCAACTGGTTGATATAATAGTTGCTGCTTAATAGTTGCCATTAAGTCATTGAAATGTGATCAACTCAATTTGGATCCCACGTGTTGGGAAACCTGTATACCTTACCTTAGGGCATTATCCTGTTTGCCATGTGACCATCACAGGCCTTTTTATCGAAGTATGCACTTTTAAGGCATCTATATTATATGTAAAGGGTTTTTACCCAGATATTTTTCTTTTGTGGCTCAGCTAGCATCCAGTTTATCGAACACTGATGATGATTTTTTATAAAAATCGAAAACGTTTTGTTGTGATGTAGCCCTTTTAAGGGACTTTTAATAAAAAAATTTTATACCTTTTACAAAGGATTTCTTTCCAATTTTGTGATTGATGGTATACAGCCAACTACAGGAAAACCTTTTCTTTTCCTTGTGGATTATTTAATAATTTTTGCATTTTATGTCAACTCTGCCTTAAAACAGATGAAAAATGGAAAAACTCCTAGAGATGACGGAATAACAAAAGGAAATGATTACAGCTGGAGGTCAAATTACTTTGGAGGCAGTTAAAATCCTAATGAAAAAGTGTTTCTTTGAGGAGTGGTATTCCAACCTCTTGGCAAAATGCGCAGGTACTACAGACCAATAAGCCTGTTACCACATCCGTACAAATTGCTTACCAAAATAATTACTAACAGACTATCAAATAAATCCGATAGTTACCAGTTGAACAAGCGGCATTCCGCAAAGGTTATAGTACCATAGAACACCTACAGATAATAAGGACACTTATCGAAAAATGTAACGAATACAATGAACCTCTTCATTTCGCATTTGTGGATTACAATAAGGCATTCGATTCCATAGAACTCTGGTCCGTATTAGAATGAATTAATAACACAAGGATTGATTCTAGATACAGATATAGAATACTTCTCAAATACATATTCAACAATGCAACTATGCAAATAAATGTATCAGAAGCTCTAACAACAAGCAAAGTAAGAACGGAGAGAGGGGTTAGACAGGGAGGCACTATCACTATCTCTCCAAAATTATTTACTCTTGTATTAGTACAAACGTGGAATTAAATTTGATGGCAGATCCGTTTGAAAATTATATCCGAGTAGATATTGAAAAACATCGGGGAAATAAAGCATTCCTATCTGATTCATCTTTAAATGTAATCGGTTAATCTCTCATCCACTCGAAAGACTGCTTTCATGGTTTTCTATGACATGTAGATCTTTACCATCAGTGCTTTTGGTTATAAATCTTGTTTACAGGTTTTAAACTTAATCCACATATCTTGTCTCCGAGCCATTGATATGTGTCATTCCAACTAACAATCTAAATGCGAATTTTGGGAGTGATTTCTACCTGCTTACTCTACCTTCCTCTAGAGGTGATTTCTTACCGTTTAAAGAAGCAAATGAAGCCTTCATTCAGTTTTCCTCAGCAAAACACACAGACAAAATAGCCCTAAAACATGTTGGTCGCATTATTCAGTGACCGTCAGAACTTAAATATTTATACTGATTACATCGAATATACATTTTTGAAAACAACGTGACACGTTCATAATCGGTAATTAAAATTATAAATTATGGCTTACACTCGTTGACTATTACATGAAGATCATAGTGCAGTAAAACAGTTGTTAATGACATTACCTTATTTTATGTGATTATTGCATATTTTACTGCTGCCATGCTATAAATATACAAACTCAATTATCTTATATAATCATTATAAAACTAAAAACTTCCAAACACGATTTGCTATAAACATTTCTTTGAACGAGCATGAAAAATTTACGTCGGTCGTTTCGCTAATAACCGAAGAAAATCAAATGCAGTGTCCAGTGTGGAGTGTGATGCAAAGAAAAATATAGCATTGAACTTTAAAATTTCAAAGAAAAATGTTACATCTAGTTAATTTAGTACTATATAATTTTTTAAGTATAGTGATTTTGGGAGTATTAAGTAGGTTAACCAACAATATTATCATCATGGCTTATTCACTCCTGGCGAAATGTTTGCCGCCCTTTTGGGCTTTCTGAATGATTTGTTGCGGAGAATCAGTCCGCTGTTGTCTTTTATTATTATAGCAGCGTGTTGTGTGACTTGGCCCTGTCTGCAATTTTCCTCCATTCTTTCCAGTCCTTACACCGCTCCTTCCAGTTGTAGATTCTTAGCTTCTTTATGTCTCCTAAGACTTGATCTCTCCATCTTGTTTTAGGTCTTCCCATCTCTTTGTTGTTGGTCTCCAGCCAGTTATTCGATTTAGCGTAGAGTCTGGATTAGCTCTTTCTGTGTGTCCCAGCCACCTGAGCCTTTACGCCTTCACGAACTTGATTATGTCTTCACCCTGGATGACTTCTTTAATTTCTCCATTGGTCGCCTACACTTATCCTCACCGGTCCCATTATTCGTCGAATTATCTTTCTCTCTAAGATTTCTAACTTCATTTCATCTTTTTGTGTTAGGCACATCGTCTCTGCACTATAGGTGATAACTGGCCTGATTGCAGTCTTGTAAATTTTTAATTTGGTTGTCTTACTAATGTGTTTTTCTTTTAAGAATTTTTGGTAGTTTCAGTAGGTTTTATTACCCAGTAGGATGCGTTCATTTATTTCATCCGTTCTATCATTTCTGCCATTCACCATTACTCCCAGGTATTTCAAACGGTGTACTCTTTCAATGGTATATGCACCAAGTTTAATTTCTTTCTCGATGTTCGTACTCTCTCTTGAACACTTTTCATATGTCGTTTTGCTTTGGTTTATTACTAGCCCTCTCTTCTTTGCTTCTTTATCTAGTATTAATGTTATATTCTGCATAGTTTTTAAGCCTCTAGTAATCAGTGGAATATCGTCTGCATAATATGCTATCAGTTGGGCTGAAAATTCGATAACAGTTGTCATAATTTTGGCTGCTCTTACTGCACCCTCTATGGCAATGTTAAATAATGTTGTTGACAAGGAATCTCCCTATCTGATGCCTATCTCCATTTGTACTTCATCTGACGGGCCTTCCCTTGTTAAGATTCGTGCCTTGGATTCGTTCATCGTCATTTTCGTGAGCCTTACTAGTTTTCCTTGAATACCTAGTTGTTTCATATCATTAATTAGCTCCTCCCTTATTACACTGTCAAACTCATGCTTGTAGTCAATAAATAGTATATGTAGATCTATTCCGTGCTCGTAAATTTTTTCGACGATTTGCGTTACAATGTATATTGCGTCTATTGTTGACTTACTTCTCTGAATTTTTGTTGGTATTCACCTATTTTTGTTCTCGTTTCTTTTTCTATTCTTTGGCTGATCAAAGTTGTTAATATTTTATACATTGTATTTAATAGCTTGATTCCCCTGTAGTTAGTGCATTTTGTCTTGGCGCCTTTTTTAGGGATTGGTGTTATCAGACCGCTATTCCAGTCGTTCGGCATGCATTTTTCTTCCCATATTCGTTCTATCAGCTTGAACCAACAATATAAAACATGATAAAAAATACGAAAAACGCAGGAACAATCTGACTAAGGTCCCGTTTTTCTTAATTTCGATCCAAAATATCAGAACAGTTTTAAGTTAAATTTACAAGTTCATTCTTGTTCCTCTTCTTCTTCTTATTCTATCATCCCAGCTCTTGTGATGTTGATGCCCAGCTGTCATACCACCTCTTCGGGAGCCTTCCCAGCAATCATTTTGTATCGGGTGTATGTGTTCTTTGTCCATTTCGCGATTCTTCCTGGGTCTATTCTGCCGACATGATCTCTCCATTTGCATCGTACTCGTGTCCATCTCACCACATCATGGACTCCAGTTTCTCTTAATGTATCCTCATACCTTATTACATATATCTCTGAGTGAAATTCCCCTTATTATATTCCTCTTATGATATAGGGCATTATTTACTCAGAATCCACAACAATGTGGATTGGTCTTTGGAGGAGAAACATTTTCAATCTCAAACAAATTATAGAAAAATCTGGAGAATTTAATCTAGAAACATATTTGTGCTTCGTCGACTACTCGAAAGCGTTCAATAATGAAACGTGGCATAAAATGCGGCAAAAACTGGAAGAAATGGGCACCTCGAACATCTAATATCCCTACCAAAACAACTTTTTTTCAACACACGGCAAACTCAACAACACATACTCCGATATCTTCAAACTAAAAGCCGGTGTTCGTCAAGGATGTGTTATCTTTCCCACGGTATTCAATACATATAGAAAAAAACATCATGCATATTGTCTTCGATGGATGGTAAAGTAGTATAGCAGTCAGAGGTGGAGACCTCAGCAATCTCTGCTATGCTGACGTTAACAGATAAATTTGAATACAACAGACTAGATACTGCTAGTCGTAAATATGGACTTGAAATTAATTCACAGAAGACCAAAGTGATGATCATTGATCGAACTTGAAATAAACTTAGCACGGTATGAAGCGGTAAGCCGTTTCAATTACTTGTTATCACAAACAATGGTGGACGCGAAGAAGAAATACGTTGACGCCGTACAATGACCAAATCCGCAACAACGATCAGCAAGTGAAACTTAGTAAAATCTGGAAATATGGCCATAGCCAAGGACAAAAAACTGTGCCTGGTACGGGTGTTTATCTTTTTGATAATCAAAAAGTCCGACTCACGACGTATAATGGCCTTTGAAATAAGTAGATAATATCGTAGAAGGATACACGTACTCTGGACAGCACACCGCACAAATATCTCAATATTAACAGATTGACATCAACACCAGGCATCAACACAATCATCAAGTAAAATATATTTAAATATTTTGGACACAGCCAGAAGAAAGGAAGGTATGGATAGATTAGTGGTTGAAGGCAAAGTAGGTGGTAAAAGAACTTAAGGAATATCGTCGGTCCGATGGTCAGACCAAATAAAGAGCATCACTGGTTATTCCCTGTCTGAGGCAACATACTACACCCAGGATAAAGAAGATTGGATAGCAGCCATGCGTCGAATACCATAACATCACTACATTGTGCTGCATAGAATAGAAAGGAAAGATCGAGGGAAAAAGCGGACCAGGAAGAAAAAGACAATCGTGGCTAAGAAACATCCGATAATGGACAGAGCTAATAACAACAGCTGAAGACAGAGAAGAGTTTGCAACTGTAGTAGCTAACCTCCATTGAGGAGAGGGTACTTTAAGAAGAAAGATACCTATTGTAATGACTTGTCTCTCAGCCAATATTGTTGTCAGTGTGCTAATACATATTAATCTTGGACTTTATTTTCGGTATCTGTAATTTTCGGTATTCTGAACTTTGATTTAAATATTCTATGTGTAAATTTTACATATGATTAATTATTTAGTAGACATTGAATATGCTTGTGTAGTTATTATGATGTTATTATAATATACAAATATGTCATATGTGCTGCTTTAATAAGATCTACATATTACTTGTTGTAATGATCAATATATTTTTATTATGTAAACAAATGGTTTCCTTGCATTTGTTAGTGAGTGGCTAATAATTAGTTATATAGTTCGATCGATAGAACCTCGTAAACAGACGTGAAAATCATTGAACAATTTTTATATGCCTATTACCAATAAATAATAATACTCCCAACCTGTATAGACAGATTAAAAAATTTCTATTAAAGTTGTCACTCGTTGTAAATTGTAAAAAAAGAAACATTTATACGAAACGAAACGAAACAAGTATACTGTAAAAAATCGCTTTCCCTTTTGTATGTTGTAACCGACAGAACAGAATTGCAAAACTAAAAATAGTAAACTTGTGGTTAATGAACTTCCCAAGGTAACTGCTCATTTTATATGGCGTCGATAAAAACGTATGTGTGTCAACGATTCGTACTCGTATATACCGCAGCAGTTAAAATACCAAACGCTTATTTCTATACACGGTAACCCCCCGCGCGGCATGCAATGTTCTCTCTAGCTAGATGTTCCCACATTTTTCCTTTTTCTTTTCTATGTGAAAATCATGCAACGGAAGTACCTATTAGTCCAGATTGTGACGCCGCCCCCGTATGAAAAATGTTTCTGATTCAGATTCTTTGCGGGATTCTCTTCAAAAATGTCCCCAAAATATGAGAAAAATCAGAAACCCCAAAAATCTCTTTTTTTTTTAAGACATGTGCTACGATCGAGAACAATGGCGATTGGGAATCGGAAGACGTCGTAGAACGTTATGAACCGATTATATACCGATATATTCTCAACAAATCTAGACGTTTATTAAAATTTTATATTAATATAGCCTATTTTAAGTAATTTATCTACTTATTCAATTAATTATTGCCAATTCGCTAATTAAATACGCCAATCATATAGTGTCACAGAGACGCACCATATAGTGCGACTAGCGGTGGCCCTAAAGTCGGGTAGCCGCACATAATTAACAATTAAAAAAGAACGGTTTAAATTAAAATAAGCCCCCATTTATCTTCAGAGACTTGAAATGTTTAATCTTCAATTTAGGCATTTGGAACCTCAAAATTAATAATCTACATATACATATGCCTCGAAAATACGTATTTTCGCATTTTCCAGATTTTAAGATTTTAAATCTCTTGATAACTTAAAAACTATCAATTTTTGAAAAAAAATGACAAGACCACAAAATGTTAACCATTTTTGTTTAGAATGACCCAAGAAAGCTAAAAAATATCTTTTAGGGCAAAAAGGTGATCTTTTAAATTTGTTTAAAAAAATTGGTTACACAATTTCTACCGAAAAATTTTGTCCGGTACCATTATTCTCATTTGTTTAAAGCTAAAGGGGACATTTTTGAACAGGAATCCGCAAATAAACCGAATCAGAAATTTTTTCATACGAGTGCGGCCTTACAACATGGATTATCTGCTCAAAGAGAGAGATCATGTTTATGAAAAAGTTGATCCGGCGTTATCATTAGAGCTTTAATTTTTCCCATCGGTAGTTTCCTTTTTCCAATCGAATCCTACTCGAAATATAGGGCATGTTCAACATACATTGTATCAAATATCGTTAATACCGTAACAGCAAAGTACGGTGAATCCAGCTTCGTCTTCTTCGTCTTTTTCAAATGTTGTTGAATTGAATTTTTCCTTCTTTCTATTGTCTATTTTCTATGTTTAGGAAGTTCTTATAACGTTTTACTGCTATAAATACAAGACATACCTACCGCTTTTAGATCATTTATATCATCCATTTTTATGCTGCAATTTATTTCTTCTTGTTAATGTGCCATGTCAGAAATATCCGACGTTGGCGGTCACCATTGCGAGGGTTCTCGATCTTCTGGAACATGGAATAATTTGTTCTGCATTTGATATCTGAGTCCATTCACGAATGTTTTTTAACCAGGAAACTTTTTTTCCTACACATCTACGGCCCTCTATTTTGCGTTTAAGGATCAGTCGTAGTATTCTACATTGATTTCCTCTCACTACAAGTCCCAGATAAAACATTTTCCGATGTTTAACAGTTTTTAGCGATTCTCTATCTTTGTTGACCCTTATTAGTACTTCCTCATTAGTTTTTCTTGATGTTTAAGGTATCTTCAGAATCCGTCATGAATTAACATTTCCAATGCTTCAATTATGTTCATGGTCGACACTTTTAATGTCCACACTTCTGCACCATAAAAAGTACAGACCAAACATAGCTCTTATCCATTGTTTGTCTTAGTTCTAAACTAAAATTTATTGCAAAGAGATGATTTAATTTTCAAAAAAGTGGTTTTAGTCATTGTTATTCTGCGTTTTATTTCTATGTCTGGATCTAGTTGGTCCGTTATGACTAGTATGACCAACTAGTCCGAAAAATCCGGGACATGGCCCGAATTACGAAGTCGTGTCCCGGCGTCCCAGACAAGGCTTCCGGGCCATCCGAATTTTCAACGTTTTGGTACAATTTCATTTTAAAATTTTGAGAATCCAATCAAATATTCTATATAATATATTATATGAGAAAATTCCAAGAATTCACATCAAATTGAATTGGTGGGACGAAAAGATGTTTGATTTTTAAAAGTTTTCTTCTAGTTTTTAAGGAAATTCATTTGTTCGACAAATATGACAGTAAGAAGTAAGCAACATAAAAATGTTCTGAAGTTGTTTTCTTGTGGCAAGTTTGACAATTATATTTTTGGTGGAATTAAGTCACAATTGGTTGTAATAATAGTTACATTTTTATATTAACCTACATAAGGTTATTTGCATGGAAATCCAATATCAGTTGATTTTCTAATTTTTCCTTTTTTGAGAATGATTTCCGGATTGGAAGTCGAAACGTCAAAAACTAACAAAAATGTAATTATCATTACAACCAATCGTGGCTTAATTCCAACAAAAATATCATTGTCAACATAAAAATGTTGAATAATCAATAAAATGATGTTACTAAAATTATATATTTAAAAAAAATAGCGCGATTTTCATTGAAAAGTCCCGGATTTCAGATATTTTTTTCAGCCTTGTCCCCAAGTATGTAATTTGGTGAATTTTTTCAACTTGGACTCCATTTAATTGAAGCTCTGGATCTGGATTTGGATTACGACTAAAAACTAAAAATTTGATTTTGATTGAGTTTATTTTATTGCCCACTTCATCTCCTACTTCGTGAATACGATCAAGCAGAATTTGGAGACGTTCAATATTTTCTGTCAGAATTATTGTATCGTCCGCATATCTAATTATATTAAGTAGTCGCCCGCTGATTTTATTTCCATATGGCTGTCTCTCAAAAGTGTCTTTTTAAATAATTGGTCAGAGTAAATATAGAAAAATTTTAAGAACAACTGACTCAACCCAGTCTGACTCCTCGTTGTATAGAGATTTCGTCGGTGTAGTTATCTTCAATTTTTACGATAGCAGCTTGATTCCAGCACAGATTTTTAATGACACGAATATCTTTGTCATCTATTTCTATTATTTTTTAGCATCTGCATTAATTTTACACGCTGTATTTTATCGAATGCCTTCTCGAAGTTCACGAAGCAAGCAAATACATATTTTTTTGATCACAGCAATTTTCTAATATGTAGTACATGTACGCAAAAAAGTGTCTCCCTGGATCCCATAGCATTTCTAAAACCAAATTTGGTATCTTCGAGATCTTCTTCGCATTTAACTCCAATTCTGTTGGGTAGCATTCTTAGGAAAATCTTAAGAGAACATTAATGGTATAATTTTTTAATGAAGGTATTGAGAGACCCGAATTAATTTAGAAATTAAATATTGTAATAAGCAATAATTATAATCTGTTATCAAGTTATTTAGTCCTGTCGCCAGGGGGGGTACAACGGCCTTCTTAATTCAGATGGACTTACCCAAGTTTTTTTTATGTATTTTGACCCGTAGAACACGAATTTTTTGGGTAACAGTTGATCCGGATGTCGATAAGATTGTTATAAACAAAGAAGTTGAGGAATTACATAACAGCGATTTCTCGCAAAACAAAACATTTTTTTGTATTTTTTGGGTCATTCTAACCAAAAAATGTTCCTAAAAGTTTTTTCGTAGGATGCATAGTTTTCGAGATAAACGCGGTTGAACTTTCAAAAAATCGAAAAATTGCAATTTTTGAACCCGAATAACGTTTGAATAAAAAATAAAATAGCAATTCTGCTTACCGCCTTTAAAAGTTTAAGTCAAATTATATCTGTTTTGAATATTTGCATTGCTAAAAATTTATTTTTTGATTGTTAAAAAAAGCTATAAACACATAATGTTTCCCGTGCCTAATACATGCGTTTTAATGCATGCTACTTAGAAATAGCCCCGCTTGCACTTTTACCCTCTCTACGTACTCGTTCGATTTTAAATGAGAAATCATTGAAACATCACTCAAGCACTAGGTGTTTATAGCTTTGTTTTAACAATAAAATAATACATTTTTAGCAATACAAATAATTCAAACCGATATAATTTGACTTGAACTTTCAAATGCGGTAAGCAGAATTGCTATTTTATTTTTTAATCAAAAGTTTTTCGGGTTCAAAAATTCCAATTTTTCGTTTTTTTGTAAGTTCAACCGCGTTTATCTCGAAAACTATGCATCCTACGAAAAAATTTGTGGGAACATTTTTTGGTTAGAGTGGCCCAAAAAATACAAAAAAATGTTTTGTTTTGCGAGAAATCGCTGTTATGTGATTCCTCAACTTCTTGGTTTATAACAATCTTATCGACATCCGGATCAACTGTTACCCAAAAAATTCGTGTTCTACAGGTCAAAATACATAAAACAAACTTGGGTAAGTCCATCTGAATACAGGAGGCCGTTGTACCCCCCCTGGCGACAGGACTAATTTTGCCCATTTTCTCAAAACCTCAGGGCTGTGGCTTAACCCGTTGTTGCATGACACCATCCCTTTGAGGATTTCTCTATAGACCGGACTGTATCGTCGTCCCCGCTAGCGAAATTATTCCGATTCGATTTTTTGCACAAACTTACTCAAAAAGAGGTCCTTATAACATATCCACAGGGTGCCGGGTGGTGCCGTGGTCAAAAATTGTTTAAACAATTTATTTAAACAAATTCACAAAAATAATTTTTTCATTTCGAATATTTTTTTTTAGACAATTTGGATCATTCTGACCAAAAAAGGTCTCTTGTCATTTTTCTCTAAAATTGATTTTTGTTGAGTTATATGCGATTAAAAATTTGAGAAATGCGAAAATAGTCATTTTCAAGGCTTAATAACTCTATTAAAAATTATTATTATGAAATTCAAAAAGTAACCAAATTAAGTTTCAAACCCCTTCTTCAAGGTTCTGAAGAGATTTTTGTCATTATTTTATTACAAAGCTGTTATTTTTAATTATTAACAATTAGCGCTATAGTCCAGGATGTATCGTCGCCCCCTTTAGAGAAATTATTCCGATTCGATTTTTTTGCACAAACTTACTCAAAAAGAGGTCCTTATAACACATCCACAGGGTGCCGGGCGGTGCCGTGGTCGAAAAATTGCTTAAACAATTTTTTTAAACAAATTCACAAAAATAATTTTTTACTTCAATCAAATTTTTTTTAGATAATTTGGGACATTCTGCGCACAAAAAGGTCTCTTGTGATTTTTCTCTAAAATTGATTGTTGTCGAGTTATACGCTATTTAAAATTTGAAAAATGCGAATATGGCCATATTATACAACAATCAATTTTAGAGAAAAATCACAAGAGACCTTTTTTGCTCAGAATAACCCAAATTATCTAAAAAAAATCGTTCGCAATAAAAACATTATTTTTGTGAATTTGTTAAAAAATTGTTTAAACAATTTTTCGATCACGGCACCGCCCGGCACCCTGTGGATATGTTATAAGGACCTCTTTTTGAGTAAGTTTGTGCAAAAAAATCGAATCGGAATAATTTCGCTAGCGGGGGCGACGATACAGCCCGGTCTACTAATAAATCGATTTGAACAAGAATAATGACAAAAATTCGGTTAAAAATGGCAATATTAAAAGGACATAATAATCCCATCTTTCTTAAAACCATTTCTACTAACAATGTCTCAATACAAGACGTATAGTGTTCATTCATATTTTCTTGGCACATATATGCCTTAGGTTATTAACCTCACGTTTGGATTAGCTGAATTCAAAAATAAATATGGCGTTATTATCCTGCTTGTATTATTCGTGCGGTATGTTGTTACATCAGTCGAAGTTCCAGCCAAACTGTTTTCTATTTTTACTTCCACCTTACTAGTCGAGCTTTGACTTAAAAGGACGAGGTTTTATTTCCATTCCACAAAAATTCTCTAAAATCCAATATTGGTCTCTTTTGAGATGATCTCTCATCTAAGGAAAGAGGCAATCAAACTCAAATAACAATATATTTCTAGAATACAACGATAGTAACTGGAATTCTTTTATTTTTATTTTTCCCTTCAGATTCTTTTTTATTATATCATCCGGATTATCTAATCTTATAAAATCCTAATGCGACAAGTCACGCAGTCTGTCCGGTACGGTTTCGATATGTAAACATTGAATGACGTTTATAAACGTCATTTTATTTTGTTATATCTTTTTATTTATAACAGCTCCAGAATGAATGAATCGAATTAGCTAATTTCAATTTTAAAACATTTGTAGAAGTCCAAGAAAGGTTTAAAAGGTGAGAAATGTATACTAAAATGTATGTAAATACTAAAAATAACAATGGAATTGTCATATACACACATTTATATTATACTTCTTTAGATATACGTCACTAGAACTGCGGCTAACTTCGGGTCTATTTACTTTTTTTTTCCATTATTCGTGAAATCCATGATCTTGGCACTTTGTTTGATCTAAATCTAAATATCTTCTTCTCCTTTTAGTTCTTGGAGATCTTTCGATCTATTTAATTCTGAAGCTGCCTCTGGTTAATTTCCTGGGGAGTAGATTGCCAACTATCCCTCCATCTTTAAGGTGGTCTTCCGGGGTTCTTAATCCGGGCGGGTTGTTTTCTAGGGCAATTTTTGGGAGTCTATTCTCATACATTCGTCTTACATGGTTGTACCACATCCTCTTGCGCTGCCTTCCCCATCTTACAATATCTTGAATTTTTGCATTGCTCTCTAATGTCTGTATTTCTTATTCTGTCTCTTCTTGTTTTCCCCATTATTGTTCTTAGGGTTTTCATTCCGGCAACTTTTAGCATCTGTTTCGTTTTGTTGGTGTCTTCGCGCACTTCTATGCCATATGTCATATGGTATTTAGAATTGTTTCATTAGAATAATCAATTATTAAAACGTATTGCATTAATGCACAAACTTGAATTTTCAACTTTATCAAAGAGAAAATGTTAATAAAAATTATTTGTATTATTGTAAGTAAACAATGTTTTAAAATTATTTTTAATGATAAACATATTTTCTGTATATTAATTTTCGATATTGTCAAAATAGAGATATTCTTGAGCAAGGATCACATTTTTACACACTTCCTATCATCATTCTCTTTGCCCTATCCCTATGCGGGATCGGCTTCCCTAATTGCATTTCTCCACACAATTCTATCTTGGGTCATATCAATGTTAATCCCCTTTACCAACATGTCCTGCCTTATCGTCTCCCCCAGGTCTTCTTTGGTCTTCCTCTCCTATTCCTTCCAGGAATCTGCACTTCAGCTATTCTTCGTATTGGGTGATTAACGTCTCGACGTTGAACATGACCAAACCATCTTAACATATGCTCTCTTATTTTCGCATCAATTGGTGCCACACCTACACTTCCCCTAATATACTCATTTCTAATTTTATCCTTCTTTGTCACTCCACTCATCCATCTAAGCATTCTCATTTCCGCCACATGCATTCGTTGTTCTTCTTTCTTTTTCACTGCCCAACATTCAGTTACGTACATCATAGCCGGTCTTATGGCTGTTTTATAGAATTTTCTCTTCAGCTTCATTGGAATTTTTCTGTCACACAACACACCACTCGCTTCTTTCCACTTCATCCATCCAGCCTTAATTCTACTGCATGCATCTCCATCTATTTCTCCATTACTCTGTAATACCGATCCCAGGTACTTAAAACTATTGTTTTTTACAATCAGTTCACCATCCAAAGATACCATTTTATTTGTAGTAACTCCATCTTTAAATGAACATTCCAAATACTCCGTTTTTGTCCTACTAAGTTTTAAACCTTTTTCCTCCAGCGCTTGCCTCCACTGTTCCAGTTTTTGTTCTAAGTCTCTTTCACTATTTCCTACCAACACGACATCATCAGCATACATTAAGCACCATGGAATGTTACCCTGTAGTTTCGCTGTTATCTGGTCCAAAACTAATGAGAATAAATACGGACTAAGCACAGAGCCTTGGTGCATTTCTACTTTCAGATGAAATTTATCAGTCTCTCCCACACCTGTCCTAACACTAGTCGTTACTCCCTCATACATACCCCTCACAATATTTACGTATTCACCAGGGACTCCTTTCTTATTGAGTGCCCACCACAGAATCTCTGGAGGAACTCTATCATAATATGCTTTCTCAAGATCAATGAATACCATATGAGCGTTTGTTTCTTTACTCCTGTATTTTTCCATCAACTGCCTTATAATGAAAATTGCATCTGTTGTTGATCTGCCCTGCATAAAGCCAAATTGATTCTCAGATATTTCGGTCTCTTCACGTATCCGTCTATCAATTACTCTTTCCCATATTTTCATGGTGTGGCTAAGCAGTTTTATAGCCCTGTTGTTTGTACATTGTTGTATATCTCCCTTGTTTTTGTAAACAGGTACCAGTATACTGCTTCTCCATTCGTCTGGCATTTGTCCAACTTCCATAATTCTATTAAATAGGCCTGCGTGTTAATCAACTTGTTCCTGTCTCTCCCAATGCTTTCCATACTTCCCCAGGAATATCATCTGGTCCTACCGCATTTCCTTTCTATATTTTTTGAAGCGCTTGAGCCACTTCCTTGTTTGTTATTTTGGTGACCATTGCTGCTACTGTCTCCGTTGACTCTACAGGCTGTCTGTCAAATTCTTCATTTAATAAGCTGTCAAAGTACTTTCTCCATCTCTTTTTGACATCCCTTTCGTGAACTAGTATTTTATTATTTTCATCTCGGATACATCTAATCTGATTAAAATCTCTTGCTTTTTTTGCTCTCTGCTTGGCTATTTTATATATCTTCGTTTCGCCTTCCCTGGTATCAAGTTGATCGTATAGTGTGTATTGTTACACACTTCCTATACAACTAATTTAATTTGATATCTGATGGGATATTATAAAGACCTTTTTCCTTAGACTTCTAATAATATTTCAAAATCAAAAATAGCCAAATCAATCCAGTACTTCTCTGGGTGCCGGAAAAAAGACGGGAATCAGAAAAAATTGGAACGAGAAACGATATAGGAGGATGTCAAAAAAAATTGAGTGCAGTGTCACAAGACTTAGAATTAATATCCACCCGATTATTACTTCTTATTAGCATTATTCTTGCTTGTATGGAGTTAGGTTGCTGGTAGATTTCTTCGTTTTAACGATGGCATGCTACGAAATTATATTAGACAAATTGACAAATGACATTTAAATCATATCCCTATTTAAATTTATTTGCTCAACCAAATTACTATCTGCTATGCAGACGACACAATACTAATCTCTCAAAGTGAAGATGATTTACAACGTATGCTGCACCAATTTAATATAACCGCTAGAAAATTTAACATGTTAATTTCCCCAAAAAAGACAAAATACATTGTTGTGACGGCAAATCTATTAAGGTATACATTAGAGCTGGAGGATCAAATAACAGAACAAGTCAGGGAGTTTAAATATCTAGACATCACACTATCTAGCTACGGAAGGCTCGAAAGAGAAGTGGAAGATCAAGTGAATAGAGCAAAAAGAGCTGCAGCTTTCCTGAATGACACAATATGGAGAAATAAAAATATTGGAAAAAAAATGAAAGGCAGAATTTACAAAACAGTCATCGGACCAATAATGACATACGCGGCAGAAACACGATCTGATATAAAAAGGACAAAAATAATGCTAGAAACAGCAGAGATGAAAACCCTTCGAAAAATCGATGGTAAGACACCATGGGATAGAGGTAGAAGTGCAGATATACGACGGAGATTCAATGTGGACAACATTAATAACTGGGTGAAGAACAGAAGAGTATATAGAATGGAACGACCACATAAGCCGAATGACAACAAATAGAGTAGTAAGGACGGCGAGAGACGGTTCCCCAATAGGGAAACGATCAGTGAGAAGACCACGAAAACGATGGAATGACAACTTACTGGAGGCACATTGAAAAACAGAAAGAAAAACAAAAGAAATTACTTCTTATATGTAATCCATTTGGATGGTTTTTAAAAAGTTTTTTAAATCATTTTACACACGAACTTTTTACTTCATTGAAAGTTTTTTTATTAATTAATTTTTAATACCAATGCATTGACATAAAGTCATTGTTTATTATAAGATAAACCCCTTTGTAATAATTATCATTGAAGTGTGTCGAAGTTTCAACCTCTAAAAGCCCTAAAGTTATCAAACCTGTGATTGCTAATTGTAGGAGCATCTTATTTTCCCGCAACAACTTCTGACATACACATTCAAAGTCGAAAGGCTGCACTAGCTAACTTCTGTCTAGTAATCAATACTCGTGCACTTTAAAGCAGATGTTCCCGTTGAAATGGTACGCGTCGTGGAGAATGGAGAATGGAGAATCCTTCCACGCTTGCAGCACTATTTCTTTCCTTCGGCACTACTGGTAGACAGACTGCTTTTCTTGTTTAATAATTGAAGAGGCTCTCTAAGAATCGATTTCAACTGGAAGATTTATTATGTACTATTTAAAATTTGCTCACAAAAAAATAGAAAAGATTTTGTCGATTTTAGCTAACAGTTAAATCTTGTTACAAGCTAGTAACATATAACTGATTGGTTGAAAAAAAGTTGATATGAGAAATTTTATGTAGATTGGCAATTTTAATCCTTTCTAAGCGCTTCTTAATGATATTTTATAATATGGTTCATCAGTATTGGGTTTGTAAATATACAGGGTGTCCCGAAAAGATTGGTCATAAATTAAACCACACATTCTGGAGTCAAAAATAGTTCGATTGAACCTAACTTACCTTAGTACAAATGTGCTCATAAAAATATTACAGCCCTTTGAAGTTACAAAATGAAAATCGATTTTTTTCAATATATCGAAAACTGTTAAAGATTTTTTATTGAAAATAGACATGTATCATTCTTATGGCAGGATCATCTTAAAACAAAATTATAGTGAGATTTGTCCACCCCATAATAATTTTATGAGGGTTTTGATCCCTTAAACTCCGCCAAACTTTTGTGTACGTTCCAATTAATTTCTTATTGTGGTACCATTAGTTAAACACAACGTTTTTAAAACTTTTTTGCCTACTAGTATTTTTTCGATAAGCGAGTTTTTATCGAGATGCGGCTTCTTTTTAATATATTTACATGAAAATTTTATGGGAGTTTTGTTCCTTTAAACCCCCCAAATGTTTGTGTACGTTCCAATTAAACTATTATTGTGGTACCATGAGTTAAACACAGTGTATTTAAAACTTTTTTGCCTCTTAGTATTTTTTTGATAAGACACTGTTTACTCTAAAATTTTAAAGCTCTTTGGTTATATATTATATCGAAGAGATTACAATATGATGCCGTTAGTAGTTCAAAAACGGCCTCATAGTCAACGCCAATGCAGTAGATCTCCACAGCGATCAGTGGCGTGCCGGAACTTTTAAAGCGGCCCGGTGATCTTATAGAAAAGCGGCCTCCCATCCTCGTTTTACCTTCTATCAGGATGTTTTATTCGGTATTAAAAAAAAACAAAAATATAAATTATTTAAAACTTTGAATTCAATGATTTTTTTCTTAATTTGTTATATTTTTTTAATTAAAAATAATAAATCTTACAAATAATAACTGACATGTATAACAAACAATATTGTATGCAGTAGGTAAGGCAGAAACCGTAATTTCCTAAATTAATAATTTCCATAATATGAATTTTGATGTAATTAAGGTACAAGTAAAATAAAATCGAGAATTTTTCAATTATGTATTAAGTTGCATTTTAGTAAATCAATTATACAAGAGAGTACAAATACAAGTACAGTGCAAATACTTTAATTTAACAATATTTAAAATGTTAACTCTCGATCAATAATTTCCGCATTAAAATAGATTTTTGAGCAAATTCGTCGATTATTTCATGATTTTTAAGCTCATACAAAGCTTCTTCTTCTATAGCCATTAGCATAAAAGTGATCTTGTGTTAAAGTACTTCTTAACCGATTTTTTATGTATTTCAATGTTGAAAAGCTTTTTTCGCAAGATACTTGTGTCACTGAAAGAGTTAATAAATGCTTTACATTATACTATTTAAATTTGGATAAGCACACTGACATAAGTTGTACTTATGCAAAACAGCGTAACAGCAAGCTATACAATCTTTACACTTTTTAGTACCACCGGAGGTAAGGTTTTCACGATATCAACATTGTCATTGGTTACTTCATGTTCAATATCACTTGGATTAATAATATCATCCTTCATATTTTCTGCAGGCTGAACATATTCATCATTAACTCCATCTTCCATAATCTCAGTATTTTGCAAAATCCTATTTTTAACACAATCTATTTATCAGCAAAATCCATGAATTCTTCTCTAATTGCAGTCGCAGATATGATAGGATAAAACTTTCTTAATTTTTCATAAATGATTTAAATGCCATCAAAGGTATACCATTTTTTTATTGTATTAAAATTTCTAGGATGTAGAGTGCTTATATCATCATAAAACGATTTGATTTGTCTTCATCAAATCTTTTTAGATACTTTCAATAATTCGGTCAAAAATGAGCAAGACGTTTTTCCATTTTTTAATTCTGCAGAGTACAAACATGTTTGAAGGAAATTGAAAAACCATAAATATACTTGTATGTATGAAAATAAATAATATTATCTGTAGCAATCTATTTATGTACATATATAGACGATAGAGTCTATATATAGACTATTTACTTAAACTGTATTTCACAATTTAAAAAAAATTGATTTTTTTAAATGTTATTAGCAAAATTAACATCCGATTAGAAATTAAAAAAATGTTTTTTGTTACATCTAAAAATTTTTGTGAAAACCTATTTGACCGGCCTCATTTATATGGTCAGCACGCCACTGACAGCGATGTGCAGACATTACGAAAAAGCTTTAGACCAGGGCGGATCTGTAAAAATATTAGTACATTTGGACGTTGAGAGGTGACTCAAATTTTTTTGCAGAAATTGCTTGGAAATTACTCAAATAATAATATTTGAGTTATCCTCCCTCTCAAAAAGGTGCGGAACATTGTTTAAATAATCAAAATGTCAAAAATTGAAGGAAAAATTCGATTTTTTTCTTGGTTTTTTGATTATAACTTTAATAGTATTCATTTCCGAGAAAAGTTATGCTAACATAAAAGTTGCGTAATTAAATTTCCTACAATATAAAATTGGTCAAAAATTAAAAAAATAGTCACTCTAGTTGCAAAATAGCAATAATTGCGAAAAAACCATACAAAAACAAGTATTCGCATTTTACCTTTTTCAACCAGTTATGCTACACTTACAGCCGGTTTCCGAAAGGACGATCATCTCAAAAATTATGTAATCGATGGTTAATCGTTGATCAAATGCATTTTGAGTTTCAATAACACCAGTTAAACGGGAGTTCAATAACAGTCGATCATATGATTTAACAAACGATTAATCGTTAGTTAACAGCCGATCATAAGTGTTTTGAGTTTCCGAAACGCTGATTAACCAATTTCGCATGTCACACGGCGACCAAAAGGAACTGTCACCTAATTTGAGGTTATTGGTTGATTAAAGGGCTGTTAATGTTTATAAATAGTTGTTTAGAGTTATTAAATAGAGTTTTTTAGTTATTATATAGGTTAAATAGTTATTAAATAGAGGGTATTTTAGTGTTTACTTAAAATTATTAGTGAGAAGAACCAATAAAGAATTGGAAGAACTATATCAAGAGCCAACGATTACGACGACGATCAAAGCACAGAGAATACGATACTTGGGGCACATAGAGAGAATGGGAAGTAAACGAATGCCAAAAATGGTACTTTCACGAAGACCAATACAAAAGAGGAGGAAAGGCAGGCCAAGGAAAAGATGGAAGGACAGTGTATATGAAGACTTGAAGAAAAGTAACATTGAGAGATGGAAAGAACTAGCATTGGACAGAAGGAGATGGAGAGAGGTGGTGAAGGAGTGTGTAAAAAGACTGAAGTGTATTTAAATAAAATTTATAAGTTATATTAAGTTATTTACTATATTATTTATGTAATCAGAAATGTAAACATTTTAGCCCTAGGCCTACAAGGCCTGTTGCGCTTAATAAATAAATAAATAAATCAAATTATTAGTTATTTAATTATAATTTAATTTTTAAAATTAAATATATAGTGTAATTATACAGTGAGCACGTAAAGGTTGGAATAAATTCATTTTTTCATGAATGGGCAATTTTGGAAATAAATCCCGAAACAGGTCAATTTTTATTTTTAAGTTACGACTTTTTGGCCTATATGTCATACTAGTGACGTCACCCATCTGGGCGTCATGACGTTATCCATGACTTTTTTAAACGAGAATAGGGGCCTTGTGATAGCTCATCTGAAAGGTAAGTTAATTCTCTATTCAGTAATATAAACAATAACATAATTATTTATAGAGGCTGTCCAAAAAAAATTTTAATTAAATTTATTAACATAAAAAGAAGAATGTCTGTAATTTATTTAATTCAAAATACATTTTACTGTTATCAGAATACAGGAAAAAAATGTTTATTTGACAAATAAATATTGTTTTTTGCTTAAATTCAATATTAAAGCAGCCACCCACCTGCCTCTTGACACTTTGAACATTTAATTTAAGCGAAAAGCAAAGAATATTTTTCAAATAAACATTTCTTTCTGTTTTCTAAGAGCAGTAAAATGTATTTTGAATTAAATAAATGACATATTATATTCTTCTTTTTATGTCAATAAATTTAATCAAAAAAATTTTTTTTGGGCAGCCTGTATAAGTAATTATGTTAATGTTTATATTACTGATTAGAAAATTCAATTACCTTTCAAATGAGCCACCACACGACCAATATTCTAATTTAAAAAAATCATTGATGACGTAATCATGCCCAGATGGGTGACGTCACTAGTATGATAATAATGCCAAAAAGTCGTAATTTAAAAATAAAAATTAACCTTTCTGGATTTTTTTCCAAAATCGTCCATTCTCGAGAAAATTAATTTATTCCAACCTTTACATGCTCACTGTATGTTGGGCCACACATGTAGATGGTGCTACAGAGGAGCATTAGTTCAGCTCTATTTCAACATATTGTGTTAGTGTGAAAATAAAAAAATAATGTTTAATTTTAAATATTTAATTTAGAATTACTACTTACCTTTTGTTAAATAATTAAATAAAATAAGGACTCACTACATGGCAAGTAAGCAGATGCACCATCTGCAACTGTTGTATAAAGATTAGATTTGGTTGCCAACTAAATCCAACATTGGGATATGCAATATGATATCTGCTTGATATCACATACAATAGATGACATGAAGAACGTGATAAGGAAGCTGGAGGGAAAGGCAGATGAGGTTGGTCTTAAAATCATCACTAATAAGATAGTAGAGATGAGAATAGGAATAAGTGAGCATGGTAAACTATACATCAATCAAGAAGAAATAAAACAGGTTAAAGAATTCTGCTATCTTGATAGTATAATAGTGCAAAAGTTGGAGTTCAGGCAAACATTAAACATAGAATAGGAAAAAGAACAACAGACAACAGGCCTTTGAAATCCTCTCATATCATATCTCAACATAAATTAGCCAAAACACATTTAATAGTATCATCAAATCAATACTACTATATGTGAGGGATACTACGATATGGGAGTGAGACATGAACAATATCAGAAGGAAATGCAAGGAAGAGTTTTTGTAAATAGATTCCCACAAAATATTCTGAAGATGTATTGGCCCAACACCATAACAAATGAAGAATTGTGGAATGCATTAAGACAAAGAAGCAGAGGATGAAGCTAGTAGGTAATAACTCATTCTAACAGGTGGGTAAATAAACTTTGAAAAACACATTTTGATTAATTTTATTATTTAAAGAAATTACAATTTTTATTTAAAATTACTTTATTAGGTACATACCTAACCACTATTACCGAATAATTTATTGACATCGAATTTTTTTATTTGAAGCTCTACTTCTAAAATTTCTTTTTTTCTTGTTGAAAAATACTATCTTACTTCTTTTTTCTAGTCTTGCTGTTTCAATTTTTTTTGTAAAAGATACATTAAGGGTTTCGCTCCCTACATCTTTTACTTTTTTATTTTTTGAACGAGCCTGAGACATCTTGGCTGTCTTCTTGGGCAGGACAGCAGTTGTCGTGGGTGTACTGAGCAGCACAGTGGAAGTAGAGGGTACATTGGATGTCTGCTATGTGTCTTCCAATTGTAGGTAATCTACTTCCACTTGACTGTCTTGTGCAACTATAAAAATAAAAAAAAATTCAATTGTTTTAGATGTACCAGATAGTTTTTTCTTTATAAAAAAAATCTTTCTCGAATTAAGTAGGTAGTTACTTTTATTTATATACTTTAGCTATCTTAATAGCTAAGTGAATAATCTACCTTAATTTAGAATTGGAATAAATAATTATAATAATTAATTCATATTAATAATATTTATTGATATTAATTCTCATATTTTGAGTTTGCTTAAATTTGGTTTACAAAAGATCTTTTTTTTGTTTAATGATGTCTATAGATAGGCACAAGGTCTGGCTATGGGGAACCGCTTATCACCCTTGTTCTCAGATTTATTATTGATCAACATAGAAATAATATCTTTAACAATCAAACTTTAAACAATAATACCTTTCAAAAAATCTTAAATTGACTTAGAACTGTAGGATACAATATCCAATTTAGATGGAAATCTTTCAGATGCCAAAAACATTCTAGATTCACTCAAAAACTTACATCCGGATGTACATACTTACGGAAACAATGGATAAACTTAAGTTAATCTTTAGAAAACCGACTAGACCGACTATACCATACCTCCCTCTTCTAATCATCCTTTTTAACAGAAGGTGGCTTCTTTCTATTGCTACATCCATAGAATACATAAACCTAGCATTATCAGATAATAGTTTTAAATAGTTAAACTAATGGTCACTCTACTACATTTGTGGATAACGTGCTGAACAAAAAAATGTTCTAATTCAGAAGTTTTGTCCAGATCAAGACCATATACAGGTTATTGTTCAGATAATATTGGAAATATTGATCAAGCTTTATATATATAAATAAATTTAAAATTAGTTACCTTTATTTAAATAAATTAATAAAATAAGGACTCACCAGATGTGAAGAAACCAGATGCACTGTCACAACTGTTGGGTAAAGGTTGGATTTGATTGCCAATCAAACTCAACATTTGTGCTCCTACATCTGTGAGACGAGGCCTAAATGTGCCACCACCTGTTGCAAGTATGTCTTTCTGAAAACAATTCATTAGTTCATTACTGATTAAGAAATGAAAGGGTTAAAATCAAAGTGGTGTAAGTCATATTCTTGAAATGATGTAAGCCCTATTTTATAATCTTGATATTATATAGACAGACCTCTTCAGAGAAAAAGTGGTGTGTAAGTTTTTACTGTAAATACTTACACCACTTTTCCTGATGAAAAAATGTCTATTTATCAAAGTTATAAAGCAAGACTTCCATCATTTCACAAATATGACTTACACCTCTTTGGCGTTAACACCCTCAAATACTAAACTTCTATTGTCTCAACACTAGGTTAGTTCCCATCATAAAATTAGTTTCATTGGATTATATTTTTATAAAAATATTTCACTCAGAAATAGTGTAATTCGACTGACCTGGTGTTAAGAGCTTTAAATTTAAGTATACCTACTTTGTCCGCAGTTTGGTCTCTCTTCAACTGGTCCAAAACCTTCTGCTCATTATATTTTTGAATCTGCAATGTAATTAATCCATATAGCTCTAAATCAACCGAAAGTTTTATACACTTACATTTTCCTCTGCTACTTTTTGGCTAGTGACCCTTTTTAAGTTTATATATGCAGTGTTCAGCTGCTTGGGAGTTCTGGGAAATTCAGCGCTATTTTTCCCAGGTTTCATTGTTTTGGTTGGTGGACATAGCATTGGTACATTATTTGTTTTCAATTTAATATGCTTGTATCTGAAAACAAAAATACAATTAGAAATTTGTTCTGTAAGTTAGAAAATTTCGTACTTACTTTCCAATTATTTCCAACAGCAAACATTTCTCTCTCTCTCTCAGTATAATTTTTGCGTGGAGGATTTCCGTTTGTATTGCTCATTTTTAATATATTTTTTAATTATATAAATTATGTAGTTATTTACTATGGATTGAAATTTTTTGGTTATAAAATGAAATTTTGAAGGATGACAGCCGATTGTGACAGTATCGATACCAAATCGTATGTCAGATAATCGATTTTCTACGATCATATAATTTTAAGATGATCGACGTTTGAGAAACTCGTCACTGGTTAACAGTTGATCAAATCTAACAGCTCGATTAGATGATCGAAGATTTGAATAACGTTTCGGAAACCGGCTGTTAGGACCTTCATATTTCACCCGTAAGAACTTTATGATACAGTAAAACAATACTGTAAATTTCATTAAGATCAGTTCAACAGATTTTGCAAAATAAATTTTGCAATCCAGCTTTCGCAAAAAAATTTATTTCTTCAAAATGTTACAGGACTGAAAATAAAACAGATAGCAAGTTGGATTTTTTTTTCTTATAGACGTGTACTGTACCTTTCATTTACAATTTGCAAAACTAAAATCAATTAACCACCACGGCGTCAGGAATTTTTTTAAATAAATATTAATTATTGGTGCTACGCGCAGGACAGTGGATAGTTTGCTCTGATTGGGCATTCCAATGACCTTTGATAATGATTGATACATTTTAATTTTTATTAAATTTCGATATAAATAAATAAATTTGTTTATTGCAAAATAAAAACACATACTCTATCCCTTGAAATAACACTTTTTTAGCAAAAATTTTCTTTGTTCATATATTTTAACTTAGAGAATATAAGTTTATTATATTTAAACATATGCAATTGTTTAAACAATATTTCACAAACAATAATAAAATTAGTTTGATTTTTGTGGAACTAAAATATTAAAATACAACAAAATATAGAGTAAGAAAATAATATATTAGATAAAGATTCGAAGAAATTTTGGTGGAAATCAACTTGTGTGAATCGAATACCGCTGTCCTGCGCGTAGCACCAAAAATTATTGTTTATTTCAAAAATTTTCTGACGCCGTGGTAATTAATCGATTTTAATTTTGAAAATTGCAACTGAAAGGTACAGTACACTTCTATAAGCAAAAAAAATTTCAACTTGCTATCTGCTTTATTTTCAGTCCTGTAACATTTTGAAAAAATAATTTTTTTTTGCGAAAGCTGGATTGCAAAATTTATTTTGCAAAATCTATTGAACCGATGTTAATGAAATTTCCAGTATTGTTTTACTGTATCATAAGGTTTTTCTGGTTGAAATATGAAAGTCCTAAGTGTAGCATAAATGGTTGAAAAACGTAAAATGCGAATACTTGTTTTTGTATGGTTTTTTTCGCCATTATTGCTATTTTGCAACTAGGGTGACTATTTTTTTAATTTTTGACCAATTCTATATTGTAGAAAATTTAATTGCGCAACTTTTATGTCTATGTGCCTAATGAATACTTTTAAAGTTATAATCAAAAAACGAAGAAAAAAATCGAATTTTTCCTTCAATTTTTGACATTTTGATTATTTAAACAATGTTCCGGACCTTTTTGAGAAGGAGGATAACTCAAATATTATTATTTGATTTATTTCCAAGCAATTTCTGCAAAAACATTTGAGTCACCTCTCAACGTCCATCTCAAAACAGATGCGCCCTGGACTACTTCTCAACAACCATAATTTTATTTTGTACAAACAATATATTGTTACCGATAAATTTAGGTTAACGGGTAAACCTAGGATTACCCGGGTAAAGTGCGAAGTAGCCGCGAGATATTGCTAAAATAAACGCAAATGTAAAGCTACTGGAAATATTTGTAACTCCAAATGCCACAGCAGCCTGTTTTGTTTTAACAAATAGATTATACAGTACATTTTATTTCTGCAGTACATATTTATAGCTTTATTTTCCTTACTTTTGTAAAATGCGTTTTTTTCTTTCAAGCAGTTACGGCCTTCTCATTACTAGTATACCCATCTATAACTAAGCATTTAACCATAGGATAGGATATCATAGGCTTAGATAGGAGAATACATATTAATATATTACAACACCACGGGAGGCGGCACAATCATACCCAGGGCACAGTATAAAGAGGGACAGTAGAACCACTCTTTGAAAAATTGGAATTAAAATCTGTAGTCGCGCATGGCGACCGCGCAATGTTCTTAGTCGCTTTTGCCCCACTCTCGCATTGTTAGTCGCATAGAAACCTACGGGTTTTAACAGGGAAAACCCGCATCCACCACTGGTCAACTACCAATTGCGTACTGTCGGTATTACTTCTTGAGATCAAAGCGCCGACAGAGGAGTGGTTTTACTGTGGAACCTCTATATACTGTGCCCAGGGATTAGGGACCCTTTGAATTTGTTCGGTACAATCATGCCCTCAGCTTCGTACCTCAAGTAAAATCGGCGCAATCGTCCCCTGTCCATTTAACTAAGTTGCAGCAGGTAGAATGCGTTTTACCTTTACCCGATTAAAACCCGAAATTTGAACTATTTAAATTATATTTCGGACTTACTGTCGGATATTACCGACACCTCGCGGGTACTATCTCGCTGGTACTATCTCGCTGGTGATCCTAGTTTTAACCATTAATCTAATTATACTCGTAACATATACTATTAGTAAACAGAAAATTTAGTTTTACTATTTTACCACGCATACTGTGTTTAAACAATCCACAAAACCCGGAAGAAAATCGAAAAAGGCGTGAACGTAATGTACTGAATCATTATCGATGTTTATTGTTCCGTGGAAAACGTGTATTACATTTCACGACGTGTTTGTTAATACAATACGCAAAGTTAAAATTTGAGATAAGTTTGCAGTAAAGCGAGCTGATGTTTACGTTTAGATTGGAAGCACTTTTGCTAATAAATTGTATGAATTAGAACTGACCTACGACAAACGAACGGCATTTGCGTAAGTCAGGGTTTGATCTCCTTGGATTTTATAGGTACAAGGATCATTTAACTTATTTACTATTTATAAATAGAAAAGTTCATTTTGATTTGTTAAAGAGTTTATAGGGTTGACAAGTTCATTTTATAAATTAAACTGGGAAACCTAGGGTTTTCTAAATTTGCACTTTTCAATTTGGTATTTATTATAAACACATACTATAGATGATTTGATGTCATCGCAACTTTTTTAGGTAATTGTTTTCTCATAGAAGCTCCACAGCTTAAAATCTTAAGAGGGTAGGCGCAAAATTCCGGGTCAATGTTTTTAAATGCAATTAATTTTTTCGAATGCTGACAAAACTAATCAGTATTTTTGAAAAATTTAAACGCAGAATGAAAGATTACATCCTTACTGAGGGTAGAAAGTCCCTGAAAACTTCTATAATGTTTTTAAGATACAGGGGTGAAAAAGAAGAGAAAATTGAGTGTGATTTTTAATTTCAAATATCTAATTCAAAAGAAACTTCTTGTTTATTCTAAAGGACTTTCTGCCCTCGCTCTCGCTAATAATGTAATCTTTCATTCTGCGTTTAAAGTCAAAAACACTTATGAGTTTTCTCATGATTCGAAAAAAAAAGAATGTATTTAAAAAGCATTAGCCCGAAAGTTTGCGCCTACTCTCTTTTAAATCGAAAATCCAAGACATTGTTTTCTAAGCATATTTACAATCATATTTATAAAAATATAATCTGTCAAATCCATATGACATCCATAAAATGTCATACAACATAGATGAAATAACACGACTGCAACTTGGGAGCAACCGGTCTCGATACCAAGAGAAGGAACAATAGGCGAGAGAGGAGGAACAACAGAGGAGAAACTCCTGGAGGGCTTCAGAACTGTCAGTGTAGAGTGAATATTCACTGCCAGTTCTAAAGCCCTCCAGGAGTTTATGAATAGAATCACAGAAGTCAGTGATATGGATTTTCACTAAACACTAAGAAAACAAAATGTATGATGGTCTCTAAGAAGGAACAGAAATTTGGACGAAACAGTGTGAACGGTCAACAAATAGAAACGGTAAAAACATACACCTACCTTGGTCAATGAAAATTGGGACTAGTCGCTAGAAATCAAACATGTAGGATAGAGAAAGCAAGATCTGCATTTCAAAAAATGGCTACCTAAGCTATTCAAATGTCATGATCTATAAATCCTCATAAAAATAGGTTACTACGATATTATATCTTTCCTACACCCATTGGCGGTTTCTCCATAAGTGCACATGTGCACGTGAACCCCCTAAATTATTTTCACACCAACATTAATATGTGTAAAATTTATCATTCTATAAATAACATTTTAATCTAACTATACAGTAATAATTGAAATTCAAAATAACAAATCCAAGGAGTTTATAAGTATCTAATAGGTAACATTTAATTATTTTTATTCTATTTCAAAGGAGAAACTTCACGGATGCGAGGCCTTAGACAGAACCCCTCGTTCACCGCTCTTACGCTGGTTCCTATCCCAATGACTTTTCATAAGGCAAAATGCAACTCACCACCCGCCCCGCTACCCGCTATAGCCCACAAGTTTAGATGGCCACAAGAGCACAAGTTGGATGTGATCTGATGTGATCTTATGGTGTTTTTAACGTGCACGGCACACGTACCTTTAAATTTTGCTTTCATGAAGTTCGAATTTCGGAACAATATTAAGAATGGAAGGATTTGTGGATGTAAATGTTGGCGTGGAATATTTAAAATCAATTAAAATTTCTTCATTATATTTAGAAGAAAAATTAAAAATGCCGAAACCAAATTTGTTAATTAAAAATGTACCAAAGTGCAAAGGTCGGGATTATAAATGATTATTTAAAATGGAGATTTGTGTAAAAACTTACAAATTGTGTAGGTGTGAAGCACATATTTGGAGAAGAGAAAGCATAATGAATAAAATAGAAGATACGATTTTAACTATCCAGCGCAGTCCACTTAACTAAATTTTTGATTAAAAATAATTTACAAGATGATTTTTCTGAAATAATTTGAATTCTTCAATTACTTGTTACGATGCCAGTGACAACTGCAGAAACAGAACGATGTCTCTCTGCAGTGAAACGTATCAAAACTTTCCTTAGAATAGCTATGGGCCAGGATCGATTAACTACACTCGCAATGTTTTCAATTAAAAAAAATGATTAAAAAAATTCCAAATTTTACTGAATTTGGTTGTGAGTAATTTATCTAAAAAAAGGTGACTGACTTTCGTTTCAAAACTTGCTTATAACATTTAAACACTAAATTATAATTTTAAGTCAATAAAATACATTATTTATTGTAATTTTTAATAAGGTCTTTTGATTTTTACAATTTGACGACACTCAAAAAATTTTACCTACGGAAATAGGGTCTCAAGGTTTTTTTATATCTTAATATTATGTGTGCATCCCCAATATTTTACACCAGGCGCCGCCACTGGCTACACCGCTGTTCGGAGTTGAGTCGTGGAGTCTCAAGGCGCCACCTGCAAAAAAATTGAGGCTTTCGAAATGTGGCTTTATCGTCGAATTCTGAAGATATCTTATACCGATCACGTTACTAACCAGGGTGTTTTGTTGAGAATGCAAAAAGAAAATGAGCTGTTAACCACAGAAATACAGCCAAAATCGAATACCTCGATCACATCATGAGGAACAGCGAGAGAACTGCTGCAACTAATCTTGCAAGAAAAAGTAGAAGGAAAGCGAGGACCAGGAAGGCGAACGATATCCTGACTGAAAAATCTCCGTACGTGGTTCAATATAACAACCAAACACCTTTTGTGAGCAGCAGTGTGCAAAGTAAAGATTGCGATGGTGGTCGCCGAAATCCGAAAAGTATAGGCACCACAAGAAAAAGATTGGCTTAAAATAATTATTTCTTGGGAACTTTAACAAAAATTACTTAAATTTTATGCTGGGTGTTTTTAAAGTTTAATAAAATAACAAGAATTCTGATGAAAAAAGATATAGCGTATTGGATACAAACGACTTTCAAGAAAAAATTGTCATTTCATAAATTGTATAACATAATTTAGTAACTACAAGCAGCAGAGACGAAGTAGCTGTCTTGTTTGTCCATTTGACTACAATTTAGTACATACAAAGTGCATACAGCTGCTAATATCCTATAATTTCTTCATTCCCCTTTTGTTTTCGAGAAACTTAATGGCTGCTTAAATCCGAGCGGTTGCAGAACAGATTTATTTTTACACCACCAAGAAAATAATCATTTAGTTTAGATTTTATTTAACGATCCAATTGCACTTACAATAATCGTTTTGTTGTTGCCTTGACATTAAAAATGAGTAATTTTCAATTAACTGAAAACTATAACAGTATCTATTATTCTACCTAATACGAAACCCCTCATACGAGCCTCCCAAAACTAGAGCAAACCGATAAGCTAAAAACTTTTCAATAAATTCTACGTTTAACACAATTAACTATCATCAAATATTTGTTTAAACATTTTTTTCTAGAAGTTTCAACAGCGTAGAACATAGTTCTTTACTAACCAAATCCTGAAAAATTCTAAAGGGCAAAATTTATGAACTACATTTACAAAACTATGGAATTTAAATTACACAGAGCCAAAACAACTTCGTACCAAGTTTTCAGATGTTTTTATCTTTTTTATACAGTATGTCCCTGTAAGTTGTATCCATATGGAAAACTTTTTTATTATTAATTTTACGAAAAAAAGTTATTCTTCATAAAAAGCTCTGCATGGTCCAAAACCTAAGATTTAACCATCAAATATCAAACTTTTTGAATATAATACGAGGTATGTCAAAAAGTTAGAATTTCACTCAAGAGTAAAGTAGCTTTATTTTTCACAATATTGAAAATCCCTATTATGAAAAGATGTTTGAAATTAAAGACTATATTCTAGTATGCAATTACATCCTTCTAATTGAATTTTTTTTTTGAAAAATTATGGATTATCGTTATTTTCAGTTATTTCAATTCAGATAACTCGTTTATAATTAATTTTACGAAAAAGAGTGATTCTTAATAAAAAGTTCTGCATGATCTAAAACCTAAAATACAACCATCTTATATCAAATTTTATCAATTTTATACGAGGTATGTCAAAAATATGAATTTTGCTCAAGAGTAAAATACGTTTATTTTTCACAATATCGAAAAATGTTATTATGAAAAGTTATTTAGAATTAAAAACTATGTTTCAGTATGTAATTACATCCTTCTAATTGAAATATTCTGAACTACAAAAATACTTTACTTTTGATCTAAATTTATCTTTTTTGACATACCTCGTATAAAATTGATAAAATTTGATATAAGATGGTTGTATTTTAGGTTTTAGACCATCCAGAACTTTTTATTAAGAATCACTTTTTTTCGTAAAATTAATAATAAAATAGTTATCAAAATTAAAATAACTGAAAATAATATTAGTTATCCATAATTTGTCAAAAAAAATTTTTTTTAATTAGAAAGATGTAATTACATATTAGAATATAGTTTTTAATTCCAAGCAACTTTTCATAATAGCAATTCTCAATATTGAGAAAAATAAAGCTACTTTACTCTTGAGTGAAATTCAAACTTTTTGATATGCCTCGTATAATATTCAAAAAATTTGATATTTGATAGTTAAATCTTAGGTTTTGGAGCATGCAGAGCTTTTTATGAAGAATAACTTTTTTTCGTAAAGTTAATAATAAAAAAGTTTTCCATATGGATACAACTTACAGGGACATACTGTATATTTTTCCAAATGTTGTAATTCAGTAATATATATTATCTATGATACATGTTAACAAAAAAATAGAATCTTTAAATTAGTAAATAAAAAAATACTGCGGGCTATTTTTGGGGTTCGATAAAAGTATTGTAATTATCCTTGTCTTATGGCTGTTTTATAGAATTTTCCCTTCGGCTTCATTGGAATTTTTCTGTCACCCAACATATCTCTCGCTTCCTTCCATTTCATCCATCCAAATCCAACCCTAATTATATTGCATGCATCTTCATCTATTTCTCCATTATTATGTAATACCGACCCTAGGTACTTAAAACTCTCACGTTTTACAATAATTTCATCATTCTAAGACATCATCTTATTGTAGTCACTCCATCTTTAAACGAACACCCCAAATAGTCTGTCTTTGTCCTTCTTAGTTTTAAGCCTTTTTCCTCAAGAGCTTTTTCTCCACTGTTCCAGTTTTTGTTCCAAGTCGTCTTCACTATTTTCCACCAACACCACATCATCAGTATACATTAGGCACCAGGGAATGTTACCTTGTAGTTTCGCTGTGGTCTGATCCAAAATTAATTTAAATAAGGACTAAGTACCGAGCCTTGGTGAAGCTACTGAGCCTTTTTTCACATGAAATTTATCAGTCTCTCCCACACCTGTCTAACATTAGTTGTTCCTCTCTGATACATATCTCTCCCAATATACACATATTCACTGGGGGCTCCTTTCTTATTGAGTGTTTACCACAGAATCTCTCGAGGGACTCTATCATATGCTTTCTCAAGATCAATGAATGCCATATGGGCGTTTGTTTCTTTATTCCTGGATATTTCCATCAACTGCTTTATAATGAAAATTGCATGTGTTGTTGATCTGCCCTGCAAAAAGCCAAACTAATTATCGGATATTTCGGTTTTTTCACGTATCCGTCTATTAATTTCTTTCTCCCATATTTTATACAGCTCAGAACATGGATGATAATAAAGTAGAGAATTCCAACTAGTTTATCCTTCTTTTGTGGTTTGGTAGTCTCTTTGGTTGAAGTGCTCAGAGTGAATGAATGTCTACTTTTTACCACTTATTTCGTAAGCTTGCGCCTGTTCCATCTTAGGATTCCTTCTTAATGAATGTCCAGGTTATCACTTAATATTTTTGTTTGCCTTAATGTACTTCTTCAGCAATTTGGTAATCTATCTCGTAAAACATTTTACTAGTATGTGTTCTCCCGTTCAGCTTATGTGGCTGTTCCATTTATTTTTCTGTATAGTATTCAGGCGTTAATGTCCTTTAAGTTGCACCTTAACAACTTTTATCTTGTTCCTACTGTTTTTTTTTTTGTAGTAAATTGGCAATTTATCTCATGCTGTTTTACCAGGTTATCCCATTCTACTTACGTGCTTGTTCCATTCATTTTTTTTTCTGTATAGGGTCCAGTCCTTTGTGTCTTCCTTTACCTTTGCTTTTGTAAAGTTTCAGCTTTACCTGGGATCTCTCTTAAGTTATTTTGCTTATCCTTTATTCATTTTTTCTGTGATACCTCTGAATTTTTTCATTTTACATTTGAAGATACACTAAAACTATATCACTCATGTGGTTTATTATACCAGTACCTACAGATTCTATACCTATTAGTCGAGATATTTGTATATTCCAGATTATGTTATAAGTCGTCTTTTTGCCTTAGTTATTTCTTGGTTAAGTTTTTATAAATGTCACCTGCACGTGGTACCTATCTAAATTATCATCATCATCATAATAGGCTTCTTTGTGTATCTTGGCCTACTAGCAGAGAAGTCGCCACTTCTGTTGATTCCTAGCAACTTCCCTCCATCTTCTGGCCCTAAAGCCGGTCACGCACGGTACTGCGGTGTCATTCGACAAGATCGTCGATGATATCAATTCTGGAGTACCTACTGCAGAAGTAAGACCATTCTCTCTTTTGTCAAATTGTACGTTTTTGTTGAATGCACGGTCACACACGTTCAAAATTTTTGCCAATTTTGCCAATACCGCGAGTGGCCATCATGAGAATCTTAAAGTCTTCTTCCACATCATCAATATATCTTCTACACGGTCGTCCCCTACATCTTGTGCCCTCTAGGTTTGAGAATGTCAATCTCTTCGTTTAATAACTATCTAAAACTAAAATTTAGTTATAATTTTTTTTTAGTTTTATAATTTTTAAAGGTTCTAAAAATGTTTTTTCTAAATTTTGTTATTAAAATAAAAATATTGAACACATTCCTTCCATATAATTATTTATCAGTATATCTTTACGTATAGATACCGAATTACAACATTTCCTCCTTAGATACTTGGAACTTTACCTTTCGATTTTCTATCCTTAGATTTTCCGCAAAATTAAATTAGAATGGAAGAAACATGAGTCTGTGATATTTGATTATGAGGATGTGGCAAGTCTACTGTACGAAAAGAACGAAAAATAAGGATGGAACAACGTTCAACCATATTGGATTGGGTTGAAAACAGGTGCAATTGCAATACATTCGAATCTAATAAAAGTGAATACCTTAAGTGCCGGCAATTTTGCTAACAAGTGTTTCGAACTACAGAAGTCTGAAAATAGTCTTAGTTTAAGTGAAATTCACTTTAGTGATTGGTATTTGGTGCCAATATGAACGATGATAACATAAGCGGAACAATTTTTCAGTTATCAGTGTTTATTAAAACTTGTGACAATGTTTGAAATGTGGAATAATGTTACGACCAAGCTGGAAGTACAACAAGCTCAAACCCAGCAGCCGCATACTTCGACAGGATCAATAAAAGGTATGGTTTCTATTATTTTGTGATTTTGTGATAAGATGAATTTAATTTTTTTTATTTGCAAATTCACGTCAGCCTGACTGGGAGCGTTCAAGTATTACTTACCGCGATTTTTGACGATTTTTAACCCTCCTTCCCTTACGTAACGCACTCTTATGGGAGTCTAACTATTGCGTAACGCAATTTTTGAAGATTTTTGACCCCCCCACCCCAACCTGCGTTACGTAATACTTGAACGGTCCCTGTATCGGCTATTAGCGAAAAAAAGGTATCCATAGAGTACAACAATCAAATTTTTTATAAACACTATATTGCTTTTACATATAGAATAATCACTTTGGTAGTGCACTTTAAGAATAGTTATTTCTCTGTGCTCCGTGTAACTACTCCACATAGTGAACACGTTGGGGCTCCCACTCGGTGCTCACGCTCGGCGATCCATTCGTTGGCGGTTTATATGTAGAGGAGCGCATGCCGTATTCATTGGAGCAGTTACACGGAACACGGAGCACCAACGTCATGGATACATGCCTTAAGGAAGACCTGAGAAAATCGATTGGTGGAACTATCAGACCATGGTTTACTCTTTTTGTGTCATTTGCTATTCAATAGGTTAACAGTAACTATTTTACTGTGGAAATATGATTTGAGATCTTTCGCTGGAGGTTTTAGATAGGTGTCAATAGTTGCGTCTTCGAAGGCTTCTCGTGCATTCGTGTATATTTATCTGGCAGATCGTTCCCCAATCGAAGTTTTCGTTAGTGCCATAGTTTTTCCCAAAACCCGCCTGTTCTTTAGATCCTAGTCCATTTCACTCCAAGCTATATATATATATATATATAATCGGTTTATAACGTTCTACGACGTCTTCCGATTCCCAATCGCCATTGCTCTCGATCGTAGCACATGGCTTCGTTCAAGCCTCTTTCTCCGATTTCCCTATGGATTCCTTCTATCCAGCTTTTCCTAGGTCTTCCTCTCTTCCGCCGTCCTTTTGGTGCCCATCGTAGCACTTGCTTGGGTAATCTGTCTTCTTCCATACGTTGTACGTGGCCAAACCATCTTAGTTGCTTTGTTTTTATATCGTCCATTATTGTATGCTTTACATCCATTATCTCCAATATTCTTGTATTTCTGATTTTTTGTATTCTTGATATACCAGCAGATCTTCTCCAGAAGTCCATTTCAGTTGTTCTGAGCATATTTTCGGATTTTTCTTTAAGTGGCCAAACTTCGCTGCTGTATGTTATAATGCTCTTAACAATGCTGTTATAGATGTTACGTTTATTTTCTTTGGAGATACTTGGGTCCCATAGGATTTTGTTCAATAATGCGATAGCTTTCCTTCCTTGTGTGCACCTTTCTTGGATATTCTTGTCCAACGTTCCATCTTGTGTAATTGTAAGACCCAAGTATTTATATTCCTGACAGTGATTAATAGTTATTTCATTTTCCAACGCTAGATCCTGCTGTATACCTCCAACGCACATATATTCCGTTTTCTTGGTATTCACTTCTAAACCCCAGTTCCGGTACTCTTCTATGATTTTTCGGGTCATATATTCAATATCGTGATAATCCTGGGCCATAAGAAGCTAATGGATCGATAATTCTCGTGGTCTGTTGGATCGCCCTTTTTGTGTAATAAAATGGTAAGTGCATCATGCCATCTTGTAGATATTTCACTTTGTTGCATACGTTAGTTGAACAGTTCCTTTATATTATTTAAAAGCCTTTCTCCTCCAATCTTTGCGGCTTCTATAACGATATCGTCTTCTACCGGCGCTTTATTTCTTTTCATTTTCTTCAGTATCTCTTCCAATGCTTGGTTGACTACTCTTTTTGCAAAATTTTCTAATTTTTCTGTTCGTTGCTGAACATAATTTTGCCGACTTCTCTATAATTCTGTATAGAACTTTTTTACTACCCTTAGTAATTATTCTTTTCTGTTCTTGATTATAGTTCCATCTTTATTCTTTAATTTTATTATTTTTTATTTGCAAATTGTTAATTTACTCCTTACAATTTCGAGGTTCTTCTTATCTTCAATCGTTTTATGGATTTTTTCAGCTTTTTGATTTTTTCACTCCATTTCTGGATTATGCTTTTGATTTCCTCCCTTCTGTTAATACTTAAGGACGCAGTCGTGATTTAGGATTAATTTTTTCCTTATATGGTTATACACACACATACATACTTACACCATGCTCAATTAGAAAATCTACAAACAGCCCCAACATAACTAACTTAATACTCGATTAGATTTGAGCTGCGACTACTGTAATAGTGCCCATGGGATGCATGACATAGGTGAAAAGTGTTGTCCTAAATGATGTCCCAGAGAGCTGGCTGACTCTGGGGTATCATAGCCTTTGGTTTGGGCGGATTATAGCCTCTACACAGTATGGACACATTGTCATACCTCGTGCGAACACAGAAACAAAACGAGATGGCCGCGAAAAAGTCTCAAAAATGAAATGACTTCAGTCAGAGGCGTACAGAAGAACTATCAGCGTAGTAAGATGGCTGTGGCAGAACTCAATGTTGATGTACGGAGGTAACAGAACAGACGGTTTCTAGAACAACCAATAACCAACAACAATGAGAATAGTAATAGGCCAATGAATGGAAATGTCCTGATAGATGTGGAGAAAATGATCTCTCCAAAAGGTACCGGCATTAGAAAGAAATATATTCAACAATACAGCAAACAATCCAAAACCATTACATATTATAAACATAAACGACAAAAATAATATTCAACGTCAGTTTATCGTAGCTAAAATAATTCTTTGTTTTAAGTTCGATTAATTTTCAGTACCATTAGTGCATGGAACATCATAACACTTCCTGAGTTAATGCTAAAACAAATTTCTTATTATTATGTTTATTACTCCGTCATGCGTATATCATACCGTGTTCCTGTAACATCAACATCGCTTTTTAAACCATCAATAATTTAAAACCAAGGAAGTAAGGACGGTCGAGTTATTTACCTGCCACCATATGTTTTCCTTGATTTGCATTGTGGATGGATGCCATAAAATTAACCTAGTTTTATTGCATTTTTATCAAGTTGACTTTGGGGCTATTCACCGCATCAGATATTTCGGTAGCCCGTGACGAATCGCGTACTAAAGTTTGGTTTCATAACGGTTGACTCTTGGAAAAGACAACAAAAGGATGCGATTGGCAGCATGTTATTGCTCCGGCTCGGAGGCTGTAAATCTATTGTAATGCTCGTCTATTGCCAAATACATACATAAATCTTCTAATTGTCCAGTGGTGCACTCATAATAGGAGGACAGTTTACGAAAAATCTTAATATTAAGGATTTTGTGCAATTATCAGTACTATGTAGTTTTCATTAGATCGTATTCATTCTGATATGTTTATTTCTGATTAATTTTATACCATTGGAAATATTTTCTTTTTCTTCTTCTTCTTCGTGTGCCTCATCATTAAGGATATTGGCGATCATGGCGGCCCAGTTTACTCTGTCTGCAGCGGTTCCGAAGAGGTCTATTGTTGGTTTTCCAATCCACTGCCTTAAATTTTTTAACCAGGACGTTATCGTCTCCCCGGTCCTCTTTTTCCTAAACTTTCCCTTGTATAAACAATCCCATCAACTCATATTTTTCATTTTTGTTGCTAGGTATATGACCAAGTATCTCATTTTTCTTTCCTTCAAGGTGTTAAGTATTTCTTTTTCCTTTTTCATCTTTCTTAACCCTAGAAAGGTGGACACTCGTAAATTGACGACGCCCCTCTGTTTTCGTCGTAGTTCGGGTGCAATCGCGTAACTTATGCCCATACACTCCTTACTTAGTAGCTGTTTCTTTAGTCTTGATTTAACAGGTGTTTCTTTATTACTCTATTTGTGTATCAGATTTTTTTAGTCACGTCGTAAATCTTACGATAGTCCAGCTTTCAGCTTCGAGCACAGTTCGAGACAGGCGTCCTTAAAATTTGGGAAGAGGATGAACGTCGGTTACCTGAAGAAAAGAAACGCAAGGTATTATTTTATGTGTGTTGCGAACATCGAGGTAGTATACAAACAAGCAAACTTATATGAAATCACCATGTATTTTAAAGCAATATTTATTTCTTTTGAAAAAACTTGTTATTGTTGCGAAGAATAAAGGTTTTTATTGAAAATAAATAAATCGATAAGACAATCAGATAGTACAGCTCGGTACGGGATAGGTTATTTGCTTGAGTTGCAAATTGAACGAAAATAAATAAACTAACTTTTGCGTCCAACAACGAAAATATTAGACCAGTGCAAATAGCAAAAAAAACAATAAAAAATTAATAGCAGGATGAGACCAATTCCAAATGAAAGTACACATATTAGATAACATGTGGAACATTTTTCACCAAATCTGGATGAGGGGAACATGGGTTGGGGGAGCGCTTTTAGGGGTGAAAACGGTTAATTACGATTTGCGGCAAAACGGCACATCCTATCGAAAAAAGTTAAATCGCAAAGTTGTAGGCTATAAGAAGATCTATAACTTTTGTAAATAAGCATTTTTCACATAACCTCAAAATATCCGAGAAAATTGGAAAATTCGATGTTTTCGATTTTATTTTTTTTTTCTCACTGAAAAAAATTTTTTTTTTATCAAATATGGTGGAAACTTACCTCTTTATGTCCCAAACACGCTGTAATTTTTTTGTATAAAAATATTTTTTAAAACTCTTGTTTTTTATGTTTAAGGGAAAATGTAAGCATTTTTTCAATTGAAAAATCTCCCGAAATTTTTTTAGCTTTTTTAAAGAAGTTGGCATTTTTTTTGTTTATTTAAACCTCTATTTTCTGATGGTGTAAAAAAATATATACGTTACTGTGGAAAATTTTGTCACAAAAGGCAAAAATCGGAAATTTATTTTCAACCCCTCACCATTTTCAGATTCTCAGACGTAATGTAAGTTGCATAGCGAGTAGGTGCAGCCCAGCCAGACGCCGCGCCGCGGCCATTATGTGTACCATGATGACACATACAGTGAATCAAACGTACGTGTTAAACATAATTTTGTGAAAAGAATTTAGTGACAAATTTATTTATTTTAAAGGAAATTGTGGAATCTACATAAAAAGGTAAATACTACCTGTGTCTTATTCTCAATTAATCAATGAAATATTATCATTTTCTTTCATAAATAGTATGACTAAAATAACCTGAAATTTTTTTATTTTTTAATTAACAAATTTTTAATAATAATTTAATACAATATATTTCAAAATAAATTAAAAATAGGTACTTCAGTACAATATTAACAAACAATAATTTCTTTCTTTTGCACAAGCAAATTTAGTTTTACTCAAAGAGAAAATTGTAAAATCATGATTTTTTATTTGTAGATTATCACTATGGATATGGAAAAATCTGTTTGTATAATCTGCAATGAGGCAGATAATAAGCAGTTGTATAAAATAAAAGAAAATGCTTTGAAACGTTTAGTGGAGTCTGGTAAAAAAAGATTTGACAGTAGACACAAAAAATTTGCAAATATGACATCAGCTTTTACTCATAAAAGTTGTCAGAAAAATTATAATGATGATGCTCTAATAACTAAATACTTTTTGAGAAACCAACGCCAAATGAAGAAAATGTAGACGAAGACCATGATGGTCTAGAAGATTTAGAGGAAACTGCAGAATCTGTAAGCATTACCGAATGTGATCAAGAAATGCCATCAAAGAAGCAAAAACTTAATTAATTGATGAAAAATTGGCCATTAAAATTATAATAATTACTTTCTTTTGTATTAAATAAACTTTTTCGTTAAAAAAGTTGTTGCGACTTTTAATTTGGTTCATGAGAAAAAAGTTTAAAAAAAATGTAGTTTATAGGTAAGTAGGCCGACTTTTTAAAAAAATATAATAAAAAACACGCTTTTAAAGCACTAAAAGTTTAAAAATAACTTTTAAAATTAAAGCCAGTAATATTTTATTTTTAAATGTTTAGTGCTTTAAAAGCGTGTTTTTTATTTTTTTTTTGACTATAATGTATTCACAAAATTAAAAATCACAGACAACGGCATTAGTGTAGTAAATTTTAAACAGAGGTTCGTTGGTTCCTGCTCGCTATGCAACTTATATTACGTCTGAGAATCTGAAAATGGTGAGAGGTTGAAAATAAATTTCCGATTTTTGCCTTTTGTGACAAAATTTTCCACAGTAACGTATATATTTTTTACACCATCAGAAAATAAAGGTTTCAATAAACAAAAAAAATGCCAACTTCTTTAAAAAAAGCTAAAAAAATTTCGGGAGATTTTTCAATTGAAAAAATGCTTACATTTTCCCTTAAACATAAAAAACAAGAGTTTTAAAAAATATTTTTATACAGAAAAATTACAGCGTGTTTGGGACAGAAAGAGGTAAGTTTCCACCATATTTGGTAAAAAAAAATTTTTTTTCAGTGAGAAAAAAAAATAAAATCAAAAACTTCGAATTTTCCGATTTTCTCGGATATTTTGAGGTTATGTGAAAAATGTTTATTTACAAAAGTTGTAGATCTTTTTATTGCCTACAACTTTGCGATTTAACTTTTTTCGATAGGATGTGCCGTTTTGCCGCAAATCGTAATTAACTGTTTTCACCCCTAAAAACGCTCCCCCAACCCATGTTCCCCTCATCCAGATTTGGTGAAAAATGTTCCACATGTTATCTAATATGTGTACTTTCATTTGGAATTGGTCTCATCCTGCTATTAATTTTTTATTTTTTTGGTCCATTTTAGAGCTATCTGCACTGGTCTATATACCGCATGTGGTGTTATAGAACTTACAACGGGGAAAGATTCTTGGTCTTGTGGAGCAAGTAATGTTCTCAGAGGGACATAGCTGCAGAGCTAGGCGTAACACAGGGCGTTCTGTCCAAAACCTATGCTAGGTAACAGGAACTAGGAAAGCTCAAAAATAAAGCAAGGGAATGTCGCCAAAAAGTAATAACGGCTCGCCACGATCGTTTAATTGTCCTATCAGCTGGAAGACACCCAACCCTTTCTCACCTGCAGCTCCAAAGGCAGCTCTTGGAAGCTACAGGTGTAACTGTTTCAGTTGCAGTTGAAACGATAAGAAAAAGAGTTCGTGCCAAGAAGTATACAGCAGGAGACAGTTATGGGTTCCCGACTTATCCAGGCTGCACAAGATTGATCGCCTAAATTAGTGCCTTCACCACCAAAACTGGAACATTGGGAATTGTCAAAATGTACTATTTTCAGAAAAAGTCAGGATTTGTGTAAAATCAGATGACCCATGAAATCGTGTACTTAGAGGTCGAGGAAGACAAGCAAGAACGAAAACTGTCAGATCTGTTCACAAATATATAAGGGGAAGTGTATGGAGACGAATTGTGATCGGTAAAAAAACTCCTTTAATTTTCATCCAATGAACTTTAACTGCTGACAGATATATTGATAACCTGTAGTTAGGATCTGGTGAGGTGCAACAGGAGAAAATTTAATTTCATGCATGATAATGGATCTCCACATACCATTCGAGTGACTAGAGACATCATTGAAGCAGAAGGTATCTCTTGTTTGGAGTGTATGGAGAGTGTTTGGAGAGCTATAGAGTATTTGTGGGATATGCTTAAAAGAAAAATTAGACCTCGCTGGGATAACCCACAAAATACCGTACGGCTAGTACAAGCTGCTCTTGAAGAATGGTGCAACCTACCACAACAAAATGTTGATAATTTGATAAGGAGCGTGCCCACGCAAACTGAAGCTTGCATAAGGACTATAGGTGATAACACTGACTACAAAAAAAAAATACGAAAAAAATATATAAAAACAATTTAAACATTATTCGTTTTACATTGAAATTTTTTATGCTATTGACTTTAAAACAACTAGTTTCAATTTGTTTGTTAAATACTTTATTGGTTTATTTAATTATTATGTATTTGTTATTAAATTGCTTTAAAATAAATATTGTTTGACTTCGTTTGATCGTTTTTTTTAAATTCGCACGAAATAATGAGAAATATCAGATGGTTCCATATAAGTTTGAATGTGTGTATGTACAATATGTGTAAACAAATAGCGTACTTCGACTCTAGCCACTCACTAAAAGTGTTAAGACATACCTACATTTTTTTCAACTTTTTGTAATAGAAGTGTTTATAATTACATATGTATTTCTTTTTCAATTGTTTGCTAGATATTGTAAAAATTACGAAAGTCCACCTAAACCACCAGTAAAGAATAGTTTACATTTCTAGGGTTTAACTTGTCGTGTTTGTTACGTGTTGTGTTGTGTCCATTATGTTTTCCACATTCTATAACACCACATCTCAAAGAGCAATTATTTTCAGTTGTATCCGCAATTGTCCAGGTTTCAACTCCATCTCTCTCTCTCTCTTGTCGTTTCCCCATTACTGAGGATCGTGATTTCTTCCAATATTCCTAACAATGTATTTCCATTGGTCTCTATCTTCAGCTGCTCTAAGAGCTTCGCATAATGAGTTTCCAGCTGAATTCTCTATTTGGTCAGACCATCTAGTTGGTGATCGTCCTCTTGATCTTCTCCCCGGAACGTTTCCAGAAACAATTAATCTCTCCAAACTGTCGTCACCTCTGCGAACCACGTGACCAAATAATTGCAGAATTCGTTGCAGACATATTGTGGACAGCCTTTTTTTAATATTGAGTTGGTTTAGAATGGAAACTTTTGTCCTATGAGCTGTCCAAGGTATGCGCAGCATTCTTCTCCAGCACCACATCTCAAAGGCATCAATTTTTTGGCGGTCGCATGCGTGAAGAGTCCAAGTCTCTCCTCCGTATAGAAATATTGAGAATACAAGGGCATTCACCAGTCTCATCTTGATATTTTGAGAGATAGATCTGTTTTTCCAAACTTTAGTTAGGCGACTCATCTCATTTTTTGCCATACCAATACGTCTCCGAACTTCTGCTTCACAGTTACTATCGTTAGTTATACTAGACCCGAGATAGACAAAGGTTGTTTGTACATTACAATCAAATCTGTCCCTCTACCATCTCTCCCTTTAGCATAATTTGGAGAAAAAGTATGATATTGAATACTACTATATTCTTCTCTTATACCGGAAAGTAAGTGTACATTTTATACTTATACTTGACATACTTTAGTTGCCACTACATTTGAATGCTTGCATGTATGTGAGTGTGAGGGTTGTTAAACCATATTTACGTACATTTTAGCATTTATATGTATGCATGAATATATATACTTTAATATTGGCTTGATCTTTACCCTTTGATTTCAACCAGACCACTTAACTAACTCTGGTTTTTTTGTTATTTGTAGCATTTAATTTTACTTTTACCGTGACCTGAAGATGCTGTGAATATTGTAGACAGCGAAACCGGTTGTCAGTTGTAAAATAAATTGTTTGTGAGAACGTCTCTTTTTTCTTTACTACAATAGTATGGACTCACACATGCAACCCATTCATTATTTTTATAGACAAAGGTGTTTACTATCTGGTATTCCTGTAACATGTTAGTCAGTTGAATAGTGTCAAATCTGTCGACCACCATTATTTTTGTCTTAGCTTTATTGATTTTCAGACCAACTTTATTGCTTTCGTACTCAACTCTTCGCAGAAGATCCATATAAAAGGACAAAATGCGTAGCATCTCAATACTCTAGTTCTAATTTCTATTCCCAGTTTTCCATTGTATTATACTGCTTTCATCTTATTGAAGGCGCTTCTGTCCATCTTAATGCGTCGTTTTGGCTGCGGTCCCATTGTTTAGTTAGCCCACATCCCAAATAATTGTAATCTGAGTACTTTCTCTAACGCTTTTCCTTTAACGTAGATTGTTTCGTCTTCAATCTTGTTCTTACTTACAATCATGATATTCGTTTATTTGTTCAGAGGCATTACATTAATCTAAGAGCTGGGAGCGGATTTTGTGCGTGATAAGTAATATGGAAAAACTATACGGGGATATGTTGAATTAGTTGCGTACATGACTTTCACCAACGGCCGGAAACCAGAGTGGGTGCCGAGGGTAGATATAAGGGGTCAAAGTCGCGGTTTTTATTATTTTTTTTTGTGACGCTCTTGATAGAGATAGTGCACCAAAATTTGGCAATAAGTAGGTCATGACGTAACTAATTAAAATCTCCAGGGGCGAAAACCTGCGTGGCCGACAAAGGGGAGGGGGGAGGGGTGAATATAAAAATTATAATTGGGTTTTTGTGACGTTCGTGATCGAGATAGTGCCCCAAAATTTGGCAATAAGTAGATCATGACATAACTAACTAAAATCTCCAGGGGCGGAACGCTACTTGGGTATAAAGGGGTGGTGGGTAGGGTTGAATATAAAAGATATAGGGGTTTTTTTGTGACCTTCGTTAACGAGATAGTGTACCAAAATTTGGGAATAAGTAGTTCATGAAAAAACTAAATAAAATCTCCAGGGGCGGACAAGGGTGAATACGCAAAATTTTTGGGTTATGCTCGTCATCGAGAATATGTACGTAACTTGCACAATTGATTCATTGTAAAATCAATATCCAAAAGGGCGGACAGCTAGGTGGGGTCAGCTAGCTTTGTTAAAAACGGTGTCACAATATTTTCATTAAAAGTGTAGAGAAAAAATTAAAATTTCTTATATTTTTCAAAAACATTTATAGCATTGATTTATGCAAATAATTATAATTATTGTTGTCGAAATTTTTATTATTAATTGATAGAAACAATGATGAAATTAGAAAAAAATTGTCTCCCGCACAGCGTTCCGCCCCTGGAGATTTTACTTAGTTATGCCATAATCTACTTATTCCCAAATTTTGGAGCACTCGATCACGAACGTCACAAAAAGCCCAATTATAATTTTTATATTCACCCCTTCCCCCACCCCTTTGTCGGCCATGCAGGTTTCCGTCCCTGGAGATTTTAATTAGTTACGTCATGAACTAGTTATTCCCAAATTTTGGTGCACTATCTCGATCATAAGCGTCACAAAAAAAATAATAAAAACCGCGACTTTAACCCCTTATACCTACCCTCGTCTCCCAATCTGGTTTCCGGCTCTGGGGATTTTACTTAGTTATGTCATGGTCTACTTATTCCCAAATTTTGGTGCACTATCTCGATAAGGAACGTCACAAAAAAACCCATATAATTTTTATATTCACTCCTGTTTTCACCCCTTTGTCGGCCACGCAGCGTTCCGCCCCTGGAGATTTTAATTAGTTACGTCATGGCCTACTTATTTCCAAGTTTTGGTGCACTATCTCGATCATGAGCGTCAGAAATAAAATAATAAAAACCGCGATTTTGACCCCTTATAACTACCCTCGTCCCCCACTCTGGTTTCCGGCTTTGGGGATTTTACTTAGTTAGGTCATGGTCTACTTATTCCCAAATTTTGGTGCACTATCTCTAACAGGAACGTCACAAAAAACCCCTTTTAATTTTTATATTTACCCCTGTCTCCACCCCTTTGTCGGCCACGCAGCCTTCCGCCCCTGGAGATTTTAATTAGTTACGTCATAATCTACTTATTCCCAAATTTTGGTGCACTATCTCTGTCAAGAGCGTCACAAAAAAAATAATAAAAACCGCGACTTTGACCCCTTACATCTACCCTCGGCCCCCACTCTGGTTTCCGGCCGTTGGGGGAAGTAATCTACACAACTAGTTCAACATATCCCCATATAGTTTTTCCATATTACTTATCACGCACAAAATCCGCTTCTATCTCTCCGACTACATACATACCTCTCACAGTAGTGGTGCGATCGACCAAAATTTGCAGTCCTTCTCTGCTGTTCGCAAGGAGTATTGTATCGTCTGCTATATGAGATTATTCACTAGTAATTAAATTAATTAATATCCCTTCATTGATGCCTTTAGTGCCTCCTTAAACGTCAATATCAAAAACACGAGTTCTATGAAATAATATGCATTTGTCGCTCTTTGTGGTAGCCTGATTTTTCCGGGGGTTCTTAGCACCCTCTGCTCCGCCTGTTCCAACCGCTACCTTGGTTAGGGGTGTTAGACGTGCCGGAGACTTTGGGTCGTTCAGTAGTTTCGTCTTTCATTGAAAATAACTTTTGGAGTTTAAAGCCATTGAAGCGTCACGCTTGGCTAGTGGGCATTTGGTTTGGAAATGGAAGGGGAAAAGGATGACGATGGGAATGCTTTGTGCTTGGACATGGTTTCCCCAGGGATGGGAAACTGGGAAAATCAAACTCCCGATATGACATTCTTAGTGAAATTTGTCCAAAACTGGTATTTTTCACGAAGAAGTCAGTACGCCATTGATATTCAAACCCCTTCTGACACAGATACAGTATTTTATCTGATAAAAAACTGGTATTTTTACATTATTAAAAAATATTTAGGTAACCGATAAACTCTTTTTTTAGGAAATCACTTTAACCCTACCAAAGAATATGAAAGCAACAAACGATCGTATTATGACTTTTTAATGATCCGATTAGGTAATGGGCAATTCCTAAAAGAAAAAAAATATCTAACATTGTATAGCCCTGGATCCCGCGTACCAAAAAAAGTTTATTAATAGCAAGCTGAACATTTGTTAATAGCTTAACAACGGTGTCTAGTCGGACAAACTTTGATGTACGGGAACACTGGAACAGGGAAAGTTTTAATTGTGGAACAGGTTAACAATTTGGAACGTCAGACTACGAAAACGTTCCATGTATTTTGTCGGACAGAACTTCCAATTGATTTGTTATCCTTTCATTAAACTCTCATGCAAAAAATTAGACTGCTAGTTATCACCAACATAATTTCTGTCATTTGACATGTTCTACGTGTCGGACTTATTAAAATGCCCAACCTATTTGTCGGACAACCATTTCTTCATATATTATATAAAGTTTGCTATTGAATACATTTAAAAACAACCTGCTAGTTTTCACAATCATAAACTTGTCAGAATGGCACGTTCCACAATTAAAATCACTTTCTACAATTAAAACTTCCCCTGTTCCAGTGTTCCCATACATCAAAGTTTGTCCGACTAGACACCGTTAACCTATTAACAAATTTTCAGCTTGCTATTAATAAACTTTTTTTTGGTAGGCGGGATCCAGGCCTATTACTAGAAATACAACGAGCGTTAGATAAACCCTTTGTCTGTCACCTTTTTCGTAATAGACGAGCAAACACTTTCAATTGTTTTTTGTGATAATGTCGGTAAATATGATAATTTCGTGTAATAGAAGCAAATACGCTCATTGTTTGTATATTTTTCTTTGGTAACTCTTATCATCTTCAGTTTATTGAACCTGCAGTATATAGGTCAACGAGATAAGTTAATAGCGAAAAAATAACCAGTCACTCGGATTCCAGTTTTGATGTATTTTAGAATGTAACTATTTTATTTTTACTTCGTACATCGGCTTTTATAAATATTACGTAAAAAGATTTTAATTTTAAAATGATTTGTACAGAGGTGAGACAGTGTATCATTTATATTTCGAATAAAAATTTATATTATTTCTTTATTTATGAATTTATGAACAGCTAAACTACTGCGAATCTATGAGACAGTAATCAGCCCCACGGTGATGTACGCCAGTGAAGCGTGAGTCATGAACCAGCAGTAATGGTCTAAGAGCTAAGCAACGTTTTCGAGAAAGTATTTTAAGACAGCTGATAACATATTGTTCCCTATGCTTTCTCGAACACCGTACCGGTGTATCTGGCTGCTGATACAGGTTGCGTTCATTACTGCGCAGCACACCTGTACAGGTAAATACAAAATCAGGGTGATTGATTAGTGTGATAAAGCTTAGTAGATCCGCTGTAGTAGTAGATAGCAATAAAAGTTAATAACAAGAATTGTGTAGCCAACTTTGAGCAGCTTCACTGCTTCACATTACAAAATTAGTTAGAATGTTACAGGGTGTTTGATAACATAAAAGTGACAGACCAAACTTTTGTTTTTTTAAATGGAATACGGAACACCCTATATTTTATTTTATATTCGAAATCTTCTTAACTTCCCCATCACAAAAATATAAAGGTTGAAGGTACGAAATTGAAAATGGTTATTCATTTTTGAAAAATATAAAAGTTTGTTATGTTATGCAGGGTATTTACAAAGTTATAACCAATGTTCTATGAAAATCGTAATAAGTTCAGCTCCCTGTATAAATAAAAATAAGCACAAGAGCAATGGTTTATTGATGCCATTATTTTTTGTTGATTGTCAAAATTTATAAAAATGGTTGATATTGATATTGCTAATTTTCTTTTATTTCAATTTTCAATTATTAATAATGGTGAAACACCTCACCGATGACATTAAGGAAATAAAAAGAAATCAAAAAGAAAGCAAGGAAGCAATAGAAAAGCTCATTATAGAAAACAGAGCGCTGAGAAAAGAAAATGCGGAACTAAAACAAGAGAATATAGAAATCAAGGAGGAACTCAGAGAAATAACAAACCACATTGAAGTTATGGAAAAACACCGACGAATAAATAACGTAGTCATGAACGGTCTAAGGATAGACACATATGAACAAGCAGGGTTAAAAGAAACAACTAACAATTTCATCAAACAACACTTAGGAGTAGAGGTTAAAATAAGGAATGCTCACAAGCTAGGAGAAAAAACATGCCTCATTGAATTAGAAAACCAAGAAGAAAAAAGAAAAATAATGGAAAAAAGTATAAGTTAAAAGAAATAAGAGGGCTGAAGGTATATATTAACGAAGATGCAACCATAAGAGAACGAGAAATACAGAAAACAATTAGAAACATTGCTCAGGAAGAAAGAAACAAAGGAAATGAAGTCAAGATTGGAGTAAAAAAAATATGGGTAAACAACAACGAATGGAAGTGGAACGACAAAGAAGGAAAAATGATCAAAACAACATCAAAAAACTAGCAGACAATTGTACCATGGGAATAACGATGACGACACAAGTACAGAAAAAGGATAATGATAATTCAAAAAAAGGACAAAAGAGAAAAAAAATGAAAACCGGACAAAAACACAAGAGAACATGTCGAAAAGAACACTTACTTTTAGGAACATGGAATGTAAGAGGCACATATAGAGAAGGTAAACTTAAACATCTAGCGAGAGAAATCGAAAAGTTCCAATTTGACATAGTAGCCTTGCAGGAGACGAAACAGCTGGGAAATGATATATTAGAAATAGAAGATACAGTGTTTTTTAATAGCGGCGGAAAGAATAGAACATTAGGCACAGGTTTTATGCTACGAAAAGAACTAAAGGAAGCAATAGTAGAATTCAAACCAATATCAGATCGAATATGTAGTATCAGGATCAAGGGAAAATACCAAAAAATCACTCTCATAAATATTCACGCACCATCTGAAGAAAAAGATAATGATGTCAAAGAATCTTTTTACAGTGAACTAAATAGAACAATCGAAAGTATACCCAGATACGACATGAAAATTATTTTAGGCGACGCAAATGCCAAAATAGGGAAGGAAGAAGTATTTAGACCGACAATAGGAAAACATAGTAAACACAATGAAACTAATGAAAACGGACAGTTCCTCATAGATTTTGCAAGAGAAAAAAATATGATCATAATGAGCACATATTTCGAAAGAAAAGAAATACACAAGGAAACATGGATATCGCCAGATAGAAAGACCAAAAACCAAATAGATCACGTGCTGATCGAAAAAGAAGAGCAGCAATGTATAAAGAAGATTAGAACATACAGAGGACCAGATGCCGACTCCGACCATTACATGGTGGGTATTAAAATGAAGCAACTGATACCTGAAAACAAAAAAAAAATAAAAGAAAAGAAAGGTATAAATAAACCAATTCGGTTTGCAACAAAAAAAGAGCAAGAAACATACAGAGAAACAATGGAAAGGGAACTAAAAAAGATACAAATAGAAGAACAAACGGAGAACAACTGGGAAATCATAAAGCAAGTAATGAACAAAGCAGCAAAAGAATGTAATAAACAAGAGATTAAAAAGAGGAAGGAGTGGTTCGACATAGAATGCCAAAAAGAAATAGAACTAAGACAATCATTAAGGATGGAAATGATCAAGAAAGAAACAACAGAGACGCATGATAGATATATAGAACAAAGACAAAAAGTAAAGAGGTTGTTGAGAGAAAAGAAGAGAAAACACTTAGATAATAAGCTAAAAGAAATCGAAGAGAACTACAGAAATAAAGAAATAAAAAACCTGTATCAAGGTGCCAGAAACGAGAAAAGAGGATACCAGCAAAAACCTATATTCGTTAAAAACAAAGCTGGAGATAATATAAGCGGCGAAGCAGAAATAGTAGAGAGATGGAAAGAGTATTTTGACGAATTACTAAATGGCAAGAATAAGCCAAACCAAAATGAATCCATAGAAGCAGAGACAGAAAATGAACAGTTAGAAGACATAGAAGATAATCCACCGAGCAAAGAACAAATCGAGGAAATAATTAGAAATCTTAAAAACAACAAATGCCCTGGAAGCGATAACATAACAGCAGAGATGATGAAATATGGTGGAAAATTGCTGAATGATTGGATACACAAAATCATAAAAGATATATGGTTAAAAGAACGAATACCAGAGGACTGGAAGGAAGCAATTATCTGCCCATTACATAAAAAAGGCGACAAAACAGAATGCAGTAATTACAGAGGAATAGCTTTACTAAATACCGTATACAAAATCCTAGGAAAATCAATAAAAGACAAACTTGAAAAAGAAGCTGAAAATATAATAGGCGAATATCAGTGCGGATTTAGAAGAGGGAGAAGCACAACGGACCAAGTATTCGTAATCAGAGAATTACAAGCAGAAAGCTATGAACACAACCTACCAACGATAGCACTATTCATCGACTTCCAACAAGCATACGATAGAATAAAGAGGAAGAAATTAAAAGAGGCGCTTGAGGAATTGGGAGTTAGCAGAAAGCTACGTAACATGATACATCTCACTCTGGAGAATACAGAAAACAGAGTCAAAATAAACAATCAATCATCAGAAAAATTTATAGTAAACGAAGGATTAAGACAGGGCGATCCTCTGTCATCTTTACTCTTCAACTTATGCCTAGAAAAAATAATGCGAGAAGCAAAAATCAATAGAGAAGGACTCATATATCAAAGAAGACACCAAGTTTTGGCGTTTGCGGATGATGTGGTGTTACTGGCAAGAGGAAAAAAAGAGCTACAGGAGATGGTACAGAGAATAGTAAAAGCAGCGAAGAAAATGGGACAATATATAAATTCAACTAAAACAAAATGTATGGAGTGGACAGATGGTCAGTTTAGGAATGGTCAAAAGTTTAAAGTAGAAGTAGAGGAAGGAACATCATACGAATTCGAAATGGTAGAAAGATTTACATACCTAGGGGCAATAATATCACGTAAACCTATCATTAAAGAAGAAATACAAGCTAGAATAATGGCAGGCAATAGAAGTGTACATGCGCTTAATGTAATGTTGAAAAGCAAGTTTCTATCAAGAAGGGCAAAAGTACAGCTATACAAAACAACTATACAGCCAATAGTAACATACTGCAGTGAGACATGGACAATGACAAAAAATGAACAAAATTTACTGGAGATCTGGGAAAGGAAAATACTAAGGAAGATATATGGAGGAAAAATAAGGGACGGGTTATGGATAAGAAGATCAAATGATGAGTTAAAACAATTATACAACCAACCTAATATAATAGGAGTGATAAAGGCTCAGAGACTTAGATGGCGAGGTCACATTGAAAGGATGCCAAACACGAGGACTCCAAAGAAGGTACTAAACTACACTATAACTTCAAGAAAGAGAAGAGGAAGGCCGAAAAATAGATGGAAGCAAGACGTCGAAAAAGATTTGGAAAGAATGGGGCTAGAGGGCCAAAAAAGAAAAATGAGTGACAGGAAGGAATGGAGGAAAATCACATATCAAGCCAGAGAAGAGCTCAGCACATAAAGAAACGTGAAAATGAAGAAAGAAAAAAAACAAACTTTTCAAGCCATGGGCCTCTAAGGCCTTTAGTGCTATTGTATATATATATATATATATATATATATATTTCTAAGAACAGGTGTTTGGATCTTTGATTCTATTCAAGAAATTTTTCCCAACCTGAAATGGTGGATGTGTGAATTGTTCGTAAGGGGATTTTCCACATTCTCTATTTCATTTGTTTGATATATATATATATATATATATATATATATATATATATATATATATATATATATATATATATATATATATATATATATATATAATTTTCTTTATATCGAATACAGGGTGAGTCAAAACGCAAGTACATTATTTTCTCAGTAATTTTTAAATAAAACACCCTAATTAATAACTTACTCTGAAAAATGAAAATATCTCGAAAACTAACAAATTTAGACATAGGGAATATTATACAAAAATTAAAGTACTGTAATGGTACTTTTCGATAGTGTTATAAAATAAAGGGTGTTCCATTTAAAATTTCTGAGAAAAGAATGTACTTGCGTTTTGACTCACCCTGTATTCGATATAAAGAAAATTAGCAATATCAACAATTCTTTAAAATTTTTACAATCAACAAAAAAATATGGCACCAATAAACCATTGCTGTTGTGCTTATCTTTATTTATACAGGGAGCTCAACTTGTTACGATTTTCAAAGAAAATTGGTTATAACTTTGTAAAAGCCCTATATAACATAACAAACCTTTATATTTTTGTGATGGGGAAGTGAAGAGGATTTCTAATATAAAATAAAATATGGGGTGTTACATTTAAAAAAAAACAAAAGTTTGGTCCGCCACTATGTTATTGAACATCCTGTAACATTCTAGCTAATGTTGTAATGTGAAGCTCAAAGTTGGCTACAATTTTTGTTATTAACTTCTATTGCTATCTTTTGCTACTGAGCTTTATCACACTAATCAATCACCCAGTATATTGAATTTAAAATTATGACGAAAAATGTTTTGTCATTACTTTTTCATCCATAGAAATGTCTGGCAATTATAATTCATATTTCTAATAATGTTTAATAAAAAGTAATAACAAAATGTATTTTCGTCTTGAAATAATTTTAAATTCAATATGTTTACCTGTACAAGTGTGCTGCGCAGTAATGAACGCAACCTGTATCAGTAGCTAGATGACCGGTACGGTGTTCGAGGAAGCATAGGGAATAATATTATTAAAGAACCAGTTGTCTTAAAATACTTTTTTATCTGGGAAAGAAAGGTGCTCAGAAAAATCTTCGGATGTATACAGACTGCAGAGAATTTTTGGAAAAGACGAACAAATAAACAAATAATGAGGATGTATGGAAAACCAACAATTACGACAAAAATACGAGATGGCTCGGTCACATTATACGAATGACAGAGAACCGAAATGTTAAGTCGAAAGCAGCAAAGCAAGTCAAAAATAGTGTGAGAGATTGGAAAGATAAAGCAAGTTTCTGAAATTTTTGGTTTATTTCTGTTCCCTAACCTACGGTAATCCTAAAATTTGAAGAATCTAGGAGTACAGAAACAAATGCTCGTATGGTACACATTGAACCTAGAATTACCCGGTTAATGTGTGAAGATGATTGTGAGAGATATAAATATTATGTAATTAATGTTCGGACATGTCTGGAAGAGACTGATACTTTTCATGTAAAATTCGAATTGTATTTTCAGTGCTTCATCATCAGCCATTTTGAGTCCACTGCTGGACATAGGCCTCCCGTAAATAATTTCATTGCATCCTATCTTGAGCACCCTGAATCCAGTTGTGCTGGATGCGCTTGATGTCGTCCGACCATCTTGTTAGACATCCTCGATTACGTTAAGTATCGTGTCTAGGTCTCCATTCTAGAATTTTCTTTGTCCATCTTCCATCTTTGCATCCGGCAAGATGTCCTGTCCGGTTCCATTTCAGTGTTGTAATCCTTTGAACTGAGTTCGTAACACCAGTTTTTCTCCTAACTATTGTATTTGAAACTCTGTCGCTGAAGGATATATTCAGCATTGACCTCTACATCGCTCTCTGTGCCACTTGTATGACCCTGGTAAGGGTCAATTTCCAAGGCTCCATATGTTAGAACTGGGAGTACACACTGATCAAAGACCTTCCTTGGGAAAGTCTTTGGAAACCGACTTTGAGGTCGCACATGGGAATATCTGATCTAAAGACTCAGTTTTCCGTAAGCCGCCCATGCCAGTCCTATTCTCCGGTTTAGCTCTGTTGTGTGATTATCTCTTCCTAATTTAATCTTGTGGCCCAGATGTTTATAGCCATACACCTGTTCAATTTGCGTGTCATTAGTTGAGATGTTTTCTGCCAGTACAAGATTGGTCATGTATTGTGTTTTGGAAAAATTAATTTTAAGTCCAACTCGTGCACAATAACTCTGAAGGTCTTGAAGAATCTGGCATGCATGATCTACCCAGTCTGTAATAAGAACTATGTTGTCTGCAAATCTCAAGTTGTTCAAAAACTGCCCATGTATGTTGACTCCAATATTTTACCAATTATTGTTTCTCATAGCCATAGCACTCTGTAACAAAGCGGTGAATAATTTATGGGATATGGTATGGTGTTTCCTTGTATTATACAGGGTGTTTGGTAAAGAATGGGCCATAGCTTAACCTTAGATTCCTGAGGTTAAAATAGGTCGATTTAAGCTAACTTATCGTAGTACAAAAGTTGATAATAACCGACATACAGGGTGTCACAGTTACACTTTTGTTTTATTTATTCTTGAATATTTCATAACAGGCATGGGATACTAACACGAAATTTGGTAAGCGGGGATTTTTTGGGACGAGAAATATAAATTCACCACCAAAAATGATGTATTGCCCAGAGGGCGCCACATACGCCTTTCATCGCTCATTAAATAGGTTCAATTTTTTTTTATTACCCACTCTACATACTTCTTGAATCAAAACTTTTATTCTCTTAAGAGGAAACAGTAGCGATCAACAGGTAGCAAAAACGCGTTCCAAGATTGCGGCTGTAATTTTGAATACTTTTTCGAGATATTTGGCACACGTATTCGTAATATAATAAAGAATGGCGGTACAGAGCCCAATTTGAAAAATATATTAATATGTGAAAATTACTCTGTAATTAAATACAATATTAAAAAACGAGCCTGTACCGCCATTAAGAAGAACAAAAAAATACACTTTCTTCAAATAAACTTTTTTATCCGATGCCTAGATTTTGTGTCATTTTGGAACTACTAAAATTTTTTATTTCATTAGTATTTCCAAAATGACACAAAATCTAGGCATCGGATAAAAAAGTTTATTTGAAGAAAGTGTATTTTTTTGTTCTTCTTAATGGCGGTACAGGCTCGTTTTTTTAATATTGTATTTAATTACAGAGTAATTTCCACAGATTAATATATTTTTCAAATTGGACTCTGTACCGCCATTCCTTATTATATTACGAATACGTGTCCCAAATATCTCGAAAAAATATTCAAAAATACAGCCGCAATCTTGGAACGCGTTTTGGCTACCTGTTGATCGCTACTGTTTCACCTTAATATTTTTACTTAAAAAAGGTATACTACATTCATCTCGTTAAACTCAACCGTTTTTGGGATAAACGCATTTTAAATCTGTGGGTGCATTTAAAAACATAATTTTTTGCATATTGTCATTGTTGTTACACCCGAAAAATAACTTAAAACCATAAAAATTTACAAAAATGTATCGCAAATTTCTTCAAATGGGATTTGCGATGCAATGACATAAATATGAGAACTGGCACAATTATTATGGTTTCAAGTTTATTTTTCGGGTCTAACTACAATGATATTATGCACAAAAATATTGTTGTATTGCAGATTTAAAATGCGTTTATCTCGAAAACAGTTGAGTTTAGCGAGATTAATGTAGTATACCTTTATTAAGTAAAAATATAAAGAGAATAAAAATTTTGATTCAAAAAGTATGTAGAGTGGGCGATAAAAAAAACTGACCGTATTAAATGAGCACTGAAAGACGTATGTGGCGCCCTCTGGCTAATACATCATTTTTGGTGGCGAATTTAGATTTCTCGTTCCAAAAAGCCCCCGCTTACCAAATTTCGTGATATTATTCCATGCCTGTTAGGAAATATTCAAGAATAAATAAAATAAAAGTTTAACTTTAACACCCTGTACTTCGGTTATTATCAACTTTCGTATTAAAGTAAGTTAGCTTAAATCGACCTATTTTAACCTCAGGAATCTAAGGTTAAGCTATGTCCCATTTAGTCCTCTTTCATATTTCTCCATGCTGTCTTGTCCTCTGTGCTATCTGAAACCATCTATCTCCTATCTTCTTCATACTTTTTGACATAATAAAGCCATCTCTTCTTGGGTCTTCCGACGCTATGTTTTGTCTGTCTTGGTCGGCAATGTTGTCCATCTGGTTTGATTTTGTCGCCATCCATCTTTGGGTGGGAAATTTGCTACTTAACATTGATTTATCCCTATTCTAAGGTATGTGAAATTTGCTATAGGCCAGTGGTCGGCAAAGTGCGGCTCCGGAGCAGCATGTGGCTCTTTAGCACCTTAGGTGCGGCTCTGGCACTAATATCCACGAAAAGCGCAATATTTTCATTTAAAAAATACTTGATATGAAAAATATTACCTACATCTTAATCTGATAAAGTAGCTTTTATCAAATTTACAAACTTTAGCATTTGTCAAAATTCCTCTTAATACTACGATAACAGAGTTGACATTTTCTTCTTTTAACATTTGCATTAATAGCTTTGAAATATGTATTTAAGAACAAGAAGGTATGGCGCTCGAAATTCGAACGTCTTCGTGTTAAATTGGAAATATTGGAGAAGAAAAAAATATTCACAACATAAGTGGTCTGCTTTGAATGACCTGGAGAAGGAAGACATGATCATTTTCAACACTTGGAATAGTATTCCTGATTCTTATGAGCAGCTGAAAAAGCTCACGTTTGCTGTTCTTTCTCTTTTTGGTTCTACATATCAACATTAAAAAAATGGATTTTGCGCCAAAATTTTTGTAAAAAAGAGAGTGTTGTAGGAAATAAAACCATACAAAACGAAAGAAAATAGAAGTTTCCACGATGATTAGAAACGAAAATATCGCCAAAAAACGAAAAAAGCAGGTTTTAATTTTTTGGGGGTTATGGATGGGACTAGGTAGTAGGGCTTTATTTTTATTTCGTGTAATAAAAGTTTGCTGAACAAGCAGATTTGGCTCCCAATTTTTTTTTTGAATTGTTGTAATGTTCATATTTGACTCTTTGGCTAAAAAGTTTGCCGACCACTGCTATAGGCTAATAGATTTATACCGCATTTAGATTCTATCGCCTCTTCACGGTTGGGTTTTTAGTTCTGGAGTAAACAGTAAAGAAAAACTTTAGCTCACACGCAGGCTTGCTATTATTAAATATTAATAAATTTACATTAATATTCAACGTATTCATTTTTATTACCAAATACGTTTACCAAATAATATTTTGGATATTATTTTCTTTTTATATAAACACATAACGTATTAAATAATTTCTCCGAGTATTATACAGCAGCGAAGTGAAACTATTGAACAAACCAAATAGTTGTTTGGCAACTTTTATAATTCCCAAAAGTGAGATCAAACATATTAGCAAGTAATATATTACAGTATAATAGAGAAGGAAGTCTTAGATTACTTTCTAACGACTTGTGATTCGTATAAAACCAGTGAAATTTGCCGAATTAACCGTCCAAAAATGTACGCGTAGTTCATTCACAATCGCATACAGGGTTACCCAAATATTTTTTAAATTTTTATTTCATACATTTCGTTTCAAATATTGTGCCAATCCAAATTAAACCTTGTACTTTGAACTCTCCTATTTGAATCCTTAGTTTAATTTTGAATTTTGGCATTTTCTATTGAATTATATCTCATAATTATCTTCTCAGGAGTAGTAGCTTACGCAATTTTTATTAATTTTATTGAACACCGCCCTTCCATGTTCAAAGTCTATTAGTTGGTTTCAAGTCGTCCTGAATAATGCAATTCGTTCGAAGATTGCTATATATATTGCAATAGTTATTTGATATACGTTTCAACATTCATTATCATCATCATCAGTGATGCTACAGACCTAATTGAGTATCTTCCTTCCCCAGTCTATTTCACCAGTCGTTTCTGTTCATCACCAACTTTTGCTAGTTTGATCTACCCCCATTCCTAATTTCCTACTGGTGCCGCTAATAGGGTTTGTCTGGATGGGTAATTTTTATTTGCTCTTGACACCTGTTCAGCCCATCTACATCTAAGCCTATATACATAAATATGTTTACAAAAATATACCTCTATAATTTACTGTTTCTTTATATTTCTCGTACAGTTCGAGATTATTTATCGTCTTCTCAAAATACCATTTGGAGGTAGGTTCTTATATACCTATTGTTAATTTAATTTTTGGCTTTAGATTTCTATTTTTTAGCTGTTTTTAGCCCACAGTAACATTTTTAATTTTTAATTATCCTTCAGATGTGTCATTATCGTCATTCATTATCTTTATAGGAAATTTTAGTTTTCTTTTTAATTTTGGTTTAAACTTCGAGGATGAAAAACTCTTTTCTACCTCTTCTTTCTACAGTGATGTATTATCTACTCTTTTCCATTCAGAATTACATACAAATATACGAAGAAAAATACTTAACAAGCCAACTCCACAAAACTATAGCAAGGGTCTGGGATGAAGAGCATATACTTAAAGAACGGAATATCTTTTCGCTGTGGCCTTATATAATACAAAAAGAGATCTGCATCAATATGATCATTTCTATGTCGAATATAATATAATAAAATAGGTACTCTCTAACATACGGCTGAGCTCTCTAACAAACGGCTGAACTCTCTGAAGAAGTTCTCGACGAATATCAAAGTGGATTCAGGCCTGGTAGGTCAACAATAGATCAGATATTCGTATTAAGACAAATCCTTAAAAAAATAGACAATTTTATATCGATACCTTCCACTTGTTCGTAGATCTTAAAATAAAATATGATGGCGATATTGATGATAGCAAATGGTAAATTTGGCAATGCTAAAAGCATAATACCTATGCTTATATTATTATGTAAAATAAAAACTCAAAAATAGCTATTCTGAAGAATTCAACACCAACAGAGGACTGAGACAGGGGAATGCGCCGACATACTTACTTTTTAACATTGCCGTAGAAAAAGTAATACGAGATGCAGAATTGAGCACAAGAGGTACAATATTCAATAAATCTACCCATATATTTATGCCTATGCAGATGACTTGGACCTTCTCACACGTATGGATACGGTATGACCCGTATCTCCAAGGAGATGTTTGCTGCACTTTCAAATACAGCTGAAAATATGAGTAGTATAATGATGAAGAAAACGAAACAAACCTATTGGGATCAGGGACAGAATACAGAATCACAAACATGGAACAAAACTTTGACATTGCCTTTGTTCACTTGCCCGGGAAGTATGATAAACACGACGAAAATAATATCTTCTTCCTATTCTTCTTCTTCTTTTTGTGTAGACATGACTCTGTGTGTTTTTGAATGTGTCTTCAGTAAGTTGTCGTTCGATCGTTTTCATGGTCTTCCCACTGATCTTCTTGCTATTTGAGAACCGTCTCTCGCCGTCCTTACTACTCTATTTGTTGTTATTCGGCTTATGTGGTCATTCTATTCTATTCTTCTGTTTCTTACCCAATTATTATTGTTGTCCACCTTGGATCTCCGTCGTATATCTGTACTTCTAGCTCTGTTCCATAGTGACTTAGGTACCATCGATTCTTCGGATGGTTTTCATGTCTGCTGTTTCTAGTATTCTTTTTATCCTCTCTATGTTAGGTCGTGTTTCTGCTGTGTTTGTAAATTCTGCCTTTCATTTCTTTCCCGGTATTTTTATTGTTCCATATTGTTTCATTCAGGCAGCCTGCTGCTCTGTTTGCTGTATTCACTTGCTCTCACTTCTGTTTCGAGCTTTCCGTAGCTGTAGGAAAAGTCGAGCAATAAAGGTTGCACGTAATTTTCCCCTGGTTGTCATATTCCAAATTTAAAATAATATATTATAGAAATTTTCAGATTTTTTTGACATGCCATTCCTATTACAGCTAGCATTTCATTGGCTAGAATTAGTGACGAGTTTATAATATAACGTCATCATTATATTTGGTGAGATTGTAAATTGTAAGTGACGTCTGTCATAATATTGTAGGTTAAATATCATAGACATAATAGAGAGATTAATTAATAATTAATTAATTAATTAATAGTCAATTTGACCATTCCAGGTCACGTGACTTTCGACACCGTTGCTGAGGGGCAAAAATTGTGTTTTTGGTGTCATTTTTGTTATTTTCTCGTTTTATTATAAAAAATCTGTGGTTTTAACTACAAAAATTTCAAATATTGGAATAGGACACGCTCATAGGGGATTCAAAAACCCGGTATAATCAGAAAATCAGTTTTCTTGGCCCATATCGTCGTTTTGTTTACAGTGTATTGTAATTATAGTGATTAAAACATTTCGGTCTTTAAATGCGGCTGGTATTATAAAAAAACTTACTTTATCTCTTTTACCTTTACTGGAACACTTTCAAACTGAACAAAACGCTGGTATTTTAATCATATTCTTAAATTAAACAATGGTTTTCTACACTTAACCTAGTTTGTTTACAATATTTTGCCCATCAGTCGCTGTCAAATGACGTCACCCTGGAATGGTCTATGCAAATTTAACACAGCCTACGCTGCGCTTTTTACACCGCGCTATTTTGACAGAATTGACATTTCTCAGACGTTTCATAATTGCAGATATTATTATTAGAGAGATATTGCAAATTGAATACAGCCTACGTTGCGCTATTTGCACCGCGCTATTTTGACAGAATTGACATTTCTCAGACGTGTCATAAATACAGATATTGCTCAACATTTTGGTGGCGGTATTTTACGGCTCGATTAAGATTAGTTGTTTGTCTAATTTGTATGCAATTTTGGATCAAGATTTAGTTAGAAGCTCTCATTTTGGCCAATGCTAATGATAAGAACATCTAGTTTATCATCTTGCACATAACATTCTGGAAGATGAACATACACCTATTACATGCTAAAAATAAAGAATTTGATTTAAATGGAAGGAAGGTTTGAATTCTCTTCCAAATATCGAGCATGAGAAACAAATGATCCTTGAGTGTTCTTAAAATAAAAAAATTTCCTGTTGTACACTTCATGTTTTCCTGAACTAACGTCCAATTTTCTGAATAAGTCAATTGATTTTGACTTACAACTTATTTTAATAAACACAAATCGTCATCAGATGTAAATCTAATTCGTTTGTTACTGTCTGAGGTACTCATTTTAGAAAATCATTACAAATAAACTTAGTTTAAATGAAAGAAAAACAACAAACATAACCTGAAAAGAAAATAGCGCAACGAATACCGCACAGCGTAACGGCTCCCCTAATAACGGCAGGCACTATTTCCAATAACGCAGCGTAAGCCAATTATCACATCTGCGCATGCTCTACTGTCAAAATAACGCGTGCTGTAATACAGCAAGTGCAAAAGTGACTATGCAATATCTCTCTATAGCTCAATATTTTGGTTGCGGTATTTTACGGCTCGATTAAGATTAGTTGTTTGTCTAATTTGTATGCAATTTAAAATGGATCAAGACTTAGAAGCTCTCATTTTGGCCAATGCTAATGATGAAGACATCGGGTTTATCATCTTGCGTAACATTCTGGGAGATGAACATAATATTACATGCTCAAAATCCAGAATTTAATTTAAATGGAAGGAAGGTTTGTATTTTCTTCCAAATATCGAACATGGGAAACAAATGATCCTTGAATGTTCTTATAAATAAAAGATTTTCCTGTTGCACTCTTCATGTTTTCCTGAACTAACGACCAATTTTCTGGAGAGGTCGACGGATTTTGATATAAAACTTGTTTTAATCAACACAAATCGTCATCAGACGTAAATTTAATTCGTTTGCTACTTCTGAGGTACTCATTTTAGCAAATTATTACGAATAAATTTGGTTTAAATGAAAGACAAACAACAAACCTAACCTGAAAACAAAATAGCGCAACGAATACCGCACAGCGTACCGACTCTCCTAATAACGGCAGGCCGTAATTCCAATAACGCAGCGTAAGCCAAATATCACATCTGCGCATGCTCTACTGTAACAAAGCAAGTGCAAAAGTGACTGCAATATCTCTCTAATAATGATAGACAAGGCATACTAAGCAAAATAGCGTAACGCGCGGGCAGCCGATCGGTGGTCTATCTATCTCTTTTAACCAAGCAATCCCACGTATGTGACAGACAAAGATGGCTAGACCACTCGAAGTGAATATTGACCAATGACGTCCTTGATATCGGCGTTACACCTCGATGCACAGAGCGGCCCATACCTTACCTTATTTATTCGTATTATATCTACGTTAAATATAATGTCAAAATATTGTTTTCAAATTATAATCAAGGAAGACGAAATAGGTACAGATATATTATTGGTTTAATGCAATTCAATTAAAATATCCAACAATTGAAATCAAAATCAATAAATCGAGAAGCTAAAGTAGCAGAATTTAGTGTGTAGACAATTTCACAGGACAGTTTATATTTTAACCAACTTCACATCTATAAACAAAAATATTACATAATCTTCTACAGGACAACATGAGTTCGACACTTATAGTAATACAGGTCCACACTCTTAAAGACAAAAGGGAAACAGTATAGCCGGTAGCTGCTGTGGTAAATAAATTTATGTTTTTTTACGTAACAACAGCGCTTTCCTGCTAATCTTGACAATAGCAAAAAAACTAATATATGAGGTAACATGTGTTGAATGTGTTTGCCGTCAAGTTTGTACCACAGTGCGTTATGATGTCATTAAATCTATGACGTGCACGTCTAATTGTTTGAATTAAACCATACATAGTGTGATGACTACTAGCTATTGAAACTGAAAATAATGTCACAAAAGATAAACCGAAGAAATAACGCCTTGGAGTTGTGACTGCATAGCTTCACTGAGGATGCATAGATGCTGAAATAGCTATATGGAGATGGTGGTCCAACTCTGAATCAAATAAAAACAAAAACTGCCTTTATCTTTATCTATCTCTATCGCTTTCAGATTAGTTGTTGTTGGATGTTAGAGCAGTAATAAAAATTGTATGTTAAAAAATGGTAGAATTTATAGCAAAGGATTTTTCTCGTGTCGTATAAGTCAACTCTCGCTAATAAAAATCTATTTATTCGCTGCTCCCGAGACAGCAGAGCTACTGTACCAAAGGCACGTATAATTAAATTAATTAAAGACTTACTAATATATTCGACTGAATTTATCTCAGAAGCAGCGTTTAATCGAATTGTAAGACAGTAGGATTTCTTCTAGGTCGAAATATAAAAAAATAGGTCAAATCACGAGACCAATTGTTATTTATTATTTACTTATTTGCTAGTTTACAAGAAAACACTCGCTTGCCATGCCGCAATCATCGCGACAAGCATTTTAATAATTCACTAGTTTTTTTCTTATGAACCGTTATAGGCCAGTCATATTACGGTACATTCTCGCATTTTTTTAGTTTTACATAATGCTGATTTGCTGATTGTTATTCCTGTTGCGATGAGATACGGTAACCTCTGAATCTCATTTTAATCTCTATTTTTGGATTTTGTCTGCACAGGTCAACAATATGGCAAGAGGATTAATAGGCAATAACACTATTCAAAAATAATTTGCAACGGTAAATATAAATTGATTGATAATTATTGTTTTAAAATAAATGTGGCTTACCGATCAGCTTCATCTGTAACAACCTTTTTTTAAAAATTAAGGATAAAACAGAAATAGATAAGCTTAGTAATATTGTATACAGCATTTCCTGTTTTTCATGTGATAAAGGCCGGCGCCCAATTATATGGAACAGCCCGCTACGGAACGGATCGCGACGATCGGCATTTTAATATTTTCTTGTATTCAAAAAGCTCAGCGCCTACTTTACGGAATCGTAGCACATTGCTCTGAGCCATTTGAATACACGAAAATATTAAAAGGCCGATCGTCGCAGTTCGTTCCGTAGCAGGCTGTTCCGTATAAGTGGGCGCCAGCCTTAAGTCGTACATTGGTCAAACTACTTAACTACTCAACTCTATGATCACTCTCCATAAAATTGATTCACGCCGTCATCAATACCGTTGTGCATTAGCTAAACACGTCCATTCCACAGGTCATTCCATGCACTTTGATAATACCACCGTTCTTCGTCATGAAAATATCAAATTCAGAAGAAAATTTATTTAAATATCCTCATCCTCATTTTCCTTAATGATTTCTTTATCAATGTTAATTGTAATATATTAAGAATCTGAGTGATTTTAGCCACTACAGATGGTTTATTAATAGGATAATGAATTAGTCCATGCATGACCAATTACCAACTAAAAATTAAAAAATGCAAACGTATTGTTTCAACCTATGTAACTTCTGTTTATTTTGAACAGACTTCTTATGAAATATCATCTTGGGAACAAACCACAAATTGAGAACCATTCTCAAAAAGGAGATCGTATTTTTAGAAGATATTCAGAAGAAGATCCTCTTCTTCATCTAATATCGGCTTGTGTTTTGATGTTTTGAATAATTTAAAGATCAGATAAAGAATTTAATTTGCTATGCATAAGACAGGCTATAAAGATAAATAGAGATAGCATGTTTCTTCATCATCACCATAGCTGGTGCTCATAGAGGAAATCGGCATTCTTAAGTTTCTTGCACTCTTATGCTTTTTGCTTGTATTATCCTGTTGATACCTTTGCAGCATCTTGTGTCATCCCGTCTATCCGCCTGAACGCTGGTCTTCCCCACCCGTTGCGCGCTTATGATTTTATCATATTTTATTTTTGTACCCAAATTATCTGCCTGTTTTAGATGAATTTGTACGATTTTTACCGAACTTGTGCTTGTATAAATATGTTCTGTAGTTCAAAATTGAACATGAAGATTTTGCGCCTCCATGTTTCGTTTTCGCAAACCACTCCAAAAATAGTATTTTTCTTTCAAAACTAGATAAAGAGGATTCATTAGATCTGATTAGGATCCATCCCTCTGAACTTTACAGCTCTGACCTTTACAGCGTTTATTTTTTTTTTTAATTCATTTATTAGCCAAATATTTTAATAGGCCATTATAGCATCTCTCGTATGAGTGTCTAGAGTTAGAGTAATCTTTTGTCTTGGTAGTCTTTGGTAGTCAGTTCTTAATGACCACCAAAAAATACTCAATTGCGATATAAGAGTCAAAGCAGATATAGGAAGACCATGAAAGATACGGTCATAATGCCCTCTTTTAAAAAATATTTGGTAGCGTGGAACAATAGGAACTTCATATGTACTAAACTCATCTCTAATGTAATAAAAAACCTTTTTCTGTTGGAGACAATACTTATGTGTTACTCTGTCCACGTCCACTTTCTCCAATTTATAGAGATAGTATCTGACAGAGCACTCTTAAGTAAAAAAACCTGTGATTACTCATAATTCAGTTTTCCGAAGCTCTAAATGTATTTTTCATGCCTCCAGAAGTTTGTAATAACCTTTTTGCTTTGCTTTTTTTCCTTTTTCCGTTTTCTGATATCTTTCAATTTAGAGGTTAATACAACATTAATTACTCATCAATCGTAGCGGAATTCTCTTGTAGTTTTCTCATTTAAGGATCGTGATTTCCTCCAATATTCCTAACTAATTTTCTTCCTTGGTCTCTATCTTCAGCTACTCTAAGGGTTTCTCAGAACGAGTGGCCTGCTGAACTGAGTGTGGTTGGACCATCTGGTTGGTGACCGTCCTTTTGCTCTTCTCTTTGGGGCGTTTCCAGAAACAATTAATAGCTCCAAATTATCGTCACGTGACGATATGTCACGTATCTGCGAACCACGTGACCAAAGAACTGTAGAACTCGCTGCAGACATGTTGTGAACAGCGATTTTTTAATATCAGGTTGTTCAAGAATGAAAACGTTTGTCCGATAAGCTGTCTAAAGTATGCGCAATATACTTCTCTAACACCACATCTCAAAGATCTCTTGTAGGTAAGTAATTAAGAACTCCGATAAATAATTTGCGAATTGTCATTTTTTTCGACAATTTTAAGCGTTCAACAAAGAATTTATCTTGTGAACTGTCATTCTTGATCAATATATTGCTTAACATTGTCGAAAAAAAAAATGACAATTCGCAAATTATTTATCGGAGTTGACAGTTACTAAGCTACATTGTAGCTTAGCAACACTAGATTATTGTTATGATTTCGAACTGAGTGCAAAAATTTATAGAGATTTACTTAAAATTGACTACAAAATTAAGCAGGTTTGAAAAACTTGAATTTTATCTCGTTTTACGGGGTTTTAGAACAAGCAAAACTTTTTATCAAGAATGACATTTTTCGCTAAAATTGAAAATAAAAAGGTTTTTCCTCTTGGGCACCCCATCCAGTATATAAATATGGAGAACACAAAGTGTAGCGGCACTACAATAAAAAATGAATTATAACTATATAAGGAACAAAAAAAGTGACCATTATTATCATATTTTTTTATTTTTTACCTGTATAACGAATCACAATGCAGCATTAATTTTTAGAAGAACATATAAATGTTTTTTCAGTGTATATGTTTATTATTTTCCTGTAGTTTTCTTGTACTATTTGCCTAATATTTTTTCTAGAACCGATCGACTATTTGAAGGATTTCGCGCTAGTCATTGGTTTTTGAAAGTTTCTTACCTTACTTTACCTCTGTCGCTGTGGTCAACATTTTAGGTTCACGAGAGTTCAGTTTCAATGATTTTTAACGTAATTCTTTAATGCGCAATCTGTATTCTTAAAACGGAGGCGAAACTGTAATTCTAATTATTTTTTTCTGTTACAGGTAAGACAAGTCAATCAACTTCTTTGCTAAAAGCGTAAGTACTGCTTTAGGTTTAAGGTCGGTTATATTACTAATTTGCCAAGAAAAAATATATTTTCTTTATTTATTGATGATTCATAAGCAACTGATGTAAGAATAAAAAATATTCCATAATTTACTAAAAAACTATTTATCCTGATTAAAGTAAGTAAATTTTCAGAAACCTAAAATAAACATAAGGGACATAAATGTTATTGATTAAAAAACTATATACATCAGGGGTTCCCAACAGGTGGTACGGGTACCACTGGTGGTATGATCGAAGCGAAGATCGGTGGGATATGCGCATTTTATCAATGAAATTCGATATTTTTAAGACATTCCAGAAGCCGCTACAGATAAAATGTTTTAACAACCCATTAATCATTCCGAATTAGTGGATGGATATTAGTACAGTTAAAATAATTAAGACGATAATGATTTAATGAGTGAAATTTAAAGTTTTTTTACTCTAATGACAAAAAAAAGCAAGCTCATTAGTAGAACCCAAATAAAAATTATTTTGCACAATATTATTTGAAACATTATTTGGTTGAAAAATCTCATTTTTGTTGGCAAAAAATTTATTAGTTTGTCTGGACTAATAAATTACAGTTCTAGAGATATGTTACTATCAACATTAACACAGTGTTGCCAAACTGAATTTTGTTATTTTGAGTGTAAATTTTCCCAGCGATCTCCGAGGGTACAATACGCGGGAAGATTTCAGGTGGTAAGCGTCGGTCGCGTGGGTGAAATAAGCGATTACGATGGGCCTTTGTCTGCGGAAGTGCCAGTGCGTCTTTTCACCCCAGCACAAGTTTTCACCCGTCTCTTTAAACTGAGGTCAGAAGTTATACTGCTGTTAACTGAAAAAAATAATGTCAGACTCAACACGCTGAACATGGGTCTTCAGTCAGAGAGCAAACACAGCACGCTTTACAGCTAATGAGAAAATAAACTCCTTAAAAAAAGTTGGTTCTTTTATGTTCTCAAATACACGGGAAGAATGTCTCTGTATTTCCGACTATGTCATCATTTTTTGACGAAAACGAAATATTTCCAATACCAGATGTGGTTGCTGCTATAATTCTTCACTTGGAATCTCTTCAAGAAAGTTTTAATAAACATCTCTCTGAAGATTATTCCAAACTTGACTGGATCAGAAATCCTTTTCCAACAACCCCATGAGTTCCAATTACACGATTGACAGCAAATAAAATAAGCCAGTGGACATATTTCTGATAGCAAATATGTTTCCAAAAAAAAAATAAAATAAGGGAGCTTCCTTCGATTGCACCTCCCCCGGTGTTTGGTGGTACGCCAAAATCTTCAAAATATAGCACTGATATAGCAATGGTACAAGTTGCTAGAAGGTTGGGAACACCTGATCTACATCGGCATTTACAGAAAAAATAATAATACAGAGAGAATATAAAACGAGTTCCCAAAATATTGCACCAATTAAGTTGAAAACAAAAAAAATCATCATGATCAGCGTATCGAAGGAGTTAAATTTAAAGTTACTTTGAAATATTTCCTGTCAATTTTATTGACAACTGTCGAGTCATAGTGTTGTGGGTTGTTCAACAGGTCTTTTTCCTTGTGAAATGTTATTCAATAGGTACTTAAACGTTGGCTAGTATATCTGTGGGCATTCTGCTGAATTCCTCATTCGACTTTCTTCTTGTTTTTTAATTTGTTTCACTGTGTGTAATCCGTTGCATGAGGAGAAGAGAAAATGGTTCTCTAATGGCCGTTTTCTATTCTTAGACTTCTTTTACCTTCTACCTTTCCTTGGATGGTAAGTTTTTCAACTTCAAACATTCCTTTGAAGCACCTGTCCAAAATAGCCTATTATTTGTTATGATACTGATGTTCTTATTATTTTCTTTATAGAATAGAATAGAATAGAAATATGCTTTATTGCCATGGAAAATTTTACAATTTTATCGACAAAGCTTACAAATAGTCAAAAAAACAAAACAGTAACAATCCAATTTACTAAAATTACATAAATCGTCAATATATTTAAATAATAATAATAATGAAGTTAAAACAGAAATAATCAATTGCAAAAATTTAAATAAATTGCAAATGCATAGTGTACCTAATAATTAATAAAAAAAGGTTTAAAAGTTAAAAAGTTAAAAAGTTAAGAAGTTAATGTTATGCTGGTACTGTTAATGTTAAGCTGGTTAATGTTAAGCTTTATGTTAAGCTGGTTCAGTATAAATTCATTTATTCTTCGAGTCACCTATAGTACTGCCACCCAGCAATACATCTCAAATATATCTATAATACATAATACTTTATCTTTTTCCATAAGGGCTCAGCATAAAACTGAAAAAACTAGACTTCTTACCACTCTCATTTTTATATCGATAGTTATTTCATTGCTTTTCCATTTTTGTTTCAATTTTGCCATATAGCTTTTTGCAATTGCTAAAGAGCCCAGATACACAAATTTATCTACAACGGAGATAAGACCTATCATTAAGCTTACTTTTTCAATCCATTGTAGCAAGTGAATCAGTTCAACCTCAGAACTAGCTGGGATGGTTTTATCATCTGCATATCTCGACCTGCAATCCTGCAAATCTTCTTCTAGCCGATAGTTACGCCACCGTTCCAGTCCTCAGCCGCTTTCCGCATTATTTATTCACGATATACTTATGTTGAATAGAATTGGGCTTAATATTCAGCCTTGTCTCACGCCCTTAGTGACCCTCAAACTTTCGCTTAGTTCCCCAATTAATCTAACTCTGGCATAATTGTTATTGTATAGGCTTTTAATTAACAGTATCAGATGATTCGCGACTCTCGTTTCAGACAAAACCTGCCACATTTTACTCCAGTTGATTGGGTTGAAAGCTTCACTATAATCTATAAAGCACAGATATGTTGCGACGTTAAATTCTCTGGATGTTTCAATAATCTGTCGTATGTTTTACATTTGTTCCCTAGTACCACATCCGGGGACGAAACCTGATTGTTTCTCCGCAATTGCAGGAAGTAAAAGGGCTAAATTTGGAGTAATATTATTGCCTAATGTTGCACTTCACTTTTTCCGCCTTATTTTAGTAATTCTTTTGGAATTGCATCCTTCCCGGGACTTTTCCTGTTACATAATACATAATATAACTACCTTGTTTAATGTAGAACATATTTATTGTATATATGTATCATCCAAAATTTTGCCTTAGTTTGTCTTCACGACAAACATCAACTAACGAATTCCACAATTACTACGGTTTACTTTATGGTTTTGATAATTATTAACACGTATTTGAACATATTAGCAATAAACTTGTCTACATCTACAATTAAATCCATTTATTTATTAATCAACATTAAGTACTTGTCAAATCGAGTGGTACCATTCGTCGATTTATTTCAGTACCTAGTGGTACCCACCTGCATCGAACGTAAATTTGAAAAAAAATTATTGAGAAAAAAAGTTCCGAAAACTATGACAATTTACAAGACCACCTCAGAGTAAAACAGACCTCAATAAAGCACAAAAAGAAAAAAGTTTTTGAAAAGCGACACTAGGCTAATGCCTGCCTATACTAGAAAACAAAAAACTAATACCATCACACCAATTTGGGTTTATAAAACAACATTCAACAATAAAACAGGTACATAGATTTGTAGAGAGAACCAATGAGGACTTTGCAAGTAATAGGTACTGCTCCGGTTATTCCTGGACATAAGCCAGGCATTTGATAAAGTCTGGAATAAAGGTCCTTTATGTAAACTAAAAGAGAATTTACCAACAAACTACTCTATAATCCTTAAGTCCTATATCACTAGCAGAATCTTCCAGGTAAAGTATGAGAGTGAATACACAAGCATACAAAAAATTCTCGCTGGGGTGCTACAGGAAAGCGACCTAGAACTCATCTGTCATCCAAAAAAAAGCACAAAATAGCCGCAGAAATTCTACAAAATAATTTAAATAAAATACAACAATGGATAAAAAATGGAGAGTCAAAATAAATGAAAACAAATCACTAAACCTAAAATTTACCTAAGTAGCAAATATCTAGGTGTGTACTTTAGGTCTTCATAACAAGCATCAACTAACGAATTCCACAATTTCTACGGTTTTCATAATTAACACGTATTCGAACATATTAGTAATAAACCTGTCCACATCTACAATTAAATCCATTTATTTATTAATCAACATTAAGTACTTGTCAAATCGAGTGGTACCATTCGTCGATTTATTTCAGTACCCAGTGGTACCCACCTGCATCGAACGTAAATTTGAAAAGTTAAAAAAAGTGAAAGTTGATATTAATTCAGCCGCTACATTAACGTTCCTACTAAATAAATAATAACATGTATGAGTTATATAAGCCAAATAAACACAGCATTACCTAATGCCATTAATTAAAAAATGCATATAATTTTATAGCTGATTGTTCCTGGTGATTACTGCTCTCTACAATGTAACGGCTAATGAAAAAATTCTTAAAAATATAATGAGAGTACTCTTAAATATCTTGTGTAGCCGATACAACGTAACGAAACGAGTAGCCTATATATTAACTAGTGTTTTTACTCTTTGAAATGTAGTTATTAGATCCAATTACAAAATAAGGATGAAGATAACAGCCATTGTATAACCTAGATTAATTATTTTTGTTATATTCTCTTTATTATTTAATTAAAATAATATCTTTTAAATAAAATTAAGTAACATAAAAAGAGTATCTTTTAGATGTACCTACCTATAGTCTATTCGCTAATCTGAGACACAACTGTCTACACTACAGTCACAATAAAAATGCACTACATATATAGAAATAAACAAACCAAGACACGTTAAATGTTCGAGGAGCACTTCCAAATCATGATTTTGGAGAGCTCCTAGTGCTTGTTTATTTCTAGTGCATGTTTATTTCTAGTGCTTGTTTATTTCTGGTTGTGTCTCAGATTAGCGAATCGACTATACCTACGTAGATAGTATAGATTGTAGATTGTACAATTGCGTTCGTTATTAATAACTCAACTGTCACATCATAACCCAGGTCAGGTCGACAGCGTAAAAAAAAACCCGGTATCTAAACTCTACTCTTCTTCTCTTCTGCTTCATCCTGTGTGTATCCACTTTTGGACTATTTGGTGCCAGTCTCTCCCCACTTTTACTTTGATGTTATCTATGCATCGTTTCTGTGGTCTTTCTGTACTACGACTGTGCTTTCGTGGTCTCCAATGTACAACGTTTGTTACCTTTCCTTGTTTTGTCGTGACACGTGTTGTGGTCAGTTCCATTTCATTTGCGGAATTCTTCCAATTGAATCCTTCTCTCTCAGAGAAACTCCTAACATCGTTCGGGCGATGACCCTTTGTATTGTTATTAATGTATCGACTGATAATTATTCTGTAAGTGTCACGATCTACTTCCACGAATTATAACTTATAGAATACAACTACTGTTGAACACCCTTCTCTTTAGATTTATTGGTATATTTTTGTTTTTCAACACAACACTGAGTCTTCCTACTGCTGCCCAAGTCATTCGGATTCTTCTAGTTATCTCTGCCATTTGATTATGTTTGCCTAGTTTGATCATTTGACCTATAGGCATATATACTCTGCGACACTTTCGATCTCATTTCCATTTAAGTCTATTGTGATATTTTGATTTATCATCACTTTTGTTTTATTTAAATTTACTTTTAAACCGATTTTCGCAAAATTCTTGTTTTAGATTCTTTGGCATGTAAGTAGTCCCTTTGTATTTTTGCTTATTAGTACTATGTCATCCTCATATATTAGATTACTTAAAAATCTGCCAGCGCTTTTAATTCCGCGTTGTCCAAAATTTAACTGCTTGAACTCTTCTAATGAAGAGTAAATAATTATGGGGAGATAATGTCTCCCTGTCTAACTCCTCTTTCTGTTCTTATTTTGCTTGTTGTTAGAGCTTCTGCTTCGTTTATTGGCATAATTACATTGTCGTATATGTTTTTTAGGAGTATTCTATATCTGGAACCAGGTCTTGAGTTATTCATTCCTTCTAATACGGCCCAGAGTTTTATGGAATCGAATGCCTTATTGTAATCCACAAACTCCAAATGAAGGGGTTCGTTGTATTCGTCACACTTTTCGATAAGTGTCCATATTGTCTCATTATCTGTACGTGTTCTATGGTAATATAACCCTTGCGAAATTCCGCTTGCCAACAGGCTGATAACTATTTTCTAAAACGGGCTCCACACTCTCTGCGAAGTTACTTCGCCAAAGTTGACCGAAGTCCGAATACCCTCTCTACACACTCGTTCGAAGTGCTTTACCGACAAAGATCCCTTTGACCAGATCGACAGATTTCGGAATTAGAACGAAGTTAGGCAAAGTTACACAAGGTGGCCGTCTACACTCTCGTACTTGTTGAACCTCGATCGACTTCGGCGAGAGTGAAGTGCGGGCTTAATAGTATGTTGGTAATTATTTTGGTAAGCAGTTTGTACGGATGTGGTAAGAGCCTTATTGGTCTGTAATTTCCCCCCTTTCTTGTTTGTTCCCTTTTTTGTTTACTAAAAGTACCTGCATATTTTGCCAATAGGTTAGAAGCACTCTCAAAGAGGCACTTGTACTTTTGTTCATTAAGATTTTAACTGCTTCCAAAGTAGTTTGACCATAGAAATTTGGTTAGTAAAAAACTACCAACATGGTCCGAAATTAGTGTTAACCTTCTTAACCAAATCGTCAGATACTGGGCAAAAGCTATCGTAAAGCTCAAGAATTATATCGATCCTTCGATAAGCTGTTGTGTTGGTTTATTTTAACATTTTTCGTTGATACATTTTTGTCCTCACCGCAAATGTCATTAGAGATCTGTCAATATCTAACGTAATGTATTTGGAGTTAAATAAATTATTTTAATTATTTTAATTCAAAAATTATTTTTTGCCCACCTTGTATATCTAAATAATGATTTTAATGTTTATATTACTGAATAGAGAATTGAATCACCATTCAAATGAGCTACCACACGACCCCTATTCCCATTTAAAAAATCATGGATGACGTCATCACGCCCATAAATCGATGACGTCACTATTATGTACTATACGTCAAAAATCATAATTTAAACATAAAAATCGACCTGTCAGAGCTTTAACTCTGAAAATAATTAAGTCATGAGATAATAGAGGCCGTTTCCACATTTTACGAATGCACTGTATAATACCTCCAAAGTATTTAAAGTATAAGTTGTTTTTTGAATATGTACTATGCACGTAGGTACCACAATAATTAAACAACAAAAATTTAATGAAGTAAAAATAAAAAAAATAAATGTTTGATATTGAAATACACACTTTTTCCCTTCTGTATATTTTACAATACACACTAAATTATATTCCATTTAAGCAATGCGCTCAGTATTTTTCATTAAATTTAATAGGCCCGTTATCATTGCTCGGTCCCTTATGCCTTATACAATAAGTTACGCTGTATGTCCAATGTAAGTAATCGTTATCTACGCAGAGTACCTCCACCTTTAATGACGTTATCATCGTGATAGTAAGCAAGGCAAGAGAGACAAGTGAGAATCGTTGAATTTGTGATCGCCGATCGCGGACCTCAGTGTCCTTGGTACGAGTCTTTCAACCCATGGCCTACTTCGATTGAGCGAATGAAATTTGCCGGTGTTGTTGCTGTTGATGTTTGGTTACGCGCGCGACTATACGAGGGACTTGCAATTGCACAACAGAGAGAGAATTTCCAATAACTTGAGGAAACCCTGAGCAATAATTCGTTCTCGTTGCGGTAAAACTTTGGTTTTAATCCAAGATTTATCGATAGCCAAAAAACAATAAAAGCAGTAAAAAATTCATTTTGCAATAATTAAAACAAGTAGTATAATCTTATTATAGCCTCTTGCTCCATAATAAGATTCTAGTTGTAAAATTAATTAAAACTTTGTAATCTTAGAGCTACCACAAAGAGTTGGGGTGTTTAGGACTTCCGAATACCGGAATCCCGGATGATTTTTGTCCGGTATTAAAAACCGGTATTTATGTAAAAATACCGGTATTTTGGTATTACATTAGTTGATAAAATTTGAATTTATACACAATTTAAATCTAATTTAAAATAATATTAATTAATTACAAGAATTTTTTTTGAAGATAAACAAACAATTTCGTTGTAAGTATTAAAATCTGCCATTAGGGCAGTCAATGAGGGTATTTGGCTCCGAATTCCATCCTACTACATTGATTTACTTGATATTTTCACAGTAAGTAGGGAATAGCTCAAGAAACAAAGTCTACCCTATGCCAATGTGCGCTATTATCTTGGGGGTGGTTCCCACCCCTTCTCGGGGGTGAAAAATTTTTTGGTTAAAATAGCCACGGAAAAGGCTAAAGAACCTAATTCTAAGCAAAAACTGTTCTTTAATTATTTTTTGAAAACTCAATACTTTTTGAGTTATTCGTGGTTGAAAATTGGCCATTTTCATTGAAAAATGACACCTTTTCGGACGAATTTTTGCGAATACCTTAAAAACTATGCATCTAATAAAAAAACTATATAAAATATTTTTGCAGTTTATAAAAAAACAAAGAGATTCTTTCCTTCATAAATCTTCTAGTTATAATACAAAAAGGGATATGGTAGGTGAGAGGAGTTTGTTTTTTTGGTACATGCTCAAATCGGTGTATTCAACTTGAAATAACAGAGAAACGGTCGATTTGAGGTGTATAATGTTAATAATAACTTTTGTTGTGCTTGAAAAGACCTTTAAAATGAGCAATCTTAAATGTCGATTACATTCAAACTAAGCGAGATATGCTGCAAAAGATTGATGACTAATGTATTTTAAGAAGAAATGAGAAGTATATTTAACCCCTCATCCATCAGAATTTAAATACATAGTTTTCCTTCTACAATACTTTTTATTATAGAGTTATCTCTATGTTCAAAAAGTTGAACCGGTTTAAAATGAATGGTTTTTGAAAAAAATAAGAGCAAGTTATAGAGCGCATTTTTAAATTTTCTTAAAAATCTTCCTTTTTCTCCATGTAACTCGAAAATTATAAGAGATCCGAAAAGAAGGTGCCACACAAAAAGTAAGGTTTTTTAGATAAAAATTTCGTTTTCAATTTTCATTACTGTATCTCTTATCATTTTCAAGCTACATGAAGAAAAAGGAAGATTTTTAAGAAAATTTAAAAATGCGCTATATAATTTGATCTTATTATTTTAAAAAACCATTCATTTTAAACACGTTCAACTTTTTGAACATAGAAATGACACTATGATAAAAGGTATTGTAGAAGAAAAACGATGCATTTACATTCTGGTGGATGGGAGTTAAAATTACTTCTCATTTTTTGTTCAAATACATTAGATATTAATTTTGTTTGCATGTAGTGGACCTTTAATTTTACTCATTTTAAAGGTCTCTCGCTTAGTTTGAATGTAGTGGACCTTTAACGTTACTCATTTTATAGGTCTTTTTAAGCACTACAAAAGGTATTGGTAGCATTATACACCTAAAATCGACCGTTTCTCTGCTATTTCAAGTTAAATACACCAATTTGAGCATGTACCAAAAAAACAAACTCTTTTCACCTACCATATCTCTTTTTGTATTATAACTAGAAGATTTATGAAGGCAAGTGTCTCCTTTGTTTTTTTATAACCTACAAAAATGTTTTTTTTATAGTTTTTTTAGGTAGATGCATGGTTTTTAAGGTATTCGCAAAAACCCGTTCGAAAAGGTGTTATGTTTCAATGAAAATGGCCAATTTTCAACGACGAATAACTCAAAAAGTATTGAGGTTTCAAAAAAAAATTATAGAACAGTTTTTGCTTAGATTTAGGTTGTCTAGCAAATTCCGTGGTCATTTTAAGCAAAAAATTTTCCACCCCTGAGAAGGGGTGGGAACCACCCCCAAGATAAAAGCACACATCGGCATAGGGTAGATTTTGAATTAGGAGATAAGTAGAGGCTATTCCCAAAATTTCATTAAAATCCATGCAGTAGAATAGAATTCGAAGGTCATAATATCCTATTCTTGCTCCCATCGACTGGCGTACATGCCACATTTCACAAGAAAAAATAACCCGACGGAATTTTAGAAAAAATACAAATCCACTTTCCCTGAACTTTATTATTTGGCATATTTGTCAATACCTGCCACATCAGTACCTTCCGAAAGAGTATTTTCAAAGTCTGGGCAGTTAACAAACCTAAAAAAAACGTTTCTCGCCCAAAAATTTGGATCACGTTTTATTTTTAAACAGCTTGTTTCAGGATTCCATATATTATTTGTTAATATAGCAAGTCAATATAACAACTGAGGTAAGTAAAAATATAACTAGTAAATTTTTTATTAATAATACCGGTTTTAATACCGGTAACCCGATATTTCAAATTTCAAATATCAAATACCGGTATTCAGATTTTAGTTCGGTATTGTAAGCCCTAGGGATGTTACTGTAAAGTAATACTCCAACTAACTATAGGAGCCTACGGTTATTGCTTTGCCTAGCTCAGTCTCTCAGGTTCGTTTGTCATAAAAAATTTGAACAATGAAAATTCAGAATGGGCAAATAAAGAAAAATTTACTAATCCTATTTATTTATCATAAAACACAGTTATGATATTTTATGTGTGCAAATAGCTTTACAAAGATTTTATCCTTGCTTCACAAAGATTGAATGATAATTATTTATGACATCGATGGATTTCTTGCTTCTGTGTGGAAATTGGAGCTGGATGTTGTTGGCTCCAGATGAAGTGTGTAGGTCTTAAATGTTGACCATGTTAGTGTCGTGAAGTGGCCATTGTGTTGTTAAAAGCAGCTGAAATTGGTAGTTTATTCCTGCTTGGTTTTCATCGTCGACGATGCAGGGATTATGAAGTATGTCCCGAAGGGGGAACAGAAATTATTAACTTATTTCCAAAAACTAGAATAAAAAATTCTATATTGGAGAAACATCAAAATGTATTAAAAGCTTTCCTTACTTACCATTTCTTCAAAATAAGAATTAAATATAAAAAATACAAAATATTGTAGAATTCATTAAAAACTCAGTTTAGAAACTGTAAAAGAAGCAGTAACAACCCTGGCAAAAGAAGCAAGGAAAAGAGGTTTAGGAATTAAAGAAACAAATATATAATCTGCTCTAGAAGAGAAGATAAGACGAGAGGAAACTACACTTTTGAAAGAGTTCAACAATTTGAATATTTGGAGTAATTATTGTGAATGGTAAAAATAAGAGAAGTAAAGTGTCACGGAACGAATATTAGCAGACAACAAAACATACTGAAGACACCATAGGCTAATGAAGTACAAGAAATTATCCAGAAATACAAAACTGAAAATATACAGAATTGCAATCAGACCAGTAGTTACGTACGCAGCTGAGACAGTGTGTCTCACAGATAAATATCAAGAAAAATTAAGAATATTCGAAAAATCATCAGAAGAAATATGGGCCCGATAAGAATGAAAAACATAAAAATGGGAACAAGAATGAACCATGAAATAAGAGACATACTGAAGGGTGAAGATATGGTTAGATTTATTACAGGCACTTTATTAGACACTAGGCACTAGACACTTTATTAGGCAGATTTATTAGACACTAAGATGGCTGGGACCTGGGACACATAGAGAGAAAGAAAAACGACCTACTGATTAAGAAGGTCACCAGTTGGAAATCAAAAACTGAAAGACCATGAGCAAGATCCAGAGAAAGAGATGGGAGGACCAGGTCATGAGAGATATCAAAATACAGAAAGTGATAAACTAGAGGGACCTACGCACACATCGAAATGAGTGAAAGAAAATTGTAACGAAGGCCAAGTCATACAACAAACTTTGACAATGCACAAGATGAATGCGGAGTGATTCACTGCAATAAGCAAATCAGAGAAAAGTAAGAGCGAAGAGCGGTTAATATTCCATAAGGAATGAAAGGCGTTGATGATGATAAGGCGAGGATATACCTGTGTTAATTAATACTTAAATACATAATAAATAATAATAGAATAAATACACACATTAAACTAATTTTGTCTCTTTCAATATAATAATAAATTTAACGACGAGAGGAAACAATTATTATTAGATGCTTAAGATATTCAACCTCCTTCTAAATGGGCGTAACTATAGATATGCAAAATGAAATTTTGTTACATCTCTATGTACATCTAATCTGTGGAATTTTTGTAATTTTTGAAATTCTGTTACAAAACGTTACAATGGAATTATGAAACACCCTTTAGCCGTACTTTTCTCATTTCCTACGTAATCTCTGAGTATCCGTTCTTTGTTCTTGACAATATCGACATTCGAGTATTATTCCAATATCCACTAGTGCGACTGTTTTGCATCCGATACCCCGGAGGAAGGCATTCTTCTCTTCACTAAGAAATGTTGCGTAAAGGATAGCGTCACGTCTCACCGATTTATTTGCATGGCTATTAGAATACTGCCGTTTACAGTGACCTGTAATTTAACAGCCAGTTACCGCTCAAATTATGCGAATTCATTTACGATGATTTCCATTTTTCATCTAACGAAACAACGTTATGTATTTTATAAGAAATTTATAATCAAACTCATTGTTTGATGACATCTAAAGTCATAAAAGTGGTAATCAACTGAAAGTTGGAAATTACAGACCTATATCTTTGCTATCTAACTTGTCTAAAACATTGAAAAAGTTCTTACGATACGAATAAATAATTTTCTAAAAAAATTCAATATCTTGTCAGATAAACAATTTGGTTTCCTTGAGACCAAATCGACACAAGATGCTATTGCGTTTCTAACTGCTAAATTAGCAAAAGAAAGTGACTAAAAAAGCCTGATTTGTGTATCTTTGTTGAATTGGCTAAAGACTTCGACACAGTTAGCCACCCGGACCTTCTTGCAAGACTGGAGAGAATTGGCTTTAGAGGAACTGCACTAGATCTTATGTGGTATTGTCTTCAAAACAGAACTCAATATGTTCAAATATTGGGAGAAGCGAGTGAATTTAAGCCGGTGAACTATGGAGTACCATATCAGGGTACAGTATTATTATTTAATATTTTATATAACTGATGTGTACAACTTACAAAGTTCAGGAAATATTATCAGTTTTGCAGATGAGACTGCAGAATATTGTGAAGACTCTTATAGTATTTTAGGGGAAATGGTAGGAGTGGCAAACTTTTTTGGGTCCCAAAATTGACTTCTTCTTCTTCTTCTTCTTCTTCTTCTTCTTCTTCTTCTTCTTCTTCTTCTTCTTCGTGAGACTAAAATTACTGCTGCTTGTCTGCCTCTTATTCTGTTTCAGAGTTGTTGTTGACTGTACATTGTCTTTCCACATGTTGACTGTACATTGTCTTCTGCTATACGGCTTGTTGTTTTTACATATCTTCGCTAATGTATCTGGCTCCATTCGGTTTACATGTTCGATCCACTTTTTTTTCTTGTTTTTATCCACCTGTTAATATTTTGAATTTTGCATTGTTCGCGTATACTTCTGTTGCTTTGTCTGCCTCTTAATGATATAAATCAAAACGGGAACTGGTGTACGTTTTCAAAAAACTGATAGTGTGTAAAGAAATTTATTATAATTCAGCTAAGTACTTTCAGCATTTTAAAATGCCATCCATCATCAGAGCTATCGTCTCATAGTTACAAATACCTTTTTGATTTATATAGAAGTGTGAACAAGTCATACAGTCTTTTTCTATTCTTAATGATATGCCCGCTATTGATCTTAATACTTTAATTTCGATATTGTTAAATTGTTATTTCGTCTTTCTTGTATCGGCCCTTGTCTCCGCTGCATATGTTATGATTGGTCTTACTGTACTTTCATTTTGCTTTCCGTGGTCAGATATTTGTTCTTCCATATGGTTTCTTGGAGGCAACCACTTACTCTTGCTGATTTTTTGCTGGTCTCTGTTCTTATTTTCCTGTCACTAGTGATCTCTACTCCTAGGTCATTGAATTTCATTACTTGTTCTACAATTTTGCCGTCTATTCCTAGTTTGCATCTACTCGGGTCTTTACTGATCACTATACATTTTTAGTTTTTCTAGTGATGTTCTTATATTAAATTTGTTTGTTGTGATATTAAAGGTGTGGAGCTGCCTTTTAGGTCATCCTCATTATCAGCAATTAGTACTGCATCATCGGCATAGCATACTATCGTGATTGTGTGCGCTCACATGTGGTATCAATGTCGTTTTCTTCTATCTATCCAATCAGCCCTAAACATCCATCCTTGAATATAGGCCTCCTCTTCCTTCTTCCATGCCTCTCTATCTTGGGCAATTTGCATCCATTTTGACCCAGTGTGTTTCTTCAGGTCATCTGACCATCGCATCTGTGGCCTTCCCCTTTTTCGTTTGTGGTTCCATGGTCTCCAATGTATAATAATCTTAGTCCATCTTTCATCCTTCTGCCGTAGGGTGTCTCCGGCGAACTTCCATTTAAGCTTTGCTACTTGGGTAGAGACGTCTTTCACTTTTGTTTTGTTACGGATCCATTCGTTTCTTTTCCTGTCTGATAATTTAATGTTCAGCATTTGTCTTTCCATGGCTATTTCTGTCTTTGCTATTTTTTCCATATTCTCTTTTGTAAACGTCCATGTCTGAGAGCCATATATTAAAACAGGGAGTATACATTGATTGAAGACTTTTGTTTTTAGGTATTGCGGGTATTTTCTCTTCTTTAGAATATAAGACAGTTTTCCGAATGATGCCCAGGCCAATCTTATTCTTCTCTTTATTTCTTCGGTTTGATTTTCTTTATTTAATCTAGTGATTTGTCCTAGATATATATACTCTTTTACTTCTATTCGTTCTATTCTGGTTTGTGCCACTGTAATTACTAGTTCTTCTTGTTGATTGGTCATGGTTTTTGTTTTACTGTAATTCATCTTCAGTCCTATCTTTGTCGATCCTCTATCTAGTTCTTCCGTCATTCTTTGTAATTCTTCACTTCTTTCTGCTATTAATACAATATCATCAGCATATCGTAAGTGATTCAGATATTGCCCGTTTATGTTTATACCCAAACCATCCCAGTGTAGCTGTTTGAACACATCTTCTAGCGCTTGGTTGAATAGCTTAGGCGAGATGGTATCTCCTTGTCTTACTCCTCGGTTTATTTTTTTTATTTTTTTTTTATTTTTTTTTCGTCGATTTCTTACTTCGTGAATTATTTGATTCATCACCATATTGAATAACAATGGGCTGAGCGAGTCTCATTGGTGGATTCCTCCCTTTAGTTTTATGAATGCTGCTTCTCCTGTTGACATTATAACTCTGGTCTTGTTGTTCTTGTAATTTCTTCTAATAATTTCCTCTAATAATTTCATTAATCCTTATTATATGATGATCTATTTGTTCAGCTTGTAATAAATTTAAGATGTCGTTTCGCCTCACCCTTTCAAAAGCACTTTTTTTTTTAAATCTACAAAGCACATATGCTGCTTTTCCGTATTCAATACACTTTTCTATTATTTGTCTAATTATGACTGCCGTTAACAGTTTTAATGTCCTATTCATCAGACTAATGCCTCTATAATTTTCAGGATTTTTCGAGTCCCCCTTTTTAAGTATCGGTTCCTTCCATTTCGCTGGTACTACTCCGATATTTATTATATCGACGAATAATTTTAGGAAACATTTGAGTAGTGTTGCTCCACCATATTTTAGCAGTTCATTGTTTATCTTATCTGGACCAGGTGCTTTTATATTTTTTAATTTTTTTATTCGTTCGTGTAGCTCTGCTTCTGATAATAGTACTTTATCGTGAGTTTCGTTAATATTTCTTTCTTTTCTGCAAGCCAGATGGATGCTGAAACGAAGAAGACAAGAGGGAATTCAAAAACTTAAAATTCACGTCTGTTCAGCAGGTAAATTCCAACAGAAAATGGACTTACTTACTCAAAGGAGTAAAGACCAATATAAAAATAAAATATAAATTCCATTTTTATCCTGTTGCAATGCGAAGGCAAAGCAATCTTATTTTTCACTTAGAATAGGGAGCGCAGTCCAGCAGTCTGAATCGACGATTTTCGACTCTAGTTGGAGTCATCCTCGGAGAGGCGTAGGCCTGCTGCTCTCTACTCGAAGTGACCAGCCATGAAAGCTTATCCCCACATTGCAACTGACGTGTATGGAGTAGGTGACTAGCGTCATCTGGCAACTGAAAGGTAAGGTAAAGTTTTCATCCTCATAGCAAAAATTAATAATATTGAAAAATATTAAAAATATTACTAAAAGATTTTTAAGCATCCATCTGGCTTGCAAATTGTAGAAGCCATGGAGGTGTTACCAAGGAAATGGACCAAAAAGTTTTCATTTAAAAATCTTTTAGTAATATTTTTAATATTTTTCAATATTATTAATGTTACTATTAGGATTGAAAACTTTACCTTTCAGTTGCCAGATGACGCTAGTCACCTACTCCATACACGTCAGTTGCAATGTGGGGATAAGCTTTCATGGTTGGTCACTTAGAGTATGGAGCAGCAGGCCTACGTCTCTCCGATGAGACTCCAATAAGAGTCGAAAATCGTCGTTTCAGAGTGCTGGACTGCGCTCCCTGTTCTAAGTGAAAAATAAGATTGCTTTGCCTTCGCATTGCAACTGAATAAAAATGGAATTTTTATTTTATTTTTCATTCATTACTGTTTTTTGTCTCTTTATCATCTTCCACACTTTTTTTGGGATCCATAGAGGTCGTATTCCATATTTTTGATAAGTTTCTGCCAGTGTTCTTTTTTGATGTAATTTATTTCTTGGTTTACTTTATTTCTGTTTCTCACGTAGTCTTCTCGTGTCTTCGGTGTCTTCATTATTTTGTATGTTAGGAATGCTTGTTGCCAAAATTGACATTCTCTGTAAAATTCAGCTTGTTCATATGATGTTTAGAAATCAAATCTTGACGACTGGACTAATCACCCTCTATGACATCTTGTTGATCCTTTATGATTTTATTTGTGGACTCGACATTCTTTAAATTTATTTAGGATGCTGTTCAGTATTCTAATGATATCGAAAGCTTTGTAAAAATCAATGTTTGATAAAAGTCTCTTATACGCAACAGAATTTTCAATTATTATAAGTTTGACACCTGTAGTCGATCACAGACAAAGGAAGGAAAAAAATTCTCCCTGTATACCTATCAGTTACTGTTCTATACAAAAATGTTTTACGACAAAAAATATTGCAAAAAATTGGAAAATTGATAAGTACATCTGTTCTCTGTTGAATAAAATATGAATTTATATTTTATGTTCTTGTAATAGAAAACGATATTGTAGATAAGCGTGTGGGAAGCAAACATTTGTTGTATAACACATGGTTATTCCAAACGAATAGATTTAAATACGTAAATGCTCCTGGAGGAAAACCTCTTTTTTGTATTTAACACATCTCAGCAATAGGCCACCAATATCGAATGTACATAATCTAATATGGAACGTTTGATCTTGTTATATTCAATTAAAATGGCATTTAATCTGCGCTTTAAAAGGGCACAGCAACAAAGGAAACAAGAACAATTAATTTTTCTCTATTTTCTTTTCAGATATGTTAAAAGTGGGTCACAAGTACGTGCTCAGGAAATACCGTATAAGCTAAACCTTTTATATCTTCTGATGTGTTTTAAATAATTCATGAGTATAAACAATTGAATAATTTATGAGCAGTTTTTAAACGTTACGCAAATTTTCATCAAAATAAAATAGTTAACCAAACCTTAATAACTCTTTTTGAACTTTTGATCTATTTGATTATGGAAAATGATTAAAGGACGTTATCCATTTAATATAAGTAATAGAGGTATCTCTATTACTTATCGGAATAATATCTATAATACTTATCTATATACTTATATCTCTAGAGGAATAATTAAAACGATCGAAAATATCTACCATAACAACACAATAAAAGTAAAAGTAGATGAAGAACTAACTGACCCAATTGAAGCTGGCAATGGGATAAGACAGGATGATTCCCTAAGTTCTCTATTGTTCAATCTGATCATGGATAAAATAATAAAAAAAGTAAGAACTAAAAAAGGACACAAATGGTAGAAAAACAACTTGAAAGAATCTGCTATGCAATACGATTGCAATAGACGATGCAATAGTAATCTCTCAAAGTAAAGATGATTTACAACGTATGTTGCACCAATTTAAGGTAACCGCCAGAAAATTTAACATGTTAATTTCCCCAAAAAAGTCAAAATGCATGATTATAACAGCAAACCCAATAAGATGTAAATTAGAGCTGGATGGTCAGATAATAGTACAAGTAATGGAGTTTAAATATCTAGGCATCACACTATCTATCCACACAGGTTGCAGGTTCCTAAATGAAACAATATAGAGAAATAAAAATATCCGAACAGAAATGAAAGGCAGAATTTACAAAACAGCCATCAGACCAATAATGACATACGCAGCAGAAACAACTTGACACAGAAAGGACAAAAATAATGCTAGAAACTGCAGAGATGAAAATCCTTCGAAAAATAGATGGTAAGATGCTAGAGTAGAATACTAGAAAATAGAACTAGAAGTACAAATATACGGCGGAAATGCAGAGTGGAGAACATTAATAATTGGGTAAGAATCAGAAGAGCAGAACGGAATGACCATATAAGCCGAATGATAACAAATAGAATAGTAAGGACGGCTAGAGACAGTTCCCCAATGGAAGGACGATCAGTGGGAAGACCACGAAAACCATGGAACAACAACTGCCAATTGACAAATGTCATTATGACCATGGAGGCATATTGAAAATCCGTCAGAGTCATGTCTACACAAAAATAAAAAGTGAAAAAGAAGAAGAAAAAGAAGTTTTTATTGCATCTTCTTTCTTTATGTTGTGCATTAAGCTATATCTAAGCAATGCTAGCTAAAATTCCAGTATCTCTCTAAATAAAAATTCCATTTTTTCATACGTGTAAAAACAATAAATTTTATCGTGTAGCATATCATTTGTACGATCAAACTGAAAACCTTCTATTTTGTAATCAATTGTAAACAAAACAGACATATATATTCCATGCACATAAGTTTGAAATAGTTGTAGAATTTAAAAACAAATATCGTTTATCTCCATATCTACATAAAACAAACTTGTAGCGTCGGTGAAAGCAACAAACACATTGCGTAAGTCCGTATTATGTCATTTTAACCAGCGTGAGTTTTTTTTTTCAGTAGATTAATCAAAGAATTGCGTCGAACGCGTAAAACGATTTATACTTGCAAATGACCTCGTACACTAAACACAGGGATTTTCTCAAGTTTCTTATAAGGCAGTCAACATCAATATATTCAAAATAAGGACTCCGTGTTTAGTTATGAGGTAACCATATGGAAATATCGTCGGTCTAGCGCACACAGGTGTTAAGTGACTTTTTTGGCAAAATGAGTTAAATGCATTCCGAAATGAAGACTAGCAAGGAGTTTCGTATGCACACTCGAGCTAACTGATAATTATAATTTTAAATTAGCTATTAACGCCACCTAATGAAAGTGGTAAGTACTAATAAGTTGTAGGGATCTAGCACAAAGGTTGGAAGAGTACTTAGTACCTTTGTGTTTCTTGTGCAATAATTACAAGTGAGTGAAGTGAACACATGCTTCTTTTGCGTTTTGAGGTTATGGGACAGTGATAGTTGCAAAGTTGTCATTTGATTTATGAAAAGTGGTATAAAATAATTATAATTATAATTATGTCGTCCAGATCGCAGAAGATACTACAGATGACGTTAGATGATGTAGGAAAAGAGCTTAAAGGTATAGTAAGGTGTCGACTGTATAATCTTGTTTTACTTAAAAACAATTATTTATTACAGTTACCACAATAACTCCGGCATTGGAAAAAACTACTGAAGGAGTACCAGGTAATGTAGAAATTGATATAACAGAAACTATTATTCTAAATCAAGTACAGGAAACTGATGAAACAAGCGAAAATTTGTGTGATAAAAACATTAATCACCAGATTCAAGAACTTGACTCATATAATGGTAGTGATCTTGATGAATATAATCCCTATGCTTCATCGGGAAGTTCTTATCATCCGTCAGAAGAAAGCAGTGAATCAGAAAATGTTGATGAAAACAAGACAAAAGATAAGGAACTGAATGAAATACCAAAAAAACGTCGCCGCAGAAAGGCCAATAAAAAGGAATGGAAACGATCAATTGTGAAAGAGTTAAGGATTAGTGGTAAAAAATACATTAATCGCTCCGGAAAGGAAATTGCAGAAAAAAGTCCTCTTCCAGCAGATTGCTCTAAGTGCAGGTTTAAATGTCAAAAACTATTTTCTGGAGAGCAAAGGGCACAACTGTGTGCAGATTACTACACCTTAGCAGACTACACGAGACAAAAAACGCTGTTGAGTTCTTTGATACAAATAGTGAATGTATCTAGAAGCAAACAAACTCCCATAACAAAAAATAGAAAAGAGTCAAGGTTATATCATTTAATAGATAATAATGGGCAAAGACATCGAGTCTGCCTTAAGTTTTTTACAGCCACGTTTGCTATATCTCATAAAGTCGTCGAGAAGTGTGTTGAAGGAATGATGAATAAGGGAATTTTTGTCGGCTATGATAAAAGAAAGAATAGCAAACCCCACAATGCAACTGCTGAGATACAACGGCAACAAGTTAAGGATCATATTAACTCATTTCCAAGAATTGAGTCGCATTATTGCAGGCGTGATTCAACTAAAAACTATCTGAATGCAGATTTAAACATTTCCATCATGTACCGATTATATCAAGACTTTTGCACTTCTAATAGTTTAAGTCCGGTCTCAAAGTTTGTGTACCAAAGTATTTTTCATGATTTTGAACCAGCTCTTGCCTTTTATCGTCCAAAAAAGGATCAGTGTTCGGTGTGTAATGCATTCAAGCAGGCCAAGGAAAAAGATCCCTTAAGAGAAGAGTATGAAAAGCATAAAAGAGCCGAAAAACAGTCAATGGATATGAAAGAAGACGATAAAAAAACGGCAGCAGCCGAGTTGGGAAAAACATTTAGAGCAATAACATTCGATCTGGAAGCTATTCTACCCGTTCCGTTTGCTGGTGATTCTCAGATATATTACAAGAGCCATCTAAATGTTTACAATTTTACAATTTATAATGGATCTACTCGAGACGGTTATTGCTATGTCTGGGATGAAACTCATGGTAGCAAAGGTAGTTCTGAGATTGGGTCATGTCTGCTTAAATATCTACTAGACCTACCCAAAACTGTAAGCCACGTAGCTTCCTTTTCTGACACATGCGGCGGTCAAAACAGAAATAAAAACGTTGCCACAGCGATGCTCTATGCCGTCAATACAATTGATAATCTTCAAATCATTGACTTAAAATTTATGGAATCAGGTCATTCGTACCTGGAAGCGGATTCAATGCACTCTACAATCGAGAGAGCTCGGGCACATAAACAAATTTATAACACTCGGGAGTGGTGTCTATTGATTTCAGCTGCTAGGATGAAACCTAGACCATACCAAGTTATTCATTTAAAGAACTCAGACTTTTTTAATTTACAGAATCTTGTCGATGACGTTATGACAAACAGTACTGTAAATTGTGTTGGGGACAAGGTTGAATGGCTAAAAATCAAGTGGATGCGATTTCAGAAAGAAAAGGCATTCATAATTCAATATAAGTACGATCTATCATCAGAAACTTTTTTGGAACTTGATATTACACAAAGCAGAAAACGATTCGGCCGAACAAAGAAGTGGACTTCTGTGCAGCTTAAATCTAAATATCCCAGTCGCATTCCTATTTCTGATAAAAAGAAGGAAGACCTGGTTTATTTACTCAATAAAAAAATTATTCCCGAATAATACAGAGATTTCATTATTAGTCTTCCATCGACATCGGATTCAACGCAGTTAGCAGTACACAAGGAGAGAGACTAATCTTCAATGCAATTATTTTTAAATAGTTTTTTGTGTTTTGTTTAAGAATTTATAATATTTTAATATTAAATGGTCTTAAGTCTAATGTTTTCTTATTTAGTGAATTAAATTAACTAGTAACACATATGAGTTAAGTGAAACTTTTGTTTTGAAAACATGTTTTTTCTAAAGAAGCTATGAGATTTATTTCAATTTTTTTAAATCGTATTATCAAACAATTGTGTATAGTTGACTAAAAACAAATAAATCGCTGCAAACAAAACTTATTTGACTTTATATGATGTTATAAACTTTGTTTTTGCAATTATTCGAATTAGCTATTTTTCACTTAGCACCTCTGTGCGCTAGACCAACGATATGTCCTAAGGAGTTTTTTGTTAATCTGACAATCCTTGAACCGAAGTTGTCCTGAAGGTTTATAAAGAATGTACTGGTTAATGACAACTTTACTGGTTCTACACAATAAGTCTTCTTTTTGTGTAAACGTGACTGTCTGTTTTTTCAATGTGCCTTTAGTACGTTGTTCCATCGATTTCGTGGTCTTCCCCCTGATCGTCTTCCTATTGGGGAACCGTCTCTCGCAGTCCTTAGGCAGCGTTTAGATGCCACTATAAATCCGAGCAATTTATTGATATCGATCGAGTTGTTTCAATTTATCGTTGTGTGTAAACGGTACATCGCAGCGATTAATCGGAATTGGAGTTGGATTGCATGGATTGTATCAATTTATTGTAACGATCGAGTTGTTTCTTCTTCTTCTTCTTAAAGTTCCTTCTCCTATCGGAGGTTGGATATCATAATGGCTATGGTAACTTTGTTGGCTGCTACTCTGAATAGTTGTAATGAACTACAGTTAAACCATTCTCTAAGGTTCCTCAGCCAGGAGATGCGTCTTCTTCCTATGCTTCTTCTTCCTTGGATCCTTCCTTGCATAATAATTCTCAGCAAATCATATTTTTCTCCTCTGGAATTTGTGACCCAAATATTCCAGTTTTCAAGTTTTTATACTTTTCATAATTTCTAACTCCTTATTTAAACGTCGTAGCACTTCAACATTGGTAATCCTTTGAACCCACTGAATTTTCAATATTCTTCTGTAACACCACATTTCGAACGCTTCTATTCTTCTTATGTGTTGTCTCTTCAATGTCCAAGCTTCCATTCCGTATAGCAATATAGAAAATATGTAGCATCTTAGAGCCCTCAATCTGAGAGGCAACTGAAGGTCTTTGTTTGTAAGCAGTGTCTTCATTTTTATAAATGCTTGCCTTGCAGTTTCAACTCAGACTTTAATTTCTTTGCTTTGGTCATTTTTGTCATCAACCCAGGTTCCCAGATATTTTTATGTCTTAACTTTTTCTATTTGGGTTTGCTCTATCATTAACCTTTCATTTCCATGTTCTGTTTTTGAGACAATCATAAATTTAGTTTTTTTCTTGTTTATTTTTAGTCCGTATCGAATGCAATAATCGTTAATTCTATTTAGCAATTCTTGTAGCGATTCCAGGGTGTCTGCCATTATAACGGTGTCATCAGCTAATATTATGTTATTTACTATTCTTCCGTTTATAGGGATTCCATCACTTAGCTCCGCTATCGCTTCCTGAAATATGGCTTCACTGTACAGGTTAAACAGTAGCGGCGACAGAACACAACCCTGTCTTACTCCTCTCTTTATATCAATATTCTCGGATTCTTGTTCTTCTATCTTTATATTGCCCTTTTGATTCCAATACAGATTGATGATAATTCGTAAATCTCGTTTGTCTACATCTCTATATAACGAGTTGTTTCAGTTTATAATAAATCGCGACAATATATCGCAGCGTCCAAAGAAGCTTTAAAAAAATCAATAAATCGTAGCAATTTATCGTCACAATAAATTTCCCGCATTTATCTCGGTGTCTAAACGCTGCTTTACTGCTCTATTTGTTGTCGTTCGGCTTATGTGGTTGTTCCATTCTACTCTTCTGTTTTATACCCAGTTATTAATATTTTCCACCTTGCATCTCCGTCGTATATCTGTACTTCTAGCTCTATCCTCTAGTACTCTAGTTACTACTCTAGTGTCTTACATATCTTTTGATTCATAATTCATGCATAAGTTTCTTCACCAAGATTTAGATATTTTAACCAGACATTGTGTACTAAAGAAAAGGCGACACAATTTTACTTCGGAAACAACCTATTATATAACATCGTAATGGAATAGGCTACCTCGCTACCTAGTCAAAATCTAGTTGATCTGACGTTAATTCAGATGAGAAAGACTTGATCAAGAAATGACTCAGATAAGAGAGTTAATGGACTGGTCAACAAAACTGAAGGTCTCCTAACCATGGGACACGCCAAGATAGGACAGAGTCAGGAAGTCAGATAAAGGCGAACATTCTCCAAGAATACTTTAATCAGAAATCCTAAAGGCAATAAATCAAAACAAGCAAGGAAGGGCAGTAATATACGTGAATATTTTTTCAGTTTGACTGTATTGCTTAAAAAATGCAGACCAGCGCATAGACTTTTTTCTATACTTCATTGATTATCCGAAAATATCACTTCTGTATTTTGATAAATTGTTCTATAATGCTGATATATTTCTAGTTTGATGTCAATGTCTGACTAGTGGTGGTGACATTCATAAACGATATTATGAGATTCAGACCAGATATTAAAGAAGTAAAACTACTAATAAAAGGAAATTTTGCATTTACAATTGCACAAATAATATTCAACGGATGTTTATAATCATAGTAATTTTATCACCAACCGTGATATTTTTTGTCTAGGAGTTGAACAACAAATAAAAAACTTAAAACATGTCAACGGTTTGATCATTCCAGGTTTTAACAAGGTTTCATTAACTTGAAATCAAGCCCGTTTTATTTATTGCGACTCTTTATTTATTTTGATATAATAACAAATTGGTTTTGAATTGGCTTGATAAATCAAGGACAATATGCAGTTTTTAATGATGCACTATACATAAATAAATACAATTTAATGTATGGAGATCACAAACTTTAAATAAGAGTAAATCCTATTTATGCATAATAAAAGACAGATAAAACATGGCTAATAAAAACTGAAAAGACGAAAAAAATTTAAAATTTAAAAACAAGTTTCCCGAGGAAAAAATTTGAAAAATAAATGGAAAATACATGTATTATGCAAAGCAAACGAAAACTGTTTAATGTACATATTAAGACAAATGATTATATAATATCTATTTAACTCAATTAATACAATAATTTTTTAAATATGTGTTATCAAAAATTGACTTACTTGGCCTAAATCTTGTAGGTCACAGCAAGTGTGTAGTTGAAAAAGCTTTTTTATGATGTTGTTATTATCTTGGGGATATCAAATTGTGACTGGTTTTTGTTATTTTGTGTTAACTTGATCTGTATCGTAGATGTGACTTAAATTTTTTAAATTTTGTAACATAAATTTGTATTCGTGTATTTTGTGTTGTCTATTAATTGTCTATGCGATTGTAGATGACTTTCGACTGCCCTTACTGCGCTATTGTTGATATGTTCTTGTTGTTGACTTCGTCTTTTAGCATTGGCTGCTTCTTCTAGAATGAACTTAACGTAGAAAAATGTGTAGCAAATCTATTGTATTTGTGCGATTGTATCGGATAGTTATCTTGTCATTGTAACTGCTCTTGTTTAAAAGTTAATATTTCAGTTTCACTCAATTTAAACATTCTCTTCAGATATATCTTGAATGTTGTCTTGTATGTTTTTGTAGAGGTAGAAACTAGCATGTTGAAATATTTGACTGATCGATTAAATTGTTGTAAAAGACGTTGAAGATCGTTAGCACTCTATCGTCTGCATAGCATAAAATATTAAGTATATATTTTGAATTCTTTCATTTTGCGCAATGGTCTTATTTTGTCCTTAATGATATTAAATAGAAAGGTGTCAGTGCCTCTTCCTGGCGAATTTCATTCACAAGTAGTACTGTTTGGGTAAGATTTTACATAATATATCAAATTACTATCAACCACTGTTAATTATTACGTGTACACTTTATACAAGCTTTTGATAGTGTTTGAGAAGAGACAAAATGCTGTAAGACATTCGTAATTTAGGTACAACTAACAAATATATCAGCATCATAAAAAGAACGTTGCAGGTTTCAAAAGCCGCAGTAAGAGTGGATGGAAAACTTACTCTCAAATTTGACATCAATGTGGGAGAGAGACAGAGAGATTCACTATCAACCATGCTGTTCAACTTAATTCTTGAGACAGTCATCAGAAAAACCAATGAAACCGGCCATATAAGTACCAAATCAGTACAAATTACTGAATATGCCGACGATCCTTTATTAGTAGGAGCAAGCAACGAGTAGTAGAAGCGTTCAAGGAAATTTATCCTGAAGCACGAAAAAGAAAGCTTAAAAAGTGAAACACAAATCAAGTTCATGATCGTCAAAGGAACACCTGACAATGAAAGTAATATCGCAATAGACATCTATACCAACAAATTTGTCTCTGAATACGAGTATGCAAGTAAAAGGGCAACATAGACCAGTAAGGATCTGTTTTTAGGTGGATGTGAGAGGTGGCATTCAGATTTTTGCGGATAAAGTTAGGTGATAACTTCGTTAATAATAATTGATTTATGCTCCTTCTCAAATATGCCCGGAACATTAATAAAAAAAATAAAATATTTAAAAATTTCAAAAAATTTCGTTTTTTTTCTACTTTTTTTGCTTATAACTTTAAAACGATTCATTTTGGAACAAAGTCGTATAGGAATAAAACAAAGATAATTAAATTTTCTATCAGATGCGATTGGTTAAAAATGTTTTAATTTATCACCCTTGCTGCAAAATAGCAATAAATATAAAATAAGGGGGCAAAACAAGCCTGTCCTTATTCAATGATTTTCCATCACTTAGGTTACACTTGGAACCTTCCTAATTCGCTTAGAAACTTTTTGTAATGTGCTAAAACCGTACACCAAATTTCATTAAAATTGACTTACTAGATTTTGAATAATAATTTTGCAATCTAAACTTTTTTTAAAAAATTAAAAATTTTTAAAATCTTGCACAACAAAAACTAGAACATACAAAGATTTGTCAATTTTTTTACATATAAATAAGCACTCCACCTATCTAATGCACTTTACAGAATTGAAATCGGATTATTTAAGCAGCCTCAGCAATGTTTTAAAGTTATAAACAATTTTTTGGCTTATAAACAAATTAGTCCTGTGGCCAGGAGGGGGTGCTACGGGCTCCTTTATTTAGATGGACTTACCCAAGATTTTTATGTATTTTTTGACCCGTAGAACACGATTTTTTTGGGTCACAGTTGATCCGGATGTCGATAAGATTGTTATAAACAAAGAACATGAGGAATTACATAACATCGATTTTTCGCAAAATAAAACATTTTTTTGTATTTCTTGGGTAATTCTAAGCAAAAAATGTTCTTACAAGTTTTTTCGTAAGATGCATAGTTTTCGAGGCAAAAACGCAGTGGAACTTTCAAAAATTCGAAAAATTGCAATTTTTGAACGCGAATAACTTTTGATTAAAAAACAAAATAGCAATTCTGCTGACATCATTTGAAAGTTTAAGTCAAATTATACCGGTTTTAATTATTTGCATTGCTAAAAATTAATTTTTTTATTATTAAATAAAGCTATTTTTTATAAGCCAAAAAATTGTTTATAAGTTTAAAACATTGCTGAGGCCCCTTAAATAATCCGATTTTAATTCTGTAAAGTGTATTAGATAGGTAGAGTACCTCTTTATATATAAAAAAATTAGACAACTTCTAAATGGTCTACTTTTTGTTCAGAAAGATTTTAAAAAATTTGAACTTTTTTAAAAACATTTAGATTGCAAATTTATTATGCAAAATTTATTAGGTCGATTTTAATGAAATTTGGTACACGGTTTAAGTGTGTTACAAAGAATTTCATAAGCGAATTACTAAGGTTCTAAGTGCCAACAAAGTGGTTAAAAACATTGAATAACAACAGGCGTATTTTGCCCCCTTATTTTGTATTTATTGCTATATTGCAGAAAAGGTAATACGTTAAGACATTTTTGACCAATCGTATATCATACAAAATTCAATTATCTTTATTTTATTTCTCTACGACTTTGTTCCAAAACAAATCGTTTTAAAGTTATAAGCAAAGAAAGCAGAAAAAAATCGACGTTTTTCGAAATTTTTAAATATTTTAATTTTTTTTTTAATGTTCCGGGCATATTTGAGAAGGAGCATAAGTCAATTATTATTACTGAAGGTGTCACCTAACTTTATCTGCAAAAATCCGAATGCCACCTTTCACATTCAAAAATAGACGTGTTTTCACAGATCCTTACTGGTCTAAACAAGAGTTCTGGATATTTTCCCATGTAAAATCCCATAAGAAATCACTAAGGTCCATTCTGTTCATTTTTGTCTCATTTTGCGCAAAGGTGACTACAGGCTGACTGGACGCTGACTCGACGCTTACTCGACTCTGACTCGACTCAGCGTCAAGTCGAATCAGAGTCGAGTCAGCCTGTAGTCACCTTTGCGCAAAATGAGACAAAAATGAACAGAATGGACCTTAGTGATTTCTTATGGGATTTTACATGGGAAAATATCCAGAACTCTTGTTGCCCTTTTACTTTTGCATTCAAATATCTGTGCACAGAAATCAATCAAAAGAATACCGTAAGTAGCAGAATTAATGCACGTATTTCCAGTGGGAACTATCATCGCAATATCATGGTAAATAATTGATAACATCGAAATTATAAATCAAAAGAACCAGAAAGACGGTACAGAACATTCGACTCGTAGTGACCTATGTTTGCATGTGAGACATGGGTAATGACAAAAAAACATGAGGCGCAACTCAAGACATTCGAGAGAAAGATATTAAGTATACTGCCCAGTGCAAGAGGAAGAGAGCATTTGGAGAATCAGGGGAAACGTGAAGATTGATAAATTAAATAAAGGACCCGATATTCTAAAAGTTGGTAAAAGTCAGAGACTGTCATGGTTGGGACATCTCCAGAGAAAAGAAGATGCAAAAACAACAAAGGAAATATTACAATATAAACTTATACGAAGACGAAAAAAGAAACATAGACCCCGAAGGAGATTGTTGGATGACGTGGCAGACTTCCTGAAAACTATGAATGTAAGACAATGGAGAAGGGCACAAGAGAGGTTTGAATAGAAGGACATAGCTTCTTCTTCTTCCTTCTTGTATGTAGACTTTAAAGCCTGTTTCTTCTTCAATATTAGCCTTCTAAATTATTTAAGTTATCGCACCATCTTTTTCTTGGTCTGCCAATACTTCTTCGTCCATTTGATGACTTATCTCGTGCTATTCGTACTATCCTATCATCTGCCATTCTACTAATGTGTTCGTTCCACTCCTGTTTCCGTTTTGTCACCCATCCATTTATGTCTTCTACATTGCATGATCTTCTGATGTTATCGCTTCTCTCCCTATCAAACAGATTTTTCCCTGATATTCGTCGAAGTATTTTCATCTCTCTTGTTTCTAGTAGTCGTCTCGTTTGAGATGTGTCAGGTCTTGTCTCCGCCGTGTATGTCAATATAGGTCTAATTGCTGCTTTATAGATTCTTGTTTTTGTGTCTTGTCTTAGGTGTTTGTTCTTCCAGATTGTGTCGTTAAGGGATCCCGTCGCTTTACTTGCTTTTAAGCTTTGTTGTCGTACTTCCTCTTCAACATCTCCGTAACTGGTTATATCTATTCCCAGATATCTAAACCTTACTTCCTGCTTTATTATTTTCCCGCATCAATTTCGATTTTACATCGCAGTGGGTATCTGGATGTTGTCATACATTTGGTTTTTTCTGCTGATATTATCATATTGTATTTCTTGGCTGTTGTATTGAAGATGTGTGTTAATCTTTGGAGATCGTCTTCTGTCTCGGCGATTATTGCGGCGTCGTCGGCATAACATAATATTTGGATTTCTTTGTTCCCCATTCTCTAACCATGACCTTTACGTACTGCTTCTATTATTTCGTCCATTATTATATTAAAGAACACTGGGCTTAATGAGTCACCTTGTCTGACTCTGCTTTGTACTGGTATAAACTGCGTTAGTTTTCTATTTATCTTTGCCTGTATTCGATTATGAAAATAGATGTTTTCGATGGTTGTATATTATTGATTGGTATGTTTCTTCTTTACAGTAAAACTTTTACATCGAAAGTTCTATAAAACCAAAGGTCCTTTGTCAGGTCTATAAAACATAGATATGCTGGTTTATTGTACTCAATGGCCTTTTCTGTGATTTGTCTCAGTACAAATACGGCGTCTACGCAGGATCTTCCGGATCTGAATCCTTGTTGTTCATTTGAGAAAGTTGTTGGTTTATTGATTTTGTTGGTTAGGACTTTTGTGGTTAGCTTTTAGCTTAAGTGCGGTGTTCAGTAGATTTATACCTCTATAATTGTTGGAGTCTTCTTTGTTTCCTTTCTTGAACATTGGTATCATTATACTGTTTCTCCATGTGTCTGGTATCTTGCAGTGCAATATTAGTTTTTGTATAAGTTTTGTCACCTCTAGGGTTATACTTTCTCCTCCGTATTTTAGAAGCTCGTTGGTTATTCTGCCTAGTCCTGGTGACTTTCTGTTTTTGAGTGAATTTATGGCTATCTCTACTTCCTGAAAACTAATTTCTGACATAGCCATACAGGCAAATACCCATCCAGAGTTATGATGCCAAAAGAAGAAGAGTTAATGATATAACGATTATGAAATAATAAAGGCAGTTGTTAATAATTATTGTTCAGCGCCTGTAGTTCATACGACATTACAGTTTTTGAGGAAAAGATGATGCATAATGCATTTGTTGGTGAGATAAACACAAAAATGAAATTGTTTGAGTAATAGGTTACATGTGATGTACAACATTATTATTATATTTTCTTATTTTATTTGTTTATAGTGTGGCTACCAATATATTTTTTTATTGTACCTCAACATAAGACATTGTCTCTCAGCGCCGAAACTCTGCGTTTTTTGCAATACCGGTTTGTTAATGACGACAATTTAAAGAAAGTTGGTTGTTGCGAAAGCCAAGCGAGCTATCGTTCGGTTCCGGGAACCACAAATGAAATTATTTCGTAACAAAAAAATTCATATGTAGAGAAATGAGATATTATACAGTTTACTTCTACTTCCTTTCCTTCCAACCAACGCTGCCTGCGAGATCGTTCTTTGTGAGAGGTTTGGTGAAGAGCGAATGTTATTACACACTAGCACAGTAGCGTATCAAACTAAATATTTCTTAATAACTAAAAATATGAGTGGTACGTGTAGAAGCACCATCTAACAACAAAGATTACAACAGCTGTTAGAAAGGACTTACAGTACGAAAACACTAAAATGAATTTTAGGAAAAAAATTGTAGATAACTGATTCATTTTACTTTTAAAATTTTGGTTTTGCGACGATTTGAAACCTGTAATAATGTTTAAATATATCACAATCCCTTCTAGGCGAGCAGTTTACCCCTAAAAAGATGCATAGAAACGGAATATACTTACCGACTTTTGTTTGCATTAACACCGCATTGTGCTGAGGTTCTTCGATGGCATCATGTCCTGGCTCAGGGTCTGATTGATTCATCGTCAGCATCAGGGGTCGTTCTATTGGAAAATAAAAGAGGTAGTGGGATACTGACTTGTGATCATATATCAAGCAGAGATGAATGGTTACGAAATAACTTCTGAGATTCTACATACCTCTGTCACTTTCTTCAGTCTCTTCTACGTCTATATCAGAGCTATTATCCGGGGGCCTTCCTGCATACACAATTGCGTTGGCAGCCCTTTTTATAGTTACAAGAAATATACCGTAGTAGTGAGTTTGGTGCAGGGTCCAAAGTGGTTGGCACTGGCACGAGACGACTAGTAGTTTTTTTCCAACCCCACTCACTTGGATCTTTTTGTTGCTCGTCAGGTGTGGTTTGATATAAAGCACTGTTGCTGCACCTGATAGGAAACCTGATAGGAAACTCTAAGTGAATGTTCTCGTGCAGCAGATTCGGTAAAGGGTAATGACGCAATGTTGGTCTCATTTATGTACGTCGAAGATCCGTATTGTCTGTATTTCAAATCGTTCAGACTGGTCTCTTTTTTTCTTCCATATAGAGCCATGTAGAGCCATGAGAAACATGTTTCCTGCTGTGCATTGAAACAAGCCTCAGCAAGTCTGTGTTCTTCTGCGGGACTTTAAGAAATTTCAGTTTCCCCTGATTAAACAATGCAGAAGTACTATCACAACCACTCATCGCATATAGGAATAAGTTATGGTCTATTACGATTTTTTCAGCAGCCAGATGAGGGTTGTAGAAACTTTGCGAAACGTTTCCTTTTCCTGGTTTAAGAACAAATACATTTTTTGTGTTAGGACTACACAAGCCAATCAGAATGACCAGAAGGTCGATATCTTCCCCCACCACTGTCACATGTTCATTTGACGGTGCCATCTCAAGAGCTGTTGTGATAATTAGGATATCGGCATCTTTCATAGGATGGAGGATGTAAATTTATCAATGACAGTACTCTAATAAAAAATAAAATTTTGAAATGTAAAAAGTGGGTTTTGCAGAGACCGTTAAAAATTGGCAATTTTCAACTTGCACTTTAGACCGAAAGGTTCATCTGAAAAAAAAAGTAAACGATGTTTGTAGAGAATTTTAAGTACATACTTTAATTTCTGTTAGCAGACCATTTACTAAAAGATGATAGTTTTCGAGATTTAAGCAAAAAATCTGGAAAAAGCAGAAATTTTTCGCTTTTTTCGCGATTTACTCAATATTCCGTCACACAATTTTGTCCGCAAACCTCATATTCGGATTCAGCTCAGCAGCCCAAAATACAAATTATGATAGAAATCAGAACTACGCCAAAACTATCCTAGCCAAAACACAATTTGATTGAATTATACGGAATAACAATCAACGGGGAACTAGTACTTAATGTAATTAGATACCCGGACGAGACAGTAATTCTGTCATAAAATATTGAAGGTCTCGAAATTCTGCTTGATCGTATTCACGTAATAGAAGAGGAAGTGGGCATTAAAATAAACTCAAATAAGACAAATTTTTAGTCTTTAGTCGTTTGGTCGTAACCGTAACGCATATCCAGATGCAGAGCTTAAAATAAAGTTTAGTTGTAGAATCAAATAAATTCCAAAAACTGGCAAAAACAAATGTCAATTCAATAAGAGATACATACATATTATACATCTGCTACTCATTTATTCAAATGAATTAACGATACCATTGAAAATTGGGCCTTTTACTAACATATCGCTTTAGAAATGTCATTAATCAGCTGTCCTGTTTTGTTTACCAAAAATAACCGTCGAGCGAAGCAGCGTTTACGAAAAATACACAATTAAATTTGCATATAACGGTACGGCAGGAATAAATTTCAGTTAGGCAATACTTTTTGGAAATTTACTGTACATTAGCATTATTATACAGATACCGTATGTTCTTTTACATACGAGTATAGCGGACATTTTCTATAGCCAAACGCAACGCTCGCTAGTCTGGGTAATCGTCGAGTTTGGCGACTGGCGACTAACAACTATTCCTAGCTACATACACACATCCATCTAGCAAACCATAAACTGTGGTGCAACGACCTAACTAGCGAGTCAGTCACACTGACCTACTTTCCGAACACATGTAGTCGAAGCTCTACATAGTTGCCAAGTCAATAATTCAGAGCACATTTTCAGACAACTCAAAGGAAATGTATTATAAAATTGTATCATTCTGAAATAGTTTTGAAAATAAATACATACTACTACTAGAGGTAATGAATTTTGACAAGTTCTATGAGTCATGCTGATGCAGTACACAAGTTTAAGTGTTACTTTCAAGGTCATAGCTCTTGTCAAAATCCTAGGTCTGCATGTCTGTTTATAACGTTCTCTGCCGTTTTCCGAATTCCAATCAACGCTTGTTGATAAGTCAGATTGCTCATTTGATTCCCATTATTTCTCTAAAGGTACCTAACCATTACGTTGGTGCTCCGTGCTCCGTGTAACTGCTCCAATTGATACGGCATGCGCTCCTCTACATATAAACCGCCACCGATTGGATCGCCGAGGGTGAGCGCCCTTCCGGGAGCACCAACGTATCCACTATGTGGAGCTGATACACGGAGCACCAACGTAATGGATACGTTCCTTTATGCCTTCATCCTGCTCCCTTCTCCAAATATCCATTTCCATTGCTCTCAGCGTTACCAGTATTCTTTCTTTCATTTGCCATACCTCACAGCTGTATAGAATGATACTTTTCACTATAGTCTTATTATATCATTTTCTCTTACAGAAGTAAAAACTTCAAATTGTATACTGGTATAAAATCGTTTATTAAAAACTATCTAAAATGTCATCCAAATGGATTGCAAAACGTTTTCGTTCTAATACAGAACATCTTCAGTGCCTAGAATGAAGTATTTCCACGTTAGATTAAAGCAACAAAGGTTAAAATTGTGACTGCTAGAGAGAAAAACATGTGGGAATACTTACATTCTGCTGATTAGTTTGAAACTAGCACACTATTTAAAGTGGTAACCCAATAATATATGGTTTACATATTATATTTTGATAATATATGGTGACTATAAGTCGATGTTGTTAGATATATTAGAATACATGCTCAAAGGGCAACATGTTTCCCTGCTCGAAAATGCTAGGTACTTGCCAGTTCAATGGGCACAGACCAACTGATAAAATAGGAAATGAACATTCAATATGACAAGAGTGACGTGACATGGCAAGATAAAGCCAATTTTTGGTTAAAAACTTCAAAAAGTGTAGTTTAATTTTGGATTTTTAGTAAATGTAATGGTTGTTAACAAATGTCTGAAAATGCAATTTAAATTATTTAAATATTAGAATCTATTGTAAAGTCTAAATTAGCAACTCTCTATTCCAGAAAAACTTATGGATTTTTTAGATTTAATGTGGGTATATTTCATGGTTCAATGTGTGACGTCATCGATTGTAAAATGACAAGATGATAGTTTAATTTAGTTTAATAAAATGAAATATACTACAAAGTAAACAATTAATGAATTAACTTGGAAGAATGGAAGCTAAATAAACCAAAAAATTCAGATTTTAAGAGTTTTTAAAGAAGTGTACTGTTGGTTGCCTAACAAGATGGTAAGGGTTCGAGTATTTGTGAGTTAAACAGTATATACAGAAAGCGACTATTGTAGTGTGTTTAAATTTATTAGCATACTATTGTACTGATTAATTATGTCTGTTAAACAATTAAAGTAACTAAAGAATACAGATAGGGAAGTAAATGTTGATGTCAAAGATATGATTTTAAATAAAATGTAATAGAATGAATAGAAGTATGCAATAAATTTAATAACAGAAAAGGGAAATAAACTATGTGACAGCAAAATCTAATTGAAATTTATGTTGTTTTGGATGGACTTAAGGAATTAGAGGAAATATACCTTGATAGGCTACTAGACGAAGTGATTAGTGAATGAACAATAGAATGAGAGCTAACTAATATAGGTCAAATTGTGGGTTGATGTCAATATGTAAATGTTTACTTCTGTATGAGCTTTTTAAACTATGGTTTACATTACACTGTTTACAGCCAACTATTGGGATTTTCCCATTGATTTTATATATCATTTTCTTTGCTGATGGATTGGTGCCGTAAAATACTGTTTAACATTGTGATGGCTTTTCTACCTGATGTATTTCTTTCTCTTATGACTTTGTCTAATGCTCCATTGTGCGAAATATTGATGACTAGATATTTATAGTTGTAGCAGTACTTTATCGTGGTTATGTCAATATAACTTAAAATGTTAATATAACTTAAAACATTCTAAACATTTCTAAACATTCATATACATAAATTAAATCATTTTCTGTACAATAATATTATGTGATTAACTATTGAAGAAAAATAAAAAGAAGAAAATTATGATCTGTAAATGGTGATGAATTGGTTATAAATTAACACAACTAACATCAACTACATATAAGTTACAGGAAAAAGAAAAATATTTAAAACACACGTAGAGAAGAACAATAGGATCTAAAATACCCATTCACAAATGAAAATTTAAATCAAATACCCATCAACGAAGAAAATCCATGTAACGAAAAAACCTAATTAAAAACAATATTGCAAATCGATATACGCGTTCATAAAGTAACGCATAAATTCATTATTTCGTAAACCGGCGACTTTGACGAAAAATCCCGAAACAGGTCGATTTTTATTTTTAAACTGCGATTTTTTGGCATATATATCATACTAGTGACGCCATCAATCTGGGCGTGATGACTTAATCGATGATTTTTTTTGAAGTTATACTTCTTTACGCGCGATATGAGGGTGAATTTTTATATGTTAAAACCTATGATCCCGGCGCATGCGCATTATAACTTTGTTCTGATTGGATGTTCACATGACATGTTAAAAATTATCCAATATGGCAGCTGTAGCGCAGCTGTGGTTTGGACGGTTGACGGTTTGGTTATGTATGGTTGTTGCGTTTTAAAATTTGTGGGAAGAGAAACAACAAAGGTTAGTTAATAGTTATACTGCCTTTTTAAATAGTTTTCATATTATATTTTTGAAGTTATACTTCAAAATGTTTTAATTTATGTATGTATCAGTCCAGAAAAGGCGTGGAAAGAATATATTAGTGTTTTTAAATATATTTTTCTACAAACGTGTTAAAAATGCAATTTTTAGGACTCCATAGGAGCGTTAATAATGCTACTTTAAGGCACTAGTGCTTTAAAATTTTTAAGGCACTACAGTTAAAAGTGAATTGTCAAATTGTGAAACGTCAAAATATTTATATTTCATTTATTAACATTAATATTAATAATACAACTTGCGCAATTTGAAAAAGGTGGTTTAAAAGGTGTTTTATTATAATTTTGTGTCTTTGGATTTGTCTTCCTTGGGCGTAAAATAATAAAACATCTATTTTTATATTTCACTTGCCACCGTGATGTATAATTATGTATATCTGAAAGGTAACTAGCATGCGGCTTGATGGCCTTGTTGGTAGAGCATTGGACCAGAAATCAAAAAATCGCGAGATTGCGGGTTCAAATCCCGGACGATTCATATTTTTTCTTTTTTTTTTTTTAATATTTGGCATTGTAAGTGTGTGTTCATTTTTGGTAATTATTGTTAATTTTTTGTATTGTAACTGTTAAGTAGGTATATTTATTTCGTTGAAATTATATTACAATAGAAGTATAACTTCTTACGTGCGTACAAAGTACACACACACACATTCTTTTTTAAATAAGAATAGGGGTCATGTGATAGCTCATTTGAAATGGTATTCAATTCTCTATTCAAAAATATAAACATTAACATAATTATTTATACAGGGTGTTCAAAAAAAAATTTTAACTAAATTATTTGAGACGAAAAGAAGAATATTATGTACAGTCGGAAAAATGAAAGAATACCCATGTACGAACATATAAAACACGCTATATTTTCCTGTCACCGTGTCACAAAGAAAACTGCCCAGCGCAAGTACATGTAATAATAATTATTACATGTACTTGCGCTGGCCAATTTTTTGTGTGACACGGTGACAGGAAAATACAGCGTCTTTTTTATGTTCGTTCATGGGTATTCTTTCATTTTTCCTACTGTGTGTAATTTATTTAATACAAAATACGTTTTCCTATTGTCAGAAAACTGGAAAGAAATGTTTATTTGAAAAAAATAAACATTGATTTTCGCTTAAAGGAATATGTTCAAACGGCCATAAGGCAGCCGCAAAACGTATTTTGGATTAAATAAATTACATATATTCTTCTTTTTGTCTCAAATAATTCATTTAAATTTTATTTTGAACACTCTATAAATAAGGATGTCAATGTTTATATTTTTTTGAACGGAGATTTGAATATCCTTTCAAATGAGCTATCACATGACCACTATTCTCATTTAAAAAAATAATCGATTACGTCATCACGCCCAGATGGAAGACGTCGTAAGTATGATCTATATGCCAAAAAATCGTAATTTAAAAATAAAAATCGACCTGTTTCGGTAGTTTTCCTCAAAGTCGCCCGTTTACGAAATAACGAATTTATGCGTCACTTTATGGACGCACTGTATAATAATAACTATGTGTGTAGATTATATATAAAAATATCTAAACAACAATTTTTATCAGGATTATCAACTACATTGTATATTGTTAATAAATAATCTTTTTTATTATTGAAAACTACAGTAATACATATCATAATTACATTGTAATACAGATGTTTCAACAAGTAAACAGTAACAACGATTATCCAAGTATAAAACATCAAAATTCCTTTAGATCAATGCCCGATAAAATAATCTGTTACATCTCGCAATAAACAGTATAGTAGAGTTAGATTAAATCGTTTCTTTTAATGATTCGATTTCTTAGTATTGATACCTATACAGTATAAAATTGAATATTATTTAAAAGTTATGTTTATCAAGAAGGGTAAAAACCGTGCAGGCACATATTAAATAGCTGGACGCAGTACTGGCGCTAGGGTATGAGGTGCCCGCCTGCAAAATTAGCACAGGCGCCCCTCCCATACACATACTTGTATAACGCTAGCCTCAGGAGGCATATGTGTGTTCTAATGGAACAGTGGGACCCATATGTCCGAAGATGAAACCAGTCACACTCCATAATGTAGTGGTACCTATCTGATCTCCCAAGCTGTACCCAGATTAGGGTATTAGGGCTGGAATTTAAACAACATTTAAAAAATTAATTTTTGTATTTTCTATAACACCAGCAGAAAAAAGCTCACCCCCATGCAGAGGCGCCCGCCTGCAGTGCATCCCTTGCAGGCCCATTATCGCCGGCCCTGGCTGGACTCTAATGGACTAGCAGAAATCAATTATGACGATCTCGTTATAGGTTCTCGGCTCTTCAAGATATAGCCGCCCCATTTTTTAAGGGGATCTGCTTACGGTCTTTGTAAAAGAACATTAGTGAGGGGTTGGAAGATTGTGGTAGATGGTAGATTGTGGGTTTTCCGCTATCAGTACTCGTTCAGAACGTGGTATAGTCACTATAGTCGGTTAGCTAAATTCAGACACAACTGGCTAGTGATTTTAGTAGGTATTTTTTTTGGCCAATTTTACCAAAGTGGCAAAATTACTAACTATTTAGTAATTATTTTTTTTGCCAATTTTACCAAATTGGCGAAATTTACATACTAAAATCACTAGCCAATAATTGTGTCTGAGCTTAGCGAACCGACTGTATTTTTCTGTACAGTTATTAATTGTACAAGTATTTTATTTTTAGTAACTTCTCTTGGAACAGCATTTTTGGCAATTGCTTTTTCCTGCGATATATTTTTTTCCATCACTCATCAGGAAGTTAGTTGCCTGCTATGTATAGAAGTTTATCGGGCAGGAATGTAACTTAAGTTTTGAGGCGTCTGGTGAGTACTTGTCCTGCTGACCTCTTTTGCTCTGTTATTCGAGCTTTCGATCGCATTTAGTACATATCTTTTGCTTAGACTTAGTATCCTATTATGTGTTGTAGGAATATTTGCTATTTGATGTATTAATGCCGACGAGTTGTCACGTTTTTGGCCCATCATTTGTTTTCCAGTTGCCACGATTTTGGTTGTTTGACGTTTGACGTGAAACGTATTTGGATTAGAAAGTGAATATATTTTCACAGTATTCAAAATTTATTACTGCTATATCAGGAAAAATTATCATATTATCAAGTACTGCTCAAAGATAAAATTAATGAGAAAATAATCCATAAAGACGGTTAATTTCGTTCGTATTTTAGTTCTCTGGCAGCTATTTTAAAAATATGTATGTGTACTTTGGTACTTAAATTGTCTAATTAAATTAGTTAGTGTCACATAAATGCACGCTGTAGAAAAAAGATGTGTAGAGTATGCTGGGGGATATAATATAATGGCAACGTGTGGAAAGAATCAGAAATGATAATGCTCTATGCAAGCCTTTTTTTATTTCTTTAGTCTGATTTGTTTGTTTACTTTAAATAATAGTTGCCCCAGACAATTATACAGAGTTAGTAACGCCTCAATTATCTTGGAAATGGGTTGCACAATTTTTATAAGTTTTAGTGAGTAAGGGTGGTTCTGGACAAGTATTTCAAATGGAACACCCTGTATATTTTTTTTGCGTTTTGAAGCCCTTAAGAAATACTGATTATTTTTCAAGTAATGTTCTTTATACGTAAATGCCACGATTTCTGAGTTACTGCTTAATTTATTTATACAATTGTTTTTAAACAAATTATTGTTTTACAAGACATTGTTTTAGGTTTTTTTGGACCATTCGGAACAAAAAAGGTCTCTTTTAATTGTTTTCCAAAGTTGATCGTTTTCAAGTTATAAATAAATTAAAACAGAAAAACAAAAATGGCGATTTCCAAGGCTCAAAAACACAAGTAAAAAAAATATAATTTTGAAATTGCAAACACCCCACATTTTTGGGAGATTTGAACGTGTTTTCTCATTTTTGAATGTCCTAAGGATTCAATAATTGTTGCAAGTCGATGGTGAAACTTCCCAATCTCCTATGTCAATTTTTGGATATTTTGTTTTGTTACCCTAAATTAAAGAGAAATATATATTTTTACTGTTTACAAGCTCCTATGTCGTTATTTCATATATGGCCATCTAGAAGCGAATTAATGAAATAACGACATAGGAGCTTGTAGACAGTAAAAATACATATTCTCTTTAATTTAGGGTAACAATACAAAATAGCTAAAAATTGACATAGGAGTTTGGGAACTTTCACCATCGAAATTATATATAACCTATAAAAAAAGCATGAACTAGTCTTTTATAATCTTTTATAGACTTTTCAAGTATATGAAATGGGGGAAATCCCCAAAAACTCCTAAAAAACAATTTTTCGGGCTTGTGGTAAGTGGTGCACTTTACGGAAAAATCTGAAAAAAATAGAAATATAGTTTTTGATAAAATACAAAAAATAAAAAAGATTAGAGCTGCAGCTATCTCCAAAAATAAGTGTTTCGAAAAAAAAATAATTTTAAGGTTATGTACACTCAACCTAAAACGGTCAATAAATGTCAAAATGTTTTGGAAAAACCTCCACTATGGGTGTGAATTTTTTGAAATATTTAAATAGATTGCATACCACCTAAAAAAAATCAAAATTATTGACATTAATTAACGGGGATATTACCCTGACGACTATTAGCGCGCCAGATGAGGTCCTAGGGTCACATTAAATATAGATCGTAAAAGATCCATAACTATGTTGAGGATCAGTGGAAAGAGTCGGTTTACATCGGATCACTCGTGAACAACACATCTATTAGGAAGGACGAAATGTTTATTCATTCAATTTCCGCTGATATATCGGTTCCGTCGAACCCATTCAATGAGATACACGCATCTCTACATCAAAATACTGATAATAAAAGTACTCGATAAGTTTGGCAACGCCGCATCTTAGTATCTTCGGTAAACATTAAAATAATTGGCGAAGGAACATCGACGCCGCAGTCTTAACGTATGAGCAATTTTGCTATTGCTAGCAGTAGCAGTGTTGCTCGGTTGTAGTTGACGGTTCTATTTTCCGGGTTTGTTTTGTTATTTAACTGCTACAACTAATAATAGACCGACGATACAGGAGAGGCGTTGCGCCGTTTTATCGCAAATAATATCCATGATAATATCCTCATCGTTACAGTTTGTTGTTGTGCTTTTAAAATAACGGCAATTTTAATGCACTGTAATCCACGAATCGAATAAAAGTACCAAAAGTACGAGGGAATTCAATAAAGTGTTATTCATTTTATACAGTATTATTTTATTAGATAACATTTTAATGGTTTCAATTCGGATCTTGATAATTTTAGTTATAAAATCTAAGACATCTGTATTTTCTCTTCTTTTTAATAAGAGTGTCTAACTTTTGGATTAATACTTTTGTTTTATCGGTGTATATCTAGCTCATATCACTTTACATTAAATCAACACACAATTACTATTTTTATGACCGTCTTCAGCTTGGCTCAGTGAAGATCCATTTAATCTAAACAAAAGCGCACACAATAGTAATCCCGACCTAAATGAGTCTTGCAAACCCTTAGGGAACATTTAGGCATACAATTCATTGTATTCCGCCCAGTTCCCAGTCCTGGGAAACGAGACTCCCACTTGGCGTCTTCTCCGCGTTAAGTACAGGACAGCGTGAGGCGCTTTATTCCCGGCGCTTCTTTTCCTTGTCCTCTTTATGTGACCGTCAACCGTTGTGTGTCAGAGCATCAAGCTTCCATAAGTCTACTTTCGGCTGAATAGACTCTAGAATCTCTGGCCTAATGTTTTGTTAGAATTTTTGAAGTTATACTTCTTTCCGATCAAGAGTGAAATTTTATAATTCCCTGGCGCATGCGCAGACTGACAGTATGTAGTTCGTTGCTAATCTTTCAAATTATGTATGTATCAGCGCAAATAAGTCATTAAAAGAATATATTAGTGGTTTTTAGTAAATGTATTATTTATTATAATTTTTGTGTCTTTGGATTTGTCTTCCTCGGGCGTAAGATAATAAAATATCTATTTTTATACTTCACTTGATCTATTTGTCACCGTGATGTGTAATTATATCCGAGACGTCAATAACACGGGGCTTGATAGCCTGGTTGGTAGAGCATTGGACCAGAGATGGAGAGATACCGGGTTCAAATCCCGGACAATTCATATTCTTTTTCTTTCTTTTTTTTAATTTCTGGTATTGTTAAGTTTTGGTTAATTTTTGGTAATTATTGTTAATTTTTGGTATTGTAACTGTTAAGTATATTTATTTCGTTGAAATTATATAATAGAAGTATAACTTCTTACCTGGGCTAGGCCTTTTTTGTGTTTTTTATGATTTTCTTTGAGAGAATTTGGGATGAGGGTGCGAGTTAGTCGAGTGTTGCAGAGCTACTTATATGTATCTCTTCTTAGTCATTGTCAAGCAGTTGATGTTTGGGTCTTCTGTGTTTCCATTCGTGGAAGATATCATACCGTATGATCTCTCGCAGGATGTGGTTAGGTTGCTATTAAATCGGCGAATTTTGTTCTTGCTTTGTCGTCCATCTGGTCTAATACTCTGATGTATTGGGTGTCTCTGAAAAGGAACCTTTCTTGTAGTGCTCCGTTGTGGACACCTTGGATCTTCTTTCCGTTTTTCTTGCAAGTTTGTCCCGATGCAAGAGATACGTGTGTCAGGATGGGCAGTAGGATGCTTTGTCGTTTATGAGCCTTGTCTTTGTTCAGAATGCTAATTTGATTCTTCTCCCAGTTAGGCTTCTGGTATTGGCTTGTACCATTTTTGCCTTCTACATTGTCCTTGACCATTCGATGGGAGATGGGAGTGTCGAACAAACATCTCTAGTTGTTTGGCTGGTACGCCGCGTCTCTTCTGAAACATCACTGCTTCTTGGGTTTTCTACGGATTTACTGCAATTTTTCACTGTATGGACCATTCTTCTAGGACGTCTTAGTGTATAATTCAACGCAAATTGCAGCTGATACAAACATTTCTAAAAAGTCTGTTTTATGTGTTCTTAAAAAGAGAAATATCATCTGTATAAAATTTGTAATGTCCAGAACATCAATGAAGATGATCCAATTCACCGAATGCAGTTTTGCGAAATAATGCAAAATTTGTGTAATCAAATTCCACGCATAATTAACCAAATCCATGTTTCTGATAAAGCAACCTTCTGTTTAAATAGCACAGTAAATCGCCAAAACTGCAGATATTGGATCCAATATCTCCAGAACTTATACCACTTGGATTTTTCCTATGGGGTTACTTAAAACCAACAGTTTATATCGATTGACCACAAAATTTGCAAGATTAAAAAAAATAGATTGGAAGTTCGTCATATAACTCCAGAAATGATCCATAATGTTCAAGAAGATTGTCGTCCTCGGTTTAATTACTGCTAAAAAGCAGATGCACAATTAATTTAAGCCCAAAACAAATTTTAATTAGTCAAATAAACATTTTTTACACAATATATTGTTTATTAAACAAATCACATCCAGTCGGAAAAATGAAAGATTACCCATGAACGATCACATCAATCACTTATTTTGTATTTGCTGGCTTTTTCTATAAATAACAAACGTTTGTTATAGAGAAAGGCAGCAAATACAAAATAAGTGATTGATGTGATCGTTCATGGGTAATCTTTCATTTTTCCTACTGTACAACAAACGTTTGTTGGAGAAAGGCAGCAAATACAAAATAAGTGATTGATGGGATCGTTCATGGGTAATCTTTCATTTTTCCGACTGTACATAAGTCAAAAATTAAATATTGTTTGCCACATTAAATAGGTACTTATGTTATTGTTTTTATTACTGAATAGAGAAATAAGTAATCTTTCATTGAGCCAGCACACCATCGCATGCCCAGATAGATGACGTCACTAGTATGATATATCTGAAAGATGAAGTTTTCGATCCTAATAGCATTATTAATAATATTTAGAAAATATTAAAATATTACTAAAAGATTTTTAAATCGAAAACTTATTGGTCCATTTTCTTGGTAACACCTCCAAGGCTTCTAAAATAAAAATTTTATTTTTATATTGGTCTTTACTCCTTCGAGTAACTAGGTCCATTTTCTGTTGGAATTTACCAGCTGAACAGACGGGGTCGTGAATTGTAACCGATGAGGCTCCAATAAGAGCCGAAAATCGCGATTCAAGGGACTGGACTGTGCTCCGTATTCTAATTGAAAAGTAAGATTGTTTTGCCTTCGCATTGCAACTGAATTAAAAATAAAATTTTTATTTTATTTTTATATTGGTCTTTACTCCTTCGAGTAACTAGGTCCATTTTCTGTTGGAATTTGCCAGTTGAACAGACGGGGTCGTGAATTGTAAGTTTTTTGAATTCCCTCTTGTCTTCTTCGCTTCAGCATCCATTTGGCTTGCAAATTTTAGAAGCCTTGGAGGTGTTACCAAGGAAATGGACCAATAATTTTTCGATTTAAAAATCTTTTAGTAATATTTTAGTATTTTCTAAATATTATTAATAATGCTATTAGGATCGAAAACTTCATCTTTTAATTGCCAGATGACGCTAGTCACCTAATATTTTCACTTCATTTGCAATGGGTGGGAAAATCTCTCAGTGCGGATCAATTGGGGTATGGAGAACAAGCCTACGTTCTTTCCGATGAGGCTCCAATAAGAGCCGAAAATCGCGATTCAAGGGACTGGACTGCGCTCCGTATTCTAATTGAAAAGTAAGATTGTTTTGCCTTCGCATTGCAACTGAATTAAAAATAAAATTTTTATTTTATTTTTATATTGGTCTTTACTCCTTCGAGTAACTAGGTCCATTTTCTGTTGGAATTTGCCAGTTGAACAGACGGGGTCGTGAATTGTAAGTTTTTTGAATTCCCTCTTGTCTTCTTCGCTTCAGCATCCATTTGGCTTGCAAATTTTAGAAGCCTTGGAGGTGTTACCAAGGAAATGGACCAATAATTTTTCGATTTAAAAATCTTTTAGTAATATTTTAGTATTTTCTAAATATTATTAATAATGCTATTAGGATCGAAAACTTCATCTTTTAATTGCCAGATGACGCTAGTCACCTAATATTTTCACTTCATTTGCAATGGGTGGGAAAATCTCTCAGTGCGGATCAATTGGGGTATGGAGAACAAGCCTACGTTCTTTCCGATGAGGCTCCAATAAGAGCCGAAAATCGCGATTCAAGGGACTGGACTGCGCTCCGTATTCTAATTGAAAAGTAAGATTGTTTTGCCTTCGCATTGCAACTGAATTAAAAATAAAATTTTTATTTAATTTTTCCAAAGTCGCCCACTCACAAAAATTAATTTATTCCATAATTTTGTCCCTCACTATATAAAATAAACCATATACCTTAGTAGGTACGATTTGGCCAGATTTGGCCGATTTGTAAATTATTCCTTGTATTTATTGTTTTTAATGAACTTTTTCTTATTTTTATTCTCTTGAGAACTAAAAAAATTAAATCTATTTCTTTTTTGTTTCAGGTAAGAATTTAAATATAATATCAACAAACCATAAGTCGCCTGCTTTGGGGTAAGTAAATTTGACCAAGAAATGAAGAAGATTGCTTGCTGCGATTTAAAAGGAGAAATTAAATAAATAGCCGTAAAAGTTAGAAAAAATCGTTAAAAGTAGAAAACATTGAAGAACCATATTTATTTTGCCTAAAATTAATCCTAGAAGCTTCTATAGTATACCTACCATTTTAATATTAATTGATTTTTTTCTATTAAGAGGCTACGTCAGCGAACTTCTGCGAACTTTCAACAGTGCGTCATCAGTATGACAGTGACATAGGACAGTGGCACTAGACTATCAAAAAAGAAGGCACAAGATTGTGATAACAATAATTATTATACTCATAGGCGCTCTAAATGTTGCCAAGTCAGTCAAGTTTGATTTCTTATTATAGATAATCGATTTTTAGCAATTCCAATGTGACACAAAATCTAAGCATGGGATAAATAAGTTTATTTGAAGAAAGTGATTTTGTATTTGAAGAAATTTTTTGTTCTTCTTAATGGCGGTACAGACTCGATTTTTTAATATTCTATTTAATTATAGAGTAATTTCCACATACTAACATATTTCTCAAATTGGGCTCTGTACTGCCATTCTTTACTATATTATTATGAATATGTGTGCTTATCTCGAAAAAATATTCAAAATTAAAGCTGCAATCTTGGAACGCGATTTCCGCACTCTGATGTTGCCTCTTATGTGTTGCATATACTTAAAACAGCGGAAAAACTAGTTACAGAACAATGTTTGCGAAAAAATAGGAAAAATTAACCAAAAATCGTATGAGTGGAGAACTTTGAAAAATCGTATCTTTAATATGTACTATAAATACTAAAGCCATCTACCAGACGTCATTCTGAAAAGGAAGGATATAAGTTTTTTTCTGTATATTAATGCCTATGCCTATATTCCCGGGACAAAAGTTATGTGAAAAAAATCGCATTCTTTCGTGTTTTTTCTTCGTTTTTTAAATATATTTTTGAAAAAAAAAAACAAATTTTCGATATTTCGATAGGAAATTTAATTTTGAACAATTTATTTGTACGAAAAGTACATAGAATTCACACTAAAAATATACATACTCTAATGCATAGGCATTCACCCATTTCTCAAAAACGTTCCTATTAAATGCTGTAGCCCTTCGCGGTTTTTTCATAATTTGTGAGTCCATTGACCAGATGAAACAAAAAAACACAAAAAAAACAACGTTATACATAGTTCTTTTCTGAAGTACGTAATCAATAGCCTATGTGGAAAAACATGGTTAAACCAATGATACCTGCACTAGAGTCTACAACTTGTGCCCTTACATTAGTTACGCTACTGCAATTAGACCACAAATTAACATGCGGAAGTTGTCAGCTGGTTATTCTTATCGTTTTACTGGAAATATGTATGTATCAAACGCTTTATTATTCTGTTGATTTAGTGTAGATACTTCCTGAATGAATTATACGATCGTTTACTTTATCGCCAATTCGAATTTTGTTTTAGTTAAGATTTCAAATGACTTCCGAGTCAACGGACTAATATTTCTCTATGAGTTATCCTTAAACTTTGAGCGACTCAACGAATATTGGGTCAGTCGCGAATTTCGTTATATAACGGGCGGTGGAATACGCGCTGGAACTGAAAATATCGAACGTTTCTTGACGAATACAGTCGAACCCGCTTATTGGAATAGCCTTCGTGCCAAGCAAAAGTATTCCTATAACAGGGATATTGTAATAACCGATCATATGTGCCCAGTAAAAACGTTTTATGAGCTCAAATTTCTATTCCTTAAACCGGGATATTCCTTTAACCGGTATTCTAATAAGCGGGTTCGACTGTATTGCTTTTGGCGTCACGAGTGGCTCTATGTATAAGGTATGAGGTTCGTACTCAACAACACAAGTCTGCAAAAATTGCTGGTTTCATTTTATAAATTCTACTTTTTAAGTATCCCAATAAAAATAATCTACCAATCCATCGTCCGGGAAATGTCTGATCTAAATAAAGCCGAACATTTATACCAAAATTAGCTGACGCTCCGTCTTGCTGAAAGCATATCTCATTAAAACTGACTCCAAACTTGTTTTTCAGGCAGGCACATTTTCATTTCTATAAGTAGCATTTCATAATTATCGCTTGTTAGATTTCCTTCTATAAAAAACGGCCCAATATTAACTAAGTACCTACTATAATAGACTACTACGATAGTCACAATGTACATAGGAAAGTTAAAGAACTCACAGGTGGACTAAGACGGAGACAGAGAGGAAATCTAACTGATTCTGACGGAAACATCTTAGATAAACAGTAAAATTAGAACGTGGAAAGAATATATAGAAAAACTATTTGAAGATCAAAGAGATAACACCTTTGAGCTAGTAGAAGATTTAAATGATGCACCAAAAATATTACAGCAGGAAGTTTATTCTGCCATAACACAGCTAAAGGATGGCAAAGCAGCAGGTCCCGATAATATACAAGCAGAACTACTTAAACTGATGGACAAGGAATCAATAGCAATAATCACAAAGATATTCAACAACATATACAACTATGGACAAATACCAACAAAATGGCTGAAGTCTGAGTTTATTGCACTTCCAAAAAAACCAGGAGCCAAAAAGTGCGAAGAATACCGTACGATAAGCCTGGTGAGTCATCTCCTAAAATTGTTCCTAAATGTAATCCATACGAGAATTTACAAGCTATGTGAAAGTCAAATTTCGCCCAACCAGTTGGGATTCATAAATGCTGTTGGTACGAGAGAGGCTTTGTTTTCAATACAAGTCTTATTCCAGAGATGCAGAAGGCGTTTGATCGAGTACAACACGCCAAGATGATGCAAATACTAAAAGAATCAGGAATTAACAACCAAGATCTGAAAATAATTAGAAACCTTTACTGGAATCAGACCGCAAACCTCAGAGTTGACGGAGAACTCACCGAATATGTCAAAATCATGCGTGGAGTGAGCCAAGGCTGCATTTTGCCCCCCCTAATTTTCAATCTTTACTCTGAAAGAATATTTATCGAAGCTTTGCACGAAACTGAAAAAGGTATTCTACTAAACGGATATCGGCTAAATAATATCAGGTATGCAAATGACACCATAGTATTTGCGGACAACCTAGAAGACCTACAAGTCCTCATGGACAAAATCACATATTACAGTCAACAATATGGACTCAATATAAACGTAAAGAAAACGAAGCTTATGATCTTCAGCAAGAAAAAGATAACAGAAGGTCAACTCTATATCAACCAAACCCCTGTAGAAAGAGTGAGGCACTACAACTACCTCGGCACCATAATACATGAAGAATGGACCAACAACCAAGAAATAAGAGCGCGCATCGGAAAAGCTAGATCAATCTTCAACCGTATGGGGGCGTTTTTCAAGAGCCACAACCTTTCTCTTGGTATAAAAGTAAGAATGCTGAGATGTTACGTCTTCTCTGTCCTTTTTTATGGTGTTGAATCATGGACCTTGAATGAGAATATGTGCCGAAAATTGGAAGCATTTGAGATGTGGCTATATCGGAGAAACTTAAAATCCCATGGACTGATCGGGTCACAAATGAGGAGGTTCTTAGAAGAATGGGGAAGAACCGAGAAGTACTAACCACCATCAAATCTCGAAAGTTGGAATACTTTGGACACATTATGCGAAATGAATCCAGATATGCCTATGAATCCTACAAGCCATCCTGCAAGGAAAAATATTTGGAAAGCGAGGTCCAGGAAGAAGAAGAAGAAGAACATCCTGGTTAAAGAACCTCAGAACCTGGTTCAACAGAACATCTGTGCAGCTTTTCTGCGTTGCTGCAGATAAAGTGAAGATTGCCATGATGATCGCCAACATTCATCACGGATAGGCACATCAAGAAGAAGAAGACCTACTATAAATACTTTACCATACATTTAGTTTTTGTGGTCTTTGGGTATGGTTATCTCGTATCCATTGTGGATTTACCTTACTCCATACCTTAAAAATGTTGACAATAAATATACATTCTCATACGGTGAAAATATTCCTATTTCGGAAAAATATATTTTGTTAAAATAGTTCTCGTCAGAGACAATTTTATTAATCATTACCTCACTAACCTGTAATCTACGGTCGTAGTCAAAACTGGATTTTGTAGGGTTTAAATGAATTTTTATTTAATAAGCGCAAGACAGAAGAATGGGCTATCGCCTCCTCAGCTCTGAGTGAGGATGTATGTGGATTTTTTATTGTAACTTATAACAGTTTTTCTACCTGTTCGAATGCCATCTTTTACTCGTCCAGATTCCTCAAAGTGCTTTACAATTTTTTGTACCGTCGCGTCGCCTTATGGATAGGAGAATGGATTGGGAAAGTATCATTGAACAAGTTGGCTACTTCAGTATAATATCATTTTCTATCGCCGTGGCCTCTTATCATTAAAACAGTAATTCGTTGTTTTCATTAAAAGTCATCTTTATTGTAGAGCTTTTAAAGACACAAAAAACAACAGTCAGTTTTAGTTATTGACAGCCCCTATGTAAGATTTCAAATGACTTCCGAGTCAACGAACTGATGTTTCTCTATTAGTTATCCTTAAACTTTGAGCGACTCAACGAATATTGGATCATTAATCGTCACGAATTTCTTTATGTAACGAGCGCGGGCGGCGTGGTGTAATACGCGCTGGAACTGAAAAGTGATCTCGAGCCGAATATTGCTCTTGGCGTCGCAAGTGCCTCTAACGTATGAGGTTGGTAATCAACAACACAGTTTTTATTTTCTTCAGCCTCACTCCAATTAATGGTATATGGTATTCTTATCGTTCCCTATTCTGTGCTGAACACATATCCTGTGTAGTCGACTTCTCAACGTCTTGTTCTCGCAAAAACTTTTACTTCATTATATACTATACAGAGTAGACCAAAAGTATGGAAACACCTAATTATTTCTAAATGGATGTTCCGAATTATACAAAAAAAAAACATTTACAGGGTGTAGCATTAGTCCAAGTCAAATTACTCGTTTGTCGTAAGAGATTCGAAAAAAAAATTAAATAAAAGGTAAAACCTAAATAAGGGCATAATTTAAAAGTATTTTCAAATATATAGGGTCACACAAACTTATCTTTTTTTAATAGCACACCCTGTATATTTCTACATTTTTTGATTCTCCTCAATGTTTTATTTCTTGAAATATAAGGTTTTGTAATGTTATAGGTATAGGAGGTAGTTTAATAATTAAGTTTTTTTATGAATTTTCTAGCAATACTCATCTCCTGTAGAATAGTAGAATTGTGATGATTTGACATCAAAAAATATATTTATGTTCAAATGCTTTTCAATATAGTCATATATTCATTGTTATATCGTATATTCATTGTTAAAATTTTTTAATATAGTTAAATGTTAAATTTTCGTATGCAGAGCTGATCGAAACTCGGAATGAGTATTTTATGAATGAACTCATTCTCGGAATGAGTTTTGTTAAATAGAACACCCTGTATTTTAGTGTTTGTACTTTTTTATTTCTTAAACATTTCCTATAGCTAATTACTTTAATGTGCGAATTATTCGTGATTCTTTAAGCCAAACATTAATTGCATCAAAAATTAGGTGAAATTTTATAAGGTTACCCGTGAAAATATTCAATCAAAAATAATTTTTCTAAAAAACACACAACATTCTACGTAGTTGGCTATGACTTTGACACTAAACTTGCCTAAAAATTTGACATTAGACTATTTTTATAGTTGCAGTTGCTTTGAATGCTATGAATTTGTTTGAGGAGGAATTCATTAATATGGTTTGTGTGCTAGGAGATTATAACAAAAATGTGCTATTAGCAATAAGAATTTTTCATCAGTAATTCCTTAAATTTCCTAATAGACGACAACCAAGAAGAGAAAATTTTCAAAGTTTGCTAGAACGGTTTCAACGGATTCGACACGTAGATTACGAGAATTTTGATCGAACATTATTGTAAATAAAGAAAATGAATTAAATGTAATCCTTAGTGTCACTGAGCATTCACATATTAGTAAGACGTTTCTCGTAATTTATGTGCCTAGTCCGTTGAAACCGTTCTAGTAAACTTTGAAAAATTCCAATTTTTGGTTGTCGTCATGTCGTCTATCATTGCTAATAATAAATTCTTATTGTTAGTAGCATATTTTTGTTACACTCTCCTGGCACAAAAGCCATATTATTCAGTTCCTCAGAAAAATTCATGTTAGTCATACATAGTAACAAAGGAACTGGAACTATAAAAATAGTATAATGTTAATTTTTTAAACAAGTTTAGAGTCAAAGTCATAGCCGACGACATACAATATTATAGACTATTGTTTGTTTTTATTAATATTTTACACACCAACAATCTTAACTACTTAGGTAATTAGATATCTCATACAATATTAACAAATTACGGATCAGTTTTGATTATTATCTATTTTTTTCTAAAAATTATTTTTTATTAAATATTTTCATGACCAACATAAAATTTCACCTAATTTTTGTTGCAAATAATGTCTGGCTCAAAGAATCAGGAATAACTCTCAAATTAAAACAATTAAGTATAGGGAATGCTTAAGAAATAATAAAGTACTATAAAATAACGCTTTATTACAATACTATAATACAGGGTGTTCCATTTAAGAAAACTCAGAAAATACTCATTCCAAGTTTCCACCAATCCTGTATACCAAAATTAAATATTTCGATATACATATTAATAATTTTGAACAATAGTGGACTATATTAGAAACCTTTGGAATCTGAATAGATTTTTTTATGTCAAATCTCTATAATTCTACAGGGTGTTAATATTGCTGCGGAATTAATAAAAAACGTAATTATGTATTAAACTACCCCGTATAACATTGCAAAACCTTATAGTTTAAAAAATAATAGAACGAGAAGAACCCAAAAATGTAAAAATATACATTGTGCTCCATTAAAAAAACAGTTTTTTTCTACCCTGTCGATATGGGTGACCCTGGGTAACCCAATTAATAAATTCACATCTAAATTCTTTTTTATTTAAAAAAAAAACAATATAGCTGCTCTACTATGGACTACAGTCCACATCTGTTCACTTGAACTCACAATGGTTTAGCGCAGCCATATTGTCTTTTTCAAAATTTAGATGTGAATTTATTAATTGTAAAGGGTTTTTACACCCGAGATCTGTGGCTTAGCCCAGTATCTATAAATTTTAATGTGTTGTTTGGCAATTACTCTTCTATGAATGATTTATACCTATAGGACGAAGCTCTCATGATGGCACGTGATGTGCTGAAAGTACTTAGCTAATTAATAAAAAAAAAAAAGAATGTGTGTGTACTTTGTACGCACGTAAGAAGTTATACTTCTAAATATGATTTCAATGAAATAAATATACTTTCGGACAGTTTATTTGTATTTTATTTAAAGATTAAATTAATTTTTATTTACTACTTTTCAAAATTTTTTATTAAAACAATACCAAAAATTAAAAAAAGATTAGAAATCACCAGGATTTGAACCGGTGACCTCTTGATCTCCAGCCCAACGCTCTACCACTGAGCTATACCGTTTTGTTTATATAGTCTACAAGATTTCTCAGACATAGTGACAAACATACGAAGTGAATTATAAAATACTTTAAATATTACTTATTATCTTATTCCCGAGGTAGACAAGTCCAAATACACAAAAATTATAATAATAGTTATTTATGACATAAATGTTAAAAGCACAATATTAAGGCACGTATGTGAAAGATTCGCTTCGCTCATTCTGCAATTCACATGAGTGCCTTAAAAATGTACTTTTTAAAACCTATATCATACAATATTTTTTCTACAAACGTCTTATATATCAACAATTATAATTTATTCATTCTCAATTACAGGACAATACCTACAAAAACTTTTACTTGAACTTGACTGACATTCTATTTTTATATTTTTCTTGACATTACATCAAAACTGCCTATACTGTCAATACGTAAATCATAACAACTATAGAATAACATCTACTTTTATTTTTGTATATTCTAACAAATTTTAATAGTTTTTTTCTACAAACGTGTTAAAAATGCAATAATACAGTTTAAATTAAATTTAAAAAAACCTTTTAAACCACCTTTTTCAAATTGCGCAAGTTGTATTATTAATATTAATGTTAATAAATGAAATATAAATATTTGGACGTTTCACAATTTGACAATTCACTTTTAACTGCAGTGCCTTAAAATTTTTAAAGCACTGGTGCTTTAAAGTAGCATTTTTAACGCTCCTATGGAGTGCTATAAATTGCATTTTTAACACGTTTATAGAAAAATATATTTAAAAACACTAATATATCCTTTCCACACCTTTTCTGGACTGATACATACAAAAATTAAAACATTTAGTAACGAACTCCATACTGTCTGTGTGCGCATGCGCGCAGATTAATAAAATTTCACCCTCAATCGCGCCTAAAGAAGTATAACTTCAAAAATTTTTAAACACTATCAACTTTTTTGAGAACGTACACCTGTTTGCCGGTTTGACCTATTCTTTTAATATCATCAACCCATCTCACATTATGTGGTCTTCTTCTTGGTCGTTTCATAAGGTCTCCAATGTTGTATTGTTGCTTTCCAACGTTGCCTTTTTGTCTAACAATGTGGCCTGCGAAGCTCCATTTAAGTTAGGCAATTTTTGTTGTTATGTTCTCGACTTTTGTTTTTGATTTTACCCAGTCGTTCCTCTTTTTATCTGACAGTCATATACTTAACATTGCTTTTTCTGTCTTTCTGTTGTGGCTAGTTTATTCATATTTGCCTTAGTTAGGGGCCAGGTTTGACATCAATATGTCAGAATATTGGGGTACTTTGCGGTTCTTAAGAATCCAACTAACTTTTCCAAATCCTGCCCATGCTACTCTTGGTCTTCTGTTAATTTCCGCACTAACTTCCGCACGTCTTATTTTATATTTCAGTTTTTAGATCTACCTACCTATATTTTTGCAAGCTTTCATATCTCTTTAATTACTCTTAAACCTTAAGAAATAATGTCTCAAGAGTTCTGCTGACTCAAACTAATTTCTATTTGCATTTAATTACAAAATTTTATATTACTCATTAGTATAAAAATATAATTTTAACAATTAAAACATTTTATTTGCAAAGTCAATTAAAAAAGAAGGCATAAAAGGCTTTATTGTTATTTTTAATGCATAATATACACATGAACATAAAAATAATTCTCTTTCGAAGATTACAATAAAAATAAAATCATCTCGATAGCATCTTCATTCACGAGGGCAATGACTTCAGTTCAGCCTCCGACCATATCAACAATCTAATTGGTATAATCGCCGCTTTTAATCGTTTGGCAATATTTTTAATAGATTTTGATTTGAATTACATACTTGTTAACGTGGTAAACTAATAAGAAAGATGCGAATACTGCGTTAATTGAAAAAACGCCAATAAATAAGATTTAGTACAAGTGGACTTATCTAAGAGGCGGTATTGGTATGTCGTATTGGTTAAGTGTTTAACAATAATTGATTGGTTAGAAAGGCCGTCAGTTAGAAAGGTTTAACACTCAGAGACACTGACCATCTTTAAAGAATCTTCCTCTTTAGCTGCCGTGTCCGTATCATGTTTACAATTTCCTGAAACCTTCTCTATCGGTTGCTACACGAAATAATTATTCTACTGTACGGCCACACCATTGTCTAATATTACGCAGCCAATCAAAGTTTCTTTCGACCAATCCATCTCTTTCCCTCCACTTTTCCTTGTATTATAATGCGAAGTAGATGGAATTTAGGTCTTCTAATTATATGGCCGAAGTATTCTGTTTTTCTCCTCTTTATGATGTTTACGAGCTGACGTTCTGGATTCATCATTTGAGGAACATCTTCATTGGAAGTGTGTGAAATCTACGATATCTTTATGATTCGTCGATAGCACTACAATGCGAATGCTTCCAATTTGTTTAGCATTGTGGTTTTTAAGGTCCATGTCTCACAACCAAACAATAGGATATACCACAAATATCATTTCAGGACATTCTTGCAAATATGCATTCCTTTTTACTCCAGAAGTTTACACCTTCTATCTCCTCTCCATTAAGGGCGAGGCCCCATTAGTGCGTTGCGTTGCGACGTCGCAACGGAACAACGCATTGCATGCCACACCTGCCTTGCGATGCCATCACCATCGAAGAACACCCTTGTCCGTCGATCCGATAAAACATCGCAACTGACCGACGCGACGCAGCGCAACTGATGGGGCCTCGCTCTAAGAGAAAGCAGATCTTGATCAATATTACTCTTTACAACTGCCATCCACTTCGTCTTTAAAATGTTGATTTTAAGACTTCCCCTATATTCAGATGCAGCAGATCAAGGATCAAGACTGCCTATGATGTAACTGCTATGCGTTGCGGATCTAATAATATAATTAGGCAACTTAATTTGTTGGAAAATAAGTGATCTAAAACTGATGTTAATATTCAAACACTTAATAAGTTAGATTTTCGGGCTGAAATGCCACTAGACTTAATATCTTAAATAATCCTTTAATCATCTTGATACCGTATTAGCTCTGATAACACTAGTGGTAGGGGAGCAAAGTATGCTAAATTTTGCAGTCACTCGAGCGTTATGGGGACTTATTGAGTTGTGATTATTAGGTTCTAAAACCAAAAAAAGTTAAGTAAAGTTTTCCATTTTAGTGGGGACTTTCCATTTCTTATTTAATTTTCCATTTATAACAATCGTTCATTCCGATTACAGCCCATCTATTCATAATTCGAAAAAATGTCTCGAATAAAAGTTGCTTATTTTTACGTAAAGAATCCAAATCTGCAATAAAAATTTGGAGATCCCATTTAAGATTTTAAAGTAACCCCCCACCCAACCTCCGTGGGGGGTCGTGTTTGGTACCATTCGATAGATTTTTCAAAAACATTTTGAAAGTGTATTTTGCAGTTTTTCGATCTGATGTTCATTTTGCGAAATATCGAGGGGTTTGTATTTAAAATTTTAAAGTTACCCCCACCCCTCTCCGTGGAGGGTCATGTTTAGTACCATTCGATAGATTTTTGAAAAATATTGAAGACGTATTTTTTAGTTTTTCGATCTGATGTTCATTTCGCGAAATGTTCGCTTTTTTTTTGTGAAACTTTTTGTTTCACCCATTTCCTTACGCCCCGCTCAAATCGTCAGATTTTTTAAATATACACTCTTTTGCATGTACTTAATTTACCATATCTTAATCTGACAATTTCGAGTATTATTAAGGATAGATTTTTTTTTCGGGTCCCCCTTAACGAACTTCCCTGTGTTAAGAGCCAATATATGATAGAGGTACCTGCAGGGTAGCAGGTTTCTCCCCATATGATAATCTGACGCGCTCGAGTAACTGCAAAAATCCCCACTTGTGCTCCACTACCATAGTGATTAAAAGGTTTCAGTACATAAATTCTTTCAGTCGTCATAGATTTGACCGCTAAAATCATACGACCAAGCTGAATGTTGCTGAGAATTTGAATTTTGAGACCCCAGAAAGATACAAAAAAGTTTGTTACTCCTACCGCCGGGATTTTCCCTAAAAGCCCTCCTCGTAGGGGGGAGGGGAACGGAAAACGATTTGCCAAGAATTGTACGCCGTAAAAGAAAACGTTTTCAACAAGAAATGTAGCTGAGATAATTCTAAACAAAAATGTTTATTAGCAGTTTTTGTGTAGAACGAACCGTCCTCTCAGAAACAATGCTTGAAGCGGCCGGCGATTTTGATCAATATTCGCGCGATTCTGTCAATAAATCAATTCTTTAGTTCTAAAATGTGTATCATCTCGACGCTAAAAGTTCGATCTAATTTGATCGATCAGAGTGTCCTATCGATCAAAATCAAAATGCCCTTTAAACGTGAAGAGTGCAGCTTTCGTGTGCAATGTTTGCATTTTGTCGCAAATGAAGTCAGTTAATTCAGTTTTTATAATACACTCACCGGCATAAAATTCCGACATCCAAAATTTTTGATTAAGTTTGACAATTTATAATTTTATTATTTGTGCTCCGATTTTCAAGATTCTTGCACTAGTTTGTAGGTACATGGTATTGTTTAGTATTATTCCGGTAACAGAAAAATTTTGCTTGCATGGCATCATACAGGGTTGAATGGAAGCGTTGTATCTTCTCCTAACTTTAAAAAATTCTGTGGAAAAATGGGAATAGCTGATTTTGTTTCATAGTCCTGTCATATTATCCCGGAGGTATCACTAAATTTTTTTTTGAATTATCCGAATATCTCTCTTCTTGTAAGAGCTGTACCATTTTTTGTAAATAAAAACACTGATTTACTCATAAAATAGAGGTTGGATTGATAAAATTAGAATGGCCCACATGCAGCCCAGATCTCTTGTTTTGTTTTGTTGTTAATTTTGTTTTGTTTTGTTAATTTTAGTGCGTTTGATATTTTTAATGAAATAAACCTTTAAAGCCGTGTTTTTATTTACAGCTCTTACAAGAAAAGAGATATTCGGATAATTCAAAAAACAAAACCTTAGTAATACCTCCAGCAGTAGCATAACTAGTTTGCATGCGCCCCAATGCAAGTATTCCCTGTGCACCCCTATTCATAGACTCATTTTCCCGAATATCAGTTTTTTGCGCCCCCCCTAAGGCCTGCGCTCCAATGCATCGCATTGGTTGCATTGGCGTTAGTTACGCCACTGACCTCCAGGATAATACAAAAGGAGTATGAAACAAAATCAGCCCTCCAATTTTTCCACAGAATTTTTTAAAGTTAAGAGAAAATACAACGCTTCCATTCACCCCCGTATAATGCCATCTAAGCAAAAAAAAATTGTTACTGGAATAATAACAAACAACATGCAAACATGTACCTACAAACTGATGCAAGAATCTTGAAAATCGGGGCACAAATAATAAAGTTATAGATTGTCAAACTTATCAAAAATTTTGGGTGGCGGAATTTTGTGTCGGTGAGTGTAGTTATTTATCAGATTTATAGTTACGGACTTCTTTTCCAGCAAGATCCAAAAACTTTTTTCTACGGCGTACAGACTCTTGGTAAATCGATGTTTCCGTTTCTTGGGGGGATGCCCGAGGGTAGGAGTGGCAAACTTTTTGCATCTTTTTTGGTTTCCAAAATTGTCAATCTCAGCAAAATTCAGATTGTTCGTCTCGTTTTTAGAGATCAAATCTCTGGTGACTGGACTATGGAGCGATTACTCAATGAAAAATAGGAGCAACAGAGTTCGATCTTCATGTAGTAAATAAAAACGATGTATTAAAATGTACATCGAGTTATAGGATATTCATATTATGATTTAGACAAATAAAAGACTCTGCAAGAACTCATTTATATGCTTTATAGACTTCGAAAAAGCATTTGATTGAGTAAGACACAAATACTATTAGAACGTTTGTAAGAAGTCGGTTTAGATGGGAAATACATTAAACTACTAAAAAACTTGTACTGGAACCAAAACGCTAGAGTTAGAATCGAAGGTTCCACGTCCGCACCAGTAGAAATTAGGAGTGGAGTTATATAGGGATGTGTTCTGTCACATCCGCTATTTATTCTTTACTCCGATTGTCTATTTAAAGAGGTACTGAAGGATTCCAAGGTTGGAGTCAAGGTGAATGGTGTAAATATCAACAGCATCAAATACCCCGATGATACGGTGTTGATTACGGATCTCGACCTGTATCTACAACGACTCATCGACAGGACCATCCGAAAAAAACCAAAATGTACCTCAACCTTGCAAAATAAAAAGGGTCATTTTAGGACAGGTCCACAGATTTAAGTACTTGAGATGTTGAATCGATAGCAGCCTAAATCCTTATCTAGAAATAAGATCTTTCTTTCGAAAAAAAATCTTTCGAAAAAATCAAAAAGACTGCTATGTGAATCTTAAATAAAACTCGAAATTCGACTGCGTTTAATAAATTGCTACGTCTGTTCCACTCTTCTCTATGTAGTTGAGACGTGGGCCTTCAAAACATCAACCGTAAATAAATTGGAGGCCTTTGAAATGTGGATCTACTGGAGAATACTCAAAATTTCATGGACATCGCAAACATCAAACAAAAAAATGCTACGTAGAATAGGTAAGGAACGACAACTGTTCAACAAAGTGAAAGTTAGAAAAACATCATACCTAGGCCACATACGGAGAAATAATAAGTATACTTGGCATCAAGTTATTTTAGAAAACCTTAATCTTAATCATACTACAAAGTCATTTGTATTTGAATGGCTTCCCTCAGTTGTGAGATTTAACATACTGAATAGCAGGTATAATAATTGGACAATAGATTAAAATTTATTAATTGCTACTTGTGCCGGAATTTATTAATTTATTAATTGCTACATTTTATTGAAATATCAAACTTTTTTGCCAATCTAGTTCAAGATAATGTACAATTTCCTTTTAATCTTATATACCTTTTACAATCAAACAATCTAGATGTTTATAAAATTTTGTACAACCATGTTAATTGTTTAAAATTAAAGCTCTGAGAAAAAAAGAAAAAAAAAGAAAAAAAAATAAAAAAAAATAATAATTAAATAAAATAAAAAGTTACTAAGATCTAACCTCCGCGAGGTTGAATCGAGTTTAGGTCTTAGCGCGATAAAAAAATATACAAAAAATACATATAAAAAAAACTAAAAAAAAAACTAAAAAAAAATAAAAAATGTAATAAAAAAAATGTTACAAAATATATTAAAAAAAAAAATAAAAAAAACAGAGTAAAAAAAAACTTAGTAGTACTAATAGTTTTAAATTTAGATACTAAGCATATATTTTGTAAAAGAGAGAATTCAAAACACATTGACTGGCCAGTTGGTTGCTTAAACCAGTGCCAATAAAACATAAACACACTTGTGCCGGAAACTTGTCCACACCATTCAAATACAAATGACTTTGTCATAAGATTAAGATTAAGATTTTCTAAAATAACTTGATGCCATATATACCAATATGCTCAACTAATAGTGAAAGGAAAGATGATAGAAAAGAGAGGACTAGGTAGGAAAAGACTATCGTGGCTAAGAAACATCCGACAATGGATAAGGCTAAATTTTGAACAGTTGGAGATAGAGAAAAGTTTGAAATTGTATTAGCCAACCTCGATTGAGGAGAGAGCACTTTAAGAAGAAGAAGATGCAAGAACTCAAAATTGTATTGTAAGTAATTTAGTTTAAAAATTCGCTATGGAAACATTCTAATAAAATGTAAGAAACTAAATGGACGTTCCAATCCTAAACGTTTCTTGTGCAAATTGTCATTTGCTAATATAAAAATAATTAATATTGATTATATAATTTTGAAAAGTATTTAAATTATTCGACACCCGAGAGATAATGGTCCTGGCTGATTAAAACATGTGTCCATTTGATGAACATGGAATTGACGTCAGCAAAAACGCTATTGTTAATGCAACTAAAATGGATATAATTTCAGTAATTACGAGAATTTTCAAACGAGGAAAAGTTGAATAAACTACAGATTACATGTTTAATTTTAACGCGTCTATTTTATAATAATAGATGTTGAAAAAGTGACCAGAGCTTTGGTCGTAAACGATTTTGATGTTTCCGTTTTAGTCAATAAAGATATTCTTTTTTTCTATTATTTAAATGAGTTTTTTATTTAATTAACATATCACATAAATCACAACGTTCTTAACCTCCACCAATCATTAAAAACTACTGCTTTTTAAACAATGCTTCTACAGAAGGTAGGCAACTAGGTTTCACAGTAGCATCGGGTTCCTCAGAAGAAATATAATTTAAAACTATAATAACTATTTTTGTATGATAATAATCTGTATACCTACATAAAGTAGGATTTTATTACTTTTTGCCTGACTACGAAGTTGGTTCAAAGAATGTGAAAGGCTTTATCCAAAAAAGTTTTTTTCAAAAATTCACTCATCCTAGATGCCTATGGTATCAAAACGATTGAGCCCTAGTGGGACTCTTTCTGTGTTATTAGTTATTGAGCCCTAGGTGACTTGGTATGCTGGAGTATCTCCCAAAAATGTTCGTATATACGAACATTTATGTATATCAGGACGTAGAGAGTAGTACGGCTTTCTGCATGGTCTTATGTTCATTTAGAGCCAACTTTTTTTATGTTTTCTAGGAGGTTCTTCGGAATGATTCCACTAGTAGAGATAATAATAGGTATTGTCTGGGTACTTTGCATTCTCCATTGTCTTCGTAATTGAATTTCAAAATCTCTGTACCTGGCGATCTTTTTAGTGTATTTAATACGTAGATTATTGTTGTTAGAGGTGTCGATACATCAATTAGTGTTGTTTGTCTCGTTAATATATTAACTAGTGTGTGATCTGGTTTTTATGTGGTACTCTTTGGTCTGTGAACTAAGTGGTCACAGTATAGCTTGTAGTTGTCATTCTCAAGCATACTCTCAGGAACGTATTGATAATATGCGAGATGGTTTGTTTAAGGAAGTCCCAGTTTAAGAGCTTTGAGATTTGAGAGCTGATGAAGGATCTTTCCTACTAAATCATGCCGTTCCATATATTCAGTTGCAGCAAATGCCTGGCAGCCCCTGGTAAGATGTTGGCTGGTTTCTTGAACTTGACATCCATATCGACATTTGTCGTTTTGGACCTGAGGGCTAAGGGTCTTTGATGATATATTTCAGGTAATTTTTGGTTGGTATAACCTGATCCTGAATGGAGAGTAATGAACCTTCTGTTTCAGGGAACATTTTTCCTGATACCAACCAATATTGTTTGACTCTCTATTGCAACTTGCAAAACTTGCAGAACTTGCAGAATTTTACAATAGAGGACGCTAATATTGAAGTAGTAAAACAGCTCACATACCTGGGCTTACCGATAACTGAGGACGACAGCAAGGACGAGGATATACGGAAACGGATAATGCTGGCTATCAAAGCATACTTCTCTCTGTCGCAGGTATTTGGATTGGATCCAAAAACATCCGTAGGGAAGTAAAGTTCAAAATATATAAAACTATCATACCACCAATAGTAACATATGCCGTAGAAACATTGATCATGGCACAAAATACAATACAACTTATCAATATGTAATTTTGGAAGAAAGATATGGAGAAGGATCTTCGGACCCACCTGCAACAATGATATGTAGAGAATAAAGTCAACCACGAGTTGTGTCAATATTAACCCTCTATAGCAAATTATTCAAAAATGAAAAGATTGCGCTGGGAAGGTCACCTTGTAAGAATGGATAATGACAGAACACCTAGTAGAACGTAGTAGTGGAATTATGATGGGACGTCGGCCATTAGGAAGACTAAGGAAGATATGGACAGACGAGGTGTGGACCGATACTAAAGAGACATTGAAGGTGAATAACTGAAGGAGAGCAGCCAAGGACAGAGATACTTGGAAGCGGATGCTGGTGGAGGCCAGGGCCCTAGGCTGTAGCGCTATAGGGAGAAAGAGAGAGAGTACCTATTGTCGACAAAGTCTTGGGATGTCACCGATTTTTTGTCCTTAGAAAGGTGGTTTACGCGCATTTCTGGTTCCGTCAGTTTAAGCGGTGTTGTAGCATATTTCATAGGTCATAGTTCATTCAGTAGAAAATAGTTTTTTCGATTACATGGAATCAACTTTAACTTCAGAATACCCCGTCAGAAAAATCACAGCATGTGATTTGTAAAATTGACATACTATGATATCAGTAAAATTCTCCTGTTAGTGATCCCATCAGTGACGGATCTACGTGGGGGAAATTTCCCCCAAGAAGGTCCAGAATTACAGAAAAAACTATTAGTTGACATTAAACTTAAACCATAGATAGACAAATTTAACCCAATAAATTCGGTGGTTAGGAAAATTAAGGGAGCTTGATGCATGTAAGTTATTATTTATGATGTCTTTTATATATGTTGAGTTTTTCTTTTTATTTGTTTTGATTGGTATTTTATTGGAAGTTTCCCCCCTCCCCCCCAAGGCAAATTTCTAAACCCGCTACTGCATTCCATAGTAAATGATGAGGGAAAGACCTCATGATACTATCTCGACATCTAAGTATTTGGTCTTACATTTATTTGTACTCTCAATATTAACACCAAACTCTGATTTTATATGTATATTATTTTAAAATATAAATTATGTAATCTCGATATGTTATTGACATGAATACCTACTGGTATTTTCCTTCTATTGATTATCTTTTAAAAGAGTAGTTGAGTGGTAGAGTAATTAAAAATAGAAAAATTGCAAGGACTCAACTTCTTCTTTACGTGCCATCTCCGCGACGAAGGTTGGCAATCATCATTGCTATTCTAACTTTTGACACTACAGCCCGAAAGAGTTCAGTTGAGCTGGATCCAAACCATTCTCTGAGATTTCTCAGCCAGGACATTTTTCTTCTACCTACGCGCCTTCCTTGAATCTTTTCCTGCATTAATAATTTTAGGAGCTCATATCTGTCACCACGTGTTATATGACCCAAGTATGGCAGTTTTCTTATTTTGATTGATTACAGTATCTCTCTGCTCTTCTCTATTCTTCTTAGTACTTCTTCATTGGTTATTCCACGTTACGAACCCATTCGAAGACGATAGGAGTAGTTTACCACCCGATATTACTAACTGCGACGGACCCCTAATAACACGCTCTGAGGTAATAAAAGTCATATAATCATCAAAAGATGGCAGAGCGACTGGCCCTGATAAAATTCCAACTGGAATATACAAGCTTATAAATGATAGCAATGTTTTAGAGGCTATAACTTCGTTTTTCAATACCATTTATACCAGCGGACAACTTCCTAATGGCTGATCTAATTCACTGTTTATAGCTCTACCTAAGAAGACAACAGCAAAACCTGTGCTGATTATAGAACCATCAGTTTGTTAAACCATTTATTGAAAATTTTTCTAAAGGTAATAAATACAGGGTCGTATCTACAATAAATGCGAGGAATACCTGGATGACACACAGTTTGGTTTTCGTAACGGGTTTGGAACGAGAGAGGCATTGTTTGGAATGAACGTACTTGCTCAAAGATGTCGAGATATATCTGTAGACATATACTGTTGTTTTATTGACTCCCAAAAGGCATTTGATCGTGTTAAGCACTCTATATTGATCGAAGCTCTAAAAGACATAGGCTTGGACGGCAGAGATGTTCGAATAATTGCAAATTTATATTGGAATCAAACAACATCAGTTTTAGTAGATGGTGTGGAACCACAGGCTCTTAATATTAAAAGAGGAGTACGGCAGGGATGCCTCTTGTCACCACTGCTTTTCAACGTTTGTGAATACTTGTGAACGGTGAAGTCATCAATAATTTGCGATATGCGGACGATACAGTACTCCTACCTTCTAGTCAAGAAGATCTGCAAATACTACTTGATAGTGTCGTTGAGAGTTGTAGGGAGGCAGGTCTGGATCTGAATATACGGAAAACCAAAATACTCGTAATAAGTAAACAGCAGCATATAAAACCTTCTATATATGTAAATAATACCAAACTTGAGCAAGTTGATAAAATCGTTTACCTTGGACAGCAACTAAATTGTAACGCAGAAAGTCACGGCGAAATTAGATCTAGGATAGAGCAGGCTAGAGCCGCTTTTAGAAGGATGTCCAAGGTGTTATGTAACAGAGACCTAAAATTGGCATTGAGGATCCGCCTACTTCGCTGCTACATGCTCAGCAAGACTACTGAGACCATAAAAAGCATCAAGCAGAGAAAGCTGGAGTACTTCGGACATGTAATGAGAGGTCCCAAATAAAGGTTGCTACAAAATATTATGCAAGGAAAAATAGCAGGCAAACTAGGCCCAGGACGAAGAAGAACCTCATGGTTGAAGAACTTGCGAGATTAGTATGGTGTTGATACAAGCATGCTATTTAGGGTGGCAGTGAATAAAATTAGGATAGCTATGATGGTAACCAACATTCTGAAAGGACATGGTACATGAAGAACAAGATTGGTTATTCTGTCTGTCCAGGAGATTCTCAGCATTCTTCGATATGTCCACATTTCAAATGCTTGCAACCTGTTGAGACATTGTTTATTAAGAGTCCATGTCTCCACACCATACAAAAGAACAGAAAATACATAACATTTTAGTACTCGTTTTCTAAGATATAGGCTGAGGTCTCTACTACATAATATTTGTTTTATATTATTGAATGCACTTCTAGTCTTTTCTATTCTAACTCTGATTTCTTTAGTATAATCGTTTGTTTCATTAATGGTTATCCCTAAATAGGTAGTTATAATTCTGAACTCGTTCTATCGTCTTATTATTTACGTGTAGATTGATGTTTCTAATATTTTTCTTTGATATAACCATGAATTTTGTTTTCTTTATGTTTAGTGACAGACCAAATTCTTCGCTCGTTGCAACAACCTTATCTAAAATAGATCTGTAATATTTTCTGCTATAAGCATAGTGTCATCAGCGTATCTAATTTCACATATGGGTAGGCCATTTATTTTTATGCCTGCTACTTCATCTTCTAAGACTAAGAAAAGGACTAAGGGGATTCTAGGGGATTCTAGGGAACTTCTAGGACTAAGAAAACAAAATCTCACTGGTGCACTTCTGGATAGACACGGGGTTGCTATAACAGAGACCTATGAGAAAGTATAACGTTGGGCAGAATACATCGATGAACTGTTCGATGATGAAAGAGGGTACCTGGAACACCTAGAACTTACTTCAGGAGAAATAGGTCCAGATATTACAAAAGAAGAAATAATACATGCGTTAAAAACAATGAAAAACAGGAAAAGCCCAGGACCTGACATGCTTCCTATCGACTTTTTAAAAATTCTAGATGAGCAGCATATTGATGTTTTAGTTCGTACTCTTGAACAAAATTTATAGCTCAGGCACATTACCCAAAGAATGGTTGACGTTGATCTTTATTTGCCTCCCTAATAAGAAAAACGCAAGAGAATGCGGCGACTACCGCACCATTAGTTTGATGCTCCATGTGCTAAAGTTGCTACTGAAAGTCATCCATAACCGAATATATCATAAACTGGACATAGATATTAATGATATGCAATTTGGCTTTCGCAAAGGCCTGGGAACTCGTGAAGCTCTTTTTTCACTTAACATATTTATACAAAGGTGCCTGGACGTCAATCGAGATATATATGCGTGTTTTATTGACTATAATAAAGCATTCGACAAAGTACGACATGAACAATTAATGCATGTCCTGGAATCAAAGAAGCTGGACTACAATGACCTCAGGATTATATCGAATTTATACTATAAGCAACTAGCAAAAGTACGTGTTAACGACCAGCTGTCAGAGGAAATTGAAATCAGACGTGGAGTGAGACAGGGATGGGTGTTGTCTCCAATTATTTTTAATGCCTACTCGGAAGAGATCTTAAAAAAACTCTTGAGGGTGAAACAGCTGGAATAAAGGTAAATGGAGTTCCCATTAACAACATTAGATATGCATGCGGATGAGACTGTCATCTTAGCTGAAAATATTGGGGATCTTCAGAGGCTGGTGACCAGAATAGCAGAGTTTGGACAAGAATACGGGCTAACAAGAATGTCAGGAAGACAAAGTTTATGAGAATATCGAAAACTCAAAGAAATAACGAAAATCTCTTCATAAACGGATCCAATATCGAACGAGTCGACCAATATGCATACCTCCGAACAATGATCAACTCTACAGGAGATTACTTACAGGAAATCAAAATCAGAATAGCAAAGGCTAGAGCAAATTTTAACCAAATGAGAAAAGTGCTCTGCACAAGAGATTTGAAGTTGGAGCTGAGAGTTAGGTTGGGTAGGTGCTACGTTTTCTCGACTTTGTTTTATGGAATGGAAGCTTGGACCTTGAATGCTGCATCAATGAAAAAAACTAGAATCATTCGAGCTGTGGGTGTACAGAAGAATTGTGAAAATATCGTGGACAGAACACGTCACAAACAAAGAGGTTCTGAGAAAGATGAATAAAGAAATGGAAATCCTAAATACCATCAAAACGAGAAAATTGGAATAGCTCGGACATGTTACACGTGGAGAGAGATACAGCTTGCTCCAATTGATTATGCAGGGAAAGATTCAAGGAAACAGAAGCGTAGGGAGACGCAGAATATCGTGGCTGCGCAACCTGAGAGAGTGGTACGGATGTACATCAAATGAACTTTTCAGAGCAGCAGTCTCTAAAATACTAATAGCTATGATGATTGCCGACCTCCGCCGCGGAGATGGCACTTAAAAAAGAATACTTCATCTTCTAATGACTCAACATTTAATAGCAAATAATAGATCCACGAGAGGTAAGGTAGGTACATATTTTTAAACAGAATAAAACTTGAAAATTGTCAAGGTTATTACGAAATACTGTAGAGGTAGAGAATTTATTGGATGTGGCAAATTATTATACGTTTGTCTCTTTAATCAACAAACCCCTGATTGAGCGTTAAATTACGATCACGAAAGAAATCCCTTCATCGAATTCCATCGAACCCGCCCATGTCTATAATCATATTGTATACGGAAGGGGTCATCGAACTCCGCGAGCGAGTGGGGATCACTACGTCACGCCAACCGGCGCTGAGACATACGTCATCCCGACTCCAGGCGCTACGCAAACGCGCTAGACAAGGACCGATCCATGAGATCTCTGCCATACCTCAACTACATTCCCGTATTACTTCAAAGATACACGGATAATTTGCTAGGACGGACTTTTCTTAAAAAAATGTCCAAAATATGTGGTGGTTGTACATAGAAGGTGACATTTTTTTGAAGAAAACAGGGGTGATCAAAAAACGGGAGTGTCAATGTGGACGAATAAGAACTTTGGTTGTTTAGTGGCGAACAGGTAGTGAGAAAGTGATAAATAAACATTCTTAACAAATTCTTAATTAGTTTTTAGTATAAAATAAAAGGAATAAATCTGAAGGCTCGTGTGGTAAATACAATAAATTATTTTCTTACATAATTATTTTTTTTTCGAGAAAGGAAATCTCTTCCGCATAACAGGTCAAAAATGATAAGGCTGAAATAATTTGCGATTGTTTGAAAGCAATATTTGCATAATCAGGTAGTAGGTATCTTCAAGTGTTGCGTGTAAACAAATTTTGTAAATACTTGATTTAGATAATTAGTTCTACCTCGTTGTTTTCATAATCGGTCATTCACTCCACGGAGTAAAAATAAACTGGCTAGTGATATCATTCAACTCATAAGTAATTTCTGCCTTTTAATTCTTTTTTAATCACATGGGAATAATTCAGGTGGTCGTGATGTGCCTTTTTCTTTTTCGATAGAGTTTCTTCTTTCTTTTCGCGGAGCTGATAAGTGGATTTCTTTTTGATAATGCGGCAGTGTTTGGCACTTTTCGGCGGTTATTAACCTCAAGTTCATTGGCTCCGATGTGAACCGCGCCTCCAAAAGATCACTTCCAAAACGTAAGGGCAAAAAAATTCTCTACTGTGTACGTACGTATGTACAGGTCGGGTGATATGTATGATACCTACATGGTTTTTCGTGATAGTGTGGATGCAGAAACTTGACATTTCCGGGTTCATTGCAAAGTTTATGAAGTTATTTATGCACAATTTGCTTAAAGGTATTTATATTTTGATTATTGAGGGTTGTTTGAAAACTTTTTCCAATTGTTTAAATTTTAGTTTTGGTCGCAATTTTATTTTATATATTTTGACTCTTCCATTTTTTGAGCAATTAACTTGGAATACTTCAATAATTTATAAACTTCACGATTTTCTTATTTTACTTGTTAATTAGTAGCCTAGCAGATGTGTATATGGTTGTTACTATGCAAGTAATACATGGTTTTCATTAGTGTCTTCCTTTTTTTTTTCTAGAATGACTGTCGGTGTATCAGGGTTTTGATTATTTAATAAGATATTAACTATCCATATTTATAGACTTTTATTTATTTATAAGATATTGAATTACTTTATTTATTTTTTCTAGCTGCTATTACTTTATTCCAGTTTTCTGTTCTTAATTTTTCTTTGAAATTAAGTTTATTTGACGTTCCGATTTCCACTTGGGAAATCGTTCCAAAATTCAAAACGTTAAGGAGGGGGTATGGTTTGAAATCAACGTATCAAGCGCATTTTTATGAATTTTTTTCGAAGCTATGGTAGAATTATTTTATTTTTAAATTAAATAAGCATAAAAAGTACAAATCAAAGAATACGTTAGAAAAAAATTCAATCCAAAATATTGAAAAATAATCCATTGGTGACAAATTTTGACAGGCTGCTCACAAAAAAATGGATTTTGCGGTGGACATCAGAACTCGACACTCGATCATACGAAACAAAAAATTCAAAAAGATTTTATTAGCTTATGAGTTTCACGAGGTCACAACGTCGAGTTTTTTATTTTTAATGATTTTTGAATTTTTGGTATCACTCAGAAATCAAAAAAAAAAAATAAATTTTTGGTAAAAATTTTGTGAAAATCAACAGATTTATTATTGTTGAACAAAAAATAAGCAAAAAAAGAAAAATATCTCGCCGTTGTTACCTCATGAAATGTCTAAAGAAAATATGTGCAAAATATCAGGTAGATCGGCCTAGTAGTTTTTCAGTTACAATGTCCACCGCATTTGAAGAAGCAGTTTTGAGAAAAATGCGTTTAAAGTTTCGACAACTGCATCTTCATCTTCTTATTTGTCTGCCAAATCGTAAAGTGATGCACATTAGAATATGTTTTTTGAATCGAGGAATAATCTACAAAAGAGAATTCGAACAGTTGTTTAACGTTTCTCACTACGCTCAAGCGTGCTGGCGCGAAGTCGCGGCAAAGCGAGTCGAAGGTAGAGATATTCAACATTCAACACGCTGTATCTCTGGTAATTTTACTCCGATTATTTTGAAATTTTCAGAGAGTATTCTTGAAAGTATGCACTTTTATTTGAAATAATAAAAAAATTAAATATTTCAAACCATACCCCCTCCCCCCTTAATAAATTAAACAAATTTTGTTTTTATTGCTTGGTAAAAAATTCTTCTAAAATTATCTGACTCATTCATATATTGACAATTCAAACATTAATGCATTTTAAAATAGGTGACAATAAAGTGATATTGCCAATATTTATGAGGTGCGTTCTTGGGACGACTTTATTGGAAGATAGTTCATTGGATTACATGAAATCAACTTTAACTTAAGAATATCATTTAGAAAAAATTATAGCATGTGATTTGTCCTTAAAAATGCAATGATGACAGTAAAATTCTCTTGTTAGTGAACCCATAGTAAATATTGAAGAAAGAATACCTCATAACACTATCCCGACATGATAAGTATTTGGTGTTACATTTGTTTAACTCTCAAAATTAACACCAAATTTCAATTTTATATGTATGTTGTTTTTAAAAAATTAATGATCTATCCTCGCATGGGTGCCGCCAGGATTATTTTGAGAGGGGTGCATCTGCATCTTCACATACCTACTATTAACCAATATAAAAATATATAACTACTATACATGCAGGTATATTTTCTTTCCGGACAGAGGGGTGAAGTTGCACCTCTTTACACTCCGCTGTCGGTGCCCATGTATCCTCGATTTGTTATTGTCTTACTATAGTAGAAATTTATTTCTATTGATTTCCTCTTTAAATATTAGTAACCAGATCCTATTACATTCTACCGATGAATTTGCAACACAATTGGTCCCATTTAACATAATGAGAGCCGCTTCTTTGATTTTTCTCTTTTTACCATCTGTTTCATCCAGGACTATATTTGAATCTTTCCATTGAACTCTATGTTCATTTTCCCACGGGTGTTTACATATTTGAGATCTATCAAATGCTCTTCATCATCATCATCAATGGTGCTACAGTACTATGAAAGAGCCTTTACCTTCCTATCCATTGCCAACTGTTGCCAGTTTGCTGCGCCTATTTTTCTTCCATCCTCATCCACACCATCCTTCCATCTGAGTTTTGATCTACCCCTATTTCTACTTCCCACAGGTTGTGACATAAGGATTCTTCTAGGAGAGTTGTTTTGCTGTGACCTTGCTAGATGTCCTGCCCATCTTAGTCTTCCTATTCTTATAAGAGATACTACGTATTTACCACCAATTATACCTATGTTTATATCTGTTGTAGTTCGTACCGTTGTTTGTATCGGTTGTATCGTAGTTGTACCTCCTCCTCCAAACAACATTTTCACAGATGCCACCGAATATTCCTCTCAGGATCCTTCGTTCAAATGCTCTTAAAATCAAAAATTAGACTTTGTTGTTAATTTGGCTCTATTTTGTCGCCTATTACTTCAGGCCATTATTTTTATTATGGGTGCAGTATTCATGCATCCAACGAGGTTTGTTACGTGACCAGTATTTACCATTTAAAAGAATGTATCAGTAACATTTTTCCATACGTCTATCCAAATCGTCGTTTAACAACTCTGAACTAACTTTACTTTGTATGAATGGAATTTATTATCACGAAAATTATCATTATGGATTTTTGCGAATTTTCTTCAGTTTCTACAGTTTTTCTGAGTCCTGATGTCTATAAATCTTTTACTGCAACAGTTCGTAACCATTGATCTTTACTGCAAACGTTGATCCATTATAACTGTGTAAATTTAATTAAGTATAGAGAATATAAGTATGTATGTACTTAAAAAGTATTCAACACTTTTTCAAGTTTAATTCAAATTAATTATATTTCCAGAAAAACGAAAAGCCTGACAACAATGTAAATACTACTATAATATTATACTACAAAACTCTCACAAACCAAAATTTACATAAATACTCGCAGGTTTCCCATTCCGTACTTAATATTATTCTTTTATGTCTATCTATTTTGTTTTCCCGGCGTTTATTGTTAATCTGCTTTTATTCGCTTCTTCTTATCATCATCATCAGTTGGCTCTGCAGCCCTTTGTGTGCCTTGGCCTGCCTCAAAACATTCTTCCATCCTTTGGTGTCGCGTGCCTGTCTTCTCCATCACCTTAACTTCAATCTTCCTGCATATCGTCCAGATATCTGAGTTTAGGTCGCCCCCTTCTTCGTCTTCCGACTTCCGTTTTCGCAAAAACTTGCAAAAACAAAATTAAAACAACTAGGGAATTGATAAACGTCAACTTTTTTGATAAATAACCAGAGGCGGACGTTAGAATCTTAATTAATTAAATGCAAAACTACAATAACTTTAGTATAATAATTAATTTATTCATCCAAATCAGCTTAAATCCTTTATTAGTGATGTTGTGTCGCCTTCTCTAACATCTCTATTTATCATTTTACTAAGTAGAGTGATCTAATATGAAAATCGGTGGATTATGTATTCAATAAATAAAGTCTAATCATTCTTCTTGTAATGGCGCTACAGCCCAAATTCAGCCTAACCTCCTATAATTCTCGTCTCACAATATATGTGGTCTTGTTCAAGTTCAGATACGTTCAGCAAATTGTGCAAATCCGCTGCTACTTCGCTCTTCCATCTTTTACCTTCCATCTTTCGACTTTTTAATCTTTTGCTCTTCTAGAGCTCTTCTCGGCAGTCTGTCATCATCCATCCTCACTAAGTGATCAGTTCATTGAAGTCTTTGGAGTCTAGCTAATTAATAATCAAATACCAGAAATTTATTTTTATTTTTTATTTTCAAATCATTCTAATTTACCTCTAACACCACCTTATGCCATATTGTGCAACATACAAAAAATAATTTCTCTATAACACCGTCATTTAATCTTGGGAAATTATTCATATTAGTCATAAGTCCGTTATCTTCCTTTCTTTATTCTATATCCCCTCTCCGCCTCCACTGCTAATTATAATGAACAATAAATTTTTAATTATCACATATAATTTTAGTATTATAATAAAACTTTCAAGAAAGCCCAGAATTAAACGAAATCCTTATCGATTACACAGCTAGATACAAAGGTTATTGACTCTATCCAAAATCTGGCAGTTCAATCTTTCGGACTTGTAATTAATCATTTGGTAGGAATATTACTTGTGGAATGATGAATTATTATAATTTGAACTTTGACGAAAATCCTTAGGCTGCGATGTGTAGTGGATTCGCTGTCTGCTATCTAAAAAGTTTTGGGCCTATTCTGATTTGATGATACAGATATATTATAAGTCACCACCTGGGTTAAGATATACTATGAGGTATGGTCGAAGCGAATATCGGTTGGATATACGCATTTTATCAATGCAATTCGATATTTTTAAGATATTCCAGAAGCCGCTACAGATAAAATGTTTTAATAACCTATTAATCATTCAGAATTACTCGACGGATATTAATACACTTCAAATAATTAAGACGATAACCGGACAATAATGATTTAATGAGTGAAATTTATTTTTTTTTACTTTAATGACAAAAAAAAAAGCAAGCCCATTAGAAGAACCCAATTAAAAATTATTTTGCACATCATATTTGAAAAAAAGTTTGGTTGAAAAATCTCATTTTTGTTGGCAAAAAAAATATTAATTTGTTTGGACTAAATTACAGTTGTGCTTATCTTAAAAAGGATATGTTACTATCAACATTCACACAGTGTTGCCAAACTGAATTTTGTTATTTTGGGTGTAAATTTTTTCCACGGATCTCCGAGGGTACAATACTCACATAATAGGTGCACACAAGATTTTTTTGTTAGATTCAATTTTCTTCATGAATCAGATTTAGCAAAGATATGTGATCTTAAAATCGTGTTTTTTCGTTAAGGTTCACCTACTTTCTAAATTTCTTCGAGTTATAAAGAGCAGAAATTTATATTTTTGTTAAACATGTCTTGTTTAGGTATCCCTCCAGATCTTCTGTGGTGTTGGTGTTCATTTCATACTCTTTCCAGTAAGCTGATACACAGCGATTCCATGAATCCAAGAAATTTCCTAACATGCTCATAGGTTACCCATTAGTTTCATTGCAAATTTTACCATTGACAAAAACATCCAACTAGCTACTTACGATTAGGTAGATCTTGCTTGAACTCCTGCTTTACATTTCCATTTATTTCCCCATTGCTCGATAACATCGATCCATGTAAAAAAATGCCTTTTTACCTACTTTTTTGCCATTTTTTATGGCCGAGAATGCAACCCCCAATCAATTGTTTTAATCTGTTTGTCATTTCTCCAGTGGGTGTTATTTGTATTATTATTTGATTATTTTTAAATAAATAATGTTTGCGACATTTCTGGATGTGCTGGATTTTTTGCCAGAATGCCCCTGTTGTTTGTTTGTTCCAACAAATGTCAACTTGACCATTAGAAAACAACTCATATTTGTTGACTATTCTAATGTTTTGGCAACGCTGTGTGGTTCTGACGTCAGAAATCTTGAATGATGTAAGCGTATTTTTGTAATAAAAAAACCATAATATGTAATTCCGGCACCACACTTTGTTTTGTGTTATTTGTTATGCGGCTACGCTGTGTGCGCCCAAATATTTGTCCTTTGAAGTATGTATGTCAAAAACTGACACCTGGACGGATAGGCGTATTTGCTATTCGTGCTTATGCGTTATGCGTGCGAATAGCCGAATGAACCCTCCACACTTTGTCCTATGCGGCCGAATAAGGCGCATAAGAAATAACACATAGCGAAGTGTTGTGCTGCCATAAGATTTCTCGAAGTCTCTTCTTGATGCATATTTCATGCTTATTTACTGACACCTAGTGGTCTTGTAGTTTCTCCCATGTTGAAATTGTTGCATTCACAGGGTAGTTTATAGATGCAGTTTTTGGATCTTTCTTGTGTGTTGTTATGTTGTACTTGTTTCCTATCCTTTTCAATTTTTCTGATAAGCCCTTTACATGTGTTATTGTTGTCATCTTTAAATCCCTTTTTATGAGAGTCTGCAGAGACTCCAGAAGTAGGCACTGTTAAGCTCTGTATTTCTCTCCTTTTATAAGATTGATCAGCAAATTCTTGTTTTGATTAATTACTTAATTATTTTAATTATTACTTATGTAAAACACAACCAAAAATTAAATAGAATTCTCTAATAAATTTTATTCTCAGGACTATTTTAATTTTAATGCATTACCTTAGGTTTGTGGCTTCTAGTATCTCTAGTTGCTTACTTCATCCAGGGACAAAACAGGGAAATTAAACACACTCGATGTCATATAAATGTTATAAATATTTTTTATTTATCCAATATACCATAAATATAAGATTTAAAAATTATACTAAAATTTAATTCTGTTGCAACTTTTTCTCATCTAATAAATTAAGCTTTAATTCTGATATCTCCTTTGTTTTAACAAAAATTTTATTTAAATAATTCGTTAGACTATTCCTACAAAAATACTAAAATTTACTTTTCTCCTTTTGAATTGATTACTTATCTCTTCTTTAAATTTTGGAATGACTAAATTATGCTATAGAAATGCTCAATACAAAAAATAATCAAATATGGTGTGGATATAAAACAAACTCTCCGTTTCACAAAAATTCTGACTAACCTTTTTGTTTCTTCTTTACTTTTTCTTCCTGGATTGCGCAGCCTTCGATTCTCTCACACTTGCTCCTAGGATGTAGCGAAAGGTCCTTCTCGTCCAAACTGCTTCACCAACAAACAAACAACGGGACTCACTCGAAATCTCTATTCAGTTTTCTCTCTGCTCGACGTCTTGTGCAAATTGATACCCACCGGCTACTCGTTCTAGACAGAAACACAGGAATCCCATCGGACACAAGGAAAATTAACTTCTCAACTCGGTCAACGATTTCGTTTCACCACGATCTGCTCGCAAAGACCAATTTCACCACTTTACACCGACTTCTCACTTTTTAAAAACTGGAATGTCCTCTCCAGATATTAATTACACAGTGACCATTGTTTCTCTCCCCAAAATCAGACTCAACACTCTCATCCCTTCCATCCATTATTCTCCGCCAATCACAAACATCCTGTCTACCCACTACATCCATGTTTTCATTTCTTAAAAACCCATTTATTTTGTATACAACTTTTCCATTTTGTTAAATTCTAGGAGATACCAAATTACTTTTCGTTATTTCAATATGCTAAACAAAAAACCTTATATTCTAAACTTAATAAATTTGTTTATTGTCTCTCCTTCTACGAATCATTTACAAATGTCCTATTGTCGATTCGCACGCGAAATAAATGTACATACTTGTACATAATTGTATATCCGTTCAAAGAACCATTAACAAATCACTTAACGATTTCTCTTTCCGCGAAAACACTGGTTACTAGCTAAATTATAATATTTAAAATTTTTGGTCATATACAGGGCGATGAAAATCTATGATCTCGTGGTCTCTGATATAAATTTATTTTCTAAAATTTTCCCATAAAATTTTACAACAGTACATATTAGAGTATTTAAGTACCCTAATATGTACTTAATGTAAAATAAATGTCCTTCAAATAAAGTTTAGCCTAGTTGGAACTTTTAAGTGTCTTCAAACTAATACATATTTGTCTGCTGGATAGATAAACCTTTGACTAGCTTTGTGAAGCTACTATGTAAGCTTTCCAATTTTTAAGCAATCATTGCATTGGTTTAGCTAATTTATTAACCATAGGTACCGAATAGTTACTACTCGAATTAGAAATTATTGAAATATTAATATTTCAATATTGTTACAATTTTTATGGTATAACATCTATACAAAATTATCTTTCTAAATCATATTTTAATTCCTTTTTTACTCCATGTTTTGAGGCCGCTCCAGGATGAAACAATTTCTGATTTGGTTTCTGCAGCAATTGCTGCCCAAAAATGTCGCCAGGACCCTTTTGATTTGTTTGGAAGGGACATTTTTGAACAGGAATCCGTAAAGAAACCGAATCAGAAATTTTTTCATACGGCAGCGGTCTCACAATATGGACTATATGCCTTTTATTTATTCCAAACATCACATTTTATTAAAAAATTTCAGCAACCGTTAAAATTCCATGAGTAGAGCTTCTGTCAGTGACAGGGTCAACGACCGCGATCGAAATCCAAATATTTGTGCGTGTTGATTTTACCAATGAACCTCCAAACTATTCAGCTCTCGTCATCTTCTGGAATTTTGGAGAAACTCCTTTCCCAATTTGAGAGTTTTATTTCGACTGTCATGTCGCTTAGCAGATATATCTCTACCGTGTTTCATTTTCACATGTCTCATCTGATTAATTCATGTTGTTATCTAAACATTACGTACCTTGTTTTCCAGAAACAATTTATGATCGGTAGTAGGCGGATGATTTGTTTGCATTGCTTGAAGAACCGTGTGTGGTGTGGGCGGAGACCGATCTACACTCATCAACACAACAATGTTTGTTTTACAGGGTGATACGATCAAATACATGAAAATCGACTTCCTTCCTGCATTACCGTAACTACCGTAGATATAAATTTATTTTCAATAGAATATTGGACCTAGAGTTTAATTCTGCTTCTTCTTCTTAACGTGCCCTATCAAGTCCCCTTGACGTTGGCGATTAACATGGCGAAACTGTCTCTGTCTCGAGCTATTCTAAATTCTTTATTCCTGTCCACTCCCTGATATTCTTCAACCAAGAGGCCTGCTTTCTACAAATTCCTCTGCGTCCTTCGAATTTACCCATCATAATAGGTTGAAGAATATTATACCGGTCTCTCCTTACTACGTGTCCAAAATAGGCCATCTTTCTGTATTTGATGTTATCAAGTAGCTCGCGGGCAGCATTTGCTCTCTTAAGGACTGCCACATTTTTCAGCATAGCCGTCCATGGTATTTTCAGTATACGTCTGTGCAGCCATATTTCAAAGGCCTCCAAACGGTTAATGGTGGATATTTTTAATGTCCATGCTTCGACACCATACAAGAGGACTGACCAAATGTAGCATTTAATCATGCGCTTTCGAAATTGAAGTTGCAAGTTATCATTACAGAAGAATCTCTTTATCTGGATCTAGTTGTTCAGTAATATGGCAACCAAGATATTTAAACTGGGTACTCTTTGAATTATATGACCATCAACATATAATATTACCGTGATGGGCCAAACGGCTAAATACCATGTATTTTGTTTTTGAACAGCTTATATTTAGGCCAAACTCTCTTCCCACTGTGTCAATGGCATTAAAAAGGTGTTGAAATCCATTCATATCATCACTTAAAATAACTGTATCGTCTGCATATCTGATTGTATTTATCAGAATTCCATTAACTTTCACACCCCATTCCAAATTATGCAGCGCTTTCTTAAATATTATATCTGAATATAAATTGAATAACAGCGGGGACAGTATACAACCCTGTCTGACACCTCTTTGTATTTTGCATATTTCTGTTGATTTTCCATTTATGCAAGCTGTCGCTGTTTGACGACAGTATAATTTTTCTATGATTCGTACATCTTGACTATCAACTCCTTTATCCTTTAATATTTTAATTAATTTGTGATGTTGTACTCGATCAAAGGCCTTCTCATAGTCAATAAATACAGCAAAGACGTCTTTCCTTTGATCTCGGCATTTCTGCAATAACACATTTAGTGCAAAGAATGCGTCCCTGGTTCCCAGTCCATTTCTGAAGCCAAATTGTGTTTCATCCTGGTCTTCTTCACATTTATCTGTGATTCTACTGTGGATGATACGTAGAATGATTTTCAAAGTGTGGCTCATAAGGCTTATTTATCATTCTATAATCGCTACAGTTTTTCGGACGTTGTTTTTTTGGCAGTGTTATGAATTCGGACTTTAACCAATCTTCAAGGAAATCACCAGTCGAATAAACATCATTGTGAAAAGTTTGACTAATTTTCCAATGTTTTCCTCATTTATGAGCTTTAACATGTCTGTAGGTATGTTGTCAGGACCAACGGCTTTCTTGTTTTTTTGCCAATTTTATAGCATGCCATTTTCGCAAAATCTGCATATGAACCTATCCTTCTTCTTCTTAAAGTGCCCTCTACTCAATGGATGCTAGCTACTACAATTGCAAACTCTTGTCTGTCTTCAATCGTTCAAAAATCGTTCCATTGTCAGATGTTTCTTTGCCACGATAGTTTTTTCAATCCTAGTCATCTCTTTTCCTCAATCTTTCCTTTCACTATTAGTTGAGCATATTAGTACCTATTATTTCTCAGTATGTGGTCTAGGTATGATGTTTTTCCAACTTTCACTGTGTTGAAAAGTTCTCGTCCCTTGTCTATTCTAGACAGTACCTCTTCGTTTGAGCTATGCGATGTACATGAAATCTTGAGGATTATCTGGTAGGTCCACATTTCAAGGGAGAAATTATTTACGGTTGATGGTTTTAAGGCTCCACGATTCAACTGCATAGAGAATAGTCAATCAGACGTATCATTTTGATAAACGTGAAATGTGATTTACATTTCAAAGGTCTCTAATTTATTTTACAGTTGATATTTTAAGGGCCCACGTTTCAACTGCATAGAGAAGAGTCAACCAGACGTAGCATTGTGATACACGTAGTCGAATTTCGAGTTTTATTCGAAAATCACAAATCAGTGTTTTGATTTGATAGAAAGATTTTCTGACCTGTTCGATTCTCTATCTTATTTTTAGATGAGGATTAAGGCTGCTATCGATCCAACATCCCTGGTATTTGAACTTGTTGACTTGTTCTAAAATACGCCCGTCTATTGTGCAAAACTGAGGTACATTTTGGTTTTTCTCGGATTGACATCACTTTGGTTTTCTTAATGTTTATTTCCATAAAAAAAAAACGCCTGCTGCCCTTGTACGCCAAGTACGGAATCCTCAATCAACACCGTATCATCGGCATACCTGATATTTACTCCATTCACCTTGACTCCATCCTTGGAATTCTCCACTGCCTCTTTAAATAAAAAGTCGAAATAAAGATTAAATAGCAGCGTTGACAAAACTGATCCTTGTCGAACTCCTTTTCAGATTTATACTTTTGCGGACGTGGAACCTTCGATCTTAATTCTGGCGTTTTGATTCCAGTTCATATTTTTTAGTAGTTTGACATACGGTTCACTTGGTCATCCAGATTTAGCCATACGGCTCACACTCCCTCTAAGGGGAAAAATTGACTCATCCCAGATACCTACGGTATCAAAAGGATTGAGCTCTGTTGGGACTCTTTCCATGTTATCGAGCCCTAGGTGACTTGGTATGTAGGCGTATCTCCCAAAAATTTTCGTACACATCTGGCCGTTGCGAGTAGTACTGCTTTCTGCATGGTCTTATAAAGATGTTCATTAAGACCCAGCTTTTTTATGCTTTCGAGGAGGGTCTTCGGAATGACTCCAGTAGTAGACATAATAATCGGTATCGTCTGGGTACTTTGCATTCTCCATTGTCTCCGTATTTGAATTTCCAGATCTCTGTACTTGGCGATCTTTTCAGTAAATTTAGTACGTAGATTATTGTTGTTAGGAATCTTCACATCGATGAGGGTTGTTTGTCTCGTTAATTTATTGACTAATACGAGATCTGGTCTATTATGCGCCACTGTTTGGTCTGTGAGCACAGTGCGGTCCCAGTATAGCTTGTAGTTGCCATCCTCAAGCATACTCTCAGGGACGTATTGATAATATGGGAGATGGTCGGTTTGGAGAAGTCCCAGCTTGATAGCTATCTCCTGATGAAGGATTTTTCCTACTGTGTTATGCCGTTCCTTGTACTCAGTTGCAGCAAATGCCTAGCAGCCCCCTGTAAGATGTTGGATGGTTTCTTGGGCTTGACATCCATATCGGCATCTGTCGTTTTGAACATGAGGGTCTTTGATGATATATTTCAGGTAATTTCTGGTTGGTATAACCTGATCCTGAATGGTTCACGGTTCAATGGTAACATACCGTTCACTTGGTCTATTATTATTATTAGTAGTAGGCCTCAGTAGTTTATTATTTAATTGATTCAAGTGACATATTTGATTTAAGTCACCAGCTAGTATTTTGAAAATATTTATAATAATACTAATATGACCATGCTTCTATGGCTTTATTAAGACAACTTTGAAACAGCTGTCTTAATTTACAAAAAATATGTATTCTGAAAGAATAGACATACATTTTTTTTTTCAAATTTGCAGGTTTAAAATGGAAGTAGACGTTGAAAACGAAACCAGTTTTATTAGTAGACTTTTAAAAAATTCAAATTTTCTAAAATAAACTTAAAAACTGTTTATCAAATTAACTTTTCTTACTATTGAAATCGAAATCATTCTGCAACCGGAGGTTCGGCAACCTTCGGCCATGCGCTCTACTGCACGCAGGCGTGCAGATTTTTGTGATAGTGTCGCGAGTGAGGAAGAACAACAAAGTGACGAAACGTCGGGTCGAACGTTCGAGGTTAGAATAAAATGGACTCGTTTCCCGAGTTATTCGGTACAGGTGATAGCTGCAGTTGGAGCACTGGCGAAAGTAGAGAGTTAGGAAGGACTGATAAGGTATCGAGTGCTGATTCTACCACTCCTCCACCACAAATTGATGATCGGGATGACAGGAAAAGTGCTAATTCTATAAGAGGTAAAGGTATAGTATGCAAATACCTAAATATATTGAAATTATAATCAAAACATTTCAGATCTATATATCTTGACATTCGTTTATCTTTTTGGTAATAAACCACAGTTTTCTTGTTCTTCGTTTTGTATAGATATGGCAGTTTTGTCTGTTTTTTCAGTGTGCCTCCAGTAAGTTGTAGTTCCATCGTTTTCGTGGTCTTCCCACTGATTCTTTCTTTTGGTGAACCGTTTCTCGCTGTCCTTACTACTCCATTTGTTGTTATTCAGCTTATGTGGTCATTCCATTCTACTCTTCTGTTCCTTACCCAGTTATTAATGTACTTCACCTTGCATCTCCGTCGTATATCTGTACTTCTAGCTTTGTCCCACAGTGTCTTAATATCCATTTTTCGAAAGCTTCTCATCTCCGCTGTTTCGAGCAATCTTTTTGTCCTTTCGGTATCAGTTCGTGTTTCTGCAGCGTATGTCATTATTGGTCTGATGACTGTTTCGTAAATTCTGCCTTTAATGTATTTTCCGATACTTTTATTTCTCTATATTGTGTCATTCAGGCAACATGCGGCTCTGTTTGCTCTATTTACTTGATCTTCCACTTCTGTTTCGAGCTTTCCATAGCCAGATAGTGTGATGTCTAGATATTTAAACTTCATCACTTGTTCTATTATCTGACCCTCCAGTTCCAATTTACATCTTATTGAATGTGATGTTGTAACCATGCATTTTGTCTTTTTTGGGGAAATTAACATGTTCAATTTTCTGGCAGTTATATTAAACCATAGTTTTATTCACTGCAATTGACTCAATTCGATAATACTTAAGTTTTCTTTTAGTGTCGAGTCCACTATTCAAGATTGGCGATAACCATTGCAAATTCATCTCTATCTTCGGCTTTCATCATTTCTAAGTGTGTGCCCAAATTTGCTGTCCTCTTAATGACGATGAAAAGTTCTCTGTCACTTTCTATACTGTGCAACACCATTACGTTTTTTAATATATGAACTGTTCATGGTATTTTCAAAAACACTCCGTCATTTGAAGAATAGAGTAGATACAACATTTTACCATACCATATCGAATTTGCAGTTTGAGTCTTTGGTTAGAATTTTCCTCATCTTTCCAAAAACTGCTCTTGATTACTCCATTCTTGATAGAACTTTTGATCCGGATTTAGATCTTCAGAAATGCAGACCCCTAAATATTTTATTTTGTCCATTTGTTCAATATTTTGTTATCACTTTATCTCTCTTACTCATAACGATAATTTTTGTTTTCTTTATGTTTATTGTTAAACCAAAATGTTCCAAATATCGTCAATTAGTTTCATTATTTTATCTTGATCTGACTGGTATAATTTTTAAGCTTTTTAAGACAACCTTGTGTAAATATCTATTCGGAGTGGGTATATGTATATTAAATAGTAATGTTAAAAGTATTCTCGCAGATAAGCATAGTCTCGCTACTATGCTTATCTGTAGTGCATTCGTGCTATTTCCATCTAATGTTATCGCACTTTGCTGGTTTCATAGAGATTCCTCAATATCATTTTTGTTGAGCCCTTTTCACTTTAGACATTAATAGAGATTTCTCATAATCTGTATATGTGATGTAAGGATCTTTTTGTTGGTTTCGACTTTTTTGAGCAAGATTTGTGAAAAACTGTATAGAGCTTCACTGAAACTGTAATAGTTATTGCAGCATGATGTGAACTTTATCTGACCCAGAGGTGCTGACAGATTTCGAGTTGTTTATAGCATATTGGACTTAAGATTTTAAATTATTGGGGATTCCTCGCTTTCTATTTGTGTTTGTTCCGCCATTCAGTCCAAAAATGTTCAATATATTTATTAGTCCATACTTGTTCATCTGAGTTGTTAATAGGTTCATTGTTTTTGGTAATTAATCGGTTAAGTGTTTTTTTTCGCGATTTTCCAGATAATTATATAACTATAAATGATATTTAACAGTGTTTATTATTTTTACAGACAGTTTTGTCTCATTTTTTCTGTATGGGAAGTACTATTTCTAATTTGAAATATTATGAAATAACTGCATGGCTGATTCATTTATAGGAAAGCTTCCATAATGTGTAAGGACGATTCTGTACTAATTCTACAGTTATTCTCTATGTGACACATAGATCATCACACAGATGTGTCATTTATAGAGTCTTTCGTCGGTTCTTAACCAGTTAAATAGGGCTTTTGAGACTTGGTTGTTGCTATAAAATTACAATGATCAAAAATCTAGAATTTCCTTCGTGTCATGGAAAATGAAATAGTTTAGAAGTTCGAAATATAAAAAATTAAAAACATTTACTTGATAGGAAACAGGCGATTAGTATATTGCTTGGAGAAAAACTGTATAGGATACAATTTGCATATTTTAAAATAGATAAATATCTAACAGCCCATTTCAACGTTAAAAGTTTCTTCATAAATTGTAGTAATTTTTATATTTAGCATATAACTATCAACAGTTGGTTCATCAACGTCGAAGAATTATTAAAAATCATCTTTGTTGCAGAGCTTTTAAAAACACCTGTCAGCTTTAGTTGTTAACACAATTTACAAAATTAATATCAGAATTAATATCAAAATCACAGCCTTCTATATTCACTGAATTACATACTCCAAAACTATTTGGCACACAGAAGTTTTATTTATTTAAGACCTTTTTGACTAGATAAATACCAAGTGTTACCAATGGATTGAACTCATATTGAAGTGAATATTCCAATAATAATACATACAATATACAGAGTGTTTAATCTGGCAACATTGCAAGCTTGGTTTTTGTAAAATTCAGACCACCGTTTAAGAGATCATTAGGCGTTTCCAGATTTTTGGTCCACTCTGTATTTATAATAATATTATAACTTATCAACTAGTGTTTTACATGCCGAAGAATATTGGCATCATCGGTGTATACAGGGTGTTTCATTAAGAATTGTCCATATTATAGTACCTGGAGAAACCTTAGGAAAAAAACGAAGATTTAACATAAAGGATTAGAGCAAGTAGTTTTCAAGTTATTTGCATTTAAAAATAATGAATTCAATAAGATTATGCATTTTAAACAATATTCAATAAGAGTCTTACTAAATCCATTACTTTAAACGCAGATAACTTGAAAACTACTGACTATATCGCATTGAGACAAAAGGATAATATTTACGTAAAAAGTAACCAAGAATCCAAAAAAGATGCTGAAATGATTATTACGATAGTGGCGTAGCCTGTGAGGGGGAGAAAGAAGTATATATTCCTACAGCACGACTCTGGTAACAAGGAAAAACTATCTTTTAACGCTAGTTAAAGTATCCTAACACGTGTAAACTGTTTGTCAAATTTGAAAATAAAAATATTGGAAGGTGTTAAAACAATGGGCTAAAATCATTTTAGAATATTATTTGTAATAAAACACTCTGTATCTCGGTAAGCAGGAATATTTTATTTACGGGTTTTAGGTTAAATATTTATTATATTGTGGTATTTTGGTATCTTTGTTATAGGTATTATGTGCTAAGGTCAGGGCCCCCGTAAGCGTTTCTGGCGCCTGTGTTCAAAACAGATTTTGGCGCCCCTTAAGGCATTTTAAATCATTTTTTTATGTATTTTTTGACAGTAGGTAGGTGCTTGAAATAAAGCAAAAACTGAACTTTAGAAGTCATATTCATAGTCCATTCACCCACGGTCAAATATTGCAAAACCTCCGAATTTTAAAGAACCGCTTGGATTGACATGAAATTTGGCATACCATAGCTAACATGTCAAAGAAAAAAGTGGTATTGTGCTGATGTGTGATTTGTCCTGGATGTGAGTTTCGCCTCTTCTCGGGGATAAAAAATCATAAGTTCAAAAAAATCCGGAATTTTTGTTGCTGATTAATTTCATTTGGGTTGCTAAGTTAAGTGTGATTTTTACGATTTTTTTTCCAAAAAAATAAGAGAACAACATTATTTTGACCGTAACTTACTTACTTTTGTTGCTAGAAACTTTTTTAAAAAGCAAAATAAACCTTTTTTTAAACAATTTTAATAAGTTTTACCCGAAAAGTGCTTAATTTTTTTTATTATTTCACGTTGAAATATTCGATTTGGATTTTGACGAATAAAAACCTACTTTTCATTAGCTGCAAATTTGCTTCTACTGGGTTTACAGACTTCATAAATATACACCATTTTTTCACTTTTTTGTAAGCTATATTTTTGCTAAGATTATTTTGTTCGATAAAATACATATTTTTTAAGTTATTCGCGAAAACGGGGTTTTTTTGTTGAGAAATAAACATCTCTCTCTCCTGTCGTTTCCCCATTACTGAGGATCGTGATTTCTTCCAATATTCCTAACAATGTTTCTCCATTGGTCTCTATCTTCAGCTGCTCTAAGAGCTTCGCAATAAACATATTCACTCGCAAATAACTCAGAAAGTATTAACAGTAAACAAAAATCTATAGAACTAAAGTTGCTTAGAATTAGTCAATTTATCCAATTCCGGACTTATTTTGAACGTATGTTTTTTCACCCCTGAGAAGGGGTCAAACTCACCCTCATGGCAAAAGTTATGGGTACAAGATCACTTTTTTTTCTTTGGAATATTAGCTATGTGTACCTATGCCAAATTTCATGTCAATACGCGGTTACAATAAGCGGTTCTTTAACATTCGCAACAAAAACCGTGAGTAAATGGACTATTATTTTGTACAATAAACTAACAAAATGATACAAACAGAATAAAATCGTAATAAGATAAATTAAATTGCCTGACTTCTGACATGTTCTTTTACATAGAAATCAGCAGTAACTGGATGATATACTAATAAAATTTCGAGTGTATTTATACCTTCTTCTTGGGTACCGTCTCCGTATTCAGACGTTGGCTGTCATCATGTTAACAAGTCCCTGAAACCTTTTTCTATCGGCTGCTGCGCGAAATAATTTTTCTAATGTGGTTCCACACACTTCTGTCTAATATTCCCCAACCATGAGTTTCTTTCGACCAATCCATCTCTTTCCCTCCACTTTTCCTTGTATTAAAGGCGAATTAGATGGTATTTAGGTCCTCTAATTATATGTCCGAAGTATTCTGATTTTCTGCTCTTTTTCTCCTATTTATACCTAATCCTATTTAATTTCTCAACTTTTATTTTAAAATTAACTTTTTGTTTGTTTTTTTTTTCAAATTATTTTGTAATTTTGGACCCCGGATTTTGGCGCCCCTAAAGGATGGCGCCCGTGTGCATTGCACACTTTGCACATATGGTAGCGGGGGCCCTGGCTAAGGTTTCTCCAGTTACTGTATGGACACTTCTTAATAAAACATAAGTGATAGTCCAAAGTGTTGAAATGATAATACATAGTTGCAGAGAGTGTTAATAGATTACAAAAGTGCTAAATACAGTAATCAACGAGTGCGATGACTTCACCAAACACCAAGTTACTTCAAAGTTCAATTAAAAATTTAATTTGCTTAGATATCATATATTTTGTACATAGTTAATTTCATAATTTGGGCAGTAATAACCACTTCCTGGTGATATCGTTAAAAAGTATTTTACAATTTATATTTTATATTTACACTAAATACAAATACACTCACTGGCACAAAATTCCGCCACTAAAAATGTTTGATTAAATTTGACAATTTATAACTTTCTTATTTGTACTCCGATTTTCAAGATTTTTGCATTTTTGCATTGTAGGTACATGTATCCATGTATTTATATCGTTTGTTATTATCAAAAAAATTGCTTAGGTGGAATTATACGGGGCTGAATGGAACGGTTGTATTTTCTCCTAATAAAAAATTCAGTGGAAAAATTGAAGAACTGATTTTGTTTCATAGTCATTTGGTATTATCCAGGAGGCGTCACTAAGATTTTGCTTTTGGAATTATCTGATTATCTGTTTCTTGTAAGAGCTGCACAATTTTTTGTAAATAAAAAACACTGATTGACTCATAAACATAAATATCTTAAATAGAGGTTGGATTGATAAGATTAGAATGGCCCGCATGCAGTCCAGATCTCAATCCTATCGGGCATTTATGGGATGAATTAAAAATATCTATTGGCCGTCATTCTAGGTCTCCATAAAATTTGGTACAGTTATGGCTCTGGTAGAGGAATATCGGGTTATTTCCCAGACAAGGATAGCAAATCTTATTTATTCGATGCCAAACAGATTGATTGCCAGCAGTCGTTGCTGCGAGAGATGGACATACCCGCTAGTGAATTGTTTTGTTTTGTTGTTAATTTTGTTTTGTGGTGTTAATTTTAGTGCGTTTGATATTTTTAATTAAATAAACCTTCAAAGCAGTGTTTTTATTTACAGCTTTTATAACAAAAGAGATATTCGGATAATTCAAAAAACAAAATCTTAGGGATGCCTCCAAAATATGAAAGGAGTATAAAGCAAAATCAGCCCTTCAATTATTCCAAATTTTTGAAAAATTTCTGAATTTTTTAAAGTTAGAGAGAAAATACAATGCTTCCATTCATCCCTGCATAATTCCACAAGTTTTTTTTACCGGAATAATGACAATCGAAATAAACGAAATCAATACATGTATCTACAAACTGATGCAAGAATTTTGAAAATTGAAGTTCAAATAATAAAGTTATAAATTGTCAAATTTAATCAAAAATTAGCAGCAGAATTTGGTGCCTGTGAGTGTATAACATTTTACGGTGTGGAAGGCACTTATGGAATGTTTATGTGCTTGTTTAAAAAAATTATAAAAAACGCTGAGACCCGTCGATTTTAATAATAAAGGTGCACTTTTTAAACATAAATTTAAATGTACAGGGTGATTCATGCAAGACTAGAAGAGTTCATAAGCTTTATTTTTAATGGCCACCCTGTATATTTTTATAAGCTGATAAACAACCTGATTTGAACGAACTATATCATGTAGGGTGTATTATGAATAACACAGGGTGAAATTTTGATTCATTAAAAATAAAGTTTATAAACTATGCAGGGCTTGCGTGAATCACCTTGTATATTTAAATTTATATCTAAAAAGCGCACATTTAAATTTTAAAATCGACGGGTCTTACCGTTTTTTATATTTCTTTAAAACAAGGACAGAAATAATTTTATTCCATAAGTGCCTACCACCGTATTGGGATCGTGCAAGTTCGGAAAAGCGACACCTGGTTTCATAGCTCAGGAACATTTGTAGCACTTTTAATTATATTGGCCAATTATGTTAGTCCTGGTTGCTGGACAATTGTCAAGGCCATAGCCCAAAAAAATTATAAGAAACATAATATTAAGGTTATGTTATTAAAAGGTAAACAATTATAGCAAATAAAATTAATAATTAAAATGCACTTCTACAAGAAAAATACAATTAATTAAATTTACTTTTATATAATAATAATTGCATATCATATCAATATTGTGGAGCAACATATAATTTTTCTTCTTCATTGACAGTAGATACGAAATATATGTCAATTTGACAATTTCAATTGACAATATGAATTATTTAAGAAAGTTGCAAGATTTCTCCGCGATTCGCCACGTTCTTTTCTCGTATCCCCTCCAAGTACTTGCACACAGCGAATAGCAATCGAAACGTGAACATTTGTGAACTATTATTTATTTAGATGGCAAATCTATCAAAGGAATTATTACAATAATTATTGGAACTTCTATATAAAAACTCCTATAGCAGAGGATCCAATATAGACATGAACTTTATCGATCTGTTTAATGGATAAAAATTATTTGATATGTAATTTCTTCTTCTTCTTAAAGTGCCGTGCATTTCTGTGTAGGCGTTCACCGTACATTGTCTTGTCAGGTGAGATGTTAGATACAGTCGGAAAAATGAAAGAATACCCATGCGTCATCGATGATATGCATACGAATCAAATCAAAAATTTCTAGTAAAAAAACGGATGTGACTACTACCCCACCGTACGATTTTTCGCTATGTAAATGTGTCAAAAATATTTGTGATGTTATTATTTTTCTGATAATACCTATATATTTATTGGTAATTAATGTTACTTTTACTACCGTAATTAATTATTTGATATAGATTAATAATACAAAAATAATGAGTAAGCAAATATAGTATTATGAATTTCTCCATGTTAAAGTTGCCGGACGTAAATAGTAACAGGAATTTAAAAAATGTCGTCTATGTCAGCTGAATTAAGTGACTTAAATGAAAGTAAACTTAATGAATTCAGATCATTTTGATATCCAGATCATTTTCCAGACATTATCTGCAAATAAATGTACATTCGCAAAAATATACTAATCTGTAATTTTATACACTATGATTGAAAAGTCAGAGTAATATGTACACGTTTGTGGTTATTTATTCTGTGACTAAGTTAATACTGAAAATAAACGGATGTGACTACTACCCCACCGTACACTTTTTCGCTACGTAAGAAAGTGTCAAAAAAATTTTGTGATGTTATTCTTTTTCTGATAATATATATTTATTGGTGATAAATGTTACTATTAATACCGTAATTAATTATTTGATATAGATTAATAATACAAAAATAATGAGGAAGCAAATATAGTATTATGAATTTCTCCATGTTAAAGTTGCCAGTGGACGTAAATAGTAACAGGGATTTGAAAATGTCGTTTATGTCAGCTGCATTAAGTGATTAAAATGAAAGTAAACTTAATGAATTCAGATCATTAGGTATCCAGATCATTTTCCAGACATTATCTGCAAATAAATGTACATTCGTAAAAATATACCAATCTGTAATTTCATACACTATATTAAAAAGTCAGAGTAATATGTACACGTTTGGCGAACTCATAGACAGAAGTTAACCATATTGACAGATGATTACTTACAAATTTTATTGACGTATTTTAATTAAATAAATACTTACCAAACCAAAAATACAATATAATATCAAAATAGCTCTTAAAAGAACTGAATTTATTCAAGTAAATCCGACTGATTATTAAGATTTATAAACTCTACCGAACCTAACCCAGTTTCACTGTCAAAGTGACAGAAATCGAGTCAGTCAGATTATAGTTGCCCAGCACGATTACTCGAATAGTAGTTTATACAATCATTATCTCTACTCATGTTGAATGTTTTTCTAAGAATGACATTAGAAGTACAGAAATAGTCAAGTGTGAGTTTAAATTTTCTACTAAATTAATATAACTACGTTGAACAATTGTATGGCCGTCTCACTTTGTCAATTATAAATATGTAACTGCGTATGTCTTGGATAACGTTTTTGCTTTGTAGACAACACTTAATAATCTATCTCTCTCGTTTGTTATTTATAGAAAAAGGCAGCAAATCCAAAATATGTGCTTGATATGATCGTTCATGGGTATTCTTTCATTTTTCCGACTGTATTCAGGATTAAATAATTATATTTTCAGCAGCATTGCGAAGCATTTCACAGCTGTGGATTACTGTCCATTGGCGAATATTACGCAGCCATGGCATCTTTTTACGTCCCAAGCCCTTCTTACCCTTTATCTTCCCTTCGAGTAGCAGTTGCTGAAAAGTGTATCGTTCTCCTAAAAAGAAGTAAGATATGTAATTTAGTATGTTAAGAATGATAAAAATAAGGGGTGCCCTATATAATTTTGTCCTGACTATAATTAATTAATATCTAATTAAAAAAAATGACTTGTTTTTATAAATGCTACTAAATTTTTTTTCGGCCCGGGCAGATATAATTTTAGGTTTTTTGGATCATTCTAAACAAAAATAGTACATTGTTTACCGGGTAGGAAAAGCTTAACATTCCTGGACGACTGTGAAGATTGCTAAGTCGAGGCGCAAGCCGAGACTTAGCAACACAGAGTCCAGGAATGTGGCTTTTCCTACGAGGTAAACATACTATTTTTCCGCAAATCGTTTAAAATTCGACAGATATTGATTGATTTAAAAAAAACGCGATAATTTTATTCCCAAATAAATGGTGCTTTGAAATTCCTAATAAAATTACTTGGGTTACTATGGAAACGTATTGAGGTTGAATTATCATTTATGTAGAACACTAACAACTGTACGGAAATATCATTTTTCTACAACCACTATTCAAAGTGCACTTTTCTGCACGGTTTTATGTTAGCAAACTTGATATTTTCTCACAGTATAAGGTATTTGACATTAGTGTGCAGAAAAGTGACGTTTCTGTGCCGCAAAGTGACGTTTCTGTGCCGCAAAGTTCTTTTCTGCACAGTTGACTACCTCATTCTGAGTAACGTTATATTCTGTTTACATCCGTGGACTACCGCATTCTGAGTAACGTTATATTCTGTTTACATCCGTGGTTAAACTTTAGACAAATATATAACCTATAAGACAATTATTATATTTAACTATAGCATAGAAACTAAATTATGGATGTTACAACTGTTTTATTTTACAATTTTATTCTTATTAAACATTTTATAATTATCAAATAACCAATAAGGATTTAGCAACCTGTGCAAGAGACGTCGAATGAAGTAGGTTTTGTGTAAATACGTGACTGCATAAATATAATGTCAATAATGTGTAATAATTGTTTAAATTTAAACAAATTAAGGCAGTGCATTAATTTTTTAACTGATTTCTGTGCAATTTATTTAGGTATAAGGAATTTAAATTGATTAGTAGGTATTAATTAAATACAGTTTAAAATTTATCACATAGGTACCTATTATAATTAATCGTCGTTTGGAAATTGTGATTTTTATTTTTAGGAAAAACTGTGCTTGTAGAAAAAGTATAGTGTGAAACACGTGTAGAAAGGTAATTTCTCACTCGTTTGAATTGCGGCACTCGCTTGCGCTCGTACCGCAACTTTTCAAACTCGTGAGAAATTAGTACCTTTCTGCACTTGTTGCACAATATACTATTCCTTACAGTAAGGAAATGACATTTCCTTACAGTAAGGAAGTCCTGACTTTTTCTTCAAGAAATTTTGACAGGAATGTCAAAATTTCCTGGCGATTTGCGGAAAATGTTTTTTTTTGTAATTTTTCACTTGAGTTGATCATTTTAGAATTTTTATAAACAGTTTAAAACTGAAAAAAGAACGAAAAATTACCATTTTCAAGGCTCAAAAACACAAGTAAAAAATATTAGTATTGTAATCGTCAAGTGCCTAAATTCAAGTTCAAATCTTCTTCTATCAGGTCCCGGTAATAATTTTTGCCATGTTTTATTGTAAAATATATTTTTTTAATTGTTAATGAGGAAGGTTCCTTATGGGAAGACGGGCGATCGGGCTGAATTAACAACTAACAAACAATGTTTAAAAACAAATAAGCCCAAAATACTTATCAAAGCTTATAGAATAAGGTTTGAACTTCAATTTAGGTACGTCGTAATTTCAAAAATGATATTTTTTACTATGCTTTTGAACCTTGACAATCGTCATTTTTCGTTTTTTTTTTTATATAAATTGTTAATATGTATATCGAAAACGATCAATTTAAGAGAAAAAATACAAATTACCTTCTTTGTTTCAAATGATCCAAAAAATCTAAAATAATATCTGCCCGGGCCGAAAAAAAATTAGTAGAATGTATAAAAAAAAGTAATTTTTTAATTATTATTAATTAAAGTTTGGACAAAATTATATCAGGCACCCCTTGTTTTTTATAATTTTAACATACTAAATTACATATCAAATAATTTTTATCCATTAAACAGATCAGTGGAGGTCGTTCTTATATCGGATCCTCTACTAAATAGCCCAGTAAATGAACGGGAAATACGGCGATACCGTGTAATTTTCAGGGACAACTCCGAATTGCATGAAAATTTGGATATATGTTCTACTGACCCTCCACTTCAAAGTTGAAATTGTGCCGTTGGTTGCTTTTACTTGGGGGGTGATGGTCACCCCTTCTCGGGGGTGAAAAACATATATTCAAGATAAGACCGGAAATGGATAAAATGACTGATTCTAAGCAACTTTTGTTCTATAAAGTTTTTTATGTAAGTCAATACTTTTCGAGTTATTTTCGATTTAAAATGTTTATTTTACGACAAAAAAAACTACGTTTTCGGGCGGTTTTTCGCAAATAACTCAAAAAGTAAATACTTGATCGAAAAAAATATCCTTAGCAAAAGTGTAGCTTATAAAAAACTTAAATAAAATATATATCAGTAAAGTCCATCAATCGAGTAAAAACAAAGTTGTAGCTCATGAAAAATACGTTCTTGTGCGTCTAATTCCAAATCGAATATTTCAAGGTGAAATCACCGAAAAAATAAGCACTTTTCGGGAAAAACCTATTTAAACTTTTTTAAAGTGTTTATAAAAAGCTTTATTAGAATTGTTCATAAAAGTTTCTAGCATTAAAAATAAGCGAGTTACGCTCAAAATAAAGTTGGACCTCTTTTTTTTTTTGTAAAAATATCATGTAAATCTCCCCGTGTTTAGCTCCTCAAATGAAATTAATCACTACCGCTTTACAAACAATTTACTTACTTATCTATTTTTTATATGATCTGTCAGTCTCACCGGTTTAAAGTGCTTATTTTTGAAAGGGTTATAGTTAAAAAAGCTTGAATGGGTCACTAATCACGAGTGTATGCAAAGTTTGAACAGCCATATCTGAACCAATTTTTGTCTTGCGGAAAAACAAAATGAAACTAGCATATTTATAATAACAAAACCTATATTTTTTTACTCTTTAAGATTTTTCTTATCACTAATACTTTTTAAGTTATTTTGAAAAAAGGAAATTTTTCAAAAATCTTTAGAAAATTTTGTTTTAATATAAAACCAAATTTTTTCAAAAATAAGCACTTCAAGCCAATCAAACTTACAGATTATATAAACAATATACATACAGTTAAAATAAATGGTAAAGCGGTAACGATTAATTTTATTTAGAGTGCTAAATAGAGGGAAGTTTTCACAATTTTTTTTACCAAAAAAAGGGGCCAACTTTTTTTTTCAGTGTAAATCGTTTAATTTTGCTAGAAACTTTTGTAAAAAACAAATATAAATCTTTTTTTAAGGTACATTAAAAATGTTAATAAGCTTTTTTCAAAAAGTGCTTAATTTTTCGGTGATTTCGCGTTGACTTATTCGATTTGGAATTAGACGAATTAGAACGTATTTTTCATGAGCTACGACTTTGCTTTTTCTCAATTTATATACTTTACTGATACAACATTTTTTTTGTTTTTTTATAAACTACACTTGTGCTTAGAATATTTTTTTCGATAAAATATTTACTTTTTGAGTTATTTGGAAAAAACGGTCTGAAAACGTAGTTTTTTTGTCGAAAAATCAACATTTTCAATTGCGAATAACGCGAAAAGTATTGACTTACATAAAAAACTTTATAAAACTAAAGTTGCTTATAATCGGTCAATTTATCGATTTCCGGGCTTATTTTAAGCACGCGTTTTTCACCCCCTGAGAAGGGGTGACTGTCACCCCCCAAGTAAAAGCAACCAATGAGACAAATTCAACTTTGAAGTGGAGGGTAAGTAGAACCTAAATCCAAATTTTCATGCAATTCGGAGTTGCCCCTGAAAATTACACTCCAAAATGGTCATTTATTGGGCTAAAAAGGGGCTTCTCGTAAATAATAGCATTTATATTATATATTATGTAGTGCCTCCGCCAAATGATCGAATACTCAATAAAATGGTGGATACGCCTAAATTATCACGATGTATCAGGAAAACTAACGTGTTTTTGTTTGTTTCAGCCCAAATTGAGATAATTCCCTGCAAAGTATGTGGGGATAAGAGCAGCGGCGTGCATTACGGGGTGATCACCTGCGAGGGATGCAAAGGATTTTTTCGGAGGTCCCAGAGTTCGGTGGTGAACTACCAATGTCCGAGAAACAAGAATTGCGTAGTCGATCGAGTAAATCGCAACAGATGTCAGTATTGTCGCTTACAGAAATGTTTGCGATTGGGCATGAGTCGGGATGGTAAGTTACTTTTAAAAATACCTAATTAGATATACAGTTCATCCCAAACACTTTTTTCAATGCGTCATAGTTTGTCGAATTCGCTCTAAGGCATTAAGGGGAACGGAGCAAAATGCAGTGTTTTTATTCATTTTTTTCGAATCCTGAGAAAACTAATAAATATTTTTGAAAAATGTAAACGCAGAATGACAGACTACTTTATTATCGAGCGCCGAAAGTCCCTTAGAATAAATAAAAACATTATTTTTAATGAAATATGTGAAATTTTCTCTTTTATTTTCATCCCAGTAACTTAAAATAAACATTATAGAAGTTTTCAGGGACTTTAGACCTTCGGTAATAATGTAATCTTTCATTCTGCGTTTAAATTTTTCAAAAATATTTATTAGTTTTCTCAGGATTCGAAAAAAATTAATACATTTAAAACACATTGAAAATTTTGACGTGCGTCAAAATTTTGCAATTTGTTCCCTTCCCCTTAAACTCGAAGTGACAGAAAAAAACGTATGTCCGTGATTATTACATGTACATAGAATTTCGAAAATTATGTATTCGTTGAAGGGTATTTCCATATTAAAGCTACTTATACTTACCTATAAATATGCAGGGTGCCCAGAAACTCTACCGACAAACGAAGATTCCTCAGAGAATTTTTAGACAAGACGAAAACGGCGGTTCGTTGGAAAATATATTCCCATGAGATTTTTTTGCATAATCACATTCGTGAGATACCCCAGAATAAGGTTCAAGAAGTCGTCCACGAGAAAAGTGGTCCAATTTCTTTAACAATTTTTTTTAATCAAATTGCAAAAATAAATTGTTTCGATCCGCACAATTTTTTTTAGGTTTTTTGGACCATTCTGGGCAAAAAAGGTCTCTTTTAGGTAAATGTTTCTCTAGTGTTGATAGTTTTCGAGTTATAAGCAATTTAAAATTTGAAAAATGCGAATATGGCCATTTTTAAGACTTAATAACTCGGTTAAAAATTATTATAACGAAAGTCAGAAATTGACTAAATCAAAGTTTAAAGCCCCCCTACATGATCCTGGACAAATTTGTGTCATTAATTTATTACTAAGCTCTTATTTTTAATTATTAACAATGAGCGGTAAGATCGTATTGACGCGGCGGTAACTATGTGAGTGCGAGTAAGATGCACCATTTACTGCCGGAATGGTATTTGTCTCGCACTCCCCATTGACGGCAGCCTAATACGTGCATGGCGCTCATTATTATTACTTATAAATAACAGCTTAGTAATAAAATAATGACAACAATTTCTTCAGGATCTTGTAGGGGTGGCTTTAACCTTTGATTTAGTCACCTTCTGACTTTCATAATCATAACTTTTAACAGAGTGAAAATTGCCATTTTTCGTTTTTTTTTTTCAATTTTAAATTGCTCATAACTCGAAAACGATCAACTTTAGAGAAAAATTTTAAGAGACCTTTTCTGTCCAGAATGGTACAATAAACCTAAAAAAATTGTCCCGGCCGAAAATATTGATTTTTTGCAATTTGATTAAAAGAATTGTTAAAAAACAATTGGACCACTTTTCACGTGAGCGACTTCTTGAACCTTATTCTGGGATGTCTCACGAATGTGATTATGTAAAAAAATCTCATGGGAATATTTTTTCCAACGAACCCGCCGTTTTCGCCTTGTCTAATGGCATTTTAACTCAATTCATCTAGTCCGAAAATGCTTCCTAAGGAAGCTAGAGCTCTTTGAAGATGGCGTCTTTTAATTAGTTTTTCTTAAATACCCCCAGAACGCTTCTATTTAGAAAAACGAAAATTGGTACGCATATTTATCTTCCAGAGATAAATGGATTCCATCCATTGCGAATTTCTAGTACCGGTCATAAACGTCCGTTTTGGGCAACTTAAAGCAAAAGTAACTTTTAGTACTAGAATACCTCATAATTTAATAATCTAGAGTTAAAAATGCTTAAAAATTAAAGACTAAATTAAAGATTAAAAAAGTTATGCGATAAAATAACCGTTGACTTACCCAAAACTGACGCATATGACCGGCCCTAGAAATTCGCAATTAATGAAATCGATTCATCTCTGTAATATAAATAAACGTATGAGTTTTCGTTTTTCTAAATGTTTTTTTTTTATTTTTTTTTGAAAATTCAAAAAACGAAAAATTTTCGAATCGATTTTTCTAGAAAACCGACTTAAAGTAAGAATACGTTTTAGTACTAAAATATCTCACAATTTAAAAATCCATTGTCAAAAATGCCTAAAAGTTAACGACATAAAAGTTATTCGATAAAATAACCCTTGCCCTACCCAAAACGGACGCCTATGACAGGTACTGTAAATTCGCAATAGATGGAATCGATTTATCTCTGGAAGATAACTATGCGTACCAATTTTCGTTTTTCTAAATAGAAGCGTTCTGGAGATATTTAAGAAAAATTAATTACAAGACGCCATCTTCAAAGAGCTCTAGCTCCCTTAGGAAGCATTTTCGGACTAGATGAATTGGGGTAAAATATCTTAAAATTATCTGAGGAATCTCCTGTCTTCATTTGTCGGTAGAGTTTCTGGACACCCTGTATAATTGGTTGACAATTACAATACTCTAAAAATAGATAACCAATCCATGATGCGAATAAAGATAATTTGAAACAAAAGTACCTATCGTGACAGTACATTCACAATGTTAACGGATAAAATGACAATTGTAATTCTAGGTTAGAAATTAGTCAACGACGTAGATATAAATATTTTATGGCACTGGTATATTCGGATATTGCATAGTGAATTGTATTCTATATTTATTTATTTTTTCCTTAAAATATTGTAAATATTAATATTCTGGCAAATATTCATATAAATATTGATATTTATATAAACATAAATATAAATATTCTGACAACTCTCAGTGTCAGATTTAACTAAAATGTCATGTAATGATTTGCGACATTCTTAAAATCCTATATGACGTCAAAATTAATGACGCACTGAAGAAAGGGTTTGGGATAAACTGTAAAAGTAAAGATAAATTTATTACAAAAATTGAGTCTATATTTACTAGCATATTTATTTAATTCACTTATTAATCCATTCACTCACGGTAAAATATTGCAAAATCTCCAAATTTTAGAGAGCAGCTTGGATTGGCATGAAACGTATACACATAGCTAACATGTTGAACAAAAAATTGATATTGTGCTGATGTGAGCTTTTGCCAAGCGCTGATAATTAGTTATATTCCTCTGTAGTTAACACATTTTGTTTTGTCTCTTTTTTAATGGATAAAAAACCATTATGATGTTTTTCTTCCATCTTATTGGAATGTCTTCTTCTTTTGGGCCTCTTCAAAAGAGGGCTTCCATACAAGCCTATCGGCTGTCAGGTAAACTTTTTCTTTATACGATACTGTTTTGACTCTTTTTGCTTGCGTGTATATTTTTGTTTGCTTACTTAGGAGCATTTCTGTGCTTCTATGCTAATTTATCTTTTGTCTGAGATATTTCTCTGTTGTTTTTATTATATTTCTTAATGGACTTTTTAAAATAAGCTTATAAAACACGTGAACAGACACATCTCGGATCTCTGTACCAATACCTACATCCTCAATAAATCCCCGTACTAATCCGTTTTCTTAAGCCGAATTGTTTGTTGTCCAAGTTATCTTCGTATTTATTGTAAATATGATTTTAAGATTTTAATAACCCCCAAGCCCCCCACCTCCGTGGGTGGTCGTGTTTGATGTCCTTCGATAGATGTTTAAAAAATATTGAACACGTATTTTTCAGTTTTTTTAGTTACCACCCATCTCCGTGGGGTGGCCTGGTTGGTGTCCTTCGATAGATTTTTGAAAAGTATTGGACACGTATTTTTCATTTTTTCTATCTAGCCTTCTTTTCGCGAAATACTCGCTTTTTTTGTGAAACTTTGTTACTCGCCCCGCTCAAATCGTCAGATTTTTTATAAATACACCGTTCTGTATGTACTTACCTTACCTTATTTTAATCTGACGATTTCGAGTTTTTCTAAGGATAGATTTTTTTTCGGACCCCCTTAACGAACTACCCTGTATTAAAAGTCCATATATGATAGGGGTACATTTACAGGGTACAAGGTTTCTCCCCGTGTGATTTTCTGATGCGCTCGAGTAACTGCAAAAATCCCCGCTTGGGCTCCTCTACCATTAGTAAAACCGCATATTATACATATATAGGTACTTGATATTTGATAAACTTCAGAAACCCTACACCTATATTATCTTGCTCTCTGTACAAGATAAAATAGAGCAAAATTCGACAGGTTTTTTAAAACTATTTTATTTATTATTAATATAATCTCCAATAAACCATGTATAAACTTGCTTATTTTTTTTAGCGGTAAAGTTTGGTAGGATGTCGAAGAAGCAACGGGAAAAAGTAGAAGACGAAGTCAGGTTCCACCGAGCTCAACTGAGAGCGCAAAGCGATTCTGCGCCTGACAGTTCAGTTTTTGACCCTCCCTCACAGTCCACTGGGGATCAACTCCATTATAACAATGGGTAAGTACAAAAAAGTAGTAATCTGTTAAATTTAGACAACTTACGATACTTTTTTTGGATACAGCTAATTTTTTTAATACATCTTTTGACATTTAATTTGAAAAGGACTAACTATAGAGCTTGTACTGTATATTTGATGTTCAGAACATTATTCAATGTTTTGTCAAATATGAGAATAGTATGAACAAAGTCATTTTATTTCACATACATCAAGTAACGATTTAACATTCACATTTACAGACTTTATTTTAACTTCTTCCTCTTTTTGTGTAGACATGACTCTGCTTTTCAACGTGCATCCAGTAGGTTGCACTTCCATCGTTTTGGTGGTCTTCCCACTGATCGTCTTCCTATTGGAGAACCGTCTCTCGCCATCTTTGCTACTCTATTTGTTGTCATTCGGCTTATGTGGTCTTTCCATTCTACTCTTCTGTTTCTTACCAGTAATTAATGTTCTCCACTTTGCATCTACCTCGTCTATCTGTATTTCTATCTCTGTCCCACAGCATCTTATCTATTTTTGCGAAAGATTTTCATCTCTGCTGTTCATAGCATTTTGTCTGCTCTGCCTGTGTCAGGTCGTGTTTCCGCTTCATATGTCATTATTGGTCAGATCACTGTTTTGTAATTTCTACCTTTCATTTCTGTTCCAATAATTTTATTTCTCCATATTGTTTCATTCAGGAAAAATGCGGTTCTGTTTGCTCTATTCACTTGATCTTACACTTCTGTTTCGAGCTTTCCGTAATTATTATTAGTGTGATGCCTAGATGTTTAAACTGCATCACTTATTCTGTTATCTGACCATCCAGCTCTAATCTACATATTGGTTTTGCTGTTATAACCATTCATTTTGTCTTTTTTGACGAAATTCTTCTTCTTATGGTGCTTATCCGTTACAAATGTTGGACACTAACATGGCTATTCTGACTTTTTGACTGCTGCCCTGAAAAGTCAGGTAGTGGTTAAGTTAAACCATTTTCGCAGGTTATGCAGCCAGGATATCCTTTTTCGTCCTGGACCTCTTTTCCCATGCACTTTACCTTGAAGTATGGTCCGAAGTAGGTCATATCGTTGTTCATTGCGCATTATATGGCCCAGGTATTCCAGTTTGAGACGTTTTATGGTTACGACTAGTTCGCGCTCTTTACCCATTCTATGTAGAACTTCTTCGTTGGTAACTCTGTCTATCCAGGAAATCCTCAACATGCGTCTATAGCACCACATCTCAAATGCTTCGAGTCTCTTCAGTGATGCTTCAGTTAAGGTCCATGACTCCACGCCATATAAAAGATCGGAGAATACGTAGCATTTTAGTAAACGAACCTTTATTTCCAATTTTATATCGTGGCTGTTAAATTTTTTTTTCATTTTGACGAAAGCTGATCGTGCCTTCTCGATCCTTATCTTAATTTCCGTCGATGTGTCCCACTGTTCATTTAAGTTTGCACCCAAATAACAAAAGTTGGTGATTTGTGTTATAGGTTGTTGGTTAACTAGTAATTGATCAGGTGGTATCCTATTTTTGCTTATAACCATGTATTTGGTTTTTTTGATGTTAAAATCAAGCCCAAACCTGCTACTTACTTCTGCCACCCTGGAGACAAGTGTCTGCAGACCTTCAAGACTGTCTGCAAAAATGACAGTATCATCAGCGTATCTTATGTTGTTCAATCATTCTCCGTTTATAAGTATTCCCTCGTCTATGTCCGTTAGCGCTAGGTTCATAATGTGCTCTGAATATGTATTGAACAATAATGGGGACAATATACATCCCTGTCGCACACCCCTTTTTATCTTTATGTCTTTTGGTAACTGATTCCCTACTCTAACAGCTGCAGTTTGTTCGTAATAGATATTGTTTATTATACGGCAATCTCTGCTGTCTAGACCAATTGAATTTAATATGTTCATCAGTTCGTCATGTTTTATTCTATCGAACGCTTTCTGGTAATCAACAAAACACACATATATATCACAATTCACGTCTCTACACCTTTGAAAGAGAACTTGTATTGCAAAAAGTGCCTCTCGAGTACCCAATGCATCCCTGAAGCCGAATTGTGTATTTGTCATGTGTTCTTCACACTTTTTATATATTCTTTTATGTATAATTTTTAAAAAAGTTTTCAGGAAATGGCTCATAAGGCTTATTATTCGATAATCTTCACATTTTTTGGCATTGGGTTTCTTAGGGATTGTTATAAAAGTTGATCTTAGCCACTGCTGGGGTATTTTTCCACTTTGGTATATATTGTTGAAGATCAAGGTAAGTCTTTTGACTTCGTCTTTATCCATAATTTTCAAAAATTCTGAGTAGAACTCGTCTGGTCCTGCGGCTTTTCCCTTCTTAATATTGTTTATAGCAGCTTCTACTTCCGTTTCGAGAATAGGTGGTCCGGTATCGTCATTTTCATTTTGTGTGATGGTGACATTCCTATCGTCTTCAAATGTTGTTGTCACATAGTTCATCCATGTTGTTTTTGTTTCTTCAATATCAACTATTGGATTTCCTTGAGCGTCTGTTAAGTGTCCCGGCCTTTTTGATTTATAGATGCCTGCTGCTTCTTTGATCTTCTTGTGGAGGTTAAAGGAATCGTGTTTACGTTCCAATATCTCAATTTCTTCACACTTTTCTTCCAGATTTCTGTTTTTAGCTTCTCTGACAGCTTTTTTATCTCTTTGTCTAAAAACTGATATGCAACATAGTCTTTCCGCTTGGATTCTCTTCTTCTGTCCATCATCTGTAATATACCGTCGGTCATCCATGGTTTTTTCTTTTCTGTGTTTTTCGGTCGCAGGTATTGGTCTAATATTTCCTTCCCAAAGTTTTCTAAGTGGTTTATTTCTGTGTCAACATCATCATCATCATCATTGACGAAATTAACATGTTAAATTTTCTGGCGTTTATATTAAATTGGTGGTTGATTTCCTCGAAAGCGGCACCGACAAACTGCCACCGTAACACTGCGATGAATATCGTCATAAAAATCTGTACCACTCAAAATAATAGCAGTGGTTTCCAAGGATGCGTTGGAAGCCACCGCTTGCTGAGTTTACACATTGCATTGCCGCAGTGAAGAACCTTTAATTTTCACCGTAATCTGACGTCATTCATCGTTGTGTTACGCTCGCAGTTTGTCGGTGCCGCTTTCCAGGAAACCCAGGCTTTAGAGAGATTAGTATTGCGTCATTTGCATAGCAAATCATTTTAACTAATTTTTTTCCTATTTGGTATCTTTTTTAGATATTGCTTTCTTTATTATTTCATCCATGATCAGATTGAACAATATAAGACTCAGGGAATCCCCCTGTCTTATCCCACTGCCAACTTCAATTGGGTCAGTCAGTTCTTCTTCTACTTTTAATTTTATTGTGTTGTTCTGGTAGATATTTTCGATCGTTTTAATTATTCTTTAGGTACCTCTCTTGCATACAATAAATGAATAACGTAGGTACTTTTATTTGACCCTGTCAAATGGCTTCTTGAGATCCGCAAAACATAAATATGCCGGTTTGTTGTATTCTAATGATTTCTAATGAACTTGCCTCATTTTAAATACAGCGTCGGTGCATGATCTTCCCGATCTGAAACCTTGTTGTTCTTCTGTTAATATTATAATTTCATTCAGTTTGTTTGTTATCACGTTATCACTTTGGTTGTTAATTTTAATGTTGTTTAGTAAATTAATTCCTCTGTAAATCTCCGGGTCCGATTTGTCTCCCTTTTTTAAGAGAGGTATTAAGATCCTTTTAACTATGCTGTAAAATATTTTCTTGCAAGTATCGGTCTAAACATGTTGTAATGTTACTTCATTTCGTTATTTCATCAATTTTAAAAAAGCTATAAGTCAAACTGTTTCTGTTTACCACAACACTTTTCAGACTTCTTTAGAAGTCTCACTGCTATATATTTCTTAGTATAGCGCATCTTCATTTGTTGACATTATTGTCACTGACTGCATGTACCCCCAAGATCCCACCAAGACTCCCACTGGTTGATAATCTCTCAAACTCTTCGTCACCAAAAAAGAAAACGCTATCCAAAATTCCAGTATCCTTTTAACTCCTGCTTTTCAGTAGATTAAAAATGCATTTAATATAATATTTGTTTTGAAAGAGTTTAACACCGGATATTTTTTTTGTAGATATCCCTACAGCAACAGTGATGTGGGTGCCTATACGCCGTACTACACGGGCCAGACACAAGTCCAGCCTAACAGTATAGGTTACGATATATCCGCGGACTACGTGGATAGCACCACTGCCTATGATCCTAGGCCAGGCCTGGATCCTCTCAATGATAACACCAGCCTAATGACGAGTATGGTCACTGCAGGTAAGATTATCAATTAGTAGTAAAATATATATATTTTTTTTAAATATAATAGGATTTATTAATGTAAAAAACTTCTTAAGCGAGTTAAACTATGTACCCGATTTAAATGACTAGGATTCCTAAAGATCTATAATTTTTTTTTCTACAAACGTGTTAAAATTGCAATTTTTAGCACTCCGTACGAGCCTTAAAAATATCACTTTAAAGCACTGGGTGCTTTAAAATTTTTAAGGCACTGTAGTTAAAAGTGAAATGTCAAATTTTGAAAGCAAACGTCAAAATATTTATATTTCATTTATTAACATTAACATTAATAGTACAATTTGCGCAATTTGAAAAATGAATTTGAAACACCTTAGCTTTCTCCTCAAAAAACGCCAGAAATAGATTCTCAGTATATTTCCCAAAAACGCCTTTCGCTTCACACCATTTCTCAAACTTATTATAAGCGATATCAAATTGCATTCTGGATTTCCTCGGCTACAAATCCAGGATAGCTCGACTGGCCACTACCTCTATATCTTGAAATTGATCTTTTTCTACGATATTTTCTTGCATTTTAACGAAAAATCCACAACCGCGTTTTAAAAAACTAACAGACGTCTGATAGATGCTTCAAAACTTCCGTAAACAATTAAGTCAACAATAGTTGCTATAATATAGGTCCGTCATATACGATGGCAATTTAAAACTATCTCCGTTCAATGTATTGAAGGTTTTTTAAAACTTAATTTAAATTGTATTACTGCATTTTTAACACGTTTGTAGAAAAAATATTGTATGATATACGTGTTAAAAGTACATTCTTAAGGTACTCATGTGAATTTCAAAAATCGCTTCGCTCATTCTGCAAACCTTCACATTCGTGCCTTAAAATTGTACTTTTAACACTTATATCATAAATAACTATTAAGAAAACTTTTCTGGAACTAATGCCCCGGACAAGATTGACATTCAAAATTTAAAAAAAATCGCAGAGCTAAAAATTGGTACGAATTTTTGCGAAACCATTGTAGATGAAAAATGTGAAAAAGAGTTACTTATAAAAAGTTATTCAAGGTCAAAGGTCACAAATATGAATCTTTTTATATATGTCTGTAAAATTAGCTCTCCATTTTATATGGCCGAATTGAGACCAAGACTAATTTATTGCTAATTTATTACAAAAAGAAAAAAAGATTAAAAAGGGTTCAAATTATTGTATATATTGTATATATTTTCCTCGTAATAAAAACAAAAAAAATATTGCTGTGGCCGTTTCCGAGAAACAATGATTATGCTAACTTTACGTTAAATATAGCAATGATAGCATAGCCATCTCGGCAAGGAAATGGGGAAAGGGTACATCTTGGCGGCATTTTTTATTGCTACAACCCCCCAAGATCTATCCCATCATCCCCTAGCGCAAAAGTGACCCACGGACAAATCGAGTATCGGAGAAAATCATTGAAACCAGAAATGTGAATTCTTAGGAATTCATTGCTAATTTAATTTTTAGTTAACAATAAAACACTGAAAACAAATGTTTTCAGTGTTTTATTGTTAGATAAAATGAACTTCCATCAAGTAACGGTCGAATCCATCAATTATTTTTTAGTTTTTCATTTTTCTAGTTTTCCATCCACTTTTCTAGTTTCATCGTTTTTGTCTCTTTTGTCGAAGTGTGGGGATAGTTGTTTTTATTGTTAATTTATCTATAATTTTAGATTGACGTATTGGAGTATAAAACTTACAGTTTGGCAGAAAACGCAAAAAAACTGATCTTTGCGACCTTTGACCTTAAATACACTGACCGGCACCCCAAAAAATGGGTCATATTTGATGTCTCGTATCTCCTAAACCTGTTGTCCGATTTAAGTATTTTTTTTAATATGTTATAGCCTTATTCTTTAACACTATCGCTGTAAGAATATTGTTGCTAGACAGGTAAATTGTGATTGTATACCGGGTGTACCAATCAAACTATCTTTTTTTCTCCACGTTCCAAACATCCTGTGGAATATTCTAGCCTTTATAAAATGTTGAAATTAAAACCCAACTATAGCCCCTGGTTTTCTGAACCATAATAAAAAAGTTATGGACTTTAACAACTAGCCATGTTCTTTATCAATACAGGATCTTTCTAAATAAGCGCGACAAACTTTATGGGGTCATTCTGCATGAAAAAATAATGACCGTTTGCTTGATAAACCTATGTCCGCAAATGCTTCGTTTCCGAGATACGGGATGTTGAATTTTGTCTTTACAAACTGACGATTTATTTATTGCTCTAAAACGTGTTCAGATATGCAAATGAAATTTGGTAGGTCTTAAGAGGTGGTTCATGTGGTTCAGAATCATGTTAAAGAATAAGGCCATAACATATTAAAACAATTACTTAAATCGGACAACAGGTTTAGAAGATACCTACGAGACATGAAAAATTACCAATTTTTTGGGTTGTCCGTTTTTCGTGCCGATGAGTGTATAATGGTGACCTGAACATTCGTACCAATTTTTAGATTTATGCAAATTTTTTGAGCTAACTTAGCCGGGCTAAGATCCCGATAAAGATAGTAATAGATTAGTGTACTATTATGTACTTTTATATAATCATATTATTAAGAAACACCATTTTTAATAAAAGTAATATATTTTTTAACTTGCTAGAGGTATCCGATTTTCTTACCGTTTATGACCTTGAAAATTATTGTCCTTCCTTTGAGATATATTCATACTTTTCAAATTGAAGTTTATCAGTAGAAATTATTTTCATGTGTTTTCTTTGGATGAAAATTCAGCTCAGGAAAAATATTTGAATTTTTCAAAAAATATTTAGATTATGTAGCTATTTTTTGACAAACTTCGAAATAATTATTATTTTTCGTTTAATTTTTTTCGTACTTTTGAAGGCGGGGTTAGATTTGCCATTTTCTTTCCGGAAAATCCTCAAGTTTCGAAATAAAAACATTTTTTTGTGTTTTCCGCAAGTTTTTAGGCTATAAATATAACTTCATGTCAACAAATAACGGTTTTTGATATTTTTTATTTCTTGTAGCTGGATCAGGTTTGCCATTTTCAGATCAGAACATGGTCAAAATACGGCAAATCCTCTTTTTTAATATTTCTTCCAATGTTTTTAGCACATAACCTCAACTGCACTTGAATGAAGAACGATTTTTCATCTATTTTTTTTTCGTTTTCTTTAATAGCAAGGTCCTGTTAGCCATTTTTTTTTTGTTTACTTTTTTTCATATATTAAGCACAATTTTAAGCACAGTGTATTTGTTGTAACACATTAAAAGCACAGTGTATTGTAATTAAGTGTAATCTCGATCTGTAGTAGAAAATATTTTAAATCGAATGCCACATGACAATATTTTTTAAAATGTTTAGTAAAAAGGTATAAATGTTTTTGTAATGTGCCACTGTCATAGCCGGTAAGAAAATTAACTACCTCTAAGAATTAAAGACCTAAGTGGAAGAAGGGGGTATGTCACATTTTCTAAAATTTTGAGTTTCCTAGTGAATAAAGGTGATATGTAACTTCACTATCATAATATGACACTTATAACTGTACCTCTAAAAAGCTTAATAAGAGATATTCTAGTGGATGAAGGTGGTATGTAACATGTAAAATACGATTCTTGAATGGAAGAAGGAGGTATGAAACAGTTTTCGTTATTTTTAGGTTTAAATTGTTTATAACTCGAAAACGATTAACTTTAAAAGAAAAATTACAAAGGTCCTTTTTTGTTTTCAATGATCAAAAGAACCTAAAATAATGTCTATCCGGACCGAAAAAATGAATTTTTATAATTTGTTTAAATTTTTTTTTTTACTAAATGTAGCAATAACTCCGAAATTATGGCATTTAGGTATAGGGAATATAACACGGAAAATAATCAGCATTTCTTAAGGACTTCAAAACGCAAAAAATATACAGTATATTCCATTTTAAATAAGAAAGTTCATTAGATTTCCAGACCTCCGGAAGATCTGACAACAATTTAATTACCACTATAATATCGTCCGCATTAGAAAACCCTTACTCATCAAAATCCATAAAAAATCGTGCAAGCTGTTTTCGAGATAATTGAGACTTTCCATACATAAAACTCGCTCTGTATAATATACTCCATTTAATAATACAAGGCAAGGTAGACAGAAGTAGAAGGGCCAGGTCGAAGAAGACCGTCATGGCTTAGAAACCTGTGAGAATGGTTTAACAGATCCTCTGCATCCCTTTTCCGAACTGCCATCAACAAAATTACTATAGCCAATTTGATAGCCAACGCTCAATAATCGAGCACGGCACATGAAGAAGATTATTTTGTGTTCAATTACATAAATTTCTGTAAAACTGATTATAGAGTATTATTTCATGCAATACACTCCCTTCATCCATTCAGATAATGGATAGTTGTACAAGCTAAAATTAAAGGAAGAAGGCGGTATGTACAGTTTTTATTTATTTTTAGAAAAAATACTAAAAATAAAAACAAATTATAAACATTATGTGTAAAGGAATGCTTATAGCAATATAAATAAAGCCAATTAACACAAACAATATTTTCATAATAAAAGTAGAGGAATAAAAACTTTAACTGCTCATAGCTCAAAAGGTAGGCTTTGTAACATACTCCCTTCTTCCACTTAGGTCTTCAATTGTCCTTAAGATACGAGGTATAGAAGTACCAGCTATCTTAGAAACTCAATAGTATTCAACTCAGCGAGGTGCTATTGTTCGAGGTGTGAAATTACATAAACAAGGGATCATTTCATAAAACAGGTACACACCTTGTTTATATAATTTCACACCTCGAACAATAGTACCCTCCGAGCTGAATGCTAATGAGTATCTTAGATAGCTGGTACTACTATAGTGTATTTTTGTTGGCGCAGGCAATACTAACACTAATGGTGGAGGGACCGGTGGCGGGGGAGGCGGTGGAGGTGGAGGTGGCGGCGGCGGTAATAAACAAACGTTAACGATAAGCGACAACCGCACTTTCAAACGAGTAACTCAAACTTCGAGTACCACTCTGTCGGGTGGTACGATGGTGTCCGTGAAGCAAGAAGGGAACGTCGAAGCACTTGTACCCTCTTATGTAGATAGTACGACTTTCGTTAACTCGCCCAACGTACAACAGGGTAGTACGGCCAGACAGACGTTGGTGACGCAAGGTATCCAGCAGAGAAGCGGCGATGATTGTGAGTCTGTTACTTTGCCCAGTAAGTCCTTCTTCCTTTCTAACTGTTGTCCTCGTTATACTAACATTAGTTGTAGTTTGCACGTATCGTAGGTATGTAGATTGGATAAAAATTAAAATTCAGATTTTATCGTACTAGTCTAGGAGAAAAGGGGGGATTCGTGGCCCATTGGGATCTATGACAGCCCCACTGAATCCGAATCTTCAACATGATAATCCGAATTTTTGGACAGGAATTTGATATTAACAATTTAATTTTTTGAATGTTTATAACTAATGAACTAATAAATAATAATATATACCGTTTTTCAAATTATGTTTGATTCTAAAAAAAAAACAAACCAAACAAACTTTGAAAATTTAAAATCGGTCCATTGGAAGCAGATATTGCAAAATTTTTTGTTCAAAAATAAAAATTATCGACTAGGTATATCATTTTTTCCTTATAAATAAGTAGGGGAGGAAAGTTTGATAAATTTGCAGTTACTCTAGCGTTATGGGGACCGATTGGGTTGTGAAGAATAGGTCCTAAAACCAAAAAAAATTAAGTTAAGTTTTCTATGGGGGACTTTCCATTTTTTAATTTAATTTTCCATTTCCAACAATCGTTTTTTCCGATTATAGCGCCATCTATCCATAACTCTAAAAAAAGTGGCCGAATAAAAGTTGCTTATTGTTACGTAAAGAATCCAAATTTACAATAAAAGTTGCGGCCCCTATTTAAGATTTTAAAGTAACCCCCCACCCCATTTCCGTGGCGGGTCGTGTTTGGTACCATTCGATAGATTTTTTTAAAAATATTGAATACGTATATTTTGCCGTTTTTCGATCTGATGTTCATTTCGGGAAATATCGCGGGGTTCGTATTTAAAATTTTAAATTTACCCCCCATGTCCCTCCATGGGGGTCGTGTGTAGTAATCATTTGACAATGACTGACAATTTCGAGTTTTTCTAGGGATATTTTTTTTCGGACCCCCCTTAACGAACTCTCCTGTATTAAGAGTCCATATATGTTAGGGGTACATTTACAGGGTACACGGTTTCTCCCCATGTGATTTTCTGAGACGCTCAAGTAACTGCAAAAATCCCCGTTTGGGCTCCCCTACCATAATGTTGCTTTTGTTCAATGTAAAAAGATCTAATGCACCTTGTTTTAAAGCTAGGTTATAAGCTTTAAAATGGATTTAAAAACATCAAGTTTTATCAATTTTTGACGACGTTATATAAGTTTAAAGTATACCATTTAGGTGTAAAAAACACAATCAAATTTTTTATAACGATTTTTCCGTAGTATGAGACACAAAAAATAGTATCATGTTAATGAGAATTATAGTAAAATGGAAAATTAACGTTCTGAGCTTTACTGAAATCATTTTGATGCAGTTTTCACTAAAACACAGTAATTTGAAATTGACCAGCTGATGCACCTCTCTCGAGCGCAACTTTACTCACACTTTGTAATATTAATATCTCTACAAAAAATAACTTCTGAGGGTCTCGTAAATCTGAAATTGTTCATTATTGATTCTAGAATTATTATTTATTATTTCATTTATTTATCATTTAATGATAAAACTATACATCATATCATAAGTGCAAGAAATGTACATAAACGGATGGTGGTGGTCTCTGAAATAGACTTAAAGCTTAACTGTTTTTAATTTACTTTATTACCACTCACATTTTGAGTACTACTAATCAAAATTTGTTGTTGGATTTTTATAGATGAATTGACGGATTGTGGAATGCATATTGTACATTCCCCCTCTTCTATTCATTTATCGTCCTTTTGCCTTGTAAATTGTAGAAGGTTCGGATTCAGGTTGTCACCAGAATTTTGTTTCTAACGTTAGAAGTCTTTATTTTAGATATTCGGAATTTACTTTAATTTTAAGTGGGTTTTACTCCATTTATTGTGATTTACATTTATGATGTATTAATAATGAAAAATGTATAATTTTTTAGACCCAAGTCAGATATCAGAACTGCTATCGAAAACTATATCCGACGCACACACTCGAACATGTTTATACACGTTGGAGCACATCCACGAGATGTTCCGAAAACCTCACGATCTCTCACGACTGTTATTTTATAAGAACATGGCGCACGAAGAATTGTGGCTCGAATGTGCACAGAAACTCACAACAATCATCCAACAAATTATCGAGTTTGCTAAAATGGTACCTGGATTCATGAAATTATCGCAAGACGATCAAATTGTTTTACTAAAAGCAGGTAAGATTTTTTTTTGCTATTGACTACAGGTGAAACGAAATAAGAATAGACGTGAATATACTGTGCGCGTTAGCAAATTTCAAATTACGGCAGAGATAGAGCCCAGTTGATCGACAACTGCTTAGCTGTTTATGTGGATAGTTTTACTATAGTGCCGAACGCGACGTTGACAAGTTTTGTATAAAATCTCAATTTTTAATAATAGTGAATTTGAACATTCTAACTGTTGTAAAAAGTGAAGCCAAACATTTTGAATGCACAAGCTCGTGAAATAATACACTCTTTGTTAAAATTCACTCAGCGGAAAGCAGCTGCTGAAAAACCTATTATTGACTTTAAAAAAGATCAAGAGCGTGTGGCTAGTATGACAGGTAATTTGATAAATATTCTAATATAAAGAATAATAAACAATATGAGATTTGTGATCTTTTTACCAGAGGTGTAATCAGGATGATCCTAAGGGAGGGTTACGACTACTTGATGGTCTCTGGGGGTATGGAATAGTAATGCGGTGTTAAGCGTATACAGCTCAAAGTATATCCAAATTGGGGGGGGGGGATTATAACTCCCAAACACCCCTCCCCCTGGTTACACCTATGCTTTTTACAATAATCTGATGTATTTTAAAAGACGTGCTTGAACCTCCAACAAATATCGTAAAGAAATTGCAGGGGGTATTGTTATGATCAAAGTTAATTTTTAAAACAATCTAAGGAGCAGTATTTTGTCAAGTAATTTAGGTAAAAATGATTTGTCACCAAAGGGTACCCCCGTCAAGATAGGCAAAATACCTCACTCCCAGAACTCCATTTTTTCATTTTTGTTTTCGTTAACTGTTATTAAAACATAAGACTCAGTACAATTTTTAACCCTCCATACCCTTCCGCCCTTCCCCCTACCTCTACCACCAAAATCGTTATTTTTCGTTTTTATTTTTTTTTTTTTAGCTGGAATGCAATCAACTTAAAAATTTCAAAAAATTCACACACATAGTTGAGCTTTAACGAAACATGTCTATTTTTTATTCGCCGTGTGCAAGTACTTGAAGGGGATACGAGAAACGACCGTGCGCGAATAGCGGAGAAATCTTACAACTTTCTTAAATAATTCATTATTAAATTGAAATTGTCAAATTGACGTATATTTCATATTTACTGTCAATGAAGAAAAATAATTATATGTTGCTCCACAATATTGATATGATATGCAATTATTATATAAAAGTAAATTTAATTAATTGTATTTTGCTTGTAGTAGTGCATTTTAATAATTCATTTTATTTACTACATACAATTGTTTACCTTTTAATAACATAACCTTAATATTACTTTTTCTTCTTATAATTTTTTTGGTCTATGGCCTTGACAATTTTCTAGTAACCAGGACCAATATGATTGGCCAATATAATTAAAAGTGCGAAAAATGTTGCCGAGCTATGAAACCAGGTGTCGTTTTTCCGAACTTGCACGGTCCCAATAGACTCGTAAGTAGGGTGTATATAATCTCTAAATGCATTTGTTTTTTTTTCGAAAAAGCGTATTACTTTTTTTGGAGATGGCTGCAGGTCTGTTTTTTTATGTTGTGTATTTTATCAAAAACTATATTTCTATTTTTTCTCATCAAAAACCCGAAATACTGTTTTTTAGGAGTTTTTGGGGATTATCCCATTTATAGACTCCAAAATATATCAAATTCAGGTTTTTTTTGTAGGTTATATGTATAATTTGAAATAACTTAGTCCTTTAGCACATTAAAAATGAACCCCTCCAAACACGTAGGTATTTTGGGGTTTTTTATGTTATTTTTGAGGGTTTGAACGTGTTTCGTCCAATTTTTGAATATCCTAAAGGACTCAGTACTTCAAGTTATATATAACCTATAAAAAATCTTCATTTGATCCATTTTGAAATCTATAAAATGGGGAAAATTCTCAACTGGTTTTTGAAAGTGGCGCACCTTATATGATTTTTTCGAAAATAAAAATGCATTTTGAGGTAATGTGCACGCAATCTAGGTACGGATCTATAAAAAATAGAATGTTTTATAAAAGCTTCAGCTATGCGTGATTACAATTCGATGTACCTAATATAAGTCTCGAATTGTATCTAATGCCGTGTCCGTTTCTTCTGGATCGACGATGATAAATAAATGTTTGAAGTCGTGGTCTAAAAAAATATGGTTTTATTGACAGCTGCTGAATTGTTACACTACAGTTCTTGGTTAGGTAAAATTTTATAATAGACTGCTCTCAAAAGAGTCCAAATTCCCTAATTTATCACAAATCACAAATAATGTATACCTCAGCATGGAAGTTAATGCATCTAGCATAGAAACAAAACTTTGAACTTTGAAAGCTTAAAATACAGTTTAATCGAGGAAGTGATTGCAACACTAGCAAGTACAATTAGAAATAACACTGTTTAGCAATTTATTCAGTTTGCAGTAAGTTGAATGGACTCTAATTAAGCTATTAATCGATATGTTTCACAATTATACCCGGTGAAACTATAAAAATTTAGGAAGTTAAGATTAATGTGAGATTACAAATTAAGGGATTAATTTGTGATTAAACAGCGTGTGAATTTTTTGAAATTTTTAAATGGATTGTATCCCACATAAAAAAATATGAAAACCAAAAAATGACGTTTTTGGTGGGAGGGAGGGGGTTAAAATGACGCTGGGTCTTATTTTTTAATCACATAGAACGTAAAAAATTGAAAATATTTGAATTCTGGGAGTAAGGGCATTTTGCGTATCTTAACAGGTGTTTAAAATTAATTTATGTTAAGCTATTATTATTTCGATTCTTAGTCTTAAGTATTATTTTGCCCAGACGGCAACCTTGTAAGCTCTGCTCCACAGCGCGGTTGATGTTTTTTATGTAAACCAGTATATTACCATATTATGTAATAGGGCGTCTTTGGTTTGTATCATTAGTATATGGCAATAACGTATGACGTAGATATATGAATATCATGTGACACATGACAGAAGCTCGAAACAAATGACTGTGAATGAAAAGCCCTATACGCTATGAGCTCGTCGGTAGAGGGGATAATTAAAAATTCGCGAGCACCAGTAGTGACAAGTCTGTAAGCATTTACCGGAAATTTGACATAAATGTCAAAGTGATTAATTTTAAACATTGATATTAAAAACATTAATAGGAAATAATATGTGTTAGTCAAAGCTGTGGTGTATATTTTTACCTTAAATATACTTACGTTTGAAATACTGAATTTAAGTTTTTTTAATATTTCGTAATATGTAATTATAAATTAATCTAAGCGCCACCTACACGATAATTGTGAAAGTATCCGAAGTAAGAAATTAATATTTCATTAATAGAACGTTAAAATGATTAGCAAAATCTTTAAAAAATCGATTACAATTTAATTACTTTTCTGCGTTGTAAATATTAAGCGATAACAATTAAATAATAAATTTAAAAATTACCGGTGAAAGTTGCATTAGTAATGCGCTAGAACCGACACCAGCGAAGCTCAGAGCGTATACTAAGAACACATAATAAATATGTGTGAACCCCTATCAAGTTATTGGTTATCGATCAAAATTTACCACTATCATTAACCAGCCACCCATCTATTTTATTCCACAATTTATACAACGGAGGTACCTACCTTTTGTACAGTTAAAATATTTTCTAATATAAAGAAACACCTTACATTATGATTCTAGATAAAATATTAATTTCCTTTAGTTTAAACAATACAGTAATGAGCGCGCTAATAACCGGCAAAATAACGCAAAAGATGGAAAACATAATACATTGTGAAATAAAAAGAAATGAAACTAGTAGAGGTGGAAATTATCGATATAAACGTATAAATTAACATCACATTACATAGTTTCTTACCTTTAGACGTCTGTGACAGGAGTATTTTATAAAATTTTCCTGTCACCGTGGCAGTTGCCATACTCCTCCGATACGTCTTAAGGTGGGAAACTATGTAATGTAATGTTAATTTATACGTTTATATCGATAATTTCCACCTCTACTAGTTTTATCTCTTTTTACTTCACAATGTATTATGTTTTCAATCTTTTGCGTTATTTTGCCGATAATTATCACGCTCATCACTGTATAATAAAGATTGGATATTTAAAGATAAAATCACTAATACCTGTCAATTGTTTGTTTTAGGGAGTTTTGAGTTAGCAATAATCCGGATGTCGAGATATTTGGATCTCTCCCAAAATTGTGTTTTATACGGAGACACCATGCTCCCACAAGATGCCTTTTTCACTTCGGATACCGCAGAAATGAAGTTAGTGACGTGTGTATTTGAAGTTGCAAAAAGCATAGCGGAGTTGAAGTTGACGGAAACGGAGTTGGCACTCTACTCTGCTTGTGTTCTTCTGTCTCCAGGTAATTACAGAGACAATTGGAAATCCCTCCGAGGGATCAATTTTATTTATAATCTCACTTAAGCTATTTTTAGATAACTTACCTTTTAAAAAATAAATTTTACTATTTTATATAACATTCCCAAATTTACAGCTGCAGCCATTGAATAATTTACACTCGTACATATCTAGTAGCCGATTTTTTGAATTTTTGTTTTGAAGTGACGTTAATTACTAGTGGCAGACTCAGAATAGGTTGATTATAATTAAAAAATCAAAATAAAAGGTAAGTAAATAAATTAAAAAATCAAAATAAATTTTAAAATGAAGGAGTATCCTATTCAGTGGCCGTAGCTGTATCAAACAACATTTAAATTTTTTGTACTGCTTTTTAGTTCCTAATTTTCCATTTTTCATCTATCATTTATTCCCTAAACATAAAAATATATAAGGGGAATATCGCTAATGTTCTCAAAGTTCTGACGAGGACGTTGAACTATTCTATGAAGAGATAAGCAAGCAACCAATTAATTAAAATGTCAACAGAAATTAATATTCGGAGGTTTCAGTGCTATTATTGGAGAGAAAAAGTACGAAACATATGGAACCGATTACAAATCACAAACCATAAAGATAAAATAAAAGATGTTACGGCACTAAATCACCTTAATAAATTAAGTGAAAACCTTCTAGTTCGAATGAGAGAATATAGTTGAACAAGAGACTGGAAGGAAATTCAAAATAAAAATACAGAAAATAGATACCAAGATCTTAAACAGTAAAAAAGAAAAATGTCGGCGGACATAAAACTTGCTAGTGTTGCTAGAAACATGAAAGAAAATAGCATCGTCCGATACAAACTAAAACTAATCTACAATGATACAAGACAATAGATAAAAAAGCGAAAAACAATGTTCAAACAAGAATAACATAAAATTCAGAGACGTCAATAAAACAGTACCATTACTAATGATAATAGAATAAGAATCTACAAACTCAACAGCAACATCCGATAAAAATACTACAGAAAAAACTTGAAGTATAGATCAGATGATAAGAAAATTAAAATAATTGATCTAAACAAGCAGCTGTACCAGTTAGGCTAATAATATATTCTAATCCTGTATCCTGTATTCTGATCTAAAAAGAGGATACATAATATGCAATCAAAGTTTACAGAAAACCACCCCCCCACCGACAGATATTTAAATTATCACTCAAAGCATAACATAAATATCAAAAAGAAAATTATTAAATAATTATATGATAGAACTCAAAACACCCGTTCTAAGGAAATTGCATTTCAGGAAGAAAACATCTGTTAACAAAGGTTTTAACAAAAAATGATTATCCATTGTCATATCTAAACAAGGAATTTCGAAGATTCAAGGAAGAAAACAACACTATAATAGCTTATATACACGACAACGATTTAACGTAGTGATAATATGACTGTGTAGTTCGTTGGTGTCGATTTATCGAACGTGTGGCCGCGTTTTTAACCAAAAATCTGCGTCGATTTGCGTCACACGTTCGATAAATCGACACCAACGAACTGCACCGTCACATTGCTACGTTAAATCGTTGTCGTGTATACGGGCTATAAGCAACCAGAAACCCATCAGAAGAATGTAACAGGCTCTGATTGCCAATACTAAAAAAAGAAGTTAGCAACAACAATATGTCAACATTAGAGAAATAATAGAAAGTTAAAGACAAACACATAATACTTAAAATCACTAAACAATCGGCATTTGAGATTATTCTGAGGGTACACACATACCACCCTCAGAATTTTCAACTGGAGGCATGGCTATTTGTCTACAAGATCGAGGCCAAGTAAGTTACCTGTCAGTTGCCAAACAACTACTGGTTTTAATAGGAGCTCAATAATTTAAAATAATCTTTTTTTGAAAACGATTTCCGCAGTGGAAATTGAAACGTCAAATACAATAATTATAAATTGTAATTTTCATTAGAAGCAGTTTTGGCTTAATTCCATAAAATCACAATATCAGCAATAGTAGCGCTGATCTTCAGGAGAAGCGATAAGACAGACCTTCAGAATTATCGTCATATAAGTTTTCTGTTAACCAACAACCAATTGACAGGGTGAACAAATACATGTATGTACCTTGGTACCAACATAAAAAGCCAATTGCTCTACTGCAATAAAACAACGCATAGGAAAAGCAAAATCAGCGTTCGTATCGAGGAGGTCTCTTTTCAGAACTCACCATTTACTACTTGGTACCAAAATCTCTATCATCAGATGCTATGTATTTTCTACGTTATTGTACGGAGTGGAGGTCTGGACACTTTCTGAAGTTTCTTTAAGGAAACTCAAGACCTTCGAGATGTGATGTTTCAGACGCATTTAAGAATTTCATTGGTGGATAGTGTGACTAATGTTAAGGTCCTACGTAGAATGGGAAGAAATGCGAAAGAATTGAAACTAGAATATCTTATCCATGTTATAAGGAATGAACAGAGATATGGTCTGTTGCAACTCATTCTTCAGGGCAAGACATTTGAAAAGAGAGGATATGGGAGAAAAATAATATCTTGGCTTCAAAACCTGAGAAAGTAGATCAATACATCTACAACCGGACTATTCCAAATAGCAGCAACAAAAGTTAGGATAGTCATGCTAATCGCCAACATCCGGAACGTATAGGCACCGTAAGAAGAAGAAGAAGAAGTTTCCGGTCCGAATTTATAAGTTACAACCAAATTTGCCTTTGCCTTCTCATTTTCTTTACTAGCCTCATTGAATCACTTTTCATTTTTAATATTACATCTTTAGGTTAGGTTTGCTATTTTGCAATTTTTTAGACAAAAGTAATTTTCTTGTAATATTTCAGATCGACCAGGACTGAAAGGAGTAGGGGAGATCGGACGACTAAGCCAAGCTGTCGTAAGAGCTCTCAGACTGGAACTTGAAAGGAATCATAGCCTACCCATCAAAGGCGATGTTACTGTCTGTGACGCGTTGTTAACAAAAATTCCAACACTAAGGTAAATACCATTTTTATTATACTTATTTTTCAATCACTACAAAATCTTTTTCAATATTCACACCTCGTCTAAGCTGCCATTCCGTGACACGTGTTTTACTATTTTTAGCACTTCAGGCAAAACTTACTTGAAAGACGAGGTAAAGACAATATTCTTTCGTATATCGGTGACTTTCGTATTCACTGACTAGTGCAATCTGGCTTCTATAGAAGCAACCTACTAGCTTTATTTTATCTGTCCCTTTTCTTTAAGGGAACTAGTTGGCGCCTGATATTCATTCTAAAATTTCGTATCAACGTTCGTCAAATACAAATAATTGTGACTGTCTACTTCTTATTCTTATTAAACACAAACTAGTCCATATTATGTTAAAATTTATTTTATATTAGATATACACTAATACGGATTTACTTTTTTAGGGAAATAAGTATGCTCCATATGGATGCGTTAGGAAAACTAAAAAGATCGGCGCCACATTTGGAGTTCCCAGCGTTACACAAGGAGTTGTTCAGTGTTGACAGTTGAAGCTGAAACTTCTCCAGAACTGTCTTTGGGGCAGCATAGGGTAGCTATTGTAAGTGTAGACTGTATGAACCAGTCGTTAATTTAACAATGTTATGTTTGAAGGTAGACAAATACAAATTAAAATAAATATTGCACGTCGTATCTATCCAGCAAAAAATTGAATCCCAAAATAAACAGTAAAAATTAATAAACATATGAAATTTGTGAAATGAATTTCGACTCGATTCAAGTTCTCGTTTAACCCAGGTATGACAATACCAAAAGGCACCGTTAGGAAAATATTCCAATTTACGTTTCAGAGAACCCGTATGAAACGAGTCTGTGTACTCTAATACAGAGTATGGAATTAGTAAAATAACAAAATCTACGGTTTCGTTTTGATTTAAATCTGTCTCCCTCCGTCATCCGATAGTACTATTTCTAGGTCTACCTGTTGTCAAGAAGGTTCTAAGGAAGACATTTACACCGGAAGAAGAAATTTACACCAACACGACCGTAGTTTCTCGATATAAATTAAAACTATTTATATCACAGTATGGTTAGAACGCCCTCTAACGGGGAATAAGTGAAATGAATATGAAATTTATACATGAAGATATCTGAATATTACCTGCTATTAGATTTTTAGACTTTGTATAATTTGAAAAACTGCAGAATGCAGTTAAAAACGCAGAATATCTACAAGCATACGTTTGGTGGAAAAGATATTATCACTATAATTAAGCAAAACCGCCTGCAGTGAGCAGGACATGTAGCCCGGGCCCCTGAATCGAACATGATAAAAAATATTCTAACAGCGCAACCCGTGGGAATGAGAAGACGGGGTAGACCAAAGCTAAGGTGGATGGACGGGGTAACACAAGATGCCGAGAAGATCGGAGTCGGCAACTGGAAAATGCAAGCAAGGGACAGAACAGAATGGCGTAGAAAGCTTGAGAAGGTCGAGGCCCTCTAAGGGCTGTAGCACCAAGATGATGATGATAATTTGAAAAATATATATGTACTCGAATAATTACTCTAAAACATTGCATCTGATGGCCAAAAAAATGTAACACTTTGTACAAGATTATTTAAAAAATTTAATATGCCAAGAGTTCGCGGTCGTCGGCAATTTCGTCATTTTATGGAAGTACCATGGACATGCGGAAGGGACCGGTTTTTGTTTACGTGAAAATTTAAGGAAGAGTTGAAGCTAATCTATCAACGGTGTTAAGAGTTTGGAGGAGGTGGTCCAATGATGAGACTTATCGGCGTAGTGGAGGGTCAGAATATTGCAAGGCCGTGATTTGTACCATCTTAGACTTCTTGCTCTCTGAAATAGACGTGACAGTGAACATCAAGTAAGAGATGATGTAGCTATAGCTACAAGAAGGATAGTCTCAAGAATAACATTTAACCAAAGATTACTTGGACCGGAACTGAGAGCTTACCGTCCCCTTTTGGTGTTACCTTTGACACCACAGCAAAGGTCGACGCTTAGAATGATACAGATCCCGACAAAACTGAGAGGGCCAATAGAATTTTGTCTGCTTCAGTGATGAATCTAGATTTTGTTTGAGTGGCTCTGCAAGAATCAGATCACATTTAGTTCTTAGTAACGGCACTCTGGTAGCTGACGATCTAGTGAAGTACTGCAACCAGTTTTACATCCCTATATATGATCAATTCCAAATGCGATCTTTTAAAATGATATCGCAACACCTCATATTGGCCGTGAAACCATCTAGTTCATATAAGAATCTCGTAGAGACTTTAAAGTGGCCATCAATATCAGCTGATTTGTCATCCATCGAACATTTGTGGGATATGTTAGGTCGAAATCGATTGCCACGTTCTCCAGCAATCTTAGAAGACCTGTGGTATGCCATCTGTGCCAAGAAGAATCTGAATGAGTATTCCGTAATATGATATAGACCACTTAATTCGATCAATACCCCATAAAGTAAATGAGTGTATAGAAAATCAAGGAGGAGCCAATAAAGTGACGTTGCAAATTTGTTTATGTTGCATTTTTTTGCCATCAATATATTATACAGAGAGAGTCTGTAAAGTGGAATAAATTCAATATCTCAAATACTAATTGTTTTTTTGGAAAATGCTCAGACCCGTCGATTAGTATTTCAAATTGTCCTTTTTGACATTCAATAAAAATGTATACAGGGTGTCCCAATTTAGAGATATGACGTCATCGTCGATTTTCTTAAATGGCAACACTGTCATTTTGATAGCTAATTTGATAGGGTTTGTAAAGTTATACATAACTGCAAAATATCAAATTTTTATTCTCTACCATTTACAAGATAATAGAAAATAACAAAGTTATATCTGTAATTTGGAATATATTCAATAATTAAAATACTAACTGTTTTTTTTGAAAAATGCTCAGACCCGTCGATTAGTATATCAAATTGTCATTTTTGATATATAATAATAATGTATACAGGGTGTCCCAATTTAGAGATATGACGTCATCGTTGATTTTCTTAAATGGCAACACTATCATTTTGATAGCTATTTTGATAGCGTGTGTAAAGTTATACACATCTGAAAAATTTCAAAATTTTATTCCCTACCATTTACAAGATAATAAAAAATAACAAAGTTATGAAGAACAAGAAGTAATCAAATAATAATTGAATTTATTTATTTCAATTAAGCAAATGCTCATAACGTTGCCCATTGACAATTTGACAATAATTGAGGGCAACATTATGAGTTTTTGCTTAATTTATTGAAATAATTAAATTCAATTATTAGTTGATTACTTCTTTTTCATAACTTTGTTATTTTTTATTATCATCTAAATGGTAGAGAATACAAATTTGAAATTTTGCAGTTGTGTATAACTTTACACACCCTATCAAAATAGCTATCAAAATGACAGTGTTGCCATTTAAGAAAATCAACGATGACGTCATATCTCTAAATTGGGACACCCTGTATACATTATTATTATATGTCAAAAAGGACAATTTGATATACTAATCGACGGGTCTGAGCATTTTTCAAAAAAACAGTTAGTATTTTAATTATTGAATATATTCCAAATTACAGATATAACTTTGTTATTTTCTATTATCTTGTAAATGGTAGAGAATAAAAATTTGATATTTTGCAGTTATGTATAACTTTACAAACCCTATCAAATTAGCTATCAAAATGACAGTGTTGCCATTTAAGAAAATCGACGATGACGTCATATCTCTAAATTGGGACACCCTGTATACATTATTATTGAATGTGAAAAAAGGGACAATTTGAAATACTAATCGACGGGTCTGAGCATTTTCCAAAAAAACAATTAGTATTTGAGATATTGAATTTATTCCACTTTACAGACTCTCTCTGTATAAATTTTATACAGAATATAATTTGCAGTGTACAATAGCGTGCAATACATTTTAATTTGTATGCCTTATAAAAACTAGTTCTAAAAAAAATAATCATATTTTTCTTTGTTCCAGATTCCTTCTAACTGAATGTATCGGCCTTAATACATAAATAATATTAAAATATAATTTCGTTATTACAAGTAAAAATTTATTGTTGTGACATAGAAATTTAACAAATAAACGCAGATCTCTAAAGATTCGTTTGAAAAACCGCGAAATACGATGCTAACCAGGCCCTGATTTAAAAGTACAACTTATTCTTTGATATTTGTTGTTACATTCCGGTACCCCCAAAAAACGATTTCATCCAATAACCTTTTGGTTCATTAGGAAGTGACACAGAAAACACAATCCAACATTATGAATTAAGATAAGTTGGTTTAGAAGTCAATTTTGGTTGCCTTAATTGGTAAGTAATAACATGGAATTTTTGTAATGTGCAGAAACCAGCAGTGAAAGCAAAATGAGGTATACCTTCGATTATATAGGTTTGTTCCAACACACGATTTTTGTACGTTTCAGAAATCATCACCAAACCGCCTGTACCGTTTTTTGGAGCATGTTCATCATTTGCACCGTCCGGTGACGGTAACTCGAAAACCGATCCTAGTGCGCAGGTCACCCCAACCCGTACTTGCATTTATCCGTGTACTGAAATGATCGTCACGAAACTGTCACTGGACTACTGGACGATCACAATTTTTGTTGGAAAAATCGGAAGGACGATGTGATGAACTGTTTGTTGGAACGTGTTTTGTTTACTGCGCAGGAGCGTGATCGTTTCATGACGGTTTTTCATTTGTTTGGAACAAACTTTATAATACTAGTAATTTTGCCCGTCGCCATGCGATGACAGGGATCCAATCAATTGCCATCCATTTTTTTCCTGACTCCCTCCCTGTTATGTATTCCCGGTTGTGTTATATGGAATGGAGGCGTACACAATGATCTCAACATTACTGAAAAAAGTAGTGGCATTCGAAATGTGGGCTTACCGACGTATATTACGTATATCCTGGACGTGGCCAACGAGGAGGTATTAGGTACGCCGGATAGGTAAAGAGAGATAAAAGGAGAATTAGACTTGCATGGGCGACATTACATGGACGACATAAGCGCCACACAGTTTGGATTCAGAAGTGGACTGGGAACACGGGAAGCTTTGTTTGGTCTGAGTGTGTTAATGCAAAGATGTTTGGATGTAAACCAAGACTTCTACCTAGGTTTCATATATTTTGAGAAGGCCTTCGATAAATCAGACACCAAAAGCTGTATGAAATCCTAAGAAGCAAAAACATCGACAGTCGCGACATTAACATCATATCCAGGTTGTAATGGGGACAAACAGCAAAAATCAAGGTTGATAATGAGTTAACCGAAGAAATTGAGATTCGTCGAGGTGTGCGTCAGGGTTGTGTGCTTTCTCCACTACTATTCAATATATATAGCAAAACAATATGTCAGGAAGCGCTCCTAGAGCAAAACATTGGTATGAACATTAACGGAGAGTTAATTAACAATATACGATACGCTGATGACACGCTAATAGTAACAGATAACCAAATTTACAGTATTTGATGGAAAACATAAACACTCATACCAATAAGTATGGTCTAAAACTGAACATCAAAAAGACTAAATTTATGATTGTAACAAAGAAGCTATACACCAATGTGAATTTAACCATAAATAATCAGCCAGTTGAAAGAGTTACGTCCTTCAAATATTTAGGGGTTTGCTTCACTGATACTAATGACCAGACAAGAGAAATCAAGAGGCGAATAGAGATAGCGAGACAATCGTTTGTCAAAATGAAAAAGTTCCTATGCAGCCGGGATATAAATATAAACTTAAGAACGAGAATGTTAAGGTGCTATGTTTTCTCCGTTTTGCTGTACGGCATGGAAGCTTGGACACTGAAAAATATAAACATCAAAAACATTGATGCATTCGAGATGTGGTGCTACAGGAGAATGTGGAAAATACCATGGACAGAAAGACAGAAGACAGAAAAGGAAGGAATACGAAGTCATAAAAACCATACAAACGAAAAAACTGGAATATCTAGGACACATAATGTGAGAAGAAAAGTACTCTCTGCTAAGGCTCATAATCCAAGGAAAAATCTCGGGAAAGAGAAATGTGGGACGTAGGAGGATTTCCTGGTTGCGAAATTTAAGGGAGTGGTATGGGTGCAGTTCAATACAGTTGTTCAGAACTGCAGCCAACAAAGTTAAGATTACTGTGATGGTAGCCAACCTCCGATAGGAGACGGTACTGCCAGAAGAAGAAGGGCGACATTCGAGAAAATTAGCTATATCCTGAAAAACTAGAAATATGCCCAATACCTCCGCACAAAAGTATATAATCAATTTGTTCTACCTGTACTTATATATGCGGCACAGACATGGACCTTCACAAAGGAAAATATGGAAAAGATGGCCAAGACTCAAAGGGCAATGGAAATATAGATGCTGGGTATCAAGCTAAGTGATAAAAAGAAAAATACATGGATCAGAAATAAAACCAAACTGAAGGACGTAAACAAACATGCAACTACTCTCAAATGGAAATTTGCAGGACACAACATCAGACAAAGAGACGGAAGATGGAATGAAGCGATAACTCACTGAAGACCTTGGGACTACAAAAGAGGAAGGGGCAGACCACAGATGGGATGGTTGAATGACCTAAAAAGACACAGCAGGGACCAGATGGACAGCATTAGCACTGAACCGAGAAGAGTGTAAAGATAAGGAGGAGGCCTATGTTCAACTTTGGACAAATGAAGGGCAATAGATAGGTAAAGAGAGAGGTAGGAATAACTATAAAGAAAAGAAAGTTGGAATAATTTGGTCACGGTATGAGGCACAATAAATTTAGAGTACTACAGCTATCATCCAAGGGAAAATAGATAGCAGAAGGGGTCCAGAGAGGAGGAAACACTCGTGGCTCCAAAACTTGCGGCAATGGTTCGGATTGTCATCTGCCGAACTATTCAGATCTGTCGTAAACAAAAACAGAATAGCGATGTTAATTGCCAACGTTCAGAACGGATAAGGCACATGAAGCAGTTAAGATTCGTGAGAAATCTGAGTACTTTCTGCGCATAAACAGCCAACTACAGCCTACATTTTAGTATGGTAGTCGTAAATAATAAAGCTCTAAGCGCTACAGAAGAAGGTCACATTAGTATGAAAATTTAAAAGACTGATTTTAAAAGACGTGTGGAAAAATGGAAAAGTCAAATTGAAGACAACTACTAGCTATAAAAGGAGCTTCTTCTAAGTTCTTAGATACGTGCAATTTGTTTTTTGGGGAATCACCGGTTAATGTACCTTCCAGAATGTGAAAATTCTGAACCTAGGTGCTCATTGATTTTGATGAAAGAAATTTTGCGGTTTTTTAAATCAAAAGCGCATTTACATAATATCTGCCACTTTAACATAACACGCTATTCTACACATATAAGGTTTAAACTTATACACTATTGATACCTATATAACGTTTTGGCCACCCTGTTATTAAATAGTAAGGACTTATTTTAGTTTTTAAAACATAGTGTTTAGACTGCGTTTATATACGTAATGTACACATTAGAATATTTGCCACCAGTCACCCGTCAAAAACTTAAATATATATCAAAGTCTGATATAGTAAGGTATGGTCAAGTATTATTAAAAATTGTATGTCTAATAATAGGCGCAAATAATCATTTAGTTCTGTGGATAGGACGTTGATTCATACTATTATCCAAACAAAATTAAAACTACTGCACAGCACATTCATTGTAATGCCAGCCACTCACTATCAGGTACATCTGACAGATACACCTGAACAGTTACACCTGCCAGGTGTACCTGATAGTGTGTGGAAGGAAATAAACTCTTTAGGTCGCCTGAGGGGCTAGTTATTCCTGTCACACACTATCAGGTAGACCTGACAGGTCTAACTGTTCAGGTGTACCTGTTCGGTACGTGATCGGAGGCATAAATCTTATATGTACCACGCTTAGAACATAAAGAACTACAGTAAGCGCTAACCTACTAAACAGCTACATAAGAACATTGAGCGATTACAGTCCTGGACACTTCACTTGTTGCAATGTTTATTTTTTATGTCTAGTGACGTTTATAACGTCAGAAAATGTATACAAACTGAACATTAACATAGAAAGTTGACAAATATAATAATAGATCAGCTGTATTAAATACAGCTAATCTAATTTGACGTTTATAGTTGTCATTGTATTAAAGTTGTAAAAGTTTTAAAGTATTGTAATATTCTTGGTGTTTGAATAAAGTTATTTTAAAGCAGAGTAATAATACTATTAAAATTAATGTATTTTTTATATGGAAAAACAATTATTTTGAATAGTTTCTTGACAGTAACATGACAGGGATAAAAGTCACATCTGAGAGCGGACCGGATTAGCCCATAGCCATAGGTGACCATAGCAATTAGGTACCTACCCATGTGTCTAGTACGGTGGCTCTTACTGTATGTTGTAACGTACCACGTGTACGGTTGGATTTCTAAGTTATAGGCAGCCATCATTACACTAATTGAATAATTAGTCACCTGATCCATAAGCAATCAACATTACATTATTTCTTATCAAATATTGTAGGGGTTTGTATGTTTTTCAAACATAAATGTATTCTTCCATTCTCAGGACCGTAAGACCTACCCCAAATAATAAATTATGAATACCTTTTATTACATTTGTTTTTGTATTTCGAAGTTTCTATACATTTATGAATATATATTTGTTTAAAAGTGACTATTGAATACCTTCTACAGCATGCGATAAGATCAGATACTTTTTGTTATAGAAATCAAGTCAAATTTTTAGAAAAATTTGATTTGCTTGTGATGTTTGCAAATATTCTCAAATCACTTTAGTTTTAGATTTATTCTAGCTAAATTACAATAAAATATAGAAAGACTGTAAGCTTAATCGGTAAGTTTTTACTATTTCTCAACGCGGTGCGTTTTTTTATAGCTACAGAACTCTCGGCCCTTTGATGGTAGCCTTTTTAGTCACCGCTAACACTGTATACTAGATTTGTACTAGGAGAACATCATGAAGGAAATCTTCTCCCTTGGTAGTGTGACAATGATGACGAAAAAAAAGCAAAAAATTTAATTGAAATTGAAAAAGTATTCAGTATAATCTATAATAATTTATGTATTAAATAAACTAAACGCCTTCACTAGCTATCAATACATAACTACATACCAAAACTAAATTGCAAAAATAACTTCTTCTGAAGATACTCTCTCCATTACTGAAGGTTGGCTATAACTACAGCAAATTGCTCTCTATCTTGAGCGATTCTTAGTATCGAATGTGTGTCCATGCCTATCCAGTCTATTACATTCTTCAGTCAGGAGCATTTTCTTCTTCCTGGACTTCTTCTCCACTTTCCCTTCCATTTCTCCTCTGTGAGAAAGACACAACTCTTTTCTCCAAAAGTAACTACCTACCTGAAAAGTGATGTTTCGCTCTTCTAACTTCCGCGACCACAAACAGGACACCTAAATGGATTTTTACTACAGTATTACGTAATTGACCCTCAAACATTAAAAATAAAATCTGCTTTTCACATCAAATATGCTTGTTGGAATACAGGTAATAGATTGACGATGAAAACCATTTTCTATTTCATATTTATCGATACGCTCTGATGCTTATATCTTCTTCAGGGGTTTGTTCCATTCCATTTCATACTGCCAAGGAACTTTAAACGTATCGTGTTTAAAGTTACTCATTAGAAAAACTTACATATTCTCACATATTATAAAGCTCATATACATTGTTTCCAGTTGCTACTCAAATCTTCCATCAGAAGACCAACAGTTCTACCATTATTAATAATTAAGTTTACTTGGTGACACATGGTTTTATAAAAGTACTATATATAAAGAGATGTATATGTATAAATTATATGAAATAGAGCATAGAATATTTATAAAATAGAAATTTAACTCGGTTTTCTTTATACTGGCTTTGTTTCGTTTTGGAATCGAACTTTTTTATTGACGCTCCAAAATCAAACAAAGCGCTTGCAGATCTGCAGATCATTACCTGAAAGGATATTTCATAAACATCTACAGGGTTTTATATATGATAAAATGATTGTGTTTAAGTATAATCAATTTTGGTATCTTTAATTTATTTATAGATTTTCATAATAACACTGACCTTGCTATCAAAATTGCATTTACGAATTTCACATTTTCACTCACTAATAACAATAATTAAACTCTAACTGATCAGTACCAATCTGAACCCGAGCCTCCTGGGTGAAAGCTAGGCATCCTAGCCACTAGACCATTTTGGATGTTGGGTATTGAGACAAATACTTGGCATATAAGTTTTAGTGCAACAGTATTAAAATAACTATGGTTTTTGGAAATAATAAAACTCAATGCATCTGTAAAAGCTGTTGAATATTGCATTGTCATCTAGTTCTGAGCTATTCTGAAAATATAAGATCTGTAGCTAGTCGGGAAGTATGTGTAAAATCGATTACAAGATTTTTGGACACAGTGACACACAGACAGACAAAGAATAAGTGTAGTATATAAAAATGTTTTAATAATTGAAATTAAAGGAGGATTCCCGATGTATTTTCTAGAATAGTATAAGAAGCAGATATGTGAATCCATCCAGAACGAAACAGCAACAAATATCCCGTCAAGTAAATAAATTCTAAAAACTGATTTCCTTGAGATAAAGACCTTAGATAAAGAGTCACAAATGAGGAGTTTCTCAGGAGAATGAAGAAGAACCGAGAGATACCTACTGACCACCATTAAATCTCGAGAGTTACAATACTTCAGAGAAGCGAGGTTCAGGAAGAATAACATCCTAGTTAAAGGACCTCAGAACCAGTTTACACACCACATCTGTGCAGCTTCTCCATGATTCTGGATAAAGATTGCCATGATGATCGCCAACATTCGTCACGTATAGGCACAGAAAAAAGAAGAGTATAGTCAACTTCTAGAAATATTGTTTCACAAGTGGGTTTAATGTTTAATAATAATAGATCTTGTCTTGAAGATCTACACATCACTCATGATGTTCAATAAAGCTGAAACAGTACATGTATGATGTTGATCTCCAAAGTTATTTAATGATATTTTACTCATTTGTAAATTAATTTAATAATTAAGATGTCTTTTTTATCAAAATCATCACTTTCATCATCATCATATCATCATTATCCTCTTCAACATGGAAATAGAAGATAGCTGTAAGTTTATTAACCATATTCGTTTTCACATTACTATCATTTCTTTTAACATTTTACACTTTTTCTATATAGGTCATACTATAACACATTGTGATATCCTATATAAATCTTCCCAACCTTTTTATACTAATGTTAAAGAATAGAATCAGATTAAAGCTTTTAAATCATTATAGCAGACACGTACTCTCAAAAAATAGGCAGTTATTCAATGTTTATGCAATATTTTTTCTGAAATGCCAGAATACATAAGTCTACTTTAAGGTTAGATTATAGAGTTTTGGAGATATTATCCGTTGTCAAAAGACTAATTTTATAATTCTGAACTTCATGTCAACTGAAATACTTTTTAATCGTAAATAAATTAAACATTCAAACACTGAACCACGTAATTCAGCCCGTGAAATCTTCCACAACAATTTGTTTTGGTCCTTCGAGCCCGATATCTAACCTGTCAAAATGACATTTTTATAATATTAATTCTTCTATCATTATGCCACTAATCACCTTTGGAGTGCACCTGAACAGTATTTTTTGAAAAACTTATAAAAACAGTGACAGTGATTTTACCACGGACAAAATAATTAACACTTTAAAACTAACCTTGCCGGGAGTGTTCCGTTTCCAGAAATTTTTGAAAACGCCAAATCTCTCGAATCCCTAATCCATAGAAATCGACCCTTTATCGAACAACCCATCTCATCCTTTCCCCTACATCTGTTTTGGTAAGACTCTTGATACTTGTTTTATGTTCATATATAGAACAAGGCCCCTTTGGCATGACGCTATCTTTTATTTTTTCCGCAAATCACATTCGATTTAAACCCTTCATTATTTATTTCTTGAGGCACTCTCTTTCCAACATCCCCTCATACGTCACGATCCAACGAGCCATTTAACCCCCACCAAAAAAGCGCCAAAAACGAGAAGAATGGGCCATATATTTTTTTTTTCAAAATTTCCCTAGAATCTGGGGAAAATTGATTTTCTCTCTCGCTCTAACACATTGGTTCTTATAGAACGCGCTGTTGCCAGATTCTGTGAAATATCCAGTTTTTCAGAAATATAATTTTTTGTTATATTATAGTTTCGGTTGACATAAAGTGACATCGTCTCCTTGGATTTAACCCAGTGTTACTAAAATTACTGTTAATTCGACGTTAACATCACACTTTGATATATTATCAGTCAGTGAATTAAGTAATGAACATTTTTGTATAGCATTTTTACCTGTAGACTAGATTTAAGAATTTGACAAAAGTTAATATCTTAATACGTATTTCGAGGGCTATATACCTAGTTGAGACTATCTAACGATCAAATCAAGTATACGTTTAAATAACGCAAAGTCTACTTTGTCTTAGTAAGGTATTAGTTGTAGTTGTAGGAATGTTGGTAAGTAAATAAAGAAGAAAAAGTTCAAACTAAATAATAGTACCTAATAGTTTGCCAGAACATTTTTAATCTATATTAACTCCAAAGAATGAAAAGTCTTTATGTAACTATCAGAACTAGTTTTATCATCAATTTCGTGTGCTGTACTTTTAATATTGAAAACGTTATAAACCGACATGTAGTAGTAGAAGTAATAAAAAACCATATCATCTGATAAAGAAAGAACAAAAAATAACTCAGATTAACAAAATTCGAACACACCTATACAAAATACTAATATGTACTGTTGAAACTCAATAAATATATTAAATAAAATTTTGTGAAAAAATATACATGGAAGACGAAAGTTTTGGTATAGTTTGTATAAACACAAAACTTCTATATTTACTGGCTAACTTTCTTTAACAGACAGTAGTACTTACACAACCATTTGCTAAAAATAGTAATACCGTAGAGTTTTTGCATTAAAAATGATTGCAATTTTTTATACATAGTCGCTACTTTTTTGACCAGCTAATATTTTGGAATACATGTTAAGCGAAACGGCTAAAAATGCGAACAATGGTTGTTAGGTAGTATCTGACTATTGTTATAACATGTAAGGCACTGCTATTTTTATGTTTCTTTTAAATGTTAACTGTTAGATCAGGTATACGTATTAATTTAAACGACTTTTTTACTCTTTGTGAATATTTTAATAATTGATCTTTTATGTGTTTATTTAGATTTTTAATTGCGTATGAAATACGGTTTTTATATGAATTTTTATATTGTATAGAAAAAAATATAAAATTAGAAATTAGTAGAGTAACAGTCTGATGAACATATGCTACCGTTTTGTATGAATCGTTTAATTATATGCTTTTAATAGATCCAAATAGTCCAAAATTTGAAAAAATTCTTCTGTTATGACAAAACGTAGAAAAAAGTAAAACCTAAATTACTGCAGGCAAACATTCTCTTCTTGGTTAAGCGCTTGGTGGAAAAACTTTCAAATCTTTTGAAATCAAATTGAAAAGTTAAGTATTTACTTAATATTTGGTATATATCTTTTGCAACATGGGCTTTTAACAACAGCGTAGTCCACAAACTTTGACTCAGTGAGCTATGGAACGGAGAATGCTCAACATTATTGATGGCAAATCCAATGAAGAAATAAGAAAAGGCGATCAAAAATACCAGATGCGATCCAGAAGATTACCATGTTAAATTGGAACTGGGCAGGACACACAGGAAGACTGGAAAACAACCGTTGGATGAAGCGAATTCTTGAATGGCGAACAAGGGCAAGTAAGAAAAGTAGAGGCAGACCTCAAACCAGATGGACTGATGACATCAAGCTAATGGCTGGCCACGAATGGCAACATTTTATTTCTGTTCCCAATTCAGATTCAATGTCATCCATAGGCCATCACCATCTTCATAGATTTAAAAAAACTGACTTTAAAAACTCCAGAACCATAGCCCTCATCCACTTCCATAAACTAAGAATTATTCGAGAAGCCATAGATATTGAAAAACGTCCGAATTGTTTAAATAAAAAAAAGATCGCACCCGGTTGCTCTCGACATGGAGACCTCTCCTAAAGAAATCATCGTTTTTTAACTGTGTTACTAAATTGTCCTACACATCCTTTTCCATCGGTTTTCGTTATATTAATAGCTTTTCTATATTGTTGGCACCAGTGGTATAGTCAAAAAGTTATTCAAATTTTTCTGTAACACTACATCTCAATATTGTTCTGAAGCTATTTCGTTGTGACATTTATGTAATTTATTATTTTAAATGCGAAATAAGCCACAATTTAACTTAAAAAATGAGTGTTATTAAACGTCAACAAAATCATTTTATAAGTTAAATTGTGGTTTATTTCCCATTTAGAATAATAAACTACATCTCAAAGGCGTCAATTCTTCTATCTGCCGTTCTATCTTAAGATAGTCAATATCTGATACAACGCTGACTGAAAATCACATTAACTGAGATATATTTTCTGTTCCATAGATATTATAAGAGAGAAAGAGAGAGAGAGAGAAAGAGAGAGAGAGAAAGAGAGAGAGAGAGAGAGAGAGAGAGAGAGACAAAATCGCCATATTGGTATGAAAAAATATTCTTTTACAGTTTCTAATACCTCAATGATTTAATAAAAAAAATTCGTCGTCATACAGTATAAGACAGACCTTGAAAATAGGTTTTTAACAACACCTAACCACATATATAACACTAAATTTTAGTAATGTCATATAAAAAAATAATTCCTTAACTAGTATTTATCAAGAATTATTGATAAATTACTTTAAATTTGAATATTACCTAATTGATACACGTGATAATAATTATTATTCATGAAGTATTTGTCATTGTCATTTGTCAATGTCACTGGTCATTTGTCATTGTCACTTGTCATTTGTCTTGTAATTTGTCATTGTCTTTGTCATTGTCATGAGTGTCATCTGTCAGATGATTAATACATCGCGGTAGACATAAATTCGCCGGACTCTAATGTGCGTTACATGATTGTAAAATAGCCGTTCTTGTAAAATTGAGGGTTGGCATGGGGTAATGGTATAGTTATTGTTAAATATTAATGGATAAAAAATGTTTCTTTATTACAAAATAAATACTGTACATTTTTATTTATTAGATTCTCACTACTGGTGAAAAGTTTAATTAGTTTCTAACACATTTTTTGTTTACATATTTTATTTCTGTTGGTTATAATCCTAAAAATTTAATTGTTAGTTTCAGAGCTATCTCACGATACATAGGACCTTAAGTATGGTAATATTCACCAACAAAACATTATTTTATTTAGTAATAATCACAGTATCTATTAATTCTATTCACGTATATAAAATCAGCTCCATGCTCAGTTAAAATGAGCATTTTGAATATGCATAGACCGATATCAAAAATATTTTTTTTAATTTGTCAGTAAATGTCTCAAATTTTAGAAACTCTTCAGCTAAAATCTAATTTTTGTTATAATGTAAAGTCGAAGAAGAAAAAAGAAAACAAAAAATTGTCTATTTGATGCAACGTACTTTTTTTTTAATTTTGTTGGTATATTTAAAATCTATATCTAATCAAACTAGCACTGCCTTTTATCTTATTGTGAATATATCGATATACATAGAATATAAGGAGTATTCTTAAAGTACCTACATATATTTTAAACTAAGATTTTAAATTATAATCAACTTCTAAATGATACTTAAACCATACTTTATTTACAGCATGACAAGGAAAAACGTGCTTAAACAATTACATTTGAATACATTATGATCCTCGCTTTCATAGCCAGTAGTTTACTCAATTTTATCCTGCATTTCACTAAATCATCATCATCATCTCCCGTAGATAATTCCATTGCATCCCATATTGAGCACCCTCAATCAAGTTGTCCTGGATGTCTGATGTCGTCCGACTACTTTGTTGGAGTGGAGGACGTCCTCGATTACGGTAAGCATCGTGTCTAGGTCTCCTTTCTAAAATGTTCTTTGTCCATCTTCCATTTTTGAATCTAGCAACATGTTTCACTAAATATGTGACATCAAATACACTCATTATATCGATATATTTAAAAATTTTAAACAACTGGTTCGTACAATCCAAATTCTGGGGATTGTGTACTCAAGTGACTGAAAGAATAGTACAAAGTACACCCAAGTCGTGAGTTAGCTTTTAGACTATTTAATTTTGTTAATATTTTTGTTGGCACTGCTCGCAAAGTAAGTATTTATAGTTATAGAATCCTAACTGTATATTTTGTATTTACTCTAGGTTTTTTTTGTAATTAAAGTGCAATTTTTTAGATACAGTGACAAAAATATTTACAAATGTATTCAATTGTTTTCTGCACCAGTAGAAATTATATATATATTTTTTGTAATCAAGATTTTATTTTATTTATTCCTTCCTTTATCCTATTATCATTACCCATATCATCAAAAAATAGAGTCTCCCGATCGTCTAGAAGCGTGAATATATATTTCCTGAAGAGAGCAAAATAGTAAAGATTTACAATACCACTCAAGAAATGAAGCAGCTAGATATTCTTGAAACAACAGAAGATGGTGATACTTTGGCAAAGTAAGTAACTACACACTACACATGATATTGTATAGGTACTGTTTAGGAGAAGACAGTTCAAAACACGAAAGTGGCGTAGCAATAATTATGACGAAGGAAACATATTCAGACAAAATACTAATGTTACAAACTTAAACAACAATAAACGTGAATATATTATGTACAAGCATACGTAGGTATAGTCCGTCCGCTATAACTTTTCTCATGCGGTACGATTCATTTTCAATCAAATTAAGGCAAAACATAAATTGAAACAAACGTCGATGTGTATACAGGGGGAGTCATGAGGAACTGTACATTCTCCTACCTCGTATAGAGGCTCCTATGGGGAATAACAAATGTGTCTCTTATTTTGGTCAATCGTTACACTATTACCACCTAATCAAATGATTTATTCAAACTAGAAAAAAATCAGGTCCGGCTTTAAAAAATTAGTTCGTTTGGGTCTTGGAAAAAATTTCACCCTGTATACGCTTTTTAAAAACTCTAATATTAATTTTACAAATTAGACAAATAGGCAATTCAAATGACATATTTATTTTTTCCCCAAACGATTACTTAATTTTTTATAAAAAAATCAAATTTGACTATGAATTAAAAATTTGGTAAAGTGAACCATAGATTAAAAAAAAATAACTTATTACAAAAACTAATTTTTTTAAACAAATATTTGATTTATGTTGCCACCCAATCAACTGATTTATTCAAACTAGAAAAGAATCAGGTCCGGCTTTAGAATATTAGTTCGTTTGGGTCTTAGAAAAAATTTCACCCTGTATATGCTTTTTGAAAACTCTAATATGAATTTTACAAATTAGACGAATAGGCAATTAAAACGGCATATTTATTTTTTCCCCACACGATTACTTAATTTTTTATTAAAAAATCAAATTTGTCAAAATCGCAATTTTACCATAAAAATAAAAAAAATTAAACAACGTTTTTCTTAAAATTAACAGTTTCACCATTTCTTTTTATAACACGTCTAGATCTAAAACTCCCCATAACACTTCTCTTTGGACTCTATAGTTTAACATAGACGTGATCAAATAGATAAATTTTAAATTTTTTCACTTAATTTTTGCGATTTAACTTTGCAATTCACGAATCTACACCTTTTATTTTTAAAAATTCATAACTTTTACGAGAAGAATACTGAAAGTCTACAACAATTGTCATAGTCTTCACAATGGTAAGAGATATGTGTTGTAAAAATTTCAGAAAAAAAAATTTTAAATGAAACGTTGTAGCGAGTTAAACCGTGATTTCATCTTTTTTTTTTTTCATTTTTAGGTTACAATTCCGATTTTGACAAATTTGATTTTTTAATAAAAAATTAAGTAATCGTGTGGGGAAAAAAATAAATATGTCATTTTAATTGCCTATTTGTCTAATTTGTAAAATTCATATTAGAGTTTTTAAAAAGCTTATACAGGGTGAAATTTTTTCTAAGACCCAAACGAACTAATTTTTTAAAGCCGGACCTGATTTTTTTCTAATTTGAATAAATCATGTGATTAGGTGGTAATAGTGTGACGATTGACCAAAATAAGAGACACATCGATCTGACCGTTCAAAAATTATGACGAACATAAAATTCTGTCAAAATTCGAAACTCGCCATGTATATTATTAAACAATGGGAGCAGACACTTTTTAATGGTCATTTGTTATTCCCCATAGGGGCCTCTATACGAGGTAGGAGTATGTACAGTTCCTCATGACTCACCCTACATACATTTTGTATACTGTATACTGGATACTACACACATCGGTGTACGTTTCACTTTCTGTTTTGACTTAATTTGATTGAAAATGAATCGTACCGCATGGGACGGACTATACCTATACAAGACTATGAAGAAGAAGATATTGAAAAAATCTATTATGATTTATATGTAGGGGAGCGTCGGAAGCTAAATTTGAAGTTACTAAAGCGTCATTAGGACTTTAAGACCTATTAGGTTGTGAAGATTAGGACCTAAAACCAAAAAAAGTTAAGTTTTCCATTTTAGAGGGGGATTTTCCATTTTTTGATTAAATTTTTCATTTCCAAAAATTGTTTTTTCCTATTATAGCACCATCTATCCATAATTCGAAAAATAATTTTTACGTAAAGAATCCAAACCTGCAATAAAAAATAGGGGTTCCTATTTAAGATTATAAAGTTACCCCCTACCCTCCTCCGTGTGGGGTCGTGTTTGATATCATTATCATTTGATAGATTTTTGAAAAATATTGAACAAGACTTGTTCAATATTTTTATATAATATTAGTTATAATACTTAGTATTATTCAGTTTTTCATTCTGATGTTCATTTCGCGAAATATTCGCTGTGTCTTTGTGAAACTTTGTGACTCTTCCATTTACTTGCGCCCCGCTCAATAATCGTTAGATTTTTGAAATGTACACCTTAGCTACTTAACTTACATACCTTGTCTTTCTTAGATTAGATAGATTTCTTTTACGGACTGGCTCCAACGCACGCAGCTGTATAATGAGTCCATATGGTAGGGGTACATTTACAGGACAGGGTAAAAGGCTTCGAAACTAGTATTCGAATATTAGTAACTGCAGCAGATGTTATTCATTCTTAAACTATCCCCATGTGATTTTGTGACGTGCTCGAGTAACGCGCAAAATCCTCGCTTGGGCTCCCCTACCATAAAAAATATTAGCATCTACAAAGAAACACTAGCTCAATTCAATATTGTCATTTGTCATGAGAGATTTTAACACGAAGATTTCCGAAGGAGGATAGGTAGATATCATAGGAACATGTGGTCTGGGACTAAGAAATGAAAGAGAAGATTCACAATTTTTAAACTCCCAAAGCGTCGTCTGTACACCAGGAGATCACCATAAGATACGCCTGAACGAATGGTTCGTAATGTAATAAATTTCCTATTATTTTGGTGAAAAGAAGTGATATTTGAGAAAAAAGACAATGTCATTACTTACTCAAATACATATTGACTATTTATGATATGACGCACTCAGACATTTCATATATGTATATTGTTGTTTTCGCCGATTTTACAAAAATGTGCAAACGTTGCGTTGAATTACTTATATCCATGTCTGTCTCTCTGTCCGTAAACACAACTCCTCTGTTGCTCTGTTATTAAACCAGATAGAATGACAAATGAGGTGTCGAATGAAAGATTATAACCCAAGGATCATCGTATTAAAGGTGAGAAATCTGACGTAGGATTTCCGGTTTTAGAGTTGCAACCAGAGGTACTGTTTTAAAGTCGTCGAAATAGTATAAGCGATATATTATTCGACGCGTCTTAGCAAGCCGAGAACAAATATAATTCCGGTTTCATGCCTGTCTGTCTTACTGCGAATATAACTCCTCCGTTATTAAAACAACAAATGAAGGGTCGAATGAGATCTGATAACCCAAATATGGTATTAGAGGTGAGAAAGGACCAGGCAACACTCCTTATGGAAAAGTGGTCCTGGTCAAATTTCATGAAAGTTTGGTCAATGATACTTCTTGATGTGTAGATTAAAAAAGTCCATGGCACCTGGGTCTGAATAACTACTATTCTCGAGTTACAGCCTTCTGAAGTTATTGGATTCGGGTGCTCGGTTTACGTTAAGTGCACTAATTCACGGTCAAGTGAACGAAAATATTTATTATTAGAAGAAGAGAAACTCATGTTCTTCATACATACTTGCGTGTTGTATATGAATTTGTGGTCAAAAATAGTTGGATCGTATTTTAGTCTTCAGAAAACCTCCGAAAAGTCTTCAGAAAACTGAAGAAGTGCGGTATAAAATGTGCTGCTAGATCGATATAAGCATTATCATGTTTTCATGAATGCTTCTCAGTTATGCAATACCAGCAAAACTGCAGTTCGGCTTTATCTTTAGAAAACTACTGAACAGTGGCGGATCTAGGGGGGATAGGGGTAATTCCACCGGTAACATGTTCCAGAATTAATGAAATAACTTTAATTAACGAAAATGAACGAGATGGAGCCATCAAAACACATTTATAACCAAAGAGCGGCTAGTGTGACGAAAAGACGTAAGCCCAGAGCACGGGCACCCATATAAAAATTTTTAGGGGGGTGGCAAACGTGAAGATGTTGCACATTATATTTTTTATACTTTGAATAACCATATATAATTCAAAGCACCCGAAAAGCCAGGGGGGTCACGGCCCCCCTGCCCATGGGTATGGGCGCCCATGGCCCAGAGTACGATTTAAGGACCAGAGAAGAGGAGTTACGGGTGTTAAGAGTACGAAATTGGAAAACCAAGGCGGAGGATAGAATGGAATGGAAACTGATTCTCGAACAGACCGAGGTCCACCAGGGGTTCTACAGCCAATGATGATGAGCTTTTTAATACAAAATATTATGGAGAATAATTTTGTAGGGTTATTTTTATAACAACTATAATATTCATACTTAGGTATAATCATAATATAGAAGAAATGGTCAATGGAGAAGGCTTTATAATCATGATTTTGTTCGAATATTTTCTAGGTTTCGGCAAGCTACAAAACACCAAGTATTCATTTCCTATACGATTGATGAAGATAATGATGAAGATGAGCCTGTAGAAGAACCGATTAACGGGTACTGCTGTACCTGTCAATCTGGTGAGAGAACTATAGGTACTTGTGCTCATATCACCAGTGTGTTATGGTTTTTAGGCTTTGCAAGACATCAACCCAATGTTAAGTATCCTTATAGGTCGTTAGTTAACACGACGTATGATGCATCTAACAGAAATCAGCAAAATGTTAACATACGAATAGTCGAAGATGATTTAAACTCGATTTTTCCATAGACAATTGTAATTAATATTTAACATTTACAAACTACCATTTACTTTGTTTTTTTTTGTATTGAAATCAAGTCCATGTTCTCTACTTGTCTTATATCTGATATCCGGGACAAGTTTCATGTCAACTAATGTATGTTTTAATGTTTCAACAATTCTTTCTTTAATTATTCTGGAACATGTTACGAGTGGAATTACCCCCATCCCCCCTAGATCCGCCACTGTTCAGTAGTTTTCTAAAGATAAGGCGGAACTGTAGTTTTGCTGGTATTCCATAACTGAGAAGCATTCATAAAAACATGATAATGCTTATATCGATCTAGCAGCACCTTTTATACCGCACTTCTTTAGTTTTCTGAAGATTTTCGGAGGTTTTCTGAAGAATAAAATACGATCCAACTATTTTTGACCACGGAATTCATATACAACACGCAAGTATGTATGAAGAACATGAGTTTCTCTTCTTCTAATAATAAATATTTTCGTTCACTTGACCGTAAATTAGTGCAGTTAACGTAAACCGAGCACTCGAATCCAATAACTTCAGAAGGCTATAACTCGAGAATAGTAGTTATTCAGACCCAGGTGCTATGGACTTTTTTAATCTACACATCAAGAAGTATCATTGACCAAACTTTCATCAAGTTTGACCGGGACCACTTTTCCATAAGGCGTGTTGCCTGGCCCTTTGATCTCGGACTTCCGGTTCCAGAGTTTCAACCGAAAGTTATGTTTTAAAGTCGCCGAAATAGTAGAAAATATGTGTTATTCGACGGGCCTTAGCAATGATGGGAACGAATATATACTTCCTGTTCTTATATCACTTCCATGTTTTGTAACCGGAAGTGGCACATTATAGTCACATAAATATGTGATATGACCCGTTTTGAAAAGTCGAGCTGTATTTACCTCGTTCCGATGTTCACGTTATTTCCGGTTAAAAAGCTATGTTCGGAAGTTTGGCAAAAATTATTAAATTTTCATAGTGAAATCTTTAGGTTTGTTCCAACATGAACTTTTGGACGGCCCAGAAACCGTCACGAAACTACTTGTACCGTTTGTTGTGCGCATGTTCGTAATTGTATCGCCCAGTTATCGTCCCATGACGGTAATCATATATTTGTCATTTTTGTTGGTGACAGCTTGTGTGCTTTTAGTCGATCAAAGGCTCAAAAAATTTAAAGAATTAAATCCTAGTGCTCAAGTCAGTCCAACCAGCACATTATGCATTTGCCCGATTACTGAAATGATCATCACGAAACCGTCACCGAAAGATCACAATTCTTGTTGGAACAGTGGGAAGGACGATCCGATGACGATCATATTTTTGTTGGAACGGATTTTCTTTACTGCGCAGGAGCGTTACCGTTTCGTGACGGTTCTCGGTCGTGTTGGAACAAACCTTTTATAATCGACGCAAAGTGACACGAAGAGTTCAAATATCGATTTCCGGTTGCACTTCCGGTCAGGTTGGGTAAAAACCTTTTTTTTTTTTTTTTTTTTTTTTTGTGTGAGAGTGGGAATCTTCTAAAGACCGTACCAGGCGAATCGTACCTGGCGTGTGTTGGATTCAGAGTAAACGGAGTACATCCGAACGCAGTTCCCCCTCTGGGGGCCTTGCCTCCGGATGCATCCGTGTTACAATGCCTACCAACTAAACCCACTCTCGGCTTACGCGCGTGGCACGTCTTTCCAGACCGTTCTCTCGCGCGCGCAGCCTCTCCTTCTCTACTATTTTCTTTTTCTCTCTGTTGCTTTATTGCTTTTGTTTACCCCTGTTGTCTCTCTCTTTCTATAATCTCTTTTCTTTTAATGATTTTTGTCACAGCCTCTATCACTTCTTTAAACTCCCTTTCCCCCCTTGTCACTATGGCCATAAAATTGTTTGCTCCTAAGATGCCTACTTTTGCATGTAGCTCCGCTCTTTCGTCATTAAATTTTCTGCATTCAAACACGCAATGTTCTGCTGTGTCGCTTACTCCGCAATCTACGCAACTATCATCTATTATCTTGCCTATCCTCTCAAGGTATGCTCTAAATGATCCGTGTCCCGTAAGGAATTGCGTGAAGAAGTAGTTCGTACTTTTATATTTGCACTTCACCCACTCCTCCACGTCAGGGATCAGAGTCCTTGTCCATGCAGCCCTCCGCTCGCTTTCCCACTCTTCTTGCCACTTTGTAATGGTTTCTCTCCTTTCTTCTGTCTTTTCCTCGTTAGTCTTTCCGTATGTTTGGGCTCTCTCTTTTACCTGCAGGTGTATTGGTGGTACCCCAGCTATAACTTGTAGGGCCACCGTCGAGGTCGTTCTGTAGGCGCACACAACCCTTAATAGGGCTTTTCTTTGGGCTTTCTCTAAGATGTTTTTGTACTTTTTCTTGTTTGTTACTTGATGCCACACCGGTGCCGCGTATAGGATTGTGGAGTGTATTACTTCCATTAGGATCCTTCTTTTCCCCGTACCTGGGCCTCCTATATTAGGCATGATTATTGCCAGGGCTGTTGCTCTTTGTTCTGCCTTATGTGCAGCATATTTGACGTGTTCGCCAAATATCTGCTTACTGTCCAGCATCACTCCCAAGTATCTAACCTTTTCGGCCGGCGTTATTCTTTCTCCTTCGAGGGTGAAGGAGATGTGCTCTCTGTCTCTAGGTCCTTTTAATATCAAGGCTTCCGTTTTATGCGTAGCGAGTGTCAACTCTCGATCATTCAGCCACGTTTTCACCCTTTCCAGTGCAGCATTCGCCGTGTTCACTATGAGCCTGTTTTCGTTTTGCTCTACTAGAACGACCAGGTCATCCGCGTATGCTATAGCCTGCGTCCCCTCTCCTAGATCTTCTTCTAGTATGTCATTGTAGAGGATGTTCCAGAGCAACGGTCCTAAGACCGAGCCCTGTGGCACCCCCGCCGATGTCTGCATAACATCTCCCCTCGCTATGTTAATTTTTCTACTTGTGAAGTATTCCTTCACTATATTTTGTAGGTATGGGGATATTTCCAAATTCTCCAGTATTTCGGTTATTACTCTCCAGCTTGCACAGTTGAAGGCATTTTTTATGTCCAGAAAGAAGGCCACCAACCACCTGCTCCTACATGTGGCAGTTAATTGCGTGATCTTACTGACTGCATCGATTGCGGACTTCCCTTTCCTAAATCCATATTGGCGTTCAGACAAGCCCCCTTTCTCCATTACTTCTTTTTCTAATCTCGTCTTTATAAGTATCTCAAAGACTTTGCCTATCGTGTTTAATAGGCATATCGGTCTGAAAGCTCCCGGTTCCCCAAGTTCCTTCCCAGGTTTGGGAATAAGTAAGAGGTTCGCCGTTTTCCATGCCTCTGGGAAGTTTTGCCTTCTGAGGAGGTCATTCATGATGTCTTTCACCCACGAAGCTTTTTCCTCTATGATTATCTTAACAATTTCTGGTAGAACTCTGTCGGGTCCGGGTGCTTTCCTGTCCTTGAGTACTTTCCCTGCCTCCATCACCTCCTCCATAGTGAAATCATCTGCCGGCGTTTCTACATGCCAAGGTGTGAATTCCCTAATCTCTCTCTGTGGGAATAGCTCTTCTGCTATCTCTCTTCTCCGGCTTTCTTCGATTTTGTGGATACTACTTCCTTTGAGATTTTTTGTCACTATCTTATATGCATCACCCCAGATGTCATTCTCGAGGTTATCGCACATTTCTTTCCAGCACCTTTTCTTTTCATTGTTGATTTCCTTTGAGAGTTCTTTCTTTAAAGATTTTAATCGCTCTATCTCTTCCTCCACCGGTTGATTCTTCTTTTTATCTCTAGTGACTTTCCTTCTTAGTTCGATATATCCCCTTCTTATTCCCTCTATGTTGTCTGTCCACCAATATGGGCGGCTGCTTATTCTTCCACCTTCTGGGCAACACCTTCTGGCAAGCTCTTTGACTTTTTCGTATCCCTCTTCATAGTTGTTGGGATATTCTTCCATTGCTCTGATTTCTTCTTTTAGCTTCTGTTTATCGATGTGTTTCGTTCTTCTGCCATCGTTAGTTTTCTTTACGTTCTCTCTTATCTTAAATAGGATGTGTCTATGGTGGGTAAATATTTCCCCTTCTAATACGTCCCATTCAGCCGTTTTCCTCCTCATCGTCGCCGTTGCTAGCGTGACATCTATGTGAGTCTGACTTTCTCCTCTAACAAAGGTTGGTTTGCCGTTATTAAGGGCCGATAGGTTCATTGCTTGAATTATCTCATTCCACATATCTCCTCTGTGATCATTTTGTGGTGCTCCCCATAGCACAGATTTAGCATTTATGTCGCCCGCAATAATCAGTCTCTTTTTCCCTCTTGCATGACTAGCTATGTCGTCCACTACTTTCTTGTATTCCCTGAGTGTGATATTAGGAGAGATGTAGGTCGCCAGCAGGACAAACATTCCAAGGTCCAGGACCACAAATCCCTCCTTCCTTATGCATGTTCTTATTCCTATTTCTCTGTTTCTAATATAGACTGCTACGTCTTGCTTCTTGTCTACAATCCATCTCCCTTTAGCTGTAATCTTTTTATTGGGTTCGGATACTATTACTAAATCCGCCCCCGTTTCTTCCCCTCTTAACGTGAGTATGTCATGTGCCGACCTACATCTCCCCAGGTTTGCTTGTATTATTACTACCCCTTTAAATGCTATTGTTGGATTGAATTTATTGGCTGACTACCCCCCCACTTTGTGATGTGGCTGTTCTATCTTCATTGAAACATTTCCTGTATTCAGGACAGTCGTTTGTGTCCGTTCTGTGTTCGCTGTTACATATTCCGCAGTAAGGTGTGTTTTGGCAGTTTTTCGCATCATGCCCTTCTTTCCAGCAGTTAAGGCACTTGTCTCCCCCTTTTCTTTCTTTGCATGTACTTCTTGTGTGTCCAAAATGTAAGCATGCATAACACCTCTTTGGCCTATATTTGGGCGCCACAATTTTGCTTGTGACCAACCCTATTCTGACCCACTTCTTATTTATTAGGGTTTGGGCTGCTTTGGTGTTTGCCGTAATTATTACTGTTTGACCCCCGCTATATCCCGCCTTTCTCTCCAGAATTTTTACTGTATCTCCTTCTCTCTGCCCCACTTGATCCTTCAATGCTTCAATGACCTCTTCGTCATCCATAGTTTTATCTACGTCATATATTATCAGCGTTTTGTCCGGGAGTTTGGAATTAACTTCTAGTCCCGTTTTGCTCGCTATCTGTTTAGTGAGGTCTTGTATTTTATTTCTTTCTCCTCTTATTTCCAATTTAAGATCTCCCTTCGCCGTTTCCTTTAGAGTTTTAATTTCTACTCCGCAATTTTTAACATCTACTTTATTTCTTACTTGTTGTACAAGTTGTGCATATGTTGTGTCGCCGCGTTTTATTAAGATGTTTCCCCATTCTGTTTTTCCTTTTAGATTTGGGACCACCACCGTAATGGTCGTCCCCATATCCTTTAGGGAACATTCCAGGGCCTTTCTGTAGTTCTCCCATGCTATACCTTGTCCAATTATGCAGAACAAATTTTGGTTTTTGTTCTCCCTCGCTTTAACTTCTTTTATGGCTTCAGCTAAATCTATTGCCGCGTCAAAACTCTCTGCCTCTCCCTCCTCGATCAATGTCGCATATGCCACCTTCGTATTTAACTTAGGACTTACGAAGTCCAATTGCTTGTTTTTATTGTGTTTGAGAAAGTATTGAGGCAATTTTCGAAAGATGGGATTTTTTAGAATAAGTTCAACCATCAAAATTTTGAAGTTGATGTCGCATCTATTTAAATAAACATTCTTTGGTAAAATGGAAGCCATTCTCTACGTTTGCGTCATCTGTTGTTCAATTGCCACAATTATAAAATAAATTAATAAAAATGACAGTGACACTAGTGACAGTGACATTTTAACATAACCTCAACTATCCGGTAAGTTATTTATAGTATTTATTTTAAAATTAAAAAAAGTAATTATATACTTATGTCTATTTAAAGTATTTTAATATGGAAAGATAATGCACTAGCGATTTTAATAAAATTATGCTTCATCGAATCAATCGAGGTAGATATGTTATCATAATATCTTGTAATCAAATTTATCATAAATAAATATTTACACCTATTAAACATGATTAATTTATCGTTTGTGCAACAAAAATAAAATTCTTTTATGTTACCACATCGTTTAAAAAGTTTTTATTGTTTGGTACTTGGATATATGTAATAGAATTTTTTATTGCTGTGCATAGTAATTATCAGGTAAATACAAAGTGAAGTAAATGTAGGTATTACTTATTTATATAAAGATTTTCGAAATATCCTATACAGTGTTGTTGGTTTATTTTATCAGTAAAGGAACAGTGAACAGTATCAGTATTTTTTTAATGTAAATATAAGTAGGACAGTAAATTCTTACATTAGTATCAATTGGGTCAATTGTATTCAAACCACACACAGTGGACAACCGTTTAGATTGTAGTACAGAATGTATTAAAAAAAAATAGATCTCTTTGATTAATTATTTCCGATAAACACTACATGTGCATATCAATCACACAGTGAATGTGAATACCAATAGATTTGTATAAAAAAAATATTGTACCTATACTTTACATCCTAGTACTTATTTACTGCATGGGCTTTTTTCCTAACACAGTAAAAAATTCAAAATATAAATGAATCAGCCATTATGAAAAGTGGTCATCTCCAGTTTTTTGAAATTTCCAGTTTCTGTCGAATTTGTATTTATTACACTTAGACACATCTATTCCATATGAAAATGGGTCAACTTTCAATATTATTACTGTATGCACAGCATACCCCGCAAACAGTTCAGTTTGAAAAGGAGTCATCTCTTATAGGTAACCTATTCTACAACATGATCTCTGAATGGCCTACTACCAGTTCCGAGGAAACTGGTTGTCACCTGAAATCTAATGTCTCACAGTCATACAAGATATGATTGATTGTTTCAGGTATGCTTAACTGTCAGATCACCAGGTATCCTTAACTGTCAGGCACCATGCCTGTTTTCTGAAGTACTTTAGCTCTGTTAGTGCATATCCATTAAATATACAGTGATGGGCGCACTAATAACCGGCAAAATAACGCAAAAGATGGAAAACATATTAAGTTGTGAGATAAAAAGAGTAGAGATGTTAAATTTATTGATAGTAACTTATAAGCTGACTTTATATTGACTGTTTTCCATCTTTAGATGTATCCGACGAGTTGAGAAATGCTATAACATTGACAGTTTTAGTTGACATACTCCTCTGATACGTCTAAAAGTGGGAAACAATCAATATAATGTCAATTTCATTCAGTTTTCCATCTTTTCCGCTATTTTGCCGGTTATTAGCGCGCTCATCACTGTATATTTTGCCATGTATTTGCCAAAATAAACAATTCTGAGCGAAAATGAAAATATTTGCTTTCTAAATAATTTGACGACAAAGAATGAACAAAACATAATAATCATATACATTATTTAAGTACCTAAAAAATAGCCACTTTAAAATATTAATATTTTGGTTAAATGTAGTAGAAGATTGATTCGCATCAATCAGATTTCCATTTCATTATTCATCCTTCTCAAACCTCTCTGTTAGTGATGTCCGCAATATTTTTAAAATCTTTTTATACACCCACAACTCAAATGATTTCAGTTTTTTCATTGATGTCACATTCAAGGTCCAAGTTTCCATTCCATAAAACAAAGTCGAGCAAACGTAGCACCTCGTCAACCTAACGTAACCCAAACTTTAAAATTCTTGTACGGAGCAATCTTTTTATTTTTTGAAATTTGCTTTAGCCATTTCTATTCTGATAAAGGAGAATATATAGGAGAGAGGAGAGTATTTATATCCATTTTTATAGTGGAGTATGTATAAGTTCTAGAACAATAGGGGAGTTTCTAGTTCAAAATTCCAAAAAGTTAAAATCAGTATAAAAAGCTGGAAGGAGATAGATGAACAGATAGTTTGACTAGAAATAAAAAAAGTCATGAGATAGTGATAGTAGGAGCTTATGTCCCAAGTGACAATGCCCACCCAAGCATAACACTTTTTTTAATAAATTAACAAACTATACTACACTCACCGGCAGAGAAAACGGGCACCCCAAAAAATGGGTCATTTTTAATGTCTTGTATTTCCTAAACCTGATGTCCGATTTAAGTAATTTTTTTAATATGTTATAGCCTTATTCTTTATCAATATCGCTGTAATAATATTGTTGCTAGACAGGTACATTGTCATTGTATACAGGGTGTACGAATCAAACTGTGTTTTTTTCTCAAACTTTGGAACACCCTGTGGAATGTTCTAGCTTTTATAAAATACTGAAATTATAACCAAACTATAGCCTCAGGTTTTCTTAACATTCTGTTTTTTGATTCATTCGCTTATGTTGGATAATAAAAAAGTTAAGCATTTTAACAACTACCCCTGTTTTTCGTTAATACAGGGTGTTTTTAAATAAGTACAGCAAACTTTAAGGGGTAATTCTGCATGATAAAATAATGACAGTTTGCTTTATAAACGTATGCCCGCAAATGCTTCGTTTCCGAGATAGGGGGTGTTGAAATTGTTCTTACAAACTGACGATTTATTTATTTCTCTAAAACGGTTTGTGTTATGCAAATGAAATTTGGTAGATTTTAAGAGGTAGTTATTGCGCATGTTTTGGCATACAATTAAGAATTTTATATTCACCATTGGCGTGCATACGGGTATAAATATTTTAGATATATCCCGTATGCACGCCAATGGTGAATATAAAATTCTCAATTGTATGCCAAAAAATGCGCAATAACTAGCTCTTAAAATCTACCAAATTTCATTTACATATCACAAAACGTTTTAGAGCAATAAATAAATCGTCAGTTTGTAAGAACAATTTCAACACCCCCTATCTCAGAAAGGAAGTATTTGCGGGCATAAGTTTATAAAGCAAACTGTCATTATTTTATCATGCAGAATTACCCCTTAAAGCTTGCCGTACTTATTGAAAAACACCCTGTATTGACGAAAAACAGGGGTAGTTGTTAAAGTGCCGAACTTTTTTATTATCCAACGTAAGCGAATGAATAAAAAAAGAGAATGTTAAGAAAATCTGTGGCTATAGTTGGGTTTTAATTTTAGTATTTTATAAAAGCTAGAACATTCCACACGGTGTTCCAAAGTTTGAGAAAAAACACAGTTTGATTCGTACACCCTGTATACAATGACAATGTACCTGTCTAGCAACAATATTATTACAGCGATATTGATAAAGAATAAGGCTATAACATATTAAAAAAATTACTTAATTCGGACATCAGGTTTAGGAAATACAAGACATTAAAAATGACCCTTTTTTTGGGGTGCCCGTTTTCCCTGCCGGTGAGTGTATATACAGGTAAGTAGTATTAAAACAAAAAAGGAAATCTGTGTACTTGAAGATTTTAACTTTAAGTACCCATCAGACTGGAACGTACCATAATATGTAAGATCAATCAACAAAAAAGATGACAGAAAGATTTCTGGTAACTACAGAGGAATTATTATCACCAGTTAAATAAGGAGATTATACTGCTATTCCGGTAGGTGTGAGTTGATGGAATTAATTAAAAATACCAAAAACAAGCCAACGGACGAACAGTAAAATATTTATTTATTTTGGTAACAAAAAGTGTTTTGCTTATACATCGCGTAAGAGGGTCTGTCATTGTTTCGGCCCAGCGAGCGGCCGATGTCTCTGGGGTGTTGTAACCGACTGACCGAGTGGCTGAAAAGAAACCACAGACGCTAATCTGTTTGTGTTTTACCATCTGACCAGATGGGCAATAAATTATTTAGATGTGGCGTTTAAAGGTTGAAACATTTCTGCAGTTTTACGTTTTCGAATGCATGTCGTCCAATTGTGAGTTATTGACATAAGGTCTGATAAGGTAATTAATTTATGGGGAATTCAGTTTGTTAAACTGAACACACCAAAAACATATGGTTAAGGATACATTCCGTTTTGTAAAACTGTGTCCCTCTTAGCATTTGGTTTGTATTTTACATGTGAATTTATATGACCCATATTATTTCGTTTTGAGAAAAGTTATTCAAAATTAAGAAAATAAAATTAGCAAAAATAGTAATTAAAGCGTGCCGCTATACTGCAAAACAGTAAATAATATATAATAATTGAATCAAAGTATGAAGAAATTGGGGAACAAAATGGTTTCTGGGCAGTAATATTGTGCATGGATAATACATATATTTACTCCTCAACAGATAATAGAAAAATGTAAAGCTCGAAATCTACATAGTCGGTTATCTTCTGGTTATAGATCTGGAACAAGCCTACTTTGAATGGAACGGACTTTTATGTGATAAATAAATGAAAGAAGATTCACCCACCTCAAAGAGCGGATTACCACATGCAGCTTGACATTGTCATAATTTTATTGAACGGTTATGATCATCGTCATGATGATGTATTCAAACATGACTTGTACAGGGTTATTCACTATATTTTGACCCCCCTGTAAACTGCTTCATTTACAGAATTAGAAAAAAATGTTAAATACAAAAGTTATTCGATTTTTAAATTATGATTTTTTGACATAATAATACATATATCATACTAGTGACGTCATCCATCTGAGTGTGATGACGTAATCGACTATTTTTTTAAATGAGAATAGGGGTCGTTTGCTAGCTCATTTGAAAGGTTCTCTATTCAGTAATATAAACATTAAGATAATTATTTATACAGGGTGTCCAATTTTTTTTTAATTAAATTAATTAACACAAAAAGAAGAGTGTATGTAATTTATTTAATTCAAAATACATTCTACTGCTGTCAGAAAACAGAAATAAATGTTAATTGAACAAATAAACATTACTTTTCACATAAATTCAAGGTTCAAGCTTCCACCCATCTGCCTCTTGGCAGTTTAAACATTGAATTTAAGCAAAAAGCAATGTTTATTTCTTATTTGAGCAATAAACTTTTATTTCTGTTTTCTAACAGCAGTAGAAGATATTTTGAAATAAATAAATTACATACATTCTTCTTTTTGTGTCAATTAATTTAATTAAAATTTTTTTTTTTTGAGACCCTGTATAAATAATTATTTTAATGTTTATATTACTGAATAGAGAATTGAATACCCTTTCAAATGAGCTATCACACGACCCCTATTCTTATTTAAAAAAATAGTCGATTACGTCATCACGCCCAGATGGATGACGTCACTAGTATGATATATATGTCAAAAAATCATAATTTAAAAGTCGAATAATTTTTGTTTTAAATATTTTTTTCTAATTCTGTAGATAAAGCAGTTTACAGGGGGGTCAAAATATAGTGAATAACCCTGTACATTTTAAAATAAGTTAGCAAGAGCGTAAAATGAAATTATTTTATATTAAGTGTATTAAAGTGTCAAAAACAGAATTAAAGCCTACTTAAGTGTATACCGACTTCCATTTTAATTGTTTAATTTGTGTATATGTAATCAAATTTACAATTTTATGACTTTATGATTTATATCATTTTTATTTTTTAATTAAATATTGTTACTGGTTAGTGGTGAAACGGCCGTGTCATATCCAGTTTGATACTCCTTAATTATGCTTTGGCATATGGTTTTCATATGGCTTAAACAAAATATTTTGATGATTGTTTTATCAATTATTTACAGTAAGTCATACCTGTCAATTTTTTTTGGTAAAAAGTAAAATAATATTCTTTACAAAGTCTATTTATATTCTGTTATAAATTAGTTGCAAGATATTTTATAAATTGTATTTGATTGCCTCAACATATGTATAATTCTAGGAATTATCAGAAATTTTTCCTACTTTTAAAATGTTTCTTTTTTTTAATTTATATCGAATAAAGTAGGTGCTGTCAATAGTAGACTACAGCTAAAATCGCACAACATAGTCTGTAAAAATATTGTTAATTGAAATAGGCTTAAGATTTGTGAGAAAATGTTAAGTATAAAAAATGATATAATATCTGTACAGGAAAGGTATTAGACATATTAATAAATAGTGCAATTGACAGAACTCTGAAAAAGTAGATGCAGTGTATGGGCCATTGAGCAGATTTATATATGCTTTCAACTTTAAAATGAGGGGGGACAAGCCACAAGCCTTCTCCTATTCAATGTTGAACCATTCAGATTTTAATTAGGATTTTCATAATTCGCCTAGAAAATCTTTATAATATAATAAAACAGTTCACCAAAAAATGTATTCAATATATTTCGCACAATAATTTTGCAATCTTGATTTTTGTATCAATATTTTACCTGTTAAACCCAGGCTAGAGTAACATAGGAACAATATTTGTTAAAAGAAAATATCAACTAAAATAAAAAACGACATTCGAATGATTCGAAATAATGCAGTTGTGCTCCAAAAATTTGACTACGACACTTTTTCTCTTTTGAAGAAATATGTTGGAACACATTAATATTATATGGTCGCTTTTGGAATTAATACTTTTTTATATGCGTTTTTTAAGGGAATCTAGCGCTTCTTCTTGTCACAAGTTCGAATGATACTGTTTTTAATGGTTTTGATTATTAATTGTAACATATCGTTTCGTTTCATCTACTGAAATATTTTTAAGGTTACGATATTACAGGTTTCTGAGGAAAAAGACGATACATAATCCATTTTGTTGGCGAGATGAAAAACACGATAAAAAATTTCATTTTTGTTAAAAACAAAAATGAAATTTTACAAGTTAATGGTACATTCCATGTCAAATCACTCAGGCAAAGCTTTTGGATCTCCGATTTTTCTGAAACTTGGTGTAAACGATATGAGCTCGTAGATAGAGGGGATAATTAAAAATTCTCGAGCGCCAGTAGTGACAAGTCTGTAAACTTTTACTGGAAATTTGACATAAATGTCAAAGTGATTAATTTAAAACATTGAAATTAAAAACATTAATAGGAAATAATATTAGTTGGCCAAGCTGTGGTGTATATTTTTACCTTAAATATACTTACGTTTTAAATACTGAATTTAAGTTTTTTTTAATACTTCGTAATATGTAATTATAAATTAATCTAAGCGCCATCTACACGATAATTGTAAAAGTAGCCGAAGTAAGAAATTAATATTTCATTAATAGAACCATATAGAACGTTAAAATGATTAGCAAAATCTTTAAAAATTCGATTACAATCTAATTACTTTTTTGCGTTGTAAATATTGAGTGATAACAATTAAATAATAAATTTAAAAATTGCCAGTGAAAGTTGCATTAGTAATCCGCTAAGAGCGACACCAGCGAAGCTCAGAGCGTATAGCTTCTGCGGGACGTAAAAATAAGATATTTAAGGTCAAAAAATCTTCTTCTTTTTTGTCTCAAAATGTTATTTTATGCGATTTTACAGTGATTTGGTGTTTATTTAAACAAATTTGCATTTTCTATCGTAAAGTATCAATGGAAAAAATAATATTTTAATAGACTTATGTCATTATATGGCATTATAACAAGTTATTTTGATTCAAAACAAGTTTTTGATCAAATTTTATAGTGTAGAAAACGTTAAAATACCGTTTTTTACATTTTCCTCCATTCCTAAAATACATCATAATCGATTTGGCTGAAAATTTGCCCACAGATAGCCAAAACATATGACTTTAAGTGGTTAGAAGGATTTGAATTATATTACAATACCAAAAAAGTTTTACTTGTACATGCAATAATATCAGACTGAAAAGTATACTAGTCCAGTCGGGATATCATTTGACCTTGTATGCCGAGCTGCCCAAAATTTTATTTTTCTAATCTTTAGGGGAGTCAATAGTAGCCTAAATTTAAAATCGCGAATGAAATCCTCCGTTGCGTTAGCCGATACTTTGATTTTATAGGAGAACTGTTTTCGGTCAATATCTCCGCCATTTTTAACTTTTCGACAAAAATGGTACGAACTGAAATTGTTCCAAATAAATCGTATTTACAATTATTATAATTTATTTTTAACAATTTTTGTCGTGAGGTCGATATTTTCTGAGTTAATTGTACTTACAGTAGACGCCTATATTTTTTACTATGATATTGAATGTAACTTTTTTGGTATTGTAATACACTAACCGGCAGAGAAAACGGGCACCCCAAAAAATGGGTCCTTTTTAATGTCTTGTATTTCCTAAACCTGATGTCCGATTTAAGTAATTTTTTAATATGTTATAGCCTTATTCTTTATCAATATCGCTGTAATAATATTGTTGCTAGACAGGTACATTGTCATTGTATACAGGGTGTACGAATCAAACTGTGTTTTTTTCTCAAACTTTGGAACACCCTGTGGAATGTTCTAGCTTTTATAAAATACTGAAATTATAACCAAACTATAGCCTCAGGTTTTCTTAACATTCTGTTTTTTGATTCATTCGCTTATGTTGGATAATAAAAAAGTTAAGCACTTTAACAACTACCCCTGTTTTTCGTTAATACAGTGTGTTTTTAAATAAGTACGGCAAACTTTAAGGGGTAATTCTGCATGATAAAATAATGACAGTTTGCTTTATAAACGTATGCCCGCAAATGCTTCGTTTCCGAGATAGGGGGTGTTGAAATTGTTCTTACAAACTGACGATTTATTTATTTCTCTAAAACAGTTTGTGATATGCAAATGAAATTTGGTAGATTTTAAGAGGTAGTTATTACGCATTTTTTGGCATACAATTAAGAATTTTATATTCACCATTGGCGTGCATACGGGTATAAATATTTTAGATATATCCCGTATGCACGCCAATGGTGAATATAAAATTCTCAATTGTATGCCAAAAAATGCGCAATAACTATCTCTTAAAATCTACCAAATTTCATTTGCATATCACAAACCGTTTTAGAGCAATAAATAAATCGTCAGTTTGTAAGAACAATTTCAACACCCCCTATCTCAGAATCGAAGTATTTGCAGGCATAAGTTTATAAAGCAAACTGTCATTATTTTATCATGCAGAATTACCCCTTAAAGCTTGCCGTACTTATTGAAAAACACCCTGTATTGACGAAAAACAGGGGTAGTTGTTGAAGTGCCTAACTTTTTTATTATCCAACATAAGCGAATGAATAAAAAAACAGAATGTTAAGAAAATCTGTGGCTATAGTTGGGTTTTAATTTTAGTATTTTATAAAAGCTAGAACATTCCACAGGGTGTTCCAAAGTTTGAGAAAAAAACACAGTTTGATTCGTACACTATGTATACAATGACAATGTACCTGTCTAGCAACAATATTATTACAGCGATATTGATAAAGAATAAGGCTATAACATATTAAAAAAATTACTTAAATCGTACATCAGGTTTATGAAATACAAGACATTAAAAATGACCCATTTTTTGGAGTGGCCGTTTTCTCTGCCGGTGAGTGTATAATTCAAATCCTTCTAACCACTTAAAGTCCTGTATTTTGGCTATCTGTGGGCAAATTTTCAAACAAATCGATTATGATGTATTTTGGGAATGGAGGGAAATGTAAAAAACGGTATTTTAACGTTTTCTACACTATAAAATTTGATCAAAAACTTGTTTTGAATCAAAATAACTTATTATAATGCCATATAATGACATTTTTCAGTGTCTTCTATTAAAATATTATGTTTTCCATGGATACTTTACGATAGAAAATCCAAATTTGTATAAATAAATACCAAATCACTGTAAAATCGATTAAAATAACATTTTGAGAAAAAAAAAGAAGAAGACAATTCGATCTTAGGTGTGTTTCATTTCTACACGCCGCAGATGCTATATACCAATTTTTAGACAAATCGGAGATCCAAAAGTTTTTTTGATCCAAAATTGAGTGATTTGAAATGGAATCACCCTAATACATTTTGAACGGGAAATGCGACATACATATATTTAATTTTACACTTAATGTAATTTATTTACCTCCACTCGTATATACTGAATTGTTGCAAAAACGTTAAAAGTCGTTTAATTTCTTATTTGGCCTTTTTATTATTTTTAATGACGCCCGGTGTATGTAGGTGTATGTAGTATGTACCTAATTTCAAGATAATAGAATTTTATCATAAGCTACATAATACACAAGTCTGTATAACATTCCTAATCTGTCTAACAATACGGTGTGAGGTGATGGGGATGGTATTTATGTTTTTACTAGAGCACAAATTAGTATTATGTCTTTTTATAGCGGTGGTGGCCCTTGGTCTCTCGACTACGATTCTTGCTATAGAAAATAGAAGTTTGAGGCTGGCAGTACGAAGATTAAATATGGAAAAAAACAATTGCGAAAAAAATTGCAATAGAGACCAATTGGCAAAGTACAGATTGCCGGACACTGTCAAGCCTTTGCTATATGATCTCTATCTTTATCCAGATCTAAAGACCGGACTATTTACAGGTAAGTGCACTTTTTTTATATGTATATATGTGTATATGTATGTGTATGATCTGATCTTTAAAACCAAAAACATATTTTTTTTGTGCCAGCGTAGCTCAGGCGGTAGTATGGTTGGCTCGACTGCTGGTAGGACGGAGTTCAAATTCCACCGCCGCCCGGCAAGAACAACTAGACATTTTTAAAAATATCTATAGGCCCCAGGTCGACTCAGCCTGAATAAAATGAGTACCTTGGGTAAAACCAGGGGTAATAATAGGCGGTTGAAGCGTGGCACTGGCCCTGTCACCTTGCTTGTATACCGTAGGCCCTAGATATAGCAGACTACCCTGCTATACTCCCAAAGCCACGTGAGCGGTATAAAACGGGAGACTATTATTATACATATTTTTTTTTGTTTCTTAGACGTTTTTTGGGTTTTTAGATGGTTAATTTATAATATAAACAAAATGTATGTATATTTTCTAAAATAATCTCAAGTAATTATGGATTTTGGTTATTACCTATATGTTTTTTGTTACATAAAACGTTAAAAAAGTCGGTTTGCTTTTTTTTACTTATCGTTAAGGGGGGGTATGGTTTGAAATATTTAATTTTTTTATTATTTCAAATAAAAGTGCATACTTTCAAGAATACTCTCTGAAAATTTCAAAATAATCGGAGTAAAATTACCAGAGATACAGCGTGTTGAATATCTCTACCTTCGACTCGCTTTGCCGCGACTTCGCGCCAGCACGCTTAAGCGTAGTGAGAAACGTTAAACAACTGTTCGCCTTCTCTTTTGTAGATTACTCCTCGATTCAAAAAACATATTCCAATGTGCATCACTTTACGATTTTACAGACACATAAGAAGATAAAGATTGAAGATGCAGTTGTCAAAACTTACGTATTTTTTCTCAAAACTGCTTTTTCAAATGCGGTGGACATTGTAACTGAAAAACTACTCGGCCGATCTACCTGATATTTTGCATAGATTTTCTTGAGGTAACAACGTCGAGATATTTTTCTTTTTTTGCTTATTTTTTGTTCAACAATAATAAATCTGTTGATTTTCACAAAATTTTTACCAAAAATTTCATTTTTTTGATTTCCAAATTTTTGATTGAGTGATACCAAAAATTCAAAAATCATTAAAAATAGAAAAACTCGACGTTGTGACCTCGTGAAACTCATAAGCTAATTAAATCTTTTTGAATTTTTTGTTTCGTATGATCTAGTGACGAGTTCTGATGTCCACCGCAAAATCCATTTTTTTGTGGGCTGTCTGTCAAAATTTGTCACCAATGGCTTACTTTTCACTATTTTGGATTTAATTTTTTTCTAAATATTCTTTGAATTGTACTTAATATGTTTATATTTAATTTAAAAATAAAATAATTGTACCATAGCTTCGAAAAAATTCACAAAAATTTGCTTGATATGTTGATTTCAAACCATACCCCCTTCCTTAAGCAACAATATTTCAAGTTTACAAAAATGTATATCTTAACAATACCGAAATAATAATAAGATCATTTTTACCTACAAAAATAAGAATAACATTTGTTGTCCGGGCTTTTTTTATTCATATTGTGTTCTTAGCCATAGTTCTAAAGTGTAATTAGCCTTTAACATCGCCTTAAATGTTTCACTACAAAAATTTTATTGAGGATATTATTAGTCTTCTTCCTCTTTATAAGCAATTCTGCTTGTTCGTTGGCAGATTGATATCTACGTCTTACGTCTATGGGAGGTTGTCATTCCATCCTTTATGCGTTCGTCTGATACTTCTGCAAATTGGAGATCGTTCTCTTGCTATTTTGACCACATGAGTCTTTCCCCACTCTGCTTATTTGGTTATTCCATTTTTTTGCTGTTTAGTGTCCATTCGTTTATACAGTCTACATTACATTTTCTTCTGTCTTCACTCCTCCTTCGATCTCTCAGAGTATTTCCTGTAAAATTCTTTTCAGTATTCTCATCTCTGCTGTTTCTAGTAGTTGTGTTGTAGTTGTGTCGGGTCTTGTTTCTTCTGCAAAAAAATGTGGCATTATTGACCTTATGCTAGATTTAAAAATTTTTTACTTCATCTCAGTGTTAATATGTCGATTTTGCCATATAGTGTTATTGAGGTATTCTGCCCGTCTATTTGCTTTTTGTGCTTGATCTCTCACTTCTTTGACTAGTAGACTAGTATTTGCAGTCTATCTTCATCTTGAGCTATCAATATTGCGTCTTCTTTCTTACCCGTTCTGCATTCTCTTCCGTTGTTGACACTTTTGAAGATGTCATCCATGATTAGATTGAAAAGCATAGGGGTCAATAACTCCTCTTGTCTTATTCCGCTGCCTATGTCTATAGTTTCTGTAAGTTGTCTATCTGTTCTGATTTCGGATTTGTTGTTTTGGTACTTATAGGGGAGTGAAATTAGAACGAAAACATGCATTGTTTCGGAAAAATTCAAACAAGCTTATATTTTTCTAAAACCTTTTTTGTTAGTTTATATACATGTTAAAGTAAAAAGTTATACTCGCATATTTAATGCTAATTGTTTATTCATTGTTTAAACAATAACAATTGTTTTGTACAAATAATTTTAAAAACATCGTTGAATTCATCATTTTACTTTGATCAAATATGTTTCTATTTTGTTTTTGGTTATGCTGAATCCGAATATGGCATTACAATTTGAAAATTCTTATACAGAAGCACTTATACAGTATGTTTGCGTAGCTAGGTACCACATGGAAAACTTTTTTATTATCAATTTTACGAAAAAAAGTTATTCTTCATAAAATGCTCTACCTGGTCTAGAATCTTATGATACAACCATCAGATATCAAATTTTTTTAGTTTTATACGAGGTATGTAAATAATATAAATTTTTCTTACGAGTTAAGTGCCTTTATTATTCACAATATTTTAATTAGAAGGATGTAATTGAACACTGAAACATATATGTTTTAATTCCAAACAACTTTTCTTAATAACAATTTTTGATATTGTGAATTATAAAGGTACTTTACTCTTGAGTGAAATTCATATTTTTTGACATACCTCGTATAAAATTATTAAAATTTTATATTTGATTGTTGCATCTTAGATTATATACGATGCAGAGTATTTTATAAGGAATAACTTTTTTTCGTAAGACTGATAATAAAACAGTTATCAATAGGTTCCAAGTTACGCAGACATACTGTATAAGAACTAAAAAAAATTTTTTTGCTGACCATTTATTATTGTTGAAGCTTATTATTAAATGTATTTTAGGTAAGTTTTACAGAAAAAAGTTTTGATCACTTTGTATAAACATTTTTTTAGCTGGTAATTTTCGGTCTTTGTATTACATTTTTGTTATCTTTCTTAATTTTCTTAAAAATAAATAGTTATTTCATTTCTAAAGTAAAATAATTTAGTGCATTTTAAAGACTACATCCTAATCTTAAAAAAACACCTACAAAACTGTAATAGATCTGAAGATGCATGGGATGCTGAAATAGCTATATGGAGATGGTGGTCCAGGAATGGAATAGAAACAAAAACTGCTTTTATTATTTTTCATCTTTACTCAGAATTGAATATTTAGAAACTGTCTTTCAGTCCTTTTCCTTGACGGAGAGAAGGTAAATGCGTGGCCAAAGTGTCCTATTTGCTTTCTCCTATTTTCGGCGTCTCTTGTGCTTATACAGGGTGTTCCGAAAAGATTGGTCATAAATTATACCACAGACTCTGGGGTCAAAAATAGGTTGATTGAACCTCACTTACCTATATACAATAGTGCACACAAAAAAAGTTACAGCCCTTTGAAGTTACAAAATGAAAATCGATTTTTTTTCATATATCGAAAACTCTCAGAGAATTTTTATTGAAAATGGACTTGTGGCATTTTTATGGCAGCAACATCTTAAAAAGAATTGAAGGGAAATTTGTGCACCCAATAAAAATTTTATGGGGGTTTTGTTCCCTTAAACCCCCCTAAACTTTTGTGTACGTTCCAATTAAATTATTATTGTGGCACAATTGGTTGAACACATTATTTTTAAAACTTTTTTGCCTCTTAGTACTTTTTCGATAAGCCAGTGTTTATCGAGATATTTTGAATATTTGTCGAATCCACCACATATTTTTATATGGTTAAGTACGATTATAATAGAGACCTGTTAATAATCTGAAGATTTATTTATAATTTGCATTTTTAGGTATATTTTGAAAAAGAAGCTACGACTCGTACGAAGCTCGTACATCTCGATAAAAGGTGACTTATGAAAAAAAGACTAAGAGGCAAAAGTTTTAAAAACGCTGTGTTTAACTAATGGTAACACAATAATAGTTTAATTGGAACGTACACAAACATTTGGGGGGTTTAAAGGAACAAAACCCCCATAAAATGTTTACGTAAATGTATTGAAAAAGAAGCCGCATCTCAATAAAAAGTGGCTTATCGAAAAAATGCTAAGAGGCAAAAAAGTTTTAAAAACGTTGTGTTTAACTAATGGTACCACAATAATGAATTAATTGGAACGTACACAAAAGTTTGGGGGGGTTTAAGGGAACAAAATCCCCATAAAAATTTTATGGGGTGGACAAATTTCACTATAATTTTGTTTTAAGATGTTCCTGCCATAAGAATGATACATGTCCGTTTTCAATAAAAAATCTCTAATAGTTTTCGATATATTGAAAAAAATCGATTTTCATTTTGTAACTTCAAAGGGCTGTAACTTTTTTTATGAGCACATTTGTACTAAGGTAAGTTCAATCGAACTATTTTTGACACCAGAATGTGTGGTATAATTTATGACCAATCTTTTTGGGACACCCTGTATATTGTAAAAACCAGAGATACAGGATGCAGCCAGAAAGCAGTTTATTAACGAAAAGTCTTGGATTTAAAATATTGTTTATTATATTTTTATTTCAATTATTCTAATTGTTTAAAAAGTAGTAAACTTTGTATCTAGGGCTTTTCGTTGTTTTTCTCGTTTTGCGAGAGATGTCGCTAGATTGCGTCTCAAAAGGTGGAACCATTGTATCGCGATGGTTTCCTTTAAATAGGCAGGGGTGTTAATATTCGCTTCAGAGTTGTGACTGCATAGCTTCACTGAAGATGCATGGGATGCTGAAATAGCTATATGAAGATGGTGGTCCAACTCTGAGTCGAATAGAAACAAAAACTGCCTTTATTATTATGTAATAGATCTGTTCAAACTTGAGTAATACCGTCTTAAAGTGGTGTTAATTCTGTAAAACTATGAAATTTTCAAAAATTACATTTTTTGAGACGTATCATTTGAATTAAATTTTTGAGATATTTTTTGAATAAAACATCGTTTAGTAAGTTGTTTGAAAGGTAAGTTGTGCAAAATTTAGAGTTTTATAAGAAAAATTGTATTAGTTACACATTTTTAAATAATTTTTAAACAAAATTCATGTAAGTCTCACTTTCAGCCCACACCGTACCTATGCCCATACATTTTGTTTCTTTTTATTATAACCATAACATAGTTTAATTATTCTTCTTTCATGTCCAATTTGTAAAATTTCATTTGATCGATTAGTTAAAGAATTACATTAAAATAACTCAACTGTGCACTTCGCCGTACGCTAGTTTACAGTGCGCCAATGTTTGTGAGAAGGGTGACTTTAGCGTTATTAATAAAAAATGATAGAAGCTACAGATTTAATTTTAGAAAAATCTTTATATAAGGTTTTTTTGTAAAATTTTCTGAATTTTGCAATGGTCAAGTCAATTTTTTTCTAAAATTTATATTTTCGGAGTTATTTAGAAAAAATCTAATTTCGTAGTTCATTTGTTTAATAAAAAATGAAGCACCCACTTCTTGAGTAGAACTTTTTGATATGTTGTTTATTAAACATTTCTTATTGAAATTACAAAAAGTTCTATCTTGTTTGATTTTTTCCGAAGTGAAAATCTATTATGCACTCCCCTATTAGATATTTTCAACAGTTTTTATGATAAGGGGAACTTCTCTATTATACAGAATGACTATACTTTTGTGTCTCCCTGTCAAATGCTTTCTTTAAGTTAATTTGTTACAGAAATGCTGGTTTATTATACTCTAGTGATTCCTCGTTAATTTTCTTATGACGAATATTGCATCTCTGTACTCTATCTTCCAGTACGAAAACCCTGCTGTTTATCTGCTAAACTTATCCTCTGATTCATTAATTGTTCTTCTAAAATATTAGTTGTTATTTTTTATAGTAGTATTTAACAAGTTTATACCTCTGTAGATTTCTGGTTGTTTTTTATCTCCTTTTTTAATCGTATAATTAGTTTGCTAGTTCCCCATTCTTCCGGTATAATTTTGTTAATTAGTATGTTAATTGTTCTGTCATTTACCGGCAGATTTTTTGTTCTTCAGCTTCTCAAGCATCTTTCGAACGTCCTGTGTATTTATGTTAACTTCTTCATTTGTGGTAATTTCTGGTGTTTCCTGTTCTAGCGTCAATTGAATCGTTTATTTCAGAAAGGGGTCAAGTCACAAAAACCTGCTTTTGAGAAAAACAAAAAAAAACGTGTTTACATTCAACAAAAATTTTATTTATATAAAATAAAAATTTTCACTAATAACCTGTATTGTTTGTCAAAAATTATTGTATTTTTCAAAAATTTATCTTGTTAATTTGTTTAAGAAAAAAATAACTAATTTTTTGCACTTGGTCCCTTTCTGAAATAAAGTTGGTGTTTACATTCAAAAAAATTTTATTTATATAAAATAAAAATTCTCACCAATAACCTGTAGTGTTTGTCAAAAAGTATTGTATTTTTCAAAAATTTTTCTTGTTAATTTGTTTAAGAAAAAAATAAATAATTTTTTGCACTTGGCCCCTTTCTGAAATAAAGTTGGTGGTTACACAATTTTTAAGCAAGGAGTCATGCGTTGTTGCATGGCATCTTTCTGCCCTATGGCAGCAATTGATTCCTTTCTGCAACAAAAGCTGTTTTTACGTTTAAATTAAAAAATTCCACCAAAAACTCATTTTGTCAAAATTAGTCACTTGACCCCTTTCTGAAATAAACGATTCAATTATTGTTCTTTCTTGCATATAGCTTTTTTAGATAGTTAATTCATGTATTCTTTTCTATGTGGTTTAGCTCTATTAATTTCTTTACCTACGCATACGTTCTTTGACATCTTTAAAGCGCCACATTTCGTTTTGCAGACCATGAAAATCATAAAATCATTGTTATGTTTCTTTCGAAAAACCTTCTCAGTGATCATTTTTTTGATTCTTTTTGCAAGTGTATATGTTTAGTTTCGTATTGTCTTGTAATGATCGTATACCTCTTTTGTTTTGATGGACATGCACTTCAAGTAAAATATTTGTTTCAGGAAAAGTAAATATCTCTTTGGAGATTTTAAAAGAAACAGAGAGCGTGAGCTTACACTCAAAGGGGCTCAATATTGCAAATGTGAAGGTTGCCTCCCAGCCAGGAACATTTATCACAGAAAAGACCTACGATTTACTCAACATCAAAAGACAAGATAATTCTAAATTTATACCTGGATTTGATAATATTGAGATTGAGTTTAATGGTGATATGAAAAACAGAATTGTGGGGTTATATACCAGCAGCTATACAACATCATCAGGGGAGAAAAGGTAAGTCTATGTAATAAATTTTTGGGGCTGGAAATTTTGATGGCTATACCAATTTTATAACTATAGAGCCATAAAAAGGCGTAATCAGAGGATATCTGCAATTATTAACTACCAATTTTTGGAAAATGACCTGATATTACTCGATTGTCATTATAGCCCAGTCAAATAAAGTTTTGAAACACGTTTTAGCATTTTGAAGTAACATTTTGTAGTAGATTTCAATTTGGGACCTTTAATAGCCTAGCTCTCTTCGTTATAGCCTAAACCAGTTGCAGAAAATCTACGACATTCTTAAAGACTACTAACGTATCAAAATAGTGTAATCACTTCTGTAAAATAATTGATTCTACGTGAATCTTGAGAAGAAAAAATGTCGCTGGCCAACCCAAACAAACGGCTTAGCTCAGGCTAGCGTACTAGCACCTATACTTTTCAAACCTGTACACCAATGACCAACCAACGCCAACTTTTACTAACAACTTTTTATAGGCAGACGACTTAGGTTACAACGCAAGGTTCAAGCTTTGAAGAGGTCGAACAAAAATGGGAAGCTGCTTATTAGCCCGATCAAAGAACAATCTGACCCACCAAAAAATAAAGGAAGGATCAAAATTTGGGAATAGGTAGTTGAAATTGTCTATTATTATATAAGAAAAAGTTTACAATTCTACATCCCCTCCATTTTTCAAAAATAGATGGGAATACCCCCCTCTCGAAGGTGAAAAATATACATTCAAAATAAGTCCGGAATTGGATAAAATGACTAATTCTAAGCAACTTTTATTCTATAGAGTTTTTTTCCCTAAGTCAATACTTTTCGAGTTATTTTCAAGTGAATATGTTCATTTTTAACAGAAAAAAACATGTTTTTGGACGGTTTTTCGGAGATAACTCAAAAAGTAAGTATTTCAGCGAAAAAAATATTAGCAAAAATATAGCTTATAAAAAACTGAAAAAAATGGTGTATGATTGATGTCTGTAGACCCAGTAGAAGCAGAGTTATAGCTAATGAAAAGTAGATTCTTCTTCATCAAATTCCAAATCGAATATTTTAATGTGAAATAACCCAAAACGGAGCACTTTTCGGGGAAATTCATTTCAACTTTTTTAAAGTGTTTAAAAAAAGGATTATTTTTGATTTTTAAAAAAACTTGTAACATTAAAAGTAAGTGAGTTACGCTGAAAATATTGTTGGTCCCTTTTATTTTTTGGAAAAAAAAAAGATCGCGAAAATCATCCTATAATTAGCATCACAAATAAATTTTATCATTACCACTTCTCAAGTTACTTTGCTTATGTATTATTTATATGATCTGTAAGTTTCATCGGTTCAAAGTGCTTATTTTTGAAAAAGCTGTAGTTAAAATGGCTTGAACGAGTAACTAATCGCGAGTTTAGGCAAATTTTGAACATCCATAGCATAATCAATTTTAGTATAACAAGAAAACAAAAAAGGAAAAATAATCAGAAAAGCAAAACGTACATTTTTTTACTGTTTAAGATTTTTGGTATTACTAATAATTTTTACGTTAATTCCATGAACAATTCCATTTTTTTTCAAAATTAAAATTTTTGTTTTATTTTAAACCCAATTTTTTTCAAAACTGAGCACTTTGAACTTGATGCGGTTACGATTAATTTTATTTAGGAGGTGATTTTCGCGATTTTTGTACCAAAAAATAAAAGGGACCAACAATATTTTGAGCGTAACTCAGTTATTTTTAATGTTAGAATCTTTTTTAAAAAACAAAAATAAACCTTTTTTTAAACACTTTAACAAAGTTGTAATGAATTTTCCCCGAAAAGTGTTCTGTTTTTTGGTTATTTCACATTGAAATATTCGATTTGGAATTTGACGAAGAAGAACCTACTTTTCATTAGCTACAACTCTGCTTATACTGGGTCTGCAGACCTCACGCGTACACCATTTTTTTCAATTTTTTATAAGCTATATTTTTACTAAGAATATTTTTTTCGCTAGAGTACTTACTTTTTGAGTTATCTGCAAAAACCGTCTATAAACATTTTTTTTGTTAAAAATGAACATATTCACTCGCAAATAACTCGAAAAGTATTGAATTAATTAGTGAACCTCTATAGAACAAAAGTTGCTTAGAATTAGTCATATCCAATTCCGGGCCTATTTTGAACGTATATTTTTTCACTCACGAGGAAATATTTTTCACCCGGTATTTCCCAATTTTTGTAAAATGGAGGGGATGTAGAATTGTAAACTTTTTCTTATATAATAATAGACAATTTCAACTACCTATTTCCAAATTTTCATCCTTCCTTTATTTTTTTGGAAGTGTTCGTAAAATTTTGTGTTTCCTGATCAGGCTGTATAGTCTAAGATACGATATAAGGTCGATTTGCACCGATCTGTTTAAGAGGCTACAGTAGCGATCAACAGGTAGCAACAAACGCGTTCCAAGATTGCGGCTCTAATTTTGAATATGTTGTCGAGATATTTGGCACACATATTCGTAATATAATAAAGAATGGCGGTACAGAGCCCAATTTCAGAAATTTGTTAGTACGTGGAAATTACTCTATAACTAAATAAAATATTGGAAAAAAGGAGCCTGTACCGCCATTAAAAAGAAAAAAAAAACTTTCTTCAAATAAACTTTTTTATCCCATGCCTAGATTTTGTGTAATCTTGGAACTACTAAAATTTTTTATTTCTAACGAGAAATCGAACATATTATAACTAAATAACTAATTAGGCAACATAGAGAAATTATCACTGTCATTTTGACAAACCTGCGTCAGATTTTCTCTAATCTGTTCTGTCATCTTTATAGGTCTGGATCCCGCGTATGAAAAAAAAGTTTATTAATAGCAAGCTGAAAATTTGGTAATAGCTTAAGGGTGTCTAGTCGGACAAACTTTGATATATGGGAACACTGGAACAGGGGAAGTTTTAACTGTTCCACAATTAAAACTGCCCCTGTTCCAGTGTTCCCATATATCAAAGTTTATCCAACTAGACACCCTTAAGCTATTAACAAATTTTCAGCTTGCTATTAATCAACTTTTTTTTCATACGCGGGATCCAGACCTATTATCGATATCTGTTCAATGCAGTTGTGTGTTAATTTAAGAATTCGTTTTTGTTGTTTCATAGGAAAGTAGTGTTTATTGATAGTTAATTTATTATATATTTGTTGTTGTTGTATAAGTTGTTGTCCTCTTTGAAAGAATAGATTGTTGTTAATTGTGAGTTTTAGTTATATGTACAGTCGGAAAAATCAAAGAATACCCATGAAGGAACATGTAAAACACGCTGTATTTTCCTGTCACCGTGTCACAAAGAAAATTGCCCAGGGGAAGTACATGTAATAATAATTATTACATGTACTTGCGCTGGCCATTTTTTTGTGTGACACGGTGACAGGAAAATACAGCGTGTTTTATATGTTCCTTCATGGGTATTCTTTCATTTTTCCGACTGTACATAGATAGGTAAGTATTTTTACGTAAAAATATTTCGAATTCTAATGCGAGTATATAAAGTTTTAGGAGGATTTTTTATTCTAAAAATATTATCAATAGTTTAACAAAATGGAAAAAGTAAATCAAACGAAAAATAAAGTGAAACCTTCCAAGAAAAAGTCCGTTTAAAAACCGTGCCAAAATTATGCGAAAATCGAAATTTGTTTCGCTTCACAACAAAAAATGATTATTTATTATTGTTTTATTATTAAATATTTTATGCACAAATACCTTTCTAAATACCTATCTTAACATAAAATTTTCACCCATTTTGGTTTATTTTTATAAATATCTATTTATTAATAATAAAATCGTTTTCTATTACTTCCATTTAGCGCGACTATGATATTGTCAAAATATTAATCTTAGATAATGTCAAAGATTACCACTGTTGCCAAAGTTTATGATACTATCGCCCGAAGTTATATTTTGTTACTACCTGTTGATCGCTACTGTTTACTCTTAATGGATAAAAATTATTGCATATGTAATTTAGCATGTTAACAATTGCAAAAAACCAGGGTTGTCCAATCTAATCTTGTTCTAACTATATTTAATTAATAATTAAAAAATTACATTTTTTTTATGAATTTAAAAAAAAATTTCGACCGGGGCAAATATTATTTCAGATTTTTTGGATCATTCTAAACAAAAAAAGTCTTTTGTAATTTTTCTCTAAGTTGATCGTTTTCTAGTTATAAACAATTTAAAACTGAAAAAAGAAGGAAAGATGACGATTTTCAAGGCTCAACAACATAAGTATAAAATATCATTTTTGAAATTACGAAGTACCTAAATTTAAGTTGAAACCTTAATCTATCAGTTCCTGATAAGCCTTTTGGACTTATTTCATTCTGAAACATTGTTTTTTAGTTGTTAATGCCCGTCTCCCCATAAGAAACCTTTCTCATTAACAATTAAAAAAATATGTTTCAGTATAAAACATGGCTAAAATTCTTATCGGGACCTGATAGAAAAAGGCTTGAACTTGAATTTATGTACTTGATGATTACAAAAATCATATTTTTTACTTGTGTTTTTGAGCCTTGAAAATTGTCATCTTTCGTTCTTTTTTCAGTTATAAATTGTTTATAACTCGAAAACGATCAACTTTAGAAAAAAATTACAAATGACCTTTTTTTATAACTTTATTATTTGTACTGCGATTTTCAAGATTCTTGCATCAGTTTGTAGGCACATGTTTTGATGTCGTTTGTTATTATGTATTCCGGTAACAAAATTTTTTTGCTTAGATGGCAATTTTGTGGTGGAATTTTGTGCCGGTGAGTGTAGTAAAGTCAAGGGTACAAATTCTTTTGCTTTTAAAGCCTTCATCTTTGGCGTGTCATAGACGGCTGATTTTCAAAGGAATCGTTTTGAAATTTTTTTGTCAAAAGTTGAACTTTTAATCTTTCAAATGGTGCTTTTTAAATGAGTTAATGTTTATAAAGCACCGGTGAATTTTTGAGAAAAAAAAAAGAGCTAACTCGGGTTCTAAGAGTCGTGGACTGTATCAAAGAGGGTCTTGTTAAAATAGGTACTTCCCCGGTCTATTTCAGCTAGGACATGCTTGACAGTTAAAGTTTGATATTTACAGAATCTTGTCTATACTAAACAATATTCTTCTTCTTTTTCTTCTTGTAATAGGACTATGTCCTGTTTCTTCTGTTACAGTCTCTGCTGCGATCCGGAGCTCCAGCTCTCGTACCATCGTTTTTGGGTCTTTCTATGGGTCGCTTGGTGTTGGGCTTCTGTGTCTTCGCCCATTTCTCCATACGTTCAGGGTCCATCCGATCTACGTGGTCTCTCCACATGCGTCGTCGTGCTCTTGTCCATCTCACTACGTCTTGAACGCCTAGCTCTCTCAATGTGTCTTCGTTTCGTATTCTATCTCTGAGTAAACAATATTATTAATATAATATTAATATAAATATGTCAACAACTACATTCACCTACTCACGGCTGTTGATTGTTTGCTTTTCACGGTCACAGAGTATTGCCAAAATTTTCAAAGGAAATTAATCGATAAATGTGGTTAAAATAAGGTATCCGGTTAGTTGAACCAACCATTGCCGATTAGTACCACGTTAAATTATCTGTGAAGTTTAAATAAGTAACATTTTTTTTTCTATTTAAATTAATTCTAGTTGATAATATAATTGAGTTGTATTTCCGATGGTACGAGATTTACATTCCCAAAATTATTTAGGAAACTCATTAAATAAAAAACAGAAGTAGTAGTTAAAAGGAAAAACTAAATGATCTACTAAATGGTATAACTTAGTTGCTATATAAGACACCTGGTTGACAAAGAATTCCTTCGAATGAGCCTTATACAGGGTGTTTCATTGGGAAAGTAACATACGTTAACTGTAGAAAGAGGACACTTGGGCGATCTCAAAAATAGCATACTTAATGGATCTTACGAGTACTCCATTAATAACAAAGATACTGGGTGTTTTATCTATTTTGCCATTTTCTTAATTGGTTCATAACTTTTTAACTACACTGTATATTTATTTTATATTTGGCACGCAAATATCATTTAAGGTGTACAATAAATTAATTTATTTACAATTGTAAAAAATGCAGATCCGGATTAAAAAATATTGGAAAAATGTTCCGACCCCAAAACAACACCCTGTACATGAAATTTTTTTAAAATGGACTTTTCAGTTGAAAAGAGGATGGAAAACTAAATTCAGTGGTATAATTTGAATTTTCGGCAAAATGATTTTTCTGGTGAAATTTTGAATTTTAATTCGGAAATTAAGTGAATTGCGAGAGCTCTAAGTAGAAAAAAATTGAAATACACAACTTGTCAACCTCACTGTATATTGATTTTATATTTAGCACGCAAATATTCTTTTAGGTGTCCAATCAATTAATTTATTTACAATTATAAAAAATCCAGGTCCGGTTTAAAAAAATATTCCGACCCAAAAAAACACCTTGTATATTAATTTTCTTTAAAATGGATTTCGCATTTGAAAAGAGGATGAGAAACAAAATTAGTGGTATACTTTGAATTTTCGACAAAATGATTTTTCTGGTAAAATTTTGAATTTGAATTCTGAAATTATGTCAATTGCGAGAGCTCTTGTAGAAAAAATTAAAATGCGACTTAATTTTAATTATGTAATACCATTATTTAATCTAAATTGGTAAAATGTTAATATTTTAGTGTTTTCTTATTATGTGTGAAAAATAGTTTTTGGCGAATATTCATCTTTAAATAATGAATAAAAATTAAAGGGTCAATAAAGAATACATCACTTTAATCAACAAAATAGCTAAAAATTATAACAAAACAGCGAAAATTTGCAGCGTTTAAAACTAAATTACTTATTTAAAATTACCACCATCAAAAATTATTTTTTTTATACGTAGGTACGGTAAATTTTTGTAGTTAGGTACATAGCGTCATGTGTACTGTGTACTGTGTGTGTTGAGTAAGTGTCTTGTTACATTGCAAAGTCGACGTCATTGTCTTTGCAAAGAGACGCTAATTGTATTCGAACGTCTGCGGTCCCTCCGGTGAGTACCGATCCCACAAGGACAGAAACTATTTTCATTTATTAATTTATAATAAACGAAAAATTTCTGACTCTGGTGAGATTCGAACTCACGACCATTCGGACCTTTCGATCCAAAGGTAGGCGCTCTTACCACTGAGCCACAGAGGGGGTCATCAAAAATTATTGTTATGTGTGCAAATGTTAATATTTTACCAATTTAGATTAAATAATGGTATTAATTAAAATTAAGTCATATTTTAATTTAGTTTACTTTGAGCTTCGCAATTCACATAATTTCAGAATTCAAATTCAAATTTTTACCAGAAAAATAATTTTGCCGAAAATTCAAAGTATACCACTAATTTTGTTTTTCATCCTCTTTTCAAATGCAAAATCCATTTTAAAAAAATTTAATATACAAGGTGTTTTTTTGGGTTGGAACATTTAACAATATTTTTTAATCCGGACCTGGATTTTTTATAATTGTAATTAAATTAATTAACTGGACACCTAAAAGAATATTCGCGTGTTAAATATAAAATCAATATACAGTGTGGTTGACAAGTTGTAAGCTGTATTTCAATTTTTTTCTACTTAGAGCTCTCGCAATTCACTTAATTTCAGAATTCAAATTCCAAATTTAACCAGAAAAATCATTTTGCCGAAAATTCAAAGTATACCACTGAATTTAGTTTTTTATCCTCTTTTCAACTGAAAAATCCATTTAAAAAAAATTAATGTACAGGGTGTTTTGGGGTCGGAACATTTTTCCAATATTTTTTAATCCGGACCTGGATTTTTTACAATTGTAAATAAATTAATTTATTGTACGCCTTAAATGATATTTGCGTGCCAAATATGAAATAAATATACAGTGTGGTCAAAAAGTTATGAACCAATTAAGAAAATGGCAAAATAGATAAAACACCCAGTATCTTTGTTATTAATGGAGTAAGACCCATTAAGTATGGTATTTTTGAGACCGCCTAAGTATCCACTTTCTACAGTTAACGTATGTTACTTTACCAATGAAACACCCTGTATAGTGATGAGCGTGCTAATAACCGGCAAAATAGCGCAAAAGATGAAAAACGTATTAAGTTGTGAGATACAAAGAAATGAAACTAATCGAGGTGGTAAATTTAGCGATATTAACATATAAATTTAGATTATATTGATTGTTTCCCACCTTTACACGTATCAGTGGAGTATGTCAACTAAAACTGTCACTGTGACAGTGGCAGTTGCTAAACTCATCCGATACGTCTAAAGGTGGGAAACAATCGTAGTATGACAAAATTGATCCAAATAATGATGGCATAACCCAGACATCCAAAGTGAAAGTTATCCTCCAACACCAAATTGTTCTATATGGTCCACATAATGTTCAGAAAAAAGTCACACCATTTTGAGCGTCGGGTTTGGGTTTTCATTTTCGTAAATATTTCTAAAACTATGCGGTTTAGCATGAACCACCTTCTATACAAAAATGTTCTACATTAAATTTAAAATAAAAAAGGTCCTATGCATAAACCTTCTAAAATGAACGGTTCCAAAGTTACGGAGGTAGTATAGTGTAATTGGTCCAAAAAACGTCTAACCCAGACATCAAAAGTAAAAGTTTTCCTCCAACACCAAATTGTTCTATTGTACAGTGCTAGTCAAAAGTCCGTACCCCCCCTCGTATCTTTTGAACGGTTATACCTATAATAGTGAAATTTGGAGGGAGGAAATAAACGGACGTAAGCTTCTTAACTAGTCATGATAGGTGACGTAATAGTGACAGATGACGTTACAGAGCCACTGTGACCGATAATTTTAAATGGGACCTTATGGCAAGTGATACCTCGTTTGAAAGGTATTCAAAATACCTATTCAGTCATACTAATTGTGTTTGAGTTTAAGCTAATTTTGATGAATAACTGAAATAAATATAAAATTGGAGTTTCGCATTTAATTAATAAAAATTCAAAATTCCGCATATAATTACTTGTCAAAAAGGTTGACGTTGACGTAAAAACTATTAGAGAATTGAAAAACGTCAACCTTTTTGACAAAAAAACCATAGGCGAACAGTTGAATTTTTATTAATTAAATGCGAAACTAAAATATTATATTCATTTAATTTATTCACCAAAATTCAAATCAACTAAAACCCAAAAAAATTAGTATGACTGAATAGGTATTTTGAATACCTTTCAAACAAGGTATCACTTGCCATAGGGTCCCATTTAAAATTATCGGTCACAGTGGCTCTGCAACGTCATCTGTCACTATTACGTCACCTGTCATGACTAGTTAAGAAGCTCACGTCCGTTTATTTCCTCCCTCCAAATTTCACTATTATAGGTATAACCGTTCAAAAGATACGAGGGGGGGTACGGACTTTTGACTAGCACTGTATATGGTCCACATATTGTTCAGTAAAAAGTTACATCATTTTGAGCGTCCGTCCGGTTTGGGGGGGGGGGGGGGAGATGGGAGAGAAGTCGGTAGATTAGTAGTTTTTCGTCAATAGTTCTAAAACTATGCTTTAGCGTAAACAATGTTCTATACAAAAATGTTCTACATAAAATTTAAAACAAAAAAGGTCCTATAAATAATTATAAAATCAACGGTTCCAGAGTTATGGAGGGTGAAAAGTGGAGGTTTTCGATACTTTTTATATTATTTGGACAATTGATGATTATTTTGGGTGGTGAGGTTGACGTTTCTTCAAGGGCTTATCACTAACATACCATCGGCTACTAAAATAGCAAATTTTATTTACAAAAAAAATTTCTTTCATCGGTAATAATATTATAAATTGTCCAAAAGATATAAAAAGTATCGAAAACCTCCACTTTTCACCCTCCGTAACTCTGGAACGGTTGATTTTATAACAATTATGTATTGGACCTTTTTTGTTTTAAATTTTATGTAGAAAATTTGAGTATATAACATAATTTACGCTAAAGCATAGTTTTAGAAATATTGACGAAAAACGTAAAACAACTACTAATTTACCGACTTCTCCCCATCTCCCCCCCAAACCGGACGCTCAAATTGGCGTAACTTTTTACTGAACAATATGTGGACCATATAGAACAATTTTGTGTTGGAGGAAAACTTTTACTTTGGATGTCTGGGTTAGAACGTTTTTTGGACCAATTATAATATACTATCTCCGTAACTTTGGAACCGTTCATTTTAGAAGGATTATGCATAGGGCCTTTTGTATTTCAAATTTTATGTAGATTTTTGTATAGAAGGTTGTTCATGCTAAACTGCATAGTTTTAGAAATATTGACAAAAAACGTAAAAAAACTACAAATTTACCGATTTCTCCCCCCTCTCCCTCCCAAACCTGACGCTCAAAATGGTGTGACTTTTTTCTGAACATTATGTGGACCATATAGAAAATTTGGTGTTGGAGGATAACTTTCACTTTGGATGTCTGGGTTTGGGTCTAGTTATACCATACTATTCTGCTGGTTATTAGCGCGCTCATCACTGTACCACAGTATAAAGAGACTGTATTCTGAAAGTTGGTACATAACTTTATAGGTACCTTATAAATGTTATTTTAATGATAGAAAGTGGGAAAAACTCAAATATCATGAAATATTTTACTAAATCATTGTGAATAAGGCAAATTTTGAACGTGGTATTTATACATGTTCAAATATTCAAAAAATTCCTTATTTTTTGAAAATCGCTGGTTAATACTGTTTAAAGGTGATAAGAGATGCAAAAATTCAGTAAAATACCCGAAAATACTTGGGAAAACCGGATTTTTCGCATGTTTCAAGAAATCTCAAGCTTCTCTGAGTATAGGAAACACATCGTCTTATGTTGTTTTATAAACTTTTTGATAATATGCTGTTATTGATGTAGAGTGTAGAGAATTAAAACAGTTTGGAAAATCCAGTTAAAAACCCTCGAATAACGTTTGAAAACCTGTTTTTTTGCTCAAATGATGGTTGTGTTTTGTGTTTGCTTCTTTGAGGCCTGAAAATATTAGTTTTCATATATTTTTTGAAAATGAATTGGAGACGCATTGATGCATTTTGTACGGATCTCAAAATGTATGATTTACCCCACAAAATCTCTTAAAAACATTGAAAAACATGAGTTTTTGGAGGTTTGAAGATGTTTCGCCCAATTTTTGAATGTCCTAAGGGACTCGGTTACTTCAAATTATATTTAACCAATAAAAATACTTTGAGTTAATGGTAAGCAGTCTGTAAAATGGGGAAAATCCCCAAAAACCCATAAAAACAGTTTTTCCGATTTTTGAAGTGGACAAATATTGAAAAAATCAGAAATATATTTTTTGATAAACTGCACAAAATAAAAGAAATTAGACCTGCAGCCATTTCAAAAAAAAAAATTATATTTTTCGAAAATAAAAATTCGTTTTTAGGTTAATTCAATTTACAGGTCCATAAAAATAGATAAGTTTCGTAAAAGTTTCAATTATTCATATGAATTTTTTTAATCTTTTAAATATTAATTGCAACCCATCAAGAAAAAAAATATAAACGAAAATATGAGGTCTGGTTGTAAGGGGGAGGGGGTGGCGGTTTGTGGGAGGGCATTTTGTCTATCTTTACGGCGGATACCCTTTAGGATAAAGGGTTTTTGGATATGCCCGATCACCTACTCTAAAATATTTACCATCACTTCCGGTTATACCGAAAGTCGACTAAAACCTTATTTTAAACGTAATTCCCTGTGTACAAGTTCCCCCTATATCGATTAATAATCGATAGAACAGTTCTTGAGAATTCTGTCAATATAAGATTATGCTACTTTATATTGAGTGCTTTACGAGATACGACCAGTTCTGTTTTGAAACAGTGTCCGATTTGACACCCTGTATCTTTATAAATAATAAAAATATTTAGTACACATTTTTATATTATTATTTATTTGAACGGAACTAACAGTTTGCCGATAGAATAATATTCTGTATACAACGTAAGTAATTCAAAAAGAGGACTTTTCAACTTTCTTAAATATTTCACCCTATATATTATGTTGCTATTAGAAAAAACTAATTTTTATTATTTTCAAATTTTCGTAGTCTCCTCGTATGCTGTGTTTATCGGAAATACCAATAAACTGTTTATTATAACATGACCCTAATATTTAAAATGTGTGGTGCATACAGCACAGGACGCTGCATCTCGTGTAATTAATTCTGTTTTTTTCACATAAACTAATTTACAATATTATTATTATATAACGTACAGTATTTACCACAAACAAACATTGTCTAGATAAGATACACAAAATTAGTTGGAAGTTCTTAGATATGCACACGAATCTTTACTCTTTTGTTAGTCTTTATAAATAGAGATTGGCGATATCTATGAAGAAAATATGTTTAATTTTTGCATTTATTCCAAGTATTTGGGCTCTTGTATTGAAACCGAATAACAAAATATATTGATATTATACTTATAACAGAAAAATATTAATAGGTACTGAGATTCATCGAGAAATTACTATTGCCTACTATCTTTAATGGAAATAGAACGACAATTTCAGTTGAGAAAGCACGTTTATTGTGACGGTTCTATTTAAATTTCGAAACTTATTTTTTAGCGATAGAATATTGAGAAATTCATCAGTCCGTTTTAAGTCCACTGCAGGCCATTGGCCTCCCCTGTTACAGTCAGAGTGCACGGTCTTGTACAGTACGGATCCAATTTTTCGTCTTTCTTCTCTTTCTCGCTTTCGTTTATTTGTTTTTGTTGTCCATTCAATTAATTTACGTGTCCTCCTTACATCATTTTTGCTAGGTTAGCTTGCTTGGTTAGCCCATCTTCGTTTCAATCTCCTATCTCTCTCCTCACAACATCTGTAAATCTGGTTCTGCATATCAGATTGCTGACTGGCTGGATCAGCGCATATTTATCTGGATAAACTGTGTACTGTAAATAGTATACTTTCTGTTTTTGACTTCCATCTTGGTCCAGTGTTTTCTTGTTGTCTCGTTGTAGTTATTTTCTAGCTGTTGTATGGTTTTCCTCTTTTTTTTTCATCTAGTTGGTATTCAAGTGCTTGTCTCACTATGTTGTTTTGATCTTTCCTCAAAGTATGGCCAATCCATTTCCGTTTTTTCCATGACTGTCGTAGATATGTTAATTTGTTTTGTTCGTTCCCATAGTTTTGTATTTGTTATTCTGTTGGGCAAGTATATCTTCAGGATTTTTCTTAAATATTTGTTTTTGTAGTTATTTAGTTGTAATTTCGCCCTCTTTCTAAGTTTCCGCCCCATAAAGTAGTATACGTTTGATAGCAGCTATTAAAGATTTTAATTTTTGTTGTCTCCGATATTTCTTTGTTTGCCAAATTTTATTTAAACTGTTAAATGCATTTTAAGCCTTTGTTATTCTCGTCTGCATATCGTAAAATAGTTATATTAGTAGCATACAAAAATTTAAATAACATTGAAGACATTTTTGGGTACTGAAAATCAAAACATTTTTTTTTATTGACACTGTAACGATTGGTATTCTCCTTTTCATGAACATTTTTCAGTGCGTCACAAATTATAGAAAAAAAGGTAAGTCCGTGATAATACACATTTATGACATTTATTCTAACGTGGCATTTTAGTTAAATCTGACAGTTGTCAAATTTTATTTTCAATTTGGAATAAAACCAAATCAATTGTGTCTATTGCATTTATAAAATGGTATTTTCTTTCATTTGTATAGTCTTATAAATTGTACAGATTATATTGATAATAGTATTATTTTATTTAATAAATAATTCTTTTTTGATTATGGCGCCATCTATCGACAACTAGAATAATCACCAAACTAGAATAATTACCAAAGTATTCACAGACGTGCCTTTTTTTCTGTCACATACAATTTAATGCGTTAGAGAGAAATCGAAAAACTGTGACGCACTGAAAGATGATCATGAGAAAAAGAATATCGTAAAATTTTATACAGTTAACATATTGTCTTTGTTAACTGTGAATGAAGTACTAATAGGTATGTTAATCAAGTTTTATTTAACATTAAAACATGTGTAAGCAGTCACATCACGAATATTTTATTTTTTTAACATCTCGAAGACATTGGCACACTTACCAATATTTCGACGAGATCGTTTCATCGCTGAGACTATTATGGTACCGTTATTCGTCAATTGCAAATCTATTGTATTTATAGTCTGATCAAATAAAATTACAATACACGTAAATCAAAATGTAATTCAGTACAGACCGGAACAAATTTTATATCAAAGTTTAGGTAAAAAAAAAGATATATAATATATTTTCTATATAACGGAATCATTGTTTAAATAATCAAAACTGGGTTATTTTGCACACAATTTACTTTTTAACTGCTGCGGTAATGTATGTTTTTATTGAAGGCCTTTACGATTTTTTTTGCAAAGTTAAATATAAAAGCTTTCATTTAAGACTTGGTAAATTATATTTGACCGTTAATTTATTTAAATAATTATAAATAAAACTTGAAAAAATTTTTGCCAAAAATTATTATTTAAATTATAAATAAGCACTATAAATATTTTATTTTGCAGAAAAACTTGCGTAATCTTACCAACATGAACAAAAAAAATTTGGTTGAAGAGTATTTAATAGTTTACGAGATATTTAATTTGTTTTTTAAATATTACTACCTTTTCAATTGCAAAATCGCGGTTGTTGCCCATAGTATGTATATCATTTTTTTTGTTTTTATATAAATTTTCTACAAATGCATTGAGAAATGAAAATTTCAATAAAACTCCTCTTCAATATGGCATTTGAAAATGGTTATAATTTGTTTATAACTTGTTTTTTTAATAACATGGCGGGAATTTAAAAATTTTGAAATGCCGTTTCGATATTCGTGTTCCTGACAATTTTTCACACGTTTGAATAAAAAAAGGTTTTTTAGGGCCATTTTTTGCAGAGATAGTCTTTAAAAATTCGTACCTAATTTGTTTATAATGGCCATTCCACGAACATACGCCTGTTCGCCTGTAATATTTTACTATGCAACATAAGAAGTACGAAAGTAAATGGCGCTAATAATTATTACAATAAACAACAATGTAATTTGCAATTTACTTTCGTTCTTCTTATTTTGCACAGTAAAATATTCGTTGTCGAAGTAATCCAAAACAGGCGTATGTTCGTGGAATGGCCCATATATCAATATTAACATTTAAAAATGCGTGAGTATGTACATCTATGAACCCTACTGGTCCGAGAGCTGTGAGACATTTTTGAGTAGGTATTTTAGGCAACCTGAAATTTTTTCAGGTGACTCTTCCATGATAGCCTAATACAAAAATGCCGGTCTGGCTGGAGGGTAGCGGTTATTTTCCCCAAAAATCCCCCCCAAAGTTAAAAAAAAGGGTAAACATTGATATTACAAAAAATATCATTGGCGTGACTTTAAACTAAATTTAAATATTTAAATATGAAGAAAATAAACAGGCCAGGCGATTTGAGGACGATTTTAACTCTGCAAGATACTTGCATGGGCGCCCCAGGATTATTTCCAGGGGGTGCATCTGAACTGAACTTCAGAAGATTTCATCTGGATCTGTACATACTATTAACGAGTATAAAATATACAACTATACACATGCATAGCTATGTACATTTCTTCCGGACAGGGAGGTGCAATTGTTATTTTTACAGGGTATTTTTTAATATTAAAAATAAATATTCTAAAAAAGACAGGTTCTTTTTGGTGTAATTTTCTAACTGCCAGGTGAAACAAATAACGCGTGCATGTGAATGAAAAGGGCTATAGGTAATTCTTCAACATCTAACGGAAATGGATGGATACTAACAGATTTTGCCAAGGAATTAAAAAATATTAAATTTAAGTAGTTAAATTTTTAATTGAACATTGGTCTACAGAGGAGATGGTGCCTTTTATTGGTAATTTATTAATAAATTTAAATTATGATTTATGTGATTCGTATGTTGTAAATACTGATGGTATAGAAATGTCGATCGACGATAACATGACCTGCGAAAATCACAAAGAAGCCGACACGAAGATAGTTCATCACGTATGTAAGCTTAATACATTAGCAAAGACCAATATTCTTATTAAAACTTCGGATACAGATGTTTTGATAATTGAGCTTGGAAACATGGATAATCTCTAAAGTGACGATCTAGAGATTTTTATTGAGTATGGTACTGGAAATTTTAAAATATACATAAATATAACGAAGCTACATACGGAATTAGAGCCGTCTTTATGTACGAGATTGTTTGCCTCAATCAGTTTATGATTGCTATAGTTCATCAGCGAACCAAAGAGAATTTCAGGTATATTGCTGAGGGTAAGCTTACATACATGTTCTTTTTATAACTGAAATCTTTTTTTTAGTTAACTCAATTTTCTGCTTCTTCGTGTGCCTCATCCTTTCATGCCACTGGCGATCATCACGGCCCATTTTATTCTCTCTGCAGCGATTCTGAAGAGTTCTATTGTTGTTTTTAACACACCACTACTTTAAAATTTTCAACCAGGATATGCATCGTCTTCCCGGTTCTCTTTTTTCTAACACTTTTCCTTATATAACCAATCACATCACGTTTTTTATTTCTTAGTATATGACCAAAGTAGCTCATTTTCCTTTTCTTCATAGTGTTGAGTATTTATTTTTCCTTTTTCATCTTTCTTAATGTTTCTGTGTTTGTTACGTGTTGTGTCCATGATATTTTTTATATTATTCGATAACACCATATCTCAACAATTTCAAGCCTTTTTTCAGATGCGCCCGTGATTGTCCAGGCTTCGACTTCGTATAAAAGGAGAGAGAATACGTAGCAACTCAATTAATTAATCACTAATTAATTTTTAATTAATTCTAAATATATATTCTAAATATATATTACAGATCATGTAGAAGAGGAATCTGAGTCTCGAGAGGAGTCTGACGAAGAAGAAGATAATGAATATTCAAGCTTAGATGAGGAGTTTGAAGAAGTAGTACAAGATTCGGACACATAATTAATTTAGTTTATAGTTTTCTGCTTCTCTACCTATATATTTATAATAATAAATTTGTTTTTTTTTGCCATATTTGCAAAATCTATTGTATAGTACGTATTATTTTCCTTTAATTAATAAAAAGTTACTTAAAAAACTATAATATATAATAATTACTCTAACGTTTCGAGGCACAACAACATGGGTATCGCCAGGTCGCGTGATTTTTCTCGAGCGAACGGACTCGCTCAGCTACAATATAGGACGCAAACAGCTATCGGTATACGCTCTTTCTCACACTGCTGCTTACCTATAGTGCTTTTCATTTACATGCTCGCGTAATTTGTTTAATCACCTAGCAGTTGAAAAATTTCACCAAAAACCTGTCTTTTTAGAATATTTATTTTTAGTATTAAAAAATACCCTGTCAAAATAACAATTGCACCTCCCTGTCCGGAAGGAATGTACATCATAGCTATGCATGTATAGTTGTATATTTTATACTCGTTAATAGTATGTACCGATTCAGATGAAATCTTCTGAAGTTCAGATGCACCCCCTGAAAATAATCCTGGGGCGCCCATGCCAGTATCTTGCAGAGTTAAAATCGCCCTCAAATCGCCTGGCCTGTTTATTTTCTTTATATTTGAATAGTTAAATTTACTTTAAGTCACGTCAATGATATTTTTTGTAATAACAACGTTTACCCTTTTTTTAACTTTGGGGGTATTTTTGGGGAAAATAACCGCTACCCTCCAGCCAGACCGGCATTTTTGTATTAGGCTATCATGGAAGAGTCACCTGAAAAAATTTCAGGTTGCCTAAAATACCTACTCAAAAATGTCTCACAGCTCTTAGGCTATACTACTTATACTATTGTGCCATTTATACGTATAGTAAAAATTGTAGAATATATAATGATTTTCGTAGAGAGGTTAAATGAAAACTTTTGGCTTGAAAAGTGGTGGGAGAAGTAGATACAAGCATTCAAAAGTGGAACACAAGACTTCAAATCCGCATTGTCAGAAAAATTTGCAAGATCTCCGTTATATTTATTTATATTATATTATATTAATAATGGACCAATTTTAATGGTTTTTTTAAATGTTAGGTAGCATATAAAAATAATATCTGCATGACCCTTTTTCCGATAAATATTCATTAAGATTTTATAAACAATTTTTTTTAAATGTTTTTTCTCTAATATTGAGGTAAATAAAAATTGGCACAAAACATAATTGCAAAACACTATCGAAACCAATTTTTTAATTTGGAAAATAGTACTGAATAAACATTAAAAATTTGTTAAAAACACATAAAAGCATCTTTGTACATTCATATATAATATATTTTTTGCACGATTGATCATTTTTGACTGTTTACCGTGACAGATTTTACGTCAGTAGGTGACATTTACTAGAAACTCGACGGTAAGTAATCCAACTCGACGGTAAGTACTCCAACTCGACGGTAAGTAATTCACTTACCGTCGAGTTAAAAAATCTCTTAATTTTAATTTATTTTTTGAAAGAATAAAGAAAACTAAGGAATTATTTATTAATATTGAAACTTCTTAGGCCTATAGCCAACATTTTTTCTCTTCAAATACGCGATCAAAGTTGAAAACTTGGAAATATCAATGCCATCATAAAGAAAAACCGTGGATTTAATCATTGAATATTCTGCCCAGAGGCTTCCAGGAGCTTTCAACTGCATATGTCTTTGAACGAAATATGCCAATAGAGTCTTTTCTTTGATTCTTAAATTCTTGCCTTCGTACCATTTTTTAATACTTTGGTAGGTATTTTGATAACGGATTTTGGATTTTTCGGGAATAATTGCGGAACACCCTTCTTCCCAAGCCCGTTCATTTCTTCAAATTCACTTTCGCTCATATTTTAATTTATAATAATCAAAATTGTACTTAAAATTATTGACAACTAAATAAAAACTCAATTCTCCGTTGTTGTTATGCACCCTAGTTACTACCTAACAACCAAAGTATCTATCTTGATAAAATGAATGAAACTAGTCAATATGACGAAAATGTTTAATTTTATAATTTATAATGGTATCAATCGTGCAAAAAACGTTATAAGCATGTCGAACGTTAAGGGTAACCGATCTCAGACAACAATTGTCTTCGATCGGTATAAAACCCTTACCGTTCTCCATACTTAATATACTATTACATTTATAATTTCGATGTTCTGCCAGACGCCTCCACTTCAGATGGTCCGTTTTTAAACCTTACCATGATCAAATTTTTTATTGTGTTTTTTGTGAAGTCCCAATGTGCCGTTCTGCACGTTTTTAATTTTATCTAAACAATGTTTTCAACCAAGTTTTGTAACTTTATAAGAAATTTTTATCAATTCAAAAATGTTTTCAATTCAAAATGGGATTTCCCTGTCTAGTGGTACTTTAAACTTTTGTCTATAGCTCTGAAGGTGCCTTTTTGAGCCGAAAGCATTCAGCTAGGAATTAAATATTTTACACACTTCAAAAATATTTTTCTTTTCCCATCCATTCATTAAAACATGTGTAAGCAGTCACACCACGGTGTTTTATATTATATATTTTATATAATATTACCTCTTTTTAACATCTCGAAGACATTGGCACACTTACCAATATTTCGTCGAGATCTTTTCATCGCTGAGACTATTACGGTACCGTTATTCGTCAATTGCAAATCTATTGTATTGATATTATAAACAATTCGAATTGTCTTCGAAAGGTGAAACGTGCCTAAACATTAGCAGAACGTTCCACCTCTCTATCAAATAGTATTAAATCCACGTGAGAGCTAGCGATACCAACGAGCAGTGAAATGTTGCATTCGTTTATAGAATGTCAAAATAACTATGTCGATCTGTGGTGCAAGTGAAGAAAAACCGCGGAAAACGAACAAAACAGTGGCCTGTTTGTTGACATGTTGTGTGTTTTTGTTGATACTTTGCGTATGTTTATTCGCTGTTCTAGTATTCGTCGGTAAATATATTCTGTATAACGCGTGTGAAAGTCAGAAAAAACTACCCATAAGCGACAGTGTCCCTCTACCACAAGAAACCTACTGGAGGCTACCAAATGATACTGAACCCATATTGTACGACCTAACTCTACTCCCCAACTTATTTACGGGTTTGTACAGGGGTTCTGTTAATATCACTGTTAATATTAATAATTACAGGAAGGATATTATCCTTCATAGTGACGGATTAGTGATATCGGACGTTTCTATCGAAACCAGCGATCATGTGTCGTTTCCAATATTGAACGTGAAGGAAAAAGCACAGTTCCAGGTGCTGGTGATTACGACTAAGAGGAAAATTATACCAGGTGTGTACTATGTGTTTCTCAAGTTCGAAGGAAGGTTGTTTGGGAAACTGCGAGGATTTTATCGAAGTCATTATAAAGGCTCCAATGGCATTGAAAGGTATTTTTTAAACCTTATATGATTTAATAGATATGTAATATTAAATAGACATTTATGTTCAATATTATCATAATATTTGGTTAATATCGTTTATCAAATAAAGTTTAACTCAAAATAGTATTTTTAGAATATTTTTCAATTATTACTCGACAATAAAGGTACAGAGCGATGGATAGGACGAAGTGGATGATATTTTATCCACTCCGATCACCTGATTTAGCAGATATGGATTTTCTTTTATGGAGCTGCCTAAAACAGAAAGTTTACGAAACGAATGCAAACCGCAATATTGAGAATTTAAAGCAAAATTAATGCCGTAAATTATATCACCAAAGATATGCTACTCTGCACCCCTTTTCTGAGCTGCTGTCAATAAGATTAGTATGTATAGCCAAATTGATAGCCAACTCACGATAATCGGTCATGGCCCTGAAAGAGGGTAAATAAGACTTGCTAAAAACGCTTAGGTATAACAAATTTATTTAGAAATAATATTTAATATATAATATTTAATAAATAAATTTAGCTCTTCAGGCCTAGAAGACCCGTGGCTTGATTTACTATTATTTTCCATTCTTTCCTATTTGCTGCATTATTTTTCCAATTTGGGATTTTACGTTCTATGTCTTTTTCCACAACTTTCCTCCACCAGGTTTTCGGCGTATAGTTCTTCTTTTCTCCTATTCGTCCCGTTAATATTATTTTGATTAGTCTCGATTTTGGCATCATTTGGCTATGTCCCAACTATCTCAATATTTGGATCCCTACCATATTCGGTTCTGTTCTATATTTTTTCTCTAGTTCTATATTTGGTCTTTTTATCCACGTTCCCTTTCTTGGCTTTCCTGCAAAAATTTTCCTGAGAACTTTTTTCCCAGAGTAGCATCACTTTTCCGGATTTGTTCATTGTTTATGTTTCATTGACATATAATGCTATAGGTCTCATCACTGTCTTACATATTCCTATCTTTGCTCTTCTAGATATGTTTTAGTTCTTAATAATCTGTTTAGGGTAAAGATACAACGCTTACTTGAATTTCCTTCTTCATATTTGGTCTCCTGGTGAAAGTTGTTCCTAGATATTGGACTCTTTCTGCTTCTTCGAATTTATATATTTTTTTACTGTGATTATTATCACGTATTAACCTTGTAAGTTCGACAAATCTAGTATTTTTCCTTGTAAGTATTTTGGTTCTGTCCATTTCATATATTTGGTCTTTGCTTCTTTTATGTATATCCCTTTCTGTCTCGCTTTCGGTTCTAGTTTTTTTAATATCTCTTTAATTCTTGTTTCCTAGTGGTTTTTAGTACTATGTCGTCATCGAATGCTAGGCAATGGTTTTTTCGTCTATATACAAGTCCTGTTATGTTAATTCTGGCTTTTTTGACGACAATTATTTCAAGAAGGATACTGAACCACTGATAGCAGTGGTTCCCCTTGTCGCACCCCTCACTGCCTTCAAATTTAACTGTTTCTTTTCCATTTATTTTAACCCTATTCTCTGGTTTTCTGAGTAAGTCACTTTTGCCATTCTTGCTAATTTTTCACTAGTTTACTTTTCACGTAGTGCCTTGTATATTTGTTTCTGTTTTACTCTGTCAAAATCTTATTTAAAATCGACGAAAAGGGCCACTGTCGATTTCCAATATTCGTAGCTTTCTGCTTGTATTTCGCGAAGCAGGAAATTTGATCTACTGTGCTGCGTCCTCTTCTGAATCCACATTGATATTCTCTTTTATCATTACCTGTTTTTTGTGATATCTCATCTTTTATATTTACTGCAAGTATTTTGTACACAACATTTAGCAGCGCTTTTCCCCTGTAATTTTATCATAAACTTTTGTCGCCATTTTTTGTGAAATTATATACATACATACATAATCTTAATTTATTTTACCGGCTGACGCCAGGTATTTTACATTTTACATACAAATTTTACATTTCTGAAATAAGTTAATATAAACTCCTATACAGTGCTAGTCAAAAGTCCGTACCCCCCTCGTATCTTTTGAACGGTTATACCTATAATAGTGAAATTTGAAGGGAGGAAATAAACGGACATAAGCTTTTTAACTAGTCATGACAGGTGACGTAATTATGACAGATGACTTTACAGCGCCACTGTGACAGATAATTTTAAATGGGACCTTATGGCAAGTGATACCTCGTTTGAAAGGTATTGAAAATACCTATTCAGTCATACTAATTTTGTTTGAGTTCTAGCTAATTTTGATAAATAAATGAAATAAATATAAAATTGTAGTTTCGCATTTAACTAATAAAAATTCAAAATTCCGCAGATAATTACTTGTCAAAAAGGTTGACGTTGACCTAAAAACTACTAGAGAATTGAAAAACGTCAATTTTTTTGACAAAAAATAGGCGGACATTTGAATTTTTATTAATTAAATGCAAAACTACAATATTATATTTATTTAATTTATTCACCAAAATCAAAATCAACTAAAACCCAAAAAAATTAGTATGACTGAATAGGTATTTTGAATACCTTTCAAACTAGGTATCATTTGCCATAAGGTCCCATTTAAAATTATCGGTCACAGTGGCTCTGTAACGTCACCTGTCACTATTACGTCACCTGTCATGACTAGTTAAGAAGCTTACGTCCGTTTCTTTCATTCCTCCAAATTTCACTATGATAGGTATAAACGTTCAAAAGATACGAGGGGGGGTACGGACTTTTGACTAGCACTGTATATACATACGGCATAATTAAAATCTAAAAATAAATTATAACTCTTTTATCGTTTTTTATCGTGGGGCTGCACTATATGCAGTTTTTGTGAATTTATAGTATGTAAAAATAACAATGTCGATTTGTGGTGCAAGCGAAGAAAAACCGCGGAAAACGAACAAAACAGTGGCCCGTTTGTTAACGTGTTGTGTGTTTTTGTTAATACTTTGTGTATGTTTATTCGCTGTGCTAGTATTTGTCGGATATATTCTGCATAACGCGTGTGAGAGTCAGAAAAAACTACCCATAAGTGACACTGTTCCTATACCACAAGAAACCTACTGGAGGCTACCAAACGATACCGAACCCATATTGTACGACCTAACTCTACTGCCCAACTTATTAACGGGTTTGTACAGGGGTTCCGTGAATATCACTGTTAATATTAATAATTACAGGAAAGATATTATCCTTCATAGTGACGGGTTAGTGATATCGGACGTTTCTATCGAAACCAGCGATCATGTGTCGTTTCCAATATTGAACGTGAAGGAAAAATCGCAGTTCCAGGTGCTGGTGATTACGACTAAGAGAAAAATTATACCGGGTGTGTACTATGTGTTCCTCAAGTTCGAAGGAAGGTTGTTTGGAAAGCTCCGAGGATTTTATCGAAGTCATTATAAAGGCTCCAACGGTATTGAAAGGTATTTTTTTTAAAGACTCTTATATGTATATGATTTAATAAAAAAATGTTTAATATTAAATGGACATTTAGGTTCAATAATAGCATACTATACATTTATCAAATAAAACTCAACTCAAAATAGTACTTTTTAAAATATTTTCCAATTATTACTCTACAATGGAGATACAGAGCGATGGATATGACGATGTGGACCGATATTTTTTCCGCCACGATCACCCGATTTAGCAATGTTGGATTTTTTTATGGGGCTGCCTAAAGCAAAAAGTTTACGAAACAAATAACATACAACCATAATATTGATTATTTCATATCACCAATAGAAAGCTACAGAAATAAAAATTAAACTGACAGACAACAAATTTTCGAAAAACTGTCGCATTATTTTCAATTTATTCTCACTCTCTTGTGATATTATACCCGATAATTTTTGATAATATCCCGTCTTCAAGTATATTACGTCAGATGCCCTTCGTTGCTACGAAAAAATACATTCAGTGACGTTAATGACAATGTTTTAAAAATTATAAAAGTGATGACTTTCAACCGTCAAACATTTATAACAACTGTGTGTTTAATTGTACTAATTTGTACTTACATAAATAAATTACAATAAAATTTTGGTTTTGAACAGTTTTATTCGTGAAATAATCTAAACCAATTGCACTCGATCTCTAAAATTATTATCGAATTGTTGCCCTCGTGACACTGACATAATTTCACTCCCATTCGGGTCGTGAAATTAAAACTGTCAAAGTGTCACTCGGGAAAAATTCGATAATTTTAGAGCTCTTGTACAATTACTACTAATAATCTACTTAATTACTTATCCGTGACTTTACACAGTTTTGTTTTTATTGTTTTCTTTTACCACATTCCAATCGCGATTTATTCTTGCTAGATATATCTTCTTCAGTTAGTTCTCTTTTTTCCATTGCTGTTTTTATTTGTCCGTTTCATTGTAATCTTGGACGTTCCTATTTTTTCCACCTTATGTTTGGTTTCAATTTTAAAGTTTTCATCGGCTTTTTGTCTAGTTCATTCTTCGGATATGGCCGTACCAAAGTAATTTTCTTATGAAATGTTGCATTTATTTATAGAATGTTAAAATAACGATGTCGATCTGTGGTAGAAGCGAAGAAAAACCGCGGAAAACGAACAAAACAGTTAGCCCAGTAAATGAACGGGAAATCCGGCGATACTGTGTTTTCAGGGGCAACTCCGAATTGCATGAAAATTTGGATTTAGGTTCTACTTACCCTTCATTTCAAAGTTGAAATTGTGCCGTTGGTTGCTTTTACTTGGGGGGTGACATTCACCCTTTCTCGGGGGTGAAAAAACATAGGTTCAAGATTACATACATATTACAACATAGGTTCAAGACCGGAAATGGATGAATTGACTGATTTTAAGCAACTTTTGTTCTATAAAGATTTTTAACTTAGGTCAATACTTTTCGAGTTATTTGCCATTGAAAATGTTGATTTTTCGACAAAAAAACTACGTTTTCAGACGGTTTTTCGAAAATAACTCAAAAAGCAAATATTTTATCGAAAAAAATATTCTTAGCAAAAGTGTAGCTTATAAAACACCAAAAAAATGGTGTATCAGTAAAGTCTATCAATCAAATAAAAACAAAGTTGTAGCTCATGAAAAATACGTTCTTATTCGTCTAATTCCAAATCGAATATTTCAAGGTGAAATCACCGAAAAATTAAGCACTTTTCGGGAAAAACCCATTTAAACTTTTTTAAAGTGTTTATAAAAAGCTTTGTTTTAATTGTTAACAAAAGTTTTAGCATTAAAAATAAGCGAGTTACGCTCAAAATAAATTTGGCCCTCTTTTTTTTTGTAAAAAATCATGAAAATCTCGCCGTGTTTAGCTCCCCTAATGAAATTAATCGCTACCGCTTTACAAACAATTTACTTACCTATCTATTTTTTATTTGACCTGTCAGTCTCACCGGTTTAAAGTGTTTATTTTTGAAAGGGTTATAATTGAGAAGCTTGAATGGGTCACTAATCACGAGTGTATGCAAATTTTGAAGAGCCAATTTTTGTCTTACGGAGAAACAAAATGAAACTATCATATTTATAATAGCAAAACCTACATTTTTTTACTCTTTAAGATTTTTCTTATCATTAATACTTTTTAAGTTATTTTGAAAAAATGAAAGTTTTCAAAAATTTTTAGAAATTTTTTTTTTTTATTATAAAACCAAATGTTTTAAAAAATAAGCACTTCAAACCAATCAAACTTACAGATCATATTTATATAAACAATACACATACAGTTAAAATAGATGGTAAAGCCAAACGATTAATTTCATTTAGGGTGCTAAATAGAGGGAGGTTTTCACGATTTTTTTTACCAAAAAAAAGGGGCCAGTTTTTTTTCAGTATAACCCGTTTATTTTTGATGCTGTAAACTTTTGTAAAAAACAAATAATAAGCTTTTTTTCGATACTTTAAAAATGTTAATAAGGTTTTCCCGAAAAACGCTTCTTTCTTCGGTGATTTCGCGTTGAATTATTCGATTTGGGATTAGACGAATAAGAACGTATTTTTCATGAGCTACAACTTTGCTTTTACTCAATTTGTAGACTTTACTGGTACACCATTTTTTTCGTTTTTTATAGGCTACACTTTTGCTAAAAATATTTTTTGCGATAAAATATTTACTTTTTGAGTTATTTGGGAAAAACGGTTTGAAAACGTAGTTTTTTTGTCGAAAAATCAACATTTTAAATCGCGAATAACTCGAAAAGTATTGACTCGAAAACCTTTATAGAACAAAAGGTGCTTAAAATAAGTCAATTTATCCATTTCCGGCCTTATTTTAAACACGCGTTTTTCACCCCCCGAGAAAGGGTAAATGTCACCCTCCAAGTAAAAGCAACCAACGGCACAAATTCAACTTTGAAGTGGAGGGTAAGTAGAACCTAAACCTAAATTTTCATGCAATTCGGAGTTGCCCCTGGAAATTACACTCCAAAACGGTCATTTATTGGGCTAAGTGGCCTGTTTGTTAACATGTGTGTTTTTATTGATAGTTCGCGTATGTCTATTCGCTGTCTTATTATTTGTCGGAAAATATATTTTATACATCGCGTGTAAGAGTCAGAAAAAACTTCCCATAAGCGACAGGGTTCCTCTACCACAAGAAACTTACTGGAGGCTACCAAATGATATGGAACCCATATTGTACGACTTAACTCTTCTCCTCAACTTATTTACGGGTTTTTACAGGGGTTCTGTTAATATTAATAATTACAGGAAGGATATTATCCTTCATAGTGACGGATTAGTTATATCGGACGTTTCTATTGAGACCAGCGATCATGTATCGTTTCCAATATTGAACGTGAAGGAAAAATCACAGTTCCAGGTGCTGGTGATTACGACTAAGAGAAAAATTATACCGGGCGTGTACTATGTGTTTCTCAAGTTCGAAGGAAGGTTGTTCGGCAAACTAAGAGGATTTTATCGCAGCCATTACAGAGGCTCCAATGGCATTGAAAAGTATTTTTTTAAGACTTGTATATACATACATGTAATATACATGCATGTTCAATATTAAAATACCATTTAGTTAATACCATTTTGTCAAATAAAACTCAACTCTAGCACTTTTTAAATTATTTTCCAATTATTACTCGACAATACACATACAGAGCGATGCGCGATGCCTTTTTGTAGTTAATAAAACAAATATATACGTCACATTTGACATTCCTGCACATCTGCATAAGCACTTGGACAACGAATAGAGCCTCGCGGGTGCCTAAGGCATCAGGAAAAATCCAAACTGTGTGCATGATAATTTTTTTTCGCATGTTTTGCAAATTAAATCTAATAAACCTCCTCTTTGCAAAGACAATGACGTCGACTTTGCAAAGTAACAAGACACTTACTCAACACACACACTACACATTACTCCCCTGACTTAGTAATAAGTTATACAATTACGTGGCTAAAGGTTCTAGTTCTAAACCAAAGCCAGAATCAGAGAAAAAAAACCTCCTCTGTGGCTCAGTGGTAAGAGCGCCTACCTTTGGACTTAAAGGCCGTGAGTTCGAATCTCACCTGTGTGGAGAATTTTTCATTTATTAAAAATTAATAAATTAAAATAGTTTCTATCCTCGTGGGATAGGTACTCACAGGAGGGACCGCAGACGTTCGGATACAATTAGCGTCTCTTTGCAAAAACAATGACGTGGACTTTGCTAAGTAACAAGACACTTACTCATTACACACACTACACATGACAATAGGTGCCCGATTGCATAAATCCACTGTACCAGGCCAATGGCCATAAGTTATCGAGGCGTTAAGCTAAATAAAAAAATCTAATAACATTAAATTGCATTGTTGTTAAGTTCATTTTTATTAATAGTACGTTCTTTAAAGGTAAAATAAATTTTAAAGAACCGCTTGGATTGACATGAAATTTGGCATACACATAGCTAACAAGTCAAAGAAAAAAAGCGATATTGTGCCGATGTGTGCTTTTGCCCTAGGGGTGAGTTTCACCCCCTTTTTGGGGTGAAAAATATATGTTCGAAATAAGTCCGGAAATGGATAAAATGACTAATTCTAAGCAACTTTTGTTCTATAAAGTTTGTTCACCAAGTTAATACTTTTCGAGTTATTTGCGAGTGAATATGTTAATTTTTCTACAAAATAACCACGTTTTCAGACGGTTTTTCGCAAATAACTCAAAAAGTAAGTATTTGTTAAAAAAAAAATTCTTATCAAAAATATAGCACGTAAAAGAGTGAAAAACATGGTGTATATCTTAGGTCACTATACCTAGTAGAAGCAGAGTTACAGCTAATGAAAACTAGGTTCATATTCGTCAAATTCCAAATCGAATATTTTAGTGTGCCATAACCAAAAATCGAAGCACTTTTTTGGGGAAAACTCATTTTAACTTGTTTAAAGTGTTTAAAAAAATGCTTAATTTTGTTTTTAAAAAAAATTTTTTTAGCATCAAAAGTAAACAAGTTACGCTAAAAATAAAGGTGGTCCCTTTTTTTGGTAAGAAATCGGGAAAATCACCCCCTAATTAGCATTTCAAATGAACTATAATTGTTACCACTTCACAAGTTTTTTACTCGAGTATGTATTGTTCATATGATCTGTAAGTTTCATCGGTTCAAAATCCTTATTTTTGAAAGAGTTGTAGTTAAAAGGGCTTGAACGAGTCACTTATCACGAGTGTATGCAAAGGCTATAGCGGGATAAGATGGTGAAAATTGTACCAGGCTCGATTCAGTTTTGGGTTTAGCCATTCGAAAATATATAATTGAAAACTCACTCAGCCAAATTTTCAAGTCCCTAGGTGCTCCGGGGGGTCCGCTATGGAAAAAAACGTGTTTTTTTGAAAACATTTTTTTCCAGACGCTGTATTGCTGAAAAAAATCTGAAAAAATTAATGAATGCGTACCTTAACAACACAAAGCTAGCTGATTTTTTTCAGATTTTTATCTTTAAAATTGAGCGCAGGAAAATTTTTTGAAATTTTCAAAAAAAATTTAGGTTATGTTGTAAATTTTTCGCCAACTTTAAAATATTGTTGTTTTGTGTATTTTTTTCCATTCTTTCGAATGGCATAGGCCATATTATCATTTTCGAAGTGGAAAATACCTAGAAATCGAAAAAACTGTTTTTTTTTTGGAATTTTCTGGAGTTTTTGACTCATAAACTCAACAACATACAGCTAAATTAATCATCATTTACATTTTTATATGTATTGTTACATTTACAATCAAAATCAGCTATTAGAACTTATTTTTTTCCTACAGAATGCTCAAAACCCCGTTTTTCGGCGTTTTTACTAAATAGCCTCAGAAATCAGTAAAAAAAATAATTCTTTTAACGTTTAAAAAATAAAATTTTTGTTGTTCTCGATAGAATGTAATACAATTAATACTTAAATAAATTATTTTTTTGTTTTGCACGATTTTTTGAATTTCATATATAATAATATCGTCCCGTTAAGGGTACCCTGCCATAGGCTTATAAAAAAAAATCAATAAATTAATTTTTTTAACGTTTTAACGTTTAAAAAATAAAATTTCTGTAGTATTCGATAGAAAATGTTGCCCCTTTATAAAAATGCTTGTTGCGGTTGTGATTTTCAAAGCGCGCTAAGGTTAAAAAAGCTCGGCACTTTGGTGCCGTACGCAAGGAAGCGCTTATAGCCACGTTTTTGGAAAAAACTCAGGATAAACCAGTCCTCAAGTACCCGCCGTCGAAACCACTAACTACTTAGGTAATAAAAATATTTTTAAAATAATAAAATAAGAAAATCTACGGTTTCGTTTTGATTAAAAAATAACAGGATCCCCAGGAGCTAGGTGCTTTGAAAAAAAAACGAGTTTTTTTGAAAAAAATTATTTTTAGGCGCTGTATTGCTGCAAAACATCTGAAAAAATTAATGAAGGCGTATCTTAACAATACAAAGCACCCTGATTTTTTTCAGATTTTTAGCTTCAAAATTGAGCACAGGAAATTTTTTTGAAATTTTCAAAAAAATTTTAGGTTATGTTGGAAATTTTTCGCCAACTTTAAAATATTGTTATTTTGTGAATTTTTTTCCGTTCTTTCGAATGGCATAGGCTTCATTATCATTTTCGACGTGGAAAATACCTAAAAATCGAAAAAACTGTTATTTTCTGAAGTTTTTGACTCATAACCTCAACAACATACAGCTAAATTAATCATAATTTACCTTTTTGTATGTATTTTTATCTTTACCATCAAAATCAGCTAATAAAACTGTTATTTTTTTACTAAATAGCCTCAAAAATCAGTCAAAAAATAATTTTTTCAACGTTTAAAAAATTAAAATTTTGTTGTTATCGATAGAATGTAATAAGCTGCAATTAATACTTAAGTAAGTGATTTATCTGCACGATTATTTGAATTTCATATATAATAATATCGTCCCATTAAGGGTATCCTGCCATAATAGGCTTATAAAAAAATCAATAAATTAATTTTTTTAACGTTTAAAAAATAAAATTTTTGTAGTGTTCGATACAAAATAACCACTCCTCAAGTACTGCCGTCGAAGTCACTAACTACTTACGTAATAAAAATGGTGTTATTAAACGTTAATGAGGAAAATTTTTTAACGTTTCAAAAATAAAATTTTTGTAGTCTTAGATACAAAAAAAACCACTCCTCAAGTACTGCCGTCGAAGTCACTAACTACTTACGTAATAAAAATCGTGTTATTAAACGTTAATGAGGAATTATTATATAAATAAATTACTAAATTATTTGAATTATTTAATTGCTTAAATAGTGCAACCTAAAGAGTGCAGTGTTTAAAGGGATTAATAAATGAATTATTAAATAGTTACTACGTATTCATGAAATTACAAAATTCAAATTCAAATTAATATACAGTATGATGCAAAGGAAAGGAATAAATTCGTTATTTATTAAACTGTCGACTCTAAGGAAAAATCCCGAAAGAGGTCGATTTTTTAATTGTGATTTTTTGGCATATATATCATACTAGTAGTGACGTCATCCATCTGGGCGCAATGACGTAATCGATGAATTTTTTTAATGAGAATTATGGTTATTTGAAAAACCATAGTAGTAAAGAACTTTGGTTTGTATAATGGTATAAAATTTTATTAAAAAACTTTTAAAAAAGTCATCCAAGAACATCCAGAATGTTTTCGATCTAGTCAAATCATCTTTAGTGACATTCTGTGTAGTAATTGAAACTAGCCCACTAGTTGATATATAGTTTTTAAAATTACATAATTTTATTAAAATAAATTTTTTATTAAAATTCTACTTTTGGAATGACAAGTCAAGACGAGTGACACAGACCGAATTCCGTCTTGACCTCGAACTCGTTGTGACAAGTACCCCTTCAGTTTTTCGAGCAGGGAAGCCATGCTGCTTTTGAGCTTTAGTAAAATCCATTAATATCGACATTGTGCCGCATTTCAAAAGAATAATTTTAATGTTGTTCTGAAGCTATTTCCTTTGGCATTTTTATGATTAACTATTTATATGGGAAATTCTAATAAATAATTATGTAATTTTGAAGACTACATAATAATATATCAACTAGCGGGCTATAGTTTCCGTAACTAAACAGAATGTCACTGAAGATGATCTGACTAGATAGAAAATGTTCTGATGTTTTTCTATAATCTATTTGGATGACTTTTTTAAAAGTTTTTTAATAGAATTTTATACCATTATACAAACCGAAGTTTTTTATTTCTGTGTAAGTTTTTTAACTATGGTACACAGCCAATCACTGGGACTTTACTATAATTTGATTATTCGAAAGGTTATTCAATTCTCTATTCAGTAGTATAAACATTACCATTATTAGAAAGGACTAAGTTTTCAATCTAATAGCACATAAAATAACATCAGAAATATTACTCTACATCCCACCAGATTGAAAACAATGGAAACATTACCGTTATTATTTATACAGAGTGACTTTTTTTTTTTTAAATAAATTAATTTACAAAAAAAATAATGTATGTAATTTATTTAATTCAAAATATATTTTACTTTCAGAAAACTTAAAAAAATGTTTATTCGAAAAATAAGCATTGCTTTTCGCTTAAATAAAATGTTCAAACTTCCAAGAGGCAGGTGACTAGCAGAAGCTGGCTTGAACATTGAATTTAAGTGAAAAGCAATGTTTATATCTCAAACATTTTCTTCTGTTTTCTAACAGCAGTAAAATATATTTTGAAGTAAATACATTACTTAAATTCTTCTTTTTATGTCAATTGATTTAATTCAAATTTTTTTTGGTCACCCTGTATAAATAATTGTGTTAGTGTTTATATTAATGAATAGAGAACTGAATATCCTTTGAAATGAGTTGCCACACGACCCATATTCTCATTTAAAAAAATCATCGATTACGTCATCACGCCCAGATGGATGACGTCACTCGTATCACACTCGACCCGTTTCGGTATTTTTCCAAAAGTCGCCAGTTTACGAAATAACGAATTTATTTCTTGCTTTGCACCATGCTGTATATTAATTTGAATTTTGTAATTTCATGATTGTGTAGTAACTTTTTAATAATTAATTTATTAATCCCTTTAAACACTCTGCATTTTTTAGGTTGCACTATTTAATCAATTAAGTAATTCAAATAATTTAATAATTATTTATTTAAATAATAATACCTCATTAACGTTTAATAAAAATATTTTTTTTATTTTTTTTTTTTTATTTTTTAATCAAAACGAAACCGTAGATTTTCTTATTTTATTATTTTAAAAATATTTTTATTACGTAAGTAGTTAGTGGCTTCGACGGCGGGTACTTGAGGACTGGTTTATCCTGAGTTTTTCCAAAAACGTGGCTAGAAGCGCTTCCTTGCATACGGCACCAAAGTGCCGAGCTTTTTTAACCTTAGCGCGCTTTGAAAATCACAACCGCAACAAGCATTTTTATAAAGAGGCAACAATTTCTATCGAATACTACAAAAATTTTATTTTTTAAACGTTAAAACGTTAAAAAAATTAATTTATTCATTTTTTTTATAAGCCTATGGCAGAATACCCTATGGGACGATATTATTATATATGAAATTCAAACAATCGTGCAAAACAAAAAAATAATTTATTTAAGTAATAATTGTATTACATTCTATCGAGAACAACAAAATTTTAATTTTTTAAAAGTTAAAAGAATTATTTTTTTTACTGATTTCTGAGGCTATTTAGTAAAAACGCCGAAAACGGGGTTTTTGAGCATGCTGTAGGAAAAAAAAATAAGTTCTAATGGCTGATTTTGATTGTAAATGTAACAATACATATAAAAATGTAAATGATGAATAATTTAGCTGTAGTTGAGTTTATGAGTCAAAAACTTCAGAAAATGCAAAAAAAAAACAGTTTTTTCGATTTTTAGGTACTTTCCACGTCGAAAATGATAATGATGCCTATGCCATTCGAAAGAATGGAAAAAATACACAAAATAACAATATTTTAAAGTTGGCGAAAAATTTAAAACATAACCTAAAATTTTTTTGAAAATTTCAAAATTTTTTCCTGCGCTCAATTTTGAAGCTAAAAATCTGAAAAAAATCAGGCAGCTTTGTGTTGTTAAGATACGCATTAATTAATTTTTTCAGATTTTTTGCAGCAATACAGCGTCTGGAAAAAAATGTTTTCAAAAAAACACGTTTTTTTCCATAGCGGACCCCCCGGTGCACCTAGGGACTTGAGAATTTGGCTGAGTTAGTTTTCAATTATATATTTTCGAATGGCTAAACCCAAAACTGAATCGAGCCTGGTGCAATTTTGACCATCTTATCCCGTTATAGCCTTTAGAAACACCGAATCTTAACCAATTTTTGTCTTACAGAAAAACAAAAAAATACAAAATATTCAGAAAAGTAAAGCCGACTTTTTTTATTGTTTAAGATTTTTGGTATCTCTAACAATTTTTAAGTTATTTTGAAAAAAAGCATTTTTTTCAAAATTTAAATTTTTAAAAAGTTTACTTTAAAACCAAATTTTTTCAAAAATAAGCACTTTGAATCGATGAACTTACAGATCATATACACACAACATAAGTAAAGTAACTTGTGAAGTGGTAATGATTAATTTCATTTAAGTTGCTAACTGGGAGGTGATCTTCCTGATTTTTTTTGCCAAAGCAAAAGGGATCAACTTTATTTTGAGCGTAACTTGCTTACATTTGATGCTAGAATTTTTTTTTTTATAAAAACAGAAATAAAGCTTTTTTTAAACACTTTAAAAAAGTTGTAATGTGTTTGTCCCAAGAATGCTTCATTATTTGGATATTAATATGAACCTATTTTTCATTAGCTATAACTCTGTTTTTGCTAGGTATGGAGACCTAATATATACACCGTTTTTTTTCCACTTTTTTATAGGCTATAGTTTTGGTAAAAATATTTCTTTCGATAAAATGCTTACGTTTTGAGTTATTTGCGAAAAACCGTCTAAAAACGTGGTTATTTTGTTAAAAAATGAACATATTCACTTGTAAATAACTCGAAAAGTATTGATTTGGTGAAAAGACTCTATAGTGCAAAAGTTGCTTAAAATTAGTCAGTTTATCCATTTCGGGACTTATCTTGGACATATATTTTTTCACCCCCGAGATGGGGTGAAACTCACCCCCAGGGCAAAAGCACACATCGGCACCATATCACTTTTTTTCTTTTATATGTTAGCTCTGCGTTTGCCAAATTTCATGTCAATCCAAGCGGTTCTTTAAAATTTACAGCAAAAACCGTAAAATAATGTACTATAATGTATCATTAAAGAAAGATTAAAAAAATAATTTGTTTAAACAAAGATTGTTTAAATAATTATAAAGCTTTCACCTCAAAACAAATAATAAACTTATGAATGCTATAAGTGAAAAAAAAAACAAAATAATATTCACAAAAGTAAAATATTATGAAGCCTACTTGATCCGATGTATAACGCAAATTGAATTAGATATTTATTCAATTAGATATTTTCTTAATCTGACAGTCTGATAGACTAACATAAAAGTATAAAAAATTTTAATACAAAAAATAACTCAAAAACTCGATTAAGCCATGGAAAATAATCGTTCACGAGCAAACCGGCCTAGTATTTCTCCGTACAAGAAGCAAAGAAAGTCTAATGAAATGAAAGTGAATGTTACGAGATATCCAGGAAGTAGGTAGTTGAGATGAGATTTATCTACGAGTCTAAATTGAATTTTGATTATCTATTGTAAATACACCGTAAAAACAATAAGAAAATAATTGATTTTTGGTTCGCTTTACACTTCTGTTTTTTTTGTATTTAATTTTTAATACTTTAGTTAATCAGGTGTATCAATGTATTAATAAATTGTCAAATTACCTGTATTAGATTAAGTAGTGAACACTTCAATATTGTAGCCATATTGTAGTTGTTTTAGTACACAGATTAATTTATTGGTAAAATCTAGATTTATAGTTTTTAAGGTCTGGTTTCTTGTGGCATGTGGCTATTTTCTATATCTTTTAGCCGGGCCCTCACTAATTATATATATCATCATAAAACCTGGAAAACCAAGGAGAAAGATATTAAGGAATGGAAGCTGATTCTGGAACAGGATAAGACCCACCATGGGTTGTAGAGCCAATGATGATGACCATGTTCATCATCAACAGCTATTCCATATATTGTCGAATATAAGCCTCCCTTACATTCACGTGAATCCATTGTGGTGTGTCCATTCATATCTATTTGCTGTGTTTTGCATCCATTCGTGACCAACCATTCGCTTGATGTCATCAGTCCATCTTGTTTGAGGTCTGCCCCTACTTCTTTTATTTGCTCTTGGTCGCCATTCAACAATTCGTTTCGTCCAAATGTTGCCTTCTCTTCTTCCTATGTGTCCTGTCCAGTTTCTTATTTCTTCATTGGATTTGCGAACGCTGAGTTTAATGTTCTGCTCTGAATCACTTGAAGTTTGTGTACTATGTTGTTGATAAAAGTCCATGTTTCAGTTCAGTATGTCAGAAACGGCAATACTTACTGATCAAAAGTTTTTGGCTTTAAAGTATTTGACAAGTTTGAATTAAATGTGTGTGTGTGTTTAGATGTATGACCTTGGTTTGAACCAATCGGCCAGCTCAATTTTTTTTATCTTTTTACTAGACACAATTTCCTAATTTTAACTGATATCCATTATATTTTAATATATACATACTTACATATATCACATAAATTACATTAAAAGTACATACTAATATTAAAGACTATTACTAAATACTTTTACTAAACCACTTTTTATTTAAATAATGTTTGTAATCTTTCAAATGCTGCCCACGCTAAGAAACATTTTCTATTTAAATCAGCCTTACATTAAGCTTTGATAGCTCGAATTTTATACATATTTTTGATACATATTCATTACACCTTGCAATTATCTCCTCTTGTAGGTTCAGGTTCTTCGTCCCTTCCCTTCGTACGCATAGACATTTTGTTTTTTGGTGTTTTCCTCCAGATCCCATTTTCTATATTCCTCTATTAGTTTCCTTACCATATATTCAAGATCTTCCTTGTACTTTGCAATTACAATTTGATCAGCTGCACAGTGTAGCGAGTATTGTATCTCATATCGGTAGCCCCTTTCCATTTTACTTCTTCTTCCACTATTCCAAGGCTTTCACATATACATTGAATAATACTGGAGATACATAGCATCCTTGCTTTAGTATTTTAGTGACCAGCAGACCTTTTGATATGCTATTCTGTTATTTCATTTTGGATGTCGAGTGTCTACATATTTCTTTCAGTGCCTGTATGATACATACATTTATGCTGGTTTTTTCTAGTAGGTACTTCCCTTAAACTATTAGTAGGTACCGTGTCATATGCCTTCGTTAGATCTACCGTAAGTAAATGCAACTCTTGACAGCCTTTTTTCTATTACTTGGGTTATACAGAAAATGTTGTCTGTTGTGGATCTACCTGCCTTAAAGCCACTTTATTCCACTGAGTCGTATGAATGGTAGTATTCCCATATTATGAGGTTTTTTATATTCTTCCGTACAGTCGACGTAGTGTGCTAGTTGCGGTAATACCTTTGCAGTTATTTGGCTCTCGTTTACTATCTTTATTATGTATAGACGTTATCAATCCTCCTTTCCATGTCTGTAGTACCGGTTCCGCATTTAAAAATCTGTTAAATAAGATTGTTATTATTTTTGATAATTTGTTGGTACCATTTTTAGGAGTTGTGTTCATTTTTTAGTGTTTTGTATTTGTGTGTGATATATTACAACTTTTTCTATTTTCAGTATAGAATTCAATAAAAAATCAAGTATATAACAATTCAATAGTATTTAAGAATAATGTACAAGATATTTACAAAACACCATTAGAAATCTTTAACCGTGTATCTATGTGTATCTAGATAATTAATTTGTAGAGCATATCACCTCACTGTGTTAGTTAAGATTACTTAACATTGCGATGTTGTAATATTAGTATATACGCGCATATTATACATAATAATTAAGCGGAAAGAAAGCTGTAAAGAAACTCCGTCGAACAAGTATTTAAATTCTGCAGATATGGTCGAGATATTTTTTATTCGGAAATGCCAAGTGGCCACCAAATTTTATAGGGTATTTAGAAAGTTCCTTTGGCGCCTCGATTTGTCCCATAAGGTTTTGTATAAACTAATTATGATCAGATCAACATAATTTTTTATACTTGAAGTAAAAGAATATAATTTACAATGTTGGAATTTATTAAGACCAGGGCGGATCTGTGAAAGAACAACTACATTTGGATGTGAGAAGTTGCATTCTGATTTTTGCAGAAAAAGTAGGGTGATAACTTCAGTAATAATAATTGATTTTTCCTTCCCATGAAATAGGTCGGGAATATTAATAAAAATATTTATTTATTAACATATTTAAAAATGATTAAAAACTTTTTTTGCTACATTCACACCAAACTATTTTTTCTTTGTTTACAGGCAAATTGCAACCAGTAAGTTTGAGCCAACATTCGCCAGACAAGCCTACCCCTGCTTTGACGAGCCCAATTTAAAAGCCAAATACAAAGTCCATTTATTGAAACCAAAGGATAGCTCCTACATAGCTCTATCTAATTATCCTGTAGAGGTAAGTAGTAACCTAGTATTTATTATGAATGTGAAAGTATAAGCTAGGATTAATTTGACTTTATTAGACAAATTTCATTTGTTTGGCCGTTTCATATGGTAAAGTAAGCTAATACACCCGTCCAGCAGTTTCTTTAATGTCTTCTTGTAGGAATAAAATTAGATTTATTGGCCTTAGAGACTTTGCGTTTTTCTGTCCTCTTGTCTCCGGTTTATGAATAAAAATTACTCTAATTTCTCTCCATGCTTTAGGTATGTATCCGAAGGCTACACTATCTCTGAGTACATTGCATATTCTGCAGTGCAAAAGTTACGGATTTGCTTTGTAATAGCACTGGATATATACCATCCATTCCTAGTGATGGTCTGTCAGTTAGTTCTTAAGGACCTTTAGAAATATTGTTTATTTCTCTCTTCAGTCCTGACCACTCGGAGGGAGTGTAGTGGTCGACGTGATGTCGTGTATTGTCCTTCTGCAAAGATCTCTGTCTCTGGTGATTTCTTTTAACTCATGCATATTTCTTTTTCATATTCCTGTAATTTGATCAATTCATCTTGCTGGGCATCTTCCTCGTGATCTTCGACTTTCCACCTTTCCTTGTATAACGAGTCTATCCATGTTTTCTGTGTTTTGTTCTCATAACATGTCCAAAGTATTTTAATTGTTAGAGATGGACTTTACTGGAGAGTCGTTGTCTAACTTTTAGCTCTCTTAAAATTGAATTATTTATCCTACGGTCGGTCCAGGAAATTCGTCTCCAGAACATTCGTCTCCAATAGAATATTTCAGTGGCGTCCATCTTTCTTCTCTCCGATTGTCTCAGGGTCCAAGATTGGTTTTTTAAGAGATGGCAATTGGCGTTCGAAGCCTTTTTCGCAAATTTCATTATAATTAAACAAAGCCAGATTAAGATTTATTTCGATACAGAAACCACCAGAATTCGCTTATGCACATTTCGTCCTTTTGGACTCCTCAGGGCCACTCAGAGACCACACCTCGAGTCACTCTGAGGTGTCCAAAAGGATGGAATGTGCATAAGCGAATGATGGTGGTCTCTGTATCGAAATTAAATCTTAAACTGTCTTTACTTTCGTTTACTCACAAAATTGAGTAGTAGGAATTAAATTCGTTGAAGTTTTGCCTAGATAAATTGACGTGTTATGGAATGTAAGTTTTAGATTCCTCATATCGATTCATTCATCGTCTGTTTGCTTTGCAAAGTATAGAAAACACGGATTTTGGCTGTAACAAGAATTTGATTTCAAACGTAAGAAATCTTTGTTTTCGTTATTAGTAATAATTGAGGGGGTTAGAAGTAAAAGGGTTTAAGTGCACTTTTTTAAAATTTTACTCTAAGTACAGATTCGTATACTTAAATGGTATTAGAACTTTGTGGTAAAACGATTTAAACATATTTCGCCCTACAGTCGCCATCTATCGCCATTACATTTAGTTCACTGAAAACAATTGCAGTTTGCTTTGGTAGTAAACAGGTTTACCCGTGCGCTTGAGCCGTTTTAGCACAAAACTATTTTTAGTATTCTGTAAAAACAAATAGTAATAAACGGGTTTAAGTGCGCTTGAACCATTTTACCACAAAACTATTTGTAGTATTCTGTAATGTGTCAACACATGTTAATACAGGATTAATTTCAAGTAAATAAATATTAGATTTGTGACCAATTTTGAAGACTAATTAACTATTATGCAACGTGCCAGTTATAGTTAAACTGTGGATAACAGCTGGGACAAAAATGATTAGTAATATGTAGTTAATATCTGCACTTGAACCGTTTTACGAATAATACTTATCAACACCATGTACCGATTCAAGTACATTTTTTTAATAATTGAAAAAAAGGAAGGATATAGTAAGAGTAATATTATACCCTTATATTTTTATCATTATACAGGGTGTCCAGAAACTCTACCGACAAACGAAGACAGGAGATTGCTCATATAATTTTAAAACATTTTAACCCTATTCATCTCGTCCGAAAATGCTTCCTAAGGGAGCTAGAGCTTTTTGAAGATGGCGTCTGGTAATTAGTTTTTCTTAAATACCTCCGGAACGCTTATATTTAGAAAAACAAAAATTGATACGCATATTTATCTTCCAGAGATAAATCGATTTTATCCATTGTGAATTTCTAGTACCGGTCATAGGCGTCCGTTTTGAGTAGGGCAACGGTTATTTTATCGCATAACTTTTTTGCCTTTAACTTTTCAGTATTTTTGATACTGGATTATTATATTGTGAGATATTCTAGTACTAAAAGGTACTCTTGATTGAAGTCGGTTGGACATACCGTTTTCTAGAAAAATCGATTTGAAAATTTTTCGTTTTTTGAATTTGAAAAAAAATTGAGAAAATTTTTTTTAAAAAAACGGTGTATTTTACCAACTTGTAGCAAGAGTAACTTTTAGTACTAGAATCCCTCAAAATTTAATAATCTAAAGCAAAAATTCTTAAAAATTTAAGACAAAAAAGTTATGCGACAAAATAACCCTTGACCTACCCAAAACGGACGCATATGACCAGTATTAGAATTTCGCAATTAATGAAATCGATTCATCTCTGGAATATAAATACACGTACCAGTTTTCGTTTTTCTAAATGGTTTTTTTTTTTATTTTTTTTTTGGAAATTCAATAAACGAAAAATTTTCAAATCGATTTTTCTAGAAAACGGTGTGTTGTACCGACTTAAAGCAAAAGTGCCTTTTAGTACTAGCATACCTCATAATTTAATAATCCAGTGTCAAAAATGCTTGAAAGTTAAAGGCATAAAAGTTATGCGATAAAATAACCGTTGCCCTACCCAAAACTGACGCCTATGACCGGTACTAGAAATTCACAATAAATGTGATCGATTTATCTCTGGAAGATAAATATGCGTACCAATTTTCATTTTTCTAAATAAAAGCTTTCTGGAGTTATTTAAGAAAAACTAATTACAAGACGCCATCTTCAAAGAGCTCTAGCTCCCTTAGGAAGCATTTTCGGACTAGAAGAATTAGGTTAAAATATCTTAAATTTATCTGAGGAATCTCCTGCCTTCGGTTGTCGGTAGAGTTTCTGGACACCCTGTATAGTACATTGTACACTAGACATACAGTCGGAAAAATGAAAGAATACCCATGAACGAACATATAAAACACGCTGTATTTTCCTGTCACCGTGTCACAAAGAAAATTGCCCAGCGCAAGTACATGTAATAATAATTATTACATGTACTTGCGCTGGCCAATTTTTTGTATGACACGGTGATAGGAAAATACAGCGTGTTTTATATGTTCGTTCATGGGTATTCTTTCATTTTTCCTACTGTATTTTAGTTGAATGACTCCTAGAATTTATAAAACTCAAACAACTTTGAAGTTGATTATCTCAGAACTATCAAAAATGCACTTAAACCCTTTTACGTCTGGTCCCCTCAAATTATAGAACCTAAGTATTTGAAGGTGTCTATCAACTCGTTCACACTTGAGCGGTCTGTCAGTTGTACATTTTTTTTTATTATTTTTTTTTTCTTTTAGAATGTAACAGATTACGATAACGACCACCAACTAGTCACTTTCGATGAAACTGTATCAATGTCGACGTACCTGTCATGTTTTATCGTTTCCGATTTTACACATACCGAAACATCCTTCAACAACAGCGGAAAAATTGTACCCCTTAAAGTGTTCGCTAGCCCTGAAAATTTGGATAAAACAAGATATGCAGGAGAAGTAGGAAAAAAAGTCATTGAATATTATGTACAGTATTTTCAAATGCCTTATCCTCTGCCAAAATTGGGTGAGTAGTATATGAAAGAATACGTAAATACTTATATATTATTGACTTGGTGGTTTTCCAAGTAACATTTGGTTTTTCCAGCTACGCAAACATAGATTTATTATACTATTATTTTTATATTTATTATCATATTTTATTATTTAAAAATGAAAATAAACATTAGGAAAAAACCAAAATGTACCTTGCACTAAGCGGGCACATTTTAGAATTGGTCAATAGGTTTGTTTCATTTAGTTGGATGATATTCAATGAGAAAAAACCTGGTGAAAAAATAAGGGCACTCAAATACGAGAAATATGAATTTTTTATTTTTTTTTAGTCAAAAAAGACGAAAAATATCGCGAGTTTTGGAGAAAAAAATGTTGATTTTTAATTGCAAATATTTCATTCAAAAGAAACTGTTTATTTATACTAAGGAACTTTCGGCCCTCGGTAATAAAGTAGTCTTTCATTCTGCGTTTAAATTTTTCAAAAATACTTATTAGTTTTCTCAGGATTAGAAAAAAATGAATACATTAAAAAAACATTGAAAATTTTGACATCCGTCAAAATTTTGCATTTTGCTCCGTTCCCCTTTAGGGCTGAAATTTTCAAGATCTTATTATTTCATCACAAGAAAGTGAAAAAATGATTGGACAAAAGAAAAAAATATATTTATTTTGAACTACTCTACGTTATGGTTTTTATTTTTAAAATAATATTGTGTTTTATATTTTTTTCTAGATCTGGTTGCTATTCCTGATTTTGTGTCAGGCGCTATGGAACACTGGGGTCTTGTCACTTTCAGGGAAACGGCCCTTCTGTATACAAATACAACGCATTCAAGTCTCAATAAACAAAGAGTGGCAACTGTAGTGGCCCATGAATTAGCTCATAGTTGGTTTGGAAATCTAGGTAAGAAAACCCATATCCATCTTTAAAGAATTACCTCCCCGATAAGTATAGACCCGCAGGTTGAGTGTACATAACCTTTAAATGCATTTTTTTTTGAAAAAAGCATATACTTTTTTTGAAGATGGCTGCAGGTCTATTTTTTATTTTGTGTATTTTGGCAAAAAATATATTGCTAAAAAAAACCGAAAAACTGGTTTTTAGGGAGTTTTGTGGATTTTCCTTATTTTATTTACTTAAAATAGATCAAATCAAGGTTTTTTTTAAAGATTATTATGTAATTTGAAGTAACCAAGTCCTTCACAACATTCAAAAATGGAAGAAATATTCAAGCCTTCAAAAACCTCATGTTTTTACATGGGGATTTACACGTAAAATTGAGATTAGTCTTATTTTTAATAAAATATAACGTAAAAAAATGGAAAAATTGAATTCTGGGAGTGAGGGAATTTTGCCTATCTTAACGGGTAACTTTTACAATTACTTTTCTAATGCGACTATTACTATGTATTGTATTACGTTTTATATTTGTTTTATCTAGTTTATTTAACGAAACAAGGTATTTATTTGTTTTTGATTTTAGTCACGATGAATTGGTGGAATGATTTGTGGTTAAATGAAGGATTTGCCTCTTACATTGAATACAAAGGAGTATTAGCAGCAGAACCTACTTGGGGCATGGTAAATAAAATATGCACGTACTTAAAAATAAGAAGCCACTGAAATATTTTAACTTAAAAATTTTAAAATATTTTTGAATTTCCTCGTTTAATTTGTGACAAAAAAATTTTTGCTTTTTTTCATATAATGCACTGTTTTTGTGCCATAAAATAAAACATTTTACTGCGTATTTCTTTAATATTAGTACATTATCAACAACTACCTAAGACAATAACATTAAACAAAAGTAATAATAGAAAGTAACACTAATAAGAGTTTAACTAGGCGTAAAGCTACAACAAATGTTCAAAATGACCTCCTTCAAACGTGACATTGATTGTCGTATTCGCGCAAACATTATCTACTAACACCCTGTATTAATGTTAAATATAGATATTTATATTATTGGTTAATAATTAAGTTTAAAATAATATTATTTTTAGCTTGAACAATTTATTATAACCGATTTGCATCCTGTATTATCATTTGATGCCAAACTAAGTTCACATCCTATTGTTAAACATGTTGTAACGCCAGATCAAATTACTGAGATATTTGATGTTATCTCTTACAATAAGGTGAGTACTCAATAGATAATAATGAACAAACTTGTTATTTTTTGTTCTGGTGTCTTTCATCTTCTGACTTACAGTTGAAGATGTAATTCTTTTGCTTCCCCGTTAGCATGGGCTGGTAGATATTTGGAACATGTTTTTTGTCCACTCTGTATATCAAAAGGTTTTTATTAGACCCTTTAAATTGGGCTTTGAAATTTTCGAAGAGAATAATCATATTCTAAATGTTTATTTGCACTGCCAGAAGTATTTCTCTGCTAAGAAGATTAACGATAGTTGTTCGTTGCATCATCAATTAGCATATATTTGTCCACTTATAAATGTAGGCCTCCTGTAAAATTTACAACCTCTTTTTATCTTGAGTTTCTTGCATCCAATTTGTAGTGATGCGCTTCATATGCGCTTTATAATGTATCATTTCCTCCTTATTTAATATTATTAAAATTTTAGGGAGCATCTATCTTGCGAATGCTGGAAGCCACAGTAGGCGACGAAGTTTTCCAAAATGGCGTCAAAAACTACTTAAATAGGTACGCATTTGGCAACGCCGTCACGAAAGACTTATTAAGCGAATTGCAGCTTCTAGTCGGAAATAAATTGGATGTCACAGAGATGATGGACACGTTTACACTTCAGATGGGTTATCCTATATTAGATGTTGCCATATCGGGCGATACTTACACTTTGACTCAGAAGAGGTTTTTAAAGGATCCTAATGCTGTTTATAATGTTAACGAAACCAAGTATAAGTAAGTCATTGTTTACCTTTACAGCAGGAACTGCTATGATACCAACAAATATTATTCTTCTTCTGTGAAAATCTTTGTAATATTTGTTTAAAACAATCTCAGGTTTTATAGCCAGAGGATTCTTCTTCTGTTGGATATTCTTCCTTTTCTTGTCAATTCTAACACTTCATATTTGTTGTCATTTCGCCCTTTAACCCGTTACTCACACAGTCTTGCTTTTACAGATAAAAATTATTTTTTTGTAATCTTCTTTTTCTTCTTTGGCATCATAACCCTGGATGGGTCTCTGCCTGTCTGGCTATGTCCTTTAATGCAGATCTCTTTTATGCCCTTCTCCTTTATTGTCTTATATTCATCGTTTTTAGGTTGTCTTCCACGTCATCCAATTATCTCGTTCTGGGCCTATTTTCGCTTTCTTATCGGCTTCCATTGTAATATTTTTTTGCTGTTTTGGCATCTTCTTGTCTCTGGACATGTCCCAACCATGGCTGTCTTTGACTTTTCACAAATCTTACAATAGCACATCCTTCATTCAATGCGTCAACCTCTTTGCTTCTCCTGATTCTCCATGCGCAGAGTTCCTCTTGCATCAGGCCATACACTTTTCTTATAGGGCAGTCAATGAGAGCAAGAACAGGTTATTACCTCCGAATTCTATCCTACTGCATGGATTTTAATGAAATTTTAGGAATAGCCTGAAAATATCTCCTTATTCAAAGTCTACCCTATGCCGATGTGTGCTTTTGTCTTGGGGGCAGTTACCACCCCTTCTGGGGGGGGGGGGGGGTGGAAAATTTTTTGGTTAAACAACTACGGAAGTTGCTAGAGAACCTAATTCTAAGCAAAAACTGTTCTATAATTTTTTTTCGAAAACTCAATACTTTTTGAGTTATTCGTGGTTGAAAATTGGCCATTTTCATTGAAATATAACATCTTTTCAAACGGTTTTTTTGCGAATACCTTAAAGACAATGCATCTAACTAAAAAAATTATATAAAACATTTTTGTAGCTCATAAAAAATCAAAGAGGTTTGTTCCTTCTTCAATCTTCTAGTTATAACACAAAAAGAGATATGGTAGGTAAAAAGAGTTTGTTTTTTGGTGCATGCTCATATCAGTGTATTCAACTTGAAATGACAGAGAAACGGTCGATTTTAGGTGTATAATGCTACCAATACCTTTTATTGTGCTTGAAAAGTCCTTTCAAATATGCAATATTAAATGTCGATTACATTCAAACTATGCGAGATAAACTATAAAAAAATTTGATGACTAACGTATTTTAAGAAAAAAAAAACCCCTCATCCACAAGAATTTAACTGCATCGTTTTCCTTCTACAATACATTTTACTACAGTGTTATTTTTATGTTCAAAAAGTTGAGCGGGTTTAAAATGAATGGTTTTTGAAAAAAATTAGATCAAATTATAGAGCGCATATTTAAATTTTCTTAAAAATCTTCTTTTTTCTCCATATAACTTGAAAATAAAAAGAGATACTGTTATAAAAAATAAAATCAAAATGCTTATCTAAAAGAAACCTACATTTTTGTATGGCATCTTTTTTTTTGGCATCTCTTATCATTTTCGAGTTACATGGAGAAATAGGAAGATTTTTAAGAACATTTAAAAATGCGCTCAATAATTTGATCTTATTTTTTTCAAAAACCATTCATTTTAAACTCGCCCAACTTTTTGAACATAAAAAGAACATTATAGTAAAATGTATTGTAGAAGGAAAACGATGCATTTAAATTCTTGTGGATGAGGGGTTAAATATACTTTTCATTTTTTTCTTAAAATACGTTAGTCATCAAATTTTTTACAGTTTATCTCGCATAGTTTGAATGTAATTGACATTTAATATTGCTTAATTTATAGGTCTTTTCAAGCACAAGAAAAGTTATTGGTAGCATTATACATAGGGTTACCATAATTTATTAAGGCCAAATCCGGACAGGGGTAGTCCAAGGAAAAAAACATATCCTTGCCCTTGCCTTTTGACACCCCCAAAGTTAGTATTAGTATTATCAGCAGAAAGGCAAACTACTTTTGAATCAATAGAGTACTTTTTAATACATTTTAAAACATGTTCTACTAAAAAATCAGATGTTTCACCCGGAAGTTCATAAAAAAATAAAAGTTTCGCGTTGACACCTTCATTTTGCTTAAAGTAACGAACACATACCGAGTCAGTTTGATTTTGTTTCTGTTTGAACTATCAATTGTAATCTTAATAAAATTTGCATCTTTGAGATCTTCTCGTTAAATATGTTTTTTGAAATATTTTTTTAGTAAAGAAAAAAATCCGGACATTTCTCATATCCGGACGCCAATCCGGACATGTCTTTCAAATCCGGACTGTCCGGACGAAATCCGGACGTATGGTAACCCTAATTATACACCTAAAATCGACCGATTCTCTGTTATTTCAAGTTAAATACACTGATTTGAGCATGCACAAAAAAAAACAAGTTTTTTTCACTTACCATATCTCTTTTTGTGTTATAACTAGAAGGTTCATAAAGGAAAGAATCTCTGTTATTTTATAAGCTACAAAAATGTTTTATATACTTTTTTTAGTTAGCAGTTTTTAAGGTGTGCATAGTGCATAGTTTTTAAGGTATTAGCAAAAAACCGTTCGAAAAGGTGTTATGTTTCAATGAAAATGGCCAATTTTCAACCAGGAATAACTCAAAACGTATTGAGTTTTCGAAAAAACATTATAGAACAGTTTTTGCTTAGTATTAGCTTCTCTAGCAACTTCCGTAATTATTTAAGCAAAAAAATTTCCACCCCCGAGAAGGGGTGTGAAACGCCCCCAAGACAAAAGCACACATCGGCATAGGGTAGACTTTGTTTCTTGGCCTATTCCCCACTTACTGTGAAAATATCACGTAAATCGATATAGTAGGATGGAATTCGGCGCCACATACCCTCATTGACTGCCCTATTAGTATCTCTCTCTCGAATGTCCGAGTTAGGTTTAATTTTTACGTCATTACCCAGGTTTCAGAACCATAAGTTACTACGGGTGTAATCAATGTTCTGTAGATAGTCATTGTGGTTCTTTTGTCTAATAATTTCGGTAATATATTTTTGGGTAATATATTGGTAAAATATGATACTTAACACCTTCGTTTTTTAACACCTTCGTTTTTTCTAAATTTGTCCTCATGTATATGAAAAAAAAAAAGAAAAGAATTTCTACAATTGTAGACATTGGTTAGGTTAGACTCAATATGTGTGGGCGCTTAACTACCTTTACACTCCACCCAAGAGGCCTTAGGTAGCATTTCTACAAAGTTTTACCAAATAAATCTATAAAATTTGTAGGTTTCAGACCCTTCACGAAGTGGAGAATCAACCTAAACATAAATAATGCCACAGCTGTCAAAATGATTAAGTTGACGCCAATGAGAATTTCTGTTATTAAAATGTAAAGGGTGATTCATTTAGAGGTACTTTTTTGGTGAGGATTTGTTGGGAGATCGTGCATGAATGGTATCACCTAAAGTTGCTTTTTTATTCAGTATTGTTTGACATTTCATTCTAGAAAGACTTAACTCGGCACAACATCTAGAAATTATTTATCTGTATTACGAAAATAGGCGTTCAATGAGGAATGTGTTTCGTGCGCTTAGAGCAAACAAATGTTTTCCGATGAGGCCCGTTTTTGGCTTAATGAGGACGTGAATAAACAAAATGCCCGTATTTGGGTTGATGAGCAACCCAAAGAGGTTCAAGAGTTACCAATACATTCAGAAAAAACCACTGTTTGGTGTGGTTTATGGGCCGGTGTCATCGTCGGTTCATGTCTTGGACCGGCCAGAATGTTACTGTGAATGGAGACCATTATCGCGCCATAATAACGGACTATTTGGTACCAGAAATTGAAGTTCGTAGTTTAAGTGACATTTGGTTCCAAAAATATGGCGCCAACTGCCATACATCCCGTGAAAGCATGGCTTTATTGAGAAAACGGTTCGGTGAGCAATTTATTTCACGCATCGGACCAGTGACTTGGCCGCCTATATCCTGTGACGTCACACGTCTAGTCGTTTTCTTCTGGGGCTACCTCAAGTCCAAAGTCTACATGAATAAACCGGCTACGATTGAGGCATTGGAGGCCAGTATTACTCGAGTCATAAACCGGGAGATATTAACAGAAGTTCAACTACGATTTTTTAAGTCCTGTCCCTTGCAATACTGGAAGGTTAGAGAAGGTACTTACAATTTGTGAAAAAATCCACGGGTTTCCTGTGACATTTTTCTGTGAAAATTAGATTTTCCATGAATAAAAAAATTGGGAGTTGCGATGAATTTTTAAGTCCTGCCATATCCATAAAATAACAGGATACTATCTATTTTATGAAGAAAATTTTTTGGGCAGGACGGTCGCAAAAGGACTAAGGGAGTATACATATATACAAACATGTAATGAAAATAATGAAATTTTCATGATTTTCTAAGTCCTGCCAACTTAATAAATTAATTATATTTATTTCAAAATGACCAAAAAAAATATTGGCATGACGTTACCTAATGTTTAACTGCACTTGTTTCTTGGAAAATTTTGTATAAAATTTTCACTCTGGTTCCGTGATTTTCTAAGTCATAAAATAAATTTTGTTACAAAATAAATAATTTCAGTATACATTATGCAAAATGGCAGGATGTTTAGTTACACCTTTTTTACTATATATAGTTAAAAAATTTGTAAGAAAATTCGTGGAAAATTACACGATTTTCTAAGTCATGCCATTTCGCACATATCTCAAGAAGGTTAATATAAATCTATTTTCAAAGAGGCAGGATGGTTGTATAGTTATTTCGTATAAAAAAATTAAATTATCTGTCTGTAAAATTATTTCAGGGTGTTATACAAACATATTCATATCACCACATTTTCTTGAGTCATACCATGTCGAGTATGCTTAAAAAACACTAATCTAAAACCGTTTACAACTTTACAAATGTCATCAGACCATCTGGTTGGCGGACTACCTCTACTTCGATATGCTTCGTCTAGAAGAAGCATATCGAAGTCTTGTAATTAGTTTCTTTAAAATAGCTGCAGAACGCTTTTATTTGGAAAAACGAAAACTGGTACACTTATTTATCTTCCAGAGGTCAATTGTCAAATGGCAATTATCAATTGTCAATTTTTAGTACCGGTCATAGGGGTCTGTTTGGGTACGGAAACGGATATATTATCGAATAACTTTTCTGTCTAACTTTTAAGCATCTCTGACACTGGATTATTGAATTCTGGGATAGTTTTGTACTAAAAGGTACTTTTCCTTTAACTCAGAAGAATACGCAGTGTTCTAGAAAAATCGATGTGAAAAATTTTTCGTTTTTTGGTTTTTTGAGTTTAAAAGAATTTAGAAAAATTCTATTTAGAAAAACGAAAACTGCTACGTTTATTTCTCTTTCAGAGATAAATCGATTTTATCAATTGTAAATTTCTAGTACTGGTCATTGGTCATAGGCCTCCGTCTATTTAAAAGTACGCCCCACCAATGAAACGAGTGTGATTCATGTGCCTGAAACTTTTTTATCTTCGAGAGGCCCCACACCAAAGAAACATGAAACATAAAACATGAAACGTAAAACACGTTTCATGAAAATAAAACAGCTAAACAAATAGAAGTCCGCACACACAAGAAGCGAGTGTGATTCATGCACATAAAACATTTTTATCTTGGTGAAATCTGTTTCAGGAAAGAGATCGTGTTGTATTTTTCGGTTTCAGTTTCATTGTTTTGGACAGTTAATTACGTGCATAATATGAATTCCGACCAAGAATTTAATATTGCATTGGTTTCTGCTGTAAAGTAGAACGAAGAGTTGTACAATTATAACCTGGAGAGGTACTCGAATAGGTAATGATAAGAAAATATCAGTTTTCTTTAAACCAGGACCCACAATAAAACAATGTAGATGTTTGAATACTCAGTCTATAAAATGATTTAAATTTGGGAAGATGATTACTTAGTTCGTTTGCAACCAAATACGTACTATGGTTATGATGTTGGGCAGTAATAAAAAGTTGCCACAAGAGTAACAACCTCGTCATCATTACTTTCCATTGTTGGCTATACAAATTTTCATTTTGTTTCTTTGATTAGTATATAATATGAAACGGTTTCGTCCTTCACAATTCATTTTGTTTCATGTTTTTTGTTTTATGTTTTTATTTCACGTTTCTTTGATCTGCGGCCTCCCTTAGACAGTAATAAAGGTTTGCCATGACAGCAACGACCTCGTCATAACTTTCCATTGTCGACTATACAAATTTTATTTTTGTTTCTTCGATTAGTATATCACATGAAATCAAATGTTTTTTCACAATTTATTTGTTTCTTATTTCAAGTTTCATGTTTCACGTCTCATCTTTCACGTTTTATGTTATTTTAATCTGCCTTAGGAAGCATTTTCAGATTAGGTGAATTGTATTAAATTGCCTTAAAATTATCTGAGGAATCTCCCGTCGTCATTTGTTAGAGTTTCTGGACACCCTGTATGCGGTTAGTGGTAGATATTATCCTGATATTGTAGATATTATCCTGATATTGTTTCCTATATTTAATAGCAAAATGTACTAACACTAACAACACCAGAATAAATCGATTTTTAAATACAGCATCTATCTACTTGCAACTTTTTGCATTGTGTTCAGGATAACATCAGGAAAAGGTGTATAATGTAAAAATGGGTGGAAATTGCATCTTAGTGCATAACATGCATCCAAAAGTGCATAAACCTGTCAAAATCAGTGTATGAAGGGCAAAATTTTGTTATTTGGGAGGTTTATGGAGTTACGAATACGCAAGCAGAACCGACCTCAGAATCATCTAGTGCCCAGAGTTGCTGCTAAGGCACGTCATCTGGAGTTTCGTGGGATATCGGCAATAAATTTAAAAAAACAGAATATTCGATGGTTTTTGGGATGGCCGAACACGAATATGACATTACAACCGACCCTCGGAGCACCTGGTGCCCAGGGTGACTGATCTCGAATTTAAGAGAGTTTTTCGGGGTCGATTCTGACGGCGTATTCAGTTCAGCAACCACAAAACTCTTCGAGTAATCTACTTGCATCACTTTAGTGTCTGAAAGCCTCGAAATTTAAGAATACGGCGTGTGTATCAGTCACCTCGAGCACTAGGTAAAGATCTGTTCTAATGTGACATTCTTGGTCAGAAACCCCGAGAACCACCTGAGTAATCTGTCTGTATCAATTTACTGCCGAAATTAATATATAAATATGGTATAGAAAATGCTTAGCAAATAAAAAGGTACCATAAAATATCATTTTATTATAATACTAAAATACAGGGTGTCCCATTTAAGAAAACTCAGAAAATAGTCATTCCGAGTTTCAAGTTTCAACCAACCCCGTATACTAAAATTAAACATTTTGGTATACTATTATTAACTGACAATAGTAGACTATATTAAAAATCGTTTAAACATAAATTAATAGAAGTTTGGATATCAAATCACTAACAATATGTATAGGGTGTGAATGTTCCTACAAAATTAAAAAAAAAACGTAATTATATTTTAAACTATCTCGTATAATATTTCGAAACACTATATTTTATTAAAGAGAACATCGAGTAGAATCCAAAAATGTAAAAATATACAGGGTATTCCATTTAAAAAAACATAAATTTTTGTCACCCTGTGAAAACGGGTAGCCCTGTATATTAGAAAATACTGTTAAATTATAGTCCTATCTGTGGCACATGTTTTACCTAAATAACTTTTTTCGTATATCTTACGACAAACGAGTAATTGGACTAGCCCACACTAATGCCCCACCCTGTATACAAAATAACCATAAAACCATCCTGCCTCTTTGTATATAGACTTATATTAAGATTCTTGAAACATGTGCAAAATGGCATGACTTAGAAAATCGTTGACTTTTTCACGAATTTTCTTACAAATCTAGGACTCCTGCCGTCTTACAAGAACCGTTTAACCTTCCTGCCGAGTACCGAAAAGGTATTGATTGTATTTGAGTATTATAACTTTTTAAAGGCAGGACTTAAAAAATCACGGAATCAGGGTGAAAATTTTCCGCAGAATTTTCCAAGGGACAAGTATACTTAAACATTAGGAGACGTCATGCCAATATTTTTTTTGATCATTTTGAAATAAATATGTTTAGTTTATTAAGTTGGCAGGACTTAGAAAATCATGAAAATTTCATTATTTTCCTTACATGTTTGTATACATATATACTCCGTTACCCCGTTTGCAACCCTCCAGCCCAAAAAATTTTCTTCATAAAATCGATAGTATCCTGTCTATCTACGGATATGGCAGGACTTAGAAATTCATCGCAAAACCCTATTTTTATTTTTTGGGAAAATATAATTTTTACAGGAAAGTGTCACAGGAAATTTGTGGATGTTTCCACAGATTGTAATTACATCGTCTACCGTTCCAGTATTGCAAAAGGCAGGACTTAGAAAATCGTGGCTGAACTTCTGTATAATATCTCCCAGTCTATCACTGGTCAAGTACCAATCGAAAAGCTCGAACTCGTCATCGAGAATTAGACCTTCAGAATGGACCGTCTTAACCGCAGTCATGGTCAACATTTGAAAGAAATTAGCTTTAAGAAGTAATTGTAAAGAATAATTCTTTTTTACGACAATAAAGATTTTCAAATAAAATTCATTTTTTCATTGTTTTTTCTTTTTTAAAAAAGTACCTCTAAATTAATCACCCATTAGAAATAAAATTGATGTAAAAGTTGATAATTTGGGTTATGTTTTAGGTATAGGTGGTCTGTACCAGTGACTTACGTTACAAATTTGGGCAAGTCTAGCGAATTCATACTTTTTAAATACAGTGATAATCAGGGTAAGTTAATCGTTTTCCCTTCCCATAACTGCTACAAGTTCTCAGTTCATTCCGCTACATCAACTCCAGATGGCAGATGCTTGCACCTCACCATGCTCTAATTTTTTAACGTGTTTTTGTGAAGCCCTAATGTGCCGTTTCTAGATGGTTTTTCAATTTTTTTTTTCAAATGTAAATAAAAAAAAATTAACCCAAGACCTTTAAGAAGTTTTTCAAAAAAGTTTTTTTCAATTAAAAGTAATAGTACTTTAATAATTAATTAATAGTACTAATAGTACTTTATAGTTTTAAACCATAACTCTGAAGATGGCTTTGTAAACAGAAAGCACTCATTTGCTATAAGTACATAAACGTATTCTTTTTCTCATGATCATCTTTCAGTGCGTCACAGTTTTTCGATTTCTTTCTAACGCCTTAAATTGTATGTGACAGAAAAAAAGGCACGTCGGTGATTACTTCTAGTTCTGTGATTATTCTAGTTGTCGATAGATGGCGCCATAATTAAAAAAAATAATTTTTTTTAATTAGATAATAATATTACAAATATAATTTGTATAATTTATAAGACTATACAAATCAAAGAAAATACCATTTTATAAATGCAAGAAACACATTTGATTTGTTTTTATTCTAAATTGAAAATAAAATGTGACAACTGTCAGATTTAACTAAAATGTCATGTTAGAATAAATGTCATAAATGTGTATTATCACGGACTTACCCTTTTTCCTATCATTTGTGACGCACTGAAAAATGATCATGAAAAGGACAATATTAGTCTTTTTTAATTTACTTATTTTCCTTCAATTCCACATCTAGTTTATTATTACTACATCTATGGATTATACTAAATACAATATATATATTTCTAGTCTCAAGTTTGATTCAGTTTAATAATACAAACTACTCCAACCCAACATTTTACTAGTGAACATTATAAACGACGAATAATGTTGTATTAATATTTTAGTTACCATAAAGAAACCAGCTGGAGCAACATGGCTGAAATTCAATACCGACCAAATAGGTTACTACCGAGTCAACTATCCACTCGATGAATGGCAAAATATAATAAACAACTATAAATTGTTTAGTACCGGAGACAGGACCCATCTTCTAGAAGAAACTTTCTGTATAGCCGAAGCCAATCAATTAAATTATACAATTCCACTGGAACTGACTAAAAAGTTGAAAGACGAAATCGATTTTACTCCGTGGAGTGTAGCTACATCCAATTTAAAAGATATTCTTGCTAGGCTTAGAGGCGCTAAGTCAGATATGATCTCGGCATACAAGGTAAGTGAAACATTATTAAGAGCATATAGACTGAGATAGAGGCTAACAGTGGGAAGTGTCATAATCTCTTTAGTCCAGAGTAATAAGGTTTTTTCCATGACACGTCAACAACCAGGGTACTGAAGCGTTTTTTCGACAGGTTATACCTATAAGAACAAATTGTAACTATTTCCTGCGTAGGATCTGGCGGTCATTTTTATTTATAAACAATTTAGTATCAAAAAACGGTCTTTTTCCTTTTTTTCAAATTAATGGAAAACAGTAAGACCTATGGTTTTCTTAGTACAGACATCTTCGAGAGAATGGAAATCCCTTTAAAATGGAGTATTACAAAGTTTAATACACTCATTTATTGTTAATATAATTGCGAAGAAAGGTCGAAATTTCAAAAAAATTAATTTCGCAATAACTATTGTAAAAATAAGTGTACAGCTTTGAAATTTTTGTCAAATGAGAGTTCTTTGGTGCTAAATATGTAATAAAAATTTCAAAGCGATTAATTCAGTTTAGTTAAATTGTATTCAAATTGTTTATCCCAGAGAGCCTCACATGTTAAGCACCAAAGAACCCTTATTTGACAAAAATTTCAAAGCTGAACACTTTTTTACAATAGTTATTGCGAAATTAATTTTTTTTTTGATTTCGACCTTTCTTCGCAATTATATTAACAATGAATGAATGTTACTTTAGAACTTTCTAATACGCCATTTTAAAGCTTTTTCCATTCGCTCGAAGATGTCTGTACTAAGAAAACCATAGGTCTTACTGTTTTCCATTAATTTGAAAAAATAAGGAAAAAAGGCCGTTTTTGACACTAAATTTTTTATAAATAAAAATGGCCGGCAGATCCTACGCAGGAAATAGTTACAATTTGTTCTTATAGGTATGTATTACCTGTCGAAAAAACGCTTCAGTACCCTGGCTGTTGAAGTGTCACGAACAGGGTATTTTTTGTCTTATTACCCTGGCCTACTTGTAATAATTACGGGTTTTGTTTAATAATATGGAACCATCGAAAAAAAAAACATAATAGAAGCAGGCCTTAAAATAAGCTTTAATTTTTCTTCTTCTCCTCCTGCACTTCAAGGATTAGGCTAGCAGCCTGTTCCGTCTTTTTTCTATCATCCTCTTTTTGGTTTACGCACGTCTTTTCACTTTTCGTCGCTTCCTTTCTTTTGGGAGGTTACTCACTTCCTTACAGCGAAATCAAAACAACTATAAACATAATCTAACTTTTAGACATATTTATAGGCCGTTCCAACATGCTGACAAGATTATGTCAATATGGCGGCTGTGAGGAAAACATAAATTTATTCTATCAGTTCTTAATGTGTTTTAGATCATTTTAGTTGCATTTATTTGTAATTTTGTTTTGTATAAGGATTAATTTAACATTTTTATTGGAATAATCGATAATATGCTTCATTTCTGTTGTGTTTTGAAGTGTGTAATGCGAAATAATCGTGATAAAATTCAGTTTTATTGGTTACCATCAGTGCTACATTTTAGACAGAAAACCAACTGAACTAAATAAGTTATGATCTGAGAGACAAAAAAAAATGGTTAAATTTAATAATAAAGCTTTAAAATTTCCTATAATAATGCTAAATAACTAACTAGGGTACGTACAAACAACATCTGTTTTGTCTGCCAACAACTTTCGAAAATAATCACTTATCTTTATTTATTCACCGTTTAAAACTAAATAAAGTCGTTCAAGTACTTCTACAACTAAAAACTACACAAAATAAACAACAAAATGTTCTCAAAATACAACTAGAAAACTATTAAAGTGGTAAACAATTTAAGAAACACAATGTCAAAAAATATAAACAAATAAAATGTGTTAGTTCACGGAGCCTGACGCGGACTTTAGTCATGACATGCTCCGCTTGTCGTCACTAGTCCCTGACTGTCTCTGCGAATACACTTATTAATCTCCTCCCAGCGGTGACATAAACGTCAAAATCCTGAAACGGCCTATTGTATTACTTTAAACATAGACATATAATACTACTACTAGACTGCGCGCTGCGATCGAAACCTGTTCCCCAGGGAGACGGACAAATATGTTTGTAAACAGGATATTCATCTCTTTCTAATCGACAGGGTTTATCGACTACGTGACTTTCCCACCGACTTGCCGCCGATTACATAAACCCCGCCGATTGAAAAGAGATGCCTACCCTGTTTACAAACATGTTTCTCTGTCGCACTGCGGGAACAATTTTAGATTACAGCGCGCAGTGTAGGATTATATGTCTATGACTTTAAAACACTTATCCTAACCTAAATTATACCTTATCTTATTTTTAGGAATATATTACAAAGATTGTTTCACCTGCTTACAATAAATTTACTTGGACAGAAGATGCAAGTGATAAGCACCTTGAAAAGTAGGTATCTTTTACAATAATACTGAATTTAATATTTTTGACATACTCGATATTATAAATAAAGAGCCCCTTTATTTTCATCTTATATATCGTTTGGTTATTAGGTTAGCAAGACTCAGAGTACTTAGTCTAGCCTGTTCAGCTGATCATAAGGAAGCATTGGAAGAAGCGCGATCAAAATTTAATACCTGGATAGAAACTAAACAGCCAATATCACCAAATTTACGAAGTCTTGTATATGTTTACGGTAAGACCAGATTTAAATCACATACATATTTCACTTTTAGTCAGACCTACTTTGACTGTTTTCCTGTCTTTCCTTATTTGATCTGCCATAAATTTTGGTGAATGTTCTATAATGAATTGTTTCGCCTATCTTTGGCCCGGTGAATTACTTCACCATTCTAGACTTACCCACTTTCTTGTAAGCCTTTTTTCTGCTTTTACAATGGTGTAGAAAGATTGCGGTCCAACGAATCTCATTGATTGATGAGCCTTTTTAGCCATTTCATCTACTTTTTCATTGCCTTTATGACCGTAGTGCCCCGGTACCCAGTCTACCGCAACCTTGCTGCAGTCTCCTAGTTTTTATGAGCCACCCACACAATCCTAAACTAGCTTACAATTGACCTTTACAGAATTGGGTGCCTTAAGCGCCGCCTGGTTATCTGTGAAGATGCCAATTGAACGATATTTTCTACCTTTCTGTTTCTTTCACGTAGTGATGGATTGTCATTATTTCCGTCTTGAAATAAATCCTTAGATATGTAGACTTGTACATATATTTTTAATTTTATTGTTTATACTTTCCGTTTAACATTTCAGGAATTAAGAATGCTTCTGAAAGTGATTGGGATAATATGTTGCAAGTATATATGAATGAAACTGATGCTTCAGAGAAAGTAAAACTTATGGATGGTTTGTCAAGTGTGGACAATGTTAATTTGCTGAAAAAGTAAGTATTTTATAATTAAAAAAAAAATAGAATTATGATTTTTCTCCAAAACTCTCAAACGCTTTTCAAGATTTATGCACATTCTTCGCATTTTTCATCTAAATGAAAATCAGATATCGGTTGTGATTTCAAAACATCCTTCATTCTTCTTGTGGTGCTGTCTCCTTTAGTGAAGGTTAGCGATTACACTGACAACTCTGCCTTTGTCCAATGAGGCTCTAAACAAAGATGTTGAATCAAGGCCGGTCCAGTCTCTGATATTTTTAAGTTATGAAATCTGGCGTCTACCAGTATCCCGTTTTCCTTCATTCTTCTCATAGATGATCAGTTGCGCGAGGCGGTACTTTTAGTTTCTCATTATGTGTCCTAGGTAGCTAACTTTTCCAACTTTATTGTTCTTTAGCAGCTCCCTATCTGTAGCTATTCTCCCCAGGACACTTTCCTTGGCGGTGTGGGTTGTCCAAGATATTTTCAAAATCTTTCTATAAACCCTTCAAAGGTTTCTAACTTGTTCATCATCCTTATATTGAGCGTCAAGGCCTCCGCTCCATAACATTATTAAAAATATATTTTACTAAAAAATTTAACTCCAAATAAGGTAATACTATGAAGCATTTTTGATACTACTTTAATTCTAATATACTTTTGGTTATTTAAATTAATAAAAATAAGAATTTGAACGTCTTTCGATATAAAGTAAAAACATTTAATATTTTACCAAGATAGCAGAACTATCCAAGCGAATTAAATTCAAAATGTTACACATAGTATACTTAATAAAATTTAAATGTATCTTTTTTCAAAAAAAATTATGTAACCTGATAATAATTTTATTTTTATGTTCTTACATATTCTTATAATAATTGTACTAATTATTGTACTTCACTATTTATTTCAGATTGTTGGATTTGGTTAAAAACGAATCAGTGGTAAGAAGTCAAGACTACCTCATAGTTTTAGGAACTATTTCAATCAATCCCAAAGGAACTGACCTGGTTTGGGATTTTGTTAGGTAAGAATATACAGAGAGAACCAAAAGTCGGTCCCAGTTATACAAAAACGGGGATACACCTATTTTGCAATATGAAGATTTGAAATTTGACGTTTGGAACGTTGCCAGATTTACCATTTTTCTGATATAGTATTTTTACTACAAAAGCAAGATTACGTAGGTCAAAATTTCTGACGTCAGAGCACTGCCAAATCATTAGAATGTGACTTTTCATCACGGCCACGTTAATGTCATTACTTGTCAGTTATTGTCTTTGTTTTTGTTTACTGTACAAATAATATCTCTAATTCTTTATTCTAATTAATGATGCCAATCGGTTTTCATTTCTTGCCGAAATATATTAATAATACGCCGAAATATTTGTAATGTTTAATTAACGTAAATAAAGATCAACTTTAAAATTGACATTTCTCAAAATGTCAACATGGTATTATAATAAGAAAAACGATATCGCGATTACATTGAGAATTTTAGAATTATTTTAATTAAATAACCAAAAACATTTTTTATTATTAATGATATAAATTTTATGAAACAATCTCCTTTAAGTTAAATACTCCAGAAAATAATAATTTTGACAGTTCTGATGACAGTTCAACGTTGCTACAATTTTACTTTATATCGTCATATATCGTACAGAATTTTATTTGATTTGATTCAAAATATAGCTTTAAATCACTGTACTGTTTTTATAAATACATACTACCTACATACTAAATAGCTTAATTTAAAAACTAATGTAATTATTGTTGTTTACTAACAATTATTTTGTTTGTATTGAGAAACATGAGAAACATCAAAATGCTTCTTTAACAGATTATGTTGAACAAGAACTAAATAATGGGATTCCCCTTTACCATTAACTGGAGAAGTAAGTTAAATAATTTAGATTTCTTAGATTAGGTTTATTAGAAATAAGATGATTATTATTAGATTTAAAGATCAGAAATTTTTCTTATGAATTTTAGCGTTTGCAGTACTAACTTAGTTTTAAAAATATTAAATAATCTATTTTAATGATTATACCTACACTATGATAATGTTGTTGTTAATTAATATATTTCGGCAAGTAATGAAAACCAATTGGCATCATTAATTAGAATAACTAATTACAGATATTATTTTTATAGTAAACAAAAACAAAGAAAATATATCTGACAAGTAATGACATAAACGTGGCCATGATGAAAAATCACATTCTAATGTTTTGACAGTGCTCTTACGTCAGAAATTTTGACCTACGTAATCTTGCTTTTGTAGTAAAAAGACTATATCGTTAGTGACTTTGGTTGTTTAAATACAACACCCTGTATATTGCACTTCTATTGAAATATCTACCATGGTACATTAATACCAGTTTAACCGTATACAATACTTATGATTTCATAGAATAGAATATAGTCTGATAGAAATGTCTGATCTAAATAATGCCGAAAATTTATACCAAAATGATCTGGAGCTCCGTCTAGCTGAAACCATCATCATCATCATCAATCAGCTAGTCGCGTCCACTGCTGGACATATGCCTCCCTCAGTTCTTTCCAGTGTTCTCTACATTGTGCCGCTTGTAGTCAATTTCCCGCTACTCTTTATGTCGTCGGTCCATCAAGTGGGTGGTCGCCCTCGGCTTCTTTTATAGTTTCTGGGCCCCCATTCCATGATTCGTCGTGTCCACCGTCCATCTTGTGTTCTTGCTAAGTGCCCTGCCCAGTTCCACTTAAGCGTCGTAACGTCGTTTCGTCACAGAAACCATATCTCATTAAAATTGGTCCCAAATTTATTTTTCAGGGTAGGTTCAATTTCACTTTTAAGTAGAATTTCATAATTATCGTTTGTTAAATTTCCTTCTATAAAAAACGGCCCTATTATCTGAGTATCCACTATATCCGATCATACACTTAGTTTTTGTAGAATGTAATAAACGCAAGACCGAAGAATGACTTACATCGTGTATATAAATCCTCATTTGTTGTACTACCAAAAAAACAGAGCCACAAAATGCAGCGACTATCGCACCATCAGCCTAATGAGTCATGTATTGAAAACTTTTCTCAGAATAATTCATCAAAGAACATATAGAAAAATTGAGGAAAGAATCTCAAATACTCAATTCGGTTTTCGCTGTGGCCTTGGAACTCGTGATGCACTATTCGTAACCCAAGTTTTAATTCAAAGATGCAGATATGTAAATCATGACGTTTTCATAGCGCGATTGATTTTGAAAAGGCCTTTGATAAAGTTCGCCATGAAAAAATGCTACATATTCTCAAGACTACCGGTCTGGACGGTAGGGGCATTAGAATAATCGCAAATTTGTATTAAGGCCAGGCTGCATGTGTAAAGCGCTGGTTTCCTCGAAAGCGGTGCCGACAACCTGCGATCGTAACACTGCGATGAATGACATCGTAACAAACTGTACCATGCAAAATAATAGCGTTGGTTTCCAAGGATGCGTTGGAAGCCACCGCTTGCTGAGTTTGCACATTCCATTGCCGCAGTGAAGAACCTTGAATTTTTCACCGTAATCTGACGTAATTGGTCGCAGTGCTACGGTCGCTGTTTGTCGGTGCCGCTTTCGAGGAAACCAGCGCTTTAGGGTTGGGAATCAATGCTCTGAAGAAGTAGAAATGAAGCGTGGAGTTCGACAAGGCTGTATATTGTCACCAATGCTGTTTAATCTTTACGCTGAAACAATCTTAAATGAAGTGTTGGAAAACGCAAAAGAGGGCGTACTCATTAATGGTATGCTTATTAACAATATCAGATACGCAGATGACACCTTGTTAGTGAGAGGATCAATTGAACATCTTCAAGCGTTATTGAACCGAATGGTGGCGTTCTGCGCGATATATGGACTCAAACTGAACGCAAGAAAAACAAAGTTTATGGTTATTAGTAAACAAGCAGCCGTAAATAATAATAACTATAACGTAACAATCGGTAATGACTCAATTGAACGAGTAAGTAATCTTGTATATCTGGGTACTCATATTAATGAAAGCTGGAACCCTAGTACAGAAATAAAAAGTAGAATTGCTAAAGCAAGAACAAGTTTTATGAAATTTAAGAAAATCCTATGCATTGATGATCTAAATTTGGAACTTCGCATAAGAATGGTTCGATGTTATATATTCCCAGTATTACTTTACGGGGTTGAAGCATGGACCCTGACAGAATCGCTTTTAAAAAACCTAGAAGCATTTGAGATGTGGGTCTACCGTCGTATTCTGAAGATCAGGTGGGTAGAAAGAGTCACAAAAGGAAGGGTTTTGCAACGTTTGAATAAAAGTTGCGAAGTAGTGAACACGGTTAAAAGGCGCAAATTGGAATACTTCGGTCATATAATGCGTCACCCAGAAAAATATGACATACTTCACCTTGTCATGCAAGGTAAAATAATGGGAAAAAGAAGTGTGGGCCGCCGTACAACTTCTTGGCTTAAAAACCTACGCCAATGGTTTGGAAAAACTAGCACTGAACTATTTTCGTGCGGCTGTAAATAAGACAGTGATTCTTAGTATGCTGGGCAACATGAGAGCCAACGATCGACAAGCGGTCTCGGCACCTTAAGAAGAAGAAGAAGTGTATATATGCAGCTCTGAGTAAAGATGTATGTGGATCTTCAACGAAACTCTAGATGGAATCTAAAGTTTTATTGTAATTATAACAGTTTTTGGTCACCTGTTCGAATGGCATCTTTTTCTCTTCCAGTTTCCTCAAAGCACTTACAAATTTTTTGTACCGTTGCCTTATGGATATAATGGTTTATGGAAGTATCGTTGAACAAGTAGGCTACTTCACTGTAAGATTTTTTTTCTATGGCCGTAGCCCCTCATCATCAAAACAGTAATTCACTATTTAAAAAAAACTGTCTTTATTGTAGAGCTTTTAAAAACACATAAAAGAACTATCGGCTTTAGTTATTAATATAATTTATTTTACAAAACTTTCCAATCAACGTCAAGCTGTTGCTAGTATTATGAATTAATGTCAAAATCACAGCATTCTATATTTACTGAATTACTTCAAAGCTATTTGGCACCGAGAAGTTTTATTTATTTAAGCCCTTCGTGACTAGATAAAATGCCAAGTGTTACCAATGGTTGAAATTGTATTGAAGTAAGGATTTCAATAATAATACAATATACAGAGTGTTGTATTTAAGGGCACCCAAAGTCCCATTTAACGACAATGTTAACATTATGTCATATAGCTCTGTAACCAAAGCACTTAGAGACCTAATTTTTGTTTTATTTTGAAACTACATGTATTGTTTAGTCCCGCGTAAATTTTTGTAAAGTTAGAGCGAAAGAAACATTTTTTTAAAATTTTTTTAAAATACTCTTACAAAAAAAACCCAAAAAAGTTTAGATTTTATCTTTTATTTTACTTGTTTTTGTACATTTTTCAATAAAAATTTACGCGGGACTAGATATTATCTATCTACAATTACTGTAAAAATTTGGACCTTCTACCAACTAAGGAACCAGAGATATCTGACATCAAAGGCTAAAAACGTAGTACATATTCGGGAAATCGCAAAAACATAAAACACTCTAATAGGCTATAAAGCTACCGGCACACGGTAAGTTGAGTGCAGACGTTCAGAAAACAAATAGTTTTGTAACCATGGATATTTTATACTATAATGTGTTATATATCGTTGGAAAGGGAAGATTTCAGAGAATAATTTTCAATCATAACCCAAAAAACTTAAAAAATTCAATTTTCGGACTTTGGCTGCCCTTAACAATACAAAGTTACTAATGATATTAGAAAAATAGCTAAAACTATTATTTTTAGGTCAAATTGGGACTATTTAGTAGGAAGGTACACCTTAAATGAGAGAAACTTGGGCAATCTTATACCTAGAATTACCAACAACTTCTATACTCCTGATAGGTTACAAGAGGTAAGTTGGTAACATCTTGTAGCATTTTATAGAACTAATAATTGGATTTTAGATTGAAGACTTCTTTAAGAAATATCCAGAAGCTGGAGCTGGAGCAATTAAAAGAAAAGAGGCTTTAGAAACCGTACGGAATAATATTCTATGGGTGTCGAATTATAAAAATATCATAGAAGATTGGATAGTTAAGCAAAGTGCTGTTTGATATGATTTGTTTTAAACGTGAACTATGTTTTTTACACTATTTTTATTATTGTACTTGTAAATAAATACTATTTTTAATTATTATTATTTTTTAATATATTACACATTTTACAAAACACTCAAATGACACTCTTAAAGAGCAGTAGGGTCAATCCAAGCCAAGTGGTCCAAAGGTGGTTGGTTGCTTGACTATTTTTAATATTTTTTATTTAAAAAAAAATATTTTTAAAACATAGCTTCGCTCTCTAGCCAATATTTTCACTGAGGTTTGTCCTAGAACTAAAAATAAAAAAACCAAACTTTTTAGAAAAGTTTGTTCTAAAAACCGGCCTTTAGCATTATTTAATTTCAAACTATCCTTAAGGTCTTACATGAACCTCAAAGTTTGAAAAGGTAAACTGATAAAATGCCATTTTCAACATTTTTTTAACAGCATAAGGCAAGTCGATAATGGTTTGTAATTTTTTTCTGAAAAAGATATACGTACATACTTTAAATAAAAAAAAAATAAAGGCACTCGTGGGAGTGCCGACAGAAGTGAAAACTTCTTATAGTATATAAATTACGAGCTCAATGCTTTTACCCCATCCTAAAAGAAGTGCTATACCTATGTCATATACGCGATGCGTATGCCCTATGCTATTTATGTATACATATGTACACATAATTTATATAATGTACAAAATTTATTTCAGCGAAGTGATGACGGTCGCAAATTCAATACTTTTTCCCCATCCAAGAAGTGCACAACATCCCTAAAGAAATTTTCAATTCAAAAAGTTATTTCGTCGAAGCGTTAACGGTCGCCAATTTACTACTTTTTCCCCATCCAAAAAGTGCACATCGTCCCTCAAGCAGTTTTCACTTCAAATATTTATTTCGTCGAAGCGATGATGGTTGCTAATTTAATACTTTTTTTACATCGAAAAAGTGCACAACGTCCCTAAATAAGTTTCACTTCAAATATTTATTTCGTCGAAGCGATTACGGTTGCTAATTTAATACTTTTTTACATCGAAAAAGTGCACAACGTCCCTAAATAAGTTTCACTTCCAATATTTATTTCGTCGAAGCGATGACGGTCCCTAATTCAATACTTTTCCCCCATCCAAAAAGTGGACAACGTTCTTAAAGAAGTTTTCACTTCAAAAATGTATTTCGTCGAAGCGATGACGGTCGCTAATTTAATAATTTTTCCTTATCCAAATTTATTTCGTCGAAGCGATGAAGGTTCGCTAATATAATATTTTCCCCATCCAAAAAGTGCACAACGTCCCTCAAGAAGTTTCCACTTCAAAAATTTATTTCATCGAAGCGATGACGGTTGCTAATTTAATACTTTTTTACATCGAAAAAGTGCACAACGTCCATAAATAAATTTCACTTCAAATATTTATTTCGTCGAAGCGATGACGGTCCCTAATTCAATACTTTTCCCCCATCCAAAAAGTGCACAACGTTCTTAAAGAAGTTTTCACTTCAAAAATGTATTTCGTCGAAGCGATGACGGCCGCTAATTTAATAATTTTTCCCCATCCAAAAAGTGCACAACGTCCCTAAAAAAGTTTTCACTTCAAAAATTTTTTTCGTCGAAGCGATAAAGGTCGCTAATTTATATATTCCCCGTCCAAAAAGTGCACAACGTCCCTCAAGAAGTTTCCACTTAAAAAATTGATTTCATCGAAGCGATGACAATCGCTAATTTAATGCTTTTTTCCATCGAAAAAGTGCACAACGTCCCTAAAGAAGTTTCACTTCAAATATTTATTTCGTCGAAGCGATGACGGTCCATAATTCAATACTTTTCCAGCATCCAAAAAGTGCACAACGTCCCTCAAGAAGTTTTCACGTCACGAATCTATTTCATCGCAGCGATGACGGTCGATAATTTAATACTTTTTTCCACCCAAAAAGAGCACAACGTTCCTAAAGAAGTTTTTACTTCAAATGTTTATTTTGTCGAAGCGATGACGGTCGCTTATTTATTACTTTCTCCCCATCCAAATTTAATAATTTTCCCCCATCCAAAAAGTGAACAACGTCCCTAAAGAAGTTTTCACTTCAAAAATTTATTTCAGCCGAAGCGATGACGGTCGCTAATTCAATACTTCTTCCCCATCTAAAAAGTGCACAACGTCCCCAAAAGAAGTTTTCACTTTAAAAATTTATATTGCCGAAGCGATGGCGGTCGCGATGACGTTCGCTAATTCAATACTTTTTCCCTATCTAAAAAGTGCACAACGTCCCTAAAGAAATTTTCACGTCAAAAATTTATTTCGTCGAAACGATGACGGTCGCTAATTTAATACTTTTTCTCCATCCAAAAAGTGCACAACGACCCTCAAGAAGTTTTTACTTCAAAAATTTATTTCTTCGAAGCGATGACGGTCGCCAATTTAATACTTTTTCCCATCCAAAAAGTGCACAACGTCCCTAAAGAAGTTTTCACGTCAATATATATACGTACAAAATTTATTTCGCCGAAGAGATGACGGTCGCGAAATAAATATTTTTTCCCCATCCTAAAATAGGTTTTACATTTATTTTAAATTTAAATACTTCTATACAATTTATATATACATACAAATAATATATAGCATAAGCGATGACGGTCGCGAATTCAATGCCTTTTCCCCTATCCAAAAATCGCACAACGTCCCTAAAGAAGTTTTCACTTCAAAAGTTTGAGCTTTGAGACGAGTAAGTTTAAAAAAAAATCTCAAAAATGTTTTTTTGAGAAAATTTTTTGCAAAATCTCAAACTTTGACCCCGTATATCTCGCCCCGTATGGGCACGCATGAAAAAATTTGAAATTTTGCTGAATGTTAGCCCCTAGCAAGTAGAAAAAGGAGTAAAAATTTGGAGTTGCATACTTACGTCATATAGGAGTTACAGGCCTGAAAATATGGCCACAAATCAAAATGGTCAAAATTTGAGCGTTTGCGGGCAGGGTAATTAAAATTCCAATGAACTGTCTAATGAAATAAAAATTAATCTATTTTTACCAGATTTCACAATACAAATTTATACAGGGTGGGGCCAAAGAAAAGAGTCCACCTCGATATTTGGCAATAGTTACCTATTAGATTTTAAGGAAATGCCGAAATAGGTTTATTTTTATTTGTATATTGTAATTTTTTGGCATGTATTTCATTCTACGTGACGTCATCCATCAGAGCGTGATGACGTAATCGATGATTTTTTTAATGGGAGTAGGGGTTGTGTGGTATCTCATATGAAAGCGTGTTCAATTCTCTATTCAGTAATATTAACATTATTATCATAATTTATACAGGGTGACTAAAAATTTTTTTTTAATTAAATTAATTGACGCAAAAAGAAGAATGTATGTAATTTATTTAACTCAAAATGCATTGTAGCTACTACTGTCAGAAAATAGAAAATATGTAGGTATATGTTTATATGACAGAAATAAAATGTATTTTGAGTTAAATAAATTACATACATTCTTCTTTTTGTCAATTAATGTAATTCAAAAATTATTTTTTTGGCCACCCTGTACAAATAATGATATTATTGTTTATATTATTAAACAGAGAACTTATTCCCTTTTAAAAAAATCATCGATTACGTCATCACGCCCAGATGGATGATGTCACTATATACTAAATGTATGAAATATATAATGTTACCGTTAAAACCCGATTTCAGTTAAAACCCGAATTTACTAGGAAAAACTAGTTTTAACTATGCGCTTTAGACAATTCTAGTTTTAACTAGTCAAAACTAGATTTGACTGCTACATTCAGTTAAAACTAGGAATCCCGAACTGATTTCATTTAGAGTAATTTATACTAGTTCAAAGTAGCTTTTTTGGAATTACTGGCAAATACCAGTTAAAATTGTTGCAAGAGACAAATATGTATTACGGCTTGTTCGGGGTAGTGTTAATGACGAAGACGGCCGGTCGGTAGCAAAGTAGTGTGTGATTGTTTTGCATCGTTTTTATTGGTTATATTACACCACTGTGTATTATTCACCGTTAGTAATAATATCGAAGATCAGATTGAGAGCAGAGATATAAGTACGTGAAAAGAACGTGTTTTGGAAATGATTTTAAAAATGAAAGAGACAGAGGAGAAAGAAAGTCACTACAATGTACAGTACAATGAAAGTTAGCTTCTAAAATTGATCGCATCAAATATTATGTACCTATCGAAAATATTTTTGGCATAATTGAAGCAGCCCATGTTGCTATTTTTCATGGAAATCGGGATAGGTTGAAGACTGAAACCGCCAGGAAATAGGCAAATATAACTTTTTATTGATATGATCAATACTTTTATACCAATTTGTGAAACCTGCCACGAAAGAAGAGTAAAAATATAAAAACGAAGAGAGGTCTTGTGTCCAAACCTATATTGCATTCAGAAATGAATAGTCGCTGTCAGGTAGATTTGATCGATATGCAATCACAAGAGAATCGCATATAAACTAATCTATAATGCCTGGTTGAACCAACAGATCTTAAGCTCTAGCTTAGCTAAGCTCTACTTATAGATAGGGCCTCCTTGAGTATCATTTACGTTGCACCATAATTTTCGATTCTTACCTTATTATCAATTATATCTATTACTATATTATGATATTTTTATTATAATATAATATTATAATTATATTATTTTAATTCTTATGTTATTCTCGTCTTAAGCTTAAGGTGATACAGTAGCGATCAACAGGTAGCAAAAACGCGTTCCAAGATTGCGTCTGTAATTTTGAATATTTTTTCGAGATATTTGGCACACATATTCGTAATATAATAAAGAATGGCGGTACAGAGCCCAATTTGAAAAATATATTAATATGTGGAAATTACTCTGTAATTAAATACAATATTAAAAAAACGAGCCTGTACCGCCATTAAGAAGAACAAAAAAATACACTTTCTTCCAATAAACTTTTTTATCCGATGCCTAGATTTTGTGTCATTTTGGAACTACTAATGAAATAAAAAGTTTTAGTAGTTCCTAAATGACACAAAATCTAGGCATCGGATAAAAAAGTTTATTTGAAGAAAGTGTATTTTTTTGTTCTTCTTAATGGCGGTACAGGCTCGTTTTTTTAATATTGTATTTAATTACAGAGTAATTTCCACATATTAATATATTTTTCAAATTGGGCTCTGTACCGCCATTCTTTATTATATTACGAATACGTGTGCCAAATATCTCGAAAAAATATTCAAAATTACAGCCGCAATCTTGGAACGCGTTTTCGATACCTGTTGATCGCTACTCTATCACCTTAAGATATGTTGGTGAAACCGGGCATAAATGAAATTCGTTCGCGATTTCTAGTTTTAACTGAATTTAGCAGTCAAATCTAGTTTTGACTAGTTAAAACTAGAATTGTCTAAAGCGCTTAGTTAAAACTAGTTTTTCCTAGTAAATTCGGGTTTTAACTGAAATCGGGTTTTAACTGTAACATATAAAAAAATTGTAATTTAAAAATAAAAATCGACCTGTTTCGGCATTCCCTTAAAACCTAATAACTGCCAAATATCGAGGCGAACTCTTTTCTTTGGCCCACCCTGTATACATTTGTATTCATTGTGAAATCTGGTGAAAATAGATTAATTTTTATTTCATTAGACAGTTTATTTGAATTTTAACTACCCTGCCGCAAACGCTCAAATTTTGACCATTTTGATTTTTGGCTATTTTTTCAGGCCTGTAACTCCTATATGACGTAAGTCTGCAACTCCAAATTTTTTAATCCGTGCCCATCAGAGATATAAGGTGTCAAACTTTGAGATTCAAACAAAAAATTACATTTTTGAGATTTTTTTGAAAAAATTTACTTAAGTCTCAAAGCTCAAACTTTTTTTATTTAAAGTATCTACCTATTTCTTTTCCAGAAAATATTACAATCCATTATCGACTTGCCTTATTGTTAAAAAAAATGCTGAAAATGGCATTTTATCAGTTTACCTTTTCAAACTTTGAGGTTCAATAATGCTATAGGCCTTTTTTAGAGCATACTTTTCTAAAAAGTTTGGTTTTTGATTTATTGTTCTAGGAAAAGCCTCAGTCAAAATATTGGCTAAAGAGCGAAGCCATGTTTTCCGTGAAAATGATCGATACGCTTTAACAAAAATGGCTGTCATCGGCAAAACAATTTTTTTCTACGAGCGTGCAAAAATGTCTACTTTCGCGTACGCATTTTAGTTTAGAAAGTTTCACTTTTCCGCACGCGTGTTACTTTTCCGCACGCGGCTTTTACTTTTCCGCACGCGTGTTAATTTAGATATGTTAATATGGCCTTAAAGTAATTATAATACATGCAATAAACTAATATTTAGATATTATTTACTAATTTATTTCAAATATATCTTATTGTGTTCCTGTTTTAATGAAATTAATGCGACAATTCGATGAAATAAAATTATTTTGACATAATATTCGAAAGTCAAATCGTCATGGAAACAAAGATCGTCGTCATGCTAACTAATTATATTGAAAGTTTGGTTTTGACAACCTTGTCAAAGAATTAATTTGTGTATGTATTTTCATATTAATTAAATTAATTGATTAAGATTTGGTAATTTTTTAAAGACTCTTAGAAAAAATATTGTTCCTAACTCTTGCAGAAAGCCTTTTTTCCGCACTCGACTGCTTGCCGAACTCCCGCTTCGCGTCGTTCGGCAAACTGCAGTCGCGTGCGGAAAAGAATGACTTTCTGCACTTGTTAGGAAAATAACTATTTTAAAAATACAATGAATGCGATTTTGTACTCTATTGACAGAAGTTTATAAGGTAGAAAAATAAAAAATAATAAAAAAAGTCAAGCAACCAACTTAATTTATATTGGACCACTTGGCATGGATTGACCCAGTAACAAAATTCTGTAGTAATGACAAATGCCAGAACTTGAGAGATGGAAAAAATTGAGACTATATTGGAAAAGTGCTAAACTAAATAAATATATAAAGCATATTTAATGAAGCATTGAAAGTTAGATGAACTTATGAATTAGACGTTCTGTAGTATAGTAATCCTGAAGAAAGAGTTTTGAATATAGTTTAGTTTTTAATATGTATAAGTTTTTATATTTATGATACAAGTCCATGCACCGGAAGAATACAATGAAGGCATCAAGAAATGTCGTACCAATAAGTAATCTTCGATATGCAGATGATACTGTTATACTGACAGATAACGTCAAATGTATACAGATAATGCTCAATAGAGTAATTATTACAGGTAGGTAACCAATTTTGACTTAAGATTAATTGAAAGACAACTAAATTTATGGTGATTAGTAAAAAGACATATCGACCTAATTATTGAAACCGAACATTACAAGAGTATACATATTCAAATATCTGGGATACGCGGTAAATAATAAGTGAAATCCTGATGTAGAAATGAAGATTTAATTTAAATAGCAAGCTATAAATAAATACATAAAAATGAGAAAGATCTTAAGCACCCTCAACCTAAGCGCTAGCATTCGATGGATCCGATCGCCACGAAGTGTTACTACTCTCGACACTACTTTATGAAGTAAAAGAATGGACGGTAACAGTAGCAAACATAAAAAAGTTTGAGGCTTTAGAAATGTGACTGTGCCACATACAGCGAATATCTTAGGCAGACAGCTCATATAGCAAACAACGTCCGATGGACGTCCATATAACGTACATTTAAAGTCCAAACGTCCATGGACCAAAACTGGACGTACTATGTACGTCCATGTCGCGACGTCCATTGGACGTTTGATTTCAACGTACATTGGACATCCATTTGTGGTCCATGGAGATTTTACACAAAACGTGACTTTTATTATGAGTAATTATATATAGCTTCTTGTTTTAATCAAAGCAATATTATTAGTAAAATACAAGAAGCTTCTAATAAATGTAGTCACATATTTTTTCATCATTGGATTAAAACACTGAACCACTAAAATTATTTTAATTAAACCTATATAATATTAGATGATGATAAAACGATGGTAAACTTTTTCAGAATAACGGAGCTACATCGCGCATCGGTAATTATAGAACTTACAATAATTAGACACTACCAATTTAAATCTTAAATGTGCATTTTGTAAGTATTAAATTTCCCGCCAAACTAAATGAGAATCTTCTTGACAACGTTGTCGCTCTTCACGCTATCGGTCGTAAAAGGTAGTATTAGGCAGGTACTTTTAGGGGATTATCGCTGTTAATTGTTGTGGAATACTGAAGGAGGATTTATTTATGATAATTCACAGAATGGCAAACCCGCTTGCAATATACAACCGTATTGACTCTAAAGTTCTAAGAAATAATGTTTGGAAGGAACAGAACAGAAATAAACACCTTTTAATGTGCATGCTTCATAGGGCGCCATTATCTGAATTTTGTCTTTATTAAGTTATTACATACTATATAATACATCCTGTGATATCTTTGTGTTTGCTGTTTATCGTGCAAGTGCTTGAATGTACATAAGATGTACACTGAAAGCTTCAACAACGTACACTGTACGTTTGTAGCGGACGTTCTATGGACGTCCAATTTTGTGAACTCTGGACGTTCGTTGGACGTCCATCGGATGCCCATTGTACCTTAGCGGGACGTCCATTGGACGTTCCAATGTACACAGATGTACGTCCATTGGATGTCCATAAAACGTACTTGTGCTATCTGGGAGAGTAACCAATATAGAGGTATTAAGACGAATGGGTAACCATAAATATGGAATTGTTAAGAACTGTTAAAATGAAGATAGCGACATATTTGGGCCATGCATTTCGTAATGATAAGTACAGTCTGCTACAGCTTGTAGTGGAAGGCAAGATTGAAGGTAGAAGAGGTTTGGACAGAAAAAATCATGGCTGAGAAGCTTAAGAGAATGGTTCCAAATACCAAAAGTCTTTTAATTCAGAATACAGATGTTATCACCTTTTTTGTAAATTGGGCATATCCTTGCTATGGCCCACTCTCTTATTATTATTCTGCTTTATTATTTCTGATATTCCTGGGCTTTTATTATTTTTTAGTCCTTTAATTTCATTTTCTATTCCCTCCTTTGTAGATATTGCAACTACGTGATCATTTTCAATTTCATGGATCGTTTCCCTTTCTTCTTCGTTTTTTTATTCAACAGTTTGTGTAAAGTACATTTGCCAATTTCTCATTATTTTTCTTGGTTCATTTATTAATATCTTTTCATAATTTTTACTGTACCTATGGCTTCTTTCTGATATCCTTTTTCCATTTTGCTTGTGTCCTGATAATTTTTTTCCGTTTTTTTGGAATATTTCATCTTATCCCTTTGAGCCAGTTTTCTTATGAGCATTCTTTTGTTTTTGTTGTCTGTAGTTTTCATTAAGGTTTCTTTATTCGTGTTTAAGACTGCTTCTTTGACGCTTTCTCATTTTTCTTCCGGGTCCAATGTTTCTGATTTTACGTTAAGTCTGTTTGTTATTCGTTCGGCTTACTTCTCTGTAGTATTATTTTTAGTATTTTTGTAGTGAATTGTTTCTGATTTCTTGGTCTTTTTCGGTTGTTCGTTCTGTGTTGAATTGTTTCCTGATATCTTGGTTCGCTTTAATGTTTTTCATGGTTTTTCTTTATATTAGCATTCATTTATTACCCTTCTCATTCTAAAAAGTGGTCCAGTTACATCCTCTCCTTATGCCTTTTTTTTATTATTGGTATAATAATATAGATACATGAATTAATAAAGCTAATTATACATATCGGTAGTATAACAAAATATATGGGAAGGTAAGTCATAAAAATTTAATTAATAAACAATTTAATCAAACAATAGTGGCAAGCTTATTATAAAGATGAATGATCATGTTAATTATATTTTTTCAACACAAAAATATATGTATCTTTTATTACCAGGTTTTTTCGTTGCCTTGGGTGACAAAGGACGACTGTGGGAATGTATGGGATTCAATGTTGATTTTTTTCGGCCAATTTAAAAATTTTTATTAAGGTGATTTTAATTATTAACTTAAAATAATTTAAAATATTCGCAGTACTTTTAATAAATAAAATACCTAAATGTTTCAATAAAAATATAATATAATAGGTACCTAAGTGAAGAAAAAGCTATTAACTTAAAAAAAATTGTCTCTGTCAAAATTTTTGAAAAAAGATGAATAACTAAAAAAATATAAAGTTTTGACTTGTATCTTCCATAAACCAATTTCAATAAATATAGTGTAAGCGTTGATTGATAAATTATAGAGGGGTATTTATCAATCAACGGTGTAAGTATATTTATGAGAAAGCAAGAACTTCATTTTAAAAAATAGTTAAGCTATTCAAATGTCATGATTTTTCAATACCCATAAAAATCAGGTTACTACGATGTTACAACTTTCCTATACTGTTGTACGGTGTTGAGTCGTGGACTCTCACACACGGCACCTGCAAGAAAATTGATGCTTTCGAAATGCTTTATCGTCGAATCCTGAAGATATCTTCTACAGACTACGTTACTAATCAGGACGTTTTATTAAGAATACAAAAAGAAACGAGTTGTTAATCACAATAAAAACAGCTAAAATCGAACACCTCGGTCACATCATGAGGAACAGCGAGAGATATGGACTGCCGCAACTAATTATTGTACAAGAAAAAGAAAAAAAAACGGGGACCAGGAAGGTGAAGCATTTCTGGCTGAAAAATCTACGTACGTGGTTTAACACAACAATCACAAATCTTTTCAGAGCAGCAGTGTGTAAAGTACAGATTGCCATGACGATCGCCAAAATCCGAAACGGATAGGTACTACAAGAAGAAGAAGAAGAAGCTCGTCATGAAACATTCTGTATATTATCGGAAAAACTTGTCAAATAACTGGCTATTGAGATGTCTTAAGAAAAACTTTCCCTAGACTATAATGTTGTTTTTATAAACCGAACAAGCTCAACACGACGAACAAAAAAAGTATAAAACACCAATTTATTGTTCTGATAAAATCAAATTGAGTTGTTTACACCTCATTTTTTTTTATTTTATAACCTGTTTTTGTGTCAAGAGTTCAACAAAAAATTTACTTCGTCATACAGAACCCACTTGTCGTTGATACGAGGATTGGTCGATAGAAACCGATCTACCTTCAACTTTGCTATAATAGCAATTAAAATCGCATTATTACTTTTACTTAGTGACATAGTGATCCATTTCAAATATATTTTGGTTGTCTTCTGTTGAAACTGGGTTAATTAACAGATTTGCCGTTAATTCTTAAACCATTAATAAACACTTCTCACCCTTGTTACCAAATATTTTACATATAATAAATAATACGTACCTACTCTGCATTTTAACCTCTATGACAGAGCTCGAACAATAATATATTCTCTCATAGACTGCTCATTAATTTTTTGTATAAACCAAGTATGTACCTACTGCAGAAATAATCCTGTGCATTTGACATCTGTGCATAGATCGAGGATTATGGATGAAAGAAATTTTGAAAGAAATTTTTTTTTACATAATTCCTTTCATTTACATTTTTCTTGGTCGTCGCTATTTTATATTCTTCCTTATTCTAGTAGGTATTCTTTTCTCAGTCATTCTTCTCAGTTGTTTGGTTTTCCCCTCGTCTATAATTATATATTTTAATTACTCCGATTTTCTCCGCTTCTTTCATTCTGATTTTTATTTAGTTTTCATATTTCACTACTGTACGTTATATTTTTCTTAATTATGATGCAAAAGCATAATATGTACCCTATTTGCTCCTTTGAAAAATGTTTTGGTTTTAAAATATCAAAATCTCTTTGTCTTTATCGGCTTCTCTAATTTCATTTTACAAGTTTCTATGTGGGGTCATGTTGATATCAATTTCCTTTATGAAAATTTCCTGAATGGAAATGGTTTTTCTTTATGAGAATTTCTTGAATGATAGGAGAATCCTCTCCCACCAGGTCTTCCTCTTCTACTGGTTATGGGAACTTAAAACTTAAGACCTACTGAAACCTACAGAAAAGCCTAAGATGTTCTGTACCATGTCTGCTTTTGATTTGATTTACTATGCCTTCGAATCTGTCGCCAAATCGTTACCTAAGTTCATAACAAGTGTTCCATCGATTGTCGTCCCACTTAGTCTTGTCATTCTCAACTACGGTCGAACCCGTTTATTAGAATACCTCTTAAAGGAATATTCCAGTTTAAGGAATAGAAATTTGAGGTCTCGAAACTTGTCTATTAGCGACAAATGATCGGTTATTAGAATATCCCGGTTATAGGAATACTTTTGATCGGCACGAAGGCTATTCGAACAAGCAGGTTCGACTGTAGTAGGTACCTACCTCAAACATGTATAGTTTTCCAGTATATTATCATCATTCTCTTTGCCTTATCCGTATGCGGGGTCGGCTTCCCTAATTGCATTTCTCCACACAATTCTATCTTGGGGCATATCAATGTTAATCCAATTTACCAACATGTCCTGCCTTATCGTCTACCCCCAGGTCTTCCTCTCCTACTCCTTCCAGGAATCTGCACTTCAGCTATTCTTCGTATTGGATGATTAACGTCTCGACGTTGAACATGACCAAACCATCTTAACCTATGCTCTCTCATTTTGGCATCAAGTGGTGCCACACCTAGACTTCCCCTAATATACTCATTTCTAATTTTATCCTTCTTTGTCACTCCACTCATCGATCTAAGCATTCTCATTTCCGCCACATACATTCGTTGTTACTCTTTCTTTTTCACTGCCCAACATTCAGTTCCGTACATCATAGCCGGTCTTATGGCTGTTTTATAGAATTTTCCGTTCAACTTCATTGGAATTTTTTTGTCACACAACACACCACTCGCTTCTTTCCACTTCATCCATCCAGCCCTAATTCTACTGCATGCATCTCCATCTATTTCTCCATTACTCTGTAATACCGATCCTAGGTACTTAAAACTATTGCTTTTCACAATCATTTCACCATCCAAAGATACCATTTTATTTGTAGTAACTCCATCTTTAAATGAACATTCCAAATACTCTGTTTTTGTCCTACTAAGTTTTAAACCTTTTTCCTCCAGAGCTTGTCTCCACTGTTCCAGTTTTTGTTCTAAGTCTCTTTCACTATTTCCTATTAACACTACATCATTAGCATGCATTAGGCACCATGGAATACTACCCTGTAGTTTCGCTGTTATCTGGTCCAAAACTAATGAGAATAAATAAGGACTAAGCACCGAGCCTTGGTGCAATCCTACTTTCACCTGAAATTTATCAGTCTCTCCCACGCCTGTCCTAACACTAGTCGTTACTCCCTCATACATATCTCTCACAATCTTTACATATTCGCCAGGGACTCCTTTCTTATTAAGAGCCCACCACAGAATCGCTCGAGGAACTCTATCATATGCTTTCTAAAGATCAGTGAATACCATATGAGCGTTGGTCTCTTTATTCCTGTATTTTTCCATCAGTTGCCTTACAATGAAAATTGCATCTGTTGATCTGCCCTGCATAAAGCCAAATTGATTATCGGATATTTCGGTTTCTTCACGTATCCGTCTATCAATTACTCTCTCCCATATTTTCATGGTGTGGCTAAGTAGTTTTATAGCCCTGTAGTTTGTACATTGTTGTATGTCTCCCTTGTTTTTGTAGACAACTACTAATATACTGCTTCTCCATTCGTCTGGCATTTGTCCAACTTCCATAATTCTATTAAATAAACCTGCTAGCCACCTTGTTCCTGTCTCTCCCAATGCTCTCCATACTTCCTCAGGAATACCATCTGGTTCGACTGCTTTTCCTTTCTTTATTTTTTGAAGCGCTTGAGCCACTTCCTCGTTTGTGATTTTGGTAACCATTTCTGTTACTGTCTCCGTTAACTCCACAGTCTGTCTGTCAAATTCTTCATTTAATAAACTGTCAAAATATTTTCTCCATCTCTTTTGACATCCTTTTCGTGAATTAGTATTTTATTATTTTAATCTCGGATACATCTAATCTGATTAAAATCTCTTGCTTTCTTTGCTCTCTGTTTGGCTATTTTATATATCTTTGCTTCGCCTTCCCTGGTATCAAGTTGATCGTATAGGTTTGAATACGCTTCTGCTTTAGCTTTTGCCACTGCTACTTTCGCTTCCTTTTTGGCGACCATATAGTTTTGAAGATCTATGTCCGATCTGGTTTCTTGCCACTTTTTATATAATTTTCCCTTCTCTTTTATTTTTCCTTGTACTTCATTTGACCACCACCAAGTCTCTTTATCCTCAAAGTTCTTTCCTGACATTTTCCCAAGTATTTCAATAGCCGTCTCTCTAATAATAGTGGTCATTTTCTCCAAATTGTGTTAGGGCTTCCTTTCATGTTCCAGCATATTTTTTCTACTATTATTTCCCTGAATAAAGTCAGGTATTTTAGTCAGGTATTTTAAACTACATACCTTTTTTGACAAAAGGTCTTACTTTAAGAGCAAGTATATAATTTTGAGATGTGTATAGAGATGTGGCTTTATAGAAGAATGCTGAGAATATCATGGACAGCAAGGATCACGAACAAGGAAGTTCTACGAAGAATGAAGAAGGAACCGAGGATTCACATCAAACACAGGGGAACCATCAAACACATAAAATTGCAGTATCTGGGACACGTTATGAGAAAGCAGCACCGTTACTCCCTGCTTCAGTCCATATTGCAAGGTAAAGTCAAAGGTAAGCGAGGACCCGGTAGAAGGAGAATATCAGGTTGCGGAATTTGAGAACATGGTTTAAGAAAACCTCAATAGAACTGTTTCAAACCGCAGCGAGCAAGTTTATTATTGCCAATATGATTTCCAACATCCAAAACGGATAGGAACCAGAAGAAGAATAATATATTTTTGGTCCTTTAAAAACTTTACAATTATTTATTTGGTTAATGTACAATACATTTACCACTTTCTTTTAATTCTAAGATATTTTATATTATAAATTTTTTTGATAAACATCGATTGTAAAAAGGAATCAATCAAAATTCACAGAGGTCTCAATGGAAGAGAAAAATGTTTTTTCCGCAAATCGCCAGGAAATTTTGACATTCCTGTCAAAATTTCTTGAAGAAAAAGTCAGGACTTCCTTACTGTAAGGAAATGTCATTTCCTTACTGTAAGGAATAGCTATTTGTATAACAAGGGAGGAAAGTGCTACTTTTCCTCCCGAGAATGAAGTTTACTGCCCGACGCGTAGCGGAGGGCAGTAATCATTCAAGGGAGGAAAAGGCACTTTACTCCCATGTTATACATATGGTTTTTCCACCTTCCTCAAATAACAAGTCATTTTTTCATTTTCACTTAATTTATTTATATAACTAACCAACAAAATTTATTAGAACTAAAACTAACAAGTACGTACAATATAACTGTCAACTGTCAAATATAAGTCAAATTAATAATGTAAACATTGTTAAATCAAAATAACAATTTTCTGTTTTTTACCATTCTGCAAAATACAGAGTGTTTTATAAATAAACGTTAAAATGTATAGAAACTTACGTAATAGAAAATAGATATTGTACAGGGCGTCAATAAGTTACATTTCATGAATGAAATACCATGACGTCACTTTTACTTTTCCTCCCTAGGGAGGAAAAATATTTTCCTCCCTAGGGAGGAAAAGTACAACTTTGCTCCCTACAATCAGGTCCGGAAAAGTATACTTTCGGTAGAGGTAGGTGGAAAATGATATTTCCGTACAGTTGTTAGTGTTCTATTTATAAGGGTCAAGTTTGACAATTCAACCTCAATACGTTTCCATAGTAACCCAAGTAATTTTATTAGGAATTTCAAAGCACCATTTATTTGGGAATAAAATTATCGCGTTTTTTTTTAACTAATCAATATCTGTCGAATTTTAAACGATTTGCGGAAAAATAGTATGTTTACCTCGTAGCAAAAAAGCCACATTCCTGGACTCTGTGTTGCTAAGTCTCGGCTTGCGCCTCGACTTAGCAATCTTCACAGTCGTCCAGGAATGTTAAGCTTTTCCTACCCGGTAAACAATGTACTATTGTTTAAAAATGATAAGGGAGATAATATTCAGGCATTTAGGAAGGATCATTTTCTCGACTAAATAAATATTAAAAAAAACACAATAACTTTACTGTAAGCCAAGCCGCACACCAAAGAAACATGAAACGAAAAACATGAAACATGAAACGAAAAACATGTTTCATGAAAAGAAAACACTGCTAAAAACATCTCAAAGTCCGCCTACTAATGAAACGAGTGTGATTTTTATTTTTATTTTCGAAGAGTCTCATAAATGGCCGGATATATATTTGTTTAGCAGTGGTTTATTTCCATGAAACGTAATTTACGTTTCATGTTTCTTTGATGTGCGGCCGGGCTAAGGATACAATAATCTGTCTACACTCTACACACTATCTCTTATGCATTTTCAAGTGTCGATTGTAAACTGTTATTGAGTAAGGATGGGTTCAAATTGAACACTCCTTATAAATATAAGAGTTTATTGTCTTGCCTGTATGGTATAGGTAGATGATAATTAAATAACATTACGATCAAAATTGTTTCACTGAGTGGAAATACCATGGGTTGGTTCATTGTACTAACTTCTTTGTATTTTTGACTTGATAAATTTAGTACGGGAGTACATCCAATTCTTAGTGAATTTAAAAACATCAACATCAACATCTTACATATAATTTGATATTTTTTATTAGATTTTTTATTCTCTTTCATCTTACATTTACCTATACTTATTACATTCAGACACTTTTTACCGATAATATTAGTTCAATTCATGGAAAATGCTGAAAGTGAAGAAGAGAGTGAAACAGAAGATACCGCAAATATTCGAAGAAAGAAGGAACTCACTACGATATCCAGGAAAAAGTGGATGCTATCGCAAGAAAAATGGCAGAAACACAATATGTCGGGCGGAGAAACCGTAGAAACGGTTAACAACGAATAAGAGAAAATAAGAGAAAATTTTGATTGAGGATGACAGGAAAATAGCAGAAAAATTCAATAGCTACTTTAGTTATGTGGGAGAGACGTTAGCCTCAAAAATAAAAAAACCACCAGATCACATTGTAAATTCTTTAATAGAGCAAGGAAATATAAATAATAGCCTGTTTTTAAAACCTTTTTCGAGTGGTGAAATGGAAAAAATTATAAACACATTAAAAAACAGTGATTCAAACATAGGTAATGGTATCTCAAATAATATAATTAAGTACTACAGTAAATTTCTCATTAAACCTTTATTATACTTAGTAAATCTTATCTTTGAGCAAGGCATCTTTCCGGACGCACTGAAAGAAACAATAATTGTCCCTATTCACAAAAGTGGTCCAAAAGATATAGTTAGCAATTATCGTCCAATTGCCCTCACAAACAACATAAGTAAAATCATAGAAAAATGCATTAAGTTAAGATTATGTAATTACCTGGAGAAGCATAGTTTATTATCATCAAACCAATATGGCTTTAAAGAAAACTATGGCACAGAAGATGCCTTAATTAAACTTTCAGATCAAATTATTAATAGTTTCAACAATAAAAAGAAATGTATGGTCATTTTTATTGATCTGGCCAAGGCCTTCGACACTGTGTCACACCGTATATTGCTGGAGCGACTTAATAAAAAGGGAATAAGAGGTCTTCCTTATAATTTGTTCAAATCTTATTTGGAAAATCGCTCCCAGAAGGTCAAAATAAATGAAACTTTAAGTGAATCAGCTCCAGTAACGTACGGTGTGCCACAGGGGACGGTTTTGGGTCCAGTGCTTTTTGTGTTATACATGGACTTTTTATTTTCAGTTCTCAAAGAGGCTAATATTATATGCTATGCAGATGACACAGCCATTGTTGTTTGTGAGAGCACTTGGGAAAAAACTCTTACCATAGCAGAGGAAATCATGGCAAAAATTAAAAGTTGGTTTGATGTCAGTCTGCTTTCAATGAATATCGAGAAGTCCCACTTTATGTGCTTCACAATGAATGAAGCCACGTCACCAGAAATTTTAGCTCTTAAAGTACATAAATACACATGTAAGGATCACAAAAAATGTGATTGTCAAACTATTAAAGTTGTTGATAAAATTAAATACTTAGGAGTATTTTTTGACAAACACATGAAGTGGGAACCTCACATTGAATATATTTGTGGTAAATTAAGAAAAATTATGTACAAATTTTACATTTTAAGAAAATGTTTAACAAAGGATACTATCATAAATATATATAAAGCCCTAGTCGAATCTATCCTAACATATGGAATATGTACCTGGGGTGCAGGTTATTCTAACGTTCTATCCCCCTTAATAATAACACAAAAAACAATTTTAAAAATCATTTTATTTAAAAAGAAATGTTTTTCTTCAGAAGATTTGTTTATAGAAGCAAATGTAATGCAGATTTTTCAACTTTATATTAAAACCATTGTCAGACTCTATTGTAATAATAAGTTACCAAAACCCAGCTCAAACCATCAATTTCTAACTAGATTTACTACTAATAATATGTTAACGACTACTACACCAATATATTACACGGCTGTTCAAAAAAGCTTACTCTTCACAGCTCCAAAAATATTTAACTCTTTACCTCAAGAATTTAAAAATAAAAAATTTATTAAGATAAAGAAATCACTTTCTAGCTGGATAAAAAATATAAAAATAAATAACATATTCTAGTAATAATGTAAAACTTTATAGAACATAGACATAGTCTTTTGTAAATCTTTATTAGGTTAAGTGAATTTTCTCTTGTTTTCTTAATAATCAGTTACCTCCATTAGATTAATTTTATTGATTATAATAAATAGAATAAGTACACACACAAACAATATGTTCATCGTGTACTTAGCATCTAAGTTTTTGCATGTAAACTGATTTTTTCTTGAAATAAAATTATTTTTTATTTATTTATTATTTAATAAGAAGAAGAAATCAATATTTAGTATCTAGAGTAAGAAGACCACCCAAGTTCAGCAAAAGTCGCAAAAATTATAAGAACATTGAACGGAAACAACCCCAGGAATGTAAGATATCCACAATATTACACTTAAGGATCGGATATCCCGAAGAAAATAATAATTGTGCAATTATACTACATCTTTAGATTTTGCCTAGAAAATGCGCATTTTCCGAATAACTGGATACATGTGAAAATCATACCTTTACTGAACCAAGGAAGGACGGAAGAAGATCCGAAATTTATAGGCCAATATCTCTAGTAGAATCCCTAGGAAAAATGTTAGAGAAAATCATCTACAAAAGGTAATGGGCAGAGCTAGATTGCCTCATTATTTAGTCAATATATGTGACACATTTAACTAATACAATATTTTAAGAGAAAAGGCAGTTTTTGCTTTTATTTGATTCAGAGTTGGACCACCATCTCCAGATAGCTATTTCTGCCTCTCATAGTCCAGAGAAATAAGATTTTTTTCGTGACACATCTCCTCCAGGCCGAAACCAAATTTTTTGAGTAGTATGAACATCTATACCTAATAATAACTTTTTTTGTTTTGCTTTGATTCTGGCCTTGGTTTAGAACCTTTAGACACGTAATTACATATAAAATTATTATTCGTTCATAAGTACAAAATTGTCCAGTATACACTTAAAAATAAAGAATAATAAAAAATAAAGCTTACAAATAACAATGTCTACTTACTATGTTAATAAATACAACTATGCTATTTTTTTTTCTTCACTACGGTAGGAACTAAATCCGATTCATCTAATAATAACTTATATGTTTCCTGCAGCCGATTTTGATGATATACATAGTTATAAACAAATGAAGATCAAATAACGGTAAATTTTCGCTTTTTTCGTCTATTACTAAAAAGTAAAGACTCTAAACAAATTTGAGAATAAGATACTCATAAATCATATAAAAAGCTTCAATATCGCGTTCGCTGAATATGTCTATCCTTATTTGTTGCTTCGAAAATTGCAAAATAAATAATAAATTTTGAGATTTTATAAATGTTCATAACCTATGTGAAAATTAAGTTAGAACCTTCTTATTATACAGAATGCTGAGACTTCTTGTGCTTAAATTATATTTTAAATTTCAAAGCAATTGGTTAAATAGTTTAAAAGTTCTTTAATTTGTTTATCTAAAAGTTCTTGGATTTATAAGATTTTGTTAAGATATAAGAGTTCCACAAGGATCAGTACTTGGACCACTACTATTTTGTATATACACTAGTGATCTTCCTCTTGTTGTATCCAGTAAGGTTTCCATTTACGCAGATGATACTAAATTATATGTGAATCCAATTATTGACCAACATGTTCTTCAAACCGACCTTGACGCAATATTCAAATGGTCCTCAGAGTGGTTACTTCCACTGAATATTGAAAAATGCGTCATACTACATATTGGCAAAAATAACCCATTACTACCGTACTTTATTAATGAGCATCCCATAGAGTCAGTAACCTCCCACAAAGATCTTGGAGTGATAGTTAACAGTAACTTAAATTGGTCTGACCATATAGTGTCCGTGTGTAAACGTGCAAATTCCAAACTGTTTCTAATCCGCAAATGTTTTACACGAATATCTCTAACCTCAATGAGTAAACTTTACTCTATATACGTCAGACCTATTCTTGAGTTTGCCGGACCAGTGTGGAGTCCAGATCTTAACCGTGATAAAGTCTTACTTGAAAATGTTCAACGTAAAGCCACAAGACTGGCATTTGGCCGTGTAAGACCTAATTATGAAGACAGACTATCCTTGGCTCATCTAACAACATTTGAACATCGACGTCTTCGAGGTGACCTAATTATATCCTTCCGTATTTTAAAATATAATTTTGGAACCCATATTAAGCTGCACCCCCCACCATCGCGAATAAAGTTCGGACTAGGCAAAAAATTTAGTGCTATTTATGTGCTAATTAGTTGCTCTATTCCCAATTTTGTTGCTCAAACCGTTTACCAGGAAATCGCGTTGAAAGTGGGGGGGTGCAGGTTAATGTAAAGCTGCACCCACCCACACCGAAAAAAGCTCAAACTTCTTGATTTTTTTGGTGATAAATTTAGTGCTATTTATGTGCTAATTAGTTGCTCTATTCCGAAATTTGTTGCTCAAACCGTTTACCAGGAAATCGCGTTGAAAGTGGGGGGGTGCAGGTTAATGGCAAGCTGCACCCACCCACACCGAAAAAGGCTCAAACTTCTTGATTTTTTTTTGTGAAAAATTTAGTGCTATTTATGTGCTAATTAGTTGCTCTATTCCGAATTTTGTTGCTCAAACCGTTTACCAGGAAATCGCGTTGAAAGTGGGGGGGTGCAGGTTAATGTAAAGCTGCACCCACCCACACCGAAAAAAGCTCAAACTTCTTGATTTTTTTGGTGATAAATTTAGTGCTATTTATGTGCTAATTAGTTGCTCTATTCCGAAATTTGTTGCTCAAACCGTTTACCAGGAAATCGCGTTGAAATTAGGGGGTGCAGGTTAATGTAAAGCTGCACCCACCCACACCGAAAAAAGCTCAAACTTATCGATTTTTTTTGGTGATAAATTTAGTGATATTTATGTGCTAATTAGTTGCTCTATTCCGAAATTTGTTGCTCAAACCGTTTACCAGGAAATCGCGTTGAAAGTGGGGGGGTGCAGGTTAATGGCAAGCTGCACCCACCCACACCGAAAAAGGCTCAAACTTCTTGATTTTTTTTGTGAAAAATTTAGTGCTATTTATGTGCTAATTAGTTGCTCTATTCCGAATTTTGTTGCTCAATCCGTTTACCAGGAAATCGCGTTGAAAGTGGGGGGGTGCAGGTTAATGTAAAGCTGCACCCACCCACACCGAAAAAAGCTCAAACTTCTTGATTTTTTTGGTGATAAATTTAGTGCTATTTATGTGCTAATTAGTTGCTCTATTCCGAAATTTGTTGCTCAAACCGTTTACCAGGAAATCGCGTTGAAATTGGGGGGTGCAGGTTAATGTAAAGCTGCACCCACCCACACCGAAAAAAGCTCAAACTTCTTGATTTTTTTTGGTGATAAATTTAGTGCTATTTATGTGCTAATTAGTTGCTCTATTCTGAATTTTGTTGCTCAATCCGTTGACTAGGAAATCGCGTCGAAAATGGGGGGTGCAGATTAATGGCAAGCCTGCATCCACCCACACCGAAACAAGCTCAAACTTCTTGATTTTTTTGGTGAAAAATTTAGTGCTATTTTTGTGCTAATTAGTTGCTCCATTCCGAATTTTGTTGCTCAAACAGTTGACCAGGACATCGCGTTCAAAATGAGGGGGTCCAACTTAATGGCAAATTGCACCCACCCACACCCAAAAATGTCCAAACTTATTTTTTTTTTGAGATAAATTTAGTACTATTTATGTGCTAATTAGTTGCTCTAATCCGAATTTTGTTGCTCAAACCGTTGACCAGGAAATCGCGTTCAAATTGGGGGGTCCAGCTTAATGGCAAGCTGCACCCACCCACACCGAAAAAAGTTCATACTTATCGATTTTTTTTGGTGATAAATTTAGTGCTATTTATGTGCTAATTAGTTGCTCTAATCCTAATTTTGTTGCTCAAACCGTTGACCAGGTAATCGCGTTGAAAGTGGGGGGTGCAGTTTAATGGCAATCCTGCACCCACCCACACCGAAACAAGCTCAAACTTCTTGATTTTTTTGGTGAAAAATTTAGTGCTATTTATGTGCTAATTAGTTGCTCTATTCCTAATTTTGTTGCTCAAACCGTTGGCCAGGAAATCGCGTTGAAAGTGGGGGTGCAGGTAAATGGCAAGCCTGCACCCACCCACACCGAAAAAGCTCAAACTTCTTGATTTTTTTATTAAAAAATTTAGTGCTATTTATGTGCTAATTAATTGCTCTATTACGAATTTTGTTGCTCAAACCGTTGACTAGGAAATCGCGTCGAAAATGGGGGGGTGCAAGTTAATGGCAAGCCTGCATCCACCCACACCGAAACAAGCTCAAACTTTTTGATTTTTTTGGTGAAAAATTTAGTGCTATCTATGTGCTAATTAGTTGCTCTAATCTAAATTTTGTTGCTCAAACCGTTGACCAGGAAATCGCGTTCAAATTGGGGCGGTGCCAGCTTCTCATTAGACGCACAACGAAACACTTGTATGTTCACTAAAACAATGAGAAATAAAATCAGATAGAAGTATAATTTGATGGTACGTGTTCCCTAAATTATTTTAGTTCCAAGTAATATGTACGAGTAACTAATTTATTTAACATAGAACAGATACACATATTAGGTCTGGATCCCGCGTATGAAAAAAAAGTTGATTAATAGCAAGCTGAAAATTTGTTAATAGCTTAAGGGTGTCTAGTCGGATAAACTTTGATATATGGGAACACTGTAACAGGGGCAGTTTTAATTGTGGAACAGGTTAAAAATTTGGAACGGCAGACCACGAAAACGGCACATTTATTTTGTCCGACAGATCAGACTTAAACTCTCCGAACAGAGATTAAACTCTCATGCAAAAATCACACTGCTATTTATCACCTGTCATAATTCCTGTCATTTGACATATTCTACATGTTCCACTCATTAAAACGCCCATTTGGTAATAAATATCAGTCTGATTTTTGCATGAGAGTTTAATCCCTGTTCGGAGAGTTTAAGTCTGTTCTGTCGGACAAAATACATGTGCCGTTTTCGTGGTCTGACCGTTTCAAATTTTTAACCTGTTCCACAATTAAAACTTCCCATGTTCCAGTGTTCCCATATATCAAAGTTTGTCCGACTAGACACCGTTAAGCTATTAACAAATTTTCAGCTTGCTATTAATCAACTTTTTTTTCATACGCGGGATCCAGACCTATATGTATAGCGCGGAGCCAGGTCGGGTGGGATAAACTAATGCATTTGCAAGTTCTACGGTTAGCAACAAAATCGGATACCGATATATTTCGATACTACGTATCATTATCATCATCATACAGCCCTTTTCGTTCACCGCTGAACATAGGCCTCCCTCATTTTTGTCCATTGTGCTCTATTTTGAGCACTTTGCATCCAATTTCTTGACATTTTCTTGAGCTCATCAGTCCAACGAGTAGATGGTCTTCCTCTACTTCTTTTGTCTAATCTCGGCCTGCACTCTTCGTCCACCTCCCATCACTGATTCGGGCGACGTGTCCGGCCAAGTTCCATTTCAGGGTGGCAATTCGGGAAATTACATCGGTAACTCCTGTTCTTCGCCTTAAGTCTTCATTTCTAACTCGGTCACGAAGCGACATACTCAGCATTGACCTTTCCATTTTCCTCTGGGCTATTTGCAGCATTTTAGAAGCTGTGGCTGTCAGTGTCAAAGTTTCGGCACCATAAGTCATCATAGGCAACACAAATTGGTCAAATGTTTTACGTTTTAGAGAAATTGGTATGTCGCTTTTAAATAGGTCTTTGAGTTTTCCATAGGCTACCTATGGTAGGTTTATTCTTCTTTGTAGTTTGCATATTTGTTTGTCTCTTGTGATCTTTATTTCGTGTCCAAGGTATATGTATTTTTCCACTAGCTCTACTTCGTTTTCTCCAATATTGATATTTCCACTAGGTACTAGGTTTGTCATGAATTTTGTTTTGGAGATGTTTATTTTGAGACACCTACACTGGCGTACACTAACTAAAGTTCATGTAGCATGGTACATATCTTCTTGAGGTTGTCAGAGAACAAAACTATGTCGTCTGCGAATTTCAAATTTGTTAATCTTCTACCGTCAATATTCAGGCCTCGCTCTTCCCAGTTAAGTTATTTACAAGCATATTCTAGTATTGCGGTAAAGAGTTTAGGCGATAAGTTATCGTTCTGTCGGACTCCTCTGCCGATTGGGATATGGTCCGTGTTTTTATGTAGTTTCACCGACATAGTTGCGTTCTTGTATGTATTGTAAATTAACCTTGTGTATCGGTAGTCAATGCGGCATGCTTGTAGTACTTCCAGAATTTTGTCACATTCTACCGTGTCAAAGGCTTTATGGAAATCTACAAAAGCCAAAACGAGTGGTCGATTGTATTCGATAGTCTTTTCTATTACCGTTTTAATGCTCTGTGGGTGATCATTTGTTCCAAATTGGCTGGTAGAAATCAAGTTTTTCTCAAGACGATTCGTTACTATTCTTGTAAGGAGTTTGTATAAGTGACTAAGAAGACTTATAGGTCTGTAATTTTCTAATTCATGGGGATCTCCTTTTTTGTACAATAGAATTACTTGAGCATTATGCCATTTGTCGGGTATATTGCTATCTAAAAGGCACATGTTAAAAAGGTCTTTTATTTTCTTAAGAAGACAAGTGCCTCCGATGTTTATTGCATCAGTAATTACACAATCTTCGCCTGGAGATTTTTTATTCTTATCTTTTCTTAGGGCTAGTTTACAATCTAGAAATATATGTTCCACGGCAAAAAAGGTGGTCTTTTGTATTTGTTTAAAAAAATTGTTTAAACAATTTCTGCCCAAAAATTCCGCCATATATCCTTCTTCTTCTTCTTAAAGTGCCTATCTGTTTCGGATGTTGGCGATCATCATGGCTATCTTGACTTTGTTTACCGCAACGCGGAACAGTTCAGTGGTAGTGGTGTTATACCACTTTCGTAAATTTTGAAGCCAGGAAATGCGTCTTCTTCCCGGCCCTCTTTTACCATTTACCTTCCCTTGGAGAATCAGTTGGAGAAGGCCGTAACGTTCTTGATTTCTCATTACATGTCCTAGATATTCTAATTTTTTTGTTTTGATGGTTATGAGAATTTCACAGTCTTTCCCCATTCTACGCAGCACTTTTACATTATTAATTCGTTCAACCCAGGATATACATAAGATGCGCCTATAACACCACATTTCGAAAGCTTCGAGCCGATTCATAGATGCAACAGTTAGTGTCCACGCTTTCATTCCGTAGAGCAGAACTGCGAATATGTAGCTTTTCAACAGACGGTATTTTGTTTTTAATGATATGTCTCGACTGTTGAAAATTGGTCTCATTCTAACGTATGCTGCTTTCGCTTTTATTATTCGCTGTTTAATTTCTGTCGAGTGGTCCCATTGGCTATTTAAATTCGTACCCAGATATGTATATTGCTCAACTCTTTCGATATTCTGTCGGTTGACTGTAAGTTGAGCGTTTAATATTGGTTTTTTACTAATTGTCATAAATTTGGTTTTCTTCTGTTGCTGACTTCTGTTATACGATTTGTTAATATCTGTAAATCATTCAGATTATCGGCGAAAACTATGGTGTCATCTGCATCTTCTTCTTCTTCTTAGCCTTCTATCGTCCACGTTTGGACATAGGCCTCTCCCAACTCCTTCCATCGGTCTCTATCCTGAGCAACATATTTCCAATTCGTTCCGGCTACTCTTTTAATATCATCAACCCATCTCATCTGTGGTCTTCCTCTCGGTCGTTTACTTTGGTAAGGTCTCCAATGTTGTATCGTGGCATTCCAACGTTGGTCTTTTTGTCTAACAGTGTGGCCTGCAAAGCTCCATTTAAGTTTGGCAACTTTTGTTGTTATGTCCTCGACTTTTGTTTTTGATCTTACCCAGTCGCTCCTCTTTTTATCTGACAGTCGTATACCTAACATTGCTCTTTCCATAGCTCTTTCTGTTGTAGCTAGTTTATTCATATTTGCCTTGGTTAGGGTCCAGGTTTGACACCCATATGTCATGATAGGAAGGATGCACTGGTTGAACACTTTGGTCCTCAAATATTGATGTATTTTGCGGTTCTTAAGTATCCAACCAAGTTTTCCAAATCCTGCCCATGCTAGTCTTGCTCTCCTATTAATTTCCGCACTTTGGTTTTCTTTGTCAAGTTTCAGGATTTGGCCTAGGTAGATATATTCCTGGACTTTTTCTATCTCACTGCCATTTATAGTTATGCGTCTGGGGTCATCTGCGTTTGTCATTATTTTTGTTTTCTTCATGTTCATTTTTAGACCGACGTATTGGGAGCTGCCTGCGAGTTCCTCTATCATAATTTGCAGTTCCTCGAATGAGCTCGCTATAATCACAATGTCGTCAGCGAATCTGAGGTGATTTAGCTTCTTGCCATTAACGTTAATGCCATAGGTTGACCAATTTGTCGTTTTGAAGACGTCTTCTAGTGCTAGGTTGAAAAGCTTTGGCGATATTACGTCTCCTTGTCTCACGCCTCTCTTAATAGGGATGGGATTTGTATTTTCGTCTAGTTGTACTATCATAGTTGCATTTTCATATATATTATGTATTAGTTGTCTATATCTCGAATCTATTCTACAATTATTAATAGCTTGTTCTATGGCCCACATCTCGATACTATCAAACGCCTTTTCATAGTCTACGAAGGGTATTCATTTGCCTTCTCTATCAATGTTCTCATTGTCAGCAGATGGTCTGATGTACTATATCCTTTGCGGAAGCCAGCCTGTTCCACTGGTTGGTAATTGTCCATTTTGTAGGTCAACCGGTTGTTAATAATTCTCATGAATAGTTTGTATACTTGACTGAGCAACGATATCGGTCTGTAATTCTGTAGGTCACATTTGTCCCCTTTTTTGTGTAAAAGTATTACTAGACTTTCGTTCCAGTCTTTAGGGATCTTGCTATTATGGAGACATTTATTAAATAGCTCTGTTAGTATAGGGATTGTTACTGTCTTGCTTGTTTTCAAGAGCTCGGCAATTATACCGTCCTGTCCTGGAGCTTTATTATTTTTTAGTTCTTTTAAAGCTCTTTCTATTTCGAATCCCTTTATATTTGGTAGTACTTCTGATCCCACGTTTTTTATTTTTCTTTTGACGTTCTCCTTTGTTGATTCATTAGGCTGGCTTTGCGAGCTGTACAAGCTTTTGTAGAAGTCTTCGACTATTTTTGTTATTTTATATTTGTCCTTCTCTTCCTTACTATTGGCGTCTTTAATTTTAATGATTTTTTGAACACCCAATGCGGGTCTTAGACATTTTAAGCCTCTGTTGTTTTCAATGACTCGCTCTATTAAGTTCTCGTTCCATTTTTGTAAGTCGCGTTTTAGTTCTTTTCTAATTGTTTTATTAAGTTCTATGTATTCTTGAGTATGGCGTTTGTTTTGCGTTAGTAGTTGTCGTCTTTCCGTCATCAGTTGTTTAGTTTCGTTGCTTATTTTGTCTTCTTTAGTACTTGTTTCCTTTGCGACCTGTAGTCCGGCTTCGAGAAGGTTCTTATTGATGTTTTTGTTAATTTCGTCAATTTCATCTTGATTATGTGAAGGATCATATTTGAACTTATCCGCTAAGACCTCTCGGAATTGCTCTTCATTTGTTTTTACTTTAAAGGCATCTATTCGCGTTGTTTTTTTAAATATTCTTTTCCTCTCTTCTTTCATGTTAATATTTATTTTTGCTCTAACTATACGATGGTCACTACCCGTTGTTACGTTGTTTATTGTTGTTACGTCTTCGAATATTCTTGTGTTGTTTGAGAGAAAATAGTCTATTTCATTTTTGGTGGTTCCGTTAGGTGCAACCCATGTCCACTTTCTGTTAGGTTTCTTTTTGTAGAAGGTATTCATAATATACATGTTTTCTTGTTCCAGAAATTCCATAAGTTTTTCTCCCCTTGTGTTTCTTGTGCCGAATCCAAAATTTCCAATCTTGCTTTCAGAGTCTTCAATCTTACTTCCAATTTTGGCGTTAAAATCTCCCATTATTATTATTTTGGATTCTCTGTTGGTGTCTATAGCTTTTTTAAGATCTTCGTAAAAAGTATTTATTTCTTCATCAGTTGCCTTTTCAGTTGGAGCATAAACTTGCACAATCTTTAATTTGGTTTTTGGATTTAGTTTTAAAATCATGTATGTAACCCTGTCTGAGATGCTGTCAATTATTTGAATTTGTGATTTTCTCTTCTTGTTGATTAAGAAACCTACTCCACCGTATGTATAGTCTTCATTGCCTTTATAATAGAGCCTGTTGCCTGAATGTAAGTCCACATACCCTTCACCTCTTCTTTTAACTTCTGATAGTCCCATTATATCCCAATTCATATTCCCTAATTCCTCTTCTAGTTCGTAGAGTTTTTCGTCTTTTGCCATGGAACGGATGTTGTAAGTTGCTATATGGAGTTGTTTGTTGTTCTTCTTTTTCAATGTCGACTTGCCTCCCCCAGAATCCTCGAGGCAGACCGTTATTTCGGTGTGGGACTGTGGAATAAACTTCCTACCCACCTGGGGTATCTTCCGTATATCTGTTGAAACCGACATTTTTGATTTGTGGAGGTTTTGGCCATAACCCACCACGCTGGCCAGACGGGTTGGTGGGTGGGAGGGGATATTAGGGAAGGAATTTGGGGTTTGGATAGGATAATACGGAGGTTGGGGCCTGGTTACCTCTAAATAGGAAATGGAGGAAAAAACCAGGAGCTCGCGTGGGCAGGGGCGCTAAATCCCTGAAGTAAGTCTGCTCTATATCGGGATCATAGAGGGGTACCTACCCGCTACCACGGGTACATATCAACCGGGGGTCATCTGCATATCTAATGTTATTCAACCATTCACCATTTATTAATACTCCCTTCGCACACAACCGTCTAAAGCTTCTTTAAATATCCATTCAGAGTAAATATTGAATAGTAGTGGAGATAAAATACAGCCCTGTCGTACTCCTCGTTCTATTGCAATTTTATCAGTTAACTGGTCTTCTATTTTGATTTCTGCCGTTTGATTGTAATATTTGTTTCTGATAATCGGTACCCTTCAGATTTGTTTAAAGGGGACATTTTTTAACAGGAATCCACAAAGAAACCGAATCAGAAATGTTTTCAGACTCACCATATGGACTATATGGAGCGGTCTCACCATATGGACTATATACATACTTCCACATTTTGTAATAAACATACAAACTTTCACCAAGTAACCATCATGTTGATGTAAGATACGAATACGAGTGTGAATTATAAATTTCTAAAAAAAAATACAAAATCTTTGTGGCTTGTGAATGTTTTAAAAATAAAACAATCGAATATTAGTCTTAAAGGTGGTGTTGAAGCGGCTGAAGTTTCATTCTTCGGTGAGGTATCTTACAGTCCGACCAGATTCACTTTGTATTTGAGATTTGGATGCGCATTGTTGTTGACTTTCGGATTTTCCAAATTTTGTGATTTTTATTTTGATAACATCTCGTTAAGTAAAATACCTGCACGGTACCAAAATAAAATTCAGAAAATGTGGAAAACCCGAACGCCAAACATTAGTGCACATCCAAAATCTCAAATACACACTGAATCTGGCCCGAGTGTACACTGGTGAGTGTTTTATAGAAATCACTAATATAGTTTTAAAAATTTTTATTACAAAATCTAATACAATATCTTACATTTATTAATTATTATATTAACAGAAATAAAATACATTTTGATATAGCACAAATTATTTGCGGTAAAACTCAAGCAAATCTATTAAATTTTTTCTACAATCACTTGATAAAGAAGACTTTTTCGCTTGTCAATGGCAACGAAAAGTTAACGTTTACTGAGTACCGTCACTTTATCGCGCTAGCGCGTTAAAGTTTGATTACCGCGCGTCGTCCGTAGCAACCGTACAACCATACAATACTCGTACAATTTGAAAATTCAAATTGAATAGTTATTTATGTATTAAGAACGAAAAGTGATACATTATTGCTTGAGAGTAAGAGTTACCACTCGACCGTAGCGGAGAGCGGTAATTACTCGAAAGAAATAATGTCACTTTGCGCTTGTAATACATACAACATTTTTTCTACAATCACTTAATAAAATGAAACTATTTTTAAATCACTAACTTTATTGTAACTATTTTATATCTGTCGTTATAATGTCATAACATTAACTTTTATATCTTTCAGTTTGAATGTTCAATGTGATTGTATTGTATGATTGTACGGTTGCTACGGACGACGAGCGTAAAATCAAATTACGCGCTAGAGCAGCGTTTCCCAAATGGTGGGTCGCGACCCGGTACCGGGCCACGAAAGCAAAATGCCGGGTCGCCTCGCCTCGCCGTTTCACATGAACATCTTCTTTTAGACTGCGAAGTGCGTTGACTATCAAAAGGGAATGTTTAAAGAAAACTTTTTTTGAATTAATTGAATAATTCAAGGAAGAAATTTCAATATTCTTAGAACAACATCCACCAACGGCTAGGGATGGAATATTTCAATTTAAAGACAGTTTTCATGATGCCAATCGGTTAATCAAGGTAGCGTATATTTGTTATATTTTTGACTTCTTCAAGAATTTAAATATGACATTACAAGGTAGCAATGTAGTACAAGAGAAGCTGGAAGCTGCAATAAAGTTTGCAAGTTTGCCATACTTATTTGAAAACACCCTGTATCGATGAAAAATAAGGCGAGTTGTTAAATTATTACCTAACTTTTTTACTATCCAACATAAGCGAATGAATCGAAAAACAGAATGTTAAGAACACATGAGGCTATAGTTGGGTTTTAATTTCAGTATTTTATAAATGCAACAATATTCCACAGGGTGTTGTGACTGAGAAAAAATTACTTTTTAATTGGTACACCCGGTATACAATAACAATGGACAGCCGGAGTGATGACGTAGAAGTGTCAATTTTTATTGACATATGTCATGTCAGAATTTTCCAAACAAACGTTGTTTAGTGTGGCAAATTTGTATTTTTTATTGTTTTTTCATAGACCAGTGCAGATAGCTCTAAAATTGACCAAAAAAATAAAAAATTAATAGCAGGATGAGACTAATTCCAAAGGACAGTACACATATTAGATAACATGTGGAACATTTTTCACCAAATCTGGATGAGGGGAACATGGGTTGGGGGAGCGTTTTTAGGGGTGAAAACGGTTAATTACGATTTGCGGCAAAACGGCACATCCTATCGAAAAAAGTTAAATTTCAAAGTTGTAGGTAATAAAAAGGTCTACAACTTTTGTAAATTAACATTTTTCTCATAACCTCAAAATATCCGAGAAACTCGGAAAATTCGATGTTTTTGATTTTATTTTTTTTTCTCACTGAAAAAAAAATTTTTTTTACCAAATATGGTGGAAACTTACCTCTTTCTGTCCCAAACACGCTGTAATTTTTCTGTATAAAAATATTTTTTAAAACACTTGTTTTTTATGTTTAAGGGAAAATGTAAGCATTTTTTCAATTGAAAAATCTCCCGAAATTTTTTTAGCTTTTTTAAAGAAGTTGGCATTTTTTTGTTTATTGAAACCTCTATTTTCTGATGGTGTAAAAATATATACGTTACTGTGGAAAATTTTGTCACAAAAGGCAAAAATCGGAAATTTATTTTCAACCTCTCACCATTTTCAGATTCTCAGACGAAATATAAGTTGCATAGCGAGCAGGAACCAACGAACCTCTGTTAAAAATTCACTACACTAATGCCGTTGTCTGTGATTTTTAATTTTGTGAATAAATTATAGTAAAAAAAAAATAAAAAACACGCTTTTAAAGCACTAAAAATTTAAAAATAAAATATTACTAGCTTTAATTTTAAAAGTTATTTTAAAATTTTTAGTGCTTTAAAAGCGTGTTTTTTATTTTTTTTAAACTATATTTTTTTTAAAGTCGGCCTACTTTAACCTATAAACTACATTTTTTTTAAACTTTTTTCTCATGAACCAAATTAAAAGTCGTAACAACTTTTTTAACGAAAAAGTTTATTTAATACAAAAGAAAGTAATTATTATAATTTTAATGGCCAATTTTTCATCAAATAATTAAGTTTTTGATTCGTTGATGGCATTTCTTCATTACATTCGGTAATGCTTACAGATTCTGTAGTTTCCTCTAAATCTTCTAGACCATCATGGTCTTCGTCTACATTTTCTTCATTTGGCGTTGGTTTCTCATCCATAATGTAATCAACACGTACATACGTTTGATTCACTGTATGTGTCATCATGGTACATATAATGGCCGCGGCGCGGCGTCTGGCTGGGCTGCACCTACTCGCTATGCAACTTACATTACGTTTGAGAATCTGAAAATGGTGAGGGGTTGAAAATAAATTTCCGATTTTTGCCTTTTGTGACAAAATTTTCGACAGTAACGTATATATTTTTTTACACCATCAGAAAATAGAGGTTTCAATAAACAAAAAAAATGCCAACTTCTTTAAAAAAGCTAAAAAAATTTCGGGAGATTTTTCAATTGAAAAAATGCTTACATTTTCCCTTAAACATAAAAAACAAGAGTTTAAAAAATATTTTTATACAAAAAAAATTACAGCGTGTTTGGGACATAAAGAGGTAAGTTGCCACCATATTTGGTTAAAAATTTTTTTTTTAAGTGAGAAAAAAAATAAAATCAAAAACATCGAATTTTCCAATTTTCTCGGATATTTTGAGGTTATGTGAAAAATGATTATTTACAAAAGTTGTAGATCTTCTTATAGCCTACAACTTTGCAATTTAACTTTTTTCGATAGGATGTGCCGTTTTGCCGCAAATCGTAATTAACCGTTTTCACCCCTAAAAACGCTCCCCCAACCCATGTTCCCCTCATCCAGATTTGGTGAAAAATGTTCCACATGTTATCTAATATGTGTACTTTCATTTGGAATTGGTCTCATCCTGCTATTAATTTTTTATTGTTTTTTTGCTATTTGCACTGGTCTATCAGTTTTTACAGAGAATATTTCCGTTTTTTGCAATATTTAAGTACTATTATAGTTACTACAACAATTTTAGAAGGTTGTGTAAATAATAAAGCATGACGTTTTATATAAATAACAATAAAATATATGTCTCGGTGAAGTAAGGTTACAATTTATTTGTTTTTTTAGAAATTTTAGATTTTATATTTTATTTTATTTTTTTAGATTGAATACTACTAATTAAAAAGTCTTGGAATTCGGTAAAACCTTACTTTTCAACGTGTTTACAATCTTTGTTTGCAATTGATCATCATAACACTGAATATAGCCGCAGTTGGCTGTGACGTCACACTCCGGTCGTCTATTTAACTGTCTAGCAACAATATTATTAAACGATAATGTTTAAAAATATGACTATAACATTTAAAAAAATCACTTAAATCGGAAAACAGGTTTAGGAAATATGAGACATAAAAAATGGCCAATTTTTAAAGTGATACGTTAATTTCTTGGAGAAATGTAGATATACATAAATACAATTATAGATAAAGAACAGATTATACGAACATACATAATATACCCGAACAATACATACTGTTTCAAATATTCAAAGATAAAGCGATTACAAAAATTGCAATTCGGCATTCTTCAATATACATTATACAATAACTCACACACAGCCAACGGAATTGACAATGAGAGATACCTTGAAAACAATAAAGCTCTGTTGTTATGGGGCAGAGAATAGATAATAGGTAAATATGATTTATATAGGTATGTATATATAAAGAATCCACTACACCAAAATGTTGATATCCAAACAACATTCACTGTTTCAAAGCGTTTTAATAGTGAAATACCTGTAGAATATTTAGTTCAATCTTTGCAAATGGAATTTTGTTTCGACATGCCGCGATGGGGCCCTTGAATGTCGGGGGCCCCTTGAATGTCGGGGGCCCCGTATAATTGATACGGCTGATACGGCGGTAGCTACGCCCCTGGCGTTAAGTAACAATGTATTTTAAATGGGATTTACTTTTTCGCACTGTTTGTAACTTTCGAGTTCTCATGGTGACAATCCTTAATTTTCGCGTTGTCATGGTGATGACAATATGAGTAATGAATTATAACAAGAGTTTTGACAGTTTTGTGGTTTGAAAGTAGTTGTAATTTTTAAATTTCAAAGTTCTAAAAATTGTAGAATAGAAGAGTTACAGCTTTTTTTAATTGTTTATCGTAGATAAAATATTGTATGAAACTGTGCGTGAAGTACCTTTTGCGAACTCGCTCCGTTGTCGCTCGTGCTCTAAAAATCGCGTGCGATCGCAAAAAGCATACTTCACGAACTGTTTCATTAATAACTATTTTCGCACTCCATTGGAGCGTTAAAAATGCTACTTTATAGCACTAGTGCTTTAAAATTTTTAAGGCACTGCAGTTAAAAGTGAATTGTCAAATTGTGAAAAGTCAAAATATTTATATTTTATTTACTAACATTAATATTAATAGTAAAACTTGCACAATTTGAAAACGGTGGTTTAAAAGGTTTTTTAAAATTTAATTTAAACTCTATTATTGCATTTTTAACACGTTTGTAGAAAAAACAAGTTTATATAACGGTATAATATTTTCGCTAAGAATTTTTAGATATTCCCCTCGAGTGTAGACAACCAGTTCTATTTTTTACGGGTGATAGGTCTCATGGTTTCAGCAATTAACAAAAATATTGTATTTTATATATTTATAACGTTTGTAGAAAAAATATTGAAGGATATACGTGTTAAAAAGTAAATTTTTAAGGCACTCATGTGAATTTCAGAATTCGCTTCGCTCACTCCGACTAAATATATTCTTTATATGCAAAAAATTTGAATGAATTTTGAATTAATTCGTTTTCAAGCCAGCAATAGTCGTAACGTAATTGTTGTAAACCATAGTTTTATTTAGGTTGTTATTTGTCATCTTTACAGTATGTATTTAAATAGTTATTTAAATTTAATAGTGTTATTTTTAAAAATAACGCCATTAGGGAAATATATCATATTATATCTGACTTTGACATCATGTAATTATTTATCAAATACTATACCAGTCGGACATAATTAAAAGAATTTACTAATAATTATTGTAATAAAAATATGTATATAAAATCAAAGAAATATATAGTTATTATTTGTGAAATATTCTGTTTTAGTTTTCGCACCCCCATTTTCAACGCGATTTCCTGGTCAACGGTTTGAGCAACAAAATTCGGATTAGAGCGACTAATTAGCACATAAATAGCACTAAATTTATCACCACAAAAATATCAATAAGATTGAACTTTTTTCGGTGTGGGTGGGTGCAGCTTTCCATTAAGCAGGACGCCCCCACTTTGACCGAGATTTCCGGGTCAACGGTTTGAGCAACAAAATTCGGATTAGAGCAACTAATTGGCACATAAATAGCACTAAATTTTTCACCAAAAAAATCAAGAAATTTGAGCTTTCTTCGGTGTGGGTGGGTGCAGCTTGCCATTAACCTGCACCCCCCACTTTCAACGCGATTTCTTGGTCAACGGTTTGAGCAACAAAATTCGGATTAGAGCAACTAATTAGCACATAAATAGCACTAAATTTATCACCACAAAAAAATCAATAAGATTGAACTTTTTTCGGTGTGGGTGGGTGCAGGATTGCCATTAAACTGCACCCCCCATTTTCAACGCGATTTCCTGGTCAACGGTTTGAGCAACAAAATTCGGATTAGAGCAACTAATTAGCACATAAATAGCACTAAATTTATCACCAAAAAAATCAATAAGTATGAACTTTTTTCGGTGTGGGTGGGTGCAGCTTGCCATTAAGCTGGACCCCAATTTGAACGCGATTTCCTGGTCAACGGTTTGAGCAACAAAATTCGGAATAGAGCAACTAATTAGCACATAAATAGCACTAAATTTTTCACCAAAAAAATCAAGAAGTTTGAGCTTGTTTCGGTGTGGGTGGGTGCAGGATTGCCATTAAACTGCACCCCCCAGTTTCAACGCGATTTCCTGGTGGTCAACGGTTTGAGCAACAAAATTCGGATTAGAGCAACTAATTAGCACATAAATAGCACTAAATTTATCACCACAAAAAAATCAACAAGATTGAACTTTTTTCGGTGTGGGTGGGTGCAGCTTTCCATTAAGCCAGGAAGCCCCCACTTTGACCGAGATTTCCTGGTCAACGGTTTGAGCAACAAAATTCGGAATAGTGCAGCTAATTAGCACATAAATAGCACTAAATTTTTCACCAAAAAAATCAAGAAATTTGAGCTTTCTTCGGTGTGGGTGGGTGCAGCTTGCCATTAACCTGCCCCCCCACTTTCAACGCGATTTCTTGGTCAACGGTTTGAGCAACAAAATTCGGATTAGAGCAACTAATTAGCACATAAATAGCACTAAATTTATCACCACAAAAAAATCAATAAGATTGAACTTTTTTCGGTGTGGGTGGGTGCAGGATTGCCATTAAACTGCACCCCCCATTTTCAACGCGATTTCCTGGTCAACGGTTTGAGCAACAAAATTCGGATTAGAGCAACTAATTAGCACATAAATAGCACTAAATTTATCACCAAAAAAATCAATAAGTATGAACTTTTTTCGGTGTGGGTGGGTGCAGCTTGCCATTAAGCTGGACCCCAATTTGAACGCGATTTCCTGGTCAACGGTTTGAGCAACAAAATTCGGAATAGAGCAACTAATTAGCACATAAATAGCACTAAATTTTTCACCAAAAAAATCAAGAAGTTTGAGCTTGTTTCGGTGTGGGTGGGTGCAGGATTGCCATTAAACTGCACCCCCCAGTTTCAACGCGATTTCCTGGTGGTCAACGGTTTGAGCAACAAAATTCGGATTAGAGCAACTAATTAGCACATAAATAGCACTAAATTTATCACCACAAAAAAATCAACCAGATTGAACTTTTTTCGGTGTGGGTGGGTGCAGCTTTCCATTAAGCCAGGAAGCCCCCACTTTGACCGAGATTTCCTGGTCAACGGTTTGAGCAACAAAATTCGGAATAGAGCAGCTAATTAGCACATCAATGGCACTAAATTTTTCACCAAAAACATCAAGAAATTTGAGCTTTTTTCGGTGTGGGTGGGTGCAGCTTGCCATTAACCTGCATCCCCCACTTTCAACGCGATTTCTTGGTCAACGGTTTGAGCAACAAAATTCGGATTAGAGCAACTAATTAGCACATAAATAGCACTAAATTTATCACCAAAAAAAATCAAGAAGTTTGAGCGTTTTTCGGTGTGGGTAGGTGCAGCTTTACATTAACCTGCACCCCCCCAATTTCAACGCGATTTCCTGGTAAACGGTTTGAGCAACAAATTTCGGAATAGAGCAACTAATTAGCACATAAATAGCACTAAATTTATCACCAAAAAAATCAAGAAGTTTGAGCTTTTTTCGGTGTGGGTGGGTGCAGCTTTACATTAACCTGCACCCACCCACTTTCAACGCGATTTCCTGGTAAACGGTTTGAGCAACAAAATTCGGAATAGAGCAACTAATTAGCACATAAATAGCACTAAATTTTTCACAAAAAAAATCAAGAAGTTTGAGCCCTTTTCGGTGTGGGTGGGTGCAGCTTGCCATTAACCTGCACCCCCCCAATTTCAACGCGATTTCCTGGTAAACGGTTTGAGCAACAAATTTCGGAATAGAGCAACTAATTAGCACATAAATAGCACTAAATTTATCACCAAAAAAAATCAAGAAGTTTGAGCGTTTTTCGGTGTGGGTGGGTGCAGCTTTACATTAACCTGCACCCCCCCAATTTCAACGCGATTTCCTGGTAAACGGTTTGAGCAACAAATTTCGGAATAGAGCAACTAATTAGCACATAAATAGCACTAAATTTATCACCAAAAAAAATCAAGAAGTTTGAGCTTTTTTCGGTGTGGGTGGGTGCAGCTTTACATTAACCTGCACCCCCCCACTTTCAACGCGATTTCCTGGTAAACGGTTTGAGCAACAAAATTCGGAATAGAGCAACTAATTAGCACATAAATAGCACTAAATTTTTTGCCTAGTCTGAACTTTATTCGCGATGGTGGGGGGTGCAGCTTAATATGGGTAATTTTGGAAACCTTAACACAATATTTACGCTAAATCTAGACGAACGATTAAGAGGTCATCGTTATAAATTAAAGAGGGAACAGACGACAACAAGATCCAGAATGAACTTTTTACCAAACAGAATATTTAACATCTGGAATAACTTAGATGAAGACACCATATCGGCAACTAGTGTTAACATTTTTAAAAATAGACTTGATAATTCTTTATTTTCTTTGCAAGACTGAATAATTTTAGGACGGCATTATTTATTGTTTCAAAATTTTGTTTGAAATTGTAATCTTTAAAATTTTTATTAGTTTTATAACGATATTTTTCTTTGTTTTGAACATTATGGGAGCTTTACAGGATTGAATTGTTTTAGGGCGACATTGTTTTATTGTTTCAATATTTTTATTTGATGTTTGTTAATGTTTAACTTTATTCTTAATTTGTATTAGTTGTAAAATGATATTTCTCTTTGTTTTTGGGCATAATAGGAGCTCGCTCCTCTGCCCTTATTTGATTTATAATAATAATAATAATAATAATAAAAATTCAATTTTTTCCAACACTATAAGTCAGAAAATTATGAGGTTACAATAACACTTCGGTCAGTTTATGAAAGAAGAACATTTATACTATTAACTTAATTAAAAAAAAATGACAAAAAGTAATTTCAAACAGTGTAAAATTATTTTGCAAAAACATGTCGATTTTTTGCTTACTTATAAACAATTAGAATAACTTTTTAAACGTTACCCGTAGAAAAATTATTTTTTCATATTTAGAAAAACTGAATTTTTATACACATTTAGAAAGAAAAACAAATGCCCTAAGACAATTAGGAACGAAGTTAACCCCCCTCTTTTTTCAATTCACATGTTCTTGCAAAATAATTTTGCAATATTTAGAATTATTTTTTGTCATTTTTTTTAATTAAATTAATAGTGTAAATCTTCTTCTTTCATAAACTATCCAAAGTATTACTGTAACTTCATCATTTTCTGACTTACAGTGTTGCAAAAAATTAATTTGGGATAAACAAATTAAATAACTTTTAAACTATTTGACCAATTGCTTTAAAATTTGGTGCATGATGCACCAGAAGTCTCAGCATTCCGTGTAATAAGAAGGTTCTAAGTTAATTTTTACATAAGATGAATATTTATAAAAACTGAAAATTTATGATTTATTTTGCAATTTTCTAAGCAACCAATAAGGATAGACATATTCAGCGAACGCCATATTGAAGTTTTTTATACGATTTATGAGTTTCTTACTCTCAAATTTGTTTAAAATGCTTAACTTTTTGGTAATAGACGACACAAGTGAAAATTTACCTTTTTTGATTTTGATTTGTTTATAACTACGTATATAATCAAAATCGGCTGCAGCAAACATATAGGTCATTATTATAGATGTCCATACTACTCAAAAAATTTGGTTTCGGCCTGGAGGGGGTTGTGTCACCAACAGGATATTTTTTCCCCTTATTTCTCTGAACTACTCAGGCGTTATTAATGGAGCTATGCAGTCACAACACTGAACCAAACACTAGCAGGCTGTCATATTTAAGGTAACTTACCGCGACTGCAATAATTAACCTTTAAGACGCAAATCAGCGACATCGACTTAGATTCATGTCGACAAAGACTCATGAAGAGTTGTAAAAGCTAAAGATGATGATGTGCTTGCAACACAAAGACAACACGGCAAACCGATGACAACAGGACTAAAGCGCTAAAGCTCACGTTGTGCCAGTTTTTATGCGGAGAAGACGTCATGTGTAGGTGTAGATACCATTTTCCCAGTACTTTCAAATTATCGTTACGTACTAAAAAAATTAAAAAATCAAGTACGCCAGTCAATGGGAGCCAGAATAGGATATTACCTTCGAATTCTATCCTACTGCATGGATTTTAATGAAATTTTGGGAATAGCCTCTACTTATCTCCTAATTCAAAGTCTACCCTATGCCGATGTGTGTTTTTATCATAGGGGTGGTTCCCACCGTTTCTCAGGGTGGAAAATTTTTTGGTTAAAATTATCACGGAATTCGCTAGAGAACCTAATTCTAAGCAAAAACTGTTCTATAATTTTTTTTTTTGAAAACTCAATACTTTTTGAGTTATTCGTGATTGAAAATTGGCCATTTTCATTGAAACGTAATACCTCTGCGAAAGATTTTTTGCGAATACCTTAAAAACTATGCATCTAACTAAAAAAACTATATTCAACATTTTTGTAAGTTATAAAAAAACAGAGACACTTGCCTCCATAACTCTTCTAGTTATAACACCAAAAGAGATATGGTAGGTAAAAATAGTTTGTTTTTTGGTACATTCTCAAATTGTTGTATTCAACTTGAAATAACAGAGAAACGATCGGTTTTAAGTGTATAATGCTACCAACATGTTTTTTAGTGCTTGAAAAGATCTTTAAAATGAGTTATATTAAAGGTCCATTACATTAAAACTAAGCGAGATATGCTGCAAACAAAATTGATAACTAATATGTTTTAAGAAAAAATGAGAAGTAATTTTAACCCCCATCCATCAAAATGTAAATGCATCGTTTTCCTTCTACAATACCTTTTCCTATAGTGTTGTTTCTATGTTCAGAAAGTTGGACGGGTTTAAAATGAATGGTTTTTGAAAAAAAAAGATAAAATGATAGAGAGAGCATTTTTAAATTGTCTTAAAAATCTTCCTTTTTCTCCATGTAACTTGAAAATGATAAGAGATACAGTAATGAAAAATAAAAAGAAAATTTTTATCTGAAATAAACCTACATTTTTGTGTGGTATCTTTTTTCGTATCTCTTATCATTTTCCAGTTACATGTAAAAAAAGGAAGGTTTTTAAGAAAATTTAAAAATGCGATCAAAAATAAGATCAAATTTAAAATTTAAATTTGATCTTATTTTTTTCAAAAACCATTTTAAACCAGTCCAGCTTTTTGAACATATAAATAACACTATAATGAAAAGTATTGTAGAAGGAAAACGATGTACATATTTAAATTCTGATAGATGAGGGGTTAAATATACTTCTCATTTCTTCTTAAAATACATTAGTCATCAACTTTTTTGCAGAATATCTCACTTAGTTTGAATGCAATCGACATTTTTAGTATTGCTCATTTTAAAGGACTTTTTAAGCACTATAAAAGTTGTAAGTATCATTAAACACCTAAAATCGACCGTTTCTCTGTTATTTCAAGTTGAATACACCGATTTGAGCATGCAGCAAAAAAAAAACAAACTCTTCTTACCTACCATATCCCTCTTTGTATTTTAACTAGAAGATTTATGAAGGAATGAATCTCTTTGTTTTTTTATAACTTACAGAAATATTTTATATAGTTTTTTTGTTAGATGCATAGTTTTTAAGGTATATTAATTATAGAACAGTTTTTGCTTATAATTAGGTTCTCTAGCCTCTCCGTGGCTATTTTAACCAAAACATTTTTCACTCCCGAGAAGGTATAATAGAATACGTGTCGTAATGGGGTAGTTACTCTGAGAAGAGGGTTGGTTGTTAGGAATACACTATTTGTTCATACTTTATTTATTGAACACTACTAATTATTATCAGTAACAAGTTGGTGGACGAAAGTCTATATTATAACTACCTTGATGGTTGAATAATGAATGCTGAATAATGAATGATCTCTTTCTTTACTTGTTACGTATCTATAATCAATCCCAATTGTTTATTATGATTGTTGACACGATTCGACCTAATGAAATAATTATATCAAAATAGCTGACTAAGGTGATCTTGAAACAAGTGCATTATATTGGGAAATTTGTGTCACCTAGTTATTTACAACAACAGTCAATGTTTGTTTTAAGATATTTAAAAATTAAATGAATATGAGTTGCTTTTATTTTGGAATGATAATATAAGTCCTGTACATCCCCTACCCTTACAAGAAAAATTTTCTGAGAGATGTACCTTATTTTCTCTGCCTTTCCGACACAGAAGAAAATTTTTCTAAACAACGTCGCCAACTCATTACTGTGTTAAAGATTTATCCAAATATATACAAATATAAAATACAAATATAATGTATACAAATATACAACTTATTACTCTATAAAACAAATTAGTCCTCAAACATCGTCTATTCTTACTTATTACTTCCTTATATCTCGCGAAATTCTACACTCAGAAATTGTAATGAGTCCGGCACTGATATCGAATAAGCACACATGCTTTTTGATCGATCCTGACAAATAGTAAATTTAACTTACAAAAACCAATCATAGTATTCTTACACTACGTTAACATCAAGTATAATAGTGTTAGTTAAGTGTGTATAGAAAAACATTTTCTGTGAGTACATATTTTTCTATTAATAAGTATTTCATAACCAAAGAATTTTATAAAACCGTCAATAAACAACACCAGTCACTGATCGACACCAATTTTTTGTCTTTAAAGACAATTACCAAAACCCGAAGCGGAACAGGTCCGTACTTAGGAAAATCAAATGGTGTTGAGAAATGGAATTCGACGTCACTAATAATAGCGATGAATCATTATCGCAATCCACATCACAAAAACCTTTATCTTACTCTGCTGCAGCTAGTAGACAAAAAGAGACAATCTATCCATCCAAGCTACAAGCAGTAGTTTTTAATTCTCTCAATGATGTTAAATTAGAAGAATACTTGTTAGCGGTAGGAGCTTTAGTTAGTCCAAAACACATTATTTTTTCATCAAGAATCACCAACAATCGTATCTGTATCTATTTCTCAACCAAACAAGTCGTAGATTAATTTTTTTCAAACAGTAGAGGTTTCATCACTGTAAACAATACACAAATTCAAGTCCGTAGACTAATTACTCCAAGTGAAAGACTCCTAATATCCAATGTTTCTCCCACTATCCCGCATAAGGTAATAGAAAACGAACTACTGCTCTTAGGGCTAAAACCAACTTCATCAATGTCATTTTTGCGAATAGGAACCAACAATCCTGAATACAAACATGTACTCAGTTTCCGTCGACATATTTACGTATCTCCACCCACAGGTCCAATTCCCGATACCATTTTAATAACTCATGAAGATACTACAAATCGAATTTTTTTGACATTAGACAACTTATGTTTCATTTGCAAACAACATGGCCACATTTCCAGTAGTTGCTCAGTAAATGTAAATCACTCAGAAACAGCTGTCCCAACTGCTACACTTTCAAACAGAAACGAACCTAGTACAGTAACTTCAACAGAAACGACTGCTATTACACCTTCAACAACATGCACTTCTACAATCATATCAAATAATTCAACGCCACTAACAAAAATATTATCTACAACCAACCTAACACCTCTTGATACATCAACTACAGATAATACAATGCCAGTGATATCCCAACCAAATATATCCACCTCATCAGCCCCCTCACCTCACATAGTCATAACTAACCAGCCTTCATCTTCCAGTCTAAGCAATAATTCTTGCTCGGTTAATGAAAATAAAGAGAATCCAGCACCAAAAGAATTTAGCGTATCCAACGAAGAAAATACATCTAAATCATCCTCCAAACGAACTGTATCTGAAGCAATATCACCCCCGATTGAAACATCAGCTAGTGACGATGTATTTTCAAAGCCAACTCAGAAACAAAAAAGAATAAAAACAAAAATATCAACAATACCATTAGAAACGCTAATGCAACCAATTAAAGAATTATTCAATTCCGAAAAGCAAATATTAACTTTTGAGGAAACAGTTGATTTATTTGAAAACGCTCATGGAACAAAAGATGTTATCAGCGTTATAAACCCTAATTAGATCTAAAATAGATTACGGTTCCATAGTATATGCATCTGCGAAAGAATCCTTATTACACCACCTTGACGTAATCCAAAATACGGCATTAAGAATAGCTACAGGAGCATTTCGGACCAGCCCAATAGAAAGTTTACGAGCAGAAACTGGAGAGCCATCACTTGAACATAGAAGGATGCACTTAACTCTCACATACGCATTTGTTGCTAATTCTAATCCAAACAATCCATCTAGAAATAACATATTCACTGATCGTTTTAAAAACCTATATACTGAAAATAGGAACATGAAACCGCCATTCTACGAAAGAGTTAGGCAAACCCTTAGGACTTTACAAATTCCGATACCAAATACCTATTCCAACTTCATAGAAATTCCTCCTCCTTGGACATTAAGCATTCCTCAATCCGATACATCCTTAAATATCTTTAGAAAGAACGATACTCCACACTCCTTAATAAAAAATACTTTCATCAACAAACTAACAAAATTTTCTAAGTCCTATCATATATATACAGACGCTTCTAAAACATCTACTGGAGTTGGGGCAGCTGTCATTACTCCAAATAGTACACTTGAGTATAAACTACCATCCTTAAGCTGTATACATACTGGCGAGCTATACGCCATCTATCAATCTCTCGTTCATATTAACTCCAGTAATATATCCAATGCTCTTATAATTACCGATTCCCTCAGTTCCATCCATACCATTAACCAACTGTACACGAAGCATCAAATTGCTCTCCTAATTAAAAAAGAACTAGCTACCATTCAAAACAACAACCATATTGTACAATTCCTATGGGTTGCTTCACACATTGGCCTCCAAGGAAATGAAGCGGCGGATCGGACAGCCCAACAAGCCAGGGACAGTGAAACCGCGAGTGAAGTGAGAGTTGTAGTTCTTAATGATTTAAAATCATTTATTAAAGTGAAAGTCGAAAATCTGTGGCAAAACCAGTGGGACAGTTCAACTTCAAAATTTCGCGAAGTGAAAACGTTTGTAAAACCGTGGAAATCTCAAATTCACAACAGAACTCACCATGTCATTGTTACTCGCCTTCGTCTAGGACATACCCGACTTACCCACGGACACATAATTGGTCACACTAATCCCACTTTATGTGAAAACTGTAATATCCCACTAAGTGTTAAGCATGTACTTGCAGAGTGTCCAAAATACCAGTTGCAGAGACAGAACAACCACATCCTCGGATCAACAAGTGAAATCTTAGGAGAAAATTGTAAAATTGAACACTTGGTAAAATTCCTTAAAGATATCAATGTATTTAACAAAATCTAACATATGTAAATAAATTACCTTATGTATATGTATATGTCGCTAATAACCTCCGAGGTTGATGCGACTATTTTGTAAAATAAAAAAAAAAAAAAAAAAAAAAGAAATTGTAATGTATATTTTACCTTTTCCCTACTTAAAATAAAATTATAACTTTAATTCTTACATTTGAACTTACTTTTTAATTATACTTCTTTCACTTTTAAAATAATTATTTGATTTTCTGACCTTCTACATATTCTTCAATTAAAAAAAATTTCTCCGATTTCTTCCTCTTCTTCTTGACTGGTACTTTACTAATACATATTTTCATTTTCTTTATACTTAGTACTTTCTTCATAGTGTACTATTAAACATATTTCGTCTTCTTCGTATTTCTTCATTAAACTCGTATTTACGTCACATATTCTTCCTTTTCTAACCCTTACCTACTCGGTGGGTTTTTCGCAGCTTTCAATCCTTGTATTTGCTTCCGGTCCTTTCTCCACGTCCTTAGTCGTGGGAAGGTTTGTTCCAAAAAGACAAAATGGATAGTTGTGCGCTTAAAAAAAATCTTCTACATTTTGCATCCCTAAATTCCTGTCTGATCCGAACTGCTCAGTCTTGATGAGAGTCGGTTAGCTTCAAAACATGAAATGAGCATGCTAAAATTTTCTGATGTTAATTTGTACCTTTTTTCTTGACAAAAGTTGGTTTTTTATTGTTTATATTGTTAATTAACTTTGCTTCTAATATATTAAAAAATCAATGGTCTACTTAATTCATCACAAAACATTAAAAAAATCATGTTTATACTAAAATTCAACCGATATTGAAAACTTGAAATGAAAAAATCTTATTGTCGTTGTCAAAACTTCCACATTCAATAAAAATTCGAAAGAAAGTGGTAATAAAAATAGACTATATTTTATTAAAAAAAATCACGAAAAACTCTATTTACCTATCATTATTCTATCTAGCTAGAACTATTCTTTTCAATGCTATCTATCTATCTAACATCTAACACCTATCTATTTAACATCTACTAGCTAACATCTATCTAGGATTATTTTCTTATCTCGGTTATTTTTCTTATCTAGGGCCCTATACTATGTGCACGTCTACTACCTATAAAATTAACCTAAAAGTTAAGAACGAGAAAAACTTATGAATAAACGCTAAATAAATAATGTGAGATTTTGCTATTTACTAAATAATAGTTTTTTCTCACTTAGTTCAGCTTAGTTCGGTTCGTTTCGCGAATGGTCACTAATTACGTCACAAAAAAGTTTCTATTTCTCTAATTGAGGTACAGTCTTACATGACTTCATTTGGCTTAAATAAGTATATTTATATTATAGAATTTAAGGTTAGTTTACCTTAAAAAAAAATTAAAGTAACTTAATATTATACTAAATATCTACATGTACTTGAAGCAATAAAACGTATTCTTCTTAAATAGTACTTTTTACTGTATAAAATTCTTTTTAATTATTCTGTTTCCTAATCTTTTGTAGACAAATCTTCTTTAAATTATCCTTAAAACTTGTCCTTCATTATGATAATTTTTAAGGCTTAATTGTCCATATTCTTTTGTCTTTTTCCTCCAATGGGGTTTCCTTGTCATATATATCTTCCTTACGTCATTATAACTTGTATGTCTTTATTTTCTTCTTACATCATTACTTTCTTTTCTTCTTAAAATCATTGTATAAAAATTCTTGTATATCCTTGTATATAAATAATTTAATTTCTTTGTCATCTTCATGTTTTTTTATTTCCCTTTTTAGGATTCTTCTCTTTGTCTTGTCCTTTGTAAAAAAAATCTCTCAATCTTCATTATCGTAATTCCATTAAAAATATTTCTAATTCACCTTTCCTAGTGTATAATTTCAGTAATTTTTATGTCTTATGTAATGCGTAAAACTCTATTCAGCAAATTCCTCATGTATGTATTTCTGACTCGTTCAGGGTCAGGTAACAAAAGTATAATATGCCAAATAAAAGCCTGATATAGCATTTTAATCCGTTCAAGTTAAAAATAGATTTATGTATAATACGTTCTCGTATTGAGTTAAAAATAGCTATTATGTAAATAAAAAATCGTAAACACTTTTTAAAAGTTCTATCTAGGTATTTAAATCAAAGTTCGTCTATTTTCAAAAAATAAAATATAACATCACTTAGTAGTTAAAATATCAAGTAACTTGTCAAGTAAATGTTTCTTGAAACGAATATTATGAAAACTAGACCTAATTTACTAATTGTAATAAAAAATAATGAATCCTAATTTATCCCAAAATAACTATATATTATGAATTTCACTATATTATTAATAAAAAAGAAAATTTTACGTGTATGTGAGACTGTATGCAATGAAAAAAAATAAATTAAAAGTTACTCACGCGTACACTATTGTCATTGTCCACAATTAATTGTCCATGAAGTCTGGTCTTCTTGACGTTGGGCGTGGCTCCCATGTCTCCAAACCTTGTTCCTGCCGACGTCTGCTACTGCGACCCTGGCTAGGTCTCTCCAAATCCATCTCATACTCCATATACCAATTTTTTCCTTCTCTTCCAATTATAGAAGCTCGCCATCTTTCCTGTTCCCTACCTCAGAAGTCCAGTTCGTCTCTCCAGGTCGCCATATAATAGAATACGTGTCGTAACGAAGACGAAGACAGAGAAAATTGGGATGTGTGTTGCAGAATGTTCACATACTGCTACAATACAACCCCTAACGCGTATCATGGATACACACCGTTCGAACTGTTATATGGCAGGAAGGTTAACCTACCGGAAGACCTTACACAGGAGATTCAACCATGTTACAATATAGATGCCTACTACAATGAGTTACGATACAAACTACAAAGCGCACACGAGAGAGCCAGAACCTTCTTATTAAAACACAAAAAAGAGCGGCAAGAAAAGAATAAGCTCACAGCAACACCACAACACTTTAAGATAGGAGACCTAGTCCTTGTAAAAAGGGAAGAGAATGGTAAGTTTGATAGTCTTTATGTAGGTCCTTTCACGATAACAGAAGTAAATAACGTTAATTGTAAAATCAGAATAGAAAACAATAAAATCAAGGAAATACATAAGAATAGATTATATGCTTACAATCCGAAAACACAGTGAGTGACAAGTGTTACGAAACAATGTTGTTAAACGAACATTTTATATTATTTATGTATTTGCGTAGGCTTAGGAAGTTTGTATATAAAATAAATTTTTTGTATTGATTACAACACAGTATGGGTTGGTAGCACGACTTGCAAATTTCCCTCCCCGTAGTCGGAAAATTCCTAAAAAGGGAAGGTGTACAAGAATTCATCTGTACTCAGTAGATATATCTTAAAAACACCCTGTAATTATCTACAATAATTACTTTCAGTTATTTATGTCATCATAACAATATTACAACCTTCATTCGATTATATAAATATTGTTAGCCCAGATCACGATTCAACTAATAATTGCAGAGTCAATTATAAACACTTTTCATGGTCGATGCTGAATAGGCATTTCTAAAAATATAAACAGTAAAACTATAACAAGGGAATTCATAATATTATATTAGACATTCGTCATTCTATTTTGGTGATCAGACGTAATATTTCCACATTAAAGATAGTGTCTCTTTCTACACGAGATGTTCTTTGGGTGAGGTGCTACCAGCTTATGCTCATGTGAGTGTAAATAAACCAACTCAACAAGTAAAAGCGTATCAATTATTCCACCCCTCGGATAAGGGATAACCACCCTCACCGGGAGAAGATAGCCTTAGTGCCCAGGGCTGTCATATGGCGATCCTGGCAGGATCGCCATATAATAGAATACGTGTCGTAATGGGGTAGTTACTCTGAGAAGAGGGTTGGTTGTTAGGAATACACTATTTGTTCATACTTTATTTATTGAACACTACTAATTATTATCAGTAACAAGTTGGTGGACGAAAGTCTATATTATAACTACCTTGATGGTTGAATAATGAATGCTGAATAATGAATGATCTCTTTCTTTACTTGTTACGTATCTATAATCAATCCCAATTGTTTATTATGATTGTTGACACGATTCGACCTAATGAAATAATTATATCAAAATAGCTGACTAAGGTGATCTTGAAACAAGTGCATTATATTGGGAAATTTGTGTCACCTAGTTATTTACAACAACAGTCAATGTTTGTTTTAAGATATTTAAAAATTAAATGAATATGAGTTGCTTTTATTTTGGAATGATAATATAAGTCCTGTACAAAGGGGTGGGAACCACCCCCAAGATAAAAGCGCACATCGGCATAGGGTAGACTTTATTTCATGAGCTATTCCCTACTTACTGTGAAAATATCAAGTAAATCGATGTAGCAGGATGGAATTCGGAGCCAAATATTCTCATTGACTGCCCTAAAGATAAAATATCAAATCTTCATCGACCATAGAGAAAATATACAAAAATAATATTCATCGTATATCAAATCACTGAACTGTGTATAATCTTATGGTTCTCATAAAATATTCGAGTTGTACATTCGTACTTACTTCCTTAATCTGTATCTATATAATTATATCACGATGACCACTCGTCTCAACCGGCTTTTGACTTTATTCAAAACAAGAACCGTCTTCAGTCTTCATTCTTTGGCAACATTCCTCGTGAGACGCAAGTGTCCTGTGTTGCAAGAAATGGGCTCGAATATGTCGAACAATCGAAGGTAGAGCTCTCCAATTGTTCCGAATTAATTGACCAGTAATGAATGTGATATTGTGATAGACATATATATTTTCTTTATGTAATGATGTTTATTAGTGGTATGGTTAGTTTAGCTGTTTTGGGCATTATTAGTGCGATAAATATTGATAATGAGCTCAGGATTATTAAAGTCGGTAAGTTCTATTTAGAAATGAATTTTTTAGACCAAACAAATTAGCAAAAGAAAGCCTTTTTCGTGACACTTCTTGATACAATAAATACAAAATAATAAACAAATAAAATACGCAAACAATTAAACATCATTTTTATTTATAAACAATGTAAGATTGCTATTTGATTTTAAATACTAAAGGTAAATACCCGTAAATTATATGGAAAAGAGGAAAAGTGACACAATTTTACTAAAAAATCATAGAAAACTCTTTAGAATGAGGGTTTGTGAAGTTGTTTTTGTTAATTAGTTGCTTAATTATTGCAAAAATAGCTTCAAAAGTCGATTTTTTTGAGATTATTGATAAATTTTCTAAAAATGCCCAGAAAACTTTAAATTTTGCGTGAGAATGGAGATACTATCATATCACAAATATTTAGCTATAAAAATTTTAAGAAGTTTCACTTATATAATAGTTACTGCAAAATATGAAATTGTTTATCCTAGGCCTGGATCCAGCGTACCAAAAAATTTTTATTAATAGCAAGCTGAAAATTTGTTCATAGCTTAACGGTGTCTAGTCGGACAAACTTTGATGTATGGGAACACTGGAACAGGGAAAGTTTTAATTGTGGAACGTGTTATCCTCGCAAGTTTATGATTGTGAAAACTAGCAGGTTGTTTTTAAGTTTATTCAATAGCAAACTTTATATGAAAAAATGTTTGTCTGACAAATATGTTGGGCATTTTAATAAGTCCGACAGGAGAACATGTTTAATGACAGGAATTATAATTTTGGTAAAAAGCAATCTGATTTTTGCATGAAAGTTTAATGAAAGGGTAACAAATCAATTGGAAATTCTGTCCGACAAAATACATGGGACGTTTTCGTAGTCTGACGTTCGAAACCTGTAACCTGTTCCACAATTAAAACTTCTCCTGTTCCAGTGTTCCCGTACATCAAAGTTTGTCCGACTAGACACCGTTAAACTATGATTAAATTTTGAGCTTGCTGTATTAATAAACTTTTTTTGGTACACGGGATGCAGGATGCAGGCCTATCCCATAAAGCTAGGACTATCCCATAAAGTTTATGTTAAATATTGTAAAATAGGTTTGAAAAGTAGGTACTGCAACTTTAAGCTTAAAAAACATTTAAAATAACTCAACTTCAAGTTAACTCATGTAGCAACTTATTTTTTTTTTTTCGAAATGTTGTTATTTTTAGATTAATTAAAAAAATACAATATCCTACGACCCTTAGAAACCGAGTTACCTATTTTTCTTCAAAAATTCACTGATGCTTTGTTTTTAAACATCAAGAGAAATGAAAAAAAAAGTAGCATTGAAAGATTAATAGCGTAAGTTTCGACAAAGAAAAATTTCAAACGTCTCCTTTAAAAATGATGCATCCTCGATTTTACTATTTCAAAAACTGAATTCATAACTTCAAATTTATAAAAACCGAAATATCTCCAGTTTCAATCAACGAAAATTGAAGTCTTTTTAACGTGCATTCCTTATGTGTCACTCCGGAGGTGACCTTATGCAGTGACGCATTTTTTGTCGCTTATACTGTGTGCAATACCAGCGTTCACGCATTTATACATCAGGTTAAAGTTAAAATTAAAGCTGACATAACTTTGGATCTCGACCACTTAAAGGCTTCCTTAAAAGCTTAAAATTTAGGTTGGGTTATCTATTTAAAAAATTCGTTGAGTTATAATATTGAAGCAAAATCAAACAGATGAGAGAAATCATTAAGGACAACGTGTGCTGGCTTATTTATGAAGCAAAAAGCTAAATTTCTAGGCTTAAAAAATATTTAAGGCACGTGCCAAGAAATCCAATAAGTAGAGAGTGTTAAAAATACATATATAACTACAGTAAAACCTGTGTTACCGACCACCTGCCAAAACCGGCAACCTGTACTAACGGCCAGTTTAAAAATTCCCCAAACCAATTATATGTAGACTACACAAACTAGCAATACCGGCCACCTTTCTATATCGGCCAATATTTCTTTCATTTTTAGTGGCCGTTAATGACAGGTTTTACTGTATATTCACCTAAATGTTTAATGTTTATGCAACTTGAGATTGTGAGGAAAAAGTACTATCAGTTTACAAAGATAAAAAATGATTTTTGAAAAACTGGCTATTTTGAAACAAAACTGCCACTTTGAACATAATAGATGTACCTATTTTAATTTACAAATGCTTGTTTAAAAAATATTTAAAAACTCTTTCATTTGCCGGTTTCTACACGTTTTCCCTCGTTCAGTTAAATTTTAACAAACACTGTTTTCTTTTTTTTCTTCGGTTTTGCAAATTATTTCGTCAAAAAGTTGACATTTTAACAAGAAAAATGAGACCTGCGCAAAAATCGGTCGACTATGCTCAGAAATCTTCAAATATAGTACAAAAGGGCTATTTTTGACCCTTTCGAGGTACATATCTCAACACCAGGGGCACCTAGTGTGTTAAAAAACTAGATGCTATAGCCTATTTTTTAAGATACAATAATATACTCAAATTTGGTGTACATAAATATATATAGGTAATATAAAAGATTCGAATGACTCACAGTATCTTTATCAGAACGGAAGTAAAAAAATTAAAATATGCTTTCTTTGATGAAACAAAACTTGTTATTCACTTGCAAAAACCAAACGTAAAAAACGGAGTGTATAACTGTATAAGATGTGAATCAAATTCATGAAACATGTTAATGACCCGTTTTTTTTCTATTTTGCCTCTGGCTGTAATTTTTTAACAGATTTAAATATATATTTATATTTGCATATATAGCGAAACTATAACCTACTTTTTAAGGCATTTAAATACCCATAAAAGAACTAAACCAAAATATACTGGAAAAAAATTGCCAGTGACTAGATTGTATTATTTACTACTATATATTAGTGGCTGGCAATTTTAATTGAAAGTAGATACAATGAGTCAGTTTGGATCATTAGTCACTTTAATTCCACTTTTCAAGTATCCCCAAGAAAAATCATCTTTAGGACTCAAATCGGGTAAACGAGGAGGCTATTCAATACTACCTAATCTACCAATCTATCGCTTGCGAAATGTCTGATCTAAATTACTTCTAATTATTTTTTGGGAGTATTTTATTTTTAAACTAAAACATTTGTTTTTATATGCTCACTAAGCTGATACTCTTTTTTTATATGCTGCCAAATACTAAATTATGAATACTTGATTATTCAATCACCTATTAAAAAAAAAATAATAGTAAAATACAAAATAAATTTTAAAATAAATTTAATAAAAACGTAAAAACTTTTAGATTGTTATGAGAGGATACAAATAGGCCAAAGACTTAGTCCTAGTATGGTATATAAGTCATTTAATTACAACACTGTAGGAGATTGTAAAAAGGCGTGCTCTGAAGAAAAATCGGCTTGCAAAAGTTTCAGTTTTGGGTAAGTTTAACAAGTACTGTTTTCTTATATTAGGTATATCATAATAATTTCTTCATCCAATCCATACAATCCAAAAACATGCGGAAACTATGTTTTAAAATTTAAACTCAAAATTACTAAAGATCATCAGTTCGTTGTTGTTTATAAAGTAAATTGTAAAGACTGCGATTCAACATATTATTATATTGGGCGAACACACCAATATCTACATAAATGGGTTGTTGCACACAATACAACATAGTGTACAAACCAACATATCAACCACTACAACCTAAGCTAAACATTCTCCAGAAAATAACCATTCTTTTGATTTTGATAATTTATAGATTTTAGAAAAAAAAATAATTACAACAAAAGATGTATATTGGAGATGATTCACATAAAAGAAGATAAAAAATGTATTAATAATAAGACCGATATAAAATATCTCTCCAAAAAATATCACAACTTAATACATTGAGTTGTTAGTAAATGCGCTAGTGGCAGATATTTTTAAATACGACCCTGCACCAGTTGTATTTTTAAGTGTCTGTCATATGGAGGCAGCGTAAAATATAACGTTTGGATTCCATCGAGAACAAGCAGACATAAATATAAATTATAATTAGTAATGTTTATGTCATTAAAATGTTTATTGAGAATGGCGGAAATAGCCGAAACGTTTAAGCAATAACAAAGTGGTTTGCAACTCTCCAAAAGATACTCTTTATTCCGCTAATTGTTTCAATACAAACAGAATCATGTGTTTAAAAATTTGCCCTGTTTTTTTATTAATATTAAAACTAATTAATTGATTGATAGATCGATTTATTTTTTACTATGATCTTTTGTAGAATTTCCGCCAAAGGGAATGCCACTTGTGAGCTAAGTTCAACATTAATTAAAGAAACACCAGATTCTAAAACAGCTGGGACGGAACCGAATGTTGACTTTGACTTATATGTAAAAAAACCCGGTTGTACGGTAGTGACCGAAAAGCATCCACACCACAAACCTACAGATGATCATTTTGTGAAACCCACTACATTGGGCAAAGTACCTTTAGAAGAAATTGGGCATCCTCCACATCCAGGTTCATATCCACAACCACAAGAAGGCATTCAAAATGTACACACTTTAGTAAGCATAGCAAGTGGCCCTCAATCTGTATTGAATCCAGTCCATGGAATTCTAGTGGCTCCTCAAGAACAGGAAAACCATGGGCTCGAAAATGAAGCCTTTCCGTTTTTAAGTGAGAACTATAGCGAGCATTATGGGACATTTGGACATGGTTTTGGTTCTTGGGATTTTGGAACCGAGTTTATGAAATTTGATCGTCCAGATTTTGCACCTTTATATCAAGATATAGACAGACAAGATAATAGCTATTATTTTAGGTAAGATATAGATCTATTTGTTAAAATAATTTGTATTGCGCCAGGGAGCATTTTTTCCTCTTGTTCTAATTCTTCTTCTTTTTCTTCTAGCCATTCACGTCCACATCTGAACATAAGCCTCTTCAAGTCTTCCTTTCCATTGTTTTTTATTGTACGCTACTTGTAGCCAATTTTTCCCAGTAGTCCGTTTCAGATCATCTGTTTATCTTCTTTTACTTGCACTCATTTATTTATGTTGCTCACACATATATAGCTCACATACATGCACATATTTCGAATCCAATTATAAAGAATTTTAACCTCTTCAGAACTTTGTATGAAAGGAATTACAATCACAGTTTTTGGAAATGTGCTAAATACTTAAGCTTCCTACTGTACTTAACAGCACGCCACATGCTATGCCACAGTTTAATGATAAAGAATCAGCTAATTCACTCTCGAATTTTAACGGTTCCAATTTTGCAATCCACTCCTGAGACAAAATTTTGAATTCGCGACGATAACGACTAATCACGGCAAACGTAGGATGCCGTTAACTGTCATTCAACTGCGCGAAGAACTAAAATTTTTGATGCGCCGTTACCAAAATGGAACATAGAGAACAAAAGATTTTCGCAGTGTGGTCCTACTGATTATATAGCATTATTATAGTGTGGCATAGGTTTTACTGTACCTACATTTTTTACAGATATGGAGAGAGGCCGCAGAAACGTCCACATTCTCCAAAGAACGATTATCCAAGATATCCCAACCCAGATAGATACGGTTCTGTGATACCACATCCAAACCACTATTATCAAAGGCCAACAGCTGAACAATTTCCGTATCCAATTTACAGACCAAATAGTATAGAACGACCGGAATACCACTACCATCGCCCATCTAGACCATACGACGACAAGCCAATTGAAGAAAACATTCCTTTGAAGCAACCCACCTCCAAGCCAGTGACTATTTCTCTAATTTACGAAATAGAAACTCATCCAACTTTAGTTCAGAAGCCCCAAACCAAGCCTGTTTACGAAACAGGCCCAAACGAAAATGAAGATAAACATCCGCTATATGGGGTTCAGGAGTATAGTGAAAAACCTATTACCACACATAGTACCGGCTATAATGGAGGAGAGATAACGTCAATAATAACAGAAATTAAAGAAGGTAAGTAGATATTCATACTCATTATGTCGATTGTACTTAAACATCTGATTGTACATATACATTAAATTAGTTTTATAGTGTTCCACGCCTTTCCGTTCCTAATCACCCCTCCTTTCTATTGTAGCCGTCTTCCTCTCTTAAATTTCTTTCAGACATCGTCTTGGAGATGCCCTTTATCCATGTAGTTGCTGGTCTTCCTCGTTTTTGTTTTTCTGTGGAGGTCCATTCTAACACTTTTTTGGGGATTCTCCTTTCCTCCATTCGTCTTACGTGTCCGTACCATATTAGCTGTTGTCTTTCGATGTAATCTATGATTGTTCTTTCTACTTCCATTTGTTGTCTAATGTCGTCGTTTCTTATGTGTTCTAGTCTAAGTCTAGATCTTCTTGCTGACCTTCTCCAAAAGTCCATCTCAGTGGCTAGTAATTTATCTTTGTACTTTTTGGTTAATTGCCAGACTTCAGCTCCATAGGTTAACACTGGTTTTAATATTGTGTTGTAAATTCATCTGATTGTAATGGAGCTAAAATATTGTGTGCTATTACAAGATGTTGCAAGTACGTCAAATGTGGACATGTGTAACATATAGATCTCCTTCATAATTATCCATTTGTTTCCGTCTTATGCCTCTTGTATCTAATTCCTACGTTTTAAATCGTCAGCCCTACCTGTTGGTGGACGACCTTTGCTTCGGTAAGCATCGTCTCTTGGTGTCCGTTCCAATATCCGCTTCCTTCATCTGTTATATATAATTCGAGCCGCGCGATCTGCCCAGTTCCATTTCAGTGTTGATACTCTCTCCACTGCATCAGCCACTTCTGATCTTTGTCGTAGCTGGCGATTTGGGAACTTGTCTTATAGTGAAACGCCCAACATAGCATGCTCCATCGCCCTTTATGACACACGGATCTTTTGCACTGTTCTCCTTATCATGGTCAACGTTTCCGCTCCGTAAGTCAACACTGACAAAACACACTGATTAAACGTTTTTTGTAGACACATTTAGAACGATTTGAAAATGTGGTTCAACTTGCAGAAGGCTGCACGTCATATACGAAGGAGAAGCCCAACGGTTTGGTTATCTTTTCCTATGCAAATCTCCTAGGTAACCTAGGTATTTATAGGCCATTACCTGGTCTATGGATCTTGTTCCTACACATATACATATATCTTCGCGGACTACAAGCTTTGTCGTCATCTGGGCTTTAGATATCTTCTTCTTAACGTGCCCTATCAAGTCCCCTTGACGTTGGCGATTAACATGGCGAAACTGTCTCTGTCTCGAGCTATTCTAAATAGGTGTTCTGCTTTCTTTATTCCTGTCCACTCCCGGATATTCTTCAACCAAGAGGCCTGCTTTCTACCAATTCCTCTGCGTCCTTCGATTTTACCCATCATAATAAGTTGAAGAATATTATACCGGTCTCCCCTTACTAAGTGTCCAAAATACGCCGCCAGCTTTCTATATTTGATGTTATCAAGCAGCTCGCGAGTAGCATTTGCTTTCTTAGGCCACGTTCAGAGTGGACGAGCAAAGAGCAAAGAGCAAAGAGCAAAGAGCAACGAGCAAAGAGCAAAAAGTGCACGTTCAGAGTGGACGAGCAAAGAGCAAAGAAGTGCTAATAGCGGGTAGTTACGCTAGACGAGAGTTTAGTTCTTTTCCACTCGGCAGTATGGATAGGAGCGGTAGGATATTTGCTCTTTACTCTCACAGTAGTCCATGTAGTGAGACCGCTCCCGTCTGAAAAAAATTCCGATTCGGTCTCTTTGTGGATTCCTATTTAAAAATATTTTAAAATTTCCTTTAAACAAATCTGAAGGGTGCCGGGCGGAATTTTTGGGCAGAAATTGTTTAAACAATTTTTTTTTAAACAAATACAAAAGATCACGTTTTTTGCTCTGGAACATATATTTTTAAGTTTTTTGGGTCATTCTAAACAACAAAGGTATCTTGTAAATGTTCTCAAAAATTGATAGTTTTCGAGTTATAGGCAATTTAAAATCTGAAAAATGCGAAAATACGCATTTTCGAGGCCTAAAAACTCATATTTAAATTAGTATTTTTGAGGTTGCCAGATACTTAAATTGAAGTTTAAACATTGAGCTTCAAGACTCTGAAGAGTGATCGCATCTAACCTTAATTTATACCGTTGTTTTTTAATTGTTAAATATGCGTGTTTATCCGATTTTTTTGCCGGTGCGGCGCGCTCTATTTCAAAAATCTCCTATTTTCCTCCGAAAATTATTTTTTCTAGATTTTTTGGGATTTTCTAAATAAAATAAGTTTCTTGACATTTTTCTCAAAAGTTAAGAGTTTTAAAGTTATAAGCGATTTAAAATCCAAAACTGAGTTTTTTATTAACTTATAACTTTAAAACTATTAACTTTTGAGAAAAATGTCAAGAAACTTATTTTATTTAGAATATCCCAAAAAATCTAGAAAAAATAATTTTCGGAGGAAATAGGAGATTTTTGAAACAGAGCGCGCCGCACCGGCAAAAAAATCTGATAAACACGCATATTTAACAATTAAAAAACAACGGTATAAATTAAGGTTAGACGCGATCACTCTTCAGAATCGAAGCTGAATGTTTAGTCATCAATTTAAGTATCTGGTAACCTCAAAAATACTAATTGAAATATGAATTTTTAAGCCACGAAAATGCGTATTTTCGCATTTTTCAGATTTTAAATCGCCTATAACTCGAACACTATTAATTTTTGGGAAAAATTACAAGATACCTTTTTTGTTTAGAATAACCCAAAAAACCTAAAAATATATGTTCCGGAGCAAAAAACGTGATCTTTTGTATTTGTTTAAAAATAGTTATTTATGAAACAGTTCGTGAAGTATGCTTTTTGCGAACGCACGCGATATTTAGAGTTCTATACATCGCGTAAGTTCGCAAAAAGTACTTCGTGCACAGTTTCATACAATATTTTATCTACTCTACCATAAACAAATAAAAAAACTGTAACTCTTCGTCACTGGAATTCATTTCTATTCTACAATTTTTAGAACTTTGACATTTAAAAATTCTAACTTCTTTCAAACCACAAAATTGTAAAAACTTTTGTCGTAATTTATTGCTCATTATGTCATCACCATGACAACGCCAAAGTTAAGGATATTTGATTATATGAAAGTGTGTTAAAAACAGTGCGAAAAAGTAAGTCCCATTTAAAATACATTGTTACTTCACGCTCACTTTAAACACTTCACGCACTGCTATCTATAATGACAGTTTTCACAAACTAAAAACTTACACATAACATAACATAGAGTAGATAAAATTGTTTAAACAATTTCTGCCCAAAAATTCCGCCCAGTACTCTTCAGATTTGTTTAAAGGGGACATTTTTGAATAGGAATTGACAAAGAAACCGAATCAAAATTTTTTTCAGACGGGAGCGGTCTCACAACATGGACCAAAGAGTGCGAGCGGAGAAATCAAACTTGTTTGGTTTCGCCGCTTTGCTCTTTGCTAGCACTCTGTGTACCTCCATTTCCCAGTATGAGTTTGATTTCTCCGCTTTGCTCTTTGCTCTTTGCTCGTCCACTCTGAACGCGGCCTTAAGGACTGCCACATTTGTCAGCATAGCCGTCCATGGTATTTTCAGTATACGTCTGTGCAGCCACATTTCAAAGGCCTCCAAACGGTTAATGCTGGATATTTTTAATGTCCATGCTTCGACACCATACAAGAGGACTGACCAAATGTAGCATTTCATCATGCGCTTTCGAAGTTGAAGTTGCAAGTTATCATTACAGAAGAATTACCTCATTTTTAAAAATGTCGTGCGGGCTATCTCTATTCTACATTTTATGTCTTTATCTGGATTTAGTTGTTCAGTAATATGGCAACCAAGATATTTAAAACTGGGTACTCTTTGAATTATATGACCATCAACATATAACCGTGAATCTTGATGGGCCAAACGGCTAAATACCAAGTATTTTGTTTTTGAAAAGTTTATATTTAGGCCAAACTCTCTTCCCACTGTGCCAATGGCATTTAAAAGGTGTTGTAATCTATTCATATCATCACTTAAAATAACTGTATCGTCTGTATATCTGATTGCATTTATCAGAATTCCATTAACTTTCACACTCCATTCCAAATTATGCAGCGCTTCCTGGCTTCCTTAAATATTCTATCTGAATATAAATTTAATAACAGTGGGGACAGTATACAACCCTGTCTGACACCTCTTTGTATTTTGCATATTTCTGTTGATTTTCCATTTATGCAAGCTGTCGCTGTTTGACGCCAGTATCATTTTTCTATGATTCGTACATCTTGACTATCAACTCCTTTATCCTTTAATATTTTAATTAATTTGTGATGTTGTACTCGATCAAAGGCCTTCTCATAGTCAATAAATACAGCAAAGACGTCTTTCCTTTGATCTAGGCATT